>NW_026126571.1:23125000-25972500 GCF_943737965.1 Phodopus roborovskii | reverse complement strand
CTATGATACCTGGTAATTTATAAAGAATGTATTGCTTCACAGCTCTGCAGACTGGGCAGTCCAAGACCACGAGATTTCTTTCTGTGTCGCCTCACAACAGAAGACAGAAGAGCAAGAAAGCTAAACAAGTCCAGCTCAGTTTGAGAACAGCACCGAGCCCATCATTCCAGTCTCTCCTCCCACTCTTTACACTGGGCACCGAACCCAGAACCTAGTGTGTGCTAGGCAAGGGCTCTACCTCTACCATATTCCTGGTCCATTTCTAATATCTGTTACAATGGTAAGTTTTCAGAAGAGTTTTAGAGGGAGAGACTCAATGACACATGGTTACTTCTCTTCCACTTTTCTCTCTTGGGATAAAGATCTCCTATTGCTGATCTCTGAGCCCCTAATGTCCACCACAATACTGGCTCATAGTAGATACAGAAATACTTGCTGAATTAAAAAAAAAAATGAATTCAGTGACTTGGACTTTTCAAAGCTATGGAGAGCAGACACACACAGAAAGAAGGGGGTGCTGAGAAAGATGGACTCGGGGACAAAGTAGGGGTCCTAGGGTTTGGTATTATTCTTGTTTTGCAAACATCTACATTTTCTTACTTTACATATGTGTGCTATGTTTTATAATTAAAAAAATCAACTGAATACTATTAATACAAACTGTAAGGTACTTACCTCACTTTGTGGCTCCTGGATAACTTTATAGAGAGATGAAACTAACGAACCCTTGTCTTTCAAATTTGTGGCATAATTTGGCAAAGATGTTTCTGGGAGTGTCTAAACAAATTTAAAAGAACAGCTTTTATTTTTATGCAGTTCTAGAGAAAACAAAATTTTAAAATTATCCATTGGTCATTAACATAGACTGAAGAAGTATCTGACAAGCATGGAGTTTCTGGAATTCCATGCTGGTGTTTGGTGCAACCTTATAAATATTTCAAAAGAACAACAACAAAAATAAATAAGACCAACCCTGCTTTCTCTCTTACGGTAGTGAATTTTATGTGATGTGAATTGCTCAACAACAATTTATTTTATTTTATTTTATCTTATTATCGAGACAGGGTTTCTCTGTAGCTTTGGAGCCTGTCCTGGGAACTCCATCTATAGACCAGGCTGGCCTTGAACTCACACAGATCTGCCTTATCTTTTAGAGCACTTCTCATTAGAAGTACTTGTCTTCCAATCATTGCTCCCGCCCAAATTCCTTCCTTCACTCACCCACTAACCCACTCACCCACCCACTCACCCAATCAGTTGGTTAATCACGTGGCACACATAACATGACAAGATATTTCTAAGAGTCATTTAAGACATGCACTATATCTCACATATCCCATAACCAAGTACTTCACGACTTAATGTGGGCTGTGGCTAGAATACAGAGCCTTATGTGTGCAAA
This sequence comes from Phodopus roborovskii, assembly GCF_943737965.1. NCBI lineage: Eukaryota > Metazoa > Chordata > Mammalia > Rodentia > Cricetidae > Phodopus > Phodopus roborovskii. The sequence continues at coordinate 25,971,098 of NW_026126571.1, read as the reverse complement.
AGTATGCACAGAAAATTAAGCTGCACCATTTTTTATAGCAGGGTTATTTGATTCTTCCTGCTTTACTGGGTCTCCTTGAGGGAATGAGCTGCCCTACCCTCGCCCCACCCCCACCACTCAGCACAAAGCCTCATAACTCAGACCCCTGCTGAGAGAACATAAAGGGAGGGAATAAGAAAGGGAACTTGGGCAGATTCTTTAAAGAAACCGCCTCATATTTTGCCTGAAGACATGTAAGTCAATAGGCTTTTCTAATTTAATAAGAGTTTTGTTTACCAGCATGGCACGTAAGTGTGAACCATTTGGGGACCTTCCACTATTCTCCAGAACAATAGCAGCCACCACCACAACAAACACAGTCACTGCACTGATTACATAAGGCAGAGATTAGGGCATTCTTCAATATTTCAAAAGCAAGTAACAAAAGGCCTCCAGGCAACATTCCATTCCTGTCATTTAATCAAGAGTAACCCAGTACTGGAGAAATTTATATAAAAGGGAGTGATAATCAAATAAGCATCAGAATTCTAATCTCCTAAATAAAATAAGCCTGAAGATATGTGTAAAGCATACTATGTAGTCTGTAGTAACAGTCTTCTGTGAGACAGTCAGAGGCTTTTAGTGTTGTCTTTCCCCATACTGCCCTCCCATTCCCCCGCCCCATTTAACCCTAACACTGAAGACTCTGGAAACCATACAAGTTTCCTAAAATGTGGGTGTGTGTCTCACACACACACACACACACACACACACACACACACGCGCGCGCACACACACACACACACACACACACACGATGAGATACCGTATAATGGGGGGCATTGACACCCCTAGAGACCATAGTTATCAAATAAAAACCCCAATGCAGTGTATTGGCTACCTCATTCACTAAGATCTCACCCTATCCAAATTATAGGGTTTTTGTTTTTTGGGGGTTTGTTTTTTTGCCATTGCTCTTGGTTACTGTCGTTTTTTTTTTTTTTTTTTTTTTTTTAATAAAAATGCCCCTCATAGGCTCATAGGGAGTGGCACTATTAGGAGGTGTGGCCTTGTTGGTGGAAGTCTGTCACTGTAGGTGTGGTCTCTGAGGTCTCAGAAGCTCAAGCAAGGCCTAGTGTGGCATTCACTTTTGCTGCCTGCGGATCAAGATGTAGAACTCTCAGCTCCTTCTCCAGCACCGTGTCCGCCTGGATGCCACCATGCTTCCCGACATGACAATAATGGATTGAACCTCTGAACTGTGAGCCAGCTCCAATTAAATGTTTTCCTTTATAGGAATTGCTGTGGTCATGGTGTCTCTTCATAACAATAGGAACCCTAAGACAGTTACCTTCCAAAATTGAGGTAAAACCCTCAAAGATACCACACATCTGAGTAACAGACATGAGAAATCAAGCTGGTATACCCTGGAAGCTTCTTCACTGCATAACTTTCATGGTGCTGGAATGCTCACTGCATCCTACCAGGGCAATGTCATCAATAGTCCTACTAGTGAGCACTGCCAGCTACAATAACAACTAAAGAGCCAGAGGGAGTGGATGTCTGCAGTGAAACAGTGCTTGTCAGAAGGGACAGCTCAGTTCACACATGGACTCACAGCAGCTAGGACTGCACAATATTTGCCCAAGATCAAGCAACCTGGGTCCCAGCAGAGGTGGGGGAGGGGCTCGTGAAGTCCCACCCCTATCTGAGGGGCTATTAGCAACTGATGGCTGCAAGGGTGTGGGAAAGTCAGTTTTCTTTAGGGATGCAGCTCCAGTGGATGGTCCCACATCCTTATACATACAGGCAGTATTAAATGGATCCAGTGGGTATTAATTTTTTCTTTTTAAGAAAAAGCATATAAAATTAGGAGAGAAATGACTGGGAGGACAGGAAAGGAATGGAGAGAAGAGAAAGGGGAGGATTTGATCTAAACATATATGCATATATGAATATTAAATAAAATATTTTTAAAAGAAAAATATATAGCCAGAGACAAATGATCATTTCTTTCTGGAGTCAAACACTGAAATACAGTGTCGTGGGCTGCTGCTGGTAAACAAGAAAAGAATGCCTTTAAAATCAGAGAGGTGGCTGTCACACTGGGTTCACACTCCATCACTACCGCATGGTATGGATGTGAGCAAAGTCACTTTTCTACAGAAGGAAGGGTTAACTACTGTGCTCATGGTGCTTTGAGAGGAGACAGGAGAGGTGGCTCAGCATTAAGAGCACTGGCTGGCATTCCAGAGCACGCGGATGAATCCCCACTCTCAGCACCTACACAGTAAGTAGCTCACAGCTGTCTGTAACTCCAGTCCCGGGGATCCCACCCAACACACACACGTACACAGAGATGCATGCAGACAAAACACCCATGCGCTTTGAAACAAGCAGTGCTTTGAAAAATGCACCTTATAGGACCAGATGAACTGAAGAACTACTGGCTTCCTCAACCAACCACCAGTTAAGGTTTCTCATGTTACAGAAGGCAGAAATGGAGATGAAAATAAAAATCATGTTAAAATTATTCTTGGCAATTTTTTTTTTTTAAGGAAACAGATGCTTCATACTAAAGTGCCGTGTGGCAGATGGCTTTAACATGTGAGGGAGTGATATGGGCTGGGTGAAGAGAATTAATGAAGATGGGCAGATGGACGAAGAATCAATAAACAGAGCAGCCCCGTTCAGCAGCTTCACACATGAAAATGGGTTCAGTGACCACCAGAGAACTGAAAACAAATTAGGAATCTAGGGTCTGTTAGATAATATACACACTGCATTAAGAAAAACACAAAGCAATCTGAAATTTCTTTTTACAAATAAGTCATTGAAAATATTACATATTCAATGAAATTCTAGTTTAATTGCTTTGTTAGTTTGTCAAGGAAATGCTAAGAGATTATCTAGTGCAGACACTAAATGCTTTTCTACAAGTAAAAGACTTTTTCATTTTTAAAACATTTACATTTCCTTTTGTATTTATTTAGTGTGTGTGTATGTGTAGGTTAGAGGACAACTTGTGGAATTTGCCCTCACTGTGGATTCCAGGGATCTAATGCAGACTTGTCATCAGACTGGATGGCAAGCTCCTCTGCTCCCCACCCTCACCCTATCTTGAACCATCTTTCCAGCCCACTAGAAAAAAATTTTACATGTGTTTATTTTGTGTATAAAGTTTTAGTTAAAGCTTTACAGGGGTAAACTGCATTGTCTGTGGGTTCCAGAGGCTGCTGAGTCAGGCTGTGCAGGGTACATCATGGAGCTGAAGTCACCTTTCCAGGCCATCTACTTCAACCTCTCTCGACTAATTGAATTGTAATGATTTACTCAAGAAAACCACCTACTGGAATGGGGATCCAATCAACAGAGTTGCTGACTGCCCACTCGGTCAATTACAATAATGTTGTCAAAACAAACAAACAAAACAGCGTTTTCTTTAGAAATGAACACACACGCACGCGCACACACACACACACACACACACACACACGCACACACACACACACACACACACACACACACACACACACACACACCATAGGGCTTTTCTTCCAGAGGACCAGAGTTCCATTCCCAGAACCCACATTGGGTGGCTCACAACCATTTCCAAGGTATCAGATGCTTTTTACAAGTGCATATGTCTTCCAATTCTAGTCTAATTCCATTCCTTGATTTTCTATCAACAAAACCTATTCCAGCTTTGCAATGCCTTTCTCAGACAGAGCAAAATTTAATTCCCATATTCTTAATATATGTATTTATTTACTCAGTGGTACTAATCTGCCAATGCAGCCTCTCCAGCCAGCTCTTGTATAAGTCACCTTGGCAATCCTTCCTAATCAGATAAAGATAAGTACTCTGTTCCCTCAGACACCAGGCTGCACCACTGTCAATACTGCTGTCCTGCCCTGTGCCCTTCCTACTGCATTTCTGAGGTATCTGAACACTAATGGCAGGAATGGGAAAGAATTAGCAGGTAGGCATTGCCTAAGGTTTCTATCACTACAATGGAACACCATGACCAAAAGCAAACTGAGGGGAAGGGTTTATTTGTCTTATGCTTCCACAGTACTGTTCATCATCAAAGTCAGGACACTCAAAAAGACAGGAACCTGACGGCAGGAGCTGATGCAGAGGTTATGAAAGGGTGCAGCTTACTGGCTTGCTCCTCATGGCTTGCTCAACCTGCTTTTTTAATAGAACCCAGGGCCACCAGCCCAGGGTGGCAGCACCCACAATGGGCTGGTCCCTCTCACATCAATCACTGATTAAGAAAATGCTCTACATCTTGCTGGCAGCCCAATCTTATGAAGGCAATTTCTCAATCAGGTTTCCTCCTCTCAGATGACTGTAGTTTATATCAAGTTGATATAAATCTAGCTAACACAGGCATCATGATTTTCAAACATTTGCCATAATCATTGACACACTCTCCTCCCACCCCTTAACCCCCCACCCCCACCTCCCGAGACCATTATTTAGCATGTCTTCTATGTACAGTCTGTCTTAAGGAATCAGTAAATCAGTAACTAGCTAGGTTGTCTTTTCCACAGTTTTTTTTGTTTGTTTGTTTGTTTTGTTTTTGGGTTTTTTGTTTGTTTGTTTTTTAGAGACAGGGTTTCTCTGTAGTTTTGGAATCTGTCCTGGAACTCACTCTATAGATCAGGCTGGCTTCAAACTTATGGAGATAGCCTGTTTCTGCCTCCCAATTGCTGGGATTAAAGGCATGCACCACCATCCACAGCCAGCCTTTCCACATTTGAAATAAGAATGGTTTACAAGAAATGGTACTCAACAATTAAATCAGAAAAGTTTCATCAACTGGCCCTCACTCCAAAATCCTAACAATGTGTAGCAAAACATAAATATTTTTGAAGCAGAAGAAAAGCTTTAAAACTCCTCGAATGATCATTTACAAAGCTAACATGAGGGGAACATATACAAGGTTTAATCCAAATATTAAAATTTGTAAAAAGCACTATATAGTGTACTTTTACAACATTTCACACTGCTTCATGGTGAATTAAGAAATCCAAAGGATACTCAATTTGTGACAATAAAAACTAAGAAAGTAGCTGGGCAGTGGTGGCACACGCCTTTAATCCCAGCAATTGGGTGGCAAAAGCAGGAGGATGTCTATGAGTTCGAGGACAGCCTGGTGCATAGAGCAAGTTCCAGGTCAGCCAGAGCTACACAGAGAAACCCTGTCTTGGGGTGGGGAGGAAGGCTAAGAAAGTATCAAAGTTTATCTAGCATTCATGAGGATTAGACAATAGAAGCAGATAAAGCCAGCATATGGTTAACAGGTCACTTAGCAACCGGAGTGTAGTAACACTTCCTTTTCTGAGTGACTATTATATTCTGAAAAGCCTTGTCTAAAATCACAGATCATTCAAACTTTGTCATTTGAACACTTATCAGCAAGGATGAGACATATGCCTCTAGCCTGAAGAATCTAACTCGATGACACAGAGGACCAGCCTTGGTTTCCATCTAGAGACAGAGTCCTTGGTGAAGATTAAGTAAATATCTTGCTGCCCTCCGCTTTCTGTCAATCATGAACAGGTCTACTATTTCCCACCCTATTTCTGACAATGGATCACTGATGATCACTGGGGGGGGGGGTGACATCAACATTCATGACCATGGTAATATCACGTGGAAGGAAGAGAATACACAGATAATGAGCTCTTTGAGACACTTGGGGGAAAGGAATTAAATCTTCCACAAAAGATTACTGTGCATAAATAGCTCTCTACTACGATACAGTACATTCTTTTTCCACAAATGCTTTAGCATGTTAGTCACATAAAATATAAAAAGCCACTAGAATTTAAATGCAGGCAAACTTTGTTTAGGATAAAATTTCTGTATTAGAAGAGTTGCTATTACCTTAAATTCTGACAGCCATTCTTCCACAACCCCCATTTCTGAAGTGAACATCTTTCTACATTTGTTCCGAGCCTTCAGTCTGAAAACGAACATAGGAAAGTATGAAATGTTTGAATTAGCTCTATTTCATTCTTAATACTCTGTATAGAAGTGTTCCTATAGTTACCCTTACTTGGGAAACTAGTTGCAAATATAAATTACTACATTCATTTAAAAACCAATCAATGCCCACAAGCAAACCTTAATGCAAGATTCTAACAAAAGTATAAACATTATAAAATAGTAAAATGCCTTTACAATTTTCATTCAGCTTTCAGGAATGCTAGTTGGAAAGCATTCAAAATTCTTCTTTACTTTTAATTAAATCATTTTGAAAAGATCATCTTAAAACTGTGAAAAATACTTGAGAACTATTAAAGTATAAAAAAGACGTACCCACAAGAGACTTTACAGAAAACATTAATTTATTTTGCATATATTTCGCTTAGCTAAGCAAGCCATTTGATCTCTCCCTCCCTCCCTCCTATTCCCTCCTAATATAATGGTACAAATCTTATAAATGTAGATGTATAAAGGAACAGCAAAAAGAAACTCCAGAGGATGGGAGGGGCTCTGAAGGAGCCCCATTTTTGGCTTCTTTTGATAGTTTTGTATCAAGAGAATTTTTTTTAAAAGAAAAGTGATAATATCCAACATAAAGCTATTCAATAATGATTATTCAGAAAACTGACTTTAGTATAATATGACATACACTAAAGGAAATGTAAAATTTCTATCTCATGTAAAATCGTTGTTAATGTACAATCAATTTTTCTTCACCATCTGTCCATCTGTGTAATAGACTTAGACATGGGTTTCCTGAGGGAAAACACTCTAGTCAAACTTTGAGTTGCTTTATTCCAGCACAAGTTTGACCTACAGTGGGTTCTTATCAGCAATGCCAATGTAGCAGGAAGTGAGGCCCAACTGTCAGAAGCCAAGTCCTGAGTCCACTGCTTACTTGTAGTATGACTTTGACAAGACGTTTGCCTCACGTCTATACCCATGAAGAATGAAAATCACAGATCCTACCCCAAGGGATTGTTCTGAGGATTAAATTTTATAATGCAAATAAAAGCACTTATCAGTGTCTGGCAGTAATAAAGAATACCACAAACTCACAGACCCTCTGCTCCACTGTCTTTCAAGTATGCAGGCATATCTAAATAAAAAATACAGGTTCTTGCCTGAGCTGAGTGATATACATCTTACTTATTTTCAATAAAAATGAAGCCCATTATCCTTGGATCAAGTCAAGATTATCAGGAAAACACATATTTGTACTGTTGAGGATTCAATAGACCTGTCTAGATAAATGGGGTTTGGAAATTATGTTAAAATATTATCCAAAGTACTGCAGGATCAGGTTATCACCCTTAAAATTCAACAGAGGGGGAAAAAAATCCCATCTTCAGCTCAGTATTGGGGAAAAATTTCCTTTAAAGCAAATGGGTTGTTTTTGTATTGATTCCTGTTAATTATAACTGACTGTTTTGTTTTAACTCCAGTGAAGTTGATATCAAAAGTTTCAACCTTAACTGTCTACCAAAATGGCAAATCTACCTTAATTTTATCTACTGCTTTAGTTTACATTCTTCCTTGTTGTTGGACTGTTCTGTTTTTGTTTGCCTTGTTTAGTTGGTTAACTGGGTGTTTTTTGAAGCAGGATCTTACTGTGTAGCCTAGCTGCGCTCAATTGCACAGCCCTCCTGTCCCAGCAGTAACCCACACACTCGGCTACTTTACATCGTTCCTCATTTTCTTTCCACCTCCACCTACTGCCATTATATTTCCTTTTGTGTATATTTGCAAAACAAAGCAAGTAGATACATATATTTTCTTTTTTATATTCTACTGCTGAATAAATGATAAAAAGTTATCACAAATAGGCTATCATAAATCATACAAATAATAGGGATGGTAAGATTTCCATAAAAATTCAAACAGCTGCTATTAAAATTAAGACTATTTTTATACTATTAAGAATCAATAGGATGTGGAAAAGGCACAAGATTAGTCTTGAAAACAGCAGAGCTGGAAGACCTGGGTATGGTGATAAATTATTTGTGATTTATTAAAGCTTGCCTGAGGATTCAGAAAGCAAAGACAGCTTCAAGCCATAGAGGTCAGGCAGTGGTGATACGCACCTTTAATTCCAGCAGCCATACTAGCTAGCCAGGCAGTGGTGGCACACAGCTTTATTCTCAGGACTCAGGAGACAGGCAGATGGATGTCTCTGAGTTCAGGGCCACCCTGGCCTACACCAGTGAGGAGTAGCAGAGCTCATGCCTTTGATCCCAGCACTAGGGAGGTGGAGACAGGAGTGATATGGCTGGGTAAAGAGAGGAATGAAAGGAGGAGGAGACAGGAACTGAGCCTTTTGCCTCTGAGGATCCATGTAGACACAATTGCCTTTTCAGGTGGGTTGAGGTAAGATCTACTGGCTTGGCTGCTTTGTTTCTCTGATCTTCAGCTTGAAGCTTGAACCCCAATATCAGTCTCTTTGTTTTTAATATTTGTGCTACACCTGGGCTTCCAGATAGCAGAGTTCACTCTAAAACTCAACAAATGTACAGCTAACTCAACATGGTATTCTCAGAGGGACAGGAAAATAAACCAGCAGACCAGAATGGAGTAGTCAGAAATGGACCTACAAATACATGTCCATTTTATTTATTGCAATTCTGTGAGGGAAGGACTGTCTTTACAATAAATGTGGTGAGCCCAACCAGACAGCTGTGTGGGCACCAATAAACAAAGAACCATGATGCTAGATAACATATGCCAAACCCATTTCTGGTCAATTATAGGCCTAATTGGAAAAAAATGTAAGAAAGAACTTTCATTGGGGTAGGGACAGATTTCTTAAAAGGCACAGAAGTGCTAATCATAGGTGGGAGAATCATTAAATATAAGAATTGTCTCCTCGTCAAAAGATACCACTTAAAGACTAAGACAACAAAGTTATAGAGTGGAAGAAATTATTTTCAACTCACCCTGTATATACACAACCAGAAGTCTCATATGCAGAATATATAAAGAATGTTTAAGAAAAAGGCAGAAAACCCAATAGGAAAACCAAGACCACCACTTAGCCAGACGGAAACTTAACAAAAGAGAAAGTACTCAACTTCTTTAGTTACCAAGGAAGAGTCAGTAAAAATGTGCAACATTATGCACCCCTTCTCACCTCCTCCCTGCCCCTTCTCTCTCTCACACAATATAGCTAGAATGAAAGATAATACCATGCATGGCAGTTTGTTTAAGATGCCCCCATCATAAATCTGTCTCCAGTTGGTGGCTGTGTGGGGAAGAGGACCAGGGGGAGGAGTAGGTGTTACTTCGCTGGAGGAAGGGAAGTATATCACCAGGGGAAGGCTTTGAGGTTTCAAAAGCTCCTGCCACTTAAGCTAACTCTCTCTGCTTCCTGTTTGTGGATTGAGATGTGAGCTCTCAGCTGTTGATCCAGCACCATTCCTGCCTGCTTGCTGCCATGTTTCCCACCGTGATGGTGATAGACTCCTGCATCTCTAGAACCATAAGCCCCAAATGACCCTTCCTTCTATAAGCCTTCCCCCACCTTGCTGTTTATTTCCTTGATACAGGGCCTTGCTATGTAGCTCAGACTAGATTTGAACTCATTACATAACCCAGACTGGCATCAAAGTTAACCATTCTCTTGCCTCTGTTTCCCAAGTATTGAGATTACAGGTGTGCTCCATAACACTCAGAACCTATAACAATTTTAAACTATGAAGCCAATCCAGCTCCTGGAGGATATTATGTTAAGAAATAGGCCAATAAAAACAGAAAAGCAAATAAGCCAACCTCAAAACAAAAAGAGAGTGGAATGACAATGACCAATGAGTGGGAGGGTGTTAGGGGAGATGTTGGACAAAGTACATAAGTCCCTCCTTTCCAATGTGCATACATGAAAACTGTCAAGACAATAGATCTTAAACATTTTCAACACACACACACACACACACACACCAAATATGCTAAGTGACAGACTTATATCAAAACATTATGTTGGCCAGGCCAGGCACTTAGGAGGCTGAATCTGGAAAATGGCCATAAATTTAAGGTCAGCCTGGGCTGCATAGTGAGTTCAAAGCAAGCCTGGGCTACATAGCAAGACCTTTCCTCAAAAATAAGAAAAAAACAAAACAAAGCAAAAAACCAGAAACATGTTGTACATAATAACATACATGTCTTTTGTTTTGTGATAGGTTCTGGCCTCAAACTCATAATCCTGCTGCCTCTACCTCCTGAGTGCAGCTTATACAATTTTTATTTGTCAATTACAGCTTAGTAAAGCTTTGAAAAAATCCAAATCTACATATGGTAAAAAATTCTTTCAAGGTGACTTTTTAACTTAAAAAAAAAAAATGTTATAATTGCAACATTTCTTCTTTTACTGTCTTTCCTCCAAACCTCCCATTTCCCTCCCCACTATCCCTCAAATTCGTAGCCTTTGCTTTCATTAGTTGTTATTGCATGCATTTCTGTATAATGTATATACAGATATATTCCTAAATATAACCTGCTTAGTCTGTATAATGTTACTTGTATGTTTTCAAGGCTGACCATTTTTCATTGGACAGCCAATCACTGTGTTCTTCTCTGGGAAGGACTCTCTTTCCCGTTTAGAGCTTTCTCGGTTGCCTATAGTCCTCTGGAAGGTTGAGGCCTCATGGACTTTTCCTTCTCCACTTCAGCATTAGGGTTGTCCTTGTTCAGTTCACATTTGGGCAGTCATGTTGATGAGACTTTATATCTTCTGACATCACTAGGAGACACAGTCTCACAGAAAAGCTCCTGATCCTCCTGATCCTCTGGCTCTTATAATCTTCCCACATTTTCTGCAAATTCCCTAATGGGTATGGGGGTGTTTTTCAGCTGTATCCATTGGGATTGGGTTTCACAATTCTGTGTATTGATTGGTTGTGGTTTTCTGTAATGGTCTCCAGCTGCTGCAAAGAGAAGTTTCCTCCATGTTTCTCAGTTATCTGTGAGAATAAGGACAAATGTTTATAGACTGTTGTTAGGGATTATGTTGGTTTAGTAAAGTAATGGTTGTAGATTTTCCTCTAACAGCCATGATTTCACTAGCATTTAGTAGTTAGCTAGTTTTCCAGTACCAGGCACAGTTTCTCTCTTGTGAGCAGGTCTTAAATCCAATCATAGAGCTGTTGGTTACTGCCAAGATATGCATACCACCTCTGTACCCTTAGGGTTATTGTGCCATGCTGGTTGTTGATATGGTTCATAGGTGTTGTAGCTGGGTAGGAATGTTGGTTGCCTCCATCATTTAGAAGCTTGCACGATGCCTACTGGTTCCATAAAAGTTGGTCCTCAGGAAGGAGGTATCCAGGTCAGTTCAGCTCAGGGGTCTCTGGGTTTCTGAAATGCATGGTATCTTCAGCCACAGGGACTTCCCTTTCATCTCCATGGAGCAATCAAGGGCTGTATATTTTGGGAATGTCTTGGACAGCTCTGGACAACAACTCAAAAGAGGGGTTCTCATGCCTGATATTTGCTAGGTGGCCTTTGACTCTTGGAAAGAGAATCATCAACCCATATGAAGGAAGTTCATTAAAATTATAGATGATATCTATACACAGAATTACATGTATTATAGTTTTTCAGGTAGTTAATACTATTATTCCATGTGGCTCTTTCAGACATCCTTATTGTTATTTTACCCCCACCCCCTGTTTCTTCTATATTTGCTTCCCTCTCCCTTCTTAAAGAGTCCTTCCTTTCCCATTCCCCCATCAGATCGCTTACATCCTGGTACTCTACCCTCCTCCTGCCTTCTTCTGTACTTACCCTTCCCTCTCCCTAAAGCCCCTTCTCCCATTTCCCCAGTCAGATGACTTGCACCCTGCTATTCCTCTCTATTGTTCCCCAACTCCTCATCCTGGCAATGGTTCCCTTTTACTCCCTGGTTTCTACAGGTTATGTTCTAACTTCTGACAATGTGGAGATAGGAACTTCCAATGAGAGAACACACATCTTTCTGGGTTTAGGTTATCTTATTCAATATGACCTTTTCTAGTTCTGTCCATTTATCTGAAAAGCACATGATTTCATTTTTCTTTACAGCTGAATAGTATTCCACAGTATATATGTACCATGTTTTCATTATCATTTGTCAATTGAAGGACATTTAGGTTGGCTCAGAAAGTACAGATGGAATTGGTTAGCTAGTCCTTTGGGCATATCCCAAGAATGGAATAGCTAGATCTCAATGTAGATGTAAGCCCACATTCCCAAGGAACCACCATGCCAATTTCCATAGTGTCTGTACAAGTTTATACTCCCATCAGCAATAAATAAGTGTTTCCTTTCCCCACATCTTAACCAGTATAAGCTGTCATTTGTTTTATTGATTTTGGTCATTGACTTGGCTATTCAACCTAAAGTAGTTTTAATTTGCATGTCCCTAATAACAAAGGATGCTAAACATTTCTTTGTTTCTAGCTACTTGTGTTTCTTCTTTTGAGAACTCTCTGCTTAGTTCTGTACCTCATTTTTAAAAATGAATTTTTTTCTTGATATCCAGTTTTTTAGTTCTTTATATATTTTAGATAATAACCCTCTATTACAGTGGTTCTCAACCCTTCCAATGCTGTGAACCTTTAATACAGTTTCTCATGTTGTGGTGACCCTAATTATAAAGTTACTTCATGGATACTTCACAACTGTACATTTGATACTGTTATGAATTGTAATATAAATATTTGATATGCAGGATGGTCTTAGGTCATTCGACCCCCCCACAGGCTGAGAACTGCTGCTCTATTGGACATGCAATGAGCAGAGTTTGTTTCCCTTTCTGTAGCTTGCTGCTTTGCCCAAGGGATAGTACCCTTTGCCTATCTGAATATTTTCAGTTTCACGAGGTCCCATTATTTATTATTGTTTTAGTGTCTGTGCCATCAGTGTCTTATTCAGCCAATGAGTCAAGACCGTTCATTTTGTTTTGTTTTCCTGTAAGATTCTGGGTATCAGGTCTTATGTTAAGGTCCTTAACTCATTTGGACTTGAGATTTGTGAAAGGCAATAAATATAGATATATTTGCATTCTTCTGCAATCTAGTTGGACCAGCAACATTCACTGAAGATGCTGGTTTTTTGGTTTTTTTTTTTTTTTTTTTTTTTTTTTTTGAGACAGAGCTTCTTTTATGTAACCCTAGAACAAGCCCTGTAGATTGGGCTGGCCTCAAATTCACAAAGGGAAGATGCTGTTTTTCTTTCCAGAGTATTTTTTTTTTTTTTGCTTATTTGTCAACAAAAATATCAGGTGTCTATAGATGTGTGGCCTTATGTCTGGGTCTATAATTTGATTCTATTGGTAAATGTGTCTATTTTTGTGCCAATACTATGCTGGTTTTACTACTGTAGCTCTGTATTATAATTTGAGATTGGAAATGGTGATACCTTTCACAGTTCTTTTATTATTCAGGAGGTTTTAGCTATCCGTTGTGTGTGTGTGTGTGTGTGTGTGTGTGTGTGTGTGTGTATTTCCACTTGAAGCTGAAAATTGTCCTTTCAAGTCCTGTGAAGAATTGTGTTAAACTTTGATGGGATTGCTTTTGACAGGATGGCTATTTTCACTATATTAATCCTACCAATCCATGAATCATGGGAGATCTTTTCTTCTCCTAATGTCTTCTTCGATTTCTTTCTTTAATGGCGTACAGTTGTTATTATATAGGTCTTTCACTTGGTTGTTTCCTGTTATCCCAGAATAGCTTTTTTTCAGGCTATTGTGAAAGATACTGTTACCCTGATTTCTTTCTCAGTCTGTTTGCCATCAGCATATAAGAAGGCTAGTGACTTGTATCTTGCTACTTTGATGAAAGTGTTTATCAGTTGTAGAATTTTCTTGGTGAATATTTTTAGGGTACTTTATGTATAAAATTATACCTGTAAATAAAGGTACTTAGACTTCTCCCTCTCCTATTTGTATCAAGGAGATTTTTTAAAAAATATTTCATCATAATGGTGGTGTACACCTTTAATCCCAGCACTCAGGGTGCAGAAGCAGGTGAGTTCAAAGCCAGCCTGGTCTACAGAGTGAGTTACAGAACAGCCAGGACTACACAGAGAAACCCTGTTTCAAAAAACCAATACAATAAAAATTTTTTTCATCAAAACAAGAAAAGGTCTATTAATACTAAAACTGAGATCTAAATAATTAATGCATTTTACAGGAAAGATACTAATGTAACTCTATAAAGAACAGGATACATAGTTTAAAGAAACACAAGAAGTCACCAGTGTAGGCTAGCTGGCTGAGGCTTTTTTGTTTTTGTTTTTTTGTTTGTTTGCTTTTACCTCACGATCATAACATTATGCCATTGTTTTAACAGTTCCTTCCATTAGGCCCAGGCACCAAGATGAGCCACAGTTACAATTAAATGTATCACTAAGGACTAGGAAGGGCAAAATGTAAAGTGACCACAGACTAAAATAACGACTTAGAGACTTTCTGCCTAGCAGCAAGCAGCAAGAGACTTTTCACAGTTGCTCCTCCACCCCTGCATTGCCTTCTGAATATGGAACCTATTAACACCACAGCAAAGCCCTGATTATGGAACAGTCGGCTCTGCACAAAGTGGGGTATATCAAGCAGCATTCAAAATATACTCTTACATTTTTAAAATGCTTTATTCTTTCCCAAGGTGAAAGGAACAAAATTAAAATACAAGTTTCCCACTGGGTAACTAACTTCCTATTTTTCTCAAATATGTTCTGGGGCACCGTAGTTAAAAAATATATTAGACAGTTCAGTAAGAGTCTAAGTAGCATTTAGCAAGTGTAGTCTATGAAATTAATTGTTATATTTCTAACATAATAAAACTTACCCAAATCTATCATGGTATTTATTTCACGCACTATATTCTTGTTTTAACTCTAATAATGACCAAAATTCATCACTCAAAGGTGTTGTCATCAGGTACACACAGTGCTCTAATTGTTTTTGTTAGTCCCAAAGATCGAAGGAGAAAACCCACTGACCCAAATCTTCATGGCCAAACTAATTAAAACAAGCAATCAATTAAAGTAAGCCTTTTTATTTATGTACATAGACTGCCTCCCCCTAAAGCAGGGTTCAAGAGGTCAGCCCTGGCCACAGGCAAGATAATGGTTTTTACAGTTCAGGGGTAGTGGATTCCCAGATGGAGGATTTGGCAGGGTTATACGAGCTGCAAAGCAAGGTGGTCATAACAAGATAGTAATGGCAAGGCACTCATGACAACCTTTTCAAACAAAGGTGGCATTACAAGATAGTCATAACAACTTTTTGAAACAAAGATATGGCTGCCGTTTCATGGAACAGGCAATACAGAACTATTTGTGAGTAATGTTACATGTGGGCATGGCCAAATTCTTGAGAAACAGATTTAATAAGAAACAGAAATGAACCTCGTTTCAAGCCTAAGATGGAGGCAGGCTAGTTCATCCCTTTTATAATCAGCCAACTAAAGAATATAAAAAACTTGAACTATAAATCTAATGTTTTCCCCATTCCTACTATAATTTCATATAATCTCCATCATGAGGTATTTATTATAAAGTACAACAACAAATATATATATATATATATATATATATACACATATATATATCTTATTATTTTGAAAATCAAGTTTTCTATTCATGCATAATAATGTATAATTTTTTTACATGTATTTATTTAAATGGGGGGATGGGTACATACGAAGGTCAATGGATAGCCTGCAGGAGTCAGTTTTCTTGATCAACCTTGTGGGATCCAGGGATTGAACTCAAGTTGTCAGGCTTGGAATCAAGCACCTCTACCCACTGAGCCATATTAGCATCCCCACATCATTAAATGTTAAACTTCTTCCCTATGTGAAGAGCCCATTGTGACAGCTAATTAAGTGCTGTCAGAATGTTCTCACAGTTATAAGGTAAAATTCGGGGAAACAGAGTAGCGGTACTGTTCAAATTATGCCACAGAACAGAACTGATTCCATCTATGGATTTTGCTGTTAAGAGTGACTAAGAACTGAAATGTGGTATGAAGTAACAGAGGCTGAGGTACTGCTGGCTGCCCCATGAAACTACTGCTCAATACACAAGGAAGGAGAAGGTAGATGTGTGGGAATTTTTTTAAATGCCCATTGTGTAAACCTGCTTGACTATAAATCACAAATCACCTATCTGGTTACTGAAAATTGAGCATTTTTTTTTTTTAACTCAAGGAAATAGTTTTTGAATACAACATCATTTGCCTGGTCCACAGACAAATAAGAACATGCTGGAATGTCAGTGGGCTATGGCAACCAGCCCTGAGGGCTGGGAAAGTTAGGAACATAGAAGGAGAGATGGCAATCACTCCTCTCATTACCATCTCCTAGTCTCCTCAAATTCTCCAGAACTTCAGAAAAATACCTTGTCCAGGAAGACGATATCTGACATGAACTCTAAAAGAGAAGCTAGAAAGTATTTTTCAACAATCTTGTTGGTATCTGGACTAGTCTTACAGCTGCTTTGACCAAACCCACACGGCAAACACAGTATCAAGAATCCTGAGGTGGGGATTGAAGATGTTTGCCACTTCATTCCCTACACTCGGGGTCCCTCCTCTTGTAACTCAGGTGGCACAGTTAATGAAGTCCAAACCATGAATGCTGTATGGAAAAGAGCTAGGGCCCTTGCAGGGCTACCAGCCATGAGACCCAGCCAGCCTTTTTTTCTTTGTTAATTAATTTTTTACATTCCAATCCCAGTTCCCCCTCCCTCCTTTCGACCCCCCCACTCTCCCCCCTCCCATCTGTTCCACGGAGAGGGTAAGGCCTCCCCTAGGAAGTCTACTAAGTCTGTCCCATCATCTGCTTGAGACAGGACCAAGGCACCTCTCCACCTCCACACCCCTGTGTCTAGGCTAGGCAAGATATCTCTCCACATAGAATGGGCTCCACTAAGTCTGTTTGTGCATTAGAGTTAGGTCTTGGACCCACTGCCAGTGGCCTCATATATTGTCCCAGTCATACCATTGTCACCTATATTAAGGGAGTCTAGTTCGGTGTTATGCAGGTTCCCCATTTGTCAGTGATCTCTCACTAGCTGGGGTCAGCTGATTTTGTGTCATGGTCTTGACTCCTTTGATCATATTATCACTCCTCCCTCACTTCAGTTGTACTCCAGGAGCTTGGCCCATTGGTTAGTTATGGATTTCTGCATCTGTTTCCATCTGTTTCTGGAAGAGGGTTCAAGGTTCTCAGGGGTTGTGGATTGTAGGCTGAGTATCTTTTGCTTTATGTCTTGTATCCATTTATGAGTTAGTACATACTATATTTGTCTTTCTGGTTTTACGTTACCTCACTTAGGATGTCTTTTCTAGCTCTGTCCATTTGCCTTCGAATTTTAGGATGTCACTGTTTAACACTGAGTAGTACTCCATTGTGCAAATATACCACATTTTCTTTATCCATTCTTCAGTTAAGCGGCATCTAAGCTGTTTCCAAGATCTGGCTATTATAAATAATGTTGCTATGAACATAGCTGAGGAAATGTCCTTATGGTGTGAATGTGCCTCCTTTGGGTATACGCCCAATAGTGGTATTGCAGGGTCTTGAGGTAGGTTGATCCCTAATTTTCTGAGAAATTGCCATACTGATTTCCACAGAGGCTGTACAAGTTTGTACTCCCACCAGCAATGGAGGAGTGTTCCCCTTTCTCCACATCCTCTCCAGCATAAGCTGTCTTTGGTGTTTTTGATCTTAGCCATTCTGATCGGTGTAGGATGGAATCTCAAGTGGTTTTGATTTGCACTTCCCTGATGACTAAGGATGTTGAGCATTTCCTTAAGTGAGACTCAGCCAATCTTATGTGTCCTTGTCAAGTGAAGTCTACAAGAGGTTCTGCTGGGCTAAGCAATGCAATTTGATAACAGTTTGACAGGGAGCAACAGATACACAAAACACTAACTTGCCATTAGCCCCACCCTCGATCCTCTCTTCTGTCTTCTTTCCCTGTGTCTTGCTAAGCAGCTCAAGCTGGCCTCAAATTGGCAATACTTCTGTCCCCGCCTCTTAAATGTTGGGATCACAGGTGTGTGTCACCATGATCAGCCAAAACACTATCATTAACATTTAGAACGTACAATCTCTGTGCAAGGTATCATTGAAGAGCCCTCACAACAGACTTTTAAAGGTCGATACAATAAGGAATTCAGAGTTGATAGAATAACAAACAATAAAATGGGCATTGGGGGGCTAAAGATGGCTCAGCAGTTAAGAGCACTTGCCTGCCAGAGGACCCAAATTCAGCTGCCTCACCACCCATGTGAGACAGCTCACAGATGCCTGTAACTCCAGGTCCCAGGCAGTAAACACTCTCTTCTGTCCTCCATTGTCACCCATACACATCACACACACACACACACATCAGAAATAATAATAAAAATATTTTAAATTGTCATTTAGAGAAAAAGTTTGCTAAGTTCTTTAATAATACAGTGATAGATTTGTCATCTGTCTAGGATTGACTAAGTATAACTCATAAAAATAGGAAATAAACTAAAAGATTCTTAGTATTTTCATATTCTTATGTAAATCATTAAAATGAGTTGCATAAAATATGCAATGCAAAAACTCATTACTTTGTTAGACAGTCTCAATTTTAATACCTTAACATTTCAGAAAAAGATACACATGAAAGGCCATAATCTATATACTCAACCCATAATGTCTTAAAAGATGAATACACAGATAGTTTTCAAATGTTAATATTTTCCCAAGGGATAATTTCTTTTATTTTTATGACAAAACCAAGAGCACAATTTTATACACAGTATCTATAAATTAAAACTCTGAATTTTGAGACTTAAAACCTCTTCCAAAAAAAAAAAAAGTACAAAGAGGAGATAAACCACCCCACAGACTCCCCCACAGACTCTGGTGTTTGAATGCTTGGCCCATGGGGAGTAGCACTGTTAGAAGATATGGCCTTCTTGGAGTAGGTGTGGCCTTGTTAGGGGAAGTGTGTCATACTGCTGCCTGTGGATCAAGATGTAGAACTCTCTTTCTCTAGAACTATGTCAGCCTGCACACTGACAATAATGGACTCTGAAACTGTAAGCAAACCCCAATTAAATATTTTCCTTTATAAGAGCTGCCTTGTTCATGGTGTCTCTTCACAGCAATAGAAACCCTAAGATATCAGGCTTGGAATCAGTAAAATCTTGAGGTCTCTAAAAAGCAAAACAAAACATCTGCCAAACAGATCACTCTTGTCTTGAACTTAGACATATTTTTACCATTTAAGTTACAATATGGCATTGCTTCATTGGCACACACAGAACAGGTCCATAAATATTTGCTTCATAGATGAATGCATGAACAAATATAAATTTTTGCTTGTTTCGATCATGGATTCTGTTCTCTGAGTTGATTCTCAGAACCAACTCTGGTCTTCTTGCCGCTACCTCCCAAGTTGTGGAATTATAGGCTTATGCAACCATAGCTGTTTTATGCTGTGCTAGGGATCAAGCCCAGGGCTCCATGCATGCTAGGCAAGCACTCTTCAAATGAACTACAACCCCATCCCCAGTCTCACCTTTTAACAGTACATTTATATCATCAACTAACCATCCCAAGGTAGGTGGCATCAGAGCATGAAATAAGAGTCATCCTAAAAGGAAGTGTGTGTGTGTGTGTGTGTGTGTGTGTGTGTGTGTGCGTGTGTGTGCATGTGTGTGCTAGAGTCACTCCTCTCCTTCTACCATGTGGGTTCAGGGACTCTAACTCAGGACATTAGCTTTAAGGACAAGTGTTTTTTTTACTTCACTGAGCCATATCACCAGCACAAGAATTTTATACCAAAGAAAATGTAAGGATCAGAGTCAAAGACATACAAAGTCATTCAATAATAATTATTATGACTTTACCCAGACTAGGTGCAGTCTGAGTATAGGAGTTGTCAAACTAAATAAATATTCATGCCAAAAATCCATACCTTAATATAGTTAATGTAGGAAAGGAATTGGGTTCCAAAAAAGGCAATAAATTAGAAATCTCTGAATGAAAAACTAAGAGAAATGTCAAGAGGGAAAGCAAGAATTCTAAGGATCAAAAGAAAATCTGATGGCCTAAGAGCATAAAACAAAACAATGACTAAGCTCTAGGAGAGGGAAAATTTAAAGCAAGTATGTTGGCAATACATTTACAGTTATGAAGGACTGTTAGCTGTTTTTCTATTGCTGTGATAAAACACCATGACCAAGGAAACTTACTGAAGGAAGGTTTTATTGGGGTCTCACAGTTCAAGAGGGATAGGAGGCCATCATTATCATGACAGGGGACATGGCCACAAATAGGCAGTCATGGCAAGGGAGCAACTGCTGAGCGCTCCCATCCTGATCCACAGACAGGAAGCAGAGAGCAGACACACAGGGAATGACTCCAGTCTTTTGAAACTCAAAAGCAAGCCCCCAATGAACACACCTCCTCCAATAAGGCCATACCTCCTAATCCTTCCCAAACAGTTCCAACAACTAGGGACCAAGTATTAAAAGTTATGGGCCTATGGGGATCATTCTCTTTCAAACCACCATAGAAGGTAAGAAAAAATGTACTCTTTTTGCCTACTGTAAACAAAGACATTCATTGTGAAATATCCCATGTCTAATTCCTCATCAACAAACAATAAATGATTGCTAACAGGATGATTTGTAACTTCTTGGCCTCGTCTGCCCTTATATTTCAGCCCAGGATGCCAATGATTATATATTAATCAACATTTACTTATGGAAAACATTATTTTATAAGAAAGGCTAATGCCATGAAGTAGATTCCTACATATTTTATGTTATTGGCTCTAAGCAGAGAAAATGACTTTGAACTTAAAAAGGATTTTTCAATTTCTCTTAAACTATTGAACAGCTTGCTTGAAGTACTGCTTGAGGTAAAAATCAAGTTTATAACATGTTAAAAAAACAAACAAACAAATCTGCAAAGCTAAAGGAATTTTTCTTTTTCTTTAATCTTGTTTGTTTGCTTACGGTTTTCTGAGACAGGGTTTCTTTGTGTAGCCCTGGCTGTCTTGGAACTCTGTAGACCAGGTGGTAGACCAGATCCACCTGCCTCTGCCTCCCAAGTGCTGAAATTGAAGGCATGGGCCACTAAGACTGACTCAAAGAACAGCTTTTTATGTACTACAATATTCGTAATACAAATGTTAAGTTCTCCTTGGAAAGAACTAAAAGTACAAAAGTCTCATGAGGCGGCTGGGGATGTAGCTCAGCAGTAGAGCACTTATCTACACACAAGCCCTGAGTCTGGGTGGAATGTGGGGGCGGAAAATCAAGCTCTCCAGTCAGGAACTTCCTTCTTTCTTTTTCTTTTTCTTTCTTTTTTTTTTTTTTTTTTTTTTTTTTTTTTTTTTGCTCTTGACAGAAGACTTCTTACCTGCGTGATTAACTAGCTGCTATCCCATTTGCTAATCAAATAAACTATAAAATATTTGGAGAAAAAGGTTTTGCTCTACTTTCAAATTTTTTTATTTCTATATATGTTGTGTGTGTGTGAGGGGTGCTCTCAGAGCCAGAAGAGGGCATCAGATCCCTTTGAGTTAGAGTTACAGGTGGCTGTAAGAAACACAATGTAGGTGCTAGCTACCAAACTAAGGTCTTCAGGAAGATCAAAAGTGTTCTCAATTCTTGGGTCATCTTTCCAACCCTTGATTCTCAGTTTTGAAGGACCTATAACATTCATCTAAAAGCACAAACCTCCAAGAAAAAATATATTGAGAATTCTACTAACACCATGCATTATTTGCCACTTTATTATTATTTATTTACTTTCAGCTTTTTGAGATAGGCTGGCCTAGAAATCCTGGTGATTATGCTGCTTCAGCTTTCCAAGTTCTGGTATTACAAGATACTCACTCATCTTATAATTCTATTTTATTTAGTAATGTCTTATGTTTAGTTGTTGTTGCTTGCTTGCTTGGTTGAGACAAGGTCTTACTATGTAGCCCTGGCTGACCTGGAACTTGCTATGGTGGGCCAGGCTCCCATCAAACCCACAAAGATTCAGCTGCCTCTATATCCTGAGTACAGGGATTAAAGGCATGAACCACTATACCCAGCTAATGTAATATGCTTTCAAATATAAATTATGTGACCACCTTAGGCTTGAGATACAGTTCAGTAAGGAGACTCCTTGTTTAACATGCACAAGGCCCTGGGTTCTGTCTCCAGCACCACAATAAAATAAAATTTTAAATTAAAAAAAAAAACTAAAATTATGTAACAGTTGCAGAGCTTAAACTTGTGTTAGTAATTATAGGCAAAATTAGGCTCAGATATTATTAGCATAAATACATTCAGTATCTAATAAGTATTTGCTGAATAAAGGATTACATTTCACCCATCACGATGCTTGTCACATTTGCCATCTGCTCTCTATCTCCACAGCAACTCCGAGAGCCTGGGCTCCATTGTCTGCACAGTTGCTCATGCAGCCTCCTGCTCCTGGACTCCTCCCTTCTGCAGTGCACCATGCACATTCCTGCCATATTGATCTTCCTGAATCATCATGCTTTCTCTGAATGCATGCAACCACCACAGCTCAGGTCTTGCGCATCAAACTCACCCTACAAAATGGGCATAGTTTACTTATCTCAACTTCCCTCGTCCTGTCTAAAATATGCCAAGCCACTCCAGCCTCTGTGCAACTACTTCTCTCTGCTGTCTTCCTTTCTCTTGTCAGCTTTTTACAGTCTGCTCAGAAAGAACTCCGGGTTCATGCTGATGGGGTGTGTTTGCCAAGGGAAAATGTTCGGGGAGAGCCATGGCACTGTATCTGTGAGCCACCAAAGCCTCACCCGATGGCATAGAGATTGATTAATGAATGTAACCACTTAGAAAATCTCTTATTAGAAATAAAAATTATTTTTTCATTAAATATAGAAACACCATAAAATGAAATTTTCAAATATAATATTAGGTAGAAATCTGCAAGAACAATTCTTGGATGAACTAAATTAAAAAAATGTTCACATCATCTTTCACAAAATATAACTGTAATATGTTAGGTGATTCAAGTATCATCTCGGTCAATCAAACTTCATTTAACTCTGATGACTAAGACACAAAATTCTTAAAGTCTTCTGACAGATTTTAAGAGGTTGCTGTAAAAATTTTGAAGTAGGAATTATCTGAAGAGAATTCATTGACATGATTGTTATGTAAATGCATAGTAAGTAGCACAGTGATTAAGAATGCTTTTCCTACAGTCACTAGACCAGAACCTCAGGTTGACAGTTATTCAATCCCTGTCAAGCTCAAACAATTTATGCAGACTATAGGCTTAGGCACCAAAGTGGGAACAAAGAAAGAGGCTATGAATAAACAAAAACAGACAAATGAGGAGATCGTGCTAAGGGTTAATGCATTCAACATTTTTGTGTCTACAAAAAAAAAATCAATATTACTATGTATTCAAATTATAACATTAATATTTCAACAAGCCCTTGATTGCTTACTGAGTATAATGGAAGGTTTTCCTATTACTTTGCACTATTGGCAAAAAGACAATAAGGTCTGCTCTCTGTCCTTAAGGAGCATACAATGCAGGTGGCTGAGAAAGGAACCAGGGTAAGAGGAGAAAAATCAACCGATGGGGTACCGGCCTTTTAGTGGCAGGCTAATTACAAGTGCTTAGTTAGCATCATGATCAAATTATAATCTTAGCAAAGTCAGTAGTTTAAAACATTAATGTTTCAGTGGATTATACCACCCAAGATAGTTACAGAGCACCTACTAAGAAAGAAAAAAGCCACACACACAAAATACTGTGAACACTTTAGTTGAACATCTACCATCTTCCCCATCCTTTTCTTAAGTAGAGATTATTTTTAGTTGCTATACTTGTCTTTTACACATAAACTAAACTTTACTATTGAAAATTATTGTGCCTGGCATGCTGGTACACACCTGTAATCCCATCATTTAGGAAGAGGACACAAAAACACTGTCCTGCACCTATGCCTTTTTAAAAAAGAGTTTATTGAAAACTACAGAGTGGTTATACTTACTTTTATGTTAATTTTTACGATAGTGAGAATTTTAACAATATATATTAAGTGTTCATTTAAAACTAAAACGTTAAGCCTATTCCATGTCAATATAAAACAAAAATACTATTGAGATGAGTGGCATTGTTTCATATTTTTGTAAACCTCTTTAATATCTATGAAGTTCAGGCTAGCCTCAAACTCACACCAAGCCTCTAGCCTCAGCCTTCCAAGTACTGAGATTTATAGGCATAAGCAACCATGCCCAGCCTTATTTATTTATTCATTCATTCATTCATTCATTTACTTATTTATTTATCCCTTAGTGTCTCTACCTAAGCCAGGCTAAACTAAAATTCACAGTTCTCCTGCCTCAGCTTCCCAAGTGCTGGGATTACAAGCATACTAAACAGTTATTTTGTTTTCACTGAAGGGAGTGGGGAGAAGAAAAAGAGGGTGGAGAGATGTTAATGGTGGCCAAGTTGAAAATAAGAGGGACAGGGTCGGGAACTAGAGGAAAGAAAGGTCTTCAGTTAAGACTCAGTGCTAGCCAGGCAGTGGTGATAGAAACTTTTAATCCCAGCATTTGGGAGGCAGAGGCAGGTCTACAGAGAGAGAAAGTTCCAGGACATCCAGGGATACAGAGAGAAACTGGGTCTGGAAAAAACAAAACAAAACAAAAAAAAAAACAAAACAAAAAGACTCAGATCTGTCACTTAACCTGCATGATTTGGGGGAAAGTTTTCCAACAAAAGAAAGGAAAAGACCTAAAGAAACCGCATCATTACAGAGTGAGGATATAGTTCATTGGTAGCACGTGTGTGTGTGTGTGTAATGAACATAGTAGTAAGTATAAGGCTTTAAGTTCAATTCTTAGCATCAAAATATAAGTAATAAAATACCTCACTAGTATTTACCAGGGCACATCCATAATAAGGATGCTACAAAAATGCACAAGTTATGAC
This sequence comes from Phodopus roborovskii, assembly GCF_943737965.1. NCBI lineage: Eukaryota > Metazoa > Chordata > Mammalia > Rodentia > Cricetidae > Phodopus > Phodopus roborovskii. Next base: position 25,946,154 of record NW_026126571.1, on the reverse strand, counting down.
CCAAGTTTTAGGCCCTTTGTTGCTTTTCCTTTGCTGGATGACAAACACAAGTTTGCTCCTCGCTGGGACCAGGACTTTTTATTCCATTCTGTGTTAATCACATTTACTTTCAGAATTCTAGTAAACTGTTTCCAAATGATGAAAGAACTGCTTTGTATATATTCAAAAGTAGGTTTTCATTGAAGAATCTCAAAAACACTGTAAAACCTGACTAAACACAGCACTACTTGAATATGACTTAATTTCAAAACAGAAAGAACTAAGTGGCTAAAAATCTTACACAAACTTACGTACCATATAATGGATAAGTGCTGACAGGTCTGTGGCAGCTCAGTGGGGCTGGTGACCAGAGGGTATCAAAAGCATCAAAGAAATTGGCATGAGCCAAAAGACACTGTGCTGCCTCTGCTGGCTGTAACAAGGGCAGAATAAAGTAGATAATACTGAGCTACAGCCGTACTAATGCAATTAGCTGGAATTAACATCATATTAGAAAGCACCACATTTGGTCTTGTATTTTCTTCCCTGAAAACCCAACCAGGACTGTTGGTAGTGGCTCCTTTGCCCTTAAGAACATAAAAGCCCACAAACACTTTCTCTTGGTCAAACTAAACAAACACAATTGAACTACAAATTTAAGCACTTGCTACTGTAGTACTGTACTGGGAAGCTGGTGGAGGAGGCAATTTCTTTCTCTGTTAAGCTACCCCATTTCTCTCCCATGTCTTGCCTAGAGGAAACAAAATATTTGGAGGTTTCTGCATTAAGCTTGGAAGTCCGTTTCTTGGGAATAAGCAAATGAAGGGATTTGAGATGCTGCTGCATACAAACATATAATCATTTCCTAGGACTATAGTAACAAAGTAGCACAGACTGGGTAACTTAAACACAGAAATTTACATTGGCAAGATTCTCCAGGCTAGAGTCTGAGAGCAAGGAGGAGTCCTGCTAAGCGCCACCAGAAAGGGATCTACCTTGGGCTTTTCCCTTTGGCATGTAGATGGCTGCCATCTTTATATCCTTACCCCTCTTTAACTGTCATGTTCAAAGTTCAAGGGCTCCAGTTATATTGGATTAGTATCCACATTAATGGCCTCATTTTCACTTAATTACCTCTGTAAAGATGCTATCACCAGTTTCATAGGAGCTAGGAGTTGGGACTTTCATATATTTTGGAGAGGGACCCAAGTCAGCCCATAACAACATAGAAGCCACAATCAACCAGCACCCAGCAATCAACCTGGCTCTTCTTTCCTTGTATTAATGCCTACATACCACCCACTTATTCATATCTATTAAATGTCTACTATGTTCTACTGGCCACAAAAATGGATATGACATAGTAGATGACGTAAGGGATTCAGTCTATTAGTAGAGACAGGTAAACCTAAAACAGCAGAAGTGAGTGTTCTTTAGCCCATTCCAAAATAAATCAAGATGAATCAGGGTATAAGCAATGAAACAAAACAATAAAAATAAACACTATTTATATAGGTTTAAGAATATAAGTGAAAACACAAATGTTTCAATCATTTTAGTATCATTCACTCCCCTCTTCTTTCCCAAACATAATAGCATGCAAAAATACGCTCTTCAAAGCACAGTTTTGCTTTAATTTCTTAAAGATTTTTGCATTTTAAGTGGCAGTTCTCACTCCTAGGGATAAAGAAAGAGAGAAATGTCAAGAGGACCAAATTCCAAGTAACTTGTGGGTTGATGTTTTGGAATGAGTCACTGCCCTTTAGTAAGCTGGAATGAGATTCAACTGAGAAGTTGGCCAGTGATGCCCCAGATGTTCAATGGAAAAAGATGAACAATGGGGACACAGTGAGAAAATGCAAGAAAACACTGTTAAGGGCAGTAATGCCTACTAACAAGACATAATTTTAAAATGCCACCGGTCTAGGCTGACAATGTAACTTAGTGGTACAGCACCCGCCTAGCACATGTGAGGCTCTGGCCCTTGATTTTGTTTCTACAACAGCCTCAGTCTAAGACAGGAGAAAAGGGATCGTTCCAATCAGAAACTTGGTGGTAGGTCTCATTAATACAGGTGTTTGTTTGTCTGAAAAGTTACAGTAATCAAAGCACATAGTTTAGTAAGACCATGTTGATTGGTAGAACAGTCAGTTTGGTTTAATAGAAGCTGAAGTGTAAAATAATTTAAAAATCGTTTTCAAAAATATTAAGCCATATACTAATACAACAAAATGTACCCTAGATGTTGCTTTATGGCTGATTAGGAAGCTAAAACTGGCACAGCAAACATTTTTTATCTTGGCTCTCCCAAGGTACTTAAAAGTCCCATAATAACTGTTAATCTCTAAAGTATTTTATGCATTTCTTTTTCAGCTGTTTTGATTCTGAAGGAAGTATTTTTTAAAAATTTGAAAGAAAAATAAAAACCTGCTTGAACTTCTTACCAATAATCCATGATTGATGAAATTCAAATTGAATTAATCACATTACATTGTAATCAACTCTTGGAAACTTTATAACATGATGACATGAAGAGCATCCCTGATTGATGACTTTAGGTCCCCTCATTTTTACTTCCATGACACTGCTGGCCTTTCTAAGGAGTGATCTAATACTACAGAACATACTTGTGGCTGTCATAGTGAAAAATAACAAGTAACAAGTTCTACTTTTATCTTTCTTAGTCTTTGTTGGCTGGTCTTTTCTTTTCTTTTTTTTTTTTTTAATCTTCTCAACCTAGCATTATCATGGGAACATACATATACATGTACACCTCATGAAGAGATATTTAAAATTAATAACAAAACTAATAAACTGATACACTGTAGAAGCTAAAAAAAAATGCGTCTATGAGATACTAACAAGAAATCTGTCACTTGGACAACTGGGGATGCGCTCGACATTTTAGTTTCAGAAGACCAGCTCTTCCATTCCAATGCCTGCAGGCTACGTCCATCCTCATTCACTCTTTACTGACCTCATGACGCAGCAGCCTCATCTGCCACCACTGCCTCCAGCTGCCTGCCATCAGCTGCGCACTTAACCAACCCTGTACTGTCGACTTGGTTCTCATCATAAACTCTCGCCAGCCTTACAGACAGCAAAACAGCCAGCTCCTCCTCCAGGCTCACCCTTTAACTTTGCATCAGGTCTCTTTCTTCCAAGCTGAACTTCTCTGTCTTGACCTCATGGAAGACAACACTCCAGTTACATTGTTCACATGACGGTTCTCTGTGTTTCCAAGGCTAACAGTCTGTTTGACTTGCAGGTTTTAGGTGCTGCTTCTTGCTCTACCCATTTGTAAACCACTGTCACCTTCCTCTCCATTCAGTTACCATGTACTGCTTTGCAGACGATGTTGTCATTCTGCCTGCCACTCCATTTGTAGGATCTATCAACTAACAAATCACTGTGAACTTTGAAATTTAGGTCAAACGAATAAATAATATATCTAGCAAGTTCAGTGATGTCAGAGTTGCAACTTTCTATAGCCAATGGGGATAAACCGTCTGTGGATACTGATTGGAATTGATACTCTGTATTTCAAAGGGGAATCGATACTCTGTATTTCAAAGGGGGGAGTTCAAAAAGTTCATAATTATTTGCCCAATTTAAGCACTTTTAAAGTTTACATTCTTCTCCTAGCTCACACATTACATCACTCTATTCTTTTTGTCTCAAGACAGGGTCTCAATATGTTGCCCACGTACTAGCTGCCACCTCAGCCTTCAGGATAGCTGGGACTAACTACAGACATTTGCCACTGTGCCCAACCCTTACACAGATATAAACAAAACTAAATACAAATCTTTCAGGAGCTGAAACCCAACATGATTCTCATAGTCTAAATTTAAGAACTCATAATACTGTGTTTATTAAGTCAAATGCAAATTACTGAATGAATTCTTAAGCACTAGAATGGGAAAAAACTAATGTTTATTAAGTAATCAAAAGACTCATTGTTCAAGAAAATGAGAAAACAAACTTAGCATTTACTACTGAATGCTATCCTGACACAAAGCTCAAAGAGAACAGACATTTGGACTACAATGGAAAAGTACTATGTCTTCCAAACTCATAGATCTCTGATATACAGTACTTTTACTGTAACATTTACAACATACAAACAGGACTCCGGAATACAGATCAATCTTAGAGACCCAACAAGCCTGGGTCCTAAATTTTAATTTAAGTCTGGGCACAAGTTCTAAACTGTTAAGTATATTGTGTATGTTTTATAAAAATCAATTTTAAGTTCTCCATCTCATCTCACACTACTACTGTCCACTACTACTATCAGCGCACTAGACCATACTTTATAGCAGCAGAAAGCACAATATCAACACAGAAGAGACCGGTAATAATTATAATGGGGATACCAAAATATAACTATACAAAGAGGAAAAGCAATAAGATTCCAAGAAAGTGATTAGATTTATTTTTCAGAAAAGCAAAGAGTGTCAAATCAGGAAAATGTTAGGAAACTGATGTGAATACAGGGACTTGGGGAGATAGTTGGTCAAGTTTTACTACACAAGCATGAGGACCTGAGTTTCTCTCCAGCACACCCTGGTAAAGGCTGGCATGCCTGAGATCTCAGTGCTGGGGAAGTGGAGACAGGAGGGTCTCTGGGGCTCTGCTGGCCAGCTAGCTAATCGTCTAGCTGCAGGTTTAGCAAAAGACCCTGACTCAATAACATAAAATAAAGCAGAGAGTGACTGAAGAAGCCAACCGATGCTGACACCTAGCCTACAGGAAAATATTCGCCATGCATGCACAGACAATTGAAGGTGTGGTTTTAGAGAATTGGGCTTCAGCTCCCTACACTTAACTTGAACTGAGACTCAAGTTTTTAACTGTAAAATAGGAATGAAAATCCTTATTTCATAGTTGTGCAATTATGATATTTACATTAAGAAAGGATTTAAGCCTAATTTGAGACCTCAACAAACTGCAAGGAAGACCTAAACATTTTTACAGCTAAACTATGTCAAACCTGCCAAGGGAAAGATTGCCAGAGCAGAGACAGAGAAAGCCCTTTCACACCTCTGTCCAGGGTCTCTCTTTCTAGTCAGAAAACAAAGCACTACAAAGTTTATAACGAACAGGGAAAGGTACACTGTGAGATCATTCTCACGCACATCAGAAACAAGCTACTATCAAGATGCCTGTATCCCCAGAAGAGCACCCCTTGGTGAAATCTAATAAGAAATCTAATACAACTCACCAACCAACAGGTTAAAATAATACCACATTGTCATCTCCATGAAGGCATGTGATCAGATTTAATATCTCAACTCAAAAAAAAAAAAAAAAAAGAAAGAAAAGAAAAAAGAAAAGGACAAAAGATTTTTAACAGATAATAAAATGAAAATTATGAATATTTGATGTGAAACCCTAAAGGCATTCTTAGGCGTTTAGGGCTGACTTCTTGGGATTGGCTAGCCTACCACAAGGCTCATCCCTGGGGAAACTGATTCTCCTCTCTCAAGTACCCACTAATTGCCTGTAGCTCTTTCAAGGAAGAAACCTCATGAGAATTCCCCCACCCACACTGACTTGGTATGGCCACTTTTGGGGTGGATTTAAGGAACCATATTGTGATTACCTAATACATGCGATTTCCTTGTCATATACAGAAGACATTGTCTCATAGCAGACATCCCAACTCTGTCCTCTGACTCTTAACAATCTTTCTAACTCCTCTTCCATGATGTTCTCTGAGCCATAGAGTAAAGGTTGTGCTGTAGACATATTACTTGGGGCTCAGCACCCCATAGTCAGTTTAAACAGCATTTTCAACTGCTAAATGTTCTCTTTCCTTTGTTCAGATAGGCAGCTAACTCTGGGAGGACAAAAAAAAAAAAAAAAAAAAAAAAAAAAGGTCTGGCAGTTCTTGGATTTCAAGTACTAAGCAATATAACAGACAAACTGTTAACTTCCCACCCTCATCCCACCCTCTGCAAAGAATGACAAAGCATTCCATAGTGATGCTAAGGGTCTCAGGCTCCACAGAACGTATTCTTCTGAAGGATATCTGTTCTCACAATATTAGGATGCTATCTTAGCTTTTTTGAGGACCTTTAAAAAACACTTCAGAAAACCATCTTGGTACTATTGACAACATCAACAGAGTACACTGTCTTTATTATCTTATTCCTTGTTAAAGATGTTGCTTCCAGAAATGTCCTTCCTTCTTATTGGTCAACCTTCTCTTCAGCTCCTCAAGGATTAAGTTTGAATAATTCTCTCATTCTTTCCCCCCAAAATCCCTTACCTTGAGTCTACTCTTTTTCTTCATGCATGCATGCAAACAAACATCAAATTCTTTCAACCTATGCTCTACTGTAGTGGACTTTTTATAAAAGATTTACTTTATGTGCATGAGTGTTTTGCCTACATATGTATTTTACCTACATACACATATGTAAGAACTGCATACCTGGTACCATTAAAGGTCAGAAGAGGGCATCAGATCTCCTGGAACTGGACTTACGGGTGACTGTGAACAAACATGTGGGCGCTAGCACCTAAACTGCAGCCCTCTACAAGGGCAACAAGTATTATTCCATAGCCAGCATTTTCTCCTTTCTTTACTTCACTTTTCTTGAAAAGCCTCACCCACAAATCTCAACTTTATTGCAACAGTAATCTGATGGCTGGTTTTGAGCTATACTCCTAAAAGTCACTTATGATGATTTTCTGGGCTTCATTACAAAATAAATAACAGGCAACAGGGTGCTGAATAAGAGTGAACTAGAAGACATATATAAACTTACTGTCAAAATTACACCATTCTTTAAAAATGCAACCAAAAGGGACTTTATAAAGTAGAAGAATCAAAAACTAGAAAGAGGAAGGACAAGGTCTTGGATATGACTCAATGGTAAAGACACTTGCTACCAAGCCTGATGACCAGATAGGCTAAGCATCCACAAGGTGGAAGTAAAGAATGAACTGATCCTGGTGTCGTTGCAATCACATGCACACGTACGTACACACACACACACACACACACACACACCACAAACACCACGCAAACACATCTTTTTAATTTTTCAAAGGAAAGACAATAAGAACTGTGCACTGGCCCAGTTCATTCCCCACCCTGTGTTTATATCCAGAGGCTGTTAGTTCTGATTACTAACAGGGTTTCCAATCTGTTTCTGGCAATAATGTTAATAAATCAAATTACTTTAGTATGTGTCAATTGTAGGATCTGTTTTCCTAAATACATGTGGGCTTCCCCGTGCCACTAATGTGATCAGATTATCTGAATATCTGTCTTTGAGGCTACTACTAACAAAGCAGCCCTTTTTCTTGTCCTTCACTGTGCTTCAAAGCATGTTTCAAACTAAGTTTCATCCTGTAAACCTTAAAAATGTATTCATTTAAAGGGGGAAAAGGTGCTCACAAATGACAGCAGGCTGGTTCTGTTGGCAGCAGAGCAAGTGGTCTCAGGAAAACACATCTACCAGAACTATCGCGTTGCTTCAAGGTTACACTAATCTTTATGGCTTTATGCAGATAAAAGTTTAAAAACTGGAAGCCTCAAACTGCAACGTGTTGCATGAACCACAGGGCTGGCACATCTCCTCCAAAACCTACTGTGTTGCCCAAAGGACACCCACTTTGCAAAAGGCCAGTGTAGATCTGCAACTGATAGCAGTCTCTAAGTAGTAGCAGCACTCCCCCTACCTGAGTAAAGCAGCCTCTGCCCGCGTGCGATAGCGTTTTATCCTAGAGCCGATTTTGTGCAGTGCAAAACCACTAGGGACAAATTTAAATCCTTCAGGAACTCTAAACGTACAAAGCACACACATGCACGCTGCAGAGCGGAAACCCAGTTTTGCCGAAGTGTGCAAACTTGGGGTGTTTTCGTGGTGAAAAACAAAATAATAAAAAAACAAAAGACGTTTAGCGGAAACCTCGACGATTCTCGAGCGCAGGCACTGCAGCCTCGGAAGAGGCAGAACTCCAGGGTCCAGGGCGGCGCGGGCAGAAGATGTGTTCTCCGGGAGATGGACAGACCAGGCTGGCACTCTGAACCCCCCAGCCCCGCGGGACCCGAGACCCGGGCGAGTACGGCTTTGAGGAGCACCGGGTCTACGGGGCCCGCGTGGGCCGTGGGGCCGGACGCTGAGCGGCAGGGACGAGTGGGCAGCGGCCGTAAGCTACGGTGGACTCCTCGATAGGCCGACCCTGGGGCGCCCCGAGCTCACCACCCCAACCAAGAACCGAGCCTCGTCGGTAGCAGGCAGCCGGAACGATCAACTTCGGCTTCCCGGGCGCCCCGACCGCCCGGCCTCGCGCGGGAGCCGTTACCCGCAACCGGCCACCGCCCCAGGACGAAGTCCTTGCCCGCCTCCCGCAGCTGCCTCAGCCCCACTCCTCCCAGACCAAAGAAAGTTCTCGGTCTCCCGGCGCCCCGGGGGCCGGCGTGCGGCTCGCGGCGGACTCACCAGAGCAGCTCCGGACCCACCGCGGCCTCGCCTCGCGACCACGGCGACCACGGCGACCGAGGCAACCCGGAGACTGAGCTCCGCCAGCAGCCGCGCCACCTGCCCCTCTCCTCCTAGCAGCGCGGGTCCGGGCGAGCCATCTTCCCTCCTCTCTCTGACTGACAATCCAGCCCCGACAGCCGCCACTGCCGCCAGCCTCTCTGACAGGCACCACCAGGGACCCGTCCCCAGGCAGCCAACCACCACCGCCCCACGCCTGGGCAGCCTATCACTGGCCTCCAGGGTGGGACCAGAACAACTTCTTCACCAATAAGAATTTGCAGCTGCTGGGACTCCGAGGGAGGGGGCGACCTGGGGGCGTGGTCTGGCCGATGGGCGTGGTCGGGGAACGCCCAGGGGAGATGAGTGACTGGGGTTTGTGGTGGCCCCTAGGCGATGATCATCAGCGAAGGTCTCAGACTCTCTGAGCCCGTTAGAGCTTATGGATTCTTAGAAGAAATTAAGCCTTACCAGATGCTGTAAAACATAACCAGAAAAGCAAAGCAAACTGATAATTACTCAAATCATCTCACAAAAGTATATCAAAATTTGATCAGATCCTCTGAGGGGGGAAATGTATGTTTGCAGAAACAGCAATGAAAATCCTTCCCCTTTGTTATATTCATTTCTTTTTGCCTTGGTGTTCAAATTTCAAACATGGGGGTCGAAGAAATGACTTAAGAGTTAAAAGCACTTACTGCTCCTGCCCCCACATGGAAGGAGTAGTGGTGTTCACACCTCTGTAATGCCAGTTCCCAGGGATCAGTCTTCTGGCCTCTGCAGTCATCTATGCATGTGTACATAACACACACACACACACACACACACACACACACACACACACACACATTAAAATTTTTAACAGTCAAAAGGGGAATGGAGAAATGTCTCAGAGCAGATGAATGGGGTTCAGTTCCCAACACCCACATCAGGGCTCACAGCGGCCCATAACTCCAGTTCCAGGGGATATGATGCTTCTGGTTTCAGAAGGCACCTGCACGATGTGGTGCACATACATACACTCAGGCATACACATAAACACATTAAAAAATACATCTTTATCTTAAGAAAAAGAAATTCAAATATATTTCTCCACTCATTCCATAATCCACTTTTCATCTTCCCTACATATTTTCCCCTTAAGATCATATTAAACTGCCCCCTGTGAGCCAGCTACTGTGTAAGTTCCACTGTGTCATGTGACCTTGCAAACCCCCTCCCCATTACAGTCCTCTTAACTCTAATCTGGTTAAATTAGACGAAGTTAAAAACAAAAGGCCAACCTCCAATCTGGAAGACAGGAAGCCATCCTAGCTTAACGCTACAAATGAAAAAAAAATTTTCTCCCAATGCATTAAGCAACTTTTTAAAACATGCCAAAGAGATAACAATCAATCAAACCAAATTAGGTTTCATTAAATACATTGCTAATACAGAATTAGCCCTCCAAAGGCATAGTAGGATATATAAAAAATAAAATAAATGGTATTAAAGTAAACAGAACCATGTTAAATGGGTGAAAAGAATACAAGATAAGAAAAGTCAAAGAACGCCACGGAGATGTTTGAATCATCTCTGAGAAGACAATACAAGATGATGGCACATGCCTGTACTCCCAGCTACTAGAGAAGCAGAGGCAGAAGGATCGCCAATTTGAGGTCAGCCTGGGCATCTTAGAAAGACCCCAACAAGGTAAAAGTTTAAAAGGGCCGAGGGCATGGTTCCGCAATGGAGTACCTGCTAGTATGTGCTAGCCCCAAGTTTAAAGTCAGGGTCGTTTCAGAAAGAGAGCAGCACATCCGTCCAAAGTCACAGAGTTGTGGAAGGGCACAGAGTGATCAGACACACAGAAAAATGACTGGGACAAACAGATGAGAAGTCACAAACTCGCCTACAGCAAAGAGTTGAGATGGACCTATGAAAAATCTATATGCTTAATATAAGGTGTTTAAATCAGCGCCATTTGCAGTGGTGTCGGCCATGTTGGAAGTAGTCTCTATTGGATTGTCCAAAATGGCAACAACTCACTAAATATGGCTATTGAGCACTTGGACTATGGCACGATTGGGGATCTTGGGGTTTGTTTATTTAATTTAGTGTGTGAGAGAGAGAGGGGGAGAGAAAATAAGAGAGACACAGAGTGAGAGAGAGAGAGAGAGATGGGGAGAGAGATATGCATGTATGTAGGTGAATGTGCTGCAGCACATGTATGGAGATAATTCCTTTATAGAATTGCTTCTCTCCTTCCATCTCTGTGTGAGTTCCAGACATCAAACTCAGGTGTTCAGGCTTGTGTGGCAGTAAGCCATCGTGCCAGCCTAGGAACTCCAGTATTAACACAACTTTAATAATGCCCCTTTGGAGCAAACACCTTAGGTTTATAGTTTAGTCGATAGGCGAGGACAGCCCTGTGAAGTGTGAGTGGAGGTATGTGTTTGGGGTTCTATGAGACATGGTCTCACTGTGTAGCCCTGAGCTTGCCTCCTGCTCTGCTTCCAGGGTTGCACTCACGTCCAGCTCAGTAGAACTTTTACATAGCATGGCCAATATAGTGTTGCCTCATTTAAAGTGTAAGAATTCAAACACAGAGTAGAGTAAGTCTATTCCCTTTGACACTGTGGTAGTTTGAATGTAATTGGCCCCCATAATCTCATAGAGGGTGGCACTAGTAGGAGGTGTGGTCTTGTTTGAATAGGTGTGGTCTCATTGAAGGAAGTATGTCTCTGTGGAGGTGGACTTTGAGGTCTTATATATGCTCAAGATATAGTCCAGTGTCTTAGACCACTTCCTGTTGCCTGAAACATGTAGGACTCTCAGCTACTTCTCCAGCATCATGTCTGCCTGCATGCCACCATGTCCCACCATGATGATAATGGACTGGACCTCTGAACTGTAAGCAAGCCATCTTAATTAAATATTTTTCCTTTGTAAGAGTTGCTGTGATCATAGTGTCTCTTCACAGCAATAGAAACCCTAAGAGAGACGGAAATCTTAACGGATCAGCCTAGGTTCTGGCAGAGAACTGGAGTGATCATTTCTGTCCCCTGGGATAGGATGTGATGAATGGGAGTGTGTAGCCCCAAGGCACAGGGACAGGAAGTCTGAAAAGTTAAATTCTGCCTTCAAGCCCTGGGGAGTAGGGGAGTAAAGGTCCAGAGAGAAATCCAGACTCAACTGGGTCATAAAATAGATAAACAAGATATGCATAAGAAGATACACTCACACAATCAGTTTTACTGGCCATTGGCCATGCTGGCCACTAATGTGTTGGCCTGATTTAAAGAGCCAGGGTGTCGAGTGGCAGGAAGGACAGAACCAGGGCATATTCCAAAAGCTGAAGACCTGAGCCACAGCAATGGAATGAGGGATGGAAGGTGGGAGGAAGTATCAGCTTCCTGGATTGTACAGGCACTTGATTCATCACGCATACAATCACATGCTAGAAACCTGCAACACAGATAACTGGGTAACAAACATGACAAGTTAATGGTTAATCTTTTGATGCAACTGTAAATAAGATAGGACAAGACAGTACACAATTAATGCATTGTTCCAGCAGAGAAGCAAGGCCTCCAGTCAAACATAGTGAGGGAGGCTTCCTGGAGGAGGTGTCAACTGCAAAAAAATGGGAGGAATCTGAATCAGGAAAAAAGGTCTAGGGAGGAAAGTCTTGGCATGCCTGCAGAAATAACAGAAGTGGGCCAGCACGAGCAATGTTGGAGGGCATTGGATGCAATGCAGCTGGTCACAGCCTGGCATCTTGGCTGTGAACAGAGTACTCTGAGAACAAGCACGGTGTGCAGGAAGACCATTTTCTTTCTCTGTTCTGTCTACTTACTAGAATCACTTAAAGTGTATTCCAAGATTACTACTACTCAACTTGCTCAATCAATCAGAAAATTGGGGAGTAGAGATGAGGTCAAGGGTATGACATAGGAACAGTTCTCCCATGCTAAAGTCAGACTGTGTAGATAGATTGGCTGGAGAGATGCTCAAGTCTAAGTATACTTTATATAAACTTGTTTTCTTCTTTCAGGAAGAAATAGCTTACTGCCAGGCTTCACTTCCTGTTTTACATACAGTCATAAGCTAATATAAAGTCTACGTAAGTCTTCCTCTAAGTCAAAATCAAACTAAAGAACAAATTTCTGTTTGCCAACTACTTTCCACAAGTTATACACATTAATTTCTAAAACTAAAAGTCTAATAATAAATTAACTAATAATAAAAGTCTAATAATAAGTTAACTGCTTCACAAAACCATTTATATTTTAGTAGCAAAACGGGGGGGGGGGGGAGGCTAACAGAACATTCTGTTTCAAAGAGGAAATGCTTTTAAACCACTTTGTAAAAGTCATCATATCCCAGGCCCTTCGCTGCCGTCTTTGCTAGTCTCTGCTGTCTGGGAGCTATGAGAAGACCAGCTGGACATTTTCCTTATGATACTAAATCCCAGGAACTCTAAGAAAATGGGTATCTAAAATGGATTTCTATGGAAGTTGTTTGGAAACAAGAAAATAACGTGATTTTTTTAATGAAAAGAAAGAATTTTATTTTTAAAAATGTGGAGAAGCCAGCCATGGTGGTACACACCCTCAGCACAAGGGAGGCTAGAGCAGAAGAGTTGTCACAATTCAAAGCCACTATGAACTACATAGTGAGTACTGAATACCAGGTCAGCAGGGGCAACAGAGTGAAACAAACAAGAAACAGTAAGGATGTGTCCAAGTTTTGCTTCACTAGTATGTTAAACATATTACAATCTAAAATCTTAGTGTGCCTAAAGGGCCATTTAGAGGTTTTGCAGTACCAGATGCTGCAGACCCACCTCATAGAACTGTATAACCTGGGGCAGCAAAGCTAGGAGGTGACTGTAGGAACACAGCAGAACAGCATGAACTGTGGTGGCTACTTACACATTTTAAGAACTTGAATTGACCAAATCAATCACTCAGTGGGGGCTGAAGTTAAAACATTGGGTAGCGAAGGCTTCCGAAGCCAGCAGAGGGACAAGTTAATGAACAAAGTGATGCTGGGAGGGATGGAATGGACGCGGCAGAGGATGTAGACGTCAGTGGCAGAGCAAGTCACCAGCATAAAGATGGGGCCACCTAAAACCTTTATCCAGGGACAATGAAACAGTCTGTTTCCTACAGCTGCACTGGCTCACTCTGCACACACTCCCACGCCCATGTTTGCATGTCACATCTGGGAGGTCCAGCTGCAGCTGTTCACACAGCCCGATAAGATTCCCATCTCCATCATCTACAGTGTTCCACACGCCTCATCCTGTCTTTCACTTGCGTAGAAACCATTACGTTAGACTTCCAGAACTGAACTGTGGTGTGAGACACATTTGGAGTTTTGTCCTCATCCCTGGCTCATGACTCTCATAGCCCAGACTATGCTTTAAACGTCTGAGACCAAAAAAAATAAAGTGTTTGGCCTTTTGACTTTGATTTCTAATACAACTTTGAAATGGCATGAGAAGGAAAAAGGAGAAAGCCAATCTCTTGTTATACTGTTCGGATACCCTAGGACTCATGCAGGCTTCAGCAAAATCTTTCTTCCTGAGCCCCTCTAGCTTTCTTTCACCTGCTCTCTTTTCTCCTAAAGGCAGACCATGCAAATTAGAAATGATTGGTAATCTCCACCTGTCATGGTGGAGCTGGTCATAGAGAAATGCTCTCACATTCCCCAACTGACAGATAGCAGATCCTTAGGGTCCCCATTTCAGCAGGGTGCTATCCTACACCCTATAGCAAATAATGCTGCACAGAGAAGCCAAGAAGAATCTGAACAGACAGGCTTTGCTGGGTTTCCCCACTCAATCTGTTAGCATTACATCATGCCTTACTGTCCAATCACACTTCTACATGACTGTCCGTGCTTCAATCATGCTTATGCAACAGATTCCCATGAAAAGGGCCAGCTTCAGAAAAGTCTGGACAACTGAACATGTGGAGGCTTGCAGAAGTCAGCAAGAACGCATGTACGGTGATGCCCTCAACTGCATGGGAAGAGAGGCTTCCTGCCCGGGGTTCCTCCATTCCCCGCTCATGAATCTCTTTGCCTATCTGCTTGTGTATGCTTTTAAATATCCTTAGGAAGCTAATAGGTATAGTAATATTAATGCACCCTGAGTTCTGTGAGGCTTTTAAGCAAATTAATCAAACCTAAAAAAAGAGGTTATGAGAGCCCCAAATTTAAGTCCGATGATCAGAAATTTTGGAGCCCTGGATTTTTTTACTGATATCTGAGTCCCTCAGCCTTTGGGATCAGTGTAGAAAATTAGTCAGACCTGAAGTGTATTAGAAGGTACTCAGCTGGTGTTTGCTGCACAGCTGCTTGCTGGCTTACTGGTAGGGAGAAATCCCCCACATAATTAGGGATCATGGAAATGATCTGTGGTAGGCTTTCTCAAACCACCAGCCCCCAAATCATGACAGAGCTTTATTAGTTGTGAATGCTTGGCCTTACCTTATGCTTGTCCCACTAACTGTTATAATTTAACCTGTTTCTCATCGTCTACATTTTGCCTCAGGCTTTTTACCTTTCTTTCATTCTGTATGTCCTACTCTTACTGCTTCCTCTGTGTCTGTCTGGCAGCTGTCTGGCTGTCCCTCCTTTCTCCCTCATTCTCTCTCCTCTCCTTCTCTCTTGAGCCTAGATTCCTCCTCCCGCTTATTCTCTCTGCCTTCCAGATCCACCTTTCCCTTTACTTACTAGCTATTGACCATTTAGCTTTTTAATTAGGCCAATAGCTTTTTAATTAGACCTTAGGCAGGCAAAGAAACCTGTCTTTACATCATTAAACAAATGCAACACACCTTTACATAGTTAAAGTAATATTCTAAAACATGATCTGTGTCATAGGGCATAGGAGAAGAAACTGAGCTGAGTCTTGATATGTTGTCAGATAAAGTGAAAAATGCCACATGGATATCATTTTGCAAAGAGAATTTACCCTGCAAGGTTGGTCACACATTTTTCTATAAATAATGTCCCTGGAAAACAGAGAACATCAGATCAGCAGCGGAACATTGGTCTGGCACATATAAAGCTCTTAGGTTAAATACACAGAGCATAAGTTAAACTGTCTTTATGGGAATTTGATGGGAAAAGGTGCTTTCTCTGTCTTTTAGAAATGGAGCCAACCTAGGTGTCATTGCCATAAAGACAAAGCAGAGAATTCAATGACCAGCTGCTCCTCTCCAGTAACTGAAACTGAAAATACCAACATTGTCTTCTGATATATGTTATTAGCCAATGTCTTAATATTGTGTGGAGAGGGTTATCATGTCTCTTTCATAAATCACAATTTTTAAAAAATAATGTATAATCTTGTAAAAAGACATTTCCTTCATCATGTTAGACAGATATATATCTATCTATATATATATATATATCTATATATAAATGACACAGGAAGTTTCAGAAGAAGACAAAGCAGCATTGCAGAAACATGGAGAAATCATAACTTTTGTTTCCTTCTTTGTGTGTTTTCACTTTACCAAATGTTCTATTTACATTGTCTTTTTAAAGATTTATTTTATTTTTAATTATGTGTATGTATGTATGTATGTATGTATGTATGTATGTATGTACGTACATGTGTGTCCACGGGGCATGGGTATCTCTGGAGCTGAAGTTACAGGTTTTTGTGGGCCACCTATGGTTGTGGGAAATAGAACTCAGCTCTTCTGAGTATGTGTGCTTAACCACTAAGCCATCTCTCCTGCCTTCAGTGTTAAGTTTTATAACTAATAAGAGGAAGTACAAATTATTTTTTTAAGAGGGGGCAAAATCAGTCTGTGCATGCTAGTTGTTAATTCTTCCTGGGTGAACTTCCGTTGAACATTCTTCCTTTTACTCCTAGCCAATGTATTTGTTATTCAAACTTCTCTAAAAGGTATTTCTGAATCGCATAGGGAAGCTCCCATTGGTGCAGACAAGCAAAAAACCTCACTAGAAAATGTTCAGGGTAGAACT
Source organism: Phodopus roborovskii (assembly GCF_943737965.1). Lineage (NCBI taxonomy): Eukaryota > Metazoa > Chordata > Mammalia > Rodentia > Cricetidae > Phodopus > Phodopus roborovskii. The sequence goes on along the minus strand of NW_026126571.1, from coordinate 25,929,682 downwards.
TGTAACTATATGTCAGTCTGCACTGCCAGATGGGAACTCAGAGAACAGAAAATATGTTGATAAATGTGATAAACAATGACTGCCCCAGAGGAAGTCGAGCTGCGGTTTGTCATCTTTGTGTCCCCTGCAGTAGTAAAATGCTTGGCCACAGAGGAAGTTCAGAAACACAAGTTAAAGGAGTACATGAAATGATAGCCGTTTTTGCCCCTTGTCTCGGTTTTGTTTATAGTTTCCACATTCACAGGGAAGTGTTGGGTCATGTGAGGCATCCGGTCTCCCACCGCTCACTCTGTGCATAAGAACAATGTATTGCAATTATGTTCAGTGTCATATCTCATCGTGTGTCACTTTAGTCTTCGAAAGTCACTTCCTATGTGTTGATTGTCTGTCAGAAAGCAGAGGCAGCAAGGAGCAAGGAATATACATCTTTGGTTGCCTTGCTGAGTGCTATGCAATTCCCAAAGCAGCTGGACAAGCACAAACACTGGAGGAAGGGTGGGTGACTCTGAGGCCACAAGTCAAGCCACACAAAGAGGGATGAACAGGTTAGCAAGAGGAGGCATACCCTCCGCCAGCTCTGGCCGCCCACTGTTTCTGGCTTCTAAAGGCCCAAGGAGTCCACCATATGAATAATAAATACTTCCATGTTTTAATTTTGTTCTCATCTGCTTAGTCATCATCACCACACCCCAATATGTATGCCAAATAACTGTCCGACACAGAGCAGAGCATCCCCACATGTTCAGTCAGAGCAAGCCAGCTGCCATTTCTTCTTCCACCTGTAAAAGTGACACAGTTCATTACCACAGTCTCTCTCTCTCAGCCCCCGGTGTAGGCAAAGCCGAAGCACATAATCTCCCACAGCTACTCTGTGTCATTTCAAGGGTGTCACTCTCAAAACCTCTATAATCTAAGCCTTAAAGTCACTCAAGGATTATTTTTTACAAGGTTGGATTTATCAGCAAGATCAGCTGTCAAAAACTTATCAAAGATTCAGTGGGAAAGAAAAGGGCTATTGGAAAGAAAATGGGGAGGATGGAGAAAGGGAGTGTGGAGACCTGTGATTCGGACAGTCCTAGAGAGCTCTGGAGACCATGGACAAGAAGACAGTCCGAGGCTGAGAAGAACCGGGGTGAGTGCTGAAGGAAACTAGATGAAATGAAGGTGAAGCAGGCTATACAGAGCTGGGTCCGTCCCACCAGTTCTGCTCCTGTGACATTCTAAAACCAAAATGCAGAGGCTGGAGAGATGGCTTAGTGGTCAAGAGCGCTGGTTGCTCTTTTCAGAGGACTCCGGTTCGATTCCCAGCACCCACATGACTGCTCACAACCTTTTATAACTCAAGTTCTGGGAGATCTCATGCCCTCTTCTGGCCTCTGTCAGCCCTACATGCATGTGGTGCACAGATATGCGTGCAAGTAAAACACCATACACATAAAAAAAATCTTATAAAACCGAAATACAGTAATCCCTTGCTTCCTGACAGAGGATGCTTTCTAAGACCCCACACCCCAGAGGACGCCAGGATATATGAGCATGGTATCAAACCCTATACATACTATGGGTTTCTTTCTTTCAGTACATGTCTATTTATGATAAAGTCTAATTTATAAATTAGGCAAATTGAGAGATGAGCAACAATAATCTAATAAGAATAATTATAACAATAGCCTGTAATAAAATTGCCAGCATCACTACACTTTTACATGGTGAGTCATTATTGAATAAAATGAAAGCTGCTTGAACACAAGCCTATGTTCCGGAAACAGTCCAGATTCTAACTAAGACAGCTGATGAGGAGCAAAAGGCAGAGAGAATACATGGTGCTGGACAAAAAGATGCTTCGTGTTCTGGGTGGCAACAAGTAGAACCAGCACGTGATTTCATTGTGTTGTTCAGAATGGCTCAAAGTTTAAAACTTGTAGTTACTTATTTCTAGAATTTTTCATTTAATATTTTCAGGTTACCATAGACCACAGGCAACTGAAAAGTTAGGAAACAAAACCTCAGATGAGGCAGGGAGACTGCTGTACAATATATACAATGAGAAAGGAAAACCAATAATACAATTAACTCAATATTGTTACAGGGGACACTCTGCAACCAGGTCAAGAAAAACACCACCAACCAACCAAGAGCTCTGCTGGACCTATTCCTAACCGCTTTTCCCACCCTCCCCACAAAGGTGACGTTAGTCTTTCTATGCCTGTTAAATTCCACAAAGTGGAGTCATATGGAATTTAGACTTGCAGCTATCTTTGTTTCTCAGTATTGTGTTTGTAGTTCTAATTTGTCCATTTTCGTTGCTGCATGATGTTTTCCTATATGAGTATGCCTTAGCTTGTTGGACCATTTGGAGACATCTGGGTGATTTCTAATCACCAGGCAAGGGAATGTGACAAAGAATGTCTTTGGGGGCGTTCCTATGAATTCCTTTGGTACACATGTGCACTCACCTCTATGGTACACAGCCAAGAGAGGAAACACTAGCTGTTAGATCCTTCTCATGGTTCTGCCAAATTGCTTTCCAAAGTACTTGTACCTCTTACACACCCACAGTGGAACAGGAGAATTCTAGTTGCTCCACATTCTTGCCAATATTTGAATTATCAGTCTTTTAAATTCTAGCTATCCAGGTGGGTGTGTAGTACTATCTTATTGTGGGTTTAATTTGCATTTCCTTGATGACTAATTCCCATCTTTTCATGCCATGCTGTTTTAAGGCATATCTGCATGTCTGTGTTACCGAAAATTACTGTTCAGCAACATTTAGATGCAGAAGCAACCATCATTTATTAAGTCCCAATGTTGAGTCACAGTCTACATGCCTGCCATACTCAATGCCTTTATTTCTGGTTTGCTGGTTACTCTTCATTAGTCCTGGTTAAAGCTTCCTGATATATTATCATAAACATTGTGTAGAAAGCAATTCCAAGTAGAGAGTGCCCTAGTAGGAGTGAAGGCAGGGGGGCATGGATGGGATGGAGTGTGGAAAATGAAAAACAGACAGACTTTCAAGCCTTACAGCTCTAAAAGACTGGAGGACAGTTTTGAAAGTGTCAAGTATCAGTCGTGAAAATGGGATGGTGATGAATACCGTTATGGATGACATCAGTTCTCATTAGCACGAGGAAGGTGAGCTGTGGTGTTGGGTGGTACTATGAATGAGGGTGGCCCAGGAAGACCTTGAGAACTCTGAAAGTGTGGTCTAGCCTCTGGTAACATGACATACTTTGAGAGCCAAACACAGGTTTACTGTTGCTCCACCACCTGATAGTTTCCTGTAGAGGTGGTGCCGAAGCCAATGAGAGGCTTGGAATGCTTTTAGAAGAGGCTGACTTTCCTTCCAGGGCATCTCAGCAGAGAGGAGATGCTGGTGGAGGCTCTCTATGCTGTTTCCATCGCAAGCTGAGTGTAGTGTTTGAATAATCCATTTGAGATCAGCTGATCAGACTGAGATGAGGTCAGTGTGGGGCGGGGAGCTGAGACTGAAATTGGATGAGAACATCGGACGGAGACTGGACACTAAGTGAAGGTGAACAGTGAGCCACGCCTCTGCTTAGCTGATCCCCGGCTGAAATCTCACTGAAAGCAAAACCCTAAAGACAGCCAGACCTTGCCTGAGCAGAGTGTCAAGGACAGACTAACGTGTGGAACCCTGTGCAAGAATGAAGGAGAGTGGCCCCCGGCTAAGAAAGGCATGCACTAACAGGAAGAAAGAAAGCTTGGAAAGAGATGAGCATGAAGTCAGCCAGTTTCCCGTAAAGCCAGCTTTGCACCTAAAGATCCTTTTCTCCTTGGGCAGTCTGAGCCACGGCCAGCCCTAATAAAGCCAATCATTTGGCTTCCTTAAGCACCCACTCAAATTGCCATGCAGCACTCCCGGGAGCACTTGGCTGGATCAGGTAGATAGCTCGTGGTGAGCCAGTTCTTCAGATCCCCGCAGGCGGGACCAAAGAGTAACCTCTAGGCTCCTGTTGGTCAGATTTGTAGTACCAGGTTGAATACCTGACACAGGCTACTTGAAAAGTTAGGGTTCATCTGCTCACAGATGTCGAAGTCTGAGGAGCCAATAGCATTGTGAGAGCTGACCCCTGGCTGCCCTGCCTCAAGGCACAGAGAGCAATGGCAAGGATAGGCGGGAGGAAGCACTTAGATCAGACCCGGGACAAAGGCGATGGGAAGGCGATGGGAAGGCGGGAGCAGCTGTGCTCCTTTTTAAAGTGCCTGGTGGCAACTGCAGAAGTACCTACCTCACAGCCCGGTGACCTCAGCCCCCTTTACTAAGCCCCACACCAATGGTCCCAGTCCCTCTTACTAGGACCGCCTGGAAACCAGGACACCAGCACATAAGCATTCAGATGAGCACAACTAGATTATACCCAAATGAAAGCAGGTATGTTGAGATTTCTGTGGAATTCGTGCCCTGTCCTATTTGCAGGAACCAAGGAAGCTGCCCTGACTCACATGGACCATCCAGTGATGGTGGCATATGTCTGCTTGGAGAGAAAATCTTTATTTCTTTTTTTCCTTCCATAGGAAAAAGGGATCTGGGAGACTGGACTTTGAGGACAAATAAAGGCATGAGGAGGCCCAGAAGGACTGAAGGCAAAGTCAGGAAATAGAATAAACTAAGGTCAAGACTTCACACTTCTATAGTAGCATGTGAGACCTCGAAACGCGTGACTCATGCTGTGCACATCTCAACCTTCTCATTTATACAAAGACTCTAATCTGAAAGGGAAATAGTTCCTCAACTGACATATAGGAGTTTTGCTCAGAATTTCCCCAAGAGGTTATAAGTGTGGCAAAGAGGAGACACAGTGAAGCTCGCTGGCCTGTCAGAGATGCTCTCTCTGCCCCTGCAAGGCTCTTGAGTTCCTTGTTCTCTCTTCCATCTGGCTTTGGCCAATGGTAGACCCTTGCAGGAAGACTGAAGCCGGCAGAAGAAGAAGTAAGAAGAGGTACTTTGATGTGAATGTTTGTGTCCTCTCTAAAAGTTATTTGTTCAAATCTAATTTGTAATAAGGTAGGACCGGGGCAGGTAGGCCTTGGGAGGTAATTAAGTCATGAGACCCTCTCGGCCTTGTCCTCTCTGTCCTTCTGCCTCCTGCTGTGTGAAAACACGTCATTCAAGGCATTACCTTGGGACCTAAATCACCAATCTGTCTGACCTTGACACTGAACTTCCCAGCCTCCACCAATACAGGACAATAAATTTCTGTTCATTATAAATTACACACTGTGTGATGTTTTATTATAGGAGAACACTGAATCATGGTATTCGTCTTCTGCACTGGTGTCCTACATCTCTAAGGCCAGCTTCCATGCAGCTGCCTCCTCTATTGTAAGATCTTTCCTCCCCTTGATACAAGCCTCCTAGCTTGTCCTTGGGTATCTTAGCATCATAGCTTTCTTCTCGAACTATGCCATAACCTCTACAAGTAGTCAAGTAGTGGAATCTACTTAAATGCCTGTCCAGTAACGAATGGGTTAAAACTGTGACCAAGAAAAAATAGAGTTCAGCCTTCATGGAGGACAAAATCCTGTCATTTACAACAATACAAATAAACTTGGACAATAGTGCAGGACATAAACACAACACAGGAAGACAAATACTATGTGCTTTCACTTGTATGTATAATCAAAAGAATTAATTTCACAGACCTTGAGAGTAGTTGAGTTGGTCACCAGTCAGTGATAAGGGAACACTGGTTGGGGTTGGGGGTGAGCGGGTGGGAGGGTGGGGGATGGGGGTGGGGTTGGGAGGGTGGGGGTGGAAGAGTAGGGGGTGGGGGATGGGGGTGGGGTTGGGAGGGTGGGGGTGGAAGGGTAGGGGGTGGGGGTGGGGGATGGGGGTGGGGGTAGGAGTTGGAGGGGTGCAATGTTACAGTCAAGTGGGATAAGTTCTGATGTTCTGTGACACAACAGTGTGACTATAGTATAATGTCTGTTTATTTCAAAATAATTAGATTTTGAGTGTTCAAGTAATGATAAATGTTTAATGATAGATAGCTTGATTTAGTTATTACACATTTGTATATGTGTACCATATTATCACCCTGAGCCTACAATTAATTCAATCAAGTGGGAGACTTTGTTTCCTACTAGGACTCTGACACAAAAAGTCCTTCTTCAAAAAGAAAACTGTGTGTGTGTGTGTGTGTGTGTGTGTGTGCGTGCATTCTCAGACACCACACACACACACACACACATACACACACACACACACACACACACACACATCCTGGTGTTTCTTATTGCTAGAGAGTGAGGAGATAGGGAGAACTGAAATTACTTCGAAGAGACAAAAGCACACAGAATTAAAATTTCCTCTCTATCACCTACACTACTGTCTCTCACCTTAGACACTCAGGGCAGCGACTTCACCCTTACACAAAAGAAAACCAGACAAGAAAATAGCCGAGTTATTTGACTGACAGGAATGGCCAAACAACGACAGGGTGCAGCTTCCAAAGGCCATTTTCACACCTCCTCTAAGCAGAACTATTGGATGTGATTACAAAGTGAAACCAGACTAAGCCAGCAGTTTCCAAGTTCTCCCTCCCCTTTACATCCCAAGATAGACGTGATCCATTACTTTAATCTAAGTACATTTGGGGTTCAGGCAGGAGCTGGCAGTTCTTCAGAGGAGCTGTGCCAAGTTTTCAGTTCTCTCCTGAAATTTACATTTTCCATTTCTGGTGCTAGCCTTCCTTGTTATCCCCTCTTCCTCTCCCACCCCCTCCCAGCCAGGCACTGCAGATGGAGGGCTCTTAATCATCTGGGAACCTAGGGATTTGAGAAGCTAAGTGTCAATCACATGCATCCCAGATCTGACCAGCAACTCCTGTGATATTTGAAACTAGAACTGCTGAAGTTGCAGGAGGCTGGGGAGAGTTTGCAGCTGAGAGACTAAAACTGGGAGCTTTCCGAGCGTTCAAGAGCTTAAAAGGGAAAGGGGAAACAACCAGAGAGAAACCATCAGAGCCAGACGCTGTGGTTCATGCCTGTAATCTCATGACTTCAGAGGCTGAGGCAAGAAGAGGATCACAAGTCTGAGGTCAGTTTGGGCTACCTAGAGAGTTACAGGTTGTCTCGGGCTACAGACCAAAACTTTGCCTCTCCCCCACCTCATATACCCCCAAAATTTTTAAAAAGACTTCACTAATGTTTGTGCCTTGGTACCCCAATAGCCTAGAGTCCCCCATGAGGGCACTGGTGAGGAGAGAAGCTATAGTCAGATTTAGGAAATAGTATAAAATGTGACTCTTGAATAGTCCCAAAATGTGTGAAAGGCACTGAGAATCCCGTAGGAGAGAATGTTCCGGAAACTGGTGTGATGGCACACACATGTAATGCCAGCACTGGAGAGGTGGAGGCAAAAAGGATCAAAGCTTCAAGGCCAGTGTCTCATACATAGGGAGCTCAATGCCAGTCTGAGCAACAAGGGGCCTTGTTTTAAAACAAACCAATATGCCCCTTCCCCCCTCCCCCTTTACCTGCTTGTCTGTGAGATGGGAGTTTGTACCACAGTACTCATGTGGAAGTCAGAGAGCATCATGAGGGAATGGGCTCTCTCACTCCACCATGTTAGTCCTGGGATCTAAACTCATGTCATCAGGCCCGCCAGTGGGCTGAAAATGGAGTAAGATATCAATGAATGTTATTATCCCTACTACTTATTGGGGCTATGGTTTAGAAGAAATAGAAAACCTTAAAACTTGCAAATGACTTAAAGGCTTACTAACCTAGAGTTTCCAGAGAATATGCAAATGCTTACAGCTCAACAAAGTGACCTTTCACACAGAGAAACCGAATCTGACGATGTACCAGAATCACAGGAAAGAAATGTTTGCTCACAAGCCATAAACAATGAATGGCAGGTTTCTACAAGAAAGAAGTGAATATATCTTGATTAGTCTGGTGTTGGTTCCTGGGCTAGGAGGCAGAACGAACATGGTATGTGAGTCTGCCCTTGTTCTTCTTACCCTTGCCATAGACGCAGGTAATTACAGCTAACAGTATAGAAACACGAAAAGTTTCTTTCTTTCTTTCACTTCTGATCTTACTAGGACTTATAAAACAGAAGAGTCATGCTAATAAACTGGCAATAGCACAGAATCGACTTCCTTGGAAGGGATGGATTTTGTCTGAGAATTTCAAGTGTTTCCTAATTTAGTAATGTACTGGGCTAAGTTTCTCACTGACATCTAACTAATCACACTGAATCTTTTGAAAGAGAATTGTTTTTCCTGCCCACAGCATATCAAGGAAGCATTAAGAATAGGTCATGCCTTTATTGAGCACTTTTTGTAATTTACAGCACAGAAATAGATGTGGGCTCTTATATTCATTAGCTCATTAGTGAAAGATGAAATTGCCAGTTATTCCAAGAGAAAGGCTGTATTATATTCAAGTAATACTTTGAATATATGTACCTTCCTTCAGTTGAGTCTTAGGATTCTATCTGACTTTAAGTAGTGACTTTTGGCCAAGCCTACAGAAATTCTCATTTGGCCCAGTCAGACAGCAAGGATCCTTGCAAATGGGGAGCTGTGCAAGATAGTCAAGCCTTCCTCAGGGGCTACTGCTGTTATGAAATGTGTGGGCTCCACCCATTTCTCTGCTCTGTCATCAATAGTGGCAGTCTCTCAAGGTAGCTGACGCTTTCCTCACATCATAAGATGGCCACCAGAAAACTCTAGAACAACGGTTCTCAACACCTTTCCAGTGCTGTGCCCCTTTAATACAGTTCCTTATATTGTGGTGACCTCCCCAACCACAAAATTGTTTCATTGCTACTTCATAACTGCAATTTTGCTGCTGTTATGAATAATAATGTAGATATCTGATATGCAGGTTATCTGATATATGACCCCAAGGGGGCTGTGATCCACCAGTTGAAAACCGCTACTCTAGAACAATATTGTACAAAATTCAACCACAGCAAGACAGAGCAGATCCTCCTGTCAAGAAATAGGTATCTTGATGGTACATTCCTAGCCATCCCTGGACTCCGTATATGCAGAGTGAGACCTTTTTTTTTTTTTTTTCTTTTTTTTTTTTTTTTATGTAAGTATATGCAGTGCTAGGAATCAAAGCCAGGATTTGTGCATGCTGAGCAGGCAGTCTACCAACTAAGTTATGTTCCTAGCCTGCATGATGTTTTATTTGGAGCAATGGAGAGCAGCTACTGAATTATGATCTGTCCTGTAGATGGTAATGTGCCCTTCTCAGGAAACTTAGTAGGCATTGGTCATAGAGAAGAAAATCTTTAAGTGAAAAAATACCAATGATCAAACCCAGGTCTTAGACCATTCCTGACAAGCACTCTACCAACCCAGCCACATCCCCAGCCATTGGAACTTATTTTTAAAATTAGAAATTGACTTTCAAGACACTCAAAAGTGGTGAAATTCACTGAACATTTTTCCCTAACAAAAGAAAACACCAGAGAGACTTAGTTAGAGCCTGCTAGAGCAGGAAAGACCTGAGGAACTGTACTTTCTAACACAGCACAGTTAAGGCAGCAACTTCAAAATTATTTATTCTGGTTTTTGACTCTCAGAGTTTACACCTAAACAGAACTTGTTCCTAAATTCTAAAAACAAACATAGACAGCATTTATCATGCACTTATTGTACACATGAGTCAGCAAGATGTTCCTTATCACAATACCATTTGCTACTCAGATTAGCCCCTAGGAAGTATGTAACGGCCAAACTCAGTGAAGGATCTGGAATTCAGGGCCACAGACCCTTCACTCAGACACTGCTTTGTGCCCCACTTTCCCTTAGCCCTATTAAACTCGCTCTTCACAATTCCACAGTGCATTTAGTTATAGCTTACTATGCTTTTTGGCATGAGGCAGTATGTTATAATTAAAAGAATGTAGACTTTGAATTTAAGTTATAATTTGAATCTTGAATTAATCACTGGTGCATGATTTTGGACGTTAACTAGTTCCTCTACAAATTTAATTTTTGTTTGTTTTGTTTTTTGAGAGAGAGTTTCTCTGTGTAACAGCCCTAGTTGTCCTGGAACTAGCTCTGTAGACCAGGTTGGCCTTGAACTTACAGATATCCACCTGTCTCTGCCTTCCAAATGCTGGGATTAATGGCAAGTGCCACTACCACCCAGCTAGCAAATTTAATTCTTAACCTGTGAAATAACATCTTGCATGGTATTTATGAGTTAAAATATGTAAAAGATTAAAGGAAATGATACACACAAAAATGTTTCTCACAATGCCCTGACTATGACAGATATTCAGTTACTATTTGTTTCCTCCCTGTCTGTTTCCCTGTGGAAAATATTATCAGCTGAATGAAGGGGAAATATTTTGGAGCATTTATTTATTTCCCCAAATAAGTATTTCCATTCATAAGTGACCTTGTAAAGCACTATTAGGAATGGAAAGGAGAAAAAAAAAATGTTGCTGTCACCTGTAGGCTGGACATTTTCCACACCTAAAAACCCAGACAGAAGACCTTATCCAGACGAAGACAAAACTGGAAACTTCCATCCTTCTCCCTCTGTCTAACCCTCTCAAGTGTTTCATTCCAAGTCTTCATATGGGAGCTTAAAGGTCCACATTTAAATCTAGACTGCCATTTACAAACTTCTAAAGTGTCTCTTTGGTGCTGATCAGAACACACACACACACACACATACACACACACACACACACACACACACACACACACACACACCATGCAATGCACAGGTTCAGGAAAAGTATTTGCTCTTGATGACAAAGGCAGTGATTTCCAGATGCTCCCTCTGAGCCGCTATGACAAGGCTTCTATCCTCTGAGCTCAGGAGGGTGTGAACTGTACCATCGTGATTCACTTCCAGGCTCTTGAAAGACTGTTTAGAACATTTTTTTTTCTAACCCCATCACCATCTCTCCTTTAATGGTGAGAAATAATAGGATTAGGAAGCATCCACTTCAAACTCTTGGAAAGGAAGATGTGCCTTGGTTTGCTTTGAGTTTTAATATTACAGTTGGTGGCAGGTTGTTTAATTTCGTCATCTTGAAGAATAACAGACAGCTTCGGAAAATTTATAGCAAATGGCTTCTGAAGTTACTTAATGCTTTCACTTTTTAAACTTTATAGCACAATAGATATTTATGGCTTTATGTTTTACAAGGCCATAATCAATGTAGCCCTTTTAGTCAGTTTTTGAAGCAAATATTTGACATCCATCTAGAGAACAACTCTATAAAATGTTCTGTATTGTAACTGAGATGCTATACCAATTATGACACTGACTGTATGTCATCATATCTCTGATTCATAGAGAAAACACAAAATCTCTAACACAATGTCAGGAACCCCCGTGGCGATTTATATCATTCTTCACAAGCAAAGGAAATTATAAATTTAAGAAAAACATCCCAAAATGTCATTATTTGTGGTCATTCTTAATCATTCAAGTTTGTAATTGAGCTGTTATACAAGATTATAATATGCAAGTATTCTAATACTATTGCATGAATATGTTTTTGATTACTGGAACCAAAGATGGTTTAATATCCAGGACCTTGAAACTCCGTGGGCTGAAGACCAAGGACACCAGTTTTGTTTTGTTTTTTCAAGATTCCCCAGGTGACTACAGTGCACTGATATTACCAATCACAAGTGAGTACTGTATTTTTAACCTCACTGGGAAGTCTTGAATATTTCTAGTAACGGAGTGTCAAATTACAGACAAGCTCAGGGGTCTTGCTGGCTGTCCCAGGATCCTTCCTTAGCTTTCTCTTGAGCAAATGTGCAAATGTTTGCTCTGTGTGTGTGTGTGTGTGTGTGTGTAGCAACACTCTTTGTTCTTTTTCTACATAAAATTATTTCATAAACAAAGGATATGGAGAAAGAAGAGACATCAGGGCTGAGTTGGTGAGGAAGGGCTCAAGCCTGGCTGGCCATCATCATCAGAACCCAGAGCTTCCCAAAGCACTTTTAAAAATCTGATGCTCAGACACTAAAGAGCTTCATTCCATCCCCTGCTGCTAAGAGAAGGCTCCTTCTCAAACACCACAAGAAAACCCAGAGCTGTCTGCTGAAGTCATCTAAAAATTAGCCCCACCCAGGAAGCCCTCATCCACCCATGACTGGAAATCCAGAAAAATGTCTCCAGCTTCTGTGCTGACAGGGCTTTCTGTCCTTCTTTGGTTAGGATCTGGTTTGTTTTGTTTATTGTTCTGTTTTCTTAGGAATTGAACCAGGGTCTCTGTCACTTAATGCTCTTTCACTAAGAAACGTTCACAGTCCTGGACAATTCTTTTGTTTCCTTTGAAACAGGGTCTTGCTGTGAATCCTAAGCTGACATTGAACATGAGATCTACCTACTTCAGCCTCCCAAGTGTTGTGGTTACAGGTGTGTGCCAACACATTTGGCCTTACTGGCAAGCACAGTCTTTTCTAATGGGTCAAGGAATGAAGCAAGCTACTCCATTTCCTCTCATGTGTTGTCCCTGCTGTCTACAAATCAGGTCTCCAAGTGCTTCCTAAAGGACCTGGAAAAGGAAGGCCACTCACTATAGCTTGTCATATAAAATGGAGGCTGGAAGAAGGGACTAGCTGAAAGTGTAGAGTGCAGAAATGCACTCATGACTTAGAGCAGCTCAATACTTAATATTTTGTAATTCAGTATGCTAATGCTCAGAGAGGTTAAGCAACTTGAACAGGGTCACTCAGTGTAGGCTTGACACTTGACCCATAATTCTCCATAACGATTTCTGATTCCAGAGTCATCAGTTTCTACTACATTAGCTTGACTTATAGGAGATTTTTGTTCAGAGAATAGAACAAAACATGAACACTTTTAGACAGGTAAAATGGGAATCTGTGCCTAAATAAATACTAAGGTACTCTAGAAAGAAAATAAAGAGCCAGGCAGGTTGTGGTAGTGGTGTATGCCTTTAATCCCAACATTTGGGAAGCAGTGGTAGGCAGATCTCTGTTAGTTCGAGACTAGCCTGGTCTATAGAGTTCCAGGACAGGTCCCAAAGCTAAACAGAAAACCCTGTCTCAAAAAACATAACAAGCAAAACAAAACAAAACAAAACAAAAATGAAAACAAAACAGAAAAACCAAGGGCACCATCTACCAATGAGCTAAGAGGAAGGAAAAGGAAGGGCCCGAGATAACAGCATCTCCAACTTCAAAACTTTGAACACCATCACGTAAGAGTCTGATATTCAAACATGTGCCTGGTGTTACAGGAAAATTAAATATGTACAACACTTAAAATTCTTATTCTGTAGTATTTTAATGATACAGATCTATATTCAAATTCTGTATTCATTTGATTCTTCAGCTTGTTTTTTAAACAGTCAGCAAAGGAAACTGAGCAAATCCAATTTGCCATGGGTGTGCTGTGACCTTTGCTATTGTTTAGTGCTATGCCATTGAGATTGACTCTTGCCATGGTGCCCTGGTTTGTCTCAGACACAGAGACACAAAGTCACACACTGATTTGTTAGTTTGTTTTCAATTTGTCACAAAAGTGCCCTAGGTCCTGTGGATGTGAGTGTTATTAAAGATGTTACCAGTGAAACTTTCTCCTTGTTCTTGTCTTCTCAAAGGAGAGAACTCAACTAAGACACACAGACAGTTCCAGTGGAGTTCTACTTAGCAATGCAAAGAACAGGACACTCTGGAGAGAGAAACTGGAGCAGGTAGACCCAAAGGGGGCAGTCAGTAGCCCACTGAGATCTGTGCGATGGATTTAAGATGTGAATATTCATGAGATGTACAAAATATTTATGAGGTAAGGGGGTCCTTTTCCTTCTCCACATTATGATAGACCAGATCTCTGATTAGAGTATTTCTTCCCAGGATTTTTTTTTAGAAAGCCCCCAACCAGGAGGTCAAAACCTCAGTGTACATATGTAAATTATATTATAATTAAGCCTGGATCTTTTGCTAGTGCATCTGTGTGCCAATTTCCAAGTTTCTAATACAATGGAAAGAATGTGCCAGGCAGAGTGGTGCACACCTTTAATACCAGCACTCTGGAGGCAGAAGCAGGAGGATCTCTAAGTTCTAAATTTGTGGCCAGCCTGGTCTACAGAGTGAGTTCCAGGATGGCCAGGATTACATACACAGTGAAACCCTTCTCCAGGAGGGGTGGTGTGTGTGTGTGTGTGTGTGTGTGTGTGTGTGTGTGTGTGTGTGTTTGTATGTTGTGTGTGTAACCATTTAACTGCCAAAGGGCATTGAGAGGATACGAAGACACAGTTACCAACATACACCTGCAGTTTTCTTAGTTCCTTCAAGTTTAATTCCTTGATTATCTAGTCCAAGATAAACCAAAATGAAGTGAGATTTTTAAAATTAATTTAAACAACAAAAGTAAAACAGCAAGAAAATCTGTTCCAAACATCCTTATTCAAATACATAACTGAAGAAAATAATGTATACGACAAGGTTCTCAGGAGATAGCTTCATCCATACAGTGTCTGTCCTACGAGCACAAGGACCTCAGTTAAACCCCAGAGCCCACACTACAAAACAAAGCCAGGTAGGGTGAATGTGCTTGTATTCCTAGAGCTGGGGAGGGAGAGACAGGTGGTCCCTGGGGCTTGCTGTTCAGTCAGCCTGGCCTTCTTGGAGAGTTCCAAACCAATGAGAGAACCTCTCTGGAAAACAAGGTGGATGGCACCTAAGGAATGATACCTAAGGTTGTCATCTTCCAGTCTTCATGCACACACATTGGCATACCCATGAATACATGCTCATATGCATGTAAATATACATAACACTGCAACACACAGAAAAAACTAAAATATGAATACTGATGGAATATTCAATGTTAGGGTATGTATTACCTACTTCTTTTATTGTGATAATATTATTATAGTTAGTGTGTTAGAATTTTAAAATGCTATGACAAGATAATCTGATAACCTAAGGAAGAAAAGATTTATTTTAGTACGAGTTTAAGAGGTTTCAGACTGTGATCACATGGCATCATTGTTTCTAGATCTGAGGTGAGCATGAACTTGACAGGATGGACTGAAAGCATATAAGACACAGACCCAAAGGGACCAGGGAAAATATACATTTCAAAGACATACCATTAAGTGACCTGCTTCCTCCAACCAGGTTATACCTAACTTCCATTACTTCCCATCAAATTATGACTCTGCCAATAATGAATCCACTGGTGAAGTCAGACCCTTGATGAGCCAATGATTTCCCAAAGTCCACTTTCTGAACACTCCTTCATGGGAACCAAGGTCTCAACAGAGAAACACTTTCATACCCAGCTGTGATGGCTAGCTTTAGTTTTCAATATGACATTACCTAGAAATCACCCAGAAAGAGAGTCAGTGGAGGGATTGTCTACATTGGGTTGGCCAGTGGGCATGTCTGTGGGGGCACTGTCTTAACTAAGTTAACTGATATGGAAAAATTCAGCCTCGACAAGGGATCCTAAGCCGTGTATAAGACTGAAGAAACTGAGCTGAGCATAACAAGTGAGCATCACACACTCTTGACTAACTGCCTCAGATTCCTCTTGCCTTGACTTCCCTATAATGAGAGTCTATAACCTGGAATTGTGAGCTAAAAACTTTTCTCCCCTAATTTTTTTAATTCTCCTTTTAGATTTACCTATTTTATTTTATATTGAGTGTTTAGCCCATGTGTGTGTATGTGCACCTTGTTCATGCCTAGCACCCTAGGAGGTCAGAAGAGGGTGTTAGGACCTCTGGAATGGAAGTTATGGATGGATGTGAGCCTCTATATGGGTGATGGGAATAGAACCCAAGTCCTTTAGAAGAAAAAGTGCTCTAAACTGAAAATCAACTCATCTTTAGATCAGGGTGTTTTATAACAAGAGAAATGAAACTAGGATGCCAACCATGGCAAATGCTTTTTGTTTCTCTAGAATAGTTATCCTTTGAAACTACGTTTTGTTTTTTTTTTTTTTTTTTTTTTTTTTTTTTTTTTTTTTTTGCTTTTTTTGAGACAGGGTCTCTCTGTGTAGCCATGGCTACCCTGGAACTCAGAGATCCACCTGCCTCCCAAGTCCTGGAATAAAAGGCATGTGACTGGCTTAAAATTTTTTCAGATAAAATGACATCATTTCTATGATCTACTACAAAATAAATGAATAGAATGTGGAAAGATTATAGAAATGGTAAGCCAGAAAAAAATGGAATAAATTGAATAAATTGGTAATAGAAGATAAGTTAGGGATATAAACAGTAATGTTCCTTCCCCTCTTGTTTATGTTTAAAATTTCAATTTTTTTATTTTTCTATGTATATCTTTAATTAGTGTAGTGAATGGAAATTTAAAAGGGTTTGGAGTCAGATAAAATAACTACAAAAACTTGTTCTATTCACCAATTAGTTTATAAAAGTCTCACCTAGGGAAAGATTTGAAAGTTTACAGAGTTTCTGCTTTATTGTTTAAGTGATGATACCGGGGGGCTGGAGAGGTGGCTCAGAGGTTAAGAGTACAGACTCCTCTTCCAGAGAACCTGGGTTCAATTCCCAGCACCCAAATGACAGTTCACAACTGTGTAATCCAGTTCCAGGGCACATGACACCCTCACACAGACATACATGCAGGCAAAATACTAATGCACATAAAAAATGAATTATTTAAAATGATGATATTGATTTACGCTTATAGGTATCATGGAAATTGGAAGAAACTGCATGTCTCCAGTTTTGGCACACCGCCTCCTGCAGAGAAGATGAAGAACCAGCCTGCCTCCATCTTAGGCTAAAAAGACATCTCATAGTGAAGACAAACCAGGTATATTCCTGTGTTTATGATTAAAGTGGTGACATATTATTTATGATTTAATAAATCTTGCCTGAGGGTTCAGAAAGCAAAGCCAGCCACAAGTCTTAGAGCCAGGCAATAGAGATACCACCTTCAATCCCAGGACTCGAGATGAGCAGATGGATCTCTGTTGGTTCAAGGCTACACGAAATTGATCCAGTCCTAAAGAGAAACAGCTCACAAAAAAAGTGATTTCAGCACTTGCAATCACATGCCTGTAACATGAAAAATAAAATACCCAGAGACTGATATTGGGGTTCCAACTTCAAGTTGAATATCAGAAAAGCAAAGCAGCTGGTCACTAGCTAATCTTGCCTCTACCTCAGGCTGAATTGGCTGGTCCTATCTCCAGGAGCTCTCACCAAGCCTCAGACTGTAACCTCAGTGTGGCTGGTGAATGAATGCCTCCTGCCGAATCCTTGCTCTTGTCTTGTATACCCCTCTAGTGCTGGGATTAAAGGTGTGAGCTATAATTCTCTTTTAGACTGATTCAGTCTTGTGTAGATCTAGGTGGCCTTGGACTCACAGAGATCTGTCTACCTCTTAATCCTGAGTCCTAGGATTGAAGGTGTGCACCATAACCTCCTAGCTTTGGTCTTCTGATATTAAAGGTGTGCCTGGCTTCTTTGGCTTGTGACTGACTTTGCTTTCTGAATCTTCAGGCAAGCTGTAATAAATCATAACTAATATATCACTACACACACCTTTAATCCCAGAATTTGAGAGGTAGAAAAGAAAGAGGAAGCTGTCTGGGCCTGTAGCCTGAGGGCTGAGGACAGGGTCAGCCCTTCAGCCTGAGGTGGAGGTGAGAGCTAGTGGCCAGCTGCTTTGCTTCTTTGATCTCCATCTTGAAGCTTGAACCCCAGTATTAATCTCCGAATATTTTATTATCGGTGTTACACCTCTGCTTCTCAGGGACTGGGCGATGCACCTCTGCTTCTCAAGGACTGGGCGATGCCCACTTGTGACCTTAACTACAATTGGTTCTGTACTGCCTGTTCCAGGAATCGAGTCTTTGTTTCAGGAGGTCATTGTGACTAACTTGTTATGCTTATGTTTCTGCTCCTGAAACCCTGCCTATCTTGTCTGCCAAATCCCCCACTTGGAAACCCCCTACCCCTGAGCCATTTGTAAACCTTGTCACATCTGGGCTGCTCTCTAAAATCCAGACAAGCTGAGGCAGGCAGTTGGCCAGGCCTCTAAAATAAAGCTGCTTTAATTATACAAGTGTGCATTTGGTCTTTCCCCTCTAAATTCTCAGGTTAGCAGACACTAAGTAACCGCTGTCACACTTGTGGAAGTTATTGAAGATGTGGACTTTTTTTTGATTATTTATTTTATTTTATGTGTATGGGTCTTTTGCCTGCGGGTATGTGAGTGGCCACCATGTGCATACACTACCCAAGGAGGCCAGAAGAGGGCGTGAGATCCCCTGGAACTGGAGGTAGAGACTGTTATAATCCACCATGTGGGTGCTGGTGCTCCAGAGTAACAGTGAGTGCTCCCAACATGTGCGCCATCTCTCCAGACCCAGATGTGGGCCTTTGAAATAAACTTAGGACACCTTGGTTTAAGATTGCAGTGAAAATCTCAGAGCAGAGAAAAATAAACTTAGAAAAAGAAGGGGTGGTAGCATTACCCTGAGAGGCTGAGGTTAGAATTTTCTGCCTAGGGCAAGACAATTACACAAAAGGAAAGGGCTCTGTTTATCTCACTGGGAAAGAAACCACTGTAGCACTAGGGAGACATTCCAAGCGAGAATTGGTCATGGTCTGCAGTGTTTACAATCACATCTTGTTTCAGTATTTGAACAAAAAGTAGCAAAGAAGCATGCCATTGGCAGCAAAGGACAATAGGGTGCAGAGATCTGGAGATTTTGTTGACATGTTTCTCTAGTTTTCCTTTGTCCCGTTTTTTATTGTCTTCTGTGAAAAGTGAATTCTTACTGGAGAGCTGTGTTTGAACCTTTTCTTTCTCCATAACTGAACAGGTCAAAGACATCACCACCTAACCATCCAAACCAGAACTCCCTGTGCAGTTCTGCCCATACATTTTCAGCTGATTACCACCTAGCAGTTTCACATCTCAGGTATCTCTTAAAAGTGGCTTTTAATCTAAATCCTCAAGGAATAGCCTTAAGTCGGGCCCTGGATGCACCACATGGCAATTTCCATAGCAAGAATCAGACTGTTTTCTTTTATATTATCTCTTCCTTTAACTGACAGTCTAGAAATGCAGGCAAATTGGCCATTTCAACATGCAAGTCTAATCAATCTTCTCTCTAAATAAAATACCAGCAGCGGATCCCTCTTGTCTACAGAAAAGACTCCAAGGCAGGCATGCAAAGGCTTTGTGGTTTTCCCTTTTCTAGCCATGTCTCCTTGTCCTCTGCTCCCAGCCATACTAAAGAGCTGGTTTTCTCCCATGACTCCTTATATTCACAAGCTATACACCAAGACCTCACAGATTTGAGGTTTTAGGCATAAAAAAAAAAAAATGTTTATATAGGCCTCTGGATTTCTTCTGAATTAGATTTCTGGTCAGGTGTGGTGGCACACACCTTTAATCCCAGCACTAGGGAGACAGAGGCAAGCTGAGCTCTGTGAGTTCAAGGTTAGCCTGATTTACATAGTGAGTTCTAAGCCAGCTAAAGCTACACATTGGGATCCTTCATCAAAACAAAACCAACTGATGTGTTAGGTAGCTCCCCAAAATATCTCCCTCTGCACAGCAAGCACAAAGCAAAACAAAACCTGGCACCATGAGTTTCTCACGTCAACCTTCCCAGTATCAACCACACCTTTCCAATTCCACCCAGTTACCTGATGAACATTTACAAACCAGCACCTCTCCAGAATGGCTGAATGAAGAGGGCTCTGTGGTGGTAAAGAGTACTAGGCGGACTGTGGATGCCAAGCAGTGAGCTAGGCATCCCAGAGCTAGGTCCAGAGCTGTGACAGCAGCTCCTTAGGACAAGGGAAAACCTCAGCCACGCAGTGGTGTAGCTGAGGATAGTTCACTTGCTGTCTTGGGAATAGAAAAGCAAAAAACAAACAAACAAAAACATTAAATCCAAGTGAGTCTGGTCCTGTCTGTGGAATCATTGCTCAGAATTTTGTTCCAGAAAATTGGCCTTCACTGAAATGTGCTCTCATTGTGAGAGGGTATTAGCGCAATCTTGGAAATTTTGGAACATTAGCCATTTTTACTTAGTGAATCCACAGGCCCTTTAAAATTAAGACAAAGCTCTGCATTTTAGGTTAATTTTTTCCCCTGCACCCAATTCTTCTTGTGACAGAATAAAATGTTCTCTAAAATACTCCATGGGTTACAAAGGTTAACATTTAAATCTTCTGCTGTTAGTAAAAGTTTTTGACTTATTGTTAGTTCTTAAAACGGGAGGGGGTAAGCACTTATCAAACATAAGTGATGGTTGGTTTAGAAATTTCAACAATCCTCAACATCCACAAAGCTATGAAGTCTCTAGTTGCCAGCTAGACCATACGTTAGATTAAAATACTGGGAGATATTCCTATTCCTTTTGTAGACATATTTTAATTAGTCTTCAAAAAGCTCCTTAAACTTTTCAAATAAGCATAATTTTATGCCCATGGCAGGTCTGCATCTGTCAGTGGGGAAAATCCCTATGAACCCATTTTGACATGAATTCCATGCAATGCAGGGGGAGGGCAGAGGGAGAACTCTGCACTCCATCAAGCAGCTGATATGAGCAGGTGAGCTGGCTTGCACCAAGATGGCATCTCCTGGCATAACCAGCACTGCGCATGCACAGGGAACCTGGCAATTGACGGAGCAGCCTTGGAGTCTGCCCCTTTGCCTGCAAACTGACTACAGGAAGCAGAAGGGGCCAAACGTCTTGAGGACAGAGACTGTGTTGTATCTCCAAGTCCTCACATTTTGCTTGTCCCATATAGATGCTTCAAAACCTTGTTGGATGGTTATAAATGGAATTACCTTTCATTTAATTTCTTTAGGAACATGGACTCTGGTCAGAAGAGTTTGGTTCATAATTACTGAAATTAAAAAATACATATATTATTAAAACCTAGATGCTTTGTCTTCGTAGATCACAAACACCTTTTAAATTCCAATAACAAGCTGGATTCAGTGGTGTGAGCTTGGGAGGCTGAAGCAGGAAGATCACAAGTTCAAAGCTAGCTTCAGCTATATAGCAAGTTTGAAACAAGCCTGGGTGTACTAGTTATCTTTGACTGTCAACATGACACATCCTAGGGTCCCCTGAGAAGGAAATCCTTGATTCAGTGGTTTTTCTAGAACAGATTGGCGTGTGGAAGGTCATCTTGATTGTTAATTGATATGAGAGCCCAGCCCACAGTGGGCACCATCCCTAGGCAGGTTAGCAGTATAAGAAAACTAACGAATCATGAGCAAGCCAGAGAGCATGCTAAAACAGCAAATCTCCATGGCTCCTGTCTCCAAGTTCTGAGTTCCTGCCCTGAATTCCTCAGTGATGGATTGTGAAATAGAAGTGTAAGCCTTTCCTTCCCCCATGTTGCTTTGGTCAGACTATTTTAATCACAGCAACAGAAAGCAAATTAAAACACTGGCTATATGAATCTCTGTCTCAAAAAAAAAAATCAAAACAATAAAGTAATTCCCACCAGGCAGTGGTGGGGCATGCCTTTAATCCCAGCACTCGGGAGGCAGAGGCAGGCAAGTCTCTGAGTTCAAGTCCAGCCTTGTCTACAAGAGCTAGTTCTAGGACAGACTCCAAAGCAATACAGAAAAACCCTGTCATGAAACACCAAATAATAATAATAATGATAATTCCCATCTCCCAGAAAATATCATGCAATCTTACAATTTTATGAAAGTTTTAAATCTCATCTCTCAAGTAGAAAGTTAGAAACTGCAGAGCCAGTAGAAGGACACGTATTTTTAAGATACTCTGAAATGCATCTGAGCAGGCATACAGCTAAGAAACCAGTGAAGGCTTTTCAGGATGTTAAAGTCCAGAACACCAGCAAGTACCAAATGCTGGAGCAGCAGCTGAGCAGCCAGAATGTTCACACAGAGCTCGTGGGAAGGAAGATGGTATGGGTACTTGGGAAGACGGTCTGCTAGCTACTCATAGAATCAAACACATCTCACTAAATGATCAAACCATCATGCTCATGGTGCTACCCTCATGCATTTAAAACATTTGTCCATACAGAAATATTGATATCTGCTTTATTCATGATCACCAATATCTAAAACAATCAATATGCCTTTAAATGAGTAAATGAAAACAAAAGCTGTGGGATAGCATCTCTAAGATGTTGCTAAACAATGAAAAGAAACAAGTGTTGGATGAACCTTAAATGCATGTTTCTCAGTGAAAGTGCTGGTCTGGAAAGGTACACACTGTATAATCTGGGCATTGCACACTCTGGAAAAGGAAACACTACGGAGACAAAAGAAAGTCAGGAGTTGGAGGAGAGGGGGATGATTAGCTGAGCACATACAAGGCAGCAAAGGTGAAATGTGATACCCTAATGTGGGTGCATGTCCTCACACATTTCCCCAAACCCAGAATATCTGCAACACAGTCTGAACCCTAGAACGGTGCCATTAATGACAACACTGAAATATCCACATCAGTTCATCAGCTGTAATAGATGCACTGCATTAGCTCACAATGTTAATGGTGGGGAAAACCGAGGGGTGGGAGAAATGAGGATTTATACGACTCTTCTGTATCTAAACCTGCTCTAAATTAGTCTATGAAGTTAAAAATAAAAGAAATCAACTCTTTTGTATTGGGTATATTTTAGGGTCTATTTGTTACCTTTCTTTAAAAGCTCCTGTCAGCCCATGCATAATGAATTCAACAGGTTTATAGTCAAATGTTTTCCCTTGTAACAATTTAAATGGCACATCAGCTATCACAGGAATTACTCTGGAGTGCTTGCAACCAAGCCTCTAACAGAAGGCTCTTTTGCCTGAAGGAGCCTCAAGGAGGAAAAACTTTGTACTTAATTCTCGAGTTGATAAAATTAAAACTTCATTTGGTTAGCTTTTTATTGTGGTGTCCCTGAGGACTAGGACCTGCCGTTACCAGAAAGTGCTATAAATCAACTGTGAATTGCTAGAGTGATAGAGGAAGAGCTGTCAGGAGCAGCCAGCAAGCCACTGCCAAGAAATGCTTAATGGCTTGGTGGGGAGTTCTACTCCCCAGACACTGGTGAAAACCAACAATTGCTTCAGCTGTAAAAAAGTCAGGCTTTGAAATTGATAGCTATTTCATTCTGTAGAACCGAGTGGCAGCTTCCCAAGCCATGGTCTCTGAAGTCTTCATGGGAACCCAGGTGCCTACCATCTCAGCCATAGCTCTGTCTGTGAAGAGACACCATTATCATGGTGATTCTTATGCAAAAAAAGCATTTAATTGGGGGCTTGTCCACAGTTTCAGAGTTTTAGTCCATTATCAGGCTGGGAGCACGGGAGCACTCATGGTGCTGAGGCTACATCCTGATCTGGGCCTGGCATGTGCCTTTGAAACCTCAAAGTCCATCTCCAGTGACATTATTTCCTCCAACAAGGACACACCTACTGCAACAAAACCATACCTCCTAATCCTTCTAATCCTTTCAAACAGTTCCTCTCTCTGGTGACTAAGCATTCAAATACATGAGCCTATGGGGCCATTCTTATTCATAACTACCAATGCTGAAATGTAGTTAGGCCAGCTTATTGAGTTCAAAGGGAAGTAGACATTTGGGTGATGGCTTATGCCATCTCAGGGTAGCATTTCATCTTTCTGCCTAAGCTATTGTCATAATAAAAAATTCACAAAATAGCAACCTTGTGCCTTCACTCCTTAGCACTCCAGAGAAAGTCAAACCTTAGCTATCAGGGGAAAAATCATTGTAAGATAAGATTATAATACAATTTTTTACATCATGTAGGTAAAACACGGGGATGTTTGGAGCTGTAAAATGTTTGTTTTGGTCTGATGCAATTAGAATGCTTGGAGTGTGGCTAAGGAAAAGACTGCTCTGGATGCAGACCTAAAGACAAAGGAGGTGAATCTTGCTATCTCACCACAGTCCTGCACTTTGCTTGCTCAGCCCCTCCCACCAGACTGTCTGATAACTCTCTACTCACAGGGCAAAAAGTGCAAGCTGTGAAAGGCCTTAGAAGACTCTCCCAACCTAAAATCTCCATCAGCCTAAACTCTTATAATAAACCCATTTCTTCATCTTATTTTGAATGTTTCAAATATTTTTAGATATTTGCTGTAAGTAGCAATTACAAAGGTGAGTAATAATTTGAAGCAAATCCACTGTGAGAGTTTTCTTTTCTGTGACCCTAGGGAACCCGGTAACATATGTTCATATTCCCAGCAACATGCAAGTCTGAGATGTGAGGACCATTTCAGCCCAGAAGTAGGTTAGCTGGGCAACATAGAGATCCCATCTCAAAAACAAACACCCAGGAGGCTTACAAGATAGCTTAGCCCATAAAAGAGCCTGCCACCAGGAGCCATGCGGGAGAAGACTGACCCCACAATTTGGTTCCTGACTTTCACATAGGCATATGTAGATAAAAGCCCAGTGGTCAGTGTGTAATCTCTACCCATGAGTTGTTGGTCAAGGTGTTCCAGAGAACATTTTGGTCACAGTACATGGAAAACTCAAGTTGCTACTGACTGGGAAGCTGCCTCTACCTGGCTGGTTCTCACAGTGGCAGAAGGTGCTATGCAAGCGGATGAAGGAGAATGTCATCAGCAGTCTTTCTGTGAACCCTGTGACTTACAATGATGACTTCTGTGGTAAGATATGCTTGTGGATGCCATAGTGGCACAGATGTTACAGGGATAACCAACTACTTAACTTAAGCATTTAAGGCCCAATCCACAAGAGGAAAAACGTGCCTGGTACTATAAATATGGCCAAGAATCAGTGGCTGGAGAGGTCAAAGGCCCTAGGGGAAAACCTACTTCTATTTTCTAAATGGACATAATACCAAACTGTCCTCTAACTTCATACCTTTACATATATAGATTAGTATATTTCTCAAACCTCTTTGGAGAGGTTTCTCTGTGCAGTGGATAGCAGCTAATTCAGAAACTCACAACTGATCAAATATCAGAGAATGATTATCTGTAAATACTTATCCACAAGTGGAACATCTATCACACTCCCTATTCTGAAGGCTTAGGGACCACCATACAAAAGGGGGCAGAAAGATTACAAAAGATACAGGTTGGGAAGAGCTAGACACAAACAGGACATGATAGGATCTCGGAATTCATGAACTCACACTAGGTGTGATTGCCTGCACAAGATGAAGATAGTCAACATTCCGGCATGCAGGGAGTTCACAACACTTCACACCTTGCTGAGGAGCTAATGACAGCTTACAGCTTCTGTGGGAAGGAGAATCAGTTTTATTTGAAGGTGTGACCCTGTAATAGGTTGACCATGTTCCATCGGAAAGCCTCATGTCTTAGTTAGGGTTTCTGATGTGTGAAGAGACCATGAGCATGGAAATCCTTATAAAGCAAATATTTAACTATTGCTCACAGTTTCAGAGGTTCAGTCCGTTGTCATCATGGTGGGAAGAGTGGCACACAGGCAGACATGGTGCTGGAAGTGCTATAAATAGATCATCAGACAGCAGGAAGAGACGCCACACTGGGTGTGGCTCAAGCATCTGAAACCCAAACAAAGCCTAGTGACACACTTCCTCCAATAAGACCACATCCACTCTAACAGGGCCACACCTATTAATAGTGCCACACCCTATGGGCCTGCGCAGGCCATTTTCAATCAGACCACCACACCCCACATCCATTAGTATGACTGGGTAGGTCATCTTTTCAAAAGGTCATGAAGCTGAAATTGGAAGGACGTAGGATATGGAGGGTGGACCTGGGAATATTGGGAGAAGTCATGGGGGAAAATATATGGTACGTATTATGAAATTATCAAAGAATTAATAAAAATGTGACACTTCTAAAAAAGAAAGGGAAGTCATATGTGTACCTGCAGGGTGAGTTTACTTGGTGCCATTTAGAATTGTTTGAACTAAATAATTCACCCACATAACAGCATCTTAAGTCTATTAAGAAGTGTGGGGGGGTGTGGAGAATTAAGAGAGGCTAGAATACATGTTGTCTTACATGTCTATTGCTGTGAAGAGATACCATGACCAGGGCATCTATAAGAGAAGGATTTACCTGGGCACTTGCTTACAGCATCAGTGGATTGTCTGTGCCTATTTTGGAGGAAAACATAGTGGCAGGCAGGCAGATACAGTGCTGGAGCAGTAGATGAGAGTTCACACGCTAGGAGGCAGAAAGACAGAGAGGCTGGGCCTGGCCTTGGCTTTTGAAACCTCAAAGGCCACCCCCAGTGACACACTTCCTCTAACATGACCACACCTCCTAATCCTTCCTAAACAGCCTACCAATTGGAAACCCGACATTTAAGCTCATCAGAACATGGGGGCTATTCTCACTCAAACCACCACACATGTCCTAACCACAACTCAGAAAACAAAAGAACCCTAATTGCTCTTATACCATAAAGAAGAGCCTTTGGGGAGACATGAGAACATAGGAAAACTACAGGTATGAAATGACAGATTTCACTTTAGTTTATTAAAAAGAAAGCTTGGCAAAAAAACAGAACAAAACAAACAAAAAGCAACCAAACATTTAAAACTATAACTCAAGGAGCAGTTAAGAACATTAGCTATTATTCCAGAGGACCAAAGTTCAATTCCCAGTACTCACATAGAGGCTTGCAACCATCTGTATATCCCTTGCTCTCTTCTGGCCTCCCCTGGAACCAGACACTCATGTGGGGTACAGATATACATGCAGGCAAAAACCATACACATAACATCATAAAACATTGTTAAATTCTTAAATATAAATCAAAATTATCTTCTGAGAATTTGGAATTATTCTCCCATAGAAATCAGGTTTAGCCATTAGAAAATTGGTCCATTCCTGTTCCCTGTCTCCCCCTAGTTCAGAATCTGAAGCAAGTGAGATCATGGGTCTTGTAAGTACAGCACCAGTCAGGTCTTGACGAATTAGGAAGTCCAACACCCACTTGGGTAGAATCTGGCCAGGTCTATGTTATCACTAACTTGCAGCTCCCCCTCTGTGAAATGGGAATATTGTAAGATTTAAAGACATAAGTGTTTGTAAATAGTAAATGTTCTTAGCCCAGTAGCTGGAAGCATTTACTAAATTAGCCACTATTGTTACCTATTGCGGTAAATAAGGATCAGGATAAACAAATAGGCCGAATAGATGTTTATTCAGGGAGAAATAACTTACAACCTAGACAGATGAACACCAGGAAATTCAACCCGATCCTCTCTTGTCCGAGTCACGCCAGAAAAGAGAGCGCCTTCCTGGCCCCCTCCGACCTCCTTCCACAGGTCACTTCCGCCCATGGCTCCACCCCCCAATGGGCGTGGTCAGTGCCACAGAAGGACTATCTCACTACAGTTACCCTCATTGCTGTTACTATATTACTGTGACTCACCAGCAACATTAGGGAATGAAAATCAGAGTGCTTGCTATTTGGGGCTGTATTTTGTGGTGGTTTGAATAAAAATGGCCCCCATAGGCCCATAGAGGATTGGGAGGTGTGGCCTTGGAGTAGGCGTGGCCTTACTGGAGGAAGTGTGTCACTGGGGTGGGCTCTGAGGTCTCAATGCTGCCTGCAATCTAGATGTAGAATTCTCAGTACCCTCTCCAGCACCACGCATGCCTGCATGCCACCATGTTTCCCTCAGTGACAATAATGAACTAAATCTCTGAATTGTAAGCCAGCTCCAACTAAATGTTTTCCTTTACAGAAGTTGCCATGCTTGCTGGGGGGGTGGCGGCACCCCTTTAATCCCAGCACTTGGGAGGCAGAAGCAAGCGGTTCCCTGTGAGTTCAAGGCCAACCTGGTCTACGGCGTAAGTTTCAGGGCAGCCAACCTTTTGCACAGAGAAATCCTGTCTCAAAAAACAAAAACAAACAAAATAAACAATAAACAAAAAAAGGGTTGTGGTGGTCATAGTGTCTCTTCTCAGCAATAAAACCTTAACAAAGACATATGTGTATGCTTTTTACAAGAGAGATACAAAATTCCAGTCCCTTGAAAGAAGACTTCTATTATTTTGCCCTCAAAAAATTTGAAACTGAATAGTAAGAATTTGGAACAATAACACGTTTTGTGCTAAAGCGCCATGAATCAAAGAATGACAGATTATTTCCCACAAGGGAAATGACAAAAATCTTTTGAACCTAACCCTTTTGCACGAAGCCTTGGGGCAGGATGACAGGAACATTGGTTACTAAGGCGATGTCTCTTCAAGCATGGTGACTCAGCAACATGACTGGCCCACACAGGTCCACAGCGGGCCTGCTTAGGCTCGGGCTCCTGCTGTAGACACTGTGGTTACAGTTTCACCACCTTTCCCAGTACCATTACAATGCCAAATGTGTTCAGTGAGCAGGCAGCAATGTGCACAGGGAAGGAAGAGTCTGCCTCTAGGAATGCATCATAGTTGGCTGTACTTACGTGGTGTAATCACACAGCCAAAGCTTTACTTATGCACCAGGGAGAAAAGAGAGGGGACAGGAATGCAGCTCTGTGGTAGAGCATGTACCCAGCCTGTGTGAGGCCCTGGACTCAATCCCAGCATCGTTAAATAAGAAGAAAATGAGCTGGAAGCTGAGACGAATTTGAACTTGGGGATCTGCTGCTTGACCAGCAATGTGACCTTATGCAAATGATTTGATCTCTGAGCCTTAATTTTCTATTTCTCAAACGAGATAAGCAAAATTACTTAACATTTGTGGCAAGGATCAAGTGTGCACATAAAATACATCCTCTTTCCTGATTTCCCTTAAGCTATGCAGGCCCAGGGCACATAGGAAAGGTTAGTTCAGGGACTATATTACTTATATTACATAACTGAGATTGACCTGGGTAACAAGGGTTACCTTGGGCTTGATAAATGAAGCCCCTCCCTATTGCCTTTCCCTCCTCTTCTCTCTCCTCCCCCTCTTGCCCCTCCTCCCCTCCCCAGTTTAGAATTGTTCAGATCTCCTACTTTACATGCACCCTGGCCCACCTGGAGGGACGCAAACCTCTGGCTACCGCTGTGGGAAAGAGAAAGTCAAGAGCCTAAGACCTTGGTGAAGTGTGGCCACCAGGTCCCCTCAGCTCTTGTGTCCTCAGAAGTTAGTTCTGCCCCACACCTCATCTTTCATGTCAATCTTAGGACCTTCAAGTGAGTTTCCACAGTATTAAAGCAAGATCCTGCACAGTCACTATTCCTGACTGTGGTAGATGCTACTTCAGAACTCAGGTAGACAGTACGGCTCATGCTCAGCAGACACACATTGTTATTCCCAAAAGACCCACTGACTGAACCATGGGTTTTCCCTGGCTTTGCTTAATTGCTGTCTTGTTTTACTTCCATCTATTTGGCTTTGCATTTTATTTTAAATTTTAGTGTGTGTGTGTGTGTGTGTGTGTGTGTGTGTGTGTGTGTGTGCCTGCATGCACACAAGCACGTTGAGGTCATATGACAACTTTTAGGAGCCTGTTTTCTTCTGCCATGTGGGTCCTGCAGATTGTCATGTTTGGTAAGGGTCTTCACCCACTAAGCTATCTCAATGGCTCCAGCTATGTTTTAGTTTCTTTGCCCCTTTCTCCTGTCACTACCTCCCTTTTCTCCCTCCCTCATTTCTTTGGCTTTTCCAAGCGTGTTGCACTATCCCTACTCCAGCCCCACACCTTGATCTCACCCAGTACTGAAGCTCTCAGCAGAGCTCTTATTCCTCTCCTATGTATGACAATCTGTAAGATGACTCTTACCAGCTACGTCACACTATGTGTGCCTTTGCTCAATGCATGTGAACAAAATCTAAGGCTTGCTTCTAATGAACACAATATTGTAAAGGTAATGAAATGCCTTCTGTGGTTATATTGGGTTATTCATGACTCTGTCTTGCTAGCAGACTCACTCAAGAGACTCTCCTTTCTGGTCTGATGAAGTCATCAGCCACATTGGGAGTCCTACACACCAAGAAACTGGCCAAGTCTGCTGGGAACTGGTTAGACACCAGGAACTGAGGGTAGCAGTTGTTTACATGCAGCAGGAAGCCTGGGCCCTCTGTCATATCACAGCAAGGAAATGCGACCTGCCAACAATCTTCATGAGTTTGGAAATGTCTTCCCCAGTCAAACTTTCAGATGAAATCATCCCCATTCATCTGCAGTTGAGGGAGACACTGAGGAAATAACCCTGACTCATGACCCACAGGAAGTGTGAGATAACGGATGTGTGTTACTTGCAGCTGCTAAGTTTGTGGTGATTTTTTTTTAAATGTAATAATAGCTACCTAATATACTTTCTGTTTATTTAGTAAGTTTTTTTGCCAAGTAATGATATTTTTCTCCATAAGAAAAACAAGCAACAATAATATGCCTAAAATGTGTTGTGATAGTGCAATAATAATTATAACTTATCTATCATGTAATATGCAAATTTAGTGACCATATTAACTCAGGTGATAATGTTTAGGAAAAACAACAGATTAGGAGTAGTGGGGAAGGCTCATCGTTCTAGAGCCCACGGGGAGAGAAAACAAGCAGTCATGGAAACCTCAGGAGTATGTGTGAAGGGACTCCTGACACATGGACCCAAACAGCATGAGGCCACCTGGGAAGGAACAACATGGAGGGATAATCACGCCACCACCATCTCCTCCCAGTGTCCTGCTTTTACTAAATTTCTCTGGGGCCCCTGATGTAGGTCACCCAGAGGCCTTCCTGGGCACAGACAGAGCAAGGTGGAAACGGACAAAATAGTTTTGCAGGGCCCTTCAAAGAAATTTAGCCTGTGTTTACCCAAAGTCTCACAGAGAGTTGGGAACTAAAACGGGACTAGAATGGATGTCTAGTTGAAGCTAATTGGCCTTAGTTTCATGTCATGTGGCCAAGGGTGGGTTAGGGAAGATAGGGTTGCTAGAGTTGCTTGAAGAAGCTTCTCCTTATAAGTAGTTCCAAGTATGTATTACTTGTATGTATAATCTTACCAAATGAAGAAAATGAGTAAGAGAGGAGTCTCATTGATTCACTATCCACAATGATTCAGCCATGCAGGCTCACATGCCCATTGCCCTTGCAGTGTCCAGAGACATTAAAGGCTGTAGACTCTGCTTCTAGACACCAATGATTAGGAAGACCATGAGACTAAAAGCAAGCTGATCTGGCTCCCAGCACCCTTCCTGTCCTATTTTCTACATCTTCAAAATTCATTAAACAAACATCTATTGAGGACCTCCCCTATAGCCAGCAGAGTGCCATGGATGCTATTGCAGCACTAAGAGCCTGTATCTACCCTCAAGGGCATTATACTGACCTCACTGATGGACTCCAGGATTCACTCACTGTAGCTTCCTTATAAAGATATGGAAAATGCTTACTGCATTTCCCTTTTAAAATTTATTTTTTATTTTATGTGTTTTTCCTACATGTGTGTCTGTGCACCACACGTGTGTCTGGTGCCCATAGAAGCCAGAAGAGTTATCAGAGCCCCGAGAACTGGGGTACAGATTACTGTGGTTACTAAGTGTGAGCCCTGGGAATGGTACTCAAGCCCTCTGGAAGAGCAGGTAGCACTCGGAACCACTGGGGTGTCTCTTCAGCCTCTGCCCCCTTTATTTTTAATAGCGTTAATTTATAAGTAGATTACACATGGTTGTTATGAAGCAAGTAAAATGAGCTATAGGAAAGTGTTCTGAAAAGAAGATGCAATTCCACACAAAGTCACCTTAAGACACATGTAAGTAAAGTACAATAGCAATAAGGAAGCATCAAATATTGTAGCCAGAATAGCTACAATCCCGAACAGCAGATACTAGCTAAGACATGCAGGAAAGGGCTGTTTATGCATTGTTGGTGGAATTACAAAATTTGTATAGCACTTCAAAAGGAAGCTGGGATTTCTTACAAAATTGAATGTGTCTACCATATGATTTTTACCAGGCAAAGAGAGCTAACAAACTTTTCCTTCCCCTGACCACCTGTCTGTGAGCAAAACAGCCTTGATGTGGTGTCTTACGTTTCCTTGGGAAGAAAGGGTTTATTTCATCTTACACTTCCAGAATGTAAGTAAGAGCCCTTCACTGAAGGAAGTCAGGGCAGGAATTCAAGCAGGGCAGGAGCTGGAGGCAGGACCTAATGAAGAGACCATGGAGGAGTGCTGCTTACTGACTTGCTCAGTCTACTCTCCTACGGAACCTTGGAACCTGCCCAGGGGTGGCGGCACCCACAGTGAGCTAGGCCTATCCACATCAATCACTAGTTAAGAAAATGCCTCACAGGCTTGCCTACAGGCCACTCTAGCAAAGCATTTTCCCAACTGAGGGCCCCTCCTCCCAAATGACTCTAGCTTATGCCAAGTTGACATAAAACCAAGCAGCACAAGTAGGAAATGACACAGCAAAGACGTTGTAGCTGGGTGCCATTAGAATCAGCCTTTTGGGGGGAAGGTCTTGTTGTTGTTGTTTTAAGACAGGGTTTCTCTGTGTGGCTTTGGAGCCTGGCTTAGAACTTTCTCTATAGACCAGGCTGGCCTCAAACTCAGAGATCCACCTGCCTCTGCCTCCTGAGTGCTGGGATTAAACGCATGTGCCGTTACCATCCGGCTGGGATAACTTTTGAATAATGTTAGAATTAATTAGAATTTAGAGACTCTTGGGGCTGGAGAGATGACTCAGTGGTTAAGAGCACTTAGTACTCTTGCAGAGGACCCAGGTCCAGTTCCTAGTAATAGGGTTTTTTTTGTTCTTGGATAATAGGTTTCTCCACTGACGCAGCCAGATCACTCCGAATTGAAAAAGTGTAACAACAGGTTTATTTGAGTAAGGCATCTCCCAGACAGCTTCTCCAGTCCCAGAGATCAAGGCTCATGGCAGACGAGCTCGTCTGCCATGAGGTGATAAGAGCGTGAAAAAGATGTCCTCACGCCCTTGCCCTGCCACCTGAGGCGGGTAAGGGAGCTGCCCCTCCCCTTACCCGCTGCAGCACTTGGCAAAGTAGACCTGCACCTCACCTGGGCAGCACAGTAGAGCTGACCCTCCTGACTGGTGAACCACCCCAAGAACGTGAGCATGGGAGATCTGTCATATGGTGGGGGTGGAGAGCTGCCCTCACCCCGTCCCTCGCTGCCTGGGGGGGGGAGAGCTGGCCCTGCCCCTCACCAGCTATGGCACTCGGGTCCCTATGCCTCTCCTGGCGAGGACTGGCCCTGAAGGTGTAAGTATGAGAGAACCAACCCTGCAGGCCTGAAAGCAGGAAAGCTTGCCCCACCCTCGCTCACAGGTAGAAGGGATGAACTAGACAGGGCAATGCTGGAGAGCTCACCCTGCTGGTGAAGATGGGGGAGACCTGGAAGGCTGACCAACCCTATGCGTACTCAGGCTAGAACCGGGGTTATGAGTTGGCCCATCTCAACGTCTACCCCATCTGTGATCTGCTGGAGCACTTGGAGGGACCAGCCAGTCCTGCAGACCCAAAGTTACAGGATCTTCACATCATAGGGCAAAACCAGGATATCTAACAGGAGACCCGGTGAGGGCCCAGCATTGATGGTGTAGCAGAAACCAGAGGCCTCAAACCAGACCAATGACCCCTTGCAATGAACACTTGCAAGTAAAGATGGATGGATAAAAAGGGTTACTTCGTGACTCACTATGCCACACTAGTTTCCATGATGAGATTTTTCCTTTCTTTCTTTTTTTTTTTTTTTTTTCCTTTTTTCCCTCAATTTTATCTTATCTTATTTTGTGGGGAGGTTGCAAGGACAGAGGGCAGATACAGGACAGGAGATGAGTAGAATCCAAATGCATGATGTGAAAGACACAAAGAGTAAATAAAAAGAAAGTTTAACTTCAAAAAGTAACTAATAGACTGGTACTCTTTAACTACTTAAAAAACATCACAACTTTAATATATCCCATCCTGGTAAATATTCTAGATAATTTATAATAGAGATAAAGCATACACCAATACACTATTGATTATTAGCTCTACAAGATTATGTTGTTAAAGGATTGAATCTCAATTGAATTTTAAATCTGATCACACTGCCCAAAGTTACTTAAATTCAAACCTCTAGTTATTAAATTGAAATTCTATTATAATTAAAACTCCCTTTTGCTTTAATGAAACGCTCTTCAAATAGACTTGATCTTTAAAATGTATGTACTTTTTAATTTTATGGATGTTTGCAAGCACATACATAGATGTCAGGACAGCTTTCAGAGACTGCTTTCCTCCTCTTACAGTGTGGGTCTCACTATTACTGACTTCTTGGACTGTGCCATCTCATTGGCTCCTGATTTTTCTGAACAAAAAGAATCATACTTTCACCCTTCCCATGTCTGGCAGGACCAAACATCTTTGACAGACTATTCTAGGCTGAGGCTCTGATGGGAGACTTCCAGTTCCTAAGGAATCTCCCTACAGTGAATAGAGCATCTAGATTAAGAATTTGCAGAAATTTAAGGTACATTCAAATGACCTTCGAATCTTAGCAAGATCTAGATTCTGGTTTACCTGAGCGGGAACAGGGCCTAAGAGTCTGTATGTCCTAACAAGCAAATGCGGTCGACCATTTTTACCGTTGCACTGCAAACTGCATGGCAAAGTTGAAAGGGTGCTTTCTCCATGTGGCCAGTTCTTTTCTTTCCTTCATAGCTTCTGTGTGACAATCCAGTTCTCACTTTCTTGAAACAATAGCTACTTCTGATGTGTTTTTCCCCCTTGTGTGTTTTTTTCTTGTAGACAAAGAAATAAAGCTATTTCTGCATTTTATAATTAAAGTGTCAGGGGAAAATGTGAAATATGTAGAAAAAAATATTGGAACCCTTATTCACTGCTAGTGGGAGTGCTAACTAGTAAAGCCATTATGGTAATCAATGTGGAGATATATAAGAAAGTTCAGAATAACTACCATATGATCCAGCTACAGCACGCCTCAACATGTAACAAAGGCTTCCATAGTCTACTGTAGAGATGCTTGCTTGCTCGTGCTCACTGCTGCTCTGTTTACAATAGGGAGGAGATGGAACCAGCCCAGAGTCTATCAACAGAGGAATGGACAATGAAAACGGGATTCATTAACAAAATGAAAATTTTATTCAACTACACAGAAAAAATGAAATGTTCTGGATCTGGAGGTATTAAGCAATATAACCCAAATTTAGAATGACAAAATCGCCATGCTCTTGTCACAAATGTGGATCCTAGACTGTAAAACACAGACACACACATATACAAATGGCTATAAATGTGGAAGAGACTGAGAAATGGTAAAAATAGGAGCTGCGGGAGAACTGGAGTACACAAAGGGACATGTGAGTCGTGAAGGAGGAAACGAGATTGGGGGAGCAGGGGGCAGGGGGCAGGGAGTCACTAAAGCACTTTGTTCTGCAATACCATGACATGTCCAATACTTAGTATGCTAACAAGAGACGAGGGGGAGGGGAAGGGGAGGAGGGGGAGAAGGAGGAGAGAGGAGGGGAAGGGGGAGGGAGGAAGAGGGAGGTGGAGAGAGAGAGAGAGAAAGAGAGAGAGAGAGAGAGCTGGAGCTATAAGCCCTGGAGTCTGGGATCCCAGTCTACAAGTCTTTGCCACTCCAAAACCCTGCACTGAAGAACTACCCTGCACACAGTAGAGCAAAGAACCCACAGCCAGCATCGGTAACACAGCCAGGAACTGGAACCAATTTAACCCAAGGGACTGAGATTCAGATCTAAGAGGTATCTGGGTTTCCCTCATTAGCAGCCAGCTCTAGTTGCTCAGTTGAACACTGACCAGCCTCCAGTATTCTAATACAATATACCCAGAATAGCTAGGTAACTTTAGAGACAGGAAGTGAATAACTAACCTATTATCAGATTCAAACAGATTCTAGCCAAAGAGAGAATATGAACTTTAAGAAACGCTTGGGCCAGTAAGATGGCTCAGCAGATACGGGCACCTGCCACCAAGCCTGGCAACCTGATTTTGATCCCCAGAATCCACATAGTAGAAGAAGAGAATTTACTCCTGAAAGCTGCCCTCTGACCTCATATGTGAGCCAAGCCATCACAGAGGGGTGGGGGTGGGGGAAACAAAGAAAGGAAGGAAGGAAGGAAGAAAGAGAGAAAGGTTATTTTAAAAAAACTAAAATTCTTAGGATTATTAGCAATCTTGTCTGGCATACCTTTCCAAGTTTTATGTGAAATATTTTACAACTTGGTTAAATTGTAATGATAATATTACAAATGATTTGATTCATCTGTGTAGAAATACAAATTAACAATGGAATGCAAATGTCTTTTGGACAGATATATTTTACACCTCTTTGTAAATTCATTTCAGCATTTCTTACTTTGTGTCTCTTTCCATCTTTCCCTCTCTCTGTGGTTCTGTGATAAAATTCTAACAAGTCACTATTAACACTATCTTTAGTTAGTTAAATAGTACTTTTCACATTGATTTTATACCTACATAAGAAAGTCATATGGTTATATTTTTGAAATTTTTGGTTCTTTTTCAAAACAAGATTTCTCTGTGTAGCTCTGGTTGTTCTGGAACTTGCTTTGTAGATCAAACTGGCCTTGAACTCATGGAAATCTGCCTCTGCCTCCTAAGTGCTGGGATTCTAGGCATGCACTACTTGACCCAGCTTAGATTTATTCTTTAGCCAAACATAATCAATTTCATAAGTTATAAAAAATCAACATATCTATTGCTCATCAAGAGACAAGAGCAGTCTCCTGTCTCACATTTCTATGCTTGTCTTTTCTCTTCGGTAACCTTATGAACTGAAATAAATCATGCAATCACTTCACTCTTAGCTTCCATCACTTTGCCAAGGGGAACTCCTTTAATTTGGTCCAACTGTCCTTTCAGTACTCACCCTAAAGCACATTTAAAGACTCTTCATTTTCTGGGGTCGGGTAATAGTTCAATGGGTAAGGAGTTAACCTCACACAGCATGAGGTTTGATTCCTAGGACCTACTGAAAGTAGTGTGAATCCACAATCCAAGGGCTTCTGCTGTAAGATGGGAGGTGGAAAAGGAGAATTCCCAGAAACCCACTGGCCGGCGGCGAGGTTGCAGCACCAAACAAGAGCTTCTCAAACGAGGTGGGAGGTGAGGCGGCTGCCCTCTGACCTCCGGCTGCCCTCTGACCTCCACCTACATGTTGTGAGGGGGTGGGGCATGCATAACTTTTTGTTATTAAGGTATGAGGCCTCATTTTATTTAACTAATAGTAGTAGAAGGCAAATGCTATTTCTTAAACCATTAAAAACAACGCCCCCCCCCGTCTCGTCTTGAGAACTGCTGTTATCTAAGGCATAAGGCTCCCTCTAGTGGAGAAAAGTTTCACTGCACTGGACTTGGGTGTGAGCACCAGAAGCAGGCGGTTTTTGCTGCAAGGCCACTTGAGAAATCACAGAGCTGGAAAATATCTCTTGAAAGGCTTGACTTCATGCTGATTTTCCCAAGCATATTAAATTGCTACGCCCTACATTGCATGTAATCTGGGGTTTCACTCACCTCTAAGACTTTTTGTTTATTATTTAGACAAAAGCTGGTACACCTAATTAACAGAGAAGGAGAGATCCAGATTCAAAGGGAAGATTTTCTGGGGAGTACTATAAACACATTTGTGTTTGAACTGTCATTTGTTTCCTTGTTCCAAGCGTGTGGGTGTGTGTGTGTGTGTGTGTGTGTGTGTGTGTGTGTGAACAGAAAGGGGGAAAGTTCAGAAAACAGATGGGTTCAGGAAATCACTTCAGAGACAGCACAGGAACAAGATAAGGACCACAAGCAAGCAAAACCAAGTTCTATCTCAAATAATCTTCAGTCTTCTGGGTTCAGACTAGATTTTCGATTTGATGTAAGATGTAAACTATTAATTTTAACTTCCCATTTGGCAGTGATAGAGATTTCTGTGGTCTCAAAGGACATTGGGCTTTTTCTAAAGCAAGAAACATAGTTCCGTCCCCCCCCCAAAGTGGGCTTTCCTGCTGATGGAAATTGGACATTTAAAGTTCTCTTTTTCCTCTCCTTAGCTGAAGTTTTTGTAGTCAGAAAATTACATCCTGCCCTACCCAGGAAACTAAAACAATGACTAATGCCAGGTCTTTGGATCTGCATGTTCTGGTTAGCATTAACAGAGGGACATCTGAGTTAGAGGGCTCAGACGTTCTCCCTGTCCCCAATGTAAGATGGCCAGAGGGCACAGAAGAGGGGTGGACAGTCACTGGCCTGAACACAGAACTCACATGATCTCCAAAATATCTAGACTGCTTCTCAAACACAAATCCTCAAGATATCAACACACACACAAACCCTCATACACACATGCACACACATGCACACGGGGGGGGGGGGTTATGTTATAATCATTATGTTATAATCAGACAATGTCATAGATTATCAATAAAAGATTACTTAATACCCTATGTAGTTCATGAAAATGAGACAGGTACACCACACACACACACACACACACACACACACACACACACACCTACCTCTCAACAAAGCACTTAGCAACCTGGGAGCTGCACTTACTTAGAGCCACACGCACATCCCTCTCCAAACAAAGCAATCTGGTCATTCCAATCTACAGCTCCCTAGCAACACCTTAGTAACCTTCATTTGTAGCCAAATGCATCCTGGAACTAGAGGCAGCGTGCTAATCTTTCTCAGTGCAAACACAGTAAGGCAAACTGTGTGTCTCAGAGGCATCATGACAAACAAGATGCACAGTGAACAAAGGATTATACACGCAAGCCATCAGTGAAAACAGAGAACTACCCACACTTCATTCCCCACTCCTCAGGGATTCACACATGGAAACCCCTAGCAACAAGCAGGTACTCTTGAGCACTCTAGCCTGGGGAGCTGAAGGCTTTACAGCCCGTGTGGTCTGAACTTCTGCTTTGTCTTGAATAAAATCCCTTACTGTGCTGTTAATGTGTGCTTCTTCTATTCTTTGAGCAGGACTCAAAGCACCTGGAAACACCCAGTCCAAAGGGACGCCACTGGCCACAGGAACACTCGGTGCCCATAACTGAGGACTTCCCATTTGAGCCTTGAGAATGACTTTCTCTGCACCTGCCTAAAGGGAGCAGTCAGTGTCACAGGAGTACAAAGCATTGACTGTGCCCTGACCAGTTAATACTATCTCTGAAGAGAGAGAAACTGTTCTTTCAAAAAACACAAGCGGGATAGCTTTAGGAATACAGTTAAATCTCCATCTCTTTTAAGGCACCTTACAGGACAAAATTTAGAGAGAGAATTTGTCCCTTCAAAACACTGAGTGGACTGTTAAGAGTGAGGGTGTTGACAGTACAGAGCCAAATTACCTTAGAATATTTTTAGCTTTCTTGATGGCCATTCATTGCCTAGTCCAGTGTCTGACCTGATGTCCTATTGACTCCCGCATAACATCTTAGAAATATATTCTTTGCAAACCAAAGCCATAGCTCCCATGAACCCAAAAGTTTAAAATATCATCTAACAGCATCTAAAACCTAGAGTTGAATTTTTCTACACTTTGCTTTAACTTGCTAGCCCTCCCCTACAATACATTAAGGAAATGCCTTGAGTTATGACTTATTTTGTTCTGTGACCATTTCTGTGGTGGACTATGTTATGTAGAGTGGCCTAAATTTATTTTCTTGGGTCATGATCAGCTATGTTTGGCTCAGAATAAACTATCTTGAATTCTTTTTAAAGTGAGAACTGTATTTTCCACCAACAGTCACATTCCAGTGCTAGAAAAACTCTGGCAGCAAGAAAATTGTATAATCTATTGAAGCTCACACACTTATTTCATTTACTGAATTACTATGTACCAGGTCCTGAAGTAGAACCACATACCCACAGTACCCTTGACCCTGCCACCGGGATTGCTGTTTATCCAGTTCTGATTTCCACTGGTTGCAAAGACGTCTAAAGAAATGGTTATTCTGCCTCAACAAAACATAGTGCAGGGTTAGCTGGCATGCCAAATGTGGCACTCGGCATTCAAAGCAGATTTCACATATTCCAGGTCCTAAAAGTCATAGGTAGAATCCCCCCACCAGACTCTGGGAGCCCACCTGTTCCAACTTTATGTACAGTTTTAGCGGTTGTGTTATGTGAGACAAGAGCTTCTTTTCAAAGAGAAATTTGGAGAAATTAGTCCTGGAAAGACAGTTGGGCAGGGGCATGGTGAAACCTGGAAGTTATGATTTACCCAACTAGGTTTCCAAAGTAGATTTGACTACCAATCCACAACTGATAAAAGTCTAAATGGTGCTGTGCTGTAAAGTTAGAGGTCGCCCTCAAGCACTTGATAAGGAAATGCTAAACAATGTTGGAGAAATTCGCCCCAAGGATGCTAGTTTTGTTGCCATGTAGAGCATTTGCTAGAAGCTGAGAACAACTCATAGTTTACAAGACCTGCTGGTAATGGTTTAGTTGTCTGGAATGTGGAGGGCAAGAGCCAGAGACCAGGACGTTGATTAATGAAATGGCAGAAAAGGTAGTTTCTTCATTTACTACTTCCAGTTAACTGGCTGGCAAAATGACAGATGTTGGGTTGACTGCTGGCTGGATTTATAGCTTCCCCCAGCCATGGCTTGAGAAGCAAACTAAGAAGTTTAGTCTTGTTCTCTTAGAATGTGGGGGAAAGAGCTGGTACGGTGACTCTTTGCCAGTCGCAAAAGATGCCAGGGCATGGGGTGGCAGAAGCCGTCTTGGAGAGGGTTGATTCTCGGCCCTTTCAAGTCAGCACTTCCTCAAGGCAGAGATGCGGGGGTGGAAATGAGGTGGGCTGATGAGGAGAATGAAGCTTGTGTGCTTATTAATCTTAGCTGTCAATTTGACTGGATCTAAAATCACCATGGAAACATGCTGCTAGGTGTGATTTTAGAAAGGTTTCGAAGAGGGAAGATCCTCCCTAAATATGGGTGACATTATCCCATTGGTTTGGGTCACAGACTGAATACAAAAAAGAAATCTAACTGAGCACCAGTATTCACTTCCCTCTGCTTCTTAACAGCTGCAGAGCTCACACTAGCTAGGGTGCATTTCTGCCACCACGCCTTCTGCTCCATGATCAACTGTAGTCTCAAATATAACCTTCTTTAGGTTGCTTTGGTCAAGTATTTTGCAATAGCGATGAGAAAATAACTCAGCCTGTTAGAGGAGTGCTCTGGGAACCAACAGTCCCTTGGGCTGGTGATTAGCACTCTGACTGACATCTAAGGACAGAAGCTGTAAGTGCTGGAGGTTTGCTGAGCCCCTCAATGGGCATGGGCCAGAGCTCAGCCACAGCAGAGTGATGAGAACTGCCTGCACATTCTTCCCTGCCTTGTTGGCCAAGAAAATGGAAACACTGGCCTGGAGATGCGGCTAACAACACGTGCTGTTACGGCTTTTCATTTGAGCAGGGCTACTGGCATGAGTCACAGAACTTTAGTGGAGGTATTACTACAGTTTATAGGAAAGGTAAGAGTGGCTCTGCATCTGTGTAGTGCATTCAATGTCCAGAGCAGCAGCAACACTTGGGGTTTCATTCTTGAGAAGCAGCCAAAGGCGCTGGCTCTGATCTGCCCTGCTCAGGTTCACACCATAGACGGCACTTGATACTACTAGGGAAAACGTATTTCTGCATCCAGGATCGGTCGGTATAATAGGGTAGGGATGTGGGTTTCTGGGCTCATTTGCCTGCACTGCCCACTCCCCCACCCGACCCCCACACTGAAACATTGTATGTTATAGAAGAATTCTTCTTTGGGTTGCCAGCTCACTAAAAATGACATGGAGACCTATTAATTATAAAAGCTTGGCCTTAGCTTAGGCTTGTTTCTAACTAGCTCTTTAACTTAAATTAACCCATATTCTTATCATCTACTTTCCCTCACAAGCTCTTAACCTTATCTCCATTATGCCCATCCTGATTACTCCGAGTCTGGCTGGCTACTCTGCCTTTCTTCGCAGAGCTCTCTGCCTAGCTGTTGGCTGTTTAGCTTTTGATTAAGCCAGTCACAGTGATACATCTTACACAGTGTAAAGAAACATTCCACAACAGCATGTTGTATATTTCCCCCCTGTGACTGTATAAACAACTTTTTTTCCCTTTTTTCCGATAGGATCTCATTATGTACCTAGCCAGACTTGAATTCACACTCCTGTCTCAGCTTCCTGAGTACTGAGATTAGAGGCACACTCACTCGGGCCTAGCTTCCACTCCAAGTTCTTTTGGAAAAAGTAAATATTTCTAATATTCCTGTATACAATGTATTTTGACCATCTTTGCCCCTTTACCCTCCCCCACTCTCTCTTCCAACATTCCCTTCTTCCAACATTCCCCCTGCTTTCACTGTAGTTTGCTCTTCTCATGTAATGTTAATTAGGGTTTCTGGCATGAGCAGGGTATGCAGTTATATGCTGAAGCATGAACCATTTACTACTGTCTACACCATTGAAGAAAAACACTTTCCCTCCTCCCAGCAGCCACTAACTTCCAATAGCTTCTCAATGAGGGGTGGGGCTTCATTCTTCCTCTCTGATCCATGCTAGGATGTTGACAGACTCAGTCCTGTGCAGATGACTGTAGCTGCTGTGAGTTCAAGTGCAACCATCTTGGCACGTTCAGAAGGCAGGGTTTCACAGCGCTCCTCCACATCCTCTGTTCCTACCTCTTCTGTGATGGTCCTTGAGTCGTCGGGGGGGGGGGGCGGGGGGAGGGATTAATAGAAATGTCTCCTTTCGTACTAAGTACTCGACAGTCTTGGCACTTTGACAAATTGGGAACCATTCCACTGAGTGGCACTAATCTATAGGTATAAACACAAATATATAGATGGCATTTTGACAGCATGTCCATTTAGCAGAGCCACAGTAGTAGTAGTAGTAGTAGGACCTATGGCCTGACCTCTCCAGACACAGGCTTACAACCATGCTTACAGTACCAGGCAAACTCCCTCCTTTATAGCAGACTTCAAATCCAATCAGAAAGCGGTTATTTACCGTCACTGCCCCTGTCACAGTCATGTTTCTATTGCACCAATGGGCAGATCTTGCCTAGCAGGTGCATGTTGTACATGCACGATTTCCTGCTGAATAAGAACATTGAACCTTACTCCCCAGGTGGCCTAAATAACATCTTCCAGAACCATGAAAGCTAGTCAACAGAAGGGACATTTCCAGGTCAGTGCATGCTTGATCTCTCTATGTCTTACAATCAAACGTGTGAGGTCCAGCAATAGGGCATCTAGTTTTGGGCAGCTAAGAGCAATGCCATTAACCTGTATTGTTTGGGTGTCTCGTAGGGAAGCATCCTATGACCTGAACTGGTATTTTAATTTAATAATTTATAGCTTTTGGGAACAGTACTGTCTACCCATGCAGGATACCTCCATTCAAACTCCTCTTTTTATTTGTAATTTTTAATTAGCTTACAAGTAGTTTGTTTCAATAAAGCTGTAACACGAGTTCTAATAGGTCTTAACAATAAAAGTCCATAATCAGACATAGGGGAGAATGCTGAAAGACCAAAGAAAGGAAGGAGCAAGCCAAAGAAAGGAAGGAGCAAGCCAAAGGCACCCTTACCTGACTGGCTTCCCAGCGGGAGAGAGACCGAGTTCCTGTCTCCTCCCGCTTATATCCCTCTCTCCACCCAGCCATCTCACTTCCTGTCTGTCTGTACAAACCTCCAGACCTCTATGGTTGGCTAGTGGCTAGTTCCACCCTCTGATCTTCAGACATGCTTTATTTGGACAAACAAAAGATATCAGCACATACGGCTTTCTCATACATCCTTAATTTTGATTTACCCTCCCTCTCCCCCCATCACCATTTGAATCTTCCCATTCCCAATATCCTCCTTCTCCTTCTACCTTCATGTTACCTGAGTTCTACTGTCCCTTCTCCCCGCTTAAGGCCTCCGCTCCATTCTCATGGGTCCCTTCTAGTTTGCTGATCTCCACAGACACTCCAAATTAAACAAACAAATCTGAAGCTGAGAAAGAATGTGTGCTGTTTGTATTTGGGTGCCTAGTTATATCATTCATAATTTTCCCCTATAAACTGAATAAAATCCCATTGTGCATACGCCACACATTTTCACTGTCCACCTAGGCTGAATCCATGTTACCAGCTATTGTGATTAGAGCAGTGATGAATGTGAATGTGTGTCTCCCCAACTCGCTCTGAGACTGTTTCTGACCCAGGATGACCTCCCAAGTGTTGGAATTACAGGTATGCACCACTACACCCCATCTAGGCTGTACTGGGATCCAAGCCAGAGCTTTGTTCATGATAGGTAAACAATCTATCTATAAAGATATAACCCCAGCCTTGCCTGCCACTTTCTGTGTCCCAAGGCAAAGTGCTTAATCTCTCAAAGCCTGTTTCTTTACCTGCAAAATGAAGCTAGTAATATTCCCTATGCCAAGTATTGTTGTCCTCATTAAATGAGACAATGAATATGGATGT
The DNA here is from genome assembly GCF_943737965.1 of Phodopus roborovskii. Classification (NCBI taxonomy): domain Eukaryota; kingdom Metazoa; phylum Chordata; class Mammalia; order Rodentia; family Cricetidae; genus Phodopus; species Phodopus roborovskii. The sequence goes on along the minus strand of NW_026126571.1, from coordinate 25,885,319 downwards.
TATGTACAGTGGCTAACACATAATGAGTATTCAGTTACCGGGATATCTTGTTACCCTGGTCACAAGTGTCAGTCTCCCTCAAGAAGTAATCTATGCCCTTCAGTCGAATCTAGGAGCCCTTTCCCTGCTGGGCCTCTGGCATATCCAGTAGATCTCGTACACTCAGAGTTCTCCCTGGTACTGAGCTATTCTGTGTAATCCACTTCCAAGGGGCCCCTTTGATAGGCAGACTGAGTAATAGACCCTCAATCTTCTCTTTAAGTTGCTAATAAATGATGAAAGAAGCAAAATAATCAGAAGTGTTTGATAATTTATATAATGAGTAGAGGTTATATTTGCAAATCTCTCATACTGCTCTACCTAGGTTTTGCATAAATATTTATATGCTTGAATCAAGGTGGCTTGAAACACTCCATCTATTTTTAAGTATGCAGGAGAAGCGAGTCAACATTTACTTTCATTTAGCAAAGGTGAAGCAGAACTAAATGCCTTGGACTGAAATCCATTTGTAGCATGATTCATTGTCATGCTGTCCTTTTAAACTAAAATAGCATTTCAATTTCATAAGTTAAGCCAATTATGCAATTATAAGAAATGTATCGACTTTATTGGACTTCAGTTTCTTAAGGATATTTGAGATACTGCTTTTCATTCCTGACCCTTTTTTCATTATAATTTATGTGTTCTCTCTCCCTCCCCCTCACCCCCCCGAAACACACACACCACTCATACTTTTAAGGTGAGGATGAATTTGTAATTAAATTACACTGCTTTTATTTTTTTCAGTTTAAGAATCAGATGAAGGTAGAAGAGGGGGGGAAAGAACTACATTCCAGAATGTGACCATGTAAACTAATGTATCTGAACAGTCTAAACACTGCTGCTTTGACTTTTGGGTTTTGTTTTTGAGACAGCCTCGACTGACCTCAAACTCACAATGGAGCCAAGGATGACCTTGAACTCCTAATCCTTCTGTCTCTGCCTTCCACAAGCTGGAATTATAGGAACGTGCCCATACAATGGCTTACTATCTTGTTTGAAAGAATGTTCACCCCTTACCATACGCTTTCAATGTCATGGGGGAATGTACGGCTATGAAAGTTTGTGTTCTACCTTTTTTGCCTGCACTGAAGCCTTAGAAATAGGAAAAGCAAAACAATCTTCTCCCTGAGAAAACTTTAAATTTGAGATATGCAAGACAAAAACAGTACTTCGTTGCGGAATGAATCAATTAAACCCATAGCCAAAACCATATCTGTCTTCCTCTTCTTTCAAGTTCAAGGCTCTGTTTGCTTTGGCCTAGTTTAGACGTGAGAGCCAATTGGTATGTAGGAAACATGGGAAATAAAGGAACGCCTCTAAGGTACATATCTTCACAATCAACAAGCTAGCAAGACCCATAAAACACAGCATTTTGATCATCCACATTAATCACTAATTAAGAAAATACATTACAGACTTGCCCACAGGCCAATCTTATGGATGCATTTTCTTAGTTGAGAGTCCTTTCCGAATGACTCTAGCCAGCACACAAGCTGACATTGCACAGACACTAAGAAGTGGAAGGAGGTATGACATCAGACCAGTTTGCTTCTGTTATGCCACCCTGCCACTTAACAAGTAAAATAACAATGAAAAACATGAGAGCACCCACACAACACTTCTCCTGAAATTTTGCCTGGAATCAGGGATGTTTCAGGTTCTGCAGAGCCTAAGTACAACTGGGGGAAGGACAACAAACGTGTGGACCACATAAAAAATATGAGAATGTGGACACAGCATGAGGACAATGACAGTAACTAGAGCCTGGCTTAGCATCCTTAAATATCTATGGTAGCAATAAATAGGGCAGGCGTCCTCCCCACTTAAGCCACAGCTATTTGTCTTGCTCTATTTGACAGCCACCCTGAGGCTCAGCTACAGCAGTAGTGGCAACTGCGTGGATAGTCATTAAACGAGACTGATGACGGCAGTCTTCAGCCAGCTTGGGTTTCAGAAGGCAGTGTACTAGGAATCTTGGTCAACGGCATCGGCAGCACATTCCAGATTTCCAGTGTGGAGGCAGCTCTGTGGAATCCTGTAGCCTTAAGAGGACACACTGAGTTAGAGTTTGCCAAGAGCAAAAAAATTTACCAGAATAGGACAGACACTTGGACAAGCATCAGTAACCTGGGGAATTCTTGTGTTTACTGGAGGCAGAAAACTCTGGAAAAGCCCTGACTTCCTGCAGGCATGCCCAACACACTAAATTGGATAGTAAAAGGAAGTATCTGGATAGGGTCACTCAAGGACAGCTTTCTCAGGTCCCTCAGTCCACCTTTGCCTCCACCGTACCCTTTTCATATTTTTTTTTTAATCTTGGATTCACTAATTTGATTTTGTTCATCTGTTTTATTGTCCTTGGAGACTCGATCCTGCATTTTTGATGATTTTCTGAACATTTTACATACATATGACTTCACACTCAAATTTGGCTAAAAACTACCTCAACAAAGAATATGTACAGAAAGAAAAGGCTCCAAAAGAGAATAAACAAAGACTAGCAGGCACCACTCAAAGGAAAACCACAAGTACCCATAAATGTAAGGAAAGATGTTCACCTTCATTAAGGATTTTAAAGTAATACTTTAAAAAACACTTTTCTGTTTATTCATATTGATAGTTTCCCTGTGTCCACTGTTCCAATGGTGATACAGATTTTAAAAACAACAAAACCATTAAAAAAAAAAAATTAACCGTGGGCTGGAGAGATGGTGGTTAAGAACACTGGCTTCTTTTCTAGAGGACCAGAGTTTGATTCCCAGAATTCACATGCATCTCACAAACCTGTGTAATTCTATCTCCAGGATATACAGCACCCTCCCCTGGCCTTTGTAGGCACTGGGCACACAAAGGAGCAAACAGACACACATGCAGGCAAAACACACACACACATGAAGTAAAACTAAAGTTAAAACTTGTATTTAAAAGTTAATTGCATCACATATGATCCCAGCAATTAAGAAGTTAAGCAGGAGAATGTCAAGTTTGAGGGGATCCTGGGCCACATAATAAAACCCAGTTGTAAAACAAATAAATACATAAATAAAACAAGCAAAAAAAGAAAAAAAGAGAAAAGAAAAAAGAAAGAAAGAAAAAAGAAAAAGAAAAGAAACAAATTTAATGTTAACTACATTGTTTCTAAGCTTGTTACCAGCTTAACTGTGTTAGTTAAATCTTCAGATGTTTTTGAAACAAGTACAAGTTGGTCAAATAATGAAGTGTTTTGTCTCATATATGCAAAAGCCACCACAGCCTCCTTTTTTAACAACTTAGTTGGAATATAATGGGCATACAACAAACTACATATACGGGAAATGTATGATTTGATTATTTTTGCCATGAACTGGCAAAACTATCATTATGTATAGTCAAGATAGTGAATATTCTTCACTCAAAATTTTCTTGTGCTTCTATTTTAATCCTTCCTGCCTGTCAGTCATTGTCTATAACCTATGTCCCAATATTCTACTCATTTGTTTTCTGTCAAATGTTAAAGATGAGTTTGCATGGTCTAGAACCTTATTTAAATAGAATGATGCAATGGTTGCTATTTTTGTCTGTTTTCCTATCATGATTTTCATCTTCATCCATTTGCCATGTGTCAGTAGTTACTTCTTTTCTACTGCTTCATGGTACAAGTGTCCCTTGTCTGAAACACTTGGGACTTGAAGTATTTCAGATTCTGAATCTGTGTGTATATTCATGTGTGTGGGGGGGTGTATTTTGTGTTTTAAAACACAAAATAAATTTACATTTTGTATACTTTGTACACATAGCTTGAAGGCAATTTTGTAACATCTTTTAAATACTTAAGTATTTTAAAACTTCACACACACACACACACACACAGGTTTCTTTTTCTTTCTTTCTTTCTTTAAATGTATTGGGTTTTTGAGACGGGGTTTCTCTGTGTAGCTTTGGAGCCTGTCCTGGAACTCACTTTGTAGACCAAGTGGGTCTCCAACTCACAGAGATCCACCTGTATCTGCCTCCCAATTGTTAGGTTTAAAGGTGTAAACCACCACCACCTGGCAGTTTCAAGGTATTTTATGAGTAGCTCAAGACAATTCTTTTTCATCCAAAGTGGTTCAGAGAAGCCAAAAAGTCAGACATTCCTAATGTAAACCTTATGGTGTCGTGTTAGTTCTCAAAGAGTTTTGGGTATTATAGAAGCTTGTGTTTCAGATTTCCAAATTAAGATATGCTCAACTTGCATTTCCACTGTATGGATGTATCATTTTTATTAAGCCTTCACCTGGTGGACCCTGAATTGCTTTTAATTTTAGGCTCTTTTCATTTCATGTGTATTAATGTTTAGCCATGAGGAGTTTTGGGTTCCCTGAAACTGGAGTTACAGTTGTGAGCTGCCAGTGAGCTGAGAGTTGAACCTGGATCCTCTGGAAGAGCAGTCAATGCTCTTAACCACTTCTCTCTGCCCCTTCAGGCTATTTTAAATAAAAGTTGATGATCTTCACACAAGTCTTCGTTAGGACATAGATCTCCATTTCCTTAGGATAATCATCTAGAAGTAGAATGGCCAGTTCATTTAGCAAGTCGACAGGCAGCTTTAAGCAAGGGCCAAACTGTTTTCCAAGTTAGGCCTTTGTTTCACATTCCCATTGCAGTATTCAAGTTGAGCTCTTGCACAACTTCACCAACACCTGATGTGGTCAGTCTTTCAAAGATAGGAGTATTTGAGGGTGACATCTTACTGTACTGTGTGGCTTTGTGCATCCACTCGACACAAGCTATAGAGTCATGAGAGGAAGGAGCCTCAGCTGAGGAGGTGCCTCCCTGAGATCTAGATGTAAGGTGTGTTCACATTTAGGACCAATGTGGGAGAGCCCAGCCCATGGTTGGGGGTATCATCCCTGGGCTGGTGTTCTGGGTTCTGTAAGAAAGCAGGCTGAGCAAACCATGGGAAGCAAACCAGTAAGCAGCTCTTCTTTGCGATCTCTGCCATCAGCTCCTGCCTCCAGGATCCTGCCCTGTTTGAATTCCTGTCCTTACTTCCTTCAGTGAGATGAACAGCAATGCTGATGTGTAAGCCAAATAAACCCTTTCCTCCCCAACTTGCCTTTTGGTCATAGTGTTTCATCACAGCAATAGAAACCCTAACTGAGACACTTACTATGGCTTTATTTTTTTCTTTTTTCTGATGGCACACAAATATGTATTTGTATGTACATATTTATTCCTATGTATAACCTGTTGAGTCCATATAATGTTACTTGTATATATGTTTTCAGGGCTGACTATTTGACAATGGGCAAAGCAATTGGTGTGCTCTTCCACACCACCTTTCCTGCTCCCAGCTTTCTGGGTTGCCTGTAGTTCTTTGTGTAGGGGTGAGGCCCACTTTGTCATGGTCATTGGTGTCATCCTTGTTTAGCTCACATTTGGGCAGTTGTGTTTTTGAGACTTTATGGGTAAAGCTTCTAATGCTATTAGGAGACACAATCTCACAGAAAAGTCCCTGATTCTCTAGCTCTTATATTTTTTTCAATCCCCTCTTCCACAATGTTCTATGAACCTTAGGCACATGAGTGTTTTGTAGATGTAACCATTGGGACCGGTATCCACACCCCTGCATATGGAATGGTTGTGATTTTCTGTAGTGGTTTCCATTTGTTGCAAAGAGAATTGTATTGATGAGGGTTAAGACTATGCATATTTTTGGATAAATACAGATGTGTTATAGATTACTAGGGATTATGCTGGTTTAGTAAAGTAGTAGTTATAGACTCTCCTCCAATAACCATGGGTTCACTAGCACTGAGTAGTGGTTAGCCAGGTTTCCATTACCAGACATGGAATTCCTCTTGTGGGGCAGGTCCCAAGTTCAATTAGAAAGCAATTGGTTACTACCAAGATGTGTGTGCCATCACTGCACTCGTGGGACTGTTGTGCCATGCTGGTCATTGATGTGCTTCAGAGACATCATAGCTGGGTAGGACTGTTGTTTTTCTCTCTCTTTTGGAAGTTTGCATCGCGCCCTCTGGTTCAATGAATGCTAGTCCTTAGGGATGGGGCATTAAGATCAGTCTCAGCTCAAGGGCCTCTGGGCCCTGTTTCAGGAACTGGCTTTAGTGGGGCTTGGGAGCAGGGCTCTTAACTTGCTCTGGCTTCTCAGATGGTGATGGCATTGGTAGCCATATTTGTTGGGGACAGGAAAAGTTTAAATATCACATTTCATTGTTCTTACAGAGATTAAACCATTTTTCTTGAATAATTCTTCCTGGTGGATATAAGCCTTTAGTTGATTTCTAGCACCCTAAAAAGTTAATTTTGACAATTTTCCATCATTCTTATTATCACAGAGGGAGGATTTTGCAGAGGCCCTGTTCTGCCATTCTGGAAGTTCAGGTGGTCCTTATTATTCATGTGCTGTGTATATTTTAAAATATAAGTGTGACAACTTTATTTCCTCCACTCTTGACCAGAGTGCCAAATCTCTACCTTATAGTTTCTACATATTTATGATTTGAGGAATTTGCCACACAACAGCCAACCAAACTTGTTTCAAGCTTCCTCCAGTGAGTACTACAAGACACTGTGGCAAGGTTAAACATGGATTTTCTGTTCCACCTGGTCCCACAGTCATTTAGTTCCAAGTAAACACACAGAGGCTTATATTAATTATAAACTGCTGTTTGACCAATGATTCAGGCTTCTTATTGTCTAGCTCTCTCTTAATTATTAACCCATTTCTATGAAACTATGTATTGCCATAAGGCTGTGGCTTACCCATAATGCTCCAGCATGATATTCCTTCAGCAGCTACATGGCGTCTCTCTGAAGACTTTCTGAGTTCCTCTTCCAGCCTTCTAGTCTGGTAGCCCCACCTATCTTCCTGCCTGGCTACTTGCCAGTCAGCATTTATTCATCAACCAATAAAAGAAACATATATTCACAGCATACAAAGGGACATCTCCCACATCTTTGGATTACATAACAAGGTTGGCAGTTGGCATAAGGATAATCCCAATGAGATTCCTACATTAGGGGCTGAAAAGAGCTTATTATGTCTATCTCAGTGTAAATAGTCCACTAGGCACCAATAAAATGTATTCTCTACTTTATTGGCCCTTAGTTTCCCAAAATACCCATGGCCACTTCAACACACCCTGAAAATAAGAAGTGTGTGAGAGAGGAAATCAGTGGAATGAGACAATGTTCAAACTATCATAATTAAAATATTTTAATAATTTTATAAAACCAAATGATCATGTGAACACCTTGAAAGCAGATCTTTTCAAGTTAGAGACAATGAATTTTAAGCTTAGTTAACCTCACAGCAAACCCTGCCCACTGCCTAATGTCTCCACTGACTTCCAGGGTTTCAGTTGTGCTTTGTTCTATCTGTAGTCTCTACAGATTGCCCTTCTGTGCTTATCTATATACATGGTCTAGACAAGTGTGGCTGAGCCCCTCATTCCCCTCCTAGGCAAATTGCAAAATAGCAAATTACCAAGATCCTCTTTCCAACTCCACTGAAAACTTGATGCCACATCCCCAAGTTTGCCAGCTGGCTTTATTTGGCATTCAACCTTGATCCAATAGCAGAGGCTGGTAGAAGTCAAGCCCCACAGATCAAATACAGCTTTATCAATCCACACCACAAGTGGATACAGAGGTGGATAATTCATGGAAAAATGGAGACCAGCTGAGCTGGCTTTTCAAAAGTCACTAGACTACAACAAAGTTTCAAGCAATAGGTACCACCAACCTCCAAACGTGAAATATAAATATATGCAGGATTTTCCCCAACAAAGTTACATTTGGATACCACCCAAAGTTGTTACAAAGGCTACTGTTTACATAAATCCAGTGAGACCGAATATTCATGCAAGAGGTCAGACAAAGCAGACTTACTACTTCCTAGGCCACACATACTCCAACAAGGCACACCTCCCTGTCAAACAGCGCATTCCCTGACAACTATGAACCCATGGGGGGGGATTCCTATTCAAACCACTATAGATAGATGATAGATAGATAGATAGATAGATAGATAGATAGATAGATAGCAAGCATTTAGTGTGTACATGCCTGTGTGTGTTTCTTCCCACAAAGTATGTTTCAGGGATCAAACTCAGATCATCAGTCTTGGTGGTAAGCATCTCTAACCACTGACACATCTTGCTGTCCCCAAGAAGTAGATTTTATAGAACAGACAGAAGAGCAATTTCTGAAAATCAGATCTTGATGGGAGGAGGAACTCATGTGTGCTTTATTTCTCGTTTCTTGCTGCCTTGTTAGAAACAGCACCCTATCTTAGCAGGGCTGTAAGCTACCACCTTACAGTGACTGCGGTGACTTCCAGGATACCTTTCCTTCTGAGCTGCAATGCTTACATCTACTCTGTTATACATCTAGGTAGAAAACGGAGAGGCTATGTAGAAAGTTTTTATTATTAAACATAGTGATTTCAGATAGTCCTGTATATTCCTAAACAGCAAAATAAAAAACTGTACTTATGAAACATGTTTCTATGAGTTCTAGGATTAAACTGTGTTCCAGTGGAACTGCCAGGAAGCCTAATTGAAGCCTTCTGGAAGTGACGTTTGATCTCTGGTTTATTTGTTTTGTTTTTCGAGACAGGGTTTCTCACAAGAGATCCACTTGCCTAGGCCTCCCATGTAAACAGCCTATTAAACAGGAAGGCATGTTATGTTAAGGAGTCATCTATAGGATTATGTTCTTGCTTTCTGAACCCTAACAAGTAAGTCGGGGTAAATAGGCTTTTGCCTTGCAGTATGCATTTTTCTTTAATCATTTAATAGTTACTGAGTGCCTCCAATATGCCACACTGGATTTGCAGTAATTCTGTTCTCAAGGAGCTTAGACACATTGGCAGTATGTGTGACACAGTCTTAGTATGTCCTATCATCTACAATCATCCAAAATAGATCATTACGACATCTAAACCTGGGGACTCTGCCTTTGGCAGGAGAAAGGCACGTGTGACCTTGGTTAAGGCCGATGCAACAAGCACTCAGTGGTCCAAGAAAAAAATGTGGCGGCACCCACCGATCTGCACGACACAGCCGGTTGCTGGGAGCGTCGCGCGGCTGTGACGCACATGCCCCGCCCCCTGCTTCTTAGCGTCCCGCCCCCCCCCATCCCAGGCCCAGTGCGCATGCTTGCGACCCGCTTTGCTTGCAACCGTGGCTGAGTTGTCTTCACCTGGTCTGCGATTATCCGAGGAGCCGCATCCTCCCTCGGCGGTCCCGCAGCGGCCCGTGCTCTGCAGCCGACGCCGTGCTCCCGACCGCCGCGTGTGGCGGGCAGACCCTCGCCGCAAAGCCGCGGAGGGCAAGAAGAGGATGGCCACCTCCGGCGTGGAGAAGAGTAGCAAGAAGAAGACCGAGAAGAAACTTGCTGCTCGGGAAGAAGCCAAGCTGCTCGCGGGTTTCATGGGCGTCATGAACAACATGAGAAAGCAGGTGCGGGCTGTGCGGGCCCCGGGGCGGGGCGGGGCGGCCGGGCCTGTCGCCTTGGCCGCGGGCCTGCGCTGCCACGGGGCTTCCGAGGCCCACTGAGCGGGCACTCGGGAGGCGGGCGGTGGGCCTCTGGGGCCGTTGTGTAACCGGTCTACTCCAGTTCTCGGCGAAGCCCGGAGCCTTCGGTTCGCGGGCAGTAACGGTGCCGTGAGACCCCTCAGAGGGCTTCCCGTGTCACCCAGGAGGCACCACTACTCGACGCATCCTCACATACCTGCTCATTTAGGGCAAAACAAGATGCCGGTAAATAACCGTTTTCTAAGGGCTCTGGGCGCCGCTGTTGCCAAGAATATGTATCTCTTTGTTCTGTCTTTGAGACGTGGTGTATTCGTGAAACTGCAGCACGTCATCGAAAGGTGGCTTATGAAAAGCGAGTTTTAACGGCGGAGACGGTAGACAGATTTTTATTTATTCACTAGATTATAACCTCTAATAGACCCGGTAAGCATGGGAACGCTCCTTGGTTGCTTTTTGATTCCGTGAGCCTTACTTGGTAGAGAACATACATGGAAGGAGGTTCTAGGCATGTTTCAGTTGGTTGACTCTGATTCTGTTTTTTTCAAGAGGACAAAGCACAACGTAAGCTCGAGTGGTTGAAAAACCTAATTCGCCTTTCTGGCGCCTTTGCTGTGGGTATGGGCAACAGAAGAACGTAAGATCTATTTAAATAGGAAGATACCAACTCCTGATTTCCTTAAGCGAATGCTGGCCGCGGCAAGCTTGTCTTTGTTCACCAACTGGCACAGTATGGTGCAGTAGATACTGTGTTCTTGAATGCGTAGATCTTTCCTGGCCTTGATGCTGAAATAACTGAATGGCTGGATTAATTATTTAATATGTATCTCTTTTCATAATTCTTCTTGTAACCTTTTTGTGGTTTACAATATTGATGATTTGAGACAGCAGATGTCTTTGATGTATGCCTGTAATGGTAATTAAATCGAGCTCACTGGTGCTTAAACTTGTTGTTTAAACTCATTCTTGTATACTCTTCTCCGCCAAACCTTGTCATCCGTGGACTGCAGCGTTGTAAAGCATTACCTCATTCCTTAAATAGATAGGCTGCAACATCAGATGTTAAACTTGAGAAGATTATCCGAGCCTGGATGTTTAGGTCCTTGATTTTAAAATTGATTCTTTTTTTTAAGACTTGGCTTTAGATTACTGTGACATCTGTTTGTTTTATTGCTAAAATAGAAATACAGGTACTAAATTAGAATTACTGGAAAATCAAGGTTATGCTACTGAGTAAGAGGAATATGGATACTTGGTGAGCACCTAGAGATCTGACCCTTCTACTGTGGCTTATTTAATCTGCCTGATTTTTCTTTATAAGACTTGGGTGAATTTCTGACTTCTCTAGCAACTTGATGGATTCCTGCATTTTAAAAAGATACATGGTATCATTGTGCATTGATTTGTGTTGTTAGTTTTGTTGGGCTATTACAGACCCCTCCTGTAGCATTTAATCACCATAATTGATTCCTGTGTCTTTGTCTTAGTTAGGGTTTTATGCCATGTTCTGGTAATTGTTGGGGCTGAAACATGACCCCTTGTTCCAGATTTCTGTTTTCTATGGTTTCCTTCACTGCCTAAGCCTGGCCGCATTGGGATTTGCTCTGTAGGCCAAGCTGGCCTTGAACTCAGAGATCTGCCTGCATTTGCCTCCTGAGTGTTGGGTTAAAGATATATACCACCAAGCCTGTTTCTAAACTTTAATTCCTTTTCACTTTAGGTTGGAAGCTTAGTTGGGTGAAGTTTTGCCTTGAGATCATTACCATCTTTATTCCATTTAGGACCAGGCTTTTAACTTTTATCTTCTTGAGTACAAGGACCATTATGATGCCTGGCATCTGTTTTCTCCTCAGACTCTACATTTTGTAGTTTAACTTGCTCAGCTTCCTGCTTTTCATTATAGATCTGCATAAAACTGGCCACTAATAACCACACGACACAGTCAATACTAGGCTATTTTTGAAATCTCTGCCAAAGCTGTTAATAGCTTTTCAATTAAGACTCAGGCAGGCTTTTTGGACAGAGGCAGAAAGCAGCCATATTCCTCACAAGAGTGGTCTCTAAGCCACATACGAACATTCTCCTCTGAAACCTCTTGAGTCAGGTCCTTTCATTTTCAGTCCCCCTCAGCACCACTGTCTTCTTTCTATCCTTCTACTGGTGTGACTCTTTAAATCCCACTTAAAGCATTCAGCTGCTTTCCTAATCCAAAATCCCCAAGTCCACATTCCTCCAAACAAAAGCACAGTGAGCCCTATCACAGCAATACCCTACTCCCTGGTTTAACTTCTGTCTTAGGGATTTATTGCTGTGACGAGACACCACGTCCACGGCAACTCGTATAAAGAAAAACATTTAATTGGGGCTGACTAAAGTTTCAATGGGCTTAGACCATTACTGTCCTTCGGGAAGCATGGCAGCACACAGGTAGACATTATGCTGGAGAAAGAGCCACAGGAAGAGAGAAGGTCACTGGGCTTGGTTTGAGCATTTGAAACCTGAAAACCCACCCCCAGTGACACACTTACATTTTTATTTTCTCCACCATGTTTTTTTAAAGATGCATTGTTTCGCTTTGTAGTTGATTATATAGTGCTGCACTTTAACACAATAAAGATTTAACTAAGAATGACTGACAAGGACAGTTGATGGGGATAGGTGAAGCAGAAGCCAGAAAAGGAACATTTGCTTGAAAACAAGTTTTATAAGTGTTCCTGTGTTTTGGTAAATATGTTAAATTTCAAATTTGTGTTCTATTTTGTTTCCTCTTAAACCTCATTTCATTGCAGATGAAGATAATGAGTGCTTGAGTGGCAAGGACCCTCTGCATACACTCAGAAACATTCTTTCAAGGATTTCAGAGAGAGTAATATACTTCAATTCCAGCCCTACTCTACTGCTCATTTATTCTATGGATTTAGGTAGCACAATTTAGGTAATTTCTTTTATGTACTGCTATATGAGTCCATTTTGTTGTTATAACAAAATACCCAAAGAGTAGTAATTTATGAAGAAGACGGGATTATTTAGTTTCCAATTCTGGAGGTCCAAGACATTACCAATATCTGTTCAGTTTCTGATGGGGCCCATACACTGCACCTTGAAAATCAGAAGTGAATCAGCTTTGTGCAGAAACAAACACGCTATGCCGGGAAGTGACAGGCAATCTTCATAACAATGCACTCATATCACTAAGTTACTCTTGTTAAAGATTTATTTTTAGAATGTTGTGTACATGTACATAGTGCACATGAGTGCTAAGAACCAAACTCAGGTCCCCTGCAAGAACAAGATGTGCTCTTAACTACTGAGCCATCTCTCTAGCTCCTAAGTCACTCTCATAAGAACCACATTGCTTTCATGAGGATGGAGCCCTTATTACTTAGTTACCTCTGACAGATGCCAACTTTGTCCCATTTTTAATTACCAGGGTATAAGTTTCAACATAGTTTTACTACAGACAAACCATAGCAGTAGCATTTGGCAGAGCCAACAGTCTTAGCTTTTTGTGCCTTTCCTCCATCTTCTGGTTCTTTCCTTCCTCTGTTTTTAAAGTAGACTTTCTGATAAAGTGTAAGATTCAGAAATCTGAAACTTAGTAGTTATAAAGTGAATACATTGCTAACAATAGAACTAAAATGTGACAGGGTGGGGGGGATGTGGGGGCGGGAATGTTCTTTGTGCTTTCTCAAACATTTCCCCTATGATAACTACCATTTTCTACCAGTTTATTTTTATAAATAAACACTACAAGGTGTATACTTGGGTTTATTTTGTCCCCTCCCCTTTTTTTCTTGCATTGCCAGAGGTTAAACTCAGCCTTGTACATGCTGAGCAAGCATTATACCTTAGTGAGCTGTGCCTCAGCATTGTATCTCAGGTTCCTAAAACCAACATTAGTGGGTTTATCTGTGTTTCAGTATGTAGTACTAGCTCATTCGTTATGGAATGTGGTATTTCTTCGTTATAAAATATATCATGATCTATCTGATGTGGTTTTATGCACATTTGAGTTATTTCTACTTTTGTGTTTTTAAGAATAATGCTACTAGTGGAACATGGCAGCCTACATCTTTAATCCTAGCACTCAGGAGGCAGAGACGGAGGCAAGTAGATCTATATGAATTTTGGGCCATCTGGTCTACATAGTGAACCTGCAAATAAGAAAGAAAAGTAAAATTTGTTTTCTGGGACTTTTAGGGAAAGGACATAAAGTTAGAGGGGTAGGAAGGGTCTGGGAGGAGTTAGGGGGATGAATAACATCAAAAACACATTGCATAAAATTCTCAAGAATAAGTAAAAACGTTATTTTAAAAAGAAATTCAGCTTTGAACATTTTTATAAGTCTTATGAGATATACACATATACATACATACATACAAACATACATACATACATATGTGTGTGTATTTGTATTAAGAAATGCCAAGGAGGGAAGTTACTGAGTTATAGAGAGTTTTACATAATCAATTTTAACTCATGGCTCTCAAGTTTTTCAATATAATTATACCAGATTTATACTTCTGGCAGCTTGGTATTGTTGGTGTTTGTATTTTAGCTCTTTTAATAAGTGGATAGTGGCATCTTATTTAATTAGATTGCTACTTGATTTATTTCTCAACCTTTTGTTTGGATTAATTTTATTAACTGATACAATGAGACACTAGACACTCTACAAGTCTGGATCACAATCACTGTTATTTATATGTAGTTGCTGTACCTTTCTATGTTAATAACATCCATGTGTTTAATATTTTGAGGGATGTGTCTTCTTGATAATATCACTGTGGTTTTCATTTTTTTTTCCCTATGAAATGAATTCAAGTATAATTACCATTTAAAACCTTTGTTAAACCTCCTACTGAGTTCTGTGAGAGAAACACAAAGCCTGTGTGAGAATTAGATAGGCTTGCTGGCCAAAAATGACTGATTTCTCAGTATATGTTGTTTGAGTATAGATTACTGTGTTGTGTTTTTTAAAGACTTTTTACGAGAGCACGTTTTATTTTTGACCAAATCCACTCTTCACTCTACCCCTCCAACTCCTCCTGATTCTGTCATGTCACACTCCCCACATCACCTTCCCATCTTCATAGAACCTGCATCGTCCAATCAGTGTTGGTATGAATGTTGCTGTAGCATGGAAACTCAAGGTTAACTTAACAGGGTCCCTACCTTTGAAGACTAACTGTCTCTCTGTATCCATCAACTCCCTGAAGCTTCTCAACTAGCAGTGTAGCTTTGTGAGCCTTCCCAACTGTGCTGGAATATTGACTAGATTGATCTTGTCAAGGTCTTGTGTGTATCCACAGTTGCTGAGAATTCATGAGTGTGACTGCCTGTCATGTTGAGAAGACTCTGTGTGTGGAGGGGGGCGGGTCATTTGGGGATGAGTACTACACAGTGATTTAATCTCTGCACTTTGATCATTTTTGTTCCTTTCTGTTAACCTTGCATACACTGCTAAAAGAAGCTTCTCTGAGAAGGGGTAAGCTCTGGACTAGTCTTTGGGTATAGGGATAGATGGCCAAGTACACTCTATGGGTCATGAGTTCCCTCTTGTTGAAGTAGGCCCTAAATCTGACATACCCTGACTAAAAGCAACTTAAATCCTATGTTTACTTAATCCTATATTTCCAGAGGAATAGAAGTCCATGGTAGAAAAGGCATGGCAACATGGCAGCAGTCAGGGAAAGAAAGCATGTGGCAGGAGTGGGAAGCTGGCCAGTTATATTTTCAGCTACACACAGGAAGGGAAGAGAGGTAAGGAGAACAGGAAGTGAGACTAGATTGTACCTCAAGCCCACATTAGTGACATACTTCCTCTAGTAACCTCTCCTAACTGGGGACCAGGTGTTCAAATACATGAGCCTGGGAGGGCATTTCTTATTCAGACCACCATATACCCCAAGACATTGGTGCTGCTGTTATACCAATGGGCATATCTTGCTGGGAAGACTCTTGGTGCCTTTTCTCTCCCAGGAGCCTGCGTGTGGCACTGTGAAAGCTAACCATAAGAGAGGAGGGCCAGTTAGGAGCCAGCTTGCTTTCTCCAAATCCCGTGACTAAAGTATGTGGTGTCTTCAGCATTAGTATTTTATCCCCAAGTTCTGATGGGCAGCCAAGCGCAGTGGAAATAGCCTTATTGTTTTGACAATCTCTTATACTGCCTTGACCAATAACTCTAGGGGAGGTATCCCATACCTGAGACTGGGCTTTTTATGTAATAGTCATGTTTCTGGGAGAAGCATTATCTGTAGGGTAATGCTAACTAAACTTTTTTGGTATATTTTCTTAAATCCTTTCACTATTGAAATCCTTTCATCCTTGAAAGTGAGGTATGTTTGTTGTAAACAAGAAGGTGGACCTATTTCTTAATCCATTCAGATAGTTTGTCTTTTGGTTGGTGAACTGGCACCATTAATATTTAAGAAATGTGTTTTGCTTGGTATAAAGTCCTTTGTAGCTTCTTAATAGCTCTAACTTTGAAGAAACTATGCCTTCTTGGCCTCAATTTTATATAGACTTTTCTGACCAAATTGCAAGACTTTCTGCTTCATTTTTACTGTGACTGTGGTTAAAGTAGCCTGCCTTGCTGTCCCACATTCTGAATGCTGGGCTTGAAACTTCCTCTGCTAGATTAAATTCAGGTTTCTAGAAGGATTCAAGGCATGGACAAAATATAGTCAACAACTTTGCCATGTGTTAACACAGAATCCTTGTTCCCATCCTTAGCCTCTGAATTTCTATTGGCATTCTGCCCTTTGAGCTTCTATGAGAATTAAGCATTATAACATTCTAGAGCTTCTCTAGCCCATATCCCCAATCTCTTCCAGATTTTCCATATGCTAGTTCCAAAGGTTTCTAGACTGTATGGTCAGATTAGCTATAGCAATTATCCCACTTCCTGTATTAGTTTTCTGTGTTGCTGGTTTTGCTGTTTTCATAGCTGTGATAAAATACATAAAGCATCTTAATGAAGGAAAGATTTACTTGGGATCTGGACTAAAGGGTTCAGCCCATGATTGGTTGGTCCCACATGTAACACAGGTGGCATTTTGCCTTATTATAGGCAGGACACAGACATGAAGGGATCAAGGACAAGATTATTCCTGCCTCTCCCCCAGAAAGAGGACCTGCCTTCCCTACCTACCTCTACCTTGGCCTTATTTCTAAAATTTCCAGCTAATCTCCTAAAATAGTGGTGCCATGTACAACCAGGCCTTCCATACATGGACCTTTTGGAGGTAAACTTCTTGTCTGAGCCATAATGCTAAGGTCAGTATTCTTTTGAGGCATCAGTTCAGAGCTACACAGATAAATGTAAAATTTGCAATAGTGTTGGGTGTTATTAAGGAGAAGAATATCATATATTGACCATCAGGAAAGTTTCTCTAAGAAGTGGTAATGGAGAACTAACATAAGAGTATTTCCCAGGCAGAGGAGAGAGCCTCTCATGTACCAGAAACAACGTGCTTATGCTAGAGACCTACTTTACTTTAGAATGACAAGTGCAAGGCATTGGTTAAAGTCCAGTTTGACTAGAACACACAACATGAGGAGTGAACATGGTACAGGCTGAAACTGATGAAGAAAAACAGGGGTTTGCTTGTGTACTGCTTCATAAATTAGAATTTTCCCTTATTTAAAACCTGTGTTTCTTTTGAAAAAAAAAATTTATTAGTCAGTTGGTTTGTTCATTATGGTTTTTTGAGATTGGGTTTCTCTGTGTAACAGCCTTGTCCTAGAAGGCTGGCTGGCCTGGAACTCACAGAGATCTACCTGCCTCTGTCTCTAGGGTGCTAGAATTAAGAGGCATGTGCCACTATGCCCAGCCTACAATCTTTTTCTTTATATGAATGAAATTAAAAGATGTGAATTAAAAGAAATCTCAGAGTGGTTGCTGTCAGACTGAATAGGAAGTTGTGTCCAGTGAGACCTGATGATTCTTTGGACTGAGTGAGATGCTAGCCGCAGCAGTCGTAGTATCAATGAAGGTGGTAATATTTCTCTCAGATCAGATGAGCTACACTTCACAGTTCCCTGACATTGTCAGCAGATTAGGTAAGTTTATTGGGAATTCTTAAAGGAAGGGATTAGTTAAAAAAAAAAAGTTTCCCCACACTAAAAAAATTGAAAACACTATTAAAATGGAGAAAATTAGGTCTGCATATGATTACATAATGGATGCTTTAAAAATTGGATCATGAAGGAATAATCAACTGTAGTTGATACACAGTCATTTTGATAATCTTTGTTTTGATAATTCTTGGTTTATCTCTTAAAAAGTTGGTTGATATGAGTGCTAAGATGCAGGCCTTAGAAAAACTCATTAAGGCAGATTATAGAGATAGTCAAACTCAGACTGGAGAATTACATGGAAAAACAAATTCAGCATTGCATTTTAAGGTTAAAAATGAACACTTTAAGGTCTTAAGAGAACCACCTTTAATATATCCAGTAACCTTACTGAAGGAGATTCTATAAGAGCTACTTGGAAGCCTGTGACAATGTTAGATTTAGGGAAATTCAAGGAAGCTGTAGTCTCATATGGCATCCATTCACCATTTGTAAACATGATAAACATGTGGTCTGTTTATAATAGGATTGTCCCCACAGATTGGATAGATTTGATAAAAGCTGTCCTAGAGCCTGGACCACAATTACAATGGACTTCCTGGTTTAGAGAAGAGGCTGTGAATATTGAACAAAAGGCTAAAACTAGAGGTATAGATATCTCCCAAGATCAGATTCTTGGAGAAGGAGATTATGCTACTTTAGAAAGGCAATGTCGTCAATATGATGATCATCTCTTGGGCTTATGCCATGTAGCAGCTTTGAGTGCTTGGGACAGACTTGGAGAAACAGGAAAGAAAATTGAATCATTTGCAAAAGTCATGCAGGGCCCAAAGGAAGCATTCATGGACTTCTTACAAAGACTGTCATTAGAAGTCAATAAAATGATATCAGACTCAGATGCTCAAATGTATAGGGCCAGAAGGACAGAGAGGAATATTAAAGCCAAATGTTGCTAATATTGCAATGAATTTGTGGGTTGTGGGACATGATTTATTATAGCAATGGAATACTCAGATAAACATTTCTTCCAGATTAGAAACAAAACATGTATTAACATATGGCTATGGAAGATTTATAAAGAACAATCACCAATTATTCAGGTAGTACAAGAACAGAATACAACAGCTGCTAATCTTCCAAAGACAACAACACCCTTACCTTTACAATGGCTGACAGACGAACTTGTATGGGTTTCACAATGTCCTTTAACAACAAAGAAACTGAAGGCTTTAGAAAAGCTGATACAGGAGCAACTAAATGCTCAGCATATGGAGGAACCAGTGAGCTCTTGGAATACTCCTGTATTTGTTAAAAAGAAATCATAAACATGAGAATTAGGACAGATTTAAGAGCTTTTAATAAGATGATACAGCCAGTGGACTCTGTACAGTCTGGAATTGCTTTGCCTTCTGTATTGCCTAAAGGATGGCCTCTCATAGTAAGTGATTTAAAAGATTGTTTCGTTAGTGTACCATTACAAGAAAAAGAAATTTTTGTCTTCACAATGCCTACTTATAATTCTCAGCCCACTAAAAGATATCAGTGGAAGGTTCTCCCACAGGGAATGTTGGATAGCCCCACCCTGTGCCAGTATTTTATAAGGCAGCCAACCTAAGCCCCATTTCTCTGTCTGCCTGCCTGCCTATGGATAAGGATGTAAGTTCTCAACCCCATGCCCATCTGCTGTCATGTTAATAAAGAACTAAAAGACTAACCCTCTGAAACTGAAAGCAAGCTCGCAGTAAATGCTTTGGTCATAGTATAGATTAATAACTAAGAACAGTAATAGAACAGTAACTAAGGCAACAGTTTATTTTGACAAGCATAACCATATCATAGCTGAAGATAGCTCAGATGAAACATTAGAATATAGTTTCACAGTCAAGTTTTTATTATTGCTGATGTCATTAGATATGAAGCACCACTCAGTATCAGTTTCATTTCAGAAAACAAGGTTTGCATTTGGTGGGATTTTGGCACCCGGCTACCCTTGCTTTCTCCTCCCGATTCCACCCTGTTTTAGTCTCCAGTGGGGCTTCTTCTCCTCCCATAGCCAGAAGTGCTTCATACCATCTTGGAAACTTACAGGCTGGCTATTTTTCTTCGAACTTGTGTGAATATTAATATCAGACCCAGCCTCATCCTGTTCTGTTGCCTGTAAACTAGCAGTGAGTAGCACCACTGTTTTTGGGAAAGTGGGTTTTATCTCCATTTTATAGCAGGTATTGTATGTATTGGTAGATCCCTATCCAGAGTCTCTTCAGACTTAATCTCTTTGAGTTTGTCTTCATCTGGCTCCACATCTTTCATTTGCACAGCACTTTGCTTGTATTTCAGTGCCTTGACATGTTTGCTTTAAAAGAATGGCTTTAAACTGTACCCAAGTGGTCCTCTTAGCCATCTTAGGGACCTTTCCAGGGTTTCCTGATAGTCTGAATTGTGATCCTGCAGGTAATATTCTTCTTGGGCAGTTCACTGCACAACAGCCCCACAGTCCATTTTCCCTATTGTCAAAGGTACCTTCTCAATACTACCAATCAGAATAGCAATTAAAGTCACTGTGAGCTTTAAGGGGAGGACTCAAACTGTAGCGGCCACACAAGACTAGAAGATCCCAAAGATGAGAGCTGAGAATAAATGCAGAAGTAGAACTAACATGGGAGGTAGTGAACAGAAGAAATTACAAGGTAGGTTTTTTTCTTTAATCTAACCAGTCAGTATGTATTATCAAATGTTAGTGGCTTTTGCTGTTGCTTTGTTGAGTTTTGGTTTGTTTTTGTTTTACATTTTTCTCTCTTGAGCTCACTTGGGGCTGTCATATTCTCCAGACTTGAGTCTCTGTCTTTGTCTGCGTATATACTTCTTCATTAATTGATAGTATCAGACATGAACTCACATTACTCATCCCCTTTTCAAACTTCAGTTCATTGTGGTACAATTAATAGATGTGCCACTGGAAAACAAATGACTTCTCCCATGTTACCCCTACATGTCTAACAGTATGTCCAGCTGCACATTCAGAAACCATAAGCAGACAAAGTTCATTGTACTTAAAATTCCTTTTTCATGGAAATGTTTTTTTCTGTATTTTGGTTTTTTTTTTTTTTTTTTAAATCCCATCAGCTGACAGAGGTCCATCCTTTGTGAGAGGGAGCTCTGTTATCTGATGCATGAATTTACTTCATATTCTGTTTTCCTCTTTGCTTCCTGCCCTTCCTGTCCCCTCATTGCTTCTAGTCATTTAACTAGCTCATTTTGGTGATGTAACTAAATGTGACTCACTGGTTTGATTTGCTATTTTGTGTGTTTTGGTATGGTATATGGCAAATCACCTGAGGACTATGCCACATATGGTCAGATATGAACCATCAATAGCTTTAGGGGCTATCAATCTGCATGTGATTCTAAGCACTGGTCCTCAAAATGTATTAACAAATCTTAAAATAATTTTTAATAAAATTGATATTTTTTATCTTTTAGTCTACTTTTGGGGGGTCATTTCTTTTTTCCTAAGCAATTAGCATCTTACTTGGATTTTTATTCACAAAATAAAGTAGTATTGGGGGAATGACTTAATGGGTAAAAGCATTTTCTGAGAAAGCAAGAGGACCTGATTTCAAATTTCTAGCACCCACAGAAAAGCCAGGTGTCTGTAACCCCAGCAGAGGGTAGAGAGTCAGGTCCTGAAAGCTCACTGTTCAGCCAGCCTCATGAAAACAGCAAGCTTTAGGTCATTGAGAAACTGTCTCAGAAAAATTAAGTGGAAAGTGAAGGAGGAAGACAACTGTTATCCTTCTCTGGCCTCTGTGTGCACAGACATTGATTCGCACACAAAGTAGCTAACTAAATACATAGTAAGAAATGTCAAGTTCTCAAAAACTACATTTGTAAAATATTGTCAGTAAAATTTAAATTTTGCAAAAACTGTATCTGCTAAGCTTCTAAACTATTAAAGATCATTAGCAAGATTTATAAACCACTCAATAGTGGACTGGAAAGATGGCTCACATCTCTAAACCATCCCAATCCTAGGGAATTGACATCCTCATTGGAACCCCTCAGGTGTCATGTGATACTTAAAATTTAAAACTTAAAAAGAAACAACAGAATGCATTGCTTGCCTTATACTCCCCAGTGGTTAGGTTGAAATGGTAGGCACCAAATTTTCTGTGAGCTCTGTATATGATATCTTTAGCTTGATTGTGAATATATTATTTGATCCCCCCTGAGGGGTACTTTTCTTTAAGAGTCATCTATAAGATGACAACCCTTGACATTTTTTCATTATGCCTTTCTTTTTCTTTCCATCAATTTAAGTTATTGTCAGCCTACCTTCTTTTTAGCAGCCCAAAGCTTAGAAACGGCTGCCTCCAGCTCTCTGTGGGCAGGGCACTTGTGAGAAGAGCTGTTCAAGGGAAGGTGACCGTCTGCAGGGCAGTCAGGTATCCTTCTGAGTTCCAAATCCTGTTTCCCATCAGAACTGTGACAGCTGCCTTATTGGTCATGTGCTATGTACTCTGGATTTTATATCACCGATGATTTAGGAAAATCAAATATAGACTACAGTGTTTAAAATTATGATTTACATATGCCATCATACCATTTACTCCCCCTTCCCTGCAGGAAGCTCACAATAAAAGCCTTAGAATTCATGCTAGGCAAATAAAGTTTTGGCTTCCCTGAAAGATTAGTAGACTGTTTTCTTTTGAGGGTGAAAGTTAGATAGCATCTCCCTACGCTGCCCAGACTGGCTTCAGAGTTGTTAGCGTCAGCCTCTCAACTGCTGTGGGCCATCACTCAGGCTCAGGAGACTTGTTTTTAATGTTTGATAGGCTAATTTACTTCCCTCTTGACTACTGGGAGTATGGCACCAAATTTTGATGTCATCTGACAGCAACTTTGTCATTGCTAAATATGTTCTAAAAGTATGTAGAAAGAGGATTTTAAGTAGAAAATAGAGGCATTACATATTTGGTCAGTTCCTGCTTTGTGATAGTTAATATAGCTGAACCAATGAGCTCTTTTTGATATGTTTTTCTTCTTTTTACTAGAGAACATTATGTGACGTGATCCTCATGGTCCAGGAAAGAAAGATACCTGCTCACCGTGTTGTCCTTGCTGCAGCCAGTCACTTTTTTAACTTAATGTTCACAAGTGAGTATTTTCAGGTAAAACCTGTTACTGGAGGTTTTGTTTTGTTTTGTTTTCCCCTATGAGAATTAGATAGAGTCTTGTAACGTCTACATAAAAATGATTTTTCTAGTTTTTAAGGCTCTGTAGAACTTAAGGCTATAGAGCAATAAGAAAATGGAAGTGGTCAGATGTGATGACCAAAGGTAAGAGCTCTTTCATTAGCCCTAAGGGCCCAGCGTCTTTGATGGTAAAATTTCTTTCTGGCGGAATATCCAGGCTTCGATTTCTTCCCCTGAGGTAGAAAGACAGGGTAACAGATGTATCTCTTGGCATTATATCTAGCAAGTTTATGCCCCAAAAGGACTGGAGGGGGAAGAGGAAGAAGGGGAGAAAATGTGTCACACTGTAGTGGAAAGAACCCTTTAATTTTAGCTGAGACCTGGAACCAATTCCTCATTATACTACTTAGTATTATTTTATGAGGCTTGTTTCTACTGATTTTGAGACGGGACCTTGCCATGTAGCCAGGGCAGGCCTGGAAGTTCCAGTGATCCTCTGACCTCTGCCTCCCGAGTGCTGAGATTACAGGCATACACCATGGCATATGTCTCTTGTTCTGTGGTCTTAGTAAAGTTAAATAACATATCTTCCTCCGTTTTCTCTTTGGTGTTCTACCTACCTCTGAGGATTTGGAGGGAAATAAGAGAAGAGTGACTCTGAATTATTTTAGGACTTGAGAGAAAAAAATCCAATTTTATGTCTTTTTCTTAGATTAATTGAAGGGTGCCACTAACATGGAGAGTTAATTTGGATGGATGGCTCTCCCTCCAGGGTGTCTGTCCTACTGCCTTCTGTGGTTAATGTAACCTGGAATGTCTCCGTTCCGTGGGGAAACCTGTGCTGCTGCTGCTGCTGCTGGTCACGTATGTTTCTTTTCTTTCAGCTAACATGCTTGAATCTAAGTCCTTTGAAGTTGAACTCAAAGATGCTGAACCTGATATTATTGAACAGCTGGTGGAATTTGCTTATACTGCTAGGTGAGTTTAGAAGAACTATTCTGTTTGGGGAATAAAACTGGGGTCTGCCACAGAAAAACATTGTTGTAACAAATTGGTTTGCTCCTGATTCCATAGAACAAAAACTGGAATGAGGGAGTTGGAAGGATCCTGTGTTGTAGGAGAGTATATTCTACAGTAGTATTATTTAAGTAATAAAAAACTGTGTGAACTTAATATTCCCTTTAACTTACAGAATTTCCGTGAATAGCAACAATGTTCAGTCATTGTTAGATGCAGCAAATCAATACCAGATTGAACCTGTGAAGAAAATGTGTGTTGATTTTTTGAAGGAACAGGTGGACGCATCAAATTGTCTTGGTAAGGAATACCAGATTTCTGGCTCTTTTAAAAAAAAAAAAAAAAAAAAAAAAAAAAAGAATAGAAATCCTCATTGTGTATTTAAATAAAGAAAAAAACCATATTGATAAGAATCTTCATTTAACCTTAAAGATACTATCCATTGAAACATTTTTAGTGATAAAATTTAAAAGGAACTTGTAAAGAAGCACATAATAGCCTGGGTAGCAATAAGCTAAATAAATACTATGTCACTACTTTCTACAATGTAACATGACTTTTTGTTTGTTTTTTCAAGACAGGATTTCATTCTGTAACAGCACTGGCTGTCCTCGAACTCAGATTCACCTGCCTCTGCCTACCTGGTCTTGAGATTAAAGGAGTTCACCACCACGCCCAGCAGTAACATGACTTTTATAATGGCTTTCATTCACCAAAGACAAGCAGCAAGGATGCCATCTATTTAGTCATAGTAGTTTTATATGAAAAACATGAACATTTGACTTCTAGGACTCATAATGTGCTAAGAAAACTGAGGTCATGTTTGTCATATAGTCACTCCATGAGTGAACTGGAAATGGAGTTTGAGTAATCTGATGCTTGTTTAGTACAAATAGGTTTTGCACTAGGAAACAGAAATCATAAATGAAGATACTAGTTGAGGACCTGCTATAGATCTTCATTTGAAACTATTGCTCAAGTAAGCAATTTGTCCACGAAAGAAGCGGAGAAAGGAATTCAGATATTTCTTAGTATAATACGAATTTCACTGTTTGATGACCCTTACTGGCAGCAGAAGTACTCAGCTCTTTGTAATTACATTTTCTTACCCATATGTAATTCATAGGCTTTAGAGAAAGAGAAGGCTGGAGGTCCAGGACAACATGTAGAAAAAGTAGGATCAAGGAAACAGAGGCGCTTGAAACCTGACTCAAGGCTAAGATGAGGGTGGGGGGTACTGATGAAAGAAAGTGAAGGCTGGGGCAGAGGGTTTCTGGAGATGCTTGGACCTCTTCTGTCCTAATTTTTCCTATACTGTTTTCCCTCCGGGCACTTTGTACTCCTTTTGGCACATATACTGTGAGCCCAGGGAGGAAAAAGCTGTCAGAAAGGGAACAGGATAATTGCAGAAAAGAATAAGAGTCAGGCAATAGGGATAAAAATGAGGCTGCTCTGGTATCCAGAAAAGGAACTGCAGTTGATGGAGTAGGAAGACAAGTAACTATGGAGTAAACATAATGATGGAATTTCTTTGTTAGCCAAAGGTCAACATGGTATAAGATCCTTTATTAGGAATAAATACTGCTTGTTACCCATCTTTGTATCAGGGACCCTCTGGACTGAGAATCCATCTCTTTACTATAGTTTACAGTTCTGTTTATCTAGCTTTTTACTTCTCTTGGTGGGGTTGTGGGGGTAACAAAATGAAAAGAGAAAGGGTACCCCGGTGGACTAGAAAGGAGCCTGATCTGAGCCTAAGTCTGGGACAAAGACAGTGACTTCAACTAGGCATGATAGCCTAGTTCCATGGATTGCCTACTTCCATGGAAGGATTGCCCCTACTTCAAGGCCAGCCTGGGCTACAGAATGAGATCTTGTCTCACAAAAAGGGACAGTGGCTCTGAGCCATTTACAGTCCCCAGTTACTTAGTAAAGGTAGGGTGAGAGGACCTTTCTGTGTATTATCTGAGCACAGCTGTCACTGCTAGCCAGGTAAAGAACTCCTGCCCAAGATTTCCTTTTGCTTCTCTGCTATCTTGTCACTGTAACTTCCACAGGTGTGAAGGGAACCCATGACAACTGATTGAATTGGGCAGAATTCAGTGAGACGTGGTGTACACCTGTAACCCAGTACTGAGAGGGCAGAGGCAGGTTCAAGCTTTGTTCCTGTAGCTAGTCTAGGCTAGCCGGGGCTATATAATGAGACCTGGTGTCAAAATAACAGAACAAAACAAAATCATACAAAATTCAAGGAAACCTAGCAGTGTGAGAAAAAGAAAAATCACACTAAACAGCCAAAATGTACAGCTCCTGGGGGCAAATTTAAGGAACAGAAAGAAAATTATAAATAGAAAAGATAAGGCAAGTGGTGGTGGCAGCATGCACTGTTAATCCCAGCACTCAAGAGGCAGAAGCAAGCAGATCTCTATGGGTTTGAGGCCAGCCTGGTCCACAGTTAGTTCCAGGACAGTGAAGGCTACACAGAGAAATCCTGTTTTGAAAAACCAAAATAGTAGTAGTAGTAGTAGTAGTGAAACAGAAAAGATTTTGAAGGGGAAAAAGCGCATGGTTTTCCAGACTTGACATTAATCAGATTGAACAGTAAAGTAGATGCCCCCTAAAATTCAAACTAAAGATTAATGGGGGAACTATCTACAAATAATAGGAAGCCATTACTGAATGATGAAAGGGCCATTAAAGGAAGAAACTGGGCACTAATATGAAGCAGGAGCTCCAGGAGCAGATAAAAGGAAAAACATTGACAAACTGCAAAGGAAAAGTCATTTGGACCTTAAAGACCTGTTATGAGTAGGTTTTCCTTGCTGGTCAGGTCCCAGAGCCATGCCAGCCCCAAATAACACACAGAGACGCTGTATTAGATATCATTCTGTTGTCCTGCTACTAGCATTTCTTTTTGGCTAGCTCTGTCTTAAATATTAACCCACTTCTATTAATCTAAATATTTCCATGTGGTCTCGTCTTACCGGAGGAGGGAATCTCCTCCCTACTACTTCCTCTCTCCTTGTCTCCTAGTCCCACCTACCTTGCTTTCCTATTGGCCAACCATGCTTTATTCATTAACCAATACAAGAAACATTTACAGGATGACATCTCCCATCAAAGACCATTTCAGATACAGTACAATCTGACTCATGAACTAAGATATTCCTTAGATATATCTTAGGGATGGTTTTTATTTTTTTTAATCTTTAAAAATCAAGAGCTGAAATTTGAGGTGATGGAAATGTTCTGGAGCTAGATAATAATCATGCCAGGATGACATGAGTATACATACTAAACGTGATTGGTGGTAGATTTTATAACATGTACTTACCACCAAAAAATTAACATAAAATTTAAGTGGTAGGTTACCAAAACAAACTGCTATTTCAATCCTAATGTGAAGTGTCCCACAAAATGACTTATATGTTTAAATCTCTCATTGAGAGATTATTGGACCATGAGTGCACCATCAATAAGAATATGCTAGCTAGTTTTTTTAGTGGTGGCAAAATGAGCTGTTTTGTTTTGTGAGACGGGGTCTGTAGTCTTGGCTGGCCTGGGTACTTGTTATCAGAGCTGGTATTGAACTTACAGAAATTCACCTGCTTCTGCCTCCTGAAGACTGGGATTAAAGGCATTGGCTACCATACCCAGAAAAATAAGATGACTTTTGTTGTTATTTTAATATTTATGTATTCATTATGTATACAGTGTTCTGTCCAAAAGTATGTCTGCAGACCAGAAGAGGGTACCAGATCTTGGTTGTGAGCTACCTTGTGGTTGCTGGGAATTGAACTCAGGACATCTGGAAGAGCAGCCAGTGCTATTAACTGCTGAGCCATCTCTCCAGCCCCTGACTTTTGTTGTTTTAAACAGAAAGGGAATTTGAGAGGCTGTGATGTATAACTCATAAAATTGCCCATACCGAAAAAGTTGGGCTTAGAGAAAGTAGAATTTGAACAATAAACTTGTTTAGATAGCTATCACAGAATGTTTTATACTGCGATCAAAGAGGGAGTGCGAGTTTATTTGCTTGGAGTATTTACAAATCCTGATCACCAGCAACAGGAAACATAAAAGCCTCTAAAAGGAAAGCAGCACAGGGCCTGACCCCCAACAGCAGTGCAGGAAGGCAAGAGACCAGCTTCAGAAGGGCATCTGCTTCCTCCAGTACTGTTTTTAGCACTTGGAAATTTAACTGAATATTTTAAAAGAAAACTGTAAGGAAGTATTAAGAACCTAATTATAGGCTATTTAAAAACTTGGTAATAACACAATAAATCAAATCTGGAATATAACTAAAGCATTTTTTGAAAGAAATTTATTTTTGGTCTTTCTTGATTTAAGCATCCTGCGCAAAGAGGTAAGAAAACCTTTCCAAGTCTGGTTAAGAAGGAAAGCTCAAAGAATAGCATCAGGATTTGATCTGTAGCTAGAAAAGCAAAAGGCAAGACCAAGCTGCCTTCAGAAGCAGAGAGCCTGAAGCCATTAACCTCAGATAGCTGGAAAGGTCCAATCTGTGATATCTTTATGAGTTAATGCTAGTGTGTACACAGAAAGTGGAGATTAATTTTTATTATTTAAATTGAGATCAGTAAGAAAAGGATAAAAGCTTCCCAGAAATAGGATTCCCATATTCCCAAATGCCAACTTTGAACAAAGAACAAGTGTGTGCATGTACAAATGTGCAGATAACTTTGCTTTTACTTAGAACCATTATTGTCTAAAGAATCCTTCCCCCTTCCAGTAAAGGTGATGATAATTTGGCCTGTGGACAGTACTTTGGTCTCCTTATATAGAACAAGAAATTCCCTCCAAAACAAAGTGGAATAATTAGGAAAAGGCTGAATGGAAAATATGTAAAACTTATTTTTAAATATTTATTTTACATATATGATTGACCTGTCTTCATGCACACCAGAAGAGGCCATCAGATCTCATTACAGATGGTTGTGAGCTGCCATATGGGTGTTGGGAATTGAACTCAGAACCTCTGGAAGAGCAGTCAGTGCTCTGAGCCATTTCTCCAGCCCCTGGAAAATATGCAAAACTTCTAAGGGAGGAAAATAAGTATTTATATAGGTAAAGATAAGAAAAGGGTATAAGAAAAACTGAATGTCAGTGGAATAAATTGAAATATCAGGTTGTTTTTTTTATTGGATATATTGTAGATTAGTGTGCCCAGTATCAGGAGGCAACTTGTGGGAGTTGACTCCTTTTCTCTGTGTGGGTCCCAGGGATATCAAGCTTGGGGGCAAGTCCTTTATCTGATAAACCATCTCCTAGTCCCATGTCTAATTCTTGTTTGGACCTCTTCCTCTATGTTGCAGCTGTCCCCTCAAAGCAATCCAAAAGTTCAGTGCAATCCTAACAAAAATCATCTCCGTTTTAAGTAATACTTAGTTTTTAATTTATTTGTAAAAGAAAGTGTTTAACAGTGCCTGAAAGAAGTTTGGGGAAATTGATACTATTTTCTTACTGGAAAGCATAAGACAACCTCATTTTGCCTTGAAGATAGACAAATTATTGGAACAAGACCTAGATTGTGCGTTGGTGGCAAGCACTTTTAATCCCAGCACTCTGGAGGCAGAGGCAAGCACATGTCTGTGAGTTCAAGGCCAGCCTGGTCTACAAAGGTAGTTCCAGGACAGGCTCTAAAGCAATACAGAGAAACTTCGTCTCAAAAAAAAAAAAAAAGAAAGAAAAAAGAAAAGACCTAGTTTTATGAGATCTACTTAAATTTTCCCCAAGCCTTGCTTTATCTCCTTCCCTACACCCTCCAAAACACATAGTACTTTATTTTTTAATCAGGGTATTACTTTGTAGTCCAGACTAGACTTAAATTTGAGATTTTCCTGCATTATCTACTCAAGTTCTGGGGAAGTGTATGGTTTTTCTAAAAGCAGTGTCTTTTGTTTTTGTTTCCCCCCCTCCCCTCTCTGTGTGTTTAGGTATAAGTGTGCTTGCAGAGTGTCTGGACTGTCCTGAACTGAAAGCGACAGCGGATGACTTTATTCATCAGCATTTTACTGAAGTTTACAAAACTGATGAATTTCTCCAACTTGATGTCAAACGAGTAACCCAGCTTCTTAGCCAGGACACACTGACTGTGAGAGCAGAGGACCAGGTCATTATATTGTCTTCTTGGATATTCATTGGTAGAAAATTCTTTACCAATTTCACATGATGTTTTAATATATGACAACAAAATTCTCATATTAGGGGAGAATGTATTCTTTATAACAATACATTATTACAAAGCCTTTTTCATTGGAACAGTCATGACTATTTGAACTACAAACTGCACGGTAGAGATAAAACTATTGGGTACCATGTCAGGCACAAAAGATTTCCTGAACTTACGTTACCTTACATGTAGTAGGCAATTTAGAGCATGTGACCAAGATGAGGATGAGAGGATGGGTAGGTTGTGATTTTAATTTTATAATCGTAGGGGCACAGTGTACAAAAGAGTACAAGAAGAGATCCACGGCGCAGAGGGGTGATAAGAGACTGGAAATGGTCAGCAAGTAATTTGACCTATGGGGCCTCTGGGAAGCCCTTCTGGGACCTTGATTTTAGCCCAGCATGACTTGATTTACATTCTGTTTTCTAGAACCATCAGTTTAAGTGTTAGGTGTGTAAATTCGCCAAAGATTTTAGGAGCAAGTAGTGTAATGAAGACTCACTTGGTTCTTGTATTTTTAAAATAACCTCACATCCTTCTCTATTTTAGGTCACTAAGTTTGTAGTAATTTGTTACCACTACAATACAAAATGAGTATACTGATATCATATGTTGAGTTGCTATTTTTCTTTAAAAAAAAAAAAAAGCACTAAGCCATGTTACTTTTGCCCTGTGTTGTTCATAACAGAATTTTGAAGTTGAAGGATTTGACTAGATAAAAAGAAAAATAAAATAAAAATGATTGCTTATGTCAGGCACAGCAGTGTGCCCAAAGTTCAGTTACCTAAGAGGCTAAAGTAGAATTAGTTGAGCCCAAGATGTTGAAACCAATTAGAATGTAATGTGACCCTCCTCTCAAGAGAAAAAAGGAAGATGAAAATGTCAGTTATTAGTACTGGAGAGATGGTTCAGTGGTTAGGAGCAGTGGCTGCTCTTCCAGAGGACCTGGGTTCGGTTCCCAGCTCCCACATGGCAGCTCACAACTGTCTGTAACTCCTGTTCCAGAGGATCTGACACCCTCCCACAATCACATGCAGGCAAAATACCAATGCACATAAAATACAAATAAGTTAGTTAATGATGCGGGGAAAGCCACATCAGTTCTGTCATCAAAATTAACTTGTATGCAGGTGAAGAAAAAACAACTTTACACTGGAAAACCTGACAGGTACTGCCTGCTGGTGGTTGTCAGCGATGTCTGTTGAGTACGTGTCCACTTGATGTAATAGAACAGCAAAATCATCACTGCTTTGGCTTGACACAAACTTAGACACATCTGGAAGGAAGGGATCTTATTTGGGAAAATAAATGTCTTTATAAGACAGACCTGTAGGCAAGTCTAAGGCATTTTCTTAATCAATCATTGGTACAGGAAGGTCTAGCTCCCTGGGTGGTGCAACCTCTGGGTAGGTGGTCCAGGTATGTATAAGCAAACAAAGCAAGCCAGGAGGAACAAGCCAATAAGCTTTTGGTGGTCATGGTGTTTTATCCAAAGCAATGGAAACCTAAGACAAACACTGTGGTCATCCTCCCCAAAAAGCCTAACACTAGATTAATGCACAAGACATCAAACAAACCAAAATTAAGGACAGTTTACCTGACCAGAGTTCAGAACTGTTAAGGTTGTAAGAAAGAAGGAAAGTCTGAGAAGCTTCCACACAGTCTAAAAAAAAAATCCTAGCTGACTTACAGACTTGATATAATGTGGTCTCCATTATGGGGTGGATGGGGAGGAAAATAATATTAAACACCAAAGAAATATAAAAATAGTATGGTATTAACAGATATACTAACTCATTGGTTATTACAGATGCTTCCTACTACAGTGATTGGGTGCAGAGAATACTAAATCTAAATCTGTTCTATACTTGATCTTAGACAGAAGACCAAAAGGCAATCTAAATATGTTGTAAAATAAAAAGCCTCTCTTTAAAGTTCCTGTTCCTTAATTTATTAACTGCTCAAACATATGTGTAGTAGATGATTATGTATATGAAATGTTGTTGATGCTATTTAGTGATTTATAAATTAACTTATATTAATGAACTTGGACTTGTTCAGTGCAGTTAAATTAATGGTACAGTGTCATTTCTGAAAGCATTTCTTACAGATATCCTATATTTTATTAAATATAGAATTGTATATCTTAAATTTTCTAGAAACAGGTAAGTCTTTTGGATCATAGTGTAGAAATACAAGGTTAAAGTAAATGACTCTTCTGGAATGGAAGACCTCTTGGGAAACCTGTGTTCCTGGTTCTGGGCGTATGCTGGGGCTATCACTAGCCAATAGACTTCTTTCAATATCACAACTGCTTCTGAAAAAGCTATGGTCTGCTGTTTTAAAAAAAAAAAACACACACACACACACATAAACAAACTTTGGGCCTGGAGAAATGACTCAGTAGTTAAAAGCACTTGTGCTCTTTGCGAGGAGTTCAGTTCCCAGCAGCCACATCAGGTGAGTCACAACTTCGTGTAACGCCAGCTGCAAAAAATATGGTAATTTCTTGTCCTCTGCAAGTACCCACCAACACATGGAGAATCATAAATAAAAATAAGTCTTTTTACAGAGCTCTATTTTTATTAATTTTATATGTGTGGGTATGGGCACTTGCTTGCTTACAAGTGCCCTTAGAAGCCAGAGGCATTGTATCCCCTGGGGCTGGAGGTAGAGACCATTGTGACTTGTCTGACATGGGTGCCAAGAACCAGGCCATTGAGAAGAACCGTATGTCCTCTTAACGGCTGAACCACCTCTCCAGCCCCATAATCTTTTTTTAAAAATCTCCGTTTTATCATCCTTCCCATCACTATGTGTATTAGTAGTTACAGCAAACATACTGCCTATAGGGCTCACTAATGCAGTGTGTGAAGTGTTTGAGGTATAGTCAGGTATTAAGGAATGCAAACAAGTATTTGGATAAAATACTGAGAGTAAGTTATTGTCCCCTTTTTAGTGTGAGAGTGAAAGTAGATGTTTGGAATGTTGCTGCCATCTCAGAACTTTACTGATCTGTTTTTCCCTTTTAGGTTTATGATGCTGCAGTGAGGTGGTTAAAATATGATGAGCCTAATCGCCAGCCATTTATGGTTGATATTCTTGCTAAAGTCAGATTTCCTCTTATTTCGAAGAATTTCCTAAGTAAGACAGTACAAGCTGAACCACTTATTCAAGACAATCCAGAATGCCTTAAAATGGTGATAAGTAAGTTGCCTTCATACCTGTTTATATTTGTATCACATGGCCAAAATGGACTAAAAACCCATTCAGTAGATCAGACTCACTAGCCTTAGACTCAGCCCTTATTTTACAGTGAAAAGGTGAAGATTCCACCTCCCCCCTCCCCTTGGGCCTTTTCTAATTTGTACACAAGAGCTTTCACGTACTTTGTTCATAGTATTTCCTTTTTATTTTGTTTAACCACGTAGTGTCCCATCTTGACATTTCTTTTTTGTAAATAAATTTTCTTTATTTGCCTGGAGGTTAATAATATGCTGATTTCTATGATTTGTTTTTTTATTTTCTCAACCTAGAAGTCCTTAATACTTTCATAAGATGCCACTTCATAAAATAGTGCGATTAAGCCATAGCTTCTCTTTCTTTCAGTGCTTTTCCTCTGCCTGTTCTAACATAGGCTGCTCGCCCTCTAGTTTAGCCCAATGTACATTTCTTGTCCTGGGATTTGACTTTACCATCCTAGAGTGTCTTCTAGATCTGTTCTCTTCTGAATACAAGGTTTTCTTTCCTAGTTTGTTTTGAGACAAAGTTTCTCTCACTGTGAAGTCCAGGTTGGCCTGAAACTCAACATATCTTGCCTTCCCTCTCCCGGGTGCTGAGGTTACAGGTGTGGCCTGTCATTCTTGATTCCCCTTTCTACGTTCTGTTTGATGGAACACATCTTCTAAAGGGTTCCTGATAATTTATAAATACTTGAAGATTTGGTAAATCTCATGTTTAGCTCGATATAGAACATTGAAGCTAGTTAAGCTACACGTTTTGGAAACAGCCTTGCAGTTAGACCTTTGAATGCGCTTCTCCATCATCTGCAGGATGCTAATACTACTGTTGAGAATTCAGTGCTATTGCGGTTTAATAAGGATCAGGATAAACAATTAGGCTGAACAAATGTTTATTCAGGGAGAAATAACTCACAGCATAGACAGATGAACACCAGCAGGTTCCTGGTCTCAAGGATGCCTCCGGAAGCCCTGTCTCAGTGCTGCAAGCAAGAGAGCATCACTTCCGCCCCTGGCTCCACCCCCAATAGGTGTGGTCAGTGCCACAGAAGGAGACCAAGTGAATATCCCACTACACGATGCTAATTAGGTTTTTTTTTTTTTTTTTTTTTTTTTAATTCCTCATGTGAGGTCAGTATAGTGTTTTTTAAACCTGGTGTTTTGAAAGTTTGCAATAATGTGTATATTTCTATAGGATCAAGTTGAGAATTTTCTCTTTCCAGCCTTTGATTTCTAAGTTCTTTATTATTCAGCCATTAAATACTGCTCTCGTCATTCTTTGTCTTTCTTAGTTCTGTCCCCATCTTGGTCCTTGACAGCTTACCTTAGTTTTTTCTTTTTACTTATATTTCAGCTATTGTTAGTTTTGATAGTCCCTACTTATTTTGATTTCTTAATGAGTGTGATATCATAACTTTTCTCAGATGGTCATTCTGATGCCTTTGAACTCATCCTGTGTTCTCTGTATTATCTTTGAGTGTTCTTGAATTTGTAGTTTTGCCCATCAGGCAGTTACGAGCAAGTCCTTTCATGACTAACAAATGGAGCTGTATGTGGAGTGGGCAGGCCCTTTAGTTTGGGCTGTTATAGCCCTGTGCTCAACTGTTTGATCTTGGCAAATCTGAATGAAAAAATGTGGCAAATAGTCGAGCATGTTTTATATGTTTAAGAATTGTTTTTATTTTTTTTGTGAACTATACTAGGTACTTAATCTACTTTTTTGTGAAATTGCTGGACTTAATCTTACTAATAGGATAGCTTTGTAATTTAATTTTACATAATAAATATTTTCCTAGTTTGCCACTTTTCCTTTCCAACATTTGTGAGTTTTTTCAAAGTTCAATTTTTGTCGAGAAGAAAATATGATGTAGGGAATAGATTTTTCGCTGTATTGAATAACATTAATAAACAATCCATTTTTCCCATGCTAATTTAAAGTGACATTTTAAACAGTTTTTGATGATGTGACTCAACGCAATTATGAAAGATCTATAATAGTTTGGAATCATCGCTGCATTTGATCTAAGATAGTTCTTCTCAAAGTTTTATGTACATCTGAGTTAACTTGGGATTGATAGGTACACAGGTGATGGTTTGGTAGCTTTTAGGTACAAAGTTCCAGGTTCTGAAGCTGCTGCTATTTGAGCTACATTTACATAACGAGATGGGGCCCTTAAACACACCAAATACTGGGTGCCTGTGCTAGAGATTTTAATTGGTCTGTTGTAGGAACCAGGTATAAATAGAGAATTTTTTTTTAAGTATGTATGCATGTATGTCTGCATGCCTGAAGACAGCACTGGATCTCATTATAAATGACTGCAAGCCAACATGTGGTTGCTGGGAATTGAACTCAGAACCTCTGGAAGAGCAGCCAGTGCTCTTAACTTCTGAACCATCTCTCCAGCCCCCTAAATAGAGATTTCTTATGTATTTTAATATGCAGTTAAAACAGAGAGCTGATGGTAATGGCACACATTTGTTATCTCGGCATTAAGGACTGAGTCAAGAGGCTTACAAGTTAAAGGACAGCTTCCTGTGTTACATAGTAAGATCTTATTTCATGAAAAAAAAAAAAAAGATTGAGATCACTGGGTTTAAGAGATTAGATTTCAGCAATTATTATTTTGACAAATACTCTTGAGTAACCAGCTAATTCATTGGTATGTAGTAAGTAGGTGACATAGTCTTAGCCTTATTGATTGCTGAGGATGGTAAATTAAGATGAGGATTCTTAGACTTTTATTCTGCCTCTTTTCCCTTTATTCCTAGAACACTAGAAGGAACAAAAAAATAATTTTAAGTTGAGGGGGGTAAAAAAGGACTACCTCACTTTTTTTTTTTTTTAAAGATTTATTATTTATACAGTGTTCCGTCTTCACACCAGAAGAGGGCATCAGGTCTTATAGATGGTTGTGAGCCACCATGTGGTTTCTGGGAATTAAACTCAGGACCTCTGGAAGAATAGTCAATGCTGTTACCTCTGAACCATCTCTCCAGTCCCTACTTAATTTTTCAAAGCATTGACTTAGAACCTGAAGCTCTTGAAGAATAACCATGTATTTTGTGCAGGTGGAATGAGGTACCATCTACTGTCTCCCGAAGATCGAGAAGAACTTGCAGGTGGCACACGACCTAGAAGAAAGAAACATGATTACCGCATAGCTCTGTTTGGAGGCTCCCAACCACAGTCCTGTAGATATTTTAATCCAAAGGTAACTCATTGTTTCCGGTTTTTATTTTGAAGGGACTGAGCACAGATAGACACTAGCATATCTCATGTGGTAAGCAGTGATTGAGTGCCTGGTTATTGTTGTTTTGTAGGGTAAGAAAATTGAGAATTAGATTTCAGATGTCTCCTAAAACTGCTCTGGAGTGCTTTAAAAGGAACCACTACAGAAGAAACAAAGTTCAATCTTTGTTTCAAGTCCATATACTCATTCTAATGTTCTTGCTTTTATTATATTCAGTGAAAATCAGCTTCTTAGGCTAGATGTGTTTTCTTTCTTTATAGTAATTATAATACATTGTCATCTAGACAATTTGGAAAAATGTAGTCACAAAGAAACAAAGATAAATTCTAACTATCTAGAAACAATGAACACTTTTAGACTGTTTTCCAATTGGAGGAGCAGATTATAAATCATTGAAAGTTGCTTTATTTGCTCCATAATCCCAGGTATGCACTGTGATCATATTGGGACATTGCTAAAGCCATTTAAAGCAAGCATCAGTTGCCCCAGAAACACGGGGTGACTGAGCTGCTGGGCCGTACTACCACAACTTGTTCCACTTATTAGAGGGCTTTCTGCTCTGAGTTTAAAAGGAATAGCTAGATCTATCCTGTCTGATATGTAGGAGGAGATTGGACATTAGTCTGTCCTCCATATACCAACATTCTACAGACTAGGAGGTTGGTAGACTTCTGTAAAACAACCAAAGAAAACTTATGTCATCTTTGCAGACCATATTCTCTGCCACAGCTACTCAGTTATGTTGTTATAGAAAGATAAATAGCTACAAACAGTATATAAACAAGTGGGCATAGTTTTATCTATAAAATCTTACTTACAAAAACAAATGATAGACTAGATTTGGCCTTTGGGCCATTGTTTTCCAACCTCTGCTCTAGACCCATGGAGACAGTGGCAAGTAAGGGGCATTAAAGTAACCAACACTTACTAGCTTATTTTCTGTTTTCACTAAGACACTGAGGGTTCTTTACTGTCTTGGTCTCCAGAACTGCTCAGCATGAAGGGCATCAACAACATTGCCAGTGACCACCTTTGTAAAAATGAGCTGGTCCAGATTCCCTAAAGTTTATATTATGGTGTGGAGTTAAGAGTCAAGAGAATCTGGAAGTCAAGTCATGACATCATTTTCTCTGGCAGTTGACAAGAAATTCCCTCTAGAAGGTAGATAACCTTAGTCAGCCTGTTAGCTATGTGCCAGATTTACAGTTTATATCAATCCAGTCCAGTTAAGACCACACCTGGCCTTGCTTCAGTGATAATTGGAGTTACTGTTATTACACGTTCCTCTTATTTTGTAGAGAAACTCTCCAACAGCTTCTCCTAAGAACATTTAATGCCATAATCCACAAAATAATGATGTGCTGTCAAATACCAAAATCTCCTCCCCAAGAAAAGGGTCGCATTTACTGTCATATGATTAGACCCTGTTGGAGTGTTGTCACCCAGAAATTACTTCTGAACCATCCCTCCAACCTCATAATACAGGCTAACATGTGCCTCCTTTCACATCAAAAAACAGATGGCTGCTATAAGAATCATGGCCTGTATGGTACAAGCCAAAAAGACACATGCATTCCCATTTCATAGCAGCTGAGGGTAAGCCTGTTGAAATTTAAGTAATTTTTTTTTTTTTTTAATTTTCAGGATCCTTTTGAGTAGAGAAAAGAAAAGTAATACCCCTCTTAAGCATAAACTGAAATCCTAGCAGTTTAAATTATACTTTTTACAAACTACAGCTTTCAGGTGGTAAAACCTAGCTGTGATGTTTATTTAGGCAGTAAAAAAAAAAAAAAAAAAAAAGAAAGAAAGAAAGAAAGAAAATAGGCCAGGTGGTAGTGGCTCAAGCCTTTAATCCCAGCACTTGGGAGGCAGAAGCAGGCAAAGCTCAGTGAGGCCATTCTGGTTTATAAAGCAAGTCCCAGGACAGTCAAGACTTTTACACAGAGAAACCCTGTCTTGGAAATTAATAATAATAATAATACCAAATTCTGACAGAAAACATTTTATTAATAAGTAAATAAACAAACGGTGGCCAGAAAAATCATTTGGGAGACAAGGAGCACCATTTTTAGAAGAAGACATATGAAGATAACTCTGACATTTTTAGCCTATAAATTAACACTTTTCCTTGGTGTTGTTTTTTTTTTTTATTGGACAGTTGAAAAAAGATGGATGCTCTGCACAGCCCTGGTATTGAGACTGTAACTTCAGAATTATCACTTGATGCCTTGCTTTATTCTTTCAAACGACCTATTCTTAATTGCCTTCTTTTATACTTAACCACAAACTCTTAGACTTCTAGTGTTGAAAATTCAAATAATGGAGGAATTGCCTAGTTATTTAAAAATTGTCATTCCATCTGTTATTTCTTAATCCATAAAGCTAAGCACTATTAGAATCTATTTACAGCTTGTATTTACAGTTTCTTTTTAGAAGAGGTAGCTCCTGTCTTTTCTGTTATTGTTAAAACATTTTAGTATTTAAATAGATTTGTCCTGATTATGTCTAATATTAAATAGATACTGTATCTTAATTATAAACTATTACTTATTTGGGATGCCCCAAGTGAGCATTATATCATTAGTCAAGTAACAGGCTGCTTAATAAGAAGTAACAAAGAGGGGGTGGTTTACTTTAAAATTCTTTAACTATGTTTAAAAATATGAAAGTGGTTTTCACTTATGCATGGGGATCATTTACGTGGATCCTGCACTAGCCAAAAGAGAGGGTAAGTTTCAAGGAACTGATCTCCTTCAGAGAGGACAATTTTTAAGCAGTGCTCATTAATTGAGTTATCTATCAGCTCCCTTATAAGCATCTTTGATATTACTGGTGTCGGAAGGCAAATGTTTGTGTTAATTGATGACAGAAAAAAGTGGTAGCAAAAATTATAAGAAACTTCTCCCTTTTCCCATCTTGTACCTTTCAAGTGCTTAGTGGTTGCTGAAAGAATTAATTGTATCCAGTGTTGTGTTTCTGTTTGTGTGCTCAACTGTAGCATGGTGATGTATTATGGTACTATATCTAAATAAAGGTTAACTTAATTGGCCGATTTTTACTTGGATTCCTAAATGAAAGGATGGGCTGAGACTTAAAACTCTATGAAGATCTTCATTCAGCCACTTTCTTGTGCTGAAGGAAAGGGAGACTATGCCAAAAAGGGATCTAGCATATTCTCTGGCAAGAAAATAAACAAATGATATATCCAGCAGAGGACCTGTGCTCATATATTACAAAGGTAGAAAACTATAAATATCATCTGCCATGCAGGATTCAAAAGTTTGTTCTGAGCCTTCCCTACCCCCATCTTCTATGAATCAGACTGACTTTGAACTCCTTGATCCTGCTGCCTCAACTTCCCAAGTGCTGGAATTACCCAAGTGCTGGAATTACAAACTCTGAGTGGTCTGTTGTAAGGACCCAAGTGTGTGAGGAAGAATGAACAAATACAACATTATGACATTTCACAGGGAATTTCATTACTTGGTTTTATGGGATAAGATCTAAATATAAACTCATGAAAGTCCCCTCAAAAATTTTTTTCTTCAAAAAAAAAAAAAAATTATCTTCGACCCAGAGCACATTTTCTCATTAGAAATACTATGGCACCACTTTTATCTCCCAGAGTGATAGCCACCTCCTCTCTTAAACAGGGCTAAGGAGACAGTTCTACCCTGTGCTGAGAGTGGAGTTTGACTGTTATATATTGTGTGTGATATTGAAAGAACATGTATAAAAGGAAAATGGCATTGCCTTTTTAAAACTGAAACTTTTAAGCTAGGCACCATAGTGCATGCCTTTCATCCCAGCTCTCAAGGCAGAGGCAAAGGTGGCTGGCTCTCTGAGTTCCAGCCAGGGACCCACAGTGAAACTGTCAAAATGAGAGACAGACTGACTTTTATAAGGGCCATACAGAATGGACTCTTGCTATAAGCCCCAGCATCTGACATTGCTAGAATGACAGGAATCATTGTGGGCACCTGATGGCTTCCTCAGCCATTAGTGTGGAGCTCACAGTTATGAGCCTTTGTTCTCTTTAGCTTGTTCACAATAGATGTTCTGAGTCTTTTCAGTAGACAGATTACCTTCATTTTCATGTAAAGAAGAGATTGGAACACAACAGACTCTCCATTAAGTGCTTTGCCTTCCTAAAAGACCTTACAAAATTAGCTATATTAGTTTCAGTCTTCTTATGTTTGTTTTGTGAGGTAGGGTGGGATGATGAACGTGTCATGATGCATGTGGAGATCAGAAAATAACTTATGGGATTCGGTTCTGTCTTTCCATTATGTGTGTTCTAACATGAACTCACATAAACTCATCATGTGAGTTTACCCAGGGCTTAAATTTGGGTCATTAGATTCAGCAACAAGCATCTTAACCAGCTAGCCATCCTGCTAGCTGTTTCTTTCTAGTTATCTTCCTAACACACTGATTATAGCGTCATGGACTGTTTTCTTTATGCCATGGCTATTGAAACAGCCACTGCAACTCTGCCGCTATCAGCAAGAGCTACAGCAACTCTTTCACAGCTATGAAGGGAACCTACCTAAATCCCTGTCCCTCTAAAAAGACTCAAGATCCAAAGATTGAGGTAGAATTCTGTTCCTCAGAGAAACTGAATAGCAAGTATTCCTCCCTTCTCCAGTCTCTACAGAGGCTTCTCCTTGCCCCTTCTTAAAAACCTTTCTCCACCTGGCTCCTCCCTACCACTTCCTGTCAGCTAGTTGCTGATCCAGCCTCCTGACTACAGGTGAATTTTATTTAATCAAACACATCTTTGCATCATTAAACAAATGTTCCAGAGCATAAACAAAAGTAATACACCTTTAAAATGATATTCTACAACAAAGGACTTTACCTCATATCCTCCACCCCACCTTGGTCCAGTACCTAAAATTCTTACCTTCAGAAATGTATTGCTTTATATTGTGTTGTAACTGCACCTTAAAGAAACTTTTCAGTGAAAATGTGACTAACCTGATGGTCTGGTTTCCTTTCTGTTGCTGTGGTAAGGTACTGTGACCAAGAACAATTTAGGAAAGGAAGGTGTTTATTTCTGCTTACAGATTAGTCTATCAGGAAAATCAGGGCAGGCACTCAAGCAGGAACTTGAAGTAGAAAACATGGAAGAAAACTGCTTGCTGGTTTGTACTCCAATTCATGATAGATAGCTTCTAGGACTACTTGCCCAGGGAATGATGATGCTCAAAGTAGGCTGGGCCAGCCCTCTTAGATCAATTAACAATCAAGACAGTCCCTCATAGACAAGCCTAATCTGATCTGAGTAACCCCTCAAGCCTATGTCCAGTTGACAGAATTAGGATACATACAACAAGAAGGCCATGAGAGTCTGTTGAGGGGATCTTAAGTATTTATTTAGGTGTAGGATAGGAAAAAACAGTGATACAGAACCATCCATTCGTTTGCCACCTGCTGCCCTCTGACCACCCAAGAGTGCACAACCTTGTCCCCTAGCTTTTAAATTGTCAAGTCCAAAGCCAAGAAGCCACTCCCTAAGGCTGGTACTCCAAGGCTATTGGTGTAATGAATTCCCACAACACTTGCCTCTCTTTCTTTTCTGTCTAAATAAGATGGTTCTAAACCTAATACAAAATTATGTACAAGAAGAACAATTTAGCCAGATGTGGTAGCACACACCTTTAATCCCAGCACTGGGGAAGAGGGGCAAAGGCAGACTGATCTCTCTGAGTTCCAGGAAAGGCTCCAAAGCTACAGAGAAAC
This sequence comes from Phodopus roborovskii, assembly GCF_943737965.1. NCBI lineage: Eukaryota > Metazoa > Chordata > Mammalia > Rodentia > Cricetidae > Phodopus > Phodopus roborovskii. The sequence goes on along the minus strand of NW_026126571.1, from coordinate 25,843,040 downwards.
CCTGTCACAAAATAAAAAATTTAAAAAAGTACAATTATCAAGTATTGTCCAGGAAAGGGAAAGCATAATAACATAAACAAAAATGGAACTGTAACCAACAACAACATCAAGCAAGAAAAATGTAACTAAATGTTGAGACCATGGGTAATTGGCAGATTACAAAGATTACTCCAGTAGCTGTCCTATCTTTGAAGAGTCTAAATCTTGTACCTAACATGCTCTCTAGCTAAGATATGAGAGCATAGTATCTGACTATCTAGTCTTCAAACCCATCAAAGACCTGAGAAGGAAAATAATATTATCCTGAGTAAGTAGGAAGTGCAAGCAAGTGACTTCCAAAATGTGCAGGAAATGACAGAAACAGCTGGCTACCTAAACATTGCCTCTGCAATGCTGGGGCAACCAACATTGGCTATAGGCTTAGAATATTTGACATACCATTTCAGAAGCAGGTAAATTTGAAAGACTGTCCTACCCTGTCTTGGCAGGGTTTAGCAGTCACTTTTCCTTGTATCTTGCCTGCCCTGCTTGGACAGCATGCTTACTGTCAGCAGTCAAGGCAAAGGCAGTTCTTGCCCAATAGGCAAGTTTGCCAAGAGACAAGGCCCATGTGGAGTGTCTTTGGTGCCCATCATTCTCTTGGGCATGAATCATTGCATTCAGGAGCAGTCATGTATACTTCTACCTTGCTGTTCATATCTTTCCTTATTTCTATTTTCTTTTTTAAAATTTTATTTTTTATTACTATTTTTATGTACATTGGAGTTTTTAGCATGGGTGTTGGGTCTCCTGAAACTAGAGTTACAGACAGGTATGAGCTGCCATTTGGGTGCTGGGAATTGAACCCAGGCCCTCTAGGAGAGCAGCTAGTGTTCTTAACCAGTGAGCCATCTCTCCTGCCCTAGTTTTCCTATTTTCTTCTCAGCACCTAATGACATAACTTTGCAGTAGCATACTTAATAAAACTTAACTGATTTAAAGTTTTGGGTTTTGGTTTGGTTTTGGTTTTTTGTTGTTGTGGTGGTGGTGGTGGTTTTCCTGAGACAGGGTTTCTCTGTGTAGCCTTGGTTGTCCTGGAACTCAATCTGGAGATCAGGCTGGCCTTGAACTCCTAACTCCTAGATACCTGATTGTCTCTGCCTCCCAAGTGCTGGAATTAAAGGCATTGCCACCACCACCACCAGGCTTCAAACAGATCTTTTTAAATAGGCTGAATTGTAAGGCACTAAATGGTAGCTGAAATGAGTGTTTTTCATTCTTAAAAGATGGCAACCATTACAATATTGTATGTAGCTAATAATGGTTATTAAACATAGTGTCTAACATATACAATAACAATTGACTTTAAAATTAACTATTATTAAATATGTTAAAAGAACAAGAGCCTGGCATGGTGTTATATGCTTGTAGTCCCACTTGAGACCATGAGTTTGAGATGTGACTGTACAACATAGATCTTAATCCAAAACTAAGAAAACTTGGAAGATTTTTTTTTTTTTTTTTAAGAAACAGCATAAATTATAAGTGTCCAGGATTGAACAAAGATCTTCAACTTTAACAAACATCTTTACCCTTTGAATTATTTTCATTTTTAAATATGGAATGTAGGGAACCCCTGAGACACATGATAAGATTTATTTTTAATTAGGAGCATGAATATTTCTGGGAGTGGGAGTAAGGGTTCAGATGAGTCTAGTTTCCCATGAGGTCAGATCCTGTATTAGGGTTACCTCACTCCTGGTACCAAAGTCTGTGTTAGTCAGGGTCTATAGATTAGTGATTCTCAATCTTCTTAATGCTGCAACCCTTTAATATATAGTTCCTCGTGTTGTGGTGTCCCCCAACCATAAAATTATTTTTGTTGCTACAACATAATAGTAATTTTGCTACTTTTGTGAATTTCAATGCAAATATCTGTTTCCTTGTGGTCTTGGGTGACTCCTATGAAAGGATTGTTCAACCCCCAAAGGGATCACAACCCACAGGTTGAGAACCACTGCTAGAGGCACAGAACAGAACGAGGGAGAATAGGGTATGGGATTTGTTAGAATGGCTTACAAGCTGTATTCCAGATAACCCAGCAACTACTGTTTACCAGTGGAAGGTCCAAATATCTAGTAATTGTTCAGTCCATAAGGCTGGCTGTCTCAGCTAATCTTCAGATTACACCAGAAGAACTAGGCTCTACTGCCCATGAAGGAACAAACTAGCCAGAAAGAGCAAGCAGACAAAAGAGAGCAAGTTTCCTTGGTCTTTATCAATTATTTAGGCTGCCAGCAGAAGGTATAGCTCAGCTAAAAGGTGGATCTTCCAACCTCTGAATATCTGCATTAAAAGTGTATTTTCTCACTTCAAATTAAAGAAAATTTCCTCAGCTGGATGCTGTTGGCACATGACTTGGAAGGCAGAGTTAGGCAAATCTCAGTGGATTTGAGGTCACTCTGGTCTACAGAGTGAGTTTCAGGACAGCCAGAACTGTTGCACAGAGAAGGGGGAAAAAAATCCTCACAGTTATGTCTAGCTGCTTGGATTTTAGTTAATTCCAAATGTGGCCAAGTTGACAACCAAGAATAGCCATCACAGATCCCCTGGAGCTAAAGTTACAAGCAAGCAGCTGTGAGCCACCAAACATTGGAGCTGGGAAACTAACTTGGGTCCTTTACAATAGAAGTATGTATTCTTAACCACCGAGCCAACCTCCCTAGCCCCTGAGCAGTTATTTTTAATTTGAAGAATAGCAGGTGTTAGAGATCATTTAAAAGAATAAGTCTGTTCAACCTAAATTTAATTGAAGATCATAGAAGGATAAAGTAACTGATATCTTTTAAAATTACAGAGAATTTCCCATATAGCTTTCAGTAAATTCTGTGAAGAGCCACTGTGAGTCCTGAAATTGACCGAGTTAATGTAGTTTATTAAGTTGTATTTCTCTGCTCAGTAAATATGTACAATATATGAGAATCAAATAAATTACCTTTAAACAACTGCTCCCTGAAGAATATATGGTACTTTTGTTCTGTAGTTTACAGTTTTCTCTAAGGAAAAAGTAAAAGTGTTTATCCCTAGGCGTTCTGTGTCCATTAGATAAGACTGAAGCTTCAAATGATGTTATATTTACCTTGTAGTTGTGTTTGCCTACCAATAGGTATGCCACTGAGTAACCCAAGAAGACAAAGATCCTGATTTAAGGATAAAAACCTGAGTAATTAATGCTCTACTTTCCTTATTTTAAAAAAAAACATATCATTAAGAGTTCAAAGTCCCTGCAAATGTACTTTGTTCCTTAGGAGATCAGCCTTTCTATTTATAGGATATATTCTAATCTAATGAACATCTGACACAACAGATGCCGACAAGATATAAATATCAGTTTGATATTCTTATAGGGACCTCAACAGTAACATTCACACACAGTGCTTTGCTCGGAGATTGGGAATTGTTTGGATCCCTACCTCATCCTGATCGTTTTCAGCTATTTTGGAAAGCAGCAGGAACAAAGTGTTAATATGCTGTACCTTTGGGGACATTCCCCATGCACACACGTGGTAGGTGGGTAGAGCCAGGCTTGGACAAGTGTGTGTTTTCTCATACATAGACATTTTTCTTTAATGTGAAATTAGAAGAGAAGAAAGACCTGGAGGACGTGGGAAAAGGAGACGGAGTAATGGGGAATATGAAGATAATCAAGAACATTGTAAGCATGTGTGAAATGGCACAAGGAAACCCATTGCTTTCTACATTTAATATATGCTAAAGAGGAAAATAAAACATCCTATAAGTTATCCCTAGGTAGGAAAGGGGTGAATACTGGCTAGAGATCAGGAAAAGAGCTGGTAAAGGACATACAGTAGGTACATTAGGTATTGTGGTGGGCCATATAGTTTCTGTTGAATGAAAGCAGATGTGGAACATGTTGCCATCTCCCAGTAAGATTTTATTACAGTGAAATTGAGAATCTGGAGTCAAAATGATACCAAAATTTTATTCAGGACACCACCTTTCACATTAATAATAATAATAATAATAATAATTTTGGTGTGGATAGAAACTTAAAATGCGTGTTTACCTCCTCCTGGGTCTACTGAAGTGGTCACTGTTACTCTTCATATTAAGTGATGTGTTAGCTTTTCCCATTTCTGTTCTGTCTTTTCTTATATAATACCAATTGCATCATTATTGGGTTTTGAAGTCATGAAGCTTGAGGGTAAATTAAATTTCCATACAATTGTTCATATCTGAAGTCTACTCGTTGGAGGGTAAGTTTGTTGTATACAGATCAGTTCCTGGGCAGTGAGGACTACACAGAGAAACCCTGTCTCAAAAAAGAGAAAGAAGGAGAGAAAAGGAGAGGAAAGGAAAGGAAAGGCAGGAAGCAGATTGGCACTGTGGTCAGGCTCTAAGGAACTATTGGTGCTTGTGATCATTGCAGTGAAAAGCTACTTGAAGAGTCAGCACTCAATATGTAAATACCCACATATAGACACAAACACACACACATAGTTAAAAAGAATAAAAATAAGTATTCTTAAAAATAACAACTATTTTACATATTTTAGCATTATAATCTTCAAGCTTCAATGACAGGCTAGTAGTGATCTATCTAGATACATTTATTTCAAAGCCATGGAACATCCAGTTGTCCATCCCTCTTACCTTCTGCCTCAGCTAACCAACATTTTGAAGAAACCACTCAGTTTAAACTGAGTGATGGTCTCAAGGCAAACATTTTGTATGTCCAGTCTAGTAAATAAACACATGCTCTTTGTATTATCTTTATCTGTGCTTTGTCGTGTCAGGTTCTGTTTCTGAAAGCTTTGTGTCCTGTCTTGTTTCAGGATTATAGCTGGACAGACATTCGCTGCCCCTTTGAGAAACGGAGAGATGCAGCGTGTGTGTTTTGGGACAATGTGGTATACATTTTGGGTGGTTCTCAGCTTTTCCCTATAAAGCGAATGGATTGCTACAATGTTGTGAAGGATAGCTGGTATTCCAAACTGGGTCCTCCAACACCTCGAGACAGCCTTGCTGCCTGTGCTGCAGAAGGCAAGATTTATACATCTGGAGGTTCAGAAGTAGGTAAGATCCCATTGATATTTTTAACAGAAGTATTTTAATCCAAGTATCTTGGCATTCGTATTTTTAAAATTTGGGAAGATTTGTCCAGATACTTTGGTAATTTAAGTGCATGTCATTAACATTTTAGATCCTATTTCCTTGTAAGCTTACCTTAATCCTTAAAATCATTAATTGACAGGAGTGCCAGTATTCTAGGGTTAGAAAGATGGTTCAGTAATTAAAGGCACATACTGCTATTCCAGACCAGAGTTCATTTCCCAGTAGCCACATCAGATGGGCTTATAACCACCTGTAATTCCAGCTCTGAAAGGCATCCAATACCTTTGGCCTCTGTAGGCACCTGCATGCATATTTACAGATATGCGCACACATAATTAAAAATAACAAAAAAATTATGCCATCTTTCTAGATATACTACCCTCTTTGTTATGATGAAGTGCTAGTTGGCAGTATTTCCATTTTACTTGCAGGTTAGTTGCTTTGGGTAGTTAATATTATTTCCTCTGAAGTTTTCAGAGTTTTATTTAATCACTGGTCCAGTAAGAACATGTTCCTTTGTAGCATAAGAATGAATGCTCTTATTTTCTTCTTTCTATTTTTTGAGTTAGAGCCTTATTTTATAGTCCAGAGTGATTCTGAACTCATCATCTGCCTCCCTCGGCCTTCTGAGTGATGAGATCACGTATTTTAACCACTATATCACCAGTTTAAGAATAATTGTGTTCATTTGCTTTAAGAAAATTTCAGGAGCTGGTTGGTTGGCTGCCTGGTTGGAGATTAGGTCTCATGTACACAGGCTACCTTCCCACTTACTATGTAGCTGTGGATAATCTTCAACTTCTACCTTCCAACTCTACCTTCCAAGTACTGTGACTACAAGGTTGTGCCACCATGATCACTGGCATGCAGTGCAGAGTTGTCAAACCTAGGATTTTGTGCATAGTAGGCCAGTACTCTACCAACTAAGTTACATCCTGAGGATCTTCTTTAAATTTCTGTGTTTATGGATCAGAGTAGGGCACAGGTATAAGTATAAATACTTGTCTAGTTGATAATTTTTTAGGGTCAATATTTTTCTAAATGAATATTCTAGGTACAGCCTAGGAGTAATAGACTTTATAAATTAATAGACTAGCATATAACAGAATTTTTATGCTTTTCTCTTTTCAAGTAATTTATTTGCTTACATAGTGGACTTATAAAGAAAACTAGGAAGACCAAGTAAACCTAAGGTGTGGAATTTAATGGGCTCTTTATTTTTCATTGGTGACCTTTATATTAGCTCAGAAAATGTTTTACTTTGGGCTAGCATACTTATCTTGTAAATTTTTTTTGTTTTGTTTTAGTTTTTATTTTTTGTTCTAAATTTTTACCTCCTCCTACTACACCCTTTTAATCCCAGCACTGAGGCAGAGGCAGGTATGTGAACTCAAGGCAGCCTGGCCTGCATATCAAGGTCCAGGAAATCCAAGGTTTCATAGTGGGACCCTGTCTCAAAAAGAAAAGTCATTAAATAAAATTACAAGGTCCTTTTTATTTTTACTAAGAAAAGACAAAACACTTACCCTAGTTTGGAGGTGTTGGTTCATACCTTTAATCCCAGCACTTAGGAGGCAGAGGCAGACAGATCTCTGTTAGTTCAAGGCCAGCCTGGTCTACAGATCTGAGTTGCTGGACAGGCTCCAAAGCTACACAGAGAAATCCTGTCTCAAACAACAACAATAACAACAACATACCACTTACCCCTTTAATGGGATTATTTACAAAATTCTTACTGAGCTCCTACAGTATGTAAAAGTTGTAAAGCTTAGTGAATATATGTTTTGCTCTTAAAATGCTTAATCAGTGTACCAACAGAAGTACTCATTAATACCTTGATGTTATACTTAAGTATACTTTAGGACCCATCTGCATATAGTTTTGTTAATAGGCAGTAGCAATTATAGAATACTAAGTAAGCCTTAAGAATATTGTCAGATAGTAAATTTATATTTTAAGGTTTAGATTTAGTTTGCCAGATCTTCATATTTAAGAAGTGTAGCTGTGTTTTAAAATTTTACATTTTAAGGCTGCAGAGATGGCTCAGCAGTTAAGAGCACTGGTTACTCCTCCAGAAGACCTGGGTTCAATTCCCAGAAACCACACAGCAACTCACACCTGTCTATAACTCTAATTCCAGGGGATCCAACACCCTCACACAGATACACATTAATTCAAAGCACTAATGAATAAAATAAGGTAATTCTTATCATGCACAACTGGCTCTGAAGACTACATAATGTTTCTTTTGTTCTTTAGAAGTCAATTCAATTTCTTTTCCTAAAATGTAATTACCAATAAATCTATCCAACAGATCCTTTTGTTTTAATGTTTTCCATGGTCCTTACAATATCACGAACTTTTCTTAAATTATTGTGGCAAATATAAAAATTACCTCTACAGTAAATTCTTCCTTCTGTTCCTTTAGCTCTATAGTCACTAAACTGCAAATGCACGTCAAGTCAAGTGTAAGTAAGTAGATGGTAGGACCCTTTCTTTTCAGGGAGGGTGATGAAACAGGGTCCCACTATATACCCCAGTCTTGCCTCACATTTCCCAGTCCTCAGCCTCTTAATTTAAGCCCCTTTCTTTTACAGGAAACTCAGCTCTATATTTATTTGAGTGCTATGATACAAGAACTGAAAGTTGGCACACGAAGCCCAGCATGCTAACTCAGCGCTGCAGCCATGGGATGGTGGAGGCCAATGGCCTCATCTATGTTTGTGGTGGAAGCTTAGGCAACAATGTTTCTGGGAGAGTGCTCAGTTCCTGTGAAGTCTATGACCCTGCCACAGAAACGTATGTATCTATTTTAAATGATTCTGTCAGTGCTACTATACTCCATAAGGTCACTGGATGAAGATACTAAAAGGTAGAAGAATATACCTACACTTGAATAGCCTGAGACCTTAGGAAATAACTTGACCTTGTTGGCACATGGGAGCGAGCCCCTCTCTTTCCGGACCTGCTTGTTCAGTAAATATGAATGATACACCTGATCGGTCGGTCCATCAGACTCCTAAATGTAGGGGAAAAGGAGAGAAAACTTAGAATTAAATTATGTTTGCCCTTAGGCAGCAATATTACAAATTGGTTTTTGGTATTAAGCATTCTCCTAAAGTGCATCTAAATTAGTATTTGTTAATAATATTAACTGGTGGGAAGCAGGTAACGTCTTTGAAAGGCAAAATGTTGAGCTGAGTATGGAGTGCATGCCCTGTACTTCCCACACTGAGAAGACTGAGGCAGGAGAATGGCCATGAGTTTGAGGCCAGACTGGGGTATAGCAAGAGTCCTTGTCTGGAAAAACAAAACAAAAAACAAGAGGGAAATATTTCATTATAAAATATTATTGATCTGTTTTTAAATGATTTTTAAAAATATGATAACACTTTCCCAAATAAAAGTGCAGTTATGTTTTTATTCTCATTTGTTCAGCTCATCACCAAGAACTAGCACCAAAAAGCTACTTCCCTTAAAATTTATATTTTACTAAAGAAATAAATCTCTTAGTTCCAAATGAATTGCAGTCTGATGTTTTTACCACAGCAACTCTTATAAAGGAAACATTTAATGGAGGTGGCTTACTTACAGTTCAGAGGTTCAGTCCGTTATCATCATGATGGGGAGCATGGCTGTGTGCTGGCAGATGTGCTGGAGAAATACCTGAGAGTCCTACTTCTTGCAGACAACAGGAAGTGGTCTGAGATACTGGGCAGTATCTTGAGCACATATGAGACCTCAAAGCCCATCTTCACAGTGACACACTTCCTCCAACAAGACCACACATAATACCACTCCCTTTGGGGAACCCAAGAGCTGACTGACCAGACAGATACAGCAAAGACCTATAAAGGAAGACAGCTCTGACCTCTGCATTTATAGCACAGGCCCTACCCAGACACAGGTTTTAAAAATAAATACAAAGAAAAAGAAACCTGTAATTTTGGTATTATTTTTAATTGCCCCCCCACCCCCTTTGGTTTTTGAGACAGGGTTTCCCTGTGGAACAGTCCTGGCTGTCTTGGAACTCACTCTGTAGACCAGGCTGGCCTCTAACTCACTGAAATTTGCCTGCCTCTGCCTCCCGAGTGCTGGGCTTAAAGGCGAGCACCACACCACCACCAATATTTTTGTTGTTGTTGTTTTAACTAACTGAATATTCAGTTTTGGGAATGTGTAAAAACTTCGTAGGCGTAGCACCTCTTTTGTTATATTGGACTTGTGTTTTAAATTTGTATTCTCATCATTCTGTTCAGTACTCTTCAGTTTTCATCAATAAAATGTTACCTGGGTTGGGAAAGCTGGCTCAGTGTTTGGGCACACCAAGTGCTCTTCCAGAGGACTGGGGTTCAGTTCTCAGTGTCCCCACCATGGTGTCTTACAGCCATTTGTATCTCCAGGTCTGTGGGATCCCTTTTCTGACCTTGGGCACTAGGCACAAATGTGATGCACAGACATATATTCAGGGAAAGCCCACAGATAAAATAAAGCAATAAATGTAAAAAGAAAAACTAAACCCTGAACCATCAGATTGGAAACTGAAAAGTAAAATGCATACTTCACATGTACATTGTTAGCACCACTGCTAAACTGTCAGATTTCAGAACATGCATACCCGAAAATGTGTTCTTTAAGCTGGGCATCAGTGGCCCATGCCTTTAATCCCCAGCGCTTGGGAGGCAGAGGCAGGCAGGTCTCTGTGAGTTCCAGGCTAGCCTGGTCTGCAGTGCTAGAATCAGGAGGATAGCTCCAAAGCTACAGAGAAACCCTGTCTCAAAAAATCAAAAAAAAAAAAAAAAAAAAAAAAAGAAGAAGGAAGGAAGGAAGGAAGAAAACTTATTCTTTATATTATAAACATTTTTGGAGAAGAAAGAAGAATGTAAATAGAATTTTCCAACCCAAATATTTTTCATAATACACAGTGGCAGCTTACTATGTGGAGAGGCAGTGTAGCACTATCCCATTCCTAGCTGCAAACTTGTCATTTCATCTGCGTAAGCACACACATGCGCGCCTGTGTGTGTGCGCGTGCGTGTATATGTGCATGCGTGTGTGCGTGCATGCCTGCATGTATTTCTTGAAAAACAGGGCCATTATGACCTCCATAGTGATTGGTGGATATGAAGCCATTTTTAAACCAAACAAAAAAACATAAATACAAGACAACAGAAAAATTGCTAATATTTCAGTTGATCATAAGGCCCCTAAATAATGTCAAAACTAATTCAGTTTTTTAAGAGTTTAAAATAACCATCTTTTATGCTAAGTTTTCCCGTTGTTTGAAGTCTTGTGGTGCTAGCTGTTAAAATCCCAGAGCCTATGTATCATTGGTACCCTCAGAGTCATACATGAGTATATACATGTATACAGAGTATATACATGTATATGCATGCATATACAAAAGAAAATGCTATCAGAAAGAAGTAAGCACCTTAGTGGTCAGTGTTAGCTGTGTGCATGATAATGCTACCTTTGTTAGTATACTTCATCAGTGTCTACACTGGTATTCTCAGTTTCACTGAGTAGTGGCTGTGTGGCAGTAAGTTACTCAGACCCACAAATGGCACAGAGAGGCCCTGTCTCAGAGGTAAGGGAGCAGGAGGTAATTGAAGCTTTGCCATTTCAAAGATTATTAGAAACTGGGAAATGGATTTCTTCAAAAGACACATAAATTGTTTCCTTTCATTATATATCTTATTAAAAGTTTAAGTCCCCCAATTTACCCTACCTATAAAAGCATTATCCAAAACTACTTGAGTGTTTCCCAGCCTTCCAGACATCTTAGATGTATACATGTATGAGACACTTTGTCAATGAGCATTGTTTAGGATAATAGGCCTGTCCCATTATTTACTTCTTGTAAATAAGCACACTAAAAACTTTTTTTCCCCAGATGGACTGAGCTGTGTTCAATGATTGAGCCCAGGAAGAATCATGGACTGGTGTTTGTAAAGGACAAGATATTTGCTGTGGGTGGCCAGAATGGTTTAGGTATATGATGTTAACTTACTCTCTTCAACTCCCCTGGGTGTGCTGATGAGTGCTGAATTACTGGAACATCTCCTAAAACTGAATCATTGCCATATAGAGCACTAAGTCCTTACCACTGACATATGTTATGAATGGCAAGCAGTCATTGTGATTGCCTCAGACAAGCTGTGCCTTTCCATATCCCACAGGGAGGCTTTCCCATCTGCTTAAGGAGTACTGAGCAGCTGAGAAATGTGAATGTGAGAAACAAACTCTTTCACCAGCTTCTCAACATTTTAAAGACTGCATGAAAGTAGCTGTTGACTTTTAGACGTTTTTTCTTAAGTAGTGCTAATAATGATTTTAAATAATTAGTTTAAATAATGAGAAATGTGAACTGAATCTAGAGATAGTACTTCATTTTATCAGGGTATCTATGTGTTAAGTAAAACAAATAACTTCTTTTCTCTTACCCACTGGTGCTCTCCATAAAATGTTAAAAGATAGAAGAGCATTTGGAGTAATGTATAATAGAAGTAAATGAGAAAGCAAATCTCTGATACTTTTTTATTTTCTTTTCCAAGATAGAACATTTGTAGGAAATGTTCCTTTTTTTTTTTTTCTTTTTTAACATTTAACTTTGTAGGGAAAAAATGATTATTATGAAAATTATCAATTTCTTTTATGTTTAAAAAATACGTAGGTAGTGAATATGTGAATAATGATTGTAAAGTTCATGTCCTTTCAATGTGTTTAACAATTTTATTTTGAAAATAAAATGTAAACTTTAAAAATTATTGAAAGATCCAAGAGCGATTGATACAGTTCTCATATTTTGTTCTTCTAAAGGTGGTCTGGACAATGTGGAATATTACGACATTAAATTAAATGAATGGAAGATGGTGTCGCCGATGCCGTGGAGGGGTGTAACAGTGAAGTGTGCTGCGGTCGGCTCTATCATCTATGTGCTGGCCGGCTTTCAGGGTGTAGGTAGACTAGGGCACATCCTTGAATATAATACAGAAACAGACAAATGGATTGCCAACTCCAAAGTCCGTGCTTTCCCAGTCACAAGTTGTCTAATTTGCGTTGTTGATACTTGTGGAGCAAATGAAGAGACCCTTGAAACATGAGTGAGTGGATCCCGACTCAGCTGAGACTCAGAAATCTGGCTACCAGTGGTTTGTTCCATTAGTTTGGTTGTGACGTTCTGGTCTGGTATTTTGATAAGTAAGATTCCAATAAAATACAAGTTTATTTTACCTGGATTTGATTACTTCATTCAAAGACCATATTTTAGCTGGCCATATAACCAAGAAGCTATCAGCCAGAAAACTTGAAAGTTATAAGCATTTCTTGGAAATTAAGAATTTCAAATGTATAACTGATTCTGACAGAGTGGGGCATGCTCATCAGAGAAGTAGCCCAGCTTAGCTTTAGATTCTATTTTCATATTGTGTAAGTGCTGTGTAGTTAGTCTGTTTCTGTTTGGTCAAGACTAAGTAGTAGCGTGGATTATATTTCAAGATGGCAAACTCTGATAGAGTAAATGTATCTAGTATTAAGTATTTTGCTTGTCTTCATTTATTTCATTTAGTGCCAAACTATTCCATTCTAAAGTAAGCAAGAGCAGCTCAAGGCATACATATTTTCTTCACACATTTGGAGATTTAACACCATACCAAATTATTCATGGAATATATTCAGTCCAATTAAATGAAATATTCCACATTTTCATGTAGAATATTCTTAGCACTCATCATCAATTTATGTGGTTTTTCCTCAGCAATGTAAAAAGTACTCTGCACCCTCAGTTCTTACTGTGAAAGCCAATCAGAATACAGTGGTTAGCCACAGAAGAAAGGCTGTTTGAAGAAATTCTGGGTTGCCAGAAAAGCATTGATAACTGTAGCCTGGTATCATGTGGATTTTAAGATACTGTTTTCTTTTTTTCCTAGCAAAACATGTCAGAGACAACTCAGTTTTCTCTAAATATTTTATAATTGGCATTAAGTATATGTCACTGTTCATTGCTTTGATGTAGTCAACAAACTACCAAACCATTTATTAATTTTTCCCCAGTGTTTTACCCTTTGACTATGTATGAGATGTGCCATGTAAAACTGTCAATCATCAATGTTTTTCTGATATTAAATATTTTTAACTTAAAATAGATTTGCTCTGTTTATTCATTCTAAGTGTGTTCAATAATGTTTTTAAAATTTGTGCAGGTGTTTCCATTTTTAATTTTTCTCTATATAGAGGTTATAGACTAAAATGTTTAAAATAAAAATGAATTTAAAAATTTTTTTCTGTTGAGTTTTTATGTATAGATAGCTCTGTTGAGATGTAATCCATAGGCATACAATTCATCCATTTAAACTGTACCACTTAGTGGCTTTTACTATTTTCAATGTGGGCAGTCCTCAAATTTTTAGAATGTTTTCATCACCCCTCCCAAAAAAACAAAAACCTGTATGTACTAGTAATCACCCCTACTTAGTGAATTGAAACAAAGGTATTCTCAATGTTTAGGAGGCCAGGTGTCCCAGATCTGGCATTTGGAGGACTGGGCAAAACCACCATGTCTCCCCTCTCTGCTGCTGTTTGCCAGTGACCCTTGTTACTTACTCTTAGCCAACAACTGCATTGCAGTCTTCTACCTTGGTCTTCTCATGGCCACTTGGTTTTTGTTTGTTGGGGGGAGGGTTGTTTTGTTTTGTTTTGTTTTTTCTGTTGTGTAACTATCATCACATAGTTCTTTTATATAAACACAGCAATCAGTTAGGCTCTGTTATTATTTTTAACTTAACATGCATGAATGTTTTGTCTGTCTGTATGCCTGGTGCCCACAGAGGTAGAAGAGCCCCTGAAACTGGAGTTATATAGATGATTGAGAGCTACTGTGTGAGTCCTAGGAATTGAGCCCAGGTCCTCTAGAATATAAGCTAGTGCCCTTAACCTTGGAACCACATCCAACTGTCCTGAAATCAAGATATCCACCTGCTCTGCTTCCCAACTCCTTGGGAGTAAGGGTATGCACCAACAACAGATGGATTCTGGCACTTTATCTTAAACCACTTACATTTGCAAAGATCCTGTTTCTAAGTGAAAATACATTGTGGAGTTTTAGGTAGACATGAACTTTGTGAGGAGCACTATTTAACCGAGTACACCCTTTAGAAACTCCAGCCTCAGGCAACCTCCACCTCCAGATGTGACATTTTTCTGTAGGATTTTTAACTTTGCATTCCATTTTAAAATGTGGCTACTTGGAGCTGGAGACATGGCACTTGGTGCTCTTGCAGAAGGACACAGGTGTGCTTTGTATCCACTCAGGCCCACCACCATCTATAACTCTAGTTCCAGGGGATCTAGTGCCCTCATTCTAGCCCCAAGTACCAGGCACACAGTGAAGCACATGAGTACATATATGCACGCAAACGTGACATAAATTTTTAGTGTGGCTAAATTTTCTAGTGATTAAAGTACTTATGTTTAAATGTGGTTATACTAATAGAGCAACCACCCATGTAGAATATGCATCACTGCTTAAAATATTTTAAATACACTAGCTGTTCTTTTTAGGCTGTGTTAACTACAGCACATTATATCAAGTTTGATACAGCTTTCAATAAGGCTGCTTTCCCCCTAGTAGTGCCTCTCCCCAGACCTATTATACATAATTCTCGAAGCCAGGGTAACTGATAAAAGTAAACTGGATTCAAAATATCACCTTGTGTACAAATTACTTTGTATAAGAAAGCTTATACCAAGCGCTCTGCTTTCATTTCAGTAGATCCTGGCTTTATTGGTGTTCTATTCCTGGAAGTGGCCTATTTTGATAATACATGATTAAGTTTTCAAAAATCACAATTTGAATATGTTTAGTAGTCAAAATTGTTACATAACTATAAACAGTAATTGTGGCTTTGTGGTCTAGTTTTCAAAACCTGACATAGTGCCATGAAAACCTCTGAACCTTTTAATATGCCCGATCAAAATAAAATGTGCCACTTAATAAAGTTATTCAACTAAGCCTATATTCTTTTTCGCCATGTGTGCATTGGGGGAAAAGCTTACTGTACTTACCAAGGGAAAGATACTGGGGGGGGGGTACTTTTTTAAAACTGATAATCTTAGCCTACACTGAAGACTGAAGAAAATCCATTTAGTCCATCCGATATGATACCGTAACAGTTCTCACTAAACCTCAGCAAACTGGTGATGTGAAAAGGCCTTTCATGGGCTGCAGCATTTAGCAACGCTTGATCTTCCTAGTTTCCCTCCTTTTTAACATAAACTAATTTAGTGGGCGGGCAGAGATAAAAAGTAGTTTGAAGCAGGTAGGCCAGCCAGGGCTACATAGTGATACTATTTCAAAAGAAAATAAAGGAAGAAAAGGAAGAGGAGACGACGACCAAATGAAATAAATTTTAAAAAATCCTTATTTGAGGCTGTGCATCTGAGGAAAAGATAGCTACTTCTGTGCCAATTTTCCAGACAATTTTCATTCTTTTGATAAAATTTCAAAAGGCAATATTTACATGAAATTTTACGAACAAGATTTCTCGGTGCAGGAAGACATTACCAGCTAAGGAGCTATTAAGATGCTTTTCGCCTGGAGTGCATCCTGTTTCCTAGTGACAGCTGACTTTCTCCGAGTCGTTCTCTTTTTGAGACCAGTTTTTATCTTGTTTAAATAAGAGTAAAGAACGACTGGGCTTCTCAAACTACGCCCGGAGCCTTGGCGGTTTTCTGCTACATCGGGTTCCCAGGTCCAAAGGCGAGTTCCTTCTCAGCACCCTTCTGGCGTGCTGGCGGGTCTGCTCTTCTCAAATCCCATTGGCTAAGGCCCACGCCACTCACCGCACCGAGACAGAGCACAGAACCTCTGGACGCGGGGGGATGACGTCACACTAGCGACAGGGCTTCGGTTATTGAAGACTGGGCCGTCCATGCTGACCTGAAGACCGCGAGCTGGGACGGCGCTACAATGACCATTTGCCAGTTTTTCCTTCAAGGCCGGTGCCGCTTCGGAGACCGCTGCTGGAATGAGCATCCCGGCACCCGGGGCGCGGGCGGGGCCCGGCAGCCGCCACCGCAGCAGCAGCAGCAGCAGCAGCAGCCCTCAGGTGACAGACGCGAGCCAGTCTCGAGATGCGGCTGATGAGACAAGGACGGGGCTTTGGACCTGAATGCTAGTAGTAAACACTGCGTTTTAAATAGAAATATATCTTATCAAAACCACTTTGTTGAAGGGAGAATTCGCCTGGGTCTGTCCGGACCTCTTGCCCTACTTTCGCCTTCCTTGTCCTTGATCATAAATTTTGGGCTTTGGTTGGTAGGGTGGGACGCTGGGCCAAGAACGTACAGGTTTTGATGAAAGAGTATTCAAAGGGACAGACATTAAACCAGACATAAAACCAACACAAGGTTTTAAAAGTCAGATTCATAATATTTTCTTATTTTGGAAACTCGTTCTTAATGTTATCACTGGCTGCTTCTTTAAGGCTCATCCAGTCCCTTGTGTTGCATGGTGGTTTCATCTTTCAACTCTCGTAGTGGAGGAGGCAGATTGTATTATCCATCTACAACTGACCTATTGAAAGTGAAGTACTCCAAAAATTAGGACTATGGTTCTGATAAATACCCAGGGACTGCTGAGAGTAATGTTTGTCGTGTCGTCTCTGGAAACGTACTTTAAATGTAGTAATTTGAAAGTAAACACTCGGTAAATAGATAATTGAATGAAAAAATACAAATAAAACTCCAGGATGAAAAGAAAGAAAAAAAATGCTTTGAAGTTATAAGGCCAAAATTAGGACCGTCTAGTGCAGCATGAAGGAAATTCATTCTGTGCCGTGTGATCCCCCCTCCACACACACACACACACACACACACACACAGAATTTAGAACTTCAAAACAAAATGCCTATTTTGTTCTGAAATTCCTATTTCAGAAATGTAATTTAGCTGTCTCATCCATTTCGCCTTGGATTTATGGAGTGGTTTAGAATGTGGGTACACCCATCATTACGTTTTTAGTATATATTAAATGACATTTTCCAAATCAGTCATAAGATAAATTACCTTCATCCTAGCCTCAATTACAAAGTGATAAAATGACAGACTATCGAAACCGGAAAGAAGTCCTATTGACTCGTTTTTTATATTTATGAAGTGTTAGAAATCTGTACTTCACCTACCTATTAGTGAGCTCTGTAATCGCCACATGAAAGGTGGGTATGTAGGTATTGTGTCCACAGAGGAAAGATTGAGTCAAGTGGTCTTTAAATATCTATTTAAGGACAGACAGTAAAATTTAGTCCTTTTTAGTGTGCAATTTATTTGTTGTTCTCTTTCATTTATTGTATCTATATGGCCCAGTGAAGAAACAAATTAATGAAAACACAGCTTTCCCCGAACATATACATAACCAGCTCTAGGTCAAACCAGGGACCTTGAGCATTCTAGGCAAAGACTCTTCACTAAAGAAGCTTATGGCTTTTAGAGTATCTTCTATTCATTCCCCAATGGTCAAGCAGTTTAATAGATTTATAAAAACTGAACTCAGCAATATATCTTTATTTTTCTATGGATTTCTAATCCTCTTGATCTCATTATTAAAAATGTTTATTTTATGTATGTTGGTATTTTGCCTACATGTATATCTCTATGATTGCAGATTCCCTGGAACTTGATTTACAGTCGTGAGATGCCATGTAGGTGCTGGGAATGAACCCAGGTTCTCTGGAAGAGCAGCCAGTGCTCTTAATTGCGGAGCCATCTCTCCAGCCCATTGGTCTCATTTTTGTTGTTGTTTGTGTTTTGGTTTTGGTTTTTGTTTTGTTTTGGTTGTTTGAGATAGGAAGATAGGGTCTCACTACTTGTAGCCCTGGCTGGTCTAGATCTCAGAGATCTGCCTGCCACTCCTCCACAGTGCTGTGATTAAAGTCATACACTAATACACCTGGCCTTGATCTCATTTTTCAAATGCAATTAGAACATTATATGATTTGTTATAACATGTAACAAATAAATCATAAAGGGATTGCCATATAAAAGTAATAGAAAATAGCACTTTATTAGTCTTTGTATAATTTCTAGACATAATGAGATAAAATATAATGGAGATTTCCAAAATTTGAAAAAGTTACCAATTTTATGACTAATTTTGTTAATGACTTAGGAAGTAACAGGCGTGGGTGGAATGCCAACAGCCAGAGATATTCCAATGTCATCCAGCCATCCAGCTTCTCCAAGTCTACGCCATGGGGTGGCAGCAGAGATCAAGACAAACCTTTATTCGGCTCTTTTGACCCTGGCGCTTCCACCAGCAGAGGCTTTGGATCGGCTCAAAATCCTTTTGCTTCACCTGTCCCTGATGAGCAGAAAGATGAGAAGAAACTTCTGTAAGTTAAAGTTTTGTAGAAAGTCACCACCCAATTGCTTGGTTGTTCCAGAAGCACTTAGTGTTTGCTTTGAAAAGACTAAGTTTGAAAATTAGAGTAAGCAAAACTCTGTTAGCACATTTCAAAGATGAGCCCTGCTTATGAGGTCATTGTCTTCTGCAGTCTTTAGAGTGCTGGGTAACTCAGAACAACTGTGATCTTGCAGATACTGATAATAGCACTTACTTTTCTTTGTAAAACCTTTATTTTAGTTACTCTATTTGAAGTTCCATAAACAGTGAATTTTTAGGGTTTTTTTTTTTTTTTTTGGGTGGGGAGAAGGAATTATTTTGTTTTTAGACAGGGTTTCTTTGTATAGCCCTGGCTGGCTTGGAATTCAGAGATCTTATTATCTGTGCCTCTAGAATGCTGGGATTAAAAAAAAGTGTGTGCCCAGCTGCTAAAGATTGAACCTAAATTGTCAAGTTTATTGAGTAAGCATCAAGAGTGTATGTATGTGTGTGAAGATGGAAAGTGTGTCTATTGTGATCCTAAGTCTAATAACATATTCTTTATGACACCTGTCAGTTGACTAGTGGTCACATTCTAGATGGAAAGAAACTTTAATTTAGAACCAACTCAATCCACAGCTTTGTTTCAGATTAACTGTTAAGTGCATACACCTGGGGACTGGAGAGGCGGTCGGCTCACAGGTTAAGAGTATTGACTGTTCTTCCAGAGGACCTGGATTCAATTCCCAGCACCCACATGGCAGCTCACAACTGTCTGTAACTCCAGTTCCAGGGAAGCCAACACCTTATACAGATGTATATGGCAGGCAAAACACTAATGCACATAGAATTGAAAATAGATGAATTATTTTTTTAAAATATACTTTTAAAGTGAGTGGACCTGTTTCATGTATTACAAAGTAGAAAAATTAGTAAGAATATCTCTGAAGCCCTATAACCCACTCTTAAATTTTAATGCTTCTTCATAAATGATAGTAGTACTTTTTGTTGTTCCCAGTTAACAATTGTGTTATTGTTTTTAGTTCTGTAAGAAGAAAAAAAAAACACTGTAGTTCTTGGCGAATGGGAAGATGGCTCAGTGGTTGAGAGCACTGGCTGCTCTTCAAAGGACCTGGGTTCAATTCCCAGCACCCACATGGGAGCTCACAACTGTCTGTAACTCCTCCCCAATCCGACACCCTCACACAGACATACATGCAGGCAAAATACCAATGCACACAGAAAAATTTTTAAATAATTTTAAATTGTATTTCTGACTGTTGTATTTAGTTCTTTTAAAAATAGTGTATTTCAGGTAACTCTTAACTATATATCATTAGTCATTCTGTGAATTAGAAAGCCAACACTATTATTTATTATAATTTATTTGTAACTACAAAATACAAGGTGTTTGTGTTTTAGAAACAAGTTCTCAATGTGCAGCCCAGATTGGCCTTAAACTCTCTGTATTACCCTGCGTGGCTTCAAAGCCTTCCTCAGCCATCCCAGTGCTGGGATTCCAGCTGTGCTCCACCACACTCAGGTTGTAATTTGGATCTCTGTGAACTTCTGGCATAGAAAATTAAGTAGAAAATATGTAAGTTTACATATTTGTTTGCTAGAATTTAAATTTTCAGTCATTCAGATTCATAAATAACAAATTTAAACAAGCAAGTGAAAATATTCATGACTCTTCCATTTTTATTTATTTTCATTTTCTTTCAGGGAAGGAATTGTTAAAGATGTAGAGATTTGGGAATCATCGGGGCAGTGGATGTTTTCTGTTTACTCACCAGTGAAAAAGAAGCCTAACATTTCAGGTAACTGGGAAGCATGTTTGGTTGGGTTGTTGGTTGGTTGTTTTTTTGTTGAGTGATCAAACCCAGGCCTTTATACATGCTAGGCAAAAGCTCTACCACTAGGCTGTGGACCCCGCCCAGTACTTGCATGTGTCTTTAAAATAGATTCTAAAGTGACTACTTTCTAGAACTAAGACCATGCCAAATAAACTTACTCCAAACTTAGGAATAGCTAGAATTTGGTCTTTGATTAAAGTATTCCAACTGAACATAATTCAGAGACTGAGAGTGGAGAATGTAGTTCTTTTCAGTTGTATTATTCTCCAGAAAGAATAGTAAAATCAGGACCCACCACGGTTCCAATTTAGTCAATCAAGGAAGAAGCTGTGCTGTATTGGTTCCCTCTGTGAAGCCTCAGAACCTCCTAGCTACCTCAGCAACCAGGAAGGTCACGAGCTGCCCGCCATTACAGCCTTCCAGGCATGGTTCTATTTGTTCTCTGTTCCCTTCCAAGAGTATTTATTTTCATAAAGCCTGGTGAGACTCTCCTGAATAGTTTGAAGATGAGGAGCTACAAGGGTGATATTTCTTTAGAATATTCCTTTATTTCCATTGTTTTTTTTTTTTTCCATGATGGCTATGACCTCTCTTAAACTTGGGTACTGAGTTTTTCCAAGCCTGCTCTGGGAGATCCTGAGCCTTTATCCTGTTGAGGAAACAACAGACATGGCACAGCCAAGAGCCCTTAAAGTCAGTGTCCCTGAATTCTAGGAATGCCACTGTACCCTACCCCTCACCTTAATTACTTTCTTATCCATTTAAAAATTATTTGCTGAGTTTCATTTGTCCTACTTCCTGATGTGCATGTGAGGGACACATCAAACCCTGAACAGTCAGGGTTCCTTTCAGGAAGCTTCTGTTCTGGAGGAAAGAAAATGAGAAGCAGTGAAAATAGATCACTTAAGATGGTGGTAGTTTCTGTAAACAAGAGAATAAACTATAGGAAGCCCTAGGTTGGCTTAAATATTAGTACTTAAGTATTGCCGAGTATTAAATCTCTGTCAGTTCCGGGTAGACCTAAAGCCTAATGTCCTCCAGCTGTGATTCTCAAAACTCTATATAGAGTTCTGGGTGGGGGTTTAACATTCAGTTAAATTTAAATTTCAGATAGCAAAGAATACTTTTAGTATATGTGTATCCTGTGTAATATCTCCGACATAATAAAATTACTTGTTTTATATCTGAAATTTCAATTTACCTAGACATCTTGAATTTTTGTTAAATCTCAACCTATCCCTGACATGTCTGTAGGAATTATGTATGTTCATAAAAGTTTTCATGATAATGTTGAAATTTGTACTTCAGTACAAATGCATTGAGTAAAACTGATGGATTTAGCATCAGCTGAGACAGAAGCAACAAATTGCTGGTAGACTGTAGCAATCATGTAAAGAATCTGGAATGTCATTCTAACTTTACTCGGAAGTAAAATTATCCCTGTCTTTAATGAAATATAAATTCCTAATTTTTAAAAATCCATCCATTAAATATGCATTTTAAATATTGCCTTGGACAAAATGGGAGGTACATATAAACCATGCTTTTGCCCTATACACACCTCTGATGTTGACTTTGAGGGAGAACACTTGTGTTATCATGTGACTTTGTCACAGACAGATTTTATTGGAAAAAATAACAACTGTGGTTTCTTAGCTTTGGCGGATATTTTCTGAACAACGAATGAGATACTGTGTCAGCCAGTGGGGGTGGGGGGATGGCAGGGTTACTGCCGATAATAAAACTGAGATTTCCTAGACAAAGTTAGAGTCATGAGAAACCCTTCTGTCACATAAACACAATAGCTTCTCAGTCTCTTCTGGAAAGACTAGTGACAGCATTAATATGTGAGGGTTTCAGGGTTGGTTTGGTTGGGTTTTTTCTCTTCTAGTGTTCTAGAATGCCTTGTGCCAATATATGGAAGTTCTGTAGGACATAACACCTAATATTCATGACTGAAATGTTATGTTAGAGTCATGCTGGCTGAAATCTATTCTGAGCTCAGGATAGACTAATGTTACAGAACAACTTAAAAAGTTCATTAGCTTTTGAGTCTACATTATAACTGATCTTTTAAAACTTCCCACTTGTCTGAGCATAGTGGCTCACACCATTAATCCCAGCATTTGAGAGACAGAGGCAAGCAAGTCTTTGAGGCCAGCCTGCTCTGCATAGTGAGTTCTAAGCCAGAGCTACATAGTAAGATCTTGTCTCAAATGACAAAAAAAAAAAAAAAAAAAAAAAGCCTTCTACTCCACTTTTCCAGTATTGGTGGATTGTCAAAGAAGAATATCCACATTTACCTGAAAAGACAGTTGACTTCTTTTTCCAGTGATATCTGGAATGTAGTTCTTGTACAGCAAGCACACTGCAGTGGAATGAATGCAGAAGCACACACGGGTCCGGCAGTCGGAGCTGCTGAGATGCCATTCAGCAGTTAAGAGTTTGTACAGCTCTTGCAGAGTGTGTGAGTTCAGTTTCCAGCGCCCATGCTGGCTGGCCCACAACTTGTAACCAGCTCCAGGGTGTCCAGTGCTGCATTCTGACCTCTACAGATGTCTTCCCCTTCATGTCACTACTCCACAATAGATGCACGTACATACACATAATTAAAAATAGTATTTTCTTAAAAATCTAGCTGTTAAGCCAAATGTTAATGGGATCTGTAGACAGATTTGCTGTTTTTCTCACTAATCTTGCTTTTTTGTTTTGGAGAATAAGTGGATGTAAATACGTGCATGGTCATTATAACGAGCTAACTTTCCTTCTGTAGCTAGGATGTTTCTTTTGTACCATGCCCTTGTTTGCTTTTTGTTGTTGTGATAAACACCATGACCCAAAAGCAGCTTGGAGAAGAAAGGTTTTGTCTGGCTTACAGGTTAATAGTCCATCATTGAGGGAAGCCAGGGCAGGAATTAAAGAAGAGCCTGAAGCAGAAACCACAGAGAAATACTGTTCATTGGCCTGCTCAGCTAGCTTTCTCACACAGCCCAGCTTCAACTGCCTGAGGATGGCATTACCCACAGTGAGCTGGGCCTCAGCCCTCATGCATCAATTAGTAATTAAGAAAATGCCCACAGACCCGTCCTCAACTGAGGTTCTCCCCAAGAGCGTCAAGTTGATTAGCATCCTTCCCACCCTTCCCAAACCTGAGAAAATAATCATTCAAGTAATTTTTTGTGTTTTGTGATTCAGTTAAGAAACTCTGGTTGATCACAACTTGAAAGAATAGAGTACTTGAGGTGGACAGGAGTTGTACATTCTTTTGAAACACTGTTAGAGCTAAGCCCTGAGTGAAGAGAAGGTGTCTGTTACCTAAGATGTGGGGAAACAGTTCTTAGCAATTATGATAGCTAGTGCAAAGGTCCTGAGGTGAGAGCCATGAACCCAAATCACTGAGGAAAGAAAGTAACAGAAGTAATGTAGCATAAGGCAGGGTGATGGCCAAGGTTCACCTGGTATGGGGTCTAATTACATTGGATGTACAGCTATGAAGAGCTTGAGCAGAAGGATGTGGGCTGGTTAGAAAAAGCTCACTCAGTGAGGGAGGATGAGATTGAGAACAGGAACAAGTGGAGAGGCAGGGAGACAAGTTAGGAAGTAATTGCTGATGGTGAGCTAGAGCTGTTGGCAATGGAGACAGAACTGGTCAAATTTGAGTTCTGTTTTGAACCAAATTTTGATATTTTTAGATACAGAAAAACAAATCCAGTATGATTCCTAACTGCTCTTTGCCCTGGCCTGCCGTTGCCACTGGAGTAAACTAAATGGTACCTGGGTTCCAAGGAAGTCTGTGGAAAACAGGAGCATTTCCTTTCTTAAGTCTTCTCAGTGCTAAAGGTAGTCAGTCATTGCAGTGGACAGTAAAAATCACTAGTGGTATAGAGGAACTGAAACTTTTTTTTGGTAGTTCCTTTAAAATATGCACATATTAAGAGCACCGTCTGATCTTCCAGAGGACCTGGAATCAATTTCCAGCATCCACATGGTGGCTCACAAATGTCTGTAACTCCAGTTCCAGAGGATCTGACATCAGGCACACACATGGTGTACATGCATTCATGCACGCAAAACATCCATGCTCCACATCATTTATGGATTTCTATGTTTCTTCATATCTATAGAAAGGGATCATCATCTAGTTTATTTTTCTTTGTGCTTGCTTTCTTCAGCAGGATCTCACGCATGCGTGCTAGGCAAACGTTCTACCACTGAACTTTATTTCCTGACCCCTGGTATTCCACATTTAATTTATCAATGAAAGTGCGTTTTGTGTAGAATAAGCATCCTTTTGTGTAGCACTCTTTGTCTGCATACGTGTATGATTGTAGGTACCTGAAGTTAAATCCTAGAAATGTAGGTCACAGTCTGTGAACATTGCTTATGGACAGTTTGCCCCAGAAAATTCCTTAGTATGTTCAGAACAGCATCCATTAACACACACTTGAATAACAATAATCATCATTTGTTCTGATGTCTGCCAGTCTGTAAGGAGAGCATTTTATCACTAAGTAGCATTTTTTAAAATGTTCTCTCATTTATTAGCCTTTGGAAATTCTAGTGAACTACTTGTACTTTCTGTTTTTGCTGTATTCTGGGCTGACTTATAAACAGCACTTCTGTGCTGAAGATGTTAACTCTTGGGGCTGGAGAGATGGCTCAGTGATTAAAAGCAATGGCTGCTCTTCCAGAGAACCTGAGTTCAATTCCCAGAAACCACATGATGTCTCACAACCATCTGTAATGAGATCTGATTCCCTCTTTAGCTTGCAGGAATACATGCAGGCAGAACACTGAATAAATAAATAAATAAATAAATAAATAAATAAATAAATCTTTTAGGTGGCTCATGCCTTTAATCCCAGCACTCGGGAGGCAGAGGTGGGCGGATCTCTGTGAGTTCGAGGCCAGCCTGGTCTACAGAGCGAGTTCCAGGATAACTTCCAAAGCAATACAGAGAAACCCTGTCTCAAAAAAAAAAAAAAAAAAAAAAAAGGAAAGAAAGAAAGAAAAGAAAAACAAAAAAAGAAAAAAAAAAAAAGATGTTAATTCTTGCTACTGGGGCAAAAACTTCAAAAGAAGGAGGCCTCCTGGAACCAGTTGTAGAACTCTTGGCCAGAACAAAATATCGAGCCGTAGTTCTCATGGCAATTTATCTGTTTTATCTTCTATTCTCTTCCTATATTTACGAGATGTTCCTGATAGCCTAGGCTGAGATTTTTAAGGGAGAAATTTAGATAAGAAACAATCCCTTGAGATGGAGTCACTCACCATGACCTTGTCTCCAGCACTTTACTATCATCATTTACAAAATTACAAAATAGTTTTACAATAAAACTTCCCTAACAATAAAACTCCATGTGTCATCGGAAGTGGGCTTACGTGTATGATGAAGAAAGCTGTAAATAAAAAATAATTAAAATAGCTTAAATTTACACCCTGAAGATTCATAACAATTAGGTACTAGATATTAAATAATAACTGACCATAAAAATGTATTAACCTTTTCTTGGAAATATGCCTTTTGCCTTGGATGCTTTTGCGCTTTACTGTGCCAAATGACAATGATGTTGTCTGTACTATCCGTGATTGCTTCACTAAACACATCTTCTAAGGATTTTAATGTGTTTCATTATTATAAAAATCCTTGCTTGAAAGCTGCAAAATACACTCAGATTCAAACTTCCTCTGTGTTTGTCACCACCAGACCCTTACCCACCTAGCCTTCAAGGACCTTTGTCCCAGGAACCCCCATACCCAACTGGGGTGGTCCGTGGCATCTTGCATATGCAGTTGTGGTTTTCCTGGTTTATTATTTGCCTTTTAAATGTTTATTATAGACTTAACAGCTTTTTTTAGACTAGAGTTTGAATGTGTAAATAGTTAGATCTTTCATTTTCCTTTTGTCCTTTATCTTGACAGAATTCTTCACTCAAAGATGAAATGCTATATTTTCTTCTGATTTAATAATTTAAGCATTAGTGTATAGGCTTTGCATTTTTTCCTGTGATCCTGAAGTTTTTCTGATAACCAGCATTAGCAGGGTTTCTTGTCTAGCATGCCAGCCCTACTACGAGAGTCAGCAATACTTACTGTTTAAATCCCAACTGATTCCTTACTTAGGTTTCACAGACATTTCACCAGAAGAGTTGAGGCTTGAATACCATAACTTCTTAACCAGCAATAACTTACAGAGCTATGTAAGTTCATTTCCTGTTCCTCTACCTCAATAGCAATTGGCTGTCAGTTGTTGTTTCCTGTGTTTATAGTGGCTTGCTTGTGTTTGGGCATATTTGGTGAGGACTGTTAATTTTTTTTTTTTAAATGGGCCATTGCCTTTTTATTTCTTCTATTTTCTTTAAAATTGTTTAGTTGTGTAAATTAATAATGATGTACTATAGTGATTAGGAATATTATTTTTATTATAAATTACCCATCAACCAGTCCTAGAACTCAAACCATCTGTCTTTTGGGAAAATATTATTGCTTTTGTTAGGTGCAGATCCCATGAATACTAGAAAAACAAAGTGATATAAACAGCAGTTCTGCTAAATAGATTAACACCTTTGAATACCAGACATTCAAAAGAAAGAAGTCTAAATGGGCGGGTCTGTAGAATAAGATGGGTACCTGAAGGAAATGGTCACTTGTGTTGTCTACAGCCAGGACTATACTATGCTAGTACACATAACTCCTGTCCTGTCCAGACAGCACCGTTTCTCACTGCCAGGGAATCAACCATGAGATACAGGCAGTCAGAGAGCAGAGAGGGGCTCCTAGGGCTGGGGTATCTCTGGCAAACAAGAGCAGGGGTTGAGCATTCAATATTGAGTTATTTTTGTCTTCTCTCTTCAGCTAAATTCTGTTCAACAGCTAGTAACCCAGTGGAAGAATAGGATTAATGAACTGAAGAATTTAAATATGTCAACCAAAGGAGCTCTGGTGAGTATTGAAGAAACTTTTTCCAAGAAGTATCTCATCTATAACACTTTGTGTTGTGTTTTTGAGACAAGAGCTCACTAACAAGACCAGGATGTCCTACAACTTGCCATGTAGCCCAGGTTGGTCTTGAACTCAAAACCACCTGTCTCAGCTTCCTCCTTACTAGCATTATAAACATTATCCACTATGCATAGCTTTTTATTGCTTTTTGTTTGTTTCTTGAGACAAGGTTTCATCTGGCTGGCCTGGATCTCAACGTGTAGACCAGATTGGCCTAAAACTTACAGAGATTCTCCTGCCCCTGCCTCAAGTGCTGAGATTAAAAGTGTGCACTAGTTCTATTGCTTTATTTTTTAAATTTTTAATATTTTATGTATGTTTTCCCTAAGTGCATATGTGTACACATATGTGCCTGGTCCAGTGGAAGTCAGAAAAGGTGTCAGCTGTCCTGGAACTGGAGTTACAGACTAGTTAAGAACTGCCATATGGGTGCTGGGAATCAAACCCAGGTTCTCTTGAAGAACAGGCAGTGTTCTTAGCCTCTGAGCGGTCCCTCCAGCCCCCCCTGGTACTTTTGGCAGAGGATTCTTCATTTTGAAGGGTAAAATCTCTGTGGAGAATTACCTCTGCACATGGTCATTTGTAGTTGAAGCCCTAAAAACTTATTTGTTTCTCAGAAAAGTAGGGACAATTATGCTTTTTTAAAAGCAATTTTTAGGTAAAAGTGCCAGCATACTTCTTTAGTTCCAGCAGTAGGGAGGCAGAGGTAGGCAGATCTCTGGGAGTTTGCTGACACCCTGATAGACACACTGAAGTCCAAGACAGCCAGGGCTGCTTAGAGAGACCTTGTCTCAAAGTAAATAAATAAAAGTTTTTAGCCTAAAGTTTTTAACTGGGGGTAGGACTAGCTTTAAAAACTGGGAAATGATTTGAGTAGACTGAGCATGCTCTGATAGCCTTTTCACCTGTATCTAGAGTGCTTCACAAATTTAACCTTATAAACACCGAAGTGTACTTTCTTAAAAAGCTAATTTTATTTATTCTTGAAATTTTTGCATATGGATACAATGTGTCTTTTTTTCACGCTTTTCTGATTGTAATATGTGTTGTTTTTAGAAATTTTAACAAGTGCAAAATTATAATCATTCCTCAACCAGAGATAATCATCTTTCACTTCTACACATTTTTCTACAGTTCATATATGAGCACTTTCCCACCAGCCTGGTCCCACAGCAACATCAGCTGCAAATAACACAGAGATGCTGTATAAATTATGAAACTGTTAGCCATTGGCTATCTTTGATTAACTATTAACACATTTTTCTATTAATCTAAGTATTTCCATGTGGTCTTGGAGTACCTGGTATGCTAGACCTGTGTCTCCTTTGCCTGCTACATCTCTGCAGAGAAGAGAGCGATTTCCTGTTTGTCCCTGCTTATATTCTGATTCTGCTCAACTACATCACTTCCTGCCTGTCTGTACAGACCTCCAAACCTCTATGGTTAACTAGTGGCAGTATCTGCCATGCTACGTCACTTCCTGGCCAATCAGTGTTTTATTCATCAAACAAGGAGACAAACATATATACAGAAGAGCACCCCCATCAGTTGGTTGTACATTTTATAGTGTATTATATCCTTTTCATGATCACATGGGCATTTTGTATGCTAGATATTCAAATGCATATTTAAGTAATACATTTTTAAAATGTAGATGTTCCAACAGTATATGAGAATTATTCATCAAGCACTGTACTATTTGTATTTTTTTTTTTTTTAAAGCTGTCTGATGTAAAGGATGTAGCCAGTCAAGCAATGCCTCCTGCATTTGGATTTGGAAATAAGCAATCAGGGACATTTGGGTCATCAGGTAAGAGCCAGAGTGTGGCATCTATTGCTGACTCAGAAAAGTGGAATTCTATAGGTTTCAACTTTGCAAAGCCTGAATCAATATTTTAAATACTTCTCACAAATTTCTCCATTATGGAGCCTTGAAGAACTTACTTCAACAAATGCTTGAGAAAGGTCAAAATGGGGTGTGGTGGGCATGCTGTGAAAGACACTATTGCTCAGCTAATAGAAGTACTTCTGTTTTTGAGACATGGTCTCACTATGTAGCAGAGACAGGTGGATCTCTTGAGTTTGAGGCCCTCACACATGCAAGGGCGTTCCAAGACAGCCAGGGCTACACAGAGAAATCCTGTCTTTAAAAACAAACAAACAAAGATGAGGGCCAGACTGGCCCTTGCACCAAGACTGCCTCAGGGATCTGATGGTAGGGTACCAGTGTGGCAGCAGGTGCCTCTGGGAACTTGTCATCGCACAGCTGTGTGTGGCAGCTCTGGTGAAAAGCGTGGGAAACCAAAAGTGTGCACCCTGCTCTCTCAGACTGCTCGTGGATGCAGGTGAATCATGGTAACAGCTGCCGGGGTAGTGGGGTTCAGAGGGTGTGCTCTGATCTTGTTTTCACTTGTCCCCTAAACACTTCAGTGTCTGCACATCTGAGAGAAGAGAGAGGAGTGGCATGGCCGCATTTCCTGACTGTAATCTTTGTCTGTAGGTTTTCCAGTGAACAACAGCAGCAGCACTAATGTTCAGAACTTCAGTTTTAAGACAAGCTCTGGGTTTCCCACTGCCCCTTCTGGAGGCACGTCTACTTTCGGGAGTCACCCAGCCTTTGGGGCGGGGCCTTCTGCTGGTTCTGCCATTGCTTCCTCCACTCCAGCCTTTGGATTTGGGAAACCTGAAGCCGCATCTGCTGCCGCATTTTCATTCAAGAGCCCTGATGCTTCCGGTTTTGGATCACCTGGGTTTTCAGGGTTTCCAGCTTCCTTGGCAGCGAGTCCTTTTGGCCATGCAATGGCCCCAGCCTTCGGAGGTGGCAGTTCTGTGGCTGGTTTTGGTAGTCCTGGCCCACAGTCTCAGACTGTGTTTGCCAAAGCTTCTAATGACATCTTTGGAGGTAGCAGCGTATCAGCCTCCCTCCCCGTCTCTGCCACAAATAATGTACTGTTCACACCCAGGGATCAGCTGACTAAGGAGGAGCTGGAGCAGTTTCAGTCCCAGAAATTTACCCTGGGGAAAATCCCATTGAAGCCACCACCTGTGGAGCTCCTGACTGTATAAAAGGGTAGCTTCAAATACAGAAAAGAATGGCCTTAGCCAGCCAGGTGCATGCCTGTGGTCTGGCAGACAGAGAAGGGATGCCACAAATTCAGGGCCAGCTTGGACTGCACAGAGTAAGTAATAGACCAGCCAGGTCTGTGTGGGACCCTCCAAGAAAAAGATCTGAATGGTTTTTAAATGTTTTTTCAGTGCCAGGCATCACTAGGCCCTCACACATGCAAGGCAAGTTCTAACTGAGCCATACTCCAACCCTAAATACAGCTTTTAAGATTGTCTTGGATGATTGATATGTATATTATGTAAGGAATGTAAGCTTTTCATAATTTGAAGGATTTCAAAGGTTAACACGTTTGTTTGGTTTTTTTATTTTTCTTTTTTTTTGAAAACCTAGCTAAATAAATCACAGCCAAAAAAAACTCAATAAGCAAGGGAAACTTTTTGTACTGTAATTATGAGTGGAACTAAAAAATATAGTGTACTGAATAAAGTAATTTTTCTTATTCTATTTCAATTTACTATCCATCCCTCAATAGGGATGTGAAGAGTGGATGCTGGAGATCAAACCCAGGTACAGTGTCTTGTGCATGTCACTGAGCTACATCCCCCAACCCTGACTTTAAAAACTATGTGTATGGATATTTTACCTGCATGTATGTCTGTGTGCCACTTGCATGCCTGATGGCCATGGAGGTCAGAAGAGGGTGTCAGAGTCCCTGGAACTGGGGTTACAAATTGTGAGCCACCATGTAGATACTGGGAATTAAACCCCAGTCCCAAGCTCTGCGCTGTGTCTCTGGTCCTAACTCCTGATTTTCTAACCTGGAGGAGAAACATGGAAGGTGCTGAGGAGACAGCTGAACAAGTAAAGCAATTGCCGCATGCATGTGAGGACCTGAGTTTGGATCCCCAGGAATTAGGTAGGTGTGGAAGTGGTCAGTCTATCATACCAAGACTGGAAGGACAGAAACAGGTGGATGCCCAGAACTTTAACCATTCTAGCTAGGTCAGTGATTTCTAAAAACCCTGTAAAAAAACTAAGGGTGGAGAATGGCAAGGATAGACACCCAACCCCAACCTTTGGCCACCTCACATACCTATGCACAAATGTACATGTGCATATATCAGGCCAAAAAATAAATGCCTTACCTAATGGAAGATGGGCATGCTAAATATTCATGCATACATGCAAAAAAAAAAAATTGAGTTCCTGATACACTTTAACCAGTGTGACTCCCATCAGGGGCTTCAGCATGTGAAACCAAATCCATACTCAGGTTTGGTTTTATGCTTGATATTCCGAACTCTCCTTGGTAATTGTTGGTAAGTAGAATATAAATTGTTTCTCCTTTGGTCTATGTGACACAACAAATAGAATCTAGAAATTCTGTCCCATGAACCATAGGGCATCAAATGAGAAGTACCTATAGATGAATGCTTAATCATTCCCGTTGCCTGTGATACTTACAAAATACAAATGTATTCCTCATGAGCTCCATATACTGGGAATCCAAAGTACAAATGCAGTGTATGCTAGCACCTGCTCTGTCCTTCAGAGGAGTCTTCTGTCCCCTCAGTGTGGCAGAGGGAGAAACAGGGAAGTGGTGCTGGCTGAGCCCTTAGAGTGAACCTGTTCTCTCAAGGCTGTGTAAGGGCTCCCAACCCATCCAGAAGGGGCTGCCCCGAGGGCCCACCTGAGTGTCACACTGCTGGTTAAGGCTCAGTGTGAGAATGGGAGGCTGCATTCTGAGCCTAACCATTGATTACTGACTCCCTTAGGTTGGTTAACTCCGTGTCCTTAAGGCTCTAAGAAAACACACAGAGGACCTCATCAGTCTCAAGGATGTCAGATATATATATATATATATATATATATATATATATATATATATATATATACACACACACACACACACACACACACACACCTGCTGGGCATAGTAATTTGTAATCCTAGGCCTAGGGCTAGCCTAACGTACTTGGTGAGTGCCAGGCCAGTAAGCTACCCTTTTAGAAAACAGGGTAGATAACACCTGAGGACCAATGTCAGAGGTGGTCCTCTGGCCTCCACATGCATGTGCATACCCATGCATACACACCTGCACATGTAAAAGCAACATGTACATACCTATACATGAAACTTTAGGTCTGTTATACCCAGATAATATATCCAAACTGTGTCTTTCCACTGACTGAGGCTTAGAAATAAATTTAATTATTCCAGGTGATTCCCTAGTTAAGTTTGGGAAACTAGCCTCTCTAGCTGCATTTTAACTACTTTAAGTATTTGACTTATGGGTTTTTTTTTTTTAATTGCCAGTCTATTTCTGTGGTCCTGCACATAACAAAACAAACAAACAAATCAAATCAAATAGTGTAGAGTTGTCCAAAAATGATGAGTTATTTAAAACTAAAAGCAGCAAATCCAACAGTGTGGATCCAGACTGTATCCATGTACACTGGCATGGGTGTCAGGAGCTAGGAGACTTAAGAATTCCTAGACTCAAGTAATGGACAGACTAGAGGCAGCTAGCCTAACTGACCCTAGAGAGACTCAAGCAAGGGCTGTGCCACATCTGTGTCAGCAAGAAGCAGTTGTAGGGGAGCTAAGCAACTGAGAAATCCCCACAGCTTCTTCCAGACTCCACTCACCCAGTCACAGCTAGTGGTAGACTCACAGAGCAAGTGTGCCCTGGGAACTGAGTAAGAGACGGTGAGCTGGGCCTCCGTGAGCTGTGCAAGAACTGCCTCCGTAGTTCTTAGCACACAAGACATCTGGCCACCAAAAAGAGAGAAAATACAAGTTTAAAAGGTATATAAGCCAGATAGGGTCTACAATCCCAGCACTCAGGAGACAAAGGGTTGTCTTGAGTTTGAGGGCATAGTTCCAACATGGCCTCAGAGTAAACTCTTGGCTTTAAAAGGCACATGATTTGGCTACACAAAAGGGTGACAGTTCTGTTTAAAACATCATTGGTTAATTGTGGTAATTTGTGTATTGGAATATAGCCTTTTCAAGTGACCTATAAGAACAAAATAATTGGGAAAGATTTGTAATCAGTCTAAAAAGGTTTTCTGTTAACTAGTATGCACTATGTGATCCAATTTAAAAAATATATATGTACAAATATACTACCTATATGGGAAGTACTAAAAGTTAATGCTGGCTCAAGTTTTAGTGTGTTCTTGCTATGTAACAGGCAGTGTTACATAAAATGGCTAATTTCATCTTGCCTATATCTAGGTGCTGTAACCATGATCTGCATTTTCTAAATGAAAATACCAAGATCTGGAGATGTTAAATGCCCACCTGAGGTCAGTCAGCTAGCAAGAGGCTGGATTGGATTGTGACACCTGGCCTTGCAGCCTTTCCTTGCCTCTACCATGGGGGTGTCCTGGGTTGTGAGCCCTTCCTCTTTTGCCTGTATTTCCTGCACATGCATTGCCTTTGGGGTGTGCTCCAGGTCCCCTCTTGCCAATACTCACTTGAGCATTAGTGTCATTAGTGAAGTTCAGCATCTTAAGATGCAAGGTGAAGGGAGTCTCAGGACATACGGACTCTGCGCTCCCCTGCCAAGCTCCATCCCATTCTGTCTCAGATGAGGGCCAGCTCCTGCTGCCTATCCACGTAAAGGCCCTGAAAGAGAACATGCAAGTGGCAAGACTCCATGGAGTCGTGGGGACAGGAGACTCACACAGCCAGGTGTGATGAGGCTGTGCTGCTTGTGATGCTGGGTGGGGGCCAGTGCTGGACCCCTTAACCGCTCCACATCTCAGAGCGAGCTTCTAAGCAAAGAGACAATGCACCTGTGGAGACCAGGTTTAGTTGAGTCATCTTTATTTTATACCAGCTGGGTGAGATGGAGTGAGCTAACTCCTAAGTCTTATCCAGAGCCGATAACATCCGTGTCCATGTTTATGGGAAGATTAAATTTGAAACAGTATAAGTGTTCAGTACAAACCCTTATGCTCCAAATTCCATTATTAAGGAATATCACACTGGGTCCGTATAGAAAAACTGACAAACAGAAACTCGCAGGGAAGTGACTGCCCCTCCTCCTGGCTAACATTGTCTCCACAATCCAAGTGTTAAGGCTCAAGCATGTGCCACAATGCCCAGCCAGCCTAAGTGGTCTGTCTCATGTACCATCTTAGTTATGTTCTATTGCTGTGAAGAGACACCATGACCAGGCAACTCAGTAAGAAAGCATTTAATTGGGGCTGGCTTAGTTTCCGAGGATTAGTCCAATAGGCAGGGAGCAGGTGACAGGCTGGGATATGCTGGAGAAGTGGCTGAGAGCTCCATATATCCTGACCCATAGGCGGAGAGAGACACTAAGCTTGGCCTGAGCTTTGGGAACCTCAACATTCACCTACAATGACACACTTCCTCCATCAAGGCCACACTAGTCGTTCTACCCCAAGCAGTTCCACTCGCTGGGAACCCAGGATTCAAACATTCTGAGCCTACTGGGGGGGGGGGGCATTCTCATTCAGACCACTGTGTACACATCGCTCCAGTGTTACTTTATACACAGCCTAATACACTATTTTGTATCATTATTTACAAAACATCTTGAACTTTCCATGTTAGTAGCATTATAGATTTATATGGCTGCTGTCCATTGCTAATTGATTTAACCATACCCCCAGTTACGGGTCAACAATATTAAAAGTGGCAGATTCTAGAACATAGGCCTTTACACCATTGTGAATATAACTGAAAATGCTGAGTAGAAAATTGACTAGTTTTCTTATTAAATGCCCCCTACCTCCCCACAATACAGGTCTTGAAAACAAGGTGCTGCAATTAGTGTATCCGGCAAAGAGAACCACAAGGGTGTGGCAGGCTTGTAATGGGTTTGTTTAGGGCATGGGACGTCCCCATGGGCCCTGGCCATGGGGTTCTTGGTCCCCAGGTAGTGGTGCTGTGGAAGGAGAGTGTGGGAACTTGAGGCAGTAGGACTAGCTGGGGCAAGTGTGTCAGTAGGGGCGGGCCTGTGCTTGTTGGCTGCCATAGTGTGAATGGCTCTGCTCTACTGTGTCCTTCCTGCCGGGAGCTGAAGCCAGGAGCCCAAACAGCCCTTGAGCTTTCAGTCGGCTGGTATAGGGCTTAATCTGCCATGTTTCTTTGAAAGAATAGCGGTGCTTCCCGGTGTTTATTTAAAGTCTCACTGTGTAGCCCTGGCTGCCCTGGGCTTACAATGTACAGGCTAGCCTCAAACTCAATCTGTTTGCCTCTGCCTCCCAGGGTACTGGATTTAAAGGGGTGTGCTGCTATGCCTGCCACCATGCTTCTTTTTATACTCTTTCAAGGAGCCCCCAGAACCAGTATGATTGATGGTTATTGTTACTGAAAGACACCTAAAAGCCAGGCAGTGGTAGTTCAAGCCTTGAATCCCAGCACTCTGGAGACAGTGGCAAGCAGATCTCTGTGAGTTTGAGGCCAGCCTGATCTACATAGCGAGTCCCAGGACAACCAGGGTTACACAGAAAAATATTGTCCCCACAAAAAACAAATTAAAAAAAAAAAAAAAACAAAACAGAAAACAAAGAAACAAAGAAGGAAGGAAGAAAAGACACCTGGATTAGTAAAGCGCCTCTGGTGCTTAAGTACTCGCACAGAGATTTACTAAGTCGGAGGTTTGAGGAGAATTGGGGAGGGAGTACTTGCGTTCTCTCTGTCTCTTCCTCTCTCCCTCTTCCCCCCTCCTCCCCCCTTCCCTTCCTCCCTCCCTGGTAGCTTCCCTGTCACTGCCTCGCTGCCATGTTGGCCTGAAGCTGTGCGCCAGTCTTTCCTTACTCTGATGAAGCCTGACATCTCACCAAGGCACTGTTAAGAACTGCTGTGGCCGGCACTGCATGACGCTGTTCTGGGCGCATCTGAACTAGAGAAGAGGGCTGCCTGACGGCATTGCCAACGCCCTGAGGTTGCTCTCTGCTCTACAGACCAGTTTTCCAAACGTGATGCTACTGAATCTACAAGCCTGGCACCGGTCCAGAGATGAATTTCACAAGGCAGGCCAGGGAGGGGAAATGGCATAGGGAGAAATGCCACCTTAGGCAGCTATATGGCCGGGAAAACTGTGGCAGGCCTTGACTTCTAGAACCCCAGCTTTCCAAGTGGCACAGAGCTTCTGACTAGCCCAAGTTGAGAGCACAGGGAGAGGAGAACTCAGGAGTAAGATAAAGGCTACCCCGATGATTCTGCTCTCTCTGGCCTCTTCTTTGTCTGGGGTACAGATCACAGCCATCAACACCTGCTCTTTATCACTTCTGAAACTTCGACTCTGTTCTTCCAAGCCTCACCAACCTGCAACCCTCAACCAGAGTTCCAGGGATGGTCTTGACGCCTCCTGTTCCAAACACAGCGCTCACCCTGCCCCATCTCCTTTCTGAGGCCTGTCGCCACACCCAGCCTTGTCCTCTGCTAGACCTCATGCTGCTGACCTTGTCAGTGGCAGTCCCTCCTCCCAGGAAGAGACCAGTGCAAACCTCGTGCAAAGCGCGCCCGCTGTCATCTCGCTTCTTTCAGGACTCACACTTGAACACGGTGTGACACACGCACATGAAGCCACCACCAGAGCCAGCGTATCTCCATCCCCGTGTCCACAGCTGCTCTGCAGCCAGCAGTCCCTCTCTGCAGCCTGGGCAGCTGCCCACCACTCTGACATAGGAGATGGGGCTGCTTTTCCCAGTGTAAGGAAACAGCTTTTTCATGGAGTCACTTTTTAATTACTTTATTACATTTTTATGTGTTTTGCTTGCCCGTATTTATGTATACCACATATGTACATATACTTTTCACCACATATGTATGTGTACCCCATGTGTTTTGTGTAACATGTGCTTGGTGCCCATGGAGATCAGAAGAGAGCTCCAGGCACCCCTGGAACTGGAGTTACAGATGGTTGTGGCCACCATATGAATGTTGGGAATTGTTCCTAGGCCCTCTGCAAGACCAGCAAATGTTAACTGCTGTGCTGTCACTTGTAACATGAAAAATAAAAGCCCAGAGACAGATACTGGGGTCAAGCTGAATATCAGAAAAGCAAAGCAACCAAGTCACTAGTTCTTTCCTCTGCCTCAGGCTGAAAGGGCTGATCCTGTCTCCACGAGCTCTCACCGAGCCTCAGATGCTGCCTCAGCTCAGCATGGCTGGAGAGTCAACCCTTCCTATCCTCAATGTGGCTGGAGAATGAATGACAGCTCTGAAACTCGCTCCTGTCTTAAATACCTCTCATGAGTCCTAGAATTAAAGGCATGAGCTCTCTTTTAGACTGATCCAATGTAGCTGTGGGTGGCCTTAAACTCAGAGCCTTCTGCTTTGTCTCTTGAGTCGTGAGATTAAAGGTGTGTTCCACCACTGCCTGGCTTCTATAACTGTTTGCTATTTTGATTCCAGTGGCCTTAATAAATCATAAACAATATTCCACCACAATCACTCAAGATCCCTTCTCGTTTTTTATTATATGTATTTGTATATATGGCTGTGCACTATGTTTATACAGTGCCATTGGAGACCAGAAGGGATCAGATCCTCTGGAGCTGGAGTTGCAGATGATATATGATTGTTGGGGATTAGACATGAATCCTCAGGAAGAGCAGTCAGTGCTTTTAATTGCTGAGTAGCTGTGTGAAAGGTCACCTGTGTTCCTCTGTCTGTGGTGGCTTGCTATTTTTTAAATTGGTAATAACATTTTATGGATTGACTACAATTTTGTTTAGCTACTCATTTTTGGATAGACAATGGATTGTTTCCAAGTTTAGGCATACTTTTGTTTTTTATCTTATGTGTATAAGTGTTTATTCTGCATATATGGATATGTACCTTGTGCGTACCTCCTGGCTTCAGAAGTCAGAAGAGGGCATCAGATCCCTTGGTACTAGAGTTGTAGATGGTTGTGAGCCACCATGTGAGTGCTGAGAGCCCATCTTCTGCAAGAGAAGCCAGTGCTGGTGGCCTCTACGCCATCTCCCCAGCCCCGAGGTTCAGCATTTTAGAATAGATACAGACATCAGTGTGGAAGTCTGTGTGGTCGCTGACTGTTTTTTGCAGATTTACAAACTGAGAAAGGACCCCCCCCCCTTTACAGCATCCCCTGTGTTCTCCCCTCCAGTGCTCTTCCTGGCTGCTCCTTTCCGTTGTCCTCACTGTGACCCCTCTCCACATAGACAGGAAACTTAATGCTGGGGCTGAGGACCTTATAGGATTTGACTTTGGAAAATGCCACTGGAACATGTGCTGAGATGTGCCAGTCCCCGGATTTGGCCATGGCTGTGGCTAGGAATTGCTTCAGAACTCCACCTGGTCGAGAGTCCGAAGCTGAGCGACCCCAGAACATCCTTCTCAGGAGGTGGGGGAGGAACACCTAGAGAGACAGTTCAAGTTTCCCTATGTGTGTGTCCTTTATGCTTATGATGATTGAGCATTTAATAATGTCTGACCTATCCCCTCCCCTCACTGTTCTGGTCACCCCTCACCCTCTGGTCCCCCGTGACATCTGACTACAACCTGGCATAAAGCCTGACCCAGAGAGGACAATAATTTGTTGGCTGAAAGGTGAGTTCCCATTGAAAGTGGCCTTCCCTCATTCTTAGGGAATAACTACCAGTCACATACAGCCCTAGACAAATATGACTGGATCTAAAAGGTGAGGAAAGAAACGTGTCCTTATTAGAAGAAATAATCCAAATACTAGCACTGTAAGATAACAAAAGTACACCGCCTTGTTTCAGTGATTGTAGGTAGCTTCATTGCCAAACCAAGAATTCTCATAGCTGAGAATTCACTGCTACTGATATACAGGGTGGCTTCTCTTTTGAATTGTGATTGTTGTGGAATTTAATCCACATGCAATGAAATGTACCTCTTTCTGGTGGGTGGTGGCTCTCAGCATGCTGACAACTGTATAGGCCTGTGTGAATACCACACACTCAAGAAAGAGGACCCCAGAAAGCTCTCTCCCCGTGCTGGCAGTTCCCAGCACTCATGCAGAACCAGCCTGCCTCACTCACACTGTAGACTTGTTCATTGAGGGACACCCTTTTCTTTTCCTCAGTATATAGTACTCAAGATTCATACTTACTATTCCAGTCTGAAAAAAGGAGTTCTTAATTGGTCTAAATAATAAAAACCCAGACTCAGATAAAGAAATACTGAGACATCAGAAAGAAGGAGCAAGCCAAAGCCACCTTTACCTCCTTAGCCTCTCAGCGGACCAGAGAGCGAGTTCCTGTTTCTTCCTGCTTATATTCCCTCTCTGCTCAGCCATCTCACTTCCTGTCTGTCTGCACAGACCTCCAGACTTCTATGGTTGGCTAGTGCAAGTTCCATCCTCCGATCTTCAGTCTTTATTTGTACAAGCAAGATATCACCACAGCAGTCTGCATTTTTGTTGCCGGGGAGTAGTCCTGTATGTGGACAGCAGTTTTACTTATTCTTTCGTTGCTGACATTCTTCCTACTTCTGTGAGTGTGTGAGGCAGAACACATATTCATGAACATATACGTGGGTGGAGACCAGAGTCTCAAATGTCCTCAGTAGACCTGCCTACCTCCTTTGAGACAAGGTATTATACAGGACTGTCCTCCAACGCCAACTGTAGCCATCTTCAGAAGTCCAGCTGATCCTGCTCACCAGAGATAACCTCAGCTGGGCTTGTGACCTTTGACCTTTCCTCCTGGTAGGGAGGGCCCCGGGACCTTCAGCTGAGTACCTGACTACTCCTCCCAAGCAGTTGAAAACAAGTGTTCCCTAATTGCAGGTAGCCTCGGGTTCTCAGGGAGGGCAGAGATGATAGAGGTAGGGAGCCAGAAGCTCAACATTTAGGCTAGAGAGCCTCAGGGATCATCCTGTCACTGCCTCCCAGCACTGGGGTTCCAGAAAGCCTGGCATTTTCCCATGGGTTACAGTGACTGAATTTAAAAGTCCTTGTGCTTGCGAGGAAAACACTTCCCCACCAAACCGTGTCCCCAGCCCTTTGTGGACATTTGAGTGTAGGTCTGCTGTGAATGTGCCCTTTTCTGCCCAGTAAAATCCCAGAAGTTGGATGACTGTGGCCAGTCCGTTCTCACTAGAGCTGTTCGTGAGATGCTTTTTCAGTAAACTTCCATCAATTGTACAAGACAACAGGAGGTCACTGTGACATTCCACACAGCATGCACTCCATGAAAAGCCACCACTGCTCCCAACCTATCCTCATGCTTAAGTTACATCACTTAGAAAAATACAAGGCAGGGTTCAATGTGCATCACAGGCAAAGATGGGTAGTTTTTAGTTTAAGTTCTATGCAATATTCAGGGCATGTCTAACCAAGCAAAGTATTTGTCTTTTATCTGAAATTCACATTTGGCCCACCCTGCACTTTTTGCTCTAACAAAATCAACTTTGATTGGACCTAGGTCTCTGCATATCTGTTTAATAATGCAGATTTGTAATAATGATTGTATTCTTATCTTTTATTTCGGTTTTACTTTTATTTATGTGTGTGTGTGTGTGTGTGAGCTTGTCTGTATGTGTACCATGTATGCAGTGCCCAAGGGAGGCCAGAAGAAGGCATCAGAGCTTCCTGTAACTGGAGTCACAGGAGGTTCTGAGCTGGCCAGTGTGGGTGCTGGGAACTAAACTAGGTTGTCTGCCAAAGCATAAGTGCCTTTAACATACCTCTCCAACCCAGGCAATAATAACTTTAAACAATACAGACAAGTACATAATTAAAAGGGAATGTTCTTGTCACGGTAGTTCAACAACTTTATAAACATACCACAAGCCACTCTACTGGACCCTGTCCACCTCAAAATGACCTGAAGCACAAGAGAAGAAAATGGTGTTCTTTTCCAGAGACGCCTTAGAAACCTCTTCACCTGCTGGCCTTCAGCAAAAAAGCAGAAAACTAAAAGCACGTACCCACTTTCCAGGAATGTGCTCTTCCAGTGAGAGATAGAAGGATATCATAGGCATGTTATTAAAGATCAAAAGCAATGGCAATAATCTCTTGAATGCTTTGAACCTGACAGATCATTTGGAGCCTGGGGTACAGCAGGACTACCTTGGGGCATGTGTACGCTTTGAACCAACCATTGAGCAAGAAAGAACCCAGAGAAACCAAAGTTTTCCTTCCACATAGATCCTGTCGGGAGCCACGATGGTGCACAGAAGAGTGAAGGACGTGTTAGGGTTGATGAGGAGGCAGCCTGTCCACACAAGGACACAAGTGAGCTGCTGTGGCACCAGCAGACTGGTAGGTGAGGAAGCATGCCCCAACATGAGGTGTGGGGTTCCGTTGTGTAGACGGGTAATGGGGTCTTGGGTGTGGACAGCTTCTCATTTGGGTCTGTTTCAGGGGACGGGTGCAGCAAGGTAATAGATATGTAAGAGCAGGGTGAGGTAACTACAGTACATGAGGACCCAGCTCCCTGGGCAGCTACAGCGCAAGCAGACACCATCTAACCAAGTGACCTGCATTCCCATGGCAGTGACTGGCACATTCACTCTGCAAAGGATTGCGCTCAGCCTGAACTCTACCAATCTCTCTCAGTTGGCATCCTGTCACCACAGAGAGTCTGGGGCCTTATTTTCTGGTTAAGTGCTTATTCATTTCCCCATGGCAAAAAAAAAAAAAAAAAAAAATCCTCCCACTCGGTTTGCTTTTATGGCCTTCCCACTGCATTCTCAGAGGCCGGGCAGACAAAGCCTGGTCAAAGATAGGAGATGCTTCAGAGGAGTGAGTCAGAAAGAGGCCCATTGCAAGCTGGCAGGAACCACTCTGTCTGGCTCTCACAGTAAATGGATCTGTAGCAACTTCCCTTGCCATTTCTCTACTCTGGTCCTTGCAAGAAGCCCTTCAGTGAAGGCCAGTGAGTTTCTGCTGACCTGACTAAATGCAATATAATGATCTACCTCAGTCTCGTTTACAGCTGCAGTGTCCCATGCCACTGTATGAACCTGCCATAGTTCCTCCTCTCCTTTCTTGACAGAAGGGAGACTTTTGTAGCAAATTACCAACAATTTCAGGGTGCAGAGTTGGACCACACACTCAGACTCACACACTTCTTTCTTCACCGTCCTTACCAAGCACATGACTGCTGAGCTGTGGCTTTTGCATTTTTAAGGAACTTTGCATCATGCCACCATAACATCACCATCGTGTCACACTGTTGGGTTCCTGTGACCATTGTGCAGCAGGCTGGAGAACCAGAGGCTACAGCATCTAGACTGGCATTTTCTTCACTGTCTTCTGCCCCACATGGTAATCCCATGTTCACCCATTGATGTGTCCTCCAAATCAAACACAAAGCTGCGCATGTCTCCGAAAGCTCCAATGGCCTTGTAATTCATCTTGGTCACCTGAGGTAGGGTCCCCCTCTCCTCAGCCTCAGTCCCACCATGGCAGTTCACAGCATTTGTCACTGGTGGTAGCCATAGGGTTTTGTTTGGTTTAGTGAGTCAAGGT
This sequence comes from Phodopus roborovskii, assembly GCF_943737965.1. Taxonomy (NCBI): domain Eukaryota; kingdom Metazoa; phylum Chordata; class Mammalia; order Rodentia; family Cricetidae; genus Phodopus; species Phodopus roborovskii. Next base: position 25,800,171 of record NW_026126571.1, on the reverse strand, counting down.
CTCACCACATAGCCCAGGCTGATCTGGAACTTGGGGTCTCCTGCATGTTTCCAAAGCACTGGAACTGTATGCTTGGGTCTTCACAAAATATTGTGACAAAAAAAGGAAGGAAGGAAGGAAAAACTTGAACTTTCTGATTTTCTTTCTTCTTTACAGTTGCCCAAGGGTTGCCTGTGACTCAGTCTAGAACCTTCCCTCACCTTTTCCCCGCTTCAGTCCTCCCAAGAAGCCCTTCGGTGCAGCCCTCACACTTGGCACAGGCCAGTGCCTATCTGGTGACCTGACTAAATGCAATATAATGATCTACCTCTGTCTTTCTAGTGGCTGCAGTGTCCCATCCCACTGTATGAACCCGCTATGGTTTAGCCTCTCCTTTTTCAGGGGGAGGGGGGCTTTTGTAATCTTCCAACTTCTGTTCCCCAAAGAGCCAAGATCTAGCCCCGTCCAGAGCCTGTCTTCTTGGCTTTGTCCTGGTGTCTTTTTGGTGAATGGTCCTGATTGCCCCATAGTGCCCTGCTCCTGCGTTAGGACCCATAGCCACCACTGAAGCCATGGCTACCCACTTAGCGGATTTACTAGAGTATGTCTTAGAAAAATGCCGTGTGCCCTTTCTGCTTCAGATACCTGATTCCTTCTTTTTGCCCCTCCTCCTCCTCATCATCATCATCTTACAAAGCTCTCCAGGCCAGTTCATTTCTGACCTTTAACATCATCCAGTGAGTTAAAGCTTGGCTGTATTTCCCATCTCTGCTTAGTTGCTGCTAAAAAGTCTTGTTTTGTTCCAGGGATTGGGGTGGGGAGGGTGGCGCAAAGTCCCTCTCTTGCCTTCATATCCCCAATTGTACCCTGGTAAATGCCATCAAGTGCACTTCCAACTCCATGTCCTACAATAGAAGTTCCCCAACATCCCCCTTCCCACCAAGATCCTACTCTCGCCCCTACCCTGCCACTCACCCACCCGTTTTAACCCTCAGGTTCCTAGGAAAGTTCCAGGGTGTTGTGGAATGCAGTTTCCCTTAGGCCACATTTACTGGGTTTTGTTTTGAACACCTTTCATTTCCTGTCACAATACAAGCAGATTGAACAAGTTCTCTACATTAATAAGGAACAAGTTTAACCAGCGCGTTGCTTCCGGGGGAGGGAGGTGGCTTTATAAGCACTGCACTGTTGGCCTCAACAGCCATCTGCAGAGATATGCCAGGGGAAATGGAAATGGTGTCAGAGTTCCAAGTCTGTGATTAGTGTTCACTTGATTTAGCTCTGCATGCATTGTCGTGTCCTGAAGGAGTGCTTTACCCAGCTTAGATGTCTGATTCACTCGTGACATTGAGAAGAGAGGGGCTTTAAAGGAAAAGCTCCAACTTAGAAGCAAACTGCTGTGCCTAGAGAAATGGCTCACAGTTAAGAGCCCACACTCCTGCAGAGAACACAGCACACCCATCCAGGGACTCACAGCCACCTGGACCCTAGCTGCAGCCCAATGCCTCTGGCTTCCTAGGGCTCCTGCACTCATGTGCACATACTCCCCCCAATGCTCGGATGCACGCATGCACGCACACATACACACACACACAGAGAAACACAAACATACACACACAGACACACACAAACATACACACACACATGCACACACACACACAGAGACACAAACATACACACACAGACACACACACAAACATACACACATGCACACACACACACAGAGACACACACACAAACATACAAACATACACACACACATGCACACACACACACAGAGACACACACACAAACATACACACATGCACACACACACACACGTATAAGTCTACAATAAAGCTTTTGAAAAGTCTTTAATACAGAATTTCTAAGCAAATTATTAATGTTTGAAGCAGAAGAAAAACCAGCCTGGCCTGTGGTCTTTGCTTAATCAAGAGGGAATTTGCATGTTTGCTGATTTGACTTAGATGTTTTCTCACTTAACACTCATGGCATTCAGTTATGTCTTGGTCTATAGTAGACTTTTCTAAAGAACAGTTCCTCTGGGTCTCAGAATCCTGTTCTGGCCAACAGCTCTCTGGGAAGATCCAGGGCCCTGCTTCTTCCTAGTGGTCTGGAGTGAACAGTCTAGCACAGGCTGTGCATGAGGAGACCCCAGAAACCTGGGGACCCATTTTTATACTAGTAGACAAGATTTTTCTTTTTTCTGAGACACAGTTTCTCTGAGTCACTGGATGGGTGTGCTGTGTTCTCTGCAGGAGTGTGGGCTCTTACGTGAGCCATTTCTCTAGGCACAGCAGTTTCTCTGCATTGTTTCAGAGCCTTTCCTGGAGCTCAATCTGTAGAACTCACAGATATCCACCTGCCTCTCCCTTCTGAGTGCTGGGATTAAAGGATACACCAGCAACCCCAGGCTAAGATATTTATGATAGATTAAAAAAATCGTAACTGGCCTATCAAATTCCTGGATTTCATGAATAATGTTGCTTAGGATGTAATGAAATTATAGCTAATGGAGGCTGGGGAGGTGGCTCAGCAGTTAAAGACACTGGCTGTTCTCCCACAAGGCCTGGGTTCAAGTCTCAGCACCCACATGGCAGCTCACAGACATCTGTGAGTCCAGTTCTGAGGGATCTGATTCCCTTTTCTGGCCTCCTTGGGCAGTGAGCACACACATGGTGCACAAACATACATGCAGGCAAAACATCCAGGGACATAAAACAGTACTAAAACTTTAAATATACATATAGCTACTGGGGTTGATGGGATGGCTCACTAAGTAAAGACTCTTGATGTCAAGCCCCAAATTTTGGCTTAATCCTTAAAACCCACATGATGGAAAGAAATGACCGAGTCCAGTTGTCCTCTGACCTCCACATTCTTGTGTGGCACGCGCGTGCGCGCGCACACACACACACACACACACACACACACACACACGAATAAATGAATGCTTTTAAGTATGGCTAGTAGGTATAAAGGTAAATATTGAGTAAAAAGGTATAATAAACCATACGGATGTGGTGAAACTACATGGTTTAAAATAACCGAACTTATAAAGGCCCTGCCCTCTCTCCTGCTGCCTCAACACCGTGTGCCTCATCCATGTGAAATGCCAACGCCGCCCTGTTTCTCGTCCATCCTTTCTTCCACTCTTTGTTAAAGCACTAGGCTTGGCACGGCAAGGTGATTTAGTGGCTGGCTTTCTCGACTCTCATGTTTTTTGCTGAGCTGAGGCTAGGCAAGGACACCAAGGAGGAACTTAGCCGAGAGGCTCATTGTGCCACATTTGGTTATCAGGAAAGATCACTGGGAACCCATCTGCCCCATGGCATTTGAGATGCCTTCGGGAAGGGGAAGAGCATGCCAGTGATGTCTTGCGCAGCCCTGGGAAGCTGACTTAGTGTCACGGGGTTGTGTGGCCTGGGCCCTGCAGGCTCATGCACAGGCAGAGTCCTGTGACCGCACAGAGCTGCACTGTTACTCAGTGTCAGCAACCCTGATTAAGGGAGTGGATCTGAAGCATCTCCCTGTTTTACTGGAAGAGCATGCTTGATCTTGCAGGGTTTAACCTGGCCATTGTAATTTATTAACATAATTATTTTCTGAAAGGGTATGAAATGACTCACAAAACTGCAGTGTGGCTAGGGGTAGCAGTGTACACCTTTAATCTCAGCTCTTGGGAGGCAGAGGCAGACAGATCTCTGTGAGTTCAAGGCCAGCCTGGTCCACAGAGTGAGTTCCAGGACAGCCAGAGCTACAGATTTAGAGCAGAGGCTGGGGAGGCAGGAAGGATAGGAAAACAGGAAACATTTCTGGAAGCTTGTTTTTGCTTTTAATTAAGTGTGTAAGTGGTGGGGGGTATGAATATATAGTGCAGATAAACTCATGGTGCTGGGAAAACGGCACTGTGGACTGCCCAATGGGAATGCTGGGCCAGCTCTGTTTCTCTGGGAAAAGCAGTTTTGTTCTTACCCCCAAACCTTCTCACCAACCACTTGTCCTTTTTATTTTATTTGAAACAAGGTCTTGAGACAAGGTGTAGACCTGGCTGGCCTTGAACACACAATCCTCCATCCTCCCAAGTGCTGTGATTACAGGCATAAGCCACCATATCCAGCTGAGAGGTTTCTCTTGGACATGAAGCTTCTGGGGCCTGTGTCATACAGAGTCCTCTAGCAGAGGTAGAGACGTCAGGCCACAGCGTATATCACAATCATTTCTGTAGGAGACTAAGATTCTGCCCATCAGGGACACGTGTCAGATCTTTAACTTAACTCAGGTGGATTCTGGTGGGTCTCACTGTTAGCCACACCACCATACATGTAACCCGTCAGCAGCTCTGCCTGCCATTCTTAGTAACAAGAGGTCGGGGAACCTTATGCTTCTTGCCCACAGTCCTTTGCTGAACTGAGGTCATGAGCAGGACTGGCTACCACACTTGTCAAGTTCAATGTAAAATGAAACTCCCTTGTTCAAGATCCATGGATTCTGAGATGGGTACACCGAAACATTAAGCCAACTATTGATCCTTTAAGAGTGGGATCCCACAAGTCACCCATGTTTGAATGATAGTCATGAAAACAAAAACAAAAAACCAAAAAACTAAGAGCCTGTGAGGACAGAGGCTGAAAAAGGAACCTCTACCTCCAGTGCTGACCCCAGAGTTGGAAGCAGAGAGAATACCCACACTCTATAGAGGATGTGAGTGCTGGACACAAACACAAGGCTGCTTTCTTTTCTCAAGTTTCTTTTTCACTTCAGCCCTCACATTATAGAACAATGGGTAATTAAGTGAGCAAACAAGCCAGATCTCTGAATGACCTCTGAGTGCGCTCAGTTTGATGATTAGAGTTTTTCTGGGTGAATTCCCACAGAAATTTCCTTCAGGAAAAGGGATGCATGTCCCCACAACCTAACAGTATGTCATGAAAGCTGAAGGAGGGCGCTGGCCTCTGAGTGACAAGAGGTGTGGTGCTGAGAACTGGATGGGGTTTCTTAACGCTTTATCAGTATAGAATTTATATACAGTACTGACTTGTTCAATTTTGGTTTTTTAAAATTACATTTACAGTTATGCAACCACTACTACAATCAGTTTTAGAATGCAATTGTTAACCTCAAGAGAAATCCTACATCTATTAGCAATTACTCCAACCTCCCCAGCCATGATCCTACTTCTGTCCATGTGTCTCTGTGTATTCTGGACACTTCCAATGCATTGAATCATAGAATATGTAGTTTCAAAATCCATCCATGCTATAGCACACACCATTCTGGATATGTTAATTGTAAATGGAATAGGACTCTGCAAGGAATCGTGTGGCTTATTAAAGTCAGGGGAGAGTTGGAATGACAGCGTCATTTTAGACATTTTGTGTTTGAGATGCTTGTTATACATCTAATGGTATCATTCATCCATATATAAAGAGTCATTTATCATTTCCTTCTACCTTACATAGAAGTTGCCTCTAAATGAACCACAGACCTGCAGACCTAAATAGAAAGCTAAAATTACTGTTAAAATTCATACGAGAAAATGTAGGTGACTTGATAGCCGTAAAGATTTCCAAGGTAGAACAACAATAGCAAAAAAAGCATGGAGTTTTTGTAGTAAAGTGATAATTTATACTTTATCAACATTTATTCTTTGAAATACATTTAAAAGAACAAAAAATTTGAGCTGGGTGATGGTGGCACATGCCTCAGCACTCAGGAGGCAGAGGCAGGCTGATCTCTGTGAGTTCTAGGCCAGCCTGGTCTACAGAGTTAGTTCCAGAACAAGCTCCAAAGCTACATAGAGAAACCAAAAAAGAAAAAGAAGATCAGTGGTCCTCACACTGGGAAGGGTGCATCAACAGCCCAGGAAAGCAGATGTGGGCCCCCTTGTCAATGGTTGAGCACACAGGCTGTTGGGTCTGTGCTGGTGGCTGAGTCTTTGGCTTTTGACCAGTGAGAGCTGAGAGGGAGAGAAGCATGTGTCAGCCAGGGGAGAGAGGAGAGTCTGGTGTCTGTCTGTAGCTTGGAAAGGGGTTGTAGGGCTCAGGTTGGTGGGAAGCATCATTGCTGGTGTCCCCAGGCCCAGCAAGACTGGCAGAAGCAGGTGTGGTGGTATCGGCTGTTATTAATAGGTTGAATATTAAGGCTTTGTCCCCAGCTTGTGGATTTGGTCATGTAGAGATGATTAATAAGTCATGAGGGCTCTGACTTCATCAATGAAACCACAATTTGATGGCATTATTGAGGAGTGATAGAGACTTGAACGGAGGGGCCAGGTAGGAGTACATTGATCTTTGAAGCATATATCTTGCTCTGGCCCCTATGTCTGTCTGTCTCTCTCTCTCTTTCTCTCACTAGCTAGTAACTAGCTCTATTGGGTTTGATGGTAACCCAAGAAAGGTGCGCTTACCAGAAGTCTGCAGCTTTGGCTTTTGGGGAATAATGCCGTCTATACTGAAGTATGGGAGTCAAGAGGAGATGATTTTTGAGCTGGGCATAATGGCCTATATCTATCATCTCAGAATTCAGGATGCTTAGGCAGGATTGCCTCAAGTTATGGGCACATAGAAACATTCAGGCTAGTTTGGTGTGTGAGGTTCAGATCCACAGAGACCATGGTGGCCTTGGTAATGAGCAGAATGGTGAGACAGAGACCCTCATTACAGTGCATTCACAGGCAAACGGGAAAAGGATACAGCAAGCGCGCATACTCTAGGCCTGGGGTTGCAAAGTGGCTGGCCAACAAGAAATGGGGACCCTGTCACATGACTGCAAGAAACTGAGTTCTGTTAACAGCCATGTGAGCTTGGAAGACAAGCCTGGGTTTAGGAAGAAATGCTATCCCGCTGACATCCTACCACAGCCTACATTAACCCAAGCTGTGCTAACCTCACACTCACTGTTATGGTTTGAACATGGGCTTACATGGTGAATGTTTGGCTTCCTGTTATCTTAGGAGATGCTGGAAACCTCACACAACACCTTGCTGGAGGAAGGGAGTCAAGGGAGATGCTATTTTGAAGTCTATATCTGGCCCCTGCCTACTCCTTTGCTTCTCACTGCTATGAAGTGAACAGCCTCCTTCACATGCTCCAGCAGTCCAGATGGACCCAGAATCAATAAAACCATCTCTGGAGCTGTGAGCAAAATAAACCTTCCTCCCATGGCTTGTTTCTGCCAGGCATTTCAGGGACAGCTATACAAGATTAATGAATACACTCATAGAGATCATGATAGTGACCTGTGGGCTGAGTGTAAAATGACACTAAGGACTTGTAACTTCCAAGTCAGAGTGACAAGTGTGTGTCTTAGTGACACACACAAAAGCATTCAAGAAGCGTCAGGGGTTTGTTTTAAAATTACAGTGAAGAAAGTATTAGATTTTTTCTTTTTAGTTTGAAAAACTATGGCCAGAAGTTAGTAACTAATTTGTTTCTGAATGAAGTAAGTGAACTTTATTGACAGTGTGCACTCTGGGTCTGGGACTAAACTGGGAGGAAGGGAGAGCCTAGTGGGTAGGGACTGAATTGGGCAAGGGCTCTCTCTGGCAATCAAAGACCTGTCAGAATTAAAAGAAGCCATTGTATGGATTCAGGCATTATGCTGGCCTGCCCCTGTCACCTGGCAGAATGCACTCAGGCAGTACCCTGGTCAGCCCAGAGTTCCATGGTTGGTTGCATAGACTGCACAAAGGACCTCTTTAAAAGACAGACCCTGCCCACTTCCGTTCTCTTGCCCGCGCTCTCTCCCACTCCTCCCGGGGGGGCACACAGAACTTTTCCTGTCTCTTCCTTTCTGTCCTCTCTCTGTCTCTTTACTTCTTTTCTCTTTCCTTCCCCCCACCTTCCCTTTTTGATAAAACTTCTCACTAACCTCTGTCTGCCTGGCATGTTTGTCCCTCTACCTTGGTCACCCTCGCCTGCCATGGAATCTGCCAAGGTCCCCTACGCACTTTACCATAACAGCCTTGGTGACCAGTTGTCCATATGGCCACACTCACTGGCTCTGACCTTCACCAGCAGGGATCAAAGGCTAATCTGGCACTCCATGAGAGTACGCAGTATCTGCAGAATGGGAAGAAGCAGAGAAAAGATGTTAGTAATTATTAAAATGTGTGTGTGCCTCTGTGTGTGGTGTCTCTGTGTCTGTGAATGTGTGGTGCGTGTGCGCGCGCGCGCGCGCGTGTGTGTGTGTGTGTGTGTGTGGTGTGTTGCGCATGTGTGTGGCGTGTCTGTGTGGAGGGTTGGAGGGTGCCTCTGGGGTGTGTGTGTGTGTGTGTGTGTGAGAGAGAGAGAGAGAGAGAGATCTGTGTCTGTGCCGGTGTGGGGCAGCCAGAGAGAGAGGACTCTGTCTTTAAACCTGTCCCCACATCCTCTGTGTTGCTTCCTGGTTGTCGCTTCATCTTATCCTCAAGAGCCTCTTCTGACAGCCGTCTTTTAAAAAGGACGAGCCTGCTAAAAGCATATTTTTATAACCTCTTCAAAGCCTTTGAACGGCAGATCTGTGTGTTGAGTAATGGCCATGAGATAACCAAGCAGCAGCCTCCTCGGGAGGCCTGGCTGAGCCCCCGGGGTGGCAGGGGTGACATGTTGTGGCACAATGGCCCTCATGTGAGCAGGCATGTCTTTCAGGTGCCTGCTGCTGCCAGGCCCAGCTGGCTGTCTACCATTTCAGCCCTCCTTTCCACGTTGGCCCGCCCTTATTTCCTCCTCAGAAACTCTGCCCTTCGCCACACACCACGTGTTCAGTCAGGCCCCATCTGACAGCTGGGACCCCAGCCCAACCCCACAAACACCCAGTGTTCCTTTCACAGGCTCCGGTGTATTCCTGCCAGCCAAGTCCACTTCCTTTACGATCCTTTTCCAGGGCCTCCCTTTCTGGGCCTGTGTACCCAGCCAATGGCTTACACACTTGCTGAAAGGACTCGGGGCTGAGAACTTGGATCAATGGGCTCTTTATTTTTGAACATCAGTAAACAGCACGAATCAGTTGAATGGGTGCAGCCCTGTTCATGATTCCAATGCTTGCTGTGGTCTCCAGCCAGCGTTAGCCCTACTAAGAATGTGCTTGTTACCGCTAGCTAATAAAGAATGTGGCCCTTTTCCCCTAACTTGAACAGACTCCAAAATGTTGGCCTGAAAGATCAGTTTAACACTGGAGAGGCTGAATGGAAAAATCTTTAACTTTCCTTTTGAAGCAGTCCATTGATGTTCTAAATTGTTTTCTTTTCTCTTCCTTTTGGTCCATTCTCTGGCATCGTTGGATCAGCTTGGTGCAAATCTTTTCAAGATTCCGAAAGACATGCCAGGATCGTTTCCACTGACTGAACTACAAATTGTGTAATTAGAGATGAAAAGTTCAGGGGCCTTTAACTTGTGCCTGTGCCTTTGTCGAAATGGACCCCTGTCACTGTGTTTTGGGGTTTGTTCTTGTTTCTCTTGATGTTTGTTTGTGGAACCACTCACAGCTCATTCACTGCCACCAGCAAGGGACACAGCCTCCTCTTTTATTTATTTATTATTATTATTATTTTACTAAAAATAGTCACTGGTGTGGTTAAACCACAGGGACAGTATCCCTTAAAAAGACAAGGTCTAGAGTTGGAGCTAGCCTTGCCTAGTGGGCATGAGACCACACTGAAATAAAAGAATTTAAGGCCCGAAACTATATAATGTCCCCAGCAGAACTGAATATTTATTTAACAATTACCAAAAAAAAAAAAGCATAAACTTTTAAACTTTTGTTCCTATTTGAAATACAAATGGCATATAGGAGGTGACATGGCTTCAGTAGGTACAGCTAACACTTCCCCAAACCCTCTGCATGATAGGAGGGTTCAAAAGCCAGTTCTGGCGGCAGACATCAGGGCTTCAGACCCCAGTCCCAGTACTGAACGTGACTCTGGGCAAATTACTTTCTGTGACCTAGTCTCCTCTTCTGCAAGGTCAGTCAGGGTCCCCAGCCCAGGTTTCTGCCAGGCTCAGGAAAAGCATCCCTGGTTGTCACTGTTGTGCTTCTGGATGACAGGGCCCTTGCAGCCCAGCAGGGTGGCCTTCCCAGCACTACTCTAGAGCCTTCCCCCGCTCCTGCCCACTGCACCTGAGGAAGCCCTAGCTCATCGAATGGCATCTGTTACTCCCCAAATCAAGCTGCCACTACCTCAGTGCCACATGCAGAGCTGCCAGGAAGGCAGCGAGGAGCGGGGAGCCCCAGGCCGCGTGTGAACAGTGCTGCCTTTCAAGGTGTTCTCTGCCTTTTGTCAGTTGCTATTGTCCTCAGTTCATCGTAGTCCTCAATTTTAGGTACCAGTCTCCTTGAGTCACATCTGCCTTCCTTCTACCCCCCCCCCCATTCTGGTCCCAATATCTGTGTGAAAGAGCCACCATTGAATGCAGTGTCTTTAAGTGTCGTAGGGATGTATAAACAGCCCCTAAGCCATCTCGCGTTCCATGCATGATGCTTCAGGGGCAGCTGTCTTTTTTTTAATTATTTAGTTTTGATGGATGTTCATGTGTGTCTGTTCCTGTGCGTGTGTGCGTGTGTGCCTGTGTGTGTGTGTATTGTGTGCATGCATGTGTGTGTGCATGCATGTGTGTGTGCATGCATGCGCGTGTGTGTGCGTGCGTGCATGTGTTCATGTGTGTGTTCATGCGTGTGTGTGCGCGTGTGCGTGCATTGTGCATGAGTGTGTGCGCCCACGTGCGTGTGCGTGCATGGGTGTGTGCACGTACATGTGTGCATGCATGTGCGTATGTGTGCGTGCATGTGCGTGTGCGCCTGTGTGTGCGTGCCTCTGTGTGTGTGTGTGTGTGTGTGTGTACTCTGTTGGGATTACATTCACCATTGCCCCCACCCCTCTCCCACTCTTTGGTTCCCTTCTTTTCAACCATCCCCTCCTGCCCCCACTCTTTTAGCTGTGGTCGTTCAGGTAGCCATAGCTGCGTGATTTTATTTGGTGATGGCCATGTCGGTGTGTCACAGCACCCTCTCTGCCCTCTGGCTTGTACAGTCAGTTTCTACCCCCTTTCCTGCAATGTTCCCTGGGCCTGTGGAGGGGGTGACATCTGTGTCCTGCTTAGGGCTAAGGACTGAACAGCACTGAGACTCCATATTAACAGCTGTCCTCACAAAGAGCTTCTCCGACCCATGCTGAGAGCCGCACTAGTCTATAGATAGAAACATAAAGATTTAGAAAGCACTTTGGCTCTATGTTCATTTAGCAGAGCTTCAGTAGTACCTTCTCCGCTAGGCCCTGCGACCTCCCCAGCCACAGGCTTTTGGTCAGGCTTACAGCATCAGGCTATTTTCCCTCGTGTGAGGTGGACCCCAAACTCAATCGGGATGCAGTTGTTTAACCCACAAACGCTCTTGCCACTATTATTACACCAGCGTGTCCCATCATCTTCCCCCGTTTGTACAGTTGGGAAACCATTGATGACTTTTCTCCCCCTGGCCCACATAGCAGCTTTTGGCTAGCCAATATGGAAGCCTCTTCCAGTTCAAGTCAAGCCTGGTTTTTCTGAGGACATCTATCTTTTAACTTCTGCCTGGAGCCCTGTGGTGTGTGTCTTAGGTTCCATGATCTCCTTACCCAGATAATGGACATAACAACAAAACACCCACTAATACTACATACAAAGTGAAGTCTAGGTCAGATAAAGGACAAACTGTGAACCCTGCTTAGTGCTGCCTTCCTGTCATCCCAGCACTTGGGAAGTGGAAGCAGGAAGTCAGGGGTTCAAGGCCAGCCTCAGCTACCGAGAGACCTAGGAAAGACCTGGAACTTGAGAAGCATAAAATCCCCACCACTCATGTGTCTTCCATTCGAACTGGTTTCCCAGGCCTCCTCCTCTCCTGGTCAGCCTTTCCAGCTGCTGCAGGCTTATCTTTCATGATGACATAAACGAGAGGGAAAAAAACCTTTAAAATCTGTCTGTCCTCTACTTAGTTTCCCTTCCTGTATGTGCAAGAGGGAGTTTCGTTTAGTTTTGTTTTTGTTCTCTAGGCTCCTCCTTCGCCCAGGACGAGTCAGCAGACTACAGCCATGAACTAAATCCAGCTTGCTGGATATTTTAGCACAGCCTGCTAAGAAAGGTTTTTGCTTAATTAACTGATTGAGCGACCCAAACAACTAATGATGCTGTGTGACATGGAACATTTACAAAGCACAACTTCACTATCCTCACAGTTTTACAGTTTTACTGGGCACAGGCTTTGTCACTCTCATGGGGCTAAGGCACTGGGGTCCTTGGCATGGCTGTGCCCATGTCAACAACACACATTCACTCAGACTTCATTGTCTCCCCACAAGTTTGAGGCATACTGCAAGACCTGCTGTTAAGAACACAAATCATTTTAAAGAACACAGGAAATCCAGCAATGTGTAGATAAAGCAATCAACAGATTAATGCCAACTTTTCCTAAGGTAAGCAGTTCATTTTAAAAGAAAATAAAACTTTTCCAATGAATTTCAGGTGATTTTTAAACCCTGAGGCACACAAGCCAGGTGATCATGGGAGGGGGTGGTTCTGTTAACCCTGTTTGGCCTTTACTGATGACAACTGGTGTTCCACGGTCAGGACTCTAGCCGGACAGATTCAGGTGATACACGGTGGTAATTGGACAGCATTGCATGGACCTGGCATGGTCAAAGCTCCTACAAACATAGGCTTGTCGGGGATCGTCAGAGTTACACAAGCAATCAGATTGAAGTATCATAATGATTTATAGCCAAAGAACACAGGGAACATAAAAGAAGAGTCTGGGGTGTAAACAAGAGTCTGGGGTGTAAACACACAGGTTCCAGCGAGTCCCAGAGCCAGAGCTGGGCATGTGAGCCCGGTTCTTGTGAGTCAGAGCCCGTGAGATGCACAACAGACAGCTCCTTTGATATGCCTCACTCACATGCTCCACGGCCTGTTTGTGAACCCATGTAGGCGAGCCTTGGTAGAGGACCTGGAAGGCAAACTCAAATACAGACTAGCAACACAAGCAGCATGACTGCTTACACTAGGAATCTTGGAATCCCCACTTCCGAAGGATAGAGTTTTGGTTTGATGTGTTTTGCACACTCCTCGGACTTTGTGTCACTGGGGCTATGGATAAGTACATTTCTACCTGTGACTTTGGTGGACTATGCCCCCACCACACCCCACCCCCACCCCCGCCACTTTTCAGACTCAGATGTCAATATTCAACCCCTGCAGTCCCGTCACAAACCTGGATGCAATGGGGGCCATCGGGAGCAGTGGTGCACACTGAGAAAGCAAATAAAGCGTTAGTTTTCAAAAAGGCAACTTGTCTTGACCAGTCAAATATATAACCCCGGTTTGTGCATGCTCCCTGATCAGAAAACGGTGACCAGAATGTGTTCAAATTGTTGGGATTTAAGTTTTTGTTCCTGCCACTACCTCTTAGTTTATACAAACTTCTCTCAGAAATTCAGATATTGGACTGGGCATTCTCTGCCTCAATCAGATGATGAAATTTTTGCCAGTTACATAAGTAACATTTATTATAGGGAAGTATGAGTAAGGAACAGGCACATGATGGGTTAACACAATGCCATCCCAGGCCTGTGTTCTCTCCAGCGGCTTCCACCAGGCCGTTCACAAATAAAACTGCATGCTGAAGACATGGCTGCAAGAGGTGTGCTAAATCTCATAAATGGTAAGTCATAAGGGAGGGCAATGCACCCCAACAATTCCACACCCGTACAGCTCACATGTATTGAACTCTTCATCAAGAGCCATTTCCAAGACCCACTATATAACACTATGGGACCAATAGGAATAGTTCTGAAAATGCTTATAGTAACAGCATTGAGAAGTGGTCTTTCTGTTTAAGACTAGCTGGAGGGTTTGTGTTTGTTTTGTTTTTTGTCACAGATGCACTCATGTAGTTATCAAGATTAAACTAGTGCATATTTGTCTTGTTAGGGTTTTCATTGCTGTGAATATACACCATGGCCATGGCAACTCTTATAAGGAAAACATTTATTTGGGGTGGCCTGCTTACAGTTCCAGAGCCCATTATCATCATGGTGGGGAGCATGGGAGCGTGCAGACAGACCATGGTGCTGGAGCTGAAAGTCCTACATCTTGATAGGCAGGCAACAGGAAGTTGACTGAGACAATGGTGGTATCCTGAGGAAACCTCAAAGCCGGTCCCCACAGTGACACACTTCCTCTTCCTCCAACAAGGCCACACCTCCTAATTGTGCCACTCCCTATGAGACTATGGGGACACATTACATACAGAATACCACATTCCATTCCCTGGTCCCCATAAGCTTGGAACAATATCATGATGTAAAATGCATTTAGGCCGACTTTAAAACTCCCCATAGTCTATGACATCTCAACAATGTTTTTTGTTTTTTGGGGGGCTTTTTGTTTGTTTGGTTGGTTGTTTTTTTTTTTTTTTTTTTTTTTTTTTTTTTTTGAGACAGGGTTTCTCTGTATTGCTTTGGAGCCTGTCCTGGAACTAGCTCTGTAGACCAGGCTGGCCTGAAACTCAGAGATCCACCTGCCTCTGCCTCCTGAGTGCTGGAATTAAAGGTGTGAGCCACCAACACCTGGCTCAATAAAGTTGTGTTTTGTTTTGATTTGTTTTGTTCTGTACATATGTGGATCTTTACTATTGCTGTTATTGAATCATTTGAGAGGAAGTTTTAGATATGACAATAGTTCATCTATGTGTACTTCAGTGTATACATTTGTAGATAATTCCTTGTAGAGCCACAATACTATCCATATGTAAGAGAATTAGTGATGGGAGATGTCATTCTGTAAATATGTTTCTCATACTGGTTAATGAATAAAGCACTGTTGGCCAATAGGAGAGCAAGATAGGTGGGACTAGGAGACAAGGAGGAGAGAGGACGGAGTGGGGAGGAGATTCAAGATGGAGGACGGAGAGAGAAGAATGCAGCCCCTCTCTCCGGTAAGATAAGACCACGTGGAAATTTAGATTAATAGAAATGGGTTAATATTTAAAACAGAGCTAGCCAATAATAAATGCTAGTAACAGGTCAACAAAATTATATACAGAGTCTCTGTGTGTTATTTGGGGCTGGTGCGGCTCTGGGTCCGGGCTGGTGGGAAAATCTACTAGTAACAAATTAGTATTAATGTGATGTTATCATCCAAGATTAGAATCATATGAAAGATTTCAAAGTTATACCTAATCTATTTAGTTGTCTTGGCTCAACAGTGTTTTAAAGTTCAAAGTTCAGAGTCTCTTCTGAGATTCATGAAACCTCTTAACTGTAATCACCTGCAAAAAAATCAAAATCAAAAAAGCAGATCACAAACTTCCAACATACAATGGCCCAGGATATACATTACAATTCCAAAATGCAGTGAAGGGAGCATAGGGAGGAGATGCTGGACCAAAGCAAGACAGAAAACCAGCTGGGCAAACTCCGCACCTCCGTGTCTGATGTCAAAACACTTACCAGGTCTCAGTTCTTTCAGCTTTGTTGACTGCAGCACATTTCTTTCTCTTGGGCTGGTTCCACTCACTGTTAGCAGCTCTCCTTTCTTCTAAAGCCAGACCTACCTGGCTGAAACTGCCAAGTTCTGATGTTTGCTAGGGCTGGGACATGGCCTCCTCGATTACACCTTCACCAGCTTTCTGTCCTTCATTGCCTCAGCTGGGCTGTCCTGAAACTTGCTCTGTAGATCAGGCTGGACTCAAACTCAGAGATCTGCCTGCCTCTGCTCTCTCGGTGCTGGGGTTAAAGGTGTGTCCCACCACACCTGCTGTTATTCTTTTGCTAGTTTTTGCCAATGAAACACAAACACGACATTCAATGCGCCCACATGGAGTTTATTGGTGAAAAGAAGAGAAAGGGGGTAGCTGGTGGCCAACTGAAAGCGGAGGGGGGGGGGACCGGAGAAGGGGGGGAGCTTGCTTAAAAAGGGAAAGTCGTGCATGCGTAACTGAGTCCCCTATGCAACCCCATGACAGTGACGTAGTGATGACATAGCCATGCCTGTCCCTGCCTGTCCCGCCCATTGCTAGGGGGCGGGATCAGCAGAATGCCAGTTTCCAACACCTGCCTCTAGACTTTTCTTTAGTTTCTTTCCACAAGTTGCAAATTTAGCTGATGTGGGATAATGGCTCTTGTTCACAGTAAACCGCTCATAGTGGTTTAATAAAACGCTGATCGGTCAGGAGCCAGACAGGAAGTATAGGCGGGGCTACCAGACGAGGAGGATTCTGGGAAAAGGAAAGGCAGAGACACAGTTGACAGCAAGATGCAAAGGAAGCAAGATGAGATTGCCTTACTGGGAAAGGTGTCAAGAATGTGGCTAAACATAGGTAAGAATTGTGGGTCAATTTAAGTTGTAAGCACTAGCTAGTGATAAGACTGAGCAATAAGTCTAATAGTTTATAATTAGCATAAGCCCCTGTGTGTTTATTTGGGCCTGAATGGCTGCAGGGTCGGGCAGGACAACCTCAGTCCACACTTTACTGGGGTTGGGGTCTTGCCCTACGGTCACAACTCCCTTTATTCTGCTCCTTAACCCTGTATCTCCTTGAACCCAGGACTCAGCTCTGTTACACTTCCTGGTGCTCTTTTTCTCCGCAAAATTTTCATTTTGTAATTCACCCTGCTCAGCCTGCTCCTTTTCATTATTAAAACCACACAACAAGCCAGGCGGTGGTGGCACACACTTTTAATCCCAGCACACGGGAGGCAGAGGCAGGGGGATCTCTGTGAGTTCCAGACCAGCCTGGTCTACAAAAGCTAATTCCAGGACAGCCTCCAAAGCCACAGAGAAACCCTTCTCAAAAAACAACAAACAACAACAATAATAAACAAAAATACAAAACCAAAACAAAACCAAAAACCACACACAACAAAGTTTATACTAAGCTGTTATGAGATTTCCTCTGCCAATAGAATTAATCCAAAATTTTTCACTTTAGCCTCAGGCAGACTCTTTGGGCAAAGGCAAAAAACATCCACTTTCTTCACCAAAACATCACAAGGACAATCTCTAGGCACCATACTAAAATTCTCCTCCTCTGAGACCTCTTGAGTGAGCTCCAAAAAATAGTCCAAATAACTCAGCACCTCTGTCTCCCATGCTCCCGCTGGCCTATTAAGAAATGCCTAAAGCATTCCACTGCTTTCCTAACTCAAGGCATCAAAGTCCAAATTCCTCCAAACAAACACATGGTCGGGCCTATCATAGCAATACCCCGGTCCCTGGTTCCAACTTTTGTCTTAGTTTGGGTTTTATCGCTGTAAAGAGACACCATGGCCACAACAACTCTTACAAGGAAAATATTTAATTGAGGGGACTCAGTTTCAGAGCCCATTGTCATCATGGTGGGGAGCATGGGAGTGTGCAGGCAGACCACGGTGCTGGAGCTGAAAGTCCTTGATAGGCAGGAAGCAGGAAGTTCACTGAGACATTGGCATAGGAAACCTTAAAGCCGGTCCCCACAGAGCAGACCACACCTCCTAATTGTGCCACTCCCTATGAGATTATGGGGACACTTACATTCAAACTACCACAGTATTGCTGTCTATGTGTGCACGTTCTCCCCCATCTCAGGCACAGAAGTTTCCACCTTGCCCAGTGTCATAGTGTCGGTGAGAGACAGAAGCAGGACGAGGGCTAAAGCTGTCCCCTCACTGAGTGTGCCATTATCATGTGCATCCAGCCTCGCAAGCCCTCACTTAGCTCAGCCCAGCTGGCCGTGAGGATGAGCCTCAAACGTTGCACCTTCTGGGCTGTATTTAATCCTTCAGTGTCAGGAGAGCACTTACCATCCACATGGGGATAGGATGTAAATTCTTGTTCAATGGCCTGGCTAGATTTTAAAATGAACAAGTAGGAAGATAAGCTTCTGAAAGGTATAAATCTGTGTTTTCACCTGGCTGGCGATGAAGGGAGAGAGAGCAAAGTCTGGGCTGACTGTGCAAAAGTATCTGAGTCACTGGCATCATAAGATATGCTCTGGCTATGACAAACACCATACTATTTTACGAAGGAATTTAAGGATTTAAAACCAAGGGGCCAGCAGCCAGGCAGGCAGGCATGTGTGCCAGCTTTCTCATGTTATGACATCATAGCCTACTCCTGTACCAACCGGCCAACTATGGTCTTTTTCTAAGAGTCTCAGTCTAAAGTTAGGTGTACTTAAGCCAATACTGTGCGGGCTGCACGAGCTTCTGTGCTAATTCTGGCCTCGTGCAACCTAAAAGCCCTTTTTTGTGGCTTTCAAAGCATTCCCTTTCTCACTGGAGTCATTTATTCTTGAATTTATAAATCCCTTATTTTGTTATAAACCATATTTTACATCATATTAGACTCCAATCCAACCATAAAAAGTTAAAAAGAAGTGCACTTCACTATTTTAAGAATATATTGACCAGTAAGTGCTGTCATAGGAAGCCCCTGTAGAGCTGTGGGATGGGAGAAAGGGTTTCCTGTTTGTTTTCTCTGCAAGAGCCAGCGGATCTGTCTTTAAGAACCTAGCCGTGCCTGAGCGGTGATCCTTACACATTTCGTAGTTCCCAGAGTGAGTTAACTGCCTGAGAGAACCAACGGGACTCTGTGGAGGCCAGGAATTCTACTACTGACAGCCCTCTCTCCTTCAGTCAAGAAGTTTGCGGTCAGTCTCGGAATTCACTCTAGAAGGCCATGTCTTAGAGTTGGTGAGCCTCCCAGGGGAAAAGATGCTATCTATACGCATGCAGACACATTATCTACACACATGCACACACATGCACACTCGAGGATGTGTGCATGCACGCGCACTCACACATGTACTCATGTGGTCACACTTATGTGCATGTACTCACACTCCCATGTGCTAGCGTGCACGCACACACACGCGCACGCGCACAGCAACACACAGGGAACTGACTAGAATTTCCATCTAGAGAAGGGGTGGGAAGGAAGAGAAAGAAGTGGGACGGCAAGGATGGGTTCCAGGCGAAGTCCAGCAGGATCCGAGGTGCAGAGGAGACACTAGGCGCAGATTCCCACTCTGCCCAGAAACCTTTACCTGCAGCAGACCCTGGATTCAGTCCACACAGCTGAGCACACTCCAGCCAAGGAGAGTTTTTTACCCTCCATGTCCATATTTAGCCCAAACCCAAAAGCCTTGAGCAAACTCCCATCCTGTTTCCATTGTACGTATACAAGGCAGTCACTGTCCTAACCTAGTGAACCAAGAAATGTGGGAAGTAGAGGGCAGGAAGGAACACTTCCAGAAGGTAGCCTTTCATAGTTACTGGCCTGCTATAACAAGAAAGGGTGTGCTATTCGGTATGTGAACTAAGTATATGTCCTTACACTTGGTAAGCATGCCTTTGTGGAATCACACTGTAAACCTTTTTCCAGAGTTCCTTATATATACTGAAATCAGAACAGGCTTGCTAATTTTTATAGTCACAAAGTATGAATATATTGTATAAATAAGAAGTAATTGTCCCTCCTTATTGACAATTAGTCTCCCAGATTTAATCAGGCAGCAATAATGTCCCAGTTTCTATGCCTTGCCCTGTGTCATACGTACTTTTTCAGTTGGCAGAGTGTGGACCTTGCTTATAGGAAGTCCTTGCTGTGATCTTCACCACTGAACAAAATCTGGCAAAGGTAGCAAACACTTCACTACTAGCTACATAGTAAGTTCAAGACCAGCCTGGAATACATGAGACCCTGTGTTAAATGAATAAATAAACCCTATCATCTTTAATTTATTGAACAAAAATAATACAAAGGCTGTGGGGATATGCAGTGCATTATAAAGAGAGTGAATTCACATGTATGGTATTCCTGCCCCAAATGTACCTAAACAGGAGCATCAGGCCACTCCAGAGTGAGGATCATGCTACAAAAGCTAGTATTTACCAAGGGTGACATGAAACACAATGAGCTGCAGTAACAACATTCCAGATTAAAGGGATAAACATGGCGTAACTAAATTCAATCTATGACTCTGGATATGATCCTGACTGGGAGAGGGGTAAGGCAAAATTGCTCAGTATGCTATTACGATGATTGGCAATATTGGATTACTGTATTATGTTATGTTCCCCAATTTTGCCAATTGAGCTGTGCTAACATCAAGAGCATCCTCCACCTCAGAGACTTCAGCTGAAGATGAGAGTAAAGGCGCGTAATGTGTGCAACTTACAGTTCATTAAAAACGGTGCCTGTGTGTGTGTGTGTGTGTGCTCACCCACGTGCACACACACATGTACATTAGGTGTGGAAATATGCTGAAATATTAAAATTGGTAAGTGTGAGCAGAGTGTGCTTGAATTCTGTGTCAGCCTTGTAACTCCTCTGTGTGTTAGAGGTTGTTTCAGAACAAAGTTGAAAATTGTTGAAATTGTAGGCAGGGGCTCTGCAACCCCAAAGCCCCTTGCGTGAGAGATCATTACTTACCCCCTGACACTGAAACACTATCTTGAGAAAGACACTAATGACTAGTTAGCATCAAAAGCTTTACAACTGAGTTTTGCAAGATGCATTTCCACTTTGAAGAGTGCTGGAGACAGGCAGTCGAATGTGGAAATGGTCATTAAATCAATTATGTGTGATGGGAACTTGGCCTCTGTTACCTCTTTTTATATATCCACTCCTGAGAAATCAGAGGGGAAAAAGGACCAGACATTCGTTGGGGACACTCTCTTTCCACAAGAACTTAGCTGGCTTCTCTTGTGAGCAGGTCACACTCAGCTGCACCCCTCTGTCCTTACCTCTGTCCTCTGGCTCAGTTTCCCAGCACTCACTCTGAGCATCTCAAGCCACCACACCTCAGGAAGGCCCCTGTGTCCCTCCAGAACTGCTGTCCAAGATAATGGCCCCTGAAACGCATGGCTTCTGAGCCCCGACAGTGTGCAGGTCTAAACTGTTGTGCACTGTAAAACACACACCGGTCAGCAATTTGCATGGACTAAAAGAATATCTCATTAATGAAACCATTGCAACAGCTTTGTGTTTGTTTGTTTGTTGTTTATTTTTATATGCATTGGCATTTTGCCTGCATGTATACCTGTGTGAGGATGTCACATCCTCTGGAACTGGAGTTACAGACAGGTGTGAGCTGCTATGCAGGTGCTGAGAATTGAACCTGGGTCCTCTAGAAGAGCAGCCTGTGCTCTTACTGTTGAACCATCTTTCCAGCCCCAACAGCTTCATTTTAAAATGTAGCTACAGGAGTTTTAATTTTTGTGGCTTTTACTACATTGGTGTTAAGCAGTGCCTCCCAGATGGACCTGTAGCCCGCCCATCCATGCTGCCCTGTGAACCTTCACATGTTCAATCAGAGAATCCCCAAACTTCTTCCCCTGACTGGTACCTCCTGCTGGACAGGAGCCGGACTCTCCCGTGTCCCCTTGAGTTTAGCAAAACCCTTGCTGGTCAAGGCTGTTATTGAAGTAATCATTCCTTATTCATGTTCACTGTTTTGTGTGTATGTGCATGTGTGTGTGCATGTGTGTGTGTGTGTGTGCATGTGTGGGGGTGGGGTTTGCATGTGTTTGTGCACATGTGCACGGAGGCCAGTGAACCCTCTTGGTTACCATTTCTCAGCTGACATCCACTTCTTTTTGAGACAGGGTCTCTTACTGACCTGGGATTTGCTATATAGGCTGGCTGGTTGCTAGAGATCCACCTGTCTGTGACTCCCCGGTGTTGGGATTCCAAGCACACCGCCATTCCCCTCCTCATTAACACAGGTGTGGGGATCAAACTCAGGTCCTCATGTTTATGAGGCAAGTACTTTACTGATTGAGCCATCCCCCTAGCCTTAAAAATTCATTTATATATGTGAGTCCCATGACAATATTTACTATTTTAACTCTGTGTGTGTGTGTGTGTGTGTGTGTGTGTGTGTGTGTGCTTGCCTGTGTGCACCCTAGCACACTAGCACCAGAGGAGGATATTATGTGACCTACTCTATTACTCCCTTAATCCCTTGAAACAAAGTCTCCCACGGATCCTGCAGCTTGCATTTTGGCTAGACTGGATATCAAGAGCTCCATCTGTCTCCACATCTTTACCCCCACCTCCTCAGCTCTCGAGGTACAGGCGTGTGGTTGTACCCAGCTTTCTATGTGGGTGCTGGGGATTGAACTCAGGTCCTTGTGTTTGTGCAACAAGCACTCTCACCCACCGGGCCATCTCCACAGCCCCCTTAATTAACCATTTTGAAGTAAACAACTCAAGCCCAGACATGGTGAGGCAAGCCTGTAATCCTAACACTTGGGCAATGAAGAAGAGAGGATTTCAAGGCTAGCCTCACCTACCATCTACATGGCAAGTTCAATACTATCCTGGGCTACATGAGGCCTTCTCTCAAAACAAATATTAGTTGATGGAACTGAACACGCCGGTGGTTTTTTGTTCCCAGAAGTGCCATCCCTTGGTCGCCCCTCTTCCCTACAGTCCCTGGCAACCACCAGCCCACCTTCTGTTTCTATGGATTTGTCTATCGTGAGTATGATTCAAATGGAATTATGTGACTTTTATGTATGATTTCTCTCATTTGACACAATGTTTGTGAGGTTCACCACACCGTAGGGTGTTATTAATATTTTATTCTTTCAACTTATTTTTCTTGGGGCTGGGGTTGTAGCTCAGCTGGTAGAATACAGGGAGCCCTAAGTACAATCCCCAGCACCAGAGAAAACTGGATATGGTATCACAAACCTGGAGTCCCTGCATTTAGAAAATAGAGGAAGGATGTTAGAAGTTCAAGGTCATCCTCAGCTACATTATCAAGTTCCAAGTCAGCCATGGCTGTGTGAGACTCAGACCCAGAAGAATACAGTCGCTCTTCTGTTCATGCAGCCCCTCAGCCTGGCTGCTTTTTCTATATGTGTCTAGGCTTTAGTCAGCTCAACTTATGCAAGAGCCAGATCACACTTTCCCTAGGAACACATCTGACTTTCTTCCAGCCTCTCAAACTCCTGTCATTCTTTCTACATAACTTCATTTAAACCCAATGATATTAGGACTGCCTTAAAAATAATCCAGCAGGGCCGAGTGGTGGTGGCACATGCCTTTGATCCCAGCACTCAGGAGGCAGAGGCAGGCCGATCTCTATGAGTTTGAGGGCAGCCTGGTCTAGAGAGTGAATTCTAGGACAGGCTTCAAATCTACAGAGAAACCCTGTCTGGAAAACAACAACAACAAAAATCCAGCAGGCCGTTGTATAAGGGGTGGGTAGAATAAAAGAAGGAAGGACATGTGCTTCTCCCTCACCTAATCTCAGCAGTTGGCAGGCTAAAACTAAGAGTTTCAGGTCAGTCCAGACTCCATAGAAAGACCCTGTCCTGGGAGGGAGGGACGGAGGGACGGAGGGACGCAGGTTCCAGGTTGCCCAGCTTGTAAAGGTGCTTACCACCAAACCTGACACGCTGAGTCAGCCCCTGGAACTCACAGGTAGAAGAGTGAACTTCCATACATGCAGTGTGGCACACAGACATGCACACCACATAAACAAAATGTAGCATTAGAAGACAAGCTAGCCTCTTGAAAGGTCATGTTAGACTGTGTGTTCCTTTTCTTCTCCTTTCTGAAGACACAGAAAAAAATATTTGGGGGGGGGGAAGAGTAGGCTCAAAGCTCAGTAAGCCTTACAATCAGGGGTTTAATTACTCATTCATGCAGAGAACCACTGGGCAGGAGGGTGTCAAGAATTGGACATAGCAGAAGTCTCTTAGTCATCTGGCAATGCTTAAATCTGAAAACTGTGACTCTGCTCATGACACATGTAAAAGCCCACATTACTGCCTGGCAGTCATGTGGGCTGCCTCTCTTTAGGAGCTGACCCCTTAATTTTAAGTTTATTATTACCTTCCTACTCTGCCACAAGTTTCAACAGGGATGTGAAAATTGGGGGTTATTGTCCAACACCATTCCAATCACCCACCTTCATGATTTCTTTTTTCTTGCAAGCCACCTTCTGGATAACTGTGAGGAAGGGTAATGACCCCCAGACGTGTCTAATACTAACCCATAGGACCTATAAATCGGTGATATGGCAAATGCCAAAAGGTGAGGAATGAGGTTGCATCAAAAGTGTCTGACCACTGACCTTGAGACAGAAAAGGGTTCTGGAACATCCAGGTAAGCCCCATGAAATAAGGGGTCTGTAAGCCAAACAGAGGGCCAGGAGACTCTGCCAGGAGACTGAAACGTGAGAAAGTCTCCATTACCAGCGATGGTTGTTGAGAGGGAGGTTGGCCACAAACCGGAAAGTGTGAGAAGCTGGAGACTAGAGAAGAGACAAGGGAGTGAGCTGTCACTGGAACCATGCTTTGGTCTGGGCCTAGTTGAGACCCAGTTCAGACCTCTGACTTCCAAGGCAAAGAGTTAATAAACTTTAGTTGTTTTAAGCCTCTGAGTTTTGGCCATTTGTTAAAAGAAACTCCAGAGTAGCTAAACTCCAGGGGTAGGCTAAAGAGATGGCTCAGCAATTAACATTACATGCCACATGGTGGTTCACGAGCATCTTCAACTCCAGTTCCAGGAGATCTGATACCCTCCTGTGGCCCCCACAGGCCCCAGGCACACATGTGGTGTAAAAATGTAAGTAGTCAAGACATCCATATACATAAAAGAAAAAACTTTAAGGGTTAGTGGACTAGATTGGAACTGGATTTGTGATCTCATTTTAAAAATAATGGTTTGGACTGAGCAATTTCTAAAATTAAAGGATGTTAATGGAGGGAGCACTGGGGATAAAGGTGAGTCGGTTGGGCGCTTGCCTAGAGCACACAAAGCCCTGGTTTAGCTCCCCGCACTGTGGAGGTGTGGTCCCACACAGTTGTCATCTTGGTATTTAGGAGGTGGAAGCAAGAAGATCAGAAGTCCAGGATCATCTTCAATGTCACAACTAGTTAGAGGCCAGACGGCGCTACCGAGGTCCAGCTGGAACTTTTAGGCTCAGCTACAGCCTGCCACTTTGTGTGTCCCTTTGGGTGTCTGCTTCAGTCATCACATCCAAGGCACAGTGAAAGCCAAGACAGTGGCCACCTGAAGGAGGGACAGCATGCACAGTGCTGAGAGACCCCTGGGGCTATTTCTCTAGAGGTGACTACAGCTCATCTCCCTTGGCACCATTTCTAAGCAGAGTAATTGTCAAAGAGTCCAGATGTTTTCTTTTTTCAGTGAATTATTCCTAACTTTTTGTGGGATGATTTTCTTTTAATAAAACAAGGCATGAATATCCCTTCTCCCCAACAGCCCTGACCTTGCGTACCGCATGTTGCCATTGTCTGATTGTCAAAAGCAGGTTGTCCCGTTTACAGCTCTTTGGAATATAAGCATGCCTGGTGCCTGAGGAGCTCAGAAGAAACTGTGAGACTCCTGGAACTGGAGTTACAAATGCTTGTGAGCCACCATGTTGGTGCTGGGAATTGAACCCAGACACTCTGGAGAAGGAGAAAGATGAAGAGGAAAGAGGAAGTAGAAAGAGAGGAGGGGAGGAGGGGGAGAAGGAGGAGGAAGATTTCCCATTCCAGTTTAATTCCAGCAGCTGACCTTTGATTCCTGCCCGACAGGTTGCCACCTCTCCTGATGGGGCATGGAAGGCAAAAGGTAAAAGATAATTTGATGGTTGCAGCTCCAGAAAAGTTTAACATGTCCAATTTATTTAAACACATATCTCTCACCTCACCAAAAATGCAAGCCAGAACTACATCAGCCATAAAGGACATTAACACCTCAACCTGAGGATGTTTGCTAAATGTTGAAAATGTGTTGTTGTTTACACTTATTGGGGGCTGGAGAAACTGGTCCACAGCTCTTATATGAAGACCAGAGGACTTGAAGTCAATTCTCTCCTCCCACCATGCAGGTTCCAGGAATTGAACTCAAGTCTTCAAATGACAGCGAAGGCCTTTACTTACTAAACCATCTCACCAGCTCCAAAGCTTGCTTTTTCTGTTTGTGTTTGTTCATTTTGTTTTGTTTTTGAGTCAGGACTCGGTGTGTAACCTTAGCTGGCCTAGAACTTGCAATATAAATCAGGTTGGCCTTGAACTCATAGAAATCCAGGTCCCTCTGCCTCCTGAGTGCTAGGATTAAAGGAGTTCACCACAAGGCTTAGTGTTTGTTTTTCATTGAAAAGTTATATGTGTTGTATAAAGAACCCTGTGTATTATTTACATTACATGAACCAGTATTTCCATCTTTCTCTGTGTTGGAGACCTTTGCTTCTTTGTGAATGTGTAGAATCCTCCATTTCTGATTCATTTCCACACACCAGCCCTAGTCCCCATGTTACAATGGACCATTAGTCAGTGTGTACCGCAACCAGGACTTCTCATGCCCAGAAAACAGCCATAGGGATGTGCCTTAGAGGCCAGCACACCAGTGAGGGGCCACACTTCTACACTGTCTATAACCAGAAATGACTTGAGTATATGAAATTTATGTTCCAGACAAGGTTGTTTCTACACTCGATGTTTGCTATATGGTAATATGCAGTGTGCTTCACGCAGTTCACCTGGAATTATGTAACACACACAAACGCTGAGAGCAGTCACAAACAGGATGCGGTTTGTTCTGAACATACTATGGAGTCGAGTGGTTACATCATAAATGGCTGTGGGGTACATTTCCCCACTGCTAAAAGTCTGTGGGTTGTCCCGACCTTGCAATTTGTGTACCAGCATGTAATGTTTGTATCCATGTATTTATAGCACAATGGCATCTGATTACAATGACCCTTTGGTATCTGCCTGCCCTGGGCATGGAGGGAATGCTAGCTGGTGCTGCTTGCTGTCCCAATTCTGGAAAGATGGGTCCTATGAGCAGGGAAACGAGGGCCGAACCACAAAATTCAACAAGGAAGAAATGTCAGAACAGGATGTTAGGAAGCTCCCTTTAAGCTAGGAAAAGGGGAGGGGAGAGAGAAAAGAAAAGAGAGGAGTAAATGTAGGATCACAGAATGAAAATACAGTGCATCCGAAGTCAATAAATAGATGCCAGGGGCGAGTGAGTCATGAACACGAGTTCATAAGAGGTGGGATTCAGGAGATCAAGGCACACGGCTTAAAACATCACATGATCTTTCCCAGGCCCGGTATTTCATAAAACAGAGCGGGGCGCAGGAAGGAGGCTGACACCGTGACTCGTGGTGGATGGGCTTAGGGAGTGAGAATCCAGCCCTGACTGATTGCGGGCGCTCGGACTCAGCATGGAAAGTTTCTTCGGGGTCCTGGGATTTCTGCTGCTGGCTTCAGGACTGCCTCTCCAAGAGGCCAAGCGTGAGTCCCGCCCTCTCTGGGGAATTGCATTGGCTGGTACAAGCGATGGGTCGGGGCACTCGTGTGGAGTTTGGGGGTCCGCAGGAAGCGGGCTCTGTTCCGAATGCTGGGACTGTGATATTTGCTTGGGGCTCAGAGAGCAAAAGCCACGCGGCCACTGGAAACCTTTTCCACCCTGGCCCTATTGTAGCTGGAAGCGGGAGTACAGCCTGTACCCAAGAATAAAGCAAGTCTCCCAAACCGCCCTCTTCTGCTTCCCGCTCACAGGGCGGAGTTCTTAAATGAGGCTCTCGCTAACTGCAGAGCTCCCGAACCCTACCCCCTGCACCCCGCAGGGAGCACTGCGTCTCCAGTGAGGATACTAAGGGACGAACCGGCTTCACCCTAGGTGGGCTCAACGGCAGGGGCCCTACCAACAACGGATGCCCAGTGGCAGGCGGCGTCTTCCGGAGTTGGGCATCCTGGTCCAACATCCTTGGTGTTCCAGCACGCCCACTTGTTCCTGCCGGGGTGTCGGGGTGTGGCTGTCCCGTGCCTAACGGAGCTAATGTGAAGCGGGGGGGGGGGGCACTCCACCTCACTTCCAGGGGACAGGGACCAGCCAGGACCCGCATCTTCTCTGAGCCCGAGTGTGGCCGCCTGGCTGGTGGTAACCCCAGCTAACACAGGCAACCCCCAACACCACCTTGGTCTGGGACAGATCCAGAGGAGCGGGCAACCTCATCCCCTGCCTCCTCTAGTGCAAGCCAGCCCCTCTCTTAGGTCGTCCTGGCTGGATCCCAGGCCTGGCAGAGAGGAACCGCTTGGACCCTGCACCAGACGATTGCCCAGTAAGCCGGCCCGATCCCACCACAACCCCGCCCCGAGTGCTCAAAGCCCTAGACTCGGGGCGCACAGCGCTAGTGGGTTTGGACTCCAAACTCAGATACAGCAGCCAGCGGGGTGCCAGGTGGAATGTCCCACCTTGTGTCTAGGTGAGGTGCCTTCACAGATCCGCGGGAAGCTGACCTTGTGATTGTCGGGTTTCCCCAGACAAGAAACCCCGCCACTGAGAGGGCTAGGAATTCGGCCCGGGTCACACAGATAGCAGATAGAAGGGGATGCTACCATCTCACCCACTGACCTTCCTGCCAGGGTTTGGGATAGGACGGAGTTATGTTCGTGCCAGCTGCTAACTGGGCCACAAGGGAGTTGGCTTCGCTAAGTTTCCTTTTCCTCGTTTGCAAAAGTGGATTCTAGAGTCTTGGGAGATCGGCTAGCAAAGGTGCCTGGCCAGAACAAGTAATCAGTGGTGATTCTTAAGGACCCATCTGAGCGCCCCAAGAAACCTCCCACGGACAGAGTATCAAGAGCCAGGAGTAAGAATAGAAGTCAGAAGTCAGCAGTTAAAGCTCTCTCACCAAAACCCGGCGGCTCTACTCAATAAAACAGCAGTCAAAGCCGTGCTGAGTGGCTCACATCTTTGATGGTCCCAGAACTCGGGAGAGGCAAGTAGATCTCCGTACAGTCTAGTGCACATAGTTCAAGGACAGTCCGAGCAACATAGTGAGACCCTGCTTCAAAAAAAACCAAACAAACAAATAGCTAGAAGCTGTCAGACAGAATAGGGCTGTTAATCAATGTCTCAAAGCCCCAGGCATTCTTGGGTTCATGCTTGGGTCTGGACTCAACATTCCAGACACAAGGAGCAAGTCCTGTAGCAGTTAGCAGTCCTGACTCTGGTATGATGGAGGCAGGTAGTGAGCAGCCCGGGCGGGTGTCGGGGAGCCCCAGTGAAGATAGTGGAACTCCACAACTTCCATTCTGCCCCCCCCCATTAAAGTTTGCTTGCTATTGGGCTTATCTGGTTTTCAGTTGAACTATGTTTTCAGACAGTTGTGCATGCATTCGAATTAAAAGAAATAATTCAGACAAGTTCCAATATAACCTTTACTCAGTTCGCCCAAGGGCAAAATTAGACAAAACACAACCAAATATCACAACCAAGATCCTGATGAGAAGACAATTGAAGTATAGAACATACTCAATGCCACCACAACAATCCAATGCCATTTTTAAACAAACACCTTCCTCTACCCAGCTCCAGTTCCTGGCCACTAGGAATCTGCCCTTTAAATAATCTTATTATTTCCAGAATGGAAATTTTACAGTATGTGACTTTAGACAATGGACAGGGGTTATTGACATTACAGCTGCCTCAATAGGTTGGTTTTTGTTTTGTTTTGTTTTTTGTTGTTGTTTTTGAGTAGTAAGTAGTTCATGGTCAGGACCGACCACTTTAACCCTCACCCACTGAAGGTATTCCAAGTCATGCTGTTCCGAGTAAAGATGCTATGAATTTCTCATGTGTGAATTTTTGTGTGGTTACAATTTTCATTTCTCTGGGATTCATACCAAAGGGTACAATTTAAGACAAGTTATGCCAGGCACAGTGGCACATGCCTTTAATCCCAGCAATTGGAGGCAGAGGCAGGGGATCTCTGTGAGTTTGAGAGCAGCTTTGTCTACAGAGTGAGTTCCAGGGCAACCAGAGCTGCACAGAGAAACCCTGTCTCTTGAATAAGAAAAAAAGGACATGTTGACTTTTGCTAGAATTTAGCAGGTTGGCTTTCACCTTTTCAAGCTCTCGCCAGCATTGAAGTGACCCTATTGTTCTAGTTCCTTGGCAGACACTGGCACTACTTTTTACTTTTGTGGTATTGATCCTCTAGTGTTTGATGTCTGCACATCATCTGTCGTGTGCCCTCATGTGGATTGTTTTTTGTTTTTGTTTTTTGCTTCTCCGCCTCCCACGTGCTGGGATCAAAGGCATGCACCACCACTGTCTTGGATTGTTTTTGTTTTTTTGTTTTGTTTTGTTTTTTGTTGTTTTGTTTTTTGTTTTTGTTTTGGGGAGTTTGGGGTTTTTTGTTTTGTTTTGTTTTGTTTTTTGTTTCTCTGTGGAGTTGAAGGTTGTCCTGAAACTTGCTCTGTAGACCAGGCTTGTCTTGAACTCACAGATACCCACCTGCCTCTGTCTCCCGAGTGCTGGGATTAAAAGCATGCACCACCAATGCCTGGTCTTTGAATTGCTTTTTAATATTGGTGGAACTATGATGTATGCCTAGCCTGTAGCTTTCTGTTGCTTTTTCTCAGAAGATATCACAGAGAAGTTTGTTTATTTATTTATTTATTTATTTATTTATTTATTTTTACTTGAATAAGGGCTCATACATTAGTTTTTCCTTTTATGGATTATGCTTTTGGTGTTAATCTAAGAATTCTTGTCTAATCCTAAACCCTGATGCTTTCATCTCTGCTTGCTGCTTTTTAAAATGTGTCTTTTCTCTGTTGTGGGTTTTTGGTTTTTTGTTTTGGTTTGGTTTGGTTTTTTGTTTTTTGAGGTTTTGTTGTTGTTGTTTTAACCTTTAAAAAGATTTATTTTATTATGTGTGGGGGTGGTGCCTGCAGAGACCACTAGAGGGCGCCAGATCTCCTGGAGCTGGAGCATTTGGGAGCTCCGTGACATGGCTGCTAAAATTCATACTCCTGTCCTGGGCAAGTGCTACTGGCATTTTTAACCACTGAGTCATCTCTCCAGCTCCTCTAATGATTCTGTATGTGGTTTGATCTCTGGAAGGGATGGGACAGATTTGCTGCTGACTTCCCTGCTCCTTCACTGCTCCCGGTACTCCCTCACCCTCCCTCCTTCCCTCCCTCCTTCCCTCTCTCTCTCTCTCTCTCTCTCTCTCTCTCTCTCTCTCTCTCTCTCTCTCTCTCTGTTTTCATCAAGCCAGGGTTTCGTTGTGTGGCCCCACTTTCCTGGAACTCACTGTAGATCAGGCTGACCTCTAACTCACAGAGATCCACCTGCCTCTGTCTCCTGAGTGCTGGGATTAAAGGCTACACCAACACTCAAGCTGTATTTTTCTTTGACTTCTGAAGTTTACAAGCAAAAGACCTATCCGTGCGGTTTTGTCAGTGTTGGGTTTTGTTTTTCTGGTGGTGCTGTTCAAAGCCAGGGTCCCTGCATGCCGGTCAAGCACCGTACCACAGGGTCACACCCCAACCCGAACTGTGCTTCGATTGCATCTCTAGAAACATTCTTCCTCGGGATCTGAGGGCAAAGACTCTGGAACAGTAAGAAAGAAGAGCTGGTGGGCATGAAGGAGGTGAATCTCCTTTTGCACTAGACTGAAGGTGACCTAGTGAAGCCTCTCTCTCTCTCTCTCTCTCTCTCTCTCTCTCTCTCTCTCTCTCTCTAGATGTCTTCATCTCTAAAGTGAGATTGAATGGAAGCAGCTTAATTCTGCATGACAGAGACCATGAACCATGACCTCTAGTTAATGCTGTTTCCCACTGCATATGCCTGTCTGTTGAGAAAGGAACAAGAGGTTAAGAGATGGCTCAATGGCTGCATTGCCTGATTCACAGGCACAGCCTGAATTCCACATGCAGCATCTACAAAAAAAAGCAGGGCATACACAAAAATCTCTTAATGTAAAGAAGGTAGAAACTGATGGATCTGGGTGGCCAGCCAGTCTGTCCTAATTGGTGAGCTCTACACAGCACTTCTGAGGATGGCACCTGAAGTTGTGTACACCAACACTCACACACATACACACCACACCTGGGCAGGGGGTGTAGCCCAGTTTCCCTAACATGTGAGCATTTACCTAAACTGTGAGGGGCCTAGAGTTCCAAGTATCCTGTGCCATCATTCTGCTCGACTTGTAAGAGGTAATATCTTGAACAGAGGGAACAGATTAGTGCATGTATTCAAAATTAATTCTATGAGTATCCACTAAACACCATACCTTATGGTATTTCTTCCAGCATCAAAATCATGAAGACAGTTGCTGGTCCACAAGAGCTCATGGCAAAGATGCAGGGTCATATAAATTGATGAGAAAACAGTTGTAGACTGTGTAGGCAGTGTGGTTAGAGGCTGCCTTAGTCATTGTTCTGGTGCTTTGGGCTGAAATAGAGAAGGCTAAGATTCTTCTTATCCTAACATGCAGCCCAGAGGTAGTGTCTCAGTTAGGATTTCTACTGCTGGGATGAGACACCATGACACAGCAATGCTTATGAAGGAAAGCTTTTAACCGGAGCTGGCTTACAGTTCAGAGGTTGAGTCCATTATCATCATGGTGAGAAGCAGTGTTCAGGCAGACATGGTGCTGGAGAAGGAGCTGAGAGTTCCACATCTGGATCCACAGGCATCAGGAAGAGAGAAAGACAGTGGGCTTGGCTGAAGCATGTGAAACCTCAAAGCCCACCCCCCAGTGACATACTTCCACCTTCAAGGCCACACCTCCTAATAGTGCCCCTCCCTGTGAGCCTATTGGGGCCATTTTCATTCAGACCAGCACAGGTGGGCAGCACCAGAGCAATGACTCAATAATGTCATCTAGGTGGTTATTGTTCCTTTCAAATTCTAATCTGACAACACTGATGTGTGGGCTGTTTCCACATGAGCATATTCATGGTTAAACAGGGCTGTCGTGGTCAAGCATACTGTACCTCTGAAGTCAGTTCTGAAGAGAGAAGGCCAAGGCCATTTCTCATGTGTCTTCTTTGTAACAGAGGAACACTTCCCAGAAATTCCAGCAGACTTTCTCTCAGCTTCCCTAAGCCAGGGTATAATCATCTTCCCAAACTCCCACTGCAGGGAAGCTGGCGAATGGAGCCTTTGGAAATTGTGATCCCTTACAGATAAGGATCTGTTACCAAGGGGATTAAAAGAGGAGTAGGCAGGCAATGGCTGCTGGGTAAACATCAACCAACCTGCTACAATGTTCAAAGTGCATAGAGACCACAAGACCAGCCAAGTTTTCAGGCAAGACCAAAACAAACAAGCAAGCAAAACAACAGCCAAAAAACTCAATTTAAGATTATGAAGAAGTTTCAAAGAATTACAACAAACTTTAGAGAAACCAAAACAAAGGGATATCATTTATAATTCAGTGGTGGAGATAAGATAAAATCCAGTTATTGTCCCCCAAACTACAAAAGAAGGTAGGTTTGGTGCACACCTGATGGGGAACTCAGCCCCACCAGGAGTTCAAGGTTATCTTAAGCTACACAGTTTGAGAGCAACCAGAACCACATCAGATTCTGTTTCAAAAAAATCAAAATATATAAATAAGAAAAAATAAAGATAGTCGGTTCAAATCTACAATCTTTGTCATTACATTAAGTAGACTTATTTTATGTTTACTTGTTTATTTGTATTGGGGTGTGGCATGTGTGGAGGTTGGTGGGCAAGTCTCTGGCATGTCAGTGGACATGCTTCATGCTTCTATGTGAGTGTTGGTGGCCAATGCTGAGACATCTCACCAGCCTTAGCAGACTTCTGGCCTGTAAATCACTATGTACACCAGGCTAGCTTCAGCTTCAAGAAGGTCTGCCTTCCCCCGCATCCCAAGTGCTGGGAATAGTGAGTGTGTGTCACTGCACCCAACCAGACATTTTTTAAGCACTTTATTTACTCGATGCATTGGCTATATAATACACGTGCCTCCCAATGATCTAAAATGAAAAGCTTCATCGACCATTTTCTCTTAGAAATGCAAAGTGAGAAATGGAATGGACAAAAATCTTTTGTTTTCCAAACACTAACAGGATTTCGTGATGTGCTGGGCCATGAGCAGTATCCAGGTCACCTGAGGGAACACAGCCAATTACGTGGCTGGTCTTCTGATGAAACTGAGTGGAATGAAAACCTGTACCCGGTGTGGAAGAGGGGAGATGGCATGTGGAAGAGCTCCTGGGAAGGTAAGTAAGTGGGAAATCCCAGTCCCGGGGCCATGGCAGGAGCCTTGGATTCCAGGGCCCGGGCCCCCATGAATGCCATGCACTAGTTGCAAATGAGCAGCCCCTGGATACGGCCAGTTCCTCCTCCTCACAGCATTTTCACTCTCTGAGTCTCCATATCACCTGGACTTTTAGACATTTGCAAGGTCATTGCTCTTAGAGTATTTTAGAGAGTAAGCAGGTTTGGAGTCAAACCTGTAGGCAACCTCAGAAAAGCCTAGACATGGCCTGATCACCCGGAAGTGTCACTTACCAGAAAGCATTTCATTTCCTGCAGGTCAAGGCTGAGCCTCCAATCAGTTGGTTTCAAGGTTAAAGTCTATACATTTTCAGCATGTGTCTCCTCAACCCAAAGAACAGACTGTGTGTGTGTGTGTGTGTGTGTGTGTGTGTGTGTGTGTGTGTGTTTTGTCTGTGTATATCTGTGCACCAAATATGTGACTGGTGCCATAGAAGGTCATTAAAGGGCATCAGATCCCTTGGAACTGGAGTTACAGATGGTTGTGAGCTGCCGTGTGGGTGCTGGGTTTGAACCAGGGTCCTCTAAAAACAGCAGGGCTGTTAACCTCAGGGCCAACCCTCCAGTCCCTTTTGTTCTTAACTTCGGTGAATATCTTTTCCATGATTAGAAAACCCTTTAACAAGTCTGACTTACTTTTTCTATGGTATTGTACTGTGAAAGCTAAAGTTGGTATCCAGGAAATAAATTTAACACCCGATAGATAGATACTACTTTATTTTAAACTCTTTCGGTGAAGGGCCTTCTGGAGAAATGAGCTCCCTTCTCTGTTGCTCTAGGAGGCCGCGTGCAGGCAGTCCTGACCAGTGACTCACCAGCTCTGGTGGGTTCCAATATCACATTTGTGGTGAACCTGGTGTTCCCCAGATGCCAGAAGGAAGATGCCAATGGCAACATCGTCTATGAGAAGAACTGCAGGAATGGTAAGAAGGCCAGCTCTCCTCCTGGAGCCCCACCCATGGTCCCAATGCTCACAGTTGTTGTCACCGCCCCTTCCTACCCCTTCCTCAAGCTGGGTTACAGGGATGTATGGAGCTGTCCAGCCCCTTCATCAATGCCAACACTACCCATCTCTCCTTAGCAAATTGTGTGAGTGCTGGTGGTGGTGAGGTTTCACTTCCTTTTTAATTAGCCTGTATTCGAGGTACAAAATATTTTCCTATACATAAATCATGGACTTTGATCCTGTCCACCTCCAATTTCCCTCTCCTGTCCCTCCTCCCTGGTTCCAGGTCTTGCCAAACTCCATGAATGAGCACTTGCCTGGAACATGCAGACCCTGGGCTCCATCCCCAGGACTACACACACATTCAAAACTTATATTTCCTCCACCATCACACCCAGCTTGTCCTTCATGTCCATTGAACAGAGAATCATTGTCTACGCTCAGATTCTCATTTTTTACCTGTCTGACCACAAAAGAAATACCGTCTAGGACCCCATTTGACAGGGTTATTTCCATTGACTAAGGTTTTTAAGCAAATGATATTCTGCTAGTACAGATGCTAAAGGCACATGCCCTGATTTTGTTTTGTTCTTAAGGAAATAAGTTTATTGCCAAAGTTAAAAGAGCATAAATACATCAGGGAACCCTCTCTTGTGAGGATTGTTCACTCTGAAGATCTCAGATAACCACTGAGATTACTCAAACAATGAAGATGCCCCTGCATTGTGAGCTGCCTGAGCCATTCATGACCTTGGTAAATCTGTTGATGTGTTCATTCCACATTAATTTTTCTTAATCTCCCTTTGAGGAAAACACTAAATTCTGTATGGATGGGTGTTAATTATTTATCTAGTGGTAAATGTTTTTAATATCTCTCCCACCTCTCTCTCTCTCTCTATCTCTCTCTTCCATCTTTCTATCTAGCCCAGGCTAGCCTCAAGCTCATGATCTTCCTGCCTCAGTCTCCAGAGTGTGTGTTACTATACTATATATAATTAAACGGACTAACAACTAGTAGCCAGATAAAGGACACAAAGGGATTGTTCTAGACTACAGACAATGACCATTCTTGCTTAGAATGGGAAATATTACACATTATGAGAGGTTATGCTCAGGCATGCAGTGCCCACCGTACTGATATTTGCATCACAGCTCACTGACTCGAATTTGAGTTTCTTGTAAGAAATGCAGGAGCTGAAACCCGCAGAGAGCTCCCAGCACCATGTTAGACCCTCAATGCTGCCTTTCTGCACGTTAGTATACTTGTAATACTAAGCTTTCCTTTCAGTGGCACAAGCCATGCTGTCTTACAGTCCTGCAAAGCAAGGAGAATGTCTTTTTAGGATTTATTTTTAATTTACTTGTGTATAGGTGTGTGTGTGTGTGTGTGTGTGTGTGTGTGTGTGTGTGTGTGGTATCTTCAGAAGCCAGCAGAGGGTGACAGATTGCCTGGAGGTGAAGATCTGGCTGTGGTGCAGGAGAGGGATTCTTTTGATCTGACTCCTGGGCTGGGAGGGTGCATGGGCCTTGCTGGGGTGGGTGTGGCCACCTCACTGCAGTGACCTGAGGGAACACTCCCCTTAGGACTGTCCTCTGTTGAAGATGTAGGACTCAGTTGTGATTCAGAGCTTAGCTGTGCTATCAAGTGAGTGAGGAAAGAAGCTGAGGGCAGTGCAGCGCTAGACGTTGATGCCCTGTAGTTTGGTTTGAATAGCACAAGATTGGAGACGCAACAGGAAGACATGTGTTAAGTAAAATCTCCAGATGGAAGCTTCCTGGAAATTGATATTATAATGCTTGATTGAAATACAGCACATGCACAGGAAAGTGCACAAGTCATCAATACACTATGAGTGGATTCTGGCTCAGAGGTTAAGAGCACTGGCTGCTCTTCCAGAGAACTTGTACTCAATTCCCAGCAACCACATGGTGGCTTACAACCTTCTGTAAAGAGATCTGGTGTCCTCTTCTGGCGTGTAGGCATACATGTCTGCAGAACACTGTATTCATAGTAAATACACATAAGAAAAGAAGAAAGGGATGGAGGGAGAGAGGGAAGGAGGGAAAAAGGGAGGAAGGGAGGGAAGGAAGGAAGGAAGGACAGAAGGAAGGAAGGAAGGAAGGAAGGAAGGAAGGAAGGTATTTGCTGAGCATTGGGCATTTGGAAGCCAGAAAACTAGCTCAACCTGTTCGTTTCTTGATTAGATTTGGGATTCACCCCTGACCGATATGTCTACAACTGGACAGCAGGGGCAGAGGATGGCGACTGGGAAGGCAGCACCAGCCAAAGCGAGCACCTCGAGTTCCCTGACGGCAAGCCCTTCCCTCGCCCCCACGGAAGGAAGAGATGGAGCTTTGTCTACGTCTTTCACACACTTGGTTCGTTTTACAGACTCTGCTCTCTATATTTCCACCACACTTTAACAGCGTCTTCCCACACTATAACTGAAACAACACCTGCTCCTCTGTTGGCTCTCCTAACTCGGGTGAATAGTGAGGGAAAAGTGAACTCTTGGTTAACCTTGACAATCTGCAGGGCATCACGGAATAAAGTGAGAACGAACAGGAAATGAATTTGACTCTCTCTAATACAGCAGCAGCAGATTAGTCTAACACAGTACTGTGCAAAATATTTACTTAAACAGTAAATGGTTGCTCATTTGTTTATTCATTAATTTGTCAGTGTTCTAAGTGTATTAGTGAATGTTAAAGAAGGATATTTTCTATGGGAAATTTGGAAACAGAAGAGTACATACAAAACATAAAAATCACCTACAAATAGCATCAGAAATGATTGCTATTAAATGATGCTTTCAGTATTGATGTTTCTTGTTTAAGATCATAATGGACACACATTTTTATTTTGCTCTCATAGCATATGACTATATTATTTAAACTTCCTTACATTGTCTTAATGGCTGCATAATACACCACTGTGTGAGTCTAGAACAATATAGACACTGTTTTTCTCTGGCATAGTCTACCCTCTGTTTTCCAAGAACATAAAGACATTCATTCACTCTGCTGCATTATTAGTGAAGTGTTTCTTTAAGAGGAACAAAATTAATCATTATTAACAAGGCTGCTGAATTCTCAGGACATCACTGGAGTGCCAAGTCTATGGGTCAGTGGTAAAATACATACCCAGCACGTAAAAAGCCCTGAGTTACAAACACACACACACACACACACACACACACACACACACACACACCAGGAGCCAACTGAGGCTGAATGTTTGGAATGCTTCCCGAGCAATCCTAGATTTCTAACGGTTTTGTTCTTTCTCTAAGAGCATCCTTTTCCTTCAGCATCAACAAAGCAAGCCCACTGAACAAGTACAGAATAAGCCAGGCAGCATACCTGTCTGAAACTGGCTTTCCCCTGGTGCCATCATAGCCCTGTTGGTCAGGTCCCCAAGCCTGTCATTCATTGACCTGCCACTTGTGTGGCCACCTGCAGTGGGTTTCAGGGGTGGCTGCAGCAGCCGGAAATGGAGTGACTCAAATGTGTTTGTGGAGGTATTGCCTTTGCATCTGTGATCCACAGTTGCTCCCTCTCTCCTGTCTTGCTTGCTTTAGGTACAAGTACTTCTAGAAAGTGGAGGAATAGTCTCCCAGAAAAATCTAAACAGAGCCATGCCATCTACTTACATCAATTACTTTTTAAATGGTTACAAAAATAAAGTAGATTTGTGAATAGAGAACTTTTTAAAACTCTCCCAGATACCTCACTGTGACAGTAAATAATTTTCATTGAAACTTAATAAAGCGTTCATCTGTAAATTAGGAACTAATTATATTGTCCCACTAAAGAGCTCTTTCGCTGGAACCAGCTGTGTGCAGTTGCCTGCATGCAACTATAGAGTTGCCTCATTGGGTTTTGCATGGAGCCCAGCACCTTCGCCCTCCCTTTCTGGAGCATCCAGCCTGTCCTCTCCTCCAGGCAGCCTTTAACAGCCTTTCAGAAACAACTTTGTTGAGTGATCATGTCATATCGCCAATAACTAAAATGTCCATCTTCCACAGGTCAGTATTTCCAAAAACTGGGTCGGTGTTCAGCACGGGTTTCTGTAAACACAACCAACATGACACTTGGCCATCAGGTTATGGAAGTGACTGTCTTTCGAAGATACGGCCGGGCATACATTCCCATCGCACAGGTGAAAGACGTCTATGCGATAACAGGTGTGTGGTATGAACTCAGATCTGCAGAACACAAGGCATTTGGTCCTTTACATCCGACTAGGAGAGTCAACACCTAGTGTCTGGGATAGGGGAAGCTTACCTGGGCTGTGAGCTAGAGCTGAAATACTGGGTCCTGCAGCACCCCACCTGTTTCCCAGCTGACACACCCTAAAGTTTACATAGGAGAAGGCCTCATTTTAATTGTCATCCGGAATGCATCATTGTAGCCCTCCCCTCACAATCAAGCAACAACTGTTTTCTTCCTTTCTTCTGTTGCATCTTCTAGATCAGATCCCTGTATTCGTGACCATGTCCCAGAAGAATGACCGGAACTCATCTGATGAAACCTTCCTTAGAGACCTCCCCATTGTGTTCGATGTGCTCATTCATGATCCCAGCCACTTCCTCAACGACACTGCCATTTCCTACAAGTGGAACTTTGGGGACAACACTGGCCTGTTTGTCTCCAACAATCACACTCTGAACCACACATATGTGCTCAATGGAACCTTCAATCTTAACCTCACCGTGCAAGCTGCAGTGTCCGGGCCATGCCCCTCACCTTCACCACCTTCAACACCCACACCGCCAACACCCACACGGCCAACAGCCAGCCCCTCTTTAAGTGAGTACTTTCTGGGTAATGTGGGGGTGGTTTTCATTAGTTATTAAATAATTTAGTCAATCAGCTTGAGACACTCTGTAGCCTTGCTGGCCTTGAACTTGATGAATAAGC
Source organism: Phodopus roborovskii (assembly GCF_943737965.1). NCBI lineage: Eukaryota > Metazoa > Chordata > Mammalia > Rodentia > Cricetidae > Phodopus > Phodopus roborovskii. The sequence goes on along the minus strand of NW_026126571.1, from coordinate 25,760,253 downwards.
TGGGCTGGCATCAAACTTGTAGCAATTTCCCTGCTGCTGTTAGATTTTCATTGCCTGTTTTTATTCTTTTATGGAGTGCTTTAAATTGTAAAATCAATTCACATGTCTTAGTTAAAATTCAAACAAACCATGAAGAATCCTAACACAAGAGAAGCCCGCATGTGTCCTCTCCCCTGGCTCACCCTGGTGTTGCTGGCCATGTGTCTGTCCAGATCATTTTCTGCTTGCTTACAAACATTCTACACGGGCACATAGGTTTTTGTCGCTTGGGATTCTATGTAAATGGGTTCATGCCATATGCTCCGTTCTGCAATCTGCCTCTCTTCACTAAACACAGACAGCTCTCAGTTGGTGCTGCATAGAAATCTATCCCACCTGACTGGAGGGTAGCAGTGTTCACGGGTGCACTAACAAACACCCCACGTGCTTGTTGGTGAGCAGCTAAGGGATTCCCAAGTCCAGTTACAAATGTAACCAATGCCGGGTGGGCATTGGTGGGGCACACCTTTAATCCCAGCACTCGGGAGGCAGAGGCAAGCAGATCTCTGTGAATTCGAGGCCAGCCTGGTCTACAGAGCCAGTTTCAGAACAGTCTCCAAAGCAAAGCAATACAGAGAAACCCTGTCTGGAGAAAACAAACAAACAAAAAAAACCAACAACAAAAGAAACAAAAACAAAAACAACAACATCAGGCACACCCAGACAGACAGCTTCATCTCAATGTCTCTAGGAAAACCTCCTCCCTTCTTTCTTGCTTATTCTCCTCCTGTCCCTCTCCCTCCCTCCCCTCCCCTTTCCCCCAAGGTCTCACATAGCCCAGGCTAGCTTCAAACTCCATATATCACCAAGGGTGATGATCTGGGGTTGCTGCTTCTCCTGCCTTTCACCTTCCAGTTGCCAGGGCTTCATGCATGTGCATGGCAAAGTACTCTGCCAGCTGAGCTACATACATCTCTAATCCCAAGAACCAACTTCTTTATCTGCAAGTATATCTTCTTTGTAAATCGAGAGAGCAGCTGTAAAATTCTAAATAAGTTGTAGATGCCTTAGTGTTTAAAAATCTGGTTAAGTTACTTAATTTTGCCTTTTAGAGTCACATTTTTATAAAACCAGATTGCTTTTCTTAGAAACTGTGTCATAGCATTCATCAGAAATATTTCTGACACCAATTTTAAAGGGTATTTTAGTTTGCTGCTATCATTTTCCCTATGGCGTGCTGTAAAACAAAAGCCAGTACCCTTATGTACTCAGCTTTACTAAGCAGGGGAGAGGTCTGTTTGCATGCAAAGGTGTGAACCATAGTCAACTCAGAACCCTTAAAGCAGCTGGGGTAAGGGGAAGGCTTAGAGACAGGGTCCCAAGTGGTCACAGAAGATAACCATGACTTTACAATTTTAATCCTCCGTGTGTGTGTGTGTGTGTGTGTGTGTGTGTGTGTGTGTTGTATACATTTGTGTGGGGGTCACCTCACTCCACACTGCTCCTGTAGGCCAGCAGTAGATGCCAGGTGTCTTCCACTGTGGCTTTTAACCTAATGTTTTGAGACAGGATAGCTTGTTGGACCTGGGGCTTGCTGTGTCAGCTAGGCTGGCGGGTTAGGGAACCATCTGGGATCTGCCTGTCTCCTCCCAGCCCAGGGCTGGGACTACAGATGTGCTGTCAGGTGACTAAGCATGACTTTTAAAAGGATTTTTTTTCCTTAAAGAGCATTTCCAGCTATGTAGACCATATAAGTGAGTTTGCATTCTTTTTAAAAATTTTACCTATTATTATTATTATTATTAGTGGTGGTGGTAGTGGTGATAGTGGTGTGTGTGTGTGTGTGGCATTGATTTCTCCTTCCACATGGGACCTCAGGATCAGACTCAGTTTATCAGGCTCACACAACAAACTTCTTTACCCACTGAGCCATCTCACTGGCCCAGCTTGTATTCTGAACCTTATTATTTGGTAGGTAAGGAAGTGCCCTGAGTTTTTGTGAGTAGCTTCAGGATAAAATTCAGATAACTCAAAAGTCTAGGGCGGGCTCTAGGAATGTAGCTGAGAAGCATCGTGCAGGCCTGGGCTCCACCCCTTGCACTATAACAAATAAACAAGAAGCAGCTTGAAGTCCTGTCTCAAAAATAAATAAATAACCAAGTACAACCCCAGGCCTAAAAAACCATAGCCTAGTTGAAGAGGGCACTAGGCAGCTGACTGAATCATGAGAGCAGGACTTGTGTTCTATTTTTCTATTAAAGAACTTTTTCTTTCTCTGGTTTTTCTTGCTCATTTTTCAGACTTTTGTGAGTAAATCTGAGGAACAGAACAACCTTTGTTAAGACACATGCTGATGAGTGTGATGTCATGTGTGTTATATTAGACGTCACCACGGGCATGCACACACATGCTCACACACTCACATACTCAAGCTCAAAGCACATACATACTCACACATACTTGCTCACACACACGCTCACACATCCTACAATGTGATTTCATATTGTGTACAACTTTCCTACACTCATAATCAACACCTCTCATAGTCACATCACTCTCTGGGTAACAGGGAATTAAGTACTTAGTTTTTCTCACCTGCCCGTTAAGGTCTTCATTTCTCTGCATTGATCCTTCAACAAATCTTGACTTTACAGATCAGACATCTGAAAAGTCCCATGTGCATCTGTATACTTCTACCTAAAGCAGGACCACCGACTTTCATTGTCTTTTTCCTAAAGAAGTTTTACTTTAAAATACAACAGAGTCGTGGTTCTGTACTCAAATTGACAGCTAATTCTGCTCACCCAGAACTTAAACAAAGGGATCCTACAGCTCTTAGGGGGAAAACTAGGATTCTTAAAAGCCTCACACAGACCAGCCTCCTGCTCCAGAGTCCATCGGAAAAGGCTAAGTGGCTGTCTGTGGTCACCTGTCCTGCTGATGAACCACAGTATGAACCCTCTGATGGCAATTGGGCTAGGCGCCAGTCTATGAGTGATATCAGACTAGTAATAGGAATCATGGATTTTTTTTTTTTTTTTTTTTTTTTTTTTTTTTTTTTTGCCTGTTGTGTTTGGTTCTATTTTGGGTCCCTGGGCTATTCAGTCTTGGGGCTCCTAGTGTCAGCATGGTCGCCCATACAGCGGAGTATTCTGCTGGAGTTGTGGGCTGGGATGCTCTCTCTTTTCCCTTCTTCTGTTGTTTTGAGAGGGTCTTACTATGTAACCCCAGGAATTCGCAACCCTTCTGCCTCAGCCTCTGGATTACAAATGTGCAACAAGCCTACTCTTTTTTTAGCCTTTAAACGTTTTAAAAATGAATTTGCTTATCTAGTGTGCATGCTCACTTTGTCTGCAGGTATGTCAGTACACCACATACATGTCTGGCTCCCAATTAGGCCAGAAGAGGACATCAAATCCCCAGGGACTAAAGTTACACGTGGTTGTGAACCACCACGTGCGTTCTGAAACAACCCTGGTCCTCTGGGAGAGCAGCCAGTGCCCTTAACCACCGAAGCCATCTCTTCAGCCCTATTTATTTTTTTAAGATGAGGATCTTTTAAAACTTTAACTCCCTCCCTTATCCTTTCCAATGCCTTGTGGGATTAAAGAGAAGATAAAGATGAGCATTATCATATGTTCCTTTTGGACTTACCTAAAGCTACACCAACAAGTTTGAAATTGTATGACATTAGATTCTTTGCTCAATTATATTCACAACTGATTTGGTCATGTCTTTATGCACACAGCAGCCAGAGGTCAATGACAAATGTCTTCCTCAATTGTCTGCCACCTTGTTTTGAACAGGGTTTCTTACTTAACCTACAGCTTTCCAATTCAGCCAGACTCTGGCTAGCAAACCCCAGAGGTCCTCCTGCCTCTGTCTTCCCAGCACTGTAATTACTGGCTGGCAGCCAGCTTTATGTGGGAGCTGGGGTTCCGAACCCAGGTCTGCACACTTGCATGACCAATGCTTTACCAAATTTGATTTCTCCCTAACTCACTTATTCATGTCTCATGTTAAAACCTCATTCCCATACATCTGCTTATCCAAGTGCAGGAAAGAATTACTTCTTCCTGCATTGCTGAACAAGTAATTGATAAGTGCTTCATATGTGGCAGCCATACGGGAAGCAGAGTTCTGTGAGGTTGATTTGCAATATTTGTTTTGGTTATTGGTTAATTGGTTGGTGTCTTAGTTACTTTTATGGTGATGTGATTAAACACCATGATCAAGACAACTTATGGAAGAAAGGGTTTATTTGGGGATTACAGTTTCAGAGGGATAGGAGCCCATCACTATGGTGATGGGTAGCATGGTACCAGCAGGCAGGCTGGCTGGGCTCTGGAGCAGCGGCTGGGAGCTCCCTTCCCACAGGAAGCAAAGGGCACTTTGAGGGTGGTGGTAGGAAGCTTTTGAAACCTTAAACCCGCCCTCCCCACCCCTCACATACCTCCTCCAGCAGGGCCATACCTTCTAATCCTTCCCAGACAGCTACTAGAGACCAAGTCTTCAAATGCCTTAGGACTTATGTGACTTAGGACTTAAGAGAGTCATCTCATCCAAAACACTTCAGTTAGTTTTGTTGTTTAAGACAAGGTCTCACATGGTAACCAACTTAACTATATAGCTCAGGTTGGTCTCAAACTCACAGCAATCCCTCTGCCTCAGCACACGTGGCAGAGAAGCTTTATCTCACTTCAGTTTAAATTGTTCAACCCAGGAGGACAGTAATGTTAATTCTGTTTTGTTGATGAGCAAACAGAAGCAAAGATGAGTTAAATGGTGTGGAGCAAACGAGGGGTGCTAGTGTGAAGGCCAGGACACCTGCATCCAAAGGAAAGGGACTTCTTACTGTGGCCTGTTCATGTATTCTAATAGGATTTCCACTTTTCATTGCTTCCTGAGTTTAAAAGACATCTGCGGTTGTGCTTTGAACTTGGGTGTGGCTCAGCAGCACAGTGCTCATCTGGTGTGAGCAGTAGGCCTGGTTCCCATCACCAGCTCCACCCGAAGGGAGAAGATATTACGTTGAGTCCTTGCTCTGCCTCCAGGGATTTGACCCGACTAGATGTTGAGGGAAAGAAGACAAGGCAGATAGACGCATACTCAGACAGAAAGCTGAGGTCTGGTAGTCTGGGCTCTCAGATGGAGAAGTCCCATCACCGGCAAAGCTCAGCGTGTTTATTATACACAGGTGAAGAGAGACACAGGATTATTGCATACAGCTGGGTCAAGGGGAATGGTTTAGCTCAGTAGGAGCAGTTGTGTGAAACCAGGGGAGAGGAAGTTGTGATGGGCATTTTCTGCACACACTGTCAGCACTCATGGACTCCTGAGGAAGGCTCTGCATTTCTCGTGGATCAGAGGTGTTGGGGTCCTTGATCTGGCCGTGTCCATGTCAACAGCACACATTCTCTTAGGACTTCACTCACTCAGGGTTTATTCTGCCCCCTACCCTCCCTACAGTTTATTTATGGATGTAAATGGCCATAATGCCTACATATAGGACTCTACACACATTTACTTCAAATGTCTGCCTTAATTTAAAAGTTCTGGAGTTCTTGATGCTTGGTTTGGTTTGGTTTGGTTTTGGTTTTGGTTTTGGTTTTTAGTCCTGGCTGTCCTGGAATTTGAAATGTAGACCAGGCTGGCCTTGAATTTCGTGAAGGGATTAAAGGCATGTGCCACCATACCTGGCTTCTTCTACAGGGTAGATAGAACTAGGAACAGATGGGTGGGTGGCTTAGGCATGACAGCTCACACTTATAATCCCAGGAGTTTGGAAGGAGAGGTTCAAGCCAGCCTGGGCTATACAGTGAGTTTAGACCAGCCTGGGCTATGTGAGTCCCTATCCAGAAAAAGATAAACACCAACCCCCATCAAAACAAAGATGGCAAATGACTTTATTATTATATTTTTTGTTATATCACTGTTGCCTCCACTACATTCTCAGTCCTTATTTACTTTGAACTTGTATCACTTGAACTCTTTTAGTGCCTACGGGTTACAACTCCATGGAGCTGAGTGACATTTCCAGTGAAAACTGCCAGATAAACAGATACGGTTACTTCAGAGCCACCATCACGATTGTAGGTAAGGCTAACGACCAGTGGAGAAGGTTCTAGAACCTATAAGGCCACCCACTGACTTGCTAACACTAGACAGGAAGAGATGAAGGAGCAGAGTCACCTGTCTTGTCCAAGGCGATGCAAACATGGAAAGCAGCATCTCACAGTCTCTGTGCTCCACTCATCCACCTGCCTGCCTTATGCTTTCTGGTAGAACTCTGTCCCTGGGGCAGCCCACATGTGGGCCTCCAGGATTCTCAATGGGGAGGGGGGCCAGCATGGAGTGCTCACTGTCTCCACTGTGACTTTTACTAGTCACCCTTTTCTGCCTGTAAAGGGGGAATGAGCAGGCCACCACACAGAACTGTACACTTCAGCTACTGCCCCCAAGGTCCCAGCAAAGAAAATGGTGGTGCCACGCCCAGCCTGGGCACCCGTGTTTCTCAAGACAGAGCTAGAAGCTTTGGCTGTGCACTGTCTCTGGAAACAGGGTCAGCCACTTATGACTCAGGAGCTAGTCACCTTGTGAGCATGGGGGCAGCATCTGCCCAGCCACCTTTTCCTAAACCAGCTCCCAGAAAGGGGTGCCATCTTCTAACATGCACCAGGCTCAAGAGTAAAGAATCTCAGTGGTCAGAGCAGTTCCGTGTGCCCATGAAAGCATTGCGTGGACACGAAGGCAAACCTCTGGAGATAAATCCCCATGTTTGATGCTTTTCCGTTTAATAAGAAGGCTGTCTCTCTCTGTTTTTCCTTCTCGTTAAGGGGCATCTCTTAGTCCACCTAAGTTTCTGTAGTAGGGTATGTAGGCTTGGGAGCTTATAACAGCAGGGGTTTGTTGCTTCCTGTCCTGAAGGCTGGATGTCAGATCTCGTGCTGGTGAGGAGCATGTCCTGGTTCATGGAAGGCCACCGCCTCAGTGCAGAAGGGACAAGGGGACTCCCTGGGGTCTCTCTATAAAGACACTGACCACATCTCCAGCAGAGGCTTTGCCCACTCACACTATAACAGCTGGGATTTCAACACAGGAAAGGGTCTATGGCAGAATGGTTTCCTTTGGTTTCTGTTGTATTTTAACATTTCTCTGTGGTGGCTGTTTTACCAGAGGGAATCGTAGAAGTCAACATCATCCAGATAGCAGATGTCCCAGTGCCCATGCCACAGCCTGTCAACTCCCTGATGGACTTCACTGTGGCCTGCAAAGGGGCGTAAGTACAGACATGCCAGCAAAGGGCCAAGTGAGGACCCCAAGCCTGAATAAAGGGCTCGGCAGCACCAGCCATCCCTTGGAAGTTGAATCAAAATCCCATGTATTAGAAACCTCAGATGAGCTTGGGTGTAGGAGAAGGAGCGCGTCTGTAATCCCAACAGTCAAAAAGCTAAGTAAGGCAGGAGAGCATGCGCTGTATAGTGAACCTTTCTCTCAAAACAAAGAATAAAGAGGGGGCATCGTAGAGTGCATCTGCACATACACAAGCCCTGGGTTCGATCCCCATCACTGCATAAAACTGAACATGGGGCACATGCCTGCAATCATAGTACTCTAAAGGTGGAGGTGGGACAATCAGAAGTTCAAGGCCGTCTTTAACTACATAGTGAGTCTGAGGCCAACCTGGCTACATGACACCCTGTCTTGAAAGAAAGAAAGAAAGAAAGAAAGAAAGAAAGAAAGAAAGGAAGGAAGGAAGGAAGGAAGGAAGGAAGGAAGGAAGGAAGGAAGGAAGGAAGGAAGGAAAGCTAAAAGCCTGTGTTTAAAACTGTTATTATAAGGCATGCACAGTGTCTTATGCCCATAATCCTAGCACTTAAGAAACTGAGGCAGGAGGATCACCATGGGTTCCAGGCCAACAGTGTGAACCCCCGTTTAAAAAACAGCAAAACCCCTCAATACCACCCCCACCTCCACCAAAGCCCCTGACATTGCGCTGTTTTATCCCTCGTGTGATCCGTGCGCCCTCACCCGCTGCCACGTCACAGCGCTCCCACGGAAGTTTGTACCATCGTCTCCGACCCCACCTGCCGGATGGCCCAGAGCAGGGTCTGCAGCCCAGTGGCTGTGGACCAGGCGTGCCTGCTCTCCGTGAGAAGAGCCTTCAATGGGTCTGGCATGTTCTGTGTGAATGTCACTCTGGGTGATGACACAAGCCTGGCCTTCACCAGCACCCTGATCGCCATCCCTGGCAAAGGTGAGTTTGCTTTATAATTTCCTGAACATTTCCTGCTGCAGTATTCGCCCAATCTTAACGGCCTCAAAGGCTTCACTAGCAATGCTTCTCTCACAGCAAAGTTCTTTGCATTCTTGTTAATAAGGATTTAAGAACTGGTACTAAGCTGCACACCTTTAATCCCAGCACTTGGGAGGCAGACACAGGTGGGTCTCTATGAATTTAAGGTCAGCCTGGTCTACAGAGTAAGTTCCAGGCAGCCAAGGCTACATAGTGAGACTTGTCAAAAAGAAAAGGGAAGGGGAGGGGAGGGAAGGGGAGGGGCCTGTCTAAGCATCCTGCCTCTTTCAGGACAGCACCTGCCCAGAAGCAGGGAGGAAAGAAATACAATGAAACAGCCAGAACTGTGACTATTTCACCGCCCTGACCTCCAGGAGCTGTGGAGCTAGGACTGCCCCAGCTCTCTTTCAGAATTACCTTTACAATCTTAGCTTGCTGGGCTGTGGTGGCGCACACCTTTAACCCCAGCACTTGGGAGGCAGAGGCAGGTGGATCTCTGTGAGTTCAAGGCCACCCTGGTCTACAGAGCAAGTTCTAGAACAGCCAGTGTCCTAGACAGAGTAAACCCTGTCTCAAAAATCAAACAAACAAAAATTAAAAAATAGAAGAATCTCAACTTTTACTCCATTTTGTTTCCTTGTGCTGGCAAACCACTCATCTCCTGCAAGGTTTGCAAGTTTAACTCTTAGCATCTGTGATTTTTGTTCTAGTGGGTGATCACATTAGATATGACCTAAACCCATTATCAAAAACCAAATAAAGGAGATTGAGGTGGAGCGCAGTGGTAGGGTGCTTGCCTGGCATGGATGAGGCCATGAAGCCCTTGGTTCTACCCCCAGCATCATAAGAAATAAATAAAAAGGGAGAAATTTGAGGTATGGAGGGAATGCCTATATTCCCAACACTTAGGAACTGAGTTCAAGGACCACTTGGACATAGCCCATGGCAAAATCTTGAGAGAGAGAGAGAGAGAATTCATGAGATATTTCAATCAGTAAAATGCTGACCTTGCAAGCATGAGGACCAGAGTTCGGATCATCAGAGCCCCCATGAAAAGCACCTCACTCCCAACAATGGTAAAGTGGGAGGTGCAGACTCCTGGGAGCTCACAGGCCATCTAATCTAACAGGCTGGGCCAATTCCAAGCCAAGGAGAAAGCCAATCTCAAACAAAAAGAGAAATGACATCTGTAGCTGTCCTTTATCTCCTCATGTACACTAGTGCATCCACACACACAACCATGTACACACATGCAACCGTGCGCGTGCACACACACACACACATATACACATGCGCGCACACACACACACATCAGAAGAAAAAAACTAATCCAGTGAGTCTTCTAACTTGGTAACTTGAATTTCAAATTCAGAGTTTCAGAAGTAGTCATAGTTGAAAAGAAAGCTGAAATTCTTGTCACTGGCTGACAGTCATCCAGCTATTCACTTTGCTGCCCAGCACAGATCTTTGCACACGACAGTGGTCTCCGCTGGCTAAAGAACAAAACCAGGAAGACCCTGCTTTCCTGAGCAGTAACAGATGTTATAGAAAAATGTTTAGGCCAATTCAATTCAATTTCACAAACTGAGCAACTCTGGAGTCAGAAGAGGCTCAAGGAGGCCCCCATTGAACAACACCCTGCACAGGCTGTCCAGACCCAGGGACTGCCATTGTGGATCGCTTCTTCACTGAGGTCTGGAGTCAATCAATTCAGCTGCTTGTGATTGGCTGAAACTCAACCTGTTTTGTTTTAAAGAGGATGTGTGTGCGAGTGCATGTGTGTGTGTGTGTGTGTGTGTGTGTGTTGCCTGTATACCACATGGCTACAGTTCCTGCAGAGTCCAGAAGAGGGCAGCAAAACCCTTGGAACTGGAGTTAATGTTAGTAGCCTTGTGTAGGTGCTGGGAAGGAAATGCAGGTCCTCTTGTAGAGCGATTGGTGCACTGAGCCATCTCTCCAGCACCCTTGTTTTTTGTCTCTTTACAAAATAGTCTTGTAAGAAGTTGCCATTTGCTCACCTACGAACTTGTCAATTGGGTCAGAACTTAGAACATCTTGTCAGCCTTAAATTAATACAACAGTAAACAAATTAACAAGAGGCTGTTTGAGGAAAACAACTAGGTCAGAGGAGGGAGTAGTGGGCGTGGAGTGGGAGGGGAGGGCATGGGTGAGCACCCTAGATAAATCTTGTTATTCAACGGTACCATCTTGGTGAAGGACCTCCTTGACTAAGACCTAAATTTAAACATTGAGAGCACATTTAGGTCACTGTTAGGGTTGTCGAAGCTTCATTCTGTAAACAAGGGTGAGGCCCTGGCAGGTAAGCTCTTAGTGTATGCACCAGGCCTTTTCTTTTGGACCACCAAGCAGCTCCCAAATCATGAGGTGGAGACTTACTAGTGTGAGTACTTGACCTAGCTTAGGCTCATTTGGGCTAGCTTTTCCCCCCTTATCTGTTTAACCTGTTTCTCCATATTTATGTGCCTTGGGGCTTTTTACCTCCCTTCTCTGTGTCTTACCTCCCCGCTCCCTCCAGCATCTGGCTGGCGCCAGGCTGTCTGGTTTCTGACCCTCTTTTTGCTCCTGGTTCTCTTTTCCTTCCTTTACTCCTTCTCAAGCCTAGATTTCTCCTTCTGTTTATTCTCTCTGCTGCCAGCCCTGTCCTATCCCTCTTCTGCCTAGTTATTGGCTGTTCAGCTGTTTATTAGACCAAATAGGTGCCTTAGGCAGGCAAGATGAAACAGCAACACATCTTCATGTAATTAAACAAATGCAGCATACACAACTGTAACCCATCCTTACACCATTTAAACAAACACAGCATAAACAAATGTAACACACCTTTACACAGTTAAAATAATATTCCATCACAGGTGCACACAATGAAGAGACGATTTTAAGAGTAGGCTCAATGAATAAAGGGAATCTCCCAGGTGGATGGATACTATCAGCGGCAGAGCAGATGAAGGTAGCTACCTGGATACTTGGGGTGGAGACAGAACTGAATGGTTTGCTGGTTACAGAGGTGAGAGGGGATGAAGTCCCTGCCTTTGTGGCCCTTGCAAATCAGGAGAGATATGGAAAGAAGTAATAACACTATGTGATCCAGGCATCAGAAGGGGCAGGCAGGGTAGTGACAGAGGAGGGCTGACCCTCAAGAATGCTGGGAAGGCATCAGAATTGTGGAAAACTGAGATGAAGGGAGGTCCCAGCAGGGGCCATGGAAGTTTCACGGATTCCAGGGTTTTTAGCGCAGGGGCAGGCATGTAGCATGGGACCAGACCAGAGGCTAGCACAGTGGAGCAGAAAGCCTCTCAGCACCCAGGTGCCATCAGCACAGCAGTGTCCTGAAAGGCTGTCACCAGACTGTGACATTTGTCCATGCCTGGCCACTCATTCTCAGCCCACACTCTATATATTGTTTAATGGGAAAGGAACCTAACGCCCAGGGTGCTGCAGTGTCTTCCGAAATAGCCCCCTTCCTCATTGAATGACATCACAAGCAGATGTCCTCCCAACTGACTCAGCTCACGTGCTTTTCTTTCTGCTTTAAGACCCAGCCTCCCCTCTGAGAATGGAGAATGGTGTCTTGATCGCCATCAGCTGCCTGGCTCTGCTTGTCACTATGGTTACCATCTTGCTGTACAAGTAAGTTTCTGATTTTAACATTTTAACACTGTACATCTCTATTGCAGGTAGTCAAAAAACAAGTAGCATTCTTCCATCTGAACATGCCATTTTCTTTTTTTCCATTTAAATATTTGTGTAGAAGAAACTCATCCACTGAACCATGAGTATCAAACTATTAATTTTACTGTGGTGTTAAATTTGTTTGTTTTAAACCCAAAAGTGCCAGTAACCTGACAAAACTGTGTCTATGTGATGTTTAACAAAATCCTCAAGTGGGCACTTCCTGCTTGAAGAGAAAATAGCTGTACTCCCTAAAATGTGGGGGTGTCTCGTGCAACAGACTGGGTCGGCTGGTTAGTTCTTTTGCACCTATCATGGAAAACACTGTAGAAAGGAATTTAGTTCAGCTGAAGATTGTTTTAAAAATCTTGTCCAACACATTGTTTTCAGAAAACACGAGGCATACAAGCCTATAGGGAACTGCCCCAGAAAGACGGTCAAAGACAAAAGCTTGAGTGTTTTCCTCAGCCACGCAAAAGCCCCGTTCCTCCAGGGAAACCGGGAGAAGGACCCACTACTGCAGTGCAAGCCGGGAATGTCCTAAGTCTTCAGCCTTATCTCTGACCAGGAGCTGGCTCCAGTGTGTTTGTGTGACTGGTAACACTGGTTTCCGAGGATTATTGTAAAATGCGCATCATGGTTTAGGAGGTTAGTTAAACGGCATTTTAGAGAAGGGATGAAATTACTTAGTGTTTCCTCCCATGTGTCATGGTGTTTGCAGTTAGTAGATTACACACACTGTGTCTGAAGAGTGAGGGGAAAGTCATGCTCCTGAAGGTCCTAGGTTAACCTGGAGAGGAGACTACATGCTTCCCAGCTTTGCACATAACCATGAGCATGATCCCAGCTAGTCCTGACCTGAAGACCAGGCTCCATCTAACTGGATGTGCCTGAGCTCCTGGCAGAAAGCTAATACAAGCTATTTGAATAGTGTATGTGTGTGTGTACATGTTATACTCATTAAAAAGACAGTCTGGTAAACTGGTGTGGTTATTTTATCAGGGTGAAAACTTTTCCTGTCTAGTTGAATGACATACTCATCCACTCATTTATCCAGGAACATTTATTTACTGCTTTCTGTGTACTAACCATGATGCTGAGACTTGGTCTTGCACTCAGAGTTTGTGCACTTTTGTGTACATCCTGACTCTTGGTGCATGCTGGGATGCATGCAGGGGTGCATGCAGGGGCGCATGCCGCAAGGCATATATGGAATCACATGCTGTGGTTTTCTAAGGTAGGCCATTTTTCCTACCAATTTCTGTGTGAAAAAAAATCATACAGGAAATAATCAAGGATCTCACCTCTATTTGTAAGTAAAATCCTGTGCCATATGTTAGACATGACATTCTTTTTTTTTTCCTTCCTGAAAAAATAAACTATGAGTTGAGATGAGCCCTTGGTGGTGGTGTTATTTTTCTAACGTATTGCTTGCTTTTCAATTACATTTATGATTTTAGCACAGAAAAGTCCCTTAATGCCACCCAGAAAGCAATAATAATCTCATAATTTTTTTAAAGATTTAGTTTATGTGTGTGTTTGCATTCATGTGTGTACATGTACATGTGTGTCTGGTGTCCATGGGAGTCAGAGGACGGTGATATGGGACTGGAGTTAAGGATGGATGTGAGTCACCTGTGGGTGGCTCTCAACCACTGACTTATGTCTCCAGCCCCAATATTTTCTATTTTAAGAGCTGGATATCATGACTCATGCCTTTAATCCCAACACTTGAGAGGTACAAGAGAACCAGGAGTTCAAGGTCAACCTCACCTGCATAGGGAGAGAGAGTTTGGGGCGGGAATGCTGTGTAGCAGCAGAGTGTTAGCCTGGCATGCACAAAGGCTCTTGCTTCTATTTCCAGCACAGAACAAAGACTTTTAATTAAATAAGGGCGGGTTTTTTTTTTTTTTAAATAAGAGGCTTTGTCTTTTCTGATTCTGATTCTGAGTGATCGGTGTCATTATAAATAAGGGGAAAGGGCTAGTTTACAAGTCAGTGGGCTCTTTCTGTGAAGTTTGCCTTTGTGGGTTTGTAGTTCCTCTCCAAGTACTCAGTAGCACGAGAACCAGAGATGGTTCATTACCAAACAAGCACAGATACCTTCCAGCAAAAACTTACTTCAAGAGCACGTGGTAGGCCACATTTGACCCACAAGACACTGACTGTTCCACACCAACAGAGACTTAACAGCAACCAGTGTGATCAGAGTCCAGGGGTGGGAAATGGCCATGAACAATAGTTCAGGGTACAACTGGATAAATCTGGCTACACACCCAAATACTAGATTCTATTATAAAATAACTGTTCATTTTGAGGTATTTCGGGGGACCAACATTGGGTCTGATACTTTTGACCCCTGATGGCCTAGAAGCAAAAAGAAGCTTTTTGTTTGGAAATTGCCCCCAAGGAATGCAAAAATTGCTGGCCAGATATTTATGTGATGGCTGTAGGGCAGGGACTTTCAGCCAGAGGATGCTTAGCCATGTTGGGAGCGATTTGTCATTGTCACAACTTGGGTGGAGTGCTACTGGCATCTAGTGGGGAGAGCCCAGAGATGCTGCTGAACACCCTGAAACCTGCAGGACAGCCCCACAACAAAGGAGCCCGGCTGCAGAGCAATGGAAGATGCCCTGGGCATGGACACCAAACCGAAGCCTTGAATCGGAACCTAACCCTGACACTTCAAGCCAAATGGCCTAGTGCCATGATACTTTAGGAGCCTTTCCCCCCTCTGCCTCAGCTTGCAGGGTATGCTGTCCCTCTCCAACTTACTTCACAGGGCTGCCTCACAGCCATCCGCAAGAATGAATGCAGATAATGCAGATGGAACAGGAGAGATGGACCAGTAATCGTGCGGCAGTTGCATAGCATACAGCTGGCCCTGGACTGGCTCCCACCAATGAAAAAATATGAAGGTAAAGGCACTCTTGATTTGTCTCCTGTTAGATACTGCATGTTGAACCTGAGGAAAGAAGCATTGTGGAGAGGCATGCATGCATTCATTCATTCACTCATTATTTATACAACTAAAGAGCCAGATAATTATTATCTAAAGCAGAACAGTGATTTCAGGTTGCAGCAGAATGGACAGACTGTGGAGCTTCAGCCCCTTGGCTTCTAAGGTGGTCTTGTGGAGGTGGGCCCCATGACTTTGATTTCTAAAAGTCACCTTAGTCACCTTACTCTGCTTGTTCTAGGACACCAGCAAGATTGGGCTTGGAACCTGCTCTCCCTTTCTCTAATCAACAGGGGGCAGCAGAGAACAGCAAATTCCTAACAATCACCAAGGCCACACAGGTCCACACTTTTATCTAGCTTCATCTAACCAATTGTTAATCTAGCAAATAGCAGGAAAGAGGTCTGAAATACTGTGTAGTGTCTATTTATATTGTCCAAGTGATGCTGATGAGAAGTCATTTAACTTCCAATGATATTATCTGCATAATGGAGAAAACAGCCTAAGAGACAGTGGGCTGCTTTGATGGATGTTGGCTGAGAATTGGAACGTCCCAAGGAAAATGAGTGTACAGATAACAAATTATTCCAGGAATTTATTACTCCTAAGACCTTTATAAATGTCTACATTCTGAGTACCTCTGAATCATTCAGAAATATTAATTTTCTGGAGTTGAATTTCTGTGATGTAAAAGTTTGGAGGGCAATGCTGTCAGAGTATTCATCGTACACAAAGCGCACAAAACTCCTAGGCTCAAGTGACAAAGAACAGATGAGTGGACAGTCATCCTGAGGGTGACAGTGACCTCCTTTTGGTGGACCCTGGTTGGGGGAGGGGAGGACAGTCCTTTGAAGGTTTTTGTTGTTCTTGTTATTGATGTTGAAGAGTGCTGCTGGAATTAGGTACCATTTCAGGGTACCTATTCCAAATGTCCACATCCAAGGATCACAGCTTGAAGACTGATTTTGATCACTTAATCATCTTTTATTAAAAGCTAGGGTGGTTTCAGGTCTAGGAGAGAACAAAGAGATGACTAAGAGACAGAAGGACTGTGTTTGTGGTCCTTAGATCCAGACCAGCAGAGTGTGTCACGGGGCCACCATCGGTGTCACTGGGGCAGCACAGTGTGTCACTGGGCATGTAGTCTCTGCAACAACTTCACTGACCTGGGGCCTGGCCAGACTCAGTGACCTTCACTTCACCTGCAAGGGCAACTTCTTTTTACACACCAGTAGCCATCCCTTTATTCTCAAGATTCTAGAATGAAAATTGCCTGAGAGCTCTCCCACAGGCCCCGTGGTGGTTTGAGTGAGAATGGTCCTCAGAGGCTCATATAGCTAAAGGCTTGGTCCCTAGTTGGTGGAACTGTTTGGAAAAGAATAGGTGTGGCCTTGTTGGAGGAGGTGTGTCATTGGGGCGGAAGGGTCCATGCCAGGCCCAATCTCACTCTTTCTAACTGCCTGCTGTGGATCAGTTGTAAGCTCTCAGCCCCATGCCTCCCCGATGCCATGCTTTCTGCCCCAGTGACCATGGACTAACCCCTGAAACTGTAAGCAAGGCCCCAATTAAATGCTTTCTTTTATACGAGTTACCTTGGTCATGGTGTCTCCTCAGGGCAGAAGACCAGTAACTAAGACAGGCTCTTTGGCACTTGCATGGTTTTAATGCTTAGCCAGTTCTTGGCCTGTGCCAAACATCTCACGGTGTCACTCTACTAATCAAAATGCCTCTTACACCCTCAGCACAATCCTGCTGTTGTCACAGCTGCACAGATGTGAGCATCACAACTTGAGTGGCTGAGTCCTGACTTTGAATGTTTGTACGAAATAAACTCCACTTTCCCGGAAAGAGAGGGAGCTGTTGATGAGCACCTGGCAGGAGAGCTTGTGGTTGCGGAGACAATCGTAAAATCTGGCTGGGAAATGAATGAGTTCCGGGAAGAAGACAGGGCTGGAGTGGGGAGGCCTGTGTTCCACCCTGACATCATACTGTCACTAGCAAGAAACCTAGAAGCCTGTCCCTCCCTCTCTGCCCCTCATCTGCCAAATGGAGGGGAGGAGGCAGAGAGAGACCAGTCTGAGCCTTCAGGTTCTGATGCTCTACTGTGGGAAATGAGGACAGTTCACTTTCTCCACAGGAGCTCCGGGAGGCCGGTATTCTACATCAGGTAGATTCCAGTTTCCCTGCCCAAACCACCCTCCTGCTCAGAAGAAAGTGTAGATTTATACTTGTAAATGGTTAGGGGGAAAAATGAAGAGTCAAGGTTGATGTGGGATGCCCTGTATGCTGCGAATATGTGTTGCTTTTGTTAGTTGATGAATAAAGCTGCTTTGGCCTATGGCAGGGCAGAATATAGCTACACAGGAAATCCAAACAGAGCTACAGGGAGTGGAGCAGATCCTTCCAGCCACTGGAGGAGAAAGATGTCTGAGCATCACGGGAAAGCCATGGGCCATGTGATAATACACAGATTAATAGAAATGGGTCAAGTTAGAGCTGGAGAGATGGCTCAGCCATTAAAGGCTAGGCTCACAACCAAAAACATAAGAAATGGGTCAATTTAAATTGTAAGAGCTAGCCAATAAGAAGCCTGAGCCGTCAGTAATATTAAGCCTCTGTGTGGTAATTTGGGAAGCAGCTGCTGTGTATTTGGGTCTGAGGGGCTCCAAGGCAGGAAACTTCTGCTTATACAAGGTAGGCTGTGTGGTTCCATCTCATCACAGGAAGTAAAAGGAGGCAAAGGAAGCAGCGATAGGAAACAGTTCTATTCATGATGATACTAAATAATTATGTGGCCAGGTGGTGGTGGCACATGCCTTTAATCCCAGCACTCGGGAGGCAGAGGCAAGCGGATCTCTATGAGTTCGAGGCTGGCCTGGTCTACAGAGTGATTTCAAGATGGCCAGGGCTACACAGAGCAACAAAACAAAAACATTTATGTGAAATGCAGAGTTCAGTATCTAAGTATTTACTGTTCTCTCTCTCTTCTCCTCCCCTTCCTTTTCTTCTCCTTTACTTCTCCCTCTTCCAGGCAAGATCTCACCATGTGACCTGGGCTAGCCTTAAAGCCCTGGGCTCAGCGGATCGGAGATATCCTCTCTGCCTCCCTACACCTCCAAGCAGGCAAGCCTCAGTGCTTACCTACTGCTGTACTCGCCCTACAGCAGCACAGCTAGGCCTGACGACGTCTGAGAGGGCCTTCAACACCTAAGAACATTTGCTGCCTGATGCTTTACAGAGTTTGCCCAGAGTGACCTAGGGTGGTTCTCAGATCTGAACCGTATTAGGAAAACAAGGATTATGCGGAAAACTTTGAGTATATGTCACTTTCTTTCTTTTTTCCTTTTTAAAGATTTATTTATACTTATGTAAGAGGGGGGACCTTCAGAGACCAGAAGAGGGCATCAGATCCCGCTAAAGCTGGAGTGATGAGCACTCATCTGCCTGACATGGGTGCTGGGACCCAAGCAGGGTTCTTCCCCAAGAGTAATCTCCACTCCAGCCCCCAAAATAGCATTTTCGTCAGTTGTGTTACGTGAGTCTGAGTGCTGACAAGCTGCCCTGTGGGGGAAAGCTAGAGTCCATGGATGGTGAGTTGTTGTGTGGGGATAGCATACCAGGCCTTCGGGAAGACACAGCACTATGGATCCTGTCAGGAGGAGGGAAGGGGAGCCACGCTGCCTTCTAACACATGACGGAGTTGACAGGAAGCCCCCACCCACAAAAGACAACTCTACTCAACAGGAAAAAAAAAAAAACAGTAGTTTTCTGAGGAGGGGCAAACAGACAACCTGGGGACCTGAAGTGTGGGCATCAAGGCTTAGTCTTTGGGGCTGCACATTGGTTAAGAGCACTGGTTGCTCTTCCAGAGGAACTGGGTTCAACTCCCAGCACCTGTAGCATAAATTCTAATGGGTCCTAATAATAAAAACCCAGAGTCAGCTATCGGTGGTAAAAACCTAAGGATCAGAGAAGCAGAGAGGCTAGCCACTAGAGTTCTTACCTCTACCAACACTCAGACCAGAGGAGAGATCCTGTCCTCTGACTGCATCTCAGACTGAATCCCCATACTGCATCCATCTCTACAAATCCTCAGGCTGCATCCTCAGGCTGCACTGAGCTCCTGTCTCTTCCCACATTATGCTCCTCTCCTCCCAACTGCATCAGTCCCATCTCCACCTCCCCAGTGCTGGGATTAAAAGTGTGTGATCTCAAGTGCTAGGATCACCTTTGTGCCAGCTGTTTTTCTTTTAGACCGGATTAGTTTCTGTAGCTCAGGGTGGCCTTGAACTCACAGAGATCTATCTGCTTCTGTGTCCCAATTCTTGGGATTAAAGGTGTGTGTCACCACTGCCTGGCCTTTGTGGCTAGTTAATGTGGCTAGCTCTGCACTCTGATCTTCAGGCAAGCTTTATTTGTGATAGCAAATATCACAAGCACCCACATGGCAGCTCACAACTGTCTATAACTCCAGTCCCAGGGGTTGCAATGCCCTCTTCTGGCCTCTATGGGCACACATGGTGCACAGATGTACACTCAAGCAAAACAAACACACACACTAAAAAAAAAAAAAAAAAAAAAGCCAGTCTTTGGGTTGAAGACCAGCGAATGAAGAAGCTTAGACAGGAGGGAAGACATCCTCCACCCCTCCACTGCCATGCATGATGCTCCTGCATAAAGCCAGGATGCTTAGCAACCTGGAGTGAAACACAGAATACCACACAGAGGCTGAACAGAGACCTACTTGAAAGGGGGTGTGGTGGGGTGTGTGCTGGGCTGGAGGCTGAAGAGAACAGAGTGCCTAACCAGGGTCCTAGTGCATGTGAGCTCAGAAGAAGAATTTTCAGCGTCTAGAGTGGTGGTTCAGCTGTTAAGAGCACTGACTTCCCTCTAAGGGTCTGAAGTTCAGTTCCCATGCCAGGCATCTCACAACTCCAGCTCCCGGGGAGCTGAGGCCCAACTCTGACGGGACCCATGCAGACATTTATACAGACATGTAAATACAAATAAATCTTTTTTAAAACCTCAAGTTAACACAAAAGTAAAAGTGAAACATCCTGTTTAAAGTGGTTCTAAATGCTTCTGGCTGCCTGGCAGAAGCCACGTGAACTTTCCCTGCAGGAATGCCAAGCCACAGATAAAACCTCAAGAACATGGAATTGCAATTAAAAGCAACTCACTGAACATATGTACAAATAATCCTTTATGAAAGAGCCAAGAGAAACAGACTGGCAACTACTGTAGACCCTGAACATAGAGTAAATGTGTCTCATCTGGGCATGGTGGTATAGACTCAGTTCGAGGAGTTGAGGCAGGAGGATTACCAGGAGTTCAGGGCCAGCCTGGGTAATACAGCAAGCATTAGAATTTGAAAATAAAATTGAGCCTAAGTCATACATTTGGGGAAAGAAAGCAGAAAGACCCTGACAGACTGCTAAAGCAAATCAAGAGAGCCAACTTTGTCTTAATGGACCAAAACATGATACTAAAAGTCAGAAACAGTAATTAGTTTTCTGTGCTTGCTGCTTTGGTTTTATTTTAATTTGCATTATCTTTAGTTATAGGCTGGAAGATTTCAAATACAAAACAACACAACCCAAAACTCACAATGTAGCTTCAAATAATTATTCAATTCATGGTGAACCTTATCTAATTGACCTCTTCAGTTCAGTCATTAATTTAGTTTATTGAATTTATTTATTATCAGTGTGTGTGTATGTGTGTGTGTGAATGGGGGTACACATTCAATGTGGTACATGTGTGGAGGTCAGAAGCAATTGTTTAGAATATTGTTTGAAGGCGTGTTCCATTTGTTTGTGCTGTGGAACATTTGTTTAACGATGCAAAGATGTGTTGCATTCTTTTATGTTGTATTTGTTTGACTCTGTGAAGCTGTGTTGCTATGCCTGTCTAAAACTGCTGATTGGCCCAATAAAGTCAATACCAGGGGAGGAGAGGGGACAAGTGGGGCTGGCAGGCAGAGAGGATAAACAGGAGGAGAAAAAGAGAGAAAAGGGACCAAGGAGTGAGGAAAGATTTCCGGAGCCAGCCGCCCGGGCCGCCCGGGCCGCCCAGCCGCCCAGCCGCCCAGCCGCCCAGCCAGCCACACACACTGCCAGCCATGGAGAAAGAAGTAAAGAAAAGTATACAGAACTAGAGAAAGATAAAACCCCAGAGGCCAAAGATAGATGGGATAATTTAAGAAAAGCTGGCTAGAAACAAGCCAAGCTAAGGCTGGGCATTTATAAGAAAGAATAAGTGTACTAATTTGGAAGCTGGGTGGTGCC
Organism: Phodopus roborovskii; assembly: GCF_943737965.1. Classification (NCBI taxonomy): domain Eukaryota; kingdom Metazoa; phylum Chordata; class Mammalia; order Rodentia; family Cricetidae; genus Phodopus; species Phodopus roborovskii. The sequence goes on along the minus strand of NW_026126571.1, from coordinate 25,739,042 downwards.
CCCCCCCAAAAAAAAGAGCAAAGAGCTAAGAGAAAGAAAAACAAACAAACAAACAAAAACAATCAGCAACAGGTCACATAATGGAATTGTTCTATCCTTTCATTTAGTTCCAGGAATCAACACTAGGTCACCGGGCTTGCATGGAGAGTGATGGTCCTAATCACTTTAATTTCAGAAGAAAACCCCAGAAGTTATACCATTTTACTCCAAAACATTTCAGTATATTTTTCTTAAAAAAAAAAATAAGATATTTTAAAAAATATATGCAATACAATGATCTCATCATATATAAAGTAGTTAGCAGTCATTTTTTCTGCCATAACATCCAGTTAGTGCTCAGACTTTGTGTGTTAATTACTTTTTGCATATTTGTTTTAGTCTTTCAAAAGGGCTAAGGGAACCCTGGACATAGCTAGAGAGAGGCAGTGAAAATACACATAAGAAGAATGTCCCCGGCTGTGGCAGTGGAAGGGACAGGAAAAGCCTGACGAGAGGGAGGCAGCTGCCCAGGAGGATGGTTCTGGCAGCAGTAACCCTGCAGAGCAGTAAGAGGAGAAGCCACTCAACAGACAGCGCTCAGGTCCCAGGAGAGGAGAGGATCCTGGCCATGCAGCATGCACAAAACCAGTTTCAAACAGAACCAAGATTTGAATGTGGCAGTGTGTGGTGGCTTGAGTAAGAATGGCCCCCCATACACTGAATACTTGGTCACCAGGGAGTGGGCACAGACACCTGACTCCCGGGACCTGAGCAGGTCAAGGTGGTCTCCTGTGTCCTTGTTGCATCAAGCTCAAATATTCCTGCTTCAGCCTCCCAGACTAAGTAAGACATATTTTATTTACTGAAGTTGGTGGTTTTCTTTTCACTTGAGTTTGTATTGACTTGTTTAGGAAACTCTGTTGTCCAGAAGCTACAAAAATAACCTGTATATTCTTGGGGCTGGAGAGATGGCCCAGAGGTTAAGAGCACTGACTGTTCTTCCAGAGGTCTTGAGTTCTATTCACAGCAACCACATGGTGGCTCACGACCATCTGTAATGAGATCTGGTGCAGTTTTATTTATGTAACGTTCCATCCACACTGTATCGTGTACCAGTCCAGGCGTTGTTTTGAAGGGGCAGGCAGGACTTGCTTGGGTAAGTACAGTGAGAGGCTACTGATATGTAGCTTGCTGTTGCACCTTATATTGGAGAGGCTGTCAAATGCTCAAGTGGGAATATGTAATTGTTATGTAAGTTCGGGACTTGAGACAGGAGCAGACTAGGGTTACACATTGAGAGTTGACAATGGGGGGTATTAGTTGGAGCTTAGCCACTGCCACAAAAATGTCTGAGAAGCTACTTGGGCCTCAGGAGACTAGGATCTTAGGAAATCTCTGCTATTTCAAGCTGAATAAGTCAGGCCAGAGCTCCTAAATTCAGTAACTTCACCCTTCAGACTTTCTTCACCGCTTTGGGGTCTGAAAAGCAACAAGGAAACAGGAGAATAGAACCACTGGACTGCCGGACTTGTGTGAATGAATGTCTAGTGCCAAACCTTTGCTCAGGTGTGATCCAAAGCTGTAGAGTTATCAAACCAAGGTCATCTTGACATCCTCAGGTCCAGGGAGTCACTGGTACCTGTGCCAGCAGCCCAGCCAGCTCCCATATGGGATGAGAAAGATTCCTGTGGGGACTGGACCTGACTGTAGGCATGGGGGCAGGGCTCAAGGGGAGTGAGCTCCTGTGTAAGGAGCAAGGCTTTGTTTATGAGGTTGCCCGCGGGGGTAGACTAGTGTGCTATCACTCACCTCATGAAATAACTCCTGCCCTGACTTCTCTTAGGTGGACTGCAAGCTGTAAGGTGAAATAAACCCTTTTTTCCCCAGCTTGCTTTTGGTCACTGTGTTTTATCACAACAATAGAAAACGAAATAATTAGCCCGTCGGTGGTGGCACACTCTTAATTCCAGCACTCAGGAGGCAGAGGCAGGCAGATCTCTGTGAGTTCAAGGTCAGCCTGGTTTTCAAAGAGAGTTCTAGGAAAGTCTCCAAACCTACAAAGAAACCCTGTCTAGAAAAACAAACAAACAAACAAAAGAAACTGAAATAATAGAATGTTTTGCATGCATGTATGTATGTATGTATGTATGTATGTATGTATGTGTACCATATGAGTGCAGGGTGCCCAAGGAGGCCAGAAGAGAGACTAGGATTCCCTGAAACTGGAGTTCCAAATGGTTGTGAAGCCAGGAGATGGTGGCCTACACCTTTAATGCCAGCACTCAGGAGGCAGAGGCAGGTGGATCTCTTTGAGGTCAAGACCAGTTTGGTTTGCGAGGCCAGCCTGGTCTACAAAGCAATTTAAGCATAGCCAGAGCTACACAGAGAAATCCTGTCTCAAAAAAACAAAACAAAACAAAACAAAAACAAAAATAAACAAATAAATAAATAAAGGTTTCGAGCCACCAGCTGACTGCTAGGAATTAAACCTGGGTCCTCAGCAAGAGCAGCAAATGCTCTTACCCACTGAGCTGACTCTCTGTCTCCCGCATCATTACTGCATTTTGGCTCTGGGAACAAAATGCTTTCTAGATCAGGTATGTAAACCCTATCTCTACAGTCCAGACTGCTCAGGTGGGCAGTTCCCCCTCCAGTGTATGCTGCTGGCCCAGGGTGTCCCTCATCTTACCTCCCTTTAAGGTGGTCATCCAGCAAAGCACAAGGTGAGCAAAACCCCTGCGGAGGATGACAGCCCCTCACTTTTCTTCTGACTCAGTTCCCAGTTCTGTTCGTGTTTCCTCCCTGTGGTGGCTTCTTAAGTGCTGGCAGCAGCTCAGACTCTCCTCTCTGACACAGGGTGCTAGTGTGTGTGTGTGCTGCACCCTGGTTTCTCAGCCTAGGAGCTCCCCTGGCAAGAGCTGAACTTCACCACCTTCCCTCCTCTGTCCTACCCAGTGCCTGGCACATGAATGAGAGCTTGTTGCTTGACACTGGGTGGCAGTGGGGGTGGGGGGTGGGGGATGGGGATGTCCTTAAGGAAGTATGAATCACATACACATGTAGAGTATGGAAACAGCCCCTGCCTCTATTAGTGTGAGAAGAGACAGTCGCTATCCAAAGACAGGGTACCTGAGGCAGACAGGTCTCTAGCCAGCCCCTGCAGGCTAAGAAGGAAAACAATGGCTTGGCTGCTGGACAGGACCCAGAAATCCAGAGACAATGTAGGTGTGTAGAAACCTGAACTCTAGCAAACAAAGGCCCCCCAAAAGCCCAGGGAACCTGCTGCCTGAGGCAAGCGTGGGGAACAGAGCTTGCACCTTGGCTTAATAAAGAAGTGATGAAGAAATGGTAGGAGAGATGCCTTCCCAAGTGAGAACTTCTGTGTGAGAGGTTCCAGGTGGTTCCAGCCACCAGCTCTGTGCTTCCTATCTCAGGCCTGCATGCCCACTCCCTGTCCTCAAGGCACACCGGACATTCCTGGAGCTCACCGGACATGCCTTGAGCTCCAACATAAACCATCTGAGTTGTGGACACCCAGACTCTGCATCCCTTAGGGTTCAGAACCCTACATTTACAATGTACTGAGTACTTTACTTATCTCTCCCTTATGGTGCTGGGTATGGGAACTCAAGAGCTTGGACTTCAAGGGGAGTGCTCTGCCTCTGAGCTATGTCTCTGGCTCATCTCTCTCTTAATTTTTTAAAAGTTTATTTTCTTATTTTATATGTATGTGTGCTTTGCTTGCATGTATCTGTGCACCATATGTGTGGGTGGTGCCAGGAGAGTCCAGAAGGGTCATGAGATCCTCTGGGACTGGAGTCATAGATAACTGTGAGCAGTCCTGGGGACACTGGAAAGCCACCACCACTGAGCTACCTGTTCCCCTTATCTTCCGTTTAAAAGAATTTGTCCCCTGTGCCTGTGACTCTTCCTTGTTACCTTGTTTGGAGTCACCATGGAAACACACTTGTGAGTGTGGCTATGAGGTGTTTCTAGGAAGGTTTAGCTGGTGGTCCAGGCTGAGTAAGAGGGATACAGTACATCGAGCACTGGGGCTTGTTTCTGTCTCATGACTATGAACATAGAGTGACCACTGTGCCTTCCCCACTAGGATGGACTGTGGCCCCTTGAACTATAAGCACAAATAAACCCCGTCTTCCTTAGGATGCTTTTTGTTGGGTATTTGGTAACAGCAAAAAGAAAGGTAGCTACCACACCCTCACTTTCAAGTAGGACTTGTACAAGGTAGGTAACAAAATATTTTTTTCTTTTCTTTCTTTCTTTTTTTTTTTTAGACAGGATTTCTCTGTATAGCTTTGGAGTCTATCCTGGAACTTGCTTTATAGACCGACCAGTCTAGCCTCAAACTCAGAGATCTGCCTGCCTCTGAGTGTTGGGATTAAAGGCCTGTGCCACCACCGGCAGGCACATGACTTCTATCTTATGGGGTCTGGGAATCAAACTCTGAGCCTCAGGTTTGACAGCAAGAGTCTTTATCCACTAAGATATGTTGCTACATCACCACCACCCTTCTTTTTTTTTTTTTAAGCAGGGCCTTAGGGACTGCCTGGTGTCATATACCAGGTGTCATATAGGCTCCGGACACATGACAGAAGAGGTGACTTCCCCTGTGAGATCTCCTGTGAGAAGTGCTGGGGTGACTTCCCCCAAGAAGCTAACATTCCCTGCATCACTCCAAGCTAGATTCCTTGTCCTCACGGTTGGGGCTCACAGCAGAGAATGTGTTGAAAATGCAGTTTCCCACCTTCCCACCAAACTCCAGGAAACACGGTGGGGGAAATTGACCTTGCCATTAATAGGTCATACAGGAAACAGGGTGCACCAGAAGTGTAATTAAGGTCTATATTCAGAAAGGCCTCATAGTCACGGACACTGGTTAATTAATAATCCCCAACTCCTTCAAGGAAGCTACTTTGGGCTTCAACCTCCTTCCATCAAAGCATTTCAAACACAGGGTCATTAGACTATCTAATCCCACCTTATAAAAGAAACTGATATCTGGAAACAAAGTTTAAGTCTGATCATAGCTGATCTGATTCCAAAGGAAAGGGACATTTTCTGAGGTCCTCTCTCAGTGACCAGAATTTTCTTAGTCTTTATATATATTTGCTTTTTGAGACAGGGCTTCTCTGTGTAGCCCTGGCTGTCCTGGAATTTGCTCTATAAACCAGGCTGGCCTTGAACTAACAGAGATCTGCCTCTGCTTCCTGAGTGCTGGGCCATCATTTCATGCTGTAAGAACATGTTGTCTGCCTGAAGATTATTAGACAACAGTCAGTTCACTACATGGCTTCGGCATGTCAGTCATCTTCAACTCAGGAGCTCTGTAAATGCACTTTATCTGTCTTCTTAGAAGCTGCAGGAGATACAAGCTCAGAGATTTCCAGATTGACGTTCTGAAGAGTGTGGGAAAGGCAGGAACTTGTGTGTCATATGAGCAATGTTACAAGGCAGTAAAAGTTCTTTTGTGGGGAAACTTCTATTAGAACTGAAAATGGGCACCCTACACCAGTGGCTAGGTAAGTTACAGAAGAAAATGACTCATATTCATGGTATATAAAAAAAAAATCCATAAAAGGGACCCAAAGCATCTTGAAATGTGTCTTGAGTCTTTTTTGTTTGTCTTGGTTTTTCGAGACAGGGTTTCTCTGTGTTGTTTTGGAGCCTGTCCTGGAACTTGCTCTGTAGACCAGGCTGGCCTCAAACTCAGAGATCTGCCTGCCTCTGCTTCCTGAGTGCTGGAATTAAAGGTGTGAGCCGCCGATGCCCAGCAAAAGGATTGTATGATCCTGGAACTTCTTTTTAATGATTTATTCATTTAGTTTTTAATGTGCATTGGTGTTTTGCCTGTATAAGGGCATCAGACGCCTGGAACTGAAGTTGTAAGAAGTTGTGAGCTGCCATGTGGGTGCTGGGAATTGAACTCAGGTCCTCTGGAAGAGAAGCCAGTGCGCTTAACCACTGAGCGATCTCTCCGGCTCCTGTTTTGAGTCTTTACCATAATGCAATTATCTGTTCCAGATGTTGCCAAGGGCAGAGGTGTCGTAGTTCACATTCTTAGGTTGCAGCTTGAATCATTCAGAGAGTATCACCATGGCTGTGCACACAGGAACTTTACTACTTTCTGCATTTCTTTATTTATTTTGGGACAGGGTTTTACTATGTATCCTTGGTTGGCCTTGAACTTACTAAATAGACCAGGCTGGCCTCTGTTTCCCAATGTGGGACTAAAGGCATATGCCGCTACTCCTGGCAAGTTTTTGAATTTGATAAAACATTTCCCAACATTAATGCTTGATGTTCCTAAGATAAAACAAAACCAAACAAAATAAAACAGTCTGTTGATGGTGGCTTAAGCCTTTAATTCCAGTACGGGAAGGCAGAGGCAGGTGGATGTCTATGAGGCCAGACTGGTCTACAGATTGAATTCAAGATAGCCCAAGGCTACAACAGAGAAACCCTGTCTCGAAAAACAACAAAAAAGAATTACAGCCTGGTTTATAGAGTGAATTCCAGAGTTCAAGGACAACCAGGACTATGAAGAGAAACCTCTTGAAAAACCAAAATAAACAAATGAACAAGAACAACGAAAATAATTAAGCAGGGTTAGTGACCTTGGGGATGTACCTAATACGTGTTTGGCAGAGTTCTGGGTATTGGGGCTGCTCAGGAAGCTTTCTTCTCAGAGATTTGCCTTTTGTTTTCCGTTTTTCCACTCAGTATGTGGCCCTGGTCACAGGGGTGGCCCCTGCACTGTCTGTGTGAAGTGGAAACTCTGAGGGGCTGACCCAAGAACATTTCTTAAAGACGGCCTTCACTCCCCCGCCCCCCCTTTAGTCCAGGATAGTAGATTTTCTCATAGGATTTCACATTTTCAAAGGAATCTGAATAGTTTTAAAGACCATTTACAAATTGACTGATAGGCAACTTTACATATACACACAATGTATCTTGATCAGATCTACTACCACCCCCCCCACTCCTCCCACATCATGGCCTTTTTGTTCAACCCCCGAGTTCAATCAGTACGACCTTGATGCACTTGGGAGTGCAGCCATGCATCAAAGTAAGAAAAATAACTCCTCTTCCCCCATCAGCCATCAGCTGCCAACAGCTCCTCAGCTATGGGTGACGCCTCATGACCCCTTTCCCCTCTGTGAGTCATGTCTTTAGGAGAGCATTTCACACCACACCTTCCCAATTCCCAGCTCTTATGGCTTTCCATCCCCTGCACCATGATGGTTTCTGAACCTTAGGGGAGGGTTTGATGTGGCTGTCCCGTTTAGAGCTAAGCACTCAACATCCACAGAGTCTCAGTACTTTGACTAGTAATAAGTCTCTGTATTTACTGCTACCCACTGCAAAAAGAAGTCATTCTGAAAATAGCATTAATCCATTAATATAAACATTAAAAGGCAGTTTGACAACATGTCCACTTAGCAAAACATTAGTAGTAGGTTTACTCCTAGGGCCTGTAACCTCCCCAGACATGTTTTTATTTTGACCAGGTTTACATGAATTCCCTCCCATAAGGCAGGACTCATGCAATCAGCAAGTGGTTGTCGAATCCCATAAAATCAGGCACCTCCCTATTGCACCAGAAGGCACATCTTTCCCGGTAAGTGTGATCCTTTTCTCCCCCAGTGACCTGCACACCACCTCCTGACACTATGAAAGATGGCCAGCAGGGAAGAAGTTTCCATATTAGTTCCAGCTTGGTTTCTCCATGTCTTGAATAACAATTGCAATAGCCTGGTGTGTGTGTGTGTGTGTGTGTGTGTGTGTGTGTGTGTGTGTGTGTGTGTCCTCCCTGATCAATAAGGTATCGAGGATAGTGTCCCAAACCTGGCACTGAGATTTTAATTTAATAAAATTTCTTCTGGGAGCAATTAACCATGTTGGATTCCCCCGTTACAACTTTTTTTTCCCGTGTTTGAGTCATTGGCTTTTTAAATTTAATTTAACCTTATGTGTTCAGGTGTTTTGCTGCATATATGGCTGTGCACTTCAAGGTCTGAGGAGGGCGTTTGATATCATGGAACTGGAATTACAGATGGTTGTGAACCATGTGGGTCTGGGAATTGAACCCAGGTCCTCTGGAAGAACAGTCGGTGCTTTTAACCGCTGAACCATCTCTTCAGCCCCATGAAGAGTATTTGGACTCACTTTTTTGTTTTGTTTTTGTTTGCTTTTTGGAGACAGTTTCTCTATGTAGTGGCTGTCCTGGAACTAGCTCTTTAGATCAGCCTGGCCTGGAACTGAAAGGCCTGCACCACCACCGCTCCTTAGCAACGACTCCAGAGCTAATCCATCCTAGTCTCCGGTTTTTTTTTTTTTTTTTTGTCATGGCTCCGCCTATGCCATGACGTAGAATCCCAGTGCCGCTCTGAGGGCCCTGCCCCCAGAGAAGTCGCGGCGACAGCCATGAGTGTCAGCTGGTCGCCTGTGTGGCGTCTGTGGCCGCTGCTGTGGCGCAGGGTGGTCGCGCAGCGAGCGGGCCCCGCGGTGTCTTCGGTTCCTCGGCTTCCTCGGCTGGCAGAGCGATGGCTTTCGGCGGGGCCCGCGACGGGCCTGACCCCGAGCCCGGCGAGCGGCCTGCACCATGGGCCTCAGCCAGAGGAGCGGACCGATGGCGACGCTCGCCCGCCACCCGGAGCCGCAGGTACGCGGGCAGGACGGCCAGTGGCCCGGCCTGAGCTAGGCGGCCCTGGGCTTCCCTGTGCGTTTCCGGCGTGAGTCGCAGAACTTACGCAGCGCTAGAAGGGACCTGAGGGGTGGCGGCCCCCCCCCACTTTCCTATTGCATAGCGAACAAACCTGGAGGCGAGGAGACATGGCAGTCTTCCAAACCCCAGCCATGTGCCTGGTCACACGGGCCCTTGGCACCTCAGCCCCAGGGTCCTCACCTCGCCCCAAGGTCTACCCAGGGTCGTAGGAAGTGGCTTTCTGAGTGTGTTGGGGCGTGAGGATTCTGAGCAGCCTGGTGCTCCTGCCAGTGTAAAATTTAAGATGAGTTGGGGTCCAATTAAGACCCGTCAGTTACTGCCAGCGGTTTTAGAAGCATGAGAGAAGGTCAAAACAAGAAGATACTATCTGACAGATGATAGGATATGAGAGGGTGAGCCTTCGATGGACTTAATTTCCAGGTCCTTTGGAGTCTGCTTTGAACTTAAAGTTACAAATTTATACACTCTAGTATTTGTTTTTAGAACAGTGTCTAAATCGCTAACAAAAAGAAAAAAAAACCCAAAAAACAAAACAAGATAACAGCCTAGATTTAATAAGAAAAACATGTTTCAAAATGAGACCCTCTTAAATTGTTACCTAATTGGTCTCAGCAGCTCTAGTCCCAGTAGCCACGTTACTTTATGCCGGTTGAAGGCTGTGGACCAGATAATGCTGGAGAACCCGCCCACCTCACAATTATAGTTCAGTAGCCTTTTGTAGGTGTGATTCAATCCTGCATGCCCCATGATATTGTCACCTCCGCAAGTCGTGTGGCGTCCATGCATTTGCTGCGTGTTCTTTTCAGTACCAGGGGACAGACAGACCACAGTCTTTGCTACTGCTTTGGTACATTTATTACACTTGCTTTGGTAATAGCAAATGTACTCAGTGTCTGTGTGATCTGAGCATACTGCCTAGAAAGCTGAGCTGTGCTTTAAGAAACTGCTGCCCTGGTTCGTTTTTGAGCTGAATTTTGATTGGTTGGCTAGTTGGTCTCAAGTGCAGATGGTATTGGGAATTGGACCCAGGGCCTTGTATGTGTTAGGCAAGCATCCCTCCACTGAGCCACATTCTCAGGCTTTTTAGTTGAGTTTTTAAATTTTTTAGACATTGTCTTGCTCAGGCTAGTGATGAACTTGGGATCCTCCTGCTGGTGTTCACCAAAGCATTTTGGATATAAATACACTCTTGGAGGAGCAGTACCAGCCTCAAGGAGACTTCTGTGTCAGTCTGCTTCTCTGGATACCTGTCTGTTTTTTCTTGGCCATCTGACACAAGTACTTCTACATTTCAGATCACAGTGGCACCAAGTTTGACATCGATATGCTGGTTTCACTTCTAAGGCAAGAAAATGCAAGAGACATTTGTGTGATCAAGGTTCCTACAGAAATGAGATACACAGACTACTTTGTAGTTGGTAGTGGGACTTCCACCCGACACTTACACGCTATGGCCTACTACATTGTGAAGATGGTAGGATGCTATGCTTTGTTTTGAATCTTTACCTAGAGAATACCTTTAGTACATTAGGGTGGGATAAGCCAGTATGAGAGGCTACAGAGAAAGCCCAGACCTTGGCATTTTCAAGAGTCATTTTATGGTTTTGCATAGTGAAAGGCTTGGGAACAAGTATTTAGCTCTGTTGAATCCAGGTATTTCTAATTCTTGTCTTTTGTGATAGGAAAAATTAATACCCTGAATCAAGCCAGAAGACAGTTCATGTCGAGTGTCCTAGAATAGCACCAGTATGATAGCCTCTAGCTACAAGTGGCCATTGAAAAATTCTTAAAACTTATTTAAAAGAGTTAACATTTTTATTTTATGTGTATGCCCCATGCCCACAGAAGTCAGAGGAAAGGGTGTGATCCTGTAGAACTGGAGTTAAAGGAAGTTGTGAGCTGCCATGTAGTTGTTCATATTGAGCCCAAGTGCTGTCAATCTGAGACAACTCTCCAGCCCTTAAAATCATTTTAAGTTAGCCAGGTGTGGTGACCCCACATCTTTAATCCCAGCACTTGGGAGGCAGAGGCAGGCAGATCTCTGAGTTCAAGGCCAGCTATGCCTACAGAGTGAGATTCAGGACAGCCAGGATTACACAGAGAAACTCTGTCTCTAAAAACAACAAAAATCCACTTTAAATGAAATGGATGTGTATGCCTCGGTGTCTATATGCACGAGTCATCAAATGTGGCCGCCAAACAGGTCCTGTGCTAGAGCAACAAGTGCTCTTAACTGCTGAACCACCTCCTCACTTCCAGAAATGGCTATTCAGATGCAGATCAGACTTTGAAATATAGTTCTTCAGTTAAATGAGCCACATTTTAGACAGTTTCCACATGCGGCTCTGATTTCTGCCACCGTGGACAGCCATATACATTTCCACAATTTCCAAAAAGTCTAGGCAATGCTCCTTGTCCTAGTTTGTTTTGTTTTTTTTTGTTGCTATGGTAACAGCCATGCTCAAAAGCAACTTAGGAAAGGTGTTTTGTTTAAAAGAGGAACTCTGCTTTCTACCTTGCTTATTCTTCCCTTGTTCAGCTACCATAGCCCAGGCCCATCTGCTGGTATGTTCTCCAAACACTATGCAGTATTGGGAAGGTAAAAGTGAAATATAGGTAACCCTTGAATTCATGGTGTGAAAGGAAGAGGGTTCATTTTTCCAGTTCAATGCGATTCAGAACGGGAAGAAAGAGTATACAGACTGCAGCTTCTGGCAAACTGTTACTCCGTTCTACAGGGGAACAGACTACTCTTATTAAAAATTGGTCAAACAAGGCAATTAAGAACAGCTGAGGATGCCTAGAGACAGCTCATAAGATAAAAATGGGTTTGAAAGCAACCACTTGCAGTGTGATAGAGTTTGGGAAGAGAGGAAGATTTTTTTTTTTTTTTTTTTTTTGATACAGGGTTTCTCTGTGTAGTTCTAGTTATCCATTCACCCAGTGATGGATACTTAGGTTGTGTCCAGCTTTGGGCTGTTATGACTGCTACTTTAGTTACCTTGTCGTTCCCCTCCTCCCCCAGCTGAGGACCGAACCCAGGGCCTTGTGCTTGCTAGGCAAGCACTCTACCACTGAGCTAAATCCCCAACCCCTATGACTGCTACTTTAAATATGGGCATAGAGCTGCCTAGTCATGTTCTTGGTTTTAATTATTTTGGATGTGCACCTAGAGGTGTAATATTTGGATCATATAGTCATTCTGTTTTTAACTTTTTTAAAATAAAAAGTAATAAACATCACATAGTGAAATTAACCAGACTTAAAAATCTTTTCTTTCCATGTACCCCAGTCTGTTGACTTGGGCTAGTTCCTATGCTATTGATACTCCATCTAGAAATTCTTACTCCAGTGTCTTAAGAGTATTCTGTTTTTGTCTCCTTTAAAATTAAGTAAGCACAGCAGTTTTACGTCTGTGTCCTCTACTATCCCATTGGTCTATAAATCTTTTAAATTTATAATTTTCTCAGACTTTTAAAGTTGTATGCTTGCTTGCATGTATGAATGTGCACCACTTGTGTGCCTGGTTCCCTTGAAGGTCAGAAGATGTGTTTGATCCCTGGAACTGGAGTTACTGGTGGTTGTGAGCTACTGTGCGGGTATTGAACCAGGTCCCTTCACAATCAATACATGCTCTTAAGTACAGGGCCAACTCTCTTGTCTACCTATACCTGTGAAGTCTATCACTATAACTGTGGTATAATTTAAGGTCAGTATTGTTCTTACTCCTTAGGTTTTGGCTATTTGTGGTCTTTTGTTCCACATACATTCCCCCCCCCCCTTTTTTTTTCTTAAACTGTAAAATATGACTTTGGAATTTTGGCAGGTATTGCATTAAATCAGTAAATTAATTGAGGTAATAAAAGCCATTTTCACTCTTTTGTTCTGAGTGTCATCTGTAGTTTTTTTCAGTGTCCTCAAGTTTCTGTTGTAGAGCTTTCTCTTCTTTGGCAGATGCATTCCTAAATATGTAATTGTTTTTGAAGTTTTGTTCTATTGAAATTTCAAGACAGGGTTTCTCTGTGTAGCTCTGTCTTGGAACTCTCTCTGTAGATCAGGCTGGCCTTGAACTGAGATTTACCTGCTTCTGTCTCCCAAGTGCTGGGATTAAAGGCATCTGGCTTTCAGTTACTATTTTTTTAAAATAATTTAATATATAGTGTTTGAGAATAAAAGCCCCTGGAACAGGAGTGAGCTGTCATATGGGTGCTGAGAAATGAACCCCCAGTCTTTGGAATGGCAGCAAGTATTTTTTCCAATTTAGTTACCAATATAATAGTAACATATATATATATATATATATATATACATATATATATGTATGTATGTATGTATGTATGTATATGTATGCATATACACACACACACAGAGTAAGGTTTTTTCCTCCCGCTGCTGGTCTTGTCCTGCCGCCACGCCAGCCCCAATAAACACACCGAGACTCTGTATTTGATATAATGTTGTTGGCCAGTTACTTGTTTCTTATCGGCTAGCTCTGTCTTAATTATTAACCCATTTCTGTTGATCTATGTATTTGCATGTGCTTTCATCTTACCGGAGAGCAGGGGCCAGGGGTTCTGTTCTCTCCCTTCTCTCCATGCTGACTCCTCCCTACTCCTTCTTCCAATCCTCCTCGTCTCCTAGTCCTGCCTATCTTGCTTTCCTATTGGCCAACAGTGCTTTATTCATTAACCAGTATGAGAAACATATTTACAGAATGACATCTCCCATCATATGTGTGTGTGTGTATACACATATATATACACAATTGCTTTGAGAGTACATTGAGAGTACACTTTGTATAGCTTGAACAGCTTGAACTTATTAGGCTCAAGAGTTTTCTAGTAGACTCTTGGGTCTTTCATGTAAAGAATTGTCATTTACAAATAAGGGTTGGTTTGCTTTTTATTTATTTATTTATTTATTTATTTATTTATTTATTTTGAGACAAGGTCTCAACTGTAAAACATTGGGCTGGCCTGGAACTCAAAGAGATCCATCTGCTTCTGCCTCCTGAGTGCTGGGATTGAAGCCATGTGCCACCATACCTGGCATTCTGCTGAATTTTGCCTACACTTTCACCTTCAATTTAGTAACTTTTACAATCACTTTGGAGATTGCCTTGTGAAAGTCTTGGATAGATGGATAGATTTCCTAATCTGTGAATTTTATAATGTGATTTTTTTTTTTTTTTTTGAGCCTGTCCTGGAACTAGCTTTGTAGACCAGGCTGGACTCAGAGATCCACCTGCCTCTGCCTCCTGAATGCTGGGATTAAAGGTGTGCCCTACCAACGCCCAGTGATAATTAAGTCTTTAAAAAAGATAAACGTCTGAATTCTTTCTCATGCATTTCAGTTATCTCTAGTTTCTCTGGGGAGTCAGTGGTTTGGTATAGGTGGTGGCATCATGTTTTATATGTCTGTTAAGTGGATTTGTTATGACTTCCCTTCTGAGCCTGTTGGATATTTTGTTTTATGAAACTCTCCTAGAGGAGCATTTCTCAAATTGTGGGTTTTGATCCTTTAGGGTCAAATGTCTTTCACTGCGGTCACCTAAGACCATTGGAAAACAGATATGTATGATTCACAACAGTAGCAAAACTATGAAATAGTAAGGAAAATAATTTTATACTTGGTCACTACAGCATGAATTATATTAAAAGACTGCAGCATTAGGAAAGTTGAAAATTACTGTGCTAGAGGAATATGTGCCTGAACTTCAGCTGTGTGGACTGGTGAAACTTGGTGTTGATTGCCAAATTGAGTTGCTTAGGCGATCCTGTGTTGGCTGTGCCAGGAGGGCCAGGGGTGGGACTGCACATCACGTAAGGCAGCCAGATGGAGTCTGAACTGCTAAAGGAAGGATACCAAACTTCAAACCCAAGGAAGTCTGTCTACTATCTGGGGGCTATAGTTAGAGGCTAAGGCCCAAAGTAACCTCTGGGAAATAGCAATATCCTCAGGATCCTGCACATGGACCTCAGATACCATTGGAACCAAAGTTCCAGTTTATCAGGGGACCCTGGCTACACTGGAGTTAAAAAAAAAAAAAAAAAATCAGTTTTGTTGTTAGAGAGTTGTTTTCTGCATATAAATTCTTTGAAATTCTTTGTCAAATATGTATGTGAGCTGCAAATCCTGCCATTCTGTGGGTGGTCATTTGACCTTGTGGAATAGTCATTGGATGTATCGTAGTGTCAGTTGAAACCAGGGTCTTGATCATTTCATGCAAACATCATACAACTGAACTATACCCCTAAGCTCCAGAAGGATTTAATTCTCAGGATCAATTGTTCCTTTTTCTTTTGAGTTTTAATTTCCAGTTTTATGCCTAGGTATTTTAATCCATTTTGAGTGAGTTTACTTTGAGAACTATTGGTATATGTATATGTAATGTTTGAATGGGAAATGTCTCTCATTGGCTCAGATATGTGAGCCTTTGGTCCCCAGCTGGTGGTGCCACGTGGGAAGTTGATGGGAGGTACAGCTGTGCTGGACAAAGTATGTCATTGGGGGCAGGCTTTGAGAGTTCACAGCCCCATCCCACTTCCAGTTCACCCTTTGCTTTCTGTTTATGGTTAAAGATGTCAACTTTTAGTGTCACCCCCACCACCTGCTGCCATTCCTCCCCAACTCTTATGGCTTTGAGTAACCAGAAGCCAGAAGGAAAATTTCCTTCTGGCTTGGTCATGGTGTTTACCATAGCAACGGAAAGTAACTAGTATAGCATCTTAACAATCTATGGACATGGGCATCTGTCCATTTATTTACATCTTTTTAGCAGTGCTCTGTGGTTTGCAATGGATGAGCCTGTTTCCCTCCACTGCCAAGCTTATTCCCTTTGTTTGTTGATGGGAGATGTCATTCTGTAAATAAGTTTCTCTTATTGGTTAATGAATAAAGCACTGTTGGCCAATTGAAAAGCAAGATAGGGAGGAGATCCAAGATGGAGGACAGAGAGAGAACGCCAGCCCCTCTCACCAGTAAGATAAGATCACATGGAAATACTAGATTAATAGAAATGGGTTAATATTTAAAACAGAGGTGGCCGATAAGTAACTGGCCAACAGAATTATATCTAATACAGCATCTCTGTGTGTTATTTGGGGCTGGCGCTGTAGTGGGATCAAACTGGAGGGGACAAACTTACCGTAACAGTTTGTTTCTAGAGACAGTTTCTCTGTGTAACAGCCCTACCTGTCCTGGAACTAGCTCTGTAAACCAGGCTGGCCTCGTATTCACAGAGATCCTCTTGATGGGAGATGTCATTCTGTAAATGTTTCTCATACTGGTTAATGAATAAAGCACTGTTGGCCAATGGGAAAGCTAGGCAGGACTAGGAGACGAGGAGGAAAGAGGAAGTAGTAAGGAGGAGTCAAGATGGAGAGACTGGGGAGACAACGGCCCCATTCCCCCGTAAGATGAAAGCACATGGAAATAAGTATTAACCCATTTCTGTTGATCTACATAAGACAGAGTTAGCCCATGAGAAACTAGTATCTAGCCAACAGCATTATATCAAATACAGAGTCTCGGTGTGTTAACTGGGGCTGGTGCGGCGGCAGGACAAGACCGGTGGCGGGAGGAAAAAACTACTCCTTACATCTCCTGCCTCTGCCTCCTGTGCTGGGATTAAAGGCGTGACCCTGCTCCTATTTTATTGTTTTTGAAAAGATTTTTTTTTTTTTTTTCAATTTGGATGCCTTTTCTTTTTTAAGTTTAATTGTTCTGGCTAGACCTTCCAATTGAAGAGGGTATCCTTGTCATGTGTCCAGGTGGCATACATTTTCATTTCCTTTTTCTTACAGTATACATTTGGCTGTTGAGCTGCAGTCCAGAGAAATATAGCTGAGGATTTAGGGATAAAATTATTTTCTCTAGATGTGGCAATCATAATTGCCTGTGATGGCTGTGAGAAATGAATAGCTAGTTCCCAAATCCAGTCCAAGAAACTTCACAGAAACTTCCCTAAATGTATGACCTGCTTTTTTTCCAGTATAAACACCTGAAATGTAGAAGTGATCCGTTTGTCAAGATCGAAGGGAAGGACACTGATGACTGGCTGTGTGTGGACTTTGGTAAGTTACTGTTGTGCCGTTTACACACATTATTTAAACTTTGTTTTCAGCTACAAAAAGATGGCTGGAGTGTGCATATTAAGATTTTTGAAATTTGTTTCAAGTAACAAAAGTTTGATTTAATTACAGCTCAGGTGTTGTCATTCACATGTGAAAGCTTTGCCCAATCCAAGTATTCTATGTGCATAACCACCTCTTGGTAGAAGGCATACTATATGCTGTATATGTAAGGGGCCACACAGATGAGTAACAGTTGTATTAATATGCCAATTTCAAAACACCTCCCAGCCACATATATACTACTAAGGGAAAACAACAGCTATATGCTTATTTGGGGCCAGGAAGCAGGCATCTGAGATTTTAGCCTCCTTGCAAACTGTCAGTCACTATGGCTGTGGTCAAACACCATGACCAACTTGGGGAGAAAAAGGTTTGTCTCACTCACACTTCCATGTACCAGTTGATTACTGAAAAAAGCCATTAGGGCAAGAAGGAACCTAGAGGCAGGACCTGATGAAAAAGCCATGGAGGAGTGCTGCTTACTTGTGGCTTGCCCAGCCTGTGTTTTTATAGAACCACCAGTCAAGAGATGACGTGACCACACTCACTGGCTTGCCTGCTTATGTTATAGTCCAATCTTGAGGGGTTTTCTCAATTTCAAGTTCTCTCTTCCCAGATGATCATAGCTTGTGTCAAATTGACATGAAACTAGCCAGTTCACAAGCTAACAAGTTGCCTTTCCAATTTCATGAAGACCATTCTGAAAAAGCAGTGTGTTTCTTGCAGCAATGGCAGTAACCAGCATCATAAACTTTGTGTGGCCAGATAACATGTACACCAAGAGTCTATGGAGGAGGAGGGCCCATTTGCTGTGCTGTGAGACAGCAAGACTGTAAAATAGGGTTTCTCAGCTTTGTAACATTCATATTTTGGTCAGATGTTTTTGCTGTGGCCTCGGAGAACATCTTGACTACTGCAGAACTGGATGCTTATTAGCAGCATCTACTAACCTCTCTCCAGTTAGGATAATCAAAGATGTTTATAGACACTGAAACATTGCTACAAGCATTGTTGTCCTGAAGACAGAAAAGTAAAACCTGGGAGTCAGTTGATGATACGACCACAGGAATCTGACAGTTCAACTTGTATTCCCTTGGTTAAGGTTAACAACAGTCATCGATGCTACATGTTGACCTCATTTCTGTGCTAACAAAGGCACAGTATTGCTTTGTAGGAAAGGGTATACCATCTGCCCAGAAGTCTATGGTGAGGGACAGATACATTGATAAAAATAAACAAATGAATTTTCTTCATTATAATTTTTATCTGTTCTTGATAGGCAGTATGGTGATTCATTTGATGCTTCCAGAAACCAGAGAAACCTACGAATTAGAGAAATTATGGACTCTACGTTCTTTTGATGACCAGTTAGCTCAGATAGCAGCTGAGACATTACCTGAAGACTTCATTCTTGGATTAGAAGATGACCCTGCATCCCTGACTCCAGTGGAGTTCAAATGACAATAAACAAAGCAATGCCTTTCATCCCTTAGATGTGTCTGAGCCATCTGCTTGGTCACTACAAGTTGTCTAGCTCTTGGACACTCATGCTGATAACGGCTGTGGAGAGACCGTAGATAAACTAGCTCACAGACCAAGAACCAGTAATATAATCCAGTTTTCAGCACACTGTTTTACTCTTGAGATCCTATCTGGGTTAGAATCCTAGTACTGATCTCTAAGATCAAATTTACTAATCTTTACAGAAAACTCGAGTTAATTTGTAGACATGCAAATCTGTAGTTATTAGTTCATATTAAGTAGAATAATCAAGGTTCACTGTAATGTACCAGGCAGGGCTGAAAAAACAACTTATCAGTAGGTAGAGCACTGCCTAGGATAAGATGTATATTGTAGAGACAGATTCAAGAACACTCAACTGAAAAACAGTACAAAAAGCTGTGGCTTATGATGAAAACTTTATTCTGCATCAAGGTACCTGGAAAATGAAGCTGCATTTGGGGCACATTATAGATGAGAAATGATCCATATATGGTGAATACAAAACTCAAGTAGAGCATTACTCTTTGTACCAGGTACTCCACACTACCAATGCTCAAGTGAAAGTGAAACATGATTTGCCACTCTAAAAGGCTAGATGTGAAACATGGCAGAACTGAAACCAGCAGATATAAATGTAGCACCTGTTAGTTTAAAAAAAAACCTGTAGAAACCAAATATCGGGGAAGTCCCCTGGCCTTGAACACATCTCCCCTGAAATCCAAGCGGGAGAGCACTTTTTTTTAAAATCAGTTTAAATCCATCATATGAAAAAATATGAATGCTAGATGAATTCAGTTGTAAAGGGGGCACTTTTTGGTTTAAACTACAAAATAAACTGGTTTTATGAAAATTTTTAGAAAAAAATTTCAAATTGTTTTCATAATGTCTAAATGATATACTTGCTGATGTTCAGTTAATCTTGAAATACAAATGAGGCAAAATGACTTTTTGAAGGGTTACATAATGCCCTCAAGGCCAGTGTAACCACCTTATGAACAAAGTAACAAAAACAATTCAGAGAGCAGCATGGCCTTGAGGACCACCCTTGAGTATCCATACAGGGCTTTGCCACTAAGTGGGGGGAGGGGCAAAGGGTTTTTCCTTTCAACATTCAGGTGTTTCCACAGTCATTTTCCCAAAACCATTTGCTGCCTTCCCTGCCTGTACTTACTGTCAGGTGAGCAGGGTACACAGAAACCCTGCTACATTCCAGATTGCATTTTCAATGAACTTACTTCCACTCCGTAAAAAAAAATCTTCCAAATAGCTTAGTTAGGCTGGCTCATGCCAGCGCCCGGCACAAGGAGACAGCTTTTTGTTGCCTTCACTGTCACAGCACCTGACTCACCCTGGTCTCCACAAAGCAGTTCTCTGGGTGTCTGCTCACAGTAGCACCTGATCTCACTCATGTTAGCAAGCTGAGCATCCTGAGAGACAAACTCAAGCTGATTTTGTTTAAATTCTGCATTTCTCCACTGATGCATTTCCTTTAGGTAGTGACAAAGCATTTATGCGTTCACACGCATAGCTAAAATAAATCCCAGTCTTTCGAAGCTCTTTTCAGACTAGCCATTCCAACGCCCACCACAGCTCTGCCGTTAGTGCCTTCAGCCTTGCCAACTGTAAAGAGGAGTACATGGCATCACTGCTCTCCAACAATAGGCACTGCTTCATTCAAATCTTCGAACTTTATTGGACTTTTCCAACTACTGTCAAAAGGCTCAAAAAAATGCAAAATTAATTTTCCAACTTAACTGTCACCAGCCAGACTAAAATTCTTTCTCAATTATTTGCCTATCAGCTGATAACTGTTAAATTTTATTTTTTTTAAAAAAACGGTTGGAGTTTCTTTATAAAGTATATAAAATTTTCAAAAAAGGAATAATTTTGCTTTTAACTGTATTACTGAATACCTGAGGTAGTTGAGTAAAAATGCACGTTTAATACCCCGCCCGCAGCGGTGGGCACTTCCCTTAGGTTATCCATGTTAGTGTTAGAGAAACAGGAAACAGTTCTACTCTAATGGCTTAACGGCACGTTCCTGTGGGAATTCTACTGTGATCCAATTTCAACAATTGGACTTAGGAACAATCTATTTTTTCTAATTTATTTGATGAATTTAGTGAATGTACCATTTATGCCAATTTCTGGCATTATAGAGGATGTTAAAAATGAGCACATTTGTTATACTCTGATATCACAAGGGAAGTGCACAGTTTTTTTTTTTTGTTCCCTACCCCCACTTTTTTTTTTTTTTTTTTTTTTTTTTTTAAAGCTGGGTGTCATACATTTCAGAGAGCATAAAGTATACATTCTCACAGAGACAGTTCAAGTTGCCTGGTCCTCAGAAACAACCGGCTAGGGAAATGCCCGTGCATGTGATTCTGGATGGGTCAGCACCCGTCTGTTGGTTAAGCAAATCTGTCTTTGGTTTGGCATCTGCCTCTGTGGTGGCTGTCTCCTGAGCCCTTACTTCCTCCTTGACTGAGGGGGTCCACTCTGCAGAGCCTTCTGCTGCTGGTGCTGCTTCACCTGAGACAGGATTTCCTGAATTTTCCTCTGGGCAACCTACAAAAGGACAGACTTCACAGAATCCACATAGTCCAAAGTTTCTAAGTTACTCTATCTCAGAGCATCAAGCTGAAATACTTAGTGTGCTGGCTGAAAGGAAAACCAGATGCACTGGGGCTGGAGAGATGGCTCAGAAGTTAGGAGCACTGACTGCTCTTCCAGAGGTTCTGAGTTCAATTCCCAATAACTACATGGTGGCTCACAAACATCTGTAATGAGAGCAGTACCTTCATGGCTTGCATGGGTGCAGACAGAAAGTTGTATACATAATAAATCCTTACAAATAAGTAAACAACAACAAATCAGATGCACCAAGCACAGCCAGGGACAGTGTGCACTGAGGACAAAAGCTGAAGTATGGGAACCTCTGAGTTCAAGGCTGCCTGGCTAATAGCAGAACAGCATACTTCCACACACCCACCCAACACTTTGAACCCTAAACACCCAAGAGGTTCACATATGAATGTGGAATGGGAAGCCTCATGACAGCAAGAACTTGGCACTTTAGAAGCCACTTGCCTGGCAAGCATAGAAGTGGCCAGTTATTTTGACAACAACTTGGTTATTCTCATCAGGTGTCTGGTCACGGGGGACAACAACTTCAGCACTTGATAAATTCTGGAGTTCATTCACCTAGAATAGAGAAAATCCTATTACTAAGCATTTAAAGCCTGTTTCCAAGCAATTACTATATGCTGGGCACACAGCTCATTTCATCCATTAACCTTTCACTAGGCTACAGTTCCCATTTTAACATGACTAGAACTAAGGCTTGGCCAAAGAAATTCAGTTCTGCTCAGGGTGTGTTCTATATATATTACTTCAAAGCTATACATTTGGAAATGACTTTGTTGAGAAAGTCTGCAAGCTACTTTTTTCAGTTTGATATTTGTAAAATTTCAGTTCCTGTCCCTTTAGGGTTTATAGAATATTGTATGTGTTGGATAATGCTGGACATCCCTTACAAGTTAAGTCCCTGGTCTGAAAAATGCAGAAGTCTCACTAGCAGGTTAGAGTCACAAGGGAACCTCTTCAAACACTAGGGGGTGGACCCACCACTTCTTATAAACTAGCCAAAGCTCCGCGGGTGGGGGATGGTGGGGGGTGGCGGGAAGCTATGTCTGTGTAGAGCCTCCTTGCATCATGGCACAGCCCCGGCTGGGATACTTGCCGTTTTGCCTCCTTTCCCAATGACTCTGCCAGCAGCAAACGATGGCACTCTGATATGAGCTTCAAGCTTCACCTCTTCTTTAGGACTAACGAAGTTTTCTTCTTTAATTTTCCCGTAAATTCTTCCCTGAGCCTATAGATGACAAAATAGCCTATCAGTGTCAGTCATAATTGAAAACAAAAGGTTGGTTAACTTTGAATGCAGCCTAAATCAACCTGGAATATACAACCATAGCAGTGGTACAGCAGTATCTGGGATGAAGACTGACAGCTGCATAACGTACAGCAGCCAGGAGCCCCAGAAAGGGTTGACAGTAACTGTTTCATAGGCAAGGCAAATGAGTTAAACCAGGGAGCAGAGTACAATGATGCATTTGTAATGATGTCATTGTGAGACCCATTCTGCACACCAACTACAAAGAAAAAGCCATATTCTGTTGCAAATTAAGGTAATTAGTAGGACCAACTAAAAATGACTTTATGGGAAATGACCATTCCCACTCAAGCCTCTCCTCTGACAACAAGAAATAGATTGCATTTTTCTTGAGCAAAAGAAACTAGGAAAGAACTACATACAGGTTCCAAGGAGCCAAGGCCATGTCTAAATGGAAGAGACACCACCAACACTGAAGACTTTCCATTTAAACTACTCTCTTATTGAGGTACCTGATTTTAGCTCTATGGAGGTGAAAATGCTGGCATGTGTGTACTTACAGCACTTGGGAGGCTGAGGGGGAGCACTGCTGTACTCTGAGGCCAACCTGGGCTACAGAGTGAGATCCTGTCTTTTTCCTCCCTGTCCCTAAAATGCTGCAGAAATCCAGTTAGTGGACACTTATGGTACTCCACTTACTTGCCCTGTGTACTGTGTACAACTACATACTGTATATAAGGAATCTCCTGTGCAACCATTAATTTATTTTCATACACTTCAAGAGAGAAAGACATCTAAGTTGGGAAGTTATTAGGCTCATCTGACAAGCTGCTAAGACAAACCATAAAATGAATAAAGCACTGTTGGCCAATAGGAAAGCAAGATAGGTGGGACTAGGAGACAAGGAGGAGTCAAGGAAGTAGTAGGAAAGAGGTCCCAGTAAGATGAGACCATGTGGAAATACTTATATTGATAGAAATGGGTTAATAGTAAGACAGAGCTAGCCAATAAGAAACTAGCAACTGGCCAACAGCTTTATAGTAAATACAGCATCTCTGTGTGTTATTTGGGGCTGGCAAGGTGGGGAGCTGAGGAGATAGCTGAGCAGTTAAGAAAACCGGGTATTTTCCCAGATAACGCAGGTTTGATTCCCAGCACTCACATGATAGCTAACAACTTCAGTAGTTACAGTTTCAGGGATCCAGGGATCTGATGCCCTTTCCTGGTCTCTATGGGCATGTACCTGACAGATAAAACCTGGAGGTAAAACGCCCATATACATAAAGATGAATAAGATCTATAAATATTTTTTAAAAAATTTATCTTTATGTGTACAAGTGGTTTGCCTACATGTATGTCTGTACCATATGTGCATGCATGTGTGGTGGGTATCAAGCCTGTGGTTTCTCACATGCTAGGAAGTTTCATACTCATAGCCCAGTTTTTAACATTTCCAATTTGGACTATGAGGCTGCTGGGAGGGGTAAACTTCACCTTGGTGCCTAGGCAGTGGCCATTCAATATATCAAAGCATTTGAGTGCTCCGTTCTCTCTGCAAATGATGTGAAAGCAGCTTTAGATTTTCATTGACTCAATTCTTTAATGGATGGCTTAAACAAAACAGAAAAGAGGGTTTGGGATATAGTCAGGGCAGAGCACCTGCACAGCAAGGCTCTGGGTTAGTCCTTTCCTTCCCAACTAGAGATAGTGAGGTGAGCTATAGGAGGTGTAACAGTGTGTACACAGACAGAGGAAACTAAGTAAGGCCGAGAGTGAATGCTGTTAGTGGACACAGGACCAAGATACAGGTGTTGGGCTGGCGAGGTGGCTCAGCAGGTAAAGTACTTGCCACTGAGCCCAACAACCTGAGTTCAATCCCCAGGACCTACATGGTGGGAGAAGGCTGACTCTAAAATTGTCCTCTGACCTCAGCATGTCATGATTTATATGCTCCTCCCATAAATACATACATGTAACTTTAAAAAAAGAAAAAACATTGTAGGTATTTGTTAATGAATACAATTCAGCAGTTGCTTAAGTCAAGATGTCCCACACAAGTCACTCACTAGAATAAAGGCAGCTGAGACTGTAGTGGCTTCACTGGCTGGCTCAGTGTTGGCCATTACCATGCACAGCACGTGAGACTGTGCTATTGTTTCAGGTACTATTCTGAGCATTGTATATGTTGCTTATACCTTATAGCTAGAATAGTGGTGCTTCTGTCCATTCTGTAGAAGAGGGTCTGGGGAGAATGACAACTCGTCTAAGGTCACGCAAATGATAAATGGCCAAACTAGGTTGGAATGAGGAGGGCCTAGCTGTTGAGTTGTCTCCATCACCTCAGAACATATGAAGATTTTTCAGCTCCAAAGGACCTCAGGTCCCAAAAAAACGTGCAGTAGTTCAAGACAGGCCACATGCCATTATAACTCCAGACTTCCTAACTAAAATCCTAGGACAGTGCTGGTGAAGGGGCCACTATAAACGTTAGAGCACCTCTAAGGCAGAAGGGTTGCTAAAGACATGGTTACAAGGCTCATTAACAGGCAGCTGTAAATGTGAGTGTTAAGGTCCCACCATCTAAATGGTGACAGTAAACCAATGCCACACATGATGGCTCCACTCTAATCTTTAGAACTTCCACTGATGCAGGGGGTAGAGAGGGCAGCAGCAATCTGGTTCCCTCTGGTTTCCGTGGCTTCCACAGCACATACCTTGAACTGAGCTTCTGGCGGTCCAGTGATAATCACCATCCTTACTTTAGCATCTGGTGCTTCAGCTGGAGCAATCTGTAACAGACCCATCAGCAGCCAGTTAGGATACTTTCTGATGTCACTGACAAACCTTAGGCCAACCAGATTGACATCTGCACATGACTAACTGAGCTGTGGAATTAAATGCCTTCTGGAAAGGAATTATGGAGATGCCATGATTAATATGGGCCACTGAGACAGAGCACACTACCTGCCTCTAATGTAAGACTGCATGTACCATCACTGAGCTAGCCTGTACCACATGGGAGCACTAAAGGCTGAGGGCATTAGGGGACCCAACCCATAACTGTAGTGAACAGCCTTGAGAGAGCTGGGTGTGTCCACTACCTGGCTCGTAGCAGCAACTCCACTGGTTGTGAGGCCACTACACCCATTGCATCTCCTTAGCTTTCAGAGGAAATGGTAACGCTGCTATCTAAGCAGCTGCACTTCTCATACTTAAATGGGGGGGGAGGGGAGAAATACAACTAGATTGCTTAAACAATTTGTATACTTTTGTTGCTGAGACTTAATAAATTGCTCCCAAGTCATCAATTCACTGGAAGGGCACAGGAAGTTAACTAATGTTAACCGAGCAGGACACAGGTAAACTCAGACTTCAGTTTTCATGGAGTGTATGAAATCACAAAAGTGCAGGCTAGGGAAACAGTGAAAAACATGTACAAAGAGGGGCCAGCCACATGCCAGAGCTACAAGGAAGGGTTTTGTGACCCTGCTGGGGAAGTTAATTCTAATGAAATTTGGGATGAGGCGATGGCTCATGGCTGTGCAGACTTAAGGACCGGGGTGTGGATGCCCACCTGTAATTCCAGCACTGAGAGTCAAAGATTAGGTTCCCCAGATCAAACTAGGTAGCCAGATAGCCTTATAGATAAACTCTGGGTTCAACTGAGAGACCCTGACAGTTGCTACACATTTGCTATGCAAATAAAACCTAGTTGTTACATTGTATAACTGTGTAAGAACAAAAAAAAAAAAAAAAAAAAAAAGGGCTTAATTCTACAGCTGAAGATATCAACCAATCAAGTCCTGCTTTCTACTCCCTTCAAAAATAAAGCTACCATTTCTGTCACCTAAAGCCAAACTCATACCTAGACCTACTTTATGCATAACTGACTTGTTTTACATCTGAAAAACAAGCAAATAGTTTCTTGCATTTAGCCCAACTAGGGACTGTCCACAGGAAATACTGTAAAGGCACCATTAGCATTCCACCTGGGTTTTGTTGTTGTTTTAAGTACACTCAATGACAGTGGGTAAAAGCTAGGAGCACTCAAACGCTGAATCAATCTATCAATCTATCAATCAATCTATCTATGTATCTATCTATCTATCTATCTATCTATCTCTACTACCCCTCACCCTTTATATCTATCTATGTATCTATGTATCTATCTATGTATCTATCTATCTCTATCTATCTCTACTACCCCTCACCCTTTATATCTATCTATGTATCTATATATCTATCTATCTATCTATCTATCTATCTATCTATCTATCTATCTATCTCTACTACCTTCACCCTTTATATCTATCTTGTCTGTCTGTCTATCTCTACTACCCTCCCCAAACCCTTAATTTTTTTTTTTTATCATTTTTTCAAGACAGGTTTTCTGTGTAGATGTGGCTTTCCTGGTACTCGTTCTGTAGATCAGGCTAACCTCAAACTCAGAGATCCTCCTGCCCCTGCCTCCTAAGTGCTGGGATTAAAGGCGTGTGGCACCACCACCCAGCTGGTTTCTATCTCTGAAAGCATGGGAAAGCCTTCATGTCCTTTGACTAACCAAGGTTCTTTGTATAAGCTTCTGTTAAAGAAACACAAATTGTGTCATTTTACTTATTGTGTGGACACAATAAGCTAGGAATAACTTACATGTCAAATAAGTGAACATAAATGGTTATGATTTGGTGGTACCAAATATCTGCCTCTGTGTCGAGGAGATGGCTGAGTAAAACCATAAGGACTAGAGTTTGAACCCCCAGCACTCACATAAAAAGCCAGGGACAGTTACATGTGCCTATAACCCCATATTAGAAGGTAGAGACAGGTGGGGATCACCAGACACACTGCCTGGCCAGCTTATCCAAACAGCAAGCTTCCAGTTCAGTGAGAGACCCTGTCCCAAGGCAAAAAATAAGGCAGCAATGGAAAAGATAGCTGAGATCCTGTCTATGTGCACACAGCAAACCAAACCAGCCCAGTGTCTGTGCAATGGCATTCACATGGAGGTAAAGGCAACCATATTTCATCCTATACCACACAGTGAAAGAGGCAGCCGCAGACAATGTGTTTTAGGCTTTCTGGAAACGCATTTTTCCAGCCCAGTTGGAAGAACTATGAAGGCAGGAAGAAGTGAGTATGGGCACATTAAATTCTCAATGCAGAATTCCCACAGTCTAAGTTTTCTCTCTCTCCTCTCCCCCCTCCCTCCTTCCCTCTGTCTCTCTCTCTTGTGAGTGAGCATGTGTCAGCGGATAGGGCATACCTCAGTACAGGTGCCCACAGAAGAGGGTGTCAGAACCTGAAGCCTCAGTTAAAGGCCACTGTGGGTGCTGGGCACTCAACTGAGGTCCTCCACAACAGCAGTATATGCTCCTAACTGTGAGCCATCTCAGCCTGTCAAATATTGATTAGCAAAAGCTCTAAAACTAGCAAGGCAGTGAAGACTTTCATACTTCATTGTCCCATGCCTGTTCCTGAATCACTTACTGATTTTAGCTGGATTTCCTTTCCTGGATTTGGCTGTCTGTTCTGTATGTAAGGGCTGTTTCTCTGTTTTGCATTTTTATTTAATTTACACACAACAGAGTTTACCTTCTGTTGCCCAGTTTGATGGGTCGACACATGCATACTCAAGTTGTCTATCACCACAATGAAGTCTCAGAGCAGTCATCACTCTCCCTGAGTCCCCTCAAACAGTTTGCTTGTCCCTGTAGTTCTGCCTTTTCCAGAATTATATGTAAATGGACCCATACAGCTTGGGGACTTCCTTTTGACTGACATTTGTCAGTGGTTTCTAATATGCAGGCTCACTGCTCAGAGGATCAAACTTTATCTGCATGAAGGGCATATGGGGTGGGTACCAATAAAAATGACATTTTCTTTGGGAGAGGGTATGCTGTTTCATGTCTCATGGACAGATACCCAGAAGTGGAATCTATATGTTGTATGTAAAGTGTATTAAATCTTTTTTTAAAGGAGCTTTTAAAAACATGAAACAAAGACTCTCACAGACTGTTTACTGGAGAAATCTGTGAGCATCCAAGTCTGGTAACCTCTGTTTTAAAGCAACAACCCAAGGTTGGGGCACATGGCTCAGTTGATAGAATGTTTGGATCCTGGGCACCCATAAAAACAGCCCTGAGCTAGGAAGAGCAGAGTCAGGAGGATTCCTGAAACTCACTGGCCAAGCAGCCCACTGAGCCAGTAAGCTGGTCAGTGTCACCTATTCAGAAAATAAAGCAGGTGTGGCTGAGGAGACACAGACATGAGCCTGTGGCCTCCATGGACACATATGCATGAGTTCCCTGTGTCTAATATAAAGTTGCTTCAGCACATCAAACCCAGAGCCTGCAGAGCACACAGCGATCTCTTATGATGGGCACCAGCGGCTCACATCTACACAATGAATGCTTAGTTGACAACACAGAACTCCACTTCCCTGCTGCCTCTTCAGCTTTGTCTGGCCAAGTTCTGAGAATGTAATATAGGCAAAGAGAAAAAGGAAAAAAAAAAAAAAAATCCCATAGCAACCAACAGAAAGACTTTACTGTGCCTTCCTGTCCTCAATGGCCAGGTGAAAGACGTGGCTTTTAAGAGCAGTAAACATGGTGATGAGCCAGAGGAAGTAGTAAGTCAAGACCTCAGAGGCGCCCGGATGTTGTGCAGCTTTGCTTCTTCACAGACTGATTATTTCTGGAGTGAGGTGGTCTAACCACATTTAAACACCTGCTACTGTCACACGGTCATCTAACCCGAACCCGGCCTGTCACTTTTGCTTTCTTGTATAATCAGGAGAGCCACAGATGCAGAACAGTACCTTAATCGAAGCTCCTGCAAACCGAGAGAGCTGTTTGATGTGTTGGCCCTGCTTGCCGATGATGGCACCAACTGACAGGGCGGGAATAAACAGGTGCACAGTCTCCGTTTCCGACTGCTGTAAGAGAAGAAAGCCAGGGCATGAATGCTCATTGGCTACCAAAGAAAGTGTTGACACCTCACCTTGTGATGAGCATGTTCTCGCCCCAGCAGGGGTACTAGGAGTGAAAGTGCAATGAATCGACCGTCATTAAACGTCCTCCTACACTTTCAAATGTCACTGAGTTAAAATGCTCTGCCTCTGTTTATTATATATTTAAGTCACAGAGCCTATATCCAAGGTGTCCTGGACTACACATCACAACCTAGACAGCAGCAAAGG
Organism: Phodopus roborovskii; assembly: GCF_943737965.1. Taxonomy (NCBI): domain Eukaryota; kingdom Metazoa; phylum Chordata; class Mammalia; order Rodentia; family Cricetidae; genus Phodopus; species Phodopus roborovskii. The sequence goes on along the minus strand of NW_026126571.1, from coordinate 25,709,586 downwards.
ATACAGATGGCTGGTTTTAGGCAGGTCATCCAGCCCACCAGTCTGCCTTTCTTCCTTTCCAGAACCGAGGACCAAACCCAGGGCTTATGCTTGCTAGTCAGGCACTCTTCCACTGAGCTAAATCCCTAACCCCAGGCTTTTTTTTTTCTTTGTTTTGTTGTCCGAGACAAGGTTTCTCTATACACCAGTCCTGGCTGTCCTGGAATTAGCTCTGTAGACCAGGCTGGCCTCAAACTCACAGCAATCTACCTGCCTCTGCCTCCCCAGTGCTGGGATTAAGTGTGTGCACCACCGCCGCCGCCCAGCAGGCTTTTATTTCTGAAACACAGAGGGTAAACAACTCTAAGGGGAAAATTCCTACCTATGTACAAACCATACAAAACACCATCATCATCCCGCACTTGCCATACATAACAACACAGTACTAAGAGGGAAACCATTTAAAGTAAAACTTTAAAGAAAGGGAAAAAAAAAAAAAAAAAAAACCCACTGTAAGTAAGACCCTTCCTCCCATGCACTTCCGTGCCCTCCTTGGCATCCTATGTATGATCAGAAACCATTCTGAAAGCTAAATTCTGAGAGGAAATGCACACATGGCCTTATCTGTGCACTTCATTCCCTCTGCCTCACCCTGGTCACGTGTGCCCCCCCCCCTCCAGGGTCTTTTCTCGGTCATTACAGCAGGGCTGAAGGACACAGTCACTCAGAGTCAGCTCAGTGACCGAATTTCTCACAAGGCCGTTCCTAGGTGCAATACCAGTGATGATGAGACTTCTAAAGCAGCAGCATCCCTGCCCGTGCCTTACTCCCTATTTCCCCTTACATCAGGAAGTGTGTTCCAGGGAGATTTGAACCACTGTCAGGGGTTTGAATGAAAATGGCCCCTAAAGACTCATAGGGAGTGGCACTCTTAGGAGGTGTGGCCTTGTTGGAGGAAGTGTGTCAGTGGGGGTAGGTTCTGAGGTTTCAGAAGCCTAACCCAGGCCCAGTGGCATTTTCTCTTCAGCCACCTCTCCAGGCCATGTCTGCCTGCAGCCACCATGCTTCCCGCCATGACAATAAGGGACTAATCCTCTGAACCTGTAAAGTAGCCCCCACTAAATGCTTTCTTCTGTAAGAATTGGTGTGGTCATGGTATCTCTCCATAGCAACAGAAACCTAACTGAGCCACCAAAAGGGTCTAGGGGAAAAGGACACAGGTACCATGTTGGGCCATGAAGATGTCAGAAGAGTCCAAGAAGGTAAAATGCAGGAGGAAGACCAGGCTTCAGGGAGCTGCTAATTTGGAATTAGGGTCTAGGCCCTCCCTCTTGTCTCTAGGTTAAGGGAGTAAGTATCCCTTCATGGGAAATGTGCTCCCAAAACCCTTTTGTGCACCAGGGATACATCCTGGTTCCACTGTCAGAGGTCCCTTAAACTGCTCAGGCCTTCTAACTGAGACCCATGTTCAGGGAGTCTGGGTCGGTCCAATGCTGGTTTCCCGGCTATCAGTCTGGGGTCCATGAGCTCCCCCTTGTTCAGGTCAGCTGTCTCTGTGGGTTTCTGTAGCCTGGTCTTGACCCCTTTTCTTATCACTCCTCCCTCTCTGCAACTGGATTCTAGAAGTTTGGCTCAGTGATTAGCTGTGGGTGTGTCTGCTTCTGTTTCCAACAGTTACTATATAAAGGCTCTAGGATGGCTTATTAGTCAGTTATCAATATCACAAGTAGCACAAACCTTGAGATGGACAATTAATGGGACCACCTGAAACTAAGAAGCTTCTGTAAGGCAAAGGACACAGTCAACAAGACCAAACGGCAGCCCACAGACTGGGAAAAGATCTTTGCCAACCCTACAGCTGACACAGGGCTGATCTCCAAGATATACAAACTCAAGAAACTAGTCACTAAAACACCAAATAACACTATTAAAAACTGGGGTACAGAACTGAAGAAAGAATTCTCAATAGATGAATCCAAAATGGCTGAAAGACACTTAAAATGGCCTCAACATCCTTAGCCACCAAGGAAATACAAATCAAGGCAACTCTGAGATACCATCTTACTCCTGTCAAAATGGCTAAAATCTGAAACACCAATGACAGCTTATGCTGGAGAGGATGTGGAGAAAGGGGAACACTCCTCCACATGCACAGCCATTTTGGAGATCAGTATGGCGGTTCCTCATGAAAATGGAAATCAGGCTACCACAGCAATTTCAATCTTGGGCATACCCAAAAGATGCACATCCATGCAATAAAGACATCTGTTCAACTATGTTCACAGCAACATTATTTGTAATAGCAAGAACCTGGAAGCAACCTACATGCCCCTCAACTGAAGAATGAATAAAGAAGATGTGACACATTTACACAATGGAATACTATTTAGCGGGGAAAAAAAATAATGGAATCTTGAAATTCGCAGGCAAAAGGATGCAACTTGAAGAAACATCCTGAGTGAGGTAACCCAGTCACAAAAAGAGGAACATGGTATGTACTCACTCATAGATGGATTTTGGACATAGAGCAAAGGATCACCAGCCTATAATTCACACCGCCAGAGAAACTTGGATACAAGGAGGATTCATAAACGGTCCCTCACAGAAGGGGAACGGAACAAGAGCTCCTGAGCATATTTGGGGGGGCAGTGAGTAGAGAGGGAGTTAGGAGAAAGAAAAGAACATGTGGGACCAGGAAGGTTGAGTCAGGGGACGAAGAGGAGAGCAAAAAAAGAGATACCATAATAGAGGGAGCCATTATAGGTTTGAAGAGAAAACTGACTCTAGAGAAATGTCCAAGAGATCTACAAGGATGATACCAACTAACATTCTGAGCAAAAGTAGAGAGGCTACCTTAAATGCCCTTCCCTGATAATAAGATGGAAAAGGGATTCTTTGCAGGAAATGGCTAAAATGACTGATACAACACACAGCAGCAGCGAAGTGTGACCTGTGAGGAGTCTGCTGGTCTGAATGTCCTGTGATCTGATGGAAGCAGCAGCTTGGGGACCTGCCCAACAGAACAAGCCAAACTTGAAGCAACTATGCTTTCCATACAGGAGATGGTACCCCAGATCAATGGTCAGTATGCTCACTCTTGGCGACAGCATCTTCAGTGACTCATTGGCTGTGTGAAGCTGGATGAGGTCGTTTCTGAACATCACCCAGCTCCCCCGGCTCCTTCCATTCCCACCAGCCATCTTGCTGGCCATAAATTATTTCACAAAGGAATTTTCCTCTGAAGACACAGGCAGCTTGTGGAAATGTCTGTCCACTTGACCGTCTGGTACAGCGTGTTCTCATATGGAATTCAGCACAAGAAGCCATGGTCTCAGGATCTGAACCAGATAAGCACAGGATTCCATTTTGAATAGCATTTTGAATAGCAGACCTACGTAGACAGGAGGGGAAAGCCTCTTCTACCTACAGATTTAATTAGCCTCTGAGATTTAAAAAAGCCCTTCTCAGCTTCATCCTGACATGCTTCTTGAGTTTATTCACCCTGACATGCTTCTTGAGTTTATGTTCACGGTCCTGAATGCGTAGGAGACCCTTTCCTGGACACACTCTTTGAGGGTGAAGGCTAGTCACAGGACACAAGCTGCTTCCCAGTGGACCGCTGCCAGATGCCTATGGCAAAGCTTCCTTCGGACTCTTGGCAAGCTCTCTGCTGTTTCTTGAAATAACGAGAACAAAGCTGTGAGGCCGAAAGCTTGCGTAACTGGCCAAGTCTGCCAGCGAATAATTCCTAATCACCCGCTATCGAGAAGATACAAGCAACAGCAAACAGTGAGGTTAAGTGTATTTACTTTGCAGGGAACAAAATCTCAGGCATCACAAAGGCACGGAGACGTGCCTGGCAGCCAAGAGATCAGCCTCCAGGAACCTGGCAGGGTGCCAGGGTTTTCCTTTGGCGTGTAAGATAGGTACTTGGGGGAGGGAGGGGTACTTTTTAAGTAGATTTGGGTCTGGAACTAAAACCAAGTTTACTCAACTCTATGACCTAAACAAAACACTGAAACTTTTTTTTTTTTAAAGGAAGTAAACCAAGGCTTCATATGGTGCAGTGATTTATTTTCTTAGAAATGTTTACTGCACCCATGATGAAATTCTTAAGGACAAAGAGACACTACCTGAACTGAGAACAGGGCAGCAACTCAGTCTGTTCCTTGGAGGCTCTGCCTCTGCTCACCTATAAAGAACTGGATCATCTTTCTCCGCATTGCACCAGAAAGCTAGCCACTTCAAGGTTACACTGTCATCTTGGAGCCTTCAGACAAGAGTGTAAAGAAGCTACCAGAAGTGTAAAGGCAGAACCCACAGGTTTATTCCTGCCAACCCAACTGCAAGCAGCCAACATGGCCAGCTAAGGCTGTGCACACACTTCGTCAGCCCCAGCCCTTGCCTGGCTCACTGGCTGCCAATTCTTCCTTCCCCACTGTTCAGGCACTTCTGAAAGGAGCATTTCCTGTCATTTATAAACCAGGGGCTTGCCAATTAAGTACTGAGTCAGCCAGCTGCCAGGCAGGACTAGAGACTTTCTGAAATCTGCTGGAAGATGCAGTGCTTGGCTGTTTGGAGAAATCAACTTCACAGGTTCTAGGAGAGAGAATACTTTGGAAGGGTGAGTGGGGGGGGAGTGAGTGGGGAGGGTGAGTGGTGAGTGAGGGGTGAGTGGGGGGTGGGTGAGTGAGTGTGGGGGTGAGTGGGGGGTGAGTGGGGGGTGGGTGAGTGAGTAGTGAGTGAGTGTGGGGTGAGTGAGTGTGGGGGTGAGTGTGGGGTGAGTGGGGGGTGGGTGAGTGAGTGTGGGGGTGAGTGTGGGGTGAGTGAGTGGGGGGTGAGTTTGGGGGTGAGTGAGTGGGGGGTGAGTTTGGGGGTGAGTGAGTGGGGGGTGAGTTTGGGGGTGAGTGAGTGGGGGGTGAGTAGGTAGAATTCTGGAATGGAAAGAGGCAAGAAGTTTATCCACGGACAGTTATAGTGGCAGTGGCGGAGGTGTTATACCCCCAAAACTTCTTGGGACTGGGGAGATGTTTTACACAGTAAAGTTTAAAACCTGAGTTTGGATCCCCAGCACTTATGGAAAATCCAGGCATAGCAGTGTGCTTCTATACAGGTGAGCTCCAGACACAGTGAGAGAGAGCTCTGTGGGTCAAAGTGCTAGCTGTACAAACATGATTGTCTCAGAAAATGTGGGTGTCTAGACTGACCTTCAGGTGAATTCCACACTTGAGCTGTGGTGTATGTACATGCGATGCACATATAGACACACATCATACAAATAAATACAAACACACACACAAAGATAAGGGAGTAAGCAATAGAGGAAGATCCACGATATCAATGTCCTTCCTCCACATGGACACTGATGCATGTGCACCCCACAAACACACATGCACACCCACAGAAACATGTACATATGTACACACACATTCAAACTCCTTAGTGAGCAATGTGCACAATAAAAGCATTGATTTATTCTTTACCCCACAGGATATCAAAGATTAAGATGATTTTAATAAGCAATTGGAATTCTCTGAGACAGCTAATACCAACATCCCCCCTCCCCTGCTTTGGGGCTGGGCATCAAACTCAGAACCTTGTACAATAAAGAACTCTACCACTAAGCTGCTCCCTAGCCAGAACAGAAAGCTTCTTATCACAAGTATGGTCACCCAAATGTGGCAGGATATAACTATTCCCAGAGCAAATACCTGAGAACCCTGGAACCAACCCCAGTTTTTAAAAATGACAACACAGGCCCGCACCAGCATATTCTTCAACAAGGTAAAAACAAAAGGCAGGAGAATGCTGAGTGTTGGGTAGAACACACACTTTGTATGAGCACAGCCCTGAGTCCCATCCCCTCACAACACAAAACTAAACACAGTACTGCACACCTGTGACCCCAGCCCTTCAGAGAAAGAAGCTGGGGATCAGAAGTTCAGGATCATCACTGGAACAATGTGACTTTGACCTTGTCTCAGAGGGAAGAAAAAAAAAAAAAAAAAAAAAAAAAAGGCACAAAGAAACTGGTAAATTGCCCTTAAAAATCACATTTCCAGGGTTGGAGAGATGGCTTTGCAGTTGAGAGCACTGGCTGCTTTTCCAGAGGACCTGGGTTCAAGTCCCAGCACTCACATGGCGGGCGTTTCATAATCCTCTATAAGTACAGTTCCAGGGGCTGCAATGTCTTCTGGCCCTCTCAGGCACTGTACACATGAAGTACACAGACATATGCAGGCCAAACACCCATAAAATAATAAAATAATTTCAAAAACTTAAATCAAACATGTTTCCCAAAGCAGTGTCCAACCAGACATAAATATTAGGGGCACAGTTACACACACTACTTCCTGCCTTCAAGATGCCCAGTGGGTACCTCAGGCCACCGGTCCTTCAAAACCCTACATGTACTATGAGTTTCCTATAGACACCTTCCTGATAAGCTAGAGCAATAACATAATAAAAACGCTGTATAAAAGAACTCTCTCTCCTTAATAAATACTTTAGGCAGTGGTCAATTGTGGATTAACTTGAACCACAGCTGAGGGATTAGCACATCAGTAATTTGGATTTCTCAGACAGCTATGTGAAAGAGAAGTTTATCTAAGTGGTTTCCACTGACACAGTTCTGAGATGTTTCTCAGAACACCTGTCTATGCTCTGTGTGTCAATAAAAATAACCCACAGCCATAGAGGCTGCAATAGGAAACTTCCTCCCCTAGAATTATGTCTCTTTTCTTTCTGAAAAACCTCAAAGGCTGGCTTTTTTCCTCCAGGTTCCCGAGTTTCCTTTAAGATGTAAAAAGGCTAAGTCCACCTAGACTGCCATGAATGGCTGCTCCAACATCTATTTTCATATTCATGTTTAATGGATACACTGTGGCCCCTTAGAAAGAATGTTTCCCAGCCTCCCTTGCAGCTAGACAAGACTGGGTATTATTTTCCAGCTAATATGGTGCCAGTCAAGGGTTAAATGCTCAACTTATGCTTCAGACGCTGCCCTTAGAGATACTGTCACCATTTATGGCTACACTGAAAACCAATGGCTAGAGTCTGAGTAAATAATTACCTTGGGCTGGAGAACAATGGTGTAAAACAGATGGAATAATAGTCTTAAAGTATAGTAGGCTCACCACCAGCCTTGAACAGTCTACTCTTGAGCTCTTCTTGTGAAAGGAAAACATTTAAGCTGCCCCTATAGCCCCAGAATATACAGGCAAACATGATCTTCATCTACACAGCATACCAAAATAGATTCAGAAGAGTGAGAACAGACACATGGCAGCATCCCACAGACATTTTTTGGCTTGACTGATGCCTAGAGTTTGAATGACAGATGCTCTAAAGATAAAAGGGTAAGGGCGTTTTTTGTTTTCTAAACTGTTCCCTAAAATAAAACACAGAACAGGGTAGAAAGAGAAACACATCCGTGGGAGTGTTTATGCTCTCCTCAAATCTTTTCTCACATGCACTGGGGTGAAAAGAAAATATTCTTTCCATCAGCAATTACGTCCCCTCTCCTGCCCAGTAAACATTCTTGTGGAACAGCTCTTGACAATGAGTGAGCAGCAAGCAATCTCCTGTCCACATTCACAAAGCAGTGGCTGCAAGCTCTGTCCTCTCCCACTGAGACTGGATTCATGAAAGTGGTGCACAGGTCCCCACCTGGTTACTACACAGGGCAGCTGCCTCCAGTGTTCCCTGAGGAGCTTTCAACAGGAAGCTGTGCAGGGTCCTTCCCTGGGGTTGCATCCAGCCAGCCTGGGGTAATTATAATGTAACCACAGGAAAGCTAGCTTCCCCTCAGGCAGGCAGATATTAGTGCTGAACTCCACAGCAAACTGCATTGAATGAGTGAGAAAGGGCCAGCCAGGGCCAGGAGAGCCCATGGGGCAGTACACAAAGGAAGGCTGCAAAAGTGAAGGGGACCCAAAAGGGGAAGGGGAGGACAACCTTCACCCGGAGAGCCACTTTAATTTCCTGTTGACTTTAACAGGGCTGATAAAAACAAAATGTTTATTCCTTTTTAAATTATTATTTTATTCTAGGTGTGTGTTTTGCCTATATGTATACTTGGGGACCGTATGCATGCCTGGTGCTTGTGGAAGCCAGAAGGGTGTCAGGTCCCCTGGAACTGGAGTTACAGGCACTCATGACCTGGGAATTGAACCTGGATCCTCTGGTAGAGCAGCCAGTATCCTTAACCACTGAACCATCTTTCCAGCTCCCTAAAACCAATGTTTCTCAAAGACACCTCCAATGAGATTAGTCAAAGCAAAAACTAAGCTACACTTCCTTCCTAGAGTCTGAGTGTTGTGGCCTTCTTTACCTGTGTTAGTGCTATCTCTCATCCTAATTATCTCATTCCACTGGCAAAAGGATGTTTTTAAGAATATGTAAATCACATGTTTTAAACTCTGCTTTGCTTTGCTTTATTTATTTATTTATTTATTTTTAAACACAGGGTCTGTATGTAGCTCTGGCTGTCTTGGAACTCTATGTAGAGTAGAGTGGCCTTGAAATCAAGAGATCTGTCTGCCTCTGATGCCCAAATGCTGGGATTAAAGGCAAGTGCCACCATGTCAAGCTTGAAAACATAATTTTGAGCATATACCACAAAAGTTTTTTTCTCCCATTTTGGAGAAAGAAGATAGAAAGGAAATAATATGCCTCCTTTTTGCTTGTCTTCTCTGGTCAATGGCAATTCTTGACAGTCTGAGGGGACCGGTACCAACAGAAAGGTGGAGTTAAAGTGATCATGCTACCGTCTCAGCACGCAGGCCTGCCGGACCACAGAGCAGCCTTTGTTCTTTCATCCTTAACATTTTAGTATAGCACCTACAATTTGTAGAAATGTCCACACACATCAAGGACTCTATCTCATCAACGCATGAAGAAGAAAAGCTTCCAGCATCCTGCAAAGTGCGTGAGCAGCTGAAATGCCCACATTTGGTGTCCTGGGAACGAGTGCCTCCTTTGCCTGTCCTAGGAGCCAACCTTTGTTTTGTTATGTCCTCAGTTCTTGCCCCATAGAATACCTACCCTACCTGAGCAGTTTCTGGGTACCCAACCTCTGAGCTGTAACCCCATCCCTCATCTCAGTAGAAGCAAAGGTCTTCATTTCTGTGGTCATCTGCACGCTTACTTGGCTCACATTTACCAGTATCACATTTAGCCAAGCATCTTCAGTCTCTCCCATTCTTAAAACTAATTGTGTAAACCGCCTTTAAGATTTAACGTGGCTTAGGACAGGCAAAGGAAGCACTTGTTCCCATGGGGACCAAACAGAGACATCTAGCTACATGCGTTCTTTGTAGGACACTGGTGAGATTTTGCTCTAGATTAAAAAGGGCTTCAGAATGGAGACTGTTAATATTATCGCAAATGCCTACAACATTGGTCTGTTAACCCAGATGTATGTTTTAAAACTACAATATTAAATCTGAAAACTGGCTACATCTAGAGATCAGTTATGATCTTTTATATAAATTTCAGAAGATTTAAAGTTTTGTTTTTTTTTTAAACTTTATGTGAATGAGTGTTTTCCTAGATGCATGTATGTATACTGTATAAGTACCTGGTACCTATGGAATCAGAAGAAGGTGTCACCACCATGTGAGCACTGGAAACCAAGCTTGGGTCTCCTGAAAGAGCAGCCAGTGTTCTTTATGAGCCATCTCTCCAGCCTCCTTGTTTCTATATTTAAAAAGTAATCATCTAGCAATTTACTTTAGTGTAAAAGACAGATGATAAGAATATTCTATCAGTTTACCATCTGTAATGCATGAGCTTGCTCTATAGAGACAGAACAACCACCACCACCAACAAAACAGTTGAAGAAATGCTTTAATTTACAGCACCTCAATTTACAAATGATGAGCCCGAGCAACGGAACAGAGATGAGGACTTGCCCAAAGAGTGCCAGCCCAAAGAGAGAGCTGGCTTGGGGTGGTGAATAACAATGTCCACCGATAAGGCCTTATATGGCACACTTACTTTGCATAACTGGTGCACTAAGTTTAAGTGAATGTCAGGGATAGCTATAAACGTGAACCTAGTACAAATGTGTCTACCTGTAATAAACTATTGGGCACATCAGAATTTAAACAACTGTCCTAGCTTTCTTTTTTCCTTCCTTTTTTTTTTTGTTTTTTGTTTTGTTTTTTGAGACAGGTTTCTCTGTGTAGTTTTGGCTGTTGTGGAACTCACTCTGTAGAGCAGGCTGGTCTTGAACTCAATAGAGATCCTTCTGCCTCTTGTCTCCTGAGTGCTGAGATTAAAGACATGTGACCCCACTGCCCAGCCCTAGCTTTCTTTCTATTGTGGTAATAGATACCATAACCAAAAAGCACAAAGAGGAAAAGCATATTTGGCTTACACATCCTGATCACAAGTGTATCTGGAACGGAATTCAGTACTGGAACTCAAGGCAAGAACTGCAGAGGTCATGAAGGAACGTGGTTTACTGTCTTGCTCTCAATGACTTGCTCAGCAGGACTAAGGTTACAGGCCACCATGTCTGGACAGCTCTCTTTGAGCTCAAAGCAAGATGGAGGGCACCCTTCCCCAGGCAGGGCTTCCTACTCGCTGCCTGACCTTATTTGGAGACTGTCCCTGAGCCTGGATGCCTGACTTACCTTAGTTGAGACCTGTGACACAGTTCCCTGCAAATGCTCTCTCTGCTGCCGCCGCACAGGTAATCAGGTGCTGTGCTCTGGTTATACAATAGGTTATATGACTAGACATTGTGCTCCAGCCTTGTGATAGGAGAACGCCACCAAATGCAAAGTAGGTGGTACCCTGGGCACTGCCCCCATCCTTTGTACCTCCCTCACTCTGGAATAAAGTTGAGCTGTCTCACAGAAGCTGTCTCCTGGAAAGTTGTTTCCACCATATTCACAGGCCATAAAAAGTCCTCCTCAAGGCATCCACAGACCACAAGAGGAGGGAGACCCCACACTCAGCTTGCTTTTTTATACAACTCAGAACCATTTAGGGGATGGAGGGCACCATTCACAGTGGGCAGGGCCCTCCCACATCAATCATTAATCAAGAGAATCCCAGACTTGCCCACAGGTGAATATGATAGAGGCATTTTCTCAATTGGGTTTTCTTCCCAAAAGACCTTGGTTTGTGTCAAGTCGACAAAAACAAAACTCAATCCAGCACAGTGCTTTAAATGCACTCTTAAATTTCTATTTTAGGCCCTTCACCCTATCATCAATATACACATTACTCAATTCTGCAGACAAAGGAAATATCTGACTGGAAAGGTTTCAGAGATCATTTACCCAACTCAAGTCTCCAACATCCACATTTGCTTTCAAGCTAAGGTCTTACTGTGTAGCCCAGGCGTGGTCCCACCAAGTAGCCCAAGCGGATCTAGAACTCCCAGCAATACCCTGCTGCCCCAGCCACTGGAGGCGGGTATTACAAGAGTCCTCTTCTCTTGTCTTGTGTCATGCCGCCCTGCGCCCCCATTCAGGTTTTTCACTGTGAGAACAGACCCAGGACAGTCAGAGCCTGACCTTCCGTGGCACAAATTAACAGCAGAACTAGGCTAGACATGGAGTGACTCTAGGCTTCTTTCCCCAAGACTACTACTCTCTGAGCACAAACCTGCCATCTACTTCAAACAGTTCCTTTACATGAGCTAAAGGCTTCAGATAATTGGTGATGAGTCTACTCATAGCTATGGTAGCCATTTCATGTCCATTTTTTGGAGACACAAACTCTCCCAGTTTGCCCAGGGTGACTCTCCCTTCTTCAGCCTGCCAAGCAGCTGAAGATATAGGTGCAAGCTACCACATCCAGGGTTTATTTAGTTACCATTGTGAAAGCTTTCCTCAGATTTGTTACATAATTTCCAGGTCCAAACAACTACATAAGCTAGGACAGTTGCACAGAAAGATACAAGATTAGAGGCAGGACCGAAGCAGGGCAGAGGTCATGAGAGAAACAATGTTTCCTGGCTTGCTCCCCATGGCTTTCTTATGTAAAAGCAGAAACATACACCAGAGGGAGACAGCTCACAATGCTTATCAGCCTGATAGGCTCAATGGCAGAAAGGAAATTCTCACTTCTGAACTGGTAGAGCACTAACAGTCTAGTAATTGATGTTGCCTGAAGAATGCCAATGTCAATTTACTTGTGTATTTAATCTGGGTAGTAACAGAATTAAATCTTGACCCGTAACACCTAAACATCTTTGAGTGTGTATGGGAGTTACCATACACATATTTCATGTATTAAGAAAATCAAACAAATGGGGAAATATAATCATGGATGACTCTAGGATGTTGGATATTAATGACTAAAAACTGAATGGTGTTCTACTTTCCTGGATGGATGTCTTCTGGGTTGCAAAGCTACTCTCAAAAACCAGATATCAAAGTAAGACTTAAGAAAAGACATGATTCACAACACTGGAGAAGTAGTACAGGAGAATGAATACGAGGTCAGCCTGGGCTACATACATGGCAAGACTGTGTTTAAACAAATCCCTGTCTCAGGGCTGGAGAGAAGGCTCAGTGGTTAAGAGCATTTGTTCTTCCTGAGGACCTGGGTTCAATTCCTAGCATCCACATGGCAGCGCCCACCCACTCATAATTCCAGTTCTGGAGGATCCAATACCCCTCTTCTGACATCCATGGTTACCAGGTGCACATGCGCACAGACATACATGTTATTAAAATACACATGCCCATAAAATAACATTTAAAAATTCCTGTCTCAATACAAGCTGTTCCATGTTCTGTTGATAAACATAGTAGAAATATGAAGGAAGCCATCTTGGTTCATTGAGCAAGAAAATGAAATACCCAACAGTAAACAAATACAGCCTGTACATGCTGTCTAACACAGTTAATGTTTAGGTAAAGATGAAAAAGCCAGGCATTGGTGGACCACACCATTAACCCCAGCACTTGGGAAGCAGAGGCAGGTGGATCTCTGTGAGTTCAAGGCCAACCTGGTCTACAGAATGAGTTCCAGGACAGGGTCCAAAGTAATACAGAGAAACCCTGTCTCAAAAACAAAACAAAACAAATCAAAACAAACAAAAACATGAAAGATTTTGTTTGTGAGAGAAGGTCTTGCTGTGGAATCCAGATTGACCTCAACCTCCCAATTCTCCTGCCTCAGCAGAGTGCTGCTTAAGGATGTTCACACTGGGTCCAGCAAGGATGTCTCCCAAAACCTCTTCATTTCAAAATGCTAAAACAATGGTTCTCAACCTGTAGTTCGCAAGCCCCTTTGGAGGTAGAATGACAGTTTCACAGGGGTTGCCTAAGATCACTGGAAAACACAGATATTTACATTATTATTCACAACAGTAGCGAAACTACAGTTAGGAAGTAGCTACAAAAATAACTTTACGGTTGGGGGGGTCACCATTGAAGGGTCCTAGCAGGCCCAGACAAGGCAAACAAGGCTCTGGCAGGCCTTGCCCTCCCCCTATCCCCTCTGCCTTGCAAAACTGATTACATTCCTAAAGCTAGCCACTTTTTTTTGGGGGGGGGGGGGCAGGGTCACTTCTTCCAAGAGGTTGACTAGCACAGTCCAGCTATCACAGTACTGAAGTGCAGCAATCAAAAGCCCCTTTTGGCTGCTCAATCAAAACTAACCAACTCATCCTAACACAGAGTTTCCCTTTTTCCCTCATAAACTGCCGTTTGCCTGTGGGCCATGTCTGTCTCCTCTCCATCCAGAGGCAGTCCTTTGTCCCTTGGGGCAAATGTCTCTTTTCCCTTGCTTCTTTTCTCTCCTGTCTTTGTCTTTATTCCCTGCTGTTTGCCCCTCTGGGGCAAATCTCCCCTGTGCTGAAAACTTGGTCTGTGTGTCTTGTGCCGACTCCAGTCCTTTCAAACACAGCATGAGGGACTGTGTTAAAGGGCAGCAGCATCAGGACGGTTGAGAACTCCTGTTCTAAGAAAACCAGTACTGAACCAAAAGATAAAATAACAAAACAAACCCACCAAAACTAATTTTTTTTTTAATTGAAACGGCACATTTGCACAAGTCTACCAACCTCCAAAACTTCAAAACAAGTCATGCTTGTTATTTTGGGGTCGAATTTCTTTTGATAAGTGCTACAAAGCACACACAAGTTCCACACAGCTGACAGATCACACAGCATACAGTCTTGCATGAACATACCGTTAGCTTTAACTGTAGCAGTACTGTGGCATAAAGTCTGATGGAAAGGGCCAGAGAACTTACCTCAAATTGTGGGTAGGGAGGAGTCATGGTTGAAGGGGGCCCTGAGGTGGGAGGTGGCATCCCTGAAGTGGGTGGGAACAGACCCAAGGCATTCAGATTTAATCCAGGAATCAAATGTGCTTGAAGCTGCAATGGTAAAAAGGTCTCTTAATTTTCAATCATAAGTATCAAGGGAGTGAGCATTTATAAATGACAGTATTCAGATTGTGACCTCTTGTCTATAATAAAGACACACACACACACACAGACTCGTTTTTGAACACAGTAGGTGTTCCCACAGAACTACAGGTACTGTTCACATCTCTCAGTACCCTTATACTGAGGGTCGATTTGTCCCGCCTTGACCCTCATCTGTCCTGAGGAGCCTCAAAGGGCAGCAGCTCAGAGCACTTGTGACAGAAGAGCCCTCTGCATACTGTGGGCCTTGCATAAACACACCCTGGAGGTCTTACATTAGCTGAAAGGTAAATAAGTGAGATGTGCTTTCAGAATCACAACAGGTTCATAGAATAAGCATGTAAAATCTTCATTCCTCGCCCTCTGGTGAATCCTCTTCTTCACACTGCAAGCACACAGCTAAGCACACCTTGGAGGTAGATACAGGAGCCATGAAGGGAACACTGTTTGCATTTCATCCTCCCCTCCCCTTAAATATATGTGTGTGGGTGTTTTGGTTGCTTGTGTATCTGTGCACCATGTGCATGCAATGCTCCCAGAGGCCAGAAGAGGGTGCTAGATCTCCTGGAATTGGAAGTAAGGATGTTTGTGACCAGCTCTGTGGGTGTTAGGAATCAAACCCTGGTCCTCTGGAAGAGCAGCAAAGTGCTCCGAGTCATCTTTCCAGCCCTAATTTTATAAAAGTCGAAAAAGGACTGAACTGGAGTATATCTGATATTGTTAACAAGGCCTATGGGGGTGGATAACTCAGCCAGTTATCAAACACTTAGACAAACAGCAATCACATAAAGATAGAGGTCACTATGTGGGATAAAAGGACCAGCATTCTAGGTTCTCCACATTCCCTTCTCAGGTTACTGTTTCACATGACGGGCCCAACTGAAGCCTGCTAAATCATTACCTCATATTTAAGGAGCACCTTTTAAAGCGCGAACTTTTGAAGTGCTCTGTTGTTAGCACCATCCCACCCATTAAACAGTGGTAGGAATTTGCTTTCACAGCCTTTACTACATTTGCCACAGGAAATTCTCAAATTCTCAGGTTTATGTGGCCAACACAGTAAAATTCAAACCTGAGTTTCTGCTTTGTTTTATTGTCCTGCAGAGGAGGAGCTAAGGCATGCTAGGCAAGCACTCTAGCACAGACACTACACTCACAGCCCTGACCTGTATGTTTAAGACACAGACATTCTAAATTGTTCAGGATGGCTTTGATTTTGCAACCCACCCACCTCTGCCTTCCAAGTTGCTGGGCTTGCT
Organism: Phodopus roborovskii; assembly: GCF_943737965.1. Lineage (NCBI taxonomy): Eukaryota > Metazoa > Chordata > Mammalia > Rodentia > Cricetidae > Phodopus > Phodopus roborovskii. The sequence goes on along the minus strand of NW_026126571.1, from coordinate 25,693,948 downwards.
TCACACTGCCTAGCTCCTAAGCCTGTTTATCTAATAGTAACTTTTACATACATGGCATGTGTAATCCTAAGAAGCATGTAAAATAGGAGACAGCAGCTATCTGATACAGAGAAGAGAACTGCTGTTCGCAAACAGGCGGCAAGGAATCAAACTAATTCACCTTCCTCCATCCTCACATCCTTCCTGCACTAGAGCCCCTCAAATTAACACAGGAAAGGAGGTAATAAATAACCTTTGGTAGTCAAGTATTAATTATTCCTCCTGCATCAAGAAGCCAAAGGCTCAAAAGCTATGCAATTTGCTAGAAATCACAGAGACAGCTAAGCCCAATGGCCAGGCTTCTGTGTTACCCAGGGTACTTGGGATGGTGCGGACAGCTCATTCAAACTATTTCCCACAATAAAGTGAGAGATCAATGCAGCAAAAGCCATGTTTGAACTCTCCATCAGGACTAACATTCATGGATGCAATGTCATTTTCGTAAGACTCCCTGATCTTCTTCATTATCTCCTCCTCAGCCTTGGCACACGTCTCAACATTGCCTTTAACTGTAATGGTGCGCTCCGGGTTGTACAGCGTCAGCTCCTGCAACCTGTGGGTGGAAGAGGAGAAAATAAGAATGGCAGGAGAAGATGGGCGAGCCCCTAGTGGTAACTGAAACCAAATGGCAGAGCCCGCATCATGAGAACATGACAGATCAAGCCTCAAGCACGAGCTCTAACACCTTCCCTCCTGCTCCTTCAATGATAATGACTGGGCACAGGGGTTCACTATGTCCATGCTTAAAGACACAGCTCGCTCCTCTCTGTCTCGCCGGTTTATTTACTTATTTATTATTTATTTGATGTGCATTAGCGTGAGGGTGTCAGATCCCCTGGAACTGGAGTCACTGACAGTTGTGAGTTGCCTTGTGGGTGCTGGGCACTGGGCCTGGGTCCACTAAAAGACCAGCCAGCACTGAGCCATCTCTCCAGCCCCCAAGATTTGTTTCTTGACCACCTCATCTCACCCTCTGACAGTGAACCGAGGAGAGTGATCTGAAGAATGTACAGTGTTGCCAGGACTCATCTGTATTGGACAATTCTAAGCAGAACCAGCTATTTTGTGCAGGTTCATTTTCTGCAGTAAGCAAGGGAAATACTTCCCAAAAGCAAATCAGCATTTGCATGATGGAACTTAGTTTTCTACGATATTTTCAGAATTTATATTAAAAAGGCCTGAAGGAAGTAACATAATTCAAGCCATCTTAACTACATTTTTAAATTTTTAATTAATTAGTTATTTAACTTATTTTTGGTTTTACAAGACAGGGTTTCTCTGTGTAGCCTGGCTGTCCTGGAACTTACCCTGTACATCAGGCTGGCCTTGAACTCAGAGATCTGCCTGCCTCTGCCCCTCCAAAGTGCAGGGATTAAAGGCATGCACCACCACAGCCTGGTCAACTACATTTTTAAATGGTTCAATGTTGACCCTATTTACACCCCTAAGCAGACAATGACATTAGGAAACTCCTTGCTTAGCCCAGGTCCTGTTGAAGCTTCAAAGCCATGAGAAATTAATTCCATCTGGGTGCACCTAAGCTTACAGTCCTCAGCAGCCTTAGAGGAAAAGCAACATTTACCACAGAATGAGGGCTATGTAGCTAGACTCACAGGACAGAGGGCAGGGACATGATGGGGACTAACCTTGAGCCAGATGGGTGGGTATCATCCCTTTTCTTCATATGTGTATAAAACGTAAATCATACAGTGAAGAGGGGAGTTCTAGAATGGAGCCTAAATTGCCGTGGACTATGTAAGCATATATGTGAGCATAAGCACACTGAATCTCTACTCTCGGGCACCCCTGGCGAGTGTTTCGTACTCGATTTTTGTCATTCATTTTCAGCTCATCACCCATTTGTGGGGTCTGATGATAGAAACCAAGGATCGTTACCCCACAAAAATGAAACCTCTTCTTTATTATCACAGCAAGTGTGTACCCCAGGGGTCGTAGCCCACCTCTAAAATTATGGCCCTTGCAAAGAAATCTACAGTCCCTATATACATGGAACAGGGCTGACTTGTGCAAACCATACAGGAAACAGCAAGTGTGTGAATGCTGAGATTTCATCATGAAAGACATTACAGCTCCCAGCCCCTCTCTTTCTTAGCTCACTCCCTCTGGGAGAGGGCAGTCCTCCACGGTGAGGACCTTCCAGCACAGTACTTTCGATAGGCCTGGTTCTGCTGTCCTAAGCTGCCTGTGGGTCCCTAACCCATACAACAAGCTATGCAATACATGTTGATTATTGTCTTATGATGTCAAACGGTGGACAAGTGCATAACACAGCAAAGGGAAATGAACTAGTTCTACATTCTGACTTGGGAAATAAACGTCAAAGAATAGCATGAAGACTTTGGCTAAAAAATATGAATGCCATGTCAAGTGTTAAGCTCTCCTTGTCACCTCTTTGAGAACACACACTCGAAGATGGTTAGAACAGGGCAGGCTCTCGGTCTGACTGGCGAGCCAAAAGAGATGTAAGGAGGGACCATGCACAAACACACAGCTTAAAAACAGGATCTGAAAGCCTCCTAATCCACAAATAAGACAGCACTTACGGAGATATTGTGATTTTAGTGTCTGTGTCTTGCTCGATTTTTTTAAGGTTTCTTCCTTCTTTACCAATAAGACGGCCTACAAAGTTATTGTGAGCTAATATCTTCAGGGGGATCTCCTCTGTGCTGTAAGTAGAAAAATGGTTATCAAGACAGCGAAAGCAAACTACTCTTGGATTTAAAAAAAAAAAAAAAAAACCAGTGTTCTTTCATTAAACATTTACTCCATACGTACTGGACGAGAAATGTTATCCTTTTTCCAATTTAAAGAGAGCTGGCAATTAACCCACATCCCAGGAACTCATGCAGGGCGGTAAACAACATCGGACTTCATCTTTAAGAAAGTTTTTCTTCACATCAGGGAATATCTACACTCAGTAATGGAATTTCACTCAGAGCACAGGTACAGACCAGAGCAGTGCCATCCTAGGACAGCCCTGAAAACACCGGGGGGTGGGAGAGGGGGGTTTGGGGGGGTGGGAGTGGCTGGCTTCAATCTGTATTCTGTGCCATTGATTTCTTTCTCTCTTGTTTACGTGGCATGTGAGTGCATACACACACATGTAGGCACACTCATCCATAAGTGCATACATGTTGGCCAGAAGTTGATGTGTCACTCTCCACCTGTCTGAGACATGGTCTCTCACTGAGCCTGGAGCTCAATGATTTGCTAGACTGGCTGGCCAGCCACCCCCCAGGACCTGCTGTCTCTACATCCTCAACACTAGAGACACACAAACACCACCAGCACACTCAGTTCTGACATGGGTCTAGGGACCTCAAGCTTACACAACAGACACTGTACCTCTGAGCTACTTTCCTAGTCCACTTTCAGAATTTCTAAGTTATATATCATGCTTTTCAAATGTCACTGGGGGCTCCGTGATATTGGGCTTTCTCTTTATTTTCTCTATACTAAAAAAACTATTGTTCCCATATAAAACACCTATCACTAAAACATATTTATATCATTACAAAGCAAATACAGGCGATGTGGTCCCAGGGTCCCTCCTCGAGCCTTGCTCCTTGTTCGGTGCATCAATTGGCAAAGAAGCCAACTAAAGTTTCTGACAACAGAGACTGGGAGTTTCAATCTGCAGCACCCAACTCAATCTCCAGTTGCCCTTAGCACAGAATTAGGGGCTTTCACACTCCATGCTCTATTGTGGAGGGGCTGGGACTAGAAAGAAACAGAATGCTCCAGGCCTGCTGGTACACAGTGAATCCCCAATAGCTTCTTGGCCCTCCATCGTGGGACTGCCTTTTTTGAACAGCGCTTCTCCCCATTACTGCTTCGTGCTCCATATGCAAGTATGAACGAAAGTGAGTATTTCAGTAAAAGACTTGGTGCTTCACACCACATCAACAGCAGCAAACACTAGCTCGTCAGGATAGCATTAATCCCCAAGAACACGTCAGAGAATCTGCAAGCAAGCACAGAGCCGCCTTGGCAGGCCAGGCCTTGATACTCACAGTTTGGTGTCTTGCGCTTCCTTGTGCATAATCTCCAGAATAGACTTACAAGCTGCGGAGGCTCCTTCAGGGGTAGAGAGGATAGTAATGGGCTTCTCAGCAGCCCCTGTATTCTCCTTACGATGGACATCGATTCTGATGGCAGGTACAAGGGGAAGCAGACAGAAAAAACTAGTCAGTGCGTACTCACCACAAGGAGTCCTCATTTGCCAACTGCAAGCCCCGGGACTTCTGGGAGAACAAGGGAACTCATTTCATTAAAAGGAAAGTCGTGCTCAGCTGTGAACACCAGACATATCTCAGCTTGCTACAAAGGCCCTTGACTTCTGGTTCTCCTGCCTCTGCCTTCAGAGTGCTGAGACCACAGGCATTCACCTCCATGCCTGCTCTCATGCAAACCTGGGGTGCATCTTGTTATGATGGGCAATCTTGACTGTCATCTTGATGAATCACCATGGAGCCACATCTCCACGTGGATCTGAGAGTCTACAGATTGAAGGCACACTCTCATCAGGGGTGGTGCTATTTCATGGATTCGGGATCCCAGAAAGCGGAACACAGGAGCTTTCACCCCTCTGCTTCCTGACTGTGGATGCAATGTGACAAGATGCCTCCTGCTCCAGCCACTACAATGGGCTGTTTCCACTAAAATGTGGAACCAGCATTAGGCCTTACCTCAGTTGTTTTGCTGCAGAAACAAGACACACAACTAATACACTCAACAAGCACTGAGCTACAGCCTCAGCCCACAGACAAATTCCTGTCCCGGGGTGCTCTCTCATCTCAGGCCAACCAAGCATGGACATCTTTTATATGCCCAGAGCCATCATGTACTGTCAAGAGACTGAAATATAGAGAGCTGTGCCCGTCAAGAGAGCCTGAGCCGGTCCCCCTCTCAGACCCGAAAGATTACCAGTCACCCTACAGCACAGTTTACTCACTCACCTAGTTGTTTACAAGGTTCAAGTCAACAACAAATGTGATGAGAATTAAAGAGGTGGCCAATTGGCTTAAAAAAGAAAAAAAAAAAAAAAAAAAAAAAAAAAAAAAGCTTTTAATCCCAGCACTCAGGAGGCAGAATCAGGGAGATCTCTGAGCCAGGGCTACACAGGCAAACTCTCAAAAAAACAAACAAACAAAAAACCCAAACAAACAAAAACCCAATCCAAAACAAACAAACCCCCAAAACAACAAAAACAAGTCACTGATGTTTAAAGCAGCTAGTAATTTATGCACACAACACATACTACATAGTGCTTTGTGTTCTACACCTGTAAATATTTTAAGATGCATAAAATTATCAGTGACAAGAGGGTAATGAGGCAGATCCACGTTTTTAATGGCAAACGGACAGGACCAACTGAAGGTAAAATGCTGACTGATTAAAAAAATTATTCCTGTGGATGATGACATGCCACAATGGTGTATGGGGACCAGAGGAAGCTCACTGCCCCCTCCCATCCCACTCTCATTTCTGACATGCTTTGTGCTCTAGACTAGCAGACCTGCAGCTCTGGTGAGTCTCCTGTCTCCACGCCCCACCTCCCAGCACGAGTGCTGGCTACTAATGAGTCCTGCCACTTGCTCCAACTTTTGTTCTCTCAGGATCAGTTCTGGCCTTCAGGATTGCACAGCGAGCATCTGCACCCGATGAGCCAGCTCACAGGCTCCTCACCATCACTGACCCAACAATTGAGTAGGTGGGCTGAGATGGTACTTCTCACCCTCAACACTCACACATTTTAGGTCAAGGTCAGTCTTTCTGTGGATCCAGAAGCAGCAGTGGCCTCTGCCTATGAGATGACAGCAGGACAACCAAATTCATCCCAGAAAATGCCTAATGTTCACTTGGAGAATCACCTCTGGTCAGAAGTAACTGGTGTGGCAATGCTCAATTGGAACACTATTCTCACTAAGAAAAGAAGACTCTGCAATTATTACCATGCTCCTTAAGATGCAATGGTTAAGTGTCAGCCTGTATGCACCTGTGATACTGCAGAAGGAGCTCGGGACTCTGGGAGCAAGCACCATCAAGGAAACACAGCCCTTGATCTTAAGTGAAAATATTCAAGCATACCATGTGTTATTTTTTAAAGTTACAAGTTAACAGATGCAAACAAGTCCTATATAAAGATACAACAGCCCAAAACTTAACGACCCTGGGTTGACAAGAATCTAATTCACTCTTTTAAAAACTTGCATATTTGTACAATTTTAATTAACCATGAATCAAGTTTGCTGTCGTAAGAACATTAACTACCTCTGAGCGTGTTTTAGGGAAATCTAAACAACTGCTGGGTGGTCCTTTGAGTTTCCTCATCTCTTAAGGACTCACTGCCATGAGAACAGCCCTTCAACAAGGCAGTAAAACTAAGGCTTGCGTCTCGTTTTATTAGGATTTGCCCCAGAATTAAAACCTGTAACTTAAGGTAATGTAGAAACGGTAAGAACTACGAACATATAATACATGAAAGTGTGTCTAGATAACAGCTTCAATCCCAGGGACCATTTTCCCAACCCATCGTAAAACCCAGTCACCATCAGCCATGTGGCCTCCACTAACATGGCACAGCCCCTCCTTCGGGCATCCCACCCTTTTACTGGGCTGAAGGCTATAAAACTCTGATCCTAAGAAGGGACTGTTGCTCTGGTGATCAACACCCTCCCCTGGGACTATTCCAGAAACAGGGGTTCTGGTAATGATTAGTTATAACGGCAAGAATTAATTAAACCCACCGGCAGAGCTCAACAGCAGAATCATCAGATATGACCAACACTCCCTCTGCTTTGCCCCCATCTGTCTGCTTTAAGTAAACAGTACAGCTTAGACCACAGCTCCTTTATCTGACAAACCTCATTAGCAGCTTGCAAAAGAACTAAGTAAGATGCAAATGCAAAGAGCAACCTCGAACTAAGTTACGGAAGGTAAGGAATGGAAGGAGGCGAGACGCTCCACACTTTCAGATGAAAGGCAGGTAAACTGATCCATGTCCCCATTTCTTAAACTATATGGATTACAACCTCATATGGGTTCCATTTCTCAACATGAGGGCTGTGAAAAGTTCTACCACAGAAAAGGTTACTGAACACTGTTAGGTCTCAAGCCAGGGACAAACGGCAGGGGTGTGTAGTTAACGTCCCAGAGTAGATGCTGGTTGTTAGATCCCTACCTGTCACAGGGTAAGGCTGCCATGCCTTCCCTATATAATCCAATCATTTGGTTAACTTTCTTTGTACCTTTGGGCCTCCTGGTTCCAAAGGTCCCTCTGTTTTCCCCACACATGGCCTGCTCAGTGCTGTTCACTGTAAACTCTCCCAAACGTCCCTGTCTCTCACCCTGTACTCACCCACATATCTACGCTAAACCTCCACCATGTCTAGGGGCACTCATGTTTCCTTTTCTTTTCCTTTTTATTTATTTTCATTTAAGCCAAATCTCAAGTGGAATCAGTCAATCTAGTGTTGCTAGAAGCACTCGGACATGGATCATGTAATTTCACTGCAGTCTTGGTTCTGAACAAACAACGTAGGCACTCTGCATTGCACCACAGAAGCCCTTACACAGAACACTGCCTTCAACACCGCACACTCAAGATTCTGTGAAGAACAGCATTTTAACTATCTGCCCAGGGTTTTCTGTTCTCAGTGAAACATAATAGTTTAACTGAGAAAAACAGACTTAACACTTTCCTGCCACCATTCCTCAACATACATCAAACTGCACATCTCTGGATGGTACTGTGTAGGAATACTTGATTTTAGAAATTGCTGGTTTGAGTTTCATTTAAAAAAAAAAAAATCATTAAATAATTTTGGCTTCGGATCCAGACAAAATCTCCAACAACATATAGCAGGGCCTAAATACACTCGTGTCCTTTTATACTAGGTATTTACGTGAAGCAGCAGTGTGTTCAACCCTGGGCACAGAACCGAAGCAGTGATCCATTCTGCAAAACCTGAAGATGCACTGTGCATAGGCGGCACATGCCTTTAATCCCAGCACTCAGGAGGCAGAGGCAGAGGCAGAGGCAGAGGCATCTCTGTGAGTTTGAAGCCAGCCTGGTCTACAGAGTAAGTTCCAGGACAGACTCCAAAGCTATAAAGAAACCCTGTCTCAAAAAGCCCAAACAACAACAACAACAAAACACACACACACACACACAAAAAAAAAAAAAACCCAAACAATAACAAAAAACCAAAAACAAACAAAAAAACCAAAACACCTGAAGATGCTCCATGTCCTGCAGTGTCAACGACTTGGACAAGATTTAATTCTTTACGTGGCAACAAAGAAGGCATCTATCTCATTACTACCAAATCAGTTTTCATCTTTAATCAGTTGCAAAATTACATAAATACTAAAGAACTATTTTTAAAAGACTTTTTAGATTCATTATGCTTGACTTGAACCTTACAGATCATTTTCTGAAAGATGTGTAGATTTTCTCAGGTAAAAAGGGGTCACAATAAAATTTAAGAAACCCTGACTTAGATAATGGTTCAATTATTCTCCCCACCCACTAATTATGAGTTTGGAATTGTCAAAGCTGCACACAGGTACTCAACACTCGGTGTGTCTTGCTTCAAAGCAGGAGTGAGCAGGATAGGACGTCCCAGCAGAGCTGGGTGAACTTACTACCATCTCTATGATACGATTCTTTTAGGCTCTGAATGAAATTAGTCTGCCAGCTCACTGCAGGAAAGGTGCTTCAATGGATATGGGTGCCTTGGAGGCCACAGAACACACCCAGCCACAAGGGACACACAGCCCCATGGCACTGTTTCCAGAAAAAAAAATTCCATGCTCGGCTTCTCTAATCTCACAAAATCCTCATTCTTATTAAACATAAAAAGTAAAACCATTCAGTCATTTTTGTAGCTGGGTCTGGCTGCAAAAGGACGCTGTTTGCACACAACCTCTTCTCCCAACAACTTCATATGAAGCCATCGTGTTCACAGGCAATGACCCCACACACCGGGGCTGTGGTGACACACGACAATAGTTCCTGCCTGACTCCAGCAAAGTGAGCTGTGATGTTTGATCAGGATTTTCCAATCCCTTAAAGCCTGCCAAATGACATTATTAAACATCTTCAAGAAAAAGCCATTCTATTAGTAATGATATCAAATGAAAATAAATACACTGTGTAAAAGACAAGAGAGGGAGGGAGGGAGGGAGGGAGGGAAAGTTATTTATTCTAACTTCAGGACAACTTTAACCCTGAGGACGAACCTATTATTAATTACTATGTCGGTGAGTGATATGTGTGAGTATGGGTATGTGCATGTCTGAGTACACATGGAAAGAAGCCAGAGGAGGGCTGGGAAGATGGCTCAGCAGTTAAGAGCACACATGCTCGTGCACACACAGAACACACATTAATAAATATAATTTAAAACATTTTTCGACAAGTCATGGGACAACCTTCATCACGGCATGCACGGAAGACTGCTGGTGGCAACTGCGCGGTAAGTGCTTTCGCTGAGCGCTCTTGCCAGCCCTCTTTCTGTGCTTATGTTTCACACAGTCTTCAAACTCACTACATAGCTAAGAATGTTCAGGAACTCCTGCCCCTCCTTCCTGAGACAGGTGCGTACCACCACAGCACCTGCGGATAAATTATTCTCCACTGAAGTGAACTCAGGATATAATGCCATCTCCAGGCTGGCTTGGGGGTGAGAGAGTGACCTGTGTACTGCCCTGTAGTCCGCCAGGGCCTATCCCATTATAGTGACAGTGAGTACCACTTGTTTTCCATTCACATGAGAACATGGTGTTTCCTTTGAGGTTTTATACAACCAACCATGCATGATCAGATCACAAGGCCTCCCCTGCCACATTCCCCAGTACTGTAAAGGGGGAGGGGCCCACTCTATGCAGGACACCTAGTTCCTGCACATCGCACCCCGATTCTAAACACAAAGGGAAGGAGAAGACAGCATGGCTACCCATTCCCACATACTCACTTAGACTGGGTCTGCTTGGTGATGTTCCGAATGGTGGCACCTTCCTTTCCTATAATGGCTCCAACAAACTGGGTGGGAACCAACAGGCGCAGAGGCAGGTCGCAGGGTCTCTGCTTAGACACCGATCCTGGAGACGTCTGCCTGGATGAACCCCGCTGTCCTGGCCCGCGGCGCCCTCGGAGCTGCAGTGAGGGGTTTTGCTGTGCAGCCGTTTCATCAGGGATGTAGGCAACCTTCAAGGTGAAGTTCTCTAACTGGAATCCATTCAGTTTGTCTAAGGCTCTGAGAATTCACAAGAGACAAAGGGTGGTAATGGTAGCGGTGACATAGTAACTTTGTACACAGTGGCCACCTATCTCTTCCTCTCAGAACTATCAGTCCCAAAGCTGATGAAGGAAGCCACTGTCCCAGACAAATCCTATCACCACTACACTCTTCTCTGAATTCTGTACTCAGGGAAGGCCAATGGCTTCCAAAGGCACATAACTTCCATCTACCAATGAGAAACAAACAAAAATCAAGTTAAATTCTTTTTTTTTAAACCATTTTATTTTTATGCTATGTGCATTGGTGTTTTGCCTACAATGTATGTCTGTGTGAAGGTGCCAGATCCCCTGGAACTGTAGTAAGCTGTCATATTGGGAATTGAACCCTTGTCCTCTGGAAGAACAGTCAATGCTGTTAACCGATGAGCCATCTCTCCAGCCCCAAGTTAAATTCTTGATTCAGTTCAATCAACAAGTTAGTAACAGCTTGGCAATATACCAAGAGAAGGAGAGTGCGGCTCTAAAGTAACTCAGCAGCCCAAAGGGGTCGAAGAATCGGTGAACACACATCCCTACCAACTGCAGGACCCTGGTTGAACACTAGTAAGATTTCCTGAAGAGCCATGCCTGTTCTGGCATGGCTCTTCAGGAAAGAAGGCAAGGACTTTCACCTGTAGTCATCTGTAGTCCCTCCAGACCAAGAATCAGGACATAGCAGTGTCCCAGAAGCCCCAAGAGGGCCCTGCTTCAGTAGCTCTCACCTCTGCTTTTGCCTTTTACAGAGATCTATGTGAGGACACACTATGCACCCTCTCAGGTCAGCTCTACATAACATAAGCTCCATCCTAGTACAGTCCATCCACCTTGCATACTTTTGATGGGGAAGCTGAGTAATACTTTGGTGCAGTATATAGAGCCAAGACTTCAAATATTCTTAACTCACACCTTCCTAACTCTGCAGAGCACAGCAAAAGATAGGGTGGGGGGCTTCCACTTCTCCTGGGTAACTCTTGTCAGATTCTGGGTGAATGAACTCTGAGCTCAGCTCATGCAGGTGAAAATAAAAGCATAAATCACTCTCTCCTCCATGCGGCCATTTCTGGGTTCTAATTCTACTTCCTTACTTAAACATCTACTTTCTGCCTCTTAGATGTAAACAGGAAGATCAAAGGCAGTCTTAGCACCACTCAGGTCTCTGGGAAGACAGGGCGGAAGGCACACGAGAGCAGCCAGGAGGGCTCATGGTGTCTTCGCACAAAGAATCTGTGTTCCCCCTCATTTCTATCTCGTCCTACATTCCCTAGCACACGAATGAACCCTTGTCCAAAGTACAGCAGGAACAAGGTGCACTGTCACCTTTCCCGCAGCGGCTAGGTGCAGCATCTCTGCCCAGGGCATTTCACAAACATGTGGGTGTGGCTAGCAGCTCCTAAAGCTGTAGTTGTGACGTGCAATGCTCTGTGACTAACTCTTCTCCAGATGCACTGTGTCCTGGGATGCAGCCACATGATTTCATGTCAGAGGGCGTTCTTCACACAAGCAGCAGAGGGCTCACTACCGCTGCCCTGGTGACAGCCCTTATACATGCTCTTTCTCCTCTCCCTTCCTCTTAAGCAAAGGCAGATTAAGGGCTATAAAATATACTGCCCATTTCTGAAGGGAGAAAATGGAGAGGTTTTATTAGTACATTTACTACACAAAACTGAAGCTTCAACAATTATAAAGATTTAAAGTAATTTTAAGCCATATTCAATGTCAGAAATCATTAAAGAAAGTTTTCCCAAAAATCTCACCTAAATGATGGGATCACAACTCCTTCCTTTGTTATTAAATTGGGCACTGCTGGCTTCTGCAGTTATAAGACTCTTTCCATGGTATGAAGCCAGGAAAGTTACAAATAAGTGAGAGAAACAGAGACAACCTTCTTGATGGGGACACACAGAAGGACGTGTATGTTGCCAGATGCTTCTGTGTATTCTGGAACAACCTAAACAAAGCTGCATGTGTCCCAAGACACAGCTCTCAATTTGACATTAACTATGAAGTACACTCTACTGCAATGCTTTAAATGGTGCACTTCTAAAGGAAGAAATTCTTCCAGGGAGGAGGTGAGAAAGCATAAAGTCTTGGTACCATGTTCCAGTTCAGTCCACTCCAGGTAGAGAGAAGACAGCCCCTACATCATGTGCGTCCGTCCAGCTGAGTGTGTGACTGATACTGCTGAGTTTCCCTCAGACCACAGCACTGCGAATGAGGCCAGGACAGAGTACAGGAGGAGTCATCCAGCTAAAGAGCAATGGCTAAAGCTCCCTCGTTTATGGATTTTAAATCAATGGCGTGAATCTTCCTATGCATATGGCTTGCCATTCAGCTCTGTCATGTGGTTGTGGTGATCTGCCCAGTGCATGAAAGATGTGGTATTTTCAGTATTCTTCCTTTAAGACCCCGGAGAGAGGAGCTGGCGTAACCATTCAACAGAACTCAGGAATCTTAGTATTGCTTAGATCCTGCTTCTAATCAGCATTCCAGTTACTCTGTTGCCATTTTACTTGTTTATTTATATTTTATGTGTGAGTGTTCTGCATGTATACCTACCTACATGCTAGAAAAGTGCATCTGATCCTGCTACAGATGATTGTGAGTTACCATGTGGTTGCTGGGAATTGAACTCAGAACCTCTGGAAGAGCAGCCAGTGCACTTAACCCCTGAGCCATCTCTCCAGCCCATCTGTTGCTATTTTAAATCATTCAGAAGATGTTAAAGGGGCCATTGAGATGGCTCAGTGGGTAAAAGGTGTTTGTGACTTACTAGCCCAAGCCCAAAGACCTGGGTTTGATTCCAGTGGAAGACGGAATCAACCCTGAAGTTTTCCTGACTTCCCCACATGCATAGACTTGCCTGCGCCCATGCACACCTGCACACATGCACAGAAAATAACAAATACATTTAATTTTAATAAAAAAATGTGGCTGAGAATTTTTCTGGTTTATAACAACTAACTGTATTAAGTTTACTGAGGTAACAGAAAAGGCCTCTCTAGAATAGAAGTTCAGCATGAGGACCAACGGGAGGAAGAAAGAAAGAAATGGTAACCAGAAGCTGAACTTAACCCCATACAACCATCTGAATGGTAAAGTGGGGGGCTTGTAACTAGCATTCTGTCCAGCTTGACTAACCATGCGACCCAGGGAAACAAAGTTTCGGTTTGGTGTTTGCTGCCCCACATATAAACTGGAGATTAGACTGATGGGTTCTTTCAGTGCCTTGTTCTTCCACAGAGGTGCCACCACCCACTTCTCCCTTCTCACTGCTATCTAGTGTGGACAACAAGATCAAGTTTAACTACCTCTCAAAGGTCATGAATGCATTTTTCTCCTTGTACTATGATACAGTTTCAAGGCTTCCAACAAAACTCATGGTATTTGGAGATGGAACCTTTGGGAGATGAATGCAGATAAATAAGGGGATAAGATAAAGCCCTAATCCAATAGAACTGCGGATTCATTAGAGGAGGTGAAACCTAAGCTAGGATGGTCAGCTTTGTCATACGAGGTTTCCATAGCCTTGGTACAAAGTCCCTACTAGCAAAACAACCCCCCCCCCCCCCCCCGTCAAATCCTCATCAGACATAGTCACTGAATCTTGGCCTTCCTAGCCTTATTCCTGTGGATCATATAAGTCTTTTTATGCCTGCTGTGGCATTCAGTGGCAACTGTAGGAAAACAGGGAGGCATACAAAGAATTAGAGGCTGATAATTGAGCATAAACCACCAAAATCTTACAAACACCAACGCACAGATGCATCTTAATAACAGACAAGCACAATCGCGTACCTACAAAGAGTTCCAAGACTAAGGGCTCAGAAGCCACTTAGTCAGTACAGTGCTTGCCATGAGAGTATGATTCCCAGCATCTACACAAAAGGCCAGGAATGGTAGCACAAACCTGCAATCTCAGCCCAGGGGAGGCAGAGACAGGTGGATCCCAGGGCTCAGTGAGTTTCAGGTCCCAGCAACAGACTATGTGTCTAAAAAACAAGGTGGGGACCAGTAAGATGGCTCACTCAGCCAGTCAAAGTACCTGCTGCCAACGCTGGTAATCCAACACCTTTGGAGAGCTGGAACTGACTCTTGGAAGTTGTCCTGACTTCCACAATACACCATAGTGTGTGTATGCATGTATACATGCAAAAATTAAACCTAAAGTAGAAAGAAAAGCCCCACAAAACACTGCAGTAAAACTAAATTTGAAAGCTATTATATATATATACATATATATATACATATACATACATATATATATATTGTATGAGATGAAGACTACAAAGGTGGAAAATCTTATCTATTTCTGAATGACATGAAATTTGTTTATCTTGTTGCATGGCCTATTTCTTTAATTTCTTCTGAGGTTGTGATTTATTTGTATTGAGGCAGGGTCTTGTTACATAGCTCAGACAGCCTGGAATGAACAGCTCTCTTGCGTCAGCTTTCTCTGCCCTTCCTTTCCCGTAAGTCTACTTACATAACTTTTAAAGTCTAAAAGGGATTTTCCTCCTCATAGCTCTCAGCCAAGTTACTTCAAACACTTGTAATGTTAAGTTCATGAGCTACAAAGCATCCTGCAAGGATGGACTCAAAGCTCTGACAATTCTGGGGTTTTGTTTTAGTTTGAGACAGGGTCTCATGCAGACTGGCTCCCCACTTCCTTTGTAGCAAGGCTGACCTGTTGGGGTTACATGTATGTGCACATCAATTTAGATAGGGCTGGGACTCAAACCCAAGCACTCTAGAAACTGGGATTCATCCCTTTGCCTGGGCTGTGTTTTCTGATAAAAACAAATGAGACTCTAAGCAAAGCTGTATGTGAGGTCCAAATGCCTACACACCTAGTAGGTTCTTTTTCATACACCTAGTAGGTTCTCTTTCACATGCACACCCTCAGAGAGCATATGTGAGAAGCTTTATGTCTGTTCCCTGAGAAAAGAACCAGAGACTTCAGAGTCTCTAGTACAGAAACTACTTCATAATCTCCAAACTTTTATTACACTACATAGTAATACAAGATTTAAGCTTAAAATAAATATGAATTTTCGAAACATGTGCTACAGATTGACTTTTCTCAGCCACAAGGTGGCAGGAAATTTCTAGGGTAGTGTCTTAGACACAGCTGTGTCAGAGGAACCCTCTGATAGCCAGAAGCACAGCACACTGAGGAGCAGCTGGCATGTCCAGCAGCAATGAACATGTGGAGAAATGCACAATGGGTGCTTGATTGAGCTCGTAACACCTTCTAGCTTTTACAGCAAGTGTTCTGGAAGGAACAGATTAGTTATAGCTGCCTTGTGAGCTAGGGTGGAAGTGATTCCCACTTAAGAGATGAGGACGGACTAGGGATGGAGTTCAGTGGTAGAATGTTTTGTTGTTGTGTGTGTTCCCAGACCCTACTTCCTGCCCCAAGACAAGGTTTCTCTGTGTAGCCTTGGCTGTCCTGGAAACCAAATCACTCTGTACACCAGACTGGCCTCAAAGTCAGCTAGATCTGCCCACCTGTGCCTCCTAAATGCTGGGAACAAAAGTGTGTGCCACCACACCCAACTTTCTGATAGAATGTTTAAAGGTTTGTTTGTTTTTGTTTTGTTTTGTTTTGTTTTGGGTTTTGTTTTTTAAAGGCAAAGAAATAAGGTCACCAGAACAGGCATCCCGCAATCTCACAAAACACTTGGGTTTATCTTCTATTTTGCATCCAGCAGGAACCTGGCTCTACCAGGAACAGATGGCTGTAAACGCAGAACACTCTCCTCACTGAGCCCCTCGCCCCCTCTGCTGCTCACATTTCTATCCTCAGTTGTGGAAAGCTGGACACCCATGGCCTCAGAGGAGGCGTTTTCTTGCTCCTCTTACATGACATAGTTAAAGAATGGAATGTGTAAAACATTGACTTTACAGTCCTACAACATAATGCCCAAGGTCATAGAAATGCTGTATTTTTTAAAATAAAGGATATAAACAAGGGAAACCCCTGGTCTCATGAGTAGAGTATAAGGAAAATGGCCGCAAACACTTTCCCAAGGGACAGTGGCAAGGTTTCACAAAGCTCTACTATTCCAGGAGAACGTGGAGGATCAGATATACTAACAAATGCATCCAAGCTCTGTGAACATCACATGACTGAAAATGTGAATTGTGTTTTCTGGGCAAGTCTGAAGAGCTAAGTTCAATGCCCAGAACACACATTATCAGTGAAAAGAGACAACCAACTTCACACAATCATCCTTTGACCTCTCCGTGATCACCAAGGCACACCCCCTCACACACATACCCAATGATTTTTTAAATAAATGTTTATCCTGTGGATACATTCACACATATGTACAAAAATATCTACAAAGCAGATTTTCTAATGGTTCATAACTGAAAAAAAAAAAGCTCATTTAAGTACTCAATTTGGAATTAGTCAATGAGGTCATTACACATCCCTATAATCACATTCTTTGCATTTAGAGAAATAAATTTACAGAGGCATATTTAAATATTTAAAGCAGTTGTTTCAGTGAAAGAAGAAAACCATGTGTATCTGTCTTCCTTGTATGTCAGGGGCCATCAAAATGGTTTCAATTCATCTTGACTTAAGGTCAGAGAGTTCAAAACTATCCTTACTCTTCCACAGTTAAAGTCATAAGACCTAAAGGTCTGCAGGATGTTTGGTTTTAGGCATGTCTTATCTTTAAAACAAAAGCGTGGTCTAAGGTGTAGTTACTTTTAACCCTCAAGGCCAGATAATGAGAGATTTAGTCTAAGGCATGGTTACTAAATGTTGCAGAGTTAAGGAAGTCTGTTACTTCTGTGTATCTTGGTAAAGAAGTCTTCCCCCTTTTGGCTGGGGTACATAAGAATGTTGAATAAACTTGGGGTGTCCAGTATTCACTGGGTTGCCCTCCTGACTCTGTGTCTCCGTCCTTTCTTTCGTATCTTTACCTGCCGTTTCTCAATCCACACTCCCCCTTCTCAGGTACAAACCTGGCAAGTCAGCTAGATCTGACTAGCTCCCCACCTCCCCCAAATCGGGCCACTATAGCTGGCTGTCTCAAAGAGGCTAAGTTCCCTGGCACCATCGCTGGAACGAAGTCAGCACTACATACATCTTTACACCTTTGACAACCTGAGCCAGAGAGGATCATCCAATTTAAGCGTCCTACTTGTGTCATATAAATAACCATCTCCCATCTTCCTCCTTGGCTTCTCTTTCCTTTCCTAGTAACACCATGACTGTTGCCTTCGGGGAAAAACCTAGATGAATTCCCACTCAAAAAGAAAAAAATCTTTGGAATGTGTTAATCTAACTTTTTGAAAGCTTTTAACATTATTTCATGTGACTGCATGCTTGAAGTCACCTGAGGTGTGGCTTCTCCTACAACCATAGTTACAGAAGGTGGGAGCTGCCCCAGGTGGTGCTGGGATTTGAACTCCAGTCCTCAGTGACTGCCGAGTCATATCTCCAGACCAGAAATTTGTTATTTTAAAACATGGTATTGCACTGCATAGGATATTCCCACCCCAGTCCATTCTCCCCTGTAGGCCCCTGTCCCTTATGCTTTCTTACTAATTATTAGTTCCCTTTGGTTCCACAGTGACATTTACACTTTCACATCAAGTATGCATACACATCTTATTTATAAAACCTAGGAACCATGGGCGGTCTATGAGGCCCATGTATTTATCCCTAGTATGCGAATGGACTTTGGGAGTCCATCCCACATAGAAAGATACTCTCTCAGCCTAGAGACATAGGGGAGGGCCTGGGCCCTGCTCAAAATGATATGAGACTTTGAAGACTCCCCATGGAAGACCTCACCCTCCCTGGGGAGCAGAAAGAGGATGGGAAGGGGGTGGGAGGGACAGGGGAGAAAGGGAGGGTGAGGAAACTGGGATTGACATGTAAAGCAAGCTTATTTCAAATTTAAATAAAATTAGGAATATATATATATATATATATATATATATATATATATATATATATATAAAAATTTAGGAACCATAAATGAAAGGTAATATTCATCTTTTTCAGACTGGCTTAATTCACTTAGGATGATCTCTAGATTCACCCATTTTCCTGTAAATCATGTAATTTCATTACTTGACAGCTATAAAAACTTCGCTGTGTATATACACCACTCCTTCCTTGTACGTTCCTCTGTTAGATACCTCAGCATGCTCCACAGTCTAGATATGTAAATAACACTGAAATAAACATTACGTTCAAGTGATGCTCACTTGGAGTCCGTGGCTAGATAACCAAAGAGTAGTAGGGCCACACAAGCCTCCACATTGATCACCATAGTAGCTGAACTGGTTTCTATTTCCACCTCCGGTATGTAAGGCTTCCCCTGTGCCCACTTCCTCACCAGCATTTGATATTTTAATTTTATTTTTAATGAGTGCTATTATGACTGAGGGAAATGGAATTCCAATGTAGTAGGTTTCTTACATTACTACAAAGGTTGAACTTTTTGGGGTTTTTTGTTTTGTTTTGTTGTTCATGTTTATTGGTTATCTTTTGAGAGAGGTCCATTCATTTTATCAGGTCATTTATTGACTGGATTGTCTGGTTTCTTTTTCAGTCTTTTGTTGTATATTCTAGATGTTATCCCCTGTCAAACGCATGACCAGCAAAGATTTTGTACCCTTTGGTAGGCTGTCTCTTGATTAATTATCGTCTTCACATTTGTCAAGGTTTTATGTCTCATGAAGTTCCCATTTGTTAACGGCTAAGTTTCCCTTCTCAGAAAGCCCTGCCCATGACCCTCGGGTACAGTGATGCCACCAGCATTATTCTGTGCTCAGGATTACTTTTGTCTGCCAGGGTCTCTTGTGGTTTCATATGTTATGACATGGATTGCATTAAACTTGAAGGTTTCTTATGGTAGCATAACCAGTTTCACAACATTAACTCACCCAGCCCATCAGCACATGTAGTCTTTCCATCTTCTAGTGTCTTCAATTTCTTTAAATGTTTTAAATTTTCCATTGTAGAAGATTCTGGTTTTCGCTTCCTTGATTAGGTTTGTTTATTCCAGAGTTAGTTATTCATTGGCTTGCAGGTGGGATTATTGCCCTGATTTCTTCCTCACTAAGTCTGTCATTAGTGTATCAGAAGACTACTGATTTTTATCATGTTAATTTGTATCCTGATACTTTACTCAAAGTGGTGATTGGTTTTAAGGGTTCTCTGGGGGAGTCTTCAGCATTTAGAGTAACAACATCTGCCAGTGAGGATGGCCGGACCGCCTTTTTGATTAGTAACCCTTGGCTTCTTCTTCTCTTGTTTGAGTACTCTGGTAAAGACTTCAAGCACTATATTAAATTAAGAGCGGAGAGGCCAGAGGTCTTGGTCATGGTTTTAGTGGAAATGCTTTGAGGTTTTCTCCATTTAATCTGAGAATGACTACAGGCTTGTCATAATATCCTTTATTACACTGACATATATTCCTTTTAGCCCTAGTGTCTTTAGGGATTTTCTTATGAAGAATTGTTAGATATCTGATAAAAACCTTTTCTGAGCTGGGCGGCAGTGGTGGCACACGCCTTTAATCCCAGCACTTGGCAGGCAGGTCCAGGACAGCCAGAGTGTTGAAAGCTGTGCAGCATAATCTCAGATCAATGTATGGATGCCTGTTCTACGGATTTCTCCAAGGCAAGGCCCGTGGAGATGGTCTCTTAGTTGGCCAGGACCAATGGACCATAAGGCAGTGCAGGATTTTGCTGAATTCATGTGGCCTGCAAGCTCTTTTCTCTTTATTATGTTATAGATTCCAGTTCTGGAAAAGAGAGTAAGGCATTCATATACAGCAACTGTTGAGAGTGCGTACCCTGGACACCAAGCATGCAGAATTAATGGTAGGGCCTTGTATGCTCCAAGAGAGAAAAATGCAATGCAAACCATAGTATGGATGCATCCACCTTTACCATAGACAGGAGCTTGTATTGGTGAAAGAATGGTGTGGTGGGATGGAAAAAGAGTACCTTACCAAAACCTGCCTTTTACAGAGACTGAGACACTGGACCTTCTTGTGGAAAAGGAAACTATATAAAAGCGCATCTTTGCAGACGTGAACGGATTGTCTGGGTTTGAATATTGTTGTCCTTAAATCATTGTGCCCATGTCTATTAACTTTTTAACTTTGTAAACCCAAGTAGCTATAGGCTGGCATGAGTGCTTCGAGAGCAGGATGTGTCTGGCTCGATATTTAGTTAAGCCTGCAAAAATACTGAACCCTGTGTCTAGAATAAGGTTATACAGGGGATGGGAAGGTGTATTTGGAGAAACATAAAATGGGAACAATAGGGGCTCTTATAATGACTGATATATTCCTTCAACTATGATGTATTTCTTAGAAGTAAAAAATAGAAGTCAATAATAAAAGCTGTTCAAAACCAAACCAAATAAAACTAAACAAAAAACGTTGTTAAAGTATAAATAAAAATGGTTCAAGCTATTGGGGCATTTGAGTGCAATCCACCTGGTGGTCAGAATCTGTACCGACACACTCCTTCCCCGTCTCAAGACCTGAATGTGAGCTGAGGCTGGACCCTGGCAAAAAAGCCTTTTCTGCAGGTATGGAAACTGTTTAATGACTCCTGTCTTTGAGGCTATTTATGTATAGAATTATTGACTTGCACATGTTGAAGCATTGACACATCTGGAATGAAGCCAAGCTGATCATGGTGAAATATCGTTCTGATGCATCACTTAGTTCATTTTCCAAGAACTCTATTGAGAAATTCTACACCTATGTTCATCGGGAGGAATTGCCTATAGCTTTCTCTTCCTGTTGTCTCTTTATCTAGTTTCAGTATACAGTTAGTACTGGCTTGATAGAGACCATAGCCGTTCTCCTACATTTTCTAATTTATGGATTGGTTTGAGGAGCATCAGTGTTCCTCAAATAGCTGGTACAACTTAGCAGTGGATCGGTCTGGGCCTGAATGTTTTTAGCTGGGGGACTTTCTTATTAAGTATTTCAATCTCACTGCTTATTACAGGTCTTAAAATTTTCATGCTGTCTTAGCTTAATTTTTGTTAGGTCATATGCATCTAGACATTAATTTTAGATTTTCCAACTCAGTGGAATACAGATTTTTTGTTTTAAAGTAAATTCTAATGGTTTTCTGAATTTCAATGGCATCTGTTGTAATGTCCCCTTTCCAATTAAGTCGATTTGGGTTGTCTCTTTTTTCCCTTAGTTTGGCTAAGGATCTGTCAACTTTGTTATCTTTACAAAGAACCAACTCTTTGTTACTATCTTTTTCAGTCCCATTTCATTAATTTCTGCCCTTATCTTAATTATTTCTTTCCATCTGATGGGGTAGTAGGAAAAGTAAATAGAAAGTAAACTCAGGGAAAGGGCAACTTTGACTAAAGTTATAATGAAAAAAAAGTGACATAAACATATCCGCTGGGCGTTGATGGTGCACACTTTTAGTCCCAGCACTCTGTGAGTTCGAGGCCAGCCTGGTCTACAGAGAGAGTTCCAGGACAGATTCCTAAGCCATACAGAGAACCCTATCTCAAAAAACAAATTATCAAAGCACAAAACACACAAAAAAAGAAAGAAATGTAACAAATTAGACAATCTGGAAGGAAAAGTCCCAGCCCTCAGGACACTGAGGCCCCACAAACCATGCTGCCTGCCTTCTTTGGAAACAGCTATCAGAAGGAAAAAGAAAAGAATAGAGAAAAAGGAGGAGGAGAAGGAAAATGGAAGAGAAAAGCACAAAGATACTAACAGAGCAGGGCAGAGCTGGTTTGCTAAACCAACAGGGATATTAACAAAGGAGCAACCACTGTGTGTGTGTGTGTGTGGAGGGGGGAGTCTGAGGAAAGCCCTGTTTGCCATTCAGGGTTTCTGTGCTCTTCCCCCCTTTCCCCGGCTCCCAGATGCCTTCCACGTCTGGCCAAATCTTTGCAAGCTTGGGTCACAGATGCTGCCGCCGCCGCCGCCAGCATAGATGGTCCTCCATTGGTCAGATCACAGTTCTGGTTAAGTCCTTCAGAGAGCAGGTAGGTTGTGAATGCTATTCTTGCTCCTAGCAGACCCTTGCCAAGGGTCATTTTCCTGTCATTCTGGGTATGGCTGGCTGGGGGACAAATGCTAGCCCTAAACCTAGGCAGTCATCTCCAAGCTCCCAGTCACCCACCTGGATGGCTGAGCTACAGGTCTTTCACCAGCCCAATGGAAATGCTGGTCCTGCCCCGCAAGTCCTTCCTGACAGCTGGCAGATAGTCTGGAACCTGAGTCTGTGACCCTGCAGACCTCGTGTCTGATCAGCTTCCCCCTGGCTGAACAATGTTTAGTTCTAATACAAAGTTCATCCCCTTAAGTCTAGAGGCAATCTTCCTGCTAAGTTTCAGGGGATAGCCAATCCTGGGACGCTTGCTCTGAGGCCACTTTTAAAAATCTCCTCCTCCAGATGAGGACCAACTCACTAGACTGTGCCAGCAACAGGGATCCATGATCTGCCAGAAGTCTCCTGGTACAAATCGACAGGTAGCACCCAGTGTAGGTACGCTTCAAGATCTGCATGGGACTCCTCCCCTCCATGCAGAGGCTGTCCCTCAAGTTCACTCTGAATTCTCACCATTTCCCATCTCTCTTTTAGGACTTACGGATGGCCAAAGTGGTCCTTGCAACTCTCCCACAGAAAAGACCAGTCCGTTGGTTTCTGCCCTCTATCTAGAGGTAGATGAGACATCCAGCCCCAGTGCTGGCTGCTGGGTATTTTGTACCCACCCTTGCATTTATGTCCAAGGCAGAGCAATCTAAGGCAGGTTCTGGGAGTCCCTTATTTTCTCTCTCAGTGCCTACAAAATTACCATGGGTTGGTTTGAAAAGCTGTTAGCTCCAAGGTGCGCTGATTCTGTGTCTGCTCACTCTCAGTGAGCTCGGTAATCGTGGCTGACTTTAGGGAGGAAATGCCAAGACTGAACTGCTGTAACTTTAACACAGTCCCCTTACCAGCTGCAGACCAAAGGAGTGCTAAAGCTCCAAAGGAGAGATATGGAGGCAAATTAGAGTCGGGAAAAAAATATTCAGGCCCAAAGCTTTTTGCAAATAGGGTGCAGTTTTAGCTCCAGACATCACTCTGCAAGTGCAGATTTTTAAAAGGCGTAACTGCAGAGTCAAACGTACAAAGTAAAGTTTCCTTTTGTGGCCCACCAGCCCTTCTTCAATTTAAAAGAGCACACGATGTAAGTGACTGAACCCAACCTAGTTGTTAAAGACAGACAAGGCGCTCCCTTCTGCTTACTGTCTAGCTTGGTCCTTACTGGAGTAGGTTACATTTACAACTGCAGTTTCCGAGTCTGTGTTCACTAGGGGAAGAAAGAATGAGAATTGGTTAGTTTTCCTTCCGCTTCCTTCCTTTTATAAATTTGAAAGCAATTTGGAAGACATTACCTTGTTCACAGCTCTCCACCACTCCATACTGGACTAGTAAACTATCCAGCACCTAGCAGGAGGAGAAAGAAAATCATAAGTTTTAGTTTCCCAAGTTATTATTAACCAGAGCAGGAATATATGTTTGCAATCACAAGTGGTCACGATGGACAAGAGTCAAAGAATTGCCTGGGGCATCACACTACAGAGCCACAAGGATCACACCACTCCGCCCGTTGCCTATGGCTGCCCATGCCTGTTCCCAGCTTTCAGCTCTTTGCTGGTGGACACATGATGCCCTCAGCACACAACCCACTCTAGAGGTGGAAGGCAAGTGTTACACATTACTTCTCACACACAAATGCATCATACATCTTCCTTCCTCCATGGATTCGAAGTCATAAGATAAGACAAGCCTACATTGAAGAGTTTTATCTATAAGATGATCCTATATAAAAAAACAAAACAAAACAAAACAAAAAAAAAAAAAAAAACTTCCCTTTTTTTAGCACTACTGGTTCTAGCAAGACAAGATCAGCACCAGGCACACACAGCACACTGGAAGTAGCCATCAGCATGCAGGCACTTAGGAAAGGTGTCAGCCGGTGTGAGCATTTCTAGATCAAGACAAGAGCAAGAAATGTAAACACAATGCTGTTTTCCTCTTTCTCCTGAGCTATAGGCTTTTCTGACAGAGAAAAGCTATTAAAACAGTAGCTATAGGTTCATTATAACAAGAACCATGGCTATGTCTCATCCCATAAGCCAACTTCAGCTGCCCTCAGCTTCCAAGGGATTCCCCCCCTTGAAATGTTAAGTAAATCAGTTTCTTTGTATTTACAGCAAATGCTTATTAATTTAATTGCCAACATATGAAAGGCAGTAAGTAGTCCCTGAAGATGCTCTTTCGGTCCAGGATACAGTAAGCTGTTAAGAAGCAAGCTACATTTAAAGGCAATTCCCTACTTCATCACAAATCTTCCTTCAGAGGATACCTCACCTTCTGTGCATTTCCATGCTTCTGCCGACTAGTTGCCTGGGAGCATGCTGTCTTCAAGGAAGGCTGACTCCTAACTTGTTAACAGAATGTTTTCCTTTCATGTGAGACAGGCTCTCACATAACTCGGGCTGGCCTCCAACTCACTGTGGAGCTGTAAGTTGGACATACTGAAAGCTGAGGTACAGGAGTGGTTGTGGAGGAGGGGAGCAGGCAATAAGGGATAATTACCTATTTAATATGTTTACTTAATCATTCTTAGTTCTTCCTAAAAGCAATTTGCTCGGTAATTAAATATATTAGCTTTCAGTTTCTCTTGTGCCACCTCAACTTTACTACTCCAGAGACAGATCTAAGGCCTGTAGCCTGTACACAGGGAGGGTAAAACCTAACGATAAATAAGCCGGTGAAGCTGACGCTCTCCAAGGGTTCTGCTTGCAAGGGAGTCAAGACTTCCATCTGAACATGTGGTATGATATTCACATACACATGCATGCATACAGAACATACACACACAATTCATATACATGTGCATGCACAAGTAAAATTTGAAGTTTAGGAAATGTATTATCAAAAGTTTACTGCATATTATTTATATCAGGTTTAACATATTCAAAATAGAACTTCTTGTACACTTAATTATACTGTTTTGTTTTTTGTTTTCTTAAAAGACAGGGTTTCTTTGTTTCTGTGTAGCCCTGGCTGTCCTGGAACTTGATATGTAGACCAGGCTGGTCTCAAACTCCGGGATCCACCTGCCTCTGCCTCCTGAGAACTGGGATTAAAGGCATGTGACACCACACCACCTGGCTTACTTAAACATTTAGGCTCAAGAATAAGTAGATGCTACTGGTTACTTAGTACACTATAAAACCTGCTATCTATTATACTCAAAATGGTAAACTTCATGGAATATAAATATAAATTATACTCAAATAAATATAACTTTAAAATCAAACCAAACCAACAAAACTGTAAATTTTTTTTCCTTCCTGAGACAGAGTTCTCTATGTAGCTTTGTAGACCAGGCTGGCTTTGAACTCACAGGGATCCACCTGCCTCTGCATCCCCCCCCCACCCCCACACATGCTGTGATTAAAGGTGTGTGCCACCACCGCCCAGCTTCAAACTGTATTTCTTAAAAGAAGTATGTTCAGCATCAGTCTTGGTGTCTAGGTGTGAATAAATTAACAACACAGCCCGGTACCTCATGAGAAGCTTACATCAAGATGCACCTCAGAAATTTTAAGCGAGAATCTAGGGATAATCATGACTCATAGGATGGGGGAGATGGCCAATGGCCTAATTATCCTCCGATCTGGGCAGGTACAGGTGTGCCTTTAATCCAGAACCTGGGAGGCAGAAACAAGTGAGTTTGAGGCCCATCTGGCCTATATAAGGAGTTCTAGGCCAGATACAACTACATAGTAAGACCTGGTTTCAAAAAATTAAGTCAATAGCTGGGCCATGGTGGTACAAGCCTTTAATCCTGGCACTCAGGAGGCAGAGGCAGGCAGATCTCTGTGAGTTTGAGACCAGCCTGGTCTACAAAGCAAGTTCCAGGACAGCCAAGGTTACACAGAAAAACTATCTCAACAAACAAAGAAATATTTTAAAAAATTAAGTAAATAAAATCTTCACAAATGAAATTGGGCCATAACTGATTATGTTTTTTCAGATCAACAATCACTCTCCCAGAGCACAAGGATCCCCTAAGTCTGACATTTGGGCTCATCCTACATTGAACAGAAGATGTGCTGTGTTCTTATATCTACCACCTAACCCCTGGTTTCTTACATCTTAGCTCCTTTTCATTCAATTTTGTTGAATACCCCTTGCCCATCCCCTCAAATTCCTTACATATTTCTAGCATTTCCACAAATCTCTCAAAAGCCAGAATCCATACTTAAATGAATTCACTCAAGCTGGATTATCACACGCCTGATATCAGAGTAATTGCCAGTACAGTGCGTGCGTGAGTAAAGATAAGAGATGATAAAATGATACTGCTTTCGTTTCAGTTGTTGGGGATGACAGACAGACAGACAGACAGACAGACAGACAGACAGTGAGAAAAGCAGAGGCAGACACTTTATCACCCAGTATTGAATATATAATAGGAGCATGTGTGTTGGGATCACACACACACACACACACACACACACACACACACACACACACACACACAGTATGCATAGCCATGTTGAAGTATGGACAACACACAGCTGTTATTTGAAAACCCTTCAGGGTTATGTAGCTTCTGGCAGGAAGACAGGGTGGGACTGGAAGCAAGCTTTTCACATGGTAAAGGAACAACGCTGGGCATGACTGTCTCCAAGCCAACCCATATCGGACAGTTCTCCTCCATCTCTTCTCCAAACAAAGATGGCTGACCTCTAGGGATGTGAGACAAGCTCATGGCTTACATTTGCTTAGTCCATTCCTAGCTAAGTGAGAAAGCCTGAAACAGAGTAAAAGAAGACACAAAAGAGTATTTGTGTCTACTGCAGTGGTGCACAGCTACAGCCCCAGGGTAAGGAGGCTGAGGCAAGAGACCTGCCCAGAGTTCAGGGCTAAACTACACTAGTCAAAAGCCCATCCAGAAAAGTAGGTTTTTGGAGGCAAGTGGATCTCTGTGAGTTCGAGGCTAGCCTGGTCTACAGAGCAAGTTTCAGGACAGCCATGACTGGTACATAGAACATCCGGGTCTCAACACCCTCTCCCAAAATTTTTTTTTGTCCTGAATGCAAAGAAAGCTAATCTTTGGTTCCATCTCAAGTCAACAGTTGTTCATCTAACAGGAATGCTTGCTACAGAGACTCTGGAAAAAGCAGAGCATGAGGTCACTGTCAGCACCCCCACTGCTGAGAAACTGAAGTACAACTAAAAAAGCAAGGGCCCCAAGTACACCTACCCACCTGGCAACCTTCTGACATTGAAACCAGTTTTACACACCGGGGAAGGCTCACCACAGACATGGATTACTCCTCATGTCAAAGGAGAAGGGAACCACATCAACAGAAGTTACTGCCTTAAGATGCACCCAACATTGCCCTAGGAATAGGCCCGGGGCCTTCGTTCTTGCTCCCCCGCCCTCCTGTGTGTTTCTTTGTTCGCCATCTCTGTGAAAAGGCTAGCTATGTGAAAAAAAGCTGCAGCCACCAGGAACCATTTCTAGTAAATACTGACCCAAATCAAACAAAATAAAGCTATCAACTTATTATATCCCTAAAATATCACCAACACAACACTTTGGAAAAAGTCATATAGCACGTCTAGGATAGCTTTCAGGTCGAGAGGGCATGCACTCATGTCTTTTAGCTGCCCAGCAACCTATTACCAGGGCTTACACAGTGGGCAGTCATTAGAGCAAAGGCATGCCTTCTGGAAGCTAACCTTCAATAGTTAGACCCTCTAACCAGGTAAGGAGGTGGCACATTAGCACTCAGTCATGTGATTAGAAGCAGAAGGAGAGTCACCTCCCTCCACCCCAACCCTCAATGTCATGTGAAAGGGCATCCAGAGCTCCCATGTTTCCACTGGGCAGAGCTGAGCCATGCTTAAAAAAGCCGAGTGAGCAAGTCATACCCTTGACTAAATCCCTAGCAAATACTGGGAAGTCTCTTTGTGGCCCACTCATCCTGTTTTGCATATACAATTCTCTTCAGTGCACCAGCTGTCTTTGGTTATGAATTGTGCTGTCTAAAAGCAGACCTGTCCATCTCTCACACCACACACGCCCATAAAGTAACAGCATCTCATTTTGCAGCTAGATAAACTGGCACGGAGACTTAGGAGTGTTGGTCACGTGACTCACCGACACCCCACCCTGCCCCCACAGCTGTTAGGGGTGGGAGGCTAAGCTCTTTAACTTCCTAGTCTAAGTTGCTTCAATTCCAAGTCCATCTAAACTAGAACATAAGCACACAGATGAAAATGGGTGCAATTCTTGCTTGGCCATCACTTGTGCCAGAGAGTTTAAGCTGCCCTCTGAGGGGAAAGGGCTTTATATAACCTTCTGGCTGAGCCCAGGTCCCAGGTACTAGCACCATGTCCCTATCTCCCTCTTCATCAGACAAGGAGGACACAGCATCGCTCCTGGCCCAGTCTTTCCCAGTGCTGCAGGGTTCCACATGTAAGCAATAGGGTTTGTGGAGGTCAGGGGTCAAGAGGTGGCAAATAGGGAGCAACTTCTGGAAGATTTGGGGGTTTCTCTCAGGGATGATGAAATGGTTCTAAAATTAGTAGTGGTCACACAATACACTAACACCTGATTGTACGAGGTGGTTCATTTTATAAGGTGTGAATTTTGCCCTGTTCTTTAAGAACTGTTTCTGAGTGTTGTCTTCACTTTCACACTTGTATTCCCAGTTCCATCTGACCCCTCCCTGCACATGTGCTCCCACACACACAGCTGGCGTCTCCATTACAGCTGGATGAGCTGGGGTGGACTTCAAGTAACTGGCATTTCACAAACTGGGGAGAAACTCAGGTCTCAGCACTTTGGAGGCAAGCACAGAACCTTCTCCAGCCCTCTTTTAACCAAACAACAGCAAACACAAAAAGATGAAGGGATGCCCTCCACAGTTAGTGAGTGCTGCTAAGAACGCTGCCCACAGATGAGCACCGTGTGATAAAACTCGATGGAAGACTAAGTGAAGGAAAAAGAAAACTGTCTCCTCTTCACACTGGGATTGAACTTAGCATACATAAGAAGGTCTCAGTGTTGCATCTAACTAGTTAAGAGTGCCAGACCACCAAACGCACAATTTAGTACAACTTAAAATTCACCAGTAGTTAGGAAAGTCATAGCAGCTCCAATTATAAAAAAGCAAGGCAAACTAATTGGCCCAAATGATCTCAGCTAATAAATGTTAGAGCCAATATATAGAAGGTCTCTGAAAGAAGCCACACACACACACACACACACACACACACACACACACACACACACACACACACTTCAAGCTGGGTACAGCGGCTCATACTTGCTATTCCAAAAGGCTGAGGCAGAAGGATTGCTGTGAGTTCAATGGTTAGCCTGAACTACAGAATGAGACTGTTTCAAACTTGGGGAGGGGGCGGGGGGAGGACACCGGATGAGAGAGAGGATAAAGCACAATTTAACAATTAAAAATGGTACAAAGTCAGATAGGTAAGTGGTGATGCACATCTATGATTCCAGCCTCATATGGCCGAGGCAGGAAAATAGAGGGTTTGAAGCCAGCTTGGGCAAAAAGGAGAGAAGCTATTCTTTATCTTTGACGCATTAACCTCATTTCTGTTTAGTCAACGTTAAAGAAATCATCGGGAATGTGAGTGAAAATCTATGCACAGACATGTTCATTGTCGGGTCAGTTACTGGAACGAGACTAAAAATCACTCTCATAGGCAGCGATGCGGAATGTTTAGATGATTACAAACCACACAGAAAACAGGGTAATTAACAATCATTATAAACACTTAAAGAGGCCACGAAGATTTTTAAAATGTTAAAATAGAGTTGGCTAAGCCAGAGAGTAAGAGAGATCCTGTCACAAAACAAAAATAAAATGAAGGCATCTGTCTTGCATGCTTGAAGCCCTTAATTCAGCCCCAAGCACTGACCCTTCAGGCTTCACAGAAGGCTTCAAGAAAATGAAGACAGCCATGTGTGTGAAGAGGGATGTGTACACAGCGTTTACAGAACAGGCGTTCCAAATTTTCCACTATCATCCAAACACCGCTAGAAGGAATATAAAATAGTCACTTTGGAAATCAGTCTGTTAGTTCCCTGAAAAGTTACCACATGCCTCACCAGTCTACTCATTAGATACATACCATTCAAAATTCTGAATACCTCTACCCACCGCAAACACAATGTTCCCAGGAACACTCACTCATAGTAGCTGTACGGATGCTATAACCAACGGACAGATTGCACTTGGTACATCCACATAAGCGAAGTGCATGCTAAATATGACACCTTGACAATACTATGCATAGAGATGCCAATGTGAGTGTGCTGATGGTATACTTGTAAGTATGGACTCCAGGGTCTGTGATGGGGGACTGCACACACCGAGCTACTCTGACTACATATGGGGAACCTCGTCTAAAACACCAAACCAAACAACAACAAAGCCAGGCAGTCAAGGCCACATACAGAATCATGTCATTTCCATTACATATCCAGAACAGGCAATCTACAAAGACATAGATAGGCTAGATTTCTAAGCTCAAGGAAGAGGCTGACTAGCAAGCAAGAAGGCAATAGTAATAGCCACAGATTGTTTTGGGGGGCAATGGAAATTTTCTAAAATGAATGGGGATGTTTCTAACCCTGTGGACACTTTTAAAAATCCACCGTATTGTGCACTCCAGAGTGAATTCTTATGTCCTTGCACTCACTCTGTAAACCAGGCTGATCTTGAACTCACACAGAGATCTGCCTGCCTCTGCCTCCCAAGTGCTGGGATTAAAGGCATGTGCCACCACTACCCAGCTCAGGGTGAATTTTATAGTCTATGAATTATGGTTCCAATTTTTAAAAAACAACAGAGTATAAAGCACAACATGCTTGGCCATGCTAAGAAACTGAGACCTTGGCTGAGCAGCACTTGTGAGCCAGAGGCAGGTGGATCTCTGTGAGTTCAAGGCTGACCTATCTACAGAGTGAGTTTCAGGACAGTCAGGGCTAGCTACACAGAGAAACCTGGTCTCAAAAAAGCAAAAGGCATGGGGTGTTGGTGGTGAAGGGAGGGAACAGGGACGGAGGGAGGAAAGGAGGGATGGAGGGAGCCTTCTTCCATTCTTATCTATCACTCTCCCAATTTTCTACTGTGAGTTTTCTAGCGAGGAAAAAGTAAAACGGACAACAAAGGAAACAACATGAACTGTGTTGGTTATACTGACTTTCAGAAATTGTTTTAAGAAACAAGGAGTGTCCAGAAAGCAGGTATGTCTTTCTATTTTTAAGGCTCTCCCTGACGTGAAGGCAGCCGCAGAAGTAGTTTAGCCACCTAGGAGTCCACTTGGCTTGAAGTATACACATCCCTTTCTTAAGAATCCACCTGCACCAGCTGCATGTAATACTCTGGACAGCGGAAGGAGGTTCCCCCACACACCATGGAAATACGAACCATGCCCCCCTTTTGTGCACAGGTTCTATCCAAATGTGTGTGCAAAGGTTCCTGACACAGAGGGTAGGGGCATGAAGTAAGCAAAGGGTTACATAACCCAGACTGTTGATCGACACATTAGGTGGCCCACTGTCACTCCTGACTCTATTTCTTTTTCGTTTGTACTACTGCTTCAGTTTCGAACCATGTGTCTATAGTTCAATTCCCTTGAGGAAGGAGCAGGAACCTGGAAGCAGCCAGTCCAGGCCCTTGAGCCTGGTAACAGGGGCACAATGAGCCACAGGCAGGAATGACCCGGGAATCGGTAGAAAAGAGCAAGCGGCTTGCTTCCCCACCCCACTGGAGTGCTGAGCACACTGCTGGGACATGGCTGGGTTTGGGACAAGGTGCAGTGGAATCCCCACCCTACCCAGCCCCATCATCACAGTATTTGCTTTCCATGAGAGGCCCACCCACATTTTGTCTTTTTTTTTTTTTTTTTTTTTTTTTTTTAAAAAGCCTATGGGCCTGGGTGCTGGGAATTAAGCCCTGGTCCTGTGGAAGAGTAGCCAATGCTCTTAACTGCTGAGTCTTCTCTCCAAGCCTTGTTTCTTTTTTCTGTTTTTTTTTTTTTTTTTTTTGGTTTTTGAGTCTCACATATTTGGCTCTGACTAACCTGGGATTCATGATTCTCCTGCCTCAGCTTCTCAAGTCCTGGGATTAGACCTGTGCCACCATGCTTGGCTTTACCATATGCTTACAACTTGAAATTTACATCCTGTTGTGTACACACTACACATCACACACACACACACACACACTTAAAAACAACAACAAAAGGCCTTCTGTCAAGACAACTCCAGATATAACTTAAAAATACTTATTATGAGGAATGAGGCAATATTTTAATTTCCTAGGTCTGTTCCCCACAAAACAAGAAGCTTAAAAGAGAAATTCATTCTGTCACAGACTAGAAGTCTGTGAGATTCTAAGTCTGAAATCAGAGCACAGGATGCTAGCTGGTGTTGCTGGACCACTCACCTGGTTCTGGTTTAAACCTTTAGATTCTATCTGGTTTGTTGGGAAGAGGGGAAGAGAAATCCACAGACTTTAATGAGGTTGAAGGCTGCTATCAAGCATTATAGCCTCACCTTCATCCACTCTCAAGTGAATTCCCACTAGCTCCTTCAGCTAGAACACACTTTAGGGCCCCTTAGGTCTGGAATGCAGCCCCTGTCACCTCATTCTGGTTAACTCTAACCCTGACTGGTACCTTTTGAAAGGGGGAAGTTTGGACAAAGGCACATGACTGCAAAGACAAGCCTGGGGTGGTGCAGGGATGGCCAAGAAATATTACGGTTGCTGGCAACTCCAGGCGCACATGTGTCATCATTTGTGGTTGCTAATCTCCAGAATTCTCGAAGAGCATACTGCTTAAATTAAAGCCTCTTGCTTTGTGAGCACAGCCACAGAAAACTGACCCCTTGAATCTGCATAGTAACTACCCTGCACCTAACCCAGGGGCTTGTCTGAGTGCAGGTCAACAGGCCGTTGGCTGGTCCATGTCTGGGCAAGAGTCCTTGTTTCCATGCCAGAACTGGCCCTTGCTCAGACGGTCACACACAGGTGAATAAAGACAGGAGAGAATCTCACCTCACCTCTACACACATGATCCTATTTAGTCATCCAGCTGTTTACCAACATGGACACTAAGCCTTTCCTGCTTGAGTCACACGTGTGAGAGCAGGCACAGGGTTTGGGCCCACACAACAGCTCTGGAGCCTTAGCTCACTTGGCTACAGCGTACCTTTTTCCAGAAAGTCACCATCTTGTATGGAATGAGTTCCCCAAAGCACTTCCAAACAAATGATGGGCAGAAACTTGGGGAAATGCCGAGGCGGGTTGACAGTGCAAGTGGACTCGTATAGCCATACACATGTAAAGTCATTCAAGTAAAGGCCATTTTTGAATCCTATTTCAGAAGTTGAAGTTCCAAACTAAAATTAGCAATAATTCTTGGGCAAATATTTAACTCTTGCCCTGCTCAAACAGAACCGTACTGTGTAACACAGGCTACAGACACTCCCCGCGTCACTCTCTGTAAATAGACTGAAAACAGATTCCCAGAAAAGCTACTCCCTATTTGTATCTTATTACTTAGCATGCCATGGTATGTAATGGAAGTCAGAACTAGCTTGCAGGCACTGGTGCTCCGCCCTCCCTGAGGATCCCAGGGAGAGAACTCAGGTCCTCAGGCTGCGCAGCAAGCACCTTCACCTGGTGAGCCATCTCACCAACCCGAGCGTCATCTTCTTTCAGGCAAGCTAGACTTTCTGGGTAAAATGAATTCTGAGCACCAGACTTACTTTTCCAAATTAAAAATTTTCAGGATTTCAATTTAGCAATAAGACTGGGGAGGGGGAATCTCGTTTTCTAGACACAAACAGTAAAAAATAATAAATTCAATAAAACAAAAATGAAAAAGTTCAAGGACTTTATCTGTTAGAATTTCAATTTTGACCAAATGTTTAGCCACATACAAATTTGAGTACATCAGTATGTCACCTGAAGAGTTGATACTCTCATTTTTTAAAACTACTGTATTCACTATGATGAGTCAAGGGAGACACACTTTGAACAGCAAAATGAAGTAGTGAGAAATTATATCCTAAAACAGATATCCTACGGAGGCTGGAGGGATGGCTCAGTGGTTAAGAGCAAACTGTCCTGGTAGAGGAACTGAGGGTGATGCCCAGCACCCAGGATGGGCATCTCAGGATCACTTCAAACTCCAGCTCCTAGAAAGCCCTCTTCTGGATTCAGCAGCCACCTGCACTCTCACATGCACATACCCACACACAGGCACATCATACACACATCATTAAAATAAGTCTTTAAAAACTGATTATAGGGCTGGGCGCAGTAGCACATGCCTGTAGTCCAGGAGTTCTGGACTATAGTGCGCTATGCCGATCCAATGTCCGCACTAAGTTCAGCATCAATATGGTGACCTCCTGGAAGCGGGCGACCACCAGGTTGCCTAAGGAGGGTGAACCAGCCCAGGTCAGAAATTGATTATAGGGGCTGGAGAGATGGCTCAGAGATTAAGTGCACGGGCTGCTCTTCCAGAGTCTTTGGGTTCTCGTCTGAGCACCTACAAGGTGGCTCACAACCATCTGTAACTTCAGTTCTATAGGCTCCAGCTCCCTCTTCTGGCATCCTGGGGCACTGCACACAGGTAGGTCACACACATACCTGAAGACAAATCCCCACACACATAAAAGAAAGAATAAACAGTCAAAGAGGGGAGGTGGCAGGGGGAGGGAGAGAGATTGAGGTTATACCCTAAGTACAAAATGCACAGCCTCAAGCCCCAATGACTAAACAAGGCAGTGCAGACATCTTCATGGACAAGTAACTCTGAAGGTGCTGGGTTCCTGGTTCCTAGACAGGGACGAGTAGACTGCAGGAGAAAGAAGCAGGAAATCTTCACTGCTGAGCCACCTCCCCAGTCCTGCAGGGACATTCTCGTGGGGACTGTGGGAAAGCAAGGAAAGGGACTTTACAGAGAAAAATACCTTCATCCAGGAATCAGGTTGCCAACAAGAGGCGAGTTGTGCTGACTAACAGCAGTGTCCACTTGATAATGACTATGGCTTTTTCTCTCAAATTGATAAGCTCAGTCTAACCAGGAGAGACACCTCAGTTAAGCCAACTAAGACGATTTACACAATACTCACTACCGCTAAAAACTGCCCAGGTCATTAAAAACAATGAAAGTCAAACTACAACAACACCGGAATGAGAGGAAAAATCACGAGAGGATAAGGAGGTACAGGGCCTTGGACAGGTGCAGAGAAGCATGAGAACACCTGAACCACGCAGGTGCTTTGGTTTACTATGATGTATAAATAACTTGTAACCCAGAACTCTAGAGGCAGAGGCAAGCAGATCTCTCAGAGTTTGAGGCCAGTCTGGTCTACAAAGCAAGTTCCAGGACAGCCAGAACTATTACACAGAGAAACACCATCTTGAAAACCAAACAAACTAAAATAAATAAATACATAAATAAAACCAGAACACTGGTTCATTGCATGTACCCTACTAAATCACCTTGTTATAAGACAGTGATGTGCATGGGAAGCTTCTCTACTTGCTTTCCAGTTTTTTCTGTAAATGCCCAACTACTCTGAAATCCAAAATTCATTTCAAAAGAGAAATGAGGCACCAGTCCATGCTGTAACATGCATGAACTCTGAAGAAAAACAAAATGAAAAGACTCAGCTGCAAAATACCACACGTTATAATTCCATGTACAGTTCATGAAACGTCTAGAACACAGAAACCTATAGAAAGGCTGTCCAGGGTTAGGAAGAGGAGACAGCAGGAAGTGAGTTCTTGTTGGTTAGGGCTGCTCTTGGGGGTAATGAAATGTTGTTCTAAAACTAGACAGCCATGCTCTACCACAGCTTGGCAGACACTAAACATCACTGCATTGTATACCCTTCAAAGCCGATTTGAGGGTGAGCAAGACAGCGCAGAGAGAAGAAGACCCTGCCACTGAAACCTAGTGTGTTCAACTCCTGAACCCTCCAACCGACACATATGAGTCCTGACACTCACACATACACTATACACACACGGAACAACTTTTTAAAATTCAGTGATGTTTATGTTATGAGAATTCCTAAACAAGCTGTCTAAAAGTACAGCCAGGTGGTGGTGGTACACACCTTTAATACCAGTACTCCAGAGGCAGAAGTGAGTGGATCTCAGAGAGTTCTAGGCCAGCCGGGTGTACAGCGAGTTCTAGGTCAGCCACAGTTACACAGAGAAACCCTGTCTTAGGAAAAAAACCAAAACCAGCGCATTAGAAAAGCTAATACTGATCTGATATATATGTGGGTGACCTGCTGGTGGGCATAAGGCTGCAGGGTGACCTGGAAGGCAGCAAGGACTGTTACCTTAGATGATAAAATCAATGGACAAAGAGAAAACAAAATTACATTGACTTTGTTGTTTTGCCTACACATTATCCCATGAAGGCTGACACACCGTGGGTGCTTTCTATTATTGTTTTAGCTCCGAGACACAGGAAGTCATCTAGAGCCCACCAGCCAGTTTAGACTGGCCAGTGAGTCCCAGGGATCCTTCTGTTTCTGCCTTCCCGGTGCTAGCATTAGAAGTGTGAGCCGCCACTCGCCACACGAAACCATGCTCTGCTTTTTAATGTGGGTTCTAGAAACCAAACGTGCTCACAAGGTAAACACTTTCCCACCTCAATTCTCCCCCAGACCCTTTCAGATCTAGTTAATGAAACATTTCCCACTTGCCCCAGGGATACCTGGTTCATGTCTGAATACGTTAAAACTGTCATGCTGTCTTTAAAAAGCCTGCTTTGTGTGAGCTTTATTGTTGTTTTGGGTTTTGTTTGTTTGTTTGTTCATTGAGACAGGGACTATGTCGTCTAGATCTGGACCTCATTATGTAGCTCAGGCTAGTTACAAATTAGCAACCCTCCTACTTCACCCTCTGAATATTCTTCCCGCTTTGAGATGTTGGTATTTATCAATTCCCCAGTGCTGCTTCTGCTGGGGGGGGGGGGGTCTCACCACCCACATGCATGCAAGTATTTTTATCTTTGTGTACCTGACTATTATTAATCTATAAACCCTCAATCACTACACCTACACTGGGATTACAGGCATATTCCCTGTGACATGAGACTGTCATTGATTACAAGTGGCTGTTAGGCACTAAGGATGTTTGAGTAAGCGGGAAAGGTGGCTCATGCCTGTAAAGCATTTGCCATTTAAACGTGAGAACCTAAGAGTTCTGATGCCTAGAACCCATGAAGTCTGTGTCCACAGGGAATGAAGAAACATAAGAAAGTCTCAGACAAGGTGGAGGGTGAAGTCCAACACACACAGGTCCTCTGACCCACACAAGAGTGCCATGGCATGACACGAACATCCTCGAGCACAAACACACAGCGTGAATGCACACACATGAATTACAGCTGTCAGATTCTAAGGGTGGGACCATCAATCTAATTCACATGCCAAGGTCTTTTAAATTATTTTTTTTTATTTATTAAAAAAAGGAAAACCACAGATGCAAAAAAAAAAAAATCTATTCCTCAAAGAATGAAGCAACATGACCAAACACAGAAGGAAATCCAGAAAAATTAAAAGTTAAAAATTAATAAGAAGTCAGTAATAATGCTCTAAAAATATACAGCAGGGGAGAGGTGGCCTTAAGCTCAGTAGCAAACACTCCCAACTGAGCCTGCTCGGCAAGGGCTGCAGACTCTGTCATCCCTGCAAAGCTGTCTTCAGTAGCAAAGGGACAGACAGCTTGAGCAAAGGTCCTCTTTCTAAACAAACACGGATTAAACAGCAAGTCAAGATAAAATTCCTATGGCAGAGAAATGAAGCTGTGACTGCTGAAAGACTTGCTGTGCTTTGCTAAGCCGGGAAAAGCCCAACACGAGGAAGTCACATCTTTAAGAGAAAAAAACTAATGAAGATTTTTACAAATCACAACCGTTTGCTCAGCTGAGAGCTGCTTCAAGTGGTGCTTGATGTTCAACCACTCCTGAAGTGCCCAGAGCACGTCTGAAGCCGACGGGCAACAGATCTGCTCAGAAGGGAGAATGTGGAGCAATGATGGACATGAGCTTGTAGGGCTCAACATGAATCTACCTCAACGAGGCTAAATCTGAGCTTTCCAGGAACACCAGAGGGAGGAGTGTCTCTCTCTCAGTGATGCTTCAACTCTTCGTGACTCATTTCAACACTACAGTCAGAGTTTTCCTTAAAAAGAAGACAATGAGCTTAGTATCAAGATGAACTACTATTAAAGTCTAACCAGGGTCTTGTGATGGCTCAGTGGGTAAAAGCGCTCGACACACAAGCTGGATGGGCAAAGTTCAACCCCTGGAGCTACAGTCAAAGGAGAAAACCCCGAGAAAAGCAGCCCTCTGACCTCCACAGACAGAAGAAAAAGACTAACCAAAACCAGAATACACAAGTCCTTAATAGCAATAACCAACCAGAGATGAAAAAAAAAAAAAAAAAATGTGCAATAGCTTGTCCCATGACAGCAAAGGGTTAATATAGCTTATACCACAAATCAAGTCCATCTCCCCTAAAACCAAAACAAAAATTACCTTAAAAGAATCTTTAGTAAATTATTTCTATACTAACAAATGTACATTCTATTTTCTTATCTTTCTCTACCCCCCCTGAATACAAAAATCCAGTGACTAAAAAGGACAAAGGTGGGGGTGGGGGGAGGACACAGGTCAGGACGGACACCAGGCTGTGGAGTCTGTCCATGCTTGTGCTCAGCACTGGGGAGCAAGGGGGGAAAGGAGACTCCCTAGGGCTCGCTGATCAGCCTGTCCTAGTAGCAAGCCTCGGGCCAGTGAGAGACCCTGTCTCAACCACAGCGGATGGCTCCTGAGGTAGGACACCCACACAACTCCGGCCTCTACATACACACACACTCATAAACATATACATGAACATAAATACACACATACAAAAGTAATAAATAAAAATAGCCTATTAAAGAGCTGAATAAGTTTCTGGCTGGGTGGTGGTGGTGAACATCTTTAATCTCAGCACTCAGAAGGCAGAGGCAGGCAGATCTCTGAGCTTAAAGCCAGCCTGGCCTACAAAGTGAGTTCCAGGACATCTAGGGCTGTCACACAGAGAAACCG
Organism: Phodopus roborovskii; assembly: GCF_943737965.1. Lineage (NCBI taxonomy): Eukaryota > Metazoa > Chordata > Mammalia > Rodentia > Cricetidae > Phodopus > Phodopus roborovskii. Next base: position 25,654,386 of record NW_026126571.1, on the reverse strand, counting down.
GGGGTGGGGTGGGGTGGGGGTTTGACCAGGCTGTGTTCTGTGACTAGTACTGTCTTTGGAAACAACATGGAGGAAATACAATCTGCGTTCCCAGGAGCGTGAGAGTAAGAGACAGAGGTCGGAAGACAATGAATCATGAAAGCAGGGAAGCAGGGAGCACTACCACAGCACTGTTGGGCAGAAATCCAGGAGACGGTGACCCGGCAGGACAGGAGGCCAACGAAGGCTTTGCGAGAAATAACAGCTAAGGTGGGAAAAAACACTTAGTGGGCATGAGAGGGTGGAGGGAAGCAGGTGCTCTTGGCAGACAGGCTGTGCTAAAAGCTCCGAAATGAAGAGAGCCGCGCTTGAGGAAGAAGTAAAGCTCTTCACAGCACTCAAGGACTTCCACCAAAAGCAAGCAGCCTTGTAGAAGCTGACTACCTCAGAATACACACACCTGTGTCACTTCTGGAATTGTCTTGGTGAATCCCCTTTACAGACAGAAAAGGGTTCTTCACTGCCTGGACCCTTTGCCCAAAACGTCGTAGTCAGTACACGGCTGCCCCCAACGTACCCAGGCTTGCTAAAGTTTGACACAGAGCCCCACCACCTCTGGGTTCTTTATCATGACCGTACTCTCCAGACTCAAACGGAGAACAGTGAAAATCTGAGCAGGGATCTGGGTCTGGGTCGGGTTTGTTCATTTTGTACAGCCTTGACTTGGATAAGATATCAAAGCTGCCACCCAAGACTGATGACCTCAGTTCAAAGGTCACAATGGAAGAAGAGAACAGACTCCTGCAAACTCTTCTAATTTCCACATTCCCACTGTGGCACAGTTGGGAGTATGCATGCATGTAAACACAAACACAAATAAGTAAATAAATGATACAATGAATTTTAAAGAGGCAGGACACTGGGTAAAGAGACAGAATGCTGCATTCCTGTAACCCCACCATCTGGGAGGCTGAGGCAGAAGGAATTGAGGCTAGTCTGAAGCCAGGTTGGACTATGCAGGAACTGTCCTTTTTTAAATTGGGTTTTTTTTTTTTTTTGTCGATACAGGATCTCACTGTGTTGTCCTGGATTGCCAGACTCGCTCTGGAGCTGCACCTCCCAGCTACCAGAAACCCACCTACTTCTGCCTCCAGAGAGACAGGGTTAAAGGTGTGCCCCCCCCCACACACACACAGCTCAGACAGACAGACAGACAGAGAGGGACACAGAAAGACGCTAAGGACAGATAGGAGCTAGTCTCAAGTGCTGTGATGGGAGAGTTGGGAGGGTGTTAGTCCTAAGAGAGCACCAGGCTCTCAGGCGGCATCAAGTCAAGCGCCAGATCAAAGCCATCTCAGCACCCCTGCCGGTAGCTGTCTCCCAAGTCTCAAAAGGTGCCAGCTGTTCTCAGTCTCACTCACGCTTCACATAGCTGACCATCTGTGGGAATGCACATCCTCTACGCAACGGGACACGACGTATTTATTCTGCACAGGGACCGCTCTAGGCCCTGAAAAACATCATGACCAATCCTTTCCCTGAATACATTTCCAACTTGGGGTTATTTTGACATTTCTATACTGCAGTCCTGCTGTGTTACCAGAGTAATGGGAATCACCTACTACTCCCCGAAATCAGAGAATGCCTCTCCTGTGGCAAGGGCTTTGTAGGTGTAATCAAGGTCCTAGTGTTCAGGGAATTGAATGGCTCTTCCAGGTGGTCTGGCTCACTGTAATCACAGGTGTTCTCATCTGTGGTAAGAAATTTGATAAAAATCTTAAAGCTCTGATGGCAGAAGCAGATGAGACTTTTGTACTCTGAAGATGAGGAAGAGACCACAAGCTAAGGGAGACAGGCAGCCATGAGAGCCCAACCCTGCTGACACCCACTCAGGTTCTTACCTGGGGCTGCAGCCACTGCCTAAGAATGGCTTTCGGTTGCTTTATGCCACAGCATGTGGGGATCTGTTCCAGTCTCCAAAGTAGGCACCATACCCACTACTCTTCTATATTAGTACAGGAAACAAAACATTCTAAACCTCCAGGTACCACAAACATCAAGGAACACTCAATAACTTGAAAGGTTAGATGCCTTAGACTTCTTGTGGTCACATCCTGTTCCTACATGATGGAAGGTGGTGATGGGACCTTTGGGAGGTGATTATGTCACGAGTGCAAAACTTCATGGCGGGGCTGGTACTGATAAAAAGGGCACCCACAGCAGCTCTGGCTGGACTCGACTTGCTGGTGCCTCCCGGCCTCCAGATTGGTGTTTATGAGCACCTGGTCCATGATAATTGGTACAGACCCAAAAGGACCCAGTCAAATCCACACAAAGCCAGCTGACTGGCCCTGGGTCTAACCATTAACACCTGGAGCCAATCAGCCAACACCAAGGGGATGACCCTGTGTGAGCCAAGTCAGCTGGGAGAGCAAGGGCGTTCCCAAGCTATCACAACAACCGAGGTTTGAGGTCTGGGGAAATGGCTATGCAGGCAAGGTGCTTAACCCACAAGCATGAGGGCAGAAATTCAAATCCCTAGAACTTACGTGAAGTATAGAGCAGGACCTGTAATCCGAGGGCACAAGAGGAGAGGCAAGGCTCTCCAGGACAAACTAGACCAACTGAAATGATCAACTCTAGGTCCAGTAAGAGGCCCAACCTAAATATATAAGGAGGATGATGAGGAAGACACCCAATGTCAGCCTTGGACCTACCCATACACCCATACACCCATCACTGGCTGCTACCAGAAGATGGAGGTTCAATTCCCAGCACGCAACTTGGCAGTCCCAGGAGATACAATGCCCTTCCACAGGCTCCAAGCACAAATGTGCTATGCATATACACACGTAAGCAAAATACTCATATAAAACAACATAAATCCGAAAAATAAATAATAGGGAGGAGTCTTAACCAGAAGATGTAACACGTGTCTTTAATCCCAGAGGGGAGGCAGAGGCAGGTGGAGCTCTGAGTTTGAGGCCAGTCTGATCTACATAGTAAGTTCAGGGCAGCCAGAGTTACACAGTGAGATCCTGTCTTAAAAGAGGGGAGGGGAGGGTTGCTGGTATATTATAGCTTGGTAGTGAAGTACTTGCCTCATACGGGCACAGCCTTGGGGCTTGATTTCCAGGCCCACCCACAAAAAAAAAAAAAAAAAAAAAAAAAAAAATCACAGAACAACAGAAAGTTTATTGCTGATACAAAGTTACCATAAGTTAGGCAGATGAGAAAAGTTACAGTGAAGTCCAGTCCACCTGATCCCTAAGAAGAGCTGTGGGGCTGCTGTAGCTAACTATTATTAGCACAAATGATGAAGCCAGGGCCCATCTGTCTGTCAGGATTGCCACGGCTATGAAGCACCATGACTAAGGCAACTCTTAGAAAGAAAACATTTAACTGGCCAGGGTGGCTCAGTTACAGTTTCAGAGTGGTTAGATCCACTATCACCATGACAGGGAGCATGATGGTATGCAGGTTGATGTGATGCTGTAATAGTGGCTAAGGATCCTACATTTTGCAGGTAACAGCAAGTGGACTTGAAACACTGGGCAGTACCCTGAGCACAGGAAACCTCGAAGCCTGCCCCCACAGTGATACACTTCCTCTAACAAGGCCACACCCACTCCACAAAGTCCTATCTCCTGTTATGGTGGACAATTACATCCAAACTACCACACTTTCCTACCTTGCTACTGGAATGTTTTGACCAAGACTCAGAGTATGAAAAACATACAGCAAGAAGCATTCTAAAATCCAGGCCTCAAAGTTCCTGCTTCTCTGTGTACTGGCATGAAGGAACACAGATCTTAAATACGTAAACCAAGAAGAAATAAACCCCAATGATTTATGCCTGTAAAGTGTGTTGCAAATTCAATCATGAATCGGAAGGCATCCCTGAAGGCAAAGGCAGTTACATTCATGTTCATCGTCAGATGTTTCTCTAAAAATGACGGGGTGATTTATGGAAACAAGAAGGGAGCCCAGGTGTAATGGCCCACACCTGTACTCCTACTACTGAGAAACTTGAGGCAGGAGAATTATTTGAGCCTGGGAATCTGGGCTCAGACTGAACAACAAAGCAAGACCCATTTTCAAAACAACAAAAAGGAACAGAGGGAGCACCAGGAATAAAATATGGGCACTTGAGTGAGATGGACACAAAAATCTTTCAAGAGGGAGAAGTTTCAGAAGCAGTCATTCTCTAATAGGAGAACCTGAGTTCAAGTCCCGAGGCACCTACAGAAAAGCTGGGCATGATCTGGCTGGCTGCCAGCTTAGGCCGAGGTTCTGTGAGACCCTGTCTCAAAAGAACAAGGCAAAGAGTGACAGAGCAGGATACTGAGGTCCTTCCCTTGCTTCTACAAGCACGTGGGTGCATGCAAGCACACACGCGTGAACACACACACACCCTGATTCTCCACTGAGTTTAAAGTTTCCTCTCCTAATAATTCACTGTAGTTTTTAAAAGCCAGAGACTGCTTGGAAATTACTAACAGTCCTTCACCACTGCTGGAGAAGAAGGCTCTATTGCAGAAATGAATGAATGAATGAATGAACGAATGAATGAATGAATGAATGAGCAAACAAATATGACACGTGTGGGTACCTGCTTAAGTCAAAAGAGAACAACATAGGACTCTCTGCAGCCCACTGTGGGCGCTGGAAACCAAACTCAGGGCCTTTAAAAAAGCAACAAGTGCTCTTAGCCACTGTGCAGCTGAACTTCTATAACAGTGGAGGTCCCTAGGGTCATAGAACTGAATGCAGAGGTTGCAACAAAATGTCAACAGGAAAGGTTTCTGAAGGCACCATGTGTAATGCAAGTTACTGCAGCCTTGCCTGTGAACACACAATGTGTGTGCACTGTGCATACCACTACACCACACAACATGATGGACATCTCCTAGACCATCCTGGCTCAGATTCGAGACTATTCTGTGTATGACCTGCAGTGTTTATTATTAGACAGTTTTCAATCCCTACAGACACAAAATGGCTTGATTGTAGAGAACAAAAGTTTTACTTTTTCAGATTGTCACCCATCATGTAAGTACCAAATTCAGGTACCCTTGAACTGTACTGTGTTAGTGTTTTAAGAAGGACTGTTTGAAGGGCCTGGCATTAAGCTCAGTGGGAGAGGTGCTCAGCTCATGCAGCACACTATGTTCAATCAACCAACACCCACCCAACCTCCCCCCCCCAAAACGTGCAATTTGGATCAGTGACTTGAACTTCATTTTTTAAAAAAATGTCTTTATGTGAATTTTGACTTGAGATTAGGCCAAAATTCCACACAATTTTCCAAATGGCTTTAAGCACATTCTGCTATTTTTCTGTATCCATGTTTGTATTGAGCAAATGTGTATGTAGATATACATTTACATATGTGTATAAGCCAGAGGCAGATGCTGAGTGACTTCCTCATTCATTTCCCACTCAGGCTTTTTACATGGTGAATTAGTTACTTTTTTATTGCTGTGATAAATCATCATGACCAAGGCAACTCACAGAAAGATGTGTTTATTTGATTTTACAGTTCTCCAGAGGGTGGGGGTCCATAATGGCCCATGGCTAAGGGCTCAACATCTCAAACTGTAAGCAGGAAGCAGAGAGAACCAACTCCTGTCCTCTCAGGGCCTCACACAGGACTCCCCTGCCGTGTGCTGCCTGGCCTCAGTGGCTCAGGAACCCAGCAGGAAGAATGCACAATATGCCACCCTCTCCCCTCTATGCCTCTCTTTAGAGTACTACATGGATGCTGCTGTCAAGTTTGGGTGCCAGCTTGGTGAACCCTTGCCTATTTTGACCACATTAGCCGCAGCTTTCATGTGTTAAAGCAAACCCTTAGACTTTCTCTTTTCACAAACTGAAAGTTTAGATGGGGGGAGGGGTGTCTTTCCCTGGAGGTATCCTTCCCATTGCTTCAGTGCAGATCAGGACCCAGAAACTGCAGTCTCTCCTCCAGCACAAGCCCTGGCGGTAACACTGAGCTTGCCGGTGTTCTTTTCTCTCCAAACTATTTATTTTGTATTTCTTTCTGTCCCACTTGCTTGTTTTCATCATAGATCTGCTTAAGACATTAGTAACAGCCAAGTCACAAACTTAATCTTATTCTGTCTCAAAATTCCCTGCGCCAAAGAAATTAGTCCATTGTTGCTGGGTTTTTGTTTGTTTTTTAAATTTAGCCTCAGGACATGGGCTGAAAATAGTCAGATTGTCAAAATACCACACCAGTGGCTGTTAAAGTCCTGGCTTCCCTTTGAAATCTCGAGTCTGTGCTGCACTCGGTACTGCTGCCTGCCGGGGCCCGACCACGCTGCTCATTAATCTCTTTACAGAATCCACTTGCTTCTCTGAAGGGCAGGATCCTCACAGCAGCCATCCACACTTGTGTACCAACTTTTGCTGAGATAAAACACTGCAACCAAGGCAACCTATATAACCAAGTGGGTTTTTTGTTTGTTTGTTTTGGATATATGGTTCCAGAGAGTTAAGATCCATGATAGTAGAGATGGTAGCATAGCATCATACCACAGAGATGGCAGTTAGAGCCAACTCAAATAGCTCAAGTCCATGAACTCTCAAAACCCAGATGCAGTGACATCCTTCCTCCAACAAAGCCACGCCTCTTAAACCTCCCAAACAGAGCCACACATGGGGATTTTGGAATTCAAGACCCCCAAATCCTTATAAAATCAATCGGGCTGAATGACATGTGTTTATAATCCCAGTGTTAGGGAAGTGGAGACTGGTAGAGATAACAGACTCACTGGGCCAGCCACGCTTGGCAAGTCTCAGGCCAGTAAGACGCCATGCCTCTAAAATAAGTAAGTAAATTCTGGACAGTTCTTAAGGTCACCAGGAAATGTCCTCTGACTTCCACAAGCACAAACACACATGGGTACCTATATGTGAGCAAAGAGAATCAGTTAAGAGAGCTCTGAGTTGGCCACAAGCCATCCTTCTGTTAGCACCAATAATGGTCCTCTGGGGGTTATTTATGTGTGTTCTACCACAAAAACAAAAACAAAAAAACTTGTGTACAGTTTAGTGTCACTCACGTGCTATAACTGCTACCTTCCATCTTCAGAACTCTTCCATCCCACAAAACTGAAACTTCATAATACCAATTAGGAAGGGATTGTGGATATGAAACAACACTAGGCCAAGATCCAGTCTAACAAGATGAACACAGAAACCTCAATCTCAGTTATGGAATGTGGAAGGATATAACATGTCCTCGTTTCAACCAACACTAAGTACCTCCATCTATCAAATCTGAACCACAAACAGAGGGAGCCTGAGAAGCCACCGGTGCACACATACTGACATCCAGGAACAAACACAGAAAATTAAACCCTTCAAGTCCCCACAGGAGAAAACTCTAAACAACAAAACTGCATTTTGCATGAGATAAATAAAGCAGGCCCTTCAGCAAGGTAGAGAAGAAAATGGTAGAAATGTCTTTAGTACTAAGGCACACTTGCCATTCTGGATGCTGCTACTAAACTCAGAGAGACAACCAAACAGGCCACTCTCAATTGATACACTGTCCAAAGCCCCCACCAGAGAACCATCGCCTTCTTCCATGATTAAATCGGAAGCGGAAACAATGAAAATGAGAGCACAATGGGTTCAGACACCCAAACAGCACATGTGACACATATAGCGCTCATGCTGATCAGCCACGAGGACATCCCTAACTCACATCCTAAAAACCAGTTAAAGATCTCCTGGGCCTTATTTTGACCAAAGGTTTTATCTGTAATAGAATAACTGATAGACAGCGTTGTACTCTTGGGAAATAAAGGACTCGGCACATCCCTTTTGAAATTCAGAAGGAATAAAAAGTACATACAGCCAAGGAAACTAAACTTTTGTACCAGGTTCTGCATCCAGACACAACTGAACACGTGGATTCTACTGCTTCTCTCCCTGAAAATAGCTACAAAATGTGAACCATATTAAGTAACAGCTGGTGAAGTGAACCCCAACAGTGAGTGACAAGGTGAGTAGCACTGATTGGCTAAAAGTGTTTCATTTGCTCTTTACCCTATGACCCATATCCATCTAGGCTCAGAGCAATTCAAAACTTGGAAAATCTGAGTGGCCATGAAGCTTAGGAGAGGCCTTGCAGTCCTAGCTTGTGAGCAGGATGTGTCACCCAAACCTCCTAGCAGATACAGTCCCCAAGGACGGTTGAATATTTGTGCTCCTTCTCTGCCCTGTCACTTAAGCTCTCCGAGTCAACACTGGAAGTGTGTGACCAAGGAAAGTGACTTAGACTCAAGCTTTTCTGGCTAGAGGCAGAAAGGAAAGTCCAGGCAAGGCATGGCGAAGTACATACAAGATGAGGGAGACACAGGAGCTCAAAAGTCACTACAAACTTGTGGAGTCACCCCAAGAGCCGGCCAGTCCTTTGCTCAATCCACACTAAAGAGCACACCCGGGATCACAGCACTTACTCGGGGGTTAGATCACTGCCTCGGTTTCAGACTGACACCACCGGGTGATACACAATCAGAAAATAGAACAACAGACACTGGAACCCTGAACCAACCAAGGCTGCTTCCAACTTGCAATATGAGCCCAGCTAAGAGGAAGGTATCCCACAACAAAATGATCAGCCCTCTCCACAGGACTTAAGACACATGCTGAGTTAAAATATCCAAGATACAATCCAAAATTACTAAGCATATCAAGCCAGGGAAATCAATTCACACCGAGAGAAAATGCAAATACCAAGAATGACAAAGATATAAAGTTACCAGACAGATTTTAGAGATGTTTATCATAAAAATGCTTCACAAAGAGTGAGCATTCTCCAAAAGAATGACAAGGGAGACACTGGTACATGCACTGGATGGGCGACAGGAAACTGTCATTGCCCATGGACACAGACCATTCACAGAAAAGAATACTGCACAAACTGGAGAACGGCGGAGACCAATGTCATATCGGCAGGGTCAAAGGAAGAAAAAGGACGCATTTACAGAAAAACAACATGAGAGTGATGGCTAAATGTTTAGCAAACAGACACAGCCCTGAAGCCCAAGGCATGCAGTGAACCCCAAATCTGTCTCCGAGTATAGCAACTAATTACTGAAAGCCAAAGGAAAACCTCAAACAAGAGCCTCAGGAAAAATGGCTTAACCTACAGAGCAACTAGAGGGTCTCAACTAATAGTCTATTTTTTTGGCAATGTCCTGGGGGCGCTTCTAACAGTCAGGACTTGAAGAAGCAGAGGGCTGTGGAAATCTGGTCCACACCACTATGTTCTGTCTTTGAGCCTTGACAAAACACACTTCAAAACAAAGAAAGCTAACAGGATAATGAGGGCATAACTAACAGCTGAGAAAAGTCAGCTGTGTCACCTTTGAAGACACAGCAACCCTGGACCTAACAACCAAGTTTAAAAATACAGAAAGTAAATGGGCAGAGCTGAAGAGAAAGGTAGGTAAGTCTGCCATTGCGGTGTGAGACTCAATTTCACTCTCAAGAACAGGTAAAAACATTCAGAACTGAATACCATCAACCACCACGGCTCTCATTATAACACAAATTACTCAGCAAAATGAGACCATCAAGACATACTTTAAAGCACAGATATAAAATAACTATGAACAGATCTTATAGAATTATAAACATATAAGGATGTTTCACTCCCTATAACAGAGTGAAACTGCAAGTCACCAATAGGAGATAACAAGAATATCTCTAGTCATTTAAAAGTAAAAAGAATATATTCTAAAAAGGTAAAATCAGGAGCTAGAGAGAGAGCTTGGGGGTTAAGAGCACTGGGTGCTCTTGTAGAGAAGCCAGGTTCATTCCCAGCACCCATATCGGGTAGCTTACAATACCCTATAACTCCAGTTCCAATGGAGACCAACACCTTCTTCTGGACTCCACAGGTACCCACATACAAATGCACATATGCACATGGAAATAAAACAAATCCTTTTCTAAAAGAGTAAAATCAAGCCAAGCACAGTGGTGCACATCTTTAATCCCAGAACTCTGGAGGCAGAGGCAGGCAGATCCCAGAAAATTCAAGGCCAACCTGGTCTACATAGTGGACAGCCCAGACTATGTAGAAAGACTCTGCCTCAAGACAAAAAAAAACAACCAAAAAAGTGAAATCAGGCTGTCAAGATAGCTCAGCAGGCAGAGGCACCTGCCACTAAGTCTAACCATACATCCAGTCCTTGGGACCCACTAGGTCGGAGGAGACTGAACTTTTGAAATATGTCCTCTGACCTCCACAGGTTTGCCATGGCATGAGATTGGCACTACCCCTACAGACACAGTATAAATAAAAGTGCAATAAATTGTTTTCAAAATAGTAAAATCAGTGAAACTAAGTACTTCTTCCTTTTGGTGCATTATCAGAGATGGAGGTCAAACAGAGACAGAGCAATGGCTGCTCTTGCACAGGACCCACATAGCAGCTCACAATCACCCAGGGAATCCAACACACTCTTCTGATTTCTGTTGAGCACTAAGAACACATATAGTACATATACATAGGCAAAACAGTCATACATATAAAATAAATCAAATCTAAAAAATGTCTACCAAGACTGACAGAGATTTAAGAGATTTAAGAGAAAGACATTGAGGTAAGCAGTGTCAGGATTAAAAGAGACAGGACGACAGATTCTACAAAGTTTTAAAGGCCAATAAAGGAATGCTACAGAATATTGTGCACCTCTATTCATTAACTTGGTCAAATAAACCAATTTTTCAGAAACTGTCAGGGCTGGGTATATAGCTCAGTGATACGGCAGGGCTCTACAGCAAGCACAAGGGTCCAGGTGTCATGGCAAAAGAGAAAGGAGAAGTCAAAGAACTCTTAATACCACACCCAACGTGAAACAATAACAGAGGAGCCTTGTAACCACTGAAAGACTGAGTTCTGTTTATGTGGCACTGTGGTTAATTTACTAATCACTTAACAAAAACAACTCATTTTTGCTCAAAGTCTGAGGGTACTGTCCACCGTGCCAAGAAAGACGAGGCAGCAGAATCGGGTAGCAGTTGGTAACCTGTGCCCACAGCAGGAAGCAGAGAGAGGGTATAAGGTGAATGCTGCTGCTCAGCTGCAGCAGCTGAGCATTCGTTTCCTTCAGGTCAGGCCCTGCCCACAGAATGGTCTCACCACATTTAGGATGGGGTTTCCCATCTGTGGTGGTTTGAACAAGAATGGCCCCACAGGCTTACATCTTTGAATACCTGGTTCCCAATTGGTGAACTGTTTGGGAAGGATTAAGAGGTGCGGCTTTGTAGAAGATAATGTGTCACTGGGTCATTGAGGGTGGGCCTTGAGGTTTCAAAAGCCCACACCAGACCTAGACTGACTGTCTCCTCTCTCTCTCTCCTCCGTCCCTGTCAGGTACTTCTCCAGCACCATGTCTGCCTGCAGCTGCTCTCCCGGCCATGACCATGAACTAACCTCTGAAACTGTAAGTAAGCCCCCAATTAAATGCTTTCTTTTATAAAATGCTTTGGTCATGGTGACTTCTTACAGCAATAAAACAGTAATTAAGACACCACCTTAATTAACTCAATCTTAAAACTACTTGCAGGTTTGAATCCATGATGATTATAAATCCTGTCACGTTAACAATTAAAATGAACAATCATGGGTGGTTTCTATAAAACATTTAAAGGCGGTGGTGGTTCACGCCTTTAATCCCAGCACTTGGGAGGCAGAGTCAGGAGGATCTCTTTGAGTTCAAGGCCAGCCTGGTCTACACAGTGAGTTGCAAAACAGCCAGGACTATACTGAGAAACCCTGTCTTGAAATACAAACCAAAAACAGCAAAGACTTGCAGGTAAGGCTACGGAGAAATGAGGACACTGGCACATCACTAGGAATGTAAAGTGGCATAGCTCTGATGGAAAGACAGTTCATCGGAGACCCTGAGGCGGGGGAGGGGCTGTAAATCAGTCGGTAGAGAACTTGCCCAGCATGCATGCAACCCCAGCACTCAGGAGGCAGAGACAGAGGACCAGAAAGAAACTCCCGGTCAGTTTTGAATACCTAGTGAGTTTGAGGACTCTCTGGGATACTGTCCAGATTATTGCTTATTTTCTTGTTTTTAAACTGAGGGTGGTGAGATGATGTGTTAGGTAAAAACACTTGCCACCAAATCTGGTGACCTGAGTTTGAGTCATGGTACCCATGTGAAAAAAAGATAAACTGACCTCCACAGGTGCATTCCCCCTTCCACCCCACCCCAGACAAGTCAATAATAAAAAAGGGTTCCATTAAAAATCAGGGTAGAGATCAGGTGGTGGTGGCTCACATCTTTAATCTTAGTGCTCAGGAGGCAGAGGCAGGAGGACATCTGTGAGTTGGAGGCCAGTCTGGCCTACAGAGTGAGTTCCAGGACAGCCGGGGGCTACACAGAGAAACCCGGAGGGAGGAAGGGAGGGAGGGAGGAAAAGAGGGGGGAAGGGAAGAAGGAGAAGGGGGGGGGTCAGGGTATAGCTCAGTGGCAGAGTGCTTGCCTAGCAAGCGTAGAACCTGAGTTGCATACCCAGAACTGACAGAGTCAAGGTCAGTGTGATGGGCTTGCAATATTAAACTCCTACATAAGATAAAGCATAATATGACACAGAGAGGAAAAGACAAACTAAGCCTACAGAAACCAAGGACACAAATGTTCCACAGACTAGTAACCCTGGGAAAGCTGGTGGCTTGGTCCTAAGAGGAGAGTGACTCTACCGTGATCACTGTGTATCATTCATTTCCTAAGCAATCAATTAGGAACAGAAAACACATGATAAACCTGGGGCTTGTGCTGGAAAGTGAGGTAAGTAAGCCAGTGCTGAGGTGGCATAAAAACAGCACTGGCCTGAAGAAGTCACCATATTCGTTCCAGGGTACAAACCCTGAAAAAAGTGACTCAAATCTGAAACCTGGAGATACCTAAACCCCTGAGTTTGCAGTCATGCACACGAAAACACACTAGCTCTGATAAAAGGTACTGAACGACTGGGGAGGGATGAGCATCGGTTCTGTGTTTTCTATACAAAAAGTGAATCATCAAGTATATGCTGAAGACAGGATCCTCTTTACCCCATTGCAACCAGGGGATGAAGACACGTTAGAACCTGAAGGCGACCATCTCAGAACCACACCGTAACAAATATTAGGAAAGACCAATGCCATTCACATCAGAGACAGACACCATCCATCCACCTCTTAATGAAAGAAACACACCATGTCTTGACCAAGCTAGCAAAAAAGTAAACCTCTATCTAATCCAAGTTCCATGAGGGTCACTGGAATATGTTAAGTGATCATACATGAACACACTTAGCAAAGTAAGAATGTATAAACTAACTAGTATACAGGGAAAGGGAGCTGGGGATTGAACTTAGGTAGTTAGGCTTGGCAGCAAGAGTCTTTACCTGCTGAATCGTATCGCTAGCCCTTTTTGTGAAAATCTAATTTTAAAAAGCCCTTTTTTTTTTTTTAAATTTAATGGTATCTACTCCCCATCAAAACTTTGTATGATTAAGTCCTAATTCCCAGTTTCTCAGAATGGGACCTCACTTGAGGTATGGTTGCAATATGCGTGTACAGAATATCTAAACCAGAGCAACTGCCTGTTTATAAAAGTGGGATCTGGAGACAGAACACCACGTGAAGGGGAGTTGTGCTGCCACAAGCTAAGAACCACTAAGAACCGGCACTTCCCTCAGCCTCAGGAAATGACAACCCTTCAGGCACCTTGTCCTCTTGGCTTCCAGCCTCCAGTAGGACAAGGCGGGTTGAGGCAGCAATTTCTTGTTTAGATTTGTATTATGGAAACTCTGGTGATCCAGAACAGAGACAGTATCTTTTGAAGACATGAACTGAAATATCCAATAATGCTGTGACAACGAATTTGCTGGGAGGCAGAGGCTGGTAGATCTCTGTATCTCTGTGAGTTCCAGGCCAGCCTGGTCTACAGAGCAATTTCCAGAACAGGCTCCAAAGCTACAGAGAAACCCTGTCTTGAACCTCACCACCACCACCACCACAAAAAAAAAAAAAATTTGCTTCGAAATAACCTAGAAAGGGAAAAGAGCACACATGTGTACACAGAGCAAAACTAGCCGACTACATATTGATAGTGGTAAAACTGAGTTATATAATAAAATAAATAAGTTATGAAGATTTTAAAGATCTCAGAGCAGCAGCAGCTGCCACCCCCACAAAACTAACAGCCAGGCATCATAGGGCATTGCAAATCCCTGAAGGTAGGTAGCAGGAACCAGCCACATGGACTGGAAGCCACCCCTCACAGACACACCAATCACCAGATCAATTCTAATGATCTTAAGAGCAACCAAGTATAAAGAGCAACCCAAGCCAGATGGTGGTTGCACATACATTTAGACCCAGCACTCAGGAGGCAGAGGCAGGTGGATCTCTTGAGTTCCAGGATAGCCAGAGCTCTTACACTGAGAAACCCTGTCTTGAAAAAAAGGAAGGCAAGAAGTAAAAAAAGGAAGGCAAGAAGTAAGAACAGGAGGTAGTGGGGAGGGGAGGGAGGGAGGGAGAAAGAGAGGGAGGGTAGTTTTCTAAAGGTAAGAATTTCCCAGTAACAGCCCCCAACTAATCTATGATCATTTGTCACTCAAAATGGCAGCCCCCGCCCCATGGAGGATGCTGCGCCTCTCAGTCTCCCTACCCAAATTGCAAGGGCACGCTTTTTGTTGTTGGTTTTGAACTTTTATGTGCAGGGGTATTTTGCCTACATGTATGTCCATGTTCCATGTGCATGCCTAGTGCCCACAGAGGTCAGAAGAGGGCACTGGATTCCCCTGTAACCAGAGTTACAGACAATGATCTATCTCCCCAGCCCCTCCCTCTGTTTTGTTTTGTTTTTTTAAACAAGGTTCTACTATACAGCCCAAGCTGGTGTTAAATTCAGTAAGTGCTGTGAGCATTTATCATTTATTATATTAGTAGCAATTAATATTCTAAGTATCAACTCCAGAATATTACTACAAATTTGACTGTATGTAGAATGTATATTGGGTGCTTTGTTTTCTCAAATGGGCCCCAGAGAAAGGAATTTATTTTCACTGGGCATCAGTGGTAAGAGCTGCTGCCTCCAGATTTCACACATAGCCTTAGTTTTCCTCTTTGATATAGGGCTGAGAAGCCCTCTTTAATCAGTTAACGGCACCTGTTGAAAGTCATGTCCAGGGGAGGAATGTGAGCACTTTTCTCAAGATCCTATCACCTTCCTGGCTCTGAGAGATATGCATGCCCTATTGTCAGAGAGTCGTTAACCGTATCTGTGGATACGAAAACTAGAAGTCTTGTGGTATAGAAGGCACTTTTAGAGAACTTATAGATCTTAAGAGAACTTTGAGAGCTTTTTGAGAGAGAACTTTTGGGAAGAACAGTTTTGAAGAATAAAAAGCTATGAGAAGAACGATGCCTGTGTGACACGATTCATCAGCCCTCAGACGTTTTAGCAAACCCCAACCCGCCTGTTATAAGCTCCTGCCTGAACCCGTGATGAGTAAGTAGCACAGGCTGGCCTCAAACTCACAGAGCTCCTCCTGCCTAGGCCTCCCAAGTGCTGAAATCACAGATGTAAGCCAGCTTCAGATGAAACAACAAAGTTGGGAAACTAAGGGAAAGAGGAGCCTGGTTTTCCGCCAGTGACCCGATTACCAGCAGAGACCCTAGCCCTCTCCAGCTTGTGGACCTAGAAAAACAGTTAACTGCATCTCCTCTTAAGTGGGGACACAGGGCTGCTATGAAGACACAATGGCCAAGAGGTCAAAGACAGGGCACCGTGAAAACGAAAACCACTCACACAGGAACCTGGCTTATCTCTGTCTACTTCACTTAGAAGTCTACCCAGAATTCTGGAAAAGGCAATCTTTACTGGTCAGCTATGGGGCTTGCTTGAGACACAGAGGTCCTTGTACTCACAGAGAAACACCAAGAGAACCGGGGATGTCAGTCATACAGGGGTGATTCCTCAATGGGGAAGGTAAAAATCCAATACCTCTACCCCATCCAGAAGCTGAGGGTTACCTCACCTTCCTTTGCTATAGAGTCAGACCTCACCTAAATTCCCCAGGGTGATTACCCAGACTCCCCTCCCTAGACCACTGTCCATCCTTAGGGGAGATGTCACATGTACTTTATGGCCTGCTGACCTCTATGCTATCGGTCAGTGGCCACACTAGATTCCCTTTTAGCTATAGAACGTAGGCGGTGTAGTGACCCTTAAGCTTTATTGTATACTTGGACTTGGACTGACTGTTGCCTGGAAACCTTTCCCCAGATTGTACTGTGTTTTAAACATGCTGACAATGAGCTGTCTAGCATTACGCTCCCTGAAGTCTGATCCAGGTTGACAAAGTCAATCTGTCCCAGGTTTTCGTCTTTCGATTTGACTAAAATGTGAGCGTCTTTCCAGCGTCAGTCCTTCCAAACAGAAATCAGGCAAGATTACCGAAAGACTAACAGTGGAAGGAGGCTCTGCTGCCTTCCCCCAGGCAAGCTTCCTAGTGGTGAGCTTGTCAGACCCAAAATGTGTGCAAATAAACTGGCAATCAAGATGCAAGCCTGTGGGTTCTAATATGGCTTTCTGTGAACTGGTTTTCAGGTGCGCAATTCCTAAGACAACGAGCCAAGCAGAACTGCTAAATAAAATAGTCTGTGAGGGCAATCAGGGGGCTCCCTTTAAAGACTCCTACAATGTTGCCCTAGAATTATTCAAACTCATTAAAAAAAATCATTGAGACAACTGTGTTGGGGACAGGAGAGGAATGGTAACAGTTATGTTTCAGTTTACACCTGGTCCCCTCCTTTATTTTCCTGCACTGGTTACGTAGTTTCTACACCTAACAGCAAGGCTGATCAACTGGCACACCAGAAACCTGGATATAATTAAATCCCACACTTTACCCCACTGTTCAGACCAGGAAAGTTTCCACTTAATCAACCACAGCAGACAATGAACTGGGGGAAAATGGAGCTTATGCTATGGAAGTTTCTTTAGAACTTCTTAAGATGTTCATCTCAGATTAAGTTTGGGGGAGGGTGTAGAGTCAGACACCCAGGCTTTGAAGTAAAGCTAAAAGACACTGTAGGGTTCTGGGGCTTTGTTGTTGTTGTTGGGGGGTTGAGACAGGAATTCTCTATGCCTGTCCTGGAACTCAAGTTTGTAGATCAGGCATCCTTGAACTCAGAGATTCATCTACCTCTGCATCCCGAGTGCTGGGATTAAAGGCATGTGTACCACCACCGCCTGGCATCTGTTTTGTTTTATAAGCAAGGCTGTTATTTTAAAGTAAGATAGCTCAGTAGATTAAGGCATTTGCTACCAAGCCTGGCATGGTGAAAGAGAAAAGCTTCCCTCAATCTGTTCTCCAACATTCAGTCATGAACAGTGGCATGCACGTGAACACTCACCCACACACACATGAACAAAAATCATGATTTAGGTAGACAAACGTAATAAATAAAGTACACATTCCCTGAAGTATTTGTCAGACTATATAGTCTACCCTTTACCTCGGAAAATCTTAGTCATCTCAGCCATGGGCAGCACCAGGCCCATCAGCACAGGGAGCCTGAAGGTACAGATGACTAACCATGCCTCAGATCTGTTTCCTACCTACTCTGAAACCTGGCCCTCCACTCACCACAGAAGACTCTAGCTTGTTCTTTATTCTAAAACCGCTTCACTCCCACAGTCAGGGATTTATGGGTTTCCTTCTGCCTTTCATAAATGCTGCTAGTAATTCTTATTCTTCTGACCAGAGAGCAACAGTCAGACAATCAGGAAGTTCTCACAAAAGGTCTTTCCTAAGACTATGGAGATTAATCTCACATATGAACCTTCCTTAAATCTAACAAGTGGGGAGTCACCTCAAAAAAGAGTATAGTGAAAGAAAAGAATCCAAGTATGGTATGTCAGGTCAGTCCCTGTCCATCCTCCTAAGAAGGGGGCACCCAGTACTCATGGCATTCCCCCGGCAAATGATGAGGAGGTGAAGGAAGAACAAGAGAATTCTGCTTCTTGTGTGTATCCCACGTATGGAGGAAAAGCTCTCTTAGTGCTCCAGCAACAGGTCCTCCAAAAGTTGTTTCCTTGTATCTTTATCTGCCACAGACACAAACAGTGTGGACCATTCTCGCACCACAATGTTCATGATGCTTTACAGCATCAAATGAAATCACTAGTAACCATTAAAGCCATAGTGACACACAGTATCAAAGGATGCTCCCCAAAGGAGCTGAGAGGAACCTCCTTCTCATCTCTTGGTTAGAAGAGGAAGGAGGTCACACAAGAGTCATGCCGAAGGAAGATGACAAGACTAAAGCAGGATGGTGGATAATGCTAACAACTCTGGACAGCGTCTACCAACCAGCACACAGTGCCTTGATGGCAGTGTTGCCAGCATGCTCTGATTCTGTCTGGAAGTCATGCCTGGCTCACAAGGTAAGTGGTAGAATGCAGGCTGTTACTTTATGTTTCTAGGTTAGAACATCAACAGGATAAGAACAAACTCTCAATCCCAATTTACTTTCTCTTTGGGATTCTGGGAACTCCTACCATCCCTTTTCCCAACCTGCTCCCTGTGAGCTTCTGACACAGAGAGGGCTGCCAGGCAAAGGGAGGCTGGGGGCGGGCCAGAGGGAGGCTGTAGGATGAGCTTCTAGTCCAGTTCCCATCCCAGCAGTATGCTTGAGCCTTTGATGGCTATGTGCCTCCAGAAACAAGACTCAAACTCCAGCTATGAGTTTGCACCACTGCGAGAACCCAGTCTCAGCTACTCTGGCTCTTACTCTGAGTTCTAGTATCTGAATGTCTGCTCCCCCTCAGTCACTACTCCTATCCCTGTTGTTCTTTAACCTCTCAAGTTCCCATGGGTTCTCCACATCCAAATGCCCTGGTGAGGGCCTAGTGTATGCACTGTGGGACCAGCTAGACCTGACAGCCATGAAACCTTAATCAAGGCTGGGAAGTGATGAATTTGTTCTATCACACACATAATGTGTAAGATGCTCACACAGACCAAGGACTGTTTCTAGGGCTACGGGAGATGTGAATTTTCTTTCTTCTGAGGCAGGGTCTCACTATGTAGCTCTTGCTGTCCTGAAATCCACTATGTAGACCAGGCTGACCTCAAACTCCCAGATCTCTGCCTCCCCCGTGCTGAGAAAGCTATCTCTTCAGGTGTGATTCTTTTAAATGATACGAAGTAAATGAGTAAGGTGGCTGCTATCATCATCTCTGGGTTAAAAATGAGAAAATGAGTGTCAGATATGTTTCAAGTGAACTCAGGGCTTCAAGATGGCTCAGTGGGTAAAGGCACTTGCTTCCAAGCTGGTAATCTGAGTCAAAACCCCTGGAAGAATGGGCTCCAAGTGCCACATGTATGCCGTGTGTGTGTGTGTGTGTGTGTGTGTGTGTGTGTGTGTGTGTGTGTGTACATATGTATGTAAAAACCCCGTTCAGAAAATAAAGTCATAGTGCTAGGCTACAATGTAAGTCTCCCTACAAACTGCCATGCTTCGTGTACCCTGTTCCACTGAGCTTGTACATTGCTCACAGCTTACTTCAGGCACGTGCACAAGTCATGTTCCAGAAATCTCCTTGCATTTGTCAGCCCCCTGGTTGTCTAACAAAACAGCATGCTGATGCTGTGAATGGCCTCATATCACAGGCTTGGTTATCATTCAATCTATACCCTATTATTCATATTTCTTGCAAAATATAATTAAAGCAGAATGTATGTAGTCAAATCTCTTTTTTAGGCAGGAATATTTTGTCTGGGCAATGCATTGACTTCATCCAATCATGAGTCACACAATGTCTGGCAGTTCCATTCTCTGTGATTCTCTGTGATCCTAAAATTAATCAGTGGAATCCAAGTCTAATCCTTGCATCATAATGGAAGCTGGACTGTAAGTGCACAATTACCATCGTCTACAGTAAGGCTCTGGCAAAGACAGTCAGCAAACCCAGGGTGCACAATGCAAATACATAAATGACCTTTCCTGAAGGGAGGGGCAAGCTGCACTATACAAGCCTTCAGGGGAAGGAAATGCCAATCACTCTACTCTTAACAATCTGTTTCATAATCACAAATGCTTGTACAGGCTAGGAATTCCAGCACTCTGGAGGCTGAGGCAGGAGGACTGTGTAAGTTTGAGGTCGGTCTTACAGAAAAAAAAAAAAAAAAAATAGTTATGTTAATCAATGTCAAAAAAGTTTAAGAGGGAATCAATGCTGAGGATTCTAAACTCTAGTTCTAAGCTTCCTCCATTCTCCTGTAATTACTTTTTCATTTCATTTGCCCTTTAAAAAGAGACCATGGGACCAGAAGTGGTAGTACATGCCTGTAATCCCAGGACTCAGAAGGCTGAGGGTCCTAAATTTAAAACCACTCAGAAATACATAGCAAGACATCTCCAAAAAACAGAGATTGATAGAGGCAACGGTGGAGGGGGCGAGGGGGGAGGAAAAGAAAATGAATCATGAAGAAAAAATTAGGGCAAATAAAAGCTTGCCTATTATTGGATTTTACTCAGAACAAGGAGAAAGTACAAGAAAGAAAACCACCATGACAAACCATACAATCTCAATGAAAACTATGCTGCTAGCTCCAGCAGATATGACAAGACTTAACTGTTCAGTTGCCTATTTTTGACCACTGTATTTGACGATCTCACTGACAGTTATATCATACTAGATGTGATTCCTGAGTAGAGTATCTGATTAAACCATAATTATTATGGCCTTCTTAAAACAGGGGCAGTTTGAGGCCCACTCCTCAAGGTAATGAATTTCCTAAACAAACATTACTCTAAAACAGGAAATGTATGCCATTTAATCTCTGAAGTCACCATTCAACTCACAAAGTTGTTTTTTATTATGTAACAAAAACATTTAAAATATATTTTAGAATATATTAAGGAATTAACCATCCTTCCAAGATCAGATGCAACAGCTGTGTAACAAGACAGCGCTGTGTAAAATATTCAAAGCACAAATGAATTGACACTGTCAGGGATCTTGGGAGTCAGATCTCAGAACACTTCCCTCAACTCACTGCCAAAGAAACCCTGAAATCATACTTTGCATTTTAATAAGGGCTCTGATTTAATGACACAGCACATTCATTTAGAAACCTAATCTGAAACCACAAAACAAGTCGTTCTTGATGTTTATGTTCTAAGGACACAGACACTGAGCAAAGCTTTCCCTTGCAAAGCTTCAAGGTGGGTTTTTAAAACCTTTCAGGAAAGCCAACAAGATGGTTCAATCCATAAAGGTGCTATTTCAGTCAAGCTTGAAGACCTCAATCCTTGGGTTCCCAGGGTGGAAGGAGAGAACCAACTCCTGAAAGGTCCCCTGACCTCCACAAGCATTGTACAGACACACACAGTAAACGTAATAAAAAGATTTCAATTTTTTTCAGAGTTCATGGTCTGAAAGAGTTAACAATTATTTACTTTCACCTCTTCAACTACTGGTGTCTCAAATTCTCACCATGACACGGTCGGTTGTCATGATGCTGTGGAAATTGCTGACACAGACTGGTCAACTGTGCTCATAAGTTTTGCTGATATACAACCACTGCAGAGCCTTCAACTAAGCAAAAGAAGCAGAATCACATTTTTAAATAAAGTATTAAGTAGCAGGCATTTGTCTGCCAAGGAAGGAATGGCATATTTAATTCCAATGGGCAACAGATGAACAGGACACTGAATGAGGAAGGTAACAGTTACTCTCAACTTTTGGACATTTCAGAAAATGTTTCAAAGGACAGAGTTTTAAGGGGTTTAATTCTACAAACGAAAAGTCCACACCATAACCATAAGGGAGAAGAATTAGGTTCTAGCACATCTTAGAACTAAAGGAAGGGGAAAAAAAAAAAAAATCTTTGGAAAAACAAAACACTAGGTTCTGAAACTAAAATCTTAGTTGAAATATTTAAGGTCTTACCTCCCATTGTAAGTGAGGCGGGATATTTCGTATCTGAAGTTTCCGAATCCTGCAGAAGAATTAAAATGTTTTAAGGAACAAAACATACAAAAGCAAAACACTCCAGTAGCCAACACAGAAGCTTAAGAAATACTTAAAATACAAATTTTAATTTAACTACACACCAAAATGTAATGAGGAAATGTAGCCCGTGGAAAAGGCAAACTAACTCCAAGGTGAGGCCAGACACTTGGACTAGGTACTGTTAAATGATTGCTATTTTCTTTTTCTTTTCCTTCCTTCCTTCCTTCCTTCCTTCCTTCCTTCCTTCCTTCCTTCCTTCCCTTCCCTTCCTCCCTCCTTCCTTTTGTTTTTTTGAGACAGGGTTTCTCTGTGTGGCTTTGGAGCCTGTCCTGGAACTCACTCTGTAGACCAGGCTGGACTCAAACTCACAGAGATCCACCTGCCTCTGTCTCCCAAACACTGGGATTAAAGGTGTGCACCACTGCCACTAACACCCAGTTTGATTCATGTTTTCTAAACAATTAAGACAGACAGACAAAGTAAACTTGTCCTGACCACTATGTGTAGCACCTAGGCCTCCTTCCCTCCCAGGGCACAGACAGAGCCTAAGTCCAGATGCTTTTGTTCTGAGATCACAGCCAGGGGCTCACAGGAGCTTTCAGGGAACTTGGGACTGGAGGAAAAAGGGAAGTGCACATATTCTCACTACTTCCTGACTGTAACATTCAACACACTCTTCTTCAGAGTGTTGGTAACAAGCCACAGGACCTGTAATTCTCATGCCACAAAAGGTGCAGTGAATCTTTTAAACATCACCTGGATTTAGGGCTGTGAAATTTACCATGTTGCCAAAACTTATACATATAAACACAAGCATGCATGAGTACACATATGCAGACACACTCATTCTCATGTAGACTAGCCTGGAATGACTTGAACTCCTGAGCACCGGGCTTACAGCTATTGCCATCACACCTCCTTCATGTGGTGCTGGGCACTGAACCCAGGGTCTCACACATGAGGAAAGTACTACCAGCCGAGACCTGTTCCCCAGTCCCCCACGATTAAACTGAAAAGCATATATTACTATATTGTAAGTTAACACTGTGCCAACTGTATGGGTTTTATTTTCTCTTCTGGAGACAGGATCTTTTGCTCTGTGTCCCAGGCTGGCCGGGAACTTGTGGCAATCCTCTTGCCTGAGCAGGCTTGAATGAACATACCATGTTTTGCTAACTGTATTTTGAAGTAGTTTCTTTAGCAATCCTGTGCATTTAAAGGCATTCTAAGACTGGGGAGGTAGCTTAGTCGGTAAAGTACTTGTGCACAAATATGAAGACTTGACCTCTATCTCCAGCACCCTTTTAAGAAGCTGGGCACAGTGGTGCATACCTTCAATGCCAGCATTCAGGGAACAAATAAGGTTCTGTAAGTTCAAAGACAACCTACACAATGAGCTCTAGACCAGCCAGGGCTACACAGTAAGACCTTGTCTTAAACAAGGAAAAAAAAAAAAAAAATTGAGAAAGCCACTTTAAGTTTGACCTCACATTCATTCATATGAACATATAAACATTAATAATAATGATGATGACAATACCGGCATTTGAGAGGGTGAGGCAGGAGGATTACCATGATGAAGGCCAGCCTAGCTTCAATGTAGAACTTGAACCCCAAATAAGAAGTTAGTAGGTTCCAGGCTAAGAAATCCACAGCACTGAGCACATGAGGAATCTTCACCTCTGAACCTTTTGTGTGGTGGATGAAGGGTGGGTGAATAAGGAGACATGACACAGACTGAGTCTGCTCTACAGGCACTGTAAACCAATTAGTCTCTAGCTGCTGAAACAGCAATGCCTGGTACAGGGATGCACATCTGTAATGCCACAGGGACACTGAAGCAGGAGGGTTTTGAGGTTAGGGCAGCCTTGGGAACACATGCCTTCATAAAGCCAAACAACCGTGAGAATAACATAGCAACTAAGTTTGACAAATCAAGAAAGTATTTCAGGGGCTGGAGAGATGGCTCTGCAGTTATGATCACATATACTATTCCAGAGGAGCTGAGTTTCATTCCCAGGAACTACACAGGTGACTTATAAACCACCTGCAACTCTGTAGACCAGAGCCTCTATGGGCACCTGCACTCATGTGCACATACGTACACAAAATTAAAAATAATAAAAAAAGAAAGCAATTCAGTTGTTTAACTCACAAAACTCAGAACCCCAGTGTACTTCCTTCTCCCCATCAAACAGCCGATGTTTGAAGTAGACTGCAGTGAGTTATTTACTGCTTTCCTTTCCCACAGAGCAGAATAGATGCCATAGCCTACTCAAAGACACCAAGGGAAGCATGAACTCAGATTAGACTTCCTGCTCATCACCCACATGGAACAGAAGGGAGATGCATCCAATAGTTTTTATCACAAGTAAAACAGCAAAGCATCAGGGAGAGCAGCCAAAATAGAGGATATAGTGTCAGTGGGGGGGGGGGGGGATCTAAGAACACACAGAGGAAACGATGACTCTTGTGTCAGGCATGTGAAGAAAGAATGACTCTCATGTAAGGCATGTGAAGAAAGCATGTAGTCCCAGCACTCAGGGTGCTAAAACGGGAAAAGCAGGGACCTGAGGTTATCCTGAGCTACAAAGCCAGATTCAGACTTGAAGAACAAAAATCACCATCATCATGTTGATCACAACTCATGCCCATATTGATACTAATTTTGGATAAAAGGATTAAAACTATACCCAAAGGCTAGGAGGTGGGTCAGTGAGTGAAGTCCCTGCCTCACACGCATGGGGACCTGGAATTCAAACCCCTGAACCCATGTAAAGCCAGGCAGAGTAGCTCAACTTAGAAATCCCAGAATTGTCCTTGACAATACAGGAAACTCCACATGTGCTGTGGTCCAGCTAGCCTGGTTTAGACAGCAGAGAACAATAGAAATGCTCTATCGCAAACAAGATGGAAGGCAGGAACAAATGCCCAAAGTTGTCCTTGACCCCACATGCACACCTGCATTCACACAAATCAACACAGTTGAGTGGGTATACTTGTCCATGTTAACATGTGTGGACACACATACACCCTAATAAGTTTTCTAATATAGATTTTGGATATGCTATAATTTGCATCACTTACACTGTAAATATTTACCCTGGGTAACCAAGGAGAGAATGTGAAGATGTGAACCTATTTTACTCCAGCATTTGACAGGCTTGCAAGCAGAGTGAAGAAACTGAGTCTCTACCCACTCTGGACTCATTGTGGGGAATGGACATCTCCATAAAAATTTCCCTAAGTCAATACATAAGAGTGCATATACTCACATTATAAAACCAATTGTCCAAGAAATTCTTTAGGGTACTATCTTTGAGAAACAGCCATGTTCTCAAGGATGATTTAAAATGGACACAGCTCTCATTTACCAATTAAATGTCCTTCTGGAATAATCATTTTCTAAATGTCTGTCCAATTCCCTAGTCAACCAAAGTTGTCAACCATAGTCCGTTAGCAACCAAACTACACTGCTCATCATATGCTAACTGTCTCCAGGCCAGCTCCTAGAATGGCATCCTATCTAGGTTGAATTCTAAATGTCGAAGAGTCAAGTAAATATTGATGTTTACAGATGGCTTCTGCCAAATGTGGTGATACACACCTGTAATCCAAGCACTCTGGAAAGCCAAGAGTTCAAGGTCAGCCTTGCCTACATTCAGTATTGGAAGCCAGGAACCTGGGAGACACTTCTATATATATGCACGCGTATATATATAACAGTTCAGTTCCAATTATAAGTTAAAATAGTGTTTCATTTCCTCTGACATCTCATATTGTCTCATTTAAGATTTTTAATGCTGTGATTATGGCAACTCATAAAACATTTAATTGGGGTGGCTTACAGTTTAGAGGTGTAGTCCATTATCATCATGATGGAGGGAGGTTAGGCATGCAGATGTGGTGTTGGACCTGAGAGTACTACATCCTGACCAGAAGGCAGCAGGAAGTCAACTGACCACCACACTGAGGGAAGCTTGAGCAAAAGAGACCTCAAAGCCCGCCCCTAAAATGACACACATCTTCCAACAAAGCCGTACCTCCTAATAGTACAACCCCCTTTGGGAGCCATTTTCTTTCAAACCAACACACACACACACACACACACACACACACACACACACACACACACCAATTACATACATTAGATATGGGATAACAGGGTTATCTTGGGAGTATGGGACAGCGCTTGGCCCCAGGTAAGTACTCAACAGGTTTAAACATATATTTAGTTGATAGAAGGGAAAGAAAACCCAATGTGCCTGTAATCACAGGCAGGAGACAAAAACAGGAGGTATAGAAAATTTGAGGCCAGCCTGGACCACACACAGGACACTTTCCAGACCAACCTGGGCTATGTATTTCAAAACATCAACAGAAACTCCAAAACAGGAAGAAAAGCAAGAAATTAACAGGAATTGGCATTTCTTTTGACTTGCTTAAATCTTACACAGGAAAAAAAAAAAAAGTCACCACACTTAGTACAAGAATGAAACTAGAGAATCACTCAATTATTTAAGTACACAAATTATTAAAAAACAAAAATCAACTTTCAACACAACCTATTTATAAATTGAAGAGATTTCTCCACTGAGGGGAAAATGGGTTTTAAAAGCACCTACTTACATGGCGCTGGGAGGGATATGGCTTGGTGCACTCACTCAGGGCACACACTCAGCATGTGCAAGGCCCTGGCTCCATCCCTCCAACTGGGGAAAAACATTCATATACTGAAATGTTTGCCATGAAAATTCAATTAGTAATATCTTTTAAAAACCCAGTTCAATCACAGGATAAAGAGACTCAGAAATTGTAAGCAGCACCTCCAAGATCCTTAGTTAACTGATAAGATTTTATACAAATTTCCAAATTGACACCAAGTTCTTTTTCATGGTGTCTCCTACGCAATTGGCTGTCAAGACACCACAGGCTGTCAGCACAAACTTTGTAACTCCATAGATTCTATGGGAAGTGCATGGCCACAGAAGTAGATTTTTCCAAGCAGGGTATCTTGACCCATGGCAGATGCGCCTGCTCTTGAGTAAGGCACAGTCTTGCTACAGACCAAGGAGAACTGATGAGAAGCACAAGTCTGTTTGGGGCTGCATTGTGGGTGCCAATCTGAGTGTTCTCAACTTGGTTACTGTTTCAAAAAAATAAGTGGGGTGTGTTTGTGTGTGAGGGGGGGGGGAAGGGAGAGAAGGAGAGAGGAGCAGGGCTTGGTGGTGCACATCTTTAACCCCAGCACTCAGGAGGTAGATGCAGATGGATCCCCAGTTAGAGGCCTGCCTGATCTACAGAGCCAGCTCCAGAGCAGCCAGGGCTACACAGAGAAACCCTGCCTGGAAAGAATGAATGAACGAACGCACAACCGAGGGAATATTCCTGGACTGACTAATACTAATGTGCTGTGGCAATCGGGCCACAAAAGAGCAAGCAGAAAAGTTTTCAATCACTCTAAAGATGATGATGTCAGAAAGCCCTTAAGCTAAGAAAGACGTTCAGAACCCAAACACCCAAGATTCCATGTCTTATTATTTCACCTGTCCTGCATCACAAACACAGCCAACATATTGCTCTAAAGAAACACACTAAGAACAAGGAAGGGACTGCAGAATATACTCAACTTTTAGTCAAAAATGAAGGAAGCTAAAGAGAAATGCCAAGAACAGATTGTCAAGAGTTAGCGGCTGTATTTGCTGAGAGCTCCTAAATCTAAATCCAGTCAAAATTAAGCCTTCGAGACTAAAATAATCAAACCTTAAATTCCAAACAAACAATAAAAACAATTGACTTAAAAGTAGTAAAACTAGTAAGACAAGCCCCTATATTTCCATTCCCGATTCAGCGATCCAGTTTGATCTAGATCATGTTCTTTCTACACCTTGCCTCCTCCAACAAGCCTAAGACAAGGGCTGTACTCAACATGGTCACAACTCCATCATTGCACAGGATGGACTAGCCAAGACTCCCCTTAGTCAATACCCACTCAGCGTTTACTCCCAGTTGCTCAGAACCATCACCTCCAGTTGGTTTGTTCACATCAAGGTCTTACATTTACTTGGCACAGTCCCAGGTCATAAATCCTATCTGGTTCTAGATTTTGCCTATGGGTTCCCCTCTGCCCAACATCAGTAACTATTTACTAAACTGAATGTGATATACAAGGGTAGCATGAAACACCCATAAACTCCCCAAATTACCAAGAAATAGACAACTCAAGTGGCACAGTGGGGCACTTCTATAATCCCAGCATTAGGAGGAAAAAGCAGGAAGATGGGAGTTCAGAACCAGTCTACACAGCAAGACCCCATCTGCACCCCCCAAAAAAACCATAGGCAACTAAGTTGCCCTCACACTTGCTCCCGCTCTTCCTCCCTGAGTGTAATCATTTCATGATAGACTGATTTATTTATAAATACATGTCTTCAAAAATGCTTTCGGTTGGACATGGTGGAATACACCTCTTGTCCCAGCAAGCAGATTTCAACATAGTGAATCCTATCCAGGTCAGCCAGAGATACAAGAGAGTCCCTGTCTTAAAAGACCAAAAAAAAAACACACCTATCTCAATAAAGACATTAGACTATCAAGCATTCAAGCATGGTGGCTCATGCTTGCAATCTCAGCTAAGGAAGGAGATTCAGCCAAACAAAAGATTCAAGCCAACAGAAGACTTAAAACAGCTGAGTTCAGTGAGCTCAGACCTATAATTCTAACACCCAGGAGGCAGACATGGAAGGATCCTGTTCAAGGCCATCCTCAGCCACAAGGACAGTTCAAAGCCAGCCTGCGACATTCATAAACCTGTCCACCCAATTTCTATTCCCAGCATTTCCCCAGATGACTTCAGAGAAAATGTCATTATCAAAGTGAGAACTCCGACGGTCCAGATGATTTGGTGGGGAAACTGGCATTTGCTGTCAAGCCTGACAACCTGAATTTGATTCCTGCATCCCACCCAGGAAGAGAGAACACTTTCACAAGATGTCCTCTGACCTTCACATGTGCTCCATAGTTCATCTGTGCACACACACCAATCAACACAACAAAGACGTTTTACATTAACAAAAACCAACGTTAAATGTGTAACTTGCCCACGTATTATTACTGGGATGTGGTTATTGGGTTTAAGGAAATAGATTGTCTCCAGAATGCTCAGAGGAGGTCCTTGACCCTGCTACACATGAGCTATGTGTATTTAAAAATCAAACTACTTCTGCCTTTGTTTCTTAACTTATAAAACGATGACTGTGAGGGTTGAATGAGAGAATGTGTCATGCGTTGTTTGTATTTCTTCACCTGCTATCAGCTTTATCCCTAGATGTAAATATCAAAGACTTTCTGCAAAATGCTTACAACCTAAAATTTGAATTAGAAATTATCAATATGAATACATGATGTGCTTCTGTCTCCCCCCACCTTCTGCCTCTCAGCTGGGCTCAGTCCAGGTGAAAGTTTAGTGGTCAGATTATAGACTACTGCTGATGGTCAAAGGAGATCAGTATCTCATGTAGACTACAGATGGGAACAAGAAAAGCACACACAGTACTTGGGAGTATTATAAATGAAAGCAAGAGATAGAGGCTTGCCTAGCACAGAGCCCCAGGTCCAACTCTAGTATTTGCCCCCCACCCCAAAAAACAGAAAGCAAAACTGCTCTTGAAATGGAATTTTATCCAAAAGTTGTAGGAACCAACAGGAAGAGGCCGTTTCAATGACCAAATGTGGGACAAATTGAGCATCAGAAAGAATTAATTAGATCAGTTAATATGCAGAATGCTGGAATCCGCCTTTGTAATTGTGCTGAAAACATTTGGTCTCTTTAGAAAACAACAGGGCGCAGCTCACCCTGAAAAGTCGGGGGGGGGTGCCCATGGAGCAGGGGAGGCTTATTTCCTTGAGCCTGGATTGCTCTGGAGGACATTTAAGAAGCCACAGATGAGCAAGCTGAGCTAGCAAAGTGAGTTTGGAGGGCAATTCCAGGGCGTGCTTTACTGCAATGATTTTAAGAAAAAGGGATTGGAGATTAAAAAGATGCCTCCCAGCTTCACCCATCTGGCCTTCATGTGCTCCCCTCCATTCCCTACCTGTAAAAATTGTAGAATAATCTCTTTTAAAAAATAATGAGTGAGCCAGTCAGTGGTGGCACATGCCTTTGATCCCAGCACTTAGAAGGCAGAGGCAGGAGGATCTCTGTGAGTTTGAGGCCAGCCTGATCTAGAGTTCCAAAACTGGCTGCATAGCTACTGAGAAACTATCTCAAAAAACTGGGGTAAAAATACTGAGATTGAATTTAGGGCCTCTGCATGCTAGGGAAGCAGACTGATTTAAAAACCAGCAGGAAAACTGCCACCACCATCACCAACAAAACAGGGCCTCTCTATACAGCAGTAGCTGAACCTAGATTGCAGAGATTTGCCTGCCTCTGCCTCCTGAGTGCTGCTATCACACCACACCTAGTTCTGCAGACTATTCTTAAGAGTTTCAGTTTTCCCCGCATCTCTGAGCTTGAGTCTCTTGAGAAAGCACTGATGTTAAAAATCAAAAACGTGTGAATTGCTGGAACGAGGTGGGGTTAACTTAGTGAGTGGCTTCAGTGACCTCAGAGGCCAGAGAGGCATGTGATAAAAGGCATTCATCGTCTACTGTGGTGAGGAGAGAGTTAAAGGTTTATCCTGGTTTTTCTATACTCACTGCTCTTCAGACTGTTCAATTGTTTTCTGAGGCAGAGGGCTTGATAATGTAGCCCAGGCTGGTTTAGAACTTACTATGCAGCCCAGGCTGGCCTCTTAACTGATGGTGATCATCCTGCCTCCTCCTCCTGATGTGACAGGTACCATTCCTATCTATCATTCTGTTTGTGAATGATGTGAACTCTTACCGTGGAGCCCAGGTTGGCCTCTAACCTGGAATTCTCCCACTTCAGACTCCCAAGTTGCTGGGATTATAGGTATGGTATAGGTATGGTAATTCTTCTTTATGAAAGAATTCTAGCTTAGCCTTAATGGGAGGCTTGGCAGAATAAGAACGTCATGGGTTCAACCTGAATAGAATAATGAATGTAGGTAATGACCCCAGTATACGAGGCATCCAGAGAGCCAGGCGTGTGGAGGCAGTTCGGAGACTGAGGTAGGATGGAGACTTCCAGGTCAGGCTGGGGCATGGTGATGCAGGCCTTTAATCCCAGCACTCAGGAGGCAGAGGCAGGAGCAGGCAGATCTTTGTGAGTCTGAGGTCAGCATGGTCTACAGAGCGAGTTCCAGGACAGCCAAGGACTGTTACACAGAGAAACCCTGTCTAGAAAAACAAACAAACAAACCAACAAACCAACCCCCCCAAAAGAAAGATTCAGTACATGATATTTGTATACCAGGAAATACATTTATAGTTTGACATAAATTTGTGCTTCCGCTGTACTGTTTCTAATTCTAGATCTAAAATGAAATTTCATTTTTAATCAGACCTGATACAAAGGATATTCACTTAGAAATTAGTTACTATCTACTAAAAAAACTTGCTGTGAAAATCACAATGTGTAGATGTTTTGGAACTGGTAAGAGGCAAAACTGCCAGGTATGGTGGCACATACCTTTAATCCCAGTACCTGGAGATAAAGGCAGGTGGATCTCTGATCAGGTGTATATAATGTTCTTGCCTCCTTGTTATCGGTATATAATAACCCCATGCCATAGGTCAGCTGTATGCAATAAACCTGCCCCTTGCTCAATTGTATATAATAAATACAAGCTGAGCTTCCCCATCAAAGATCCAGCCAACACCAGCTTTCCTATCCATTGCCTGTGTGTCCCCACAGCTGTGCTGGACAAGGCTCCTGAGGACCTGAGTTCAAATCCCCAACACTCATATAAAAGTTGAGTATGGCCACAACTGTGTTATCCCAGCTTCAGGGGGTGAGCACAGATGAATCATGGAAGATCACTGGCAAGTAAGTCTCTCTAGTTACATGCAAGCAAGGCAAATGACACACAGCAGGACACCCAAAGTCCTCTCTCCTCTACATGCAAAGGAAGGGCCTAGAGGTCCAGACAAAAGAGATTCACTGAGCAACTCACACCACATGCCAGGCAGGGTGGCACATACAATCCAGTGTCTGCAATCCCAGCATTCAGGAGGCTGAGGCAGGTATCCTGGGCTACATAGTGAGTTCCAGGACAGCCAGGGATATAGAGAGAGACTCTGCCTCAAAACAACAACAAAATAATCAAAATCATGAAGAAAGCACATTATAAAAGTTTCTCCAAGAGCAAACAAATGACACAAACATTACTAGAGATGAGGAAGGAGTTTTAACTAAAACACTAGCCCACGAAAGTCCTGGCCACTATCATTACAGGCAATTTATAGCAAACTCTTCTAATTGTTAGGAGGGAAATAAGCCACTTCTCCAGCCTACAACAGAACATTAGCACAAACCCAGAGAAAACCCAGTTGAGAGCCCAATGGTTCTAAATGGCATTATAACATCAGCCCACAATTCTAAACTTAGCAGAAGAAATCGGGCATCTTTAAGACAGTTTTAAAGAGTGAAATGCAGAGGGTCAATGAAATGCAAAGGAAAGCATCCCCTTGAGAGGGAGGAGCCCAGGCTGGAAATACGTCACCCACTGGATTGACAGGGCACCTTGAAGAAAAGGGTGGTGCTTAGCTGGGAATATAGCTCAGCTGGTAGATTGCTTACCCAGCAGGCACAAGGCCCTCAGTTTGACCCCTAGCACCACACCCAATAATCCAGGCCTGGTGACACATGCCTATGAATCTAGCTCAGAAGTGGAAACAGAAGGAGCAAAAGTTCAAGGTCATCCTCCACCACATACAGCCAAAACTGAGGCCAGCCAGGGGTTCCTGAGACCTAGTCAGGGTGGGAGGGGAAAGGAGAGCAGGGAGGGAGGGAGGGTGAGGACAACACACTAAAAGAAAGGGGGAGGGGGAGGGGGAAGGGGAGGAAGGGGAGGAAGGGGAGGGAAGGCGAGCTAATTGAAGGACTTAGAAAAAGACCAGTAGTCACCCTCACTTTCTCCTAGAACTCCAGTCCCTCACCCCTACCCCCCACCCCCATCCCAACACTGCACATAAGAGGCAAAGCTCAGTAAGTAAAGCACTTATCTTGCAAGCATGGGGATCAAAGTTTGGACCCCAGAACCCACACATTAAAAAGAAAAAAAGTTCTACTGGAAATCAAACCCACAGCCTTGAACAATCAGGTCCACACTCCAGAACTGAGCTACATTCTTAATTATCATGCTTTTCTTTGAGGGCACTAAATGTTCTCTCAAGGTAGGGGTAGAGAAAGTTCTCCTATTTCCTTCTGATACATGCAAGGCAGTACACAGAATACTACTGAAAAATAGCAGAACAGCAGGATGATCAGAGATAACATACTCTACATTCAAACAGCTCCAAGAAATGACTGTAAGCACCACACAGAAACTACAAATGTCTGGGGAAGAGAGACAGATTGAACCTGATATGAACATCGCACAATATACACACATGCCTGGAAGTAACATCTTATTCATACAATTTTGTTGTTGTTGTTTACGTTTTTCAAGATAGGGATTCTCTGTGTAGTCTTGGCTGTGCTGGAACTCACTCTGTAGACCAGGCTGGCCTCGAACTCAAAGAGATCTACCTGCCTCTGCCTCCCAAGTGCTGAGATTAAAGGTGTGTGCCACCACTGCCCAGCTATTCATACAATCTTTAAGTTTTTAATTTTAAAATGAGTTTGAGGGGCTGAAAATGTGGCTCGATGCTTACCTGAAATGCACAAAACCCTGGGTTTCACTCCCAGAACCACTAAAGTAGAGGGCTAGAGAGAGAGTATGCTTGCTGAGGACCACACATATAAAAAGCCAAGTATAGCTACAGTAAGTACCTCATTGGCCCAGAGGTGTAGGTAGCAGGAACCAGTCTGATACTGCGGCTTAGGGACACCAGCTAGGTAGAGGCTCAGTGATAGGGCCTGTCTCAAAGGAATAATGCAGAGTATGAAGAAGCAGGACACCTGTCATCCTGCTGGCCTGGGTGCACAATGACACATCCACATACATGTGTACATAAACCATACAAACACACAAATAAAAATAAATGAGATTTATTTTTCTAGAGATTAATCCAGTGTTTGTGACTGGCATATGAATACAGCAGCAATTCCAACACTTGGGGAGCAAGGTCCAGGCCAACCATAGCTACAGAGCCAGCTCCCAGACAGCCACAGTGACACCTATCTCAAAAACAAAACCAAGCAACCAAAAATTAGCTTTGAAGACAACAATTGAATAGGGCACCAACTGACCCTGTAACCTAAGATTCTGTAGCTGTCTATTGACAGAGCTAAGACTATGCCTCTAAACAAGTCACCACCGTGTGCCAAGTCACCACAGAAGATCAGTTGAACACCAACACTACTATTTAAAGCTTTGCTGCCCATGTGAATCTAAAAACAAGCTCCTTCTGAAGTCCAGCAAGAACACAACACAGAGAACCTCCTCCACGGTCTCAAGCACGTCAAGCAAATACTCTTCTTACACACCAAGCAATTACTCTTACTTGAACCTTAAAATACAGTCCCTGATGTTAAGCATATTTAAACATCATATATAATTTTTATTTAGTTAAAATAATTACATTTCTTCTACCAAGATACAGCATACTTTTAACAATGATTTCAAAGGCTATCTCTTCTGTGTGGGTATTAGTAAATGAAATATAGCTAGCACAAACAATCATGGAAGTATAAAATACACAATGAACTTAAAGACTTAAAGTCTCCACTGACTGTGGTAGTGCATGCCTGCAATCCTAAAACCCAGAAGCTGAGGGGAAAGATTGTGAATTTTTGGCCAATCTTGGCACAGTAAGATTTTCTCACTCTCCCCCACTCAAAAAATATCTTCAAATCAAACCCTGAGCTTGTTGGTGGCATGAGCAAAGATGGTCTCAGAAAGTATGGTTTCTGTCCCTATCTGGAAGGAGTTCTGACAAAAACTACAATCCAATTATCATTTCCCATACTGAAAACATGAGCCACTCCTGAGATGACTGCCTTAGACAATAAATATCCCATCTCCTTCTCCTGCTCAGAAGACATCGGGCTTAGATTCATTCTGCTAACTACAGTAGAACTTCAAATGGCATAGTCACAAAAAATATTATTCCAAGTGGGGTGTGATAACATGTGCCTTTAATCTCACATCCAGGTGGAACTCTGAGTTCCAGGCCAGACTGGTCTACTAGTTTACATACCAAGTTCAGGCCAGCCAGGGCTAATAGTGAGACCCTGTATTCAAACCCCAAACACACACCCACCATAAAAACCTAAAAAGCAACAACAAAGTACATTCCATAATGATACAGGTGTATTATCTGCACTGTTCACGTCAACAGAATTCTTTGTTAATTAGGGTAGTTCAGCCAAGGAGCGCTGAGAGTGAGGAGCACGCAGTCCAAAATCAGCAAGGCCAGCCACCTCTAGACAATCTGACCTAACAACCACTTAAATTGTGGGGAGGTGGAGAGATGGCTCAGTGGTTCTCCCAAAGGGCTGGATTTGATTCCCAGCAACCACTTAGAAGCTTACACCTGTCTATAAATCCAGTCTTGGAATCTGGTGCCCTCTCCTAGCCCCCAAGAACACCAAACACACAGGTGCTACAAAGACATATACACAGGCAAAGCATCCGTGCACAAATAAATAGTTTTTTTTTAAAGTATAAATTGTGGGCTGATGAGATGGCTCAGCAGGTCAAGGCACTTGCTGCCAGATTTCACAAGCTGTCCTCATCATCTATAGGTCTCACACGCACACTCACACACTCTCTCTCAATGTAATAAAATTATTAAGAATAATAATTTTAATCCCACCAACTCAAAGATACTGAGGCAGGAAGACCACAAGTTCAAGGCCAGCCTAGGCTATACAGGACATTCAAAAACAGCCTGAGTTCTGAGAAACCATCTCAAAAATAGATACTAATAATAGATAATAATAATAAAACACATAAGAATAAACTTTAAAATTTTATCAATACTTGGAATAAAATTTCCTGCAATAAGTTAGTATTTACTCAAGGACTCCTTAACAGGTAAAGGCTGTGCTAGGCATTTTACTCTTAGCAAACAGGCAGG
Organism: Phodopus roborovskii; assembly: GCF_943737965.1. Classification (NCBI taxonomy): domain Eukaryota; kingdom Metazoa; phylum Chordata; class Mammalia; order Rodentia; family Cricetidae; genus Phodopus; species Phodopus roborovskii. The sequence continues at coordinate 25,618,201 of NW_026126571.1, read as the reverse complement.
TAAACACAAAGGTCCTCATGTCACAGATTAAAAAAAAATAAACTAGCCAGGCAGTGGTGGTGCCCAACTTTAATCCCAGCATTTGGGAGTAGAGGCAGGCAGATCTCTGAGTTTTCGAGTTTGCAGCTAGCATGGTCTATAAAGCAAATTGCAGGACAAGCTACACAGAGAAACTCACAAACAAAAAAAAGCTCTTGGGATTGTTTCAACCTTTCTTGTACAGCACAGACCCCCACCTGCCTAGGAATGGCATGGCCCAGACAGAATGAGCTGGCCCTCTAAACCAATTAGCAATTAAGAAAATCCCCCTCAGATGGTGGTGATAAACTGGTTTAATTCCAACACTCAGAGGTAGTGGCAGGCAGATTTCTGTGAGTTCAAGGACAGCCTGTCTACAGAGTGAGTTCTAGAATGCCCTCTCAGATGTGCCCACAAGCCAATCTGATGGAGTAAAGTCCTCTACTGACCCTTCCTAGACAATTCTAGTTTGAGTCAAATTGACAAAAACACTTGCTAAGCCATCTCACCAGTCCATTGTTTTAAAATTCTATTATACGTATTTATTGTGTATTTGCACACCTGTGGAAGTCACACAACAAGGCACAAAAGCCAGTCTTTCCCTCTACCATGGGGTTAACAGCAAGTGCATCCACCACTGAACCAATCACAGGGCCTGAGATCATCATCCTAAAACACAGTATTGGGGGACCCCGGTAGTGTTTCATACTAGCACCCAGGACACAGATGCAAGAGGTGCTAAGTTCTGCCAACCAGGGCCACAAGAGATAAAAAAAAAATAAGCAATCAAACAAACACATTATTTGTCTTTCAGCTGTCTATCCCAGGTGGTATCTTTTCCCTTTAAAATGTATCTTTAAAAAAAGTTATACAGGATGTAGATACTGTTGAAGAATGAAACTGTAGCTTGATAGCATCCCATTTACCTACCACTTGATGTCCTGTATTGTATCCAAAAGCAGTTACCTATTGTTCTTATTAATTTATTGTTATTTTGTCCCTCTGTCTCAGCCCCTGTTGCTGGGTCAAAGGCATGCATCATGGCTGGACCATAGTGTTCAGTTTTAAAGGTGACATCATAGCTAGTTGTGTGTGGTGTGTTCATTCAAGAGGCAGAGACAGAAGAATTGTTTCAGACCAGCCTGGAATACACAGTTAGACCTTATCCAAAATTTTAAATTATATATATATATATATATATATATATATATATATATATATATATAAAGAAGGTCTTGCATGGTGGTGCACACCTTTAATCACAGCACTTGGGAGGCAGAGGCAGATGGATCTCTGTGAGTTAGAGGCCAGTCTGGTCTACAAAGTGAGTCTAAGAACAGTCAATGCTATTACACAGAGAAACCCTATCCTGAAAAAACAAAATGGCCGGGCATCAGTAGTGCACACCTTTAATCCCAGCACCGGGAGGCCAGAGGCAGATGGAGCTGAGTTTGAGGCTAGCCTAGTATAGAGAGTAACCAGGACAGCCAGGACTATACAGGGAGGGGAAAAAAAAAAAAAAAGGCCCAGTGCGCCTATAATCCATCCCAGCCACTGCAAAGGCCGAGGAGAGAGAATTACAAATTCAAGGCACCTAGCAATTTAGTGAGCTTTTCTCAAAATAAAAAGAGAACTAGAGAGAGCTGGCATTTGCCCAGCATGTTCGCTGCTCAAAACACACACACACACACACACACACACACACACACACACACACACACACACACGATGTTAAATAATGTTAATACTCCCATCTCTTGGGCCTTGGAGATGGTACTGTCTCACAAGCCTGATGACCTTCAGGAGAGCCCTAGAGCCCACACAGAAGCCAGAGGCAGGAGGGCATATCCCATGTCTATAATAAGATGGGACACAAAGACAGGAAAATCTCCCATGAATTTGGAGACCAGCCAGCCTGCAGGAAGGCATTTTGAAAACTCCACGTCTTCTGACAACAACCCTACCTGACAGTATGCTTACAATCAATGTGACTGCAAGTGAAGCTCACACCTCCAGGCCCATCATGGTCTGGTCTTTCTTAGTCTGCTTTCAAATGCTGTGATAAAACACTGACCAAAAACCACGTGGGGAGGCGTCTTACTCATCCAAATCACCGGCCATCAAAGAGGAAGCCAAGGCGTGAACTGAAGCAGGGCAGGAACTGACACAGAGCCCAGAAGGAACACCCTCTGCTGCTTCGTTCCTGATACAGCTTGCTCAGCCTACTACATAGCTGTCTATACAGCGCAAACCCTCAGGATGACAGCCCTCAGTGGGCTGGGCCCTCCCACTTAGGTCATTAACCAAGAAAACAACCCACAGGCCAATCTAATGGGGACACTTTCTCAACTGAGGGTCCCTCAGATGAGTCTGAGTGTGTCAAGCTGAAAACACACGCATTCTAAAAACCCAACTAGCACACCCATAAGGGCACAGTTCTCTCAAGGAAACTCGTGGTCTTCCTTGCAATATTGATATAATTGGCCAAAACACCAAGAATTGGGAGAGAACTACATACAGCACTGAGAACTAAAAGCACAAAGCACAAGGGCTAGCTGTCCTTTGTACAGACCTTACCCTCAGGCGCATCAGGCCATTCACCTGCCCTTGGGCTTCCTTTCCAACAGACACCAAGGTTTAAAATGGTCGTTCCTCATTGCCAAGGGTTCTAACCCTTTTTAAAGCTTTACAATTAGAAAAAGGATCATAAACTAAATCTGTAATTAACAATCTGTTCAGGACATTAAACTTTAGTAGGCTGGGCTTTAGACCTTAACACCTTGTAAAAATGTTAGAGTGTTTGGGAAAGGTAGCCACTTTCAAGAATGTGTTAAATGGCCAGGAGGTAAAATGACAGTCTCAAGATTGGCCTGTAAGAAACAACAACAAAATGGAAGCTACCAGAACAGTCTATCCACAAGGGGCGTGGGACAGCACAGCAGGACACTGGCCCCTCCTCCTCACCAACCATCTGTCCACAGGGGCATTTCAAGAATGCTTTTCTGCAGCTGAAGACATCCCTAAATGAAGTTTTAGATCATTTTTGCCAAATGCATGGGAGTAAATTGAGTCTACTGATAAGTAGACATCTTAAATTTAAGAATACAATCTCCAAGACAAGCATTTGAGATTCTAAATCCCTTGTCTAGCTATGTGGTGGTTCAAGCCTTTAATCCCAGTACTCAGGGGGCATAGGCACCACCATCACCCAGCTAGAAACTTGTTTTTAAAACATTATGTACTGATACAAATACACAAAGTTATTCTAGTAAAATGATAAATCAGCTGGATGTGTATTTTACCCCCCTCCTCCCCACACACTTTTTGTTTTTGGTTCTACGTAATTAAACAATTAGTAGCCATCAGTAATACAACTCATGGGTAAAAACATCAGTCATACAAACCTGGTGACCTGAGTTCAAACTCCAGAATACAAGTAAATTAGGAAGGAACTGCCTCCAGGAAGCCATCTTCTGATCTCACAGGTACACTATGGCACATGGACCCAACACACAATAATGAATGAATAATTAAAAAACAGCTCATAAAATGCTGAGTTTAAAATGAACTCAAGGTTTAATGTTAAAGACATGCAACTAATCTTGGGCAGACTAAAGCATTAAATCACTACCTATGAATCCATCATGAGGGTTCTAATTACATCTAATTACAAATTTTATTGGAGAACTGTTAAACAAGTCCATAAATTCAGAATCATTCAGGCCAAGGTGCAGTGAGTGAACACTTTGGTCTTCCAGCTGGAACTGGACACATTACTGTTTCGCTGCTTCAAAACGTGTTATTTACATTCATTTTGAAAATCAAGTGCCTGGGGCAATCAAGACAATCAGTAAGCAAAGGCTCTCACCATGCAACCCTGGCAACCTGAGTCCAGCACTCAGAATGTTCGGAGAAACCCAGCTTGACAAAGCTGACCTCTGACCTCTGCATGTAGACCCGGGCATTCACACACATCATACGCACATTGCAAATGAAAACAAAGTATTCTAATACTTTAAGATTCACAGTTCTTTCTTTAAAATCATGCCTTCATTTAAGCTTAGAAGTCAAATTTTAGTATTTGCAGCTTATAGCTCTTTCTTTAAAAAAAAAAAAAAACACAAAATTTTCTAACAAATTAGAAATTTAAGCATTAAACAGCAGATTTGGCACCCAAAAGTAAGCTTGAAAATAATGTTAAAAAAAAAAGGCTGGAAATGTTTGCACACATCTTAAATTCCAGCACTCAGGAGGCAGAAACAGATGAATCTCTGAGAGTTCAAGCACAGCCTGGTCTACATAGGGAGCTCTAGGACACATCTCTCTACCTAACAGACCCATAGGGGCTACAGTGATGGCTCAGTGGTGAACAGCACTTTGCTGCTCTTACAAAGGACCAGAATTCAGTTCCCATGTCAAGTGTTTCACAAGTACCTGTAACCCTGTCCCAGGACATCCAATCACTCACTCTGGCCTCAGCAGGCACCAATGCCCACATATGTATACACAGACATAAACTAAGCATGAGAGAGCCAGTGAGCTAGGAAGATAGCTCCCTGGGTGAAGCATTTCCCATGAGAGCATAAGCAGCTCAGTTCAGGCCCTGAGACCTAGCACTCCTACAGTGGGATGATGTATGCAAACAGGTGAATCCCGGGATGCTCACAGGCCAGCAGGCTTGTGATGGAAACGGCAAACAAGATGGAAGGCAAGGACCATCACTCAAGGGTATCCTCTGACATGCACATACTTCCAAACTGTGCACACATACGTTGATTTAAATAAAAAGGGGGAAATATCAGAGCTGGAAAGATGGCTCAGTAATTAAGAAAACATACTGTTGTTACTCAGGACTTAGGTTGGGTTCCCAGCACCCTATGGAAGCTCACAACTGTAACTCCAGTCCCAGAGGATCTGATGCTTGCTTCTGACTCCCTCAGGAATTGCATGCACACGGTTGATAGACATGCATGAAGGCAAAAAACACTCAGACTCGTAAAATAAAAATAAATAAATAAATCTTTAAGCAGAGGTGTAGTGATATATCATTTATGATTTAATAAAGCTTAACTGAGGACTCAGAAAAGCAAAGTCAGCATCAAGCTGTAGAGATCAGGCAGTGGTAATACACCCTTTTAATCCTAGCAGCCAGAAGGTAGGAGTTAGTAGTACACACCTTTAATCCTAGGACTCAGGATTAAGAGGTAGACAGATCTCTGTGAGGCAGTCCAATGTCACCCAGATCTGACAGGAACAACACTGGTTTCTTTTTGAATTTAGCTGTTAGCAACACAGGGCTAGGAAGGCTGGCTGAGATACATCAACAGCTGGACCTTCGGTTTTATGAAATCACCTGCACAATCTTCAGCTTCAAATCACTGAAACTGTCAACAGTTTATACACCCTGAGGGCCTAACTAATACTAACACTGGTACCATGGGCTGTTCATTTCGCTGGGCATGGAGGCTTCGTTCTGCTGAACTTGAAGCCTGACTGAGTGCCCAAATGTCTTAAGCCCCAGTCACAATTTTATTTTGTTGAAGATTTATTTTTAGGGTCTCAGAGGGTGAGTCCATGATCATCAAGGAATACATGGTGGCTGGCAGGAACTGGAGCAGAAGCTAAGAACTTACCCCTGATCCACAGCAAGAGACTGACAGCGCTAACTGTGAATGGCATGAGGGCATGAGCAATGGGATCTCTGTGATGCACATCTTCCCAAAAGGCCACACCTCCTAATCTTCCCAAATAGTTCCACTCCCCGTGGCTAAGCATTCAGTACATGAGCCTATGCGGGGGCACTGAAACATCACACTTGGACACGTGTTCTGGGTTGTTGTTGTGGTGGTTTCTTTTTGCTTTATTTTGTTGTTGTGTTTTGCTTACATGTATGTATGCACACCATGAGTGTGACTGGGGTCCAAAGAGGTCAGAAGAGGGCTTCAGATCTCCAAGAACTGGAGTTACATACAGCTGTGAGCTGCCATGTGGGTGCTCGGAACCAATCCTGGGTCCTATGCAACGGCAGTGAATTCTCTTAACATAGAGCCACAGCTCCAGCCCTCACACTTAAGTTCTTTTTAATTAGACTAAATATTTTTATGCATTGAGATTTTTTTCCTCTTTGTGTTTGCTGCTTTACATTTCTGCCTTCCACATGTGTTTTTTTGTATGAAATCCCCTACCATGCAGTTGTATAAAAGCTCACTTGCTCTCTCTTGCATCTGCCACCATGGTGTAAATGCACGTTCACAAAGAACACTGATCCAAGCACTGTCAAAGTACACATTAGAGAGGAGTAGTAATTCCCAAAGTACAGCCTGCACACCCCTGGGGTTCCCGAGGTGCTTTCAGAGGGCCAGAGCAGTCAAGACTATCATTATGATATTGCTAGGATGCTGTTCTACCCCTGTCAGAGTGTTGACGTCTGTGTTGACGGTGCAGCATGAAGCAACGCAGGGGCTCTCCACTGTCTGGACCCTGTATGCCTCACCAGCACCTGCAATAAAGAGTTAGCTGTGTTTGTCGTATAGTGGCCTTAATCTAAAAGTGCTGAAAAGAAGTTTTAGCCAGCCTCATCTCTGAACTGAAAGCAGAGGTACACACAAAACGCTTCAGCTCTCTGCTATACAGAAGCCAGGCGACTGCTGGAGCAGCAGGGGAACGAGTCTTGAGTTTTCTCTGAGACAGTTTTACTGTAGGACTCAGAGCTGGCCTAGAACCCCCAGTTCTGAGTGCCAGAATCACAGTCCTACACCATCAGACCTGGGTCAGTGTCTCCTCAGGAAAGCTATGGCTGTTTATGCTTGAGTGCCTGGTAGACAGTCTCAAAAAAGAACCGGGTGAACACATCACTTAGAAAATGGTTTTCCTCACATATTTATTTTCCAAATGATTAAATCTGAGCTTTAAGCCAAAACTAGAATTTTGAAAAACTTATACCCTTTACCATGACTTCAATTAGTTCCTCAATCTTCACAGATAACTATCTACTCAAAACACAAGGGAAAGCAATGGACCTGAATGTCATGGTGCCCAGAGTTCACCAACATTTCAGATTTCAGTCAGCAACCTTTCTGCATAATCTAAACACTGCTTATTATGTGACTTAAGGAGGCTAGAGAGATGGCTCAGTGGTTAAGAACACATATTGCCCTTGTGGAGTATCTCGTGGAAAGTCAGAATCTGGAAACAATAGGCTGATGGATGTTTATTCAGGGAGAAATCACTCACACCAGAAACAGATGACTGCTGCAGGTTCCTGTCCCAAGAATGCCTCCAGATGCTCTCTGTCTCCAACCAGGAAGTAAGAGAGTGAGCTGGGGTCCAGGACCCCAGACCTAGCCCCCAGGTCAGGCCCACACCTGTCCCCACGCCCCAGTGGGTGTGGTCAGTGCAACAGGTGCGGGCGGAGTGATGTCTCACTACAGCCGAGGACCTGGGTTTGGTCCTAGCACCCACACAGTGGTTCACAACCATCTGTAACTCTAGTTCTAAGGAATCCAACACTTCTTCTGAATTCCATGGGCACCGTGCATATGTGTGGTGTACATACAAACATACAAGCAAAATTAAAAAAAAATAAAATGTGAAGCCAGGTGATGGTGGCACATGCCTTTAATTCCAGTATTTGAAAGGCAGGGGCAGTTGGATCTCTGTGAATTCAAGGCCAGCCTGGTCTACAGAGTGAGTTCCAGGACAACCAGAGCTACAGAGAAACACTGCCTTGAAAAACCAAAACCAAAATGAAAACAAAACAGAAAACATAACGAGTATAGTGGTGTGAAAGAGAAGGGTCCACTATAGGCTCATGTTTAAGTGCTTGTTCAGGAAGGACTTGGCAGTGTGGTCTTATTGGAGGCAGCGTCAAAAGCCCACTCTAGGCTCAGTGCTCTCTCTCTCTGCCTGCTGCCTATGGATCAGAACATAAGGCTCTCAGTTACTGCCCAAGACCCTGTCTGCCTGTGTGCCACCACTCTGCCAAGATTATAAAGCCCTCTGAAACGATAATCCCTCAACTGAATGCTGTTTTCTAAAAGGTGCTGTCTTAGTTAGAATTTCTATTACCTCAGGGAAATACTATAACCAAAAGAATTTGGGGAAGAAAGGATTTATTTGGCTTACACTTCCACATCATAATCCACCATTCAAGGAAGGAAGTCCATCATTGAACAGAATAGGAACCTGGAGGCAGAGGCCATGGGCGGGTGCTGCTTACTGGCTTGCTCCCCACAGCTTACTCATACTGCTTTCTTATAGAACCCAGGACCATCAGCCCACGGGTGTCTCCACACACCAAGGGCTGGGCCCCCCTCCATCAATCACTAAGAAAATGCACTACAACTTTGCCTACAACCAGGTCTTATGGAGGCATTTTCTCAACCGAGTTTCCCTCCTTTCCTTGGTCACGATGCCTCTTCACAGCACAGAACTGTGATTAAGAAAGAAGCTGGAACCAGGACTGGGGCATTGCTGTGACAGGCCTGACCATCCTGCTTGGTGGCAGCATATGGAAGGCTTTGGGATTTTGGAGTAGAAAAGCAGTTGAACTCTTATGTAGGGATTCATGGGCCATCCCAGGAGGCGTCTGGAAGACGGCAGTGCTAAGAGCAATGGGTCCACCTCAAGGTGTCAGGGGGGAAGAACACTGACAGCTGGCCACTCTAGTTATATCTTGGCAAAGAATGTGGCTGCTTTCTGCCCTTGTGCAAAAAATTTTGAAAATTCTGAAATCTAAAGATTTTTGCTTGTTTTGTTTTGCTTTTTGACTATTGAGATCATAGTTCAAAGACTTAGGTTTTAGAATTTGCAGATTAGGAATGCTCAAAAAGTTCATATAAATATTCCCAAATCCCAAAACTCTCAGATCTGTTATACTTCTGGTTCTAAGTATTTTAGGTAACAGATACAACCTGTACTGCCATTGGAGCACAGGCCTGCCGTCTGCCAGCATGCACTCTGGTGGTAGGGACGCGGCTTCCTCCACACTCCTGCCAGCACTTACGCTTCATCTTACCCAGTCTTCTCCAACTTGGTAAGACAGGAAATGCCACTATGACTGGCATTCCCTAGCTAGTAAGACCTGGCATCTGTCCTACAGATGGCCTCCCAGATATGGTCCTTAGAACCACTACTTACCTTTTGTCTGGATTCCTTTACAATCTGGAGGGATAATTTCACAACTAAATACACTTTGAGGATTCAAAAATCTATGTATCTGGATATAAAGTAGAGATTCTTAAGCTTTCCTATGCATAACCAATATTGTACATAGAAACTTAAAACATCCTCTGTCGCTGTACATATGCAAGACATAAACAACAGGATGATGCAGAGATCTTTCTCTATCACCATGTGGTAAATTCACAAGCATTATTGCACCAACTCCAAGTAGATGTCAGTTAACCCAAGAAGTCCTCTATGGACATCACTGATTACTAACAATCGCCCCTTTTTATAGACACCGAAACTAGTAAAAACAGAGAAAATTCCATCAGACTGCTGAAGACCACAGGGCTACTAGCAAGGACTCCCAATAGCAGTTTGTGCAGCTCCAAACCAAGATGACCCTGGCCATCCTCCCTGCGCTGAGCTGCGGTCCCTCACTTCACTGTTGGTAATATGTGCGCATACAAGGGCCAGGCATGTCTTTCTCTAAAGGCTCATTACATCATTTGTAGTGTCTTTAATAAAAATCAAATAATACCAGGAGCTTTAATCACCACTATTGACAACTGTCTTGCCATAACCATTAATAACATGAGCACAATCATCCTTATTACAGGCTTGGTAGCCCTAATCATACCTTACTCTAATTACCCTATCAGAAAGTTACCCTAGAATGGCTTTGAAAGCCATGGAATGTTATGAGGCACAGCCATTCCCATGAAGCACTAAGAGGCAAAAAGCAGCTCAACAGGCTCTTGGGGGAACAGATCCCAAAGCTGAACCAGATACTAAGCTTTCCACAATAATCCCAAATCACCATCAACCAAACAGCATTAACTAAACTGAGAGCCCCTGAGGTCATACATGCAAAGTCACTGGGAGAGAGACACCAGTTCCACACCTACTCCTTCCCAGCCTGCTGTCAAGGTCATCCTCCCTATGCCTTCACAGTTAGTAGTTTGTCTCCCAGCTACTGTGCCTGCTTGAGCATGCACATGTGCGCACGCGCGCGCGCACACGCGCGCACACACACACACACACACACACACACACACAACCAGGATATTGCACAGTTAAATGCCTTGGGTCCTGCTGGCCCCTTTGCCTGCTTTAATAAGACAGAGTTTCTCTGTATTGCTTTGGAGCCTGTCCTGGAACTAGCTCTGTAGACCAGGTTGGCTTTGAACTCACAGATATCCACCTGTCTCTGCCTCCTGAGTGCTGAGATTAAGGTGTCAGACTACTTTTAAGATCACTCTTACAACAAATCATTGAAGCTACTAAATAAAAACTGGGGGGGGGGGGGTGGAGCGATAGCTCAGGGGTTAGGGGCACCCTCTGCTCTCAAAGGAAGCTCACAGCTGTTTTAACTCCAGGTCTAAAAGATCTGATGCTCTGATCTCCATAGACACCTATATTCACTTGTACATACCCCTATGCAGACACACACACCTATATGTAACTAGAAATAATAAAAATAAATCTGGAGCGGGCAGTTGCAGTATATGCCTTTAATCCCAACACTTGGGAAGCAGAGGCAGGCAGATCTCTAAGTTCAAGGCAAGCCTGGTTACAGATTGAGTTCCAGGAAAGTCAGGGATACACAGAGAAACCCTGTCTTTTAAAAAAAAAAAAAAAAAAAAAAAAAAAAAAGAGCACCTTGAAAAATATAAATAAACATCCAAGCAATTTAACTAGAACACAATGAGAGCAGCTGTACTGTGGGTATTTCTCTTCAGACAAGGGTGTTTTCTTCTTTCTAACCCATAAAACCAAACAGAACTAACCATTATGTGGTTGCTGCTCTATATGTGTGTGGCCAGAACAATCCATTTATGAAATCAAAAAACACAGAAATAAGCCAGGCATGGTGGCACACTTTGGACTGTATCTCAGTCCAAAGCCAGCCTTGGTTACATAGTGAGACATGATCCCCCCCTCCATCCTCCAAAAAGAAAGGAAGGAGGTGAAAGAGAGACAGGAGACACAAAGTACGAAGCCCCCGGGGGGAGGGAGGGGGGCGGAGAGATGCCTCGGGGGTTAAGAGCACTGGCTGCTCTTCCAGAGGACCTGAGTTCAATTCCCAGAACATGGTGGCTCATATATGTCTGTAAGGGATCCAATGCCATCTTCCGGTGTGCAGACAATACATCCATATACACAAAATATTATGAATCAATAAATCTTTAAAAACACCCAAGGGCTAGCAAAATGACTCACCAGATAAAGATGAGTACCTTTAACTCCACAAAGCCATCCTCTGGCCACCACACGTGTGCTACAGCATACACAAACCCACACACATCATACACACAATAAAATTTAAAACAATAATTTAAGCAAATAAGGTCTACATTTGCATTAAGCTTGCCAATCTTAAAAGGGGACAGGGTACCTGGAAAAATGGCTCAGGAGTTAAGAGTGCTTGCTGCTCTTCCAGAGACCTCAGTTTTATCCCTAGCACCTGTATTAGGAGGCTCTCAAGCACCTGTAACTGCAGCTACTGGGGATCTAACGTCCTCTTCTGGCCTCTGTGGGTACCTAACACAGGTGGCATACACACGCACACATATAGGAATTAAAAAATACATTTTAAAAAATAAGAGTAGGGGCTAGAGAGATGACTTAGAGATTAAGAGCCCCTTGCTTTTCCAGAGGACCTATGTTCAATTCCCAGAACCCACATGGTGGCTCACAACCATCTGTAATGAGATCTGGTGCCCTCTTCTGGCCTGCAGGGATACGTGCAGGCAGAACACTATACATACATGATAAATAAATCTTTTTTTAAAAGTTAATATGTACAGTTAATAAGTACAATGGTGCAAACCTATACAGTTCCAGCCATTCAGGAGGCTGAGTTCTGTGAATCCTACAACTTGAGGCCAGCCTGGGCAACATAGCAAGACCTCCCATCTCAAAAGTAAATGAAGTTAATTAAGTTAAATTAAAATAAACATTTGGGAGTCACTAGGGGGAACGCAATCACTTGCCAAATTTAACAACATCACAGCCTCTCATAATTCAGCTGCTTGACCATTATCCCCAGCTGGGTACTACCTTCTTTTCTATTGTTCCAAGAAATTCCTGGACTTCACTTTTAATTTTTAAGATACACAAGTAAGTATAACTACACGAACTAAGTATCAGTAGAAAAGACCCATTTAATGGTCAAAGTTAGGTAAGCTGCGAAGTGGGTGGTGGGACAGCGGTACCACCAAGGGACCACAGACAAGTCAGCAGGGTACAAACAGCACCATCTCCACCATGGAAGATGATTTAATACAGCTCCCATCATAGGGATCTCTCGATGCCTTCCGAGATAAAAACTTCAGGGTGCTAGTTAAAAAAACAAAATAAAAAACCCTCAAACTTGAGACACTCAAGGGATAACTCACCAGACTTAATTTTATAGTTTTCTTTCTTGTTTATATATACAAAGGACAAAAATTAAAAGGAATCAGACTTCTTAGGGTGAGCATATCATCTCTGATAAAGAAAGCATTTCTAAGATCACACAGACTCAAAAAGATGGGCTTGATTTTGTTTGTGGTGCTGCTTGCTTTGTTGCAGAGACCTCACTAGGAAAGGTAGGTCAGCCTGTCTCAGGCCCTGCAGCGCCTTCGGGGTGTGCCCCCACATCTCAGCAGCCCCTGACCCAAGGTCTCACCACAGACCATTCTCAAGAGGCTTTGTTGTCAGCCTATGAGTAATCCTGTCAGTAATAGAAATGTCAGTTTCATGGGCTAAAGACAAGGCTCAGCAGTTAAGAGCACTGACTGCTCTTCCAAAGGTCCTGAATTCAGTTCTCAGCAGCCACGTGGTGACTTGCAACCATGTGTAATGAGATCTGGTGTTCTCTCCTAGTATATAGGCACACATGCAGGCAGGACACTATATGCATAATAAATAAATGCATCTTAAAAAGAAAGAAATTTCATGGTTCCACCCCCATTGCATTGCATTTACAAATTTAAACTTTTGTTACGATTTTTGTGTTTTGTTTTACTGAGACGGTATCACCTTGTATCCTTAGGTGGTCTGAAACTCACAGAAATTTGCCTGTCTCGGGCTCCAAAGTGCCAGGTTTCAGGCACCATACCCAGCTAAATATATTTTTTTAATATAACAATTCCTGACCTAAGAACTCGTGTTATAAAATTTTCCAGACTAAAAATGGCATGGTGATATATACCCACATCCCAGCTCTCAGGAAACCAGACTGAGCTACACAGTAAGATACTATCTTTGTCCTGGACTATGGTTACAGTAGTGGTTGCCTAACATTAAAGTCATGAATTTGAGCCCCTAGCAAAACAACACAACACAACTTGAAAAATTTCTAGAGAGTCCAATGATACATATACAAGGGGGTGAGTAGAGATGGCTCAGAGGTTAAGGACACTGACTGCTCTTCCAGAGGACCAGAGGTCAAGCCCTAGCACCCACATGGCAGCTCACAACTGTCTGTAACTTCAGGATCCAATACCCTCACACAAACATACATGCAGGCAAAACACCAACGTGTAAACACATACACACACAGAATATATGACTGATGTTATCATGAAAAGCAATTAAACTGTATAAATGCACTTCACAACAGAGCTAGCTAATGGTTAAATCTATCCATACTACAGTTAAAGAGCCTTCAAAACATATAGTAAAGGCACCAGGTAAGATCATATTATAAAGTTTTTTTTATAGCTGGGTTGTGGTGGTGCAGTCCTTTATTCCCAGTACTTGGGAGGCAGAGGTAGAAAAATACACATACATACACAATTAAATGTAAGGATGTCTCACTATGAAGGCCAGGATAGCCCACAACTCACTATGTAGACCAAGATGGCCTCAAATTCAGAGATCCAGTGGTCTCTAAGTGTTGGAATCAAAGGCATTTCCACCATGCCTCTCTGAAAATAAATAAAAGGACTTATTTTTCCTTGTGGTTGCTTTTTTTTTTTTTTTTTAACCATTTATTTCCATGAGTAGCACACATGGAGGTCAGGGAATGGTTTATGAACATCAGTTCTCTCCTTCCATCACATGGTTCCTGATCAAACTCGGGTCACAATGCTTGTGACCACCCTTGTGACTTTTCATCCACGGAACCATTTCATTCACAAGCCCTTACATATTGTTATTGTTTTTAAATGAAGATGTTTCTATCTTTATCTTTATTTATATGTATGCGTGTTTTGTCTACATTTAAGTCTATTCTTCATGTGCACGCCTGGTGCCCTTGGAAGCCAGGAGAGGGAGGGCATCGAGTCCCTGATTATAAAAATGTGGGTTCTGAGAATAGAACCTAGGAAGAGGAGGAGTAGAGGAGGAGGAAAGAGAGAAAGAAAAACTTTGAGTTCATTTTTCAGATAGGATATCACTTTGTAGCCCAGGCTGGCCTCACCTCCCAAGTGCTGGGATCCCAGGTGTGAGCTGCCACACCCAGATGCCAGATGTAAATGAGTAGGTGATAAGAAACACAACATTTGCCATCACCTCCAAATCCAATCTACCTCCATCCAGTTTTCACCGGGCCGGTATGACTGTGCTTTACACGAAACATGGTCCCACAGGAGCCATGGAGGAAAGAAACCCTCTCTGGCCTCCACTTTCTCACCCAGAGCTAGAACATTATCTAGAGAGTTAGGTTCAGAGCACTTGCTGCTCTTTCAGAAGACCCAGGTTCAGTTCCCAGCTTCACGACTGGCTGTAATTCTAGTTTCAGGGAGTCCAATGTCCTTTTTTTGGCCTCCAAGAGCACAACACACATGGTACACATACATACATGCAAAACATTCACACATACATATATAATAATAAATCTTTATTAAGAAAGAACGAGAAAGAATGAAAAAAAGAAAGACAGACAGACTACTATGCCCCTTTATTACATGGGATTAGGATTCAAACCCAAAGCATATCCCACATCCTTTAGGCTATACATACTACAGTTACAGGCTCTTGAGACTCTTCTCCAAGGCTCCTAACCATCAACAACAGTAGGAATTAAAGAGACAAGCCAGGACAAACAGGCACCATTTTATATCCTAAGAACATATTCCCGCAGTCACACTCAAGGGAAAAAGTTGGGGTTCTCTATATACCCTATTCTCACTCTCAGCTGCTACCCCTGGTTTGTTGTTGTTTTGGGGTTTTAGAGACTGGGTTTCTTTATCTGAGTCCTGGCTGTCTTGAAACTTGCTTTCTAGAACAGGCTGGCCTTGAACTCAGGGATCCACCTCCCTCTGCTGGAATTAAAGGCATGAGCCGCGATGCCAGACTTTGGTTTCCTGCCTGCTGTCTGAGCTGGGTGTGGTAGCACTCGCCTATGATCACAGCGCTGGAAAGTGCCAGGCATTCAGGGCCAGCTATGGCTCCATGAGCCCCTGTCTCCAAAGCCAAACAAACTAGAATTCCTGAATGTTTTCGCTCTGTAATAAACTGTGCTTCCCCACTACTTTGAGCTCTCGAAAGGAAGACTGTAACAAGCCAACCCTTCAAAGACTTCCAAACTTCAGAAACAGCAAGAAAGCAGATGTCTCTGCCCTGACTTGTCCCCACAAACACCATAGGGCTGCTGGAAATCCTCAAGCCACTTGAGGATTTGGGCAACTTCATGGGGAGAGTGATGTCAGGCTAGGCAGGGCAAGGGGGTCAGTGGGGGTATTGTGGGCTGGCCTCCTCACCCAAGGCTCCGTGGAGAATCCTCTAGTAAAGCAACTAAGCACAGAATTTACTCTGCATCTCTTTAACTTTCCTTCCTGAAAACAGAAGGTGTCTAATACACTGAGAAAGTAGCACTTTTTTAAAAGCAGATTTTTTTAATTGTGTGTGTGTTGTGTAAGTATATGCAAGTGCATGTGGAGGCAGGAGTTAACCCAAGCAGCTGGAGTTACAGGTGGTTATGAGACCGAGTTGAGAATCGAATCCGGTCCTTTAGAAGAGTGACGTCTGCTCTTAACCTTGTAACTGGCAAGCCTGCTCTTCAGCCCCAAATAGCATCTTACTGATGAAAGAACTTACATAGACAAACACAAGTCTTGACAGGAAGCCAAGTTCCTCAAGAGCTAAGTAAGGAAGCACTTCATTCGGGCAGCTAAGGTGGCCATTAAAGACGGAATTCACAACTGAGGAGCCTGCTCTCATCTAAGATGAGTTTTCAAGGATGAAAACTAAGGAGGAATGTGGGCACTTTCAAAAGATCGTATTTCTTGTGCTGTAAGTTTTATGAGTAAAACGAAAAGAATGCTTAACTTCTCCCAGCACCCAAAAATAACCAAATGATTAAAGTGTTTTAAAGAGCTAGGTATGGTGATGCATAGCTATAACCCCAGCAGTAGGGTAGGCTGTGACTAGAGATTGTAGAGTCCTAGGCCAGCCTGGGTAACAGAGTAAGACACTAACTTAACGAATTATTAAAAACTATCTTATTCTACCCATAATGGCTTGAACAACAGTTTCTATCCCTGCTTGTCAAGTCATTATACTCTATAGTAGATCTGAACTTGACCTCAGTCATTTGTAACCTAAGATAGCATTTGGAAGATTTTCCAATGTATGTTAATAAAAAGGAGCATGATTTGTCTGAGAAACTGATCTCACAGCCACCTGAAATACACCAGGCAACAGGTCCTGGCCAAATGTCACAAACAGGTCTTGTCTGTTGAGCAAGATGATCTACTAGAGTTAGGGAACTCTTCCAGCTCTAACTCATAAATTATATTTCTAGAAATTAGGAAGACAACCCAAAAGCCTATTAAATGAAACCTGGAAGAAAGGCAATTTTCCAGATCATTGTCATAAATCCATCCACTTATAGCACTGCCAGAAGATTCATTTATTTTGGTTAACTGGATGTGGTTTTGATGTCTTTAATCCCACACTCTGAAGACAGAGGCAGGTGGATCTTTAAACTGGTCTACAGAATGAGTTCCAGGAGAGCAGAGCTACATAGAGAGATCCTGTCACGGAGAAGGAGAAGAAAAGATTTTATTTTGGGCCAAAGAGATGGCTCATATGCTGGCTCACAACCATCTTTGATGGGAGATGCCATTGTGTATATATGTTTCTCATACTGGTTAATAATAAAGCACTGTTGGCCAATAGGAAAGGAAGATAGGAGGGACTAGGAGACAAGGAGAAAATAGGAAGTTGGAAGGAGGAGCAAGATGGAGAGTCAGAAGAAAGCAGTATGCCGCCGGCTCCCCGGTAAGAGAAATACATAGATCAGCAAAAATGGGTTAATAATTAAGATAGAGCTAGCCGATAAGAAAATAGTAACTGGCCAACAGTATAATATCTAATACAGAGTCTCTGTGTATTATTTGGGGCTGGCGCGGCGGCAGGACAAGACCAGGCGGCAGGCGGAAAAACCCATACACGTTACACATCTTACATAATTCTTTTACATTTCTTTATTTTATGTATGAATGTTTTGTCCACATATGCCTATGTCCATCATATGTGTGATTGGTGCCTATAGGTCAGAATGAGGTACTGGAATGATGGGTAATCATGAGCATCATGTAGGTGCTGGGAATCAAACCCAGGTCCTCTGCAAGAGCAGCAAATGTGCTTAACTGTTGAGCCATCTCTTTAGCCCCAAAGGCTGAGATTTACCACCATCTCCACTCACATCTTCATCTACATCACAAAACTCTTCAGTAGTACCCAACACAGGTGATTACACCCTCCTTTGCCAAAGTCTATTTTACTTTTCCTCAAAACACTACAGATCATGGTAAGAAGAGGTTTTTTGGGTTTTTTTTTGTTTGTTTGTTTGTTTGTTTTTTCTATTAAAGGTACTAAGCCTAATAAGGATCCTGAAAGCTGGGCATGGTAGCACATGCCTTTAACCCCAGCATTCGGAAGGCAGAGGCACAATTTCTGTGAGTTCAAGGCCAGTCTGATCTACAGAGCAAGTCCAGGATAGGCTCCAAAGCTACAGAGAAACCCTGTCTTTGGGGGTGGGGGAGGAGTTCAGTACTGCAAATTGAACCCTGGACTTCTATATGATAGATAAACTACCACTAGGCTACACCTTTGATCCAAATTTCAGATATTTTATGTTCCAAGCACTTGAATCCAATAACCCTCTTTAGCAGAAATGGCATCAATTTCAAAGTATTTACCAAATACATGTTAAGACCCAAGATAATCCTGAGTCACACAGCAATTTTAAAGCCATCCTTGGAAGAAAAGAAGAGAGCCTATCCAAAAAAACAATGGTCTGAGATATAGCCCTGAGGTAAATAGAGCACTTTCTAGACTGACTGCAGTCCCCAGCAGCAGGACAATAGTGTAAAGACCACCACTGCCCATCAACTCCTCCCTTGATGATCAAGCACACCTTCGCCTTATCTTTCTTGCATCTAGTCTGGTCTGGTGAATTGCCCTAATTAATGGACTGAGGCAGAGACAAAAATGTGGCAATCTCTGGGGGGGGGGGGGGGCCTGTGGCTAACTCCATGAGATAGCACCTGGACAAAGCTCTTGCAGGGATAAGCACCCAGAGGCCAGGTATGGGAGTGACTCCTCTAGGACTGTTTTACCCAACTTCAGTAACCACCCAAATGACATGTGGGGGAGAAGCAACCACACAACAGACCCAGGGAGACACAGGAAAGATCAATCGTGCTGAGTGTTGAGGGCATACACCTGTGAACACAGAGTCCCAAGAGGTTAAGGCAGAAGGCTCTCCAAGTCAACCTGCATTACACAGTGTGAGATTCTATCTCTTAAGAAGCTAAAGAGGGCTGTGGATGGGACACACCCATGACTAGACTGCTTGCCTAGTGCACACAAAGCTGTGGGCTCAGCCCCCAGCACACAGACAGGCCATGGTGGCAGATGCCTATAACCAGCATTCGGGAGGTAGAGGCTGGAGGATCAGAAATTCAGGACCATCCCTCTGCTACACAGCAAATGTGGACTGAGCCTGAGAAACAAGAGATGCTATCTGTTCCCCCCCCCCCCGGAAATTATTTGAACAAGTAAGCTTCTCTATAGTTTGCTGGGCAGAATATGCAATACCATGACTGCAACATACTCTACTCCCTAAACAATTATTAAGTGACAGTAAAGTCAGATATTTTAAGAACTTCAATCATGCATGTGGAAATACACCCCAGTATTCGAGGCCCCCCGGGAACCCAAGGCCAAAAAACTTAAGAGTCTGCAGCCAGCTTGGGTTATAC
This sequence comes from Phodopus roborovskii, assembly GCF_943737965.1. Lineage (NCBI taxonomy): Eukaryota > Metazoa > Chordata > Mammalia > Rodentia > Cricetidae > Phodopus > Phodopus roborovskii. The sequence goes on along the minus strand of NW_026126571.1, from coordinate 25,598,816 downwards.
AGCAAGATTTGGCTTCAAAAGAAAAACCAACAGCACTTGATCCTTTCTCATCTTATCTACTACAGTTTTCTTGACAAATTCAAACTGTTTCTTAATCAAGTTAAATGGTCTCAGGATAATTCTCTAAAACATGTATAGTTGTTGCAGTATAAGTCCGCCCTTTAGAACAACAAAATTCACAGGCCATGTTAATATTTGCTGCTATTTATGCACCAATACTAAGCCCTTACAGGGCAGGGTATCAGGTCATGATAAATTACAATCTTAATTTCAATAGAGCTTTCCAAAGTTAAGCCTGCCACCAGCCTTCAAGCAAATCCTGGCAGTACAAGCCACTTTGTAAATATTGGACGTGTGGGGCAGAATTCCTAACTAAGAATGCCAACCCTTTGGTCACTGCTACCACAGTGCCACCTCCTGTCTTGTGACTCTGGAAGCTTGAATCAGAGGCAACAGTCGATAAAGGAAACAGAGCTAAGAATAGCAGGGCTACACCATCTTTCCGCCTCTCCTTCCTCCCAGACCAAACCAACTGCCAGAGTCAGTGAATGGATAATTCATACCTTTCAAAAATTAGCTACTGCTAGGAAAGCTGCTGTCTGAATGCTGCTAAAGGCAACTGCAAAAGAGTCCCTCACAAAGACGGAGGTGGTTCAACAGCTTCACTTTAATTCAAGACCCCAGCCCTGTGACACACAAACACAGCAGCAAGGCTCACAAAGGGCTTCAAAGCATGGTAAAGATAACTTCCCACTCGCGGACGGCCTGAAAGTGGTACACAGGAAAAAGGCGGGGACGCTACTGAACTACAGAAAATGTCAAGTCAAGCTCCTCAGAGAGAAAGCATCACGTTTCTGTAATTCCAAAGGCATTTTTAAATTGTAAGCCTATCTGAAAGCCCATTTGCTTCTAGAAAAGTGGCAAAACCCGAGAACAAAGTATGCCCCTTGGACTTTGTCCCAACAGCACCTGGCCTGAGCACAGAGTCTCAGTAACCACACAGGTCAAAATCAAGAGCCAAAATCAGAAGCCAGGCCCCCAGCTCCCACTGGCTCTGGAAAGTGTCATTATCTCACTAACAGCTTACTCAAGAGTTGCTGTGAACAAAAAACATGGGAGAAGCGTCTAGCGTTTCGTTTCTAAAAATTCTGTTAAAGCCAAAGTAAGAAATCAAACTGTATCCAGCAAATAGGAAATTAAAAATAAAAATTAGAAGAAAAAAATCCTACAGCCACAACCACTGAACTAACAGTCACACGCTGGTAATCTTAAGTTATGCACTCAAAAGATAACTGCTTAAAAGTTCTTTCCCAACCAAGTTCCTTAACATTAAACCTCAAGTATCTACATGTGTGAGAAATTCCACAATTCAAAAGTAAGGCTTATCTGTTCCACGCTGCTAAGGAGGAACTCTACCTGTGTTTAAATGTTCAGCATTGAAAACAGCTTTTGCCCCACAGTCAGCAGTTACCAGGCCCACCCTCCCCACCCCTACCCTCTACCCCTCCCCCCCACAAGGGGTATGCTGCCTCGTCCCATACAAAAGCAATATGCTAGCTTTTAAACAGCCACTTACAGTGTGAATTTAAAACCCAGTAATTTCTATAATGCTCTACTCAACTGACGTCATGAGCACAAGCTTCCAGTATCAAAGTGAGTTGTTCCCTTTATCTTCTTATTAAGAACACGAAGTGCCACAAACTACTTTCCTGGACCCAGCTTGGTGCACATTAACTCCAACATCCTATAATTTCTCTCCTTTATTCAAATGTTCATAACTGAGGTTAAGAACTAAATCACACGTTGAATAAAGTATGAGTAGACTATGAAAATATGAAAACTCTCACAAGTCTGTAAGGCGTGGAAATTGAACTGAAACCACCGTGTCTCGGATCTGCAGCATCAGCAACTTTACCATTCCTTCCCTGTGCCCAGCAGCCCACAACATAACAAAAACAGGGCAGCGGTGCCATTTATATAAGCACACAGGGCGTCCAGAAGCCCTCAGAAACCAGTGACTCTTACAAACATTCTTCTACAGTCCTTCCTAGGTAAAACTATTTCCTCACTCACGTCATGTCCAAGGGGGGAAAAAAAAAAAGAGTCCTGCTCTGGAAGCTACCAAGCCTTCCTAAGCCTTATCCTTAGAATCTGGGTCTGATGGTGTAATACCATCTCCTAGTCCAAAGCAATCTTCTCTTCTGGAGACAGGCATCCTCAGGCCCTGTGCACTCTGCTGTAATCTACAACAGAGGGGCATCTGAATGCAGAAAAGCCACATTCCTTCCACATTCCCTTGAGACTTCAGTAATGGGGAACTAAGCTTGGTTTGAACCAAACTCAACAATACCCCTTCCTGAAAGGGTCCCGCCCAGCTCAGCTTGCAGTGAGAGCTAGGCTAGCCTGCAAAGCATCCAATCACCTCTGTGCTTGCTGCTCTCCTGTTCATCCATCTCAGAGTGCTGCCAGAAGCATTCCCTAGCAGCCGCCTTCCCAACATGCCTTGCAAACAGGTATAAAGGTATAAAGGCCATTACCCTACAAGTGGGCGTGCCTGCCTCAGGTGTCCATATCATGGTGAAAAATGACGGCTAAGCACAACAAAGTATCCCAAAGTTCAACAGGCTACCTTGGCAATCTATTGATCTGACTGAGCTTTGTAATCAACTCACTATCAAAGTAATCCACACCAGAGCCACCTCTTAACCTTGCCATAGGTATGAGCATGTGGCTGCCAGGTCACTTCTTGGCCTTCTTCCAGAGCCCAGGGAGACGATGGAAGAGTCCAGATAAAGAAAGCTGCACAATTTCAAGGTTCAGTTAAAATGAGTCCTAATATAGATGGAAAGTAAATTCCCATGCAGATTTAAAAAAAAAAAAAAAAAGTAGGCTCTTCTTAAGGCATTTCAGTAAAAGATTTCCAACACTCAATTGCTCTCAAGTCAGAAACAAAATGTCCTCAGTTTCCTTCCCTGTGCTAGCAATACAGAATTTTAAATCCTAAGCCTTTTGGGAGTTGGGGGGGAGGGTGAGGGGAGAGTAGAAAAGCTCCTTTTGTTAACAAACTGAAGAAGCTTCCAGTAAGCATTTGTTCCTACTTGCTACATCTGTCTGGGACCTTTCTAAAAGAGGAACCCTGCACATTCAAAAGTAACAAGTAACTATTTTCAGTCTAAGTAAAGCTTTCAGGAGTAAGACTAGCAGTTGTTACCAAAGTTCCTAAATCAATTCTCCACACCTGGGAAGACATTAAGAAAAGCAGAGGGCACAGCAAATGGAGTCCAGGACATTAACTGTGTACCAGAAAAACTCAAGACATTTAATGTTTTCAATTCCAAAAGGTTCCTTTGATTATAACCGTTTGCCCTTCCTGGCACTGGAACCCAAGGCCTCTGGCACGGTAAACAAGCATTCTACTACAGAGCTACAACACAACACCAATCTTTTTGCTCACTTTTAATTCAACAATTGACAAAAACCAAGAAGTGGAGATGTAGTGCCTGCCGGCATAAATGAAGCAAGCACTGGACCGATCCCAAGCACAGAGGGGAGAAATCAGCAAGAACCAAGATATTTTGGACAAACATGAAACCAACTAACACACGTACAGTAATTTTCATTTTTTTCAAAACAGCTGATTCACAGGCTAGGTCTCTAAACTTAAGGGCACATGATTTGTTCCTCAATTGTTTAAATTCCTATGAAGCCAACATCAACTTAATACTTCTCACCCACACCTATTTTAGAAGATTTAAAAACAAACAAAAAAACTTTTATTCTACTACATGAAATACCTTGACCCCTACCAAAATTCCTTAACCGGAACTAAATCAGGTTGCTCAAGTATCTTTCCAGTTATCTTAAGGGAAATTAAACAAGTACTTAAAGAATATCTACAAATACCCACTCCAGTTTATTTCTAAAACCAGGAATGTGAAATGATTCGGGTGGAGAGATTCATTCAAAACAGTCCAGAGCATTCTTCCTGCCCTCCACCTCTACGGGGCAATCCATCCCCTTCTGTCTTCCAGAGCACACACTCACAAATACCTAACCAGACACACAGTCCTGGTTTAAATGAACTCCAGGCTTATTGTTTGGTCCAGGTTAGGAAGGGGATGGCGGGCAGAAGGGCAAGACAGGAACCCTAACCCCACCTTGCAAAACCCAGAAGGGCATAGGGTTACCTTCAGCCTTTCCAGTTCAGAGTTGGGTCCAGAACTGCCCTGTGCCAGAGCAAAGAGAGCCATTTCTCCCAAAAGTTTCAGTAGTTAAAACTGCCTGCAAATATTTGTAAAGTTGGCAGCTACAGATGCTCTCAGAGAGATCCCACTGAAGACTGATCTCCCAGCCTTCACTGTCTCTGGTTATTTGCAAGCAAAAACACACCAAAGGCAGGAGCTGAACAAAGGCGCTGTTTGCAGAAACTTTGGAGTGTTTGAAAGGCTGCAGGACGCCGGCATGGCATTCACTCTCTGTATTCCAATGGCCGCAGGCTGGCGAGTGAACCAGGGCAAAAGCAACTGTGTTCCTCCTCTCCCAGAAGCACCCACCACTGCGGACTAGACCCCCACATCCGTCCTGGCCCTGCCTCCTAAATCCCCTAAGTTCCCAAAGACTGTTTTGCCCGTTGAAACTCCGGTTTCCTATTGAAGCGAGTAGACCTGCTCTGACAAGAAAATGTAGCTGCGAGAGCTTCCTTGACGAGCTTTTATAACAGCAACAATAACCCAGAAGCAGGGGCCATAGACAAGCCCTCGATTACTTCCCAGAATTATCAACGCGCACACACACCTGCCATAACTTTAATGCAAAAGGAAAATCAGCAAGCTCAGCCGCGGCCCCTGCGTGTAAGCCTGAGTGGTGCTAGTTTTCATCTGTGTCCAGTGATTTCTCTCTACAAGGCGGTGAGAAAAGGGTAAATCAGCTCACCTCTGCCTTTTGGGGACCGAGTGCTCAACTTCCATCGGCTTCCCGTGCAGTTCCATTTTACCTGTGGACACACAAGAGGCGAGACGAAAGGCTAGATTCAGCCGCTCTCCCCTCCTTGAAACCTGCAGTCTTTAAGAGAAAACAGCCCGCTTCGGGGACCTAGCGTGGGGCCCCAAGATTCCCAACCGGCTCAAGGGCAAGGGAGGAGCAGGGCACCCTTAGGGTGGGTGTGGCTTTTTAACTTGCAGAAGGCTAGGAAGGGAGACCAATAGTCACACTCACCACTTGGGTTGCATTTTCGATTCCTGACCCCCTCAGAGGGCCACCCAGCAACCCAGGGTCTGCAAAAGGGACACCCCCCCCCAACAGACAGCCTGCGATGGGGGCACGCGGCCTTCTTCCTGGTCCACGTCCAGGCTGGCCTGGAGTATTGGGCGGTGGGATGGAGGAGCCCGGGTGCCAGGAGGGGCTGGGGCGGCCGGGGTGCTGGTCAATACGCGCTGACCAGGCAAGGCGCCGGCCTCGAGTCCAGCTGGGAAACCGAAAGGCGTCCGCATCGGCTCTCCCCCTCGGGCGTCCGGGCAGAGCGCGCCCGGGCCCGGCCCGTGGCGCCGCGCGTGGCAGGGCTGCCGTTCTGGCGACAGCCGGCCGCCGCCGCCCACCTGCCCCTTTCGCTCCAACGACCCCGCGAGGTGGACGCGGCTGGGTGGAGCGGGACCCCTGGACGCGGCCTCCCTCGGGCGTGGGGCGAAGGCCACTTTCTGTTCTCCACCGCCGGGGGGACAGAGAGGGCCCGCCGGGCGTCCACGCTGGGCCCCGAGGCCCGCCTGGCCCGGCCTGCAGCACGCGCCGCGCCCCGGCGGCTGACAGCGCGTCGTCCCCCCCTCCCCGCAATCCCGGCCCCGGATGGCAGCTGCGGGATGGGGACGCCCAGACCACGCGCTCGGGCCCCACCTGAAAGCGCCTCGATGGCCTTGAGGGCCCAGCCCTCGTCCGGGCAGTCCACGAACGCGTAGCCCGTCTTCACCAGGAAGGGGCCGGCCACCGGGATCTTAGCGTCCTTGAAGACACTTTCCAGGTCCGCGGGGCCGGCATGGTCGCTTAGATTCCCGATGTACAATTTGTTCATTGTGAAGACGGGTTGTTTTAAAAACCGAGGAAAAGGCTAAATTAAAAGCACCCACGGCGGTGGATGGAGCCGGTGGGTTTTGTTCCTCTCTTCTCGCCTTTCAAACCCACACACAGTGACCTGAGCACGGAAGCGGCGGGCGAAAACCAGATCCCAGGGTCCTTTTTCCTCTTCTGGGTATTAAAAAAAAGAGAGAGAAAGAAAAAGCCTAGCGACGAGCCCAGCGTCGAGTCTTCCTAACTCTGGGGAGGAGGCGGGATTAGCGAGAGAAAGGAGGAGGCGCGGGGGGAAACTACTTTTTGTCTCTTCCTCCCCAACCCCTTTGGCAGCGGCCAGCGGGCTGTGAAAATATCACACTACGTGGGGCAGGCGCCGCCTCCCCGTAAAAAAACCCCGAGGGGTGACTGGCAGCGGCGAAGGGAGTGGGGCGGGGGCAGCCGCTCCGAGTGTCCGGCTTTTTGAATGAGCCACGTGTTCAAACTACAAATCAACGTCTCACGTGAGGAATCCCAGCGCCTCAATTAGAGTGGGTTTCGGAGAAAAGGAAAAAAAAAAAAAAACCAACCAGAGAACGAGAGGAAGAGGGGGAGGGGAAGCGAGATTGGACGAGGGACCCCGAGCCGGGGAGGGGGCGGAGAGCACCGAGCCGCAGCCGCCGGCGCGGGCCGCGATTGGCACGGCGAGTTTCGAAAGGGTCCTAGCCTCGGAAGGGTCAGACGGTCGATCCTTTTTTCTTAGGGCGAGGAAGCGGTTAAGGGGTCCCGCCGTTGCAGTTACCGTAGTTTCAACCATTCGATTTTTGAAAATATGGGTCACTTAACAACGAAACCTGGATGGCAATCTCGAACTCGCGCGGTGGCTTTGATGACGAGGGAAAGTGGAACCCGGAGCAGAGCGCAGCTCCCCTCGCGGGCCCCGGGCACCGAGCGAGCGGGGCGGCCCGGGCCGGCGTGGGGGAGGGGAGCCGGCGTCCTGGGCGGGTGTCTGCGCGACACCTCCTCCGCCTGCGCTCCGGGTGGCTCTCCGCCTCGCCGTTCATTGGCTGTTCGGCTGCGAGAAGGCTCTGGATAAATGAGGCCGGGGGCGGGCTGGCCGCGTGGGGGAGGGGCGCGGGGCGGAGGCTGCGGGGCTGGGGTGGCCGAGTGGGAAAAGTCGGTACTTAAAGGGAAACCCTCGCTTCCTGTGGTTTCTCGAAGGGGGAGGGTCGGGGAGTACTGCTACTTTTATTTAAATAATTTTAGTTAGAGAACTTGGGACTCTCATAGAACCCCGCTCAGCGTCAGCCCTAGGTGGTGGCCGCGCTAGGGAACTGTTTCTCGGCTCTTTCTGCCTTCCGTTGACCGTGCGAGCCATTCATTATTTTCCCTGTAGGTAATGAGCACAATGGTGGTTGGGGGGTTGGGTCTGGGCCCGGTGGAGCCTTCCTGAGCCTACAAAATGTGAGCTGGAGAACAGGGATACGGAAAAAAGCCAGTGCCCCTGTCCTTGTGGGCACCTTCGACCGTGTTTTAATGGTTGTGTGCTCTACTCAAAAGGTGTCACAAGATAACTTGTGATATATTTTTAGCAGGTATTTTATGGAAAAGATAAATTGGGTTTTGATGACTGAAATTAAGTTCTGTGTAGCCTGGAAACATGGACAAAATTCTAATGTTTTGCTACTTTTACTAATAGAAAAATGTGAACAGAAAATACGTGCTACATACTTCAAACTCTTCAGCAATTGGTAATTTGGTATGGTGTACTTCTCTTTGTCAAAAACCTTATTAACACTAAAGTGAATCTCTCAAAGAAAACACGAGTAGCAGTTTATTTTTAAAACGTGGAATTATCGTCAGAGCTAGATTATTTGCATTTTGTCTTTTAAAAGGAACTTACAATTTTGTGTTAAGTAACCGGAAAGTGTCAGACCATCCATTTTAAATGCAACTGTTCTTTCTAACAGGTTTTTCTTTCCTGCCAAGCAAACCCAACTGTATAAATGTAAACATATTTTAACAGTATTTTCACCTAAGCTTAATTTAGTAAAATGGTCTTTATGAGATGGGGCAAATGTGTACTTCTCACACAGTGTTAGAATTATTGGAAATCTGTAAAGAACACTTTGGAGGTGAAATTATTTTTTTGGACAAGTTTAGCTATTTAAAAGAGCTCTTCTTTGCCTTCTTGCTTTTTGAAAGAGTAACAGCTCTCAAGGAAAATAGGTATCCCTTTAGCTTCTATGGCATTCAAAATGTCAGTATAAAATTTATGAATTTGTTTTTTGTAATACTTCATTCGTGTAACTGAAGCCTAGCTGGAGAAATGTTTTTATTCGTAATACTAGCTTTTTTGAAATCCCTTTAAAAGAATCTGATCATATAACCTAGCAATTTTTCCTAACAACAAATTGGTCAGCTTGCTACCAAGTTGTACTGTTTTTCTGGATTAGCTGTATTTGGTTTGATTAAAAATAAGAACTAACGAAATAACTTATTTAAAAACATGGGATAAATCACTTATTTTTTCTATAAATATTACCCCATGGTTGTCTGTCATTGTCAAACAAATATTAACAGCTGGAATTTAAATCAAGTGTGTGGCGTTTGAATGAATATGTTCTGGGCTCCTGTGAATTTAATATTATTGTAACAAACTGGATACTCTGTCTAGGACCTTAACACTCCAGTAGTAATAAGTTGAGACAATAAAAAGAGAGGTGGAATATAGCCCACTTCCAATCCTCTAAGCATTTGAGCGGTAAGTATATACTCTGGCAAAATTAAAAACCAAAGTAAAGCAAAAAACTAGCTAATTGGTAATTAGCTTTTCGAGCGCAAACAAACAAACAAAAAAAACCTTTGAATTTTCCAGAACCAATATGAAGTCGGTGTAACTCTTCAAATTCGTAAATTGTGTCGATACTTTGACTCATATTTTATGTAGACGACTCCAGATTCTTCAGCAATTGTAGCTTCCTAATATTAATTCCACGAAAGAAGGACCCTCACCCATGTATTTACCCATTCGACAGCTACATCTCTTCTACTGACCTGAAAAAGTAAAAGTGTTTGATTTGCCTGGAAGGTTCGTTACGGTTGCTGTATCCACAGGTTGTGAGCTGAGGCTGGGTAGGCAGAGCAGAGGGCGGCCCTGGGGCTCCCCTGCCCCGGCCTGACACCCTCACGCCGGTGGGCATCTTTCACTCTTCCCGAGAACCGCTCCCCTGATCCCTATTCAAACCAGTGGCGAGAGCACTAACTGCTCTCACTCCAGAGTCTGTCACTCCTATCTGTATTAAACATGGTGTCCCGGAGCTGAGGAGATGGGGTGGTTTGTTTCCCTTCTCCAGCTCGGTGCAGAGAGGGCGAGCCCCTCGTTGGCCGCTGCCCGCCCTGGAGCCCTGACCATCCGACCGCATCCACGCGTGGGGCCTGCGTATGACCCTCGAGGAAGGCGAATGCTAGAGGATGCTCGGTCTCCACGGAGAGGGAACGAAGGCTGTGTCTGCTCCGCAGGGGCGGGACGGGCTGGGCGGCCGCCGATGGCGCGGAAAAGCGGCCTAGGGCGGAGCTCCGACGCGGAGCCACACCCACCGCCCCGCAGAACCCAGGCCCGCACCCGACGCCGGGAGAGCCCCGCCCTCGCGGGAGCCGCTCGGCGATTGGCGGAGGCAGCGAGCCTATGGTCGACAGCTACCGCCTCCGGAATCTTTGCTGGTCTCCACCCATTGGCCCTTGGGCCGCCCCTGTATTTGCATATTTTGTGGCGCGAAAATAACCCTTTGCTCCCTTGTTGGCTGTGCTGTGGGTGAGGGGTGGGCTTCCGCTCGCAGCGCCCTGGCCTTTAACTGCTCGCCCCCAGGCCCGCTGCGCGTGGTACGCGCGGCCAACTTGGAGGTCGGGGTTTCGCACGCGCAATGCCGCTGGACTTTTCTTTTAGGTCTTCGAATATAAACGTGTTTTTTCCTCTTTTTTTTTTTAACTTTTTAAATTTTTTTTTTCATTTAAAAGAACCACACAATCAAACGTTCCCAGGTGCCTGAACTTAACCAATCCTCTAGAGAACTCGTCCAGCCCCCTCCCTACCCAGCTCCCTTTGTGGTCCGCAGGGTTGTTTCAAGCAAAATCAAACCACCTCTGCAAAAAAAAAAAAAAAAAAAAAAGCAAACGAAAAATTCCGGGTAAAATCAGCTATTCCACGACCACGTTTTCGTTGAAGCTGCCCTAAGACCGGTGAAGTTGAGACCGACCTTGAAGGATTAACGATTTCTGTAGCTGAAATGTACTAATTTCACTGAGGTTTGGTGGAGACGGTGAGAAAATTTAAATACGAAATTGGCTTGGAAAAATACGAAACAAACGAAATAATCATATTTAACTTCAGTAGCCGAGAAGGTAAACATACACAATGTACGAGTTAGGTGCTGGTGGGATTGTTTACAAATAATTTTTTTCCCTCAAAAATACAAAGATAAGAACTGGTTGTGACAGAAAAGGAAGTATAAATTTTTTTTTGATGTGTCTACACTCACAAAATACTTTTCCAATCTTTGGAGAAAAACGAACCAATCAGAAATATAACAAATTTATCCACAAATAATTTTAATTATTTTAAGTCTTGGCAAGAAGGGGAAACAAACTCAGTTAAAAGTCGGTAAAAGATTATTCTTCAGCAAATATTTAAGACTTTAAAGAAATCGGTTTAAATCAGAATGTTCAAAGGATTTTCTGTGTATTGTTAACTTTCAGTTGTACTAAATCACATTTTCAACTGCTTTTGGGGAAACTTTAGTTCTTTACTGTTTAGATCTAGTCTCTAAAAATCGAATTAAGTTAGTAACAAACTATCAAGCTACCATTTACCACAGTCTTGAAGCAATTATTTAAACAGCTTTTAAAAACAAATTTTAAATAACTGAGTTGGTCAAGAACTTAAACAGAAGTAATCATTACATATTTTTTTTAGATCAACTGCATGTCACTAGTGTGGTTAATAAATGATGTTTTTAAGCTTTTGTGTAAAATCACTCAGTCACAAACGGTTTGAGATGAACAAATTAATTAAAACTTACAGACTGAATTTAAAGTACAAAGCTCAAAATCTTAGTAAAAATCTTAAATAAGCCCATAAAGCTTTAAACGTAAAGATATGGTTACATAAGAATGATTTAAGTTGGGATTTATTTTTTGCATTTTGAATTGGTGTAGTATACCAAAAAAAAAATTTAAAGAATTTTAAAAAGAAAGTTGCATTTGTAAAATTCCAAAATTAAACTAGACAATCCAAAACTCTAAAGCCTGAGATTATTTTCACATGTTTTCTCAAAAACAAAAGTTGTTACAAATACTTTTCTTTGATCTGGTTGAGAAATGCATTGTTTTATAGTTTCATCTTTAAGTCAAAAATTGGGATTTCATCTGTGTGTAAACTTTATGTAGAACTGTGAAGTAGCAGATAGCAGGATTCCTATTTCTGCAACTGTATCTTGTTCTATACTGCTTCCCATGGGTGAAAACTGTAGAGTGCTCTTTCTTCTGGCAGCGGGAGAATTAGACCTTTCATGAAAAGGCTCGGTGGGGCTTGGCGAGTTCCTATGTACTTCTAGAACAACCATAGAAAACAAAAGAGCTAGGCATTTGTTTGTAGGGGGAGGGGCCTGAAGGAGCTGGGGAGAGTTGGGCATTTAAACTTATTTATCAGTTGCAACTCATTTACTGTGCACATTTCCTTGCACAACAAAAGTGCAAGGAAGGGTTGAGGAGAATGTTTTAACTAAAGATGAAATGAGACAGAAATCCAAGCATAGAGTCCTTTGCAGACAATAGTCCAAACCTAGGCTTCCTCACTAAGGTACCGTGAGAGCTGGGGGGCACGGGTGCTCCCCACTGCTCAGCATTTCTAACTTGTGTAATTCAAAGACACATCTTGGGTTACTGTTTTCACTGTTGGGACTGTTCCATCCCAGAAATCTCTTCCCCAAACCGTAGGAATTAAAGTTCCCTTAATGACAGCACAAAGCCTCTTCTAGCTAGCCTTCCAGGCCAGCAGATGAATGCCCCATGCTGTCAATACACAGGAGAAGAGGTCATTTTTAGATTTAATAAAGCAGACGTTTTCTAATTCCTTGCTTGCCAGAATAATGATGGCTCATTACCATGTCCATTTTACTCACCGAAATTCATTGTCTCTTGAGTTCAGTTGTGTTTTGAACCTGAGTCTTCCTGCCTGATGTAAAGGGGAAGCCCGGCATGTGGTGCAAAACTCCAGCATTTTGTTTGATTTCAGAACATTTCAGCTGAAGTTCATGAAGAATATGACGCCATTAGATATAGTTTAAAAACTAATTTGAGATCTTTGTCAAAACTGACCCAGGACATTTCTAAAACATTTACTTTTTTTTTTTTAAGCATTGTTTAATAATTTAAATGTTAGTGGCAGTTTTTTGGGTTTTTATATTTTTTATCAACCAAAGTATACTGTTTTTTTTTTTGTTTGTTTGTTTGTTTTTTTTTTTTTTTTGTATTTTGTAGCCAGGCTGACTTTGACTTGGTGATTCTCCTGCCTCAGCCTCCTGAGTATAGAGTTTACAGACATATACCAGTGAGCAGTTAAAGTATACCCCTGCCTTCATAAAGAGAAAACTTTGCCTGAATAGAGGTTTTGTTTAATATCAATAACTGGAACTGTTTTATGTACGTTTTACTTGGTTTTTGGTTTTTGAAAGTCTAGTGGCAATCATTAAGGTAATTTTCCTATGTCTTTAAAAATATTTTTCTTGAAAAAAAACAAACTATTTTTCCATGGTAAGGTAAACTATTTCTATCTAGTTACAATCTAAAATGTTTTTCCTAGGACTTCCAAAGACTGGAATTTTTTTTTTTCATCAATTTAGAAGCAACTAAATCTTAGTCTGTAAAATTCATGAGGACTTTTAAAGATATGTATTTGATATCAACAAAAGTAAAACATGTTACTATTGAAAAATCCCCATTTAGCTAAAATAACTATTACTCTTATGATCATTCTAATTCTAATTCAGCCACTAAAACCTAATTCACAAAAAGTACAAGAACAAAATAACATATAATCAAAGTCAGTCAGAGAAAATATCAGAAAAGGGTGTGCTTTCTGTCAGACGGCAGTTATGGACTGTTAAGTCCAGGGAGATGTCACAGCTTTTGTTTTTGTTGAAAGCTACTCAGAGTTTTGCTCCTTGGCTCATAGTTTCTTTACTTTTATAATTCTATGCTGCCACAATCCAAATCAGTCTTTGTTTTCCACTGAAATATATGGCTATGTATAAAAAGCCAAACGTAAAATAACCTTTGAAAAAAAAAAAAATCAGAGTAAGGGCAACCATAGAAATATATTCAAATTCAAATTTTAGTTTACACCAGAGCCAATATTGTAACTTTTTTTTTTTTTTTTTTTTTTTAATAAAGCAAGCTGGGTTTCTGATGGCAGGAACTTCCAAGCTAAAGGCAGCAAGCATGCCTCTGTTCCCTCAGCAACAAGTTCCCTGGTTGGTGCAGTGTGACCCGGGATGGACTGCAGTCAGTTTCCCACTGAATACCCGGTGCTCTGCACATCCACTGAGGAGCCTCTGGAGAGGTCTGTGAGGGTGTGAAGCAAGCTGGGACTTGTGTTCAAATCTGAGGCTGCAGGTGAAAACAGGTGAGGCAACGCTTCCAAAGAATTTTCCTCAGCCATCAGAGTGTTTTCAAACCAGGATGTTTTCAAAGCTGGGGGGATAAGAAGTGAAATTAGGGGCTGTCAGGACCTCCAATGCATAATTACTAAAACAATGCGAATATCTTTTCAAGTTTATAGCTTCCTAAACCTGTTTAAAAAAAAAAAAAGATAATAGTATTACATTTGTAAAATATCCAATATTACTAAAGCATAAATATAATTAGCTTTAAGACCAATAAAAGTAATCCTTACTACATATTTTGTGAACGTTAAGTTTACCCACAAAATGTGAAGTCATCACAATTCCTTTCTCTTGGCTATGTGTGAACAGCCTAATAAAAGTAAATAGAATTATTACCAGTCGATCGTGGCACATGCCTTTAGTCCCAGCACTCAAGAGGCAGAGGCAGAGGCAGGCGGATCTCTGAGTTCAAGACCAGCCTGGTCTACAAGAGATAGTTCCAGGACAGCCTCCAAAACCACAGAGAAACCCTGTCTCCAAAAAGCAAAAAGAAGTAAGTAGAATTGTATAAAATGCCCTTATGGAAAAAGTGCCAAAGATATTGGTCTATTTTTGTGAAAACAATTTTGAAACAATAGAAAATGTTTTAAGCAAGATTTGAGTCCTGTAATTTACGTTCCCCCCGCTTGATTTGTTATATTTTTACTGTGTTAAAGGGAGCTGGGAATAAATGTTGTTCCCAAACAAAGTTCTTAGTGGTTAGAAATGAAGAACGAACCTGGTCAGCCTTTAGTCCCAGCACTAGGGAGGCAGAGGCAGGTGGATCTCTGTGAGTTTGAGGCCAGCCTGGGCTACAGAGGGAGTTTCAGGATAGCCAGGAGAACACAAAGAAACCTGTCTGGAAAAAAAAAAGCAAAAAAAAAAGAAAGAAATGAAGAATGATTTTTCCTTCCAATGATAGCCCCTCGTTGTATTGCTATAAAGTTCCTTTAGTTATTAAGTATTTATTAGATTATTAATTACTAAATGTGCCTACTTTATTTCATTACTAAGTGGAGGGGACAGTCTTACACCATGAGGGTAACAAGCATCTTAACACATGGACCCTTTAAACAGATAAATGACCACTGCTTTTTAAGCAAACCAAATTATTTTTGCTATAGTAAGTAAATTTGCTTCTTTTTTTTTTTTTGTTTTGTTTTGTTGTTTGTTTGCTAGTTTTGAGACAAGGTTTCCCTCTATAGCCCTGGCTGTCCAGGAATTCGATCTGTAAACCAGGCTGGCCTTGAGCTCAGAGATCAGAGTGCTGGGATTAAGGGTATGCTCCACCTCACACAGCTTTGAGCTCATTATCTTTATTCATGACCTGGGTCTACTAATGCACTGTGAACCTGAATCACTCTCTTGGTGTGGTAATCAAAAGAAATAAATTTGTTATATTCAAGCAAAATGATAACAAGGGAAAAGAAGATAAAAATCAGATTTCTGCAACTCTTTAAACTCTTAAAAAGTCTTAAAAATCCACTGGTCAACTTTAGTGTACTATTTAAAAATTTGTAAGAATAAAAATTTGGGTGTGCAGTTAATAAATAATTACTGCTACTTATGGGAGGAATCATCTAAAAGTTTGTGGTTTTAGGTTCTTATTTTGGTTTTGGCATTCCAGTTCATGTAATTTTATATATGAAATCATATATTTACTGAAATCATATGTTTACTGAAGGCTGTCTAGTTGAAGACTTGGGGTTATAAAAATTATCTATGGATTAACCTGTGGCGTATTACCTATTAAAAATCAGATTTAACAGCATTTACTAATTCATAAATCAGGTTTTGTTGATTCTTTTAATTTTAACTAATATAAAAAATTACATATATATCTGGGGTATTATGTAATATTTCAATACATAATATACTTTACATCTGTTTAAGTCAGATTTAATTTACTTAGCTCCTAACACATGTATCATTCATTTCTTTATGATAAACACCCAAAGTCCTTATAGATTTTTGAGGCACACAGTACATAGTTGTTACCTATAGTTACATAACACAGTATCATATCAAACCCTGGTGACAGTGGTACACACCTTTAATTCCAACACTCTGGAGGCAGAGCCAGGTGGATCTCTGAGTTCAAGTCCAGCCTGGTCAATAGAGCAAGTTCCAGGACAGCCAGGGAGGGCTACACAGAGAAACCATTTCTCAAAAATAAAAGTAAAAAATATTCTGCAATGTAATATGAAATTATAATTTCCACACTTTGAATCCTGGTATGTATAACAACATATTCTTTTTATAAGTTTATATTCAAAATCCAAGCTGGAATGGATGAAAAACCAAGAAATGAGACTAGCGTAAAGCAAAGTCAAGAATTTAAAACTCTTGTAACAGACAGTAGATACATAAAGCCAAAGGGATCTAAACCCAGTATAGTATAGCCTGTTGCCTTGTCTTTATGTAATAGAAAGGAATTAAGTGGTATGTCTTAGATCCTAGTACTAGAAGCTTCCAAGTGGGAAAATGCCAAAGTTCAATGTAAAGAAACTGTTCAGTAATGGGTGAGTTACACAGAGCTTGTCTCATATGACTTATGACTCAAGAATGAACATATTTCATAAAATAATTTCAGGGACAGCAAGATCAGCGATCCCGTTTCCACTTGGGGAAACTGAAATGAAGTTAAGGTCAGTTCAGGCAGACAGACAGACAGACATACTGGGTGCTCTTTGGAGGACCAAGAGGGGAACTAAATGGCATCTGGTAACCCTAACTCGGATTGTGGTAATGCCATTTGTTTTTTCTGTTTATTCTCAGGGAAAGAAAGACTCAAGGGCAAGATTTGCCCAAGCCTCGCATCATTACCTTATTTCTTGGTCAGAGTTTCTGCTGTCATTGACAGCTACTGCTGAAAATACAAGGTGGACAAGTTCTTGAAAAACAAACTCACCTGTTTCACCTCAGGAACTTCAGTCGGGATCTAATTTAAGCTCTCCCAGTCTCTGGAGGTGCAGCCCAGAGATGCAGTGTCTCCCTAATGTGCAAGCCCTGGCTGGCTTTGACCGCCAGTTTCTTCCCACCTGCAGAACATCAGGCGTGAAAAGCTGGGGTAGGGAGAAAGTTCCATGATCCGATCATCTAAAAAAGCTTACTTCTATGCACAGCTGTGCCAGGCTCATGGGCCAAGGGATGGGGCTTCGCATACTGTCTTGCACACTCTTGGTTGTGAGCTAAGATAGTCCTCACATCAAACTGGAAAAAATGTAATGTTTAGATTTGCTCCGTCTTCACTTCCTAGTGGGTTTGAGAGATTGAAGTGACTGAGTGTAGATTGTGTGTGTGTGTGTGTGTGTGTGTGTGTGTGTGTGTGTATGCAAAGTGTGGTTCAGAGAGTCCCTCTGGTCCCATCTCATGGAGAATTAGTTGGAGAACAGTAGGCAGAAACATTAGGAAATGGTGGCCACTCCTGGCTTCTCACCCGACTAGATATATGAAGTGACCCAGGCTAATGACTGAAGACCTTGGCTGTGCCTTTGTTGCAAGCATCCCTCCATAACTTCTTTTACCTGTAAATCATATGGTCTTCCTCAGCTGTCAACACTGACCCTTCTGTAACCCGGGGTCTGTTTTTCCCCACCTCCTAGGCCTTTGTTTCCATGGCTGTAAAAAGAGTTAAATGGTTTATACAACCCTCTACCTTTTTTACAGCACAAGGCCTTTGAGTACCCATCAGCAAATATTTGAGGAATTCAGTTTTCAGCAAGGAAACTACAATGGGGGCTGTTGATTACGGACCACTGCACTTTGAGGAAGGTTTATGGACACTGCCAGCACAGTGTCTGGAACTACTAATCTCTGAAAAACCTGAAACATCACAGCCACGTCTCTTCCAATAAATCCCAGTGGACCCGACTGCAGCTGTCACTCAGTGGTAGAGTACTTTGCTTGCCCAGCTATGTAGCAAGGCTAGGTTCAACCCCCTGTTGGAGGAGGGCACAGTGAACAGAATTCTTTCCCTTGTTTTAAATAAATTAGAAAAAAAAAATGGTTCTCACATCACTCAGTTTCCGCAGTCAAGACATTTTGTACAATGTCCTAAAGATGCAAGAGAAGAAGGAATTACTGTGGGTTGACACTGGAGGCAGTGCTGGGCTGTGCTGGGAGAGAGGAAAGAGAAAGAGAAGAGTTCCTGAGGAAAGGAAAGCAACAAGCAGTCACCTGGGAAATGTCCTTCCCTGTGGCCAGCCCAGCCTCTGTCACAGACGTCCTGACAGAAAACGGGAGGAGTTCCCTCTGTGTTTCCTTTATATTTAGAAACTAAGTTCTTTTCATAGGAACACTTTAGAAGATGAAAGCACACAAATGATAATAAAGAATCAATAATGTGGATGTTTCGAACCTGTCATGTTTAAAATTGCTTCTCTGCTTCCATTGGGTGTTTTGTTTTTATTGTTGTTTGCTCATTTTGAGACAGGGTTTCTCTGTGTAGCCCTGGCTGTCCTGGAACTAGCTCTGTGGACCAGGCTAGTCTCGTACTCAAGAGACCCACCTGTTTCTGCCTCCCGAGTGTATCCCCAAACCCCCATTTTCCATTAGATTTTTTTAAAGACATACCTCTTTTTATATCTTAATTCTGTAAAAAGAAACTAGATCATTAGAGGAGGAAAAACCTGTAACCTGTTGAAACCAGTTAGAAAATATTCTAACCTAAGCAATTCTCACTGCCCGCTTGCTTTAGTGTGTTGTTGGCTTTTGAGTCATTAGCTTTACACTGTAGGGTTTAGACCATTACAGAGCTCAGGATGCTGTGTTCACTCCCCCCCCCCCCGTTGTTTCTGAAGCACGGCTTGCTAAAAAAAACAGATATAGAAAGTTAATCTGTTTTAATCCCAGCACTTGGGAGACAGAGGCAGGCGAATGGAGGCCAGCCTGGTCTACAAATTGAGTTTCAGGACAGTCAAAGTTACAAAGAGAAACCCCATCTTGAAAAGAAAAAGAAAGTTTATCTGTGAATCAGTGAAGAGCTCTGACTAACCCTTTCCCCCCATAAAATGGAAACGTTTATTTGAGCAGCATTTAAGAGTCAAGATATTTTACATGGAATTAAAGACCTTCGGCATCATCGCTGCTCCTGATTAAGTTTCACCAACGGAGCACCGAGAATTGCGAAAGCTACGGGACTAGCAGGGGGACTAGCAGGGCGCTGTGCGGAAGGAGATCCTGTAGGGGGCCTCAGACTCGGGATCGTGCAGTCAGCACTCTGATGGAGGCATCCCGAGCACAGAGCCTAGGTAATTCGTTCTCAAGATGACAGAAGAGCTTAACAGAGTAAATCGAATGGCTTAGGAGCCATCTCTTCTTTCTCACTTAAAACTAAAGGGGGAAAAAAAAAATACTGGAATTTACCAGAAGTGAATAAACTGCTGGTTCCACCTACGATATTTAACATTTTTAGTGGGACTAAAATTTGCAGAGTTTAAGCAGGTTGAGAAGAGATTTCGTTAATGAAAATTTTATTATGCAAACGACAATAAAACAGGAAGTTAGTAGAAAAGTTTCATTAGTTTATAGCCCCAAATGCCAGGTAAAAATAAGACACTTGGCTCTGTTACCTTGGAGTTATCAATAATAAAAACAGAAAAAAAGAAAATTATTCTATAAAACTTTTATTCCACTTCAAAAACTTAAATACTTTTCTGTATATTTCTTGATTGTTTGTTCTGAGACTGGATCTTGCTATGTAGCCTTTCACATATAATTTGTAAGAAGAAGAGTCATTCATTAAAATCAGAACTGATAATTAAGAAAAAGATAACAATCAAATTTGTATCTACTTCTTAATTTTTAGAGCTGTTAATTTTTGAGTTGTTAGATATTCCAAACTGAAAATCTTTCAAATCCATAACACTGACAGATGGTGCACCTGCAATTTAAAACTCAACATTTTCTCTCTTTTCTTGTTCTTTTTCTTTTGTAGCAAACAACTGTAAAACCAATTAAGCACCGGTGTTGCACAGCCTGAACTTGTATGAGTGCTCACCTGAACCATTGGAACCTGCACGGTCTTATTCATTTCATATATAAGTACACTAAATAATCGATCTTTTTCATCTTCGTTGTTAACTCCTAATTACTCAGTGCTTTACATGGTGTGCAGAATATGCTTAACAGATATTTGTTGAATGAATTTGTGATGTCACTTAATAGCCACCTTTCAGTGTATAAATTCTCCTTAAAAGTGGTTGAACATCTAACTGCCGGTGTTTGTTCTAATATGACATATCCCCTTGCCCTGGAAAAGCTGTGTGGTGCCTTTTAAAAAGCAGACCACAGGGTGGTGTGTGCCTATACTCCCAGCTACTCAGGACCTTGAAGGAGGGAGCTCTCTTGTGCACAAGAGCTTGAGCTGCATAAGGAAACCATGATTCGGGGGACATTTTTTCCCTTTAGGATTGAGAATACAGACCAATTTTTTTTTCCAGCTCACAATATACTTTTTAACCCTCAAAGACACTGAAAACCTTGGTCCTCCTGCCAATGGTTGCCACAGAGCATCATGCCCTTTCGTCATTTCCTGGGTCAGGCATCTTCTGAGGACTGGTCAGAACTGAACTGAAGGACAGGAGAGTTGAAGATCTTACCACATTTGGATGAATGCAAAGATACATTTGTTTGATATATTAGGTATAATTAGGCATTTCAAGTCCACAGTTCTCTCTCTACCATAATAAAGAAAAGATGATGTGGTTTACTTACTTATTCAACAAATATTTATGTCCCTAAAGTGCAGCACTTTGAGGGTAAGAAATTGGTAGGTTTGGTTGGCTCCTTACAAGGAAGCACTCTGTCATGCACATTATCCTTAAAGACATCAGCGGTGTGCCCAGGGGGACCTTAGTGTTCGCTAACAGCCTGTTTTATAGCTTTTCTTGGGGGGGGGTATCTAAATCCTCCTTTCCCTCCCAAAGTTGTTGAGGTGGGTACACACCAGTGTGAACATAGAGACCAGTAGAGGACACTGTGTCCCTCAGAGTTACAGGCTGTGGGGTGGACACCTGGCTGAACATGGGTGCTGTCCTAGTGGAATTGGTAGCGAGGAGCCACGGGAAACTGTTACCACCTAGAGGACCTTTTCCTCCATTGCACTTTTATTTTACTTTAAAAGTAGGATTTGGTGAACAATTTTGAGCCTCAATTGTCCACCCTTTGATTTCAGCTTTCCAGATTCTCAGTGTGTTCTTACTAATGGGTGCATTTGATCAAATCGCATATTTGTTACCTTTTCCCCAGGTTTTTGTTCTCCTTGTGTTTTTCTGAGTAATATTTCACACCCAGGCATTATGGAAGATAGACAGATAGGTGATAAATAGATGATAGATAGATAGACAGACAGACAGAACACTGTGAAGGAAGAACACTCCATTTCTTTTGTTTCTTTTCTTTTTTGTTTTTTTTTTGTTTTGTTTTGTTTTGTTTTGGGTTTTTTTTTTTTTTTTTGGAGTCGGAGTTTCTCTGTGGCTCTGGAGCCTGTCCTGGAACTCACTCTGTAAACCACGCCGGCCTCGGACTCACAGAGATCCACCTGCCTCTGCCTCCTGAGTGCTGGGATTAAAGGCTGCACCTGACTGTTCTTTTACTTTAAGGTGAGGTGGAGTAAGTGACCTTTTGAGAGGGGTCATCTTGGTCTCAAACTCACAATCTTCCCACATTGACTTCCTGAGCACTGGGATTATAACATGTGCCACCACACTCAGCTGGCAGAAATGATATGAAAGCCCTTTCTAAAGTAACCTTTCCAGCTCTAAAATTTGGGTCATTCTTCTGAATTTGTTACCTAGGAGTTACTCCTTCTGTGGTATGTGTGCCTTTCTCTCTCTCTCTCTCTCTCTCTCTCTCTGTGTGTGTGTGTGTGTGTGTGTGTGTGTGTGTGTGTGTGTATGTGTGTGTGCCTGTGGAGGGCCAAAGGCTGACTTTGAGAAGCTTATTTGATCACTCACTGTCTTATTCATTGAAGTAGATCAATATGATTAGTGTAGCTGGCCGGCTTGTTCCAGAAGTTCCCATCTCTGCCTTATGAGTGCAGTTAAATGGGAGCTGGGGATCCAAACTCTAGTTCTCAGTCTTGCACAGCAAGCCTGCTACCTGCTAAGTCATCTCCATGGCCCTGATTTTTTTCATTTTGTTTTTGAGTTCGGATTTGATGTAGTCTGCAGTAGCTTTGAATTTCTGGTCATTCTGTCTCTAACTTCCAAGTACTGGGATTACAGGTATGTATTACCATGCATCCAGCTGCAGCTTTTAAAATATTTAAGCAGGATCTAGCCAGCTGTGTTGCTCTGACTGCCCTTGGAGTCTCAATTCCTTTCTCAGCTTCCCGATTAGATTATATGCATGCCACTGTGTCTGTCTGATTTGGGGGAGGGAGTGAACCAGAGGTGGGTGTCCAATGTCTCCCTCTATTACTCTTTACTTTATCATTTGAGATAGAGATTCTCGGTGAACCTGGAGCTTACTGATTAGCTAGACTGTCTGAACCAGCAAGCCCCTGAAATCCTCCAGGTTCTTCCATTCAGTGCTGGAATGACAGGCGTGCACTTTGGCTAGCCCTGCTTTTCAGGTGGGGGCTGGGCATCTGAACTCAGGTCCTCATGCTTGTTCATCAAGCACTTTACCCACTGAGCCATCTTCTCGGTCCCTGTATCTCATGGTCTATCTTTTCACAGGTTTTTAATTTGCGTGTGTGTGTGTGTGTGTGTGTGTGTGTGTGTGTGTGTGTGTGTGCACATATGGTGGAAGGTGCTCCTTGTGCCTCTAAAAGTTGGAATTACAGGTGGTTGTTGTAGCTCTCTGTGGGTTCTGGGAACTGAACTTGGGTCCTCTGCAAGATCAGTATGTTCTCTTAACCACTGAGGAGTAATCTCTCCGATCCATTTATTTATTTATTTGTTTGTTTATTTATTTATTTAATATTTAAATAATGAGTATCCTGGGACTGGAGAGATGGTTCAGCACTTACTGTCCTTGCAAATACCCTGTGTTTGGTTCCCAGTGCTCACATGGAGGTTAGCAGTGGTCTACAACTCTAGTTCCAGGGGATTCAGCACCATCTTTGGCCCTCTTCACACAGTAGGGTACATACATTGCACAAACATACATGAAGCAAGACATTTGTACATATAAAAACAAGTCCTCTTTAATCCCATTACTCAGGAGGCAGAAGCAGGTGAATCTCTATGAGTTTGAGGCCATCCTGGTCTATAAAGTGAGTTCTAGGACAGGCAGAGCTGATATATAGAAAAACCCCTTTTCAAAAAAAAAAAAAAAGTCCTTTGAGGTTGGAGAGATGTCTTAATGGCTAAATGGCTAAGAGCACTGACTGCTCTTCCAGAGGTCCTGAGTTCAATTCCCAGCACCCACATGGTAACTTAAAACCTACCATAATGGGATCTAATGTCCTCTTCTGGTATGCAGACAGAGCACTCCCAAATCATGGCATGGAGATATGCTACTAGTTATGAATTCTCTGCTTTATCTTATGCTTGTCCCATTAGCTCTTATAACTTAAATTAACCTGTTTCTCTTCATTTATGTTTTTTACTTGAGGCTTTTTACCTTTCTTTCATTCTGTATGTCCAACTCCATGTCTGTCTGTCTGGCAGGTGCCTGGCTGGCCCTAGGACCCTCGTTTTCTCTCTTTGTCTCTCTCCCTCTGCTATATTCTCCCTGCCCACCATCCCTCCCCACATCTCTCTACTGCCTAGCTATTGGCCATTCAGCTTTTTATTTGACAAATAAGGTGCCTTAGGCAGGCAAGTTAAGACAGCAACACATCTTCACATAATTAAAGAAATGTAGGCTAAACAAATGTAACACATCTTTGTGTAGTTAAACAAATGCATCATAAACAAATACAACATAGTTAAATATTCCACACATATATGTATATATAAGTATATACAGATTAACCTACTGAAACTGTAAGTAAGCCCTCAGTCAAATATTTTCTTAGAAGCGGCCTTAGTCATGGAATTTCTTTACAGTGATAGAGCGGAAGCTAAGATAAGGTCAGAAGAGGGTATCAGGTCCCTAGAATTGGAGTCACAGATGTTTCTGAGGCATCATGTGGGTTTTGGGAAGTGTTCTGAACCACCGAGTCATTGCTTTTACTTTTTACTTTTTCAGTTACTCTATGCCCATAGGTGTTTTTCCTGTGTGTGTTTGTGCACTCTATGCATGCAGTATCCTTGGAGGCCAGGAGAGAAAATCAGATCCCCTGGAACTGCAGTGACAGAGGGTTGAGGGCTGCCATGTGGGCACTGGGAATTGAACCCTGGTTCTCTGAAAAAGCAGCCAGTACAAGCTAGCCTTGAACCCTGTATGTAGCCCAGCCAGGTTCTGAGCTTTCCATTCTCCTACTTCAGCCTCCCAAGTATCTCTAATTACAGGTCTGTATCACTGGGCCAGGCTTTTGGTTATTTTGTTACTAGGTCTTGCTATATAGCCCATGTGGGCTCACTTTCTAGTATTATAGTTGTCTCTCTCCTTGCTGATCTGTCTGCAAGCCTACAGCAAGATGGTGATAAGCTTCTGTGAAATCAAGTCTCATAGAGGAAGGTGGCTTGAATCCTGAATGGGAAGTAAATTCAGGATCACATAGTTGGCATTCCCCAGATACCTCATTGCAGGACTGAGGTGTAAGCCTGGGTGAGCAACACAATGCAATCACAATTGAGGGCTGGTATTAGGCATGAGCTACTAAACTCAGCTTTAAAATTATAATCTGAAAGAAGAAACTGTTTCTTTCGTTGTTTTTTTTTTTTTTTTTTTTTTTTTTTAAAGATTTATTTATTATGTACACAGTGTTCTGTGTGCATGTACACTTGCAGGCCAGAAGAGGGCACCAGATCTCATTACAGATGGTTGTGAGCCACCATGTGGGTGCTGGGAATTGAACTCAGGACCTCTAGAAGAACAGCCAGTGCTCTTAACCTCTAAGCCAGCTCTCCAGCCCTCTTTCGTTGTTTTGTTTTATTGAGGCATGGTCTCGTAATGTAGCCCCAAGCAAACCTCAAGTTTGCCAAGTAGCTAAGAATGACCCTCCAGCCTCAACCTCCCAGTGCTGGGATTAGACACAGCTTAAAAATTGAGAAGACAACAAAAGACAGAGAAAAGATGGCCCATGCTCATAGATTGGCAGAACATTATGAAAATGGCTATATTCCTGACAATAACCTATAGATTCTGTGCAATCCCTATAAAAATCCCAGTGGCATTCTTCTCAATGCTAGAAAAAAAGGTCCTAAAATTCTCAGGAAAGCGCAGCTCGAGAGATAGCTCAGATGGCTTAAGAACATTAGCTGCAGCTAGGCCTTGTTGGCACATGCCTTTAGTCCCAGCACTCGGGAGAGAGACAGGTGGATCTCTGTGAGTTGGAAGCCAACCTGGTCTACAGAGTGATGTTCCAGGACAGACTCCAAAGTGACAGAGAAACCCTGCTCAAAAAACAAAACAAAAGAACACTGGCTGCTCTTGCAGAGGTCCTGTTCAATTCCTAGCAACCAACCACATGTTGACTCACAATCATCTAGAGTGAGATCTGGTGCCCTCTTCTGGTGTGCAGGTATACATTCAGGCAGAACGCTGTATACATAATAAATAAATATTAAAAAGAATCACAGGAAAGCATAAATGTCACCAAATAGGCAGAAGCATTCTAAGCAGGAAAAGCAATGCTGGGGGGAAGTGTTGAGGGGTGGGGGTGCACAGTATCTGATTCTCAAATTGCATTTCAGAGCTATAAAAACAAAACCAGTGTGGAGTTGGCACAAAATAGACACATAGGGCAGGCACAGTGGCACTCACCTTTAATCCTAGCACTCTGGAGACAGGGGCAGGCAGATTGAAGAGGGCAGCCAGGTCTATGTAGTTCTAGGCCAGCCAGGGCTACAGAGTGAGACCCCGTCTTAAACAAACAAGCAAGACATATAGACTGGTTGAATGGAAGAGAAGACCCAGATGCATATATTGGAGAAAAGACAGCACTCCTTAACAAATGATGCTGAGAAAAAATGGATTCCAACATGCAGAACAAAATGGGATTCTTATTTGTCAGTCTATACCCAAAAGTCAGTTCAAAATGAATCAAAGACGTTAATGTAAGACCCAAAACTGTTAGGGGAAAACACCTAAGATAGAGGCAAGCTAAGGATGGTGGCACATGCCTTTAATTACAACACTCGGGAGACAGAGGCAGGCAGATCTCTCTGGTCTACATTGAGAACTCTTGGCCAGCCAGAGCTGCATAGTAAGACCTTGTCTCAAAGAACCAAAAACAAAAATACAGGCATAAATAAAGATGTTCCAAAAAGCACTCCAAAAGTACAGTAAACAATCCCAAGAATTAGCAATGGAAGTGCATGAAATTAAAACGCTTTTATACACTGAGTGTAGTATTTCATGCCTTTATTCCCAGATCTCAGGAAGCAGCAGCAGGGGGAATCTCTGAATTTGTGGCCAGCATGGAGTATGTAGCAAATTCAGGACAGGCAGGGCTACAGAGTGTCTTAAAAAAATAAATCAAAACCAACCAAACAAAAAACATAAATCAATAATAAATGAGCTAATAAACTCAAAAGTTCTCAAAAAAAAAGAAATGCCAATAAATACTTAAAACTTGTTCATCATCCTCAGTCATCAACAAGATGCAAATTAAGACAGCATTGAGGGGGCTGGAGAGATGGCCCAGTGGTTAAGAGCCCTGGCTGCCCTTCCAGAGGACCCAGGTTTGATTCCTAGGACCGATAAGTGGCTTACAACCCTCTGTGCTCCAGTTCCAAGGACTCAGACAGCTAAAACCCAGACACAGAAATAGGCAAGTCTAAGGGCAGAACGGTTTGATCCTGGCACTTGGGAGGCAGAGATAGGAAGTCTCTGTGTTTGAGGCGAACCTGGTCTAAAGAATCAGTTCCAGACTAGCCAGGGTCACATAGAGATACCCTGTCTCAAAACCAAAAAAAACAAAAAAAAAAAAAACCCAGAAAAAACAGTAAGTAAATAGATCTAGACAATAAAAAAAAAAGTCTTAAAGGATACAGCAACAAACTGCATTGAGAGTGTGTCTTGCCCCAGTCAGAATGGCTGCCATAAAGGAAAAAAACCTGATGAGAATGTGAAGAAAGAGGAAACACCATTCGTTGCTGGTGGCATGTAAACTGTAGAAAGCATGGTGGAGGTTCCTCAAAAATCCTAAAATAGAACCAGCATGTGATCTTCATGTATGACTTCTGGGTCTCCACGCACACCACAGAGACACCTGCTCATCGTGCTTACCACTCTACTGCCAAGATATTGAACTTGCCCAGCTGTTCACTAATGAATGAGCAAAGAAAACAAGGCATTTATCCACACTTGAAAGACAGGTAAATCTATGTATCTAAATTTATACATACATATATCTCACACAAGAAAGCAGAAAGGGCACGAAGCAAAGAAAGGAACTGATGGGAGAGTGTGGGAACAAACAATAGCAAGTTACAGAGATAAGTGTGGTAAATAAGGAGTTATCATAAACATTCTAATAATCTCCACACACCTAGAAACTAGCCTAATTGTATTTTACTTTGGAAATTGCTGAACCTTTAGTAAATTTCTGCAGACTAAAGGCCATAGAATAAAGCTTCTCTAAATAATGTTCTGCTAATCACCTTGCTCGCTAAGATCTGTGTGTGTGTGTGTGTGTGTGTGTGTGTGTGTGTGTGTGTGTGTGTGTGTGCAGGTTCATGAACGCCATGGCGCACACGTGGAGGTCAGACAGCTTTCTTAGGAAGCAGGTCTCCCTTTCCACCTTGCTGACACGGGGGTCTCTCTTCCTTCTGTTGCTGCACTGGTCTCCCACCCCACCCCACCCCACCCCACTCCCCATCTCCATACAGCAATGCAGGGGTTACAGATGCGCACCACAGAATCTGGCTTTTACTTGGGTTGATGGATGGAACTCTGATTACTTTTACTTGGTGAACCAAATTCCCAGCCCTCCCCTGCCTTGCCCCCCAACTGTGGGTCAAGCTTTCCTAGCAGCGTCCCCTGCCCTTGCTTCCTGTCTGTGGGCTCCTGCTGCTGCCGAGTAAAGGTTTCCTCTGTTGCTGATTTAGGCTCAAGTTCTGAAGCTGGGATTCACACTGCTCGGTTTCAGCTGTGACACAGTCCAGCCTCTTCCCTAAGGTGTCCCGAAGCCTCCCTGAATTCCTGTTTGACAAGCACAGGACTCAGAAATTTGGACACTGGTTCCTCCATTGTGGTATTTTCTGTTAGCTATCTATCAGGCTTCTGTCCCCTGACAAGAATTTACTCAAGTCTTGCTCTGACTGTTGACTCTCCACATCTCCCTGCAGCTTGTTTTGGATCAGCTCAGCCACATCCGCAGTGAGGTGGGTGCTGGGTCTCCAGGTCTGGAAGGCATCCGAGCTACTCCTTCTCCCCGTTATTCAGCCTTTTCTTTAGTAAAAAAAAAAAAAAAAATTATTTATTTATTACTTATACATCATTCCTCCTGCATAGATCCCTGCAGGCCAGAAGACGGCATGGATCTTGTTACAGATGGTTGTGGGTGCTGGGAATTGAACTCAGGACCACTGGAAGACTAGCCAATGTTCCCAACCTCTGAACCATCTCTCCTGCCCCACCCTTTTCTTCCCTCCCTTCTCCTTTTATTTTTCTAAACAGGGTCTCACTAGGTAACCCTGGTTGCCCTATAACTCTGTGGTCTGTTTCAGTCTCAAGATTAAAGGCATGCTCATTTATTTATTATTTTATAATACTTATATATTTGTTTGTTTGGTGTTTGAGACAGGGCTTCCCTGTGTAACAGCCCTGGATGTCCTGGTCTTTAATTTTTATTTTATGTGTGTGTTTTACCTGCATGCATGTATATGTATGTCTGTGTATCAGCTGCATGCCTGGTGACCTCTTAGGTTCAGAGGAAAGTCTCAGACAATGTTGTTCTCTGTGAAGCTTCCCTTTGTGTTTAAGACACATCTCACTCTTCAGCTCAGGTTGGTATTGGAAGTGCCGCAGTCACCCAAATTCTGCCTGCCAAGTCTAGGGATTACAGTATGAGCCACCATGCTTACCTCTGACGCATTTTCTCATGGTACACGTCTATCACCTAAAAGGATAATAACTCTCACTTTACCAAAGGCTTAAATAAATTTTACTTAAAATAGACTTTAACATTCTTTCCCCCACCAATTTAGTTAAAGTCACAGAATTAATTCAATTCAAAAGGTATTACAGAAGTTCTAAGGATAATTGTTGTGAAACGATTTCTGCCAATGTAAACACCAGAGTAGATTAAAATCAATGTAAACCCCAACTGTAAACATTTCATCAAAATTAACCAAAATATTTAATAGGAGGTCAAGGTGTAACGGCACACATCTGTATTTCCAACACTTCTGCCAGGGAAGCAGGATTTCCTGTGCTACATACAGAGCAAGATCCACTCAAAGAAAACATCCAAAACCTCACAATCTGTCCCTCTCCTGTTTATCTGTAAGTATGTGTGTGTGTGACAGAACATGTGTGCTCCAGGACTTGAGCTCACTCAGGTCATGGGTTTGGTGGCAGATGCCCTTACCTACTGAGCCATCTTACTGGCCCTAAATGATGACTTTTGTATTCACAAATTGTACAAGATCAGGACTCCAACTCTTGACTCATGGACTCTTTGCTGAAAGGGGACATCATTCTTATTTATTTATTTTGGTTTTTTTGAGACAGGCAGTTGGATCTCTATGAGTTTGATGTCAGCCTGGTTCTACAGAGTGAGTTCCCGGACAGCCAAAACTACACAGAGAAACCCTGCCTCAAATAAATAAATAAATAAAATTTAAAAATGGTTTCAGGAATTGAACCTAGGGTTTGCACATGCTGGGCAAGTATTCTACAAATAAGTTACATCCCAAACTTTTTCTGTTTTCTGTTTTGAGACAGAATCTTGCTAAATTGTAACCCTCTTTTATCAAATCAGCCCTACCAACACACTGGTATTTCCGTCCTGTGTCCAAGACTGGGCTTTAAGGAGTTTTATTATTATTATAGGAAATAATACCATTATTTGTTAAATATTATTCTATTATCTCTTTAAAGGCCTGGAGAGAAGGCTCAGAGGTTAAGAACATTTGCTGTTTTTTGCAGAGGACCCAAGTTTGGTTCCCAAAACTCATAACATGACTCATAATCTTCTATAACTCCAGCACCAGGCACTCCAAACGCCCTCTTCTGGCCTACATAGGCAAGGCAAGCACACAGTGCACAAACATTTTATACATACATACATTGTGTGTATAAAATACTCGTAATACATAAAATGAAATGTAAAATAAACTTAAAATTTTCTAAATCACCCTCTGGACATGGAGAGATAGTGTTCCAATCTGTGTTACAATTGCTGAAATGATACTCCATGACCAAAAGTTACTTGGGGAGTAAGGGGTTTATCTGACTTACAGTTACACCTCATAACCCATAATTGAAGGAAGTCAGGACAAGCACCTGGAGATGAGAGCTGATGCAGAGGCCATGGGGGGGCTATGGAGGGGCAGGCCAGGGAGGGTGCCCCTTACTGTGTCTCTCTTTAAGATTTATTAAGTCTGCATGTTTGCCTGCACACCTGAAAAGGGCATTAGATCTCATTACAGATGGTTGTGAGCCACCATATGTTCCTGGGAATTGAACTCAGGACCTCTGGAAGAGCAATTGATGCTCTTAATCCCTGAACCATCTCTCCAGATGCTGTCTGCTTTTTTTTTTTTTTTTTTTTTTTTTTGAGGCAGGGTTTCTCTGTGTGGCTTTGGCTGTTGGCTGTTCTGGAACTCACTCTGTAGACTAGGCTTGCCTTGAACTCAGAGGCAGAGACTGAAGGGTCTCTGAGTTCGAGGCCAGCCTGGTCTACAAAGAGTTCCAGGACAACCTCCAAAGCTACACAGAGAAACCCTGCCTTGAAAAAAAAATGTAGTTAGGAATTATGAATTATGCTAGTTTAGTAAAGTGGTGGTTGTAGCTTCACCTCCAAGCTCCATGGTTTTACTAGCAGATAGTTGGCTAGGTTTCCCATACCAGGCATAGTTTCCCTCTTGAGTGGGCCTTAAGACCAATTAGAGTGATGGAATGTCCTTCTGTATGTTGTGAATGTATTGCTTTTATTGGTTATGAATAAAGCTGTTTTGGCCTATGACAGGACAGAATATAGTTAGTTGGGAAATCCAAACAGATGAGAAAGTGGAGTCAGGGAGATGCTAGGGAGATTCCACATAGCTGCCAGGTAAGCAACTTAACTATGAGTCTCAAGGTGAAATATAGACTAATAGGGATGGGTTGATTTAATTGTGAGAGCTAGTCAGTAATATGCCTGAGACATTGGTCAAACAATTATAACTAAGCCTCAGAATGATTACTTAATAAGTGGCTGCGGGGAGCAGTTGAGACAGAGAAAAACTTCCAACTATCAGAGAGCTGTTGATTGCTGCCAAGGTATGCATGCCACTACTACACTCGTAGGGTTATCATGCCATTTTGGTTGTTGTTGTGTTCCACAGGCATCATAGCTAGGGAGGACTATTGGTTACTTTCCTCCCTTGGAAGCTTGCATGGTTTCTTCTGGTACTATGAAAGATAATCCTCCCACTTCAAGAATCTATCAGTAGCCAATAGTTAAGAAGTACAGAGTAGACCCCATATGTCCCTCTTCTTGACTGTCAATATGGCTGAGCTTGTGCAAGTAAGGTGTATTTGTATAACTTAGACTAGAAGTCAAATATAACTGAATTACATTTGAATTAGATGTAAAGGGGGGTGCTGTGGACATGGTTCAGTAGATAAGAGTGCTTGGCATAAGGACCTGAATTCAAAGCACTATTTGCCCAGATAAAACCAGGTGTTGAATGCATTCCTGTAACCCTAAAATTGTATATGGATGGTAGAGATGATAATAGTTGGGGCATGCTGGCTGCCAGCCTAGCTCTAGTTCATTAAGAGACTTGTTTCAAGGAAATAAGGCACAAAATGATAGAATAATAAACCCAATGTCTTCTCTCAGCATCCTTGAGTTCATAGGTATATGCATGCATGAACCTATGTGCATATACATACATGTACATACACCACACACACAAGTTATAACCAGATGTGGTGGTATACACCTTTAATCCCAGTAGAGGTAGAGGCAGAAGGATCTCTGAGTTTAAGGCCAGCTTGGTCTACACAGTTTTAGGTCAGCCAGTATTTACATAGTGAGACTCTTGTCTCAAACAAAGCTATAAATCACCATTTTATTGCCCTGATAGTCAAGGTGAGAGTGATGGTGTACATACTAAATAAACGTGCTCTTAGTATATCATTCAGGGAATTAACTATAAAGGGGAAAATGTTTAGAATTTTAGACAGAGGAAACCTGGCAGACAGCTAAATGATTAAGCGATGAGACCAATAGACAACTGTGCTTCCCAAGAAACACTTAGGATGGCATCACTGTGGTCCTCCACCACACTAGAGAGAAGTAGAGGAGAAATCAGGTGGACAGACCTGGAAGTTTCAAAACTTTCATTCCCATGAAAGATGATGAGAAAATAGAGGGGTATTCTAACTCAGCACAGTGTCTCCATCATCTCACCTAACAGGAAGCTGGGTGAGGTATAGGAGAAACCAGCTTGTTGGGCAACAGTAGAATCATTTCAAAAACAAGGGGAGGGGTGGTTGAGGAACAGTCCACATTGAAGGAGACTGAAAGAACTTACACTACATATACATACATAGTTTAAATGAAATTTCCCATCTAGGCTGTCAGTGCTCCCCCAAGAACCATAGACTATTTAACAAAACCCCAACACCAGGCAAGAAAAGCTGCCTTTTGAGTTGTTGGTTAGTTGTCTAAGGGATTCCCAAAACATTGTATTCTATTGTTGTCTTAGGTTATATACCCGCTGCAGAGCCCCGAAGGCTCCAAAGGACAGCCCCAAACCTATGGTCACACAGATTGCCCTGGTTAATCTTGGTGGGTCACTGGGGTCTGGAGAGAGTCTCTATAGTTAAAAGCACTGGCTGCTCTTCCACAGGACCCAGTTCAATTCCTAGAACCTTCATGGCAGTTTACAAGTGTAACTCCAGTTCCAGGGGATCCAACAGATATGTGCAGGCAAAACATCAATGCACATAAAATAAAAATTAAAAAAAAAAAAACCTTTTCTTTTTGAGACAGGGTTTCTCTGTGTAATAATCCTGGCTGTCCTGGAACTCACTCAAGACCAGGCTGGTCTTGAGCTCACAAAAATCTGTCTCTGGAGTGTTGGGATTAAAAGTGTATTACCACACCAGGGTTGTTTTGTTTTTTAATTATTTATTTTATCTTATGTACATTGGTGTTTTGCCTGCATGAATGTCTTTACGAGGGTATTGGAACCCCTGGAACTGGAGTTAAGGACAGTTGTGAGCTGCCATGTGGGTGCTGGGAATTGAACCCAGGTGATGGGAGATGTCATTCTGTGTTTCTCATACTGGTTAATAAATAAAGCACTGTTGGCCAATAGGAAAGGAAGATAGGAGGGACTAGGAGACAAGGAGGAAAGAGGAAGTAGTAAGGAGGAGTCAGGATGGAGAGCCTGGAGAGAACAGAACCGCCATTCCTCCGCTCTTGGTAAGACCACGTGGAAATACATAGAAATGGGTTAATAATTAAGACAGAGCTAGCCAATAAGAAACTAGCACCTGGCCAACAGCATAATATCAAATACAGAGTCTCTGTGTGTTAATTGGGGCTGGCGCGGCGGCAGGACAAGACCAGGCCGCAGGTGGAAAAACCGTACACCTTACACCCAGGTCCTCTGCAAGAGCAGTCAGTGCTCTTAACCACTGCGCCATCTCTCCAGCCCCCAGGGTTGTTGTTTTTAAGACTTTAAAATTATGTGTACACGTCTGTGCAGTTGCCTGGGGAGCCCCTAAAGCAGCATCAGATTCCCAGGCTCTGGCGTTATCAGCTGCCCTACATGAGTGCTGGCAAATGAACCTGAGACATTCACAATAAAAGCACATGCTAATAGCTGAGTCATCTCTTCAGTCCCAACACCTTTTAAAGGTCTTATCCATTGTAAGCAAATACCATTTTCTTTTATCTAGTTGACCACTAATGGATACTTGGGTTGATGACTTGGCTATTGTAATAATTCCTTCAACATACTGGTTAAGACTTCTTGTGGGTACACATCCTAGAGTAGGACCATTTGGTCTTTTGATTAACTGATATTCCTACATGTGCATCATGTTCCTTTTGTTCATACACTTGCTGATACTTGTCCTTTTGTAAGTCATCTTAAAATACTAAATTTTCTCTTCATAGCAATGACCCCATTTAATTATCTTATTTAATAAAATTCCTATACTTTTATGGGAAGTTTTGTTTTTTTAAAGACAGTGTCTCTGTTGTGTCCCAGAATAAGCTCTGTAGACCAGACTGCCCTCAAACTCAGAGATCCACCTGCCTCTGCCTCCTCAGTGCTGGCATTAAAGGAGTGCACTCCCACTGCACAGTGAAGATGACTTCCTGCAGGTCAGAAGAGGACACCAGACCTCATTATAGATGGTTGTGAGCCACCATGGGAATTGAACTCAGGACCTCTGGAAAAGCCAGTACTGAGCCATCTCTCTAGCCCCTAATTTAAAAGGTTTTATATGCCTATCAAGATCAGAAGAGGACACTGAATGTGGGGATATAACAGAGCTGTGAGTCACATTTTTGCTGGGAATCCCTAAGTGCTCCTAATTGTTGAGCTCTCAAGCCCTTAAAATTTTTAGAAACTAGATTAATGAAAAACATTTGATATTCCACACCTACAAAGTTCTGATCCCCTTAATGCTTATTTTTAATTCAGTAATGAGCAATGTACTAACACCTCTGTGTGTGTGCATACAGAGGGGGTTGGTGTTTCTCTGTGTACCCCTGGCTGTCCAAGAACTTGCTCTGTAGTCCAGCTAGCCTTGAACTCAAGAGATCCACCTGCTTCTGAGTGCTGGGCTTAAAGGTGGGTACCAATGCCCCACACCTTTTAAGAATATTAAGTTGGGGCTGGAGAGATGGCTCAGCAGTTAAGAGCTAGCTACTTGGCCATAGGTCCTGGTTCCATTTCCAGCAAGTATATGGTGGTTCACAACCATCCACAATGAAATCTGGTGCCCTCTTGTGGCATGCAGCCATACATTGCAGGCAGAACACAGAAAACTTGCAAAAGATATCCAGCCTAAAATCCACAACCCCAGAGAAGCCAGATTCCATCAGACATAGATGCAGAAACCCACAAGTAACCACTGGGCCAAGCTCCTGGAGCACAACTGGTGAGGGACGAGCAATAATATGAACAAAGGACTCAAGATCATGATGGGGAAACCCACAGAACCAGCTGACCTGAGCTAGTGAGACATCACTGACTCATGTCTGACAAATGGGGAAACTTAATAGTTTCCCCTTAATAGACTCCCTTAATATAGGTGACAATGGAGTTGGGACAATCTGAGGTCACTCGCAGTGGGTCCAAGTAACGCTAATGCACAAACTGACTTAGTGCAGCCCATTCTATATGGAGAGATACCTTGCCCAGCCTAGATACAGGGATATTGGGGGGGGGGGTGCCTTGGTCCTGTCTCAATGAGATGATAGGACCGACTTAGTAGACTTCCTAGGGGAGGTCTTACCCTCTCTGAGGGTGGGAGTGGCAGGAAGAGGAAGTGGGATTGGAATATAAAGAATAAATTAATAGAAGCCCCCCCCCCCAATTTTTGAATGTAGGCTTCCAGGAGACCATGAGCCAGGTTGTCTTTCAACATGCTACCACACACTCTTGGCTCACATCCAATAAAAGAACAGGAAAAAAAAAAAACCCACAGGGGTCTCAAAGCTCAGAGTAATAACTGACTCAAGTCCAAGAGCTGTTCTTCCAGAAAATATGGTCCCACTCCCAGCACCCACATGGTGGCTCATAGCTCTAACAGTTTCAGAGGACAAGAGTCTCTCTTCTAGTCTCCAAGACAGGCAATACATGTACACACTGCACTACAGACATGCAGGCACACACTCAAAAATAGCTTTCGATCCAGTTGTACTGTCCACTGTTATCAAATAAAAGAGACAATCCATTTTCAAATTAATTTTTATTTGAAATTACTCTTCCCCACATGTTATTTTAGGACTCTATACTATACAGTAATCCACGAAACCAATAACCCAATACCAAAATTTCTAACAGCAAGTTATACAATTGTTCTAGGTAATAAATAAAGGTTGTCCTTCAGTGATTAAGGGAACACTTAAGTTTCTGTAAATTTAACACAAAAATCACACTTTAAGTTTATAAGGTTTAACATGTAAATTCAAATATAACATGTTTTATAGGAATCTACAAGCTTTTAATTCCTAAAAGGTGATTTAATTTTTTAGGTTCAAAGTTACATTCTTCATATAGCTTCAAACTTTCTACACTCAACTATGACTG
Source organism: Phodopus roborovskii (assembly GCF_943737965.1). Taxonomy (NCBI): domain Eukaryota; kingdom Metazoa; phylum Chordata; class Mammalia; order Rodentia; family Cricetidae; genus Phodopus; species Phodopus roborovskii. The sequence continues at coordinate 25,562,587 of NW_026126571.1, read as the reverse complement.
TTCCATGCCACTCCAGACAAACTTGACATGACTGATCTAAAGTGGTAATCTTCCTCCAAAGAAGGTTAAAAAGCAGTTTGTCTTAACTGCAGATTTCTAATAGGTCGTCTACTACACTATCCATCACAAAAGCTTTCAAAAGATCATTTCTTTCCTCCAAGTAGGGAGTTAATCTCCTGTAAAGGCAAAGAAGAACTACAATGTAACAGTGGGCTCCTTTTTACTCAGATGTTGAACGAATTAAATGACAATTACACCTTTAAGAGTATAACAAAGGGTGGAAAACAGCAACACAACTGGCCACACTATAGATCAAGTAAACCAAGGGGTTTTTGTTTTGAGGACTAGGAAGCATTGGAAGCTCAGAAATTCAGAATCCCAAAAAAGAGGCAAAGTCCTTGGCCATAACTGCTTCATATCAATAGCGTCCTGAAAGAGAACAAAAACAATTATAATTATAGCTTGACTTGCCTAATATTTTTCCAGCTATTAACAGACATCACACATGCAAGTGTCTCAAAATAAACCACTGGTTAGAAAGATGGTTTCAACACTACAAAAGCAAATTTTACGTACTTGGGCTGTAGGAACGAGATCTTGACCGCGACCTGTAGCGACTGTAATAAGGAGAAGGCGACCTTCTTCTGTAAGAAACGAGAGATGAATAAGGACCCACATAATCACTTCACTGAGTCTAGTGAAGAAAAGGGGGAAAAGGAGAAAAACAAACACAACAACAAAAAAACCCTAGCCATTGTGGTAGTGCAGGCCTTTAATCCCAAATATTGGGAAGACCGACTTAGTGAGTAGGGGCCAGGCTAGTTTCTACATAGCAAGACCCTGTGTCTTCATATTTTTAAGGAGTATGGAAGACTGAGCACAGGACCTAGCACATACTGGAGAAGTACCAAGTGACACTCTCACACCTAAAATTTTCTTCAGCGCTTACCATGTTGGTAGGTTGGGCTCATGTGATCCTCTTTATCTTTTGTCTCCCAACCAACTAGGGCTACCCAGATCAAACATCCAGTTTTTATTTGTACATGCTAACATTAAAGAGCCAAATAAAGCTATCATCCAGCATAGACTTCACATTTCAGATGAAATAAACATTACCTGTACCGGTAATCATAATCTTCATATCTGTCATAGCCTCGGTCATATCCTCTATCATAGTAAGAATCTCGTCGTCTACCACCGCCACCACCTCCTCCACCACCGCCTCCTCCACCTCCTCCGCCACCACTACTACAAAAAAAAGAAGAAAAGATTATCCAGGATCATTTGATACAAACTGGAAGGGAAAGTGTGATAAGAACCTCCCTTGCATCGCAACTGTCCTCCCATAGGTGTTCTGCTTTGGCTCCTTAAGCTCTCACAGAACTCTATGGAGATTTGGCCCAGAAGTTAAGAGCATACTTGCTACTCTTCCAAGATTCTATTCAGTTCCCACACTAACTTAGGATGGTTCACAACTGTCTGCCACTCTAGCTAGGGTAGCTGACACCATCTTTGAGCCTCTAAGGACATTGTACTCATATGCGTACACCCCACTCCCCAAAATAAATTAAAAACAAACAAACAAACAAACAAAAAAACACCATCCATTTTAAGTCCAGTGTGGTGGCACACGCCCTTAATCCCAGAACTGAAAGGAAGAGGCTGGAAGATCTGTGAGGCCAGCCTGGTCTACAAAGTGAGTTCCAGGATAGGTAAGACTCTATAGAGACCCTGTTTCAAAAAAAAGCATAGGAAATAGGAACAAAGTGCATCAGTAAACTATGCGTAAGAAAAACTGAAAGAGAGGCAATTAAGAAACAGCAAATGGAGAGGGTAGAAAAATGGGTCAGTGGGCAAAGGTACTTGCTGATAAACCTCACAATTCTACCCATGGAATCTATAAGTGGAAAGAACCAACTTCTGCAAACCATATAACCCCTCCCTAAATAAATAGTTGAAGAAAGACCAAATATATGTTCAAACTAGCCCTGAACACCAAAAAGAATGACTCCACTAAAGCTACCCCAGAGTCTAATGTTTACACATTGGGGGTATAAAGCCCCTTTCTTTGCTATGCTGCAAACAAGGGACAATTTCAAGTCTGCTTTTTCTGCAGACCTTCTCTTCCCTACCCCATGTTCCCCTCAACTAAAAGAAGGCCTGCATCTGCCCCTCTTTCCACTGTGCCATCGTAGTCCTAGGTGGCTTCAAACTCTAGAGATCTGCCTGCCTCTGGCTCCTTTGCATTCCTTAAAACAAAATGAAAACATTTACATATCTGTTCAAAGTGAAAATCATGGCATTAAAAAAAAAAAAAAACCCAACAGCATCAACACAATCTGCCTACAAAGAGGCCTCTGAGATGATTTATTTTCATTTTTTTGAGATAGGCTCTCACAATGTAGCCAAGGCTAGCTTTAAAAGTAGTGGAAATTTTCCTTTTGCCAGCCTACTGAATTATAGTGGCAAGCCAATAGGCCCAGCATTTTTTTCTATTTGTGTATCACTAAGAGCAAAGAACATACACGGATATTTTGTTCACTTGCTTAAATATATGCAAGAAATAGTGTGATTAAATTAGTTATGTTCACAATTAGGTTCTCTGCAGGAGCTGCACATATTCTTAACGGATGAGCCACCTTTCCACTCCCCTTAAATGATTATATACTGGTAAAATAAAGTGATATGGAAGGGAGATAGATAACTTTTGTTTTCTAGTCAGATTTTTACATGCACTTCTACATTCTGGAATGCAGTTTAATCTTAGATAAGTTGGAAGCTGGATTTGCTTTACAGCCTGAGACCTATACCCAAGCCCTGAACATGCTAGACAAGCACACTGCCCCTATAAAACACAAAATCTTACTGAGTTGGTCTGCCCATGTAAATGCCTGGTGTAGGTGTGTGTGCTCTCTTGGTGATAGAATAATCCACACGAATTCTTCTACCATCCAGCTCCATCCCATTTGCCCTTTCCATAGCCTATAAAAGAGAAATAACATAATTCATTAATCTTGAGGCCATTTTAAATTTATAATTAAGTATTAACTATAATCCAAATAAACCCACTTTTGAAATGGCATTGAAATGCACCTTATATAGGGAACTGCCAGCATTTCCAGAGCTAGGTATTGCCCACAACATATTTAAGTTACACAGACAATACTGCTAAGATTTGCTTCACTTACAAAGATATTCATAAGACCTAGCTAAGCTTTAGGGTTTTTTGTTTTTAACTTATAACCCCTCCTACTCACCTTAAGACTGGATATCAATGTTACCCTGAATTGCTTGGGAATTACAGCAATCCTGCCTCTATCTTACAAGTATATACTCATCATGCTCACCTTAACATAACTCTACCCTTGCTCTTCAGTTAGTAGTTCAATATTTATTTGTAACTCACTAAGCGGCCAAGAAGTCATAATTTAAAGGGATATAAGAGAACAATTATGGTAGCTTGCCTCCTCTTGTTGAGAATTGAGATAGTACACAATTCTAAGCCAGCACTGCCCCCTAGTGACCACCAAGTGCAAAGGAAAATAACCTGTCTGTGTCTGAGCTCAGGACCGAGTAGCCCTTGGCTGTCCTCAAACTCAGAGATCCACCTGCCTCTGCCCAGCTCCCACAAAATTAGACTGTCAACTTAAGCATATATATAAAAAGAATAGTTACACTGTATTTTAACATTAACTCCTATCATTTACTTCATAGTCAGATTTCAATTAGCATGTAATTATGTAGAAAGCATGAACTCAGAAGTAAAACTAGCCTTAACTACAAAACTGTAAGCTGAGTTTTAATCAGGTCAGACAGTCAAAAGGCATGGCTGGCTATTAACAGATTTTTAATAATAATGCAGCATTACTTTCATGCATATAAAAATTCTTTCAAATTAAAATTATAAAACAAGATTTACCTCCTTAGAGTCATCTATCCTCTCAAAATACACAAAAGCAAATCCACGTGACCTCCCAGTTCGCTGATCATAAACCACATTCACACCACTCAACGGTCCATATCGAGAAAATACTTCACGAAGATCTCTCTCTGTTGTGTACAAACTGAGACCAAACACTCCCAGGCAAGTATTGGGATCTGGATTTGCCTGTTGAATAAAGGTAGACTTAAATTTTAATTAAAATTACAATATAAAAAACAAAACATACAAAGATTTTCTTTGGAATACACTTTATAGCTATAGCCTGTACAAAACTATTCCCTCCCAGCTGGGTGGTGGCGGCAGTGGCGCACACCTTTAATCCCAGCACTGGGGAGGCAGAGGCAGGCAGGTGAGTTGGAGGCCGATCTGTTCTAGGGTGGGTTCCAGGACAACCAGGGCTGTTACACAGAGAAACCCTGTCTTGAAAAACAAAATAAACATTCCTTCTCTCATCTAGCTCAGCAATTTCCAGAATGTACCCAAAGAATTCAACTTTTGCATGCCTGGTTCATTACTAGTTAATCTGACTCGTTTCCACTTTCCCAATAACCTCAATTTTATGTGGTGCTGGAGACTGAACCCAGGGTCTCATGCACAACAGCTACATTCCCAGCCCTCTATTTTCATTCTTTTAAGCATTTATTTTAGGGGCTGAAGAGACAGTTCAATGGTTAAGAGTACCTGCTGCTCTTGCAGATGACCCCATGTGAGTTCCGAGAACCCACATGGTGGTTTATAACTACCTATAACTACTTCCAGGGGATCCAATAACCTTCTAACCTCCCCAGGCAAACGTGTGTACAGACATAAAGGCAGGCACTCAAATACATTAAAAAAATTAAAAAATCATTCCTTCTGCCTATATCTGTCTATGTGTTCACACAGGCCAGCTGGGGACAATGGAGCCCAACTCTGGTCCTCTAGCAAAGCAGTAAGTGTTCTTAGTCACTGAGCCTTATCTCTAGCCACCATTTTTGTTCTGGAGTGGGATATACTTAGAATGTCATCCAGACTTTAAGATTACTAAATGTTCTACTATGATCTACTATGGTTGTCAGCATCACTGGTAATCATGGGGAAAACACAGCAAACAACTTTAGAGAAAGGCAGTTTGTTTGAGATCTGGGCTCTGTGACTTACTTATTTACCACAACAATGAACAGAATAAAATATCCACACTTATTTAGTGTGCTATGAAGCACATATGGAGGTCAGGACAACTCTTTCTATAATGTGGACTCTAGGTTTAAACTTGGCAGCCAAGTGCCCTAACCCACTTACTGAGCTATCTTGCTGCCCTCTATGTCAACCCTAAGTCAAAACAAAATACTTCAGTTCGTCACATCCCAATACCCTGGCACATAGAGATTTTTGGTGTTTTGTTATTTCTTTCCTATAATAAAACTTTTGAGTGAAAAAACAAAACAATAAAACTTGAGTGTACCAAATCTCTCATTCTATATGGTGAACAGATCCCCCCCAATTTGATTAAATAAATAAATAAATAAATAAATAAAGCTGGGTACAACTGTGCACACCCAAAATCCCAGCACTAAACAGACAGGACGATTCCTGGTGCTTGGTGTACAGCCAGCATAGCCAATAGGTGAGCTCTAGGGAGGCTCTATCTCACAAGATAAAGTGGTAAATAACTGAGGAAGATAACGGACACAACCTCTGGTCTATGCGTGTATACCTGTGCAGATGCACACAAACCAAGAAAGACTCTGGAGAGAGGGCTCAGTGGTTAGGACTTCATACTACTCTAGCAAAAGTGCATTCTAGCACCCATGTTCCAAGGATCACAAGTTCATTACTCTAGCTCCACAAGGACAAATGCCCTTTCTGGCTTCCTTGGGAAATGCACTTTCACAAACTTCCCACTTAAGAGGCAGAAGGATTGCTGGGTTTGAAGTCAATCTTATCTACATGCAAACCTGTCACAGAATCAAGAAAATGTACTTCACTTGTAGTAGGTTCATGAAATTATGTATATTTATTAATGTATACAGTGTTCTGTAAGCATGTATGCCTGCAGGCCAGAAGAGGGCATCAGAGCTCATTACAGTGGTGGCTGGGAATTCAACTCAGGACCTCTGGAAGACCAGCTCGTGTTCTTAACCTCTGAGCCACCTCTCTTGTCACTGTCTCTATTTGCCCCCCACCCCTGCCATGGGGATTTCTCTGTGTAGTTCTGGCTGGCCTGGAACTCTGTAAACCAAGTTGTCCTCAAACTCAAGAGATCCACCTGTCTGCCTCCCTGAATGCTGGGATCAAAGGTGCATACCACTGCCCCCCCCCCCTTAAAAACAGGGCTTCAGTATGTGACCCTGGCTGGCCTGGAACCCAGACATCTGCCTACCTTTGCCTCGTGCACTACTTCTTTCATATATGCAAGGTACTATTTATGCCATGATTATATTATACCCTGGAGAAAGAGAAAACCAAGTTTCCATTAATCCTTTCAACATACCCTGCTGCCTGTATGTCTTCTGCGATTAGACATTGGAGAGTGACTCCGACTTCTTCGTCGACGATACTCTGGTGTATAGGATCTACTTCGAGATCGTCTCCTATGAGAATGGGACCTGGACCGGGTGTAGCGTCTATGAGAATGCCTCCTTGACCTTGACCTTTTAAAGAAATAAATGTAGGTAAAATACAGGATCACAGGGATAGATAGCTCAGCAGTTAAGAGCATTTGTTGCTCTCCAAGAGAACCCAGTTTTGATTTATGGTGGCTCATAACCATTTGTAACTCCACTTCTGGGGGATGACTCCCTCTTCAGGTCTCTGAGGGCACTGCATGCATGTGGAAGACATACATATAGAAGCACAAGTTATGGGCTGGAGAGATAGTTCAGGAGTTAAAGAGTAGGCTCACAACCAAAAATATAAGTAGCACAAGTTATCTAATTAAAAAAAAAAAAAAAAAATTTTTTTTTGTTTTGCTGCAACAATTGAGTCATGTCCCAACCACTCTTTTTTTTTTTTTAAGATTTTGGGGGGCTGGAGAGATGGCTTGGTTATTGAGAATGCACACTGCACTTGCAGAGGACCTGACTTTGGTTTCCAACACAACTTTCTGTAAGGGATCCCACTTCCTTTTTTGGACTCAATGGGCATCTGCTTATGTATACATTTATTTATGTATATGTGTTCATATTTGTATATGCCTTCCAGAAGTGGGCTACAGAGCTCCTAAATGTGGAGTTACAGGTGGCTGGTTGTAAGTTGCATGTGTGGAGAACTAAGAATCAAATGCAGGTTCTGTGAATGAACAGCAAACAGTCTTAGCCACTGACTGCCATCTCTCAAACCCTTATTCTTATTTTTTAAATTTTTATTTAGTCCACGTCCACCCACCCCTTCAATCTCATTTCACCTTCCATTAAAAAAAAAAAAAAGTTTAAGCATACTTCAAGAAAGGGAAGACAAGAGAAACAGAATGGAGCATGATGGCACATGCCTTTTATCCCAGTGCTCAGGAAACCGAGGCAGGGGTATCTCCTTGAGTAAAAGGCTGACCAGAGATAGTTAGACCTTGTTTCATTAAAAAACAAAAAACAAAAACAAAAAAGCAGTAGCAGCAGCCTTTACTACCACTAGCGCCTGAATGACCAAGATCTCTGTGAGTTCCAGGCCAGCCAGGGCTAGATAGTGAGACCTTGTCTAAATTGAAAAGAAAAAGAAAGTGATAGAGATGCACTTGGAGAATAGCAAAACAAGTCTGCTGTACCTGTAAAGGGATTAATGAAGAGCAAAGAGCAGTGAGGTAACCTGGTATTAAGTTCTTGAATAAACAGACTTCTGAGAGAAGGATGAAATAAATCTAATCGAGTACTACTGTAGACAAATCATTTCATCAGGAAGAATACTAATGAAGACATTCCTTATTCTCCTTAATATCAATTTTAGTGCAATCTGCCACCAAACAAAAAAAAAACTCCCCAGGAAACAAAAAAAATCAGTTTTAGCCTTGGGCAAATGGTTTATGGGTGATCACCATGTAGGCAGAGAACTATGAGTACACAGCTTCAAAAGTTCTGTAAATGTTGATCAGGTGTGGTAACTGGCCTGTTGACTCCAGTTTTGAAGGCAGAGACTAGGGATGTCTGACTAGAACAGCCATAATGGCAAGCACTGGCCTCACTGAGAGATTCTGCTTCAGAAAGTAAGGTAGATGACAGATGTGTATATCTAGTTGTTTGTTTTTTTAAATTGTGTATATATGATGTATTTGTGAAGGTACAAGGGTAGAGGTCAAAGGACAACTGCAGTAGTCAGTTCTACCATTCAGGCTTCCAAGGATTAAACTGAGAGAATCGGGTGTGGTGGCATATACCTTTACCTAATAGCAGTAGCTAACAGATAAGCCAAAGAATGATTCTAAATTCTGCAGTCTGAGCCGACAGTGAACTTTCTATATAAAATGCAGCTAAAAAGGATTATCTGACAAAACCATCTTGCTGTGAAGAAAGCAGTTTGCACATTTTAAACTTACCTGGATTTTGATCTTGATCGAGAATGGGATTCAGAATGTTTGGAAACCCTTGATGGACTACGAGATCCTGACCTGCTCTCTGATTTTACTCGAGCAGGAGTTCCCGTTGGAGATTTTGACTGAGAGCGAGACTCCTAACAAAGAAGACAGTATTACAAATGGCACTGGTCAAGTAGATGCCTACCACCTAACATTTAAAGTACCGTAATTATTTATATTGATTGCTCCTGAAAAACAAATGGTTAGGCAACACCCTCCAGAAAAAAATTTCAGCTCATTAATCCCATTGTTAATACTGCTAACTGTCCTCAAGAATTCCCTACTTGAACCAGATCACCAATTTTCTATTAACTAAGTAATCATGCAAATTCATCTACAACTTGATCATACAGACACTGGAACATAAACCATACATTTACTTAACCTAGGACCCATTCATTCTTCCAGATTCTTTTAATTCTACTTCACTCTTGCTTTCTACTTCTCTTCATTCTTCATTGAGTTTTTCATTTTTCATACTTCGTGTATTCTTCCCCAATTCAAACAATTCAAAATAGCCTTAAAAAATATTCAAGTGCTTCTATCTGACCAATCTTCTGTTCAATTTTTTCCCCCATTCAATTTTAATTTTCTGATCTTTAATACTTTTCATTAGCCTTCTTTTATCTTGATTTATCTTCCACATTCTTGGAAAAAACTCTTCAATTTCTTCACGAACATTAACCTTAATGGAAAAAGAACATTTAGTATATTTAAGCACGTGGGGATTATAAAACTCTGCTGGAGTTCAGAATGTTATCTATCAAATGGAAAGGCCAGCAGGTAAAGTGCAAATAACTAGTTTATTTAAAAATAAATTTTAAAAACCAAATTTTCATAGTATTTAAAAATGTTCAAATGTGTAATCTAACAGAATTTACTGATTTAAGGTTTTAACCATACTCTTTACCCTCCTCCCCTTTCATGTCCATTCTAGACCCTAATTTTAATATAAATATAATTCAAACATAAACTACTACAATTCCCCCCACCTAAATATTCATTTTCCACTATTTTACAGGCTGAAAGCTCTTACTGATCTTAGAATTACTTTTAATAAGCCACACTTGAGAAGCAAAGCATCCCAGGCCAAAACGGCCATACACACCATCTGAACTCACATGACAGCACACAGGCCAGAGATCAAAGACGTAACAAATTAGTAAAATTACACCTCCCAATTTTGACTACCATTTCCACTCATTCTGATTAACCAGAAAGATGTATTTTTGAAGACAAGCATATCAAAACTGAGGGGAGAGCACAAAGTTTTCTATCAGTCCTTCACTTTAGCTTCTAATTCCTGAAATAGAAGCTGTTGCTGTTTTATGAGACACCACTACACCATAAAGTACGAAAGGTGTGTCATGACAGATATCCTTAATAACTTCTGCATTTGTGCATATCTGTACTCCTTGCAGAGGCACCAGTGTATACTCTTGCTAAGAAATAGACATCTCCTTCATGGTAAACTAGTCTCTGTAGTTCTATGAAAAACTTACCAAACAATTTATAACTGACTAAAAATTATGGTAACCCACACAACCAACATTTGGTTTCTCCATCCCCTAAGACTTAGTTATTAATTTGCCAAGCGTTGGTGGCGCAGGCCTTTAGTCCCAGCACTTGGGAAGAAGAGGCAGACAGATCTCTGTGAGTTCAAGGCCAGCCTGGTCTACAGAGTGAGTTCCAGGACAGGCTCCAAAGCTACACAGAGAAACCCTGTCTCAAAAAACAAAGACACAAAAAAAGGACTTAATTACTAATGCAAAGAGTTAGCCCAATCTTACAAATGTACATATTCATACCAATTTTCATTTATGTGGTGATATCCCACATCTCCTGCCTCTATTTCCTAAGCATATATGGGCACACACACCAAACTTGGTTTTACACAGTACTGGGAACTGAACAGGGCCTGGTACTAGGCAAGTACCTTATCAACTAAGCTATATCCCTGGCCCCTATCATTGAAGTTTAATATCAAAACATTTACTTATCAAGAACTCTACCCATTATCTTCCTGGTCAATGACAACCTTTCCAGTGCTTTGTTATTTTTTCAAGACAATGTTTCTCTGTGAAACAGCCCTGGCTGTACTGGAACTTGCTTTATAGATCAGGCTGGCCTCAAACTCAGATAGCCTCCTGCCCCTGCCTTCTAAATGCTGGGATCAAAGGCGTGTGCCACCCCTGCTCCACCGTTTCCAATGTTAAGTCTTTCATATCTTAGACTAATTTTCTAGACAGCTGCTTGGAGCAACATATTTAGTACTTAAAAAAAAAGTATTAGTTTTGCTTATAATTAAAGTCTCAAGGGGCTGGTCCAAAATCTGAACCAAGAGAATGTCTTTTAGCTTTCCTTCTGATAAACCAGACTCTCTAACATAGCATTCAACTGTGGAGATGCAGTGGTCACAACAGTTTTTTTAATGTATGCACCAAAGCCCCTTTATACATTAAGCATCAGAAGCTTGTTCTGAGATACTGTACACCTTTAATTTTTACTATGATTTTAAAAAATCCTAGAAAAGGCTATAATTTAATCATAATGACTCCTCTAGTATGAGAATTTAATACAGACACATTTTTAGTTTCCAAGCTTCTTCTCACTTCTCATAAACATTGTTGCTAAAAATGACTTCTTTAAAAAAAGATTACACTTTAAATTTATTTTGTGTGCATGTGGCCAGAAAGCAACTCATTGAGAGTTATGAGGTATAGCAGCATCAAGTAACTTACTCACTGAGGTTCTTGCTGGGCCCCAAAATTACTACTTTTGGAGACTAAAATTAATAAACTTAAAAAGCTAAATCCCAGATCTAGATAAAATATCACAGTTTGGCAGAACATCGGGATTTTTTCTTTTCTTTTCTTGAGACAGGGTTTCTTTGTGTAATCTTGGCTGTCCTAGAACTCTGTAGACCAGGCTGGCCTCAAAGTCAGAGATCCTCCTGCCTGATTCCCAAGTGCTGGGATAAAAGGTGCACGCCACTACCGCCTGGCTGGCAGAGTATCTTAAAAAGACATTTTAAAGCTATTTTCTTCTTTCTGGCAGTGCTAGGGATTGAACCCAAGGCTGTTGCATGCTAGGCAAGTACTATAATACTGACTTACAAAACCAGTCCAAAAGCACTCTTTTTTTTCAACACCCAGGTTATCACAAATATCTAAAGCTGTTTTATCTCTCCTCTCTCATCTTCAGGAATCTTCTATAAACAACTTTATAGTTAGCTCTCTAACACCTGTGGTAAGTGTCACAAACTTAACTATGAACAAAAACAAAAAAACAAACAAAACAAAAAACCCATTTCAGAATATGGCCTGTTGTTCTAACAGCTGATGCTACAGATAAAAAGTATATTATTTCTCAAACACTACTAACTAAATAAATGCCACTTTCACTAAGCTCTACATTAGAAATCAGTCTGTAATAGTCCTCTTTATGGAGGACAGATGCCAGATAATTTAAAAAAAATTTCTAACCCATTTTTTAAAAAAATGAAACTATTCCAACTTTTCAGTATACTTTACTTTTGTTCAGACAGGGTTTCTCTGTGTATCCCTGGCTGTTCTCCAAATCAAGAGATCCACCTGCTTTTGCCTTGAGTGTTGGGATTAAATAAAGGCCACTATCACTGGGACTTTACCTTTTTCTTTGTTTTTGAAATAAATTTTTATTATTTTGCCCAGGCTGATTTCAAACTTGTGGTATCCAATAACCCTCCCCTTCCCAGTCTAAGAAACAGAGACTACAAGCATGTGGCTAATTTTAAATTTCATAAAAGAAATTTATGAAATTTGGAAACATAATTTGCAAGAAGGAAAAAAATTCTGGTGGTATCTGTTTTGTCTTACTGAACAGATCTTAAAGCTGTCTTATTGTCAACAACCCTTCACAATATGCTGCCCAGCTGAGGCAAAACGGACTCGTTGACCCTCATATTACAGATCATAAAGAAATACTAAATAGGCTTCCATCTACCGTAGATACTACACAAACCAGAAAGAAACCAGGCAAGTTTTCAAAGCACAACTCACTCAAACAAGTTCTGGTATTTGCTATATGGGCAAATTGTTGCAGAACGTAAGTAAGCAATAGGAATAAAGTAAAGATAAGCAAACTAATATAAGCATTGTAATAACTCCTGTAAATACTAAGCCCAGGCAATACTGCCAGATTATAGGGACAAATTCACACATATTCAAGTCAATACATCATGTGAAACAAGCTTCCTATTATTTCCTTAGTATTTTATGAAGTGGGAATTTCCAATGAAATAAACTAGTGAATTTAAATCATATGCCCCAAGAAGATACACAGTGCTCATTCTTCTCCTTAAAGATCCTACTTGACTCATCACTATGCGGTCAACGTGATCTCTACCTACAAAGGCTCATGGATAACTCTAATGTGACATGCCTGTATTCTTTAAAGTTTGGAATAACTTTTTTCTACTTCCCCAAGACAGTGTTCCTCTGTGTGATAGTCTTAGTTGTTCTGGAACTCCCAGCCTGCCTTTGCCTCCCAAGTGCAGGAACTAAAGGTGTGCTCTACCATCACCAGCTGGCATGTTGTCACCTGGACTGCATGGCCTCTCTTCCTTCAATAAATAACAACGAAAACCAAACTAAAAACCAAATGCCAAATTCTCTATTTATTCTCATCATCTGGCATGGCAGAGTCTTGGTTTCAAGAGGGAAAGGTAAATGTTCTTCTATCAGGCTTACTTACTCTGATCAATACCACAACAAAGACTATTTTTCACCTCCACTTCTATCCTATTAAACCTGCTAAGACTTATGCATCAATTCACTTACCATAGAAATATATAACCTTTACAAAGGTCTCGGGTTGATCATGATACTTGAGCACCTACTGATAATATAAAATGTTTTTTAGTCAGCCTGGTTCAAGGAAACTATGCTGATTATTCATGCCACTGCTTCTCTTATTAAGCTAAGTTATAAGACAGCTCACTTAAAAATAAGACTCACTCATAGTATTTGCTATTAGTCTCTTAAATCTCAAGACTCTGGGGGGTGGGGCAAGATCTTACCACTTCCCAGATATCCATCATGCCTAGCACTTCATAGCTTTGTTCTCACTTTAGGAGTGGCACAAAGTGAAAACGTCTTAAACACATTTCCAAATAAGAGCACCACCAAATTCAGGGCTAGTACTAGAGTTCTACTCAAGACAACATCTTTACCTTTCCCCTACTTGGTTTTCTGGATATTCAGGCTATCTGGAACTCACTATGGGCTAGTCCTACAGCAATCCCCCTTCAATGCAGATTATAGGCCTGAGCCACCACAACTGGCTAGCCATTCTCTCTCTCCCCACCCATCCCATACAGCCCAACTCCTGATCCTCCTGTCCCTTTCAAGAGGGACTGATTATAGGTAGGTACCACAATGCCTAGCTAGCTTTACCCTTTTGGGGGGCAAATTATCTATTTACTTTATTTACTGGGACTGATGGTCCGTGGGCCATGACAGGCATGTGGAAGAGTTGGCTCTTTCTCCACCATGTTGGGCTTGGTAGCAAGTGCCTTTAACCACTAACAACCTCAACAGAGGCTGAAGAAGGAAGACTGATTTCATTCTTTGATTCATAGATGTTGTTCTGGCCATCCTGAAATTCACTGTGTGGACCAGGTCTGCCTCTGCTGGCATTAAAGGCATCACTACACCCAACTTTAAAAGAAAGATTTTATGTGCACATGTCTGTATTAGTGTATATGGGTGCCTACAGAGGCCAGAAGAGGGTGTTGGATTTCTTGAAGCTAGAGTTAAGACAGATGTGGGTGCTGGGAGCCCAATTCAGGTCCTCTGGAAAAACAGCATCACTCTTGAAACCGTTTCTCTCACTTTCATTCTACCTGCCCCCTTAGGCAAATCAATCTAAGGAAATATTTACAATTAAGTTGCTGAAGCTTAACTAAATGGAATTAAAGTAGTATGACAAATCTTAAATTTCATACATACAAATTTTCATTAAAATTTTCTGTTGCATGAATTTATGTATAGTTGGCTAGAAGAGAGCACTGGATCCTCTGGAGACAAAGTCCTCTCCCAATTTCATTATGGGTGTTTTGCCTGCATGTATTTCTGAGTACCATGTGCATGCTGCACCCATTGAGGCCAGAAAGGAATGTCTGAACCCTTGGGGCCAGAGTTACAGATGACTGTGAGCTGCCATGTGTGCTTGGGTCCTCTGCAAGAGCAGTCAAGAGTTCTTAATCTCTGAGCCAATTCTCCAGCACTTGAGACAGGTTGACTTAAAACTGACATTACTCAGATCACCATGCATGACTATTCCACGTGTTAAGATATTAATACATGCAATTTTGTGTATGTCTGCATGCTTATATACCTGTGAAGGAAGGTCAGAGGCTGAAGTCAAGTATCACCTTACTGTCTGAGATAGGATTTCTCACTGAACCCATAGTTCTCATCTATTGGTTATCTGAATTGCCTAAGGAGTACTGGGGATCCTCCTGCCTCTGTCTCCTAGCACTGGGACCAGAAGCATGCTCTGCCAAGCCTGGCTTTTTACAATAGGTGCAAGGGTTCAGAACTTAGATTCACAAGCTCATACAGCAAGCACTTTCCCCACTGAGCCATGTTCTACAGACCATAAACAACTTTTAATTCTAATTAGTACCATTAATTTTGCTTCATTTTTAAAATTCTCATTATCTAATCACTCTGCACCAAGGAGACTTCATACTAAGTCTCTTTTATAAAGCAAACAATCCATTTCTATTACGGTGACAGATTCCAGCACTCGGAGTTTGAGGGCAGCCAGGCTTACACAGGACAAGTCAGCCAGACAGACCTAGCCACCTTCCCACATTCTTAGCTCCAAAAAACACTGGTCAAAAATGGGTGTGATGACACCTGGCTATAAATTCCATTATCTAGAAGCTGAAGAAAGAGGATCTTGAGTTATGACAAGCATGAGCTTCAGTACTCTGGCCCCCACCCCTGGAACATTTTCCAGTGCTTGTTAAATTGACATATACATGCACCAAGTAAACTGTTTATGGACTTATTTGCCTTTTTGTTTGTTTTTGTAAAGTTAGGGCCTTACTGTATACCCTGTCAGACTTGGAATTCAGAGCTACCTGCCTGCCTGTCTTTCAAGTGCTGGAATTAATGGTGTTCCACAACGTGCCCACCCCTGGACCTATTTTATTCTAATGGCACAATCATTCTCTTGTCTTCCCTGACAATGGTTTCTGCCTTAAATTCACGTTGTTCCTGTACCAGTCTCTGTGTCTTATATTTCCTTTTAGGGTTCTCCCCATGACCAGAATCTAGGACTCAAAATCCTTTGTTATCTGACTGCACATCTGTTCAATCTTATCTAAAAATATTTCAGCATTTACCCTCACATACTCGGATGAGTGTTTTAAACCCAGGTTTGAATGTCAATCACCTGAAACTAGGACTGCAAGTCCTTGTTTGATTAAGAGTATTGAAATATGCATGGGCTACAGAGATGTTGGAGCAGTTAAAACAGTACTGGTTGCTCTTCTAGAGGACCCAGGTTCAATTCCCAGCACCCACACGGTAAACCCGATCACCTGTAACCCTAGTCTCGCAAGATGTTAACTCCCTCTTTTGGCTTCCTCAGACACTGCACATGCAGGCAAAACACCCACATACACACAATAAAATTGTAAGGGGTGGAGAGGGAGAACACATAAGTAGCCCTTACTTCTATAAGACAGTGGACAGTTGCTCCAAAGTTTCACCATAGGTAAGACAAAAATCCTACCATTTTCTTTTTTTTCTCCTAAAATTCTTTTACGCTGGAAGGGGCATTAGTTTCAAACAGAATAGACAATCTTGAATAAATACTTCTAGCAGACTCTATTAATGGATCAATATGGTAAAATAAAATGCACTCTTCACACACACACACACCCCTAAACATTTCCAACTTCGTGTAAATACAATAAGTATAGAACTGGGATTTATGTGGTCTTCTGGGTCTTGGTTCTCTCTTTTGTTTTTTCTCTGCATAACCCCAGATGAGGTTGGCCTCAAATTCAGAATCCACCTACTTCTGCCCCCTGAGGACTGGGATTAAAGGGGTGCAGAAGCATGATGTGGGTGATTCTTTATTTCTAAATTGTTGACAGTACCCTGGCCCTCGCTAAATTATTATGAGTAATAAAAAAGAGCATCCAAAAAAGAACTTTGGGGTCTGAATTCTAAAATGTTATAATACAGAAATATTTACATGTAAATATTTTATCCTCAGTGTTTTGTAGGCTCTTGAAAGTTTCCACCTAATTTTAAATAGGTTTACTGAGATGGGATTAACATGATCCCTGTTATAACCTGAAGATAAAGTGAATGTATCAGATGCGATCTTCTCAATAAATTCCTACAGAAAAGAAAATGACCAAGAAACTAGATTAATAACCTTAAAAAAATTGGTAAACCCAATATTTGACTATTGACCTGTCAAAGCTTCCCCTAATTTACTGTATTAAAGAAAGTTTGAAGTGTAACTACCATGTAAATAACTAAAACAAATACAAAATCTTTTTAGGACTGTTATCCTCAGACATCTTTAGAGACTATGAGAAGGGGGCACAGCTGTTGTATTATATGAAATTTTGTAACTGATGATTTATCGTCAACAGAAAACAAAAACCCTCCATATTTAAACACCAAGTTATTTTAAGACAAGGGAGTAGTAGAGCACTCATATAGAATGCCTAAGCCCTCCCTGGGTTCCACTTTCAGTAACTGAAAATGACAACCACCACCAAAAAAAAACAAACAAACAAACAAAAAAAAAAAAAAAAAAAAAAAAAAAAAAAAACCCAAAACAACCAAGGTGAACCTTCAGAAAAGCCTGTAGCCTTTGATGTTTTTATTTAAGAACACACACACACATCTATTACATCTTAAAGAGTTGTACTAATAATAAAACCTATTGAGCCATGGGTACCATTATAATTTTTTTTTAAATGTGGTCTCTAAACCGGATGGTGGTGGTGCACACCTTTAATCCAGCGCTTAGAAGGCAGACAGGCGGATCTCTGTGAGGCCAGCCTGATCTACAGAGTGCCAGGACAGGCTCCAAAGCTAGAGAAACCCTGTCTCGAAAAACAAAACAAAAATTTAACTGAAAAGTGGATGCGGGAATATTAAGTATCTTGTCACCACTAGGTGACAAATTAGAAAAGCACCAGAGCAAGTAAAGTAACACGTGCATTTAAAAAAAAAAAAAAGGAACTGACAAACTGACAGAAAAATATTTTCACAAGGAACACAACTACCTCCAAATACTTTATTTCATGATCTTAAAAAAGGTTTGTTAGGACAACAAAACAATAAACAGGTTCAGCTATAATCGGCCTGAAAATTCATTCAAATAATCCAAAGATAAACATAGTCCTTCCGCATAACCCACCCTCAAACAAACAAAAAACTCCCTCTTTCCTACCAAAAAAAAAAAAAAAAAAAAAAACAAAAAAAAAAAAAAAAACCTAACTGACCGTCTGGCCTGACTGACAGATTGGGCTTCTAAAAGGAACAAATCCTTTCCTTCCAACAAATCCTTCAAGTGTTTTTTTTTTTTTTTTTCTACTTCACCTGCCCTCTCCCCACTAGAATAAACAACACGGCAAGCCAGAACACTCATAGCCTGGGACTTTGGTTTCCTTTTTTCTCTTACAGGGTTTTACCTGGACTCGCTCCCATCAATTTCCACTACTAGGGTAACTTCGGAAATAAAGCTCAAAAACGGTAATAACCGTTCTAATAATATACTCAAGCTGAGGACAATGCGTTCTTTGTGCTGTTTACAATCACAGGACCTCATAAATAAAGACAACCTCGAACCCTTTCCCTGGGGATGGGTGAGAAAAGAACTCGGAGCGGGCCTGTAAATTTCAGGTGATCTTTTGAGTTAACAGTGATTAGCTACTTTCTCCCCCCACCCTTGAAAACTGAGTCATAAAATTCGCTCAGTTACGTAAGGTTAAAGTAAGAGGCCTTGAGCCAGTTTAACCATAAAAACCTGTAAAGGTGTATTCAGATGAAAGGTCAAAGGAAAGAAAGTCTTAGAAGTTGAGACATAAAGAACCCAACATCCAGCAGTTGGAAGAACAGGCGTTACAGCATTTCCACATTCATTTCGAGGGGAAAGGAAAGAGGACATTAAGGGGAAAGGCTCTTGCGTAGTTTTCCCTTCACAGCTCTCGTCTTAAGAACTCTTAAGGGTCGCTGCGGTCGTTGACTAACCACTTCATGGGGCTCGTCCCACCTCCAACCTCAAGGCTTTCGCCTTATAGACGCAACGCCGCCGGTTCCGACGGAGACGCGGCCGCTCACTGCAACAGAGAGCCAAGGAGACACAGGCCCCAGCTAGTCCCACGCCAGCGTTTCCCCGCCCGGACAACAGCCCCGCGCACTTCCGACCCCGGGTCCCCGCAGCGATGGCCGGGGGTGGGCCGGGGTGGCGCGGCCAGAGACGCCACCGCAGGAAGCACCTACCACTATCCGGCCGGAGGGAGCGCCCCGCCGCCTCCTGCCCCACCGCGCCGGGGACCCGCACCTCGGAGCAGAGATGGGAAGCTGAGAGGAAAGGGAGCGACAGGAGAGGATAGGACCAGGCCAGGTACCGGTCAGCCGCCAAATCGAGCGCTGCGGGACAGTGGGGCATCTCGGCAGCCAGGGGCACCCCGAAGCCATCTTGGGACGTGAGGATGCGCTGGCGGTGGCCCTCCAGGCTGCTCCCGCGGGCCCCGTAACCTCGCCCGTCCCCGAGCCCCGGAGCATCGGGCCGCCGCCGAAGACGGCTCCCGCGGCTTTGTACTCACTCTGCCCTCGAAGTTGTTCTCCTCTACATCACTCATGTCGGCCAGGAGCTCCCGAGAACTAAGTGAGAGACAAGTCTCGGCTCGAGGGCCGACGGCCTAGTCACCCCGCTGTCTGGACTGTGGGGAGGAGGAAGGCGACGGCAACAACGGCCGCTGCGCTCCACTCCCTCCAGCTCGCACGCTCAGGCAAAATGGCGCCGGCACCGCCACAAACCTCCCGGTGTCCCCGGCGCCCGACGTCAGGGGGCGGGCTCGTGCTGACGTCAGTAGCCCCGCCTCCGCCCCGGGAGGCTTTGTGTCCGCCCGGCCTCAGCGCGGGGAGATTGGCGGGCTTCGGGAACCTTGGTGCTTGGAATCCGGTCTGTCTGTGCCACCGCGTGCTGGAATTAAAGGCGTGCGTGGATACTTGTCTTTTTAACGTTGAAACTGCAATACGTGCACAGATGGGCGTATACGGAAATGCTACCAGTTCCTTGCTCTTCCCTCTTCCAGTCCCTCTTCCAGTCTATTATTATTTTTTTGTAATTCTTAGTTCACTGGTCCTTGTGGAGTCCATTATTTTAGAATGGACTTCTTATTAAAAATGTTTACTGGACCGGGTGAGATGGGTCTGTGGGTAAAGAAACAGCATGTGTGAGGAGTGAAATTTGGATTCCTCACAACCTACATAAATGCCAGGTGAGAATGGCTGCTCACCTGTAATCCCAGCTCTGAGGAGGCAGAGACAGGGGATTGCTATAGCAAGGTGGTGCCTAGCTAAATTGGTGAGTGCAAGGTTCCATTGAGAGACCCTGTCTCAATATATAGGATAGACAGAGATCAATTAAAGAAGACACTTTGGGGTGGTTCAATACAGGGTTTCTCTGTGTAGCTCTGGTTGTCCGGAACTCGCTCTGTAGACCAGGCTGGCCTCAGTTCCTGCAGGCGCCACCACTGCCCAACCAAGGGAGATATTGATAACATATGATACTTCCACATATGTGCAGCTGAACATATGCAAACATGTCTATAATAACACACACGCAATTTTAAAAGAAGTTTATCACAAAACAGTAATGCCAGACATGACAGTGCGCACTTACAATCTCAGCCCTCAGGAGGCAGAGGCAAGATCTCAATTCCCCAGGCAATTCCAGACCACACTGGGCTACGGAACCCAGTCTCAAAGAATAACAGCAAAACTACCCAAAATAAACCCCAGAAGATAGCAAAACTCCAACATGCAGCATCAAAGTGATAAGCGCCCTGTCTAGTCCTCCTGTACCCTTGAGGACAGTGTAAGCATACTCTGAGATTTGAACAATGATGAAATTGTTTACTAATGCTGCTCTCAGAGCATGTGCTCATTATTAATTCACACACGACTGGCTAAATGTCACCCAATTGTAAATTTTAGAACTTTGTGTTGTTCAACTTTATGAACTCTGGGGACATTCAAATCAATACCACAATGAGATTCTATTTCACATCAGCCAAATACTAACTAATATTAATAATAATTGTGTTTAAAGCCCAAGAATAACATGTTACATGCTATAAACTTTGAAAGAGATCAACAGAGTAAGATAACATATAAACAAGCAATAAACATATAAATAATAAAAATAAACAGACAATACAATGAACACAAAGCCATTGTGTTGACAACCTTTAATAATAGTTCCCATGTAACAATAATAATAGTTTTTAGACTGGGCAGTGGATCTTTGTGAGTTTGAAACCAGCATGGTCTACAGAGCTAGTTCCAGAACAGCTAGGGCTGTCTCGAAAAACAAACAAACAAAAAGGCTTAATAATCTTTAAATTGTTCCCAAATGAAGCTATTCAAAATAGCCCTAGGATGGGGTTGGAGAGATAACTCAGTGGTTAAAACCACTTCATGCTCTTGCAGAAGATCTGGGTTCAATTCCCAGTACAATGAGAGCATTCAAGTTCCAGCCTCGATGCTCTCTCAGGGTCCAGGCTGGGGGCTAGACAGCAGGCGGGTAGGGTGTTCCTAAAAGGAGTCTGAAGGTTAGCGGGAAATAAACTGGTTCGCACACTCGTTCCTCTCATGGCTCTTTATTCTTCAAAGATGGGGGCTTCCCCCAAAAAATTATCTTACAAAAAAGCCGGGTAGTGGTGTCCCAGGCCTTTAATCCCAGCACGCAGGAGGCAGAGGCAGGCAGATCACAATGAGTTCGATACCAGCCTGGTCTTCAAGAGCTAGTTCCAGGACAGCCTCCAAACCTACAGAGAAACCCTGTCTCGAAAAACAACAACAACAAAAATTCTCTAAAGTTTTTTTTTTTTTTTTTAATACCCACAGGCTTTGGAGGCTATCCTGGAACTTGCTCTGTAGACCAGGTTGGCCTCGGACTCACAGAGATCTGTCTGCCTCTTCCTCCCAAGTGCTGGGATTAAAGGGATGTGCCACCAATGTCCGTTGTAATCTTAGTATTTTAAGAGTTTTGCAGACAATAAAGTTTACAGCATTTTAAAAGACCTGGGTAGCACTGACTTTCATCACTTAGCTGCAAAAATGGCATTTGAAGCATGCAGAGATCTCAGTTTAAATATGTATCTAATTTGTCCACTTTGCCTTCTAAGCTTCAGGGTTATCCATCAGAAGAAGCTTGTGTCCAAAAGTTTTCCTCCTCCTCCCTATCCTCCTCCTCATCGCTCTTTTAGGAGATTGCAGGTGAGTGCCACTATGCCCAGCTTCTGATTCTTTTCTTCTTTTTCATTTGTTGAGGCAGGGTTTCTCTGTGTATAGTTCTGGCTATCATGGAATTCACTTTATAGACCAGGCTGGCCTTGAACTTACAGAGATCTGCCTGCCTCTGCCTCTTGAGTGCTGGAATTAAAGACATGTGCTGCCTTTACCAGGCTTCTTCTTTTTAGTTATTTTTCCCCCTGCCTTGCTTCTTATTTGTGCCTCCCCCAGTCCTTAAAAAAGAAACTCCACCTTAGCCATCAATTTCATGTCAGATATCAGATGTTTTCATTTACTACTTTGCTTTCTTGGAGTCATCTGGGAGATTTTAACTCCTCTTTCCACTATTTTCCTTGCCAACAGGAAACTGTGTTAATTGTTTGCTTATAGTTTTCAAGATATGTTCTCTTTTTATATTCCAGGCTGGCCTGGAACTCCCAATAATCCTGCTTAGACTGCTGAGTGATGAGATTATAGGCACACGTTACCACATCCAGCAAGCTACACCTACCTCAGGTCTCTGTGAATTCATTAGCCACGTGGTGAACCTTATTTTTCTAGGGCAAGAAGTATGGATACTAATGTTGCCAAACAGTATATTTCCTAATTTATTTTTATTTATTTACACATTCTACATTGTTGAGGACTAAACCTATATATAGCCTTGTACATCCTAGGTGTGCTTGATAGTTTTATGTCAGCTTGACACAAACTAAAGTCATCTGGAAGGAGGGAACTTCAATTAAGAAAATGCCTCCATGGGGCTGGAGACATGGCTCAGTGGATAAGAGTGCTGGCTGTTCTTCCAGAGGATGTAGGGTCAATTCCCAGCACCCACATGGCAGCTCACACCTGTCTGTAACTCAAGGTCTAGGGGATTTGACATCCTCACACAGACATACATGTAGGCAAAATATCAGTGAACATTTAAAAAAAAAAAAAAAAGAAAGAAAGAAAAGAAAATTCCTCCATAAAACCCAGCTGTAGTAGCCAGGCCTTGGTGGTACATGCCTTTAATCCCAGCACTGGGAGGTAGAGGTAGGAGGATCTTTGTGAGTTCGAGGCCAGCATGGTCTACAGAGCTAGTTCCAGGACAGCTTCCAAGACACAGTCTGTGTGTGGTGGGGTCGGGGAAGCAGGCAAAGCAAGCCAGCCATCAGCACCCATCTGTAGCCTGTGCATCAGTTTCTGCCGCTAGGACCAGGGCCTAGGTTCAGGGTCAGTTATTACACTCTTAATGATTTGGACTCAGCCACAACAGGATTTATATTGTGAATATCAGCAAAATGTTACAAATCAATTTTCTTCCTCTTCCAGAGAGATTCTTGCTTAACAGTTACCCCTTCTGTGTAACATCCATTAACATATAGAATGTTATTTTGCAAGCATGTTTAAAACTGTACATTATGGGGCTGGAGAGATGGCTCAGAGGTTTAATAACCATCTGTAATGAGGTCTGGTGCCCTCCTCTGGCATGCAGGTATACATGCAGGCAGAACCCTGTATACATACATGATAAATAAATAAATCTTTTATTTCAATCCTGTACGTTACTAATGTACTGTACTGTATTTTCTTGTATACCCCCCACAACATTGTGGATTTTATTCTTGTTTTGCGATGGTTCCCCTGTGTAGCCCTGGAAGGAGCTGAATACATGATCATCCTGTGTCAGCCTCTCACGGTGCTAGGATTGTAGGCATGTAACATCACATCCCTCTTGCTAATACATTGTGAGAACAAGATGCCTTGAAGTTGATATATGCAACTCCTATTTATTCATTTATATTGCCCTGCTTCACCCTACTAGGATGTAAGGTCCATAAGGTATACATTTCCTTAAGAAAAAAAATTTAGCATTTAATCCCAGCACTTGGGAGACAGAGGCAGGTGGATCTCTATGAGTTTGAGGTCAGCCTGGTCTACAGATTGAGTTCCAGGACACCCTCCAAAACCACAGAGAAACCCTGTCTTGAAACCCCTCCCAAAAAAATTTTAGGGCTAAGGATGTAGCTCACTTGTTGAGTGTGTGCCTAGCATGTTCAATACCCTGTATCAATTTTTTTTTCTGTCTAGCACAATAGTGGGAGCCTGCAATTTCTGTACTTTCAAGGGAGATACAAGGGAAATGCCACAAGTTTGAGTCCAGCCTGGGCTTCATGACAAATTCCAGGGTACATAATGAGATCCTGCCTGACAGCAACAATAACTAATTAATGTAAATGTAATGTAATGTAAAAAATAATGTTTCAGAGCTGCAGAGATGGCTCAGCAATTAAGGGTGCTGGCCACTCTTCCAAAGGATCTGGGTTAAATTCCCAACACTCACATGGTAGCCCATAACTATCAGTAACTCCAGTTCCAGGGGGCCTGATATTTTCTTCTAGTCTCTACAGGCAACAGGCATGCGAGAGTGCATAGACACATATGCAGGCAAAATACTCATACACATAAAATGAAATAAAAATAATTTAAGAAAGAAAATAATAGTTTTGTTATGACGTTTTCATGCATACCTTACTATACCTTGCTCATATTCCCATCTCTGCCCTCCCCCATCTTGCCTCTTCCCTCCTGCTGGTCCTTTCTTTCTCACAAATAGTCCCCTTTCCTCTGTCAGGTCACACACACACACACACACACACACACACACCGTATGTCTGTTTATGTTCTGTGTATATGGGGGTTCTGCAACCACCGAGACCTGCAGGGTGTCAATCCATATGAGGCAAGACCAATTCAGTAGTCGGTATTGGTTTCAATTTCTAGAGTCTGACACTGGGCAGTTTCTTTTAGGCATATTTAAGTATAGCACCATTTGGAAAAAAGTTTCCTGGTGAGAATTAGTTTAGTCTGGCATGCACAATAAAGCTTAAAACAGGCCCTGAAACTCATTGTAAAGTACATGTGACATCTTCCATAAAGATGAGCCCTATAGATTGACTCCATGTGACACTTTAAGGGTCTGGAGGAGGTGTGGCCTTGGTCATATGTACAGCACAAAGGTCACCAGCTGTAAACTACCTTTGCTCCTATTTGTAAAGTACATGTGACATCTCCCATAATGATGAGTTCTATATTTTGACTGAGAAATAACACTCAAGATAATGGTCCAGGGAGGGTGACTGAAATAAATGCAAGAGTCTGGGGGTACCGGGTGGCAGAGGTTGTTAGGCTATCAACCACATTCATTTCCAGCCTTCTGGGTGGGAAACAGGTACACATCCTTTTCTTTGAAGAGACAACTTTGTGTGTTTAACATTCCTGGTTTCCCAAGTGCTTATCTGTGAGCACAAGGATTCTGTGCCCCAACACGCATATGAAAGAAAGCATGAATACTTTCTCTCCTCATTTCTCTCTTGCCCCTCCTTCCCCTTCTTAGACCCTTTCTTCACCTGTCACAGTCCCTTACATGTTCATACCCTTCATAGTGTGTGTGAGAGAAGACATGCCATTTGTCTTCCTGTCCAGTCGATTTTGCTTAATGGGATGATCTGTTATACCATAAATTTTCTTGCAAATGATATGATTTCAGTATTCTTCAGAGAGGGATACAACTCCATTGATCAGGGTGGCAGCGGCGGCGGCGGCGGCGGAGGCGGCGTGCACACCTTTAACCCCAGCATTTGGGAGGCAGAGGCAGGTGGATCTTTCTGAGTCTGAGGCCATCCTGGTCTACAAATCAAGTTCCAGGACAGACTCCAAAGCTACACAGAGAAAACAAAAACAAAACAAAACTCCATTGTATGTATGTAGCACCTTTTCTTTATCCAATCACCGGTTGATGGGTATCAGGATGGTCCATATTTTGGCTGCTGTGAGTAGTAGTGGAATGAACACAAATGTGGAAATACATTTCTACTAGTTTGAGTCTCTGCTGTGTTGATGGTGCCTGAGACAGTGACCAAAGGCCAACTCCACAGACATTAATGAAGGAATGAGCAGGTGATGTTTGAGCTCTACTGCTGCCTCTGCTTTCTCTGCGTTAAGACCTCCCTCGGTCCTGTGTTTGCTAGACATTGGCCTGTTCGCTTGTCAAACCCTGCTGAAAATCCCATTTTACTTCCCTTCCAACAAGCAAAGTCAAGCTTGGAGAGAAGAAATAGCTAGGCAATGGAAATGTCTTCTGTTTAGGACTCGGTCAGGTTTGTAGACCCAAGGCCACCAGATGGCAGTATGCACACACTGGAAATCTAGGCTGCCAGTGCTTGAGTCTCTCTCTCTCTCTCTCTCTCTCTCTCTCTCTCTCTCCTCTCCCTCATCTTCCAATTTACACATTTTTCCCATTTGCTTTTGAGTCCATCAGTGTTAACTACTTGGGCATTGCTGTGATTGCATTTACTTTTCATATTGATCAACTGCAAATTATCTTCTGCAAATTTATGCAAATCTCTCTCTCCCTCTCTCCCTCCCTCTCCCCACTCTCTCTGGGTATCACTGGTTGTCCTCGAACTCACTATGGACACCAGTATTGCCTCGAACTCACAGAGATCTGCCTGCCTCTGCCTCCAGAGTGCTGGGAATAAAGGTGTGTGCCATTATGCCCGGCTACGAATGTGTGTTTTACGTTTTCTCTTATGTTTGATAATACTAAATTTAAAATGCTAGAGCAGAATAGAGGGCATTGAGATAAATGCCACATGACAAAACCCATATACCGTGCATCATTTAAATGCACGTGTGGGAGTTTTAGTGAGTTGTAATTCACTAAACGCATTGAGTTGATGGCTTCAGTGCTTTCCTGCTGTCCTGTAAATACCACCACTGTCTAACCTAGAACATGTGCACCACCCTAAAATAACTGTCCCTATGTCCCCACTTCCCAGCACAGCATCTTCTCATAACCACTAATCTACCTGTGTTTCTGCACATACACCCATTGTGAGCATTTTAGGTGAGTGGATTCAGTGGATCAGCCAGAGTTTTGCAATCTTAAGACTTACCTATGACATTAATAATTAGGCATTTGTGTGTGTTTAAAGTTTTGTCTAAAACACTAGTGTACAAATAAAAAAACTCTTTGGAATTATAAGTAACCTTAATTTAGTTTAATGTTTCATAACACAGGCCTTTTTGTTTGCGTTATCTATTGGATAATCTATCTGCCCTCTTGGACAGGAACACTGTTTTTGTGTTTTTGCTTATTTAGTTCTTTGTTGTTATTTGTTTATTTGTTTTGGTTGAGTTTGTTCTTTGTTTTGTTTTTGTCTTTCAAGGTTTCTTTGTGTAGTCCTGGCTGTCCTGGAACTAGCTCTGTAGTCCAAGCTGGTCTCCAAATCTATGACCTGCCTGCCTCTGCCTCTTGAGTGCTGGGATTAAAGGTGTATGCCACCACCTCCCAGCATGGTGTTTTTGTTTGTTTGGCTTTTTGTTTTGTTTTGTTTGGGTTGTTTTTTTTTTTTTTTTTTTTTTTTTTTTGAGAAAGAGTTTCTCTTTGTAGCCCTGGCTATTCTGGAACTCACTATGTAAACCAGGCTGCCCTTGAACTCATAGAGATCCACCTGCTTCTGCCTCCCCAGTGCTGGGATTAAAGACACATGCCACCCCATCTGACTGTGTTTTTGTTTTTTAATTGTGGTAAATTAGGGACAGAGGGATGCAGGTAACTGAGAAAGATGGGGAGCTTTCAGGGCTTCTTAATTCCCTAGAACATAAAAAGCCAAGTAATAGCCATATATTACCCATAATGTTCTCTAGCTTCAACCAGAGGTAGAATTTTTCTCACAGTCTTGTTGGCTCTGGGCCCACAAGTGTTTTTTTTTTTTTTTTTTTTTTTTTTGCTGGGTTTAGGCACAATCCAAAGCACAGCCGGAGAACAGCTGGGCTATTTAGTAAATGCTAGGGGAAGCCTGGAGTGGGGTTTGCCTCTGTTTTGTTGATTTTCCAAAGGTAACAGCTATGAATTCAGATAAACTCTGTTTATCTTACTGGGGAAGAACAGGAAACAGGTTGCTTCAACATACTGACATAGCTGACCACAGCTAGAACAAGAGTGAGAAGAATTTCTAACACAAGAAGATACAAGCAGGGGAGTTGGGATCTCTTACAAATTGTCCCTAAAACAGAAGAGTTACTTCATTTCTTACAAAGAACAGGTCTTCCTTCAGAATGTTTCTTCCTGATTGTTAGTTCCTCTGCCGCCCATGAGCAAGAAAGCATGCCTGTGTGGTTGGAGAGGCACCTGAACCAACAGTTTTTAGAGGAGCTCCTGTGCTGGAAGTGACAGGAATATAGGATGAAACAGACACCCAAAGTTATACTTTTTATCATTTTTATGACGATAGTGTGAGAGCAAGGTTAAAAAAAAAAAAAAAAAAAAAAAAAAAAAAGCCACCTTGAGAAATTCCCTGTGTGGCACAAGGCTGATTCAGCTCCAGCCAAGGAACCATGAACAGTTCCAAGGAGCACCCAAACTGTGCCCACTCCGGTCAAAGTGACCCCATTCTGGTGGTCAGGCAACAACTCATTTTGGTAAATAACATCTGGCCACAACTGTCCGTGTGGGCAACTGTTAGTACCATTTTTGAAATTCCATTAGTCTCCAGGTCAATGAATTCAAAGGTCACCTACTCTTACCCAATCCTGAACATCCAAGGCACGTACCAACCTGGTTTCAGTTTTCCCTTTAAAAAGCCCTTACATTTGAGGCCAGGCACCCTTTTCCTGCAGCTGTTGCAGCCAGTTTGCAGGACAGGGTCCTGCAACAGAATAAACCTTGTGTGTTTGCATCAGTGAGTGGGCTCCTTGGTGGTCTTTTGGGAGCTCAGGAACTGGCATAACAATAGCAGTAGCTAGGTATGTCTCAAAGGTTATTTTAAAAGAAATTTAGTTGGCATAGGTAGCATATGCCGGCAATTCAAGCCTGTGGGGATGGCAAGGCAGTAAGATCAGGAGTTCAAGACTAGCCTGGGCTACATGAGACCCTGTCTCAAAAAAGAACATCCCCTACAAAATGAAAGGATTTTTAAGTTTCTAAGAAAAGATAGGCACAGAATGATAACTCTATTCATATGCCATCACTCATTAAATACTTACCATATGACTATTCTTTGCTTTGTACTGTACTGTATGTTCCATGATCAAGAGAAACGAGCAGCATTCAAAAATTCAATTATGGTTACATAATTTAAAATGACAGAGTAGAAGAAAAAGAGGACCTGGAGAAGTCATTGTGATAGAATGGGACATTTTCTTATTATGTTTGGTTTTAATAGACAATGTAGACATAATAGAATAAGGAAACAAGACTGAGGAGGGAATAGAGAGAATGCCACATATCTGAAAAATGTCACCAGGGATGTTAAAGTCGGAGTGAGTGGAGATTGCAAAGATGCCAAAAGCAAAGGAGTTTAATGTCACATTTAAGGCAGGAGAATAAGAGGTTTGGTGCTTGGGGCTGACTGTATCACAGGGATAAGTGACAGGTAAAATTTTCTTCTCTATAAGAAGAATGGCCTTCAGGTTGAAAATGGTCAAACAAAGGTGTGTGGGGAGGCTTTGGGGCCCCAGAAGGGTGGGAGAGGAAGACTCTAAAGCTGCAGATATCAGAGTGATTTCCTATTATGTTGTAACAGGGCTCAGACCTTAGTAGGCTCCCAGACTCTAGCACACTGATGCCTTGACAGCAGGACCATTCAGACCACAAAACACAGCAGGTAGACAGCACCACCCATCAGAATGAGAACAAAGACCTAATCCATCAGAGTCCATAGTTCTGGCAAAGTCTCTAAACCTTGTGCTTTGGTGTGTAGTTCCATTCTGCCTAACTGTTCTTGCTGACCGATGTGTGTCAATCCAGGACATGTTTTTTTGTGCTTAAAAGCTCACCTGGGAAAGGCTCAGTGCTACACTGGATTCCCAAATACTCGGTGTAGTCACCAGCTGGCTAATAAAGATTTTCTATTGGCTTAAATCCATGTCTTAGCAGTGGTCTCTGGTGGATACCCCACAACAGTGTAATTTCCAATCAGTTTTCTTCCTTCTGAGTAATGAATTTGTAAATAAATATTTGAAAATAAATTATTATTATTAATTTACTTTATCATTAATAGTGTGAGTTGTGATGAGGGCTTACAGACATGTGCATATCATGGCACATGTGTGGCAATCACAGGATAACTTTCAGAAGTTGCTTCTCCCACCTTGGATCCCAGGAATTTAACTCGGAGAGTCAGGCTTGCATAGCCTGTTGACTCTTATTACTGGCCCAAGTAATACTTTATTTCATGAGGAAGAAGTAGGAAAATAAAAGCAAGTTTTCCTGGCAAGGTGATACATGCCTTTAATCTCAGCACTTAGGTGGCAGAAGCAGACAAATCTCTATGACTTTGAGGCTAGCCTGGTCTATAGAGTTCTAGGCCAGCCAAGGCTACATAGTGAGGCCTTATCTAGAAAAAAATTCCAAATAAACAAATAAAACATAAACAAATTGATAAACAAGTTTATCAACTATTAAATAAAATTAAAACTAATAAAAAGAGCCAGGCGTTGGTGGCACATGCCTTTAGTCCCAGCACTCAGGGAGGCATAAGCAGGTGGATCTCTGTGAGTTCGGGGCCAGCCTGGTCTACAGAGCTAGTTCCAGGACAGGCTCCAAAACAATACAGAGAAACCCTGTCTCAAAAAACAAAAATAAAACAAAACAAACTAATAATTTAAGGTCAGATGAGGCTACAAACAAATGAAACCCCAAATAAAACAAACAAACAAACAAACAAACAAAAAAGAATATAGCTATCAGAGCCAGAGCAATGGATTGCTACAAAGGTTTACTCTATAGTAGGATTTTAATAAGCAAGATAACTTGGTATTAATAGATTTAATAATTTAATCTCAATCACTTCTATTCATTTCTATTAGATTTACTAAATTCAAGAAGATTTATTTTTGTTGGGATAAAAGGCATGTGCCACCACACCTGGCTATATTAGTAAATCTTACAGCTTTTCAAAGTTGTCTTCATATACCATAACAGACAAGATACTTGTTATATTTTGGAGACTGTAGGTTGCTGCTGAAAGAGAAGTTCCATAGTTACTGTAGGTTAAGATAGAAAATTTTCCTTTATTAAAAACCTACATAGGAATCAAGTAAACAAACTAAAGAGAAACAATGTCTCAGGAAAGATGAATTGTGCCATCTGACTAGAGACTCCTCCCTCAGACTTCTGATTTCTTGGATTTTTTGCTTCTGTCCTTCTCACTCATTTTATTGTGTTTTACCTGACAGCAGTCATTAAACTAAACAGATAGCTTCCTTTGGGGAACAGGCTCTTTCTGTGTAAACCAGGCTAGCACTGAGATCTGCCTGCCTCTGCCTCCTGAGTGCTGGGATAAGGTGCTCTTTTCCTAATCAGTGTAAACATTTCATTTCTCTTATTCTTAGAAACGGGGAACCTTTAGCCACAGTCTTTAAGGTCAACGCCTTCATGTGACCTTCAGCTTCACACCTCAGTGGTTGTCGCCTTCAGACTGCTGGGCCCTTCCTATCGGGCATTTTGCCCTCTGGCAGAGCTTTTTGGGCTGATGAGCTTCCAAGAGCAATTTGCCAATTTTTGCTTCACCCGTGGGAAATAAACCAACCAAAGAAATAAGCCCATCCACTCCACTGGGATGTGCACTAGGAAATTCCACTGGATGTGCACTAGAAAATTTAAAACCCCTCCACTTCATGCCATTTGTTAAGGCACTCATATCTCTGTACTGAAAAATGTTGTGGGTAACCCCTAGGAAATAAGTCAAATTGGCCACGTAATGGCTCTCTAGACCCCAATATTTTACAGGACCTTTCCAATTACTGAGAGTGGACACATAGATAGAAGGTTCCCATATGTCCGAGCTCTTTCTATCTTTCTGCTAAACACACTCTTTCCTCCTCCTCTCCATCTCATGTCCTTCTAGTCATGAAAGCTGAACCTGAGGGACCCTCCACTAACTTAGACCCCGCTAATGAACCTCCACTGCTCCATCCTCAACATCCAATATCCCTTCTGCTTCTTCTTCCTCTCCAACTTCTTCCTCTTCTCCAAGACCAGGCTGCTCCAAATGCCCAACTGTCACGCTTACTTTCCTTGCCCCCCACCCTCTTACCCCCACCCCCGTTAACTGTTCTCACACCACTACATGCCCTCAACCTACCAAAGCCGACCCTGCTACAGTTCTCCCCCTTTGAGAAGTGGCCAGAGGAGATGGTCTGCTTAAAGTGCTAGAGCCCATGCAGATGAAGTTTACCAGACTCATGCAGCTCACCCTACCGGGTCAGAGGCTGTTACAGATCAGGAGCCCAATTGGAACTACAATACCCCTGGGGGAAATCTGGCTAGAGATCAGTTTACATCCTGGCTCATGTCTGGTCTCTGTAAGGCTACTGTAAAGCCAATAAATTATGAAAAGATTCTAGAGGTAGTTAAGGACAAAAAGGAAAATCCCTTTCAGTTTCTAGAATGCCTTACACAGGCCTTCTTACAGTATACTAACCTGGATCTTGAGACGTCAAAGGGGAAACAACTCCTTATGACTTACTTTTTTCTCAGAGCTACCCTGATATTAGGGTTAAGCTTAAGCATTTGAAGCTGGGATCCCTAACCTTACAGCAGAAGCTTTAAGAGTGGCTTTTAAGGTGTACCATGGGAGAGATGACAGAGCCCTTAAATACAAGTACCAGATGCTGGCCAAGGCCATCCGACCGGCCTCAGAGTCTGCCCGGGGTCCCTTGCCCTCCAGGGCTTGAGGGCTACAGCGTCTGTTTTAAATGTGGTCAGGAAGGGCACTGGGCTCGAGCTTGCCCTAATCCCCAGGCGCCCGCCACTCAAACCACATCCAAAATGCCAGGAAGATGGCCACTGGTCAATAGACTGTCCCTGTGCCCCTCGTGGCAGGAGGGCATCAGACACGGACCGCCCTCTAGCTGACTTCCTAGCCCTGGCCATGGACGATGATGAGTGAAGGGGCCCGGGCTCTCCTGACCCGACCACTGTCATCTCCGACAGGGAGCCCCGGGTGGACATTAAGTATCAGAGAGGTCTGTCGGGGTAGGGTACAGCCTTACCTCCCTCATCAGACTCCACCACTCAATTGCATTTTCAGGGGAGTTCCCCTCACTCATTCATTTCTAGTTATACCCACCTGCCTGAGCCCTTACTTGGAAGGGATCTTTTAGCCAAGGTAGGAGCTTCTATTTCTTTTGTCCCCCCCCCCCCATTCACCTAATCCCACTATCATCAGTGGCTCCTGTCCTCTTCCTCCTTCTCCTCCTCCTTGCCACTTACCCTTCTGGTTCCAATATGTCATTTCGTCCGCCAGCCTCTCAGGCAGACCCCCAAGACTGGGACACCCACAATCCTGTGGCTAGATACTATTCCCCCATTGTCATTCAGTTAAAGGACCCCTCGAGGTACATCACTCAAGTCCAGTACCCATTCCCACTCCAGAGCCTTAGGGGACTTAAACCTATCATCTCTGACCTCCAAGGGAAGTTACTTCATCCTACATCCTCTCCCTTTAACACCTCTATACTGCCAGTTTAAAAACCTAATGGGACCTATCGCCTGGTTCAAGACCTCTGACTCATTAATTCTGCAGTGGGCCCCTCCACACTGTGGTACCTAACCCTTATACACTTATTTCTATTATCCCATCAGGGACCTCTCATTTCTCAGTTTTGGATCTTAAGGATGCCTTTTTCTCTGTCCCTCTTGACATTCAGTGTCAAAATATCTTTGCTTTCACCTTGACTGACCTTGACACCCATGCCTCTACACAGCTCCTGGACCGTCCTATCTCAGGGATTCTGGGACAGCCCACATCCATTTGGCCAGGCTCTGGCTTCTGACCGGCTCTCTCTGTCTCTCCCCAAATCTAAACTCATACAACATGTAGATGATGTTTTACTTTACAGTCCATCCATAGAAGTTAGCCAGACTGACACCTCCAATCTTCTAAATTTCCTGTCCAGCAGGGGTTGTAGAGTCTCACCTTCTAAGGTCCAACTGCCACTCCTCAGGTCACCTACTTGGAACTAACCATCACCCCAACTCACAAAGCTATTACCTTAGACAGAAAGAACCTAATCCAGTCTCTTGCAGTTCCTGCTACTAAAGATGAAATTTTATCGTTTCTAGGAATAGCTGGCTTCTTACGTTCCTGGATCCCCTCTTAGCCTCTCCTTGCTCGTTCCCTACATGAGAAAGCTCTTGGCTCTTCATATGAACCCCTCTTAACCCTGTTACCAAGCCCTTTCAAAAACTCAAACAGGCTCTTCTCCAGGCCCCAGCTCTTCATCTTCCAGACCTAACTCATCCTTTATCCCTCTGTGTAGCAGAAAAGGAGGGATATGCTCTTGGAGTTCTAGGCCACCAGCTGGGACCTTCCTTTTCACCCATAGCATATCTGCAAAGAAACTAGACCTAACTAGCCAAGGATGGGCACCCTGCATACATGCTTTGGCAGCTGCTGAGTTCCTTATTCGTGAATCAAAGAAACTAACTTTTGGGTCACTCACCATTGTCTTCTCCCATCATAATCTGTCTCATCTTTTAATTTATAAAGGCTTACAAACTCTACTTCCTGCTGGGTAGTGGTGGCACACGCCTTTAATCCCAGTACTGTCCAAGTGTCACTAATTGAAGATGCCACACTTACTTTCCAATCCTGCCCACCCCTCAATATTTCAAATCTTCTACCTCAACCTAATACTAACTATTCCCCATCCCATCCCTGCACTGAAAGCCTAGAGGAGCTATTGCTCCATCGTTCACACACACAGGAGGACAGACTACCTCAAGCCACCTATACCTGGTACACAGATGGCACTTTCTTTTTACAGGAGGGGACCTGTAGAGAAGGCTACGGCATAGTTGCCCCGACCAGCGGGGCCCAGTTATTTGTGGGTCGAGATGGGCTAGAACCTGAAAATAATGGGAGGGAAAGAAGGAACGAGACCAAGCAATCTTTGTCAAGGTCTCACTTTATTAGGCACAAAGAGGGGTTTTTAAAGAAAAGCAGGGAGGAAATGGGGAGGGGTAGCTGTGCTGACTCTGGGGCTCTGGTATTGTCCCAGGCCATAAATGTCTGTTTATCTCAGTTCCTGGCATCTTGGTTCATCTCAGTTCCTGGGTTGAATGGAACAGACTGCTTTTTTTTTTTTTTTTTTTTTTTTTTTTTTTTTTTTTAGCAGTTTTCTGTTTTACCAAGATAAGGCTCAATTAGAGTTTTAAGGTGTAAGTAATTCTGCAAGAGGATGTGACTCAAGGCCGGCTCCCAACACATAGTGTCAGGTAGAGCAGGCTATGGCATAGTGTCAGATACCAGGGTGGCTGAAGCACCCGCACTCCGTGCCCATACTACTAACCAGCAGGCTGAATTAACAGCCCTCACCTGGGCCTTCCAATTAGCACAGGTGTAAACCCTAAATGTTTACACAGACTCCAAATACGCCTTTCACATCCTTCTGTCCCATGCTGCTATCTGGAAAGAGCTCGGGCTACTTACTACAAAAGGAAGATCCATAACTAACTCAGGTCATATTATGGCCATGTTAAAGGTCTCCCACCTCTCCAAAGCTATAGGGATTATTCACTGTTGATCTCATCAGACTAACAGCTCCATTATCTCTAAGGGAACAACCAGGCTGATGAAGCAGCTAGAGCTTCAGCCCTCTAAGACCCACCACAGAGAGTTAGGCATTTCCTGACACTGGACAAATTCTGTCCTATTTACACCAGCTCTTTCATCATAACAGTCAGGCTCTGTCTCATTTTGTCAGGGCTCACCTCCAGCCCACTCCTGAGGACTTACATTTCTTGAGAACTATCACTGCCTCTTGTAAAACCTGTCAGATGTCAGACCCTAACTCCAGGTATCATAGCTTCCCTTTTCCTACCCACCAGGCCAGAGACTCTCTCCCAGGGACTGACTGGCAACTTGACTTACCCACATACCCACTGTCAGACAGGTCAAATATCTGCTGGTATTAATCAATATCTTCTCAGGGTGGGTAGAAGCTTTTCTGACCACTAGCAAAAAAGTTCAGAGACATCACTGTCAGTGAAAATTTTTCCCTGGTTTGGAATTCCAGCCTCTCTTCAGTCTGACAATGGTCCTGAGTTCACCTCTCAGATCTCCCAACATTCCTTGGCATTTCCATATTCCCTATCACCCCCAGTTCTCAGGGAAGGTAGAGTGAACTAACCATTCTTTTTTAAAAAATGTTCTTGTTAAAATGTTACAGGAACTTCACCTTGACTGGGTAAAGCTCTTGCCTCTGGCTCTATTCAGGCTTAGGACCCTCCCCAAATGACCCCTTCTCATCTCACCCTTTGAACTCATGTATGGGAGGCCAGTTCTAACACCTGGCCTCTCACCTAAACTGTCACCACTCCATGACCACCTGCTTACACCCTTACTTCATCATCTCCACTCCCTCCTATGAAACTTTACTGACGACTCCCTCCCTGCCTCAACCATATGCAGGGGTTGCCCTGCACATCCCAATTAACATTGGGGACCAGGTCCTTCTCTCTCCTCCAGACCAATGCCCCTCACCTCTTTCCCCTAAATGGCAGGGCTCCTTCAAGGTAATTAATTCTTGTCACTCCAACACCTGCAAAGCTTGAAGGCCTCTCCCACTGGATTTACTTACCCCACCTCAAACCCTTTACTTCTCCACCTGAAACTCATCCCCCATATACAGATACTGTAGCAGGACCTTGTTCCCTTAAGCTTTGGAGGTCACCAAGATCAACTACCTTGCCTCCTATTTTAGAAGAATAAGGATTCATTCCTATAACCTCACTCGGCGAGACTGGGAACCCCATATGCTTTCCTTCCTGTCCTCAGGCAGATCTAAACTACCCTGCTTCTAAATATACCCTGCTCATCAATCTCCTCTCTATGTATCCCTTGATAACTCATTCAAAACTTCTAATCCAACCTGTTGTTACAGAAATGCCACCCAAAAGCCCCGGATCTAGAGCTACAAAGACCATCAAACATTTGTACCTCCTGAATAAAGGTAACCAGACTAATTCCAGCTATTAATCCAACTCTGACAGAGTACTATGCACCATATATACCACTATATGATCATAACTATAACTACAAACTCAAAGTTAAGGTGCTTTTCATTGTGCTAAAGATATCTGTCAGTTTAAAAAGTGTTAATTCGTTCAGGCAAATCGTTTATGGCATGAATATGGTGCTAATGTGCCTAATATTCATGTTTTCACAAACCCAAAGGATTCTTGTAAGTTCCAGAGAGCTGAATTGGACCCACCAAAACAAGTCAGGTTCACTCCAAATAAATATTTTTCTAAACTTAACCTTGTCCTCTGCTCTGCCAACATCTTGCCAGGTCTCAAAGACACACCAGGGTTCCTTACAGTCAGGACTGTGATGAAACAACCATCTACCCCAGGACGTGTCAGCACCCCAGCTTTCTCTGGTCCCCCAAAAATGATCAACGCCCCCCCCAACAGGAAGCAGTCTTGAGAACTGGAGGTTCTTATTCCCTAACCTGCCACACCTAACTCCCCACCCTTTTAATAATAATAAGAGGTGGGAATGTTGGAAACTGGCATTCTGCTGACCCCGCCCCCAGCGAAGGGCAGGGCACCATGCTGGTAGTGGCCTTTTCATCGCTATGTCACTCACTACAGGGATGCTTAAGGACTCAGGACACATGCTCAAGTTTTCCCTTTTAAGCAAGTGCCACTCACACTTCCCCCCTCTCTCGTGCTTTCGGTTGGCCACCAGCTAACCCCCTTCCTATCCCTGATCGATAAAGTCCACATGGGCACATTGAGTCTCGTGTTTCATTGCTGAAAGCTACATGGAAGGAACAACATGTGAACATGTGTCACCATTGCCTAGACTAGCAGATGCTCTTTTGAAGAGTTCTCATTTGTTTGTTTGACACAAAGTATCTCTTTGTAGCCCTATCTGTACTGGGATTTGATATTTAGACTTGACTGACCTTGAATTTACAGAGATTAGCCTGCCACTGCCTTCCAAGGGCTGGGATTAAAGGTCTGTACCATTACCACCTGGCTTGGCTTCTTTTTTGAAGCATTCTTAAGAAAATTGTAGACAAGCTGGGTGTGGTAGTGTATATCTATTCTAGCATTTGGGAGACAGAGGCAAAAGGACTTCCAGGAAGCCAGCCTGGCATACACAGTGAAATCCAGTTTCAAAACAAACAAGAAATTATAGGGCTTGAAAGGATGGCTCAGGCCAGGTGGTGGTGGAATACACCTTTGATTCTAGCACGCAGGAGGCAGAGGCAGGTGGATCTCTGTGACTTTGGGGCCAGCCTAGTCTACAGAGGGAGTTCCAGGACAGACTCCAAAGATACACTGTGGGAACCAATCTTTATGGGGCTTCCATCTGATCCAGCCGACTTGCGGAGTTCAAACCTGAGAGGGGAAGTGTGGATTGAGAAAGGACAGGTAAAGATACTAAGAAAGAGACAGGATAGAGTCAGGAGGGCAATCCAGTGAATATTGAACTCCCCAAGTTTATTCTTCAACATTCTTAAGCACTCCAACCAAAGGGGGGGGGGCATGGCAGAAAACTTCTATTATCATGTACAAGGAGCAAACACCCAGGCATTTGGTGACCACACCTGTTACCCAGCCAAGAGTAAACACACCTCAGTCCAAGACCTTTGTTATTTAGATAAGACGTCCACTACTGAGACCAAAAATCCTGCAGTAGCCAAGCCTTAGACCTTTAGGTCTTTTGACTTATTATTAAGGATGGTTTTGAACTCTGACTTTGAGGCAAGATGAAGCAGAGCCATCTTTATGGGCCTGGTGCTACACAGAGAAACCCTGTCTTGAAAAGCCAAAAAAAAAAAAAAAAAAAAAAAAAAAAAAAAAAAAAGAAAAAAGAAAAAGAAAGAAAGAAAGAAAGAAAGACAGAAAGGCCCAGTAGTCCAGAACTTTTTTCCTGTGCAGCTCTGGCTGTCCTGGAACTTACTCTATAGGCCGGGGTTGGCCTCAAATTTGGCCTGCCTTGGCTATACAAGTGCTAGGATTAAAGGTATGCTCTACCACCACACTGAGTACTTTTTGCTCTTATCTAGGACCCTGGTTTATTTCTTAGCATTGTGTCACAACAATCTGTAACTCAAGTACTAGGAGATCTGATACTGTCTTTTGACCTCTGTGGGTACCAGGCATGCATGTGGTACACATATGTATATGCCAGCAAAACACTCATACATGTAAGTCTAAAAAGACATATATATGTATGTATGTATGTATACACACACACACACACACATATATATACATATATATGTTTTTGGTTTTTTTGAGACAGGGTTTCTCTGTGGCTTTGAAGCCTGTCCAAGAACTTGCTCTGTAGACCAGGCTGGCCTCAAACTTACAGAGATCCACCTGCCTCTGCCTCCTGAATGCTGCCCTGCTCTAAAGACAATTTTTATAAAAAGAAATTGCTGCGCCTGCATGGCCGGGGACCAAGAAACCTGCGGAGGGTGTCGGAATTAACAACAAAGGACTCTTGCTTGATGTTAAGAAGGCTCTTCTTTTATTTTGCTCCGGGGGCTGGCTTTTATACCCCAGTACCACATGGAAGAGGAGGAAGTGGAGGGGGTGGTTAGTCATCTCAGGTTCCAAGGACCGGTTAGGGCGTTTTACAGGGGCCTGCCCCAAGGTTGAGGAAACAAAGGAACATCTTGCCTTAGTAAACATGTTTTTTTGTTTTCCTGCAGTTACAGCTGCCTGCCCTGAGGGCAGCAGGGGGAAGTGAATTCTTAGCCAAGGTCTTAATTCCCACAAAAATTGTAGACCATTAGTAAACTTAAGGCATTAACAGGTTAACACAGATCCTCCCTTTCTCTGAGGAGCTATTGGCAGTCGATGGCTGTTGGAAGAGAAGTCATTACCTTTAGTAGTATAGTCACTGGTCCCCTGTCTCTGGTGGATAGTCTCCTAGTACATCCATGTGGGCATCTGTGGTTAAACTTAGTGGTTCACAAAACAAATAAAACACAAAAGGTCTTGAAAGTGTGAGGGACACCGGGTGGGAGTGACAGGGATTGGCAGGGGTGGGAGAGGAATACGAAGGATATAGGGCTGAGCATGACCAGAATGCATTATATATGGACATGTATGTAGTTGTCAAATAATACATTTAAAAAACAGGTCAACACAGACATAGCCCTTAGTAATATACATTGAGCATAATTTTTTGGATTATGACAGGATGAACATGCTTGTTAGTCTCAAAAAGCTTAAAATTCTGAGGCTGTAGAGATGACTCAACAGTTATAAGTGGGTATTGCTTTTGCAGAGGACCTGTGATTGGTACTTAGCATCCACATGAAGACTCTACTGTCTGTTACTCTAGTTCCAGGGGATCTGATGCCCTCTTCTGGCCTCATTGGGCAGCAGGCACACGTGTACACACATGTGGCTTGCAGGCAAAACAACATTCACATAACATTTTTAAAAATCATTAAGTAAAACAAGCTTTTATTTTAAAAGTTTAAACAATTCCTAACAATGCTTCTGTAGCTTTAAGGCCCAATAAGTATAGGCAAATGTACTAAATAATTAAAGCTTGGTAAATTACGTCCAGGCAGGTGACTAAACTAGAAACACAAAAAGTAAATGATAAATACATAGTCAATATTCCTGTTTTTCTTAAAGTTTTGGAAGTTGACAAACATTCCAAGGACAGATCTAAAATATTAAATATTAAGTAACCACATGTGTGACTTAAAATCCAATGACTTGGTGTCAGAGAGATGGCTTAGTGACCAAGAGCATCTGTTACTCTTACATAGGATCCAGATTCAGTCTCTAGCATCCATTTGGTGGCTGGCAACCATCCATAACTCCAGTTCCAGGAGATCTGAAGACCCTTTGTCACTTTCTTGGGCACC
Organism: Phodopus roborovskii; assembly: GCF_943737965.1. Classification (NCBI taxonomy): domain Eukaryota; kingdom Metazoa; phylum Chordata; class Mammalia; order Rodentia; family Cricetidae; genus Phodopus; species Phodopus roborovskii. The sequence continues at coordinate 25,521,648 of NW_026126571.1, read as the reverse complement.
AGGCAGGCACATGATATACATACAAGCATACAATAAAAACATTCAGACACATAAATAAATCTAGAAAACTGCCACTTTACTAATGGCCACACTCTAGATCAGCGGTTCCCATCCTGTTTAAAACAGTTTGCATGGGAGAATAGGCTCATGAGGGATTTTCAGTTTTTTTGTGCACTACAGAAACATTTTCCTTCTAACCCTGTCAGTCTCTGCCATCAGTGCTGCTTAACGTCTTAGTTATTTTCAGGACCTGTGCTTTGAGAAGCACTCCAGGCATCAGAAGTCTAAGGGATGCTTACATGCTTTTGTGAACAAGTATGTCTGAACTTCAGTGATTTTCAAATAAATATTCAGGAACTTAACCTTAAATAGAGGATCTGGGAACAAGGTCCTTAAGATCTGGGGCAAGATACTTGATTGATCTCTGTGTTTGAGCTTTCTCATGTGTAAAATGGAAATAAAAATATTTTGGGATTATTATGAAGATGCATTAATATATTCAAAATGCTCTAACAGTACTTGGCACACAGAAATTGGTCAGTTATTATTATTTTTTTTAAATGATGCAGAAATCTAGAATTTAGAACCAATCCTTTTGGGCAAGAAACAACTGTTTCTTGTTGTTTTATCTTCCTATTTGGAAAGAAACACAATTCAGGATCTGTGTAAGAATGTAGTTCTTTAGAAAAGAACCCTTTTTCTCTCTCTGCATGTATGTATTACATATGTGTGTGTGTGTTTGTATTATGTATGTCAAGGGTGTGTAGGTGTCCATAGAGACCAGATGAGGGCATTAGATGCCCTGGAGCTGGAGTTATAGGCAGTTGCAAGCGGTAGCTTGTGTGGGTATAGGAAACCAAACTCAGGTCCTCTGTAAGAACAGTATATGCCCTTAAAGTTATTAGGTCATCTTTCCAGCCCTTAATAGCAGACTTCTTAAAGGCACAATATAATCAGTGGTCCAAGAGCTGTGATGACCATGCCCATGCCTTCCAGATTATCAGAAACATGCAGGTATTGGAACAACTGTTAGATGACATGAGGAAGCAGGTGTCACACTGTATTTCATTTTACTGAGATCCTCCTGCCTCTGCTTCCAGAGTGCTGAGATTAAAGGAGGGCACTACCACACCTGGCCTCAGGGTTTTATAAGAATAAATCATATCTAGATGTTAATATAACTGAAATAAGGCTAGAGCTAGAGTCAGCAAAGAAGCAGTAATCGGTCATGTGTTTAGGGATAAGAGATGTTTGGTCATTCATGTTTTCTCTATGTTTACACATGAGTAAGGAGTGGTAATATTTTATCTTAATCCATCACAACCAGAGTGACTTATCTTATGTAAGTATTCTGTATTATTATTATTATTATTATTATTATTATTATTATTTATACATAAGTCTTTATTACCAGTTACTTGAGGGGGATGAACTGGGAGAAGAGGGTGGCACCGATGCCAGGCTGGCCACGCTTCACAGGCTGTAGGTAATGAAGAACTCACCCAGGTAGTGGCCGATCATCTCTGGCTTTTTCTCCACCTGGTTGAAGGTCTTGCCGTTGTACACTCCCACCATGCTGTCTATCATCTCCAGCAGGATGATCATGTCCCTCAGGTGGGTCTTTACCACCTCGGGCTTCTCCATGGGCGGCACCTCCTTCTTGGCCTTTCTCTGGCACTTGAGTAGAGAGTGCTGCTTCCGCCGCAGGCCACGGTTCAGGCGTCGCCTGTGGGGCGCTGTACAGCTGCATCAGCTGCTCATAGGACATGTCCAGCAGTTAGTCCAGGTCTACACCTCAGTAGGTAAACTTGCGGAAGGTCCGCACCTTCTTCTGCTCTACTTCAGCCATTTTGGTGGCTTCTAGGAAAAAGGCGTGTAATTATTGATTTAAAGCAGGTCACTAAGGTTTAATTGTGAGCTCCAGCCTACATGGTGATTGAGACCTGTCTCAAATAACAACGTTAACCCATAAAGGACCACAGCTGGAACAAGGCTCATAAGGAGAATGGGGTTAGGCAGATGCTCAGTGGGAAAGGCACTGGTCACACAAGCATGAGGACTGAGTTCAGATCCCCAGAGCACACATAAAGCTGGATGTAGTATCTCATGTCTGTAGTCTCAGTGTTCTTCTAACCAGATGGTAGGTGAGACAGGAGAGGCCCCAGTGCCAGCTTCCTGTGTCAAGTGAGGAATGACAGAAGAGGACATGTTTCAAACAAGGCGGAAGGACAGGACTGAGGCCGAGATTGTCCTCTGACCAACACCTGTGCCCTGTAGCTTATGTGCACCTGTACATCATAGCATATGTACACATGAACACCATAGCATTTGTATGTAGTGGGTTATTCACTTTGTTTCCTTCTGTGGCACTGACCACGCCCATTGGGGGGGGAGCCAGGGGCGGCAGTGACCGGTGGAACTAGGTCTGAGGAGGAGCCAGGGAACCTGCTCTTGCTGGCGAAACATGGAGAGGAGAGCATCTGGTGGAACTAGCTGGTGTTCTTCTGTGTAGGTATTTCTCCCTGAATAAACACCTAGTCGGCCTGTTTGTTTATCCTGACCCTTATTAAACCGCGATATATGTACACATGAACACCATAGCCTATGTATGTACACCTGTGCATCATAGCATATGTACACATGCACACCATAGCATATGCATACCTGCACATACACACACACACACACACACACACACACACACACACAGAGCTTTTTAAAGAGCTATAGTCTCACATAATTTACAAATGCTGATTTGTGTTTCTTCCCAGATAGGAAGATAAAATAACAATGTAAACCAGCTGTACCAGCCACAGATTTTTGCCTGGATCAGTCAGTACTGTGGTGCCTGTGAAAAGGGGAAGGTGAATCTGACTACTTACACAGGGGTTGGTCCTGTGAGTGTCTGAACTGAGACAATTTCAGAAACTTAGAAGCCAGAATTATTATCTGAGAATTACATGATGATGTGCTTTAGGGCTGGGAGATAGTCCCATTAGTGAAACGTGAATTTGAGTCTTAAAATCCATGTTTAAGAAAAAAGAGGTGGGGCTGGAGAGGTGGCTTCCAGAGGACCTGAGTTCCATCCCCAAACCCTCATGGCAGCTCACAATGGTCTCATGCCCTCTGGGTACCAGGAACACACATTGCACAGACATACATGCAGGCAAAATAGCCATACACATAATATAAAAAAAGAAAGAAAATGAAAAAGAGGAGGTATGGTTGCCCATTCCTGTAATTCTATGGCTAGGGAGGTGAAGACAGGTAGACCTTCAGGGCTCGCTGATCAGACAGTCCAGTCCACTTGGTAAGAGACCTTATATTAAAGTTAATTAATGTATTAAAACAGTGAATGGCAACTGAGAAATGACATCTGAGGTTGTTCTTCGGCCCACATACACACATACACACAAAGGCTTGCTTTAGGTTTTATGTTTATAGCATAGGAGTTGGTTGTTGATTTTGGTGTTTTTTTTTTTTTTTCCTTGATTTTTCAAGACAGGGTTTCTCTGTGGCTTTGGAGCCTGTCCTGGAACTAGCTCTTGTAGACTAGACTGGTCTCGAACTCACAGAGATCCTCCTGCTTCTGACTCCTGAGTGCTGGGAATAAAGGTGTGATGATTTTGTTTTTTGAGACAAGATCTTTCTGTGCTTTGAGATCTTCCTGCCTCATCCTCCCAAGTGCAGAAACCACAGGCATGTGTGACCATATAGACCTTTACAGAACAGATTTGAATGGAAAGTGGAGAAAGAAAAGACAGCTGCTTTTGCCATAACTTAGGAATCTGCTTCTGACTAGACTATGTGCAAGGCATGTACCTAATAGGACATAATAACAGTACACAGCGAATAGACTGTTCAGAAGATAAAGGGAAAAATACAAGGCAGTGTTTGGTAGTTATATCAACAAACTCTCAGTAGATTAAACGTCAATGTTATCATTGCTGTTATCACTGTGTCAAAAAATCACCAGCATGAGTTATAGCAAAAAGGAACTACTGCGCCTGCGCAGCGGGTGGGGGGGATTCTGCGGAGGGTATCGAAAAGTAATCGAAGGAAGGCTATCTCGGGAGTGCAGTGGAATGGAAAAGAAGCAATCCTTTAAATCAATAACAATTAGATGTCAGTCTTTAGGAATAGCCACAGGTGAGAGCAAGCTGGGCTGAAGAGCTCCCATAGGCTGCGTTGTTGCATTAATGGCCCTCAAATCCTGGAGCAATCTCCATTTTCCTGAAGCCTTTTAAATTACAAATATAGGGGAATTCCAGGGAGAGGTGGAGGGGATTTAACACTTTGGCTGGGGAAACAGGTAAATGCAACCATAACAATGGTCCCTCTTGCCATAAGATAGAAGTCAGACTATATTGTGTGGGAAGCACATAAACCTCCCATGGTTTTGCATAGTCAATATTGCATATCTGCTGATGCTGGATTGCATTCTCCAGTTGTAAGAGAACTTGTCTACTCTCTTTAATTAGCTGTTTAGGTGAATTGGGATCACTATCTCCTTTTAGGATATCACTTAAAGGTTTCAAATCATCAGTAGGTGCTTTTAAAAAAGGATGTAACCATTGGAATATTTCCTAATAACTTCTGAAAATCATTCAACGATCATAAGCTATCTTTTCTAATTTCTAATTTTTGAGGCCTAATTTCTTTAGGATGTAACATAAGTCCCAAATACTTTTGAAACCTTTTCCTACTCTGATCTGTAAGGTTTTCATTAGCTGACCTGGTCTCATTTGCATTTTCACTGACACCTTTTTAGGTGGGGGCCTAACAGGGCTGCAGTTCTATTCCCTGAGGCTTTTTCTCAAATCTTATATTAACCTCCATTCTTTCAATTTCTTTTTTTAACCACCAAAATTTAGGAAAATTTCTGTATTCTCTCCTCTGCTAAACTCTTTTGAACCATCCATACAGATTTCTCTGGCTCTCAGGCCATTCTGGCTTTAACCGTTTCCTGTTGTTTCACTCTGCAAGACAGTCATGGGAGACACAGATCTCTAACCCTTTTAATTAAGACCGTGACCTGATGTCTCTCTCTCTCTCTCTCACTATATCCCAAACAATTCAAGTAGTATTCACACATTCACAATCACACTTCAGACACTCATGTGTGGCCACACCATACATACAGAACATACATACATCTTTCAGCTCTCCTTTTCTTTAGACCAAGATTAGTTTGTTGAAATAGAACATCGCCAATTGAAATCTCTTGTAATGCAGCTGTTGTAGCTAAACCGTGACTTACAAACATCCAAAATCTGAACAAATCCTTTTTTTCCACTTTATTTTCTCTCTCTCTTTTTAGTGAGGCCTTAAAACACTTTCTGACAGGCATTAATTTTTCCATACTTATGGCTGGGTGTTAGCCACAGCAGCAGCTCCTAAAGCAGCAGGCATCTAGGTACTGTCCTGCCTTTGTTCTCTAGGCCTGGGATGGCCCGCTGCAGCCCATCTGTGACTGCAGCCATTTGAAAAGCAAGCAGTTCCTACTGACCTAGTGTGTAAGCGAGGCCACACCTTTGCTTCCCCGAGCCCCAGTGCAGCTCTGAGACAGCTATGGTGGTGGCTTTTAGGAGGGTGCCTCTCCTTGGGCTGGCTCCAGGGTCCTTATGAAAGGCCCTGTCTTTTCCTGAAGATACGGTCTTTCTCAGATCTGCATGGGCACCCAGTGGCTCCTTGGATAGCCTCTTACGCTCATCTTCCTCACTTTTACTAGCCTGTTGAATGGATTTTAAAAAGCCTTCAAGAGTTTTTGTCTTTACTGCAGTTTCCTGTTCCTCTAGATGTTCCTTTAATTGAAATCCTAATTCAACTTTTCCAGGTGAATTTTGCATCTCTCTTTTTTCTTTCTTATTTATTTATTTACCTATTTGCCCCAATACATCCCTGCTGGCACAAGGGACAACCCTGTCCACTTACCTCACTTTCAGAATCTTGGTGGGGACCTCCAATTGCTGCGCCTGTGCAGCAGGGGGGGTCAAAATTCTGTGGAGGGTATAGAGATTAATAACACAGGACTCTTGTTTGATATTAAGAAAGCTCTTATTAATAATTTTATTTTACTCCGGAGGCTGGCTTATATACTCAGGCACCAGATGGAGGAGGGGAAGCGGAGGGAGGCGGTTAGTCATCTCAGGTTCCAAGGACTGGTTAGGGTGCTTTTAGGATTGTGGAAGTCAAAGAAGCATTAGCATTTTGCATTAGAAAACATGTCTCCTGTTTTCCAGCGGTTACAGCTATCTGCCCTGAGGGCAGCAGGGGGAAGTGAATTCTTAGCCAAGTCTTAATTCCTAAAAGGAAATTAATTGCAGGAGTATATAGTTAAATGGATTTGGATATTTCAGTTGGCTTTAGACCAGTGGTTCTCAACCTTCCTAATGCTATGACCCTTTAATAAAGTTTCTCATGTTTGGTGACCCCCTGAAAGACTTAAACTAGCAAAGAAATGAAATGGAGCCCAAATAATTGGAATGCAGGGCAGTCTGACCCAGAAAGCTGACCAAGGCCACTGTGACTTAGTTCTTGGAATTTGTTAACCACCTGCAACCTCTCCCTTACAATGCCCTAAGATAGCCAGATACCAAGAATTTCCAGATGGTCACCCTTCCCCAGGTAACTCAAAGGGGAACAAACTGCCCCTCCAGTCAATGTGTCAGCAGGGTCCTAGAGAAACAAAGAAATAGCTGCAACTCCTGTTTGCCATGGCAAGATTGAGTAGCACACCCTGAGGCCTACTGACCTAAATAGTGAGACCATCTAAAACGATAAAGAGGTTGCTAGAGCCCTTGACTCTGGTCAAGTACTCAATGGTCACGGCCCCTCCTTAAGCTTGTGGGTTTTGCCTTTAAAAACGCCTGCCTGCGCCAGGAGAGTGACGCTTCTCTCTATCCTGCGTGCTGAGGGGGCCTGTTTGCACAAACGAAACGTTTCCCGTTCATTAAAGCCTCTTGCGTATTGCATCAACTGGACTGGACAATGAATTCTTGGGGGAACTGACTGAAACGGGAAGACTCCTCATTCTGAGGGTCTTACACCCCAACCGTAAAATTATTTTCTTTGCTATTTTGTAACTGTAATTTTGCTACTGCTATGAATCAAAATGTAAATACTTTTGGAGATAGAAGCTTGTGAAAGGGGTCATGAGCCACAGGTTGAAAACCCTTGCTCTGGATGTAACAAAATATGTGGTATATACAGCTCTGGAAAGAGAAAGGGTATCTTCCAGCACCTTGCACTCACTTCTGGTTGTCTTTCACTCTAGGAGGAATGAAGACAGCTGGAGTGTGTTGCAAAGGTAGAGGCTAGATGGGGAGGTGATCTAAACTGACATTCTTCAGGAAAAATGGAGGACCAGGACTTTGTGTTTTGTTTTTATTTTGTTGTTGTATTTTGAGAAAGCATTTCTTTGTAGCTTTGGAAGCTGTCCTGGAACTCACTTTGTAGACCACGCTGGCCTTGAACTCACAGAAATCAGCCTGCTTCTGCCTCCTGAATGCTGGGATTAAAGGTGTGTGACACAACTGCCCCACCAGGACCAGGACCTTGAATGTTACAAAAATTAGTCACAGACTTCTTCCCTCACAGAATGCATTGTGACTCTGATCATCTTCACAGGAGACAAAGTCTGTTTCTGTCCCTGCTTTAGTCTGGGTTGCCCTGATGAGGGTATTGGCCAACAGACTCAGGCAGCAATTTCACTGTTTGAGCTGGTAGCTGAGGGTTGTAAAGTCCTGAAGGGTTCCTGTTTCTTGTTGCTACAAGGTCACTATTAGAAAAGAAACCAAAACTTCTTGCTGGCAGGTCATTGTGTGGAGAGGGAAGACAAACTGACTATAGGGACAATTGCCAGACTGTTAGTGAGATTATCCTTGACCACGAGCCCCAGGAGACCTGCTAGATGACTTCAGCAGCAAGAGTGAGTCCATGGGAAACCAACAAAGGAACCGCACTCAGCTGTGCTCCTCCCAAATGATTGAAGCTAAGAACTGAGTGAGGCCTGGAAAAATAGCCACAGAGGTCAAGGAGAGGGACTTCCTGAGGGTATCAGCCTAAAGGGCGGAACTCAGGCCAGGATGTCAACGGTGCAGGAAGTAACACTCTTTTCCACAGATGGGAAATTTTCATGGACTTTCCTCAAGAAGAAATAAACTTCTCTTTAAAATTATCAATGGAAGAGGTTCTGTTTTGTTTGTTTTAGTCGACAGAATGAAAATTAGAGCTGAGGAGTTGTGCAGGAAGGATGGATTCATGGCGCACGTGTGTCCTTCCTACCCTTACAAGTTTTAGATCTTCCAAAACTCGTGTGCGCAAACTTGGCTGGAAGTTCTGAGCATGCTTTCCTTTTAGTATTCAAAAATAGTGACAACTTTAAAGTTTGTTTACAAAATTTACAGCAACAAAGATTCATTGTAAATATCTGTGTAAGCCACTTGTTTTTGACCATTTGGTTAATAATAATTAAAAAAAGCAGAGTTTAAATTCCTCAACAAACTTGTCTTCTGAGTTTATTAGACTCTTATAAATTCTTGTCAAGGGGATTGGTGTTCCACTTAATCCCAGTACCCAGGAGGTGGAGGCAGAGGTAGGAGGATCTGTGTGTGAGTTGCAGGCCTGCCTGGTCTACATAGTGAGTTCCAGGCCAGCCCAACCCACACAGTAAATGCTGGATGAAGCTGGTGCTGCAGTTGTTAGCCAGGAGGATCTGAGGATCTAGGCAGGAAAGGCCATAGTATCTATGGTTATGGCCTCAGGCCAAGGCTGTGGGTTGGTGGAGGCAAAGCTGCAGATAAGGACTAGGTCCCCAAGCTGGGCCACCTTAAGCGTGTGATGATCATGTCTCTGAAGGAGATCTGCCTGTTCTTCCTGCCATTCAAGGAGTTTGAGACCATTGCTTTTTCCTGAAACATCCCTAAAAGATGAGGCTCTCTCTCCCCCTCTCCCTTTTCTCCTCTCTCTTCCTCCCTCCCTCCCTCTCTCTCTCTCTCTCTCTTTTCTGGATACATGGTTTCTCTATGTAATAGCCCTGGTTATCTTGGAACTCACTTTGTAGACCAGACTGGTCTCCAAATCACAGATATCCACCTGCCTCTGCCTCCTTGATTAAAGGCATGTGCACTACCATGCCCAGCCCAAGGATGAGGCTCTAAAGATCATGTCAGTGCAGATGCAGACTTAGACTGGCCAGTAGATGGATTCAAGGCTCTTATCACCTTTGAGGGCTACATAAGTCAGGTTGGTCTGAGTGTTAAGCACTCTGAGGAGGTAGCTTCTGCTGTTGTGGGATATTTGTACATTGTGTGAAGATGCATTGCTGGGATTGGTGTGATGCCCTGGCCCTCTGGGTCAGTCAACAGGGACCCTGAGGGAGGGGAGTGAGAATGAGGGGACAAGGGCCTTGAGAGATGGAGACAAGACAGTATTCTGATCAAGTCTCGTTTAATGAATATAACCACAGGGTTTAAGTAGTGCAGAAATTGAGGGAATGGGCAAAAGGGAGGCAGAATGTTCTTCCAAGCAGGATGCAGGTGTTCTGCTGTAAGATAAGTTGCTATATGATAAGTCTGCAGCTGGGACTCTTTCCGGGTCAGGCTGCATCATGTGCTTAACAGGAGAACGGTCACAGGGGAATGGAAAATTACCAGTACGTTAGTATCGAAGAGAATAGTAGGAAAGATGGCTGTTAAGATGCTAACTTTACTCTGGGTTCCCCACAGTGTAATACAAAGCTGAACAGCCAATAGCTATGCAAGAGGTATAGGAAGGACTTTCAGGCCAAGAGAGGACTCTGGAAAGAAGAAAGATGAAGTTACCAGCCACAGAAATGGAGGAGGCAGGACGTAGGAGAACAGCCATGAGCCACATGGCAGGATGTAGACGAGTAGAAATGGGTCAACTTAAGTTATAAGAACCAGTTAGGAACCAGCCTAGGCTATATGCCAAACTTTCATAATTAATAAGAAGTCTCCATGTCATTATTCGGAAGCTGGCTGGCAGGACAGAGAAAGACTTGTTAATATTCTGCCATTTGAGGGGCCATCTTGGCCAAGTTTCCATTATCCTTGTGCAGAGAGGATACTGGGGAAAAGATAATTAAGCCCCACCGCGTCCCATACAAGGGGATAAACTGGGTGCTGGTGTCTCATCCCAGCTCCAGTGTGTGTATGTGTGCATGCGTGGGCTTGTGCATGTCAGTGTCTGTTTGCCAGCTATGTGCAGCAGAGGACAGTGTCAGATCCCCTGCGGCTGGAGTTACAGATGGTTTTGAACCACCTGACATGGGTCCTGGGAACCAAACTCCTGTCCTCGGCAAGAGTGGTATGTGCTCTTAACCACTGAGCAGTGTCTCCATCCCCAACCTTCTAATCATTCTTTGTGTGCCTAATGCCATTGACTATTTTATACCCTTTTGTGGTGGCTTGAAAGAAAATGGTCCCCACAGAGAGTGGCACTATTAGGAGGTGTATCCTTGTTGGAGGAAGTGTCACTGTGGGGGCAGGTTTTGAGGTCTCTTTTTCTCAAACTTACTTCCTGCTGCCTTCTGGTCAATATGTAGGACTTTCAGCCATGCCAGCACCACATTGCCTGCAAGCTGCCATTCTTGCTGTCACGGTGATAATAAGCTGAACTTCTGAAACTGTAAGCAAGCCCCTCAATTTGGTCAGGGTGTCTCTTCAGAGGAATAGTAAGTAAACCCTAACTAAGACACCTTTAGACAGTAACAGTCAAGATCTATCGACAGCTTCTTCAGTTGAAGTGGCATCAGGTGACACATTTCTTTCTCTTTTTCTTCATTTTCCATGTAACCTCCAAGACGAGATATTGCTGCATAACCAAGGATGGTTTTAAACTCACTATGTAGCGCAGGATAGAGTTGGACTCCCTAATACTTCTGTTGCAATGTCCTTAAGTATAGAGTTTACAAATATGCATACTTCATCTGACTAAGAGCATTTTTTAGGCATACGGAGGTCTCGGGCAACTCATTCCCATAGGACCACCCTGTGTAAAACACAGTCTCCACCCTCCACACCAGCATCTGCTCTGGCTTTTTCTTTGCTTAGAGGACTTATCCCTTCGTGACACCACATGCACTGTGTCTTGTCACTGGACTGTCAGCAACATGGACTCGATGACTGCTCATCAGCACCTGCCACAGTGCTGAAGTAATACTTGAACAAATGAATCCAAAGACAGAAGCAGAACAGAGGTCCACAACGGGCTGGCGCCATAGACAGCGGGAGAACCCCTGGGAGCTGGGGTGGACTCCCTCCCGAAGGCTCCCTGGGAGCTGGGGTGGGCCCCTCCCGAAGGCTCCCTGGGAGCTGGGGTGGGCCCCTCCCTGGGAGCTGGGGTGGACTCCCTCCCGAAGGCTCCCTGGGAGCTGGGGTGGGCCCCTCCCGAAGGCTCCCTGGGAGCTGGGGTGGGCCCCTCCCTGGGAGCTAGGGTGGGTCCCTCCCTGGGAGCTGGGGTGGGCCCCTCCGGAAGGCTCCCTGGGAGCTGGGGTGGGCCCCTCCGGAAGGCTCCCTGGGAGCTGGGGTGGGCCCCTCCCTGGGAGCTGGGGTGAGCCCCTCCCGAAGGCTCCCTGGGAGCTGGGGTGGGCTCCTCCCAAAGGCTTCTTTCCAGGGTCACATGTTTGTTTCTTTCCACTCTTCTTTTTTCATTTATGAAGCCTTGCTTCCATGTATAGATTAATATGTAGAGAGGGGAGTTTAGTGACATAAATATTTTTAAAATAATTTATTTTATTTCATATGTAATTGTGTTGTGCCTGCGTGTACATCTCTGAGGTGTCAGATCCCCTGAACTGGAGTCACAGGCAGTTGTGAGCTGCCATGTGGGTGCTAGGATTTGAACCCTGGTCCTCTGGAAAAGCAGCCAGTGCTTTTAACTGCTGAGCCATCTCTCCAGCCCCAAAATACATATTTTTAAACCAGAAATTTCCAAACCTACTGGTTCATTAGAACCTGCACCATTGAATTCCGAGTGCTGTGGTGTTGCTGTAAAATGTTCCTACTGGCTCATGGGGTTGAACACATGGTTCCTAGTTGGTGATGTTTTGGGAGGCCGCAGAACCATTAAGAGGTAAGGCCCGAGTCAGGAGGCTGTGGCACACGTCTTTAATCCCAGAGCTCAGAAGGCAGAAGGAGGTGGATTTCAAAGTAGGAGGCCAACAACCCAGCCCAGGGTGTGTGTGTGTTGGGGGGGGGGGGCTGAGAGAAGGTGCAGACTGGTTTGGAGAAGATTAGGTCTCTGTGGGTGGGCCTTGAGGGTTACAACTCACTGCATTTTTAGCCCTACTGGCTCTGCTTCCTGTTGCACTGAGATAAAAGGGGTTCCAGCATCAGCCCCCCCCCCTGGAGTTTGTGTAATGATGCAGTGTGTCCTCTCATTTTTTTTTTTTTTTTTGTTTGTTTTTTTGAGACAGAGTTTTTCTGTGTAGCCCTGGTGTCCTGCTTCTGCCTCCTGAGTGTTGGGATTAAAGGCTTGTGCCACCACCACCTGGCTGGAGTGTGCCCTCTACAAGTGGGGGAAAATGTCATTCCCTTCCTAGCAAGTTGCTTATGTCATGTACTTCTATATTTAAACTAGTGGGACACTGAATTGTAGACATTTCCCCAAATACTGAATGACTTTGTCACTAAGTATTTGTTGAGACCACCTCATAGGAGCCAGGCGAGGGCAGGTGTTGGGAGACAGTGGGGAAGAAAACGGAAGTCTGAATCCCAAGTAGCTGCTAGCCCTGGGGTGATTTCACACATAGGAAAAGATCCTCTCAAAAACAAGCAACTGACTATAACACGCATTGATACTAACATTGAAAGGGTATGCGTATGCGTGTGTGTACACGTTATATGTTTGTGTGTGTTGTGGAATATCATTTTAACTAGGCAAAGATGTGTAACATTTGTTTTAGCTGCAGAATATTACTTAAACAGTATAAAGGTGTGTTACTTTTGCTTAGGCTGCATTTGTTTAACGATGTAAGGATGTGTGTTTAATTATGTAAAGATCTGCTGTATCTGTTTCACCTTGCCTGCTGAAGGCACCTGATGGGTCTAATAAAGAGCTGAGTGCTCAATAGCTAGGTAGCAGGACTGGTGGGCAGAGAGAATAACTAGAAGAAATGTAGGCTTGGGAGTAGGAGAAGGAGAGAAAGAGGGAGCTACCTAGGGAAAGAGACCAGGGAGCCATCTCCAGCCTGTCAGACATGAGAAACAGTGAAAGTAAGAAAGTAAGAAAGAAGTAAGAAAAGTAAAAAGCTCTGAGGCAAAAGGTAGATGAAGAGAAACATTAAATTAAAAGAGCTAGTCAGGCCGGGTGGTGGTATTGCATGCCTTTAATCCCAGCACTCAGGAGGCAGAGACAAGGAGAACTCTGTGAGTTCAAGGCCAGGCTCCAAAGCTACACAGAGAAACCCTGTCTTGAAAAGAAAAGAAAAGAAAAAAAAAAAAAAAAAAAAAAAAAAAAAAAGGATGCAGAAGATTGCAGATAGCTCCATATCTATTACCATGCACAAAACTTAAGTTCAAATGGATCAAAGACCTTAACATAAATCCAACCACATTGAATATCTCTCTCTCTCTCTCTCTCTCTCTCTCTCTCTCTCGGTTTTTTTGAGACAGGGTTTCTCTGTATTGCTTTTGAGCCTGTCCTGGAACTCACTCTGTAGACCAGGCTGGTCTTGAACTCACAGAGATCCGCCTGCCTCTGCCTCCTGAGTGCTGGGATTAAAGGTGTGTGTCACCACTGCCCGGCCACACTGAGTATTTTAGAAGAGAAAGTGGGAGGTACCCTTGAACAAATTGGCACAGGAGACCATTTCCTGAACATAACACCGGTAGCACAGACACTTGAGACTAATTAATAAATGGGACCTCCTGAAACTGAGAAGCTTCTGTAAGGCAAAAGACACAGTCAGCAAGACAAAACGGCAGCCCATAGAATGCGAAAAGATCTTCACCAATCCCACATCTGACAGAGGGATGATCTCCAAATTATACAAAGGACTCAAGAAGCTAGTCACCAAAACACCAAATAATTCAATTAAAAAGTGGGGGGGGAACTAAACAGAGAATTCTCAATAGAGGAATCCAAAATGGCTGAAAGACAATTAAGAAAGTGCTCAACATCCTTAATCATCAGGAAATGCAAATCAAAACAACTCTGAGATACCATCTTACTCCTGTCAGAATGGTTAAAATCAAAAACACCAAGGAGAGGGAGCAATTATAGAACCAAACCAGACCTCCTGAATGTGGGTGTCAGCTAGGAGGACTGGGCAGTCTATGGAGCCTCTGGCATGAACAGACTTTGGGAGCTCATTTCCCATGGAAGGATACTCCCTTAGCCTAGAGACATGGGGGGTGGGGCCTAGGCCCTGCCCCAAATGACCTGAGAGATTTTGATGATCCCTCATGGAAGGCTTCACACTCACTGGGGAGTGGATGGGTGATGGGATGGGGGGGGGTTGGTGGGGGGCATAGGAGGCTGGGAGGGAGCAGGAACTGGGATTGATATGTAAAATAAGAATGTTTCTAATTTAAATAAAATTTATTAAAAAAAAAACCAAAGAAAGAAAGGAGCTAAATTAAGGTCAAGCATTTGAAAGGAATAATAAGTCTCCATGTCTTGATTTGGGAGCTGGTTGGTGGCCCAAAAGAAAAAGACTAGTGCCTGTGTGTGGTGTGTGTGTGTGTGTGTGTGTGTGTGTGTGTGTGTGTAGATAAGGGGACAACTTTAGATGTTAGTCCTCACCTCTCCTTTGCTACCATGTACCCCAGGCTACCTGGCCTGTGAGCATGTGAGGATTCTCCTGTCTGTGTCCTGTCTAGCTGCAGGAAGGCTGGGATTACAGATGTTTGCTGCCGTGTCCAGTTTAAATGGCTTCCAGTAATGCAAACTCAGGTCCTCAACTGCTGCACTGTCTCCCCTTCCAGAAAGATTGTCACTGAATACTAGATGAGATAGCAAAACTATTTAATTTCTATTCTTTTTCCCCCTCAGCTCCATGGAGGCTTTTTATTTATGTGGTTTACATCTCTAGAAAAAGAGTCCCAGGATTTTCTGTCCTGTGTGTTTGTCTTGCTTCTTCACGGCCCATGATGCCCGCTGAGGCTGTCAGTACAGTGAAGCCAAACTGACAGGGAGTAGATTGTTCTGCCATTTTTCTAGGTCTTTGACCTGCACATCTATTCCAGGGATGATCAATCCACACTTGCTCATCCTGCCTGTGAGGTTCACGACAGTTTTCCCAGCTCTGTGGCTACCGATGAGTTCAAACTCACCAATGTAACCATGCGGCATCATCACAGTTAGGAAACAATGATGACTTTAGAGCAGGGCCTGACGATTGCTTCTCTTCTCAGCATTGTTGATGCTCTTCAGAGCATCAGCCAGGACATTCATGCACACCATGGTGACAGCGCGGAAAGATGTGGGAAGAGCTTTAATTTCTATTCTTGCCTCTGCTACCTACATGCTGTCTTGTTGGCCATGCCGTCTCACTAGTCTGAGCCTTAGTTTCCTTGATGAAATATGAGTTATAGTATTTCTATTTTTATTTCTTAGGATGTTAGAACAATTAAGTAAGATAACAAAAATGAGTTGAAAAATTTTTAGATTATATACATCAGTGATTAATGCATTAAAAAATAAATAAAAGTACTTCCCCTTGAAGTCCTTTAACCAAGGGTGAGTCCAAATTTGAATTTTCTCCTTCATGCTCCTTGGGTATTCTCTCTCCTGTCTGTTGCATGAGTCTCAACCTGTGCCTACCTGAAGGCTGCCTTGTGCATTTATTTGTCCCTGTGAGTCTATCTGTATGTGTGTCTGACACTAACAAAGGGCTTCACTTTTTGTTTATTGAGCAGCATAAAAGGTATCACATGGGGAAGGAATGGGATAGTTTACAGACATCTTTAACAGAGTTTTTAAAAGGGATTAAGTCACTGGCTTCAACTGGACAAGGTAACAGACATCGTTGTTTATCACCCAATATCCTTAAGAATGCTTCAGACCTTTATGGTAGAGTTTAGGAAGCTGCTTTTAGCAAATGATACACATGAGTTTTTTTTCTGGGCAAGGCACATAGGAGAGTACAGAATTTAAAATTACACAGTAGCTTAGGTTGTAAAAAATTAAATATATGGGGAATCCAAGGCGGGTAAGAAAGTTTGTTACATTGTTCTCTTTAAGGACAGGCTAAACAGTTTGAGTACACAGAAGGAAAGCATTCTTGTCTTCCAAGACCTCAAGGAGCGTTCTTACCTTTGGCTATGAGATCCAGCAAATGTTCCAGTCTCTTAGAATGTAAGAGATATTTTCAGAATATTGCATTACCACAAAAATGTATACAAATGAGGTCTCTACGTATATTTATAGATCCTATAGTTTCTAATAGTTGCACAAAACACTTTGATTATGAATTCTGTAATGGCTCTTTTTGGTTGTCAATTTGACTACAACTGGAATTAACTAAAACTGAATTATTTGAGGTATAAAGACCAATCCGAAATCTGGATGTTTTGAGGTGGGATTATCCAAGGTAAATCTGGGACATGGAAGAAGGAAACACTTGATTTTTGCTCGTTTGCCCTCCTTCTTGCTGGCATTTATTTCTTTCACTGGCTTTGGAGCCTTCTTCTTCAGGATTCTGATGTGTTCTGAAGACCAGCAGAGACATCCAGCCTTATATTTCCCACTGGGATTCAGCCATTGTTAAAATAGTCAGATCATAACCTGTAAGCCACTCTAATAAATTCTGCTTTTAGCCACTTGGTGGTGGTTACCCCTCTAATCTCAGCACTCAGGAGGCAGAGTCAGACAGTTATCTGAGTTCTAGGTCTGTCTCGTCTACAAAACTACACAGAGAAACCCTGTTTTGAAAAATTAACCAAAATAAGGGCTGGAGAGATGGCTCAGTGGTTAAGCACCTGGCTGTTCTTCCAGAGGACCTGAGTTTAATTCTCTGTAATGAGATCTGGTGCTCTCTTCTGGCATGCGGATGTACATGCAAGAGGAACATTGTATACATAATAAAAAAATAAATTAAAAACCTCCAAATTCCTGTTTTTATGTATATAGATCCATTCTGTTAATTCTGATCCTCTAGAGAACCCTGACTGATACCTGTCCCCAGAAGTCATATTAAGTAATAGCAGGTCCCAGACTTAACAGTGTTCTTACTAGAATTGAACTTTAACTCCTGCTGTTATATTCTAAACGTTCCACAACTTTGAATTTTTACAACTATATAACTTAATAATATTTGTATTTTTGTCATTCGCTTTTCTTGTTGGGCATGTTATCTTGGCCTCCTTGGAAAAGTGTGGGCCTGTTTGTGTTTGCCATGTGTTCTAGAGGCACCAGCATGAAACTGGGCAGTTGGTGCTCTGAAAACATTCAATCCGGTGTTTGAATAGAGGAAGTGATTTGTATGAAAACTGAGAGTCTGAATCCTGTTTGTCCTCAGCCAAATGAAGAGACCGCGTAGTTAGTAGCAGCCAGTTTTCTTCTCCTCCTTCTTTCTTCTGTGTCTCTTTCTTCTTCTTTCTCCCCCACCCACTTTTTGTGGAATTCAAGAGAGCTGCTGATGTGGTGTGGGTAGGAATAGATGGAGCTGACAGGGACTTGGGTTTCAAGGCTGCTTCTATCTGTTCTGCTAAAAACAAAAAACAAACAAAAAAAAACCTATCTACTCTGCTTCAGGATTAACTGAATCAAGTACAGTGGGGAGTACACTGGAATGTATGAATTCAAATAGAATTTCTTAATAAAAGATTTCTCTTTAAATGGTGTGTATTGTGTGTGTATATGTACTTATACATGTGTATGTATGTATTATGTAGTTATGTATGTGTATGTATGTGTGTATGTGGTGGGATATGTACATGTGAGTGCAGGTGCTCTTGGAGGTTACAGGCATCAGAGTTCCCTAGAGCTAGAATTACAGGTACACATCACCTGATGTGGGTCCTGGGAATTGAACTCTGGCTATCTGGAATGTGCTCTCAACCACTGAGCTATATCTCCAGCCCTTATAAGTTTAATTATAAATGTACAAACTAATCCTTGGGATTTATCAAATACAATAATAACTGCATCTGTTTTAATAGTTTTTTCATAGATAGCAGGTACTTCTCATCATATCCAAGATTTTCAAGAAGGGGATGGCCAGGCCCCTTCCATTCTAGTCTGTCACACTCCTGTGATGGAATTGCTATGAGAAAAATGGAACATATATCCTGGGCCTGTAGTTTAGTGGTCCAGGTTTCAGCTTTCTCAATACTGACCTTGTCCAGGGAGCCTTACTTCAGTGTGTGTGTGTGTGTGTGTGTGTGTAGGTGTAGGTGTGCTAGGGATTGAAGCCAGGGCCTTGCCCATGCTAGACAAGTATTCTACCACTGAGTGATATTCTCCAGCCCTCTTTTAAACTTTTTTGGTGAGATAGGGTCTTACTAAATCCCTCAGGTCGGCCTTGAAATCATTCTGTAATGCTGGTAGTTCTCAAACTTGTGATCTTTCTGTCTCAGCTTTCTGAGTCCTTGGTTTACAGGTCTGTAAACCAGTCACAAGCTTCCCTGTCTCTCTGCAACCACATGACCCTTTAACCTTTCAGAAAAGAACCACTGCTACCCTCAGGACAGAGCCACAGATGCCCTATATGTTTCGTCCCAAGTCCTTTGCCTAGTATCTGCAAATCTGAGAGCTGTGGCCCGAACACCCACCATGCTTTGCCTTGACACAAGAACGGTGTTGAGGATACAGCTCATTTGGTTGAGTGCTTGCCTAGCATGCATGAAACCTGAATTTAGTCCTTAGTACCAAAGCAAACTAAAGCCTGCTAGTGCTAGCTACAATCCCAGCTCCCGTGTCATCATCAACTACATAGAAAATTGGAGGTCAGCCTGCGCTACACAAGAGCCTGTTTCAATTCCAAACAAATAAACAAGACAAGAATGGCAGTAAAACTCCAACTTTACCTCCTTTCCCAGTCCCCCTCCTGGCTCTTTTCCTCAGAGACCACATGAGTAAACACATAAGTATTGCTTTTCTTACCACTTGTCCTCTTGCTGAGGAAGGTGGCACTTCCTAACAGGACTCTGATTCTAATTGACTGTAATTTTCATCTTGGATTCTGGAAAGGTATGGCTTCCACTCTGATGAAATTCATGTGAGCAGCTAATTGCTTTCCTTTGATTTTAGTGTGTCTTTGACAGATGAGCGGGATGAGTTTGGCAATACATCCCATGACTTCTAAGAAAATAGTTTCTAAGCTGAAAAGTGAAATAAAGATGACAATTATTATTTTTAATCTCTTGAATCTTCCAAACTAATGTATTTTTTGTCTGCCAGGTTGTAGGAGTGAAAGGGGGTGGCAGGGGCAATTGAAAATAGCGTATGGTAGGGGCTGAAGAAATGGTTCAGCAGTAAAGAGTACACACTGCTCTTCCAGAGGACCCAAGTTTGGTTCCCAGCACTCAGGCGAGTGGCTCAAAACCACTGCTAACTCCAGCTCCAGGGAGATCTGTCTCTTCCAGCATCTGTGGTTACCAGTATCGATGTGCACATACCTATACAGAGATGCAAATAATGAAGAAAGAAGAAAAGAGAGAGGAAGGAAGGAAGGGGCATGCAATTAATCCTTACACAGAACCCAGGAGGCAAACAGAACCTATTAGATATCTGTAGAGTCCAGAGATCAGTGACCTGGAGTCAGGACAAAGAGTTAATCCATTTCCCATGTGGCTATTGAAAATTCCTTCTCTTGTCTGGAAACAGAATTGTTTGTCTTCAGAGTTTGTTTGCTTTTTTTATTTTCCCAGACAGGGTTTCTCTACGTAGCTCTGGTTGTCCTGGAACTCACTCTGCAGACCAGGCTGGCCTTGAACTCACAGAGATCCACCTGTTGGGATTAAAGGGATGAGCCACCACCACCAAGCTTAAGTCAGGGTTTCTGTTGCTGTGATAAAACACCAAAGACAGGCTCAGTTACTTTTGTATTGCTGTGAAGAGACATCATGACCAGGGCGACTTACAGGAATAGTTTACAGTGTCAAGGGTGAGACTGTGATCATCACAGTAGGAGGCAGGGCAGCGGGCGGGCGGGCGGGCGGGCAGGCAGGCAGGCGTGGTGCTGGCACAGGAGCTGAGAGCTTACATCCAGAGACAACAACCATGATGCAGAAAGATAGCAAACTGGGAGTGGCATGGCCTTTTGAAATCATCAAAGCCCATCTACAGTGACACACATCCTCCAACAAGGCCACACCTCCTAATCCTTCTCAAATTATTTCTCAAACTGGGGACCAAATATTCAAACATACGAGCTTATGGGGACCCTTCTCATTCAAAACACCACAATGACCCAGGCAACTTATAAAGAAAGACGTTTAATCTGGCTTGTGGCTCCAGAGGGTTGTATCCATTGTGGAGTGTGGGGGTGGGGGAGCGGTGTGGCAGCCCAGAACTCACATCGGGAACTGCAAGCAGGAGGCAAAGAACACACAGAGGCTTTTGAAACCTTAAGTCTACCCCAGCGGCATATCTCATCACACCTCTTAATCCTTCCCAGCTCTTCCACCTGGGGACCAAGTATTTAAACCTATGAACCCATAGGGGCCATTTGGAATGGCCATATTAGGTAATGGAGTTTCAGATTAGTAAGATCCATCATTTTAACACTTTTTATGATACTTTTTTATTTACATTTGAAATAAGCTTGTTTTACATTTCAATCCCAGATACCTCACTCTCCCCTCCTCCCCTGCCCCCCAACCCTTATCCCATCCTCTTTCTGCTCCCCAAGGAGGGTGAGGCCTTCCATGGGGGATCTTCAAAGTCTGCCATGTCATTTGGAGCAGGGCCCAGGCCCTCCCCCATGTGTACCTCTATGTGGAATGGGCTCCCAAAGTCCATTCCTATACTAGGGATAAATACTGATCCACTACCAGGGGCCCCATAGACTGCCCAGTCCGCCTAACTAATACCCACATTTAGGGGGGCTGGGTCAGTCCTATGCTGGTTTCCCAGCTATCAGTCTGGAGTCCATGAGCTCCCCCTTGTTCAAGACAGCTGTTTCTGTGGGTTTCCCCAGCCTGGTCTTGTCCCCTTTGCTCATCACTCCTCCCTCTCTACAATTGGACCAGGAGTTCCTCTCAGTGTTTAGCTGTGGGTGTCTGCTTCTACTTCCATCAGGTACTGGATGAAGGCTCTAGGATGGCACATAAGGTAGTCATCGATCTCATTATCAGGGAAGGACATTTAAGGTGTCCTCTCCCTGGTTGCTTAGATTGTTAGTTGGGGTCATCCTTGTAGAATCTCTGGACATTTCTCTAGTACCAGATTTCTCTTTAAACCTATAATGGCTCCCTCTATTATGGGTATCTCTTTTCTTGCTCTCCTTTATTATTCCCCTGGCTCAATCTTCCTGCTCCCTCATGTCCTCCTCTCTCCTCCTCTTTCTCCTAACTCTCTCTCCCTGCCTCTCATGCTCACAGTTTGCTTGGGAGATCTTGTCCTTTCTCCTTCTGTGGCTGACCATGTATGTCTCTCTTAGGGTCCTCCTTGTTTCCTAGCTTCTCTGGAGGTGTGGATTGTAGGCTGGTGATTCTTTGCTCTATGTCTAAAATCCACATATGAGTGAGTACATACCATGTTTGTCTTTTTGTGACTGGGTTACCTCAGTCAGGATGGTTTCTTCTCCTGTCATCCATTTGCCTGCAAATTTCAAGATTCTGTTGTTTTTTTCCTACTGAGTAGTACTCCATTGTGTAGTGTACCACATTTTCTCCATCCATTCTTCAGTTGAGAGGCATTTAGGTTGCTTCCAGGTTCTGACTAGTACAAATAATGCTACTATGAACATAGTTGAACAGACATCCTTGTCATTTTAACACTTTTTAATAGTCTTCAAATTAAATAGAAATTCTTTTTGTTACACCTTTCATAACCAGTATACAACAGCTATTTTTCTTCCTTAGTGTTGCATCTACTTGAATCTTTTCCTTTTTCTTGAATCTTTTTCTTATGGTTGTAGTTTTTATTTTTTAAAGATTTGTCTTATTTTATGTGTCTGAGTGTTTTGCCAGAGTGTATGTGCCGGGTGCCTGTGGAGTTCAGAAGATATTGATTAAAAAAAAGTATTAACTTTTTGATCGCTCCTTAATTGTAATAATTTTTGTTATTGTAACATTTTTGTTGTTGTTTTTTCAAGACAGGGTTTCTCTGTGTAGCTTTGGAGCTTGTCCTGGAACTCACTCTGTAGCTCAGAGTGGCTTCGAACTCACAGAGATCTACCTGCACCTGCCTCTCAAGTGCTGGGAGTAAAGGTGTATGCCACCACCGCCTGGCTACAATTTGTCTTGTATTTGCTATGTGCATACATAATTATACCATAAGTGTAAAGAATATCTTAAAAATACTTTATTTGTATTTATGAAATTGTGTGAGTGTGCTAGTCTGTAGAGGCCAGAAGAGGGGTCAGGAGATTATGAACTACTTGGTGAGGGAGCTGGGAATCAAACTCTGGCATTCTCATCAAAGGATGCTTTATTTCTATTAATCTTTAGTCCTTTTACGTTTTTATCCTTTTGCACTGTGTAAGGACCTTCAGGAACAACAATGGGCACGCTTGCACTCTCAACAGTAGGATGCCCAGATTCAGCCAAGAGCATCTGGAGGGTTGGTTTTCTGGTGGAAGGTCGGTAGTAGGACGGGGAGATTTCAGATCACGATCAGGAAGGCTGAGTCTTTTGTAGTAGTGTTGCAACTGCTCCGCCTCTTGGTTGCCAAGCAACGGCGTCAGCCGGAGCCCCAGGGCTAAGAGCACGTGCCACTTCTCTGCAACCCCCCCCCCTCCCGACTACATCTCCCACAATGCCGCGTTCACCGGGCCCTGCCCGAGGAGCGGGGGAAGGGCGGCCGGGAGGCGGAGCGGAAACGGGGAGCAGAGTCCCCGGGCGCCGAGCGCTGTGGGTCCCACCTCCATCCCGACCCGGAGGCTGCTGCGGTGCCGCTGACATTCGCGGCGGGCTGTGGCTGTAGCTCCAGTTCCCGAGCCGGGCGGCGGCGGCCCGCGTGATTGACAGGAAGCCCGCGGGCCAGGTAATGCGGAGGGGAGGCGGGAGGCGGTGTCCTCGCGGCCCGGGCTTTGCCGCTGTGACAGCCGAGAATCCCGGGCCGGGCTCGGCAGCTCTCCATGGGGATGTGCAGCCGCCGCGGCCGCGCTCACTTGTAATCCGTTCTTGACAGCTCAGTTCTCCAGTTGGGAGGAGGATCATAAAATGCCCTTTAAATCTGCCAAACTCTTCTCCTGGGAGGCTGGTGGGGGAGGAACTTCATTTGCTGTCTAGTGCGGGCGGTGGTTGAGTGGCCAGGCTGTCGGGAATCGAACCTTAGGTGGTGTTTCCATCAGGTTAATCAAAGACTCCAAGCCCGATTTTTTTTTTTTTTTTTTTATCTAGCAGATATAGGAGATCACACATAGTTTTGTTAGATTTATGAATAATAACTATTACACAATGAACTCGTCACTTAATGTGATAAGTGGTATGCACTTGTGTGTGTGTTCTTTTGTGCAATCGTTAATAATCTAAGTTGTGTGTTCACTTTGTTTCACTCACCTTACATGCAAAAAATTTCTTAAGACAGTGGTTCTGAACCTGAGGGTTGGAGGACCCTTTCATAGGGGTTGCCCAGGACCATCAGCATATCAGGTATTTTACATTATGATTCATAATAGTAGCACAATTACAGTTAGGAAGTAGCAAAGAAAATAATTTTATGGTTGGAGGTCGCCACAACACGAGGAACTGTCTTAAGGGGTCTGAGCATTAGGGAGGATGAGAACCACTGTCTTAAAATATGCTGGCTTCTTAATTTCCGCCCTCTTAAGATGGCTGAGAATGTTCTAAGGAAATTGATGACTCTGCTTTCCTGGGGATCATCAGCTCTGGAGATGCTGTACAAGGACTAGCTCACCTCCCCCACCTCTGGAGCCTTGTCCTGTGGGAAACTCTTAAGAGGAGATTAAAGGCTTTGTCAGTCTGTGTCCAAGTCCATTGCCGCTTCACCCTGTTTCAAGTTTCTGAACTACTTGTCCCTGGTTCACAGTCTTTATCCCACTCAGGATTTTGTTCTTGGGACACACTGAATGAATGGTATAAATCTAGCGGGGGACCTAGTCCACGTTAGTCCTGTTGATACCAATTGTTTTTGCACCGCTTTCTCGATTTCATCGACATTGGTGATGGCTTTTCAAGGAACTCTTTAACTGGATATCCTTTTCCTTTAAGATGCCTGCCCTGTATGGACTGCTCTGAGTGGGGACACTCTTGTGCAGTATGTGAAATAATTGAGTATTGTTTTGGATGTCCAGTTGTAGTGAGACAGTGGTGCTGGTGGGCCTGATGAATTAATGACTGTGTAATGTCTCTAGGAAAAATGAAGACCTCTAGCGATTGTTGGAAGAGTAATATAGTTAATGAATGGAGTTTGTGGAAGAAGGCACATGCATATAAACATGTCTGACTAGCCTTAAAATGTGTGGCAGAAACATTCATTTTGAAGAAAATGTTTCCACTGATGTATAGTAGAGGAGACAGTAATGACTACAGAGAAGGACACCTTGGTCCCTGTCCTGCTCTGCCGCCGTCTGTATGACCTTAGCTTTGCTGCCACTGCAGTTTTCCTTCCCTTGTGTCTAAAATAGTGAATTGATCAGTTCCACGATCTCAGACTGTCAATGCTAAGGATTTTGAAGCATCCATTTAAATGTTGGGGAATAAGATATAAGCGCCTTTATGCGGTTATTTGTGTCCTTGTTTCCTGCCCTCTGGTTATGTAGTTCTCTTTATCCACCCTGGTAGAAAGGGGTTCTCATGAAAGAGCTGGAAAGCTGCAGGAATCCCGATCGATGCTGCCGAGAACCTCTTTCTGTGCTGATGTTTCGTGTGCTTCCTTGTGCTGCTGGCCCTAGGTGCGTGCTCTTGTGAGTAACTTTTATTCTCACTTTCCTAACCTGTTTTCATTCTGCTCTTCGTGAATTCTTCAGCTGTCGTTTTCTCTCTGGCCTCTTTTTGTAGAAGGCCTCTGGCAAGGGTGCCCCATGCTAGTCTAGTTAGCTGTGGAAAGGGGTGCTGTAGGGCCATGTGATGCCAATTATGACTGGTTAAGGCTGTGAGCCGGTCAGACTGTGGCTGAAGTGTCTGACGCTGCGTATTTTAGGTTAGACACTCACTACAGCACAGCGGTCAAGCACTTCTTGCTGTAGTGCCTCCTCTTTCATCCCCCTTGCCTCACCCTGCTCCCGCCCCTTTTTGGGTTTGCATATTCACTTATAAGACAAGGTCTCACCATATGTCTCTGGTTGGGCTGGGACTTGCTGTGTAGACCAATCTGGTTTCCAACTCACAGAGATCCACTTGCTTCTGCCTCCCTAGTGCTGTAATTAAAGGCGTGCACCACCATGCAGGGGTACTTGAGGGTATTTTATTCTTTTTAAAACACACACACACACACACACACACACACACACTGAGACAGAGTTTCTCTGTGTAGCCCTGGCTTTCCTGAAACTTACTCTGTAGACCAGGCTAGCCTCAAACTCACAAAGAGATCTGGCAGCCTCTGCCTCCTGAGTGCTGGGATTAAAAGCATGCACCACCACTGCCCAGTCTATTTTTGTAATCTTTATTGATTCTGTCTTCTTCTCCCTTCCCAAAAAAATGCCATCTAAAAATTATAAGATATCTGTGTTAACTTAGCAGGAACTCAGTGTATCTTTCTTCCAGGCAGTACATTTAATTTTTTTATCTTTATTTCTTGGCAGTGTGTATTGAACCCAGTAACTACATACCCCCAGGCCTAAGACTTCTTCAAGTTTAGACCTAATTATACAATAGATAGCTGTTGCTTGTGTTAATGTTTTTCCACCAGATATTTGCTTCAGGCAGTATTGTGTAGAGAAAATATTTTAGGAATGGACCTTTTCTCCAGAAATTCCATTCCAGGGCCAAGTCTCGTGTGTCATGAGTGTGTGTGTGTGTGTGTGTGTGTGTGTGTCTGTCTGTCTGTGTAGGGCTTAGTTTTGTGTGCACCTTTGAGTGTGGGTGAGCATACAATGTCTTTTTTATAATCCACATGTACCTCTGTGGCTGTAAAGTCTTTGGAGGCTAACAGGCAGGAGTGATTCTTAGCATACCCTAGTCTGACTGGGGGATGTTGCTGCTGTTAAATAATATTCATAACAGCACAAAACGGAGCACTGAAGCAAGGCAAAATGTGATTCAAATGAGAGATTTTAAGGTAGGATTAGCCATCTGTTAATGCTTTTAATGTTGCTATTACCATGTTTGCATAAAAATAAATGGAGATACATTATGAAAGGCAGTTTGAAATGTTCTATTTTTTAAAAGTAGCTTTTAAAACTATAACTCAGCAAGAAACCTTTATATTTAGATTTAATAGTTTTATAACTGCATGCATGTCTGCATGTAAAAACAGATATCTTGAGAAAATCTATAGTGTGCACATTTTTCTCTGATTTCTGTTTTGTCCTTCAGAACATTGCCAGTTGCAAATAAGACACCTTGGTCCATGTGTTTGAGGGGCGGTAGGCCCTGAGCTGAGAGTTTGGGTGTCTACTTTTCACTTCCCTCTGATGTTGTTGGATGGCTCTCGTTCCTTTCCTTTCCAGTTCTAGTTTAAATATTTCATGATTCATTCCTTATCTTTCTTTCTTTTCTTTTTTTTTTTTTTGTAATAATGCTGGCCTAACGTGTTCATCCTTTGGTTTGGAGCTAGGGAGAAACCACTGAAATGTCCCTTAACTACTTGGCTTTTTGCATGGCCAAAACTGTTTGGGAAGAGATGTAAGAGATCTTTGAACAGTGCTTTCCTTTAAAGCAGAGGTTTTCAATGTGTGGGTCTCTACCCCAAGAGAAATTGAATATTATATTAGACATTTGTTTTTTTTATATTAGACATTTGTATTAAAGTCGTAACAGTAGCAAAATTACAGTTATGAAGCTGCGACGAAATACTTTTATGGTTGGGGGTTGCTCCAGCATGGGGAAGGATTGTAGCACTGGGAAAGTTGAGAACTTTTTTTTTTTTTTTAAAGATAGTCCCTCCCTTTGTAGCCCTGGCTGCTGGCAATTTCACATCTTTCTGTTTCAATGCCAGAAGCATGGAGCTATAGGCTTGCAGCACTACACCCTGCTTCCTGTAAAGATTTTATAACAAATACGGAAATTAAAAAAAAAAAAAAAAGTCTGCCAGTGTTTTTGCTGTTTGACTCTTGTGTTCCTTAGGTAATGTTTTAGAATTTGATACATTGTGCTTAAAATAGTAACAATAACTTTCTGGGAATTGCTAAGTATACTTTGTTCTACTTTCATTCTGTTAACCCTCTTCTTATTAGAAAACACAGAGTAAGGTAGGTGTGTGTGTGTGTGTGTGTGTGTGTGTGTGTGTGTGTCCATCATGTCAGATTGTTACTGAAGGGACACTAACATGAGACTCTGGCAGGCCTTGTCCTTCTCCCATTCCCTTAGATTCCATCCCTAAAGCTAGATACCAAGGTCTGCTTCTCTATTGTGCCACTTCATCCCCCATCAAAGTACTGAAATCCAGCAATCAAAAGCCCTCTACAAGCCGGGAGGTGGTGGCACACAACTTTGATCCCAGCACTCAGGAGGCAGAAGCAGGTGGATCTCTGTGAGTTGGAGACCAGCCTGGTCTACAAAGCTACACAGAGAAACCCTGTCTTGAAAAACAAACAAAAAGCCTTCTTTGCTTCACCTAACTAACAAGCCCAATTAAAATGAAACACCTCATTCTAACATGGGCTTTCCCATTTTACCTTTATTAACTGCCATTTGCCTTTGGGCTGTGCCTGTGTCCTCTCTATCCAAAGGGAGTGTTTTGTTCCTCTGCCTTCCCTCTCTCCCTCTTTCCCTTCCCCTTCTCCCTCTTTGTCTGTCTCCTGTCTTTGTCCCTTATTTCTTTGTGCTGAGAACTTGGTCTTGGGGTGTCCTGAGCTGACTCTGAGGTTCCCTACAGTTCTGACCTACCCTATATGTTACCAGATCGCCTGACAAGTTCCTAAGAAAGGGTCTGCAGGGTTTTCTATGTCTGGGGTTTCCTGTTGTTTGTGAGGGGAAAATATCTTTTTTCTATCCAAGGTAGACAGCTACTGAGGGCCCAAGTTCGGTACATCTCCCACACCCTGATCTCTCTCCTCTACCTTGTAAAACTTTTATGCAAATCTTTTACTTTCCCCATGTTTGTTTATACAAAGCCCCCCTCCCTTAGAAAATGGAGTGGCAGACTCCTCCTTTCCTTCATTTTCTCTGCATGAGTCTTTTAAAACTAGCCAATTGAGATTGACTGTGAGATCAGACCTCAGCCAATCTGGAGAAGACACGGTCACCACCAGTGTTGGAATAACAACATGTGCTTGCTAGCCTGGTTTGGGTCTCAGTGCATCGTTTTTTGCAGGA
This sequence comes from Phodopus roborovskii, assembly GCF_943737965.1. NCBI lineage: Eukaryota > Metazoa > Chordata > Mammalia > Rodentia > Cricetidae > Phodopus > Phodopus roborovskii. Next base: position 25,493,131 of record NW_026126571.1, on the reverse strand, counting down.
AGGAAATTGCTTTGCCAAGCTGCTCTCCCTTTGTTCCTGTGTCTACTTGTGGGTACGGATAGTCTACTTGTGGGTACGGATAGTCTTCGTTTTTAACTCACTCATTTTCGCTTTTTCAGACCAGGCTTGTGAACCCTCTTCTGCTTATTTGCTTGCTTTTTCATTTTAAAAAGGTGTGTGTGTGTGTGTGTGTGTGTGTGTGTGTGTGCACGCTTGCGCGCGCACGTGTACCCATCTCCCATGTCTATATGTCTATGGTGGCCTGAAGAGGGCTTCTGATTCCCTGCAGCTGGAATTACAGGTAGTGAGCCACCCCAACATGGATGCTGGGTACTGAACTGCCCTCTGAAAGAGCAGCAAGTGTTTTTAGCCATTGAGCCATCTCTCCAGCCCTGCTATTTGCTTGTGTTAAGAAACAGTTTCCTTCTGCCTCCAAAATTGTGGTCAGAAGCAAATGTTAGCGGTTTTAGTCAGCAGGTAATTGGGATCAGGCTTTGTGCTTTGGCAGATGAGTTGCTCCCTCCTCAGAGGAATCACCTTAGTCCATATCTCATATAGACTTTTGCAGACATAGCCTGCTTCCATTTATTCAGTGTAGTGCCTTGTCACATGGAATCAACTTGTTTGTGAGTTACTCATTAGTTGTCCCAAGTCCACTTCTGCTGAGGTGGTGGTTCTTAGCCTTCCTGATACTGCCACCACAGTTCCTCATGATGAGATGACTCCAACTATGAAATTATTTTCACTGCTACATAAAAACTGTAATGTTGCTGCTGTTAGGAATTGTGATGTGAATGTCTGTATTTTTCAGTGGTCTTAGGAAACCTCTGTGAAAGGGTCGTTCGACCCCTGAATGGGTCACAGGTTGGCTGTTCTAAGGTGTAATTATCAGAAAAACAGGAATCCTATTTTCGTATTGCCAATTCATGACACATGAATAGATAATGTGAATAAATGGATGAACAGATGAATGAGTAAGCTAAGCCCATTCATACATTAAATGAAACTGCATGTAATAAGGTATTATTTTTTGAAACTTTCTTTTTTCTAGAAATGCATTGATATGTTTGCTGATTTTGGTGAAGGGAATCTACTTCTTGAAGATTATGTCTTTGTTTCACTTCATGTTTTTTTCTACTCTGTGTGTGGGAGAGGGTGTATCAGATTTCTACCTATATAGCTGTCTGCCTTGTTCTCTTGAGATAGATTTTTTTCACTGAATTGGAAGCTTGCTATTTATGGTTGCTCTGGGATTGGCTTGTCACTCCCACCCCATGCCTGGCTTTTTTACACAGAGAGTGGGGATTTGAACTTGGGTCCTCATGCTTGCAGAGCACTGATTTTACTGGGCCATTTCTCTAGCCCCTGTCTGAGGTGCGTGTGTTTAAAAAACCCATGTTAGAAATGAAGATACACAGTTAAGTCTTTCTTTGTGTGTGCATGTATATATTCATGTATGTGCAGGTATGTTCAAGTATGGAGGCCAGAGGACAACCTTGGGTATCATTCTTCAGAAGCCATCCATCTTGTTTTTGAGACAGGTTCTCTCACTAGTCTGGAACTCTATACCTGTGCTCGACTTGCTGGCCTGCAAGCATCTGCTTGACTTTGCCTCCCTGGTACTGGATTACAAACATGCCATCATTACATTTAGCTTCCCCACCCCCAGGTCTGGATATAACCTATATTTATTTATTTAAAGTGTAAGAGTGTGTGCGTGCACCTGTCTCTGTGTGTGTGTGTGTGTGTGTGTGTGTGTGTGTGTGTGTGTGTGTGTGTTGTGGTCAGCCTTTTTAGGCAAGTTTTGGGGATCACTCAGGGCCTGATGCTTGCAAGGCAAGTGCTTTACCAGTCCTAATTTTTATTCTTAGATCCTTTTGTTTTGTTTTTAACATGGGAAGGAAGTTTTAGTGGGGGAAGGGAGGAGAGAGAGGAGCGAGAGAGGATGGAGAGAGGATGGAGTCAGAACCTTATAGCAGTTTTGATTTATGTGAATAAAATATATTTGAAACATAGTGGACCAGTAGTAAATTAATGAATAGTCCAATTAAAAAAAGTGGACAACCTCTGGATCATTGCCCTAATACTCTTTTTTTTTTTTTTTTTTTTTAATGTATAGTGTTCTGCCTTCATGCCAGAAGAGGGCACTAGAGCTCATTACAGATGGTTGTGAGCCACCATGTGGTCGCTGGGAATTGAATTCAGGATCTCTGGAAGAACACTCAATGCTCTTAACCTCTGAGTCATCTCTCCAGCCTACCTTAATACTTTATAGTATTCTTTTAAAGAGGAATTGGACAAAGATTGATTTAATATTACCATTCATTCAGTATTTGCAAATTCAACCTTATTAAAACACTTATCTGGCCTTAAATGTATTACTGAAACACACACATACACATAGACAGAAACATACACATATTTAAGTAAGTATGCCAAGAAATGAAGCAGTTAAAAAACTAATTTTTATGTACAGTAAGAACAAATGAAAAAAATCAAAGTGGCCACGGGTTTTGTTTCTCAGTTATTTTGAGGAATTCTAGGGATAGACTGAATTTTGTTCCATTTGTATTAATGTAGGGTGAGGTATAGTTACATGAAAGCAAGGATGAGGGGCTACAGAGATGGCTTAGTGGTTAACAGAACGTACTGGTTTCCCAGCACCTGCATGGTGACTCGTCACCACCTGTAGCTCTAGTTCCAGGAATCCCATGCCCTCTTGTGGCCTCTGTGGGCTTCTACGTGCACATGGTGTACATAGTAAACTCCTGCAGGCTTGCACACATATGCTTAAGTAATAAATCTTTATAAGAAGTTTTATCTGTCACCCTTGGAAGGAAAAGTTTAATTCTTTGGGGGCTCTATAAGGCTGCCTTTTGCTTTTCTTGAGTATCTTCAGTCTCTGTGTGTTCAGCCCAGCCAACTAGTCTGGTTTGTACCTGAGTGTGGATTGAGGGAAGAGCCAGGCTAGAGACAAATGTGGAGTCGGGAGGGCATCCAGTGAATACTGAGGTCTGCCCTAAAGTTATTGCTCAAAGTTCTTAGATACCTCAACCAAAGCGGGTGGACAAAAGATTTCCTTACCAATGATAGCGATGTTACAAGGAACAAACAGACATATTACTTCTTTAATTCTTAGAGCATCCAGTAACTGTGCCTGATGGGAGATGTCATTCTGTATATATGTTTTTCATACTGGTTAATAATAAAGCACTGTTGGCCAATAGGAAAGCAAGATAGGCGGGACTAGGAGACAAGGAGGAAATAGGAAATAGTAAGGAGGGTCAAGATGGAGAGTCTGGAGAGAGCTGGACGCCAACCGCCTCCCCGGTAAGAGAAGGCCATGTGAAAATACATAGATCAGCAGAAATGGGTTAATGATTAAGGCAGAGCTAGCCGATAAGAAACAAGTAACCGGGCCAACAGCATTGTATCAAATACAGATTCTCTGTGTATTATTTGGGGCTGGCGAGGTGGTGGGACAAGACTCTGTGGCAGCAGGCGGAAAAACCATACTCGTTACACTGTGCCCTTTGCTGAACATCCTGCCATTTGGCCTTGAGGAGTAAAACATCTAATAACCACAGCTTAGATCAAACCTCCTGTTACCTAGGCAAGACATCCAGTGACCACACCTTAGGCCAAACATCATTCAGTAGCCACAGCTTAGACTTTTAGCTTTAACCTTGAAAGAGCAAGAATAGGTTTGAACTCTCCGACCTTAAGTCCTTATGGAATGGAGCCATTTCTATGGGCCCCAACATGTATGGGGTTGGTCAGGTTTGGTCCCTACAGTCTTCTGGAGTAGTGCAGCCCAATGTCACTAATTGTTGTCTTATTGTGGGAAAGACACTTTGTGTCTCTGCCCTTTGATTTTCTTCATCGAAAGTATAAGGGGATTTCTCCCGTTCTTCTAATCCATCGACAGATAATTAAAGATACTTTAATTTTACCTTCAAATTTCCATTTTCTGCCTTGGGAGAAAGCAGACTGAGACTCAGGGCCATGTTTAAAGCAATGAGGCTTCTCAGTGACTGCTGATAGTTCATCCGGCTCTGTAGAACACGTGACAAGAGTTCATGGTGGGTTAGGGGTGTGGGGTGGAACCAAGGAGCAAAGGCACAATTGGACGATATGACGAGTAGGATCACTTGGTACAGAGTGATGTGTTGTGGGAGTTAGAGGATTAGAATGGAGAAAATGAGCTTTGGAAATCCATTTAGCAGAGGTAGCTCATGCCTGTGTGATTTCAAAATTCGTGAGGTCAAGGAGAATTGCTGTGAGTTTGAGGCAAAATTCCAGGCTACACATGTTTCAGGCCAGTTAGGCTGAGCAAGATTCTGTCTCAAAAAACAAAAGCAAGAACACCAAAAATATATAGCCAGGTGTGGTGGTACACACCTAGTTCTAGTATTCAGAAGGGAGAGGCAGATGGACCTCTGTCTGTGTTTAAGGTTACAAATGAGACCCTGTCTCAAAAAAGACAAACATGCAAAAAACAAAACAAAACAAAAAAGCCTCCATAAACAGTACCCTACCTCCCCAAAACAAAAACAAAAACTCCTCCTACAGTCAAACAAGGAATCATCCCCAGATACTTTATCATCTACCATTGCTAATTTGCTTTCTCTGCTGAGTGATGAGGTTGAAGCTGTGAGCTCTTAGCTTCCTGCTCTGGCTGCCACACTCTCCTGCCACAAAGGACTCAAAGCTGTGAGATCCTAAGTCCAATGCACTTCTTTAGTGAGTTACCTCAGCGATGGTGTTTTATCACAGCTATAGAAAAGTGATGAATACTTTGGACTTGAATGTTTCTCAGTTAGTTTAGAAGCTGCCAAGTCCTATCTGGCCTCTGGTCTCCAACCCTTTGGAAGCACCTAAGGATGCAGGGGTGCGCTGGACGCCTGACCTGTACATGGGTGCTAGGATCTGCACTTTGGTCTCAAATTTTGTTTTTAAAATGTATTTTGACTTCTTTGAGGAAAATGATTGAAGTGGGGTTGCAGAAGAATCCAGGAAACCACCCAGGACACAGTGGGAGGTGATGATCCTTGGGCTACACTCAGCTGCCTTTCTTCAGGGGCATAAAGGACTTTTCAGACACTTTGTTGCTCCTCTTGTGTCTCCTCTCTTCTTTTACCTTGTGCCTTGTCTTAGATAATTTTCAGATGCTGTGGCAGAACTTACAGTATTTAATGAGACTTAGGGTTTCAGAGGGCTGGGGTTCATGGTGGTGAACAGGCATGGCTAGTAGCAAGTACAGCTGAGAGCTCACATCTTGATCCACAAGCGGGAGGCAGGAAGAGCACACTGGGAATGTTGGGAGTTGCTTTGAAAGCTCAAAGCCTGCCCCCTCCAAAGCCACACCTCCTAATTCTTCCCAAACAGTTCCACCAACTGCAGGCCAGTTATTCAGACTCATGAGCCCATGGGGCTAATCTCATTCAATATACCACATACTAGAAAGGTGCTTCCTTCCTTCCTTCCTTCTTTCTTTTTAATTTTCTGCAGGTGGGAATTTTCCCCTGGAATTGTTTAAGCAGCTATCCTGGATCAAAATAATGATGATAATGATGGAAATGGTGACAATAATCTTATTTTACCTTAGAAATTCTGGGTATTACTTGGGGATGTAGTTGCATTTTACTTTCTAAAGTCATTAGTAGACAATATAGTATGATAAGATTGAAGAGTGTTTTAGGATCTGGGCCTATCACAGTGGTAGGGCACTTGTCCAGTCTGGGAAAGGTCCTGGGTTCAGTCCCCAGCACCGGGGAAAAAAGCAATCTTTAGATTGCTGTCCATGTAGGCTATGGAAAGACTATTATATGGTGGTGGCTCAGAACCCCTTAGTGATGGCATTGACGTGTCACGTTTCCAAGTCCTGTGACATGACTTTCCAAGTTCCAGACCAGTATTTGAAACATAAAGAAAATGGAATGTTTAAAGTGCAGGCTCTGCTGTCATTTGAAGCTTGAACATTATACAGAAAAACATACTATTTTTCCCCAATTGAAGCTAATAACTATTTCTTCTCTAATCACTAGTAGTATTTAAGTAAATTACCATTAGTTGCTGGAAGTTCAAACTCCTTGTCTATTATCTTTCTATATGAAAGCGTAGATGTGAATCCCAGGGAACAGGCTCATGTGTTCATACTGACACGGAAGTGGTTCACTCAGTGGAGTTGGCTTTTCTCCTTCACGCTTGCCTAGGAAGAAACGGGGACTTGGCCAGCCTGGAAGTAACAACCTGTGTTTTCTACCTCCCATTCCCAGGTCCAAGCAGCAGGGCTCTGATGTCACACCACCAAATGAGCTGACTTGTGACTTGGAATGTACACACCTTCCCTGCAGCTGCTGCTGATGCTTCACTTTGTGACAAGGTCTGACATTTTGGACAGTGTTCTCTGTCTTTGCTGTACACTGAGGACTAACCAGTGTTCTTTAGAAAACATTGGTAGCAGCAGGCATGGTAGCACACATGTATAATCCATCACTTGTAAAGGCTGAAGTAAAATGACAGAGGTCACCCTGAGGTGCGTATTATGACCTTTGTTCCAAAGCAATGACAACTGTAAATACTGATGCTGGCTGAGAGCATAGCTTAGTGGCAGGGAGAACATTTGTCCACCATATAGGAAGACTCACTACACATCATTAAAAAGCAAACAAAAAACAAAGATGAGGCTTGGTTCCCATCCCCATTCTAATGTATTTGGTATTGGCTGTGATTTGGTACTGGGGTTATAAAAAATATATATCAGGTCAGGTGATTTTATGTAAGACATTACCTAACAAAGATCAAAGGCAGCTGTGACCCTTTAACAACCTTAGTAACTTCTGCCTGTGTTGGGTGGAATTGCTTGTGGGATTCTCACACTAGTTCCTGGGGCTTGGGGTGCTTCAGCGAATCCTCTTGGAGTTTGGAACTTGTCAGCCCTTTGTCAGGCATAAACTGGCTCCTGGACATCTTTTTATGTGTTTTTTCTTCCATCTGTCATCTATGCCTATTTATTCTTTGATGTCCTTTTAGAATCTCCCGCTGTAGAGTGGGATCAGGTGCCCCAGCCCCTCAAACCTTTATTAGTCTCAAGATAACCCCTTTCTTTTTATTTTACATTTCTCTTAGCTGTACAAAGCAATGGGTTTCATTGACATTTGCATTCATGGATAGCTCGTCCTTTTATCATGTCCACTGCATCTGTCACCGTCTTTGTCCTCCCTTTTTCTATTATACTCCAAAGTGTTCCTCCATTCCTTTCATTTCATTCTTTTAAGTTAGCCGACACCTAGGAGAGAAAACACGACACTTTGTGAGACTGGTCTGTTCCATTTATTGACGATATTCAGTTCTGTTCATTTTCCTGCAAGTAAGTTTGCTTTTCATTATGGCTGAATAAAACCTCTACTGTGCGTATGTATATATCACATTGGCAAAACCCTTTCATAATAAATGTCTCATCACCATGAGAAATCGTGAAGCAGACACTACCAAACTGCAGAACATAGATTCCTTGTCATGTTTATGTCTGTCCAAGACCCTGACTTCCTGCAGAGGTGGGCATTTTGTGAAGTAGGCATTTTATTTTATGGAAGGCTGAGTGAGTATTGTTAAGAGAAGGAGAAACTCGTGGTTAAGGAAAGGGAATCTGGCCTGCATGGAGACCTAACATTCCAGCGGGCATGGTCAAACCCTTGACCCCAGTAAGTCACGCTAAAGAAATAGGTGTAATAATTGGTCCTTTGGTGTGACACCACCTTTCCTTCCCGATCCCACCCATAGAGCAGGAGCTTACCAGGCCACTGTGGTAGCTTCACGAGCCTGCTGGCTGTTCCCAGTTTGTCAGTAGAGTATTGCTTTTCAGTTCTGTTTTCTAAGCATGCGCTTCTTAAGGCCTTTGACTTTCCGGATAGCTTGTGCTTCCCTTCGCTCTTTAAACTCCCCTCCAATCATGTTGCTGCTTGCCAGTTACGCGTCTCGCTTCCATGCCAGCTTAAACGTAATCTGTTGAGATTTACTGTTTGCTTGCCCCAGGAATTATCTGGTTAAGACTAGTAAAAATTTCCTTGGGCTGTCCTTTGGGGTGAATCCTTAAGATATTTTTATTAGTAAGATTAAGAACCCTGCTGGGTGGTGGTGGTGCCTTCAATCCCAACACTGAAGAGGCAGAAGCAGGCAGATCTTTGTGAGTTCAAGGCCAGCCTGGTCTATAGGCTAGTTCCAGGACAGCCAGGAGTACACAGTGACAAAAAAAAAAAAAAATCCTAAGAGGAGATCTGGATTCCCCCGTGTCAGTATTGAGCAGACACACTCTGTACACCCATGTTGGGATGCTCCTGCCTCTATGAAGATCTCTTTTCTGACTGATGGTGTGGTCATATCTTATTGGTTACGGAGTCCAGTGTCTTACACTGCATGATTATTTCATTTGGGATTGAATTTTTTCTTTAATTGAGCAACAGTAAAACATTTCCAAATGTATAGCAGCCAGGAGTGAATTCAAAACCAAATGTGCAGGGAGCCCAAGCTGTCTGTGGCAGCAGGGTTCGTCCGTGTTGCACGCGTAGCCTTGGTCCTGAGCGCACAGCATGCCACTCCGCACTGTGCGTGCGCTCATGCTGTTTTAAACACATTACTCATAGTCAAGACTGTGCATGTTATAAACTGCAGTGTTTCCCCTGTACACGAAGCTTTTCTGCCCTCATGGCTCACTTTCGGAAAAGTACATATACCTGCCGAGTAGTGTACCTTTGGATATGCTTTCCCTCCCCGTCCTTCCTCTTTCTTAGCTGCGTTTCAATCTTTACCTGCTGAAAACACTTAGCTTGGCTGTGTTCTCAGTTCTCTCATTTTCCTGGAGGTGCAGTCTTGCCCACTGTTGAAGCAACTGACCAGTTCAGGAGAGTCCAAGTGTCCTTTTTCATGGGGCGCTAAGACACATAGTACAATCTGTCGCTTGTATCTGAAGACACAGAAGAGGCAGTGCACATTGCTATAAACGTGAGGCAGAGGGATCTGTGTGAATTTGAGGCCAGCCTAATGTACGTAGTAAGGTCCAGGCCATCCAGGGCTACATAATGAGAGATTGTCTCAAGGAAAGGAAAAAATGGAAAGCACCTATGCTAGAAAGCAAATTTCTAGGGTAGAACTATAGAGTATCCCTCATACCTAACTCAGTATGTGTGGAATGGAAGCTGTTTGTTGTTCCATGGCTTGTTTGGTTTTGTTTTTGTCTTGCTGTGTAGCTGGGACTGACTTTCCACTCCCGTGCATGCAGCCTAGGCTGTCCTGGAGCTTGCCATGCTCCGTCTTTTCCTCCTTGTGCTGGAATTGCAGGTGTGCCTCTGCATCTGGCTGCTTACCTTTACATTGTTATACAGTGTTCACCTTTAGTCATGTTCTCAAAGTAGGTTATATTTAGTTTTGTCATTTCATAGTAAGTGGATTAAAGTTGAATTCATTTGTTCTCATTGCTGAAATTAAAGCGTTCTGAAAGATTGTTTTTAGTAAGCTATGAAACGGTCATGGGAAATGAACTATAGATTTTTACTTTGATTATTTTCTTTTTCCTTTCTGGGTGATAAAAACAGACCTTTCTTCCCTGGGTACTTTGGTGGTGTACAAATTTATTTTTAAATTTTAGGTCTTCCCAACTTTCATGATTGGTTTTAATAACCTTTCGCTTGATTAGTTTCCATGTTATATTGGATGCTTCATAGGGTTAATGCATTCTCATTATTAATACCTTCTAGTGACACATCCAAATGTTGGCACATATTTTATTGTGGAAATTCTTGTTAGGTATGCATTTTGATTTTCTGTATTTGCTTTTCATCATTTCTAACTTTTATTTTGACATTCCTGCTTTTGTTTACTTTAGGAATCACCTTTGTATTTGCGTTGGTGGACATGTTTGAAAAGACAGACCTTGGAAATCTTGTATTGTCTGTGAACCTTATCTATCAATGACTTCAGTGACAGATGAGAAGTCATTCAAAACTTTACGACTCAGCACAGTTTTCAGATATTCGCAACAAATTTATATTTATTTCTAGTTTAATTTTGGAAAACGTGTGTAAATGGCACTGATAGGTGATCAGGAAGCTTGTTGTGTGCCAGAGAAAGTTGTCAGGGAAGATGGCATAGTAACAAATCAGAACTCTAGAACTTTCATTGTTTATCCTGATACCGATACAGGTGACAGTGACCCCTTTGTTCTTCGTTTACAGTCATGTCAAAGCCGAGGCCGCCGTGCTGAAGATGGACACACAGCACTAGAGAGCTCTTCTGCTTTCCTATCAAAAGCTTTGGTTATCTGGTGTTTTGTTACCAGTTATTGCATCTCAATCAAGTCTGTTTGCTTCATCAGACATGATTTTCACAATCTCAAGGAAAAATATGTCCCAGAAACTGAGTTTCCTGTTGCTGGTATTCGGACTCATCTGGGGGCTGATGTTACTTCACTATACTTTTCAACAGCCAAGACACCAGAGCAGCGTCAAGTTACGGGAGCAAATCCTAGATTTAAGCAAAAGGTACGTGAAAGCCCTGGCAGAGGAGAGCAAGAGCATGGTGGATGTGGACAGTGGAGCATCCATGGCGGGCTACGGTAAGAACCATGGCATGTCTTTGTCTTTTCCTTTTTAGCTCATCCCTGTGTAAACATAGACAGTTCCAGGAATGAGCTCAGCATCCATGTGTGCTTTTTATAAACTGAGTTCTTAAAAACTACATGTGTATGTTTTCAAATGTAAAGTAGGAATATATTACTCATATAGTCCTCACCCAGATTTGTTATTAATATTTCACATTCATTATATTTTAATTACATAAAAGAAATTGTGACATTTCACTACTATAGTCATTTCTTTAAAATGTACATATAAAGTATATTATGTGCATTTAAAAATGAGTATGTAATACAGTGTAATGGTTTTACACATACATACACATCCTTGATTTTTCTTTTTGATTTCTCAGTATAAAACATCAAATGGACAATATCTATTAAGTTCCAAGAAACAGGATTTCTTATAGTTCTAGCATTGCTTATGGCAAATCTCCCTTTCAAATCCTAGGTTCCTGTTGTTTTAAGGGTTTTTGTTTTTGTTGTTTTTTTAAACAGAATCTCTTTTTGTCCTGGAACTCACTATGTAGATCAAGCTGTCCTTGAACTCAGAAATCCACCTGCCTCTGCCTCTCGACTGCTGGTATTAAAGGTGTGCGCCACCACAACTGGCTTATTTTAAGTTTTCTTTTTCTCCACTGAGCCAGGGTTTCTCTGTGTAGCGCCACTGTCCTGGAACTTGCTCTGTTGACCAGGCTGGCCTGGAATTCACAAATATCCTCCTGTCTCTGCCTCTGCTGGGATTAAAGGTGTGTTCTACCATAGCCCAGCTTGTTTTGATTTCTTTGTGTGTGCCTTCTCTTTTTCTTCTGTTTAGGTGAGATGGGGAGCTAGGAATTGCCAGAAGACTGAGACAGGGCGAGCCATGAGTCTGAGTGAAGCCTGTTCTGTCAGTGCTGGGAATCAAACCCAGGGCCCTCACATAATGAGTTTCAGGATATCTAGGGCTACATAGTGAGACGTGTTGAACAAAACAAAACATAGTCACCCCCCACCCCCAACAAAACCGGAAGCCATAATATATTTGCAAAGGTCTTGTATGTAAGTCTGACTTAACATTATGAGACAAGGAACCTCCAAAGACGCTGTTGAGTTTGTTTTCTGTTGGTCATCTACTGGTGGGCATGGGACCTACCCTTAAGAGTAGTTTGCTTGGGAGACAGAGGCAGGCAGATCTCTGTGAGTTCAAGGCTACTCTGGTCTACAAAGTGAGTTCCAGGACAGCTAGAGCTACACAGAGAAACCCTGTCTAGACAAGCCAAAAAGAAAAGAAAAGAGGGTGGGGGACCTGAAACAAAAAAAAGAAAAGAAAGGAAAAACAAACAAAACGTAGTTGCTTCCCCAGTGAGACGCCTTTGGAGGAAAGTTTTCAAGTGGCTGTCAGAGATAGCAAGGGCATGTGTGTACTAGGGTCCCGTCTGGTACAGACCCTTGGGCCCTGCGTGTGCTGCCTCAGTGTCTGTGAGTTCACATGTGCATTGGTCTTGTTGTGTTGAGGTTTTGATTCCTTGGTGGCTCCCATCCCCTCTGGTCCTCACACTCTGCCTCCTCTTTGGCATGGCTCCTTGAGCCGTGATGGGAGGGCTTTGATGGTAACAAACTGTTTAGGGCTCGGTGTCCTGAGGGATGGAGTCCATAACTGCTAGGAAGGCATGGCAACCGGCAGGGAAGGCTTTCCGGAAGGAGCAGGAAATTAGCTATCACAATTTCGCCAACCTACAGGAAATGGGGAGGTGTGGGTCCAACTCGGGTGACATAGTTCCTCCTCCGCAAGGCTCTGCCTCCTAAGGGTTCTGTCACCTTCCTAAGGAGACACCACCTTGGGACACCAGTCATTCAACACAGGAACGTTTGAGTAACATTTGTCATGCAAGCACAACATTGCCTCGTCCTCACACTCTTTTCAGAACTCACATCACTCCAGTTTAGAAGCTATTGAGCAGGACCTTTTTAAGTATCCTTGAATGGACTGGAATACTGTAAATTTTTATTTTTGCTCATCCCTTGGTAACCTCTAGCTTATTTTCTGTCTGTGTGAATTTGCCTGTTTTAGATATTTCATGAAAGTAGAATCAAGATATTTGACCTTTTACCTATGGCTTATTTTCCTTGGCATAATATTCCCAGGGTTACAGTATTTTTTATAGCTTGAATCAGGGCATCATCCCTTTTTTACGGCTGAATCATGTTCCACTGTGTGCATATAACACATTTTGTTTCTCCATTCGTCTACTGGTAGGTATTTAATTTGTTTCCACATTTTAGTCTTTTGTGGGTAAAGCTGCAGCAAACATTGGTATTTAATATTTCTTTGATTCCTTTAACTTTCCGGTGTGTTATTCCTAGGAGTGAAATTCTTGTGTTATATTTACCTATTTTGAAAAATGGCCAAATTCTTTTTCCTTAGCTGTTATACCATTTTATATTCCTTCTGGGAATGTATGAAGTTTTCAGTCCTCCTCCATCTTTGCAAATACCCACCTGCCTTGGTTATGGCTGTCCTGCAGGTGCCAGCTGGAAACTTGTGATTTAGTGTGCATTTCCCTGATGGGCAGTGGTGTTGGGCATTTCCTCCTATGCTTGTTAGTCATTCCAATATATTTTTTTGGAGAAATGTCTGTCCAAGTCCTTTGCTCATTTTTTTAAGGTTTATTTTTTTTAAATGAGCTTGAGTGTTTTACCTGCATGTATATCTGTGTACCATGTGCATACCTAGTGCCCACAGAGAGTATCAGTTATGATGGTTATGAGCCATTATGTGGGTGTTGGGAACTGAGCCTGGATCCTATGCAACATCAGCCAATGCCCTTAGTCATTGAGCCATCTCTCCAGCCTCTCCTTTGCTCATTTAAAAAAAAATATACTTTGCATGTATTTACTGTCTCAGTGTGGTAAATGGAGCTCCTTGGTAGAGGTGCTGGAGCAGTAACAGGTCTCAGTCAAGGTCCCCAGGGATTGCTCTCTGATACCCTCACGTACTCCTTACTCATGAATAGAGTGGAGGTGCACAGGCATCTGGATCCTTGCCTGCTAATGAGTCCCAAACATACTCTGTCCACCTTTGATGTGTGCTCCTATCAGCATGTCCTAGGGGCCTCTGGATGTGGCCCCTTGGCACAATTATTATTTTCCATCTTTTTATTAAGAATTTCCCAGGTCCTCCTCTACCTCCCTCCCCACCAACTTCATGCTTTCATTTTCCCTCTTTCAGATAAAAAACCAAAACAAAACAAAACAAATGCCCACAGAAACAAAAGCAAGAACCTCCTCGCAAAAAAAAAAAAAAAAAAAAAAAAAAAAGAAAGAAAGAAAGAAAGAAAGAAAGAAAGAAAGCTCTCTGCTTCCTGAGTGTAGGTTCAATGTGACCACACACACAGCCTGTGGCTCTGGCCCCCACCAGGATGGGCTGTGTCCCTCTGGAACTGTGGGTCAGAAGAAGACTTCCCGTGACATCACATTTGTTCAGGCATTTGTCACAGCAGTAGAAAAGAAATGAAGATCTACTTCTTGTCCAGGACAGGTTAGCTTTCAAGTCCCCTGGATGAGGCAGGGATGTTGGGGATTTTGTGCTTCTTGGAGGAGGTGTCTTGGGTAGCCACCGGGGTCCTCTGGGGCCTCTGGCTGCTGGCTCTCTTCTGTCTTACTAAAGCTGCACCGAGCTGCAGCAAAAGAGCAACAGTGATTGCATTTGAACTAGTTGTCTCAGTGCGGCTTACAGTTGGATAGCCTTGGGCCATCACACGCCCCATGTTCAAAAGGTGGCATTGTAAATTCTCTACTAAAGTGACAAAGAGGAAAAAAAAACCACACAAAAATGAACATCAAAATAAGACAAAAACATCAATAAGACATAAAAAAATATAGTCAAACAAAGGGTCTACAAAGATACAATTGAGTTGGTTTTCTGTTGATCTATACTCTTTATGGGGCCTGCCCCAGAGTATGGTTGATAGATAGACCCAGGGGCATGCCATTGGAGAAACCCGAGTTTTTCTTTGCTTGGCACAGTTATCCCCATTCCCACATTCTGATTAGAAATAAGAATCTTTGCCTGTAGTAGATCTTCTTGAGATACTGTAACACAAAAAAAATAAATGACCCAGAGGCAGATATTGGGGTTCAAGCTTCAAGCTGAAGATCAGAGAAACAAAGCAGCCAAGCCAGTAGATCTTACCTATACTGAGCTGAAATGACAATCCTGTCTCCAGGAATCCTCAGAGGCAAAAGCTCTCAGTTCCTGTCTCCTCCTCCTCTGCCCAGCTATATCACTGCTGTCAAAGGTGTGTGATCTCAAGTGCTGGGATCAAAGGATCAAAGGCGTGAGCTCTGTTACTCTTCACTCTAGTGTAGGTCAGGGTGGCCTTGAACTCAGAGAGATCCATTTGCCTGTCTCCTGAGTCCTGGATGTGTGTGTTCCACTGCTGGTTAGATTCTATGGCTAACTAGTGTGGCTGATCTTACAAACTGATCTCTAGTGGCTTTATTAGATCATAAATAATATATCACTACAAGATACATAATTGGCAGTGATGGCCTCCCATTCTGTAGACTGTCGTCTTGCTATCCTTTTTACTTTACTTTTGGTTTATTTAAATTTTTGAAGGGGGATGGTGTGTGCTACAGCAGGCACATATGTAGGTCAGAGGGCAGCTCCATGGAGCCACTTCACTGTCTGCACCTTTGTGTATGTTCCAGGGATCAAACTCAGGTTGTTAAGGTAGCAACTGCCTTAACCTGCTGAGCTGTCTTGCTGACCCTGCATCTTCCGGTGTTCCGGAGGTTTTAGTTTTTATGAAATCCAGCTTACTCTTTTCTTTTTCCTTTTATGTCTCATACTATTTCCAATAGTAGTGTAGCTACAAGCAGCTTTATCAGCTGGTGTTAGATGTTTTTCCCTGGTGAGCAGAGACTAGGTGTTGAGCTGCCTTTTTGGTCCAGGATCAACAAAAAATAATATCAATTGTCACTATTGACTACCCAATATCTGTGAAATGCCAGTAAAAAAAAAAAAAAAAAACCTGAAGGGACAATTTCCAAAAAGAATAATCCATTTTGTTTCTTTTTCTAGCTAGAAAAAGTCTACTGAAGCCCCTTAACCTGCCACAGAGGTTAAGAATTAGAGTAACTGTCATTTTTTTCTGGAAGAAATTCAAGACCAAGCTGCCCCAGCTAGGTCTCCTGAGTGTGCAGTGTCAGCAGTAGACACAGTTTGTCTTTCCGCAAGGTCAGAATTATTGCACTGACAGTAAATTCTCAAGCTTTGTTGGTTTCATTGACTGCAGTTTTCCAGATGGCTCTAAGTGCCCTGACAGCGAGGACATGAGATGAGATATTTTATTCCAATCTTAATTGTGTGTCACTGTGGTTGGTGTGTGTGTGTGTGTGTGTGTGTGTGTGTGTGTGAGAGAGAGAGAGAGAGAGAGAGAGAGAGAGAGAGAGAGAGAGAGAGAGGCAGAGACAGGATAGCTACAGAGGGTTGCTAACATAGAGTTCAGAGAGGCCTCATTAAGGCTGGGGTGAGAGCTAATAGAAAGCAGTCCCTGAAAGTTAGACAGATTCTGAGCACCTCAGTGGGAGGAACTGTGGAGAAACCTGCTAAGGAAGAGCTGGAGGAGCTGAGCGCCTGAGGCTGGGTCCATAGGACTGGACCGTCTAGTCAAGGTGGATGGATCCTGCAGGATGGAACAGGACAGCAGTTTGATTAGGTCTCATCAAGCAGTTGGGGGACCTTGCTGACGTAAATTGCTGGGAGCAGTTTGGAGTTCTTTGTCTTGTCTTGATGCATGTGTGGGATGGTTGGAGGACACAGGTGGGGCCATCATCATTATCTCAATGTTAGGTGTCTTTTTTAATAGTTTTAATCTTATGAGCAGTGATTAGTATTTTGCCTGCATGCATGTCTGTGTGAGGGTGTTGGATCTTCTGGAACTGAAGTTACAGACAGTTGTGAGCTGCCATGTGGGTGCTGGGAATTGAACCTTGGTCCTCTGGAAGAGCAGCCAGTGCTCATAACTGCTGAGTCATCTCTCCAGCCCCCTGATATCTCTCTTTTTATGGCATCCAGGTGAGGGTGTTGCATCCTTTTTTTGGGTCTGGTGTGTATGTTTTTGCTCATATGGAGAAGTTGATAGTCAATGCCTTGTGGTTAGTGCTGGCCCTGAGGTAGTATCTGCACACAAAGAAGATGCAGAGCCAAAAGCCTCTGCATTTGTCCACACAGAGTCAAGGGCTGCTTGGTAACCTGGAGCCACTCAGGCCAAGTCTGACAGTCACTGTTTCAAACTCTAGAATAACTTGGTGCATAGCAGTCCTCAGGTCAGGCCACCCTGTGCCCTGGCTCCCCACTCCTGCTCCAGTCTGGAGGGTTCAGGTGTTATGCTTGCGTTTGGTTGAATTGCTTACATGGCTCTCTTTACCAGTACTTGACCTGCTGGTCCAAGCCTTCTGTATCCACTGCTCAAAAAACTCAGCATAGTGTGTCAAGAGATGGCTTAGCTGGTGAGAGCCCACCTTACAGAGGACTGATGCTTTGAGCCTGGCTTGAAATCTGATGCGCTGCTCTCAGAAGGGAGAGTCCTGGTGTGTTGTAGCTCTCTTGCATTGGGCGTGGTGCTAGTGATCCAGCTTTCCCTGTCTGGGGTCTGAGAGCATTCTCTGTAGCATATTTTCTTTCAGATGTCCTGATAATTGTTTACCTCTTTCCCTTAAGCTGTAAAGACACAAATACTAAGTGCTGTATTGCTATTTAATATGATTTATTCCAATTTTCCCCCTTAGCGGATCTGAAGAGAACGATCGCGGTCCTCTTAGATGACATTTTGCAACGCTTGGTGAAGCTGGAGAACAAGGTCGATTATATTGTTGTGAATGGTTCAGCAACCAATACGACCAATGGCACCAGTGGGAACTTGGTGCCTGTAACCACCAACAGAAGGACGAGTGCACCCGGCAGTGTCAGATAGCAGTGCAGGCCACCTTGCAGGGCTACACCACTGTGGAACGCATCTATCCAGGACACCTCTTAAACTGCTGCCTAGGACAGAGTACTACTTGACAATAAAAGCTCTCCACATTTCCAAGGAGCTTGCTGGGTTCATAGGATGCTAATTCTGTAAATAAACCTGCAGGCATTATTAGTTTGCTTTCACACGAAGCTCCTCAGTGCTGTTCTGTATACTTAATGGGAGTTTGGTAACACATGAGGTGGTAAGCAGGGAGGTCATCTCTGTATACATCTTTAGTATTTGAGATCAAGAAGAAACAAAAACACTAGAAAGACATGGAGTCCTTTCTATAAAATATTTATTTAAGTGTATAACATGTTTTTCAGATAAGCGGATGATAACGTTACTGAATCATTCTGTCATCTGTCCTCATCATGTCCCTGTGAGTAGAAAACATGCTTAGTTCCAGTACTATATTTTGTTACTCAGATTATGAGCAGGAAAAGGAAGTGTCATGTTGAAAATCATGTTTTGAAATAGACCCAAAGAATGTTTTCATTTGCACTATCCTTCAAAATAACTGAAGGCTAATTGTATATTTTTAAAAATAGCATTTGTAAGAGTATAATTTTGAAATGGGTAGCAGCCACTGTCCATAGCCTAACCATTGGGGACTATTTAATAGAAATGAGAGTAATCTCTAATCTCATACTTAAAAATTTCTTACATATATTCTGCATATAGTACATATTTTTATGATGAAATGACAAGTAAGATGCATGATTTTTCACAATTACAATTGTTGATTTGAAAGTAAATCCCAATGTCACATGCTTGTAGCCATGAATACTCAGGAGGCCAAGGCAGGGCAACGCAATTCACTGCCAGCCTGGGCAACAGAGCAGAGCCTATCTAAGAAAAAGGGGAAGGAAAACATTTAGCCCATTGACTGTTTCTGCTATTATGAAAGTACATTATTTCCTTATTTTGGTAAACGTTGCTTTGGTTACACTGGTTGGGGAGGAAGGGACTTGAGGACGTTAGCCAGATGTACATAATAAATGTATTTGTTCTGCACAAAACTGCTTGGAAAATATTAATGTTAGTTGGTGTCACATAAGAGTATCAGGTGTTAGGAGATGTCAGAGTTGCTACTCATTTTATATAAATGACCACTTTACCGAATTAAGAACATTAAAATATAAATTATGAAAATGATTATCTTTTTAGGGAAACAGCTTTTTAGGGATACAGCACAAGAAATCTTAACTTGGTTAATTCCAGTATAGAACAAAACAGGTCTTTATTTAAATATATTTTGTAGCAAATCCAATTGCTATATAGTATTCTATATTTCGTAGTATTTATTCTATATAATGATTGCTGAAGTGCAGCTAGCCTCTAGATTTAGACTAAATTGAACTTAGTTTTCGATATTGTTCATTATTATAATATGCTACCACAAACAGTAGCAGTGATTAAATATTTTGTTAAGATAAGTATATGAACATATTGTTTCATGAAAGATAGCTTTCTGAAATGTCTTCCCTGTACCTTTATGTGAAGAAATTGTGTTCCATTGCCAGGTGAAGTCTGAAGCACTTGTTCAGTCTCAGAGGAGTTGTGAACATTTCTGGTTTTTGTCATTGTTTTCAGGGATGAAATAAAATATATTGTTTGTATTTACAATTGTTCCATGTGTTTTTTAAATAGCAGCCATGCATTTAGTAAATGGTAAATGACTTGGTCTTTTTTTAAAATGTTGGGGATGGAATCCAGAGCTTTGCACATGCAAAGTAGTTCTCTACACTGAGTTTCATTCACAGCCCTTAATGTTAATGACTAGAGATAATCTTCACATAAGTTTGGGTATTATTTCAACTTCAAATAACTTTTACAAAAAATTATAAAACAAGAAGAAAACCCAAGGGACTAGAGATGTGGCTAGTTGGTAGTGTGATTACCTAGTATGCTTGAAGTCCTGGTTCTATCTCCATAAACCAATGTGATGGTGCATGCCTGTAATCCCAACCATGAGTGAATGGCTCTGTTTTGTTTTTTGAGACAGGGTTTCTCTGTAGCTTAGGAGCTTGTCCTAGAACTTTCTCTGTAGACTAGGATAGCCTTGAACTCACAGAGATAAGCCTGCACCATCACCATGAATGATTGTCAGCATTGGTTAGGTGATAAAAAGGGTTATAAGTTTATGGGGATATCTCACTCACTACCACGATTGTCCGTTTGACTGGCTTAAAATTAGTAAAGAAACATACATCTGTGTCTATGAGATTGCTTCCAGAGAAGTTTGAGGGAGTAAGAACAACTCTGAACGTGTGGTTCCAGTTCACGGCCTGGGCAGCCTTAGACCAGATAAAAAGGAGAAATGAGCATTCCTATCTCTCTACTTCCTGACTGCAGACACCATGTGACCAGCTGCCTCCTGCTCCTACTGCCATGATGGACTGCACTCTGAGTGGAAAGAAACAGTCCTTTACCAGACATAAAGCAAAAGATACCCAGCCCACAATCCACAACCCCAGAGAAGCTAGAACCCTCTTCCAGAAACAGATTGAAGCAGATGCAGAAATTCACAACTAACCAAAGGGCCAAGCTCCTAGAGTACAATCAGGGAGGGGCAGAGATAAGAACAAAGGAGTCAAGACCATGATGGGGAAACCCACAGAATCAGCTGACCCGAGCTAGTGAGAGATCACTGACAAATGGGGAACCTGCATAAGACCGAACTAGACTCCCCGGATCTAGGAGACAATGGTGTGACTGGGACAGTATATGAGGTCACTGACAGTGGGTCCAAGACCTAACTCTAAGGCACAAACTGACTTAGTGGACACAGGGGTGTGGGGGTAGAGAGGTACCATGCTCCTGGCTCAACGAGATGATGGGACAGACTTAGTAGACTTCCTAGGGGAGGTCTTACCCTCTTCAAGGAGCAGATGGGAGGTGGGGGGAAGTGAGGGAAAAGCAGGTGGAGAGGAGGGAGGGGACACTGAGATTGGAATGTAAAAAAGAATAATAAAAATACACACAAAAACCTGTGCTTCCTTAAGATTCGTTTGTCAGCTGTTTTGTCTCAGTAATAGGAAAGGTAACTAATGTGTCTGGTTTTGCAACATTAGGACTTCTCTGGGTAGGTCTTTCCTCGTGGGCTCTTGGTATTGTTAGCTGAGCTGGTGACATCCAGGGAGCACCAGAAACACGCAGCAGCGACAATGGAGCAGCTGGCACACTCTGGTTGATAACCGCGGAGACGGAGCAACAAGGCTTGTGGTCAGCAGCTATGGCAACAGCCGGCAGCTGAACAATCCAGACAGTGGGGAGGGCAGGAATGGGGGCCCGGGAGAGGTCAAGAAAACACGGAGAACTGAGACAGAAGTAAGACAGGATGAAGGGTTACTCTACTTAATCAAAAAATCGGGAGCCAGATATTGGGGGGAAAACTTGAAAGTTCGGAGAACAGGGAGCAGCTGCCAGTTGCTTCCTAGGCTTCTTCCTGCAACCAAAAACCCAGATCCTGTCTGTCTCCACCCCATTTTAGCAGACCCTGTCTCCACCTCCCGAGTGCTGGGATTAAAGATGTGAGCCACAAGTGCTGCCTCGATTCTATAGCT
This sequence comes from Phodopus roborovskii, assembly GCF_943737965.1. Classification (NCBI taxonomy): domain Eukaryota; kingdom Metazoa; phylum Chordata; class Mammalia; order Rodentia; family Cricetidae; genus Phodopus; species Phodopus roborovskii. The sequence continues at coordinate 25,471,928 of NW_026126571.1, read as the reverse complement.
AACTAGAGGCGAGCTCCGCCCTCCGGGATCCAGGAAGCTTTATTTGTCAGAACACAAAGTATGTCATTGGGAAGCTGTGAAGAGCCAGAGAAGAGATCCTGCAGGCTTTGCTTGCTGACAGAATTCCAGAGAGAGGGCTGTCAAGCCTCTGGGGCCAAGGCTCTCAGACTTCTTCACCCAAGAATTATAATGTTGGCTACCGCCACTGGAGTGCTGACACTTTGGAGAGCTAAGAGTTCCACAATCCTAGGCTGACATAGTTACCTAGGTTACACTGGCTGCCTAGGAGAGTGCTGCCTGTAGCGGCCTGTAGCTGCTGCCTGCTCCCTACTGCGGGGATGCAAAGCTTCTAGAGACTGGCACTGAGTGAGCTGCTTGGAGAGTGCTGCCTGTTGCGGCCTGTAGCTGCTGCCTGCTCCCTACTGCGGGGATGCAAAGCTGCTAGAGACTGGCACTGAGTGAGCTGCTTGCCCACCATGACTTTTCTCTGGAGCAAAAGGACCCCAGCCAGGCAATCAGTAGCATCATGAGCAGAGACTAGATGAGTAAGGGAGAAGATGGGGTATTTATACAGTGCCGAATCCATACTGAGTTAGCAAGTGAGGAGGGTTATGCTTGTATTACTGAGAAGGAGTTTGTAATTTTATAGATTTATGAGTCATTTTGTTTTTATTTGGGTTGGGTGTGTAGGGGTGGCTAGAGATTGAATCCAGGGCCTCATACATGCTAAGTACATGCAATTTTATAACTTTTGGTTCAAATAATGTAATAGTAGTATGTAGTATGCACTTAAAGGCACTAAGCTGTGAAGATTTTAAAAATTGTATTGCTTTTAAAACTTGGCCAGTAGTACCAGCATCTCTCAAGTATCTCTTTAGAAGGAGTTTAGGACCTCACTAAGTCCTTGGTAGGTCAATGGTCTTCACATTCCTTTTGTACTTAGGTTAACAACATCTTTAAAAATCACTCTATAGGGGGCTGAAGAGATGGATTAGCAGTTAAGAGCACCAGCTGATTTTCTAGAAGACCTGGGGTGGAGTCCCAGCACCATATGGCAGTCCAGTTCCAGGAGATCCAATGCCCTCTTCTGGCCACTGTGGGCACTTCACATGCATGCACACCCACCCGCAAAAATAATATATTAAAAAAATCTATTTTTTATTCTTTTTGGTACTTAATTTATCTGTTTTTTTTCTTTTCTGTCTTTGTTTTTCTATTGCTGTAATAAAACACTGACTAAAACCAACTTGGGGAGAAAAGGGTTTATTTGGCATACAGTTCTCATTACAAGCCATCACTGAGGGCTGGAGTGTTGGCTTAGTGGTTAAGAGCATTTGTTGTTCTTGCAAAGGACCTAGGTTTGATTCCTAGCAACCACAGGGAGGCTCATCATTTCCTTGGGAACCAGGTACATATGTGATGTGCAGGCAGGCAAAAAACACTCATACACACAAAATAAATCTTGAAAAACAAAAACAATCCATCATTGAGGGAAGTCAGGGCAGGAACCCAGCCTGTAGGCAGGAACTGATGCAGAGCCCATGGAAGGGATGCTTCTTACTGGCTTGCTCCCCATTGCTTGCTCAGCCTGCTTTCTTAGACAACCCAGAACCATCTGCCCAGAGGTAGCACCACCCACAGCAATCTGGGCTCTTCCCGCATCAATCATAATCAACTAAAAAAATGCCCCAGAGACAATGTGATGAAAGCATTTTCTCAGTTGAGATTCCCTACTTCTGGATGATCCAAGCTTATGCCAAGTTATGGTTTTTCAGACAAAGAAATGAACTGTGGTTCTGAGACATCTAGAGGAGGAAGGGTTGGCATGAAGTCAAGGCTCAGATGTTGGGGAAAAGCAAGCACGGTGAACTCCTGGCATGGGGATTTATGTGTAATATTAGGTTAGGCTTAACTCAGAATCCTTCAAAGAATGATTAATGTATATTTTTAATTTCTGATGCTTTAACAGTATGGCATAGTTAAATATGCAGTTTTCAACTCTATGTATCTATGGTAGTTTGTGTAGAAAACAGCCCCCATGGGCTCAGGTATTTGAACCCTTGGTCACCAGTTGGTGGTGCTGGTTTGGAGATTTAGGAGGTGCTTCACTGGGGGCAGGCTTGGAGATTATATGGTAAAAGATGTGCTCTCTCTGCTCTTGCCACTTGCTGTCTTCTTCCTGCCATGGAACAGAAGCCAAAATAAACTCTGTTCTCTGTAAGTTACCTTGATCATGGTATTTTATCACAACAGAAAAAAGCCAATAGAGCTACTAATTCCAAAAACTAATAGTTTCTGATTTGTGACTGTGTTGGGATTTTATCAAGTATGCATGATATGTCTAATACATTTTGTTTTTTCCTTCCTTCTTCCTTCCCTCCCTTCTTCCCTCCCTTCCACCCTCTCTCTCTTTTTCTTTCTTTCTTTTCCTGACAGGGTTTCTCTGTGTGTATCCTGGTGTCCTAGAACTAGCTCCGAGAGCGGGCTGGTCTCGAGCTCACAGAGATCTCCTGCCTATGCCTCCACTTGGATTAAAGGCCTGTGCCACCACCTGTGGGCTACCATTTAGTTCTTACAGAAGAGTTAGAGTGCTGCCTCAAGATCCTAGAACAAAGCCTTGCTGGAGACCACTCTAGTGCCAGGATTTGGGGGTGGAGAAGCCAGGAGTGAATGAAGTCCTAAGTGCATGTGTGCTATTGACATTTGAACAGCTGTGTCAAGGGCTCCAATCCTCAGTCCCAGGGGAAAATGTGAGGCTCTCAGGTGAGGCTCAGGGGGATGGCAAAGCCTTCCCCTGGTCCTTCTTTGCCTGGGTATTTACAGCCTAAAGATTGTTTCTTTATAGAGATTTACTCCTTGTGGTGGTTGGAAAGAAAATAGCCTCAAAGGCAGTGGCACTATTGGGAAGTGTTGTGGCCTTGTTGGAGTAGGTGTGGTCTTGTTAGAGGAAATGTGTCAATGTGGAGGCGGGCTTTGAGGTCACATAAATGCTCAATGCATGCCCAGTGAGACAGACCACTTCCTGTTGCCTGCAAATCAAGAATAGGAATCTGGGCTAATTCTTCAGCACCATGTCTGCCAATTCTCCTGCACTCCACCGTGTCTGCCTGCACTCCACCACTGATGATAATGGACTACACCTCTGAAAATGTAAGCCACCCCAATGAAATGTTTTCTCTAAGAGTTGCCATGTCTCTTCACAGCAATAGAAACTGACTAAGACACTCCTACTGAGAGTCTCTAACCCCACCCCCTTGTTTATCTGTCTGGAATAACCACACCCCTTCGTTCAGCTGTATGGAATAAACGTGCTGAACTTCTAGGGTGCTGAGGTTTTCCCATCAGTGAGCCTACTCCTCTTAAACCCAACTTTTCTGTGTGTATGTGTGCCTGTTATTTCTTCATTACCTCAACACCACAGGATGTCTTTCTAGCCTGGACCTCTCTCAAGTAGGTGATGCTGGCTTGATAGTGAGCCCCATGGGTCCTCTTGTCTTCAACCTTCTCATGGCTGGAATCACAACCATACATCATCATACCTGTAATTTTTTTTTTAATATGTGTTCTGGCAGTCAAATTTGTGTTCTTGTGTTTTCTTTGCAAGCATGCTCATCTTATGTAGTTTCTTTGTGTTTCTAACTTTCTACAGTTTGAATAATGCTCTTAAGATGTATCCATATTATAGCATGGGTCAGGATTTTCTCATTGCAGAATATTATCTCACTGAATAGACATAACATATTTACTAGTCCATTCCTTTGTTTTAATAGGTGAAGTTAATTCCCATATAGTGGGGGTTCCCTTCCAGATCCCAGATTATGCTCAAACCATACCTAAACACTTGCTTTCACAGAGAGATCCTTTATTAAGCAGGGAAGAAAAGTTAAAGTGGCTGCTGCTTTCTGACTCAGGCAGAAAAACAGTAGCAAATGACCTTGCAGGTGTCATTTTTTTTGGGGGGGCAGGATTTCTCTGTATTGCTTTTGAGTCTGTCCTGGAACTCACTCTGTAGACCAGGCTGGTCTTGGACTCACAGAGATCCACCTGCCTCTGCCTCCCAAGTGCTGGGATTAAAGGCATGCGCCACCAATGCCTCGAAGGTGTCATTTTTAAGAGGAGAAAAAGGGAAGGTCTGTTAGAATGGGCAGGGATGTGTGGTAAAGGAGATAGGGGATGGGGTAAGGGTAAGGGGACAAGGGAAAGGGGCAGGGACAAAAGACTGTTTCTGGATAGATAGAGAGGAGATAGAGTGGTACATAGGCAGATGGTGGTTTAGAAAGGTAAACATGGGAAAACTCATGTTAGAGCGAGGTGCTTAATTTTAATTGGGCATGTTAATTAGGTGAACCAAAGGGACTTCTGATTGCTGGACCTTGGCAGTCAGCCTTAGGTTGAAAAAGTGGCCAAATAAGGGAATAGACTTTGGTGGCTAGCTTTTGAAATGTAATATACTTTTTTTTTTTTTTTTTTTTTTTTTTTTGCAAGACAGAGGGAATTGGGGAGAAGGCAAGGCCTGCTAGAGCCACATGCTTGAGTGGGCTAGTGTTCCTTCAGAGGTATTTGTGCTGGTTCTAGTTTTTGAAGCTTAAAAGCAAGGCTAATACAAATGTGGTGTGTAGTGTCTGTGTTTGTATATGTGTAATGTTTTTCTTGAAGAATGTTAAATAGTTGTATCATTGAATTGTATAAGTTCACATTATGGCTTCATAAGAGTGTACTATGCTTTTCCAGAGTGGCTGTACCATTTCACATTTCCAACAACATTGTGTGGAGAGTTCTAGAGCTGCAGCAGTCTGTGGAGAGTTCTAGAGCTGCAGCAGTTTGTGGAGAATTCTAGAGCTGCAGCAGTGTGGAGAGTTCTGGAGCTTCAGCAGTGTGGAGAGTTCTAGAGCTGCAGCAGTGTGGAGGGTTCTAGAGCTGCAGCAGCGTGTGGAGAGTTCTAGAGCTGCAGCAGCGTGTGGAGAGTTCTAGAGCTGCAGCAGTTTGTGGAGAGTTCTAGAGCTGCAGCAGTCTGTGGAGAGTTCTAGAGCTGCAGCAGTTTGTGGAGAATTCTAGAGCTGCAGCAGTGTGGAGGGTTCTAGAGCTGCAGCAGTGTGTGGGGGTTCTAGAGCTGCAGCAGTGTGTGGAGAGTTCTAGAGCTGCAGCAGTGTGGAGGGTTCTAGAGCTGCAGCAGTGTGTGGGGGTTCTAGAGCTGCAGCAGTGTGTGGAGAGTTCTAGAGCTGCAGCAGTGTGGAGGGTTCTAGAGCTGCAGCAGTGTGGAGGGTTCTAGAGCTGCAGCAGTGTGTGGAGAGTTCTAGCGCTGCATCTGCAACAAACTCCTGGAAGACACGCGTGTCCTGTACAAACATGTGGCTATGCTAATCGTTTCCAGGTCTTGCTGCTTACCTCTCAAAGCCAATACTTGGAAAATGAGAGGAGGAGGAACAAAAATCAGATTTGTTCAGGGGCCATTGTCCTGAGAAGATGAACTGATTGTTTTCCTCTAAGCTCCATGTTGGAGAACTCAGACGATTATGAAGAAAGTAGTTTCAGGGTAAAAGTTTCTGCTGAGTGGAGTCATCATTCAGGGTGTGTGGTTTTTCTCTTCTTGGATGGGACACAATAATTGAACTTTGCCTCCCTCTCCCTTTAAATTTGTATTGTGAAATAGGATTTGACTGTGTAGCCTTGGCTAGCCTTGAACTCATGGCAATCCTGTCTTACCTCAGTCTTCAAATTACAGTCAAGCATGACCATCCTCATATTTTTCCAGGGAGTTTAATTAACCTCATGATAATTTACATGCCTTGTGTGGAACTAAAGAATGAGGGCATTACACATTCTGATGTTATTTGCATCTTAATCTAGTCACTTGAGTGCAGCATCTTCTTAGAGCTTAACATGGTTGGCAAAAGGAGGGAGTGCAACCTCCAAAGGAGCTCACTGAGATTCTAATCAACCTCCGAGCAGCACACGTGAGCTCGGTGCTGAGCGGACTGTTCTGTATATCTCATGTTTTAGCTGTACTGTCTCTACTTTGTCAGTGCTAGCTGTGCCAGACTTTCGGAATTCTCAGCTTTTCATCTTACACTTACGGAGAGCATCTGACCCGATTTGGGTTCATGTTCCCTGTGCTAAGGCTTTGAGACTAATAGTATAATCTGAGAGCTATGCTGTGTGTACGCACACACACACATTTCCTCCCTCCTCTCGGGGGACCAGTGTTTTGTGTTTCCTATTGTGGCATGTCTGAAAATTTGTTTTTATATATTTTGTCCTTGGCTTTGTTTTAAGGGGGAGTAGTATGTTTCTTTTTTTTTTTTATGATTGCCATAAAAATGGTCACAGATAATATTTATTCCCATATGGTTCTGGAGTTCAGAAATCTTAAATCAGTTATCCTGGTTGAGATCAAGGTGTTGGCAGGACCTGCTTCCTCCAGAGCCCCTGGTGGAAAAATGCATTCCCTGCCTTGTCCAGCTCCTAGGACTTCATTCCTTGTGTTTCCTGGCTTGCAGCCCTCCTTTCCATTCCCGAACCAGCAGAGCAGTGTTGTCAGACACAGACACTGTTCAGTGACACTTGGTGCCTTCAGGTATCAGGGACGGTCTCCCCATCTTAAGGTCTGTAATGTGCAAAGTCTCTTTTGCCCTGTGTGGTAACACCCACAGCTTCCAGTGACTTGGGGCTTGTTTACTCAGCCAACCACAGGAGGCGAATGCAGTTCCTATTTTGCCATCTTGGCTGAGAATGGGGATCTTCTTTTCAAACACATTTTTTTTGTTTTTGTTTTTGGACCTGGAACTCATTCTCTAGACCCAGCTGACCTTGAACTCAGAGATCCATCTGCTTCTGCCTCTTGAGTGCTAGGATTAAAGACACATACCACCACCACCCAGCTTAATATTTATTTTTAAGGTGAGAACTTGGGTGATGTATGTGTTATCATGCACAAGGCCCTGGGTTTTATCTCTACCACCAAACAAGCCTTCTCTTTTTAAACAATAAAAACAAATGCTTTCCCATAAAGCCCTTTTCTTCCTCTCTTTCCTCCCTATGTCCCTTCTTTCCTTCCTTTTGTTTGCTTCTACCACCAAGGTCTAGTCCCATCTGTGGTTCTGTTAATCCCACCAGTCAAGAACAAGACTGTGGTGCCTACCGGGAAATCCCCCAACCTCCAAGGAAGTGACTCCTGACTGCAAAAGCAAAAGGTTTTTATTGCTAAGAACCAAACCGGCTGGGACCTCACTCTATCAGAAGAGTAAGATGCCTGCTCACAATTGTGAAGCATTTTTAAAGGGAAAAGGAGGCTTGAGACCAATAGCCTCACCTCACAAGGTTTCCAGGGTTACAGAGATTTTACAGAGTACAAATTTCTGTACAAAGTCATCATGGATCAAAGTGAATAGTAACTGTCATCCATTTAGGCAAGATTGATTAGCACACCTGTAAGTGGGGGGGGGGCTCTGCAGTCAGGGAGGTATCTACTGGCCTACTGGCTGGAATTCCTGTTCTCTCTAGTTTTCCCTTCTTGCCATAATCCCTAATTTATACATTTTTTTTGGTTGTTATTTTCTATCACAAAGACCACTACTACAGTTTTAGGCCAAATTTGAAGTGAGCGTTAATTAAATATTGGCCAGGTTGATGAACTCTGGCCAGGTCCATCCAGGGCCCAGGAAATGGCAATGAGTCACATTTCCCCAAACTTATAAAGACAATTCCATAAAGCCCCACCGTACTTCCCATTAGGTCCAATCAGGGGCGAGCGTATGTCCTGACGTACTTCCTGCCTGCTGGTGATCAAGCACATTGGTGTTGTTGGGTTCACCAAACTTCCTTAGGGGAGTGAAAACGTGTGTTGTTATTTCCCATAAACAACAGCCTCCAGCATTTCAGGAAGTATCTGTCCTTGGGTAAGGGGTTAGAGGCATTTTTGTTTCATGGATCTTGGTGATTTTGGGGTTCAGAATTTGGGCACTGTTTGAAGAGGCATAGGAGGCGCGGTCTTGCTGGAGGAAGACCTCTCTGAGAGTCTGAAGACTCTCACTCTCTTGATTCGCCCTCCCTGCTTCCTGTTTGTATTAGACTTGAGCTCTCTGCCCCAGGCCCTGCCCGGGTGCCTGGAGCTTGTTGCCAAGCTTCCCTGATCTGATAGTGATGGGACTCTGCTTCCTCCGAAGCTATAAGCCCAAAGTGAACCTTTTCTCCTGTAATTTGCCTTGACCGTGGCGTTTATCTCACCAATAGGAAAGTAACCAATACGTCAACCTTCTCAACATTTTTCTTAAAATTTGAAAGAGGGTTTCACTACATTGCCCAGGCAAGTCTCAAACTTTACAACTGTCTCCAGAGTAGCTGAGGTTACAGGCCTGTGGCCCCAGGCATGGCTAGTAAAATCCTATTATGTGGAGTAAAGTTCTTTGTGGTCTAATTTGATAGTTTCAAGTCAACACTGATAGTCATCCATGAGAGACTGTTTTTGTTATGCAATGTTGAATTGTTATCTCTTGACCAGTGCGGCTTTTGTGGTGGGAATCCTGCCTGGCCTGAATGCCTTGACATTGATTCTGGACTTGTTTCTGCTAGGAATCTCAGGAGCCTTTGCTGATAACCTAAGACTGACTGACCCAAGGGACCAAACATTTACCAGGAAGCCCCTGTGTGAGCGGAGTTGTGTTTAGAATAGGTGGGGTAGGGTCTGGAGAGAAGACCCTCAGTGGGTAAAAACACTTGCTGCTTTTGCAAAGGACCAGAGTTTGGCTCCCAGCATTTACAACAGTCAGCTCATAACTACCTGTGTGTAACTCCAGCTGTAGAGGTTTGACTGAGAATGCCCACCCTACCACCCTCCCCCATATATTTGAATACTCGGTCGGTCCCCAGCTGGTGGCTGTTTGGGAAGGAAGTGTGCCACTTGGAGCAGGCTTGAGGTTTCGAAAGCCTTGCACCATGCCTAGTGCATGGTGCTTTCTGTTTGCCCCTGAGACGTGAACTCTCAGCTAACCCCGTTACCATGTTTTCACTCTGTCATCATGGGCTCCAACCCTTAGGAACCAAAACCTAGTTAAATGTTTTTCTTTTTTAATCGCCTTGGTGGTGGTGTTTTATCATCGCTATGTAAAAGTAACTAAGACTCTAGCTATGTAAGGATGGAAAAATTTAGCCTAATTCTCCCTAGACCCCTCCTAGCAGTGAGTAGGCAAAAGGTCATTCTTGACTGTTTGCGACAGGGTGGGTTACGGACAGCACCTGTGAGTGAATGAGAACAGGAAATGAGCCGTGCCACACTACCCAGAAGCCCTAGCGAAAGCAGACTTCCTGGGCAAAGCGTGGGCTTGGATAGTTCAAATTGATTGGTCCACACTGGATGCTATGAGATGATTCGTTTGTGATGCTCGGGCTTTGTTGTAACCCTATAAAAGCTGTCTGAACCCTGTACCCAGGGTTCCCAGTCCTCTACCCCACATGGAATATTGCTGCGGACCCCAGTGCACTGGAATATAAAAGACCTCATGCTTTTGCATCAAGACCGCTTCTCGTGAATGATTTGGGGGGGGGGCACCTTTCCTGACTCGGGCCTGAGGGTCCATGCCCTCTGCGGGTCTTTCAGCTCCAGGGGATGTGATACCCTTTTCTGTTCCCCTCTCCGGCAGGTGCGCGCGCGCGTGCACACACACACACACACACACACACACACACACACACACACACGCACGCACGCACGCACGCACGTGCACACACGCACACACGCAGCGCACACACGCACGCGCGCGCACGCGCACACACACACACGCACGCGCGCGCACACACACATATACACACACACACACACACACACGCACGCACACACGCACGCACGCACACACGCACGCGCGCGCACGCGCACACACACACACGCACGCGCGCGCACACACACATATACACACACACACACACACTTCTTAACTGCTAAAATAAATGAAAATAAAGGTATCCTCCTTTCAGAGTTTTGGTTTAAGACAAACTGGCTACTTTTCTGTCATCTGCTGTTAGAGACATCCCCCTCTGTTGTCATCCAGGCACACCTGGCCCTGCCCCCTGGGGACCTGGCAAAGAGTGCCCAGCCCTGTATGCATGGCAGGCAGTATCCTGGCTCTGTACACAGGAGCAAAGGTCCCTTTAAGAGATAACCTCGGCCTACTCCTGCTCTCTCTTTCTACCATTTGTCTAAAGAGTCAGACAGACCTCTGTCTCTCTGTCCCTGTCCCTGTCTCTTTCTTTCTCTTTCTCTTTTCTCTCTCCTTTTTCTCTCCCTTCCCCTACTCTCTTCCTTCCCTCAATAAAACTTCCTTCCCATGTAAGTTCTGGCTGATGGTGTGTTTGTCTCCTGCCATGGGATCTGCTGTGGTCCCACCCCAAACCATATTACTACCCTACTCCTTTCTTAAAGGGTTATCATCAGCTTCTGTCTTCTGACCTTATGTGACTTCATAGGCAGTGCCCTTGCTCTCTGACCAGTGTAATCTTCCATTCCATCCCAGCTTCTGCTCACATTAAACTGAGACAGGAGAATTGGGAGTCAACACCAGCCTGGGCTACCTCATTCAAAAAAACCAGAGCAAACCAAAACAGAACTACAAAGTCCAAGCCCCCAAAAGTTGCAGTATTCTTCCCTTAAAAATAGTAACCAAAGCTGGCCAGTGGTGGTGCATACTTTTAATCCCAGCACTTGGGAGGCAGAGGCAGAGGCAGGCACATAAATTGGAGGTCAATCTGGTCTGCCTTGAAACCTGAGAAATCCTGTCTAGAAAAACAACAACAACAAAAACAGAACAACAACAAACAACAAAAACCCAACCCCCCTAAATCTAACCATTGTTGGACCCCACACACGTTGACTATAGCCACTGTGTTAGTTATCTATTGTTTGTTACAATGACCACTTGTTCTCTCACAGTTTCTGTCCGACCAGGTGTGCAGGCACAACTGTGTGGATGGCCTCCTTTTACCCTCCAAACAAAGTGGTACTTGCCAGGGCTGGCAGCTCTCTCCATCTCAGGGTTCCTCTTGGACTATTTATTGGATTGGGAGGACTTTGGTTCCTTACTGGCCACTGGCCACTGGCCAGAGGCTGTCCTAGGCTGCTTAAAAGCAGCCCTCCTGACATGGCAGCTTGCTTCATCAAACTGAGAAGTCTGCTAAAAGGCAGAAGTCAGCTATTTGTTTATTTATTTTTGAGACAGGGTTTCTCTGTGTAGCCCTGGCTGTCCTGGAACTTGCTCTGTAGACCAGTCTAGCCCAGAGATCTGCTTGCCTCTGCTCCTGGGGTGCCGGGATTAAAGGTGTGTGCTACCACTACCTGCACCAAAGTCAGTCTTTTACAATCTAATCTGGAAAATGTCATCTAAATGTCACCCTGCTGCTGGCCTGTAAGAGAATGATTACACAAGCCTGTAAATAGAGGAAGCAGGAACCTGGTGGAGAGGAAGACTTCCTGCCACAGCCACATCCTCCCTCTATCCACAAGAATTCCCTTCCTCCTTTCCATTTCTGAGCACATTCAATTGCTTTGGTCAAGGTTGCCAGTGGCAGGGAATTGGCTGCTGGGTTTGGCAGTGTGAAGTCACTGGCAACCTTGACCAAAGCAGTTGAATGGACTCAGGAATGGTAAGTAGGGAGGGAGTTCTCATGGATGGAGTGGGGATCCTTTCAGTAACATCTTTCTATTCCCTACCCGATCCACCTCCCGTCTTACCACTCTCTTCTATGGGTTTGATGTTTTAGATTGTACTTGTTACTCAATTTATATTGTAACTTTTTCTGCTGTTTGCTTGCCTTACCTTTTGTGATTTGAAAGGAAATGGCCTGTATAGGCTCACAGGAAGTGGCAGTATTAGGAGGTGTGGCCTTGTTGGAGGAAGTGTGTCATTGGGGGAGGGCTTTGAGGTTTTAGATGCTCAAACTCAGCACCCCCCCCCCCAATTCTTGCTGCCAGCTGATTCAGATGTAGAACTCTCTATGCTTCTGTAGCTCCATGTCTGTCTGTACGCTGCCATACTTCCTGCCATGACGATAATGAACAAAACCTCTGAACCGGTGCCAGCCCCAATTAAATGTTTCCCCCTCCTCCAGGTTTGCCTGTATTATTTCACATGGCAGTTTTTTCTTCTTCTTTTTTTCTAAGGGCAGTTTTTTCTTCTTCTTTTTTTCTAAGGCTGAATACTGCCCCATTTTATATTTATACTACAATTTCTTTATCAGTTTATCCACTGATGGACACTCAAGATTGAATCCTTGCCTTGGGCTGTTGTGATAATGAACATGGGAACATAAATATGTGACACAATTGATTTTATTTCCTTGAGATTAAACCCAGTAGTGGAATTGCATGGTAGTTTCTCCCTCCCTCCATTTTTTCTTCCTCTTTCTCCCTTCCTTCCTTCTTTGTGTGTGTGTCTGTGTGTGTGTGCGCGCACACATGTATACACGTGCATGCATGTGCCATAGTTTCTCTGTGTAGCCTTGGCTGTCCTAGAACTCATTCTGTAGACCAGGCTGGCCTCAAACTCACAGAGATCCACCTGCTTTTGCCCCCTGAATGCTGGGATCAAAGGTGTGAGCCACCACCTCCTGGCTACCATGTTGATCTTATAGAGGTCAAAGACAACTTTTGGGAGGGAGTTGGTTCTTTCCTCCCACCATGAGACCTCTAGTGGACTGAATTTACATTGGTGGGAAGCACCTTTCCCTTTTGAGTCATCTCTTTGGCTCTGATAATGGCTGGTCTGATAGATGTGTGGTGATTCTTCCTTGTGGCTTTAATTAGTCAGTAGTAAATTTTGATTATCTCTATGTCTTTTGGCAGACTTAAGGTGGCCCAAGAGCAAATGGTATATTTCTTGGAGTCATTGCTTCCTGGACATTCTTGGCCCTTTAAGAAATGTAGTTTCAGGATCACAGTACACACAGGGCTCTGCTTCAAAATCACTATTGGTCCCTGACCTTTTGTCATAGGGTGGGGGAACAGAGCTGGAAAATATGCAAGTTTCCCCCAATATAATCTCATGATTATTTTCATAACAACATGGGCTGAGAATTGGACCATTTACCTTTTCTCACGTGTCCTCTAGAGGTTCTTTAAACCTGGGTCTGGGCTCTATACACCCAAGACTCCTGCCACAATGCTGCTTTTCCTGGCCCCACAGAGGATCCTTGTGCTGTGTCACTTTGCAGGGTAGGTGACTGCCGTATTCCTCCCAGAAAGTCCAGTGAATTTTAGAAACATTCACTATTTGTGGGAGCATTGTCAGCACAGAGAGACAAAAATATGTCACTTTTAAAATGAAACATTTTTTTTCAATTAGGATTCTATCTACAGTAAATATCTACAATGGAAGAATTTTATATTTTTTTGTTATTTCCCTTTCTCTCCTTCACTTCTCTTTTTGGATACAGATATAGTCACCATCTTTCTGCTTCAGACTCCTTTGCTGGGATTATAGGTGTGAAATCCTTCACGCACATGCCAATATAGGATCTTAATTGTTGTTGCTATTGACTGATCTTTTTATGTTGGGTACTCTGGCTTGCTGTCTTTAACGTAGTTTATTTGTAGCAGGATAGCAAAACACCCATGTTTCAAAAATAACTGCATTGCTGTTGGTAACAAATGAGACTACTGAAGGAAGGAGGTAATGTGAAGTCTGTTCCCCTGCTTGTTTTTTGATCCAAGAAAGTATCGTGCAGAGATGTGAAGTGACAATATTTTTGCATCAAGATTTTGGTAGAATATAACACTTTGTCTGGATTTTGTCATCAAACCTATACTAATTACTGATTTGTTTCAGTTTAATTTTTCTAATTCTGTGAGTTAGTTTTTCTTTTCTTTTTAAAGCATAGTTGGGATTTTGCTCCCACCCGCTTCCTAAAGTACATCTTTTTCTTATCTTCAGTGACATACTTTCCTTTGTGTTTTATTTTTATGTTTTTTTCTTACTCACTGGGGCCTTCTGTGTTTCCTCTTCCTGCTGTGAATGTGGGAGGGCACCAGTCTCTCTCTCTCTCTCTCTCTCTCTCTCTCTCTCTCTCTGTTCCTCTCAATTCCATTCATTTCCTACTAAACACACCTTGCCTGCCCTTTGACATAAGAACGTATCTTAAATTGGCCTAGAACTTAAAATCTTCCTCTCTCTCAAGCAATAGGTGATGGGTGGCCCAGGGGTTCCACTACTGCCTATTTCTTGACCACTCTCATGTTTGTATCTCCTGTCACTACTTCTCCCCTGAGCCACAACTCTATATATCTGACTTTTTAGTTTACTGTCCCCTCTTGGGTAGCGAATGGGTGGCTTAAATTTAATGTGTTAAACACAAACTTTCTACTGTTCAGCAGTTGCCTATTTAGTAAATGGCAACATTATCATTTTGCTCCGGCCAGAACACTGACACCATTAACATTGATTCGTCCTTCTTAAGTCCATAATCAATTCACCAGTATCTCCTATTAGCTTCTGCTGTCAGGGATCCAGTCAGCCCAGTCCATTCTCACCATGCGACAACCACCACCCCAACAGCCACCACCCCAACAGTCACCACCCCAACAGTCACCACCCCAACAGCCACCACCCACCACCCCAAGCTACAAGGCTGCCAGTTTGTCTGGATTTTCCTTTATGCTTGTCATTCACAATTTGTCCACTAGGGGGTGGAATGAGCTTTGATAAGGCACTGCTCTGTTCAAAACTTGAAAGTACATTTCTTAAAAAAGGCATGGGTTTTGGCTAATATATAGATGAATCAAGACTGGCCATGGTGGCTAAAGAAATGGCTCAGATGGTAAAAGTCCTTGTAGTGTGAACCTGATGGTCAGGGTTCTATTCCTGAAACCCCTGTTGGAAGGAAAGAACCAACTCCTAAAAGTTGTCTTTGACCTGCACAATGTACTGTGGTACAGTGGTGTGCACACTTATACATCACACATCACACACACAGTCACACATAGTCATACACAGTCACACAGTCATACATGGACACATAAACACACACACAGAGTACACACACACACAGTCACACACAGTCATACACATATACACACAGTCATACACACACACACAGTGCACACATACACAGCCACACAGTCATACACAGACACATACACACACACACACAAAGTACACACACACACAGTCACACACAGTCATACACACACACAGTACACACATACACAGCCACAGTCATACACAGACACATATACACACACATACAGTCACACACATTCATACACACACACACACACAGTCACACACAGTCATACACATACACACACACACACACACACTGAAGCTTGACCAGACATTGCTAGCTGTTGAAAGCGGGTGATGGAAACATGAGTTCATAATAGTTAATTTGTTTTCATATATTGCTAGGTTTTATCACTTAAATTATATATTTAAATCAACAATTTAAATAATTACCAATGTAAAATATTAAATGATAGCAATTAATAATGTTACATATTTAATAAAACAAAAGCAAAACCCTTTAAAAGCTTCTCTATTTTTGTTTAACTGGCTGGTCAGTTAAGGTAGCTAGTAGCTACTTGTGGCTAATGAGTATTTGGAAATGTTGCTAGACTGAATTTAGCTGTGCTGTCAGTTTAAAATTCATGTTAAACATGTAAATCACATTAATATCTTATTTTGTCATGTAATATAGTCACTTCATGTTAATATGATAATCTCTTGGCTATATAGAACAAAATAAGGTGTCATTAAAGATGCACTTGTTTCTTTTTACTCTTCAAGTATGGCTGCTTGAAAATTTAAATGACACGTGTGCCTCATGCCATGCTTGTACTGGATCTGCCAGGCCCTGTGATCTGCTCGGCTTTCCCTCTGACAACATTGCCCAGAGTTCTCTTCTTTGTTCACACCTATTCCAACCACAATGGCCTCTTTGTTTAGAATGGGCAAAATCCCTTTCTGCCACAGGGCAGGGCACAGGCACCTGCTAGTCTGCTGGAGGGAGCCCTAGTGCTTGTGTGGCTCATTCTCTTCCTTGCTGCTGTCTTATTGGTGATAGCTGACCTGGAGCCTTCATCACCTCACTCTGATCTCCTGCATCTGCTTCCCTCATACTAGTACGCATCACAACTTCAGCAGTCTACTTTCTGTTGCAGTAAAATGCTTCATAAAGAAAAGCTTGTTTGGTTTTGGAGGTTCAAGGGCTGATGCTGCTATCTCTGGGGAGGGCTCCGTTGGCTGGTACCACATCATGCTGTAGGGTATCATGGGAGGAGCATATATGGCAGCAAGGGTTCACATAGCAAGACAGGAAGCTGGAGTGGGAATGTGTTGGACTTGCTTTGTTATATAACAACTCATTCTTTCTGGGACCTAAGAGAAATTCCTTAATCTCTTCCAAGGGCAGTCATCCAATGACCCAGCTGTTTCCAATCTCATAGGCTCCATATCTTAAGATTCTAATACTGGACATTGCCATACAGATCTAAACCTCCGGTACATAACTGTGTTCATTCATTTTTTATCATCTGAGCATGGGGGACGATAGTTGTGGATCCATAACAGGTATATGGTGACATTTGTGGGATGAAGAAATAATGATTTCAAGTTCAATATTGATTATTCAGTTTTCCTAAACACAAAAGTAAAGGTTGCTAGAGCACAAAAAAATACAATACATAACATACTTTACACAAGAAAACAAGTGCATTCTAATAAGATATAGCTATAGATTTTATTCCTTTAAAAGAAATTAAGTAAAATAAATGACATTATTCAGTGTTGTTATATTTATTTAATTAATAAGATAGGGTTTTAGAGGTGTTCCCAGTACCTAAATGGTGGTCCACAACCACCTATAACTCAGTTCCAAGGAATCCAACGTCCTCTTCTGGTGGCCTCAAGCATCACACATATACATGGTTCAAAAGACATACATACAGACAAAATACCCATACCCAATAAATAAATAAACGAATAAAAACAAGAGTTGAAAAAAGCTAATAAAATACAGATTAAGGTTTTTTTATTATTGAAAAAAAAGTTCTTTAGACAATATATTCTGATCAGTTTTCACTCCCCTCACTCCCCCCAGATCCTCTCCACCTCCCAACTCACCCAACTGCTACACTTTCTCTCTCTCTATTTTTAGAAAAGAAATAGTCAAACAGCAACAACAAAAACAAAAATCCCAAAACATGATAAAAATAAAGAATGAACACAAGAAACACACACACACACCACACTCACACACAGTCCATAAAAATACAAAAGCAAAACGGCCACTAGACTGATAGCTGGGAAGCCAGCAGGGGACTGACTCAGGCCCCCCGAATATGGGTCTCAGCCAGAAGGACTGAGCAGTCTAAGAGACCTCAGACAGTGGAGCCAGGATGTATCCCTGGTGCACAAAAGGACTTTGCGAACATATCCCCCATGGAGGGATAACTGCCTTGATCTAGAGACAGGAGAGAAGCCCTAGTCCCTATTTCACAGGACCTGTCAGATCTACATGACCCCAACTGGATGGCATTCCCCTACATATGGAATTGGGGTGGGGGGATGGGAGGGGAGGGTGTTTAGAGTGATTGTGAGAGGGCAGAGAGGGTAAAAGAGAGGGAAGGAGGAAGGGAGGACTGGAGGGAGGGAGGGAGAGGGAACTGGGATCGACATATAAAATAATAAATTAAATTAAAAAAAATGCTTTGACTCCAAAATTTAAGTTGAAGGACAAGTTACTGGGGAAAAGGATTCTATTTTTGTTTCCACAGAAAATGAAAAGATGTGGATTCCTTCCAGACTAATGTGGTTTGATCACGCCAGACCGCCTGAAACAGAGTACAAGCTAATCCTACATTCAAAACAGCTGGACAGAACAGCCCTACAGACTACAGCCAGGATATCTGAATCTTCTTGGAATCTCCCCAAGACAGCGCCCCTTGCCAGCAGGAAGTAGTTTGGAAACAACAATGCCCAAATTCCCAAATATTGTGTATAAATGTTTGTTTTCATTTAATTGGACTTTGTTATATAAAATTAAATAAAATAAAAAAATACAAAAGCAAGCAAAAGTCCAGTAAGAAAAAAAAAAATCCAAACAAAGTAATATGAGATAAAAAGTTTACAAAAATATCATTGAGTTTGTTTTGTGCTGGAAATAGTTAATATACCCAATGAGACTCCATCGGAGAAAACTAACATTTCTCTGCAAATGGATGTCAATTGGAGATAGCTCCTTGGTTAGGGATGGGTGTTCCTGTCCACTTCACACTTTCAACACTGGGACCCCCTGTAGGAGAAACTGTGTCCAGCCCACCCAAGCTCCAGATGGCCAGGCCAGCCTGCACCAACATCGCAGCAGGCTCTTCCTCCCTGAGCCAAGCTGCCTCTACGCCCAGAGACTGCGGATGAAGAGACACCTGAAGAGACAATGAGGAAAGGACAACGCAGCAGAGTCAGCCGCCTGAGTCAATGGGACCTTGGCAGGGTATAAAGGCAGCCTAACTTTCTTAATAAACCAGTGTGCAGCACACCCTGCTACTCGCTGACTCCCAGTGCCTGAGTCGCTGGTGCTGTGTCTTCTCATCCCCTCTGCAACAGACCCTGTCTAGCTTGGGCTTGTGCAGGCCCTGTGCATGCTGCCACAGCTTCTGTGAGTTCATATGTGTGTCAGTCCTGTTCTGTCAGGAAAACACTGGGAGTCATTCATCCTCTCTGGCTCTTACAATCTTTCTGCCTACATTTCTGCATAGCTCCCTGGGCCCTGAGAGGAGGAGTGTGATGAAGACATCCCATTTAGCACTGAGTGGGTCTCTGTGTTAGTTTCCATCTATTGTAAGGGGAAACCTCTTTGATGATGGCTGAGCTATGCACTGATCTATGGGTACAGCAGAATATCATTAGGAGCCATTTTATTGCTATGTTTCTTTAGCAGAATAGTAATGAGTTTTTTCCTAAGCCCATGGCCTGTTCATTCCCAGGTTCTTGTACCCTAGCAGTGTCAGCCATCTTGTGGAATGGGCCTTACATCCAGTCAGATGGTAGTTGGCCGTTCCCACACATTCATACCACTATTGTGCCATTGTATCATACAGGCAGACCACCTTTGTAGACCAAAGGGTTTGCTGTAAGGTGTACGGTTTTTCCGCCTGCTGCCGCTGGTCTTGTCCCGCCGCCACGCCGCCAGCCCCAAATAATACACAGAGACTCTGTATTTTATACAATGTTGTTGGCCCTGTTACTTGTTTCTTCTCGGCTAGCTCTGCCATAATTATTAACCCATTTCTGCTGATCTATGTATTTCTCTTACCCGGGAGCCGGCGGCATACTGCTTTCTTCAGACTCTCCATCTTGACTCCTCCTTACTACTTCCTCTTCCTCCTTGTCTCCTAGTCCCTCCTATCTTCCTTTCCTATTGGCCAACAGTGCTTTATTTATTAACCAGTATGAGAAACATATACAGAATGACATCTCCCATCAGTTTGCCACTGGGTTGGTTAGCTTTCTCCTCTGGTAGCATGCAGGGTACCATGAACACTAGTCATTGGGGGTGAGGGCACCAGCTTTACTTCTCTGTGTTCAATGAGGTATGTAAGTGTTATCTTCAGCAGCAGGGTCTTACTGTCAGTTTGTCAGGAGAGACCAATATCCTTGGGGATAGCCTGGGGTGTTTAAGGGTTTCCATGGGGTCCCTTTGGCCAACGATTCAACTAGACATAATTCACTCCTGGCACTGTGCTTAAGTTTAACTTAAGAGTCAGAAATGTCTTTTATGTAATAAATAAAATCATATCTCCAAAGGAATTTTTTAAATTATCTCATCCTAGCATTAAAAAAAAAAATAAAATAAACCCAGTTGATTGGGGCATGTTACAGAGCCTAGAACTTTTTTTGGAACACTGAAACTTTTGTGATGCTGATATTTATAACAAAATGTGATCTGCTATGAGCTAATCTTTGAAAGCATTTGTTGTTTGTCATTCAAAACTCACAGGTCATAGGAAACAGGGAAGGTTGATTGCTAGCCGGCTGTAAAGTCTGAGAAATTCTCACAGAGCTGCTGAGCCTTAGGTCTCTGTGTGCATGTGAGTATGCAACTAGGATCAAGGCTTGGGACAGCAGGACAGAATTGCCTGGGCAATCAGAGCAAAGCAAAGTTAGAAGGTCACTGGTTCACAAAGGCGCATATGCACTTGAAGAGGATTGGCTGCAGATGTGAGGAGAGAAATGCACCCAAGTGCCTCAGCCAGAGCTGCAAGCGACCGGAACTACCTTGTTTAAAGTCAGTCTACAGCTGAGATCCAGGGAGAAAAAAGTATTGGTGTGTTCATTTCCTCATTGCAAGAAGTGCTTTTAAACAAATAAATCCACAAGGTGGTTTATAAGAGTACTGGTGGGTTTACACCCGAGGAAGACATGTGACTGAGACATCATGTGTCTAAATTTTAAAAGAAATGACCAAGCATGTATTATATAATGAAGTTAAAGCATGTATCTTGGTTCCATGCACAGTTCATCTTAGTAATCTTGTTTGTGATACGTTTAGTAAATGAGAGTAGTGTCTGTGGGCATATATATCACTTTCTTGAGGGCTGTGTTGTGACTTTTAACTCCAAACACCAGAGACCAAAGTCAGGTCCCAGTGATGAGATGAGGGACTCTTTCCTTTTCCGTGTGCCCTCAATTCTTTTTGGTGTGTCACTTTTGAGAGTGCGTGTGTTTGTGTGTGAAGACTAGAAATCAACTTTGGATCCATCCAGGCTGCTTTCTGTGACCCGACGAACCAAGAGAGCAAGAGAAAGCATGGGTCCCGATCCCAGACCTAATCATATGTGTGTGTGTGTGTGTATACATACATACATATATATGTATATACATACATACATACATATACATATATATACATACATACATACATACATACATACATACATACATTTCCTTTCTTTCTTGAGACCAGGTTTCTCTGTGGTTTTGGAGGCTATCTTTGAACTAGCTCTTGTGGATCAGGCTGGGCTCACAGAGATCTACTTGCCTTTGCCTCCCGAGTTCTGGTATTAAAGGTGTGTGCCGCCACCACCTGGTTGTGTCTTATGTCTTATGTAGCTCTGGCTGGCCTAGAATTCAATATGTAGACCAGGCAGGACCTAAATCTCACAGATGAACAGCATTGTGGTTAAACAGATTCTGGGACAGGGGTGTGGCTCAGTGATGGATTGCCGCTGAGGTAACCCCCAGGTTGATCCCCAGCACAAAAGCAGAAAAAGAAGCAGGAGTTCAGAGAACAAGTTGTGCAGAAGATTGCACACACTAGACTGAGCAGGGCGCAATAGCTGACTGAGGGTTAGAGCTGCTTCCTCAGTGGTCTGTGAATGCATTCTGTGTGAAGCACCTGCATGGGGAGACCTTGTATGCTTGAGCAAAACAGTTCAAGGGCAAACCATGACAGACTTTGTGGATTGGGCCTCTCGTTTTGTTTTTAAACTAACAGGTTTGTGAGAATCTCCTGAAGACTTAAGCTTGTTTGATCAGCCTTCCTTGTGTCTAGAGGAGGTCATGTGACACTGTTCTGGTAAGTGACACCCTGAAAACTGTTATGGCCAATGAAGCTCCATTTTATGCTAGGCATCCATCTTGGTACCCACCAGCCATTTGACTCACTCCAATTCCCTGGAAGATAAATTCCTAGTAACCCTGACTCAGTGATTGAACTTATTATATGACTGTGCTTTTTGCTTCTGTGACTTACTTATGTAAATACCCAAGGGTTGTTCTGAGTTGTTTAACCACTTAACTTGGCAGAACAGGCTAGTTTTTGCTTGCTTGTGTAGATATTGAAGGTTTTCCTGCAGTTTTCTACTTTAAAAATCCTTCCTCAACCCCTTCTCTCACAGCAATCTGAAATTTGGCTTAGAGACAGTTCATCCAGCTAGTAGCTAATCAACAAATCCTTTAATTACAAGAGGATGGAGGTTATGCTCCAGGGAGGTTTCTAGGAAACTCTAACTTGGCAAAATGACAGCTGATGTTGGTGGCCCTTCTTTTCCTTGAATTTGGGTATAATTTCCAGAGCCATAGACTCTCCCTGCAACTGTGGAGAAATGCCCAGAACCAATGCCAGCAGCTGCCTACCACTTCTGCAGAGTAATAAGAAAACCCTTTTGCCAAAATTTATGCTTAAGCCACTGCCAGTTGGATTTTTCTGTTGTTTGCAGAGAGAGAGCATTCCTAATGTATGTGTCCTTGCAAAAATGCAGATGGTTCTTGTTTCATAATATTTTATGAGGATTAAACGCACAAAACATCTAACAATTACTTGCATAGACAATTTTCATAGCTCTGTCCATCATCCTACTTCCTTGATCACCTTAGCTATGTTTTGGAGTGAAACTGCAGTTGGATCTTGTCTGGCAGGCCACACTCAAGTGCAGTGTTCTGATTAGCAAAGTGTTAATTTTATATAAAGCAACATAGAGTTAGCACTACTTTTTTTTTTTTTTTTTTTTTTTGGGTTGGCCTCATACTCTGATTTGTTATACTGATTTTCTTGTGTGAGTGTGTGTGTGTGTGTGTGTCTGTCTGTTTGTCTGTCTGTCTTTCTGCTTGAAAGTCACTGCTCCAGCATCTCCCTGGAGAGGGTATAATTGTACTGATCCCTTTTAATCATTTCCCCCTGGATCCATTGAGCAGACACTCCTTTCTACAAGCTCATAGGACCTGGTGTTTTTTGCTATTTGTCTTTGTTAATTTAGCTGCTGCCTAAAGCAAGGTTGAGTACATCCAGAATGTAAGACTGCTATCAGCAAACATGGGTATGATTGGAGAGTCCTGCATGGAAACCCTTCCCCTATATTCGAACTTGATTCAAGTATTTATTGCCCATTTGTCTGATATTTGAATTATTTTTGGTCCTAAATAATCTCTATAAAAATGCATGTGTGCCTGACAGGTTTCTAAGCTTGCTAGTACATGGCTGAGTTGTGGCAATTTAGTGGCAAGTAGCTAATAAAAAGAGAAATTAAATGGGACTGGAATCTTCCTCTACAGGATGATGGGAAGGACCCTGAAAAGGGATGTACAGTGGCTCACTTTGTCCTTAGTTTTTGGACTTAAAATATGTATCAAGCATTTTTATTTTTCAAATATATATGCTCATATGTCCACATATATACAACATGATTTTGTGTATGTGGTTATATGGTGTGTGTGTGTGTGTGTGTGTGTGTGTGTGTGTGTGTATTTGTGCATCTTGGGTGTCATTCCTGAGGTATTACCCAGCTTTTGTCCATGATATGATCTCATTGGGGGCTTTCTAATTAGGCTATGCTGTCTGGCCACCTGCCTTTGCCTCCTTAACACTGGGATTACAAGCCTGGGCTCCCTCAGGCTTTTAACATGGATTCTGGGGACCAAACTCAGGTACTCAGGCTTGTGTGGCAAGCCATTTACCAACCGAGCTGTCTTCTCAGCCTAGAAAGTACTTTTAAAATGAAACATTGAAGTTTAGTGGATTGTTTTTCTGTGTGCCTATTGTACCTCTCAGATGCCATGAACAGGCACACCTCAGAGACACTGCAGGCTCAGTTCCAGATCACTTTGCTTCAAAACTGTGTATATTGCAGCAAATCAAGTCTCACAACTTGTTTTGGCTTTTGGTACATATACAAGTTATGCTCTATGTTACATGAACAATAGCATTGTGCCTCAAATAGAAATTAAAATATTCTTTACTAAAAACTTGTTAAAAATCACCTCTGCCTTCAGAGAGTGGTGACATTTTTGCTGGTGGAACTTTTGCCTTGATGTTGATAGACTGACTGAACAAGTTTGTGCTGTTCAATAGATACAAACCAATAAGTGTTATAAATTGCACAATGAACCCAAGGATAGAAATTACGTGGTCACCTCTATTGATGCAGAAAAGGCTTTTGACAAAATCCAACATTCTTTCTTGTTAAAAAGTCTTGGAAGAGCCAGGTGATGGTGGCACACACCCTTAATCCCAGCACTTGAGAGGTAGAGACAGGTGGATCTCTGTGAGTTCAAGACCAGCCTAGTCTACAGAGTGAGTTCCATGACACTCTGGAGCCTCAGAGAAACCCTGTCTCAAAAACAAAAAACAAAAAAAAAAAAAAAAAAAAAAAAAGAACAAACAAACAACAAACAAACCCCCAAACAACCAACCAACCAACCAAACAAACAAACAAAAAAAAAACAGTCCTGAAGAAATTCCAAATAGAAATGTCTATAGCCAGCATTATAATGGAGGAAAAACTCAAAGCATTGCTACCAACACCAGGAGCAAGACAGAAGTGTCCACTTTCTCCACTCTTACTCAATATAGAGCTAGAAGTCTTAGTTAGAGTAGTAAGACATGAGAAGCAAATACAAGTGATACAGTTAGGGAAGGAAGAAGTCAAAGATTTGCCAAGTGCACATTATGATTCTATATATATAAGAAACCATAAAGACTTTGCCAGGAAACAGGAAAGATAAGCATTTCCAGCAAAATGGGGAGGGGGGGTAAAAATTAACACAAATCATTATTCTTTTCATATACCAAAACCAAATATACTGGAAAAGAAGTCAGGGAAGCAATCTCATTCTAATAGTCTCAAATTAAGCCAAAACCAACCAACCATCTTGGAACAACTCTAATTGATGAGGTCTATAATGAAAACCTTAATACACAGAAATTGTATTAAGGAAATTGAGGAAGACACTAGAAAGAACTCTCATGCATGAATTGGTAGAATTATCATTGTAAAAATAGCCATCTACCAAAAGCAATCTACAGATTTAATGTAATCCCAATCAAAATTCCAGGGACAGTCTTGACAAAAACAGAAAAAACAATTTTAAAATTCATAGCGGAAGAAATTTGGAGCAAAAAGAATACTTCTAGAAATTATCCCTATGCCTGATTTCAAGTTATACTATATCACCATAGTAATAAAGGCAGCATGCTACTGGCACAAATTGGGCATGTACAACAATGGAATAAAATAGAGAGTGTGTAAAGGTTTACAGCTCTGAGGTGAAAGTTTTCCCCAATACGAGTATTTTAGCTCTGAGGGGAAATCCCCAATGCATGTGTCACAGCTCTGAGGGGAAAGACTTCCTCAATGAAAGTGTTTCAGCTCTGAGGGGAAATGTTTCCCCAATGGAAGTGTTACAGCTCTGAGGTGAGAGTTTTCTCCTATGTGTTACAGCTCTAAAAAGCTATCCTGGCAGTTAGGAGCAAGAACTACCATAAAGTCACACAGTACAACAAACCTCACACAAGACATTTATTGGGAAAGACACAAGAGGGTGTCTGTTTCTGCTCAGGTTTTTTTGGGGAGAGGAGTTTACAGTGTGGAGATTTCCAGGGTTAGTGAGATTTCAAGCCAAGCCCAGGGATTTGTGGGATTTTGTACTCACACTCAGAAATGGGCCAGACCTCTTGCCCTACATAGAGCCCACATAAGGCCATGCAATGAGTTACCTGATTTTTTGACAAATATGTAAAAAAAAAAAAAAAAATACACTAGAGAAAAGACAGCCTCTTCCACAAACAGTGCTCAGAAAAATAGATGTCTACATGCAAAAGAATGAAGCTGAATCCTTATTTTCACCTTGCATAAAACAACTCCAAATGGATCAAGAACCTCAAAATCATACCTGAAACTCTGAAATGGATAGTTGAGAAATCAGGGAGTACATTTCAAGATATAGACATAGGCAAGGACTTTCTGAATTGGACTCTGATTGCCCAGGAAGACCAATTATCAATAAATTCCATTTAATATAATTAAAAGCAGGAGCAGCGGAAATTGACAACCAAATGAAGAGACTGAATACAGATTGGGAGAAAATCTTTGCAAGATATACATTTGGCAGAGGATTAGTTTCTAGAATACGCAAAGAACTCAATAAACTAAACATAAAGAAACACACAACTCAATCAATACATGGGCTACAGAGAATTATCAAGAGACACAAATGGAGTCAGACCACCTTTAATCCCAGCATTCAGGAAGCAGAGGCAGGCAAATTTCTTAATTTGAGTTCAGCCTGGTCCACAGAGCAAGTTCTAAGACAGCCAGGGTTACACAGTGAAAGCCTGTCTAGAAAAACCAACCAACCAACCAAACAAAAGAAACACAAATGGTTAATAAATACTTTGAAAAGTGCTTAATCTCCTTAGCCACCAGGGAAATGAAAATTAAAATAACTTTGGGATTTCATCTCACTCAGAATTGCTATTCACCAAGAATACAAAATATAAATACTGGTAAGGGTGGGGAAAGAGGAATCCTTCTCCGCAGTTGATGTGAGTCTAATCTGGTGACCCACTGTGGAAAGTTGTGTGGAGGGTTCTCAAAAAGCTGAAAATAGAACTACTGTATGACCCAGCTATACTATTTCTAGGCATATATCACAAGGATTGCGTATCCTACCATACACACACTTGAACACCCGTATTTACTGTGGTTCTATGTAAAGAAGCTAGGAAATAGAATCAGAGTAGGTGTTCATCAGTTGTTGCATGGCCAATGAAAATGTGGTATACATACACAATGGGATTTTATTCATCTGGAAAGAAAAGTAAAATTTGCAGGAAAATGAACAGTACAATATTGTGCTAAGTGAGGTAACCCCAGCCCAGAAAGACCAATGCCACATGTTATTTCTCAGTGTGTATCTGAGTTTCAAACTTACATATTTATAACTTTATTTGGATTGTCTATAGAGGTCAATAAGCCAGAAAGTTCTGGTAACAGGTGGAAGGAAAGCGGCCTCAGTATGGAGAGGGGATAGTGGGACACCATGAAAGTAGAGGGGAGTTAAAGGTTTCAGTACCCATGAGGGTAGGGGTAGTGAGGAGTTAACAAAACTAGTGATGTATGAAAAAGCCTTATGGAAATCCAATATGTTGTATGTTAATTAAAAGTAATTTTAAAAAAGGTTTTGAATGAAAGGCTGACAATATTCAGAACATTAAAAAGTTTAACCTTAAGAACATCTTCATTCCCAACACCTGGGAAGCAGAGGCAGGAGGAACGTAAGTGTGAACCGGTCCAGACAGCATAGTGAGTGAGTTCTGAATCAGCCGGTCTTTCATGGTGAGACTTTGTCTCAAAATAATCATCATCCTGACCAGAGACATAGCTGAGCAGATAGAGCGCTGAAGCGGAAACACACTGTTGGGAAACAGCCACCATTGACCTAGTGCCAGAGAGCGGGTTGCCGGGAACCTTGAATCTGTAAAATGCAATTATCTGTTAAGCATGGTGATTAACAGAGGAGTTAAATGTGGTCCCCAGAGAGCTTCAATGTTCCAGGATTCCTTTCTCCTTAGCAATGGTGGATTTCTTACCCTTTCCAGCTTGCCAGAACAACTTATGGCTAAATTAACAAAGGATGATAATTCTAGCTTTATATGAAACGTGTGGAGAATCTTTCAACATGTCGAACAGACTTAGCTTGGAGCCAGGTGTATAGTTTGGCAGCACAGTGTTTACGTAGCACCTCAGAGGCTCTGGGTTCCAACCTGGATGGCAAGAACTTGGCTGAAATTGTTTCTGTTCTTCCTCAGACCTGTTATTTACTTTCTTTAGAGAACTTTTTTCTTTTCTTTCCTTTTCTTTTCTTTCGTTCTTTCTTTTCTTTTTTTTCTTGTCACACAGAGAGGAGGGTATTTGGTGTTTCCCTCTACTGCTCTCCAACCCAGGGTTGAACTTTTCTTGGCTAGGTTGAAAACCAACAGGCCTCATTGATTTTCCTGTCTCCCCCCACCTTGAAACTTGTATAAGGCGTCTGTGAGATACCTGGTTTGTTTTGTGGGTATTGTGTTCTGAACTCTTAAGGAATACTCAACAAGCACTCAGCCTAACCGCTCCAAGTGGCCACCTCTTCAAGACCACTTATATTTCAAGAGGCAGATGAAATGAAAAGAGGTATACTAAAGTCTATTTTGTATTCAGGAGTTGGATTTCCTTGTTATTAAGGTGCCTCTGGGAATGGAGAAATGACTAGCATAATGTTTGAGGAAGAGGGTAAAACAGCTTCTCTTTTGCGACCTGGGCAGGAGAAGGAAGCTTGTAGTTCGCAGTGATGGTTAAGCTGAGTTAGGCTCAAGGACCAAAGAGGAGCTCCAAGAAGACTCGTGAGCAACTGCGCAATCACGAGGGTTGGTGGAGAGGTTGGGCCGGGTCAGTACAGAGGCGGGGCAGCAGGGCGGGGCCGGTCACAATGGGGCGTGGCACGAGGGAGGGCGTGGCTCTAGGAAAGGGTGCAGCTCTGGAGAGTGTGAGGGTGGAGCTAAGTGGGGCGGAGCCCAGGGGGCTAGGGCGAGGGAACTAGGGGAGGAGCTGAGGGAAGAGGGCGGTGCCAAGTGGGCGGAGCTTAGGGGGGACGAGGGAGGGAGTAAGCGCGCCTGGGGGCAGAGGAGGGGGCCTGAGGCGAGGGCGGGGCGTGGCCACGAGGGGCGGGGCGTGCTTGTCTGGGCGGGGCCGAACTGTTTCAGGCAGCAAGGCAGGTGTTCGCGCGCACAGGTCGGGTGGATCCTGCTTGGCAGCTGCAGGGCGGGCTCAGGGCTCGAGGCGAGGGCTCCTTTCTCTTCCTGCGGCCATGGAGCGGCTGACGTTGCCTCCCGGCGGCGCGGCGGCGGTAGACGAGTACCTGGAGTACCGGAGGTGAGGCCTTAACTCTGCTCCTGAGGCGACTCCGGTTCCCGGCTGGGTCTCTCGTCGTCGGAGCACGGTGGGGTGTGCAGGGACCTGGCAGGAGAGCACACTAGGACTCTGGGAGTTGATTCTTGGACTGTTCAGGAGGCCTGGATTAATTTCCCATTTCATCTTCTGTAATTAAATATGCGGACACACGGTTCTATAATGAGTCTCTTCCGAGACCACTTGAGTCTCACCTGACAAGAGGGATGATTAACTACTTTTATAGTGGACCCTGTTTTGTTTCTCTAAGTGACAATCCAAGAATTACATATTGAGCACTTGGGACCTAGAAAAGTTAGTATACGTCAGTTTACATTTAATTCAGTGATGGGTAAAACGACAACTGATGAATGCACTCCCCAGCCCAGGGAGATGGTCTTAGGACTTGGTTTTGGAGACTTCTCTCCTGAAGCAGGGGGCACAGTTGCTTGCTGCTTTGGCTCTAGGATGCACAAAGGCTAAAACATCTGCCTCCAAGTCCCCATCTCCTAAGAAAGGTTTCTTTTTGATGGTTGGGAAACTGGGAAAATGGGGTTTATAGAAGACTTGGCAGGATGTGTGTGAAATGGGAAGGCCAAATGTATGAATCATACCCCAAGTCACTTGGGGGCACCTAGGAGGTTGGGTTTCCCAGCATCCTGCCCCATTAGTGTAATTTTGGTTAATGCTTGGAACTTTCTGAAGATTTTGAACAGGAAATGTGAGATGTAACAGCCTGATCAGTCTGTCTGCCTTAGATTTCTATACTTGTGATAAAACACCATGATAGAAAGCAACTTGAGGAGGAAAGGGTTAATTTTATCTTACAACTTGTAGTCCATCATCCAGGGAAGTCAGGGCAGGAACTAATAATGAGGCACAGTGCTTTGCAGCTCGTGGCTTCCTCAGCCTGCTTTTTAATATTTATTTTATATTTTTTCTTATTTTACATATTGATCCCAGTTCCCTTTCCCTCCCATTCCCCCCTTTCCATCCCACATCCACTTCCCAGGGAGGGTGATGCCTTCCAGGAGAGATCATCAAAATCTGTCAAGTCATTTGGGGTAGGGACTAGGCTAAGAGAGTAACCCTCCATGGGGAGGGAATGTGTTCGCAAAGTCCTTTCATGCACCAGGGATATATTCTAGTTCCACTGTCAGAGGTCCCCAGACCTCGTTACCAAGATCCACCTTCAGGGCATCTGGGTTGGCCCTATTCTGGTTTCCCAGCTATCAGTCTGGGGTCCATGAGCTCCCTCTTGTTCAGGTCAGCTGTCCATGGGTTTCTCCAGCCTGGTCTTGACCCCTTTGCTCATCACTCCTCCCTCTCTGCAACTGGATTCCAGGAGTTTGGCTCAGTGTTTAGCTGTGGGTGTCTGCTTCCGCTTCCATCAGTTACTGGATAAAGGCTCTAGGATGACATATAAGGTAGTCATCAATCTCATTTTCAGGGAAGGGAATTTAAGGTAGCCTTTTCACTATTTTCAGATTATTAGTTGGGGTCATCCTTGTAGGTCTCTGGACATTTCCCTAGTGCAAGATTTTTCTTCAAACCTATAATGGCTCCCTCTTTTCTTGCTCTCCTCTGTTCCTTTCCCGACTCAATCTTCCTGCTCACTCATGTTCTCCTCTCCCTTCCTCTCCTCTCCTTCTCTTTCTCCTAACTCCCTCTCTACTCATTGCCTCCCCCTCCCAATTTGCTCAGGAGTTCTTGTCTCTTTCCCCTTCTGTGAGGGACCATGTATGTCTCTCTTAGAGTCTTCCTTGTTTCCTAGCTTCTCTGGTAGTGTGAATTGTAGGCTGGTGATTCTTTGCTCTATTTCTAAAATCCATATATGAGTGAGTAAATACCATGTTTTTTCTTTTTCTTTTGTGACGGGTTACTTCACTCAGGATAGTTTCTTCTAGTTCCATCCATTTGCCTTCGAATTTCAAGATTCCATTGGTTTTTTTTTTTTTTTCCAGCTGAGTAGTATTCCATTGTGTAAATGAACCACATTTTTCTCCATCCATTCTTCAGTTGAGGGGCATCTAGGTTGTTTCCAGGTTCTAGCTATTACAAATAATGCTGCTATGAACCTAGTTGAACAGATATCTTTGTTGCATGGATGTGGATCTTTTGGTTATATGCCTAAGAGTGGAATTGCTGAATCCTGTTGTAGACTGATTCCCATTTTCCTGAGAAACTGCCATACCGATCTCCAAAATGGCTATTCACATTTGCACTCTCACCAGCAGTGGAGAAGTGTTCCCCTCTCTCCACAGCCTCTCCAGCATAAACTGTCATTGGTGTTTCTGATTCTAGCCATTCTGACAGGAGTAAGTTGGTATCTCAGAGTTGCCTTGATTTGCATTTCCCTGATGGCTCAGCCTGTTTTTTTTTTTTTTTTTTTTATAGCACCCTAGGCATTGCCCAGGAGTGGCACTGCCCAGTGAGCTTGGTCTTTCTAGTCTGGGGAATTTTTTCAATTGAGATTTTCTGTTTCCATATGACTCTAGTTTGTGTTAAGTTGATGTGAAACTAGCCAGCACACAGTCTCCATTGCATTGGGTTTTATTTTCTACTGCAACCAGGTATTTCAAAACATGAAAAAGTATATATGTACAAAAACAAAATCATATAAGCATTTTATAAACAACACTTCAGCCAGGATGTAAAATAAGTAAAAATAAATTTATTTAGAAACAGAAGTTAAAGGGAGATATTTTCAAGGAGAAATTCCTTCTACTTTGAACAACTTTAAAAAAATTTTTAAATGTATTTTTTTCTTCCAGCAAGGCAGTTTTCCCCCATAGAAATAGTGCAGGCTGATACTTTTTCATAAAATTTTGGAATCCTATGAAATGTCCAAACATCTGATCACCCGTACTTACCCTGAGTTTGAGCTTGTGTAAATCAGAGCTTGTTTTCGGAGCTCACATGACCTTCAGCTCCTGTGATAATCCAGTGATAAACCTGTTGCTCTGATAAAATTCCATGGTCAAAAGAAAGTTAAGAAGGAAGGATTTGTTTTGGTTTACGGTTCCAGAGGGATAGAGTCCATCGCAGCAGGAATGGCATGGCTTGGCATGGCATGGCAGCATGGCAGCAAGAGCAGGAAGATGGCTGATCATTTTTTTTTTGTCTGTACATAGGAAGCAGAGAGAGAGAGAGAGAGAGAGAGAGAGAGAGAGAGAGAGAGAGAGAGAGAGAGAGAGAGAGCAGGAAGTGAAAAAGCTATAATCTCTCAGAACTGTTGTTGAACAATGCACTTCTGACAGCATGGCTGCACCTCCTGAAGGTCCCATGATGTCACCAAACAATGCCACCCTCTGGGGACCAAGTATTCAGATACAAGGACCTATGGGTGACATTTCTCAGTCAGACCACCACCATCAGCAAAGTTATGTTTACAAATGGTTAGCTACAATCTTCTTATATGGGAAGAGAATGGAGAAAAGATTTTTGTTTTTTTCCTCAGACATCACTGGGTTCATGGCTAAAGTACCTAAAGTAAAAGGAAGATTGATGAGGGAAATTGATGAGGGATAGTCCAGTTTTATGTTGTGGTATGGATGAAAGGAAATAAATGCACAGGAAATCCTGTACCGTTATGTTTAAGTTTGTGGAATGGTGGACAGCCAGAGAGAAATAGGACTTAAGGACAGCATAATGGCAGTGAACTGGGGAACTTAGCAAGGCCTGTTTGTCCAGTTTGTCACTGTGCTCTTGTGTCTTCAGAGACAAGTATGTAGGTAGAGGGAGGCCCCTTCTGGAATGAGGGGTAGGACCCGTTTCCGGGAAGAATATTCGGGATGGTGGGAGTGGCATCCCTGCTTTGGCTTTTTGCCCAAGAGGGTGTTTGCCAAATTTGGGGGAGGGGTGGCACAGCCTGAACTCTACCAGAAGCAAAAGTTTTATTGTTACTGTTTGCAATTTGGCTATGTATTTGTGTTGAAAGTAAAAATCCAAAGTCAAAGCCACTTTTCATTAAATGTATAAGAATAATTTAATCTTAGACTTCAGTATTTTGGGGCTGGAAAATACTCAAGGATTAAAAGCAATACTTGTTGTTGTTGTAGAATTGTTGGTGAGGACGATGGAGGGAAACTTTTTACTCCTGAAGAGTATGAAGAGTACAAGAAAAAAGTCTTACCCATGCGTTTACAGAACAGGTTATTTGTGAGCTGGCGGTCACCAACAGGAATGGACTGTAAACTTGTTGGCCCAGAGACACTGTGTTTTTGTACACATAGGTAAGATATTGTATCATTTACTTTTAAAAAAATTAGTTTTAATTATGTATATGTGTGTGTCTCTGGGAGGCTATGTGCATGCTAGTACAGGTGACTGTGAAGCCAGAGGCATCAGATCTGCCTGGAGATGGGTTACAAATGGTTGTGAGCCACCTGAGATGGGTGCAGGGGACCAGACTCTGCAAGAACAGTGTGCACGTGTAACCGTTGAGCTATCTCTGCAGTCTGAGCCATCTCTGCAGCCCACTTTATGGCTTATTTTCTGATGGCTAGAAAATGAAGTCTGTAGCAAAAAACATATCTTCCTCCTATAAATAACAGTGTGATGGTTAAGAAACATTTGATGTTGTCATTAATACACTAGAACTATGTAAAGGTTTTTAAGCATATAATAAACTTTCATACTGTGTTAAAACTCATTACAGAGTCTATCACCATGAGCAGCTCTTGTCTTGCCATTGGGAAAGCAGAGGATAATGTTTTTCCAGGGGTCTTTCTGTGTGGTGAAGGTAGCATCTACTGGCCCCATTATTAGACAGGTAGGAACTGGGTGGTCACACTGACCTATGCTGGTCAGGCTACTCATCCACCAATAGACCCATGCCTCCTCAGG
Organism: Phodopus roborovskii; assembly: GCF_943737965.1. Taxonomy (NCBI): domain Eukaryota; kingdom Metazoa; phylum Chordata; class Mammalia; order Rodentia; family Cricetidae; genus Phodopus; species Phodopus roborovskii. The sequence continues at coordinate 25,438,405 of NW_026126571.1, read as the reverse complement.
GTTATGAATTACTCTTCACATCCTCAGAGTTGGTGTTTTTCTTCTATATTTGTTTGCTCAGTTCTTTGTGAGAAGGTCCCATTATATAACCCAGGCTTGCCTGGAACTTGCTGTGTAATCCCAAGTAGCCTCAAACTCATGCTTCTGACTCCTGGGTGCTGGGATGACAGGTATAACCATCATAGTTGGCCCCATACCTTGAACAAACAAAAAAAAATACATATTCTTTTAACCTCAAATGGCTGTGTTCAAGAACATCACCAAGAGAAGAGATGCAAGGGCCAGTCATACTGTGTGTTGTTTGTATTGTTCTGCCCATGCATTCCTTCTGATTTTTCTATCATCTTACAGTTGTAAATACCAGGACGACCAAATTGCTTTGTAAAAAGTACAAAAGGAAAAAAACTACCTAACCAGTACTTATTCTTAGGGACCAGGGTTAAGTTTTCGTTCTAAGGAATCCATTGTGGGGAACCGCCCTGCTTCAATAGCAACTTGTGAGGCTCCTTCTGAAAGACTCTTTGTCTAGTTGCTATTTACAGAGTTGCAGTTTGACAGAAGTTGTTAGACAGTTGCTAGGATGAGTAATGTGTATAGATTGGCTTCAAACCTACCTAGAAACTATAACTAAAAGCACTGTGGAGGACTGGAGGATGATGGGTGCATGTTGATATCTGTCAAAACTGAAGGGGTTGGGCAAATTTGTAGTAACCTTATAATTTATGCTTGTGAATATCTAATGCCAGTTTCTACGTGGAATTTGTGCAGCCTGCAAATGACCTTCAAAATCCAACCCAACTACAGTGAAGATATTTCTCTGTGGTAGTCATCACTTAATGAAATTCCTATCCAATGTATGTTTTTCTGTTTATAAAATGAAACATGGTTATTAAGGAAAATGGGGGAATGTATAGAAAAGTAGAGCACTCACTACCCAGAGCCCTCTGCCGTTAGCATGTTCCATTTTTGTGTATAATTCTCTCTTTGCATTGTTCATTTAGTTGTACATTCTGTGCATGCATCAAACATAGCCCTGTTTTGTCACGATTGAATCACAGGACATATATATGCATGTGGCTATTAGTAATCTCAAGGCAGGTTTTTGATAAATTCTCCATGTACTAGCTTGTTCAGTGTTCACTGTTGTTCTTGAAGCTGTGAGTGAGACTCAGGGGGGGTGCCAGGCAGAAAGGCGGGTTGCAGGAGTGGGAACTCCAATTCCTGTCCTTCCCTTGGCTTTCAGCAATCCAACTTTTAAATATTTTATACTTAGTATTGTGATTCTATGAAGGTTCACTCTCTTTAGATAAAAAAGACTGTTTTCTGGTAATGCATTTGTCCATTTCCTTATGCTTATAAATATGCCTATTTATACATAAGTACATGTACTATTGCTAAACTGCCTTTATGTCAAGTCCTTATCCATATGTAGAATTATTTACTTAGAATAAATAATTCATTTTCCAAAATGAATTTCTAGGGTGAGAGAATGGAATTTTTAAAGTTTCTTGAAACATCAAATGGAATTGGTTGTTTTGTAAGACTTCCTTTTTAAAAAATTGAAAGATTTATTTTATTATTTTATATATATGTGAAAATAAAAAACATACAACTTAAAAGTATTTTATCAATTCTGTTAATTCATTTTGATCTTGAAAGTTAAAATTAAATTATAGTTAGGTAAACAATATTAAAATTTTATTAAATTTAGGTGATGGACTTCGATGAAAACCATTCTTTTTAAAAACCTTACATTTATATTTATTCATTCATTATGTATGTGTATATGTATGTATGTATACATGCATGGAGATCAGTGGGTCCAGAAGATCAAACTCAGGAAATTAGGCTTGGCAGCAAGTTCCTTTACCTACTGAGGCATCGCACAGGTCCTCTTTAGTTTTCTTGGTGTGCTAGGATACTCACTGCCTTATTGTAATAGGCAAGTGCAAGCCTTATAATTTTATTGTGTATGTATGTGCATGTCTCTCTGTGTGTGTATGCATATATATGTGTGTGTGTGTGTGTGTGTGTGTGTGTGTGTGTGTATGTGTGTGTGAGAGAGAGGAAACACACAGGAGTGGTTTCCTCCTCCCACCATATGTAGCTTCTACGTATCAAAATAAGGTCACTAGTTTTGGCAGCAAATACCTTTACCCTCAGAGCTGCTTCCTTCACACCTTAATTTTGTGACAGGGTCTTGTTGTATAGCCCAGGCTGGAATCAAACTCATGATCCTCCTGCCTCAATCTTCTGAATGTTGAGATTACGCGTACCACTACACTTGCTAGAAAGCAGTTTTTATAAAGAGCTGTTTTGTATGGCTGCTTATATTTTAGTAGTGGAGCATCTGATGAGCATACATGATGCCTTGGGTTTGATTTCCATTCAGTCCCCATAAAAGAAGCTTCTTCGTACATTGAGGATATGCATGCAGACTAAAGAACTGCGATGATGAGTATTTGAAGGGAATTGTACTTTTTTATATGGTTGTGAAACCTCTTAAATAACCAAAAATTAAAGTCTGAAAAAGTGAAGACTACTGACCAAAGCTGATAGCAATGCTGAATGCGGGAGCAGTTACTTTTACCTTATTAATACAAATAATAAAAGATAAAAACAGAATTAAGATAATTACGAGTGTGTCTAGTAAACAGTAATTGTAATGTTTGACAATATCCAAATTGTGTTTCTATTTTTTAAAGGTATAAACAGCATAAAACTGACTTTGAAACGATTCCACAGCAGCGCCCCATTGACCTGCCTTGCCGAGTGCCTGGATGCCGGTGCAAGGCTTACCACTATGTCCCTCTGAATGGCACCCAGCCTATTCGCTGCAGGTGCAAACACTTTGCTGACCAGCACAGTGCTGCACTTGGCTTTGCATGCAATGCCTGTAAGTTCCATCTTCTACACAGGTGCAGACTGTCTTAGCTTCTTTATTAAATTCTTAACTGAATGTTTGCAACTATTTAGCCACAAAGTAAAATTCAATGGATGGATACTCAGTTCTTGGTATGATTTATAATAATAAACTTCAGTGTCATAGAATTTACATAGTTTAAGTAATAGGGATAGATTTTAAAGAATTACTAGACATCACCTTAGTAAAAGTTTTTAAAGTTTAGTTTAATGTGTATGGGTGCTTTGTCTACATGCATGTCTGAGCACCACATGTGTACTTGGTGTATGTGGAGGCCAGAAGAGAGTGGCAGATCCCTGGGACTGGAGTTATAGATGGTTCTGAGCTGCCATGTGGGTGCTGGGAATTAAACGGTTCTCTAGAAGAGCTACCAATCTCTCCAGCTCTGATTAAAAGTTGTCAGTAATAGGAGAGATGACTCTACAGTGAAAAATTAATGTGTTTTAGAGGACCTAGGTCAGTTCTGGCACCTACATGTGACTTACAACCATTTTTAGGCACACACATTGTGCACACTCATACTTTCCGGCAAAGCACTCATACATATAAAAATAAAGTAAGTAAACTTAAAAAAGTGATAAAAATGTTTTCAATGAGAGTTTAATCAACCTGGTTCCTTTTTGCTGTGGGGCTGTTGTCGGGGATTGTTAGGTCTTATGAATGCTACGTAAGCTTTCTACCACAGATCCACACCTATAGATCTAGATTAATTCTTAACAGACTTTTAAAAGAGGGATTTTATAAGTAAAAAAGACGCAACAGCCTGACAAACATTTCAGATTTTCTGATTATGGGTGCTCAGTCAGTAAACTCAATTTGTGGCAGTACCAAATCCAAAAACAGATCTGAAGCATCTCTCACTTTGAGCATTCTGGATAAAGGATGCTCAACCATAGAAACATTTTCTGACAATTGTGTGTATGTACTTGGTGCTGGCAAAAGCCAGATGAGGGCATTAGATTGCCTGGAATTGGAGTTACAGACAGTTGAGATCCATCCTGTAGTTGTGGAGAACCGAACCCAGCTCTTCTACAAGAACAGTGTGTGCTGTTAACCACAGAACCATCTCTCCAGCCTTTATTTGTTTCATGTTTTAGAGGCAGGGCTTTGCTGTGTGCACTAGTCTGGCCTCAGAGTTGTGATCTTCCTGTCTCAGCCTTCAGAGTGCTTAGCTTCCAGGAGTTCACCACAGTGCTCAGCTTTAATGTAGCTTGTGAGGAGAGTGTTTGTCATCTCTGGCACTCCAGTTTTTACCTCAGTGTCCTTTGGGCCCCGTTGGTTTTTGAAACATTTTCTCCTTCAGTGTGTACCTCCTTAACCCCTCAGCTTCTGTAAGAATAGCAGTGGCTGGGGATAAGAGATGCAGGGCCAGAAGACCTACCCTTGGCGGGCTTTGGCTAAGATAAATGTCGTAGGGTGGGCAGCTTAGCATCTCATCTTAACATTTTACCCTTTGTGTCCCAACTCAGGCTCCAAGTGTTCAGGGTTCCACAGCTGCTTCACCTGTGCCTGTGGCCAGCCGGCATATGCCCATGAGACAGTGGTGGAAACACGACAAGAAAGGTTGGCTCAGGGAAAACCAGTAGGACAGGATGTTCCGTATGCAGCAATGGGAGGTTTAACTGGTTTCAGCTCATTGGCAGAAGGCTACATGCGCTTAGATGACAGTGGCATTGGTAAGTGAAAGTATTTGAAGTGTGAGCTTGGCACAAGGTGTACTAACAGTAATGAAACCTTACCTTTTCTTTATTTTGGTTTTTTAAGACGAGGTTTCTCTGAGAAACAACTCTGGCTGTCCTGGAACTTGCTTTGTAGACCAGGCTGGCCTCTCTTAGGCCCAAAGTTTTAGTGATCAAGAAGGACAGGAGTCCCAAGACCAGGGAGAAAGTTCCATCCTCAGGAACAGACAGGTGAGATAACAAAAGCAGTACTTACCTGGAGTCCTTTTGACCTGTGAGAAGGGGATCCAAGTTTATGACTTTTGATCCTCTGAAACCTGTATGAACTTTATTATATAAAAGGACATAAATGTTTTAGATACATTATCATTACTGATCTGTACTGAAATCCATATTGTAGAAAAAGTAGATATTGGGTATCTGTAAAACAGCAGGAATGTATTTATACCTTTGAGTCCTAGCAAAAACTACAGGTTTGGGTTAGAAGCTTGTACATTTTTTTCTTCTGTCTAGAGAGAGCCAGGTATAGATTGGACAGTGGTGCCTTAGGCCTGATGAAAATCATAGTTAGATGAAAACCAAAATAAATTATAAAACCTTGAGCTTGTGACCGATAGCAGGTAGTTACCACTCTATTAGCTTATCAGAACTTTATTAAATGTTAAGATCTGAATTTATATTTTAAATTATTTTATATCTTTAAGACTTATATGTCTTTATACTTTTAGATTTTTATTTACGAGCCATATTAAGGCAGCCTGATACTGCCAAGCTGACAAAGTTATGGCTAGCCCAGACATCAATACTATCAGAGATCTGAGAAGGATACATTTTATGTAACTTTTGAATCTATTAAAAAATGACAGGGACCAGTACATATACAGTTAGCCACAACCAAGTCTCTAAAGTGTTGGGGGCAGAAGTAAATCTTCGCCAGGTCCATAAAGTGAGAGGGTTTTTTTTTTTTTCTCTCTCTTTCTGTGGAAGAGGGACATGGAAAAGACTGACCTTATTTTGTCTAGGCAAAGATGATGCATTCAATTTTCCAGTACCCTGCAGCTTGTCCACAGTCTAAGCCGGGTCCTGCCTGGCAGCAGGCATCACATTTGAGCATCTTGCTCACTGGTCAGTGTTGTGACAATCCGTGGTGCCCCATAATCTTCTTTAGAGACCTTAGGTCACTGTCAGGTACTGGGATTCTCTGTTTGATATTATAAGCTTTGTAGTTAACATTTTAAATGCCATATTCCACAGATCTCTGTAGTATTAGAAGTCTGCCTAGGTAGATCTGAATAGACAACTTTGTTTTTAGTTACTTGTTTTAAGCTTAACCTTTGAAAACATATACAGGCAACTGAATAAGGTTTATCCCTGTTATAAATCATTAGTACTTAGCTTGATTATAACCAACAGTTTATTTATAAGGATGGCTACTAACTTATCTTTCTTTAATATCAAAAATAAAGTACCCTGTATGTTTTTAAAACTATTATCACCTGGATGACTGTTAATTTTATGTTATCAATTCTCAGTGTTACTAGTTTTAACCTTTTAGTTTTAGTTTTTAACAGATTTAATCACAAAATAGCTTTATCTAATATAATGGCCAGAGCTGAGAGATAAATTTTGAGCTATATCCATAAATGACTGACTGCTGTTAGCATTAGACAGCAAAAATATTTAAATCATTCTTGTTTTAGCATTATGATTGCAACAAAACTGACATTTATACCAGAAAACACAGAACTTTTTAACAGGTACATATTTACTTATTTATTTTTTAAATCGTGAGCCTCTTTGCACCCTCCATCATCTCAACTGTTGACTCTTGTTGGGGTTTACCCGCTCTCCTGTTATTATTATTATTTATTATTAGGGGGAGTCTGGTTAATCCTTTCTTTTATCTTTTATTGCCCAGAGAAGTAGAGTTATACTTTTAGCATTTGAAGCTCCTTCTGATGTTTTCTGTTCTGCTTTGATGTGTTTTGTGGACCTCTGAATTTGCAGCCCATTTGTCCTGTCTCTTACGTCCACTGTTTTGTCATATTTTGTCTTTTTTTGTTTCAGAATGTACCACTTCTGCATAGAATATTATAAATTATATGTTCTTTCTGTATCAATCTGCATATTCCATATGCTATTAATTGAAATATTACATTGTTTTCATTTAAGAAATTAGGCCAAATTTCTGAAAAGTTCTAAAATATAGGTCAGAAATATTCTGAAGTAGTAAAATGAAATCATAAGCTAATTCATTTATTTACTCTGAGCCTCCAATAATAAAAATAATATGGTGGCTATACAGACAGACATAGAACACTCACCCTGGCCAGGAACTCAACCTTTCGGGGTCAGGGGTCCTGGGCTATTATATATATATAATAGCCATTATATATATATAGATCATCTATTTTGTTAGTCTTAATTTTTTAGTTGACATAAAAACCTTTACCCAAGTCATCCTCCCGCTCCATACCTGCATCGCTTGTGCTGCAGCCCCTGTGCAGCCGCTGCCACCTGCGGAGGGGAGGCAGGGGCTGGGTGCTGTTCACCCTGGTGCTCTGCTTTGCCACTGGGCTGTAATTTTCCGGTCTGGGAGCCGATGAGGCAGGAAATTTTATGATTTTACACAGGGGAGGAAGGAGTCTGTCTTATGTTAATTTTTTGCTGTCCTATGTTAATATTTGTCTGGGGTAGAGTCTGTAGGGGAGAGACAATGGAAAAATACATCATATAAATAAACGTCACAGTTAGAGGGCCCAACACAGAGATTTACATACTGTAGGTTCTCTCAGATTCAGACTGCCTGACTCCCCTGTTTCCACGGGAAGGTCTATAATGCCAAACACAGTACAGACGGGAGGTGGCCTCCCCAGTAGGGAGACTCGGTATTCGACCAAGTCTTCACTCTCAGATGACAGGTTAATCCAGCCCTTGGCTGGATCCCTGCCCAGATGAGAATTCGAGGTGTCCCCCAAATTCTCCAGGTCTGACCCCTTTAGTGCGTCCACTGAGGTGCTATTGACCTATATACTGATACAGATGTCCACTGCTGGATCAGAAAGAGAACATTTTTTTTCAGACAGACAGACAGACAAGACAGTCAAGCAGACTAATAGACAGACATATCCCCTAGCCTCCCAGGACCCCTGACCCCGAAAGGTTGAGTTCCTGGCCAGGGTGAGTGTTCTTTGTCTGTCTGTATAGCCACCATATTATTTTTATTATTGGAGGCTCAGAGTAAATAAATGAATTAGCTTATGATTTCATTTTACTACTTCAGAATATTTCTGACCTATTTTTTAGAACTTTTCAGAAATTTGGCCTAATTTCTTAAATGAAAACAATGTAATATTTCAATTAATAACATATGGAATATGTAGATTGATACAGAAAGAACATATAATTTATAATATTCTATCTTCATTTATCTGTGCCCTTCTGTGCAGACAAGTGGCATCCTAAAGTTACTTTTCTAGAAGGCCCACACAATTCTTATTATTTCTATTTAATCTTTAAAAGCTTTAAAAATTATACTTATGCATTGCATGTATGTATGTGTAGGCACATGTGCATGTGGAGCCCAGACAACTTTTTGGAATCCTTTTATCATGTGGGACCTCAATCTTGGGAGTTTTAGGTAGATTTTCAGTACAGTTTGCAAAAAATGCTATTTTTGCCTTTCCCAGTTCTCCCAAATCCTTTTATTAGTAGTTTTACTGTGGCGCTAGATAGCGGTGGTGACCTGGCATCCTGGCCTTTCTAACATTTATCCCTCAAGTTGCTGCAGTGTAAAGACAGAAACCCTTCCTTTCATCTTACTTTCCTGTTGCTGGGATAAGACACTGTTTCCTAGGCAACTTATAAGAGAGAGTGTTTAATTTGAGCTTATGGTTCCAGAGGGTTAGAGTCCATGATGGGGGAGTGAGGGCATGGCTGTAGGAATAGCTGAGAGCTCACATCTTGAGTCACAACTAGGAGGCAGAGAGCTAACTGGGCATGGCATGGGCTTTTGAAACCTCAAAGCCCATCCCCAGTGACACACTTCTTCCAACAAGGTCACACCTCCTAATGTTTCCCAAACATTTTCAACTGGGGACACATTCAAACATGAGCCTATTGGCCGTTCTTATTTAAATCACCGAAAACCACAAGGGAAGTGGGTGGTAAGGAAAGGTGGAGAACGTAGGGATTGTGAGGCCTCTGCTCTGAGCCATGTAGCATTCTAGATAATGGTGCTCTCTGGTCAGGACTTGATTCTTTTGAGATGTAGAAGCAGTCCATAATTCCCAGATCTCAGGAGTCCTGGGCAGAAAGCCGAGCTGTCTGCCATCACAGCCTATGCTAGTGGGGCTAAGGTGACCCCAGAGCATAGCTGAAGGTGGGTCCCCAGCACTGGAAGATTCTGCATGGGAAGTGACAAGCACTGGAGCTTAGTAGAATCTGCACTTGCAGGGAGGGCACCAGAGACTCTCCACCTGGAGACGAGATTACACATGAGGCCAACCCTCAACGCCAGAAACCAGGAACCCATGCAACAAGGGAGGCCCAGCTGGACTGAGCCTCCCACCGTCACAGGAGGGGGCGGTGGAGGTAGGCAGGGACAGGGATTGGAAGCATGAGCAGTTTTTCTGTGCTATACACTATAGAAGGTAAGGCTAGCTTGTCATCCAGTTAGATTGAAAGTTCATTTCCAAGGAGGTGGTTTGTGAGGGAGATAGGATGGCTTTATATATTTCTCTGTGGCAAAATTCCTTCTTTTTGGTTTCAAGAGTTAATGCCTTTAGCAGTTGGTCTTTGTAATTTGTAGTTTAGGGGTGGTGTATGTATCTTCGTTCATCGAAGAAAGAATTTTTTTCATTTTTCATAGTTTGCTTTCTGTTGACTGTCATAAAACACTGCTCCCCCATCAACCTGAGGAGGAAAGGGTAACAGATGATAATCTATCATTGAGTGAGGCCACACAGGAACCTGGAGGCAGATGCTGAAGCAGAGACTGGAAGGATGCTGCTTACTGGCTTGCTTCCCATTGCTTGATCTACCTTATACAACCCAGTACCTTTGGGTAGGAGGATGCATGCCTTTAATCCCAGCACTGGGGAGGCAAAGGTTGGGACATCTCTGTGAGTTTGAGGCCAGCCTGCTGTACATAGTGAGTTCCAGACTACAAAACCAAAACCAAAAATATCCTCCTCCAAATACATAACCAACCCAGGACCACTTGCCTAGGGGGACACTACCCACAGTGGGCTGGGCTCTCCTACATCAATCATTTTTTATTTTATTTTTTTTTTATTTTTGAGACAGAGTTTCTGTGTAGGTTAGAAGTTCATCTTGACCCCTACTAATATTTTTCCTTTGGTGGAAGAGTTTCTGAGAAATGCAAAAATATTTTTAAATAGATAACAATTTAAAATGAAAATTCCTTGGCCTGGGGAGGTGGCAGAGTGGTTAAGAGCACTTGTTGCTCTTGCAGAGGACCTGGGTTTGATTCCCAGAATCCACATGGCAGATCACAACTGTCTATACCTCTGTTTCCAGGGTATCCAACACTTGGACACCAGTCATACACATTACAGACATACATTCAGGCAAACATCCATACATCCATACACAGAAAGTAAAAATAATTTAAAATAAAAATTCCTGTTTGTTTACTTATTTATTTTGAGTTGGGTTCTCAATGTGCTCTTCAAACTAGTCTAATGTCTCACTTGGTAAATATGGGATTATAGGTGTGTGCTACTGTAGCCAGCTAAAATGCACAGAACGTTTCCCTAACAGCTCTGCTGATGTTCTGATCGACTTCACAGTAGGAATGATGAATTGCTTGTATCTTTATGAATAGAGCTTTGTTTTCCATACTCATTTTCTGTTTCCAGGTGCACCCTCAGTTGAAGTTTTGGACTCTCCAGTTTCCGCCAGGGACCACCCATTCTTAAGAGCCTTCCAAACCCCGTCTACTTCTTCTCCACAAACACTAACAGATGGTAATGAAGTTGCAAGAAGTACTTCTGGATGTAGTAATAATATAGAACTTTAATTTGCCTCCCAGGCCAACAGGCCAGAGTAAGGATTGCAACTGTGTCCAATTTAGGGAACCCATGAGTATTTACTAGGGTTACTAACAGGAGCGTGGTGAGGGACAGGGATGACCCCCACCCGGGGGAAAGCTGTACCCCAGAGAGGGACAGGGATGACCCCCACCCGGGGGAAAGCTGTACCCCAGAGAGGGACAGGGATGACCCCCACCCGGGGGAAAGCTGTACCCCAGAGAGGGACAGGGATGACCCCCACCTGGGGGAAAGCTGTACCCCAGAGAGGGACAGGGATGACCCCCACCCGGGGGAAAGCTGTACCCCAGAGAGGGACAGGGATGACCCCCACCCGGGGGAAAGCTGTACCCCAGAGAGGGACAGGGATGACCCCCACCCGGGGGAAAGCTGTACCCCAGAGAGGGACAGGGATGACCCCCACCCGGGGGAAAGCTGTACCCCAGAGCTCCACAGTCCAGGCACGGGGATCTCTTTCCACAGTTTGGCTGTCTCTGTCCAGAGCAGCTGTTTATTCCCTTTTGTTCATTGCTGGGAAAATCGTGGGAATTCTTGTCTCCCCCCCCCCACTGGTGACCTTTTGTTTACCTACTATTTCCCTCTGGCTATAGAGGAAGACCTCCCCCTCCCTCCTGCAGGCAGTGTTTCAGTTTGGAGGGAAAGTTGAATTCCAAGGAAGGTACTGCCATGCATTGAGTCCAGCTCAACTCCAGCACTCACACGACACACACAAAAACAATTTTAATTTCCTTTCAGAATATAAACCAGCTATTGGTTAATTTTACAAAATAAACAGCATGAAAGTGACTAAAACTGTCTTAGTTCTGGAACTTTCAAAGCAGTATCATTTCTATGGTTGCCTATAGACAACCTCAATAATGAACAATGCTATAAGTTAATAGTTGGAAAATGTGTGTGTGTGTGTGTGTTGGTAAGTATGCATATGGAGGTCAGAGGGCTACTTGCTTAAATTGGTGCTTTCCTTCCAACGAGTGGGCCCTTATGAATTCAACTTGTCTGGTTGGTGGCAAGTACCTTTACCTGTCCAACAATCTGTTGTCCCTCTGTTACTTTTTGACACAGTGTTGTAGCCTATGCTAGCCTGGAACTTGCTATGCAGGTAGTTCAGGTTGGCCTCCAGTTTTAACTCTTCTTGCTTCTGCAAACTCTTCCTGCATCGTCACTGCATCTCAGTGACGTGGATTTAGGTATAAGCTCTGTGTCTAGCTCTTGGTTACCCATATGGAATAGCTAAGTGGTGTTATTTAATAGGAGCCAGTTGAATATTTGGAGACTATTTACCACTGAAAATTACTTTTGTTTTGTGATGGAATTCCTGCCAAGAAAGAGTTTAATATGAGGACCATTAGGGCATTTCTGGTTTGAATAATAAATTATTATCACTTGGTGTAAAGGAGTTCTGCCTCTTCTCCATCTCCTTTGGGGGGGGGGGCATGCAATATTATAAATACACAACTTGGATTTTTTTCTCACATAGTAGGTCCAAGCACTCAGATTTCTTCCGTAAAGAAGCCTGAAGAGGATGATATGGCTTATTTTGAAAGACGATACCAGGAAAGGGTAAGCATTTGTGGAAATCTCCTTGCATAACTTTCCAGCCCACATGATGAATTATTTCCTGAGATACTTTCTATATTCTTTGCAGTGTAGCTAATGGAATGTAAAAGTGAGATGTTCACATTGAAACCCTTTCCCTCCAGCTGGCATGAACCATGCAGTTGGTTAGTACTTGCCCTTTACTTCAAAACCACTGAGCAGAAGGGACCAGCAGGAGGCTGTGTTGGATGTTGCAGGGCTTTGTTCAAGAACAAGGCTATGCACTGCCTTTGTCCTTTGCTAATTATTTGGAACATTGGTATGGGGATTCTTAAAGGTTAGTGGAAGTTGGCTGTGACAGTTGAAGCTTTTGTGCTAACATGGTTTAATGTCTGCTGTTGGAGATTATTGGTAAGGATTTACTTTATGTATCAGGTTAAATTGTTTTCTTCTCTTCTTGGTCTCTTTTCCCCAAGAAAGGAGAGTTTCACTAAGGAAACTAGTACCAAATGTCTGCTAGGGGCAAGATGCTTTTTGTGCTGGGACATGTAGAAAAGCAGGGCAGGGCCTGGGAAAGAGATGGCTTGCCTTTTAGCTCACTCACTATCTGGGTATTTGATAACAATTTTCTTTCTTAAGTGTAATTTTTTTTTGAGCAGGGTATTACTACATGCTAATGCCTTGAACTTACCATCATTTTACCTCAGCCTCTAGTGTGTGTGTGTGTGTGTGTGTGTGGGTGTGTGGTTCAGTGTGCCACCTTGCCTGGCTTTGTTAAATACTATTTCAAATGAGCAATGGCTGCTGTGGCCTTTTGCTTTTGTTTGGCATACTTTCTGCTCCCTTCCACCCCACCTTCTTCTCATATTACTAAGAATCTAACACTTAGCCTTAAATGAGATGAAAAAAGAGTCTAGCATTTGTTGACCACTTATCTGTAGATTGATTTTTGGGGTGGGGTGGGGGAACAGGTAGCCCTCAGTGTGACATTAAACTCAGTATGTTTGAAAGACTGACTTTGAATTTCTGTTTCTCCTGCTTCCATTTTTCCAAGCACTGGAATTGTAGGTATATGCCACCATTGGGCTCAGTGTTCTAGAGAGGGTTAGTGTCTATTATGGGGGAGTGAGGGCACGGTGGCAGGAACAGCTAAGAGCTTACACATCCAATTGCAAGCAGGTGGCAGAAAGAGCAAACTCAAAATGGTGTGAATCCTTTGAAACCTTAAAGCCCATCCCCAGCAACATACCTCTACAAGCAAGGCCACACCTCCTACCTAATCGTCCCCAAACAGACACCAACAGGTGACCATATATCCCATTGCCCCAGGCTACTGGGGAACTTGCATTCAAATCTCCACACCTAACTTACTAAGTGCTTATTAAATATATCCCTCTATATATTTGATTTTATTTATACTTTTGAATAATCCTGAGAAGGGTCTGTATTGTGGTTAAAAGAAACAAAACAAATGAAAAGCTGTCCTAAGTGTTTGGTGAAAGAAAGAGGTAGGATTCAAATGTTCTTCCATTTGAAACAAGAGAACAAGAGGATGAATACAGGTGACATTAAAGCAGAGGAGATACTAGGGGAAAATGGGGGCCAGCAGGAGGGGAGATGGGGATGGGCAGGATAAATAGAGTGCATATGTAAATGCCAATATGAAATCTGCGACATTATATAATTAAAACAAACAAAAACTAGCCTTTAATCCCAGTGTTTGGGAGGCGGATCTCTTGAGTTCTTGGCAAGCCTAGTCTACAGAGTGAGTTCCAGGACAGGACAGCCTAGGTTATACAGAGAAACTCTGTCTTGAAAAACCAAACCAAAACCCAAACAAAACAACCTCTCTCCCCCACCCCTTAAAAGCACTAATGAAAAGGTCCTATAATGCTGCCTTCGAATGGGGTGTTCTTTAGAGCCCTTCAAATGACCCCATGACAGTGTGTGAGTGAGAATGAGGGCATGGTGCCTGAGTGAGGTTGCCAACCAGAGGAGAAAGGAGAAAATGGGGAAGATAGGTTACCTGGATTTTATTACTGGTAATTTATCACTTGCAATTTGACAGATAGGATAAACTGGTTTTACCAGGTGCCAGACAGTTTCTCTTCCTTGCCCCCCTTTTCTTCCCTTCCCTTTCCCCTGCTTCTGTCTGCCCCTGCTCTGTCCTGGCCTTTCTCATCCCCTCTTTTCTGCTGGAAATCATACCTAAGTCTTGGTACTTGCCAGTCAAGTGTTCCATCACTGAGCAACCTTCCTCCTGACTTGTTTCTGGTTTCTTTTTAAAAGTATATGTCTTATTCTTTGAGAATTTTATATATGTATATAATTTATTTTGATCATATGTATCCCTGTTCCCTTTGGTTTCTTTTCTTTTTGTTTTTGAGACAGGGTTTCTCTGTGTGGCCCTGGCTGTCCTGGAACTCACTCTGTAGTCCATGCTGGCCTCAAACTCACAGAGATTTACTTGCCTCTGCCTCCCAAGAGCTGTAATTAAAGTTGTGCACCACTAACTGCCCCCCCCCCCAGTTTCTTGATATTATTTCTGACACTTAAACTCAAAGGTCCTCTTTCCACTTTTGGGCCCTTTATATTTTGTTTGTCCCCTTGGAAGTTTGAGGCAGTGATGCTGTACCTGGAAGCTGTCGTTGAGTGGGGATGACTAAGGAATCAGTGTGCTTGTGTTATGGGGACTTCCTCCTGTCCATGTAAAGGTTCACCTTTCTCATAGTTAGACAACTGCCACTTATGGTCGCCACTTTTGAATCGTAGGAACTCACCTTTAATGGTGCCGGTGCTCCACAGATGGCCCTGCTGAATTAGTAACTGCAGGAGCACGAATAGGCTGGATGTACCATGAGGATTTTAAGCATTTAGAAACACTCCAGTGATATTTAAAATGTATTTTTATCCAAGGCAATATTCATTTATATATTCCTTTTTATCAGACTTCTGAAAAGCTAAAGCCAATCATTTAAAGAATGTAGTCACATCCCTTTACTGATCAGATTTTGGCATGCATATTTAGCAGTTACTAACTCTGGTGTGGCTATGCTAAATAAGGTATGATTAACAGGTATGTACAGCCTTTATTTAGGATAATTTAAAATTTTAATCAACAAATGTTTTAAATTTACAGATAAAAATGGAAAAAGCTGCTAAGCAGAAAGGAAAGGCTCTGCTGCCACCAGGCACAAAACCTTCCTGAAGTCTGTTGGAGAAATTGAAGCCACCATCAGG
This sequence comes from Phodopus roborovskii, assembly GCF_943737965.1. Taxonomy (NCBI): domain Eukaryota; kingdom Metazoa; phylum Chordata; class Mammalia; order Rodentia; family Cricetidae; genus Phodopus; species Phodopus roborovskii. Next base: position 25,422,953 of record NW_026126571.1, on the reverse strand, counting down.
ATGCATCTTTTATTTATTTAAGTTTATTTCCTCTCAATCTATGTACTTTCTTATTGTATAAATACGTCGTTTTGAATTTTGCTTAGCTTATTGAAACAGGTGAAATGAAAATATTTTTGTCAGAATTCATGACTTAGCACTTTCTGTGCTTTTTAAAATATAGTCTAGTAATCCTGCCTCAGCATATGTATGCTTTTTCTCTCTCCTAGTGAGTTATGTGTGTTATCTTCATAGGATTAAAACCCTGAAAGTAAATATTTTTAGTTTATCATAATTTAATTTTTGTAGGTTATCTAAAAAATTAAGGTTATTATCAAAGGCTTTAAACAAATACATATAGGCCAGTGTTTCATTCAAAATGGAAAATGAAAACCATTAGTTTTTGCTTTTTAAGCTTTGGAATGTTAACTTATTTTTAATTAAAATTATATTTTAAAATTATAAACCTCTTTTTAATAATAAAATCCCTTGACTTTTTATGTTGTCTTACAAATGTGCCCATTGTACATGCATATATACCTACATACATACACCTAAATGTAGTGAAATTTAATTAAAAAAAGAACATAAGGAAGTTGTATGACAGAAGTGACACTTGTTCTTCTCAAAACCCACTCCTGCTAGCTTTTACGGACTCCAAGTTACTAATCAGGGTCAGGCCTTAGTGCACCCCATTGGGAAGCAGTCTTTCCTCGAGGAGAATGGTTATGCCCCGAATGGATTGAAGATTCTGGTCTAAGGGTGTTGGCTGGAACCCAAGAAACATGTCTGAGGGCAGATCTTGAGAATATGCTGGATCAAAGAGTTGGATGAAAAGATGATGTGGGAGCACTCATACTGTGGGAGCACTCATCCTGCTATACCTTTTGAACGCACAAAGGTGCCTGCCATAGGTCCTGAGAGACTGTAGTGATGTTGTACAGAAGATACAGAATATCCATACGGGATTCCAGAAGTTACTGGCATAATACTGAAAAAAAGGGGTCAGAAACTCAGGGGTGTGTGCGTGTTGAAAACAGGAGAAGCAGCGTGGCTGTAGCTCTCACTGCTGAGTAGTGCCAGTCCTCTGTCCACCAGGAGGCAAGGACCAATGGGGTTCAAGGGGTTGGGCCTGCTCACCCCGACCCCGGGCAAGCACAGGATGTCTGAGATGAGTCTCAGTGATAGTCCAGTATTCATGGCACTTTGGAAACCAGAGACCTTGAACCAGACCAATGGCTCATTGTGATAAGTATTTACATGTAAAGCTGTTTGGGCATATACATATATATATATGCACATAAACATATATACACATACACATATACATATGTACATACACATACATACACATATACATATACATATTCACATACACATAATACACATACACATACATACGCACATACATACACATATACATATGCACATACACATACACATATACATATACTGTGTGACATACTGCACTTTGCAATTCCATGTCAGTGAATGAAATGTGCGATGGAGAGGTGGGAAAGATGGCAGAATGGAGTCACATGCCAGGTGGGAAGAGACAGAATTACAGACACAACAGTGGAGACAGGTGTGGGGATGTGGCATGTTGTTGCTGAGTAGAGGGGCAGGGTGTTGTGCACAGCCTGGAGGTCAGGCAAGTCCTGCCCAGTTGGATCATTTCCCTGGCTCTGAGCAATGGCTCCTCTAAAGAAACTCCAGATCTGTGCTGCCTGAGGCCATGTTGATGTCCATGGTCCTTGCTGTTGCTAGAAGCCATGTGCAAGTCTATAACCTGTGCTGCTGCTGGCTGATACAGGTGAGGAAGCATCTTTTGTAGTAGCATCAGTGATGGCAGAATGACAGGGTGAGAGATGTTGAAAGCTTCTGTGACAACCTTCTTAGCCCCACTCCCCAAAAAGTCCAACAACAAAACCCAGTTTAGACAGGAAGCCACTGAAGAGAGACCTTAAACATTGTAATTGGAATCCTGAAGTGTAGCTCTTCACAGTTTAAGATTTCTGGGAGTGGGGGTGGGGTAAGGCTGGGGAAGGACTCAGTTGTTGTTGTTGTTGTTATTATTATTATTATTATTATTATTATGAGACAGGGTTTCTCTGTGTAACAGCCTCTGGCTGTCCTGGAACTCACTGTGTAGACCAGGCTGGCCTCGAACTCACAGAGATCCTCCTGCCTCTGTTTTCTGTAAGGGGCTGGTCACTCAGAGTTTGATATGCTCCAATGAGTATATGGGCAACACAAATTGGACTTGGTGTATTCTTTTATTTTATTGGGGAGGGCCCAAGGGTGGGAGGGTGGACCTGGGGAGGACTGGGAAGTGAGTGTGATCAGGGTGCATTGTGTGAAATTCTCAAATAATAGAACTATGCTGAGCAAAAAAATCTGGAGAAAAAATAGTCTGATTTTTTTTCTAGGAAGGCTTGGATGATACCACTAAGGCTAAGGTCTTAAGCAATAGCTGAGGATGCCTGGGAAAGAGAGAGAACTCAGAGGGTCTGACCAGCACAGTATAGAATTAGTGAAAGATACTGCCATTATCCTGGATTCTGTCAGAGCAGATCGATAATGGAATAGAAAGTTGGGGAATTTGACTGTCAGAGGCTTAATGTAATTAAATGGGCAACAAAGCGTGAGTCTGATTAATTATAAGTTCAGAAAGACAGTTATTTGAGGTCTATAACTATTCCTGCCTCATCTCTCAAACATAACAAATATAATACAACAAACCAAAATTCCCAACTGTGGTAACTGTCAAGTAAAAGGCTCACTCACATAAGCATGGGTAATGAATATAGAAAACAAAACAAAACAAAACAAAAAAACAAAACAAAACAAAAAAATAAAAAACCAACCAACTGACCAAACTCCACAGTTTCTTATCTACTTACCATTCCAAGGTACTTCAGTCTTAGTTCTAGGAGGAAGGGAGATTCCAGATCCCTTCAGGAAGTGTTTTAGGGTTTTTACTGCTGTGACAAAACACCAGGACCACAAAGTTGTGGAGGAAAGGGTTTATTTGGCTCACACTTCCATATTGCTGTTCATATTAAAGGAAGCCACAACAGAAACTCGAACAGGGCAGGATCCTGGAGGCAGGAGCTGATGCAGAGGCCTTGGAGGGTGCTGCTTACCGACTTGTTTCCCATGGCTCCCTCAGCCTGCAACCTAGGACCACCAGCCCAGGGATGGCCCCACCCACCATGGTTTGGGTCCTTACAGTTGGATCTCAGGGAGGCAGTTCCTCAACTGAGATTCCTTCTTCTGGTGACTAGCTTTTGTCAAATTGACACATAAAATCAACTAGTACACGAAGGATCATCATTATCCCATGAAAATCCTTCTGGGGCAAAATATTTGCTAGGAAAAGTATTCTGTGGATAAAGGTTAATGCTCACATTTTCAGTCAAGAACACAAAGACACAGGATCAGCATTAACATAGATTCAAAAGGACCAAAAATATTATGGCTCACTGGTTAGAGTTTTTTCAATAAAAAGTTTTATATATGTATGCATATGTAGGAAAGGGAGGTCTGTACATGGGCTTAGAGGACAGACGTCTACTGAGGATGTCTTTCCTCATCAGTCACTATTGCGGTCTCCGAATGGAGGCGTGGGTTCGTATCCCACTTCTGACACCAGATATTGCGGTAAATAAGGATCAGGATAAACAAATAGGCCGAATAGATGTTTATTCAGGGAGAAATAACTTACAACCTAGACAGATGAACACCAGAAAATTCAACCTGATCCTCTCCTGTCCGAGTCACGCCAGAAAGAAAGAGCGCCTTCCTGGCCCCCTCCGACCTCCTTCCTCAGGTCACCTCCGCCCATCGCTCCACCCCCCAATGGGCGTGGTCAGTGCTACAGAAGGACTACCTCACTACAAGTCACCTTGGTCTTTGAGGTAGGGTCTCTCAAAGGGACCTAGGGCTTGCCAATTCGGTTAGGCTGGCTGGCCACAGCCCCAATAACCTTTGCTCTGCCTCACTAGCACTGGGATTTCCAGCATGTCATGTCCTATTGTGCCTGGCTTTTTTGTTTGCTTTGTTTTGGGGGTGCTGGGATCAAATTAAGGTCCTCCTATTTGACGGAGTGAGCTACCTCTCCAGTAGACCATTCCCAATGCTCTCTCTCTCTCTCTCTCTCTCTCTCTCTCTCTCTCTCTCTCTCTCTTTTTGGCTGGGGTCTTGTTTTGGTGGTCAGATGCAATGGGTGATCTCCATTGTCAGCTTGGTAGCATCTGGGATCAGCTAAAGACATGCCTGTGGATGGGTCTATGAGGGTTATTTCCATAAAGGATTAACCGAGGGGAGAGGACCATTCCTCAAAGTGGGCAGTGGGCTCAGTGCAAAGAGATTCAAGGGAAAGCAGTGTAGCCCACCTGCCTGCCTCCCTTCCCTTCGTGCTGCTGCTGCTCTGCTTCCACCCCTGACTGACACCACACAAGACTAATGTGGACTGGAGATCAGTGTCGTCCAGCAATCGTCCAGGCCCTTAGCACCTGGACTGGGGCTGCGGAGGCATCCAGCTTTGGGAACCGAGTGGATTCTCAAGCATGCTGATGGCTTGGTTGCTCAGCATAAATATATACAAAATAAGTGGGGCATTAAATGTTTTACACTTTACTATAAAAAGCTACAAATCAAAAACACTACACACCAAAATTCAACAAACTTTGATATGGTCAGAATAGCCATTCAGAATTGAAGCTGTGGCACTTCATATTGGGTATTATATTTTTACTCTCAAATATGTTTTCAAGTACTTATTTACCAATCAAAATGAAAAATACAGAACCGAGTTAGGACTGGGAAAAGGTATGGACTCAGCCTAGATACCCATAAGTGAAGGGATGGGTAAAGAATCTTGCCTTGTTTTATGCCATGAACTACTTACTATTCAGCTTGAGAAGAATTAAATGTCATTTGCAGAAAAATGGATAGAACAGGAAATCACCATTTTAAGTGAAATAAGGTGGACTCAGAAAGACAGACACAGATTCTTCTAATGAAGAATCCAGAAAAAGAAACATGAAAGGAGAAGGGCTATGAAGGAAGAAGACGGCCAGGAAGGGAGTGAAGTAAGTGTGACTGGGTGTGCACGGGTCAAGACAATTATGTGCATGTGTGGAAATGTTGCAATAAGAGCCATTACTCGGAGGTGTTAAAAAATAACCAAGAGAACTAAATAGTAAAGAGGAAATAATAAAAATCCGATCATAAGATGAAAACAGCAGAAAAAGGAAAGGAAGTCACAGTAAGCTTGTACTGTGACTGATCAGTGTGTGTCTGAGAGAGGGAATGATGACACAAATTGTGACTGTTAGGAATGTGACTGTTGCTGTTGCCGTAGATTCTATAGTTACTAAAAGTGTAAATAATTCCACACTTTACCTCCCTTTATTTTGCAAAACAGATAAATCCTTTGGAAAACACTGAGGGGAAGTGAATCCTCCGTGCAGAATCTTTAAGGAGCATTCTAGTAATGCTGTGTAAATTCTAAAGAAACAAGTGATGAAAGGGTTCCTTATACTCACGGGTCCTGGAAAAGGGAGTCACGACATGCCTCTGAAGGGACTCTGTAGGATGACAGTCACCAAGAGAAAGGTTCAGTCAAGAAGGTAGGAAGTTGAATGTAATCACTCTGCAAGGTCTCTTATTAGGAGTAAGAACAGAGCACACATCAAAGGCATGGGGTACTTCAGTGGTGCTTTGGAATGTCCCGAGGTCACAGTCAGGAGGGCAGGATCGGGAGCTTGTGACGGGACATCACACTTTGACTTATAAATTAGTGTGGCTTCTTTGTTAGTCTAGCAGTTTCTTACACACACTTCCCTACCATTTAGCCATCCCCTAGGGGACATAATCCCAATGGAAATGAAAACAGTATGTCCACGCAAAGACCTGCAGACCATAGCAGCTTTATTTGAAACCATTCTAAAGTGGAAGGCATCCCTATGTCCACAGAAATGTAGAAAAAGTGTTATGTATCCATAGTGGACTAGTGCGCAGTGATAAAAAGTTACAAGCTAGTGATATACACAAGAAAACAGATGGAATTATCTTAAAATATCCATGCCATTTGAAAGAAGGCAGATAAAAATGATCATTATATACGATCCAGTTAACACTTTCAGAAAATTAAAATTAACGCTCGGTATGAAGAAACAGGGAGAGCCAGGTTACTGTGAGGAAACTTTCGAAGTTGATGGAAATGTTTTATTGTGGTATAAAACATATTGATATCTGCAGTTTATGCAAATTATACTTCAAGCTTTAGAAATTAATTGGAGGGCTAGGGTTGTAGTTCAGTGGTTTGACCCTGCAGTAGGATTTGGGTTCAATTCCCAGCTTTGCAAAACAAATCAACTAGAGATGGTTTTCAGCTGTGTGATGTTTGTGCCACGTGTAACACTTGCCGGTAATGGGATAGCTCAGCCTCACAAATTCCCCTCCCCTGGTAATGTCCTGAGGGGAAAAGACTCCCCCTCCCCCATGTTAGATGTGGCTGCCAAGGTTCAGGGAGAAACGTGTATCAAGCAATTGAAAAAGGCACTGTGGCTTAGCAAGTTATTTCTTTCCCACCGTGGGAAAAGACAATCCGGTTCCTCCCAATTTTGGCTTTATGTGTTTATTTTTTCTTCCTCTTGTAGTTTAAACCTCCGTGAACAAATGAGGAAAACCCACGCAACCCCACGCCGCGGCCTTACGTCACTGCCACCTGGTGAGAGGAAGCAGCCATTGGCTGGCCGGTGCGGGGGGGGGGGTGGCGTCCTATAAATTGCCCGTGCACGCGGGCGCGCAGCCTTCCTTGCGGCCGGCGGGATGCGGCCTGGACAGCCTCGCGGTACTCGAGGCCTGGCGGCGGCGGCCGGGCCACGTGACTGCCGCCGCGCTCCATACGCCGCCGCCGTGGCGCCGCAGCAGCACGGCGCGCGCAGGCGCAGTGCGGGTGCGGAGGTGCGGAAGCTCGCGCGGTAAGAGCTCGGAGGGCTGGCCTGCGAGGTGGGCGGGCAAGCGGAGCGCCTGGCATGTGGGGCCAGCGGCTCTTCGCTGGGCCGGCTGAGGCGGAAAGTGTGAGGTTAGTCGTAGTCCTGGTGGTGGGGGTGACGGGGGCCGTTTCCGGGGCGCCGTTGTCCGCGCCGCCCGCATTTAGCGTTCAGGGTCGGGGATGAGGCCTGTTCCCCCACCCCGGGCCTCCCGCCGCCCTCGGGCCGCCTGCCCCTGCGAGCTCGACGGCACCCAGCTTCTTCGTGAGTAGACCCACCGTGTGGAGTATTTCTTCCCCTCCTGGCGAATTCTGTGGTTTAACCTTCCAAGCTCCCCCAGAGAGCAAGTGTGGAGGGGCTTCCTTCGCTTCTTCCCCGGCCTCATTTCAAAGTGAGACTCAGGCCCACCATTCGGCCGGCCACCTCTGCTCACAGCCATTACGGTTCCGTAAAGCTACCTTGGCAAGTCTTAAAAACGACTTAAAATAATTCTAGAAAGCCGTTTGTTAAACCATGTGGCAGGATTTCCAAAGTAAACTTTTTTACTTTTAAACCAAGAACACGGCTATGGCTGCACACATCTTTAATTCTAGCACTTGGGAGGCAGAGGCAGGAGGATCTCTGAGTTTGAGGCCGGCCTGGTCTACAGAGCAAGTTCGAGGCCAGCTAAGAATACATAGAGAAACCCTGTCTCGAAGAATCAAACCAAACCAAACCAAACCCCAAACCCCAAACCAAACCCTAGTGATCAGTTTGGAGAAAGTATTTCTCACCAGGTTTTGCTTTAGAGGGTGAAGGCTGTTGATATATACCTTTTGTGTCTTTTCTGAGAAGGAAATAAAATCAGTTGTAATTGAATAGTATGAAATATTACATACTTGTATCATTTTAAGATTCATGAGTGGAAAGTGTGGTTTCTGGTGTGTTGAGATAAAATTGTGAAGAAGTAGACTTTTTTAAAAAATAGCTTTTAGTTATTAAAATATTAGTAATGAAATGCCTTTTGATTAGACAAAATTTGATATATTTCAGTTTTTAATTCCAGGGTATTTTTAAAAAAATAGATGCCAGTCCTAGCCATTTGTAGCATTTCTCTTTGTTTTATTGTGGGAGTCTTTCTCTTGTTTGAGAGGGTATTTTTTATTTTATTTTAATTTTTTTTAAGAACATGGGGGCTAGAGGGCTCAGCAGTTAAAGAGCCCTGGTTGTTTTTCTAGAGGACTGGGGTTCACTTTCCCTCCTACATGCTGAGATTTGGGGGCAGTGTAGTTTTGTTAGAAGTTGAACCTTAGTTCTCTAGAAACACTAACATGGCAGTTTACAACTGGCTGTAACTCCAATCCTAGTGGATCTGATGGAGCCCCCTTCTGGCCTCAGCATCGACTACATGCATGTGGTTCACAGACATACATACATACAGGCAAAACACCCATACATGCTCACACTCACACTTGCTTGCACCCATGCACACAAGCACAAAAATATGCATGTTGTTCCAGAGTATTGATTTATTAAGTGATCAAAATGTGTGAGTTAACTTAAGGTAAATCTGTAAACGTTTGGCTAAAGATAATGATAGGGATAGGCATGATACAGTTCGACATTGAAAACTACAATATATTCAGAATAAATACAAGAAACAATCATGAGAGGCAATTTTTCCTATAGAGTTTGAGTTTTGATAGCCCTACTAGGAAAAACACTTTAAAGAATTTAAACATATGTGGTTTAGATTTTTTTCATTGTTAATAGATATTAAAACCTAATTCAAGGTATTGAATTGTTAGTTTTTCAGGACTTGTCCAAATGGATGAGGACACACATTACAATAAAGGTACTGGATTAAATATTGTTTGGGGGTATAAGAGCGAAAGGATATTAAGTTCTAATTTTTTTTTTTTGTATTGTGATTTTATTTTAGTTGAAGATGTTGTTGGAAGTCATGTAGAAGATGCAGTAACATTTTGGGCCCAGGTAAATAGAAGCTTGGTTGGTTTCTCTTTTCTGTCTACCTTATTCTTTCTTAGTCCAAGCCTTTTCCAACAAAAGCAAAATAAAAACCTAAGAATAAATGTATTTTTGTTTTCATTCTCATTACCTAATTTTGATGAAATCACGTAGCATAAGACACAAATTCAAATGACCACAGCTTGTAGTTTAGTTTTCCCAGGTTGAATAATATGCTTGTAATACAGCTGAATTAAACAAGAAAATTGTCAAGATTGGGACTTCAAAATTATATTCAATAGGGCCAGGAAGGCATGTACTGTTGTATTTGTGAAGTTATAGCCCCATCTAGAGGTCTTTTTTGAAGATTGTTAGACTGTTTCTTGAAAACAAACTTTTTTATTTTGTTTGTTTGTTTTTTTTATTACTCAAAAAACTTGATTAAAAACAAGTTAGCTTTGTGACCTGTGTGTGTGGATTTTCCCCCCGTGTGTGTGTGTGTGTGTGTGTGTGTGTGTGTGCGTGTGTGTGCGTTTAACACATACACATTATTTTTCTTATTTTTATTCTTTTGAGAATTTTATTCAACATATTGTGGTTCATACGTCCTCCAACCCCCCCTCCCCCATTCAAAATAAAGTTTTGTTCATGATCTGGTCATGGACCAGTTTGGAATACAATGGACTAACAGTCTCTGATGACATTGAAGGAATTATAGACATCTCAGAAGAACTTTAAGTCTCACAGCAGCACTTTTCCAAGTTGGCCTAGGTCTAAGTCACTCTCAGAAATTTTGTGTTTTACCTACTTAATTGGTGAACAGTTCCATTGCTGGAGGTTTGGGGTAGCCTAATTTTTACAAATAACATTAATTATATCTAACTTATTAATTAATTTGATTACATATACCATTCATATCTATAAAATAATATTTTAAAATACTTTTCCTGTTTTAATTTTTACATTTTTTATTCTTTGAGAATTTCATACAGTATATTTTGATATTATTATTCCCTAATTCCTGGACCCTCACCCACCTCCCTACCTAAAGAACTTCATGTTCTTTCTCTTTCTTAAAACAAAACAGAAAGCCATGGTATTCAGTTTGTGTTTGATGTCTTAGAAATGCTCTGAGAGGTTTTCTATCACCAGACATTGTGGCCTCATTGAATATTTTTGTGTTTCTATATAAAGCTTGATGTGATGTGTGTGTCTATTGATACTTGATTTTGTGTTGTTGAGACAGCGTGTCACTGCAGAGCCCAGCTGACTTCAAACTCAGGGTCCCCCTGCATTCCTGCCTCTCAGGTGCTGGGGTTACTTACAGGTGTGCAGTGTCACTCCCAGCTTTTATTTAATTTCTTCTACTGTGAAATAAACTCACAGGAAAATTACAAAATCAATATAAAGGCTTTTTGTGTACTTCTCACTCAGCTTCCACAAATACTAATTTCTTGTATAACCACAGCACAGGACAAAAGCCTGGCAGTTAATACTGGCACAGTACTATTAATTGAACTGTTTATAGTCTTTATTTTAAATTTCATTCCCCCATTCCATGATCCATTCTAAGATCCTCATTGTATCTTTAAGAGTCCTCTAACCTTTGTCCTGACTTTGGATGTTTTGGATGTATCTTAGTATTTTTATAGAATATCTTTAATATGGGTTTATTTGGTTATTTCTCATAAATTGTCCAAAATACCCAAAGATAATGTTGTGTCCAGTGTGCATTGATTGTATTGGGGTTCTTGATGTCATGTCTTTTTGGATATATTAACTTTAATCTACTTGGTTTGGTTGTTCACTTAAAAAATAATATTTTTTCTTTTGTAATTAACAAATGCTTTAGAGAAAGATACATTTGATTGACTAGTTTTGTTCTTTTCACTTGTAATTTTGAATTTTTTTTCTTAGTATTGTACTGGACTTTCACTTTCTTTCCTTTCAAATTTCTTTATTCCTGTTGTATTTATTAAGTGTTCCTCTGTACGGAGGAGTCGTTTCTTCTCTGCTACTTAGTTGTTCAATAATTTAGCTTATGTGACTACAGGATATGTCACAGGCAGTAATCCATTGCTGTTATTATTTATTTTTGCTGTTTGAATTCTTCATCTCTGGTCAATGGAACAGGAATTGGCCAAAATACATAGGTTGGTTCCTTGTCTTCTAAACATGTCTTATTCTTCCATTGATCACTTTTTATTTTCTGTAGCTACCAGCCTTGGAATTACCCAGTCTCTAAGGAACTTGCTTAGCATAATTTAATAGTATTTGGCACTTTATTTGAATTCTACATGACCTGAGCTTGTTGCTAGTAAGCTTCATGTGGTTCAATATCAGTTCTTCTGTGAATTCATTTGAATTATGAAAATGATAGCACAAGAATTTGATCTAATTCCCAATGTTCTAAATCCTTTAAGTGTTATTCCTTAGTAGGCCCCTCAGGTATTATATATAATACCATCGGGATTTATTGAATCTCATGTTTTCTTCTTAGAATGTTAGTAGAAATAAGGATATTATGAAGATCGGTTGCTCACTATCTGAAGTTTGTCCTCATGCTAATTCAGTTTTTGGGAATCTTGATCCTAAGAAGGTAAGCTTTATTCCTGGATATAATCATTTCATCTTGCATGTCTACTATTCTACATTTTAGAATTTATAGATTTTGGAATTTGGAGCCTATTGAACAGAAAAGACAGATTTTTAGAATTTCTATAAACTATAGTTATAGCAGGTTTATTAAAGATAACTATGAACAGAAATTATGATATAAACTAAATATGGAAGACTCTTGATCAAGTGTCGGGGGTCTAGTGCATGTTCAGTGAGACATCTACCAATAGAGCTGCATCTTAACCCTCTATATTGGTGTAAGTCTTTTGTCTTATATATGTATGACTAATATTTGTTCCTAGTCTGTGGCTAACTTGATTACCTTCTGGGTATCATTTGAAATCTTACCTATATTAATATTTTCTTTTTTGGTATGTGATTTCTCTTTCCCTCTTCAATTCTTCACTTAGATATGGGAGAATGGGGGAGGAAGGAGAAGAGAGGAAGAGAAGGGAATCAGAGGGAGAGGGAAGGCAAGGGAGATAGATAGATGGAGATAGAGAAATAGAGATAGATACACACACACACACACACACACACACACACACACACACACACAGAGAGAGAGAGAGAGAGAGAGAGAGAGAGAGAGAGAGAGAGAGAGAGAGAATTGCCTGTGCTTATGGAGGCCAGAGAATGGGTGTGTCTTTTTCTATTGCTTTCCACTTCACTTCTTTTGAGACAGGGTATGCCATTGAAGCTGGGGCTCAATTGTTTTGGCTGAGCTTGCTGGTTGCTTTCATTATTTCCTCCTAAGAAGCATTTTAGACTAGTCTTTTTCTTAGTGGGGCTTCTGCAACAAGACATTATAATATCATACTATTGATAAATTGTGTATGTTGCCAGGAAGGGTGGGATTTAGGAGATCCATGAACCATTGTAGTAACTAAGCTTTCCCTTGTATGTTATTCTTCCAAATCTACTTTTTGTTCCCATGGAGACAATACTGCCTCCACTGAGAATGTGTGTTTTTAGGTGGTTATCACTCTGGAGTGACTTTTGTGTCTTACACTAACACTTTTAGGAGACAGTTGATAGTGGAAGGAGATTGCTTTTGGTTGTCATAACTGGAAGTGGTGCTATAAGTTTCTAATGGGTGATGCCAAAAGGAATGATGGATGGCAAACACCCTTTACAGCTCTTCACCTCCAAATAAAGAACCATTCAGTCACAAATGCCAGTAGAGCTGAGGCAGCAGAACTCATAATTTTTGTTTTTTTTTATTAAACATCATTAAACTAAAGTATAAATTTGGTATTTAATAATACTATCTAATTATCAGTTAATCATGCAGCAGAAAGCATTTGATTTTCTTGTTGCTTGATTAAACAGTGATTCAAGAGGCAGCGATAAACGAAAAGAGAACTTTACTTATTGGCCAAAAAATGGAGAAATGGAATCTCTGCTTACAGTTTAGCCTCACAGCTTCGGGGAACTGAGGAGTTACAGTATAGAAGTAATGATGAAAAGAGACAGGAAAAGTATTTGTCTTTACTGAGAATAGGCATAAATCTTTGAAGAACTTGGGTGCTACACCTTCCTGTGTCTTCTGTAGTCTGATATTTTCACACATAACCAAAATGTTAAAATCTAAATGACACAGAGATGCCAAGCCTTTCATTTTGGTTCCAATCTCGAATTAGACATCTGTAGGCCCAATAGAGAATCAGTGCTTTCATCAGAAGCAGCCTTCCAAGTCCTTGACAAGTGACTGTTACTTATACTCATACAGCAGAGACGAATGCACAGCAAAGCTGATAATGCATTGGCCTCCAAAAGTTAACTAAGAACACAGAAACGAGAGAGTTTTAATTTTTTTCTTGGCAAAAGTGTTTCTAATGTCCTTATATAAAGTAAAAAGTCTAAAAATCATTCTTGACTCATAGAAAATGCAGATTCCACCAGGTTCAGGATTAGACTTAAATAGAATATTCTTGACATGTTTATGTATAAAAATATTTTACTTGTTTTTTTAGACATTAGAACAATCAGATATGGGGGGCTGGAGAGATGGCTCAGCAGTTAAGAGCTCTGCTCTTGCAGAGATCCTGAGTTAATTCCTAGCAACCATATGGTGGCTCACAACCATCTGTAATGAGACCTGCTGTCCTCTTCTGGCCTGCAGGCATATGTGCAGACAGAATACAGTATACATTATAAATAAATAAATAAACAAATAAAAAAACCCCAGTAAGATGCTTTTTAAAAAATTTAAAATACCTTTTTAAAAATTTATTTTTAACTTATTTTTTTTAACTGGTGTTTCTTTTCTCTTTTGGAATATCTTATTTATTGTTTGACAATTTCATATATGTGTACAATATATCTTGATCCTGTCTAACCCCAAATCCCTTCACCCATTCCTCCCAGACACCCTATAATAACTTCCCTCCAATTTTTATGCTTTTTCTCTCTGTATTTTTTTGTAACTCACTGAGCCCAATTAGTGCTCCCTTCTAGAATGTGGACTGATCATGGCTAAGTCTGATGCCTGTAATTGCTGGAGTGAGTTTGGGAATGCATGGGCCATGTTATGTCCAGGAGAGTGCATTTTCCAGCATTTGTTCTCATCCTTCAACTTTTATAGTCTTTCTACCCTCCCTTCCACGATATTCTCTGTGCTTAGAGGTTGATATAGATCTTCCATCTAGTAAGTGACACAGTAGTCACTTACCCTTAGCACTTGAACTAATAAAGAGTTGCTGTATTAAATGCTGCCCATTGCAGAAACAGCTTCTCTAGCCAAGGTTGAAAGCAGCACTGATCTGTTGGTATAAAGTAAGTTGTCTTAGTGTGTTTTCCATTGCTATGTCAAATACCGTGACCAAAGGCAACTTGGGAAGGAAAGTTTATTTCACCTTGCGAATTGTAGTTCATCACATCAAGGGAGGTCAGGGCAGAAACCCAAGACAGGGACTGAAGCAGAGTCTGTGGAGGAACACTGCTTTCTGGCTTGCTCAATCTACTTTGTTACACAGCTCAGGACTACCTGCCCAGGGGTGGCCTCATGTACAGTGAGCTCACAGGTTTGCTCACAGGCCAGTCTGGTGGGGGCATTTTCGCAGTTGAGCTTCCCTCTTTCAGAATAACTCTAGCTTGTATCAAGGTGATAAGCTAATCAGGCCATACATATTTAGAAAGCAGTTTGACAGCATTACCACTTAGCAAAACAGCAGGAGTGGGTTCTCCCCTATAGCCTATGACCTTCCAAGTTATGGGCTTTTGACCAGGTTAACAGTGCCAGACATGAACACCCTCCTATGGAGTGGGTCTCAGATCCAGTCAGAAAATGGTTGGTTAGTACCACTGTTGCACCTTGCCTGGTAGGACAACGTTGTAGTATTCAGGGTTTACTTCTGGGTAGTGCCATGAATGACTTTTCTTACCCAGTGCAGTGTAGCACACTATATAGCACTATGAAAGATAACAAGCAGGGAGAAGTTTTCAGATACATTGCAGTTTGGTTTCTCTATGTCTTACAACCAAGGTACTAGTTATGATGAGCCAAGAGCAGTTGCAGTACCCTCTGCTTTTTTGGGATTTCCTTGACTGATTAGTCATAGGGAGTTGATTTATGTATATTAAGCTATTCCTTCATCTCTGGAATAAAGACAGCCTGGTTGTGGTAGATGATCTTTTTGATGTGCTTTTATATTTAATTTGCAGGTATTTTGTTGAGAAATTTTTTTGTGTGTAATTTTATCATGGAAATCTCTAATTTTCTTTTTGTTGTTATTGTGTCTTTATTTGCTTTTTGGTATCAGGGTAATGGTAGCTTCATAAAAAGAATTGGGTGATGTTACTTTTTTCTTTAATGGTAAGATTTGTGAAGAATTAGTGGTAGTTCTTCCTTGAAGGTTTGGTAAAATTCACCAGTGAATCCATCTGGGCCTGGAATTCTTTCAGTTAGGAAATTTGAAATTTATTGCTTCAGACTCACTATTTGTTATAGATAGGAAAGTTCAAATTACTGCTTCAGGTTCACTTTGACTTAATTTGTTAGGTCATTTGCATCTAGGAATTTATGAGTTTCTTTTAGCATTTCTGACTTTGTGAATGTATGTTTTCAAGGTAAGACCTAATGATTTTCTGATTTCATTGGTAGCTGCTGTAATCAATTGAGGTCTCTTTTTCTTTTGGGTAGTTTGACTAAGGGTTTGTCTGTTTTATTATCTTTTCAAAGAACCAGGTATTTGTTTGATTCTTTGTATTTTTCCTCATTATATTCTGTTTAATGATTTATTTTCACTTACTGAATTTTGATTTGATGTGTTTGTGCAAACAGGCCCCCTCAGCACACAGGCTAGAGAAAAGCATCATTCTCCAGGCACAGGTATTTTTAACAGCAAAACCCACAAACTTAAGGAGGGGCTGTGACCCTCTGACCATTGAGTATGTGACCAGAGTCATGGGCTCTAGCATGCTCTTATCGTTTTAGATGGTCTCGCTATTTAGGGTGCGCTAATCAATCTTGCCTAAGTAAACAGGAGTTGCAGCTATCTCTTTGTTTCTCTAGGACCCTGCTGACACATTGACTGGAGGGGCAGTTTGTTCCCCCTTGAGTTACCTGTGGGAGGGTGACCTTCTTGGTATCTGGCTATCTTAGGGCTTTGTAAGGCAGAGGTTGCAGGTGGTTAGCAAATTCCAGGAACTAAGTCACAGTGGCCTTGGTCAGCTTTCTGGGTCAGACTGCCCTGCATTCCAATTATTTGGGCTCCATTTCATTTCTTTTCTAGTTTAAGTCTTTCATGACTTTTCATAGAGTTTTTTTAAATTTGACTTGTTACGTTTTTATTTTAAACATTGGTTTCCCCCCATATTTCTCTTTGTTCAATTTCTTCTTCCTATCTTATCTAGCCTTTCTTATTTCATTTAGCTGGTTTTTTTTCCCTCAATCATGAGCTTGTTTTCTTTGATTTCCTTGGATAAAATTACAATCAGTCTTTTGAGTTCTTTGTGATTGCATTTAATTCATTCTTGTTAGATACCGTTGTTGTAGCATTAGTAAAATTTGGAGGAATTAAATTGTCTTTGTGTGTTTCTTATGTCACTGTGTTGGAATTTATGCATGTAGTGTTATTCATTTGGTAAAAATTTTTTATCAGGTGTATTCTTTCAGTTAAAGTATTAGCAATGTTTTTGTGAGACTTGGATGTGGTAGAGTTGACTGTGTAGTTCAGAAAATAGTTCCCCAGTTAGGAGCTCAGCATGCTAGGTGTAAAATTATCTATTACTTCCTTAGCAAGATATAAACTTTGAGATCAACCACAGCTACTTGCTATTATCATTATGGAGATACTATACTAACCAGTTAATGATAGTGGTCCCTTTGGCTTCCATAACTGCTATAGGATAAGTAATAAATAAGGGTAGTATGGAGTGATTCAGTTAGATTTTAGTTAATAAAATTAATAATGGTAGTGAGATAGATTAGTTAAGGATAAGGATTAATTATTTGTGTTAGTTAGGGTTTCTATTGCTGTACTGAAACACCATGACCAAAAAGAAAGTTGGGGAGGACAGGGTTTTTTTCTGCTTGTACTTCCATATTCATCATTGAAGGAAGTAAGGACAAGAACTCAAACAGGGCAAGGACTCAGAGGCAGGAGCTGATACAGAAACCATGGAGGAGTGCTGCTTAGTGGTTTGCTCCTCATGACTTTCTCTGTCTGCTTTCATACAGAACCTAGGACCACTAGCCCAGGATGGCACCACCCACAATGAGCTGCGCCCCCCCCATCAGTCACTAGTTAAGAAAATGCTCTATGTGGCCCACATCCTGATTTTATGGCAGTGATTCTCAGTGGTTTGTGACTCCTTTGGGGGTCAAATGACCCTTTGACAGGGGTTACCTAAGATAATTGGAAATATCAGATATTTAATTATGATTCATAATAGTAGCAAATTAAGTCATGAGGTAGCAATGAAAGTAATTTTGCCACTGGGTGTCACCACAGCATAAGGAACTTTATTAAAGGGTCACAGCATTAGGAAGGTTGAGAACCACTGTCATATGGAGACATTTTCTCAGTTGAGGTTCCCTCCTCCAGATGACTACAGTTTGAGCAAGTTGACAGTCTATCCACCACAGTATTAGATTTATTTAGAAAAGAAAAACAGTCAAGGTGTATACAGTAACGAGGAAGTGAAGTACTATTAGGTCCATAGATAATAAGAGCTGTTATATTTATGAAATATTGTAATTAAGAAGTAAAGACAAGAGGCGATAGAGATGAAAGGGAGATGTAGGAATAAGAGGAGGTGTTATATGAGATGTGGAAGGAAAGTGTAATAGAGAATACTTTATTTTGGACTGGTGGACAACAGTCCTGAAACCTACTTAATTATATGAACAACAACAACAAATCAAGCAACATACAAGCAAGAATGGAGATTAAATAATAATCAGAAATAAAAAAAATACTTAACGGAGAATTGCTGACACGGCTATGCAGAGTTGAAAGGTGATGTCATTTGATTCTTCTGGCAGACTCCTAGGTGTGTGAGGAGCAAGTAGGAACTGTTGGTCTCTGCAGCCTTCTTGGTTCTGGCATGTAGGGGAGGAGAGGTTGTAAGACCTTTCATGGTGGTCACCTTGGATTCTTCCATGGCCTTTTTCTTGTCCTGCAGGCTGCCCTAATATTTAATTTAGTTCTTTGACAATTACATATATACATTTATAATGCATTCTGGTCCCTATCTCTCTATACTATCCCTATTATCCTCTCTCCTAACTGTGCCTTTCCTAGATTCATGATTTTTGCTTTTGTTTTGTGGCAGTTAGTTTAACCAGGGAAATCTGTGTGAGCATAGAGGCCCAGTGGGTTTACTAGTAGTACACTGAACAGCAGTGACTTCCTCGATAGAACCAGAGAGGTTGTTCCGTAATGACACAGGGTTTCCTGAGCCTCTCCTTAATGTATGCCTGGCTGTTGATGGGACTGTGCTTATACAGTCATGTGGTTATTTTAAGTGCTTAATTGTGATAGCTTTCCCAGAAGACCAAGAAGGTGGCCTTTTTTTTTTTAAATTTATTTTTTGAGAAGTAGACTAGTATAATGGACTCTAAAGTCAGAAGTTTGAATCTTGGTTCTCCTGAAAATGAGACTATGACTTTGGATACGTAGAGGTATAAACAAAGTACCTGCCTCACAGGTATGTTTGGAGGATTTGGTAAGTTATTGTATTCATTAACACACGGTAGTGCATGATGCTAACTTATATCCTGACCTATTTAGTGTGCTTTTCATTAAAATGAAAAATGTTTCTTTTTCTTCCACAGATTTATGGTGGATTGTTTTCTGAAGATAAGTGTTGGTACAGATGCAAAGTGCTAAAAACCATCAGTGATGATAAGGCAGGAAATATGTATCCATATTTTTGGGCTTAAGGAATGTTTACTTTGGTTCCATAAATTTTTAAAAATGTAGTTTTAATTTTTTGCAATTTTTAATTTTTGTGTGTGGGTATATATATGTATGTGGGCACAAGAGTGACACAGTGCATAACATTTGTGAGGCTTGAGGACAACCTGAGGGAGTTGGTTCTCTCCTACCACCATCTGGGTCCTGGGATTGAACTCTGGTCATCAGCATTCTCCCCTACTAAGCTGTCTTGCTGGCTTTTGCTTCTGAAACTTGATGCTTATTGAGTCTATTATTACTTGTTTATAGTGATAATGTCAGTTCAATAAACTTAAATTTATGAAAAACGTTTTTTTTTTCTGGCGAATTTAAAGAAGTAATTTCTTCTGAATTTAAATTTCTGGTAAATCATCAGGTTGTCTAAAAATAGATAACATAGGACTGGAGAGATGGCACAGGGGTTAAAAGCACTGTGCATTCTTCCTGAAGACCTGGGTTCAATTTCCAGTACCCATATCAGGGCTTACAACCATCTGTAATTCAGTGCCAGGGCAATGCCCTTGTCTGGCCTCTTTAGGCAGCATGGACATACGTGGTACACATAATACATATCAACAAAATACAATAAACATAAATAATAATAAAATAAGAGAATTCAAAGCTAGAAGATAAATTTTGTGGGTTATTTTTGTTGATTATTTGGCTCTTTATGCCTTATGTCTTTATGGTTCATGATAGTAACTTTTAATCTTCATCTTATGAAGATTGATGAATGGAAAAAGAAAATTTATTTGATCTTGAAGTTACATATATTGTATTTGGTGTCAAATGTAGTTGACAATGATAATTTGTTTTTCACCTCTAATCTTTAAATTGATAAATTCTTTTTTTGTCAAGTAGTTTTATTTCTTACATTGAAAGGTTGTGGAAGATTTATTTACATATTTTTATTTCATAATTTCTTGCATATGTAAAATGTACTTTGATAATATTCATTTCTCCCTATTATCCTTCTTATTCTCTTCCCATTCATGCCAACCCCCCTTTTTTCCCTCCCTTCAAGCCCTCCTCCTAAAGGAGATGAGATTATATGCAGAGCTGTTTGGGGGCAAGTGTACATTGTGGGATCATGGAAACAGTTCTGCAGGTGTTCCTTAAATGGTTTTCTATTTTCTAGACCTCAATGTATTTCATATTGTATATGTTTGGTAAATATTTTTCTGGATAAAATGCTAAGTTGAAAAGTTTAATGATTTATGTGATTGGTTTATGTTTTTAAAATGTCATTTAATATTGCTATAGATTGTTTTATCTTTGTGAAACTAACTTTTCTAATATAACTTTTCTCATAATTTAACAGTTGAAGACTATTTTGCATTTGCTTTTTGAGTTGACTAAGATTTTAAATTAAGGCATGAGATGATGATTGACTTTGTAATATACTTTTAGAAAGTTTTTAAAAATTAAAAAAAAAATATGTGAATGGGAGCTCTCTCTGCTTGTATGTATGTGTGCCATGTGTGCAGTGCCTACCGAGGTTAGAAAAAGGTGTTGGATTCCTTGGAACTGGAGTTACAGGTGGTTGTGAGCCACTGTGTGGAGGCTAGGAAGAACAGCCAGTGTTCTTAATCACTAAGCTAATTCTACAGCTTTCAGAAAGATTTAAAAAAAAAAAAAAACCCAAACCAAACCAACCAACCAACAGACAAAAACCAAACCAAACCAAACCAAACAAACAAACAAACAAAAAAACAAAAAACAGATACAAGGTTGAAATAAGAGTGAATTTGGTCAGTTTCAAGGCCTAGTCAGAGTGGGTTTAATTTTGTTAAAGAAAAATTCTTTCCTGAGGGAAAATAGGCTTTATTGTTTTCAATTTGAATTTAAGAATGTAGATCTGTTTTAATATTAAGAGATTAGGAAGGATCACAATGCTGAATGCCCTTATTTGTATAAAAATACCAGTGATTAAAAAAGACAAATGACAAATGATATTATTGGAAATAAGTCCCAAATGCAGAATTTTCTTTATTTTGAGGTTGTCATTAGAGGTGTTTCTGATGGCATTTGTTATCTGAGGTGATGTTTATAGGTCTTAACAGATTTGTAATCTAGGTTCAGTACTACTGTTTGCTTTCAATTTTTTCTAGTGCTTGGTGAGGTACATTGACTATGGAAATACTGAAATTCTAAACCGATCTGATATAGTAGAAATTCCCCCGGAGTTGCAATTTTCTAGTATTGCCAAGAAGTATAGACTTTGGGGACTACAGATTCCTTCTGGCCAAGAAGTTACCCAGTTTGATCAGGCAAGTCACACATTTAAATACTTCTGTATTTAATGTATTATACTTGAAACTATATACTTGAAAGCAAATGCACTATAAATGTCATTAGCTTTGTTTAATGTAAAAGCTTGTATATTTTGATGGAAAATAGGAATGATAAAAAATTCAGTTATGATGCAGTTCATGATAGAACACTTACTTACTTAGTATGATCAGACCCTGGGATTTATCCCTGGTATTTACCAAATAGACAGATGACCATAAACATACAAAAATTAAAAATTATGTTTTTGTTCTCATATTTGTTAGGTAATCACTTAATGATCAAATAAGTGATTTTATATATGTAAGTAAATAAAACAAATGTGTGTAGTTTCTTCTGTAAAAATTTAAAGGGATTGTATTTTATATGATAAAAATTCTGTTAACACAGTTTGGTTTGCTTTTGTTTTGGCAGCATGGGGATTGAATCTAGAGTACACCTCAATGATCTTTAACCCTGTCCATAAATTATCAATAGTTTGAAATGTTGGTATTACAAATAATCAGATTTATGTTTTAGGCAATGTGACAGTTTTAAATGTAGTTGGACACAAACTAGAATAACTTGGGAAGAGAGTCTCAATTGAAGGATTATCTAGATCAAGTTGGCCTGTGGGCATGTATATGAGAGCCTGTTTTGATTGCTTGACATAGGAAAGCTCAAATCCATGTGGACAGTACCATTCCTTGGCCAGGGTCTCTTGAATGATGTAGTACAGAATATAGCCAGATGAGAAGAGAAAGTAGGCAGCATGGGTATATTTGTTTCTACTTTTAGTCATGGATGTGGTGTGGCGGCTGTTTCAGCCTCAGCAACTTCTCTGCAGTGATGCATATAACTTGGAATTTTTATATTGTTTTCCTGGGAGTTGCAATACATATATATCTACTCATGCCAGATGGGGATCCCATGACAGACCAAAGTATGGATTCCACCAAACTTAAACTTGATGAAACAGCGAATTTTATTGGGGGTACTTACAGGAGTAGAAATGGCTCAAAGACAGCTGAATTATTGAAGTCCACTCCAGTGTGGGTGACACCTCACAAAACTAGGAACCTGAGACACACTGCACAGCAAGTCTGCAGGCAGATCCACAGGTTAGAGAGTGTCCTTTTAGGTGCCTCTGTGGGTTTAACCCTCGTTGAGTCAGCTAGGCTGGTTTTTGATGCTTTTAGCACCTGTTTGGGTGTCAGAGTCTATTTTGCAGCTTTTCCTCTCTGAGAGTCCCTTTGTAGCTGAGCTTGTCTCAGTCTTTGTGGCAGCTCATCTCATCTTAGTCTTCTTGCAGTCCAGCTTCCTCTTCTGAGGAGTTTTTATTGCTTGCAGTTTTTATTGCTTACTCTGGCCAGTTTCAGGGACTTAAGCTATTTTAAGTTATTTTTCTACTTAAGGACCTTCTTCTTGAAGAATGGAATGCTTCAATCTCCCAGGAAATTGTTACACAGTACTCCACCCCTTCCTCCTGCTCTTAACATTCTTTTTGCCCCCTTTCGCAATGATCCTGAGCCTTGGAGGGTTTGCCTATAGATGTCCATGGTTAAGAAATAGGCCACCATCTCACAGTAGCAGTTACTTGAATTCAAGAGCTTCCCCAATGGTTATGAGTTGAGACTGATAACAGCAATGATCTATGGGCATAAGTACACATGTTTAGAAGATGGTTTTACAGGTGCATCACATCTATCTAGAAAACCCATAGAAATTGCTTCTGAATTGGGACTTAATGACTTCCCAAGCCATAGGTTTTTGTACTGGCTTACAGTACCAAACATGAATTCCCTCCTGAGAATGGGCCTGAAATCCAATCCAGAGGTTGTTGGTCTCACCCATGATAGCAGAGCCATTGTTACACAAGTAGACACATCCTGCCCAGCATGTTGGTATTTTAGCACACATAGTCCATGGCCAAACAGGAATATTGGTGACAGTTTTCCACCAGCAGTGGAAATGGCCTGCTCTGACAGTACAGAAGCCAGATAGCAGGCTGGGAGTTTCCAGTTCAGTCCCAGATTAATTTCTCCATGTTCTACAGTGAAATCATATACCCACATTTAATATCTTTAGCAGTAGAATCTTACCATCTAGTCTTGGCATACAACCAATAGAAGTAGCAAGGTTTTGGTTTTTTTGATTTGTAGGTTCTTAGGTGCTTCCCTGGCCAGCAGCTCACAGGAAGTTAGCACACTACTGGCACTGGGGTTTTTATTTAATAACCTTAGGGTCTCTGGTTTGATGTTTTTATGCATGTAGGGTACCTTTTGGATTTTAAAAAATTAACCCAGTGCCAGTAGATAGAAGTTCCATTTTACTTCGTTGTCTCTCCAGTGGCTTTCCAAAATTTCAAAGTACTTAGAGGTTAGCACTATGTTATCTATAGAGTGAGACCTTTCCCAGAAGATGAGTAGGAGGACAAGGCAACATCTTGAATTACTGTCTCGTAACAAATAGTGGGGTTACAAAGATAACTTTGGTGAAACACTCTGAGAGATTGTTGTCATTGTTTCTCAGAAAGTGTCAGGTGATCCAGATGCTCACAACTAAGAAGACAGAAAAGTTGAACATAAGCAAGCTCTAATACAGCATAGAAAGATTTCATCCATTTATATCATTTGTTTCCTCCACAAATGAGTGTTTGGTACACATGAACAGGAGGTGCTGATTTAACTAATTTTCTGCTATGTTCACTCCTCTCTGACTTGTTAACATTTTTACATACCTTGGAGCTCTTTCTGGGAGCCTCCCTACATTTCCCCACACCTGACAAACTCAGTGGGTCTGACTTTATCTGCTCAGATGTACTTAGGGTCAAAGGTGAATGTGGCTCTGCAATACCTGCTGACTCCCTGGGTCAGAGTGGCTTGCCCATTCACCATACCTGGCTGTTGGGGGAGTTCCTGACTGGGCAAACCATCTCTTCCCTTAGCATAATCCTTTGCTGGAGGGAAATGTGGCCTCCTTAGTCTCAGGGATTACTACCCTGGGGCAGGCTTGATCTCCTTCAAGGATGCCCTCTGAACTGATTCTCAGACAGAAGCTTCTCAGCACACATTGTGGCTTCTATCAGCGTTTTCCTTAGGAACTCCAGCTCAGTTCAAATCCTGTCACATTTGTCCCCGAGAAACCCAGACAGACTCCTACCTCTGCTTGACCATGTCATTGTCTCCTCTAGGTTGCTCTACCACTTTGTGAACTGTCTCTACATGTTGGTCTGAATCACTGAGATCTGCCAAAGCCTTTCCTACTTTATAAGAGTCTTGACTCACCAGAGGACTGGGCAAAGGCACTAAAGCTGCATACTAGTGTTGAGCTCCTTGCAGGCTCAGCCTTTTCTTTAACTCCTCTGTGAACATAGTTTTATTTGACCCAATGAACTGAGTTCAAACACAGCTTCCCTAGTTTCCTCAATGGCGTCCATTCCTCCTCTGTGACCCTCTAGTTTCTGATACTT
This sequence comes from Phodopus roborovskii, assembly GCF_943737965.1. Taxonomy (NCBI): domain Eukaryota; kingdom Metazoa; phylum Chordata; class Mammalia; order Rodentia; family Cricetidae; genus Phodopus; species Phodopus roborovskii. The sequence goes on along the minus strand of NW_026126571.1, from coordinate 25,398,258 downwards.
ATGGGGACTTCAGATGGACATAACCAAGCGTTGTTAATGTCTTTGTTAAGCCAGTCTATTAGGAATTGATTTTCTTTATACTGTCTCAGTTTATGCAGCCTTTGCCCTAAGGAGAGATGGGAAGTTAATGACTCAGTTTTCTTGCCAGTACACCTAACTTGTATTTATAAACTGTGTGCTTGAAAAATATGTAAAGCCTATGTTTCTTTTAATAAAAATACTTTGTCCCCTCACCAATTCCCCTTTCTCTCTCTCTTTCTCTCTCTCTGGAACCCTCCTTCCCAATACATCATCCTTTTCTCTTTAAGAAAAAACAACTCATAACCTACCGAGATTATTTAAGATTGCCTGCATATGTGTTAGTGCGGGGTTATTTACTGGATCATGGCTACACTTGAGAAGAAAAATGCCTCTCTCACCTCCAGCAGCCACCAACTGCTAATGCTTGTCAGCTAGAGTGGGGCCTCCTTTGCTACTCCCCGTTCATAGTGGGGTATTGTTGGGGTTAACTTGTGCAGGTCATATGAAGCAGAGGGTACTGAGTTCATGAGTGCAAGGGTCATGTCAGATCCAGAAGACAGTTTTGTTCATCATAGTCTGGTTTTTTACACTCTTTTTGCATGCTCTTCTGTTCATGTGCTTCCACCAATTTTGAGACTCGGCTTTAAATGCTGTATTCACTGTAAAAATCAGCTTATCTGAACAAGGTTGAGAGCCTTACTAAACCTATGGATACAAACATAATATTTAGAAGTCAGTTTCACATGTCCATTTAGCAGAACAACAGCAGTAAATTCCCCTCTAGGACCAGTGACTCCCCTGCCCCCTTGTCTTTTAAAAAATAGTGATGATTGGTAATCTTTTAGCATATATAATTTGCATCACTTCTGATCCTTTAGATGTATTCTTCTAGGCCTAAGTGTTCTTAGTCTGTTGATAAATTGAACCACAGATCAAATATGCACCAGGGATACATCCTAGTTCCACTGTCAGAGGTCCCTTAGACTGCCCAGGCCTTCTAACAGAACCACATTCAGGGGGTCTGAGTCGGTCCAATGCTGGTTTTCCAGTTATCAATCTGGGCCCATGAGCTCCCTCTTGTTCAGGTCAGCCGTCTCTGTAGGTTTCTGTAGTCTGACCCCTTTGCTTATCATTCCTCCCTCACTGCAACTAGATTCCAGGAGTTTGGCTCAGTGTTTAGCTGTGGGTGTCTGCTTCTGTTTCCATCAGCTACTAGATGCCCTCTAGGATGACATAGTTATCAATCTCATTATCAGGGAAGGGCATTTAAGGTAACTTTTCCACTGTTGCTCAGATTGTTAGTTGGGGTCATCCTTGTAGGTCTCTGGACATTTCTCTAGAGTCAGTTTTCTCTTTAAACCTATTATGGCTCCCTTTATTATGGTTCTCTCTCTCTCTCTCTCTCTCTCTCTCTCTCTCTCTCTCTCTCTCTCTCTCTCTCTTTTGCTCTTGTCAATTCATCCCCTAACTCAACCTTCCTAGTCCCACATGTTTTCCTCTCCTTCCCTCCTCTTTCTCCTAACTCCTTTTTCCAATCACTGCCCACCCACTCCCAATATGCTCAGGAGATCTTGTTCCTTTCCTCTTCTGTGAGGGACCTTGTATAAATTTCTTAGGTTCCTCCTTATATTCCTAGTTTCTCTGGAGGTGTGGATTATAGGCTGGTGATTCTTTACTGTATGTCTAAAATCCATATATGAGTGAGTACATACCATGTTCCTCTTTTTGTGACTGGATTACCTCACTCAGGATGTTTCTTCAAGTGCCATCCATTTGCCTGCAAATGTCAAGATTACATTGTTTTTTTTTTCCCACAGAGTAGTATTCCATTGTGTAAATATGCCACATCTTCTTTATCCATCCTTCTGTTGAGGGGCATCCAGGTTGCTTCCAGGTTCTTGATATTACAAACAATGCTGCTATGAACATAGTTGAACAGATGTCTTTGTTGCATGGATGTGGATCATTTGGGTGTATGCCTAAGAGTGGGATTTCCATGTCCTGTGGTAGACTTGATTCCCATTTTCCTGAGGAACAGCCATACTGAACTCCAAAATGGCTGTAGGAGTTTGTATTCCCACCAGCAGTGGAGGAGTGTTCCCCTTTCTCCATATCCTCTCCAGCATAAGCTGTCATTGGTGTTTCTAATTTTAGCCATTCTGACAGGAGTAAGATGGTATCTCAGAGTTGTTTTGATTTGTATTTGATTGCTAAGGATGTTGAACACTTTAATTGTCTTTCAGCCATTTTGGATTCCTCTATTGAGAATTCTTTCTTCAGTTCTGTACTCCACTTTTTAATAGGATTATTTGGTGTTTTGGTTATTAGTTTCTTGAGTTCTTTGTATATTTTGGAGATCAGCTCTCTGTCAGGTGTGGGGTTGGTGAAGATATTTTCCCAGTCTGTGGGCTACCATTTGGTCTTGTCAACTGTGTCCTTTGCCTTACAGAAGCTTCTAAGTTTGAAGAGGTCCCATTTATAAATTGTTGATCTCAGTGTCTGTGCTACTGGAGTTATGTTCAGGAAGTGGTATTTTATACCAATTTTTTCAAGGGTACCTCCTACTTTCTCTTCTAAGAGGTTCAGTGTTGCTGAATTTATGTTGATGTCTTTGATCCATTTGAACTTAAGTTTTGTGCATGGCAATAGACATGGGTCTATCTGCAGTCTTCTGTACAACATCATCCAGTTGTGCCAGCACCATTTGTTGAAGATGCTTTCCTCCTCCCATTGTATACTTTTAGCTGTTTTGTCAAAAATCAGGTGTTTGTAGGTGTGTGGGTAAATATCAGGATTTTCAATTTGATTCCATTGGTCTACCTGTCTATTTTTGTGTGAATATCAAGCTGTTTTCAGGACTCCTCAGCAAAGCAGGAAATTTTAAACTGTCCCACCTATGTTGGCAGTTTGTCAGTCATTTTTCTCTGTGTCTTGCAGAATGTCTGCCTGGCAGATTCTTCCATGAAGCAGGAACCCTGTAGCAATGCCCATCTTGTATCAGCAGTCACTTTCCTGTGGGTCCTGCTTGTCCAGTTTATACAGCATAAAATCAAACAGTCCAGATAAGGGCAGTATCTTGCCCAAATGGCTAGTCTTGCCATAATGAAAGCAAACTCCATAATGAGTTTCTTTGATGTCCATCTTCCTTTCTGATGCAAGTGGTGTTGCTAGGAGCAGTTGTGCCTCACTGTTAAGAAAAACCCTAAACCATTTTAAATGCTATATTCTGTAGGTCTTTGAAAGGTTTGAAGATTGCCTATCCATCTCAAATACATCTTGAAAACCTAACTAACTTAACTCTAAGTTTTGACTATCATAGGTAACTAGCTGTCATCTATGCTAAAGTATACATTACATTTCTAAATGAGCTGTATAAACACAATACCTAAACAAAAGGAGAAATATACATATCCCAAAATTGACCATTTGTATCAGTAAATGAAAATCCATTCCAAAACAAAGTATTCATATCTATACCACAATCTGCTTTTTACCTTTAAAGAGATTGGTTGTGGTCATTAACCATTTAAACCAACCCTATATAAATGAAAACAAACATTTATAAACAACATTTGGGGATTTGGGCATTGTTCTTTCCAAACTGCTTCCTACTGGTAGGGGGTGCTGTCATGGGGATCCTAAGACGTAGAAATCCTGGTTGCAGTGGTCTTCAAGGCTGCCTTGTCTCATGGACATTGCTTTAGGGGTCTCGTTTGATCAAACCTTGTTAGTCTGGAAGGAATCCACAGATTTTCATTTTCTGTGGAAACAAAAATAGAAATCCTTTTCCCCAGTAACCTGTCCTTGAACTTAAATTTTGGAGTCAAAGCATTTTCAAATTACATAAATTGGATTAATTTAGCAACATTTATTTTAACAGTTGTTGCTATTTCCTCAGTAGTCACACAGACAGACAACAGAACAGCATATAGTATCCAGACGCTTTTTGTGCTTTTCATCTTTTTTGTGGCTTTTTTATTACTCTATTTCTTTTATTTCTATTTTTTATTTGTTGATACAGGGTTTCTCTGTGTAACTTCTATCTGTCCTGGAATTAACTTTGTATACCAGGGTCGCTTTGAAATCACAGAGATCTGTTTGCCTCTGCCTCCCGAGTGCTGGAATTAAAGGTGTATGCTACCATACCCAGCTACTTTCTTTCTTTCTATTCTTTTTTTAAACCATTTTATCCTGTTTCTTTTTCTGTCTCAGGCCTACGCATATTTTAAAACACAGTGTAAACCTTTAGAGGTTTTTCTTAATCTGAATCTGTCTTTATTATAAATCTTTATCTTTTTGTGGCCACAAGTCTTTTATCTGGTAACCAACAACATTGCTAAAATGAAAGCCACAGCTGTATTATCTGCAGTCTATCAAGATGTCAGGGGATGTTTACCACCAGAATCGACAGCTGTGCTCAACTGCCTTGGTCTATGCTACCATCCAGCAGCATGCTTCCAGCTTGGAGATGTGGTCACTGCCATCGCCAGCTCTCATCTACACCATTAAGTTGTTAGCAGAGCTCTTTAAAAAGCCTTGTTTTTTTTTCCTGCTTATGGTGAGTCAGGAAACCTCCCTTAAAGAGCCATGTAAATCTTTGCTTTTCTCTAGCAAAACAGAGATCTAACTGAGAAAAATGCTGTTACCAGGAAGCCTTGCTTATCTCTGTTCTTTTGTTTCTGAAACCCTTTATTAAGCTTTTGTTAAGTTTTAAGTGGAAATTCTTATTAGCCACATTGCAGCACCATTTTGTTAGGAGTATGCTTTCCCTCCGGCCTTGTCCTACATCTGTACCAGCCCCAAATAACACATTGTATTAGATATTATGCTGTTTGCCAGTTACTAGTTTCTTATCTGCTCTCTCTTACATATTAACCTATTTGTATTAATCTAAGTATTTCTACGTGGTCTCATCTTACAGAGTGAGAGTTCAGCATTCTACTCTCTCCTCCCTCCATGTTGAATCTCCTCTCTACTTCTTCCTCTTCATCTTCTAGTCCCACCTATCCTGTTTTCCTATGGCCAACAGAACTTTATTCATTAACCAATAAGAGAAACATATTTACAGAATGACATCTCCCATCAGGGACTTTTTTTTTGGGTCCAGTGTTATTTGGTGTTCTGTATGCTTCTTGTACTTTCATAGGCATATCCTTCTTCAGATTGGGAAAGTTTTCTTCAATGATTTTGTTGAATATGTTTTTGAGCTAGGCTTCTTGGCCTTCTTCTATGCCTATTATTCTTAGGTTTGGCCTTTTCACAGTGTCCCACATTTCTTGGATGTTTTGTGTTAAGGATTTGTTGGATTTAAGATTTTCTTTTGTTGATGATTATATTTCCTCTAGTTTATCTTTAGTGCCTGAGATTCTTTCTTTGATCTCTTGTATTCTGTTGGTTATGCTTGCATCTGTAGTTCCTGAAAATTTACTCAGTTTTTCTATTTCCAGCATTCCCTCAGTGTTTTCTTTATTGTCTCTATTTCAGTTTTCAGGTCTTGAACTGTTTGAATTGTTTTTTTTTTTGTTTTTTTTTTTCCCATCTGCTTGATTGTTTTTTCTTGGCTTTCCTTTAAGTTATTTATTTCTTGTATGTTTTGCTTGGTATTTTCCTCTATTTCTTCCAATTTTTTGTTTGTATTTTCCTCCATTTCTTTAAGAGATTTTCTCATATCATCTTTGAGGGCCTCTATCATTTTTATGAAGTTATTATTTTTAGTCGTTTTCTTCTGCTTCATCTGTGTAGATATGTTCAGGTCTAGTTGGTGTAGAGTCCCTAGATTCTGGTGGTGTCATACTGGCCCTTCTATTGTTGGGTGTTTTTTTTTTTGTATTATGTCTTCCCATTGCTTCTTCCAGTGGGTGCAGGTGGAGTCTCTCTGTCTGTCTGTCTGTCTCTCTCTCTCTCTCTCTCTCTCTCTCTCGCTCTCTCGCTCTCAATCTCTCTCTCGTTCTCTCTCGCTCTCTCTTGCTTTCCCAGTGGTTGTAGGTGGGTCAGGAGTTCTATGTCTGCAACTTTGGATGATCTAAGCTCTCTTGGAGGTCTCTTTTCCTGCAGAGGGCAGGCAATGTGGTCCAAATATCAGGTGAGTGCGGCCTCAAGGTGGTCCCACATGGATAGGTGGGTCCAGTGTTTGCAGAGCAGATTTAGGAAGTTCCACAGAGGTGGGGGGTTGTTGGACCTGCACTCTGACTTAATGCTTACCTGGAGCAGGGGGCCCAGCAGGACAAAGGGTGGGCGGGAAGGCAGGCTCTGGGTGTGTGTGTGTGGAGCATAGTACCAGGACTGTATTATCCAGGGTCAGAATATAGGGGGGGAGCAAGATGAGGAGCTAACCCAGGAATTCCTAGTGAAGGATGTGGGGGGGGGATTTGGCCTGAACTGGTCCCAGACTCACCTCTGGCAGAGCACCTGAGGAAATAGTCCAAACATCAGGCGAGTGAGGCCTCAAGATGGCCCCATGTAAATAGGCTGGTCCAGTGTGCTCAGAGCAGGCCCAGGAAGCTCCACAGAGGTGTTGGGGGTTTGTTGGACCCGCAATCTGTCCCAGTGCTCACCTGGAGCAGCAGGCCAGCAGGACAAAGGGACTTTTATGATTTTTTTAATTGACATAATTCTTACTTGTTTGGCATATATCCTATTTTATTTATTTATTTTTGGTAGTGGTGTTGGGGTTTGAACCCAGGGCTTTTAAGGTGCTAAGCAAGCATTCTGCCACTGTACTTCCACCTGACCCAGTCATACTGTTTTTTCATATTTACTGAGACTATAGTTAGAAATAAATCTGTCCTCTCTTAACAGAGATGGTCCACTTATTCTTAATAGTGCCCCTATTTCAAAGGGGATATGAACAGTTATCACTGATTTTGCTTTTTGAATTTATGCTTTATATATTCTGAAAAATTAGTAATTTCATTTATAGTGTAGGTTCAAAATCAGGAAAGGAATTTAGAGAAATTGAGAAGAAAGAGTACTTAGATTGTGTCAAAGTAATTTTAGGAATTAAAATTTTCAGTAGCCATAAAGTTCATAAAATGAAGTCTCTTAAGATACTCTCTAATCTCAAATACATTGTATTATATCTTTTCTCAGTGTAATGAGTTGGTAATAATTAAAAGTTACCAAATACCTAATTTCTCATGTGGCTTCTCACATGATGGCACTGATAAAGCCTCAAAGTTCTGTTTAAGGGAGTTTTGAATAAAGGATTCCTAGTGTCTCACATTCTATAATGTAAAATTGTTGATTTTAAAAATGTTCTGGTATTTTATGTTTTGAAATTGTTTTACATTTATTTATTGAGTGACTATGTAAGAGTGTGGGCATGCATATGACATGGCATCTGTGGAAGTCAGAGACAACTTGTGAGAGTTTTCTCCTTCCACCATGTGGCTTCTGAGGTTTGAACTCAGATTGTCAGATATGGTGACAAGCTCCTTTACCCATTGAATCATTGTGGGCATCTGTTTTGTGCTTTGAGATTCTATTCTAGTCTGTTCTTGTCTTAGTTTAAAATCGAAGTATCTGATTTAAGCTTTATTGAACTCCTTTTTTACAGGTACTAGAAATTCTTTGTAAAATTAAATTCCTTAGAACTTTACTACAGCTGACTGTGGTGGCTCACAACTTTAATCCCGATGCTTGAGAGGCAGAGGCCAGCTTGGTCTACAGGGAGAGTTCCAGGACAGCCAGGGCTTCTTAAGAAACTATCTGGAAAAGCCAAACTAACCCCCCCAAAAAACAAAAACAACAACAACAACAAAAACCCCATTACATTTAGTTGGAGCCAAGATAGTCAACACAATCTACTAAGTTAAAAAAATTATTCTTGGATATTTAATTAGTATTCATTAAAACATTTATAAATATGAAATATGGGTGAATACTACTAGCTTTACTTCTCAAAAAAGTTTTCACAAACATTGGGATAATTCATGCAATGCAGATATATATTTTCATAAGTCAACCACAAGGTATGTATATACAACCCCCTTCCCCCCACACACCACTTACATACAGATTTTAGGAAAAAACTATGCTTGGGAACAAGTGGAAACAAAGTAAGTGAGACAAAATATTAATGTTTTGGGCTGGAGAGATGGCTCAGAGGTTAAGAGCAGTGACTGTTCTTCCAGAGGTCCTGAGTTCAATTCCCAGCAACTGCATGGTGGCTCACAGTCATCTGTAATGAGATCTGGTGCCCTCTTATGGGATGTAGGACATTAATGTGGATTTTTTTTAACCTATCTTTCTTAGGGAAGAACATTTTTGGGAAGTTTGATTTTTGAAAAAGAAATAAAAATGAGAATTAAAGCAACCTATCAAGATGGAACAGTCATTGCTCAGGCTGAGTATGGCACTGTCGATATCGGGGAAGAAGTGGCAAAGAAAGGATTTGCAGAAAAGTGCAGACTGATCTCTGGCATTGACGTCTGTGAGGCAAAGAAACCAGATCCTAGTCAGCTTGCTCTCAGAAGCCTCAAGAACCCTATCCCCTTGTGGGGGCGTAGATCAAACCAGTCAACCTTCAGCAGGCCTAAGGGGCATTTTAATGGGAGGCTGACTCTTGATGTGAAGTATGAGACTAATGCAGGAAATCACGTGACATTTCCAAAGTAAGATGGATTGTCTTAGTTAGGGTTTCTATTGCTGTGATGAAACACCATGACCCAAAAGTATGTTGGGGAAGAAAGGGTTTATTTGACTTACACTTCCATATTGCTGTTCATTAAGGAAGGAAGTCAGGGCAGGAACTCAAAACAGGGCAGGTTCCTGGAGGCAGGAGCTGATGCAGAGGCCATGGAGGGGTGATGCTTACTGTCTTACTTCCCATGGCTTGCTCAACCTGCTTTCTTATAGAACCCAGGACCATATCATGGGCTGGGTCCTCCCCCATTGATCACTAAATGAGGAAATGCCTTATAGCTGGATCTCTTCCAGATGTTTCCTCAAATGAGGCTCCTTCCTGTCTGATAACTAGCTTGTGTCAAGTTGACACAAAAATAGCCAGTACAACTGTGGTGCTATTTCAAAATTTTAATTGATTTCAAATTTATGGTTGTGGCTTTTATAGAACCCAGTTCTTGGACTTTTGGAATCCTTAACGGTGCCTATGACTGATCTTTCACAATTTCTTCCCCCCCAAACACTTTTTGTCTTTAGCAGGAATATTTTCCTTAAAAACCAGTTTGAAAATAAAATTGTTCTTGAATTGTTTAAAGTTCCCTTGCCAACTTTTTATTCCAATTCTTTTTAATGTCTTTATCAAAAATAAAAATCTACCCCAGTATTAAATTTCTCAAAGCCCAGAACTTAAAATAAGATTTGAAGCTGGGTCTGGAGTTGTAGCTCAAGGGAGTACATACCTCTTAGGCAGAAGTCCTGGATATAATCCCCATTCTCTTAAGGGAAAAAAGATTGAATGTTTTCTTCTAGTTATAAGAAAAGTTTTTACATGTTAAGGAATCTTTTCTGTGAAAGCTTGGGGTGAGATTAAGTGCTCTGTAAGGAGGTCATTTCTTTAAAAATACATACATACATACATACAAACATACATACATACATACATACATACATGCATTGTGTTTGAAGTCAAAGCCAAGGCATGATGCTTGCAAGGCATATATTTTACCAATTGATCTCCACCCTCAACCTTAATTCTTAAGTGATCAAATATAATTGTTTGTACTTCTGATGTATGGTATGTTGTTTCTATTCATGTATGCCATATAATTAAAATATCAAAGGAAATAGGATATGTCACCTCAGGTAATTTTACTTATATGTATGTCTCTGCACCACATGCATGTCTGGTGTCCTCAGAGGCCAGAAGAGAGCACTGGATATTCTGGGTCTGGAGTTACAGAAGGTTGTGAGCTGCCATGTGGGTACTGGGAGGGAACTGAACCAGGGTCCTCTACAAGAGCAGACAGTGCTCTTAACCACTGAGCATCTCTCTAGGTCAGTGGCTTTCAACTTTCCTAATGCTGCAACCCTTTAATACAGTTCTCTTGTTGTGGTGACTCCCAACCATAAAATTATTTTTGTTGCTACTTCATAACTATAATTTTGCTGCTGTTACAAATTGTAATGCAAATGGCTGATATTTCTGATGGTCTAAGGTGATCCCTGTGAAAGGGTTGTTGACTCAAGGGGTTACAACACACAGGTTGAGAAGTACTTCTCTAGCTCTACTATATTCTTACCTGTGGTGATCCAAGCAATGATGTCATGGCAGTTTGATGGATTTTTACTGATTGTTTAGGAACTAAACAAATGAGGTACAAGGGAGGAGGGAGTAGAAAAAACTGACACAGAACTATAGTTCTTTTGAGTTGAAAGGAATTTGGAATATAAGAGAGTGGAGGCATTGTTTTTGAAGTACACCTCAGTTAATACAACCTAGTTTGCATTAAAATAATTTATTTTCATGTTTTGATGCAGAGTTTCACTGAGTGGCTCAGACTCCTCTCAAACTCTGTGTAGCTGAAGGTAGCCGTAGATTTTGTATGCATCCTCTTTGGCCTCCCAAATTCTGGAATTTCAGACTTGTGCTAACATGCTTAGCTTAAAGTATTTTTTAATGTTGAGTTAGGCAATGGTTTTAGTTTTTGAAATTAATTATAAAATGTATTATAAAAATTTCACAGAATTTTAATTTTTGAATTCCAATAGCCTTAGCATATTTTAAAAATAAGTAAATTTGTTTTCAACAGGGAAAGTTTGGCTGCTGGTGATTTTAATTTAGGGTCTAATGTCAGCTTGGCAAAAATTAAACAGGACCAGAAACTTATTGAAGAGAATGAAAAGCTTAAAACAGAGAAAGAAGTTCTTCTGGAAAATTACAAGGCATTAGAATTGAAAGTTGAACAAACTTCACAAGAGCTGCAGGTATATCAGAGGCTTGTGCTAAAGAAAAAGTTATTCTATGAAATATGTACACTTACTACTCTGTCTCCATCCACTCTCTCTTGATATTTGTGTAAGGAGATTTTTTTTGTATATTTCAAGCTAACCATGTTTATATTTCATTGGCTGTTTGAAATTTAATTATTTTTCATTTATATTTTCTCTTAATGTTCTTTGTGTGTTCATTGTGTACAGATGTTTTCCTCATTTCCACTTTAGTTTTTGTTACAGGTCTTTCATTGAACCTGGAGCATGCTGATTTTGCAGGACTGACTACACAGCAAGCTCAAAGAGCCTCCTTTTTTCTGCCTCTCCTCTCCAGGGCTGCACTAGAGCTGTGCACCACTGTGGTGCTTGGCTTTTCTTTGTGAATCTGGGCCCTGACTCAGATCCTCATGCTTGTTTAGCAAGTACTTTACTGACAGAACCAGCTTTACAGTCCCTAAAAACTTTTAAATTATGGAAAATCTCAAATATTCCAGAAAGAGAGAAGTCATGATTAATCCCTATATTGCTTATCACTATTGCTTTTTCTTTTTTTTCTTTTTTTCTTTCTTTCTTTTCTTTTTTTTTTTTTTTTTCAGTTTTTGGTTTTGTAGTCTTTCATTAATTCTATAGTTCAAGTAGTGTTTCAAAACAAGAACCATTAATAGTGTTTCACATTCTTAAGAATGTGCCTTATTTCTGTGTGTAGTGGTACACACACACCTTCAATTCCAGCACTGGAGAAGCAGGCAGATCTCAGTGGGTCTGAGGCTAGCCTGGTCTATATAGCAATATCCATGCCAGCCAAATCACAAAAAAAAAAGAATATGTATCTATTGCTAATAGATGATGTTAAACTAGAGTTGAGTGTTGTGGTGCATGCATTTTTAATCCCAGCACTCAGCAGGCAGACACAGGTGGATCTCTATGAGTTTGAGGTCAGCCTAGTCTACATAGTGAGTTCTAGGCTGGCAGGGTTACACAGTGAGACCTTGTCACCGCCATCACCAATACCACTACCCCAAGCACTATCACTTTGATCTCCTCCACTTCTTCAAACAACTTCTAGGTACAGGTGTCCTTGGTTAGATCCCAGCCCTCCCCAACTGATAATCAACCAAACTATAACCGTACTATATAGGTCATAGTAAAATAAGCAGTAATTGCATAACACCATTTTTTATCACATTTCGCTTATTACTTTATGGAGTCTTTAAAATTTATCCCTTTCAACTAGGGTCCCAGACCTGGTATTAGCTGCGTGTCCAACAATTCCATTCTGTTCTGACAGTAACATTTTTAAAACCCTTAACATGTTTCTTGAATCTGACTAAAAAGTTATTTGAATGTTAGAAGTATGTTGTCCTAAGTGGTTCTCATTGATAGGTATATTTTTTTATGTTTCAGCAAGAGAAAACAGCTACCATGGATCTGACTAAGCATTTAGAAAGCACTCTGAAGACATGTGTAGGAACCAGGCTGAAGAATCTGGCAGCTAAAGTAGAACTATTGAAAGAAATCAGGTACTTTAAATCAAAATTTGTTTGTTCACTTATTTGTTTATTTTTATTTGCAGTTCTGGTTACCAAACCCAAACTCTTATGCATACTAGGCAGTTCTTTACCACTGAGCAAAAATTTCAGCTACAAAGAATGTTTTATATGTGGATATAAATGTGTGCTTATGTGCATACATGTGTGTGGGTACATATGTGGAGGTCAGAGCACAACTTTCAATCTTCATGTGCTTTTTCTACCTTGGTTGGTTTTTGAGACAGGGTTTCTCACTGTCCTGAACTCACCAGGTCAGCTGTTCTGCCATCTAGACCCAGGGATTCACTGGTCTCCACCTCCTGAGCACTGAGTTTACACTGTACACCTCTAGGCCCAGCCTAGGTTCTGGGGATCCATGTTAGGTTGACATTCTTTAGTGGCAAGCACTTTCCCACCTGATCTCTTTAGACCCTACCCTTCAACAATACTTTTTTTTCAAATGATAATTAAAAAAATAACTAGTGTTTTGTTTAAATTAATTGTATACTGTTTTTGCTTTTGAGGTTTAGTCTTTGGATTTTTATGATTTGAAAGAGAAAGTTCCAAACCTAAGATTAATTTTACAGACTCTTTTGGTCAGTTTTTTGTTCTTACTTAAAGCTATAGTGCCTTAAGTTCATATTTGAGAGTGAAATTAGAAAACACCTTTCAGCCCACTTTAGCTTCTTAGTAGTGGTTTGATGTGGAACCAGCATGTTTAACTGTGCTGTTTGAGGTTCTTTTTTCAGTTTACTGAAGCTGAAGGGTTTTTTTTTTTTTTTTTTTTAAATTTTATATCCGGGTAGCCGTCTCCCCTCCCTTCCTCTCTTCCATGTCCCTCCCCCAACCTCCACCTCCTAGTCCACTCCTGTGTCTGTTTAGGAAAGGGCAGGTTTCCCATGAGTATCAACAAAAACATGACATGCCAAGTTGCAGTGAGACTAAGCACCTCCCTGTGTATTAAGGCTGGAAAGGACAACCTACTATGAGGAGTATGGTCCCAAAGTCAGTAAGAGAGAGGAGACAGCCACTATTCCCACTGTTAGGAGTCCCACAAGAGGCCCAAGCTACACAACTGCAACACATACACAAAGTGCCTACATTGATCCCATGCAGACTGCCTGTTTGACAACAGTCTCTGTGAGCCCTTGTGAGCCCAGATTAGTTGATTTCTTTGAGTTTTCTCTCCCCCCCCCCCCCCCCCCCGCTCCTACAATCCTTTCTCCCTTTCTTTTGCAGGATTTCCCAAGTTCTGCTTATTGTTTGGCTGTGTGCCCCTGCATCTGTTTCCATCAGTTGCTAGATGAAGCCTCTCTGATGACAGTTGGGCTAGGCACCAATCTATGAGCATAGCAGAATATCGTTAGGCATCATTACATTGACATTTTCCCCTTTAGTCATATTTGGTTTGGTCCTATGTCTCTGGGTCATCCAGCCTATGGGTCCTGATGCTACAGACAGTGTAAGGGATGGTCTTAGTCTCCTGGCGTGGGTTTTAGGGTAGACAAGTCATTGGTTGGCCACTGCTTCAGTCACTAGGTCATCCTTACCCTAGCATATTCCATAGGCAGGACAGACTTGAGGTTGAAGTTTATGTGTCTGGGTTGGTTTCCCACTCGCTCCACTGGAAGTCTTGCCTGGTACAGGAGATAGCTAGTTCAGGCTATATATCTTTATTATTAAGGAGTCTTAGCTGAGGTCATCCTTGTAGATAACTGGGAGATTCCCTTGAGCCAGGTTTTTAGCCTGACCCCAAAATGCCCACACCTTTCCAGTAGTCTCTTTCAGTACTCTTCCCCCTCCACCTCCCCAACCTGATTGCCTATATTCTCATCCCCATCCACCCACCCACAGTTCACTCACTGAAATCTCTTCTGTTTTCCCTTCCCAGGGAGATCTGGGTGTCTCCCTACAAACCTTTCTTGTTACATTGTTTCTCAGGGTCTGTGGATTGTAGCATTGCTAGTTATCCTTTATTTTATAGCTAATATCCCTATGGATGTATACATATCATGTTTGTCTATCTGGGTCTGGGTACAGCACTCAGGATGTTTTTTTTTTCCTAGTTGTTTTTAATTTTCATTATGTTATTGTTTTTAACAGCTGAGTAATAATACTCCATTGTGTAAATGTACCACATGTTCTTTATTCATTACCTGGTTGAGGAATGTCTAGGTTGTTTCCAGGTTCTGGCTATTAGAAATAAAGCTGCTATGAACATAGTTGAGCAAGTGTCCTGGTGGTATGATTGAGCATCCTTTGGGTATATGCCCAAGAGTGGTATAGCTGGGTCTCATGGTAGATTGATTCCCAGTTTTCTGGTTTTTTTTTTCTTGACTTTTTTTTATGGATTTATTGATTCCTTCCAATTTTTTGTTTGTCTTTTTCTCAATTTATTTTTGTCATTTATTCTTTAGGGACCTACATCATCTTCATAGTCATTTTTAAGGTTGTTTTCTTGTGCTTCAGCTATGTTGGATTGTTCAGGTCTTGCTGTTGTAGGATAGCTGGGATTTGGTGATGCTCACTGAACTTTCTTTTAATTGATTGTGTTCTTACATTGGTGTTAGGCATCTGGATTTGGGATTATTGTAAGTCTAGGTGTTGATTCCTGTGTCATCTTTTTTTGGATGGTTTCTTTTTTCTTCTCTCATCTTCTGGCCTAAATGGCCAACAGTTCTGGCGACTATCAAGTCCCTCTGGAACTTTTGGGGCTCTCTCTCTCTCTCTCTCTCTCTCTCTCTCTCTCTCTCTCTCTCTCTCTCCTCTCTCTCTCTCTCTCTGTGTGTGTGTGTGTGTATGGGGGGGAGCTGGGGTTGTTGGGAAGATTTAAAGGGATATAGTAGGTGGTGGGCAGTGTCTTGCCTGGGGTTTCTGGGTCCAGTCTGGCCTCCTGCAAGTCTGCCAGGCTGTGGGGCTTTGTGTGGAGCCCAGGGAAGGGAAGGCTTTAAGGAGTATTAGTGGGCACTGGAAGGTGTCTTACCTGGGGGGGGGGTCCTTAGGACCACTCTGTCCTCCAATAAAGCTGTCAGATGTGTGGGCCCTAGTGTGGAACTCAGGGGAGGGGATTGATGGCTTTATTAATATGAATTTTTATACTCTGTTTAAAAATACTACTTTATAAAAAGAGAGGAAAAGAATTAATTAGCAAATCTTATATATTTATTCAGTAGTTCTCAAAGTCTGTGTTAGAATTATTTAGATATTTGTGTTGATGGGGGTTATGTTATTGTTAGGCATAATTTGTTCCTCTTTTCTAATATGTGGATTAAATAGTTGTTAAAACAACCAAATTCTTTTTCATGCTGAGTTCTGTACTTAAAATTAATGATCCATTTTCACCTATACTTTGATGTCACCATGGACGTATATATTGCATGTTGATTTCTTCCCTCAGTGGAAATTTATATTCTCTAGTATAAATCTATCTCAGTGTATTAATCTTTGAGGAATTAGTAATTTGGATGGCCAGAGCCTAATTAACTTTTGGTACAATACTAAAAAGCAGGTGGCTGCATTGGTAAAGCTCTGAGCCACACTTGAGCCAAAATGACAAAATACTTTAATTCATTCTTGAAAAAATGTGCGGTTAGAATGGTGGCAGTCTAGTGGGAAGATAGGAAAAAATATAGATGAAAAATCTGTTCATTTTGTTTATTACATGGCCTCTCTGATTGCTTTGTTTATAGATTTAAAAAAGTCAGCATATCCTGGGTAGAAGGACTTTTCCTATGGCCCTGGTAAATGAGACAGGCTATGTCTAAAATTTTTAGAGAAGTATTTATAAATCTTATTACAGAACAGAAGTTAAAGGTCCTTTTGACATTTTCAATTCTGCAGATTTTGAAAGTTATCTTTCTATATAGAGTTTAAAAACATTGATTTCTTTCTGTTAGATATGTAGCATGTGTTAGTAGTTAAAGTTCTGTTGGAGGCAGGAAGATTCTTGGACCCAGAAGTTCTGAGTCCAAGCTAGGAAATACAGCAATATCTTTTGTTGTTTTTGTTTTGTTTGAGTGCTGGGGTTAAATGTGTGTATTGCCACACCTGGCTGACAGCAATAGTTTACCTCATAATATACATGAAATTATCTTTTCCACACATTTAAAAAGGTTTACTTACTACATGACTGAATGTTTTGTCTGCATGTATGGATGTATACCACATACAAGTCTGATGCCTGAGGAGGCCAGAAGGAATCTAATTCCCTAGAATTTCCATTACAGATAGTTATGAGCTTCCATATGGGTGCTAGGAACTAAACCCAAGCCCTTTGCAAGAGTCAGCCTCTTAACCATTGAGCCATCTCTCCAGTTCTCATCTTTCATTAGAACTTTGTATTATAGTTAAATGATTTTCCATAAAGTTTTAAAAAGTACCAAGTCAGGCCAGTGCTGTAAATAATAACTTTTAGATGTTTTAAAAGAATTTTCTCATAACATACTTTGCAATTTCTTCCCCTTTTCTTTTTCTATTTTTTAAAATAGGCACATTAACATCAGTATTCGTTTTGGTAATGACCTGTCAGATGCTATTCAAGTGTTGGATGAAGGGTCCTTTACTACTCTAGAATCTTTGAATGAGTTAGAAAAAATTTGGGCCGAATATAATGTAGCTCAGGAGAAGATCCAAACTTGTCATAATGAGGTGGGTTAAGGATTTTCTCTCCTGTGTTTGTTTATTTATTGATTTTTATTTTTAAAAATATGTTGAATCTTTTAAGAAAGGAAAGGATCTGATACTGTAGTAATACTTCATTTAAGAGAAAGTTAGGATAGGTAATTGGCAACTAGATACATGGTTAACAAAAGTTTTTTCTTTTCTATATGCATATTTAATATTTAACTTTCTATTTCCCTGGAAGTCCAATAAAATGTTTCAACTATGTTAATAGTCAAGATTGTTTGTGGTAAATATTCCTGAATGGTAAATTGTATCTGCTTTAGGAAGAACTATAAAACACTTGCTGAGTATTCTTACAACTGGGTATGTCCTTCAGGGCTACTAGAAGTTAAACCTGTGGAGGAGTTAAAAGAAATACTGAGTTTTGAGGGTCTCATATGAGGTTTTAACTAGGGCAACTTCTAAACCTGCTAACATGGATCCTTGTGTTTTTGTCTGAGTAGAATGTTTTTTTGTTATTACAGTTGGACTCTGATACATTATTATGTACTGACTAAATTGCTCAGTGTTGAGAGGTAGTTTGTGTGAAGGAAGAGCATGAGAGTGAAATCTATCTAGTAAATTGTATACTTTTTTCAAAGAAACAAGTTCACCATGGCAAAAATAGCAGGGAAAAAGGCGCTTACAGGATTGTTGAGCTTACATTTTAAGTGTAGTATTAAAATTTAGAAATCGCTATCATTCGTACAGGTAAATGTGTGAAAATACCTAATGTCTAATAGTGACCATTCTATTTACTTTTCTTCAGAATGAAGGTAGTATATTGATCGCCAGAAGAAATGAAGTACAACAAAAGCTGTTTGTGGCTGTAGATGTTTTTATTCTGGAAGTAGATGAGTTGCCACTTGAGAAACGCTTGAAAACATTGCAGGTTTGGAATTAAAATATATTAAATATATATTAAAATTAAGTTTATTCTTTGAGAGGTTATATTAGTATTAACTTTGAGATTTTAGATAGTCCTGATAATTGTAAAAATTTTGTTCTTTGCTGATTTCTAGTTTTTAATGGCATTAAAAATTTATTAAATTAAAAAATTATTAAATTTCTTTATTATTTAAAACTTTTTCCACACAATATATTTTGGTTCATATTCTTCCCCACTCTGTCTTCCAAGATCCCCCTCCCTACCCAATTTAATGTCTTTTCTCTCTTTAAATAAAAGATAGAACTCTACAGACAATAACAAAAAAGCAGACATAAATATATGGAGACTGTTTTGGGTTGGTCAGCTGTTCCTGAGCATGAGGCTTGCTCTGGAGTGTGGTTGATATATCCAGTTTCACTTCATTGGAGAGAATTCATTTTCTGTCTCTCAGCTGGTATCAATGGCAAGTAACTTACCTGTTAGAGGTGGGAATTTGTGCCCACTCCTCCTCTGCTGGGATTTTGTCTGACTTGAATTTATGTAGGTCTTGTGCATGCTGTCATAGACAGTCTCTGTGACTTTGTATGTATACCAGTCCCTTTGTGTCTGGAAATGCTGTTTTCTTGGAGTAACCTACCACCTCTGGCTCTTCTGCATCTTCTCAAAAGATAACTGAGCCTTGAGATAAGAGGTTTGATAAAGATATCCCATTTAGGACTGAGTGTCTCAAGGTTTCTTAGTCTCTGCACACTGTTCACTTGTGAGCCTCTATGTTAGTTATCCTGTACTGCAAGAAGCAGCTTCTGATGAGGATTGTGAGATTCAATGAACTATGGGTATAGAAATGTGTCATTAGGAATTGCTTTATGGTTATGTTCAGTTAGCAGAATAGTTTTCTCTCAGGATGCATGCTCTTTCTAGTTTCTGTTTTCTGGCTTCATTAATTAACAGTGTCAGCTATAAGTTCCATTTATGGAGTGGGTCTTAGGTCCAACTAAAAAGTGGTTAATTATTCCCATAATATTTGTGCCATTGTTGTACCAGAATATCTTACAGGCAGTTTGCTGTTATAGGTTGTAAGGTTCATTAATGGGTGAGGTTAATGATTACTTTTATGTTCTGGTAGCATGTGTAGCATTGCAGCATGTATAACACCTTCCAGTATCATGAATGCTAGTTAGTAGTGGTGAGGCTTCTAGCTGGACACTATCTTGATCTCTCCATGTTTTATGACATAAGTAAGTGGCGTCTTCAGCAACAGGGTCTTACCATCATGTTGTGGAGGGCAACCAATAACATTGGCAAGAGCCTATAATGCTTATGGGTCTATGGGACCCCTTTGGCTAAAGACTGCAAGTTGTAACCCATTCTGGTATTAGGTGTTTTACTTGGTATAGTGATATCTAGTTGGGGTCTTGTCTTCCCTTTATATGGTAACACCATTACATTTCCTTTCATATATTTTATGAAGCTTCTAGAATAGTACTTATAACTTTTCAAAAGGCCTTTATCCTGCCCATATTCTTTTTAGTCTGCCCTCCTTCTCCCTCCTATTTAATCTTCTCATTTTAGATTTTCTTTCTTTTTTTTTTGATTTCCAGTGTCCATTTTAATTTTGTCTTCATGAATGCCAAATTTTCATTTTGATAAAAATGAATAAGCCACTGTCATGTTATCTTAAATATTATATTATCTTAAATATTATATTTAAACAATTATCTTTTAAAAATAAATTTTTATTTAAATTGAAAACAATCTTATTTCACATACCAATCACAGTTCCCTCTCCCTCCTGCCCTCCCATACTCCCCACCAACCCCCCATCCCACTCCCCATCCATTCCCCAGGGAGGTCTCTCTTGGGGGATCATCAAGATTTGTCACATCATTTGGAGCAGGGCCTAGGCCCTCTCCTATGTATTTAGGCTGAGAGAGTATCCCTTCAAGAGCCCATTCGTGTACTAGGGATAAATACTGGTTCCAC
The DNA here is from genome assembly GCF_943737965.1 of Phodopus roborovskii. NCBI lineage: Eukaryota > Metazoa > Chordata > Mammalia > Rodentia > Cricetidae > Phodopus > Phodopus roborovskii. The sequence goes on along the minus strand of NW_026126571.1, from coordinate 25,378,281 downwards.
TGCCAGAGGCCTCATAGACTGCCCAGGCCTCCCAACTGACAGCCACGTTCAGGGGGCCTGGTTCAGTCCCATGTTGGTTCCCCAGCTGTCAGACTAGGATCCTTCAGCTCCCATTTGCTTAGGTCAGCTGTTTTGGTGGGTTTTCCTAGCATGGTCTTGACCCCTTTGCTCATCACTCCCTCTCTACAACTGGATTCCAGGAGTTTGGCACAGTGCCTAGCTGTGAATCTCTGCTTTTGCTTCCATCAGCTACTGGGTGAAGGCTCTATGAAGGCATTAGAATTTCTTTCCTTGGGAGATCCCTTGTCATGATGGTCTACCTAACCTCTGTGGATATTATTATTCTTATGAAACATCTAAAGCTTAAAACCTAACATACAAACATAAGAGAAAACATGAAATGTTTGTTCCTCTGGGTCTGGATTACCTCACTCAAGTTGATTGTTTCTAGTTTCATCCATTTACCTACAAATTTAATTTTTTTATTTCTTTTTTTTTTGCTCTTACATCCTGACCAGTTTCCCCTTCCCTCCTCTAATTCCATTTTTCTTAACAGTTGAATAATGTTCCATTGTGTAAATCAACTATTCTCATCCATTCATCAGTTTATGGACATCTAGGCTGTTACCAATTTCTGGCTATTATGAATAGAACAGCAGCAAATGTGGCTGAGCAAGTATCTCTGTAATAAGATGGAAAGTCTTTTGGGTATATGCCCAAGAGTAGTATAGTTGGAATTTACAGTAGATGTATTTCATCCTTTTGAAGAAGCTCCACACTTATTTCCATAGGGGCTTATACCAGTTTGCACTTCTGTCAGCAGTGAAGAAGTATTCCTCTTGCCCCACATCCTCACCAGCATTTGCTGTCATTTGTTTTACTAATTTTGGCTATTCTGACTATGGTAAAATGGAATTTTAAATTTGTCTTAATTTGCATTTTCCATATGTCTAAGGACATTGAACATTTTTGTTTGTTTCTCAGCCATTTCATCTTCCGAGAACTCTGTTTAGTTATATATCACATTTTAAATTGATTTATTTGTTTTATTGATGTTCAGTGTTACATTTTTGTATGTTTTAGATATAAATTCTCTATAAGATTATAATTGTTAAATATATTTTTCCATTTTGTAGGTACAGCTTTATTAGAAGGTGGTGTCCCTTAATGTACAGATTTTTTTCTAAAGCTATGTGAGGTTTTATTCATTAATTCGTGGCCTTTATTCCTTAAGTTTTGGTCCTGTTCAGAAAGTCTGTTACTATACCAATGAGTTTCAGTCTAATCCCTACTTTCTTCTTTCGGGTGATTCAGAGTATCTGATCTCATGTTGAGGCCCTTGATCTATAAGTTATATTTTGTAGATGGTGATAAATATGACTATTTTCATACTTCTGTATGCAGCTGTGCAGTTTGATCAGCACCCTTGCCTTTTCTCCAGTGTGTATTTTTGGCTTCTTTGTCAAAAATCAGGTATCTATAAATGTATGGAATTAAGTCTTTGTCTTTAAGTCTGTTCTATTGATCAACGTGTCTGTTTTTGTCCCAAAACCATGTGGTTTTTATTTCTATGGCTCTCATACAATTTGAGATCAGAAACAGCACTACTTCCTGCATTTCTTTTATGACACAGGAGTGTGTGTGTGTGTGTGTGTGTGTGTGTGTGTGTGTTTCTCTATAAAGCTGAAAACTATCCCTTAAGATCTGTGAAGAATTGTCTTGGAATTTTGATGGGGATTACATTGAATCTGTAGATTGCTTTTGGTAGGATGGCCATTTTTACTATACTAATCCTACTGATGGATGAGAATGGGAGAATGGGAGATCTTTCCATCTTCTAATACAGTTTTTAGTTTCTCTAGTGTTTTTAAGGTTTTATTTTTATCATAAAAGTCTTTCATTTGCTTGGTTAGAGTTGCCTAAGACATTTTAAATTATCTGAGGCTTTTGTGAAAGGTGTTGTTTCCTGATTTCTTTTTCAGTCTGTTTGTTATTTGTATGTAGGAAGGCTACAGATTTTTGTGAGTTAATTTTGTATCCAGCTACTTTGCTGAAAGTTTTTATCAGTTGTAAGAATTTCTTGGTGGAATTTTTAGGATGGTTAGTATATAATATGATAGTAGTATCATATTATCTGTAAATAAAGATACTTTTAAATTCTTTCTATTTTATTTCCACTTGATTTCCTTCAGTTGTCTTATTACTGTAGCTAAGACTTAAAGTACTGTATTGAATAAGTATGGAGAGAGTGGACAACCTTGTCTTGTTGCTGATTTTAGTGGAATTGCTTTGAGATTCTTTCCATTTAAGTTGTTGTTGGCCATGGGCTTGCTGCAAACTGCCTTTATTGTATTGAAGTATGTCTCTTGTGTCCCTAATCTCTCCAGGACTTTTGTCATGAAGGGCTATTGGATTTTGTCAAAAGCCTTTTCTGTATCTAATGAAATAATCATGTGTTTTTCTATTTATGTAGTGGGCTAATTTTATTGATTTACATATGTTGAACTATTCCTGCATCCATGAGATGAAGCCTACTTGATTATGATGAATTATCTTTTTAATGTATTCTTTGATTTCATTTGCAGGGATTTTGTTGAGTATTTTTGTATCTATGGTCATAAGGGAATTTGCTCTCTAATTCTATTTGTTGTATCTTTATGTGGTTTAGGTATAAGAGTAACTGTGGCCTCAAAAATGGATTGAGCAACATTCCTTCTGTTTCTATTTTGTGGAATAATTTGATGAGTATTGGCATTAATCCTTTGAAAGTCTGGTAGACTTTTGGGCTAAAATCATCTGGCCATGGGAAATTTTTTTTTTTTTGGTTGGGAGACTTTTAATGACTGCTTCTAATTCCCTAGGAATATAGGTTTGTTTCAGTTGCTTATCTGATCTTGGTTTTAACTTCAGTAGAATGTATATATTGAGAAAATTGTCCATTTCCTTTTGTTTACCTGTTTGGTGGAGTATAGGTTTCTAAAGTATGTTCTTTTGATTCTCTGGATTTTCTTGGTGTTGTCATGTCTCCCTGTATAGTTAATTTTGATATTTTCTCTCTGCCTTTTATATTTATACAATTAAGAGTAGGAATTCAACATTATGATATTCTGTTTCTTGAATCCTAACAGTGCTTAAATTCTAACACTAGGTCAATTACTTTAACAAATATTTCTGTCTTTAGGATTTATCAACTTCTTTAGAAGCAGTGTATGGAAAGGCCAAAGAAGGAACTAATTCTGAAGAAATACTTAGAAAGTTTTGTGACTGGCAGTGTAGCAAAAGAGAAGAGTTCACCAGTATTAGGAGCGAAACAGAGGCTTCTCTGCAACGTCTTGTGGCATGGTTTCAGAGCAGTCAGAAGGTAAGCAGAACATCCAATTAGCAATGTTGGTGGAAGGAAACAGGGTTTGGGTGCTTGTTCCAATTCTGTCTCTTCATTGTTCAGTAGCTGACATTGTCTACTTGTAACAGTAGGGATTTTTTGTAACTTTTGATATAGACTGTTATATTAAAAATCATGATTTTATTTGTTTTTCTATTTTCATTTGAATTGACCATTTGTCTTAACCACCAATTTTCTTGAAGCATGCTATGCTCATGTATGTTTTTTTCCTTTTTTAAAGTTTTACAGAATGTATTCTTTGTTCTTTTCCTGGAATTTTACTTTTTCTGTTTGATCCATGGTATAGCCTCATGCTCTATTTCAGGTATATAAGCACAACAAATGCTAAGTCAATTAACTGATTTAGATATATCATGCTTTTATTTTGCAAATAAGGTTTTTGATCTATCTTTGGGTGAATCATTAACTTCAGAAGACATGATTGGTAATATAGATGAAATTCTAGAGAAGACTGAGTCATGTGTCTGCAAAGAGCTGGAGATATCTCTCATTGTGAGTAATGATGTTACTGTTGTTTCCTTTGAGACAGCTAGATTATGTTAACCAATAATATGACTTCTTTTTTTTAGATAGAATTAAGACTGACCTTCACTTTCTTTTTTAATAGGCCTGCTTGAAACAGTTACACTGTCAAGGTTTAATCCAGTAAAATTTAGTGTCTCCATTCTTCCACAGGATAATTGTTTTTTCATTTGAATAGGACATTTCACATTAAGAAAGACTAATGTTTAATTTTAGGAGACATCTCCTTACTCAATATTGATTGGCTTTCTGTACAATTTGGTTTCTGAGTTTAGCATATCCAGTGCATTTAAGAAAGTACTCCTTAAATGTTATGAAAATGAAGTAAAATATGGGCAAGCTTTGGACATATATACACTAGAGTTCATTTATTGTGTACAATCTGTATTGCCATGTCAGTGGAAAATAAGTATAGGCGTCAAAGAGTATTTTGGAATCCTAGACCTTTAAGCCTTGCTTATTGGGATATTCCCAGTTTTTCAACCTGCTTTCCAAAGTCTCAGTGGTAATGCTTTCTATTTTCTTTCTTTTTTGAAGTATTATTTATAATGTATTAAAATAAATCAGTATTTACTACATTCTGTAGTAAATAGACTTTGTTGGTTTTATAAGACTTGATTTTAGAAGTTGGTGAGAGACAATTTCTGAAAGTAACTTAAAGTGTTGAGTTTGATGTTAAAATTTGTTCTGTTTAGAATATTAATTGTCCTGATATCCTTTCAGACAGCTTCAGAAATATTTATAGTATAATTAGGATAGCATTTTGAGCATGAGCATCTTTGATGCCAGTATTCTGTCTAGGAAAAGATTTGAGAAATAATTTGAAATGGATATAGCAATTTTCAAAGATACTTTCATTTTGAAGTTCATCCATTTTTCTTTTTTGATTTTTTTTTTTGAGATAGAGTTTCTCTGTGTAGTTTTGTAGACCAGGTTGGCCTGGAACTGACAGATCTGACTGCCTCTACCTCCTGAGTATACTGGGATTAAAGGCATGTGTCACCACCACCCAGCTGAAGTTTTAACCATTTTGTTGTTTATACATATTCTTTCATCTAGGAGCAAGATGTTGTAGATAAGGAGATTATTTTAAATACATACAGTCAGGTGCTGCAGAAGATCTATTTTGAAGAAAAGTTCATTGCTACCCTGTTATCCAAATACAAGGACAGTGTTGAGGTTGGATTTTGCTTTCTCTTATTGGGTTTATGAATTGTTACATTGTATTTCTTTACTTGTTGAATTTTTCTCAAGTAGTTTAATATTCATTGTGTTAATTAGTACTCCAAGAAAAATGGTACAGCCACTGTTTGGTTTATAATTGACTTCTGTATGAAATTTGAATGGTGATTTTTGTTGATAATATATATTTCAGTGAATATTGGAATGATTTTCTTATGAACTTAAAGATATCTTTGTCATCGTTTTCTGTAGCAAACATACTCTATATAGAGAAAGTCAAGAAATGATAACATTGCTTTTAATACTTTTAGTGTGAGAGATAGTTAACATAGCATTCCCCTGTGAATGGGCACATACATCCACTATCAATATATGTGTTTTGTATTGTATTGTATTGTCTTGGAGCACTTTTGAAGATATTTTCACAATTTTATAGACTATTATGAACATTTTCCCATATGATCAGTGATTCTTTATTGTCCTTTTAAATGATTTTCATTCTTATATAAATATGTACTTACTTAACCATATATGTTAGATATATGACCATATAAATAATGCTTTACATATTTTTTTTTTGAGACAGGGTTTTCTGTGTAATTTTGGAGCCTGTCTTGGAACTTACTCTGTAGACCAGGCTAGCTTTGAACTTACAGAGATGTGCCTGCCTCTGCCTCCCGAGTGCTGGGATTAAAGGCATGAGCCACACTGCCTGGCATGTTTACATATCTTTGAACATAATTTTATGTATAATTCTTCATTTTCCTATAATTTATAAATTTAAGTTAGAAGATATGAGCATTATTGAAGCTTGATATATTTTGAGGATTGTTTCAACTTAGACCCTTACCGTAAATTTCAGCCTGTATCATGTTGGTACTGTGTGTCTAATTTCATGTCTCAGTTGAATTGAAGAGTATTTCCTTTGTTACTTTGAGCACTGAACCTGAGATTCTTCTAAACAGAAATGTGGAAAATTAGGAAATAAATTGGTCTTGTTGCCTTGTAGAAAGTAATGGAATTTTCTTAATATTCACTCTGAACCCAAGTACTTGCAAATTAATGATGTTCAGTGACTGTTGTCTCATGTATTTGAAAATATGGTAATTCTTTCTCTCATATAGTTTAAAAATCAGATCATTGACTGTTTAAATAAGAGCCCCAGTGTGGATTACTTGCTGTCCATTAAGAAGACTTTGAAAGGCTTAAAAGCTCAACTGAGATGGAAATTGGTTGAGAAGAGTAATTTGGAAGAAGTAAGAAAAAATTTGCCTCTAGCTAACATGTTTTTGTTTCTCATTTTGGTTGAATTATTTCATAAATCTATGTAGAAAAACTCTCTAAAACTAGAGGACTATTGTATTTATATTTTTTGTTATGTACATATCTTTTAAAAATTTACTTATTTAAATTAAATTATTTAGTGTATATGTGAATATATGATTGTGACTATACCATTGTGCACATGTGTATGTCAGAGAATAACTTGGAGTCAGATCTATCTTTCTATCATGTGGGTCTTGAGAATTGAACTCAGGTCATTTACTTAGAGGAAGTGCCTTCACCCACTGAGCCATTTCACAGGCCCAAGTACTTTATCTTTTTATTTCTGTATATGGAAATGAATTTGAAATTATATTCTTACAGAAATTGTGTCCCATGTAATTAAATATTTAAAAATTAAATGTTTTACATTGCTACCTTGATTTTTTTAATAACACAAAAATTGTAGAATAAATATTAAAACTTCCATTTCCCTGTGAACTGTTAGAATATTTGTTATAATACAAACCCCTATACATTTAGGTAGTAGAATATTTTCCCGTGTTTGGGTTTCTGTGTGTGTGTGTGTGTGTGTGTGTGTGTGTGTGTGTGTGCTTGTGTGCATACATGTATGTGTGTTCACATGCACGTGGAGGTCAGAGGACAACCTTGGGTGTCATTTCTCAGGTACTGTCCACCTTTATTTTTGTGTTTTTGGAGATAGTGTGTTCTTGGCTTGGAGCGGTTAGGCTAAACTCCAGGGAGCCACCTGTCTCTGTCTCCCTGGAGTAGGATTAAAGAGTCACATTATGCGCTTTGGAGATTGAATATAGGCAAGCACTTTACTGACTGAGCTGTCTTCCCATCTCCAAAGGTAGAATTTTGTGATGAAGTATTTTTAAAAGATCATGCTCTCTTTTGTAAACTTCTTTGAACACTGCTTATAATATTTCTTGCAAGTTTTAAACATTGTTTTCACATGATAATAGAGTTGGAGGGATTTTCTAATTTTTGACTACATTTCTTTCTCAGGCTTGAAACTTTATGAATAAATTAGTAGTTGTTTGAACTTTTTTGAGGATTTTATTTATGTACAGATGAGATCTAAAGTATGTCTTTATCCAGTGTGATTATTTCTCTTTTTAGTGTGCAACTGGAAGCAAAATGGGAGTTATTTTAGAACTAATTGCAGTTTAAGGTTTCTAGTTTTATTGTATTCTAGGCTATGGAGAAGGTGTTTTTTTTTTCCCCAGTCTTTTCAATTTTTGGAGAAATATATGTGACAAGATTGGGCACATTCATTATAGTAGAACTGTAGACATTATAGACATATCTTTTTAATGCAGTCATACCCTTTATTAAAGTAACTTATTTGCTAAAATTATATTGAAGTCATATGGAATATTTCAGAATCATAGAGTTTTTCCCCCATAGTAGATAATCTAGATATTTGCTCATCATTTTGTTGTGTGAGCTTTTAAAAACCTGATTTCAAGTAAAAATTTTACACACTCCATTTTGGTTGCTGTTCTTAATATTTATTTTAAGATTAGAGTAGGGCTGGAGAGTTGGCTTCAAGGCTAAGAGCACCAACTGCTGTTCCAGAGGACCCAGGTTCAATTCCCAGCACCCATGTGGCAGTTCACAGCTGTCTGTAACTCCAGTTCCAGGGCATCCCTTTCACAGAAACAGAGGCAGGAGAAACACTAATGCACATAGAATAAAATTAAAAAAATCTTAAATAAGAGAAGAAAAAAGATTAAAGTTAATTGTTTTTATTTTCTAGAAAATGTACAAGAATTTAAAACATAAGCAATAAGTTTTTATATTTAAATACTTTTTTATAGTTTTGGAAAAAGTTAATGTTAGAAGACTTGATATGTGCTGGGTACTGAAGGCTGCATGAGAGCCACACAGAATGATTTACTATAAACATTGCATTAATTCTTAAGGAAGACTTGTTTTCATCTAGTGCAATAAGCCTATTTACTACTTTTTCTCTCTGATAAAGTCTGATGACCATGATGGAACTGAAATTGAGAAAATAAAACAAGAAATAACTCAGTTGCGCAATCGTGTCTTTCAGGAAATTTATCATGAGAGGGAGGAATATGTAAGTATTTGATTCTCTGCAATTTTAAATTAGATTTTATTTAGGAATTTAAATTTAAAAATAGACTGTATATAACTATATACTAGAAATATCATTGGCATAGTAGTGTTTATGTAAGTGTGAATATTAGTAATGTTATACCAATGTGGAAATTTCAGATTATAAAGAAGAAAAAAATCATTTGTAATGTTCTTGATGGTAAAAGAAGTTAAAATTCAACTTCTTTATAGTTTTTTTCTGCTTGTTTTTAGAATTGAGCTCAATTACACACACTTCTGCTTAGTTTAATTGTTAAGTTAAGGCATAGAGATTCTCACAGTTTAACAAAAACACCCTTTTTAGCTTAACATTCAATAAAAACAGGAATTGAGCAGTTTGAGCCACCAGAAAAAGTCACACCTTTGTTTTCACTCCTTAATTCTGTGGCCTTCGAAAAATTAGCCAGTCTACTTTTTTCACAATGGAAAGAATATTGCATTTTATGTCTAAGAGATATTATGAAGAGTTAGTTAAGAGATAGTTCTTCAAAGTAAATAAATATTATGCAAATAGTAGACATTTTAAGTGTCAGGCTTTATTTACCAAATTCACATAACTATGGCATACCTTTGAAACTTTGAATGAGACCTGGTAAATGTTTAGAAGTTTTCCTAAGTAAACATGTCTTTGTAAAGATTTTGTTTTCTCATTTGTAGATTGTAGATCTGCATACTTATTATTTTTATCTCCAGGCTTTTAGAATTGGCTTTTATGGTTTTCTTGTTCAGTTAAACTGCCATTTAAAATAACAATTTAAAATGTTATTATGTTCTTAATATTTTGAGAAATGACAGGTTATTATTAAAATTACAATTTTTTATTTAATTTTGGATATGAAGTGACTCATGTTTTGCTTGATAGTCCTTGAAGTAGAAATTAAAATTAAGGACTATGTGTCTTATTAGTTGTGAGAAGGCAGATGGTCATATATTTTCCTGAAGGGTAACATGCTACAATTGAGTACTAATTGATCTACAATAAAAATACTTTTTAACTTTAGGAGAAGCTGAATAGCTTGACACAGAAATGGTTCCCTGAACTACCTCTGCTGTACCCTGAAATAGGATTACTTAAATATATGGTAAGTTTTGTTTCCTCTGAGAATTACCTCCATGCAGAAATGTAAAAGCATAGTGATGTTCATATCATGTCAGTTTTACTCCTAATAAATGTTTGAAAGGATTATTAGAGCCTATTCTTGAGACTATTTTAGATCAAGTAGTTTAAAGTAGAGATGTTGATGTGAGTTTGGTTTTCTTGACAAACAGGACTCCAAGGCAAGGAATTAGGAAACTAGCTCTCTGAGGAGGATCTATATATCCCAGTGTTTTAGATTACCTGGTGGCAATAAAGAATGAAATAAAGTACCATTGTTCTGTGGTTTTTAGAATTGCTTTCCAGATCCCTTGGGTTCTAGAATCCAGCATGTACAAGTTCCTGACATAAAGTGCCAGAATATCTGGGCTGACCTTGAACTTTTTATTCTCCTTCCATCCTGCTGTGAGGTCTAGGATTGCAGGCTTGAGTGACTATATCCTGCTTTCCTGGTATACTTTTAAATCATATCTAGAGTATTTGTAATACCTAGTAAAATATAAATGTTACATAAATTAATCAGTATACAGTGATTAGGGAATGCACAACAAAAATCTTCATTTTGACACAGATACAATTTTATTTTGAACATTTCTACTTAATAATTGATTGGATACAAGGAAGCAGAATCCACAGATATAGAACCAATTGCATTTGTTTATTGATATTGACATTAATGGATGGCCAGGGATTTAATCCAGTAGGCAGAGTGCTTGCTTAGCATGCATGAAACCTTTCAGTTTTCCATATTGCATAAAACATATGTAGTGGCATACATCTGCAGTCTCAGTACTTTGGAGGTGGAGGCAGGAGGGTCAAAGTTCAGGGCCAGCCTGGGCTTCATGAGACCCTGTCTCAAAAATAAGTGTTAGTAAGTATAGATAAATTATGATCTATAAAGAGATGTTTGTATAAATATGTGAGTTTATTTTCATAAATGTATAAGATTAAAGTTGTGTGGATCACAGTTGGTAATATAGCTTAATGGTTGTCATATCCAGTGCCACAAAAATAAAAAAGTTCTTTAAAGAAATATTATAAGGTTTTCCCATACTATATTTAAAAATCACGTGTGAATTGAATTTCACAACTTACTATTATAGTTTCAGGATTTGGAAAACAGAGAGATGAGGATTGCTCTCAGTTTTAGGCCAGCCTGAGTTGTGTACTGAGTTCCAGTATAGCCAGGGATAGATACCAAGTGAGCACCTATCTTAAAAACCCAAACATAAGCTGGGCATTGGTGGTGGTGCACAATAATCTCAGCACTTGAGAGGCAGAGGCTCTCAAACTTGTGAGTTTGAGGCCAGCCTGGTTTATAGAACTAGTTCCAGGGCAACCAAGCCTACTAGAGAAACCTTGTGTTGAAAAAATAGAAAACAAAAACAAACACCAAGAAAAAAACCACAAAGAACCCCTCAAATATCAAGAAACAGGACAAAACCAAAACAGTAAAAAATTAAAAAAAAGGTATTTTTCCATGAAGTTACTAACTCTAGCTTTAGAGACTGTCTTGTGTCTGATGATTGTGTGTATAGTTATGTGAAAGTTGAAAATTATTTTATTTATTAGAGAAGATTATAAGAGGTTCAAATCATGGTTTATGGATGCTGCCCAATGATTTTAGTATGTTTAAGATGATTTTGAGCTATATGTCTAGAAATCCTTTATAAACTGATTATGTATTACTGAAATTTAACAACAACAACAACAACAACACACACACAAACAAGGAAACAATTCTATAACTTTGCCCTCTAAAACTGTACTGAATAAAACTTTGTCATTGTTTGGGTCTTGTTTAGGGCCCTTGGAAAATTTCTGCCCCCTTTTCTGTGATGTTCCCTGAGTTTTAGGTGTATGGATTGTATTGTAGATGTATCTACTAGATCTGGGCACTCCATGGTCAATAGTTCTTTGCATTTTGACCAGTTGTGGTTTCTGTAATCTTCGTCTGCTGCAGAAGGAAGATCGTTTGATGAGGGGTGAGAGTTATATTATTGGTGGGTATAAGGATAAGTATTAAGAGTACAGTTAGAAATTATATTGGGTTAGAGAGTGGCAGCAGTAGTTTCATCCTAATGTGGCTAGAGGAAATTCTGCAAGGCCCCACTCTAGGTAAAAAGCTACAGGTAATTAATGGCTGGCAAGATAGCGAAAATCAGTCTTCCCCAGGGATAACCCCCCTAATTTGTTATTTAAAATCAAGTGGTCAGCAATAAGAACGTATGTATGTGAGCAACACTAAACGGACTCAGCAGTTTGTGTGTGTGTGTGTGTGTGTGTGTGTGTGTGTGTGTGTGTGTGTGTGTGCGCGTGCATGCGCATGCATGTGCGTGCACGTGTGTAATAAAAATTAAAAAAGAGGGCCATAAATTTGAGTTGGGGAAGATATAAGAGGGCTTGGAGGGAAGGGGCATGATGTATAAATATAGTACACATATATAAAATTTAAAAAATAAGTTAAAATCAAGCTCTGCTATGGTGGTGCATGCCTTTAATCCCAGCACTTGGGAGGCAGAGGCAGGTGGATCTCTGTGAGTTAGAGGCCAGCCTGGGCTACAGAACAAGTTCCAGGACAGCCAAAGCTGTATAGAGAAATCCTGTCTCAAAAACAAAGAAGGAAACAAACAAATCTACTAAAGGAAGAAAATTCTACTTTAAATGTAAAAGTTACAAAAATGTCATAATTAAAACTTTTGAAAATCATTTTTACATTTAGGGACATTAAGCAGGAATAGAATTGTGAGGATTACTCATAATTTTTAGATTTCTCATTACTGTTCTCTACTTTCACTTGTCTTCATTTTAATTTTTAGGACATATATGAGGTTTTCAAAGTAAATGTTGGAGTTTCTTGCAAGCATGTTGTATTAACCTCAGTCATTTCTGCAGTCTGTTCTAAATTTACAGCAGTGACAGTAGGCAGGAGGTGTTCAAAAGCCAGGGGTTAAAAAGAATCCAAACTATAAACATTTTGTTTTATTTTTCAGTTAGGTTGATGATCTTCCTTGCATTTAATAGTATGTCCCAATCATGTTGGTGACTTGAAAGCCCTAAGGATTTATTTTGATTGTCTAAATGTAATAATTTGTGCCTAGAATTCTGGTGGTCTTCTTACTATGAGCTTAGAGCGAGACCTTCTTGACACTGAGCCCATGAAGGAACTTAGCAGCAAGCGTCCTCTGGTGTGCTCTGAGGTTGATGGGCAGCCAGTTCTCTTAAAGGTAATTTTAAGTTCTGATTTATGGAAGCTTTAGAAGTATAAATGAAGTGGTGAAGTTACTTTTTAGGGAATAAAACAAACCCACTATTTCTAAAGTTGATTGGCATGGTGATTATGTTTGAGTTAATTTGACTTTAAAGTTCCTCTCATTTCCCTAAAGAGAATTGTCTTTACCAGGGTTACTTGGGGTTACTTGATTTTCTTTTTCTGGGTAAATATACTGCATTTTGTTCAGTAGTCTTAAAAAATTCTTGTTTTTCTTAGCTCTTTCTTGAAAGCTTAGCTATATTGCTAACACAATCTTATGCTGCCTGATTTCTTTGAAACTTTTTAAAATTTCATTTTATGTGTGTGAGTGGTTTCCCTGCATGTATGCCTTTGTTCCACACACATGCATGGAACTTGTAGAGGTCAGAAAAGGGAGTTGATACAGTTGTGAGACAACATGTGAGTTCTGGGACCCAAACTCCCATCTTTCACAAGAGCACCAAGTGCTCTTAACCACACACTGTCTCTCCAGTCCCTTAATGTCTTCTTGTGAGCTGAGATTGAATGAACTTCAGAGGGTCTTTAAGTTGGCTTTACTTTTTGCATACTTGGGAATGTAGAGTAGGTTTCAGGTAGTTACTTTTTCATCCTATATTACAGTATTGCAGATAGAGAAGGTACTTAAAATTAGAATAGAAAAATATGTTATTTAACTCACATACAATAACATTTAAGTTGGAATGATAAATTAGAATGTTTTTTTTTTAATATTGAAATTACCAATGCCTGTTACATTTTCTGTTGTTATTGTTCAGGGCTATTCTGTGGATGTTGACACAGAAGGCATGGTGATTCAGAGAGCAGCTTCTTATCATAGAGCTTGTGGAGATGCTAAGGAAGAGTCTGGGTTACTACCATTAATATTCCTGTTTCTGTGTAAGGTAAAGTTCTTAAGCTAGTCTATTGGAGAAATTATTTAAAATAAGTTTTAAGTAGTAATTTTTCTTAAAATAAATCATTAGCTGTGTTATAGAATCACTGTAAAATACAAATATATTGGTGAATTGTTCACTTTGAGTTACATTTTCTATTTTGCTTCTTAGTCTGATCCTGTTGCCTACCTGATGGTCCCATATTATCCTAAGGCAAACCTGAGTGCAGTTCAAGCCAGTATGCCTTTAACTTCAGACGTAAGTAAAAATAATTTTCAGGGATGCATTAAATGAGAAACTTAAACGTCTAATATGTAACACCCAGTACTATATACTGTTGTGCACAAATATTTGGCTTGCATTATTCTATTTCATTGTTGCATCAGCTCTATGCACACAAGAAAAACAAGACTGAGAAGGATTAAGTGACTTTCACAGAACCTCTTCACCTAGTAAAACTGAAACTTGAAATTAGGTCTTTCTGGTTCCAGAACTCATACTTACAACCATTAAGCTGTGCTATATGTAACTTTCTAGACCAGTAATTGATATTTTAGTTTTAAATGGAAACTTTAGCTTTTATCATTATAACTTTAGAATTAGTAATGAAAGGAGGATCTGATTCTTCCTGTTTAACATTATTTTATTCTCTTCTAGATACTTTATATGGTGGTAACTTATAATTTAAGTTGCCTTAGAGGGGTGTGTGTGGAATGTGTGTGTGTGTGTGCATCCATGTGCACTCACATGCATGTGTGTATCTGTGTGCAAACACCAGTTACGATGTTATCAGTAGAGTATTACGTAACTTTTTAGTACTGTGATAGAATACCATGATTAAGGCAACTGATAAAGCATTTAATTGGACTTAAAATTCCAGAGAGTACATGATGACAGAGCAAAGCATGGTGGTAGAAACAGCTGAGAGCTCCTATCTTTAAAGAAAGGCAGGAGGCAGAGAGCACACAGGGGAATGACTTCAGTTTTTTTGAAACCTCAAAGTCTGCCCTGGATGATGCACCTCCTCCAGCAAGGTCATTCCTCCTGATCCTTCCCAAATAGTCTACCAACTAGAGATGAGTATTCAAATATGAGCCTATTGAGGCCATTCTTACTTAAACAACCACACATAGTTAAGCTTTATCTAGCCTTTAATCAATATCTGTGATATGTCTTTAATTTGAAGGAGGCTTTACTTCAATTTTGGGACAGTCTTTTTTTTTTTTTTTGTTTAATTTAATTCATTTTTTTACATGTCGATCCCAGTTCCCTCTCCCTCCCTCCCTCCCTGCCTGACTTTTACCCTCTCTGCCTCCTCACATGCACCCTGACCACCCTCCCCTCCCACCCCCACCCCAATTCTGCATGTAGGGCAATGCCATCCAGGTGGGGTCATGTAGATCTGTCAGGTCATTTGAAGTAGGGACTAGGGCTTCTCTCCTGTCTCTAGGTTAAGGCAGTATCCCTCAATGGGGGATGTGTCCGCAAGGTCCTTTTGTGCACCAGGGATACATCCTGGTTCCACTGTCTGAGGTCCCTTAGACTGCTCAGTTCTTCTGGCTGAGACCCATATTCAGGGGGGCTTGAGTCAGTCCCATGCTGGCTTCCCAGCTGTCAGTCTGGGGGCCTGTTAGCTCCTCCTTGTTCAGGTCAGCTGTCTTTATGTGTTTCTGCAACCTGGTCTTGTCCTCTCCTTCTGCATCTGGATTCTAGTTAGACTCAGTGTTTGGGTATGGGTGTTTGCTTCTGTTTCCAACAGCTACTAGATGAGGGATCCATGATGGTGGATAAGTTAGTTGTTGATCTCACTCTCCAGGAAGGGCATTTGTGGTAGCCTTTCCATGATTGCTCAAATTGTTAGTTGGTGGCAGTCTTGTAGGTCTCTAGACCTTTCTTTAGTTTAGGTTCAGTTTTCTCTTCAAACCAATAATGGCTCCCTCTTTTATGTTCTCTCTCTCTCTTCTGTCTTCTATTCCTACCCTGACTCAATCTTCCTAGTTGCACGTGTTTTCCTCTTCTCCCCCCTCTCTTTCTCCTACTTCTTTCTCCATTCACTGCCTCCCCCACTTCCCATGTGCTTTGGGGGACTTATCCCTTTCCCCTTCTGTGAGGGACTTTATATGAATCTCTTAGAATACACCTTGTATCTTAGTTCCTCTGGTGGTGTGAATTATAGGTTGGTGATCCTTTGCTCTAGGTCTAAAATCCATATATGAGCGAGTACATACTATATTCCTCTTTTTGTGACTGGGTTACCTCATTCAGGATGGTTTCTTCAAGTGCCATCCACTTGCCTGCGAATGTCAAGATTCCATTATTTTTTTTCTGCAGAGTATTATTCCGTTGTGTAGATGTGCCACATCTTCTTTATTCATTCTTCAGTTGGGGGGCATTTATGTTGCTTCTAGGTTTTTGCTATTACAAATCATGCTGCTATGAACATAGTTGAGCAGATGTCTTTGTTGCATGGATGTGGATCATTTGGGTATATACCTAAGAGGGGGATTGCCGGGTCCTGTGGTAAACTAATTCCCATTTTCCCGAGGAACTGCCATAGATCTCCAAAATGGCTGTAGGAGTTTGCACTCCCCTCCAGCATGAGTTGTCATTGGTGTTTCTAATTTTAGCCATTCTGGCAGGAGTAAGATGGTATCTCAAAGTTGCTTTGATTTGCATTTCCCTGATAGCTAAGAATGTTGAGCACTTAAGTGTCTTTCAGCCTTTTTGATATCCTCTATTGAGAATTCTTTCTTCAGTACTGTATCTCATTTTTTAATAGGGTTGTTTGGTGTTTTGTAGAGACAAAATTTATATATTAAAATGAGTTGTCAATTTTTTAAACCCCATCTCTTTCATTTGTACTTACTTGTAGGAAGCTTTAAAAGTCATGAAAGGTGTTGCTCGAGGCCTGCATACATTGCACAGTGCTAACATAATTCATGGATCACTTCATCAGAACAACGTATTTGCCTTAAATCGTGAACAAGGAATTGTTGGAGATTTTGACTTCACCAAATCTGAGGTAAAATATAGCTTTACTGGACAGAAACCATTTAATAAAGTGGTTCAGTACTTCCACAGAATATGGTAATTTATTATAAGATCTGTACTTTCAGTTAATGGGTATCATATAGTACAAATAGTATCTGTAACAGTCATCTAGATTGTAATGAGCATTGTGTGTTTTTGCCATAAATATAGAAACAATCTGACCTACTACATGGCATTGAAAACATTATTTTCTCAGTAGGAAACACGTAAGAAACTCCCTCTGCTTGTACTCCTTTCTTTCATAGATTAAACATATATTCTTTGCTATTATTAACGTAGTACATTTTTAGAAGCCTGAGAACCATGGGTGTTTTTGTTTCATTCAGGTCTAGGTTCAGTTCATGACTTTTAATTTGATACCACATTATCTCCCAATAGGAAGTTTGTAGAGATAACAAAGTCCAGACAGTCTAGGAATATATATGCTTATAAGGGAGAAATATCCTTTTTGTTTATTTTAATTGACAATGGTGTACATGCATGTTTATTATATATAGCCTCTTATTTTGAAATATGTGTATGATATGAATGGCTAAATCAACAATTCCCATTTAAAGTACAGTAGAAGTGTAGAATTGAGTACTTGTTTTTAGTGTATTATTAAAGTGGTATATTGATTACCACTATCTAATTCCAGATAATTTTTATCACACCCCAAAATAGTTACTGATTAGCTGTTACTTTTCATATATGCTTCTGTTCAGACCTTGGAAACCAGTAATATGCTTTATATTTCTGGATTTTCTTATTCTGTAACCTTATAAAAGTAAAATGATACAATAATTATTTGGCATTTTGTAAATTATTTTGTTATTGTAACATTCAGAATTAATGTATAGTATTGAATATTTAAGGCCATAATTCCTTTTATGACTTAATATATTTAATTATATGCATAAGTGATACTTAGGTGTGTGTTCTCATCAGTGGATTGATAATTTGGATTTACAATTTTTTTGTTAGCTCGAGACACAGTCTCACAGGGTAGTAAATGCTGCTTTTGAACTATAGTTATAGCACAGGTCTTGAACTCCTAGTTCTCTTCCTGCCTCAGCCTTTTACATGCTGAGATTGTAAATATGGATCCTCAAGCTTAGCTTTAGGCTTATGCTTTTCAGTTATTATGAATTAGGTTGACCATGAACATTAGTGTACAAGTTCTTTATACAGACATTCTTATTGCTTTGGGGAATACAATTATTGAGTCATGTAATTCTGTTTCCTCACTATTAAAAATTCTGTGTTTGGTAGAACACTTAACAAGTTACATAGTTATGCATAGGAATGAGTGATAATTTATATTATAGTCTGTGTCCATATATCTCAAAATACATTGTAAACAAACAAAAGTGGCTTGGAAAATAATCACAAAATGTTTTAAGTGGCAAGAATTCTTGATCAGCTAGTTTATTTTCCTACCATGCAAGATGATGTTTAGTGTAGATATTCTCTGCTTGAATTTTTTTCCATCTATGTTTCGAGGGGTCTAGTATAGAGAATCGAAATTCTTAAGCATTACTACTTCTGGAGTTTTATAGTCAAAAACCGTTGGAAAATGGAATTTGTAGCTGGGTGGTGGTGGTACCTACCTTTAACCTCAGCATTCAGGAGGCAGAGGCAAGTGGATCTCTTGAGTTTGAGGCCAGTCTGGTCTATAGAATTCTAGGACAGCCTGGAAACCCTAAGCAGAGAAACCCTATCCTGAAAAACAAAAAATTCAACAAAAAAACAAAAATAGAAAATGGAATTTGTTTTTGGCTGTATGAAAATCTGTTCCAGGTACTATGGACTTTGAGAATAAGAATACTGTTTGTATTCTTTTCTCAAGAGACAAACTTAGACTATTTTTAAAAATCAGGCTTTAAATTACTTATAGCAATGAAAACCATGAAAATTTTAAACAAAATTGTATTGATTCTGGTGGGTTTAAATATATCCACGTTACAGTTTCCCTTCTTGAGAAAATTTCTAAAAGTGTCTATTGTTTTCCATCCTCATAAGTCTTATCTCAGATTGCATTTTCCCATACATCCTTGTCAACCACTGCTGTTAGTTACATTGATTATTTGGCCATATTTAAGTTTTAGAATAATGCTGTATGTATATAGTCATAGTGTTTTCATATGATAGCTCAAAAGAATGAAAAAAATGAATGTAAAACTTAATATAAAATTTTAAATAGACCAATTTGGGAAACATTTATTAATTTATCTGAGAATTAAGATAACATAATAAAATAAGGGCTTCTAAACTCAAATTTAAGGATTCTTGTCAAATTATTTTTGAGCATATCACTGGTACAATTTAGATGTGACTGTTCTAAGACTCATTCCTTTTATATTAATTTTTCATCAGATAGTCTTCCTCAAAGTGCTATTTAATCTTTCACTTAGCATTCTCAGTTGATGCCTTAGCTGCTCTGTTTTAGATTATGCTTAGAGAAGTTGGGATAATGATAGTAAGTGGAGAAAATATATAATTAATATTTAGTGATATGTAGTAGGCACTGTGCTAATTAACATCTTTGTAGCAACTCTATAATATAGATATCATTTCAATTTAAAAGTTAGTTTAGACCACACAGCAAATAAATGTGAGAGTTGGAATTGCAACTAATGACAGACTGAATTTAGGTATCATAATTTGTCATTAATTGTCTTTTGAATTTTTAGAAAATTATATATTTAGAAAATGGTCATGAAGAAAGTAATTTGTACAATTTAATTTAAAATATTTAGAATGTTGAGTTAGAAAATAGTATTGCTTTGTAAATTTATTAAAATATACAAGCAGTAGGGGGGATGGCTTCATGGGTAAAGTACTAGCCATGTAAGCCTGATAACCTGAGTTTGGTCCCTGGGACCCATGTGAATAGTCAAGAAAGCCTGATGTAGTGGCACATACCTGTAGTTCCAGCACTTCTGCAGTGAGATGCAAGGCAGGGACAGGAGAATGCAAAGCTTGTTGGGCAGCTTGCCTAGAGTAGGTAGTGTAGCAGCAGAAAGAGCAAGAGAGACCCTGTTTCCACAAGGCAGAAGGTGAAGACTTTCTCTAGAGAGTTGTGCTCCATATGTGCTTAGTGGCACACATGCTTATCCATCCATCCACAAACATACATGCACACATGTAAAGATTTAAATTAAGATACATGGAACAATGTCAGTGATCAAAGAATTCAGAGTTATTCATCTTCACACACCTACAATCTGAGTATAACAAAGATTGAATATAACAAAAATAAAATTTGTAAGAGTAGAAAATTAGATACTTGAGAATAGACAATGAAATATTTCAAAACAACTTTAAATCAAGAATAGAGACTTTCACACAAAGCCTTAAACTATTTTGTCTCTAAAATATTTAACACTACTGTTTTTTTAGAGTCAGCGAGCCTCAGTGAACATGATGGTTGGTGGATTGAGTTTGGTATCAC
This sequence comes from Phodopus roborovskii, assembly GCF_943737965.1. Lineage (NCBI taxonomy): Eukaryota > Metazoa > Chordata > Mammalia > Rodentia > Cricetidae > Phodopus > Phodopus roborovskii. The sequence continues at coordinate 25,358,034 of NW_026126571.1, read as the reverse complement.
CTGAATTGAAAATTGGAAAACCTCCTTCTGCAAGTTCAGACTTATATGCTTATGGCTGCCTTTTATTATGGGTATGTTGTTTTAAAAATAATTATCAATAATTTACTTATGTTTCCAAATATAAAGGGATGACTGGTGATTTTCAGTCATTTTTCTGGTTGAAGAATAATGCTATACTTTTAAAATGTAGAGTTTGTAGGTGGATGTATGTGTGTATGTTGTATTTGTGTGGGGTATGCTTGCACCTCTGTGCATGCATGTAGAGGCCAGAGACCAATTTTGGATGAGTTATTTACAAGTCATCTACTTGGTTTGTTGAGACAGGGTCTGTCATTGTCCTGGAGCTTGCCAAGTAGGCTAGGCTGGCCGGCCATGGAGTTATAGGGATCTTTCTGTCTGCCTTATCCATACTGGGATGACAAGCATTTACAACCAGGCTCAGGTTTCTTTTTCCTTTTTGTTACATGGGTTCCTTGAATCAAACTCAGGAATTCATGCTTGGGGTGGCAAGCACGTAGCCAACTTGCTATCTTCCCAGCTTAGAACTTTTTTTTTAAAATCGCAAACTGTTGTTATCCTTATTCTAAGCACTTTCTATAATTTAGATTGATATATACTATAAACATTACATTGTTCTTAGTTTTTTATAGTCAGTATTGACAGTGAAGATGATTTTATTCTATAGTAATGTAGAAGAAATTCATGATTCATGTATGTATGAAAACTAATGCTAAATGAATACTAGGTATATTTTTGCTTTTCGTGTATACCAAATGTTACCTATCCCTTAATGGGCTATCCCTTAAGTATTGAGTGCTTGGGGACTGGAAGGATGGCTTAGTGATTGAGAATTTGAGTGGTTAAATATTAAAAGGGAAGGATATGTTTTTCTAGTGAATATTATACTGTTGCTTCTGGCCCAGGGGTGAGTAAATGTTCTCTCTCTCTCTCTATCTCTCTCTCTCTCTTTCTCTCTCTCTCTCTCTTTTCCATTTAGAAGCATATTTACTGATTGTTACACAAGGGTTCTTTGTTTTGGGGGAGGGGGTAAAACAAGTTCCTCATAACAAAGCTCCTAATCTAAACTATATGTTTTCTTAAGGAAAATACCCTACCCCTGCAACTTTAGCCCTTATTGTGTACTGTTTGCAGTACCCAATAATGCAAGGTGTTCCTGGTATGATAGGATTGTCTCATGCAAAACTTCAGAAAAACAACTCTATAAATTATGGAAAACACTTCCATAATGGTTCCAAGGTCTAAGTATTTAAAGAAAAAAAACTTAATTCTAATGTTTACCCTACATACAGTAAAAGAAAAAAGAACTATTTCATTTAATGTTTACCCTACATACAATCATTCTGCTAGATTTCTACTACATGATCTATTTATGCAACTTGGTTCTTCTTTCCAAAGTCTTGCTATGGTCAACTATAATGATACCAACATCTTTAATGTTTCACAGTGCTCATGTGCAGGAGTTACTGTTGAACACATATATTACATGTAATGAGTGTTTGATATCTGTAAATTGGGCCTTCATAATACAATTCCTCAAAACAGACACCATCATGTTTAAATCCTGACATATTTGCATTAATCTTAGCAGTAGTGATTTTTCTGGCATGAATATATTTTTGAGAGTAAATGTTTTCTAAAAGGGTGTCAGCTCATTACATTTTTAGGCTATGGCATGGGATGTGTTGTCAGAGTTCTGCTGCAGTAGCACCAAAGCATAAACAAGTGAATGTGATCTGTTCCAGTAATCATTTATTAATGTTGAAGTTTGAATTTTATGTAGCTTTTAGATCTTATTAAATGGCATTTCTTTGATTTTCCTTTAGATATTTAAAAATGTGAGGACAGTTTTGGCTTACAGTTTGTACAGAAATAGGTAGTAGCATTGATTTGGTGCAGAGGTTATAGTTTGCTAATCCTCATTCTAGCCAGTACAGATGAACAAAAGGAAGAATCATTTATTTAAAAGCAGAGAAATGGGCTGAAGAGATGGCTTAGTTGCTAAAGACTAGGCTCACAACCAAAAATATAAAAGCAAAGAGATGGAACTGGGTTTATTTGCAGATAACATGATTAACAATGTAGAGTATTTTTAGGGGTGCACATAAAATCTGCTGGAACTAACATGTATTTATCAAGGTAACAATTTCAATTTCAGTGTAATTATCTTTCATATGTAATAATAAAAAAGAGGAAATTTAAAATTATAAAAGGCCCAAAGAGATGGTTCAGTGCTTAAGAACACTTACTTTTGCAGAGAACCTGGGTTTGATTCCTAGAAACCATATGGTATCTCACAAACCATGAGAAATTCAAATTCTAGGGGATCTGACACTCTCTTTTGACTTCAGTAGGCACTAGGCACACACAATTTACACATGCATACATGCACACAAAACCATATAAAATAATTTTATAAGTCATGAAAGTAGCTGGGGACATGGCTCAGTGAATAAGAGGGCTTCCTATGTAAAAATGAGGACTTAGATTTCAAACCCCAGAATCATGAAAAAGCCAAGCATGGCTTCATGCTTTGCCTATACTTACACCATACTCTGTTCCTTCAGCTAAAATGTGGGAGCTTCTAGTTTAGAGAATAAGGAAGAGGAATAGAGGAAGACATGGGCTTGTGTGCATGTAGTCCCTCACACACTCATAGAAAATCACAAAAATATCAAAATATGGAAGTTTGGACAAGTTCAACAAAATATATATGAGAGTATCGAACTACAAGGTAGTTGTTTTTTGTGTGCAAATAAATAGCTAGGTATTATAATAAATGTTACAGTTTATAAAAATATGTAGGATTGGTAGTAAGCAAGAGAATTTTGTGAAAGAAAAAAAGTTGGAAGGCTTGTAGGATCAGATATAAGACAGTAAAGTCATAGTTTATGTAACTAGGCTAATATTATTGTGAAGTTAGACATACAAATGATGAGAATGGTATAGAGCAGTGGCTTTCAACTTTCCTAATACTGTGACACTTTAATATTAATATTTAATATCAGTTCTTCATGTTGTGGTGACCCCCCAACCATAAAATTATTTTGTTATTACTTTGTAATTTATTTTGCTACTGTTATAAATTGTAATGTAAATATCTGATATGCAACCCCTATGGGGTTGTGACCCACAGATTGAGAAGCAATGATATAGACACTAGTAGAAATAGATCTGTTCATGTGTGGCCAGTTGATTATTGGAGTACTGGAACAATGAACAACCATATATGGAGAATAAACTCTAATAAACTCCTTGTACTGTGTTCAAAGATTAAAAGAAACGTTCATTAGATCTAAATGTAAAACTGAAGTTTCTAAATCTTCAAGTAGAAAATATATTTTTTAAATTTATTGGAGAGGTTTTAAAAGTATGTTCTTAGGGTTTTCTGAATTTCATTTGCGTCTATTGTAATGTTTCCCCTTTTATTTGTATTTTTATTAGTTTGGGTCTTCTCTCTGTTTTGGTTAATTTGGGTAAAGCTTTATCGATCTCATTTCGCTTTTCAAAGAAACAAATCTTCATTTCATTGATTCTTTGTATTGCTTTTGTTTTTTTGTTTATTTCTATCTCATTAATTTTAGCTATATTTTTTGTTAATTTCTTCATGTCTACTCTTTGAGTTTAATTTAATTTATTCTTATTTTTTCAAGGCCTCATGTGCATCAATAAATTATTATAGAGCTAATGTTTTTAAACATTGATATTTTGTGCTGTAGATTTTCTTTTTAGGAATGCCTTCATTATATCTCAGATTTTGGTATATTTCCATTTTCATTCAGAACTAGGAATTTTTTTGATTTCCTTCTTAATTTCTTCAGTTACTCAGTTATCATTCAGCAGTGTAGTAACTGCTGCTACTGTTAAGGCAGAGCAATTTTGTAATTTATCCAGATTTATGTATGTTCTCCTTTTGTAGCCAAGTTTTTTCTTTGCCTCAAATGTGTCCATTTTTGTCAGAGACTGATGGGTTACCTGAGTTGGGATGTGAAGCTTGAGAAAAGGCAGATAAAAGAAACAGAGACTGAAACACTGGATAGATTCATGAGTCCTGCTAGCAGCAAGCAGTTTCATTTCCTACCTCTGTGCCTTTTGGCTGGCACTAGAAGCTTGCTAGTTAGATAATCTGCTCTTTTCCATCAGAACTTTTTCATGGCTCTTAAGGAAACTGAAACAAGCAAGCTTGAACTCTAATGTCTTATAAGTCGGAATAGACTCAGGTGGACACTGAGTCACTTGTGGGCTATCATACCTTTTTACATTGTGGCAAGATATTGCCATCATTCTAATTAATAATGACAACAAAAACCACAAATAGACTCTCTTAATGATTTAAATAAATCTGTGATTTTTGAAGTTGGTTAATTCATAGATATTCTTGGCACGTGGCCCATGGTCCCTAGTTTGGACATATGTAGGAATAATCCTTTCACCCTTATGTAAACACTGTTTTTTAAAACATCTGTATTTTGTCTGTTGAAGAAGGCCATTGTCTTGGGGTTTTTATTGCTATGAAGAGACACCATGACCATGGCATCTCTTATAAAGAAAACATTTAATTGGGATGGCTTGATTAGTTTCACAGGTTCAGTTCATTATCATCATGGCAGGGGGCATGGCAGTATGCAGGGAGACATGGTACTGGAAAGGTAGCTGAGAGTCCTAAATCTTACAGGCAACAGGAAGGGGACTGAGGCACAGGGAGGTATCCTGAGCTTAGGAAACTTCAAAGCCTGCCCCCACAGTGACATACTTCCTCCAACAAGACCATACCTACTCCAACTAGACCATACCTCCTCATAGTGCCACTCTCTATGAACTTATGGGGGGCATTTACATTCATACTACAACAGCCATACAATCAATAAACAATATATGACCTTTTGAGACTATCTTCTTTCAGTGTAATGCCTTCAAAACTCATGCATTTTATCTAATGTAGTTTTTGTATGAGTGTATCAAGTGGATTTTAGTTTTTACAGATGAAGCTGCTTGTAATAACTTTGTATGTAGGTTTTGTTATAAACAAAATGTCTTCTTAGGGTAAATATATGTGAGTGAGATTGCTGGATCAGATTGTAATTGTGTGAGTAATTTTTGCAAGGAACTGCTAAACAACGTTGCAGATTTAGTATCATTTTTCACTGTAGTTATGTAAATGAGTTTCAGTTGTCTACATCATTGTCACAACTTAATATTGTTCTCTTCTATTTAACCATATTCATAGATTGATAGAAGTGTTTTTATCATGGTTTAAGTTTTTATTTTAATAATGGGTAATTATTTTGAACATATTTTGTTTCTTATATACATGATGATGTCTCTTCATAACTTTTGTCTGTTTTTAAATGGGCTGTGTTCTGATTATTAATTTTTCAAAAAAGCACTTAAAACTTCTTCTGAAAGTGCTTGACATCTTTGGTTTTATATATATATATGCTTAAATATTAAAATAGTTTAAATGGGATCGTTTTTCTGATATTAAGCAAAATTTTTATTAGCGTATAGCAATGTTACTGATTCTTTTGTGATTTTGCAATCTGATACTTTGTTGAATTTTTTTTTATCAGATCTTGGTGTCTTCATGTGACTTCTTTAGGAGCTTTTAAATATGGGGTCATTTCATCTACAGATGGATAATTTATTTTTTATTTTTTATTTTTATTTTACATATTGATTCCAGTTCCCTCTCCCTCCCTCACTCTTTCTCTCTCTCCCACCCTCCCATGTCCCCGACCACCAATCACTCACCACTCCACATGTAGGGTGATGCCTTCCAGGAGGGGTCATCTAAATTTGTCAAGTCATTTGGAGTAGGGACTAGGCCTTCCCTCCTGCCTCTAGGCTAAGGGAGTATCCCTCCATGGGGAATGTGCTCCTGAAGTCCTTTTGTGCACAGGGGGATACATCCTGGTTCCACTGTCAGAGGTCCCTTACACTGCCCAGGCCTTCTAACTGAGACCCATGTTCAGGGGGTCTGAGTCAGTTCAATGCTGGATTCCCTGCTGTCAGTCTGAGGGCCCGTTAGCTCCTCCTTGTTCAGGTCAGCTGTCTCTGTGCGTTTCTGTAGCCTGGTCTTGTCCTCCCTCTCTGCATCTGGTTTCCAGTTTGGCTCAGTGTTTAGTTGTGCATGTCTGCTTCTGTTTCCATCAGCTACTAGATGAGAGCTCTATGATGGTGGATAAGTTAGTTGTTGATCTCACTATCCGGGAAGGGCATTTGTGGTAGCCTTTCCACGATTGCTCAAATTTTAGTTGGTGGCAGTCTTGTAGGTCTCTAGACCTTTCTTTAGGTTCAGTTTTCTCTTCAAACCAATAATGGCTCCCTCTTTTATGGTAGGTCTCTGTCTCTGGCTCTTGACTCTTTTCTCTTGTCTATTCCTCCCCTGACTCCTAGTCTCATGTGTTTTCCTCTCCTCCCCTTCTTTTTCTCCTAGCTCCCTCTTCACTCACTGTCTCTTCCCCGACTCCCAATATGCTCAAGAGATCTTGTCCCTTTCCCCTTCTGTGAGGGACCTTGTATGAATCTCTTGAATCCTCCTTGTATCCTAGTTTCTCTGGCGGTGTGAATTACAGGCTGGTGATCATTTGCTGTATGCCTAAAATCCATATATGAGCGAGTACATACTATGTTCCTCTTTTTGTGACTGGGTTACCTCATTCAGGATGGTTTCTTCTAAGTTCCATCCATTTGCCTGCAAATTTCAAGATTCCATTGGTTTTTTTTTTTTTTTCCGTAGAGTAGTATTCCATTGTGTAAGTGTGCCACATCATCTTTATTCATTCTTCAGTTGAGGGACATCTAGGTTGCTTCCAGGTTCTTGCTATTACAAATAATGCTGCTACAAACATAGTTGTACACATGTCTTTGTTGCATGGATGTGGATCATTTGGGTATATGCCTAAGAGGGGGATTGCTGGGTCTTGTTGTAGACTCCCATTTTCCTGAGGAACCTCCATACTGATCTCCAAAATGGCTGTATGAGTTTGCACTCCCACCAGCAGTGGGGGAGTGTTCCCCTTTCTCAACAACCTCTCCAGCATAAGTTGTCATTGGTGTTTTTAATTTTAGCCATTCTGTCAGGAGTAAGATGTTATTTCAGAGTTGTTTTGATTTGCATTTCCCTGATAGCTAAGGATGTTGAACACTTTCTTAAGTGTCTTTCAGCCTTTTTGATTTCCTCTATTGAGAATTCTCTTCAGTTCTGTACCCCATTTTTTAATAGGATTATTTGGTGTTTTGTTGACTAGTTTCTTGAGTTCTTTGTATATTTTGGAGATCAGCCCTCTGTCAGATGTAGGATTGGTGAAAGTCTTTTCCCAGTGTGTGGGCTGCCATTTGGTCTTGTCAACTGTGTCCTTTGCCTTATAGAAGCTTTTCAGTTTGAGGAGGACAATTTATTAATTGTCGATCTCAGTGTCTGTGCTCCTGGAGTTATTTTCAGGAAGCTGTCTCCTGTACCAATTTGTTCAAGGGTACCTCCCACTTTCTCTTCTAAGAGGTTCAGTGTGGCTGGATTTATGTTGAGGTCTTTGTTCCATTTGAACTTAAGTTTTGTGCATGGCAATAGACATGGGTCTATCTGCAGTCTTCTACACACCATCATCCAGTTGTGTTAGCACCATTTGTTGAAGATGTTTTCCTCCTCTCATTGTATACTTTTAGCTGTTTTGTCAAAAATCTACAAGGTGTGTGGGTTAATATCAGGATTTTCGATTTGGTTCCATTGGTTTACCTGTCTATTTTTGTGTGAATATCAAGCTGTTTTCAGGACTATAGCTCTGTAGTAGAGCTTAAAGTTGGTGATAGTGATGCCTCCTGAGGTTCCTTTATTGTACAGAGTTGTTTTGGCTATCCTGGGTCTTTTGTCAGTTGATTATTATCCTTTCAAGGTCAGTGAAGAATTGTGCTGGGATTTTGATGGTGATTACATTGAATCTGTAGATTGTTTTGGCAAGATTTCCATTTTTACTATGTTTATCCTATTTATCCAAGAGCATGGGAGATTTTTCCATTTTTTTAGTGTCTTCTTTAATTTCTTTCTTTAAAGACACAAAGTTCTTATTATATAGCTCTTTCACTTGTTTGGTAAGCTTTGCCCCAAGATACTTTATGTTCTTTGTGGCTGTTGTAAAGGGTGATGTCTCTCTGATTTCTTTCTCAGCTGCTTTGTCATTTGTATATAGTAGGGCTATGTAAGGAGTAAGGTTTTTCTGCCCACCGCTGGTCTTGTCCCGCTGCCGTGCCAGCCCCAATTAACACACAGAGACTCTGTATTAGATATAATGCTGTTGGCCAGGTATTAGTTTCTTATTGGCTAGCTTTGTCTTAAGCATTAACCCATTTCTGTTAATCTAGTATTTCCACGTGGTCTTCTTACTGGGCAGTGGGGCCAGTGTCTGGTCTCCCCAGTATCTCCAACTTGACTCCTCCCTACTACTTCCTCTTTCCTCCTCGCCTCCTAGTCCCTCCTCTCGCTTTCCTATTGGCCAACAGTGCTTTCATCAACCAGTATAACATCTCCCATCAGGGCTACTTTTTTTTTTTTTTTTTTTTTTTGAGTTTATCTTGTATCCTGCCAGTTTGCTGAAGGTGTTTATCAGCTGTAGGAGTTCTCTGGTAGAGTTTTTTTGGGTCGCTTATATAAACTATTATATCACCAAGATGGATAATTTAATTTCTCTGTTTTTTGTGTCCTTTTTCTCGCCTTTATTGCTTTGACTATGAATTTATCAGTATAGTGAATAAAAGTGTTGTGAGTTAGATGCCCTTATTTCTTGATTTTAGAGAAAATGCTTTAATATAGAAGTATGAAATATTCAAACAAGTATAGACTATTCTAATAGCTACAGAATACACATTCTTCCATCATTCTGAGAAACTTTGTCCATTTGTTTGAGACCAACCAAGTCCTGTCAGTTTTCATGCATGTGACATGATCTCACTATTCAACCTACTGTAACAAATTCCTCTAAATTTTCCCCCATAGTGTTTGTGCTATTTCTTTTTGATGTTCCTGTCATGGTGAATTTCTGGAGTGGGACTTGAGTTCCACATCAGCCCATGTCTGTTTGCAGCCAGATATTTGTCTGAAGAGTTGTATATTTTCCTTTTGTGTTTAGATTCTTGCAGTTCTTTATATATTTGAGATAGTAATCCCATTAGAACAGTTTTTAACAATTGTTTCTTCATTGGAGGATACTGCTACAGTCTGGTGGTTGTTTCCTTTGCTGAATAGAAAATTTAATAAAAATCGAATTTGTATGTGTATGTGTGCACACACACATGATGTATATGTGTAGGTACACAAGTCGTAATATGTGTGGAGGCCAGAAGACAATTTTTTGGACTTGATTCTTTTCTTTCGCCTTTACATGGGTTAATTTAATTTAAGTTGCTAGGTGAGACAAATATCATTGCCTGATGGGCCATCTTACTACCCTTACAGAAGTTTTTAAATTTCATGTAATACCATTTAATTAATTCTTAGAATTATTTTCTATGCCTTTGGAGTCTTTAGAAAGTGAGAGGGAGGAGTGATGAGCACAGGGGTCAAGAGCATGCTGAGGAAACCCACAGAAACAGCTGACCTGAGCAAGTGGGAGCTAACAGACCCCAGTCTGACAGCTGGGGAACCAGCATAGGACCGAACCAAGCCCCTGGAACGGGGTGTCAATTGGGAGGCCTGGGCAGTCTATGGGGTCGCTGGCAGTGGAACCAGTATTTATCCCTATTGCATGAATGGGCTTCTGGAGCCCATTCCACATAGAGAGATAACTCTCTTAGCCTAGATATATTGGGGAGGGCCTAGATCCTGCCCCAAATGATGTGATAGACTTTGATGATCCCCTATGGAAGGCCTCACTGTCTCTGGAATATAGATGAAGGATGGGGAGTTCGGTGGGGGGAATTGGAGGACTAGAGGGAGAGGGAACTGGGATTGGTATGTAAAATATGATTATTTTTAATTTAAATAAAATATATAAAAGAAAGTGCATGCACATACTTATTTCTCAAAGTGTTTTAATTTCAACAGTTTCAAAGTTGCAAGTCTTACATTAAGGTCTGTGATCTCTTTTTAATTAATTATTGGGTAATGTAGTGGTTTGAATTATATGTCTCCCATAGTTTCAGATACTTGAATACTTGATCTCTAGTTGATGGCACTATTTGGAGAGGCTATTTTTGTGTGTATGGGGTTGGGATGGTGAGAGTCTTCCTGAGTAGCCTCAGTAGCCAGTACCTCAGTGTGTGGAAGCAAACTTATTTAATAGCAACATCACTCAATAATAATTTCAAGCCAGTTACATATTATCAGAGATTGTAAACTGAAAATTGAGAAACTTACAGTATAGAATATACTGAAAAGTTAAAATTTATCTAGGGTAAGTGTGGACAGAAGTCAAAGAATGAGATAAGAAAATAGAAACAACTCCTCTATCCAAAGTAGAGATGGAAAAGATAGGGGCTAAGATATTAACAGGGTAAACTGATTTTAAAAATTAATGAAAGTAGCTGGGCATGGTGACACATGCTTTTAATACACCATTGAGGAGGCAGAGTCAGCTAGATCTCTGTGAGTTCAAGGCTAGCCTTGCCCACCTAGAACTAGTGTAGAGCTACAGAGAGAATCTATCTCAAAAATTTAGAAAAGGAAAAGGTGTTTGTAATTGATAAAAAATTAGGGTGGTGTGGGGAAAGAAAGGGAAAAAGACAGGAGCAGGAAAATGGAGAAAGAGAGGAAATGTATGGTACATGGGATGAAGTTTTAAGAAACATTAGGGAGAGTCTGGGCATGGTGGTACATGCTTGAAATTCTAGCACTTAGGAGGAAGAAACAGGAGTCTCTGGCCAGACTCTCCAGGTCATCCTGGGCTGTTCAGTCAGCCCCTTTTTTTTTTAGAAAAACAAAACAACTAACAGAATAAAATGAAGCAAATACAGTAGAAGACAAAATAATAATAACAAAATCAGTCTCACTGTCCTCGTAGCTGAGCAAGTGATGGAGATACTGTGCCTTTTTCCTCAGGTATGCCATTTTATAGTTTATAATTTATAAATTGTAATTTATAGTTTATAATTTGCTATGAGGTTAAAGGCCAAGAGGTAAGAACAGAAGTAGCCAATTGGAAGCTGAGCTCTTCTTTGCCCATCCCACCAGGGCTTCTGTGACTACTGCCAGGCTGAATTCTTGCCAGCATTTTCCCATGAAGGTTTGGAACTCTTTGAATGCAAGAAACGACCCTCTAGTTCCTACCTGCTGAGTCTGTGTATTCACTTAGGGTACATTCACTGTTACCAGAATCATTCTGCCCCTGCATGTGTAGGTGTGGGAGACACTGGGGTAGGCGTTTACAGTTGTGTCTAGAACTCTGAGAGTGTAGGAGGCAGTCAGGCCAAAGTAGTCAGTGCTGAGAAGAAAGGTACAGGCAGTGGGTGATCCTGTGTACTCTGCTCTCCACTGTGGCCTTCCTGCTCATAGTCTTATGTAGCCACATGGCTCCTCCTCAGGTTGGGTTGGGCTGCTTTTCTTTCAGTATGATTACATTTCCTCCCAAATAGATCTGAGATTTTCAGATTTCTCAACCAGTTTACTCAATGTGATTGCTTATTCAGGAAGTGAGATGGAAGAAGGCATTTGTGCCTTTAAGTATAAAAATCCAACCATATCACTGATGAGCAATTTACAGAGTACAAAGGCTCTTGTCTAGTGTCTGTCAGTTATACAGATCATTGACTTTACGTTTTAGTCTGTATTCTCACAGAATGCCAATAGAATACCTGTGAATCTTGTCATAGCTTTCCTTTTCTCTTTTTGCTTACAGCCCTGCTGAAGAGAGCCCCCCACCCCCTTTGTTTTCCTACTGTCTTGCCTGTGTTAGGTGCCCAGTGTTAGGATTCATATTTATTTTTCAGACCTGAATTTCAGCATTTCTGCATTTCTCTTGGTCTCTAGCTGCTGTTCATGCTGCACTGCTATGCCTTTCTAAACTGTTGATCCCTCCTTGCAACCATAAACCTAAAACTTTATATTCATGGGGGCATAGGCAAATGCTCCCACCAAAGGGAAAACACCTGCAGTGAATAATTCTAATCTAAATGAATTATGGTGAAAATAAATGAAGAACTCAAAATGACAGCAGTTGTATTTGTCTTAAATTCTGGTGTGTAGATGACAAGCAGCAATGATGGATAAGATAGAAATAGATGATGGATTAGATAGATAGAAATAGTCAAATCTGCTTATACTAAACTCTAAAAGAAAAATATACATACAGTTAATTACTGTAGGCAGCATAACTGTCATACTTAGATTTATGTTTTCACCAATTAAGACCGATAAAAATCAAACCAAACCAAACCTTGCTTAGTGTTTTCTGCCTTTCTGTCCTATAAAATTTTACTATTCTTGTCTCTGTTCTTCACATTTTTGATTGATTGTATGTTAAGTTTTTAATGTAATCCTTACAGACTTCTTTTGTGAAACTGATTTCCTGCAAGATATGGTACATGACATTTTCTTGTTTTAAGATTATTTATTGATTTATTTTACTTTTGAGGTTATAATTACAGCATGTCTCCTTTCCCTTTTCACTCTACAAATTCTCCAACATATTCATGCTTTCAAATTAATGGCTTCTTGTTTTCACTATTTGTTATTGCATGTATATATGTATATTCATTATATATGTATATTCATGTATATGCATATTCTTTAAATATAACCTGTTCAGTCCATATACTGGTGTGTGTGTGTGTGTGTGTGTGTGTGTGTGTGATGTACTCTTTTCTCAGGGAAGACCATCTCTCCTACACCCAGCTTTCCTTCATTGTCTATAGTTCTTTGTGTAGGGCAGAGGCTTTATGAATTTTCCCCATCTGCTTAGGAATGACCATTAATGTCATCCTTTTCAGCTCATGTTTGGGCAGCCATATTGGTGAGACTTTGCATGTAGCTTCTGATATTTACTGGTGACAAAATCTCATAGTAAACTCTCTGATCCTTTGGTTCTTAGATCTTTTTGCCCCTCTTCTGCAACATTAACTGAGCCTTAGGTGTTGGTAGTGTTTTGTAGCTGTGTTCGTTGGGATTGGTCACCACAACTCCACATTTTGATTCATTGTGGTTTTCAGTAGTGATCTCTGTCTGTTACAAACAGAAATTTCCCTGATGAGGAGTTAAGACTATACTATCTGTGTGTATAAGAACAAATATTTGTAGATGTTGTTGGGTATTATGCTGGCTTAGTAGTCATTGTAGACTATCCTCCAAATAATCATGACTGTACTAGTGCTGAGTCGTTAGCTAGGTTTCCAGGACTAAGCATGGTTTCCTTCTTGTTTAGTAGGTCTGAAGTCCAGTTAGTTGTTTGTTGCCACCAAAATATGTGTGTCCCTATGGCACCCTTAGGGTTATCATATCATGCTGGTTGTTGATGTGCATTGTAGGTGTCATAGATGGGAAGGACTGTGTATTGCTTCCCCTCTTTGGAAACTTGCATGGTGTCTGCTGGTACTATAAAAGTCTTTAGGGAGAGGGAATTCAGGTCAGTTCCAGCTGAGAGACCACTGTGCCCTGTTTCTGAAGTGCATAGCATATTCAGCAATAGCTACTTGCCTTTATCTTTGGGGAGTAACTGAGGCAGGAGCAATAGGCTTATATTTTTGGAGTCTCTTGGAATAGCGCTGGCCAGTAATTCAAAAAGAGGGCTTCTCATGTTTGGTATTGGGGTTTTTGTTTTTTGTTAGGTGGTCTTTGGTCCTTGAAGGGAGAACTATCAACTCAGATGAGAAAGGAACTATATATGTATATTTATGCGCAGAATTATGTGTATAAAAGTTTTTAAAAGGTAGTTATTATTATTATGCCTTTTCCAGCCATCCTTACTGTTATTTTACCTATACCTTCCTTTTTCTGTATTTACTTCCCTCCACTTCCTTAAAGAACCCTCCTTCCCATTCCCCTTATCAGATCCACTGGTATCTAGCTATTCCCCTTTACCTTCTTCCTACCTCCTTCTTTATGCCTCCTCCCCCTTTTTTTGAGTCCCTCTTTCTAATTTCCTCCTGATCAGAGCATTTGTACTTTGCTATTCTCCTTTGCTGCACCCATCCCCCTATCCTGGCAGTGGATCATATCAGTTTTCTGATTTCTGTAGTTACTTTAGGTTATGTACACATTTCAACACCAATGAATATTACCCTTGGCATCTGCATCCTTGAGACTTTGATCTAATGAACAAGTCATCAGGGTTACCGTTTTTGTTTTACTGATTTTTTTCCTCCTCTACTTCCAGCACAACCTGTCCTCAAGATCTAGAACTTGAATTTTATCATGGTTGCTGATGTCCTGGTAGATTATGATGATAGTGGGTAGGGGAGACTGTGGTGCTATCTTTCGAGGAGCTTAGAGTTCAGACTAAGGCTAATTTAGCCAGAGGGTACTCAGAAATTGTGGTGAGAAGATTGTAAAGTTTATGCTGTTTTTGAGTGTATTTGCTTTGTACGGTTTTCTTAATTTCTTTAAAAAATTATATTCATTCATTGTGTGTGTGTATACATGTACACTCATTCCTGGCATATGTGGCTGCCACAGGACAAGTTTGTATGAGTTGGTTCTCTCTGCCATATGGGTCCCAAGGATTGAACTCAGGTGATCAGATTGGCAGCAAGTGCTTCAACAGCTCATTGAGTCATCTCACTGGCCCCTTTTCTGTTTTTTAAAGTTAAATTTATTTAATTAGTTTTTGTGTGTACAAGTGTGCATGTGTTTTGTAGAGGTCCCTTGTGTACCTGTGCAAGGATGTGTGGTAGTTGGAGATTGAAGTTTTATTAGTTGCTTTTCACTGTTTCTTTTTTCCCATTTGAGACCTGGTTTCCCATGGAACTTGGAACTTTCTTATGTGGCTAGCCTGGCTGACTAGCAAGTCCCACGAGTTCTGTCTCTGCCTCTAGCACTGGAATTAAAGGAACACTCTGCCTCATCTTTTGATGTTGGTGCTGGGGGTCCTTATGCTTATATTGCAAATTCTTTACAAACTAAGGTATCTTCCAGCCTCTCTATGAATTTTTTAATGGTCTGTCTGGGCATTAAGATATGCACATGTGTGTTTTTTTTTAAATCATGTTCTAGCAGTGCATTAGTAATTTAATCATCACTACGACAAGGTACCCAACAAATAGCAACTTTAGGGAGGAAGAGTTTACTTTAGCTCATAGCAAAAGTGAAATGGCTGGTCACAGTGTGTCTTTGGTCACAAAGCAGAGAACAGTAAGTGCTGATATTCAGTTTCTTTCTCTCTTTTCCATTTTTATTCAGCCTTAGACCCAAAGCCATGGGATGGTACCACCTTCATTGAGTGGGTCTTCTCTCCTCACTTTAACCTTTCTGGTAAAGCCCTCAAAGATGTTCCCTGAGGTCTGTCTTGTAGGTAATTCTGAATCATCCAGGTAACAGTGATATATTGATTTAGAGTCCTTGGGCAAATATTCAAGAGTGATATAGCTGTTTTTTTTTTTTTTTGAGGACATATGTTGTAGCTGGATTAGTTTATATTCCTTTCAGCAGTGTGTGAAGATTCCCTTTTGCCATCTCATCAGCACTTGTTACTTGTTTTCTTAATGATTGACATTCTGACTAGGTTGAGATGGGACCTTAGTGTAGTGTATTTCTCTGATGGCAGATGGGGTTGAACAGTTTTTTTTTTAAATGCATTTGTTAGCTATTATTGTATAATCTTTTGATAATAGTCTGTTCATTTTATAAAGCCTATTTATTGGCTGGGATGTTTGGTTTCTTGTTTACTTGGCTGAATTCTTTCTGTGTTGTAGATATTAATCCCTTCTCAGACTTGTAGTTAGCAAAGACATTCTCTCACTGGTATCTTAGTTTGCTTTTTCTTGCTGTGATAAATACCAGACCAAAAGCAACTTGGGGAGGAAAGGGTTTATTATTTCATTTTTATAGCTTCCTTCCTTCACTGAGGGAATTCAAGGCAGGAACTTGGTTACAAGAACTGAAGGTGAGGCCATGGGGGACAACTACTTGCTGGATTGCTCTATCTGCTTTTTTATAGCTTCCAGAACCATCTTCCCAGGGATGACATAGCCTGAAATGGACTGGACCCTCTCACATCAGTTATTAATTAAGAAAATGTTCCATAGATTGGCTACAGGCCAGTCTAATGGAGGCATTTTCTTTTTCTTTTTCTTTTTCTTTTTTTATTTAATTTTATATAACAAAGTCCAATTAAATGAAAACAAACATTTATACACAATATTTGGGAATTTGGGCGGCGTTCTTTCCAAACTACTGCTGGTAAGGGGCGCTGTCATGGGGGATTCGAAGAAGATTCAGATATCCTGGCTGTAGTCTGCAGGGCTGTTTTGTCCAGCTGTTTTGAATGTAGGATCACCTTGTATTCTGTTTCAGGCTGTCTGGCGTGATCAAACCACATTACTCTGGAAGGAATCCACATCTTTTCATTTTCTTTGGAAACAAAAATAGAAATCCTTTTCCCCAGTAACTTGTCCTTCAACTTAAATTTTGGAGTCAAAGCATTTTTTAAATTTAATTTATTATTTTACATGTCGATCCCAGTTCCCTCTCCCTTCCTCCCTCCCTCCTCCCTCCCTCCTTTCCTCCCTTTTACCCTCTCTGCCCTCTCACATGTACTCTAAACACCCTCCCCTCCCATCCCCCCACCCCAATTCGACATGTAGGGGAATGCCATCCAGTTGGGGTCATGTAGATCTGACAGGTCCTGTGAAGTAGGGACTAGGGCTTCTCTCCTGTCTCTAGATTAAGGCAGTTATCCCTCCATGGGGGATATGTTCGCAAAGTCCTTTTGTGCACCAGGGATACATCCTGGCTCCACTGTCTGAGGTCTCTTAGACTGCTCAGTCCTTCTGGCTGAGACCCATATTCAGGGGGGGCCTGAGTCAGTCCCATGTTGGCTTCCCAGCTATCAGTCTAGTGGCCGTTAGCTCCTCCTTGTTCAGGTAAGCTGTCTCTATGTGTTTCTGCCACATGGTCCTGTCCTCTCCATCTGCATCTGGGTTCCAGTTCAACTCAGTGTTCATGTATGGGTGTTTGATCCCGTTCTCAACAGGCATTAGTTGAGGGCTCCATGGAGAAGTTAGTTGTTGATCTCACTCTCCGGGGAAGGGCATTTATGATAGCCTTTCCATGGAAGCTGAGATTGTTAGTTGGGAGCAGTCTTGTAGTTCTCTAGACCTTTCTTTATGTTCAATTTTATCTTCAAACCAATATTGGCATCCTCTTTTATGTTCTCTCTCTCTGTCTCTGTCTCTCTCTTTCCTATCTTCTATTTCTAACCAGGCTCAATCTTCCTGGTCGCACATGTTTTCCTTTCCTCCCCCTCATTTTCTCCTACTTCTCTCTCCATTCGCTGTCCTCCTCCACTTCACCTGAGCTCTGGGGGACTTGTCCCTTCCCAGTTCTGTGAGGGACTTTATATGAATCTCTTAGAATACAACTTGTATCCTAGTTCCTCTGGTGATGTGAATTATAGGCTGGTGATCATTTATTTGATCTAGTTCTAAAATCCATATACGAGTGAGTACATACTGTGTTTCTCTTTTTGTGACTGGGTTACCTCATTCAGGATGGTTTCTTCAAGTGCCATCCACTTGCCTGCGAATTTCAAGATACCATTATTTTTTTCTGCAGAGTAGTATTCCATTGTGTAGATGTGCCACATCTTCATTAACCATTCTTCAATTGAGGGGCATCTAGGTTGCTTCCAGGTTCTTGCTATTACAAATAGTGCTGCTATGAACATAGTTGAACAGATGTCTTTGTTGCATTGATGTGAATCCTTTGGGTATATGCCTAAGAGGGGGATTGCCGGGTCCTATGGTAAACTAATTCCCATTTTCCTGAGGAACCGCCATACTGATCTCCAAAATGGCTGTATGAGTTTGCACTCCCTCCAGCAGTGGAGGAGTGTTCCCCTTTCTCCACATCCTCTCCAACATAAGTCATCACTGGTGTTTCTAATTTTAGCCATTCTGGCAGGGGTAAGATGGTATCTCAAAGTTGTTTTGATTTGCATTTCCCTGATAGCTAAGGATGTGGAGCATTTTCTTAAGTGTCTTTCAGCCTTTTTGATTTCCTCCATTGAGAATTCTTTCTTCAGTTCTGTACCCCATTTTTTAATAGGGTTATTTGGTGTTTTGTTGACTAGTTTCTTGAGTTCTTTGTATATTTTGGAGATCAGCCCTTTGTTGGATATAGGATTGGTGAAAATCTTTTCCCAGTCTGTGGGCTGCCGTTTGGTCTTGTCGACTGTGTCCTTTGCCTTACAGAAGCTTCTAAATTTGAAGAGGTCCCATTTATTAATTGTTTCTTTCAGTGTCTGTGCCCCTGGAGTTATGTTCAAGAAGCAGTCTCCTATACCAATTTGTTCAAGGGTACCTCCTACTTTCTCTTCTAAGAGGTTCAATGTGGCTGGATTGATGTTGAGGTCTTTGATCCATTTGGACTTGAGTTTTGTGCATGGCGACAGACATGGGTCTATCTGCAGCCTTCTACACACCCTCATCCAATTGTGCCAGCACCATTTGTTGAAGATGCTGTCTTTGCCCCATTGTATAATTTTAGCTGTTTTGTCGAAAATCAGGTGTTCATAGGTGCGTGGATTAATATCAGGATTTTCAATTCGATTCCATTGGTCTACCTGTCTATTTTTATGCCAATACCAGGCTGTTTTCAGAACTATAGCTCTGTAGTAGAGCTTAAAGTCAGGAATGGTGATACCTCCTGAAGTTCTTTTATTGTATAGGGTTGTTTTGGCTATCCTGGGTCTTTTGTTTTTCCATATAAAGTTGATTATTATCCTTTCAAGGTCGGTGAAGAATTGTGGTGGGATTTTAATGGGGATTGCATTGAATCTGTAGATTGCTTTTGGTAAGATTGCCATTTTTACTATGTTAATCCTACCTAACCAAGAGCATGGGAGATCTTTCCACTTTCTGGTATCTTCTTTAATTTCTTTCTTTAGAGTCACAAAGTTCTTATTATATAAGTCTTTTACTTGTTTGGTAAGCGTTACACCAAGATATTTTATGTTGCTTGTGGCTATTGTAAAGGGTGATGTTTCTCTGATTTCTTTCTCTGCCTCTTTTTTTGTCGTTGGAAAAAAGTAGGGCTACTGATTTTTTTGAGTTTATCTTGTATCCTGCTAGTTTGCTGAAGGTGTTTATCAGCTGTAGGAGTTCCCTGGTAGAGTTTATTGGGTCGCTTATGTAAACTATCATATCATCTGCAAATAGAGACAGTTTGACTTCTTCCTTTCCAATTTGGATGCCCTTGATCTCCTTTTGTTGTCTTATAGCATTAGCTAGAACTTCTAGTACGATATTGAAGAGATATGGAGAGAGAGGACAGCCTTGTCTTGTTCCTGATTTTAGAGGAATTGGCTTAAGTTTCTTTCCATTCAGTTTGATGTTGGCATTCGGTTTGCTGTATATTGTGGAGGCATTTTCTTAATTGAGGTACTTTGTAGTGTTATAATTCTGAGGAAAAATGTATCCTGGAGTTGGGCATCAAGGGATATCCCAAAGTCACACCACACAACAAACCTCACACAAGAGATTCATTAGGAAAGACACAAGAGGGTGACTGCCTTTGCCTGGGAGAGAACTTGCAAAGAACGGAGCAGGAGACAGGCTTATACAGGGTTTCTTGGGGATGGAGGGTGGGGATGGGTCAGAGCTTCCCTAAGGTAGCCTGGGATTGGAGGATTTTGTGGCCTGGTCATTTTTTTTTTTTTTTAGGATGGAGCTTGGGTCTGGGAAAGGCCTTTAGAGAAGTCGGGGTGGGGGTGGTGGGGGAGAGGATTTCTCTCTCTTTCTTAATTTATTTGCATTGATGTTGTGCCTGCATGTATATCTATATGAGAGTGTCGGGTACCCTGGAAGAGACAGCTACAGACAGTTGTGAGCTGCCACATGGGTGCTAGAAATTGAACCTGGGTCCTCTGTAAGAGCAGTCAGTGCTGTTTAACTGCTGAGACATATTTTTTATTTTTAACATTTTCAGAGTTTCAGATCTTACATGGACTCTTTTTTTTTTTTTTTTTTATCTTTTTTTGTACAGGGAGAGCGGCATCTAATTTTATTTTTCTGGAAATACATTGAATCTTTTGATAGTATAGCCATCATCATAAAATTAAGTTTTCCAGTCCACAGGCTTGGGAGATGGGTTAATTTCTGTAGAGTTAATTTTTTTTTTTAAATTGAGATTTACTTCCTTGGTTCAGTTTTTTCTAAGGAGGATATTTTTTCAGTTATGAATAAGATTAGTTAGTATCTTGATTTTTTTCTCATCTTTTTATTTATATATATACACACACACACACAAATGAAGGGCATATAGGAGTTTATATGTTAATTTTTAAATCGTGCCTCTTAGTTGACAGTGTTTATCACATCTAAGGATTTTCTAGTGTATAGTTTGGAATCTCTTTAGTATGTATAGAATCATAACACCTGCAAATACAATTTGAATGTATTTTTCCTTTTCTATTTGTATCACTTTTATTTATAGCGCTCTTGGCTAAGACTTTAAGCACTGTATTGAATAAAAGTGGGTAAAGTGGATATTTCTGTGTTGTTCTGATTTTAGTAGAAATGTATTGAATTTCTTCTCCCACTTAGTATGATACTAAGTATGATACTAATATTGGCATATCATATATCACTTAATTGTGTTGGTTTGTATTCCTTTTTCATCTCTTTAGGGCTTTTTATTCTGGAAGAGTTGAATTTTTGTCAAAAGCCTTTTGTGCATTCATTGAGATGATCATGTGTTTTCTGTCTTAAGTCTTTTTATTATATTTGTTGATTTAAATATGATGAACCATCCAAGCATGTCTGGAATAAAGCCATAGTAAAAGATCTTGGTGTGTTCTAAATTTGGTTTGCAAATATTTTGTTAACTTTTGCATGTATGCTCTTCATGTGAGTAATTTTTCTTTTGTCATTTGTGACCTTGTTTGGTTTGGGTACCAGATAATCCTAGCTTCATAAATAGAATATATAGCAACCCTTTCATTTCTATTTAATAGAATAGTTTCAGAAGCCTTGGTATTAGTCTTTTGAAGGTCTTCTAGAATTGCTTCTGGCCTTTAGGCAAGAATCAAGTATAAAAGTAGATTTCAGCATTGAATACATCTGGGTTTGGACCCTTTTGAGTTTTGAGGTTTTTTTGTTTGTTTTTGTGGCTTTAACCTTGTTATTATAGTTCGACTAAAATTATATAATCTTGGTTTAATTTTGTTGGGCTGTTTGTGTCTATAAATTGATTTCTTTGAAATTTTCTGATTTAGTGAAATTTAAATTCATAAATTATGATCTAGTTATTTTTATATTTCATTAGCACTTTTGGTAATGTTTTCTTTTTTAATTTAGATCTTCTCTGTCTTTTAGTTTGGTTGAGGGTTTGCCTTTCTTACTGTTTTAAAGAACCAACTCTTTGTTTCATTGATTCTTTATATTGTCTTTTGTTTGTTTGTTTCCATTTGAACTTGATCTTTCTTTTATGTTTTTCTTCCTTTCTTTTTCCTTTTCTCTTTTTTTCTTTTTCTTTTTATTTTTTGAGATGGTGTCACTTTGTAGTCAAGTCTGGCCTGGAACTTGCTGTGTAGACCAGACTGGGTGGAACTCACAGAGATCCACCTGTCTTTGCCTCCTAGGTATTGTTATTAAAGGAATGTACCACCACATCTAGCTTGACCTTCTTTCTTTACAATACTGATTTTGGGTTTGTTTTTTTTTTTTCTTTTTTAAATTATATTTAAGTTATTTTACCTATCAATACCAGTTCCCTCTCCATCCCATCCTCCCATACCCCCCTTTAACCCCCATCCCATCTCCCATCCACTCCCCAGGGAGGGTGAGGTCTTCATGAGGGATCATCAAAATCTGTCACATCATTGGGGTAGGCCTAGCTGCTGCCCCCCCTCCCCGTGTCCCTAGGCTAAGGGAGTATCCCTCCATGGGAAATGGGCTCCCAAAGTCCTTATGTGCACTAGGGATTCATCCTAGTTCCACTGCTAGAGGCCCCATAGACTACCCAGGCCTCCTAGCTGATACCCATGTTCAGGGGACCTAGTTTGGTCCTTTGTTGGATCCCCAGCTGTCAGACTGGGATTTATGAGTCCCCACTTGCATACACCTCACCTGGGAAGCACACTAGAGCTGACCCTGGGGTCGGGGACACAGGCACAGGTGACCCAACCCTAAGGACATGAAAGCAGGAGAGCTGAGAGCCGTGCCCCCCCCCCATATGGTGGCATGGGTTACAGGAAGATGCCCTTCCACCTCTGCTCCTTGCTATCTATGAGAAGTGAGAGAGCTGGCCCCTGGGATAATCAGAGTGAGAGAACTAGCCCTGCTTTAAGCAACTATAGCATACAGGAGCACAGGCCTGTATGTGCACTCTACCCTGACAGCACACTAGAGCTGACCCTATTGTCAGGGTTGCAGGTGAGATAGCCCTGAGGGTGTGAAAGCAGGAGAGCTGACAGCCCCCTTAATATGCCCCCCACAGCAATTGGGAGAGAGGACCTTGCGCCTTGCTTGGACAAAACAGTAGAGCTAGCCCTGGTGATAGCAGTGAAGGAGACCCAGAGCTGGGCCTGAGAGCAGAACTGGCTCCACTCCTTGGTGTAGGTTGCATTGAATGAGCTAGTCAAGGCAGTGTTGGAGAGCTAATCTGGGTAATGGCAATTAGGGAAAACTAGTGAGCTACCACCCAGGCCTAGAACCAGGGCTGCTAGTTGGCCCACCCCAACATCTACCCCATCTGTGAACTGTTGGAACATGTGAAGGTGATGAACCAACAGATCCAAAACAACAGGATCTCCATGACATGGAACAATGACAGGATGTCCAGAAGAAGCCCCAGCGAGAACCCATTATTGGTGGTGTGGCAGAAACCAGAGGCTTCAAGCCAGACCAAAGACTCAGGGCAATAAAAACTTGCAAAGATGAATGGGTAAAGGGTATACGGTGTGTCTCAACAGGCCATACTGTAACTTCTACAAGGCTCTTCTTCTTTTGTTATTTGTTTGGTTTTTGGTTTTTCTTTTAATCTTGGTTTTGTTTTGGGGGAGGAATCAAGGGCAGAGGACAGATGCAAGGGGGGCAAGAATGTAAATGAGATCGGAATGCATGGTGTGAAATCCACAAAAAGTCAATAAAAGTAAGAAAAAGATTTATTCATTTTATTTCAAGTTACTTTTTTGCCTGCATGTATGTGTGTGTAAAGAGGGCACTGTTTCCAAGAACTATAGTTACTTAGGGTGTGAATCACCATATGGGTCCTAGGAATAGATCCCAGGTCCCCTGTAAGAGCAGTAAGCGCTCTTAACCACTGAGCCAGCTCTATAACATTTTCTTAGAAAGCAAGGAAGTATTACAGTGTTTATTTATGGTATATCTATCAACTAATCAAGACTGTAGGTGCCTCAGGAGCTATTTGCTTATTTGTGCAAGTAGTTTTTACTAAGTGCTTTTATCCTACATGAAAAACATGCTTTCTTACGTGCTCTTCTCTATTCACCAGAATCTAATGGCATCCAGTCTTTGGACATTGTGGTATGAGGTTGTAATCTATATAGTGTTGGCTTTCATTCCTGGTTATCCCAAGGTACTTGTAGCCAGTGGTCTGTGGGTTGATTATATCTGAAAATGGTTCAGAGTAGACTTTCTAGCATTAGTATTTAATGCTAATTAAACCTTTGCAATGCTGTAACCCTTTAATACAGTTCCTTATGTTGTGGTGACCCCCAAACATAAAATTATGCTGTTGCTATTTCATGGCTATTTATGCTGCTATTTTGAATTGTAAACATCTGATACGCGGGATAGCTGATCTTTGATCCTGGCTGAGAACCACTGATGTAGGTACTTTTGGAGCCTATTCACTTTTGTGTTCTTTTGTAGCTTTCTGTTCAAAATCAGGAGTTTGAGACAAATGAAGATGGAATCCCAAAAGTGGATCAGTTTCATTTGGTAGGTTTCTTTTGGTTATTTACTCATTTGAAATGTATAATAATACAAATGTATAAGTATTTGATTGAAAAAATTAGCATTAGAAATGAAGTCCCTATAGGTCACTGTCAGGTAATTGACAAGTCATCTATCTAATAAGAAAATACAGTGTTTACTATATGTTCCAAGGATATTTTGTTTTGAAATGAGTATTTTACTCTTGTTTTTTTAGGTAAGTGCCTAACTATATCTTTTCTTTGAAATTCATACTTGCCATTGATGTGGCTTTGTCATCCATATATGTTTTCAGCCAACTTATTTTGAGCATTTATTTGGTACCAGAAATTGAACTAGGTACTAGGGCTACCAGGAATGGAATAGGAAGTAAAATTAGTAATATAACTTCTATATTACTCAGATAATAATTACTGTATTATAGTGATACAATTTCTGTATTACTCAGGCTCTTTTTTTTGACTAACTACAGGTTTTTTTTTTTTTTTTTTTTTTTTGTATCTTTCTGCTTTGCTTTTTGTTCTCTTGCATTGTAGATCTGAATAAGAAAAGTTACCAGTAGCCATTCCACAGCTTGAATGCTCTTCTGTTTTGATACATTAGTGAATCACTCCTCTATTCAGGTTCTCCTCATACTTGGGCTCTAGGATAGAGACAGAAAGTACCAGACTTTTTTTGTTTTGTTATTTTGCTAGACTGTCACATGGATGGCATTATCTTAGTTAAGGTTTCTATTTCTGTGAAGAGACACTGTGACCATGGCAGTTCTTATAAGGAAAACATTTAATTGGGTCTGGCTTAAGTTTAAGAGGTTTAGTTCATTATCGTCATGGAGTATGGCATGACGCCAGATATGGTACTGGACGGGGGGAGCTGAGAGTTCTGCATCTTGATCCACAGACAACAGAAGCAACTGTGTCCACTCTGGGCACAGCTTGAGCAAAGGAGGCCTCAGAGCCTGATCACCGCAATGATACACTTCCTCCAACAAGGCCACACCTATTCTAACAAAGACACACCTTTTCCCCCCCTTTTCTTATTTAAATTTGGGGTTGCCTTACCTGTCAATCCCAGTTCCCTCATCTTCCTATCTTCCACTATCACCCCCACCAAACCCCAGTCCATCAGGTAGCAGTTTAAGGAACAAAAGGTTAAGGAGGTATTTTTCAGTTGAAGTCTTTTTATCAGGATTTGTTTATAGTTTGGCATTTGAATTTTCTTAATTAAAATTTTTAAAAAATTTTTAATGCATCTTCAAATTTAGTCAGATTCTTTCAGTAAAGCTTTAAATAATTTAAAAATGGCTTTAAAAAGAAATAGCCAACTTTACAGTTTATCCACTTAGAGTGTATAACTTAGTGGTTTTTTTTGTATAATCATGTGTCTGACCAACACCAGAAACTCAATACACTGTATGTGCTACCTCTTAGTATTTGTATTTCTTCACTCCAGTCTTAACCAATGACTAATATGTTGTCTGTTTCTATATAGTTTGCTGTTGTGGGCATTTATGTGAATGAAATAATAATTGATGGGTACATTGTGCTTTACTTTCACTTAGCATGCTTTTAAGGTTCATGCAAATTCTAGTATTAGTATTTCATCTCTTTCATGGATAAGTAATATTCCAGTGATAGATTTACTACAATTTATTGATAACATATTTATTTATGGATATTTGGGTTATATATGCCTTTTGGTTATTATGGAAAATTATATAAATATTTGTATATATACATTTGAGCAGACATGTTTCATTTCTCTTGGGTAGAATTACTGGGTAGCAGTAGAATTACTGGGTCATGTGGCAACTGTTTATTTTGCAGTTTGAAGACTCACTAGATTCTAAAGCAGTTTTTTACATTTGTAGCAGCAGTATGTGAGAGCTTCAGCTTCTCTATATTAATACTGGCTATAAGACTTTGATTCTAGCCATCTTGATTTAGATTTGTGGTGCCTTCAGAGAAATGCCTATGCAGACTCTTACTTTTTTTTTCTTACATTTTAAAAATTGGGCTACACTTTGATTTTTGAATTTTAATTGTTGCTTATGTATTCTAGAAACAAACAACATGCTGGGCACGTAGTTTGCAAATATTTTACCTCATGCTGTCAGTGGAATTCTCATTTTTTTGATAGTGTTATGTGAAACACAAGAGTTTGTAATTTTCACAAAGTATAACTTTCTCCATTGTTGTTTGTACTTTGGGGATTATTTTTTTAAGAGTTCTTTGTCAAATATAAAATTGTAAAGATTTAGTTACATAGTTTAAGCTTTTATATTTAGATTTTTGATCTATTTTGAATTAAGTTGTTGTTTAAGAGGTAATATTCCAGCTTCTATCTCTGCCTGTGGCTGGCTATCCCAGTACCATTTATGGAAAAAAAGACTTTGTAAGCATTAAATGGTCATATCATCCTTGTCAAAGCCAGTAGATGATAGCTGGGTTTCTTTCTGGACTCTGAATTCTTGTTCACTGTCTTACAGATGCTCCTCAGTTATGATAGGATCATACCCTTATAAACCAAGAGTAAGTTTAAAATGTGTATGGTCCACATTACCTGCAGAATTTATATCTTGGCACACAGTGCACTGCAAAACATTGCTTGATTATCTTGATCAAGCTGGTTTAGTGATCACATACTGATTTAGAGTGCAGATCACTGAGGATGTCCAGCATCAATGAGAGTGTTATACTAAGTATTGCTAAAATACAAGTCTGTGTCTGTTCCTTTGCCAGCATCATGTTGTCTTGATTACTGCTATAGAGATTTGAAATTGGGAAATGTGAATTGTTACACTTTGTTCTTTTTAAAGATGGTCAGGATCTGTAAAGTTCAGAGGTAGCATATCAGTGTCTACAAAGAAGTTGGTTTATCTAATAGGACTGTTTTTGCCAAATGTTGTTTTATCCATTAAACATTGGGTGTTTTCTCATTTATTTAGACCTTTGTTTTCCTTCAACTATATCTTGTAGTCTTCAGAATATATGATTTGTAACTATTTTGTTTAATTATTCTTAACTATTAGTTCTAATAATGTTTAGTGGGTTTCTTAATGATTTAACATAGCTCTGTACTATTTGCAAGTAAAGATGGTTTTACTTCTTCCCCTTCCATTTATTAATATTATTTTTTAAATTTTCCCTATCTAAGAAGTTGGTAGTAGAGGTGTGAAGTTTTCATGTGAAACTCTGACCACTGTCCCATTAAAGAAGGAAAAATTTGTTCAAATTCCACTTATTTTAGCTGTGATTATCCCTGTTAAATAAATTCTGTTTTCTTAGTACTGGAGATCTATCTCTTTCCAATGAAATGTAGTGGAACTTGGAAAGAATCTCTAAAAATCTAAATAGAAAACTATGTCAGTAACTAAAAGAGGTTTTTAAAAATTGAAACCTCTATCATTACAGATCTGCTCTTATTTTTACCATTAGTTTTAATTTTTATTCTTTAAAAAATATTTCTCTTTCCTTGCAGGATGATAATGTCAAATCCCTCCTCTGTAGCTTGATATATTTCAGAAGTTCAATGACTGCTGAGCAAGTTTTGAATGCTGACTGTTTCTTGCTTCTAAAGGGGAAATCAATTCCAAACCCAGAAAAAGAGATTGAGTATGCTCAGCATAACAAAGAAGATGAATCAAAGATGGAGAGCTTAGATAGATATAAAGAAAGACAAGAAGTGGTGAAGCCAAACCTTGACTTGACAAATTAGTCATCTATTGTTGCTGTACATGTTCCTTTAAAAACTTTGTTCTGTTTGCTTGGTAGACAAAAGTGTGTGTAAATGTTCTGGAAATAATTGGATTGCATCTTTGTATTTGGATTGTAAAAAAATAAAAAATGTTTTGGTTATGCATGAAAATCAGTCACAATGTTTGAAGTTTTGCCTAACTTGGCATTGTTTTGGAATGGGTTTCTGTTTGAGTTACTGAAATTTAGTCATCATAGTATTAATGCAAGTCATCTGTTGATGTTTGTATGTTAGTTGGTAGTGATAAGGCATCTGTTTTGTATCTAGTTCTGGCAACATAAAGATAATTAAAACACAGTCCTTATATGTTTCACAGTTTGAAAAATTTAATTATTTAAAGAGATCTTGATAATGCAGTATGGAGATATCCAGATATAGCTCTGGGCTTTCTGGGATTATAAAGAAGGGACACTTATTTTATGGAGGAATGGTGACATAGAATGTGTTCAAGATACGTTATACCTTCCTTAAATCTCACTAATTTACTGTTTTAAAATTTTTAAATTTAGGGTTTGTGCGCGCACAGGGTGTGCATGTGTATGTTCATATATATATGCAGATGCATGTGAAGACCAGAGGACAACCTTGGATTTCATTCCCTAGGAGTGTTTCTCACCTTTTTGTGAAAAGCTCTCTCTCTCTCTTTGCCTTGGAGATCACATATGTAGGCTAGGTTGACTGACTAGGGTATTCTGTGGTCTGCCTGTCTCTACCTCCCCAGCAATGGGATTACAAATGTGCACTATGCCTAACTTTTTATGTGGGCTCTGGACATTGAACCCAGGTTCTCATTCTTGCAAGAACTTAAAAATCTGAGCCATTTCCCATCCTTAAATTTACTGTTAAAATATTGAGATTTTTTTTATATATGTATTGAATATATCTTGATCATGTTAATCCCTTCCCCTTCCATTATTCTTCCAAGATCCATCTATTTCTCCTCACATTCCTCCCAATTGCATGTCTTCCCTTTTAAAATAAGTTATTTAGTCCAGTAAGTCCAAATTGGACTGTCTATATACAGTCCAATGGTTGTGGGCCATCCATAGAGGCATCCTTAAAGGAAATCAGTTCTCCCTTCCCGGAAGCCATCAATTGTAAATAGTTCCTCAGTTACTGACATGTTGGAATGTTGATTAACTTTATCTTGTGTAGGCAATCAGAACTTCTGTGAATTCGTAAGTGCAGTGGTCTAGTCCTATCATGTCCAGAAGACAACTATTTAGCCTTGGTCCTCCTTGACATCTGGTTTTTACAGCCTTTACACTGTGTGTGTGTATTTTTATTATAAATCATCATATTTTACATATCAATCCCAGTTTCCTCTCCCTCCCATCCTCCCATGTCCCCCACTGATCTCCCAACCTATCCACTCTCCAGGGAGGGTGAGGTCTTCCATGAGGGATTATCAAAATCTGTCAAGTCATTGGGGTAGGGCCTAGCGCCCCTACCCCCACCCTGTCTCTAGGCTAAGGGAGTATCCCTCCATGGGAAATGGGCTCCCAAAGTCCTTTTGTGCACTAGGAATTCATGCTGGTTCTACTGCCAAAGGCCCCAAAGACTGCCCAGTCCTCCTAGCTGATACCACGTTCAGGGGGCCTGGTTTGGTCCTTTGTTGGTTCCCCAGCTGTTAGATTGGGATTCCTGAGTTAACACTTGCTCAGGTCAGCAGTTTCTGTGGGTTTCCCCAGTGTGGTCTTGACCCCTTCGTTCATCACTCCTCCCTCTCTACAACTGGATTTTAGAAGTTCGACTCAGTGCTTTAGCTGCTTCCATCAGCTACTGGATAAAGGCTCTAGGATGGCATTTAAGGTAGTCATCATTCTCATTATAGGGGAAGGGCATTTAAGGTAGCCTCTTCATTATTGCTTAGATTCATAGTTGGGGACATCCTTGTGGATCTCTGTAGAATTCCCTACTGCCAGATTTCTCTTTAAACCTATAATGGCTCCCTCTATTAATGGGTCTCTTAAAATATGGTACATTGACACAATGGAAGACTACTCAGTGGAAAAAAGCAATGGAATCTTGAAATTCACAGGCAAATGGATGGAACCAGAAGAAACCATTCTGAGTGAGGTGACCCAGTCACAGAAAGACAAATATGGTATATACTCACTCATATGTGGATATTAAATATAGAACAGAGGTTTGCCAGATTACAATCCATACCTCCAGAGAAGCTAGGAAACAAGGAAGACCATAAAAGAGCCTTTACAGTTCTTATCCTCCTCTTCTGTAATGATCCCTGAGCCTTGAAGGGATAAGGTGTAATACATATGCCCCATTTATGACCCAATATTGCACAGACACTGTGCAAGGAAACTTTTCTGGTTAGGTTTGGGAGCTGCATTAATCTATGAGTATAGAGATAATGAATTTATAGGGTAATTCCATATTATGTCTACTTACCAAAATAGTAATAGGTTTACTTGAAATTTATGAGCGCCATGGGTTTTGCAGATTTATTTTATTAGTTATTCATTTCTTTCTGTGGAGCAGACCTTTAATACAAATAGAAAGCAGATGGTTGTCCCCATAATATTGATGCCACTATTGTACCTATGGGCATATCTTTCCATTCTGGTAATTGTTGTAGTTTACAGGACTCACAGCTGGAGAAGACTGTTGATATTTCCCCCTACATAGCTTACATAGCACTTTACAATACTGTGAGAGCTAGCCAGTAAGAAGGAAGCTTCCTAGTTAGTATCAACTTAGTTTCTTCATGTCCTAGGATGTGTTGTATCATCAACAATATTAGCATTTTATCATCAAGTTATGGTGGGCACCCAAGAGGAAAGACAACATCCTATATATTTTTTGGCATCACTGTGACACTCCTCTGACCAAGAACTTGAGGCAAGATATTCTACACCCCATACTGGAATCCTGTGGCTTCTGGGAAGAGTAGTATTTCTGTGAATGCCAGTTGATACATTTGTATAAATATGTGTGTCTTTGTGTATGTATAAATTTATGAAGCCTAGGAAATAATATCCATTATGGCTTTTCTTCTTACATATTTTTCTTTAGTTTTAAAATTATGTTAAAACCAAACAGTTTGATTTGCAGTCCTTGCTTATAGCTAAAAGTGACTCTTTTAAAATTTACTTCAATTAACATTTTCATTTATTTTACATAGTGACCACAGTTTCCTCTCCTCCTCCCATTCCCCCTCCCATCTACCCACTCCCTCATCCACTCCTCCTTCTCTACCTCCACTCAGAAAGGGCAGGCCTCCCATGGGCTTGAACAAAGCATGAGGATGAGAAAATCTGGGAAGTAATAACATACATTAATAATGTCTGAAAAGTGCCATGGTTTTGTGAATCTCTTCCCTATGCTGGATTACCATTACCTGACCCAGAATTGATGCAGGAGGAAGAGCTTGGTGACACAGTTTCTCCAATAAGGTCACACCCACTCCAACAAAGCCACACCTCCTAATAGTGCCACTCTCTTTCGGGGCCATTTTCTTCCAAAATACCACAAATTGGAAAACAATACTGAGTGAAGTAACACAAACAGGAAAATAAATGCTGCATGTTCTCTTATGTGGATCAAATCTTTAGATTTGTATGATTAACATGTAATACCCGGTGTCTCTTTACAAAAATAGAAACCTAAGACACAGTTCTATCAATTGTCCTGAAATTTTCACCATTTTATATTACCTTACATAAATAAAATTGCATTATTTATACATACCTAATTTTCATTATTTATTCAACAGTTGATATGTGAACAACAATGAACATAAAAGATATTTACTTCTGTAGTAGGATATAGACTCCTTAAGTGTATGATAGCTGGGTCATACAGTAGATCTGTCTCTAGTGTTGTGAGAAATTGCCATGCTGGTTTCCATAGTGGCTGTATTAATTTTCACGTTTACCAAAAGTGTATGTTTTTCCTTCCCCACATTCTTGTCAGCACATGCTGTCATTTGTTAATCTTAGCCATTCTGACTAGGGTAAGATGAAATCTAAGTAGTTTTACATTTTAGTTTACATTTCCTTGATGGCTAAGAATGCTGAACATTTAAAAAACATTTCTTAGCCATTCATTATCTTTTCTTTGAGAACTCTGTTTAGTTCCCTGGCTCAATTTTAAATTGTTGTCTTCAGTGTTTAGTTTTTTGAGTTCTTTTTATATTCTCTGTAGGATGTGTAGCTGTCAATGAGTTTTCCTATTCTGTGATCAGCTTCTTCAGCTGATTGAAAAATTTCCTTTGTAGTACAGAAGCCTTTTAATTTCATGAAGTTCCACTTTGTGATTGTTGTCCCTATTTCCTGGGCACCAGGGTCTTGTTCAGAAAATCCACACCTGGACTATATGTGGAAGTGCACTCCTTTTTCTCTAGAATGTTCAGATTTCAGGCCTAACATTGAGATGTTTGATTTAGTTGGAGTAGATTTTTGAACAGACTAAGAGAGAAGGATCAAGTTTCATTCTTCTGTTTATAGATACCTCTATATAGATAATACATGTCTCAAAGCATCATTTATAAAAAAAAAAGCTGTCAGTGCATGATCGTATACTGGGGTCCTTGATTTTGTTCCAACTATCTACTTGGTTTTATTTTATTTTTGTGTGTTTATGAGTACCACCCTGGGTTTTGCTACTACAGCTTTGTAATATAATTTGAAATCAGGAATGGTAATGTCTTTAGCAGTGTTTGTATTGCTAAGGATAGTTTGGCTATCCTGGGTCTTTTGTGTTTCCAGTAAAATTTACAATTGTTTTTTTCAATTCCTGTGTTGGAATTTTGATGGGGATTGTACTGAATCTATAGATTGCTTTTGGTAGAATGGCCATTTTTATAATATTAATCCTACCAGACAAGTGCATGAGAAGTTTCTCTGTCTTCTGGTATCTTTTTAAATTTCTTCAATACTTTAAAATTTTCATTGTAGAAGTTTGACTTTCTTGGTTAGGTTTATTCCAATGTTATTAATTTGTCTGTTTGAATTGGATTGTTTCCATTATTTCTTTCTTGGTTTGTCTTTGGTGTTTTCATG
Organism: Phodopus roborovskii; assembly: GCF_943737965.1. Lineage (NCBI taxonomy): Eukaryota > Metazoa > Chordata > Mammalia > Rodentia > Cricetidae > Phodopus > Phodopus roborovskii. Next base: position 25,325,200 of record NW_026126571.1, on the reverse strand, counting down.
TATAGGAAGAGTATTGAATTAGTATGTTAATTTGTAACTTGCCCACTTTGCTGAAATTGTTACCAGCTCTAGGAGTTTCTGGTGGAATTTTTGGGTCTCTTATTTAGAATCCTATCATTGCCTGGCAGTGGTGGTACACACCTTTACTCCCAGTACTTAGGGGTCTGAGGCAGGATGATCTCTAAGTTGGAGGCCAGCCTGGTCTACAGATCAAGTTCTAGAACAGACAGGGCTACACAGAGAAACAAAAACAAAAATGAAAACACTGTTACCTACAAATAAGGGTACTGTTAGTTCTTACTTCTGACTTATATCCCTTTTATTGTAATGAGAAGTTCTTTGTCCCAGCTGGTTCTGCCGCCCTTTAGCCCCAAATAAAAGTAAGGACATTATATTAGTTATAAAACTGTTGGCTGATGTCTTGAGCTTCTTATTGGCTAGCTATGTCTTAATTATTAACCCATTTATTTTTATTAATCTATGTATTTCCACGTGGTCTTGTCTTACCGAAGAATACCTAGTATGTCCTTTCTTCTTGGTCCTGCATGGTGACCCCATCTGCCTGTTTCCCAGAATTCTTCTTATCTCCTAGCTCTGCCCATACTTCCTGCCTGGCCAATTAGATGATCAGTATTTTATTCATCAACAAATAAGAGAAACAGATATACAGAAGGACATCTCCCATCACTTTTATTTCTTTTTTTCTTATTGCTGAAATTAGGATTTCAAGCTCTTGATTTTAATGGAAATACTTTAAATTTTCCCCCTTTAGCATGCTGATAACTTAGTTTGTTTACATAGTCTTTTGAGGTACATTAACTTTGTCCATGGTCTCCCCAGGGTGTTTTGTTTCTTTGTTTTTTGTTTTGTTTTAAATAGGATTTATTTATTTTATGTGAGTGTTCTGTCTGCACATATGCCTTAATTCCAGAAAAGGGCATCAGATCACACTATAAGTGGTTGTGAGCCATCATGTGGTTGCTGTGAATAGAACCTCTAGAAGAGCAGCCAATGCTTGTAACCACTGAGCCATCTCTCTAGCCCTGCCCCAAGGTTTTTAATATGAAGGAATGTTGGATTTTGTTTAAGGCGTTTTCTGCATCAAGTAAAATCATCATGTGGATTATGTTGTTGAGCTCACGTATGTGGTAAATTAATTATATTTGTTTATTTTAAAATTATATGTACCATATGCTTACATGTGTCTGTAAGTGCTTGTGAGTGCAGGTGCCCTAGGAAGCCAGAGGGTCCCCTGGAGCTGGAGTTACAACTGGATGTGAGCAACCTGATGTGGGTACTGAAAACATAAGTCAAGGAGTTTGGAAGAGCAGCACATGCTCTTAACCACTGGATGGCTGTCTCTCCAGACCCAAATTAACATTTGTTTACTTACACGTGTGGAACTAACCCTGTGTTCTTGGGGAGAAGCCAGCTTGGTCATATTGAATGGTCTTTATAAAGTGTTCACTCATTTGGGTTGTTAAGTATTTTATTTAGAGTTTTTAGGTCTGTTTTGGCTTGTATTTCTCCTTTTTTGTTATTGTTGGGACTTTATTTGGTTTTGGTATCAAAGTAATGACTTGGTAAACAGTTTGGAAGTTTTTCTGCCTTTTATATTTTACAATCAAGGAGGATTGTTATTAGATCTTTGAAAGTCTTATAAAATTCTATGCTTAATCCATCTTGTCTTGGTTATTTTTAGTTGGGAGATTTTTTTTTCTTTTTATTATTTCTTTTGTTTATTTTACACCCCAACCATAGTCTCCCCTTCTTCCTCTTCTTCCTTTCCACCATCTCCCCTCTGTCCCCTCCCCAAAATGTACTCCTACTCTGTTTCTGTTCAGAAAGGGACAGGCCTCCCATGGGTGTCAACAAAACATGACATATCAAGTTGAGGTATGACTAAGCTCCTCTTCCCTTTGTATTGAGGCTGGGTGAGACAACCCGATAAGAGAAATAAGTTCCTAAAAGCCAACCCAAGTGTTAGGGACAGGCCCTGATCCCACCGCTAGGAGACCTACAGAACTGTCACACATATGTAGAGGGCCTAGGTTGGTCTCATGTAGGCTTTCTATTGGTCCAGAGTCCATGAGCTCCCACTAACTCAGGTCACTTGTCTCTGTGGATTTCCCCATCATGATCTTGACTTCTTGGCTCATACAATCCTTCCTCCCTCTCTTCATGAGGTCCCATTTATTAATTGTTGATCATAGTGCCTCATGCTATTGGTGTAACGAGTACGGTTTTTTTCCGCCTGCCGCCGCCCGGTCTTGTCCTGCCGCCAAGCCAGGCCCAAATAACACACAGAGACTCTGTATTAGATATTATACTGTTGGCCCGGTTACTACTTTCTTATCGGCTAGCTCTGTCTTAAGTATTAACCCATTTCCCTCCTATCTTCCTTTCCTATTGGCCAACAGTGCTTTATTTATTAAACAGTATGAGAAACATATACAGAATGACATCTCCCATCATCTCCTCTTTTCTGTCTATTAAAAGAAGGGTTTTAACCTTAACATAGCAAAATATATCACACAACAATATAAAATAAGAATCACAGTTAACAATATTAGTCCATTAACATTTAGCAAGATTTGAAGAAAATATTCCATCATCTATTCTATCTTTGTGTGTCTAAAGTCTAAGTAACTTATCTTTAATCCTAACTAATGAAAACTATAACCATAACCATCTGTCTTCAACTCCTTCAAAGACCACAGAAGGATAATATATAAGCTCTAGAAATGACAGAGACAACTCACTGCCTGGTCACCCGAAGTTCTTTTGTAATCTTCCATCTTCAGCCCATAGGCCATAGTGTGTCTATCAGACTCTTCAGCAATGCAGGAAACTTTAAACTGTCTTCTTGTATTGGCAGTTTATCAGTCACTTCTCTTTGTGTCCTGCATACTGTCTCGCAGACTCTTCCATGAAGCAGGAACTCTGTAGCAATGTCCATCTTGAATCAGCAGTCACTTTTCTGTGGGTCCTGCATGTCCAGTTTATACAGCATAAAGTCAAACAGTCCAGACAAGAGCAGTATCTTGTCCAAATGGCTAGTCTTGCCATATTGGAAGTAAACTCCATAACGCGTTTCTTCCATGTCCATTTTCCTTTCTGACCCAGGTGGCGTTGCCAGTAGCAGTTATGTCTCACTGTCAAGAAAAACCCTAAACCATTTTATATATATATATATATATAATTTTTTTATTTAATTTTATATAACAAAGTCCAATTAAATGAAAACAAACATTTATACACAATATTTGGGAATTTGGGCGGCGTTCTTTCCAAACTACTTCCTGCTGATAAGGGGCGCTGTCTTGGGGGATTCGAAGAAGATTCAGATATCCTAGCTGTAGTCTGTAGGGCTGTTTTGTCCAGCTGTTTTGAATGTAGGATCACCTTGTACTCTGTTTCAGGTGGTCTGGCGTGATCAAACCACATTACTCTGGAAGGAATCCACATCTTTTCATTTTCTGTGGAAACAAAAATAGAAATCCTTTTCCCCAGTAACTTGTTCTTCAACTTAAATTTTGGAGTCAAAGCGTTTTTTTTTTTTTTTTTTAATTTATTATTTTACATGTCGATCCCAGTTCCCTCTCCCTCCCTCCCTCCCTCCCCTCCAGTCCTCCCTCCCTCCTTCCCTCCTTTTTACCCTCTCTGCCCTCTCACATGCACTCTAAACACCCTCCCCTCCCAACCCCCCACCACAATACCATATGTAGGGGAATGCCATCCAGTTGGGGTCATGTGGATCTGACAGGTCCTGTGAAGTAGGGACTAGGGCTTCTCTCCTATCTCTAGAATAAGGCAGTTATCCCTCCATGGGGGATATGTTTGCAAAGTTCTTTTGTGCACCAGGGATACATCCTGGCTCCACTGTCTGAGGTCTCTTAGACTGCTCAGATCTTCTGGCTGAGACCCATATTCAGGGGGTCTGAGTCAGTCCCCTGCTGGCTTCCCAGCTATCAGTCTAGTGGCCCTTAGCTCCTCCTTGTTCAGGTAAGCTGTCTCTATGTACTTCTACCGCATGGTCTTGTCCTCTCCATCTGCTTCTGGGTTCTAGTTCAACTCAGTGTTTATGTATGGGTGTTTGCTCCTATTTTCAACAGGCATTAGTTGAGGGCTCCATGGAGAAGTTAGTTGTTGATCTCACTCTCCGGGAAGGGCATTTATGATAGCCTTTCCATGGAAGCTGAGATTGTTAGTTGGGAGCAGTCTTGTAGTTCTCTAGACCTTTCTTTATGTTCAATTTTATCTTCAAACCAATATTGGCATCCTCTTTTATGTTCTCTCTCTCTGTCTCTGTCTCTCTCTTTCCTATCTTCTATTTCTAACCAGGCTCAATCTTCCTGGTCGCACATGTTTTCCTTTCCTCCCCCTCATTTTCTCCTACTTCTCTCTCCATTCGCTGTCCTCCTCCACTTCACCTGAGCTCTGGGGGACTTGTCCCTTCCCAGTTCTGTGAGGGACTTTATATGAATCTCTTAGAATACAACTTGTATCCTAGTTCCTCTGGTGATGTGAATTATAGGCTGGTGATCATTTATTTGATCTAGTTCTAAAATCCATATACGAGTGAGTACATACTGTGTTTCTCTTTTTGTGACTGGGTTACCTCATTCAGGATGGTTTCTTCAAGTGCCATCCACTTGCCTGCGAATTTCAAGATACCATTATTTTTTTCTGCAGAGTAGTATTCCATTGTGTAGATGTGCCACATCTTCATTAACCATTCTTCAATTGAGGGGCATCTAGGTTGCTTCCAGGTTCTTGCTATTACAAATAGTGCTGCTATGAACATAGTTGAACAGATGTCTTTGTTGCATTGATGTGAATCCTTTGGGTATATGCCTAAGAGGGGGATTGCCGGGTCCTATGGTAAACTAATTCCCATTTTCCTGAGGAACCGCCATACTGATCTCCAAAATGGCTGTATGAGTTTGCACTCCCTCCAGCAGTGGAGGAGTGTTCCCCTTTCTCCACATCCTCTCCAACATAAGTCATCACTGGTGTTTCTAATTTTAGCCATTCTGGCAGGGGTAAGATGGTATCTCAAAGTTGTTTTGATTTGCATTTCCCTGATAGCTAAGGATGTGGAGCATTTTCTTAAGTGTCTTTCAGCCTTTTTGATTTCCTCCATTGAGAATTCTTTCTTCAGTTCTGTACCCCATTTTTTAATAGGGTTATTTGGTGTTTTGTTGACTAGTTTCTTGAGTTCTTTGTATATTTTGGAGATCAGCCCTTTGTTGGATATAGGATTGGTGAAAATCTTTTCCCAGTCTGTGGGCTGCCGTTTGGTCTTGTCGACTGTGTCCTTTGCCTTACAGAAGCTTCTAAATTTGAAGAGGTCCCATTTATTAATTGTTTCTTTCAGTGTCTGTGCCCCTGGAGTTATGTTCAAGAAGCGGTCTCCTATACCAATTTGTTCAAGGGTACCTCCTACTTTCTCTTCTAAGAGGTTCAATGTGGCTGGATTGATGTTGAGGTCTTTGATCCATTTGGACTTGAGTTTTGTGCATGGCGACAGACATGGGTCTATCTGCAGCCTTCTACACACCCTCATCCAATTGTGCCAGCACCATTTGTTGAAGATGCTGTCTTTGCCCCATTGTATAATTTTAGCTGTTTTGTCGAAAATCAGGTGTTCATAGGTGCGTGGATTAATATCAGGATTTTCAATTCGATTCCATTGGTCTACCTGTCTATTTTTATGCCAATACCAGGCTGTTTTCAGAACTATAGCTCTGTAGTAGAGCTTAAAGTCAGGAATGGTGATACCTCCTGAAGTTCTTTTATTGTATAGGGTTGTTTTGGCTATCCTGGGTCTTTTGTTTTTCCATATAAAGTTGATTATTATCCTTTCAAGGTCGGTGAAGAATTGTGGTGGGATTTTAATGGGGATTGCATTGAATCTGTAGATTGCTTTTGGTAAGATTGCCATTTTTACTATGTTAATCCTACCTAACCAAGAGCATGGGAGATCTTTCCACTTTCTGGTATCTTCTTTAATTTCTTTCTTTAGAGTCACAAAGTTCTTATTATATAAGTCTTTTACTTGTTTGGTAAGCGTTACACCAAGATATTTTATGTTGCTTGTGGCTATTGTAAAGGGTGATGTTTCTCTGATTTCTTTCTCTGCCTCTTTTTTTGTCGTTGGAAAAAAAGTAGGGCTACTGATTTTTTTGAGTTTATCTTGTATCCTGCTAGTTTGCTGAAGGTGTTTATCAGCTGTAGGAGTTCCCTGGTAGAGTTTATTGGGTCGCTTATGTAAACTATCATATCATCTGCAAATAGAGACAGTTTGACTTCTTCCTTTCCAATTTGGATGCCCTTGATCTCCTTTTGTTGTCTTATAGCATTAGCTAGAACTTCTAGTACGATATTGAAGAGATATGGAGAGAGAGGACAGCCTTGTCTTGTTCCTGATTTTAGAGGAATTGGCTTAAGTTTCTTTCCATTCAGTTTGATGTTGGCAGTTGGTTTGCTGTATATTGCTCTTATTATGTTTAGGTATGTTCCTGTTATCCCTGACCTCTCTAATACCTTTATCATGAAAGGGTGTTGAATTTTGTCGAAGGCTTTTTCCGCATCTAGGGAGATAATCATATGGTTTTTCTTTTTCAGTTTGTTTATATGGTGGATCACGTTGATAGATTTTCGTATGTTAAACCATCCCTGCAATCTAGGTATGAAACCTACTTGATCATGGTGGATGATTTCTCTGATGTATTCTTGAATTCAGTTTGCCAGTATTTTATTGAGTATTTTTGCATCGATGTTCATCAGGGATATTGGTCTGTAGTTTTCTTTCTTAGTTGTGTCTTTGTTAGGTTTGGGTACCAAAGTTATTGTGGCCTCATAAAAAGTGTTTGGCAATGAACCTTCTGTTTCTATTTTGTGGAACAGTTTGAGGAGTAGAGGTATTAGTTCTTCCTTGAATGTCTGATAGAATTCTGCACTGAATCCATCTGGCCCTGGACTTTTTTTCGTTGGAAGGCTTTCGATGACTGCTTCTATTTCATTGCGGGTTATAGGTCTACTTAAGTTGTTTGTCTGTTCTTGATTTAATTTTGGTAAGTGATAGTTATCCAGAAACTTGTCCATTTCCTTTGAATTTTCAATTTTTGTGGAATACAGATTTTCAAAGTATGACCTGAAAATTGTCTGGATTTCCTCTGTGTCTGTTGTTATGTTCCCCATTTCGTTTCTGATTTTGTTAATTTGCATGTTCTGTCTCTGCTTTTTCGTTAATTTGGATAAAGGTTTGTCTATCTTGTTGATTTTCTCAAAAAACCAACTTTGTTGCATTGATTTTTTGTATTGTTTTCCTGGTTTCTATTTTGTTGATTTCAGCCTTCAAGTTGATTGTTTCCTGACGTCTACTCCTGCGGGGTGAATTCACTTCTCTCTGTTCTAAGGTTTTCAGTTGGGCTGTTAATTCTTTTATGTGACTATCCTCTGTTTTCTTCATATGGGCACTTAGTGCAATGAACTTCCCTCGTAGCACTGCTTTCAAGGTGTCCCATAAGTTCGGGTATGTTGTATCCTCATTCTCGTTGAATATTAGAAAGTCTTTAATTTCTTTCTTTATTTCTTCTTTGACCCAGGAGTGGTGCAATTGCACATTGTTAAGTTTCCATGAGTTTGCAGGTTTTCTGCTATTTGTGTTGTTGTTGAATTCCAATTTTAAAGCATGGTGGTCCGATAAGATACAGGGGACTATTCCTATTCTCTTGTATCTGTTGAGGTTTGTTATGTCTCCTAGTATGTGGTCGATTTTAGAGAAGGTTCCATGTGGAGCAGAGAAGAAGGTATTTTCTTTTGTCTTTGGATGGAATGTTCTATAGATGTCTGTTAGCCCCAGTTGAGACATAACTTCTGTTAATTCTTTTGTTTCTTTGTTGAGTTTCTGATTTGTGGTCCTGTCTAGTGTTGAGAGTGGTGTATTGAAGTCTCCCACTATAAGTGTGTGAGGTTTTATATGAGCTTTGAGTTTTAGTAGTGTTTCTTTTACGAATGTGGGTGACTTTGTATTAGGGGCATAGATGTTCAGAATTGAGACTTTGTGTTGATGGATTTCTCCTGAGATGAATATGAAATGACCGTCTTCATCTCTTTTGACTAGTTTTGGTTTGAAGTCTAACTTGTTAGATATTAGGATAGCTATGCCTGCTTGCTTCTTATTTCCATTTGATTGGAAAATCTTTTCCCAACCCTTTACCCTGAGGTAGTGTCTATCTTTGGAGCTAAGATGTGTTTCTTGTATGCAGCAGAAGGATGGATTCTGTCTTCGTATCCATTCTGTTAGCCTGTGTCTTTTTATAGGCGAGTTAAGACCATTAATGTTGAGGGTGAGTAAGGTCCATTGATTGTTGATGCTTGTTTGATTTAGGTTTGTTGTTGGCAGTGGTATTGTGAATATATTTGTTCTGCTTCACCCTAGGTTTCTGGTGTAGTTGGATTATCTGTTGCCTACATTTTTGTGGGCGTAATTACCTTCCTTGGGTTGGAATTTTCCTTCCAATACTTTCTGTAGGGCTGGATTTGTAGATACATATTGGGAAAATCTGGTTTTGTCATTTAATATCTTGTTCTCTCCATCTATATTGACTGAGAGTTTTGCTGGATATAGTAGCCTAGGCTGGCATCTGTGTTCTCTTAATACTTTTAGAACATCTATCCAGGACCTTCTGGCCTTGAGTGTTTCCATGGAGAAGTCAGGTGTAATTTTGATAGGTCTGCCTTTATATGTTACCTGTCATTTTTCCTTCGCTGCTCTTAATATTCTTTCTTTATTCTGTATGCTAGGTGTTTTGATTATTATATGTCGAGGGGTCTTTTTTCTTTGTTCCAACCTATTTGGGGTTCGGTATGCTTCTTGTACTTTCATGGGCATGTCCTTCTTCAGATTTGGAAAGTTTTCCTCGATGATTTTGTTGAATATGTTTTCAGCACCTTTGAGCTGGGCTTCCTCACCTTCGTCTATGCCTATTATTCTTAGGTTTGGCCTTTTCATGGTGTCCCACATTTCCTGGATGTTTTGTGTTAAGGATTTATTGGATTTATGATTTTCTTTGGTTGATGAATCTATTTCTTCTAGTTTATCTTCTGTGCCTGAGATTCTCTCTTCCATCTCTTGAATTCTATTGGTTATGCTTGTGTCCGTGGTTTCCGATTTTTTGCCCAGCTTTTCAATTTCCAGCCTTCCTTCCGTTTGTGTTGCCTTTATTTTCTCAATTTCAGTTTTCAAGTCTTGAACCATTTCCTTCACCTGGTTAATTGTTTTTTTCTTGGCTTTCTGTACTTTCCTTAAGGAATTTGTTCATTTCTTCCAATTTTTTGTTTGTTTTTTCCTCCATTTCTTTAAGGGATTTTCTCACATCTTCTTTGAGGGCCTCTATCATTTTTATGATGGTGATTTTTAAGTTGTACCCTTCTGCTTCCTCTGCTTTGTCGTTGTGTTCCATTCTAGTTGGTGTAGATTCCCTAGATTCTGGTGGTGTCATGTTTGTCTTTCTGTTGTTAGGTGTTCTCTTGTATTGCCTTCTTCCCATAGTTTCTTCCAGTAGGTGTTGGTGGTGTCTGTTCCCTCTCTCTATGGTCCTTCCCAGATGGGCTTATGTGGATCTGAGATTCAATATCTGTAGCTTTGTGTGGTCCAAGCTCTCTAGGAGGTTTCTCCGCAGACAGGGATCCAGGGATGGGGTCAAGGATGAGGATCCAGAAGAAGATGCCAGCAGGTACTCACAGTGGTCCTCTGGCCAATAGCTCTGACCAATAACCGGCAGAAGAGGACGAGGGCTGAGCTTGAACTTGAGAAGGTTTTGCAGGGTAGTGGGATCTCACTGGAAACTGGCGCTCTCCCGCTGAGACCTTGTTCTTTGGCTGGGGCCCGGATTTGGGGGTCAAGGATCTGGCCCGTAGGAACTCCGAGTGGACCCGCAGAGATAGGCGGATCTCTGGGAGGGGCCCGGGACTCCAGCAGAGGACTGGAGGCGGGGTCAGAGACCAAGCCGGTGGAAATTACAGGTGGTCCCGCGTGGATAGTCAGGTCTCCTTTGTTCGGAGTTGCTCCGAGAGGTCTCCGAAGTAGGGTGGACTGTTCAACCCTAAACCATTTTAAATGCCATATTCTGTAGGTCTTTGAAAGGTTTGAAGAATGCCTATCTATCTCAAATACATCTCTGTATATCTAGAAAACCTAACTTAGCTATAAGTTTTGACTATTATAGGTAACTATGTAAAATCTGTACTAAATTATACATTACATTTTTAAATGAGCTATATAAACACAATACATAAGCAAGAAGAGAAATATACATATCACAACATTGACCTTAAATTGTATCAATAAATGAAAATCCATTCCAAAATGAAGTATTCATATCTATACCATAATCCCCTTTTTACCTTTAAAAAGAATTGGCTGTGCTCATTAACCATTTATAACCAAGTCCATTTAAATGAAAACAAACATTTATAAACAATATTTGGGAATTTGGGCATCGTTCTTTCCAAACTACTTCCTGCTGACAGGGGGCGCTGTCATGGGGGATCCTGAGAAGACGCAGAAATCTTGGCTGTAGTCTGCAAGGCTGCTTTGTTCAGCTGTTTTGAATGTAGGATCACCTTGTATTCTGTTTCAGGTGGTCTGGCTTGCTCAAACCACATTAGTCTGGAAGGAATCCACAGCTTTTTATTTCCTGTTGAAACAAAAATAGAAATCCTTTTCCCCAGTAACTTGTCCTTAGACTTAAATTTTTGAGTCAAAGCATTTTTAAAATATATAAATTGAATTAATGCAGCAACATTTCCTTTATCAGTTGTTATTTTCTCAGCAGTCAAACAATGCAGAGACAACACAATAGCATACAGTAACCAGATTCTCTCTGAGCTTTTCATCTTTTTTTTTCCCCAAGCCTACGCATTTTTTAAAAACACACTGTAAACTTTTAGCACCTTTTCTTAATGTAAATCTGTCTTTACTGTAAATCTTTATCTTTTTCTGGCCATGAGTCTTTATCTGTTAAACAACAACATTGTTAAAATGAAAGTCTTTGTTTCTGCCACGGTTATCAAAGATGGTGGCGGGTACTTTTACCGCCAGCAATGAAAGCTGTGGTCACTGCCCTGGTCAACGCTGCCGTCCAGCAGGCATGCTGCCAGCTTGGAGATGTGGTCACTGCCATCGCCATCTCTCATACACACCAATAAATTGTTAGCAGTGTTTTTTTAAAGCCATGCGTTTTTTTGCCGCTTATGTTGAGTCAGGAGACCTCTCTTAAAGGAGCCGCACAATCTGCTTGTCTCTCGCAAGTAGAGTTCAACCAAGAAAAATGCTGTTACCAAGAAACCTTGCTTGTTTCTGTTCTTTTGTTTCTAAAATCCTTTTTTAAGCTTTTGTTAACCTTTAAGTGGAAGTTCTTACTAGCCACGTGGGTGCCATTTGTAACGAGTACGGTTTTTTCCTCCCGCCGCCAGTCTTGTCCCGCGGCCGCACCAGCCCCAAATAACACACAGAGACTCTGTATTCGATATAATCTGTTGGCCTGGTTACTGTTTTCTTATCTGCTAGCTCTGCCTTAATTATTAACCCATTTCTGCTGATCTATGTATTTTAACATGGCCTTCTCTTACTGAGGAGGCGGCTGGCGTCCAGCTCTCTCCAGACTCTCCATCTTGACTCCTCCTCACTACTTCCTATTTCCTCCTTGTCTCCTAGTCCCTCCTATCTTCTTTTCCTATTGGCCAACAGTGCTTTATTTATTAACCAGTATGAGAAACATATACAGAATGACATCTCCCATCAGTTCTGCTCAGAAAGTCATTTCTGTACCAATGTGTTCAAGGCTATTCCCCACTTTTTTTTTAAATTAAGTTCTGGTTTTCTGTTGTAGTTTTAAAAAAATCTATTTAGGGTTTAATTTTGTGCTGGGGGGAAAATACAGATATATTTGCATCCTTCTACATGCCACTTTCAATTTGACCAGAACCATTCTGGCTTCTTTATAAAAACAAAAGTGAAAACATCAGGTGTCCTTATGTGTTTGGATTTATGTCTGGGTCTTCAATTTGATTCCATTAATCAACACGTCTGTTTTGTGTCCATATAGAACCATACCTGCATCTCTGGGATGAAGCCTACTTGATCATGGTAAATGATCTTTTTGATATGTTCTTGGATTCAGTTTGCAAGTGTTTTGTTGAGTAATTTTGCATCAATGTTCACAAGGGAAATTGGTCTGTAATTTCTCTTCTCTTCCTTTTTTTTGAATCATTATGTGTTTTAGGTATCAGGGTAACTGTGGCCTGGAATTGCATGAAATGTTCCTTCTGATTTTACTTTGTGGAATAATTTGAGGAAAGTACCAGACTTTTTATTTTAGGCCACCAATCAGCTCCCAAATCATGACACAGAGACTTAGTTTTGAATGCTCGGCCTAGCTCAACATGTTTCTGGCTAGTCCTTAAATTGGTCTGTTTCTCTTTATCTACCTTTTGCATTAGGCTTTTTACTCTTCCTTCATTTATCTTATTTTCACACTTCTTTACATCTGTCTGACATCTCCCTTGTTCTCCTCCTCCTCTTATTCTTCCTTGTTCTTCTCTTGAGCCTAGATTTCCTTTATTTATTCTTTCTCCCTGCCAGCCCCACTTATCCTTTCTCCTGCCTAGGTATTGACCATTCAGCTTCTTATTACACCAATCAGGTGCCTTGGGGAGGAAAGGTGAAATAGATGGGCAGGTCATTCAGACTAGAAAATAAAACTGGAGCTAACAGACAATGTAAACCCAATGACCTGTCCATTTTCAGAGTGGGCTATTGAAGTCTTCTACTTCCAGTGTGGTGGTCAGTGTGTGACTTAAACATGGTAGTATTTCTTTTACAAATGTAGGTGCCTTGTGTTTGTGGCATAGATATTAAAAATTGAAATGTTCTTTGGTAGATTTTTCCTTTGGCTATGTAGTGTCCTTCCCTATCTTTTCTGATTAATTTTGTTTTGAACTCTATATTGTTAGATATTAAAATGGTTTCGCCAGCTTGTTTTATAGGTCTATGTATTTAGAAAATCTTTTTCCAGACCTTTATCTTGAGCGGATATCTGTCATTGATATTAAGGTGTGTTTTTTTTTGGTACAGCAAAAGGATGGTGCCCATTCTCTTTGTGCCATTTTACTGGGGAATTTAGACCATTGAAATGAGAGATATCAATGACCAGTGATTGTTGATCGCTTACCCAGATTTTCCATTTCTCTGTTTTCTTTATTTCTTCTATTTCCATTTTCAGGTCTTGAACAGTTTCCTTTATGTTTGTTTATTTTGCTTTTCTTCTAGGATTTTCTGATTTCTTCCAATTTTTTGATTGTCTTTTCCTCATATCTTCTTTAAGTACATCTATTGTCTTCATAAAGTAATTTTTAAGTCATTTTCTTGTACTCCAGCTGTGCTGGATTATTCAGGTCTTGCTGTTGTAGGATAGCTAGACTCTGGTGGTGACATGTTGCCTTTTCTGTTATTGTGTTCTTACACTGGTATTTAGGAATATGGATTTGGGATGATTTTAGGTCTGTGTGTTGATTCCTGCATTTGTCTTTGTTAGATGGATGCTTTGTTCCTTGGTTTCTCTTTCCTCTTTGGCCTTTTGGCCTAAGGGTTCTGGTGACTAGCATGTTAAGTAGGGGGCTATGGGTCCTTGGATCCAGCCTGGTCTCTTGTAAGTCTGAAGTCTGCTTCTGAAGTTGTAGATATGGAGCCCAGGGGAGGGGGTATACATACATCTGGTCTAGATCTGGTCTGGCCTCTGTGGTTCTTAAGACCTCTTGTATAGCCTCTATATACAAGTCTTATCTCTTGTATAGCTTCTATCGCTGGGGTTTCTAGAACTGTCCTGTACCTATGTTTGTTTTTGCATCTACAGATTTGTGAACTGCAGCCTAATAGTACAGAGGCTGAGAGAAGCCATTAGGACATAGGTTCTCCACATTCCTAATGCTGTGACCCTTTAATACAGTTCCTCATGATGTGGTGACCCCCAACTATAAAATTATTTTTATTGCTACTTCATATTGCTGCTATGAATCCCAATGTCTTGGTGCCCCCTGTGAAAGGGTCTTTCGACTCCCAATGGGGTCAAACCCCACAGATTGAGACTCAAAGGTGATGCTCTGGTGACCGGGAAGCTTGCCTCTACACCTTACTTCCCTTTCCATCCCAAGCTGCTCCACTTCATCACTGTAGGCCAGTATCTAGGACCTCTCTCAAGTTTACCCAATTTATGAGAGATCATTGCTCAGACTGTTTAATTGGTTGATTTTTAGCGCCACTGTGAGAATATGACCAAGTCCACTGGACTGTGAAGTTCCCACACTATACAGTCATCTTATCTATCTGTGGTCCTAGTGGATCCTGGGTCCCTGTACTAACCACTTGGGAGATATCTTAGAATTCTCTGGAATATGAGAACTGTGGCCATTCATCTGGGTGATACTTCTGAGGCACAGATTCTTCACATTTAACTCATATCATCAGCTAGCTGTTTATTTGCCCAGCAATTTCTGCTTGGGATTTTTTTCTAGTCTAATGAAACCTCTGTGGGCCGATGGTCAACCTATGTGTCTACATGTTTCCCAGGGAGCACTTCTTTGGGTGGATTCTTTTTTTTTTTTTAAGTTAAAAAAGATATATATTTTAATTCAGAAGCAATCTTATTTTACATATCAATCCCCCTGATCCATCTCCCCTCTCCCCCTCTCTCCCTCTTCCTCCCATCCTCTCATGTCCCCTACCGGTCCCCCAACCCACCCACTCCCCAAGGATAGCGAGGCCTTCCATGGGGGATTATTAGAGTCTGTCACATCATTTGGAAGATGGCATAGGCCCTCTTCCATGTATCTGTGCTAAAATAGTATTCTTCCATGAGGAATGGGCTCCCAAAGTCCATTTGTACACTAGGGGTAAATACTGGTTCCATTGTTAGAGCTCCCATAGACTTCCCAGGCCTCCCAAGTGGCAGCCACATTCAGAAGGCTTGGTTAGGTCTGATATTGGTTCCTCAGCTTTACAACTGGGGTCCCTGTGTTCTCATTAGGTCAGGTTAGCTGTTTCTGTAGGTTTCTCCAGCCTTGTCTTGACCCCTTTGCTCATCACTCCTCCATGGATTCCAGGAGTATGGCTCAGAACTTAGCTGTGGGTGCCTGTTTCGGCTTCCATCAGCTACTGGATGTAGGTAGGCTCTAGGATGGCAATTAAGGTAGTCATCAATCTCATTATAGGGGAAGAGCATCAAAGGCAGCCTCTGCACTACTGCTTAGATTCTTAGTTGGGGTCATAAAAAGATATATTTATTAAGATTGACAAAGAGCTTACTTATTCCTTTATTAAAATGGATCAAATCATTATCAGTGTTGTTAATTGTCTAGACTTAAGAATGTTATAAAAGGCTGAGCAGTGATGGTGCATGCCTTTAATTCCAGCCTTTGGGTGGATTCTAAAACCCACTGTGAGTTCCTACATGCTTTCCTGGTTTGATGAGACAAAGGTCAAGCAATTTAGAGGAGGCATGGAGTTTGTTGTATGTAGCTCCTCCATTTTGTGGGAGTTGGCAGCAACAGTTCCTTTCACATCTGTGGTTTGAGGAGGCCCACATTTGTCCTCCATCCAGAAAGGTGAGGAATAATCTGTTTCTGGCATTTGGAAGTTTGTTGGAGAGACTAACCATGCAGATGAGCTGAAGCTGTACTTCTGGTTTGTAAGACAATGGGCCTCTGCTCTATTTGCAAACTGGTGGGCCTCAGATTCATAGGCGGTTATCTTATACCTGCAGAGATGATGAAGTTGGGCCAATGGAAGGTAATTACATTGTGAGAGTGGCATGGCTCTGACAAAAGAACATCTTGGGAAGTTTCCATTCATGAGCCAGGAAGTACCCTTCACCAGCCATGGAAACTGCCAGGAACTTGAACTTGGACCTTCAGCCTTCAGAACTGTGAGAAAATAATTTATCTTTATTTGAAGTCACTGGCCTGGGATATCTTGTTATAGCAGCCACATGGGCTCAGATGACCAGTTATGAGGATTGCTGGAGACAATGAATTCCCATGGAGGAACCCTGAAGAGAAGCACCACGCCAGCAGCTGTCCAAGCAAAGAGCACCAGGCCTCTATGACCTCATAGCTATGGGGCTGTGAGGAAGACTGTCAATGTGCCTCAGTCCCTTTCAGAAATAGCTGATCCTGTAAATTAGGAGGCAGGAGGCCAGGGGGCAAATTTCATGTTTTTGAAGTATCTTGTAGATCAATGTGTATGTTCAAGTTTGTGATATCTTGGCCTACATATATCCACAATTAGGCAGGTGTTGGTAGACTGGCAAACTCACAGGGCCCCAGGGTGAACCTGCCACAACCACTATAAGAAATGGTCATATCAAACTGTTTTAATTCACATCTCTATACTCATAGATCAGTGAGCTCTCAGACCTTATCAGAGCAATTTCTTAGTGCAGGGAACTGTGTTTCACACTGGAAATGCAGATAGTGTCTGTGGAGTCCTCAGGGATATATGTAGAATTTATATTATACCTTCCTCCGAGTCTCAAAGACCATTCTGGAATAGGGGTGGAAAGAGCTTAAGATACAGAGGGCAAGCTGGTTTGGAATAAAGCAGTGTTTTCTGGACATGACTGTTTTGTTGTACCTAGGAACTCAGATCAAACCTGTCAGTATTCTAGCATGGAAGAAAAAAGAGCTCACTGACTTCTCTCCTAACTGAGAAACTTGACAGCTTATGGCTTCTAAAGGAGGAAGAGTTGGTTTTCTTCAGGGTGCTGATGCTCTAGATTGGATAACAAAAGCTGATTTAGGCCAGGCACCCATGAGGATATGGGTATGAAATTTTGGCCTCGGTAGGTCATTAAAAAAATAGATGACACCAAATTGAGGTGTTTGAATACAAGATCAGGAAGGATTTGGGAGAAATGGAGGGGAATATGGTCAAAATACAATATATTCATTATGAAATTCTCAAAGAATTAGTTGAAATGTGCTATTTATATATTCATTGTTTTGCTGCTAAAATTCTCAGGAAATCTTTTATCCTGTGAAGGAAAAATATGAGAAAGTCACTGTCATTGAATTCTGTGCTTGTGCACTAGAAGTAGCAGTCACTGATGTTCAGCTCTGTATGAAATGGACAAGATGATTTTGACTGCAGAGCCAGGTTCTGGGTGGAACTCAGTTCATCCACTTATGCTTCTCAACCATTTTCCCCATAGGAAATGTGAACTACTACCTTGTGGATCTTAATGAGGCTTTTGAAAAATGTTTCATAATAGTTGGGCAAAAGCTAATTTACCATTTCATTTTCTTTGTATTTGGGGAGTTACTACCTTAACTATGAAGAACCTGAAACCTAAATAAAACATGAAAAAATGAAAAGTCTTGGGATCAGTTACTTAGTTTTAAGAAGAATTGTTACTTCTCTCTTCCTTCTGGTCTGTACAGGATGGAACATTACAGTTCAGTACTAATGTATGGCTGCTGACAGCTGTATTAGTTCAGTGAAACCTCCTGGACACAGCAAGGACAGAAAGCCAACACCACAGTGTCCTAATAGGTCAGCCATATGCTCTGAGTGATGGGATTTACAAAGTCACAGATAGACGTCACCCTTCCTTATAGAATCAGTATAGTTCCTGAAAATATAGGTAAAAAGAAGAATTTTACAAAATGATTTTAAAAGCTGTTTCTCATGCAAGATAGAACCATGTAAGGTATTAATTTGCACTGACTTTTTATATGAAATTGTGGTGAATATTCTTGCTGTTTGATCCTTGTCCTAGAATGTCCACCACCCGTGGCACACTTCAGTGTAACCCTTAGGTAGACAGGCAGAGGTCTGTGGTTCCTGATGGGCTTTGCGTATCCCACTTGTTCTTGTCCTTGTCATCGCACACCCTATCACCAGCCTCCACATGTGTTAATGCGATCCTGTCTGTAGCTGTGGCTCTAACTGAGCCAAGATGGGGGTCCCTGAGATGGACAGAGAAAGGAGGATGGATGTCAGCTCAAGGCCTGGACTCCCTCTGCAGCAGTACCTGATATCAAATACAAAACCAGATGTTTGATATTAACAAAGTAATGATTAAATGAAGAATTGGATGTTCTGGATATTGAAAATCACATATTAGGAATTCTTGTATGATTTGGGCACTCAAGTTTCTACATGGCTATTAATATGCAAGAATATAAACAAATTCTTGATGTGCCCAGAACCTCTAATTTGATTAGTATTTCCATAGTAAATTACATACATCTCAAAAGCTTTATTCCAGAAAAGAACCAACCATCCATATTACTTGCAAAAGAATGGAAAAGTGTTAATATTTACATAGACTACATAAAAGCTTTATATGTGCATTTGAGGTTTGGCAAATAGTTGAGTGTATACCTAAATCTAAAAAGGAAGTGAAACATTAATATAGGATAATTCCTTGCTTTCTGCCATTGGACATACTTAAATAGTGTGTAAATCTGTAACAAAAGCAAACAAGAGTTCTACTCTCCAGTGGGAAGCTGACCAGGCTTATCATGCTCTATCTCTTGTTTCTTTCCAGATGAAGGCAGCATCATAGGGAATGCTATTATGAGAGATGGGCCTTGGGGAAATGTGTGTGTGCCATAGGGTTGTAGGACAGGATAGAGCATTACATCCTGGCATATCCGTTGATTTAAAGGCTCAAGGTAACTCTCTCTGTCACCAGAGAACAGAGGTGTCCAAGATGATGGTGCACTGTCTGTACACATGTCTCCTTGGAAGAATAGAGCTAAAGGTGTGGAAAGAAGAGTATTGAAATACAATAAAAACAGCGCAAGCCTGTCTCACTGCATGAACATTATAATATTGAGTATGTTATCCAGCCAGTCTTCTATTAAACAGTTCCTGGCATTTTAAAATCAAAATGAAGTCAAAACATTGGCATTCTTGTAATTTCTTTGAAAGAAATTTTCCTTCTCTCTCCCTCTCTAAAATTCATGACATATTTTTATTACTGATACATATTACAAAAACATGTTTAAATATGTGCCTACAATAGGCTATGCCTATGTAGTGATGTTTGTATGTATATTTTTTTTCATCTGAATCTGTGTATTGGACAATCATGAACAAGACTCATCATCAGGCACAATTAATTCCCCCTTTATTAGCAATGCTTAGTTGCCTAAAGATCTTTTTCAAAGGAAGAGTACGCAGGATGTGTCCCCCACTCACAAAGATGTCTAGTGGTATAGTCCTTGTTTTGCACAGTGATTTACCACTAGATGATGACTCCTAAGTATTGTCCCCATTAAATATCATTTTATTTTTTAAAAGACTTCAACAAAGGGCAAATATAGAAAACATAGACAGAGGTATAGGAATTATCAGGAGGAGGTCTGATCATGCAGATATGAGCAGCATACATGCAACAATATGCATTATCTGATTTTGAGTAGACATCTAATTCTGTTTTGAAATAGTTGAGGACTAGCTGTAAGAAAAGAGCCAAATAAACATTTAAGGATGAAGCATAGTACCAAGTGAATTATATTTTAAGGAAAATGATATCAGTACTCTTAGAGTAAAAAAAAAAAAAAAAAAAAAACAGAAAGCCTGAAAACTCTAAGGTGTAGAACTCCAAAATAAGAGTATTATAGTAGGATATCAATCTAAGTTTTCTAGCCAAGCATATGTGAAGGTGTAAGAAACAAAAGAATGGTTGTACAGGATTTGAATATACAACGAAATGCTACCTAAGAAAAAAGTACAATTTTAAAAACAGGTTTCAGTGTCCTCCTAGGTCATGGCTTTTTTTACCTAGCTGGTTACTTGGTGTTTCTCCTCAGGTCAGGTTGAGGGCCAGAGTCGTCAGTGAGAGGGTGGGAACCTGAGATGCGAGGACATGAACGTTTGGGTCAAAGCCTGGCAGTTGGTGAGGGTGATGTCACAACCCAGAGCACCAACTGGTCATCGTGGTGGTTCCTGTCTCCTCTGAGTCTGTGGTGCTGGCCAAAATGACAACGTCACTTGTCCCAGATCCTCTGAAGACAGCAGGAATCAAAGGTTCTGGGTGTGGCCCACACACCCATCCTGCCAAATGTGTCAGGACGGTTTCTCTGGTGTGTCCCAAAGGACAGAGGTCATGTCTCTTGGACCTGGGTCCTCGGTGGGGAGCACATCTCCTGCTTAGGATGAGGAGAGGTCCTGGCCCAGAGACCTTGAATTGAAAAATCGATCGAGGCATCTTAGTCGAGTGGGAGCCACAGCTCCCACTGGTAGTGATATGGGGTCAGTCATCAGCTGAGGAAGTCTTATTTATTATATTCAAAAACTTTGTGAAGTCAAGTTCAGATAAAAAAAAATCACGTAAATTCTCCATAGGTGCCTGTGTCATGTCATAATTCTTCACAGGAGGGCACGGCCATGAATGAGCTCATTAAGGTGAGTGGGTCCTTGTCCCTGAAGCTGTGGCTTGTGGTCCTGGCTCTCTTCCTCCTAGCAAAATCCTGGGTTTTGTAAAGAAAGAGTGTGTCCTACACACCCTTGAACTTATGCTGGAAGCAGAAAGCTGGTGATCAGGGACCTGGCAGGGCACACAACCACCACATGGTATTATAGCGTCTGGAACCTTACCGAAGCACTCAGGAGTCAGGAGTCAGGAGGTCAGAAGGTCAGGAGGTCAGGAGGTCAGGAGCTAAAGAGGACAGGAGGTCAGGTGGTCAGGAGGCCTGAAGCAATGTCAAAGTGTTGTTCCTGACATGGACACAGACTATTTTGCGGGTGTGGCTCACACACCCCTCTTTCCAAGCTGTGTCTCTGTTCTTTGACGTTCCTGTTTGTGGTCCAGATTCCTTGAAAGCTTTGGTGGTACTGCTTGAAACTTTTTTTCTTTCTTTCTTTTTTTTTTTTTTTTTTTTGGTTGTTGTGTATGTCAATGAATTGTTTCCTGTGTTGGGACAACCAAGGATACAACCCACTCACCGGAATTGAGCCATATGGAGCTTCCGTATCAACTCCTTATTGATCTCAGTCTATGGTGTTGGTGCAGATCTCCCTCACCTTTGGAGATTCTATCTTGTCGTGGTGATCTTGGCATGGCCCGTGTCAGACATGGGGTGATTGCGTGGGCACCAAGTTCAGTTGGCATGAAGATAATGCCTGGCTACAGAACAGGTCCTAGCTTTTGGGATGAGCATTTTGTGTGATCCTTAAAGCGAGGTTTGGTCCGTTTAGGGCCTGGCTCCTTTTTTGGTCGAATTCTTGTCCTGGGGTGCACAGAGAGGGGTGTGGCCCACACACCCTTGAAGATTCTATGAGCCCAGGCTACTTGCATTTGAAGGAGCTGCATTTGTCTTTAAGGTCTGTGGATGGCCTTGCGACTGGGTCAATCATCAGGTCATCATCAAGATCTGAATGTGGAGAAGGAATCGGTCCAGATGTCATGGACTGAGAAGAGGACCAAATTTTGGTTAGTCCACGACTTTTAGAGAACAGGCTGTTTGTTTCCTGCGTTAGAGCTGAGAAGTGTTCATTCCTAAAGAAATGGGTTTAAGATCAGTATAGGTGAAGATAATGTCTTGTGTCAGACAGGCACATTATAACACCGATTTTGGCATGGATTGTCCATTTTGAGGGGACATTTCCTTGCACCCGAGGCCCGTCAGGGCCATGGTTCACCGTGGTCGCTCGTTTTGCGCATGTGGTTTGCGTCTAATGAAGTATGTGTGTGGGATCCAACAAGTATCATTCAGGCTGTCGGCTTATGTTAGGTGTCAGTCAGGTGGTACTGTACTGGAAAGCAAGATCATGCATTAACATGGTGCTCTGATGGTTTGTACGGTTGCCAAAGAATTGAAATTAAGGCCTTGGGTCACAGTGCCTCATGTTACAAATCTGTCCACGATGTTGATGTTGATTCAGTTTAGTTTTGGTCCGGCAACTCATCTTTGTTTGTGTGCAAGACTCAATGGGTGAGGTTGAGTCTGGGCTAACGGTACAATAGCATTTTGGCATGGACTCCCCGAGAGTCAGGGATAGCCCAGGCACGGCACTCTTCCTGGTTCCATCTGGACGCGTTTCCGGTCTCCTTTTCGCCCCTGTCATCTTCTGTATGGGGAGTCAGCCAAGTCCCAGGGCTGATTTTGTGACGTTCCCAGGATATTTCTGGTTCTGATGTACCCTGTGACACCCTTTTTGATTCTGTTGTCCTGGCCATCTATCATTGTCTCTATTTTTGAACATGTCTTGGTGGGCTGGGCCCATGCTTGTTGAGTGTCAGCGCTAGGCCCAGGCCCGCCCCTCTCCAGGCTTCTTCTTGGTGTGCTTCTGTGAGCATTGAAGGAAGCCTAGGAACACGAGTCTAGCCATTGAACATGGCACTGAAAAGGCCTCCAGAGGAGGAAGTTGCGGGTTCTCCTTTACAGGGAGTCATGAAAGTTTTGTGTGTCCCCTTGGGTCATGGCCTTCTTAAGCTAGCCGGTTACTTGGTGTTTCTCCTCAGGTCAGGTTGAGGGCCAGAGTCGTCAGTGAGAGGGTGGGAACCTGAGATGCGAGGACATGAACGTTTGGGCCACAGCCTGGCAGTTGGTGAGGGTGATGTCACGTCCCAGAGCACCAACTCTGGTCATCGTGGTGGTTCCCGTCTCCTCTGAGTCTGTGGTGCTGGCTAAAATGACACGGTCACTTGTCCCAGATCCTCTGAAGACAGCAGGAACCAAAGGTTCTGGGTGCGGCCCACACACCCATCCTGCCAAATGTGTCTGGTGTGTCCCATGAGGACAGAGGTCATGTGTCTTGGACCTGGGTCCTCCGTGGGGAGCACATCTCCTGCATAGGCTGAGGAGAGGTTCTGGCCCAGAGACCTTGAATTGAAAAATCGATGGAGGCATCTTAGTCGAGTGGGAGCCACAGCTCCCACTGGTAGTGATATGGGGTCAGTCATCAGCTGAGGAAGTCTTATTTATTATATTCAAAAAACTTTGTGAAGTCAGATAAAAGTTCAGATAAAAAAAATCAGGTAAAGTCTTCATAGGTGCCTGTGTCATGTCATAATTCTTCACAGGAGGGCACGACCATGATTGAGCTCATTAAGGTGAGTGGGTCCTTGTCCACTGAATCCGTGGCTTGTGGTCCTGGCTCTCTTCCTCCTAGCAAAATCCTGGGTTTTGTAAAGAAAGAGTGTGTCCTACACACCCTTGAACTTATGCTGGAAGCAGAAAGCTGTTGATCAGGGACCTGGCAGGGCACACAACCACCACATGGTATTATAGTGTGTGGAACCGTACCAAAGCAGTCAGGAGTCAGGAGTCAGGAGGTCAGGAGGTCAGGAGGTCAGGTGGTCAGGAGGCCTGAAGTAATGTCAAAGTGTTGTTCCTGACATGGACACAGACTATTTTGCGGGTGTGGCCCACACACCCCTCTTTCCAAGCTGTGTCTCTGTTCTTTGACATTCCTGTTTGTGGTCCAGATTCCTTGAATGCCTTGGTGGTACTGATTGAAACTTTTTTTCTTTCTTTTTTTTTTATTGGTTGTTGTGTATGTCAATGAATTGTTTCCTGTGTTGGGACAACCAAGGATACAACCCACTCACTGGAATTGAGCCATATGGAGCTTCCGTATCAACTCCTTATTGATCTCAGTCTATGGTGTTGGTGCAGATCTCCCTCACCTGTGGAGATTCTGTATTGTCTTGGTGATCTTGGCATGGCCCGTGTCAGACATGGGGTCATCGCGTTGTCACCAAGTTCAGTTGGCATGAAGATATTGCCTGGCTGCAGAACAGGTCCTAGCTTTTTGAATGAGCATTTTGTGTGATCCTTAAAGCGAGGTTTGGTCCCTTTAGGGCCTGGCTCCTTTTTTGGTCGAATTCTTGTCCTGGGGTGCACAGAGAGGGGTGTGGCCCACACACCCTTGAAGATTCTATGAGCCCAGGCTACTTGCCTTTGAAGGAGCTGCGTTTGTCTTTAAGGTCTGTGGATGGCCTTGCGACTGGGTCAATCATCAGGTCATCATCAAGATCTGAATGTGGAGAAGGAATCGGTCCAGATGTCATGGACTGAGAAGAGGACCAAATTTTGGTTAGTCCACGACTTTTAGAGAACAGGCTGTTTGTTTCCTGCGTTAGAGCTGAGAAGTGTTCATTCCTAAAGAAATGGGTTTAAGATCAGTATAGGTGAAGATAATGTCTTGTGTCAGACAGGCACATTATAACACCGATTTTGGCATGGTTTGTCCATTTTGAGGGGACATTTCCTTGCACCCGAGGCCCGTCAGGGCCATGGTTCACCCTGGTCGCTCGTTTTGCGCATGTGGTTTGCGTCTAATGAAGTATGTGTGTGGGATCCAACAAGTATCATTCAGGCTGTCGGCTTATGTTAGGTGTCAGTCAGGTGGTATTGTACTGGAAAGCGAGATCATGCATTAACATGGTGCTCTGATGGTTTGTACGGTTGCCAAAGAATTGAAATTAAGGCCTTGGGTCACAGTGCCTCATGTTACAAATCTGTCCACGATGTTGATGTTGATTCAGTTTAGTTTTGGTCCGGCAACTCATCTTTGTTTGTGTGCAAGACTCAATGGGTGAGGTTGAGTCTGGGCTAACGGTACAATAGCATTTTGGCATGGACTCCCCGAGAGTCAGGGATAGCCCAGGCACGGCACTCTTCCTGGTTCCATCTGGACGCGTTTCCGGTTTCCTTTTCGCCCCTGGCATCTTCTGTATGGGGAGTCAGCCAAGTCCCAGGGCTGATTTTGTGACGTTCCCAGGATATTTCTGGTTCTGATGTACCCTGTGCACACCCCTTTTTGATTCTGTTGTCCTGGCCATCTATCATTGTCTCTATTTTTGAACATGTCTTGGTGGGCTGGGCCCATGCTTGTTGAGTGTCAGCGCTAGGCCCAGGCCCGCCCCTCTCCAGGCTTCTTCTTGGTGTGCTTCTGTGAGCATTGAAGGAAGCCTAGGAACACGATTCTAGCCATTGATCATGGCACCGAAAAGGCCTCCAGAGGAGGAAGTTCCGGGTTCTCCTTTACAGGGCGTTATGAAAGTTTTGTGTGTCCCCTTGGGTCATGGCCTTCTTAAGCTAGCCGGTTACTTGGTGTTTCTCCTCAGGTCAGGTTGAGGGCAGAGTCGTCAGTGAGAGGGTGGGAACCTGAGATGCGAGGACATGAACGTTTGGGCCACAGCCTGGCAGTTGGTGAGGGTGATGTCACGTCCCAGAGCACCAACTCTGGTCATCGTGGTGGTTCCCGTCTCCTCTGAGTCTGTGGTGCTGGCCAAAATGACACGGTCACTTGTCCCAGATCCTCTGAAGATAGCAGGACACAAAGGTTCTGGGTGCGGCCCACACACCCATCCTGTCAAATGTGTCTGGTGTGTCCCATGAGGACAGAGGTCATGTCTCCTGGACCTGGGTCCTCCGTGGGGGAGCACATCTCCTGCATAGGATGAGGAGAGGTTCTGGCCCAGAGACCTTGAATTGAAAAATCGATCGAGGCATCTTAGTCGAGTGGGAGCCACAGCTCCCACTGGTAGTGATATGGGGTCAGTCATCAGCTGAGGAAGTCTTATTTATTATATTCAAAAACTTTGTGAAGTCAAGTTCAGATAAAAAAAAATCAGGTAAAGTCTTCATAGGTGCCTGTGTCATGTCATAATTCTTCACAGGAGGGCACGACCATGATTGAGCTCATTAAGGTGAGTGGGTCCTTGTCCACTGAATCCGTGGCTTGTGGTCCTGGCTCTCTTCCTCCTAGCAAAATCCTGGGTTTTGTAAAGAAAGAGTGTGTCCTACACACCCTTGAACTTATGCAGGAAGCAGAAAGCTGGTGATCAGGGACCTGGCAGGGCACACAACCACCACATGGTATTATAGTGTGTGGAACCGTACCAAAGGAGTCAGGAGTCAGGAGTCAGGAGTCAGGAGGTCAGGAGGTCAGGAGGTCAGGAGGTCAGGTGGTCAGGAGGTCAGGAACTAAGGAGGTCAGGAGCTAAAGAGGACAGGAGGTCAGGTGGTCAGGAGGCCTGAAGCAATGTCAAAGTGTTGTTCCTGACATGGACACAGACTATTTTGCGGGTGTGGCCCACACACCCCTCTTTCCAAGCTGTGTCTCTGTTCTTTGACATTCCTGTTTGTGGTCCAGATTCCTTGAAAGCCTTGGTGGTACTGATTGAAAATTTTTTTCTTTCTTTTTTTTTTTTTTTTTTTTTCGTTGTTGTGTATGTCAATGAATTGTTTCCTGTGTTGGGACAACCAAGGATACAACCCACTCACCGGAATTGAGCCATATGGAGCTTCCGTATCAACTCCTTATTGATCTCAGTCTATGGTGTTGGTGCAGATCTCCCTCACCTGTGGAGATTCTATCTTGTCTTGGTGATCTTGGCATGGCCCGTGTCAGACATGGGGTCATCGCGTTGTCACCAAGTTCAGTTGGCATGGAGATAATGCCTGGCTGCAGAACAGGTCCTAGCTTTTTGGATGAGCATTTTGTGTGATCCTTAAAACGAGGTTTGGTCCCTTTAGGGCCTGGCTCCTTTTTTGGTCGAATTCTTGTCCTGGGGTGCACAGAGAGGGGTGTGGCCCACACACCCTTGAAGATTCTATGAGCCCAGGCTACTTGCCTTTGAAGGAGCTGCGTTTGTCTTTAAGGTCTGTGGATGGCCTTGCGACTGGGTCAATCATCAGGTCATCATCAAGATCTGAATGTGGAGAAGGAATCGGTCCAGATGTCATGGACTGAGAAGAGGACCAAATTTTGGTTAGTCCACGACTTTTAGAGAACAGGCTGTTTGTTTCCCTGCGTTAGAGCTGAGAAGTGTTCATTCCTAAAGAAATGGGTTTAAGATCAGTATAGGTGAAGATAATGTCTTGTGTCAGACAGGCACATTATAACACCGATTTTGGCATGGTTTGTCCATTTTGAGGGGACATTTCCTTGCACCCGAGGCCCGTCAGGGCCATGGTTCACCCTGGTCGCTCGTTTTGCGCATGTGGTTTGCATCTAATGAAGTATGTGTGTGGGATCCAACAAGTATCATTCAGGCTGTCGGCTTATGTTAGGTGTCAGTCAGGTGGTATTGTACTGGAAAGCGAGATCATGCATTAACATGGTGCTCTGATGGTTTGTACGGTTGCCAAAGAATTGAAATTAAGGCCTTGGGTCACAGTGCCTCATGTTACAAATCTGTCCACGATGTTGATGTTGATTCAGTTTAGTTTTGGTCCGGCAACTCATCTTTGTTTGTGTGCAAGACTCAATGGGTGAGGTTGAGTCTGGGCTAACGGTACAATAGCATTTTGGCATGGACTCCCCGAGAGTCAGGGATAGCCCAGGCACGGCACTCTTCCTGGTTCCATCTGGACGCGATTCCGGTTTCCTTTTCGCCCCTGGCATCTTCTGTATGGGGAGTCAGCCAAGTCCCAGGGCTGATTTTGTGACGTTCCCAGGATATTTCTGGTTCTGATGTACCCTGTGCACACCCCTTTTTGATTCTGTTGTCCTGGCCATCTATCATTGTCTCTATTTTTGAACATGTCTTGGTGGGCTGGGCCCATGCTTGTTGAGTGTCAGCGCTAGGCCCAGGCCCGCCCCTCTCCAGGCTTCTTCTTGGTGTGCTTCTGTGAGCATTGAAGGAAGCCTAGGAACACGAGTCTAGCCATTGATCATGGCACCGAAAAGGCCTCCAGAGGAGGAAGTTCCGGGTTCTCCTTTACAGGGCGTTATGAAAGTTTTGTGTGTCCCCTTGGGTCATGGCCTTCTTAAGCTAGCCGGTTACTTGGTGTTTCTCCTCAGGTCAGGTTGAGGGCAGAGTCGTCAGTGAGAGGGTGGGAACCTGAGATGCAAGGACATGAACGTTTGGGCCACAGCCTGGCAGTTGGTGAGGGTGATGTCACGTCCCAGAGCACCAACTCTGGTCATCGTGGTGGTTCCTGTCTCCTCTGAGTCTGTGGTGCTGGCCAAAATGACACGGTCACTTGTCCCAGATCCTCTGAAGACAGCAGGACACAAAGGTTCTGGGTGCGGCCCACACACCCATCCTGTCAAATGTGTCTGGTGTGTCCCATGAGGACAGAGGTCATGTCTCCTGGACCTGGGTCCTCCGTGGGGAGGACATCTCCTGCATAGGATGAGGAGAGGTTCTGGCCCAGAGACCTTGAATTGAAAAATCGATGGAGGCATCTTAGTCGAGTGGGAGCCACAGCTCCCACTGGTAGTGATATGGGGTCAGTCATCAGCTGAGGAAGTCTTATTTATTATATTCAAAAACTTTGTGAAGTCAAGTTCAGATAAAAAAAAATCAGGTAAAGTCTTCATAGGTGCCTGTGTCATGTCATAATTCTTCACAGGAGGGCACGACCATGATTGAGCTCATTAAGGTGAGTGGGTCCTTGTCCACTGAATCCGTGGCTTGTGGTCCTGGCTCTCTTCCTCCTAGCAAAATCCTGGGTTTTGTAAAGAAAGAGTGTGTCCTACACACCCTTGAACTTATGCAGGAAGCAGAAAGCTGGTGATCAGGGACCTGGCAGGGCACACAACCACCACATGGTATTATAGTGTGTGGAACCGTACCAAAGCAGTCAGGAGTCAGGAGTCAGGAGGTCAGGAGGTCAGGAGGTCAGGTGTCAGGAGGTCAGGAACTAAGGAGGTCAGGAGCTAAAGAGGACAGGAGGTCAGGTGGTCAGGAGGCCTGAAGCAATGTCAAAGTGTTGTTCCTGACATGCACACAGACTATTTTGCGGGTGTGGCCCACACACCCCTCTTTCCAAGCTGTGTCTCTGTTCTTTGACATTCCTGTTTGTGGTCCAGATTCCTTGAAAGCCTTGGTGGTACTGCTTGAAACTTTTTTTCTTTTTTTTTGGTGGTTGTGTATGTCAATGAATTGTTTCTTGTGTTGGGACAACCAAGGATACAACCCACTCACCGGAATTGAGCCATATGGAGCTTCCGTATGAACTCCTTATTGATCTCAGTCTATGGTGTTGGTGCAAATCTCCCTCACCTGTGGAGATTCTATCTTGTCTTGGTGATCTTGGCATGGCCCGTGTCAGACATGGGGTCATCGCGTTGTCACCAAGTTCAGTTGGCATGGAGATAATGCCTGGCTGCAGAACAGGTCCTAGCTTTTTGGATGAGCATTTTGTGTGATCCTTAAAGCGAGGTTTGTTCCCTTTAGGGCCTGGCTCCTTTTTTGGTCGAATTCTTGTCCTGGGGTGCACAGAGAGGGGTGTGGCCCACACACCCTTGAAGATTCTATGAGCCCAGGCTACTTGCCTTTGAAGGAGCTGCGTTTGTCTTTAAGGTCTGTGGATGGCCTTGCGACTGGGTCAATCATCAGGTCATCATCAAGATCTGAATGTGGAGAAGGAATCGGTCCAGATGTCATGGACTGAGAAGAGGACCAAATTTTGGTTAGTCCACGACTTTTAGAGAACAGGCTGTTTGTTTCCTGCGTTAGAGCTGAGAAGTGTTCATTCCTAAAGAAATGGGTTTAAGATCAGTATAGGTGAAGATAATGTCTTGTGTCAGACAGGCACATTATAACACCGATTTTGGCATGGTTTGTCCATTTTGAGGGGACATTTCCTTGCACCCGAGGCCCGTCAGGGCCATGGTTCACCCTGGTCGCTCGTTTTGCGCATGTGGTTTGCGTCTAATGAAGTATGTGTGTGGGATCCAACAAGTATCATTCAGGCTGTCGGCTTATGTTAGGTGTCAGTCAGGTGGTATTGTACTGGAAAGCGAGATCATGCATTAACATGGTGCTCTGATGGTTTGTACGGTTGCCAAAGAATTGAAATTAAGGCCTTGGGTCACAGTGCCTCATGTTACAAATCTGTCCACGATGTTGATGTTGATTCAGTTTAGTTTTGGTCCGGCAACTCATCTTTGTTTGTGTGCAAGACTCAATGGGTGAGGGTGAGTCTGGGCTAACGGTACAATAGCATTTTGGCATGGACTCCCCCGAGAGTCAGGGATAGCCCAGGCAGGGCACTCTTCCTGGTTCCATCTGGACGCGTTTCCGGTCTCCTTTTCGCCCCTGGCATCTTCTGTATGGGGAGTCAGCCAAGTCCCAGGGCTGATTTTGTGACGTTCCCAGGATATTTCTGGTTCTGATGTACCCTGTGCACACCCCTTTTTGATTCTGTTGTCCTGGCCATCTATCATTGTCTCTATTTTTGAACATGTCTTGGTGGGCTGGGCCCATGCTTGTTGAGTGTCAGCGCTAGGCCCAGGCCCGCCCCTCTCCAGGCTTCTTCTTGGTGTGCTTCTGTGAGCATTGAAGGAAGCCTAGGAACACGAGTCTAGCCATTGACCATGGCACCGAAAAGGCCTCCAGAGGAGGAAGTTCCGGGTTCTCCTTTACAGGGCGTTATGAAAGTTTTGTGTGTCCCCTTGGGTCATGGCCTTCTTAAGCTAGCCGGTTACTTGGTGTTTCTCCTCAGGTCAGGTTGAGGGCCAGAGTCGTCAGTGAGAGGGTGGGAACCTGAGATGCGAGGACATGAACGTTTGGGCCACAGCCTGGCAGTTGGTGAGGGTGATGTCACGTCCCAGAGCACCAACTCTGGTCATCGTGGTGGTTCCCGTCTCCTCTGAGTCTGTGGTGCTGGCCAAAATGACACGGTCACTTGTCCCAGATCCTCTGAAGACAGCAGGACACAAAGGTTCTGGGTGCGGCCCACACACCCATCCTGTCAAATGTGTCTGGTGTGTCCCATGAGGACAGAGGTCATGTCTCCTGGACCTGGGTCCTCCGTGGGGGAGCACATCTCCTGCATAGGATGAGGAGAGGTTCTGGCCCAGAGACCTTGAATTGAAAAATCGATCGAGGCATCTTAGTCGAGTGGGAGCCACAGCTCCCACTGGTAGTGATATGGGGTCAGTCATCAGCTGAGGAAGTCTTATTTATTATATTCAAAAACTTTGTGAAGTCAAGTTCAGATAAAAAAAAAAAATCAGGTAAAGTCTTCATAGGTGCCTGTGTCATGTCATAATTCTTCACAGGAGGGCACGACCATGATTGAGCTCATTAAGGTGAGTGGGTCCTTGTCCACTGAATCCGTGGCTTGTGGTCCTGGCTCTCTTCCTCCTAGCAAAATCCTGGGTTTTGTAAAGAAAGAGTGTGTCCTACACACCCTTGAACTTATGCAGGAAGCAGAAAGCTGGTGATCAGGGACCTGGCAGGGCAGACAACCACCACATGGTATTATAGTGTGTGGAACCGTACCAAAGGAGTCAGGAGTCAGGAGTCAGGAGGTCAGGAGGTCAGGAGGTCAGGAGGTCAGGTGGTCAGGAGGTCAGGAACTAAGGAGGTCAGGAGCTAAAGAGGACAGGAGGTCAGGTGGTCAGGAGGCCTGAAGCAATGTCAAAGTGTTGTTCCTGACATGGACACAGACTATTTTGCGGGTGTGGCCCACACACCCCTCTTTCCAAGCTGTGTCTCTGTTCTTTGACATTCCTGTTTGTGGTCCAGATTCCTTGAAAGCCTTGGTGGTACTGCTTGAAAAATTTTTTCTTTCTTTTTTTTTTTTTTTTCGTCGTTGTGTATGTCAATGAATTGTTTCCTGTGTTGGGACAACCAAGGATACAACCCACTCACCGGAATTGAGCCATATGGAGCTTCCGTATCAACTCCTTATTGATCTCAGTCTATGGTGTTGGTGCAGATCTCCCTCACCTGTGGAGATTCTATCTTGTCTTGGTGATCTTGGCATGGCCCGTGTCAGACATGGGGTCATCGCGTTGTCACCAAGTTCAGTTGGCATGGAGATAATGCCTGGCTGCAGAACAGGTCCTAGCTTTTTGGATGAGCATTTTGTGTGATCCTTAAAGCGAGGTTTGTTCCCTTTAGGGCCTGGCTCCTTTTTTGGTCGAATTCTTGTCCTGGGGTGCACAGAGAGGGGTGTGGCCCACACACCCTTGAAGATTCTATGAGCCCAGGCTACTTGCCTTTGAAGGAGCTGCGTTTGTCTTTAAGGTCTGTGGATGGCCTTGCGACTGGGTCAATCATCAGGTCATCATCAAGATCTGAATGTGGAGAAGGAATCGGTCCAGATGTCATGGACTGAGAAGAGGACCAAATTTTGGTTAGTCCACGACTTTTAGAGAACAGGCTGTTTGTTTCCTGCGTTAGAGCTGAGAAGTGTTCTTTCCTAAAGAAATGGGTTTAAGATCAGTATAGGTGAAGATAATGTCTTGTGTCAGACAGGCACATTATAACACCGATTTTGGCATGGTTTGTCCATTTTGAGGGGACATTTCCTTGCACCCGAGGCCCGTCAGGGCCATGGTTCACCCTGGTCGCTCGTTTTGCGCATGTGGTTTGCGTCTAATGAAGTATGTGTGTGGGATCCAACAAGTATCATTCAGGCTGTCGGCTTATGTTAGGTGTCAGTCAGGTGGTATTGTACTGGAAAGCGAGATCATGCATTAACATGGTGCTCTGATGGTTTGTACGGTTGCCAAAGAATTGAAATTAAGGCCTTGGGTCACAGTGCCTCATGTTACAAATCTGTCCACGATGTTGATGTTGATTCAGTTTAGTTTTGGTCCGGCAACTCATCTTTGTTTGTGTGCAAGACTCAATGGGTGAGGGTGAGTCTGGGCTAACGGTACAATAGCATTTTGGCATGGACTCCCCCGAGAGTCAGGGATAGCCCAGGCACGGCACTCTTCCTGGTTCCATCTGGACGCGTTTCCGGTCTCCTTTTCGCCCCTGGCATCTTCTGTATGGGGGAGTCAGCCAAGTCCCAGGGCTGATTTTGTGACGTTCCCAGGATATTTCTGGTTCTGATGTACCCTGTGCACACCCCTTTTTGATTCTGTTGTCCTGGCCATCTATCATTGTCTCTATTTTTGAACATGTCTTGGTGGGCTGGGCCCATGCTTGTTGAGTGTCAGCGCTAGGCCCAGGCCCGCCCCTCTCCAGGCTTCTTCTTGGTGTGCTTCTGTGAGCATTGAAGGAAGCCTAGGAACACGAGTCTAGCCATTGATCATGGCACCGAAAAGGCCTCCAGAGGAGGAAGTTCCGGGTTCTCCTTTACAGGGCGTTATGAAAGTTTTGTGTGTCCCCTTGGGTCATGGCCTTCTTAAGCTAGCCGGTTACTTGGTGTTTCTCCTCAGGTCAGGTTGAGGGCCAGAGTCGTCAGTGAGAGGGTGGGAACCTGAGATGCGAGGACATGAACGTTTGGGCCACAGCCTGGCAGTTGGTGAGGGTGATGTCACGTCCCAGAGCACCAACTCTGGTCATCGTGGTGGTTCCCGTCTCCTCTGAGTCTGTGGTGCTGGCCAAAATGACACGGTCACTTGTCCCAGATCCTCTGAAGACAGCAGGACACAAAGGTTCTGGGTGCGGCCCACACACCCATCCTGTCAAATGTGTCTGGTGTGTCCCATGAGGACAGAGGTCATGTCTCCTGGACCTGGGTCCTCCGTGGGGGAGCACATCTCCTGCATAGGATGAGGAGAGGTTCTGGCCCAGAGACCTTGAATTGAAAAATCGATCGAGGCATCTTAGTCGAGTGGGAGCCACAGCTCCCACTGGTAGTGATATGGGGTCAGTTATCAGCTGAGGAAGTCTTATTTATTATATTCAAAAACTTTGTGAAGTCAAGTTCAGATGAAAAAAAATCAGGTAAAGTCTTCATAGGTGCCTGTGTCATGTCATAATTCTTCACAGGAGGGCACGACCATGATTGAGCTCATTAAGGTGAGTGGGTCCTTGTCCACTGAATCCGTGGCTTGTGGTCCTGGCTCTCTTCCTCCTAGCAAAATCCTGGGTTTTGTAAAGAAAGAGTGTGTCCTACACACCCTTGAACTTATGCTGGAAGCAGAAAGCTGTTGATCAGGGACCTGGCAGGGCACACAACCACCACATGGTATTATAGTGTGTGGAACCGTACCAAAGCAGTCAGGAGTCAGGAGGTCAGGAGGTCAGGAGGTCAGGAGTTCAGGAGGTCAGGAACTAAGGAGGTCAGGAGCTAAAGAGGACAGGAGGTCAGGTGGTCAGGAGGCCTGAAGCAATGTCAAAGTGTTGTTCCTGACATGGACACAGACTATTTTGCGGGTGTGGCCCACACACCCCCTCTTTCCAAGCTGTGTCTCTGTTCTTTGACATTCCTGTTTGT
This sequence comes from Phodopus roborovskii, assembly GCF_943737965.1. NCBI lineage: Eukaryota > Metazoa > Chordata > Mammalia > Rodentia > Cricetidae > Phodopus > Phodopus roborovskii. The sequence goes on along the minus strand of NW_026126571.1, from coordinate 25,291,033 downwards.
GGTCCAGATTCCTTGAAAGCCTTGGTGGTACTGCTTGAAAAATTTATTCTTTCTTTTTTTTTTTTTTTTTTCCTCGTTGTGTATGTCAATGAATTGTTTCCTGTGTTGGGACACCAAGGATACAACCCACTCACCGGAATTGAGCCATATGGAGCTTCCGTATCAACTCCTTATTGATCTCAGTCTATGGTGTTGGTGCAGATCTCCCTCACCTGTGGAGATTCTATCTTGTCTTGGTGATCTTGGCATGGCCCGTGTCAGACATGGGGTCATCGCGTTGTCACCAAGTTCAGTTGGCATGGAGATAATGCCTGGCTGCAGAACAGGTCCTAGCTTTTTGGATGAGCATTTTGTGTGATCCTTAAAGCGAGGTTTGTTCCCTTTAGGGCCTGGCTCCTTTTTTGGTCGAATTCTTGTCCTGGGGTGCACAGAGAGGGGTGTGGCCCACACACCCTTGAAGATTCTATGAGCCCAGGCTACTTGCCTTTGAAGGAGCTGCGTTTGTCTTTAAGGTCTGTGGATGGCCTTGCGACTGGGTCAATCATCAGGTCATCATCAAGATCTGAATGTGGAGAAGGAATCGGTCCAGATGTCATGGACTGAGAAGAGGACCAAATTTTGGTTAGTCCACGACTTTTAGAGAACAGGCTGTTTGTTTCCTGCGTTAGAGCTGAGAAGTGTTCTTTCCTAAAGAAATGGGTTTAAGATCAGTATAGGTGAAGATAATGTCTTGTGTCAGACAGGCACATTATAACACCGATTTTGGCATGGTTTGTCCATTTTGAGGGGACATTTCCTTGCACCCGAGGCCCGTCAGGGCCATGGTTCACCCTGGTCGCTCGTTTTGCGCATGTGGTTTGCGTCTAATGAAGTATGTGTGTGGGATCCAACAAGTATCATTCAGGCTGTCGGCTTATGTTAGGTGTCAGTCAGGTGGTATTGTACTGGAAAGCGAGATCATGCATTAACATGGTGCTCTGATGGTTTGTACGGTTGCCAAAGAATTGAAATTAAGGCCTTGGGTCACAGTGCCTCATGTTACAAATCTGTCCACGATGTTGATGTTGATTCAGTTTAGTTTTGGTCCGGCAACTCATCTTTGTTTGTGTGCAAGACTCAATGGGTGAGGGTGAGTCTGGGCTAACGGTACAATAGCATTTTGGCATGGACTCCCCGAGAGTCAGGGATAGCCCAGGCAGGGCACTCTTCCTGGTTCCATCTGGACGCGTTTCCGGTCTCCTTTTCGCCCCTGGCATCTTCTGTATGGGGAGTCAGCCAAGTCCCAGGGCTGATTTTGTGACGTTCCCAGGATATTTCTGGTTCTGATGTACCCTGTGCACACCCCTTTTTGATTCTGTTGTCCTGGCCATCTATCATTGTCTCTATTTTTGAACATGTCTTGGTGGGCTGGGCCCATGCTTGTTGAGTGTCAGCGCTAGGCCCAGGCCCGCCTCTCTCCAGGCTTCTTCTTGGTGTGCTTCTGTGAGCATTGAAGGAAGCCTAGGAACACGAGTCTAGCCATTGATCATGGCACCGAAAAGGCCTCCAGAGGAGGAAGTTCCGGGTTCTCCTTTACAGGGCGTTATGAAAGTTTTGTGTGTCCCCTTGGGTCATGGCCTTCTTAAGCTAGCCGGTTACTTGGTGTTTCTCCTCAGGTCAGGTTGAGGGCCAGAGTCGTCAGTGAGAGGGTGGGAACCTGAGATGCGAGGACATGAACGTTTGGGCCACAGCCTGGCAGTTGGTGAGGGTGATGTCACGTCCCAGAGCACCAACTCTGGTCATCGTGGTGGTTCCCGTCTCCTCTGAGTCTGTGGTGCTGGCCAAAATGACACGGTCACTTGTCCCAGATCCTCTGAAGACAGCAGGACACAAAGGTTCTGGGTGCGGCCCACACACCCATCCTGTCAAATGTGTCTGGTGTGTCCCATGAGGACAGAGGTCATGTCTCCTGGACCTGGGTCCTCCGTGGGGAGCACATCTCCTGCATAGGATGAGGAGAGGTTCTGGCCCAGAGACCTTGAATTGAAAAATCGATCGAGGCATCTTAGTCGAGTGGGAGCCACAGCTCCCACTGGTAGTGATATGGGGTCAGTTATCAGCTGAGGAAGTCTTATTTATTATATTCAAAAACTTTGTGAAGTCAAGTTCAGATGAAAAAAAATCAGGTAAAGTCTTCATAGGTGCCTGTGTCATGTCATAATTCTTCACAGGAGGGCACGACCATGATTGAGCTCATTAAGGTGAGTGGGTCCTTGTCCACTGAATCCGTGGCTTGTGGTCCTGGCTCTCTTCCTCCTAGCAAAATCCTGGGTTTTGTAAAGAAAGAGTGTGTCCTACACACCCTTGAACTTATGCAGGAAGCAGAAAGCTGGTGATCAGGGACCTGGCAGGGCACACAACCACCACATGGTATTATAGTGTGTGGAACCGTACCAAAGGAGTCAGGAGTCAGGAGTCAGGAGGTCAGGTGGTCAGGAGGTCAGGAACTAAGGAGGTCAGGAGCTAAAGAGGACAGGAGGTCAGGTGGTCAGGAGGCCTGAAGCAATGTCAAAGTGTTGTTCCTGACATGGACACAGACTATTTTGCGGGTGTGGCCCACACACCCCTCTTTCCAAGCTGTGTCTCTGTTCTTTGACATTCCTGTTTGTGGTCCAGATTCCTTGAAAGCCTTGGGGGTACTGCTTGAAAAATTTTTTCTTTCTTTTTTTTTTTTTTTTTTTCGTCGTTGTGTATGTCAATGAATTGTTTCCTGTGTTGGGACAACCAAGGATACAACCCACTCACCGGAATTGAGCCATATGGAGCTTCCGTATCAACTCCTTATTGATCTCAGTCTATGGTGTTGGTGCAGATCTCCCTCACCTGTGGAGATTCTATCTTGTCTTGGTTATCTTGTCATGGCCCGTGTCAGACATGGGGTCATCGCGTTGTCACCAAGTTCAGTTGGCATGGAGATAATGCCTGGCTGCAGAACAGGTCCTAGCTTTTTGGATGAGCATTTTGTGTGATCCTTAAAGCGAGGTTTGTTCCCTTTAGGGCCTGGCTCCTTTTTTGGTCGAATTCTTGTCCTGGGGTGCACAGAGAGGGGTGTGGCCCACACACCCTTGAAGATTCTATGAGCCCAGGCTACTTGCCTTTGAAGGAGCTGCGTTTGTCTTTAAGGTCTGTGGATGGCCTTGCGACTGGGTCAATCATCAGGTCATCATCAAGATCTGAATGTGGAGAAGGAATCGGTCCAGATGTCATGGACTGAGAAGAGGACCAAATTTTGGTTAGTCCACGACTTTTAGAGAACAGGCTGTTTGTTTCCTGCGTTAGAGCTGAGAAGTGTTCTTTCCTAAAGAAATGGGTTTAAGATCAGTATAGGTGAAGATAATGTCTTGTGTCAGACAGGCACATTATAACACCGATTTTGGCATGGTTTGTCCATTTTGAGGGGACATTTCCTTGCACCCGAGGCCCGTCAGGGCCATGGTTCACCCTGGTCGCTCGTTTTGCGCATGTGGTTTGCGTCTAATGAAGTATGTGTGTGGGATCCAACAAGTATCATTCAGGCTGTCGGCTTATGTTAGGTGTCAGTCAGGTGGTATTGTACTGGAAAGCGAGATCATGCATTAACATGGTGCTCTGATGGTTTGTACGGTTGCCAAAGAATTGAAATTAAGGCCTTGGGTCACAGTGCCTCATGTTACAAATCTGTCCACGATGTTGATGTTGATTCAGTTTAGTTTTGGTCCGGCAACTCATCTTTGTTTGTGTGCAAGACTCAATGGGTGAGGGTGAGTCTGGGCTAACGGTACAATAGCATTTTGGCATGGACTCCCCCGAGAGTCAGGGATAGCCCAGGCACGGCACTCTTCCTGGTTCCATCTGGACGCGTTTCCGGTCTCCTTTTCGCCCCTGGCATCTTCTGTATGGGGAGTCAGCCAAGTCCCAGGGCTGATTTTGTGACGTTCCCAGGATATTTCTGGTTCTGATGTACCCTGTGCACACCCCTTTTGATTCTGTTGTCCTGGCCATCTATCATTGTCTCTATTTTTGAACATGTCTTGGTGGGCTGGGCCCATGCTTGTTGAGTGTCAGCGCTAGTCCCAGGCCCGCCCCTCTCCAGGCTTCTTCTTGGTGTGCTTCTGTGAGCATTGAAGGAAGCCTAGGAACACGAGTCTAGCCATTGAACATGGCACCGAAAAGGCCTCCAGAGGAGGAAGTTCCGGGTTCTCCTTTACAGGGCGTCATGAAAGTTTTGTGTGTCCCCTTGGGTCATGGCCTTCTTAAGCTAGCCGGTTACTTGGTGTTTCTCCTCAGGTCAGGTTGAGGGCCAGAGTCGTCAGTGAGAGGGTGGGAACCTGAGATGTGAGTACATGAACGTTTGGGCCACAGCCTGGCAGTTGGTGAGGGTGATGTCACGTCCCAGAGCACCAACTCTGGTCATCGTGGTGGTTCCCGTCTCCTCTGAGTCTGTGGTGCTGGCTAAAATGACACGGTCACTTGTCCCAGATCCTCTGAAAACAACAGGAACCAAAGGTTCTGGGTGCGGCCCACACACCCATCCTGCCAAATGTGTCTGGTGTGTCCCATGAGGACAGAGGTCATGTGTCTTGGACCTGGGTCCTCCGTGGGGAGCACATCTCCTGCATAGGCTGAGGAGAGATTCTGGCCCAGAGACCTTGAATTGAAAAATCGATGGAGGCATCTTAGTCGAGTGGGAGCCACAGCTCCCACTGGTAGTGATATGGGGTCAGTCATCAGCTGAGGAAGTCTTATTTATTATATTCAAAAAACTTTGTGAAGTCAGATAAAAGTTCAGATAAAAAAATCAGGTAAAGTCTTCATAGGTGCCTGTGTCATGTCATAATTCTTCACAGGAGGGCACGACCATGATTGAGCTCATTAAGGTGAGTGGGTCCTTGTCCACTGAATCCGTGGCTTGTGGTCCTGGCTCTCTTCCTCCTAGCAAAATCCTGGGTTTTGTAAAGAAAGAGTGTGTCCTACACACCCTTGAACTTATGCTGGAAGCAGAAAGCTGTTGATCAGGGACCTGGCAGGGCACACAACCACCACATGGTATTATAGTGTGTGGAACCGTACCAAAGCAGTCAGGAGTCAGGAGGTCAGGAGGTCAGGAGGTCAGGAGTTCAGGAGGTCAGGAACTAAGGAGGTCAGGAGCTAAAGAGGACAGGAGGTCAGGTGGTCAGGAGGCCTGAAGCAATGTCAAAGTGTTGTTCCTGACATGGACACAGACTATTTTGCGGGTGTGGCCCACACACCCCTCTTTCCAAGCTGTGTCTCTGTTCTTTGACATTCCTGTTTGTGGTCCAGATTCCTTGAAAGCCTTGGTGGTACTGCTTGAAAAATTTATTCTTTCTTTTTTTTTTTTTTTTCGTCGTTGTGTATGTCAATGAATTGTTTCCTGTGTTGGGACACCAAGGATACAACCCACTCACCGGAATTGAGCCATATGGAGCTTCCGTATCAACTCCTTATTGATCTCAGTCTATGGTGTTGGTGCAGATCTCCCTCACCTGTGGAGATTCTATCTTGTCTTGGTGATCTTGGCATGGCCCGTGTCAGACATGGGGTCATCGCGTTGTCACCAAGTTCAGTTGGCATGGAGATAATGCCTGGCTGCAGAACAGGTCCTAGCTTTTTGGATGAGCATTTTGTGTGATCCTTAAAGCGAGGTTTGTTCCCTTTAGGGCCTGGCTCCTTTTTTGGTCGAATTCTTGTCCTGGGGTGCACAGAGAGGGGTGTGGCCCACACACCCTTGAAGATTCTATGAGCCCAGGCTACTTGCCTTTGAAGGAGCTGCGTTTGTCTTTAAGGTCTGTGGATGGCCTTGCGACTGGGTCAATCATCAGGTCATCATCAAGATCTGAATGTGGAGAAGGAATCGGTCCAGATGTCATGGACTGAGAAGAGGACCAAATTTTGGTTAGTCCACGACTTTTAGAGAACAGGCTGTTTGTTTCCTGCGTTAGAGCTGAGAAGTGTTCTTTCCTAAAGAAATGGGTTTAAGATCAGTATAGGTGAAGATAATGTCTTGTGTCAGACAGGCACATTATAACACCGATTTTGGCATGGTTTGTCCATTTTGAGGGGACATTTCCTTGCACCCGAGGCCCGTCAGGGCCATGGTTCACCCTGGTCGCTCGTTTTGCGCATGTGGTTTGCGTCTAATGAAGTATGTGTGTGGGATCCAACAAGTATCATTCAGGCTGTCGGCTTATGTTAGGTGTCAGTCAGGTGGTATTGTACTGGAAAGCGAGATCATGCATTAACATGGTGCTCTGATGGTTTGTACGGTTGCCAAAGAATTGAAATTAAGGCCTTGGGTCACAGTGCCTCATGTTACAAATCTGTCCACGATGTTGATGTTGATTCAGTTTAGTTTTGGTCCGGCAACTCATCTTTGTTTGTGTGCAAGACTCAATGGGTGAGGGTGAGTCTGGGCTAACGGTACAATAGCATTTTGGCATGGACTCCCCCGAGAGTCAGGGATAGCCCAGGCACGGCACTCTTCCTGGTTCCATCTGGACGCGTTTCCGGTCTCCTTTTCGCCCCTGGCATCTTCTGTATGGGGAGTCAGCCAAGTCCCAGGGCTGATTTTGTGACGTTCCCAGGATATTTCTGGTTCTGATGTACCCTGTGCACACCCCTTTTTGATTCTGTTGTCCTGGCCATCTATCATTGTCTCTATTTTTGAACATGTCTTGGTGGGCTGGGCCCATGCTTGTTGAGTGTCAGCGCTAGGCCCAGGCCCGCCTCTCTCCAGGCTTCTTCTTGGTGTGCTTCTGTGAGCATTGAAGGAAGCCTAGGAACACGAGTCTAGCCATTGATCATGGCACCGAAAAGGCCTCCAGAGGAGGAAGTTCCGGGTTCTCCTTTACAGGGCGTTATGAAAGTTTTGTGTGTCCCCTTGGGTCATGGCCTTCTTAAGCTAGCCGGTTACTTGGTGTTTCTCCTCAGGTCAGGTTGAGGGCCAGAGTCGTCAGTGAGAGGGTGGGAACCTGAGATGCGAGGACATGAACGTTTGGGCCACAGCCTGGCAGTTGGTGAGGGTGATGTCACGTCCCAGAGCACCAACTCTGGTCATCGTGGTGGTTCCCGTCTCCTCTGAGTCTGTGGTGCTGGCCAAAATGACACGGTCACTTGTCCCAGATCCTCTGAAGACAGCAGGACACAAAGGTTCTGGGTGCGGCCCACACACCCATCCTGTCAAATGTGTCTGGTGTGTCCCATGAGGACAGAGGTCATGTCTCCTGGACCTGGGTCCTCCGTGGGGAGCACATCTCCTGCATAGGATGAGGAGAGGTTCTGGCCCAGAGACCTTGAATTGAAAAATCGATCGAGGCATCTTAGTCGAGTGGGAGCCACAGCTCCCACTGGTAGTGATATGGGGTCAGTCATCAGCTGAGGAAGTCTTATTTATTATATTCAAAAACTTTGTGAAGTCAAGTTCAGATAAAAAAAAATCAGGTAAAGTCTTCATAGGTGCCTGTGTCATGTCATAATTCTTCACAGGAGGGCACGACCATGATTGAGCTCATTAAGGTGAGTGGGTCCTTGTCCACTGAATCCGTGGCTTGTGGTCCTGGCTCTCTTCCTCCTAGCAAAATCCTGGGTTTTGTAAAGAAAGAGTGTGTCCTACACACCCTTGAACTTATGCAGGAAGCAGAAAGCTGGTGATCAGGGACCTGGCAGGGCACACAACCACCACATGGTATTATAGTGTGTGGAACCGTACCAAAGGAGTCAGGAGTCAGGAGTCAGGAGGTCAGGAGGTCAGGAGGTCAGGAGGTCAGGTGGTCAGGAGGTCAGGAACTAAGGAGGTCAGGAGCTAAAGAGGACAGGAGGTCAGGTGGTCAGGAGGCCTGAAGCAATGTCAAAGTGTTGTTCCTGACATGGACACAGACTATTTTGCGGGTGTGGCCCACACACCCCTCTTTCCAAGCTGTGTCTCTGTTCTTTGACATTCCTGTTTGTGGTCCAGATTCCTTGAAAGCCTTGGGGGTACTGCTTGAAAAATTTTTTCTTTCTTTTTTTTTTTTTTTTCGGCCCCGTTGTATATGTCAATGAATTGTTTCCTGTGTTGGGACAACCAAGGATACAACCCACTCACCGGAATTGAGCCATATGGAGCTTCCGTATCAACTCCTTATTGATCTCAGTCTATGGTGTTGGTGCAGATCTCCCTCACCTGTGGAGATTCTATCTTGTCTTGGTGATCTTGGCATGGCCCGTGTCAGACATGGGGTCATCGCGTTGTCACCAAGTTCAGTTGGCATGGAGATAATGCCTGGCTGCAGAACAGGTCCTAGCTTTTTGGATGAGCATTTTGTGTGATCCTTAAAGCGAGGTTTGTTCCCTTTAGGGCCTGGCTCCTTTTTTGGTCGAATTCTTGTCCTGGGGTGCACAGAGAGGGGTGTGGCCCACACACCCTTGAAGATTCTATGAGCCCAGGCTACTTGCCTTTGAAGGAGCTGCGTTTGTCTTTAAGGTCTGTGGATGGCCTTGCGACTGGGTCAATCATCAGGTCATCATCAAGATCTGAATGTGGAGAAGGAATCGGTCCAGATGTCATGGACTGAGAAGAGGACCAAATTTTGGTTAGTCCACGACTTTTAGAGAACAGGCTGTTTGTTTCCTGCGTTAGAGCTGAGAAGTGTTCTTTCCTAAAGAAATGGGTTTAAGATCAGTATAGGTGAAGATAATGTCTTGTGTCAGACAGGCACATTATAACACCGATTTTGGCATGGTTTGTCCATTTTGAGGGGACATTTCCTTGCACCCGAGGCCCGTCAGGGCCATGGTTCACCCTGGTCGCTCGTTTTGCGCATGTGGTTTGCGTCTAATGAAGTATGTGTGTGGGATCCAACAAGTATCATTCAGGCTGTCGGCTTATGTTAGGTGTCAGTCAGGTGGTATTGTACTGGAAAGCGAGATCATGCATTAACATGGTGCTCTGATGGTTTGTACGGTTGCCAAAGAATTGAAATTAAGGCCTTGGGTCACAGTGCCTCATGTTACAAATCTGTCCACGATGTTGATGTTGATTCAGTTTAGTTTTGGTCCGGCAACTCATCTTTGTTTGTGTGCAAGACTCAATGGGTGAGGGTGAGTCTGGGCTAACGGTACAATAGCATTTTGGCATGGACTCCCCGAGAGTCAGGGATAGCCCAGGCACGGCACTCTTCCTGGTTCCATCTGGACGCGTTTCCGGTCTCCTTTTCGCCCCTGGCATCTTCTGTATGGGGAGTCAGCCAAGTCCCAGGGCTGATTTTGTGACGTTCCCAGGATATTTCTGGTTCTGATGTACCCTGTGCACACCCCTTTTGATTCTGTTGTCCTGGCCATCTATCATTGTCTCTATTTTTGAACATGTCTTGGTGGGCTGGGCCCATGCTTGTTGAGTGTCAGCGCTAGGCCCAGGCCCGCCCCTCTCCAGGCTTCTTCTTGGTGTGCTTCTGTGAGCATTGAAGGAAGCCTAGGAACACGAGTCTAGCCATTGATCATGGCACCGAAAAGGCCTCCAGAGGAGGAAGTTCCGGGTTCTCCTTTACAGGGCGTTATGAAAGTTTTGTGTGTCCCCTTGGGTCATGGCCTTCTTAAGCTAGCCGGTTACTTGGTGTTTCTCCTCAGGTCAGGTTGAGGGCCAGAGTCGTCAGTGAGAGGGTGGGAACCTGAGATGCGAGGACATGAACGTTTGGGCCACAGCCTGGCAGTTGGTGAGGGTGATGTCACGTCCCAGAGCACCAACTCTGGTCATCGTGGTGGTTCCCGTCTCCTCTGAGTCTGTGGTGCTGGCCAAAATGACACGGTCACTTGTCCCAGATCCTCTGAAGACAGCAGGACACAAAGGTTCTGGGTGCGGCCCACACACCCATCCTGTCAAATGTGTCTGGTGTGTCCCATGAGGACAGAGGTCATGTCTCCTGGACCTGGGTCCTCCGTGGGGAGCACATCTCCTGCATAGGATGAGGAGAGGTTCTGGCCCAGAGACCTTGAATTGAAAAATCGATCGAGGCATCTTAGTCGAGTGGGAGCCACAGCTCCCACTGGTAGTGATATGGGGTCAGTCATCAGCTGAGGAAGTCTTATTTATTATATTCAAAAACTTTGTGAAGTCAAGTTCAGATAAAAAAAAAATCAGGTAAAGTCTTCATAGGTGCCTGTGTCATGTCATAATTCTTCACAGGAGGGCACGACCATGATTGAGCTCATTAAGGTGAGTGGGTCCTTGTCCACTGAATCCGTGGCTTGTGGTCCTGGCTCTCTTCCTCCTAGCAAAATCCTGGGTTTTGTAAAGAAAGAGTGTGTCCTACACACCCTTGAACTTATGCAGGAAGCAGAAAGCTGGTGATCAGGGACCTGGCAGGGCACACAACCACCACATGGTATTATAGTGTGTGGAACCGTACCAAAGGAGTCAGGAGTCAGGAGTCAGGAGGTCAGGAGGTCAGGAGGTCAGGAGGTCAGGTGGTCAGGAGGTCAGGAACTAAGGAGGTCAGGAGCTAAAGAGGACAGGAGGTCAGGTGGTCAGGAGGCCTGAAGCAATGTCAAAGTGTTGTTCCTGACATGGACACAGACTATTTTGCGGGTGTGGCCCACACACCCCTCTTTCCAAGCTGTGTCTCTGTTCTTTGACATTCCTGTTTGTGGTCCAGATTCCTTGAAAGCCTTGGGGGTACTGCTTGAAAAATTTTTTTTTCTTTCTTTTTTTTTTTTTTTTCGTCGTTGTGTATGTCAATGAATTGTTTCCTGTGTTGGGACAACCAAGGATACAACCCACTCACCGGAATTGAGCCATATGGAGCTTCCGTATCAACTCCTTATTGATCTCAGTCTATGGTGTTGGTGCAGATCTCCCTCACCTGTGGAGATTCTATCTTGTCTTGGTTATCTTGTCATGGCCCGTGTCAGACGTGGGGTCATCGCGTTGTCACCAAGTTCAGTTGGCATGGAGATACTGCCTGGCTGCAGAACAGGTCCTAGCTTTTTGGATGAGCATTTTGTGTGATCCTTAAAGCGAGGTTTGTTCCCTTTAGGGCCTGGCTCCTTTTTTGGTCGAATTCTTGTCCTGGGGTGCACAGAGAGGGGTGTGGCCCACACACCCTTGAAGATTCTATGAGCCCAGGCTACTTGCCTTTGAAGGAGCTGCGTTTGTCTTTAAGGTCTGTGGATGGCCTTGCGACTGGGTCAATCATCAGGTCATCATCAAGATCTGAATGTGGAGAAGGAATCGGTCCAGATGTCATGGACTGAGAAGAGGACCAAATTTTGGTTAGTCCACGACTTTTAGAGAACAGGCTGTTTGTTTCCTGCGTTAGAGCTGAGAAGTGTTCTTTCCTAAAGAAATGGGTTTAAGATCAGTATAGGTGAAGATAATGTCTTGTGTCAGACAGGCACATTATAACACCGATTTTGGCATGGTTTGTCCATTTTGAGGGGACATTTCCTTGCACCCGAGGCCCGTCAGGGCCATGGTTCACCCTGGTCGCTCGTTTTGCGCATGTGGTTTGCGTCTAATGAAGTATGTGTGTGGGATCCAACAAGTATCATTCAGGCTGTCGGCTTATGTTAGGTGTCAGTCAGGTGGTATTGTACTGGAAAGCGAGATCATGCATTAACATGGTGCTCTGATGGTTTGTACGGTTGCCAAAGAATTGAAATTAAGGCCTTGGGTCACAGTGCCTCATGTTACAAATCTGTCCACGATGTTGATGTTGATTCAGTTTAGTTTTGGTCCGGCAACTCATCTTTGTTTGTGTGCAAGACTCAATGGGTGAGGGTGAGTCTGGGCTAACGGTACAATAGCATTTTGGCATGGACTCCCCGAGAGTCAGGGATAGCCCAGGCACGGCACTCTTCCTGGTTCCATCTGGACGCGTTTCCGGTCTCCTTTTCGCCCCTGGCATCTTCTGTATGGGGAGTCAGCCAAGTCCCAGGGCTGATTTTGTGACGTTCCCAGGATATTTCTGGTTCTGATGTACCCTGTGCACACCCCTTTTTGATTCTGTTGTCCTGGCCATCTATCATTGTCTCTATTTTTGAACATGTCTTGGTGGGCTGGGCCCATGCTTGTTGAGTGTCAGCGCTAGGCCCAGGCCCGCCCCTCTCCAGGCTTCTTCTTGGTGTGCTTCTGTGAGCATTGAAGGAAGCCTAGGAACACGAGTCTAGCCATTGATCATGGCACCGAAAAGGCCTCCAGAGGAGGAAGTTCCGGGTTCTCCTTTACAGGGCGTTATGAAAGTTTTGTGTGTCCCCTTGGGTCATGGCCTTCTTAAGCTAGCCGGTTACTTGGTGTTTCTCCTCAGGTCAGGTTGAGGGCCAGAGTCGTCAGTGAGAGGGTGGGAACCTGAGATGCGAGGACATGAACGTTTGGGCCACAGCCTGGCAGTTGGTGAGGGTGATGTCACGTCCCAGAGCACCAACTCTGGTCATCGTGGTGGTTCCCGTCTCCTCTGAGTCTGTGGTGCTGGCCAAAATGACACGGTCACTTGTCCCAGATCCTCTGAAGACAGCAGGACACAAAGGTTCTGGGTGCGGCCCACACACCCATCCTGTCAAATGTGTCTGGTGTGTCCCATGAGGACAGAGGTCATGTCTCCTGGACCTGGGTCCTCCGTGGGGAGCACATCTCCTGCATAGGATGAGGAGAGGTTCTGGCCCAGAGACCTTGAATTGAAAAATCGATCGAGGCATCTTAGTCGAGTGGGAGCCACAGCTCCCACTGGTAGTGATATGGGGTCAGTCATCAGCTGAGGAAGTCTTATTTATTATATTCAAAAACTTTGTGAAGTCAAGTTCAGATAAAAAAAAAAATCAGGTAAAGTCTTCATAGGTGCCTGTGTCATGTCATAATTCTTCACAGGAGGGCACGACCATGATTGAGCTCATTAAGGTGAGTGGGTCCTTGTCCACTGAATCCGTGGCTTGTGGTCCTGGCTCTCTTCCTCCTAGCAAAATCCTGGGTTTTGTAAAGAAAGAGTGTGTCCTACACACCCTTGAACTTATGCAGGAAGCAGAAAGCTGGTGATCAGGGACCTGGCAGGGCAGACAACCACCACATGGTATTATAGTGTGTGGAACCGTACCAAAGGAGTCAGGAGTCAGGAGTCAGGAGGTCAGGAGGTCAGGAGGTCAGGAGGTCAGGTGGTCAGGAGGTCAGGAACTAAGGAGGTCAGGAGCTAAAGAGGACAGGAGGTCAGGTGGTCAGGAGGCCTGAAGCAATGTCAAAGTGTTGTTCCTGACATGGACACAGACTATTTTGCGGGTGTGGCCCACACACCCCTCTTTCCAAGCTGTGTCTCTGTTCTTTGACATTCCTGTTTGTGGTCCAGATTCCTTGAAAGCCTTGGTGGTACTGCTTGAAAAATTTTTTTCTTTCTTTTTTTTTTTTTTTCCTTCGTTGTGTATGTCAATGAATTGTTTCCTGTGTTGGGACAACCAAGGATACAACCCACTCACCGGAATTGAGCCATATGGAGCTTCCGTATCAACTCCTTATTGATCTCAGTCTATGGTGTTGGTGCAGATCTCCCTCACCTGTGGAGATTCTATCTTGTCTTGGTGATCTTGGCATGGCCCGTGTCAGACATGGGGTCATCGCGTTGTCACCAAGTTCAGTTGGCATGGAGATAATGCCTGGCTGCAGAACAGGTCCTAGCTTTTTGGATGAGCATTTTGTGTGATCCTTAAAGCGAGGTTTGTTCCCTTTAGGGCCTGGCTCCTTTTTTGGTCGAATTCTTGTCCTGGGGTGCACAGAGAGGGGGTGTGGCCCACACACCCTTGAAGATTCTATGAGCCCAGGCTACTTGCCTTTGAAGGAGCTGCGTTTGTCTTTAAGGTCTGTGGATGGCCTTGCGACTGGGTCAATCATCAGGTCATCATCAAGATCTGAATGTGGAGAAGGAATCGGTCCAGATGTCATGGACTGAGAAGAGGACCAAATTTTGGTTAGTCCACGACTTTTAGAGAACAGGCTGTTTGTTTCCTGCGTTAGAGCTGAGAAGTGTTCTTTCCTAAAGAAATGGGTTTAAGATCAGTATAGGTGAAGATAATGTCTTGTGTCAGACAGGCACATTATAACACCGATTTTGGCATGGTTTGTCCATTTTGAGGGGACATTTCCTTGCACCCGAGGCCCGTCAGGGCCATGGTTCACCCTGGTCGCTCGTTTTGCGCATGTGGTTTGCGTCTAATGAAGTATGTGTGTGGGATCCAACAAGTATCATTCAGGCTGTCGGCTTATGTTAGGTGTCAGTCAGGTGGTATTGTACTGGAAAGCGAGATCATGCATTAACATGGTGCTCTGATGGTTTGTACGGTTGCCAAAGAATTGAAATTAAGGCCTTGGGTCACAGTGCCTCATGTTACAAATCTGTCCACGATGTTGATGTTGATTCAGTTTAGTTTTGGTCCGGCAACTCATCTTTGTTTGTGTGCAAGACTCAATGGGTGAGGGTGAGTCTGGGCTAACGGTACAATAGCATTTTGGCATGGACTCCCCGAGAGTCAGGGATAGCCCAGGCACGGCACTCTTCCTGGTTCCATCTGGACGCGTTTCCGGTCTCCTTTTCGCCCCTGGCATCTTCTGTATGGGGAGTCAGCCAAGTCCCAGGGCTGATTTTGTGACGTTCCCAGGATATTTCTGGTTCTGATGTACCCTGTGCACACCCCTTTTTGATTCTGTTGTCCTGGCCATCTATCATTGTCTCTATTTTTGAACATGTCTTGGTGGGCTGGGCCCATGCTTGTTGAGTGTCAGCGCTAGGCCCAGGCCCGCCCCTCTCCAGGCTTCTTCTTGGTGTGCTTCTGTGAGCATTGAAGGAAGCCTAGGAACACGAGTCTAGCCATTGATCATGGCACCGAAAAGGCCTCCAGAGGAGGAAGTTCCGGGTTCTCCTTTACAGGGCGTTATGAAAGTTTTGTGTGTCCCCTTGGGTCATGGCCTTCTTAAGCTAGCCGGTTACTTGGTGTTTCTCCTCAGGTCAGGTTGAGGGCCAGAGTCGTCAGTGAGAGGGTGGGAACCTGAGATGCGAGGACATGAACGTTTGGGCCACAGCCTGGCAGTTGGTGAGGGTGATGTCACGTCCCAGAGCACCAACTCTGGTCATCGTGGTGGTTCCCGTCTCCTCTGAGTCTGTGGTGCTGGCCAAAATGACACGGTCACTTGTCCCAGATCCTCTGAAGACAGCAGGACACAAAGGTTCTGGGTGCGGCCCACACACCCATCCTGTCAAATGTGTCTGGTGTGTCCCATGAGGACAGAGGTCATGTCTCCTGGACCTGGGTCCTCCGTGGGGAGCACATCTCCTGCATAGGATGAGGAGAGGTTCTGGCCCAGAGACCTTGAATTGAAAAATCGATCGAGGCATCTTAGTCGAGTGGGAGCCACAGCTCCCACTGGTAGTGATATGGGGTCAGTCATCAGCTGAGGAAGTCTTATTTATTATATTCAAAAACTTTGTGAAGTCAAGTTCAGATAAAAAAAAAATCAGGTAAAGTCTTCATAGGTGCCTGTGTCATGTCATAATTCTTCACAGGAGGGCACGACCATGATTGAGCTCATTAAGGTGAGTGGGTCCTTGTCCACTGAATCCGTGGCTTGTGGTCCTGGCTCTCTTCCTCCTAGCAAAATCCTGGGTTTTGTAAAGAAAGAGTGTGTCCTACACACCCTTGAACTTATGCAGGAAGCAGAAAGCTGGTGATCAGGGACCTGGCAGGGCAGACAACCACCACATGGTATTATAGTGTGTGGAACCGTACCAAAGGAGTCAGGAGTCAGGAGTCAGGAGGTCAGGAGGTCAGGAGGTCAGGAGGTCAGGTGGTCAGGAGGTCAGGAACTAAGGAGGTCAGGAGCTAAAGAGGACAGGAGGTCAGGTGGTCAGGAGGCCTGAAGCAATGTCAAAGTGTTGTTCCTGACATGGACACAGACTATTTTGCGGGTGTGGCCCACACACCCCTCTTTCCAAGCTGTGTCTCTGTTCTTTGACATTCCTGTTTGTGGTCCAGATTCCTTGAAAGCCTTGGTGGTACTGCTTGAAAAATTTTTTCTTTCTTTCTTTTTTTTTTTTCGTCGTTGTGTATGTCAATGAATTGTTTCCTGTGTTGGGACAACCAAGGATACAACCCACTCACCGGAATTGAGCCATATGGAGCTTCCGTATCAACTCCTTATTGATCTCAGTCTATGGTGTTGGTGCAGATCTCCCTCACCTGTGGAGATTCTATCTTGTCTTGGTGATCTTGGCATGGCCCGTGTCAGACATGGGGTCATCGCGTTGTCACCAAGTTCAGTTGGCATGGAGATAATGCCTGGCTGCAGAACAGGTCCTAGCTTTTTGGATGAGCATTTTGTGTGATCCTTAAAGCGAGGTTTGTTCCCTTTAGGGCCTGGCTCCTTTTTTGGTCGAATTCTTGTCCTGGGGTGCACAGAGAGGGGGTGTGGCCCACACACCCTTGAAGATTCTATGAGCCCAGGCTACTTGCCTTTGAAGGAGCTGCGTTTGTCTTTAAGGTCTGTGGATGGCCTTGCGACTGGGTCAATCATCAGGTCATCATCAAGATCTGAATGTGGAGAAGGAATCGGTCCAGATGTCATGGACTGAGAAGAGGACCAAATTTTGGTTAGTCCACGACTTTTAGAGAACAGGCTGTTTGTTTCCTGCGTTAGAGCTGAGAAGTGTTCTTTCCTAAAGAAATGGGTTTAAGATCAGTATAGGTGAAGATAATGTCTTGTGTCAGACAGGCACATTATAACACCGATTTTGGCATGGTTTGTCCATTTTGAGGGGACATTTCCTTGCACCCGAGGCCCGTCAGGGCCATGGTTCACCCTGGTCGCTCGTTTTGCGCATGTGGTTTGCGTCTAATGAAGTATGTGTGTGGGATCCAACAAGTATCATTCAGGCTGTCGGCTTATGTTAGGTGTCAGTCAGGTGGTATTGTACTGGAAAGCGAGATCATGCATTAACATGGTGCTCTGATGGTTTGTACGGTTGCCAAAGAATTGAAATTAAGGCCTTGGGTCACAGTGCCTCATGTTACAAATCTGTCCACGATGTTGATGTTGATTCAGTTTAGTTTTGGTCCGGCAACTCATCTTTGTTTGTGTGCAAGACTCAATGGGTGAGGGTGAGTCTGGGCTAACGGTACAATAGCATTTTGGCATGGACTCCCCGAGAGTCAGGGATAGCCCAGGCACGGCACTCTTCCTGGTTCCATCTGGACGCGTTTCCGGTCTCCTTTTCGCCCCTGGCATCTTCTGTATGGGGAGTCAGCCAAGTCCCAGGGCTGATTTTGTGACGTTCCCAGGATATTTCTGGTTCTGATGTACCCTGTGCACACCCCTTTTTGATTCTGTTGTCCTGGCCATCTATCATTGTCTCTATTTTTGAACATGTCTTGGTGGGCTGGGCCCATGCTTGTTGAGTGTCAGCGCTAGGCCCAGGCCCGCCCCTCTCCAGGCTTCTTCTTGGTGTGCTTCTGTGAGCATTGAAGGAAGCCTAGGAACACGAGTCTAGCCATTGATCATGGCACCGAAAAGGCCTCCAGAGGAGGAAGTTCCGGGTTCTCCTTTACAGGGCGTTATGAAAGTTTTGTGTGTCCCCTTGGGTCATGGCCTTCTTAAGCTAGCCGGTTACTTGGTGTTTCTCCTCAGGTCAGGTTGAGGGCCAGAGTCGTCAGTGAGAGGGTGGGAACCTGAGATGCGAGGACATGAACGTTTGGGCCACAGCCTGGCAGTTGGTGAGGGTGATGTCACGTCCCAGAGCACCAACTCTGGTCATCGTGGTGGTTCCCGTCTCCTCTGAGTCTGTGGTGCTGGCCAAAATGACACGGTCACTTGTCCCAGATCCTCTGAAGACAGCAGGACACAAAGGTTCTGGGTGCGGCCCACACACCCATCCTGTCAAATGTGTCTGGTGTGTCCCATGAGGACAGAGGTCATGTCTCCTGGACCTGGGTCCTCCGTGGGGAGCACATCTCCTGCATAGGATGAGGAGAGGTTCTGGCCCAGAGACCTTGAATTGAAAAATCGATCGAGGCATCTTAGTCGAGTGGGAGCCACAGCTCCCACTGGTAGTGATATGGGGTCAGTCATCAGCTGAGGAAGTCTTATTTATTATATTCAAAAACTTTGTGAAGTCAAGTTCAGATAAAAAAAAATCAGGTAAAGTCTTCATAGGTGCCTGTGTCATGTCATAATTCTTCACAGGAGGGCACGACCATGATTGAGCTCATTAAGGTGAGTGGGTCCTTGTCCACTGAATCCGTGGCTTGTGGTCCTGGCTCTCTTCCTCCTAGCAAAATCCTGGGTTTTGTAAAGAAAGAGTGTGTCCTACACACCCTTGAACTTATGCAGGAAGCAGAAAGCTGGTGATCAGGGACCTGGCAGGGCACACAACCACCACATGGTATTATAGTGTGTGGAACCGTACCAAAGGAGTCAGGAGTCAGGAGTCAGGAGGTCAGGAGGTCAGGAGGTCAGGAGGTCAGGTGGTCAGGAGGTCAGGAACTAAGGAGGTCAGGAGCTAAAGAGGACAGGAGGTCAGGTGGTCAGGAGGCCTGAAGCAATGTCAAAGTGTTGTTCCTGACATGGACACAGACTATTTTGCGGGTGTGGCCCACACACCCCTCTTTCCAAGCTGTGTCTCTGTTCTTTGACATTCCTGTTTGTGGTCCAGATTCCTTGAAAGCCTTGGGGGTACTGCTTGAAAAATTTTTTCTTTCTTTTTTTTTTTTTTTTCGTCGTTGTGTATGTCAATGAATTGTTTCCTGTGTTGGGACAACCAAGGATACAACCCACTCACCGGAATTGAGCCATATGGAGCTTCCGTATCAACTCCTTATTGATCTCAGTCTATGGTGTTGGTGCAGATCTCCCTCACCTGTGGAGATTCTATCTTGTCTTGGTGATCTTGTCATGGCCCGTGTCAGACGTGGGGTCATCGCGTTGTCACCAAGTTCAGTTGGCATGGAGATAATGCCTGGCTGCAGAACAGGTCCTAGCTTTTTGGATGAGCATTTTGTGTGATCCTTAAAGCGAGGTTTGTTCCCTTTAGGGCCTGGCTCCTTTTTTGGTCGAATTCTTGTCCTGGGGTGCACAGAGAGGGGTGTGGCCCACACACCCTTGAAGATTCTATGAGCCCAGGCTACTTGCCTTTGAAGGAGCTGCGTTTGTCTTTAAGGTCTGTGGATGGCCTTGCGACTGGGTCAATCATCAGGTCATCATCAAGATCTGAATGTGGAGAAGGAATCGGTGCAGATGTCATGGACTGAGAAGAGGACCAAATTTTGGTTAGTCCACGACTTTTAGAGAACAGGCTGTTTGTTTCCTGCGTTAGAGCTGAGAAGTGTTCTTTCCTAAAGAAATGGGTTTAAGATCAGTATAGGTGAAGATAATGTCTTGTGTCAGACAGGCACATTATAACACCGATTTTGGCATGGTTTGTCCATTTTGAGGGGACATTTCCTTGCACCCGAGGCCCGTCAGGGCCATGGTTCACCCTGGTCGCTCGTTTTGCGCATGTGGTTTGCGTCTAATGAAGTATGTGTGTGGGATCCAACAAGTATCATTCAGGCTGTCGGCTTATGTTAGGTGTCAGTCAGGTGGTATTGTACTGGAAAGCGAGATCATGCATTAACATGGTGCTCTGATGGTTTGTACGGTTGCCAAAGAATTGAAATTAAGGCCTTGGGTCACAGTGCCTCATGTTACAAATCTGTCCACGATGTTGATGTTGATTCAGTTTAGTTTTGGTCCGGCAACTCATCTTTGTTTGTGTGCAAGACTCAATGGGTGAGGGTGAGTCTGGGCTAACGGTACAATAGCATTTTGGCATGGACTCCCCGAGAGTCAGGGATAGCCCAGGCACGGCACTCTTCCTGGTTCCATCTGGACGCGTTTCCGGTCTCCTTTTCGCCCCTGGCATCTTCTGTATGGGGAGTCAGCCAAGTCCCAGGGCTGATTTTGTGACGTTCCCAGGATATTTCTGGTTCTGATGTACCCTGTGCACACCCCTTTTTGATTCTGTTGTCCTGGCCATCTATCATTGTCTCTATTTTTGAACATGTCTTGGTGGGCTGGGCCCATGCTTGTTGAGTGTCAGCGCTAGGCCCAGGCCCGCCCCTCTCCAGGCTTCTTCTTGGTGTGCTTCTGTGAGCATTGAAGGAAGCCTAGGAACACGAGTCTAGCCATTGATCATGGCACCGAAAAGGCCTCCAGAGGAGGAAGTTCCGGGTTCTCCTTTACAGGGCGTTATGAAAGTTTTGTGTGTCCCCTTGGGTCATGGCCTTCTTAAGCTAGCCGGTTACTTGGTGTTTCTCCTCAGGTCAGGTTGAGGGCCAGAGTCGTCAGTGAGAGGGTGGGAACCTGAGATGCGAGGACATGAACGTTTGGGCCACAGCCTGGCAGTTGGTGAGGGTGATGTCACGTCCCAGAGCACCAACTCTGGTCATCGTGGTGGTTCCCGTCTCCTCTGAGTCTGTGGTGCTGGCCAAAATGACACGGTCACTTGTCCCAGATCCTCTGAAGACAGCAGGACACAAAGGTTCTGGGTGCGGCCCACACACCCATCCTGTCAAATGTGTCTGGTGTGTCCCATGAGG
Source organism: Phodopus roborovskii (assembly GCF_943737965.1). NCBI lineage: Eukaryota > Metazoa > Chordata > Mammalia > Rodentia > Cricetidae > Phodopus > Phodopus roborovskii. Next base: position 25,270,423 of record NW_026126571.1, on the reverse strand, counting down.
ACAGAGGTCATGTCTCCTGGACCTGGGTCCTCCGTGGGGAGCACATCTCCTGCATAGGATGAGGAGAGGTTCTGGCCCAGAGACCTTGAATTGAAAAATCGATCGAGGCATCTTAGTCGAGTGGGAGCCACAGCTCCCACTGGTAGTGATATGGGGTCAGTCATCAGCTGAGGAAGTCTTATTTATTATATTCAAAAACTTTGTGAAGTCAAGTTCAGATAAAAAAAAAATCAGGTAAAGTCTTCATAGGTGCCTGTGTCATGTCATAATTCTTCACAGGAGGGCACGACCATGATTGAGCTCATTAAGGTGAGTGGGTCCTTGTCCACTGAATCCGTGGCTTGTGGTCCTGGCTCTCTTCCTCCTAGCAAAATCCTGGGTTTTGTAAAGAAAGAGTGTGTCCTACACACCCTTGAACTTATGCAGGAAGCAGAAAGCTGGTGATCAGGGACCTGGCAGGGCACACAACCACCACATGGTATTATAGTGTGTGGAACCGTACCAAAGGAGTCAGGAGTCAGGAGTCAGGAGGTCAGGAGGTCAGGAGGTCAGGAGGTCAGGTGGTCAGGAGGTCAGGAACTAAGGAGGTCAGGAGCTAAAGAGGACAGGAGGTCAGGTGGTCAGGAGGCCTGAAGCAATGTCAAAGTGTTGTTCCTGACATGGACACAGACTATTTTGCGGGTGTGGCCCACACACCCCTCTTTCCAAGCTGTGTCTCTGTTCTTTGACATTCCTGTTTGTGGTCCAGATTCCTTGAAAGCCTTGGTGGTACTGCTTGAAAAATTTTTTTCTTTCTTTTTTTTTTTTTTTTTTCGTCGTTGTGTATGTCAATGAATTGTTTCCTGTGTTGGGACAACCAAGGATACAACCCACTCACCGGAATTGAGCCATATGGAGCTTCCGTATCAACTCCTTATTGATCTCAGTCTATGGTGTTGGTGCAGATCTCCCTCACCTGTGGAGATTCTATCTTGTCTTGGTGATCTTGGCATGGCCCGTGTCAGACATGGGGTCATCGCGTTGTCACCAAGTTCAGTTGGCATGGAGATAATGCCTGGCTGCAGAACAGGTCCTAGCTTTTTGGATGAGCATTTTGTGTGATCCTTAAAGCGAGGTTTGTTCCCTTTAGGGCCTGGCTCCTTTTTTGGTCGAATTCTTGTCCTGGGGTGCACAGAGAGGGGTGTGGCCCACACACCCTTGAAGATTCTATGAGCCCAGGCTACTTGCCTTTGAAGGAGCTGCGTTTGTCTTTAAGGTCTGTGGATGGCCTTGCGACTGGGTCAATCATCAGGTCATCATCAAGATCTGAATGTGGAGAAGGAATCGGTCCAGATGTCATGGACTGAGAAGAGGACCAAATTTTGGTTAGTCCACGACTTTTAGAGAACAGGCTGTTTGTTTCCTGCGTTAGAGCTGAGAAGTGTTCTTTCCTAAAGAAATGGGTTTAAGATCAGTATAGGTGAAGATAATGTCTTGTGTCAGACAGGCACATTATAACACCGATTTTGGCATGGTTTGTCCATTTTGAGGGGACATTTCCTTGCACCCGAGGCCCGTCAGGGCCATGGTTCACCCTGGTCGCTCGTTTTGCGCATGTGGTTTGCGTCTAATGAAGTATGTGTGTGGGATCCAACAAGTATCATTCAGGCTGTCGGCTTATGTTAGGTGTCAGTCAGGTGGTATTGTACTGGAAAGCGAGATCATGCATTAACATGGTGCTCTGATGGTTTGTACGGTTGCCAAAGAATTGAAATTAAGGCCTTGGGTCACAGTGCCTCATGTTACAAATCTGTCCACGATGTTGATGTTGATTCAGTTTAGTTTTGGTCCGGCAACTCATCTTTGTTTGTGTGCAAGACTCAATGGGTGAGGGTGAGTCTGGGCTAACGGTACAATAGCATTTTGGCATGGACTCCCCGAGAGTCAGGGATAGCCCAGGCACGGCACTCTTCCTGGTTCCATCTGGACGCGTTTCCGGTCTCCTTTTCGCCCCTGGCATCTTCTGTATGGGGAGTCAGCCAAGTCCCAGGGCTGATTTTGTGACGTTCCCAGGATATTTCTGGTTCTGATGTACCCTGTGCACACCCCTTTTTGATTCTGTTGTCCTGGCCATCTATCATTGTCTCTATTTTTGAACATGTCTTGGTGGGCTGGGCCCATGCTTGTTGAGTGTCAGCGCTAGGCCCAGGCCCGCCCCTCTCCAGGCTTCTTCTTGGTGTGCTTCTGTGAGCATTGAAGGAAGCCTAGGAACACGAGTCTAGCCATTGATCATGGCACCGAAAAGGCCTCCAGAGGAGGAAGTTCCGGGTTCTCCTTTACAGGGCGTTATGAAAGTTTTGTGTGTCCCCTTGGGTCATGGCCTTCTTAAGCTAGCCGGTTACTTGGTGTTTCTCCTCAGGTCAGGTTGAGGGCCAGAGTCGTCAGTGAGAGGGTGGGAACCTGAGATGCGAGGACATGAACGTTTGGGCCACAGCCTGGCAGTTGGTGAGGGTGATGTCACGTCCCAGAGCACCAACTCTGGTCATCGTGGTGGTTCCCGTCTCCTCTGAGTCTGTGGTGCTGGCCAAAATGACACGGTCACTTGTCCCAGATCCTCTGAAGACAGCAGGACACAAAGGTTCTGGGTGCGGCCCACACACCCATCCTGTCAAATGTGTCTGGTGTGTCCCATGAGGACAGAGGTCATGTCTCCTGGACCTGGGTCCTCCGTGGGGAGCACATCTCCTGCATAGGATGAGGAGAGGTTCTGGCCCAGAGACCTTGAATTGAAAAATCGATCGAGGCATCTTAGTCGAGTGGGAGCCACAGCTCCCACTGGTAGTGATATGGGGTCAGTCATCAGCTGAGGAAGTCTTATTTATTATATTCAAAAACTTTGTGAAGTCAAGTTCAGATAAAAAAAAAATCAGGTAAAGTCTTCATAGGTGCCTGTGTCATGTCATAATTCTTCACAGGAGGGCACGACCATGATTGAGCTCATTAAGGTGAGTGGGTCCTTGTCCACTGAATCCGTGGCTTGTGGTCCTGGCTCTCTTCCTCCTAGCAAAATCCTGGGTTTTGTAAAGAAAGAGTGTGTCCTACACACCCTTGAACTTATGCAGGAAGCAGAAAGCTGGTGATCAGGGACCTGGCAGGGCACACAACCACCACATGGTATTATAGTGTGTGGAACCGTACCAAAGGAGTCAGGAGTCAGGAGTCAGGAGGTCAGGAGGTCAGGAGGTCAGGAGGTCAGGTGGTCAGGAGGTCAGGAACTAAGGAGGTCAGGAGCTAAAGAGGACAGGAGGTCAGGTGGTCAGGAGGCCTGAAGCAATGTCAAAGTGTTGTTCCTGACATGGACACAGACTATTTTGCGGGTGTGGCCCACACACCCCTCTTTCCAAGCTGTGTCTCTGTTCTTTGACATTCCTGTTTGTGGTCCAGATTCCTTGAAAGCCTTGGGGGTACTGCTTGAAAAATTTTTTCTTTCTTTTTTTTTTTTTTTTCTCGTGTTGTGTATGTCAATGAATTGTTTCCTGTGTTGGGACAACCAAGGATACAACCCACTCACCGGAATTGAGCCATATGGAGCTTCCGTATCAACTCCTTATTGATCTCAGTCTATGGTGTTGGTGCAGATCTCCCTCACCTGTGGAGATTCTATCTTGTCTTGGTGATCTTGGCATGGCCCGTGTCAGACGTGGGGTCATCGCGTTGTCACCAAGTTCAGTTGGCATGGAGATAATGCCTGGCTGCAGAACAGGTCCTAGCTTTTTGGATGAGCATTTTGTGTGATCCTTAAAGCGAGGTTTGTTCCCTTTAGGGCCTGGCTCCTTTTTTGGTCGAATTCTTGTCCTGGGGTGCACAGAGAGGGGTGTGGCCCACACACCCTTGAAGATTCTATGAGCCCAGGCTACTTGCCTTTGAAGGAGCTGCGTTTGTCTTTAAGGTCTGTGGATGGCCTTGCGACTGGGTCAATCATCAGGTCATCATCAAGATCTGAATGTGGAGAAGGAATCGGTCCAGATGTCATGGACTGAGAAGAGGACCAAATTTTGGTTAGTCCACGACTTTTAGAGAACAGGCTGTTTGTTTCCTGCGTTAGAGCTGAGAAGTGTTCTTTCCTAAAGAAATGGGTTTAAGATCAGTATAGGTGAAGATAATGTCTTGTGTCAGACAGGCACATTATAACACCGATTTTGGCATGGTTTGTCCATTTTGAGGGGACATTTCCTTGCACCCGAGGCCCGTCAGGGCCATGGTTCACCCTGGTCGCTCGTTTTGCGCATGTGGTTTGCGTCTAATGAAGTATGTGTGTGGGATCCAACAAGTATCATTCAGGCTGTCGGCTTATGTTAGGTGTCAGTCAGGTGGTATTGTACTGGAAAGCGAGATCATGCATTAACATGGTGCTCTGATGGTTTGTACGGTTGCCAAAGAATTGAAATTAAGGCCTTGGGTCACAGTGCCTCATGTTACAAATCTGTCCACGATGTTGATGTTGATTCAGTTTAGTTTTGGTCCGGCAACTCATCTTTGTTTGTGTGCAAGACTCAATGGGTGAGGGTGAGTCTGGGCTAACGGTACAATAGCATTTTGGCATGGACTCCCCGAGAGTCAGGGATAGCCCAGGCACGGCACTCTTCCTGGTTCCATCTGGACGCGTTTCCGGTCTCCTTTTCGCCCCTGGCATCTTCTGTATGGGGAGTCAGCCAAGTCCCAGGGCTGATTTTGTGACGTTCCCAGGATATTTCTGGTTCTGATGTACCCTGTGCACACCCCTTTTTGATTCTGTTGTCCTGGCCATCTATCATTGTCTCTATTTTTGAACATGTCTTGGTGGGCTGGGCCCATGCTTGTTGAGTGTCAGCGCTAGGCCCAGGCCCGCCCCTCTCCAGGCTTCTTCTTGGTGTGCTTCTGTGAGCATTGAAGGAAGCCTAGGAACACGAGTCTAGCCATTGATCATGGCACCGAAAAGGCCTCCAGAGGAGGAAGTTCCGGGTTCTCCTTTACAGGGCGTTATGAAAGTTTTGTGTGTCCCCTTGGGTCATGGCCTTCTTAAGCTAGCCGGTTACTTGGTGTTTCTCCTCAGGTCAGGTTGAGGGCCAGAGTCGTCAGTGAGAGGGTGGGAACCTGAGATGCGAGGACATGAACGTTTGGGCCACAGCCTGGCAGTTGGTGAGGGTGATGTCACGTCCCAGAGCACCAACTCTGGTCATCGTGGTGGTTCCCGTCTCCTCTGAGTCTGTGGTGCTGGCCAAAATGACACGGTCACTTGTCCCAGATCCTCTGAAGACAGCAGGACACAAAGGTTCTGGGTGCGGCCCACACACCCATCCTGTCAAATGTGTCTGGTGTGTCCCATGAGGACAGAGGTCATGTCTCCTGGACCTGGGTCCTCCGTGGGGAGCACATCTCCTGCATAGGATGAGGAGAGGTTCTGGCCCAGAGACCTTGAATTGAAAAATCGATCGAGGCATCTTAGTCGAGTGGGAGCCACAGCTCCCACTGGTAGTGATATGGGGTCAGTCATCAGCTGAGGAAGTCTTATTTATTATATTCAAAAACTTTGTGAAGTCAAGTTCAGATAAAAAAAAAATCAGGTAAAGTCTTCATAGGTGCCTGTGTCATGTCATAATTCTTCACAGGAGGGCACGACCATGATTGAGCTCATTAAGGTGAGTGGGTCCTTGTCCACTGAATCCGTGGCTTGTGGTCCTGGCTCTCTTCCTCCTAGCAAAATCCTGGGTTTTGTAAAGAAAGAGTGTGTCCTACACACCCTTGAACTTATGCAGGAAGCAGAAAGCTGGTGATCAGGGACCTGGCAGGGCACACAACCACCACATGGTATTATAGTGTGTGGAACCGTACCAAAGGAGTCAGGAGTCAGGAGTCAGGAGGTCAGGAGGTCAGGAGGTCAGGAGGTCAGGTGGTCAGGAGGTCAGGAACTAAGGAGGTCAGGAGCTAAAGAGGACAGGAGGTCAGGTGGTCAGGAGGCCTGAAGCAATGTCAAAGTGTTGTTCCTGACATGGACACAGACTATTTTGCGGGTGTGGCCCACACACCCCTCTTTCCAAGCTGTGTCTCTGTTCTTTGACATTCCTGTTTGTGGTCCAGATTCCTTGAAAGCCTTGGTGGTACTGCTTGAAAAATTTTTTCTTTCTTTTTTTTTTTTTTTTCGTTGTTGTGTATGTCAATGAATTGTTTCCTGTGTTGGGACAACCAAGGATACAACCCACTCACCGGAATTGAGCCATATGGAGCTTCCGTATCAACTCCTTATTGATCTCAGTCTATGGTGTTGGTGCAGATCTCCCTCACCTGTGGAGATTCTATCTTGTCTTGGTGATCTTGGCATGGCCCGTGTCAGACATGGGGTCATCGCGTTGTCACCAAGTTCAGTTGGCATGGAGATAATGCCTGGCTGCAGAACAGGTCCTAGCTTTTTGGATGAGCATTTTGTGTGATCCTTAAAGCGAGGTTTGTTCCCTTTAGGGCCTGGCTCCTTTTTTGGTCGAATTCTTGTCCTGGGGTGCACAGAGAGGGGGTGTGGCCCACACACCCTTGAAGATTCTATGAGCCCAGGCTACTTGCCTTTGAAGGAGCTGCGTTTGTCTTTAAGGTCTGTGGATGGCCTTGCGACTGGGTCAATCATCAGGTCATCATCAAGATCTGAATGTGGAGAAGGAATCGGTCCAGATGTCATGGACTGAGAAGAGGACCAAATTTTGGTTAGTCCACGACTTTTAGAGAACAGGCTGTTTGTTTCCTGCGTTAGAGCTGAGAAGTGTTCTTTCCTAAAGAAATGGGTTTAAGATCAGTATAGGTGAAGATAATGTCTTGTGTCAGACAGGCACATTATAACACCGATTTTGGCATGGTTTGTCCATTTTGAGGGGACATTTCCTTGCACCCGAGGCCCGTCAGGGCCATGGTTCACCCTGGTCGCTCGTTTTGCGCATGTGGTTTGCGTCTAATGAAGTATGTGTGTGGGATCCAACAAGTATCATTCAGGCTGTCGGCTTATGTTAGGTGTCAGTCAGGTGGTATTGTACTGGAAAGCGAGATCATGCATTAACATGGTGCTCTGATGGTTTGTACGGTTGCCAAAGAATTGAAATTAAGGCCTTGGGTCACAGTGCCTCATGTTACAAATCTGTCCACGATGTTGATGTTGATTCAGTTTAGTTTTGGTCCGGCAACTCATCTTTGTTTGTGTGCAAGACTCAATGGGTGAGGGTGAGTCTGGGCTAACGGTACAATAGCATTTTGGCATGGACTCCCCGAGAGTCAGGGATAGCCCAGGCACGGCACTCTTCCTGGTTCCATCTGGACGCGTTTCCGGTCTCCTTTTCGCCCCTGGCATCTTCTGTATGGGGAGTCAGCCAAGTCCCAGGGCTGATTTTGTGACGTTCCCAGGATATTTCTGGTTCTGATGTACCCTGTGCACACCCCTTTTTGATTCTGTTGTCCTGGCCATCTATCATTGTCTCTATTTTTGAACATGTCTTGGTGGGCTGGGCCCATGCTTGTTGAGTGTCAGCGCTAGGCCCAGGCCCGCCCCTCTCCAGGCTTCTTCTTGGTGTGCTTCTGTGAGCATTGAAGGAAGCCTAGGAACACGAGTCTAGCCATTGATCATGGCACCGAAAAGGCCTCCAGAGGAGGAAGTTCCGGGTTCTCCTTTACAGGGCGTTATGAAAGTTTTGTGTGTCCCCTTGGGTCATGGCCTTCTTAAGCTAGCCGGTTACTTGGTGTTTCTCCTCAGGTCAGGTTGAGGGCCAGAGTCGTCAGTGAGAGGGTGGGAACCTGAGATGCGAGGACATGAACGTTTGGGCCACAGCCTGGCAGTTGGTGAGGGTGATGTCACGTCCCAGAGCACCAACTCTGGTCATCGTGGTGGTTCCCGTCTCCTCTGAGTCTGTGGTGCTGGCCAAAATGACACGGTCACTTGTCCCAGATCCTCTGAAGACAGCAGGACACAAAGGTTCTGGGTGCGGCCCACACACCCATCCTGTCAAATGTGTCTGGTGTGTCCCATGAGGACAGAGGTCATGTCTCCTGGACCTGGGTCCTCCGTGGGGAGCACATCTCCTGCATAGGATGAGGAGAGGTTCTGGCCCAGAGACCTTGAATTGAAAAATCGATCGAGGCATCTTAGTCGAGTGGGAGCCACAGCTCCCACTGGTAGTGATATGGGGTCAGTCATCAGCTGAGGAAGTCTTATTTATTATATTCAAAAACTTTGTGAAGTCAAGTTCAGATAAAAAAAAAATCAGGTAAAGTCTTCATAGGTGCCTGTGTCATGTCATAATTCTTCACAGGAGGGCACGACCATGATTGAGCTCATTAAGGTGAGTGGGTCCTTGTCCACTGAATCCGTGGCTTGTGGTCCTGGCTCTCTTCCTCCTAGCAAAATCCTGGGTTTTGTAAAGAAAGAGTGTGTCCTACACACCCTTGAACTTATGCAGGAAGCAGAAAGCTGGTGATCAGGGACCTGGCAGGGCACACAACCACCACATGGTATTATAGTGTGTGGAACCGTACCAAAGGAGTCAGGAGTCAGGAGTCAGGAGGTCAGGAGGTCAGGAGGTCAGGAGGTCAGGTGGTCAGGAGGTCAGGAACTAAGGAGGTCAGGAGCTAAAGAGGACAGGAGGTCAGGTGGTCAGGAGGCCTGAAGCAATGTCAAAGTGTTGTTCCTGACATGGACACAGACTATTTTGCGGGTGTGGCCCACACACCCCTCTTTCCAAGCTGTGTCTCTGTTCTTTGACATTCCTGTTTGTGGTCCAGATTCCTTGAAAGCCTTGGTGGTACTGCTTGAAAAATTTTTCTTTCTTTTTTTTTTTTTTTTTTTTTGCGTTGTGTATGTCAATGAATTGTTTCCTGTGTTGGGACAACCAAGGATACAACCCACTCACCGGAATTGAGCCATATGGAGCTTCCGTATCAACTCCTTATTGATCTCAGTCTATGGTGTTGGTGCAGATCTCCCTCACCTGTGGAGATTCTATCTTGTCTTGGTGATCTTGGCATGGCCCGTGTCAGACATGGGGTCATCGCGTTGTCACCAAGTTCAGTTGGCATGGAGATAATGCCTGGCTGCAGAACAGGTCCTAGCTTTTTGGATGAGCATTTTGTGTGATCCTTAAAGCGAGGTTTGTTCCCTTTAGGGCCTGGCTCCTTTTTTGGTCGAATTCTTGTCCTGGGGTGCACAGAGAGGGGTGTGGCCCACACACCCTTGAAGATTCTATGAGCCCAGGCTACTTGCCTTTGAAGGAGCTGCGTTTGTCTTTAAGGTCTGTGGATGGCCTTGCGACTGGGTCAATCATCAGGTCATCATCAAGATCTGAATGTGGAGAAGGAATCGGTCCAGATGTCATGGACTGAGAAGAGGACCAAATTTTGGTTAGTCCACGACTTTTAGAGAACAGGCTGTTTGTTTCCTGCGTTAGAGCTGAGAAGTGTTCTTTCCTAAAGAAATGGGTTTAAGATCAGTATAGGTGAAGATAATGTCTTGTGTCAGACAGGCACATTATAACACCGATTTTGGCATGGTTTGTCCATTTTGAGGGGACATTTCCTTGCACCCGAGGCCCGTCAGGGCCATGGTTCACCCTGGTCGCTCGTTTTGCGCATGTGGTTTGCGTCTAATGAAGTATGTGTGTGGGATCCAACAAGTATCATTCAGGCTGTCGGCTTATGTTAGGTGTCAGTCAGGTGGTATTGTACTGGAAAGCGAGATCATGCATTAACATGGTGCTCTGATGGTTTGTACGGTTGCCAAAGAATTGAAATTAAGGCCTTGGGTCACAGTGCCTCATGTTACAAATCTGTCCACGATGTTGATGTTGATTCAGTTTAGTTTTGGTCCGGCAACTCATCTTTGTTTGTGTGCAAGACTCAATGGGTGAGGGTGAGTCTGGGCTAACGGTACAATAGCATTTTGGCATGGACTCCCCGAGAGTCAGGGATAGCCCAGGCACGGCACTCTTCCTGGTTCCATCTGGACGCGTTTCCGGTCTCCTTTTCGCCCCTGGCATCTTCTGTATGGGGAGTCAGCCAAGTCCCAGGGCTGATTTTGTGACGTTCCCAGGATATTTCTGGTTCTGATGTACCCTGTGCACACCCCTTTTTGATTCTGTTGTCCTGGCCATCTATCATTGTCTCTATTTTTGAACATGTCTTGGTGGGCTGGGCCCATGCTTGTTGAGTGTCAGCGCTAGGCCCAGGCCCGCCCCTCTCCAGGCTTCTTCTTGGTGTGCTTCTGTGAGCATTGAAGGAAGCCTAGGAACACGAGTCTAGCCATTGATCATGGCACCGAAAAGGCCTCCAGAGGAGGAAGTTCCGGGTTCTCCTTTACAGGGCGTTATGAAAGTTTTGTGTGTCCCCTTGGGTCATGGCCTTCTTAAGCTAGCCGGTTACTTGGTGTTTCTCCTCAGGTCAGGTTGAGGGCCAGAGTCGTCAGTGAGAGGGTGGGAACCTGAGATGCGAGGACATGAACGTTTGGGCCACAGCCTGGCAGTTGGTGAGGGTGATGTCACGTCCCAGAGCACCAACTCTGGTCATCGTGGTGGTTCCCGTCTCCTCTGAGTCTGTGGTGCTGGCCAAAATGACACGGTCACTTGTCCCAGATCCTCTGAAGACAGCAGGACACAAAGGTTCTGGGTGCGGCCCACACACCCATCCTGTCAAATGTGTCTGGTGTGTCCCATGAGGACAGAGGTCATGTCTCCTGGACCTGGGTCCTCCGTGGGGAGCACATCTCCTGCATAGGATGAGGAGAGGTTCTGGCCCAGAGACCTTGAATTGAAAAATCGATCGAGGCATCTTAGTCGAGTGGGAGCCACAGCTCCCACTGGTAGTGATATGGGGTCAGTCATCAGCTGAGGAAGTCTTATTTATTATATTCAAAAACTTTGTGAAGTCAAGTTCAGATAAAAAAAAAATCAGGTAAAGTCTTCATAGGTGCCTGTGTCATGTCATAATTCTTCACAGGAGGGCACGACCATGATTGAGCTCATTAAGGTGAGTGGGTCCTTGTCCACTGAATCCGTGGCTTGTGGTCCTGGCTCTCTTCCTCCTAGCAAAATCCTGGGTTTTGTAAAGAAAGAGTGTGTCCTACACACCCTTGAACTTATGCAGGAAGCAGAAAGCTGGTGATCAGGGACCTGGCAGGGCACACAACCACCACATGGTATTATAGTGTGTGGAACCGTACCAAAGGAGTCAGGAGTCAGGAGTCAGGAGGTCAGGAGGTCAGGAGGTCAGGAGGTCAGGTGGTCAGGAGGTCAGGAACTAAGGAGGTCAGGAGCTAAAGAGGACAGGAGGTCAGGTGGTCAGGAGGCCTGAAGCAATGTCAAAGTGTTGTTCCTGACATGGACACAGACTATTTTGCGGGTGTGGCCCACACACCCCTCTTTCCAAGCTGTGTCTCTGTTCTTTGACATTCCTGTTTGTGGTCCAGATTCCTTGAAAGCCTTGGGGGTACTGCTTGAAAAATTTTTTTCTTTCTTTTTTTTTTTTTTTTTTTCGTCGTTGTGTATGTCAATGAATTGTTTCCTGTGTTGGGACAACCAAGGATACAACCCACTCACCGGAATTGAGCCATATGGAGCTTCCGTATCAACTCCTTATTGATCTCAGTCTATGGTGTTGGTGCAGATCTCCCTCACCTGTGGAGATTCTATCTTGTCTTGGTGATCTTGTCATGGCCCGTGTCAGACGTGGGGTCATCGCGTTGTCACCAAGTTCAGTTGGCATGGAGATACTGCCTGGCTGCAGAACAGGTCCTAGCTTTTTGGATGAGCATTTTGTGTGATCCTTAAAGCGAGGTTTGTTCCCTTTAGGGCCTGGCTCCTTTTTTGGTCGAATTCTTGTCCTGGGGTGCACAGAGAGGGGTGTGGCCCACACACCCTTGAAGATTCTATGAGCCCAGGCTACTTGCCTTTGAAGGAGCTGCGTTTGTCTTTAAGGTCTGTGGATGGCCTTGCGACTGGGTCAATCATCAGGTCATCATCAAGATCTGAATGTGGAGAAGGAATCGGTCCAGATGTCATGGACTGAGAAGAGGACCAAATTTTGGTTAGTCCACGACTTTTAGAGAACAGGCTGTTTGTTTCCTGCGTTAGAGCTGAGAAGTGTTCTTTCCTAAAGAAATGGGTTTAAGATCAGTATAGGTGAAGATAATGTCTTGTGTCAGACAGGCACATTATAACACCGATTTTGGCATGGTTTGTCCATTTTGAGGGGACATTTCCTTGCACCCGAGGCCCGTCAGGGCCATGGTTCACCCTGGTCGCTCGTTTTGCGCATGTGGTTTGCGTCTAATGAAGTATGTGTGTGGGATCCAACAAGTATCATTCAGGCTGTCGGCTTATGTTAGGTGTCAGTCAGGTGGTATTGTACTGGAAAGCGAGATCATGCATTAACATGGTGCTCTGATGGTTTGTACGGTTGCCAAAGAATTGAAATTAAGGCCTTGGGTCACAGTGCCTCATGTTACAAATCTGTCCACGATGTTGATGTTGATTCAGTTTAGTTTTGGTCCGGCAACTCATCTTTGTTTGTGTGCAAGACTCAATGGGTGAGGGTGAGTCTGGGCTAACGGTACAATAGCATTTTGGCATGGACTCCCCGAGAGTCAGGGATAGCCCAGGCACGGCACTCTTCCTGGTTCCATCTGGACGCGTTTCCGGTCTCCTTTTCGCCCCTGGCATCTTCTGTATGGGGAGTCAGCCAAGTCCCAGGGCTGATTTTGTGACGTTCCCAGGATATTTCTGGTTCTGATGTACCCTGTGCACACCCCTTTTTGATTCTGTTGTCCTGGCCATCTATCATTGTCTCTATTTTTGAACATGTCTTGGTGGGCTGGGCCCATGCTTGTTGAGTGTCAGCGCTAGGCCCAGGCCCGCCCCTCTCCAGGCTTCTTCTTGGTGTGCTTCTGTGAGCATTGAAGGAAGCCTAGGAACACGAGTCTAGCCATTGATCATGGCACCGAAAAGGCCTCCAGAGGAGGAAGTTCCGGGTTCTCCTTTACAGGGCGTTATGAAAGTTTTGTGTGTCCCCTTGGGTCATGGCCTTCTTAAGCTAGCCGGTTACTTGGTGTTTCTCCTCAGGTCAGGTTGAGGGCCAGAGTCGTCAGTGAGAGGGTGGGAACCTGAGATGCGAGGACATGAACGTTTGGGCCACAGCCTGGCAGTTGGTGAGGGTGATGTCACGTCCCAGAGCACCAACTCTGGTCATCGTGGTGGTTCCCGTCTCCTCTGAGTCTGTGGTGCTGGCCAAAATGACACGGTCACTTGTCCCAGATCCTCTGAAGACAGCAGGACACAAAGGTTCTGGGTGCGGCCCACACACCCATCCTGTCAAATGTGTCTGGTGTGTCCCATGAGGACAGAGGTCATGTCTCCTGGACCTGGGTCCTCCGTGGGGGAGCACATCTCCTGCATAGGATGAGGAGAGGTTCTGGCCCAGAGACCTTGAATTGAAAAATCGATCGAGGCATCTTAGTCGAGTGGGAGCCACAGCTCCCACTGGTAGTGATATGGGGTCAGTCATCAGCTGAGGAAGTCTTATTTATTATATTCAAAAACTTTGTGAAGTCAAGTTCAGATAAAAAAAAAAATCAGGTAAAGTCTTCATAGGTGCCTGTGTCATGTCATAATTCTTCACAGGAGGGCACGACCATGATTGAGCTCATTAAGGTGAGTGGGTCCTTGTCCACTGAATCCGTGGCTTGTGGTCCTGGCTCTCTTCCTCCTAGCAAAATCCTGGGTTTTGTAAAGAAAGAGTGTGTCCTACACACCCTTGAACTTATGCAGGAAGCAGAAAGCTGGTGATCAGGGACCTGGCAGGGCACACAACCACCACATGGTATTATAGTGTGTGGAACCGTACCAAAGGAGTCAGGAGTCAGGAGTCAGGAGGTCAGGAGGTCAGGAGGTCAGGAGGTCAGGTGGTCAGGAGGTCAGGAACTAAGGAGGTCAGGAGCTAAAGAGGACAGGAGGTCAGGTGGTCAGGAGGCCTGAAGCAATGTCAAAGTGTTGTTCCTGACATGGACACAGACTATTTTGCGGGTGTGGCCCACACACCCCTCTTTCCAAGCTGTGTCTCTGTTCTTTGACATTCCTGTTTGTGGTCCAGATTCCTTGAAAGCCTTGGGGGTACTGCTTGAAAAATTTTTTTCTTTCTTTCTTTTTTTTTTTTTTTTCGTCGTTGTGTATGTCAATGAATTGTTTCCTGTGTTGGGACAACCAAGGATACAACCCACTCACCGGAATTGAGCCATATGGAGCTTCCGTATCAACTCCTTATTGATCTCAGTCTATGGTGTTGGTGCAGATCTCCCTCACCTGTGGAGATTCTATCTTGTCTTGGTGATCTTGGCATGGCCCGTGTCAGACATGGGGTCATCGCGTTGTCACCAAGTTCAGTTGGCATGGAGATAATGCCTGGCTGCAGAACAGGTCCTAGCTTTTTGGATGAGCATTTTGTGTGATCCTTAAAGCGAGGTTTGTTCCCTTTAGGGCCTGGCTCCTTTTTTGGTCGAATTCTTGTCCTGGGGTGCACAGAGAGGGGTGTGGCCCACACACCCTTGAAGATTCTATGAGCCCAGGCTACTTGCCTTTGAAGGAGCTGCGTTTGTCTTTAAGGTCTGTGGATGGCCTTGCGACTGGGTCAATCATCAGGTCATCATCAAGATCTGAATGTGGAGAAGGAATCGGTCCAGATGTCATGGACTGAGAAGAGGACCAAATTTTGGTTAGTCCACGACTTTTAGAGAACAGGCTGTTTGTTTCCTGCGTTAGAGCTGAGAAGTGTTCTTTCCTAAAGAAATGGGTTTAAGATCAGTATAGGTGAAGATAATGTCTTGTGTCAGACAGGCACATTATAACACCGATTTTGGCATGGTTTGTCCATTTTGAGGGGACATTTCCTTGCACCCGAGGCCCGTCAGGGCCATGGTTCACCCTGGTCGCTCGTTTTGCGCATGTGGTTTGCGTCTAATGAAGTATGTGTGTGGGATCCAACAAGTATCATTCAGGCTGTCGGCTTATGTTAGGTGTCAGTCAGGTGGTATTGTACTGGAAAGCGAGATCATGCATTAACATGGTGCTCTGATGGTTTGTACGGTTGCCAAAGAATTGAAATTAAGGCCTTGGGTCACAGTGCCTCATGTTACAAATCTGTCCACGATGTTGATGTTGATTCAGTTTAGTTTTGGTCCGGCAACTCATCTTTGTTTGTGTGCAAGACTCAATGGGTGAGGGTGAGTCTGGGCTAACGGTACAATAGCATTTTGGCATGGACTCCCCGAGAGTCAGGGATAGCCCAGGCACGGCACTCTTCCTGGTTCCATCTGGACGCGTTTCCGGTCTCCTTTTCGCCCCTGGCATCTTCTGTATGGGGAGTCAGCCAAGTCCCAGGGCTGATTTTGTGACGTTCCCAGGATATTTCTGGTTCTGATGTACCCTGTGCACACCCCTTTTTGATTCTGTTGTCCTGGCCATCTATCATTGTCTCTATTTTTGAACATGTCTTGGTGGGCTGGGCCCATGCTTGTTGAGTGTCAGCGCTAGGCCCAGGCCCGCCCCTCTCCAGGCTTCTTCTTGGTGTGCTTCTGTGAGCATTGAAGGAAGCCTAGGAACACGAGTCTAGCCATTGATCATGGCACCGAAAAGGCCTCCAGAGGAGGAAGTTCCGGGTTCTCCTTTACAGGGCGTTATGAAAGTTTTGTGTGTCCCCTTGGGTCATGGCCTTCTTAAGCTAGCCGGTTACTTGGTGTTTCTCCTCAGGTCAGGTTGAGGGCCAGAGTCGTCAGTGAGAGGGTGGGAACCTGAGATGCGAGGACATGAACGTTTGGGCCACAGCCTGGCAGTTGGTGAGGGTGATGTCACGTCCCAGAGCACCAACTCTGGTCATCGTGGTGGTTCCCGTCTCCTCTGAGTCTGTGGTGCTGGCCAAAATGACACGGTCACTTGTCCCAGATCCTCTGAAGACAGCAGGACACAAAGGTTCTGGGTGCGGCCCACACACCCATCCTGTCAAATGTGTCTGGTGTGTCCCATGAGGACAGAGGTCATGTCTCCTGGACCTGGGTCCTCCGTGGGGAGCACATCTCCTGCATAGGATGAGGAGAGGTTCTGGCCCAGAGACCTTGAATTGAAAAATCGATCGAGGCATCTTAGTCGAGTGGGAGCCACAGCTCCCACTGGTAGTGATATGGGGTCAGTCATCAGCTGAGGAAGTCTTATTTATTATATTCAAAAACTTTGTGAAGTCAAGTTCAGATAAAAAAAAAAATCAGGTAAAGTCTTCATAGGTGCCTGTGTCATGTCATAATTCTTCACAGGAGGGCACGACCATGATTGAGCTCATTAAGGTGAGTGGGTCCTTGTCCACTGAATCCGTGGCTTGTGGTCCTGGCTCTCTTCCTCCTAGCAAAATCCTGGGTTTTGTAAAGAAAGAGTGTGTCCTACACACCCTTGAACTTATGCAGGAAGCAGAAAGCTGGTGATCAGGGACCTGGCAGGGCACACAACCACCACATGGTATTATAGTGTGTGGAACCGTACCAAAGGAGTCAGGAGTCAGGAGTCAGGAGGTCAGGAGGTCAGGAGGTCAGGAGGTCAGGTGGTCAGGAGGTCAGGAACTAAGGAGGTCAGGAGCTAAAGAGGACAGGAGGTCAGGTGGTCAGGAGGCCTGAAGCAATGTCAAAGTGTTGTTCCTGACATGGACACAGACTATTTTGCGGGTGTGGCCCACACACCCCTCTTTCCAAGCTGTGTCTCTGTTCTTTGACATTCCTGTTTGTGGTCCAGATTCCTTGAAAGCCTTGGGGGTACTGCTTGAAAAATTTTTTCTTTCTTTTTTTTTTTTTTTTTCGTCGTTGTGTATGTCAATGAATTGTTTCCTGTGTTGGGACAACCAAGGATACAACCCACTCACCGGAATTGAGCCATATGGAGCTTCCGTATCAACTCCTTATTGATCTCAGTCTATGGTGTTGGTGCAGATCTCCCTCACCTGTGGAGATTCTATCTTGTCTTGGTTATCTTGTCATGGCCCGTGTCAGACGTGGGGTCATCGCGTTGTCACCAAGTTCAGTTGGCATGGAGATAATGCCTGGCTGCAGAACAGGTCCTAGCTTTTTGGATGAGCATTTTGTGTGATCCTTAAAGCGAGGTTTGTTCCCTTTAGGGCCTGGCTCCTTTTTTGGTCGAATTCTTGTCCTGGGGTGCACAGAGAGGGGTGTGGCCCACACACCCTTGAAGATTCTATGAGCCCAGGCTACTTGCCTTTGAAGGAGCTGCGTTTGTCTTTAAGGTCTGTGGATGGCCTTGCGACTGGGTCAATCATCAGGTCATCATCAAGATCTGAATGTGGAGAAGGAATCGGTCCAGATGTCATGGACTGAGAAGAGGACCAAATTTTGGTTAGTCCACGACTTTTAGAGAACAGGCTGTTTGTTTCCTGCGTTAGAGCTGAGAAGTGTTCTTTCCTAAAGAAATGGGTTTAAGATCAGTATAGGTGAAGATAATGTCTTGTGTCAGACAGGCACATTATAACACCGATTTTGGCATGGTTTGTCCATTTTGAGGGGACATTTCCTTGCACCCGAGGCCCGTCAGGGCCATGGTTCACCCTGGTCGCTCGTTTTGCGCATGTGGTTTGCGTCTAATGAAGTATGTGTGTGGGATCCAACAAGTATCATTCAGGCTGTCGGCTTATGTTAGGTGTCAGTCAGGTGGTATTGTACTGGAAAGCGAGATCATGCATTAACATGGTGCTCTGATGGTTTGTACGGTTGCCAAAGAATTGAAATTAAGGCCTTGGGTCACAGTGCCTCATGTTACAAATCTGTCCACGATGTTGATGTTGATTCAGTTTAGTTTTGGTCCGGCAACTCATCTTTGTTTGTGTGCAAGACTCAATGGGTGAGGGTGAGTCTGGGCTAACGGTACAATAGCATTTTGGCATGGACTCCCCGAGAGTCAGGGATAGCCCAGGCACGGCACTCTTCCTGGTTCCATCTGGACGCGTTTCCGGTCTCCTTTTCGCCCCTGGCATCTTCTGTATGGGGAGTCAGCCAAGTCCCAGGGCTGATTTTGTGACGTTCCCAGGATATTTCTGGTTCTGATGTACCCTGTGCACACCCCTTTTTGATTCTGTTGTCCTGGCCATCTATCATTGTCTCTATTTTTGAACATGTCTTGGTGGGCTGGGCCCATGCTTGTTGAGTGTCAGCGCTAGGCCCAGGCCCGCCCCTCTCCAGGCTTCTTCTTGGTGTGCTTCTGTGAGCATTGAAGGAAGCCTAGGAACACGAGTCTAGCCATTGATCATGGCACCGAAAAGGCCTCCAGAGGAGGAAGTTCCGGGTTCTCCTTTACAGGGCGTTATGAAAGTTTTGTGTGTCCCCTTGGGTCATGGCCTTCTTAAGCTAGCCGGTTACTTGGTGTTTCTCCTCAGGTCAGGTTGAGGGCCAGAGTCGTCAGTGAGAGGGTGGGAACCTGAGATGCGAGGACATGAACGTTTGGGCCACAGCCTGGCAGTTGGTGAGGGTGATGTCACGTCCCAGAGCACCAACTCTGGTCATCGTGGTGGTTCCCGTCTCCTCTGAGTCTGTGGTGCTGGCCAAAATGACACGGTCACTTGTCCCAGATCCTCTGAAGACAGCAGGACACAAAGGTTCTGGGTGCGGCCCACACACCCATCCTGTCAAATGTGTCTGGTGTGTCCCATGAGGACAGAGGTCATGTCTCCTGGACCTGGGTCCTCCGTGGGGAGCACATCTCCTGCATAGGATGAGGAGAGGTTCTGGCCCAGAGACCTTGAATTGAAAAATCGATCGAGGCATCTTAGTCGAGTGGGAGCCACAGCTCCCACTGGTAGTGATATGGGGTCAGTCATCAGCTGAGGAAGTCTTATTTATTATATTCAAAAACTTTGTGAAGTCAAGTTCAGATAAAAAAAAAATCAGGTAAAGTCTTCATAGGTGCCTGTGTCATGTCATAATTCTTCACAGGAGGGCACGACCATGATTGAGCTCATTAAGGTGAGTGGGTCCTTGTCCACTGAATCCGTGGCTTGTGGTCCTGGCTCTCTTCCTCCTAGCAAAATCCTGGGTTTTGTAAAGAAAGAGTGTGTCCTACACACCCTTGAACTTATGCAGGAAGCAGAAAGCTGGTGATCAGGGACCTGGCAGGGCACACAACCACCACATGGTATTATAGTGTGTGGAACCGTACCAAAGGAGTCAGGAGTCAGGAGTCAGGAGGTCAGGAGGTCAGGAGGTCAGGAGGTCAGGTGGTCAGGAGGTCAGGAACTAAGGAGGTCAGGAGCTAAAGAGGACAGGAGGTCAGGTGGTCAGGAGGCCTGAAGCAATGTCAAAGTGTTGTTCCTGACATGGACACAGACTATTTTGCGGGTGTGGCCCACACACCCCTCTTTCCAAGCTGTGTCTCTGTTCTTTGACATTCCTGTTTGTGGTCCAGATTCCTTGAAAGCCTTGGGGGTACTGCTTGAAAAATTTTTTCTTTCTTTTTTTTTTTTTTTTTTCGTCGTTGTGTATGTCAATGAATTGTTTCCTGTGTTGGGACAACCAAGGATACAACCCACTCACCGGAATTGAGCCATATGGAGCTTCCGTATCAACTCCTTATTGATCTCAGTCTATGGTGTTGGTGCAGATCTCCCTCACCTGTGGAGATTCTATCTTGTCTTGGTGATCTTGTCATGGCCCGTGTCAGACATGGGGTCATCGCGTTGTCACCAAGTTCAGTTGGCATGGAGATAATGCCTGGCTGCAGAACAGGTCCTAGCTTTTTGGATGAGCATTTTGTGTGATCCTTAAAGCGAGGTTTGTTCCCTTTAGGGCCTGGCTCCTTTTTTGGTCGAATTCTTGTCCTGGGGTGCACAGAGAGGGGTGTGGCCCACACACCCTTGAAGATTCTATGAGCCCAGGCTACTTGCCTTTGAAGGAGCTGCGTTTGTCTTTAAGGTCTGTGGATGGCCTTGCGACTGGGTCAATCATCAGGTCATCATCAAGATCTGAATGTGGAGAAGGAATCGGTCCAGATGTCATGGACTGAGAAGAGGACCAAATTTTGGTTAGTCCACGACTTTTAGAGAACAGGCTGTTTGTTTCCTGCGTTAGAGCTGAGAAGTGTTCTTTCCTAAAGAAATGGGTTTAAGATCAGTATAGGTGAAGATAATGTCTTGTGTCAGACAGGCACATTATAACACCGATTTTGGCATGGTTTGTCCATTTTGAGGGGACATTTCCTTGCACCCGAGGCCCGTCAGGGCCATGGTTCACCCTGGTCGCTCGTTTTGCGCATGTGGTTTGCGTCTAATGAAGTATGTGTGTGGGATCCAACAAGTATCATTCAGGCTGTCGGCTTATGTTAGGTGTCAGTCAGGTGGTATTGTACTGGAAAGCGAGATCATGCATTAACATGGTGCTCTGATGGTTTGTACGGTTGCCAAAGAATTGAAATTAAGGCCTTGGGTCACAGTGCCTCATGTTACAAATCTGTCCACGATGTTGATGTTGATTCAGTTTAGTTTTGGTCCGGCAACTCATCTTTGTTTGTGTGCAAGACTCAATGGGTGAGGGTGAGTCTGGGCTAACGGTACAATAGCATTTTGGCATGGACTCCCCGAGAGTCAGGGATAGCCCAGGCACGGCACTCTTCCTGGTTCCATCTGGACGCGTTTCCGGTCTCCTTTTCGCCCCTGGCATCTTCTGTATGGGGAGTCAGCCAAGTCCCAGGGCTGATTTTGTGACGTTCCCAGGATATTTCTGGTTCTGATGTACCCTGTGCACACCCCTTTTTGATTCTGTTGTCCTGGCCATCTATCATTGTCTCTATTTTTGAACATGTCTTGGTGGGCTGGGCCCATGCTTGTTGAGTGTCAGCGCTAGGCCCAGGCCCGCCCCTCTCCAGGCTTCTTCTTGGTGTGCTTCTGTGAGCATTGAAGGAAGCCTAGGAACACGAGTCTAGCCATTGATCATGGCACCGAAAAGGCCTCCAGAGGAGGAAGTTCCGGGTTCTCCTTTACAGGGCGTTATGAAAGTTTTGTGTGTCCCCTTGGGTCATGGCCTTCTTAAGCTAGCCGGTTACTTGGTGTTTCTCCTCAGGTCAGGTTGAGGGCCAGAGTCGTCAGTGAGAGGGTGGGAACCTGAGATGCGAGGACATGAACGTTTGGGCCACAGCCTGGCAGTTGGTGAGGGTGATGTCACGTCCCAGAGCACCAACTCTGGTCATCGTGGTGGTTCCCGTCTCCTCTGAGTCTGTGGTGCTGGCCAAAATGACACGGTCACTTGTCCCAGATCCTCTGAAGACAGCAGGACACAAAGGTTCTGGGTGCAGCCCACACACCCATCCTGTCAAATGTGTCTGGTGTGTCCCATGAGGACAGAGGTCATGTCTCCTGGACCTGGGTCCTCCGTGGGGAGCACATCTCCTGCATAGGATGAGGAGAGGTTCTGGCCCAGAGACCTTGAATTGAAAAATCGATCGAGGCATCTTAGTCGAGTGGGAGCCACAGCTCCCACTGGTAGTGATATGGGGTCAGTCATCAGCTGAGGAAGTCTTATTTATTATATTCAAAAACTTTGTGAAGTCAAGTTCAGATAAAAAAAAATCAGGTAAAGTCTTCATAGGTGCCTGTGTCATGTCATAATTCTTCACAGGAGGGCACGACCATGATTGAGCTCATTAAGGTGAGTGGGTCCTTGTCCACTGAATCCGTGGCTTGTGGTCCTGGCTCTCTTCCTCCTAGCAAAATCCTGGGTTTTGTAAAGAAAGAGTGTGTCCTACACACCCTTGAACTTATGCAGGAAGCAGAAAGCTGGTGATCAGGGACCTGGCAGGGCAGACAACCACCACATGGTATTATAGTGTGTGGAACCGTACCAAAGGAGTCAGGAGTCAGGAGTCAGGAGGTCAGGAGGTCAGGTGGTCAGGAGGTCAGGAACTAAGGAGGTCAGGAGCTAAAGAGGACAGGAGGTCAGGTGGTCAGGAGGCCTGAAGCAATGTCAAAGTGTTGTTCCTGACATGGACACAGACTATTTTGCGGGTGTGGCCCACACACCCCTCTTTCCAAGCTGTGTCTCTGTTCTTTGACATTCCTGTTTGTGGTCCAGATTCCTTGAAAGCCTTCGTGGTACTGCTTGAAAATTTTTTTCTTTCTTTTTTTTTTTTTTTTTCGTCGTTGTGTATGTCAATGAATTGTTTCCTGTGTTGGGACAACCAAGGATACAACCCACTCACCGGAATTGAGCCATATGGAGCTTCCGTATCAACTCCTTATTGATCTCAGTCTATGGTGTTGGTGCAGATCTCCCTCACCTGTGGAGATTCTATCTTGTCTTGGTGATCTTGTCATGGCCCGTGTCAGACATGGGGTCATCGCGTTGTCACCAAGTTCAGTTGGCATGGAGATAATGCCTGGCTGCAGAACAGGTCCTAGCTTTTTGGATGAGCATTTTGTGTGATCCTTAAAGCGAGGTTTGTTCCCTTTAGGGCCTGGCTCCTTTTTTGGTCGAATTCTTGTCCTGGGGTGCACAGAGAGGGGTGTGGCCCACACACCCTTGAAGATTCTATGAGCCCAGGCTACTTGCCTTTGAAGGAGCTGCGTTTGTCTTTAAGGTCTGTGGATGGCCTTGCGACTGGGTCAATCATCAGGTCATCATCAAGATCTGAATGTGGAGAAGGAATCGGTCCAGATGTCATGGACTGAGAAGAGGACCAAATTTTGGTTAGTCCACGACTTTTAGAGAACAGGCTGTTTGTTTCCTGCGTTAGAGCTGAGAAGTGTTCATTCCTAAAGAAATGGGTTTAAGATCAGTATAGGTGAAGATAATGTCTTGTGTCAGACAGGCACATTATAACACCGATTTTGGCATGGTTTGACCATTTTGAGGGGACATTTCCTTGCACCCGAGGCCCGTCAGGGCCATGGTTCACCCTGGTCGCTCGTTTTGCGCATGTGGTTTGCGTCTAATGAAGTATGTGTGTGGGATCCAACAAGTATCATTCAGGCTGTCGGCTTATGTTAGGTGTCAGTCAGGTGGTATTGTACTGGAAAGCGAGATCATGCATTAACATGGTGCTCTGATGGTTTGTACGGTTGCCAAAGAATTGAAATTAAGGCCATGGGTCACAGTGCCTCATGTTACAAATCTGTCCACGATGTT
Source organism: Phodopus roborovskii (assembly GCF_943737965.1). Lineage (NCBI taxonomy): Eukaryota > Metazoa > Chordata > Mammalia > Rodentia > Cricetidae > Phodopus > Phodopus roborovskii. The sequence continues at coordinate 25,247,241 of NW_026126571.1, read as the reverse complement.
GATGTTGATTCAGTTTAGTTTTGGTCCGGCAACTCATCTTTGTTTGTGTGCAAGACTCAATGGGTGAGGTTGAGTCTGGGCTAACGGTACAATAGCATTTTGGCATGGACTCCCCGAGAGTCAGGGATAGCCCAGGCACGGCACTCTTCCTGGTTCCATCTGGACGCGTTTCCGGTCTCCTTTTCGCCCCTGGCATCTTCTGTATGGGGAGTCAGCCAAGTCCCAGGGCTGATTTTGTGACGTTCCCAGGATATTTCTGGTTCTGATGTACCCTGTGCACACCCCTTTTTGATTCTGTTGTCCTGGCCATCTATCATTGTCTCTATTTTTGAACATGTCTTGGTGGGCTGGGCCCATGCTTGTTGAGTGTCAGCGCTAGGCCCAGGCCCGCCCCTCTCCAGGCTTCTTCTTGGTGTGCTTCTGTGAGCATTGAAGGAAGCCTAGGAACACGAGTCTAGCCATTGATCATGGCACCGAAAAGGCCTCCAGAGGAGGAAGTTCCGGGTTCTCCTTTACAGGGCGTTATGAAAGTTTTGTGTGTCCCCTTGGGTCATGGCCTTCTTAAGCTAGCCGGTTACTTGGTGTTTCTCCTCAGGTCAGGTTGAGGGCCAGAGTCGTCAGTGAGAGGGTGGGAACCTGAGATGCGAGGACATGAACGTTTGGGCCACAGCCTGGCAGTTGGTGAGGGTGATGTCACGTCCCAGAGCACCAACTCTGGTCATCGTGGTGGTTCCCGTCTCCTCTGAGTCTGTGGTGCTGGCCAAAATGACACGGTCACTTGTCCCAGATCCTCTGAAGACAGCAGGACACAAAGGTTCTGGGTGCGGCCCACACACCCATCCTGTCAAATGTGTCTGGTGTGTCCCATGAGGACAGAGGTCATGTCTCCTGGACCTGGGTCCTCCGTGGGGAGCACATCTCCTGCATAGGATGAGGAGAGGTTCTGGCCCAGAGACCTTGAATTGAAAAATCGATCGAGGCATCTTAGTCGAGTGGGAGCCACAGCTCCCACTGGTAGTGATATGGGGTCAGTCATCAGCTGAGGAAGTCTTATTTATTATATTCAAAAACTTTGTGAAGTCAAGTTCAGATAAAAAAAAATCAGGTAAAGTCTACATAGGTGCCTGTGTCATGTCATAATTCTTCACAGGAGGGCACGACCATGATTGAGCTCATTAAGGTGAGTGGGTCCTTGTCCACTGAATCCGTGGCTTGTGGTCCTGGCTCTCTTCCTCCTAGCAAAATCCTGGGTTTTGTAAAGAAAGAGTGTGTCCTACACACCCTTGAACTTATGCAGGAAGCAGAAAGCTGGTGATCAGGGACCTGGCAGGGCACACAACCACCACATGGTATTATAGTGTGTGGAACCGTACCAAAGCAGTCAGGAGTCAGGAGTCAGGAGGTCAGGAGGTCAGGAGGTCAGGAGGTCAGGTGTTCAGGAGGTCAGGAACTAAGGAGGTCAGGAGCTAAAGAGGACAGGAGGTCAGGTGGTCAGGAGGCCTGAAGCAATGTCAAAGTGTTGTTCCTGACATGGACACAGACTATTTTGCGGGTGTGGCCCACACACCCCTCTTTCCAAGCTGTGTCTCTGTTCTTTGACATTCCTGTTTGTGGTCCAGATTCCTTGAAAGCCTTCGTGGTACTGCTTGAAAATTTTTTTCTGTCTTTTTTTTTTTTTTTCGTCGTTGTGTATGTCAATGAATTGTTTCCTGTGTTGGGACAACCAAGGATACAACCCACTCACCGGAATTGAGCCATATGGAGCTTCCGTATCAACTCCTTATTGATCTCAGTCTATGGTGTTGGTGCAGATCTCCCTCACCTGTGGAGATTCTATCTTGTCTTGGTGATCTTGGCATGGCCCGTGTCAGACATGGGGTCATCGCGTTGTCACCAAGTTCAGTTGGCATGGAGATAATGCCTGGCTGCAGAACAGGTCCTAGCTTTTTGGATGAGCATTTTGTGTGATCCTTAAAGCGAGGTTTGTTCCCTTTAGGGCCTGGCTCCTTTTTTGGTCGAATTCTTGTCCTGGGGTGCACAGAGAGGGGTGTGGCCCACACACCCTTGAAGATTCTATGAGCCCAGGCTACTTGCCTTTGAAGGAGCTGCGTTTGTCTTTAAGGTCTGTGGATGGCCTTGCAACTGGGTCAATCATCAGGTCATCATCAAGATCTGAATGTGGAGAAGGAATCGGTCCAGATGTCATGGACTGAGAAGAGGACCAAATTTTGGTTAGTCCACGACTTTTAGAGAACAGGCTGTTTGTTTCCTGCGTTAGAGCTGAGAAGTGTTCATTCCTAAAGAAATGGGTTTAAGATCAGTATAGGTGAAGATAATGTCTTGTGTCAGACAGGCACATTATAACACCGATTTTGGCATGGTTTGTCCATTTTGAGGGGACATTTCCTTGCACCCGAGGCCCGTCAGGGCCATGGTTCACCCTGGTCGCTCGTTTTGCGCATGTGGTTTGCGTCTAATGAAGTATGTGTGTGGGATCCAACAAGTATCATTCAGGCTGTCGGCTTATGTTAGGTGTCAGTCAGGTGGTATTGTACTGGAAAGCGAGATCATGCATTAACATGGTGCTCTGATGGTTTGTACGGTTGCCAAAGAATTGAAATTAAGGCCATGGGTCACAGTGCCTCATGTTACAAATCTGTCCACGATGTTGATGTTGATTCAGTTTAGTTTTGGTCCGGCAACTCATCTTTGTTTGTGTGCAAGACTCAATGGGTGAGGTTGAGTCTGGGCTAACGGTACAATAGCATTTTGGCATGGACTCCCCGAGAGTCAGGGATAGCCCAGGCACGGCACTCTTCCTGGTTCCATCTGGACGCGTTTCCGGTCTCCTTTTCGCCCCTGGCATCTTCTGTATGGGGAGTCAGCCAAGTCCCAGGGCTGATTTTGTGACGTTCCCAGGATATTTCTGGTTCTGATGTACCCTGTGCACACCCCTTTTTGATTCTGTTGTCCTGGCCATCTATCATTGTCTCTATTTTTGAACATGTCTTGGTGGGCTGGGCCCATGCTTGTTGAGTGTCAGCGCTAGGCCCAGGCCCGCCCCTCTCCAGGCTTCTTCTTGGTGTGCTTCTGTGAGCATTGAAGGAAGCCTAGGAACACGAGTCTAGCCATTGATCATGGCACCGAAAAGGCCTCCAGAGGAGGAAGTTCCGGGTTCTCCTTTACAGGGCGTTATGAAAGTTTTGTGTGTCCCCTTGGGTCATGGCCTTCTTAAGCTAGCCGGTTACTTGGTGTTTCTCCTCAGGTCAGGTTGAGGGCCAGAGTCGTCAGTGAGAGGGTGGGAACCTGAGATGCGAGGACATGAACGTTTGGGCCACAGCCTGGCAGTTGGTGAGGGTGATGTCACGTCCCAGAGCACCAACTCTGGTCATCGTGGTGGTTCCCGTCTCCTCTGAGTCTGTGGTGCTGGCCAAAATGACACGGTCACTTGTCCCAGATCCTCTGAAGACAGCAGGACACAAAGGTTCTGGGTGCGGCCCACACACCCATCCTGTCAAATGTGTCTGGTGTGTCCCATGAGGTCAGAGGTCATGTCTCCTGGACCTGGGTCCTCCGTGGGGAGCACATCTCCTGCATAGGATGAGGAGAGGTTCTGGCCCAGAGACCTTGAATTGAAAAATCGATCGAGGCATCTTAGTCGAGTGGGAGCCACAGCTCCCACTGGTAGTGATATGGGGTCAGTCATCAGCTGAGGAAGTCTTATTTATTATATTCAAAAACTTTGTGAAGTCAAGTTCAGATAAAAAAAAATCAGGTAAAGTCTTCATAGGTGCCTGTGTCATGTCATAATTCTTCACAGGAGGGCACGACCATGATTGAGCTCATTAAGGTGAGTGGGTCCTTGTCCACTGAATCCGTGGCTTGTGGTCCTCTCTCTCTTCCTCCTAGCAAAATCCTGGGTTTTGTAAAGAAAGAGTGTGTCCTACACACCCTTGAACTTATGCAGGAAGCAGAAAGCTGGTGATCAGGGACCTGGCAGGGCACACAACCACCACATGGTATTATAGTGTGTGGAACCGTACCAAAGCAGTCAGGAGTCAGGAGTCAGGAGGTCAGAAGGTCAGGAGGTCAGGTGGTCAGGAGGTCAGGAACTAAGGAGGTCAGGAGCTAAAGAGGACAGGAGGTCAGGTGGTCAGGAGGCCTGAAGCAATGTCAAAGTGTTGTTCCTGACATGGACACAGACTATTTTGCGGGTGTGGCCATCACACTCCTCTTTCCAAGCTGTGTCTCTGTTCTTTGACATTCCTGTTTGTGGTCCAGATTCCTTGAAAGCCTTGGTGGTACTGCTTGAAACGTTATTTCTTTCTTTTTTTTTTTTTTTTTGGTGGTTGTGTATGTCAATGAATTGTTTCTTGTGTTGGGAAAACCAAGGATACAACCCACTCACCGGAATTGAGCCATATGGAGCTTCCGTATAAACTCCTTATTGATCTCAGTCTATGGTGTTGGTGCAGATCTCCCTCACCTTTGGAGATTCTATCTTGTCTTGGTGATCTTGGCATGGCCCGTGTCAGACATGGGGTCATCGCGTGGTCACCAAGTTCAGTTGGCATGGAGATAATGCCTGGCTGCAGAACAGGTCCTAGCTTTTTGGATGAGCATTTTGTGTGATCCTTAAAGCGAGGTTTGTTCCCTTTAGGGCCTGGCTCCTTTTTTGGTCGAATTCTTGTCCTGGGGTGCACAGAGAGGGGTGTGGCCCACACACCCTTGAAGATTCTATGAGCCCAGGCTACTTGCCTTTGAAGGAGCTGCGTTTGTCTTTAAGGTCTGTGGATGGCCTTGCGACTGGGTCAATCATCAGGTCATCATCAAGATCTGAATGTGGAGAAGGAATCGGTCCAGATGTCATGGACTGAGAAGAGGACCAAATTTTGGTTAGTCCACGACTTTTAGAGAACAGGCTGTTTGTTTCCTGCGTTAGAGCTGAGAAGTGTTCATTCCTAAAGAAATGGGTTTAAGATCAGTATAGGTGAAGATAATGTCTTGTGTCAGACAGGCACATTATAACACCGATTTTGGCATGGTTTGACCATTTTGAGGGGACATTTCCTTGCACCCGAGGCCCGTCAGGGCCATGGTTCACCCTGGTCGCTCGTTTTGCGCATGTGGTTTGCGTCTAATGAAGTATGTGTGTGGGATCCAACAAGTATCATTCAGGCTGTCGGCTTATGTTAGGTGTCAGTCAGGTGGTATTGTACTGGAAAGCGAGATCATGCATTAACATGGTGCTCTGATGGTTTGTACGGTTGCCAAAGAATTGAAATTAAGGCCTTGGGTCACAGTGCCTCATGTTACAAATCTGTCCACGATGTTGATGTTGATTCAGTTTAGTTTTGGTCCGGCAACTCATCTTTGTTTGTGTGCAAGACTCAATGGGTGAGGTTGAGTCTGGGCTAACGGTACAATAGCATTTTGGCATGGACTCCCCGAGAGTCAGGGATAGCCCAGGCACGGCACTCTTCCTGGTTCCATCTGGACGCGTTTCCGGTCTCCTTTTTGCCCCTGGCATCTTCTGTATGGGGAGTCAGCCAAGTCCCAGGGCTGATTTTGTGACGTTCCCAGGATATTTCTGGTTCTGATGTACCCTGTGCACACCCGTTTTTGATTCTGTTGTCCTGGCCATCTATCATTGTCTCTATTTTTGAACATGTCTTGGTGGGCTGGGCCCATGCTTGTTGAGTGTCAGCGCTAGGCCCAGGCCCGCCCCTCTCCAGGCTTCTTCTTGGTGTGCTTCTGTGAGCATTGAAGGAAGCCTAGGAACACGAGTCTAGCCATTGATCATGGCACCGAAAAGGCCTCCAGAGGAGGAAGTTCCGGGTTCTCCTTTACGGGGCGTTATGAAAGTTTTGTGTGTCCCCTTGGGTCATGGCCTTCTTAAGCTAGCCGGTTACTTGGTGTTTCTCCTCAGGTCAGGTTGAGGGCCAGAGTCGTCAGTGAGAGGGTGGGAACCTGAGATGCGAGGACATGAACGTTTGGGCCACAGCCTGGCAGTTGGTGAGGGTGATGTCACGTCCCAGAGCACCAACTCTGGTCATCGTGGTGGTTCCCGTCTCCTCTGAGTCTGTGGTGCTGGCCAAAATGACACGGTCACTTGTCCCAGATCCTCTGAAGACAGCAGGACACAAAGGTTCTGGGTGCGGCCCACACACCCATCCTGTCAAATGTGTCTGGTGTGTCCCATGAGGACAGAGGTCATGTCTCCTGGACCTGGGTCCTCCGTGGGGAGCACATCTCCTGCATAGGATGAGGAGAGGTTCTGGCCCAGAGACCTTGAATTAAAAATCGATCGAGGCATCTTAGTCGAGTGGGAGCCACAGCTCCCACTGGTAGTGATATGGGGTCAGTCATCAGCTGAGGAAGTCTTATTTATTATATTCAAAAACTTTGTGAAGTCAAGTTCAGATAAAAAAAAATCAGGTAAAGTCTTCATAGGTGCCTGTGTCATGTCATAATTCTTCACAGGAGGGCACGACCATGATTGAGCTCATTAAGGTGAGTGGGTCCTTGTCCACTGAATCCGTGGCTTGTGGTCCTGGCTCTCTTCCTCCTAGCAAAATCCTGGGTTTTGTAAAGAAAGAGTGTGTCCTACACACCCTTGAACTTATGCAGGAAGCAGAAAGCTGGTGATCAGGGACCTGGCAGGGCACACAACCACCACATGGTATTATAGTGTGTGGAACCGTACCAAAGCAGTCAGGAGTCAGGAGTCAGGAGGTCAGGAGGTCAGGAGGTCAGGAGGTCAGGTGGTCAGGAGGTCAGGAACTAAGGAGGTCAGGAGCTAAAGAGGACAGGAGGTCAGGTGGTCAGGAGGCCTGAAGCAATGTCAAAGTGTTGTTCCTGACATGGACACAGACTATTTTGCGGGTGTGGCCCACACACCCCTCTTTCCAAGCTGTGTCTCTGTTCTTTGACATTCCTGTTTGTGGTCCAGATTCCTTGAAAGCCTTCGTGGTACTGCTTGAAAATTTTTTTCTTTCTTTTTTTTTTTTTTTTCGTCGTTGTGTATGTCAATGAATTGTTTCCTGTGTTGGGACAACCAAGGATACAACCCACTCACCGGAATTGAGCCATATGGAGCTTCCGTATCAACTCCTTATTGATCTCAGTCTATGGTGTTGGTGCAGATCTCCCTCACCTGTGGAGATTCTATCTTGTCTTGGTGATCTTGGCATGGCCCGTGTCAGACATGGGGTCATCGCGTTGTCACCAAGTTCAGTTGGCATGGAGATAATGCCTGGCTGCAGAACAGGTCCTAGCTTTTTGGATGAGCATTTTGTGTGATCCTTAAAGCGAGGTTTGTTCCCTTTAGGGCCTGGCTCCTTTTTTGGTCGAATTCTTGTCCTGGGGTGCACAGAGAGGGGTGTGGCCCACACACCCTTGAAGATTCTATGAGCCCAGGCTACTTGCCTTTGAAGGAGCTGCGTTTGTCTTTAAGGTCTGTGGATGGCCTTGCGACTGGGTCAATCATCAGGTCATCATCAAGATCTGAATGTGGAGAAGGAATCGGTCCAGATGTCATGGACTGAGAAGAGGACCAAATTTTGGTTAGTCCACGACTTTTAGAGAACAGGCTGTTTGTTTCCTGCGTTAGAGCTGAGAAGTGTTCATTCCTAAAGAAATGGGTTTAAGATCAGTATAGGTGAAGATAATGTCTTGTGTCAGACAGGCACATTATAACACCGATTTTGGCATGGTTTGTCCATTTTGAGGGGACATTTCCTTGCACCCGAGGCCCGTCAGGGCCATGGTTCACCCTGGTCGCTCGTTTTGCGCATGTGGTTTGCGTCTAATGAAGTATGTGTGTGGGATCCAACAAGTATCATTCAGGCTGTCGGCTTATGTTAGGTGTCAGTCAGGTGGTATTGTACTGGAAAGCGAGATCATGCATTAACATGGTGCTCTGATGGTTTGTACGGTTGCCAAAGAATTGAAATTAAGGCCATGGGTCACAGTGCCTCATGTTACAAATCTGTCCACGATGTTGATGTTGATTCAGTTTAGTTTTGGTCCGGCAACTCATCTTTGTTTGTGTGCAAGACTCAATGGGTGAGGTTGAGTCTGGGCTAACGGTACAATAGCATTTTGGCATGGACTCCCCGAGAGTCAGGGATAGCCCAGGCACGGCACTCTTCCTGGTTCCATCTGGACGCGTTTCCGGTCTCCTTTTCGCCCCTGGCATCTTCTGTATGGGGAGTCAGCCAAGTCCCAGGGCTGATTTTGTGACGTTCCCAGGATATTTCTGGTTCTGATGTACCCTGTGCACACCCGTTTTTGATTCTGTTGTCCTGGCCATCTATCATTGTCTCTATTTTTGAACATGTCTTGGTGGGCTGGGCCCATGCTTGTTGAGTGTCAGCGCTAGGCCCAGGCCCGCCCCTCTCCAGGCTTCTTCTTGGTGTGCTTCTGTGAGCATTGAAGGAAGCCTAGGAACACGAGTCTAGCCATTGATCATGGCACCGAAAAGGCCTCCAGAGGAGGAAGTTCCGGGTTCTCCTTTACAGGGCGTTATGAAAGTTTTGTGTGTCCCCTTGGGTCATGGCCTTCTTAAGCTAGCCGGTTACTTGGTGTTTCTCCTCAGGTCAGGTTGAGGGCCAGAGTCGTCAGTGAGAGGGTGGGAACCTGAGATGCGAGGACATGAACGTTTGGGCCACAGCCTGGCAGTTGGTGAGGGTGATGTCACGTCCCAGAGCACCAACTCTGGTCATCGTGGTGGTTCCCGTCTCCTCTGAGTCTGTGGTGCTGGCCAAAATGACACGGTCACTTGTCCCAGATCCTCTGAAGACAGCAGGACACAAAGGTTCTGGGTGCGGCCCACACACCCATCCTGTCAAATGTGTCTGGTGTGTCCCATGAGGACAGAGGTCATGTCTCCTGGACCTGGGTCCTCCGTGGGGAGCACATCTCCTGCATAGGATGAGGAGAGGTTCTGGCCCAGAGACCTTGAATTGAAAAATCGATCGAGGCATCTTAGTCGAGTGGGAGCCACAGCTCCCACTGGTAGTGATATGGGGTCAGTCATCAGCTGAGGAAGTCTTATTTATTATATTCAAAAACTTTGTGAAGTCAAGTTCAGATAAAAAAAAATCAGGTAAAGTCTTCATAGGTGCCTGTGTCATGTCATAATTCTTCACAGGAGGGCACGACCATGATTGAGCTCATTAAGGTGAGTGGGTCCTTGTCCACTGAATCCGTGGCTTGTGGTCCTCTCTCTCTTCCTCCTAGCAAAATCCTGGGTTTTGTAAAGAAAGAGTGTGTCCTACACACCCTTGAACTTATGCAGGAAGCAGAAAGCTGGTGATCAGGGACCTGGCAGGGCACACAACCACCACATGGTATTATAGTGTGTGGAACCGTACCAAAGCAGTCAGGAGTCAGGAGTCAGGAGGTCAGGAGGTCAGGAGGTCAGGAGGTCAGGTGGTCAGGAGGTCAGGAACTAAGGAGGTCAGGAGCTAAAGAGGACAGGAGGTCAGGTGGTCAGGAGGCCTGAAGCAATGTCAAAGTGTTGTTCCTGACATGGACACAGACTATTTTGCGGGTGTGGCCCACACACCCCTCTTTCCAAGCTGTGTCTCTGTTCTTTGACATTCCTGTTTGTGGTCCAGATTCCTTGAAAGCCTTCGTGGTACTGCTTGAAAATTTTTTTCTGTCTTTTTTTTTTTTTTCGTTGTTGTGTATGTCAATGAATTGTTTCCTGTGTTGGGACAACCAAGGATACAACCCACTCACCGGAATTGAGCCATATGGAGCTTCCGTATCAACTCCTTATTGATCTCAGTCTATGGTGTTGGTGCAGATCTCCCTCACCTGTGGAGATTCTATCTTGTCTTGGTGATCTTGGCATGGCCCGTGTCAGACATGGGGTCATCGCGTTGTCACCAAGTTCAGTTGGCATGGAGATAATGCCTGGCTGCAGAACAGGTCCTAGCTTTTTGGATGAGCATTTTGTGTGATCCTTAAAGCGAGGTTTGTTCCCTTTAGGGCCTGGCTCCTTTTTTGGTCGAATTCTTGTCCTGGGGTGCACAGAGAGGGGTGTGGCCCACACACCCTTGAAGATTCTATGAGCCCAGGCTACTTGCCTTTGAAGGAGCTGCGTTTGTCTTTAAGGTCTGTGGATGGCCTTGCGACTGGGTCAATCATCAGGTCATCATCAAGATCTGAATGTGGAGAAGGAATCGGTCCAGATGTCATGGACTGAGAAGAGGACCAAATTTTGGTTAGTCCACGACTTTTAGAGAACAGGCTGTTTGTTTCCTGCGTTAGAGCTGAGAAGTGTTCATTCCTAAAGAAATGGGTTTAAGATCAGTATAGGTGAAGATAATGTCTTGTGTCAGACAGGCACATTATAACACCGATTTTGGCATGGTTTGTCCATTTTGAGGGGACATTTCCTTGCACCCGAGGCCCGTCAGGGCCATGGTTCACCCTGGTCGCTCGTTTTGCGCATGTGGTTTGCGTCTAATGAAGTATGTGTGTGGGATCCAACAAGTATCATTCAGGCTGTCGGCTTATGTTAGGTGTCAGTCAGGTGGTATTGTACTGGAAAGCGAGATCATGCATTAACATGGTGCTCTGATGGTTTGTATGGTTGCCAAAGAATTGAAATTAAGGCCATGGGTCACAGTGCCTCATGTTACAAATCTGTCCACGATGTTGATGTTGATTCAGTTTAGTTTTGGTTCGGCAACTCATCTTTGTTTGTGTGCAAGACTCAATGGGTGAGGTTGAGTCTGGGCTAACGGTACAATAGCATTTTGGCATGGACTCCCCGAGAGTCAGGGATAGCCCAGGCACGGCACTCTTCCTGGTTCCATCTGGACGCGTTTCCGGTCTCCTTTTCGCCCCTGGCATCTTCTGTATGGGGAGTCAGCCAAGTCCCAGGGCTGATTTTGTGACGTTCCCAGGATATTTCTGGTTCTGATGTACCCTGTGCACACCCCTTTTTGATTCTGTTGTCCTGGCCATCTATCATTGTCTCTATTTTTGAACATGTCTTGGTGGGCTGGGCCCATGCTTGTTGAGTGTCAGCGCTAGGCCCAGGCCCGCCCCTCTCCAGGCTTCTTCTTGGTGTGCTTCTGTGAGCATTGAAGGAAGCCTAGGAACACGAGTCTAGCCATTGATCATGGCACCGAAAAGGCCTCCAGAGGAGGAAGTTCCGGGTTCTCCTTTACGGGGCGTTATGAAAGTTTTGTGTGTCCCCTTGGGTCATGGCCTTCTTAAGCTAGCCGGTTACTTGGTGTTTCTCCTCAGGTCAGGTTGAGGGCCAGAGTCGTCAGTGAGAGGGTGGGAACCTGAGATGCGAGGACATGAACGTTTGGGCCACAGCCTGGCAGTTGGTGAGGGTGATGTCACGTCCCAGAGCACCAACTCTGGTCATCGTGGTGGTTCCCGTCTCCTCTGAGTCTGTGGTGCTGGCCAAAATGACACGGTCACTTGTCCCAGATCCTCTGAAGACAGCAGGACACAAAGGTTCTGGGTGCGGCCCACACACCCATCCTGTCAAATGTGTCTGGTGTGTCCCATGAGGACAGAGGTCATGTCTCCTGGACCTGGGTCCTCCGTGGGGAGCACATCTCCTGCATAGGATGAGGAGAGGTTCTGGCCCAGAGACCTTGAATTGAAAAATCGATCGAGGCATCTTAGTCGAGTGGGAGCCACAGCTCCCACTGGTAGTGATATGGGGTCAGTCATCAGCTGAGGAAGTCTTATTTATTATATTCAAAAACTTTGTGAAGTCAAGTTCAGATAAAAAAAAATCAGGTAAAGTCTTCATAGGTGCCTGTGTCATGTCATAATTCTTCACAGGAGGGCATGACCATGATTGAGCTCATTAAGGTGAGTGGGTCCTTGTCCACTGAATCCGTGGCTTGTGGTCCTGGCTCTCTTCCTCCTAGCAAAATCCTGGGTTTTGTAAAGAAAGAGTGTGTCCTACACACCCTTGAACTTATGCAGGAAGCAGAAAGCTGGTGATCAGGGACCTGGCAGGGCACACAACCACCACATGGTATTATAGTGTGTGGAACCGTACCAAAGCAGTCAGGAGTCAGGAGTCAGGAGGTCAGGAGGTCAGGATGTCAGGAGGTCAGGAGGTCAGGAGGTCAGTAACTAAGGAGGTCAGGAGCTAAAGAGGACAGGAGGTCAGGTGGTCAGGAGGCCTGAAGCAATGTCAAAGTGTTGTTCCTGACATGGACACAGACTATTTTGCGGGTGTGGCCATCACACCCCTCTTTCCAAGCTGTGTCTCTGTTCTTTGACATTCCTGTTTGTGGTCCAGATTCCTTGAAAGCCTTGGTGGTACTGCTTGGAACTTTTTTTCTTTCTTTTTTTTTTTTTTTTTTTTTTTTGGTGGTTGTGTATGTCAATGAATTGTTTCTTGTGTTGGGACAACCAAGGATACAACCCACTCACCGGAATTGAGCCATATGGAGCTTCTGTATCAACTCCTTATTGATCTCAGTCTATGGTGTTGGTGCAGATCTCCCTCACCTGTGGAGATTCTATCTTGTCTTGGTGATCTTGGCATGGCCCGTGTCAGACATGGGGTCATCGCGTGGTCACCAAGTTCAGTTGGCATGAAGATAATGCCTGGCTGCAGAACAGGTCCTAGCTTTTTGGATGAGCATTTTGTGTGATCCTTAAAGCGAGGTTTGGTCCCTTTAGGGCCTGGCTCCTTTTTTGGTCGAATTCTTGTCCTGGGGTGCACAGAGAGGGGTGTGGCCCACACACCCTTGAAGATTCTATGAGCCCAGGCTACTTGCCTTTGAAGGAGCTGCGTTTGTCTTTAAGGTCTGTGGATGGCCTTGCGACTGGGTCAATCATCAGGTCATCATCAAGATCTGAATGTGGAGAAGGAATCGGTCCAGATGTCATGGACTGAGAAGAGGACCAAATTTTGGTTAGTTCCACGACTTTTAGAGAACAGGCTGTTTGTTTCCTGCGTTAGAGCTGAGAAGTGTTCATTCCTAAAGAAATGGGTTTAAGATCAGTATAGGTGAAGATAATGTCTTGTGTCAGACAGGCACATTATAACACCGATTTTGGCATGGTTTGTCCATTTTGAGGGGACATTTCCTTGCACCCGAGGCCCGTCAGGGCCATGGTTCACCCTGGTCGCTCGTTTTGCGCATGTGGTTTGCGTCTAATGAAGTATGTGTGTGGGATCCAACAAGTATCATTCAGGCTGTCGGCTTATGTTAGGTGTCAGTCAGGTGGTATTGTACTGGAAAGCGAGATCATGCATTAACATGGTGCTCTGATGGTTTGTACGGTTGCCAAAGAATTGAAATTAAGGCCTTGGGTCACAGTGCCTCATGTTACAAATCTGTCCACGATGTTGATGTTGATTCAGTTTAGTTTTGGTCCGGCAACTCATCTTTGTTTGTGTGCAAGACTCAATGGGTGAGGTTGAGTCTGGGCTAACGGTACAATAGCATTTTGGCATGGACTCCCCGAGAGTCAGGGATAGCCCAGGCACGGCACTCTTCCTGGTTCCATCTGGACGCGTTTCCGGTCTCCTTTTCGCCCCTGGCATCTTCTGTATGGGGAGTCAGCCAAGTCCCAGGGCTGATTTTGTGACGTTCCCAGGATATTTCTGGTTCTGATGTACCCTGTGCACACCCCTTTTTGATTCTGTTGTCCTGGCCATCTATCATTGTCTCTATTTTTGAACATGTCTTGGTGGGCTGGGCCCATGCTTGTTGAGTGTCAGCGCTAGGCCCAGGCCCGCCCCTCTCCAGGCTTCTTCTTGGTGTGCTTCTGTGAGCATTGAAGGAAGCCTAGGAACACGAGTCTAGCCATTGATCATGGCACCGAAAAGGCCTCCAGAGGAGGAAGTTCCGGGTTCTCCTTTACGGGGCGTTATGAAAGTTTTGTGTGTCCCCTTGGGTCATGGCCTTCTTAAGCTAGCCGGTTACTTGGTGTTTCTCCTCAGGTCAGGTTGAGGGCCAGAGTCGTCAGTGAGAGGGTGGGAACCTGAGATGCGAGGACATGAACGTTTGGGCCACAGCCTGGCAGTTGGTGAGGGTGATGTCACGTCCCAGAGCACCAACTCTGGTCATCGTGGTGGTTCCCGTCTCCTCTGAGTCTGTGGTGCTGGCCAAAATGACACGGTCACTTGTCCCAGATCCTCTGAAGACAGCAGGACACAAAGGTTCTGGGTGCGGCCCACACACCCATCCTGTCAAATGTGTCTGGTGTGTCCCATGAGGACAGAGGTCATGTCTCCTGGACCTGGGTCCTCCGTGGGGAGCACATCTCCTGCATAGGATGAGGAGAGGTTCTGGCCCAGAGACCTTGAATTGAAAAATCGATCGAGGCATCTTAGTCGAGTGGGAGCCACAGCTCCCACTGGTAGTGATATGGGGTCAGTCATCAGCTGAGGAAGTCTTATTTATTATATTCAAAAACTTTGTGAAGTCAAGTTCAGATAAAAAAAAATCAGGTAAAGTCTTCATAGGTGCCTGTGTCATGTCATAATTCTTCACAGGAGGGCATGACCATGATTGAGCTCATTAAGGTGAGTGGGTCCTTGTCCACTGAATCCGTGGCTTGTGGTCCTGGCTCTCTTCCTCCTAGCAAAATCCTGGGTTTTGTAAAGAAAGAGTGTGTCCTACACACCCTTGAACTTATGCAGGAAGCAGAAAGCTGGTGATCAGGGACCTGGCAGGGCACACAACCACCACATGGTATTATAGTGTGTGGAACCGTACCAAAGCAGTCAGGAGTCAGGAGTCAGGAGGTCAGAAGGTCAGGAGGTCAGGTGGTCAGGAGGTCAGGAACTAAGGAGGTCAGGAGCTAAAGAGGACAGGAGGTCAGGTGGTCAGGAGGCCTGAAGCAATGTCAAAGTGTTGTTCCTGACATGGACACAGACTATTTTGCGGGTGTGGCCATCACACTCCTCTTTCCAAGCTGTGTCTCTGTTCTTTGACATTCCTGTTTGTGGTCCAGATTCCTTGAAAGCCTTGGTGGTACTGCTTGAAACGTTATTTCTTTCTTTTTTTTTTTTTTTTTTTTTGGTGGTTGTGTATGTCAATGAATTGTTTCTTGTGTTGGGACAACCAAGGATACAACCCACTCACCGGAATTGAGCCATATGGAGCTTCCGTATAAACTCCTTATTGATCTCAGTCTATGGTGTTGGTGCAGATCTCCCTCACCTTTGGAGATTCTATCTTGTCTTGGTGATCTTGGCATGGCCCGTGTCAGACATGGGGTCATCGCGTGGTCACCAAGTTCAGTTGGCATGGAGATAATGCCTGGCTGCAGAACAGGTCCTAGCTTTTTGGATGAGCATTTTGTGTGATCCTTAAAGCGAGGTTTGTTCCCTTTAGGGCCTGGCTCCTTTTTTGGTCGAATTCTTGTCCTGGGGTGCACAGAGAGGGGTGTGGCCCACACACCCTTGAAGATTCTATGAGCCCAGGCTACTTGCCTTTGAAGGAGCTGCGTTTGTCTTTAAGGTCTGTGGATGGCCTTGCGACTGGGTCAATCATCAGGTCATCATCAAGATCTGAATGTGGAGAAGGAATCGGTCCAGATGTCATGGACTGAGAAGAGGACCAAATTTTGGTTAGTCCACGACTTTTAGAGAACAGGCTGTTTGTTTCCTGCGTTAGAGCTGAGAAGTGTTCATTCCTAAAGAAATGGGTTTAAGATCAGTATAGGTGAAGATAATGTCTTGTGTCAGACAGGCACATTATAACACCGATTTTGGCATGGTTTGTCCATTTTGAGGGGACATTTCCTTGCACCCGAGGCCCGTCAGGGCCATGGTTCACCCTGGTCGCTCGTTTTGCGCATGTGGTTTGCGTCTAATGAAGTATGTGTGTGGGATCCAACAAGTATCATTCAGGCTGTCGGCTTATGTTAGGTGTCAGTCAGGTGGTATTGTACTGGAAAGCGAGATCATGCATTAACATGGTGCTCTGATGGTTTGTACGGTTGCCAAAGAATTGAAATTAAGGCCATGGGTCACAGTGCCTCATGTTACAAATCTGTCCACGATGTTGATGTTGATTCAGTTTAGTTTTGGTCCGGCAACTCATCTTTGTTTGTGTGCAAGACTCAATGGGTGAGGTTGAGTCTGGGCTAACGGTACAATAGCATTTTGGCATGGACTCCCCGAGAGTCAGGGATAGCCCAGGCACGGCACTCTTCCTGGTTCCATCTGGACGCGTTTCCGGTCTCCTTTTCGCCCCTGGCATCTTCTGTATGGGGAGTCAGCCAAGTCCCAGGGCTGATTTTGTGACGTTCCCAGGATATTTCTGGTTCTGATGTACCCTGTGCACACCCCTTTTTGATTCTGTTGTCCTGGCCATCTATCATTGTCTCTATTTTTGAACATGTCTTGGTGGGCTGGGCCCATGCTTGTTGAGTGTCAGCGCTAGTCCCAGGCCCGCCCCTCTCCAGGCTTCTTCTTGGTGTGCTTCTGTGAGCATTGAAGGAAGCCTAGGAACACGAGTCTAGCCATTGATCATGGCACCGAAAAGGCCTCCAGAGGAGGAAGTTCCGGGTTCTCCTTTACAGGGCGTTATGAAAGTTTTGTGTGTCCCCTTGGGTCATGGCCTTCTTAAGCTAGCCGGTTACTTGGTGTTTCTCCTCAGGTCAGGTTGAGGGCCAGAGTCGTCAGTGAGAGGGTGGGAACCTGAGATGCGAGGACATGAACGTTTGGGCCACAGCCTGGCAGTTGGTGAGGGTGATGTCACGTCCCAGAGCACCAACTCTGGTCATCGTGGTGGTTCCCGTCTCCTCTGAGTCTGTGGTGCTGGCCAAAATGACACGGTCACTTGTCCCAGATCCTCTGAAGACAGCAGGACACAAAGGTTCTGGGTGCGGCCCACACACCCATCCTGTCAAATGTGTCTGGTGTGTCCCATGAGGTCAGAGGTCATGTCTCCTGGACCTGGGTCCTCCGTGGGGAGCACATCTCCTGCATAGGATGAGGAGAGGTTCTGGCCCAGAGACCTTGAATTGAAAAATCGATCGAGGCATCTTAGTCGAGTGGGAGCCACAGCTCCCACTGGTAGTGATATGGGGTCAGTCATCAGCTGAGGAAGTCTTATTTATTATATTCAAAAACTTTGTGAAGTCAAGTTCAGATAAAAAAAAATCAGGTAAAGTCTTCATAGGTGCCTGTGTCATGTCATAATTCTTCACAGGAGGGCACGACCATGATTGAGCTCATTAAGGTGAGTGGGTCCTTGTCCACTGAATCCGTGGCTTGTGGTCCTCTCTCTCTTCCTCCTAGGAAAATCCTGGGTTTTGTAAAGAAAGAGTGTGTCCTACACACCCTTGAACTTATGCAGGAAGCAGAAAGCTGGTGATCAGGGACCTGGCAGGGCACACAACCACCACATGGTATTATAGTGTGTGGAACCGTACCAAAGCAGTCAGGAGTCAGGAGTCAGGAGGTCAGAAGGTCAGGAGGTCAGGTGGTCAGGAGGTCAGGAACTAAGGAGGTCAGGAGCTAAAGAGGACAGGAGGTCAGGTGGTCAGGAGGCCTGAAGCAATGTCAAAGTGTTGTTCCTGACATGGACACAGACTATTTTGCGGGTGTGGCCATCACACTCCTCTTTCCAAGCTGTGTCCCTGTTCTTTGACATTCCTGTTTGTGGTCCAGATTCCTTGAAAGCCTTGGTGGTACTGCTTGAAACGTTATTTCTTTCTTTTTTTTTTTTTTTTTTTTTGGTGGTTGTGTATGTCAATGAATTGTTTCCTGTGTTGGGACAACCAAGGATACAACCCACTCACCGGAATTGAGCCATATGGAGCTTCCGTATAAACTCCTTATTGATCTCAGTCTATGGTGTTGGTGCAGATCTCCCTCACCTTTGGAGATTCTATCTTGTCTTGGTGATCTTGGCATGGCCCGTGTCAGACATGGTGTCATCGCGTGGTCACCAAGTTCAGTTGGCATGGAGATAATGCCTGGCTGCAGAACAGGTCCTAGCTTTTTGGATGAGCATTTTGTGTGATCCTTAAAGCGAGGTTTGGTCCCTTTAGGGCCTGGCTCCTTTTTTGGTCGAATTCTTGTCCTGGGGTGCACAGAGAGGGGTGTGGCCCACACACCCTTGAAGATTCTATGAGCCCAGGCTACTTGCCTTTGAAGGAGCTGCGTTTGTCTTTAAGGTCTGTGGATGGCCTTGCGACTGGGTCAATCATCAGGTCATCATCAAGATCTGAATGTGGAGAAGGAATCGGTCCAGATGTCATGGACTGAGAAGAGGACCAAATTTTGGTTAGTCCATGACTTTTAGAGAACAGGCTGTTTGTTTCCTGCGTTAGAGCTGAGAAGTGTTCATTCCTAAAGAAATGTGTTTAAGATCAGTATAGGTGAAAATAAGGTCTTGTGTCAGACAGCTACAGTGCACAGAATGATTGCGTTTTTGGTATGGTTGTCCATTTGTATTGGACTTTTCCGTGAGCCAGAAGTCCTCCAGGGCTATATTTAATCATGGTTTACATATGTTTAGTAGTTGTTTCTTATTTGTTAACACATGTGCGTGAATCACTTGCTATTATTAAGGATGTTAGGTTATGTTATCACTCTTTTTTTATATATTGTAGTTGGCATAAGTCTTGGGTTACCCTGGTCATATTTCTGAATTGATGTTTTGTTGTTTGCCATTGCACCTAAAATAATATTTTGGATTAGCCTTCTTGAGTGTTCAAAGGCTATATAGAGTGTCTATTCAGTTTGGCATTAAACTGGGCACTCTTCTTTTTTCTTTTCAGGATTTATTTGGTAACGATGAATCTGATGTAATTGTATTAATGTTTGGCTGTCCGCAGCCTCTTTAGTGTAAGAGTTAGGCAGAGGCCCAAATCTGTTGTTCCTTGGTCCTTTGTTTTTGCAATATGAGGGTGAGGCCTTGGCCTACATCTCATCTTCATGGGTGCTAAGTCACTTCAGTGTTTGGATTGACAAACACCACTTCTTCATTGGGTCAAGTTCTCATCAGCTTAAGTGCTTAGATTAAGCTCACATCTCCAATTTCCTCATAATATCGGTTATGGCCAGACCTGTATTTCTTCATATTTCTGTCCAAAGCCTATTAAGGATATAGGTTTGTTTCAGGTCCACATCTCCTCTTCAATGGGCCAAGACCTCTTCAGAGTAAGTGTGAGCTCCAAGCTGAGATCTTGTCTTCATTGGCCCCTTGTCTTTTCAGGGGAATCTGTAGATGCTCGCGAACATATCTTCTTTTTTGTGGTATGGGCCTCTACTGGGTTAAGATATCTTTTTTCTCAGGGCCCAGGCTTGTTCAGTTTTACTAATTGTCCCATCCCCACGTCTCTGCTTTTTTGAGCTGGGCTTCTTTAGGTTAAGTCTTAGGCCCAGCCCCATATACATCCTTAATTTGGGCTCAGATATCTTCAAGGTAAGAGTTAGAGCTAGAATCATATCTTTCCTTTTTTGGGCTCTGACCTGTAAAGTGTAAGGGTTGGGCCCAGGCCCACACCTCTTCTTCATTGGGCCCAGGCATCTTAGACCCAGCCCTCCATATCTTATCATTGGGCCCAGGCCTCTGCAGGGTAAGGGTTAGGCCCAGGCCCACATCTCTTCTTCACTGGGCCAGGCCTCTGCAGGGTAAGAGTTAGGGCCAGGCCCATATCTCTTCATTGGGCCTAGGCTTCTTTCAGGGTTAGGGTTATGCCCAAGGCCACAAGATTTATGATTGGGCCTAGGCAACTTCAGCATAAATGTTAGGCCTAGGTTACATCTCTTTATCATTGGGCCCAGGCATCTTCTGGGTGAGGTTTATACCCAGCCCTCCATGTCTTATCATTGGGCCCAGGCCTCTTCAGCACAAGTATTAGGCCCAGGCCCATATCTTTCTTTTATTTGGGCTCAGGCTTCTTTATGGTAAGAGTTTGTCTCAAGCAAACATCTCCGCTTTTTTGGGCCAAGGCTATTAAGAGTAACTGTTAGGCCCAGGCCCACAAATCCCCTTTATTCAATTGTAGGACTATACATGGTAATGTTTTGACTCGGGCCTGTATCTCTTCTTCACTGGGCCAGGCCTCTGCAGGGTAAGGGTTAGGCCCAGGGTCACATCTCTTCTTCACTGGGCCAGGCCTCTTCAGGGGAAGGGTTAGGCTCAGGCCCACAGGATTTATCACTGGGCGCGACTTCTTCAACGTAAGTGTTAGGCCCAAGGCCACATGTCTTCATCAGGCCCAGCCATCTTGAGAGTAAAGGAAGGCCTACCTGCCTTATCCTTGGGACCAGGCCTGTTTGGCAAGGTGTTATGCAGAGGCCCACATATCTCCTTTATTCGGGCCCAGGCCTATTCATGGTAAGGTTTTGGCCTAGACTCAAATCTTTTGTTCATTGGGCCCAAACTTCTTCAGGGTACAGTTTAGGCTTAGGCACACAGGACTTATCACTGGGCCCAGGCCACTTCTGCACAAGTATTAGTCCCAGGTCCACATCTCTTCCTCATTGGGCCCAGGCCTCTTCAGGGTAAGGGTTAGGTCCAGACTCACATGAAATCTTTGTGCCTGGGTCTAACCCTTACACTAAAGAAGCCTCAGCCCAATGCAAAGTGATGTGGACATGTGCCAAAACCTTACCATGAATAGGCCTGGGCCTGAATAGAGGAGAGATGTGGGCTTGGGCATAAGACTTATCCTGAAGAATTTTGGGCCCAGTAAAGAAGAGGTGTGGGCCAGCACCAGAATCTTACCATGAAGAGGCCTGAGCCTATATAAAGGAAAAATGTGGCCTGGAGATAGCACCTATGCTGAAGAGGCCTGGGCCCAAGGATAAGACCTATAGACCTGGACTAACCTTTACCCCGAAGATGCTTGGGCCCAATGAAGTAGAGCTGTGGGCCTGAGCCTAACACTTATCCTTGAGAGGTCTGGGAAGAATGTGGAAGAAAGGTGGGCATGGGACATCCCCTTACCATGGAGAGATCACAGGGTGTAAAGAAGAGATTTTGGCTGGACCAAACCTTACATAATCTCCCCCTGAGAATGGTGAATCTTAAGGATCAGTGATTGATCCCTGTCCACACACGTCTTCATCATTTGGGCTGGGACTTTTCTAGGGTCAGGGTGTAGCCCTTTCCCACTTCTCTTTTTCCTGGGACTCTTCGGTCAGGGATTGGCCTAGACCTTATTTCTTTTAGTTTGGGCATGGGTTACTTAATTATTAGGATTGTCTCAGTACCACCTTGCTTTTTGCATTGTGCAGACTCGAGTTCTGGTTCAGGCTCACTCTTTTTCTGGAACTGCCCAGGAGCTCAATCATTTGGTCCTCCAGGATATGCCTCCAATCTTGTCAGTTTGTGTCTGGCCATTCTCAGGCTACACCTACCAGATTCTTTACAGTTGGTCTAGTGGATCATTTTGAGTTCTTATAGGTCAAGAGACATTTTTCCATTAATGTTCATCTCTGGTCATAATTTCTGAAAAAAAGAAGAAACATCAAAACAATAGACACTTGGTTATAGAGGGAAATATTGGTATTCTTTATGGCATGTCATTGACCTGTTCTCAGGGAAACATGCACAGATACAGGAATCTATTCTCCACCATCAAGATGATCAAAATTATACATTCTACAAATAGAAAGTTGAGGGCTGGAGAGATGGCTCAGCTGTTAAAGGCTAGGCTCACAACAAAAAACAAATAGAAGGTTGAAATGTATAGTGAAAAGAGAGAGTTAAGTTAGCCCTTCTTATTAAATACAGTGAATTTTGGGCTGATATGTATGGGAAGTACCTCAAAGCTCCCTTTATGACCAT
Source organism: Phodopus roborovskii (assembly GCF_943737965.1). NCBI lineage: Eukaryota > Metazoa > Chordata > Mammalia > Rodentia > Cricetidae > Phodopus > Phodopus roborovskii. The sequence continues at coordinate 25,225,474 of NW_026126571.1, read as the reverse complement.
TTCTTGGGAATAGGCTCACATCCAGTCCTCCTTCTCCTCTAAGGAGCTTCATCCCTGGGATGAACAAGTCCATTGTGGATGAGTTATATTCAATCCCAATGTGCAAAGTGTAATTCTTGGTCTATCATTTCTGATGCTTGGGTTGTCAGCAAGTGTGTATTGTATAGATCTTTGAATTGTAGTGTGCCATATGCTGGGTACCAAGCTGATAAATTTGGCCTGCAAACTGTCCCCTTACCACCATTAAATACAGCTTGATGTAGGATTGCCCAGAGGTCAGGATGTCATGAAGTTCCCCAAATTGGCCCTGCCATGGGAATCATTGACTTCTGAGAATATCACTCACTGGAGAACAGTATAACAATAGAGCTTCCCCCATTGGAATTTCTAGCCAGGAGTCCTTAGTGGATTGGTGCTGGCTCTGTCTCAGGTTCTGACAAATTTTCTCATAAATACGTGTGGGTATTAGTAGAAGTAAACAACCAACGAAGTATACTCCCACATGGACATGCATGTATGGATTCACCAATAGATACAGTAACACAAGTTTCAGTAATAACAGTACAAGTGTGAAAGGTTGATGTTCAGAGAGTGTGACATCATTGTCTGGCTGAGTAGAGATGGACCTATGAGCTAAGTTCAGGCAAGCTCATGTCTTGAGAAGGCCAAGAGAATTTCCCAGTGAAGCATTTCCTACCTTCCTTGTGTTGCATGTGCCCGCTGAGGCATTGCCCCAGGTTGGTGCTGTGAGTTATCTTACCCATCTGTATGTGCTAACCTTGAGTCTTAGACCAGGTAATCTCTTGACCTTTGCTTCCCACTGTGTTCCTTCTGACCTGTGTATATTGTCCTGTCCTGGATATTTTATGTGGTATGTCACTCTGCATACATGCTTGTATTCACTGCACTTCTGAGTTCTTACCAAGATCCCTGTATTTTTGAACATGATCACCTACAGAACCGTATTGAGCCCCACTCACCATTATTCAGGTTTTTACTTCTATAGCTGCTTGCATGCTATATGCACAGTGTGTGTATACACACACACACACACACACACACACACACATATATATATATATATTTATACATATACATATAATGCATGGTATGGTATGTAACATACTATTAAAACTTAAATGTGGATAATGTACAGTATTAGGAAGATGGCTTTAGTTCTGTTTCATATTGTGTCCCTAATTTCAGTCATAGTGGGCACAACCCATAGATAGAAAAGGGAAGGTTAATGATGTGAAGAATCAAAGCCCATTCAGAACTCATACTAGGAGTCTGCAGATTCCTGTCTGCCCTGGACAGCATGGGCTGCCATATCTGACAGTTGGCCAGGGCTTAGTGTAGAACAACAGGCTCCATCCTTCACCGGTCTGTGTTACAGTTTGTGTGGTCATTTCTTGTCCTCATTCTCTGGTGATTGTGTCATCTCCCTAAGTCCTTGTTTGGCAAATGCCTCGGCATACATCACAATAATACTTACTGAAATTATTTCTACTGCTATAGCACATGCCTATCAAGGGCACCTCAAAGACAGCATTTATCATCCATCCCCCACTTCCCAGAATTAACACACTGAGGTTTAAGTAGGCTTTCATTCCAGGTATCCTACATTTATGTCTCCCTCCCTATAGCCCAAACTTCACTGTATACCTGTAATCCTTCTGAAATCCAGTCCACCCCCATTCTTCAAATGGGTCCTGTCCCATCAACACTACAGCCTTTACCATAGCGATGAGCTATTTGTGAGGTAACAGAGGCTTGACCACACCTCTGCCCAACTTCTTCCTCTATATCTTGAGTGTAGCATGAGGAACAACCATGGCTTCCCACACTGTGCTGAGCAAGCACTCTGTCCCAGCAAAGTAGAAGGTTGTCCATGTGGTGATGCCATTGTATCAACAAAACCTGAACATAAAATGACCCTGTCTCATATAACAATGTGTATATTGGTAGGGAAGATAGATGAAAGCATTCCATGTCCCCTATAAGTACTTTCATACTTATGAACCTTCAGACAGGAGCGCACACATGATCATACATACAATGTGAAAACATGTAAATAAGTACAGAATTAGAAGGTAGGGTTTCCATGGTGTTTCCTCTGATAGTGACATTAATGCTTGTTCTCGCATTGTGTCAGCGATCTGAGTACAAACAAAATCTTTGTTACTGAGGGCACAAGAGTCCTCGGGAAGAAGGCATCAGTTTCCTTGCTTTTGTCACTACCTTTCCACGACAAGCTATGCATGTTTCTCCAATGTAGGGATGCAAAGAGCAGTGGCTCATCCTCCTTACCTAGATGGAAGCTGGAGTCCTGGTCCAGAGATGCCGGTGCAGCTTCCTACAGGGCCCCACTCCCTGATGAGTACAGGGGTTGATCTTCCTGTGTCTTGATGGGCCAGTCCAACTGGTCTGAGACATCTGATTCCTACTCCTTGTTCTTCTTAGGATGAACTGTCCTCAGGCAGGGACATTCAGGTCCCTCACCTTTAGTCTTCCCATATAAGGTCCCAGTAAAGAAGTGCCTCAAACTGAATGAGTCACTCATGGGACGAATTTCAGATAGATGTCCATCCCAGAGAACAACCCAGACACATGTGCCTGCTTTGAATCCCAGCCCTCCTTAGTGGCAAAGAACACTGCTGTTTCTAGGACAGGGATTTCCCTGTGATGTCACAGAGGCCTCACCTCATTTCATTCTCAGAATCAAAATTATTTCCCATTTTGGTCCATTCTTATTCTCTCCCTAAATGTGTCAAGCTACTTGGGAACATTTAGTTTTGGGGAAGTAGCTGGAAGTGTTTCACATGACACCTCTATGGGAATCACATATATGTCAGGTTTCAGCCCTCAAATATTTCTGAAGTACTTTGTCCTTGAGAGAAGGACACAGCTGACTTCTTCATCTCAAATGTCTGAACTTACACTCTTCTTCATCGTCTCTGACTCTCCATAGACATCATGGTTTATTGCTGGCACTCACCCGGGAGGTACCACCTTCTACCTCTTCAAATGTAACCATACCTTGTTTCTGACCTTACCCACACTACACCAATAATATGTTAGCTTGAAATGTGCTGTGGGTTATTAGCTGAGGTTCTGCCTCAGTGATCACTAGTTCTATAGGGAACCTACCAAAGTATGTAAATAAATGTAGAATAAACATAGACATGTCTCACAACAGAACACACTGCAGGCAGAGCACAGCTTGAGGTGCAGAAAACCATGGAGTCCCGTGCTTTTATTTGTCTCATCCTTAGCGAACCTTATACCAGAAAAACTGTGTTTGTAAATGATCATGCTATCCAGATATGTTTCAAGACACTGTCCTCATGTCCTTGCGGGTTATGCAGTATTGGTAACTGGTTCTGTTAGCCCTTCTCTGACTAAGGACTCTGTCAAGTCCATGCCTCTCCTGTGCTGGAGCTATAGTCTCTCACCAACCAGGTTTCCAGTGTTTCTCAAGGAGGGATAGTGAATGGAAAACATGACTGACTCCCAACGCTGGAGAATGCTGGGCTTTCATGACCATGGGGCCACTGTGTATTCTCTGCAGGGATTCAGAATGTTGTGAACTTCAATGGATAATCACAAAAAGCTTTAAAGATTTGGCTGAATTTGTCTGGCTCTGTCCTTGCCGACAGAATGTCTAGCTTCTGGCAGGAGGATGTTTTAAGGGAGTCCCACTGTGTGTTTACATTCAGACCGCCTCCCATGTAACTTGACTCATGAACGTGAGGACCCTGTGGGTGTCATTTAGTGATGGCGGGAAGTCAGAGTGCTTGATGGAAGGACAGGCTATTATAACAGATGAAGGAGTGGCCACTGTTGGGTTTTGAGTTTTGCCACATTGCTCTCTTCTGCAATGGTTACCATGGCTGCAGCTGATCATCTGAGATGGAACTTATTTGGGCACAGAGAGACTTGTGTCATTCATTATTGTGAGAAGTTGTCCCCTGTATTCAGGTTATCACCCTCCTTTCTGGGTGAAAGGACAAATTCAGGCCAAACCTTGGCTAAATCTTGGAATGAGAACTTGAAAGTAGAATATACATTTCAAGTCACCTGAAGTACCAAGAAAAGGTACACTGGTGTGCACAGTGTATGTTGAAACTCACACTTAGGTGTGGTTTGGGTTAAATGACTTCCATAATGAAATTTGTGTCACTCTCTCCTCGGCCTAATCTCTCTCGTGAGCTGTGGCTTCTTGTCGTTGACAATAGAACAGTGTGAGCCATTTTTGTACTCTGGTTCCTGGTGGGATTCTGATGTCCCCCTACCATTTCCCATCTTGTAAAGAACCCAGATTTCACCCTGTGCATCCACATTAAATCTGACATGTGTTTATCATAATGATAAATGAGTGATATCACTATAACGCACAATATAAGTCACAGGTTACTGCTACTCATATATAGTAATTGCTGAAATCTAGCACTACATCTAAATTTGAAACTGGGAGTTGAGAGGGCTGAGGGGTTTCCCACTGCACGGCCGTTCCATGTCTTTCCTATTCATCTACGGACAGACACTTGGTGGTACCATTTCTTGGCTATTGTGCCTGGCACTGCAGTGACCATCTGATCAAATGTCTGATACACTGGCCCTTTGTCCTTTGGATCTGTACCCAGGAGTGTGATTGCTTGAGGTCATGGTGGCCATGACTTAATAATAGGATATTTATTTGAATACTTTGGTTTTTACTATTTATCAGTGAAAATTAATTCAACTTTAAAAAATACTGTAAATCTGGCCATGACCACCAACACTGGGTACAGGAGCTTACTAGCCCCGTGTATGTACCTACTATTATTGTGCTAAATGGACTCGGTGTGAACATGTCTCTATATTCCTGTTTACCCTCATAAATTAGTGCAGATGTCTGACACTGTAAGTTTCTTTGTGCCGTGTAGGGTGTTTAACAAAGAGAATCACAAATTTCCAGAATGCAGAGAGTAAGTCCCAGTGGCGTGATCAGTTACTAATGGCACATTGTACTGGCTTCCTTCCCCTTGATCTGGGACAGAGTGAAAGAAGAGCAGACACATTGTAAGAGCCAGAGGACGTAGAGGACCAGAGGGAGACAGCATCTACTGGACATCACCAGACTGCTGTATTCATGAACTCACAGCCTGTGTGGCTGCCTCTATGAGACCTGTATGAGATCCAGCCTGTCAACATTCCCACATAGAGAGCCAAGGGTCCCAAGAACCGTGATCACTAACTGAAGATCTGTGGGGAATTGATGGTTTCTGCTGACGGAGTCAGTTTTCTATAAGGGTGGGTCTCCTATTCAATTTCCTGCACTCCTGTGGGTGGACCCACACCCCACAGTATGTGTACAGCTCCAATCAAAGTCAATTTTATTTTATTTTGAGAAGAAACGAAGCTGGCAGGGAGATAGCTGATGTCTGGAAGGAGTGAGGGGGCAATTATGCAGTAAATATGACCAGAATACATTGTATGGCATCCAAAGGAATTAATAAAATGTTTTAAAAATCAACATAATTGAACCAAACATTGAAGAGACACGCGGAGATTCCTTACTGCTGATGAGTGTAACAAACTTGCCCGTGGCTATTTCCACATCCACAGGCTTTAGGTGTGAATGCAGCCTAATACTCAGAGGCTGACAAGCCACTAGGACATGGTTTGGATCAGCTGGTAGATCACAGCTAGTCCATCTATGGCCCAGTGTCCAGGAATCCTCCCTCCACATCACTTTTCTTTCCATCCCCAGTTGCTCTTCTGCTCATTCCAGGCCAGGATCCAGGACCAGCTCTGAAGTTTGAGCAATTGCGAGCAAGCAGTCAGTGCTCATGCTGTTAAGGTTAACTTGTTTGTTCTTTTAACACAAGTTTGTCAATATGGACCTCCCCACTGGATTGTGGGGTTCTCATCTTGTTAGGGGCCTTGTGGGTCATGGGTTTACCACCTGGGCAGACCTGGGCCTTCTATGGAATTTGAGAACTCTGGTCCTTCATTTGGGCCACATTCACTTCTCAGACACAAATCCATCAAACTTGATTAATACAATCAGCTTGATTCTTATTCCCCCAGCAATTTTTCCTTATCATTGGGGACTTGGCAAGTCTACCGAAACCTCTGTGTGCTGATGGTCAACCTTGGTGTCCGTACACACAAGAGTTTCCCTGAGATCACTTTTTGGGGAGGATTCTAATACCAGCTCTGGCATTTTCATGTATTCCTGGGGTGATGTGAGACAAAAACCAGGCAAATTAGACGAGGCATGGAGTTTGTTGTATGTAGCCCTTCAGTTTTGCTCCCTGTATTGTGTGAGGCGGCACTGGTTGTTAGCTCCCTTCAGATATGGAGTTTGAGGAAGCCAATCTTTGTCCCCCGTCTAGAAAGATGCATAACGTTCTGTTACAATGTGAGCTTTGCTGGGGACAATAACCAGGCAGAAGAGCAGAAGCTGTTACTTTTGTTCCTAAGACAATGTGCTCTATTTGAAAACATGTTATGATCTCATATCTCCAGAGATGATTAACTGGGTTCTTTGGGGGTATTTACATTCTGAGGATGTCACCCTCATGAACAGGATAAGTGTTCTGATAAAATAGCACCCCAGGAAGGTTCTCTTCATGAGCCAGGAAGCAGTCCTGAGCAGACAGGAAAACTGTGAGGATCTTGAACTTGGACTAATTAGCCTTCAGATCTGAGGAAACATGTTCTGTTTTAGCTTCTTTGTCAAAAATCAGGTGTTTGTAGGTATGTGGGTTAATATCAGGATTTCTATTCGATTCCATTGGTCTTCCTATCTATTTTCGTGCCAATACCAAGCTGTTTTCAGGACTATAGCTCTTCAATAGAGCTTGAAGTCAGGGATGGTGATGCCTCCTGAAGTTCCTTTATTGTACAGGGTTGTTTTGGATATCCTGGGTCTTTTGTTTTTCCATATAAAGTTGAGTCTTGTTCTTTCAAGGTCTGTGATTTTGATGGGGATTGCATTGAATCTGTAGATTGCTTTTGGCAAGATTGCCATTTTTACTATGTAGATCCTACCTATCCAAAAGCATGGGAGATCTTTCCATTTTCTGGTATTTTCTTTAATTTCTTTCTTTAAAGACTCAAAGCTCTTATTATATAGGTCTTTCACTTGTTTGTGGCTATTGTAAAGGGTGATGTTTTTCTGATTTCCTCCTCAGCCCTTTTATTGTCTGTATGTAGTAGAGCTACTGATCTTTTTTTTTTTTTTTTTTTAGTTAAACTTGTATCCTGCCACTTTGCTGAAGGTGTTTATGAGCTGTAGGAGTTCCCTGGTAGAGAGTCTGACTTCTTCCTTTCCAATTTGTATCCCTTTGATCCCCTTTCGTTTTCTTATTGCTCTAGCTAATACTTCCAGTACAATATTGAAGAGATAAGGAGAGAGTTTGCAGCCTTGTCTTTTTCCTGATTTTAGAGGAATCACATTACATTGAGTTTCTCTCCATTTAGTTTGATGTTGGCTGTTGGTTTGCTGTATATTGCTTTTATTATGTTTAGGTATGTTCCTGTAATCCCTGATCTCTTCAAGACCTTTATCATGAAGGGTTGGATTTTGTCAAAGGCTTTTTCAGTATCTAGTGAAATGATCATGTGGTTTTTCTTTTGCAGTTTGTTTATATGGTGGATCACATTGATAGATTTTCGTATGTTGAACAATCCCTGCAACCTCGGGATAAAGCTTACTTGGTCATGGTGGATGATTTCTCTGATGTGTTCTTGGATTTGATTTGCCAGTTTTTATTGAGTATTTTTGCATCAATGTTCATGAGGGATATTGGTCTATAGTTCTCTTTCTTAGTTGTGTCTTTGTGTGGCTTGGGTACCAAGGTATTTGTACCCTCATAAAAAGAGTTTGACAATGACCCTTCTGCTTCTATTGTGTGGAACACTTTGAGAATTATATGTATTAGCTGTTTTTTAAATTTCTGGTAGAATTCTTTACTGAAACCATCTTGCCCTGGGCATTTTTTGGTTGGGAGACTTTTGATGACTGTTTCTATTTCATTAGGGGTTATAGGCCTATTTAAATTGCTTATATATTCTTGATTCAATTTTGGTAAGTGATATCTATTCAGAAAATTGTCCATTTCCTTTAAATTTTTGAATTTTGTGGCATACAGGTTTGCAAAGTATGACCTGAAAATTCTCTGGATTTACTCAGTATCCGTTGTTATATCCCCTTTTTCATTTCTGATCTTGTTAGTTTGCATGGTCTATCTTTGCCTTTTAGTTAGTTTGGATAAAGATTTATCTGTCTTGTTGATTTTCTCGAAGAACCAACTCTTTGTTACATTGATTATTTGTATTGTTTTCCTAGTGTCTACCTTATTGATTTCAGCCATCAATTTTATTATTTCCTGGTGTATACTCTTCTGGGGGTGTGTGTGTGTGTGTGTGTGTGTGTGGTTGCTTCTTTTTGTTTTAGAGCTTTCAGTTGTGCTGTTAAATTCTCTAGTGTGACTATTCTCATGTTTTTTCATGTGGGCCCTTAGTATGAACTTTCCTCTTAGCACTACTTTCAAAGTATCCCATTAGTATGGATATGTTGTGCCTTCATTCTCATTGAATTCTTTATTTCCTCCTTGACCCAAAATAGTACAATTGCACATTGTTAATTTCCATGAATTTTTAGGGTTTCTGCTATTTGTATTGTTGAATTCAAACTGAAAAGATACAGGGGATTATTCCATTTTTTGTGCCCATTGAGGTTTACTATATTGCCAAGTATGTGGTAGATTTTAGAGAAGGTTCCATGTGGCACTGAGAAGAAGGTATCTACTTTTGTGTTTGGATGGGATGTTTTATAAATGTCTGTTAAACTCAATTGGGTCATAACTTCTGTTAGTTCCTTTGATTCTTTGTTAAATTTCTGTCTGGTGGTCTTGTCTAGTGTTGAGAGTGAGGTATTGAACTCTCCCACTATAAGTGTGTGAGTTTTTATGTGCAATTTGAATTTTAGTTATGTTTCTTTTACAAATGTGGGTGCCTTTGTTTTTGAAGCATAGATGTTTAGAATTGAGACTTCATCTTGATGGATTTCTCCTGTGATGAATAAAAAATTGCCCTTGTACATCGCTTTTGATTGATTTCAGTTTAAAGTCTAATTTGTTAGATATTAGAATTGCTATTCCTGCTTATCTTTTCCCAATTCTGAGGTAATGTCTGTCTTTGAGGGTGAGGCATGTTTCTTGTATGCAGCAGAAGGTTGGATTCTGTCTTTGTATCCATTCTCTTAGCCTGTATCTTTTTATAGATGAGTTAAGACCATTAACATTGAGGGATATTAATGACCATCTATTGTTAATTCTTGTTTGTTTTGGATTTGTTGGTGGTGGTGGTATTATGTGTGGATTTCTTCCCATTTCTCTTTTAGCTGTTGGTAAAGTGGGATTATCTATTGCTTATCTTTTGTGGGTGTAATTAATTTCCTTGGTTTGGAGTTTTCCTCCCAGAACTTTCTGTAGGGCTAGATTGTCAATAGGTATTTTTTAAATCTGGTTTTGTCATGGAATATATTGGTTTCTCCATGTATAGTGATTTAAAACTTTGCTGGGTATCGTAGTCTTGGCTGGCATCTGTTGTCTCTTAGTATTGGTAGAATATCTATCCAGGACTTTCTGGCCTTCAGAGTTCCATGGAGAATTCAGGTGTTGTAGTGAGATATTCACCTTGTCCGCACCTGTGGCATGGACCACGCCCATTGGGGGATGGAGACAGGGCCAGACGTGACCTGGGGGAACTAAGGCTGAGGAGGGGGCTCGGAGAGCTCTCTTGCTTGCAGCACAGGGACAGGGGTGCATCCGGAGGCATCCTGGGGACCAGGAACCTGCTGGTGTTCATCTGTCTATGTTGTAAGTTATTTCTCCCTGAACAAACATCTATTCGGCCTTTCTCCTGATCCTTATTAAATACCAATGAGGTGTAATTCTGATAGGTTTGCCTTTATATATTACTTGGTCTTTTTCTTCACTGCTCTTAATATTCTTTATTCTGTATGTTTGGTGTTTTGATTATTATATGGCAAGGGGACTTTTTTTTGTGGTTCACTCTATCTGGTGTTCTGTAAGCTTTTTGTACTTTCATTGGCATGCCTTTCTTTAGATTGGGAAAGTTTTCTTCTATGATTCTTTATTTTCTGCACCTTTGAGTGGGGTTTTCACCTTCTTCTATACCTATTATTCTTAGATTTGGCCTTTTCATGGTGTCCCACATTTCCTGGATATTTTGTATTAGGGATTCTCTTTTTGATCTCTTGTATATTGATTGTTATGCTTGCATCTGTAGCTCCTGATCGTTTACCCAGCTTTTCTATTTTCAGCATTCCCTCAGTTTTCAGGTCATAGACTGTTTGAATTCTTTCCTTCATCTGTTTGACTGTTTTTTCTTGGCTTTCCTTGCTTTCTTTAAGAAATTTGTTGATACCTTGCAATTTTTGGTTTGGTTTTTCTTCTGTTTCTTTAAAGGATTTTTTCGTTTCCCCTTTTAGGGTCTCTATCATCTTCATGAAGTTATTTTTAGGGTCGTTCTCTTCTGCTTCATCTGTTATGGGATGTTTAAGTCTTGCTGTTGTGGTGGTCCTAGACTCTCAAGGTGTCAAATTGATCTTTCAGTTGTTGACTGTGTTCTTATACTGTCATCTACCCATCCCTTCTTCCAGTGTGTACCAGTGGGGTCTCTCCCTCTCCTGGTGGGTAAGAGTCCAGGGGTCTTTTCTGGTGGGTGCAAGCAGGTCCAATACTCTGATGGCTGTCCTTGTCCAGTGGGTGGAGGTGGGACTAGGATGCTGGCAAACTCTGGATGGGCTGGTCCACTGGGACAGGTTACCCTTTGCACAGTCCCCAGTCCTCAGGAGGCTCTGAACAGGGCACTGTAAGGTAGGCTCCCTCCTTGGGCGGAGGCAGGGCCAGGACTCAAGCAGACTCTAGGCAGGCCAGTCTGCAGGACAGCCTGTCTGCATGCAGTCCCCAGTCCTCAGGAGGCTCCAAGCAGGGCACCGGAAGGCAGGCTCCCCTTGAAAATATGTTTTTATGTCTTTGATTCCTTTGGTATTGGAATGGTTTCTCAAAGATCTTGCATATTCCCTTTGTCTTTTAAGAAACTTCACCTTTGTCTTCTACTTGTGTTCCTCTTCGTGTCCTTTCCCTCCAAGTCTGTGTTCTGGCCACACCTTCATGTCTGGCTTGTCTGGTATCTTTTCACTTTGTTTTTCTGTGTCTTCATTGAAAATTTATTTTCGTGCTGTCTCCCCCATCTTTTTATCTTTTTTTTTTTTTTTTTTTTTTTTTTTTTTTGGCAAAGAGTGAGTTTCAAGATAGGGCTTTTTGGTGTCCTCAGGTCCTGGCTGTCCTGAGAGGCACTCTATAGACCAGGCTGGCCTTGAACTCACAAAGATCTGTCTGCCTCTGTCTCCCAAGTACTGGGATTAAGGATGTATGCTACCACTGCTAGGCTGACTCTCTTATTTCATTCAGTTGTTTGTGTTTTTATGGAATTATTTGAGTTGTGTGTACTTTTTTCAAAAGAAAGTTTATATTCATTCTTTTCCATTTTGTTTCAGCATTTCATCTTGTAAGGATTACAGTATATCATTTAGTTTCCTCTCGTTGAGAGTCATTACTCTGGGGTCAGTGGTTTCTTTTCTTTTTTGAAAAATTCTTTTCTATGTGTAGGACTGTTTTACCTGTCTGTATGTCTGTGGACCATGCCTGTGCCTGGTTCTGGGGAAACCAGAAGATTACATCGGATCCTTTGAGACTGTGTTGTGAACTGTCATGCCAGTGTGCTGGAAATCCCAGTCTGTGTTCTTAACCACAGAGCTTAACATCTCTTCAACCCCCGGGGTCAGTAGTTTCTTAAGGAGTTTCTTGTATATTGGTAGTTGTTGTGGCTTTCCCATCAGGAAGTAGATAGTTGACTTTTAAAAAACTGTTTAGGTTGCCTCTGTCTTGGTGGATACATTTGCAGTGTTCAGGGAGGACTAGGCTGTCATGGGGTTGGGATTCTGTTTTCCTTCTAAACCGATGCTCTTGTCAGAGGCTCTATTCCCAGCCTTCATCTGAGAGTAGAATGGTGTAGCAGGGGTCACTATCCTGGAGTAAAAGGACCACTGTGCAAAAGAAAGCAGTCAGCTACACGACAATGACTCCTTACGTGCTAACCACTGCGGTGTGGGCAGAGACATTGATAGTACTGTATGCACTGACATATTTGCATTTGTGAGTGTGACTTTGTGAGTATAAATGGAGAGAAGACACAGTAAGGCTGGTGATTAGTAGTGGGCTGATAAAGTAGAGATGATCTACGGAGAGAGCAAGGGGACAAGGTAAAGAAGACTGAAAGAGAAGTAAAGATGTTCCAATAGATAATGTAGCAAAAGACCCTGCAAACCAGGCCAGTCTGCATTCTCTGGGAAACAAAGCAAAAGCAATATAGAGTGATAGTAGGGCTAACCAGGCTTACTAAAATGAATAATAAGATAGAGAGAGCTGGGTGGAGATGCAGGATATGGAAACTGTGTCCTGATGGCTGAATTCCTTTCCAACTCCCGCATCCCCTCTAACCTCCCAGAGTCCTACCTCTTCCTGAGCGTCCCTTCTCCTCGCTGCCTTCCCCAGGCCAGATGCCCTTCTGTATGCAGCGAATATGTTTTGTTACCATTGGTTAATAAAGAAGCCGATGTGGTGAACAGCTGTGCAGAACAGAGCCAGGTGGGAAATCCAAGTAGAGGTATAAGGAGAAAGAAGGCAGGTTGGGAGGGGTTGAGAAGCCAGCAGCTGCTGAAAAAGCATGATGTGAGGTAATTAGCCATGGGTCTCATGGCTATACACACATGAATAGAAATGGGTTAATTTCCATTGTAAGAGCTAGTTAGTAAAATCTGACAAACATTTATAATTAATATAAGCATCTGAGTGGTTATTCGGGAACTGGCCGGCAAGAGAGAGACTTTGAGCTACCAGAGCTATCAGTGGTGGCACATGCCTTTAATCCAGCACTCAGGAGGCAGAGGCAGTCGGATTTCTGAGTTTGAGGCCAGCCTGGTCTACAAAGTGAGTTCCGGGACAGCCAGGACGACACAGAGGAACCCTGTCTCAGAAAACAAACAAGCAAACAGTGCAGTGTTGGTGGAGTCTCAGCTGCTGGCCACACCTTTGCTGTTTGCTTTAAGGTTTGGGTTGCTGCTGGACCACCCCTGCACAGATCTTGATAATGCCTTGCTGTTTTGGTTCCCACCAGGCTTTCAGGCTTTCAACTTGCAGAGTTGTTTTTTTTTTTTTTTTTTGGTGCAGTCTCTCGAGATCTGTTTACCAGGATTTAGTGCATATTGTCCATGAAATTAGGTCTGCCTTTCACAAGAGTGAGCACTGGGGAATCAGGCTGCAACAGAAATCTTTTTGAAATGGTGTCCTGCATCTTATATGTTGATTGACAGTGCTGAGCACCTAGGGCCAAGTGGAGAGGACTTTCCCCAGCTTCTGCTATGGCCAATGTTGTCCTGAGTATCGTGTTATGAGCAACCTCCCTAACACACACACACACACACACACACACACACACACACACTGTGTACCATCATTCGTTTTTGAGTGCCCATTACTTTTCTTGTAGGTCTTATCAGCTTTCTCCAGATTATTCTTTGGAGACTGGCCATCAGGATTTCTCCATGCCTTCAGTTCTGATGTGCTAATTTCTTTGAGAGATTTTTGTTTATATATAGTATATAACCAAGTCCATTTAAATGAAAACAAACATTTATAGACAATACTTGGGAATTTGGGCATCGTTCTTTCCAAACTACTTCCTGCTGGTAAGGGGCGCTGTCATGGGGAATTCTAAGAAGATGCAGAAATCCTGGCTGTAGTCTGTAAGGCTGCTTTGTCCAGCTGTTTTGAATGTAGAATCACCTGGTACTCTGTTTCAGGTGGTCTGGCTTGATCAAACCACATTAGTCTGGAAGGAATCCATAGCTTTTCATTTTCTGTGGAAACAAAAATAGAAATCCTTTTCCCCAGTAACTTGTCCTTGAACTTAAATTTTGGAGTCAAAGCATTTTTTAAATTTAATTTATTATTTTACATATCGATCCCAATTTCCCCTCCCTCCCTCCCTCCCTCCCTCCTTCCCTCCCTTCTTCCCTCCCTTTTACCCTCTCTGCCCTCTCACCTGCACTCTAACCACCCTCCCCTCCCATCGCTCCACCCCAATTCCATATGTAGGGGAATGCCATCCAGTTGGGGTCATGTAGATCTGACAGGTCATGTGAAGTAGGGACTAGGGCTTCTCTCCTGTCTCTAGATTAAGGCAGTTATCCCTCCATGGGGGATGTGCTCACAAAGTCCTTTTGTGCTCCAGGGATACATCCTGGCTCCATTGTCTGAGGTCCTTTAGACTGCTCAGTCCTTCTGGCTGAAACCCATATTCAGGGGGCCTGAGTCAGTCCCATGCTGGCTTCCCAGCTATCAGTCTGGGGGCCCGTTAGCTCCTCCTTGTTCAGGTCAGCTGTCTCTATGTGTTTCTGCCGCCTGGCCTTGTCCTCTCCATCTGCATCTGGGTTCTACTTCGACTCAGTGTTTATGTATGGGTGTTTGCTCCTGTTTCCAACAGACATTAGTTGAGGGCTTCGTGGAAAGTTAGTTGTTGATCTCACTCTCCAGGAAGGGCATTTATGGTAGCCTTTCCGTGGAAGCTCAAATTGTTAGTTCGCAGCAGTCTTGTAAGTCTCTAGAACTTTGTTTGTGTTCAATTTTATCTTCAAACCAATATTGGCTCCCTCTTTTATGTTCTCTCTCTGTCTCTGTCTCTCTCTCCCTCTTTCCTGTCTTCTATTCCTAACCAGGCTCAATCTTCCTGGTCGCACGTGTTTTCCTTTCCTCCCCCTCACTTTCTCCTACTTCTCTCTCCATTCGCTGCCCCCCCACTTCCCCTGAGCTCTGGGGGACTTGTCCCTTCCCTGTTCTGTGAGGGACTTTATATGAATCTCTGAGAACACATCTTTTATCCTAGTTCCTCTGGTGGTGTGAATTATAGGCTGGTGATCATTTGATCTAGGTCTAAAATCCATATATGAGTGAGTACATACTGTGTTCCTCTTTTTTGTGACTGGGTTACCTCTTTCAGGATGGTTTCTTCAAGTGCCATCCACTTGCCTGTGAATTTCAAGATACCATTATTTTTTTCTGCAGAGTACTATTCCATTGTATAGATGTGCCACATCTTCATTAACCATTCTTCAATTGAGGGACATCTAGGTTGCTTCCAGGTTCTTGCTATTACAAATAGTGCTGCTATGAACAGAGTTGAACAGATGCCTTTGTTGCATGGATGTGGATCATTTGGGTATGTGCCTAAGAGGGGGATTGCCGGGTCCTGTGGTAAACTAATTCCCATTTTCCTGAGGAACCACCATACTGATCTCCAAAATGGCTGTATGAGTTTGCACTCCCACCAGCAGTGGAGGAGTGTTCCACTTTCTCCACATCCTCTCCAACATAAGTCATCACTGGTGTTTCTAATTTTAGCCATTCTGGCAGGGGTAAGATGGTATCTCAAAGTTGTTTTGATTTGCATTTCCCTGATAGCTAAGGATGTTGAGCACTTTCTTAAGTGTCTTTCAGCCTTTTTGATTTCCTCTATTGAGAATTCTTTCTTCATTTCTGTACCCCATTTTTAATAGGGTTAGTTGGTGTTTTGTTGACTAGTTTCTTGAGTTCTTTGTATATTTTGGAGATAAGCCCTTTGTCAGGTATAGGATTGGTGAAAATCTTTTCCCAGTCAGTGGGCTGCCGTTTGGTCTTGTTAACTGTGTCCTTTGCCTTACAGAAGCTTCTAAGTTTGAAGAGGTCCCATTTATTAATTGTTTCTCTCAGTGTCTGTGCCCCTGGAGTTATGTTCAGGAAGCAGTCTCCTATACCAATTTGTTCAAGGGTACCTCCTACTTTCTCTTCTAAGAGGTGCAATGTGGCTGGATTGATGTTGAGGTCTTTGATCCATTTGGACTTGAGTTTTGTGCATGGTGACAGACATGGTCTATCTGCAGTCTTCTACACACCCTCATCCAATTGTGCCAGCACCATTTGTTGAAGATGCTTTCCTCGCCCTATTGTATAATTTTAGCTGTTTTGTCAAAAATCAGGTGTTCATAGGTGCGTGGATTAATATCAGGATTTTCAATTCGATTCCATTGGTCTATTTGTCTATTTTTGTGCCAATACCAGGCTGTTTTCAGAACTATAGCTCTGTAGTAGAGCTTAAAGTCAGGAATGGTGATGCCTCCTGAAGTTCTTTTATTGTATAGGGTTGTTTTGACTATCCTGGGTCTTTAGTTTTTCCATATAAAGTTGATTATTTTCCTTTCAAGGTCAGTAAAGAATTGTGGTGGGATTTTAATGGGGATTGCATTGAATATGTAGATTACTTTTGGCAAGATTGCCATTTTTACTATGTTTATCCTACCTATCCAAGAGCATGGGAGATCTTTCCATTTTCTGGTATCTTCTTTAATTTCTTTCTTTAGAGCCACAAAGTTCTTATTATATAGGTCTTTTACTTGTTTGGTAAGCGTTACACCAAGATACTTTAAGTTGCTTGTGGCTATTGTAAAGGGTGATGTTTCTCTGATTTCTTTCTCTGTCTCTTTGTCGTCTGAAAAAAGTAGGGCTACCGATTGTTTTGAGTTTATCTTGTATCCTGCTAGTTTGCTGAAGGTGTTTATCAGCTGTAGGAGTTCCCTGGTAGAGTTTATTGGGTCGCTTATGTAAACTATCATATCATCTGTGAATAGTGACAGTTTGACTTCTTCCTTTCCAATTTTGATCCCCTTGATCTTTTGTTGTCTTATAGCATTAGCCAGAACTTCTAGTACGATATTGAAGAGATATGGAGAGAGAGGACAGCCTTGTCTTGTTCCTGATTTTAGAGGAATTGGCTTAAGTTTCTCTCCATTCAGTTTGATGTTGGCAGTTGGTTTGCTGTATATTGCTCTTATTATGTTTAGGTATGTTCCTGTTATCCCTGACCTCTCCAGAGATTTTTGTTTAACAGCATTTGTTGAGGTGTGGAAAGGGTATGTGTGTGTTTGTTTGCATATGGCCACAAGGTGTCGCTCTAGACCCATAGTATCTGCACCTGATACTGGCCAGGAATGTATAAGCAGCAGTTTTGGAATGAGAGAGGACTTGATCTGTTTGTTGGAGGATGAGTGCAGTAAACATTTCTGTCATTAAGATCTAAAGGAATACAGAATCAAAGACTGTGCCTGGGAAGACTCTCTAAGGATTTATGCACTGGTTATTTTCTTTACTGTCCAAAAATCTCTATGACATTTTCTTGCCTTGATAGGATACTGAATAGTCACCAGGCTAAAAAGTTATGCAGCAATACCTGAATGATAGACGCTGTTTGAAATGGCTTTTTAAAACTCTCAGGAAGAGTTAGGTTAGTTATGGACATGCAGGTTTCAGGCTCCATGACGTTTCCCCCATCCATCTCATCATGTCAGCATGTCAACAGGAGCCGTCCTCGTCTAGGACTTGTTCAGACAACGGTGTTGCTGAGGTTTCATGGGCACAGCTTCGCTGTCATACATGGAAGACAACAATGTCACAGGTGCCCTGGTCCTGTGTCTCTTGCGTCTTTCACTTCCTTTAGTGCAGGGTTCCCTGAGCCTTAGGCGTGGGGATTGCGTTGCACATATATCAGCTGGGGTTGGGTACAGTTGCCAGTAGTTCCCTGTAGTGAGATAGTCCTTCTGTGGCACTGACCACGCCCATTTGGGGGTGGAGCCACGGGCGGAAGTGACCTGTGGAAGGAAGTCAGAGGGAGAGCCGGGAAAAGCTCTCTTGCTGGCGTGACTCGGACAGGAGAGCATCATCTGTCTAGGTTGTAAGTTATTTCTCCCTGAATAAACATCTATTCGGCCTATTTGTTTATCCTGATCCTTATTTAACCGCGATAGTTCCCTGTGTTTGGAGCAGTTGTGGATTTCTGTAATAGTTTCATCTGCTGGGAGAAAAAGTTTCCTTGGTGAGGGATGAGAGCTACATTTACCATCTTTCTGGACCAGAGCACAGGATGTGCAACTTGCCCTAGGCTGGACGTTGAGAATGGAACAGGCAGGACTCACCAGACTGGGCCAGTGCAAAGAGAATGTTTAAAAAAAAAAAAAAAGCTTTTATTTAAGAAAGCAGACCCTGGTCACTTAAAATCCAATTTAATAAAAATAGTTTTCTTTCCCTTTAAAAGAAAGTTTATACTAGAATATCTAGTATACTAGATAATATACTAGAATATACTAATATTCTATATATACTATATATACTAATATACTAGAATACTCTCAATTCTCAATTTCCCCCACATTTTGGAAAATAAAGTAATAGAGAAAAATCCAATCCAATAGTATGGTCTGTTAATGAGAGGCTGCTAGAAAAACTGTGAGGGGAAAATGTCCAGTTTCAAACATTTTAAAGGAAGAAATGTTTGATAGGGTGTATGTAGAAATGGGTTCCCGGGAACATGGAGCTAGTCCTTCACAGTGATCTTGGAATTTGGGAACAAGTTGAAGAAATACTTTCAGAGTTGGAGTGAGGAGAGAAAGGCGGGACAAGAGCAGACACGGGCTCTGCGGCTCTGCACAAGGAAAGGCTGAGCAGGCAGGTCGCTGTCGCGGAGAGCCAGGTGACTCGCCAGGCTCTGCAGCAGTGACAGTGTTGCTGGCTGTCAGGGCTGTGGCAGGGAAGGCATTTTCTTCTCTTCACAGACAGGCATCGTCTGTTTGTCATACCTGCCTCAAGGATCCCGAATCCCCCCTCTTCCCATCCCCTTCTCGCCTTTCCCCACATCTGCTTATTTTAAAGAAAATTGCTGCTGAAATACAGTTTTGGTTACAACAGGTAATCTGGGGACATAAACTGTTCCTTGAACAACTTCGTGCTGAGATGTATGTTTTGGTTACTACCAGAGTTCTTTCAGGACTCCCCAGATACTATGCAGAATAATGTTTTGATATTCGTTTGCTTTTCCTTTCTTGAGCTTCGTGATTCATTTTTATCTGATACTTGCTCCATTCATGGATCACAGTTGCTGTGACGAACCTCTCATGAGAAGTGCAGGCGCAGTGATGCTGGTACTGGCCTGAGTCACAGCTTGCATCATCAACGGCAATCTGATTTGTGATTCACAAAATCTTATTTCCACTGCATCCTCTCTAACCTCCCACCTAAGCTTTGGCTATGGTGATAAATATGGAATGATACTTGGTTGCAGTAGAAAACCTAAGTAATTTCCGGTGACTGCTATGAAACTTTAAAGTAGTCGGTAATCTTTATTCGAATTAGTTAATCACTTTTGACCTGTTTTGTAGCTTGTTTAAAGTTGTGATTACAGTGTTTATCAAATTGGTTGCTAGGTAGTGTTCTTGACAACTTGAACCTTTACAAGTTGGGAAAGGATGTGGTTTATAGCATGGGGATCTGAACCCCAGTGACCATAGGTAGTTTTAACCCAATTAAGTACTTCTGGCATCTGATACAATAGTTGATTTAAAAGTGTGCTTTAGAGGCTGGGGATATGCTCAATGGTAGTTTGCCTAGGATATCCAAAGAAATGCGTTTGACCCTCATACCAGAAAGCCAAACAGCAAGCAAAATCAAAGCAAATGTGCCTGGCTGTTAATCTAGCCACTTACAAACTCATTTAATCGGAACATGATACTTGCACCTAATCTAATCTGGGTTACATTAAGGTAATTTGCTACATGTATACAATCTGTAATAGTCAAACAGGGCAATCAGCAGTTCCATTGTATTAAATAGGAGACAGGCAGATATGGGATGCTTTCTCTTCTGTACAGAACCTGCATTACAATTATATACGTACATGTATATGAAAATAAACAAAGTATGTATTTAAGCATGTGTATAGGTCATAAAATTAGAAAGGGGCTTATGAGAGGTAGGAAGTGATCTTAAGGGAGATATGGAAAGAGACTGATGCACACCACACACACACACACACACACACACACACACACACCAGCCAGAGGGGCACCAGAAGCATGGGAGAGGACACTGGAGGGGAGGGGTGGTGAATGGAAATTCTGAGAAGAAATTGCACTTACCCTGAACCCTCTACAAGGCTAATTCACTGAAGAACGCTAACGACGGTGGAGGGGTCGGGTGCTGTAGGTCCACAGCCCCATTGCGTGTGTCTTGGGTCCCCTCAGCCCCCTCAGCAGCATTCCTGCCCACTTCTATCTGACCCAGCACCCAGCGATTGTTGGGTGAAACACTTTGGTGTGTGTTAACTTGCCAGAGCACGGGCCTCCACCAAGCAAGCATGACAGACAGCTTCTAAGTCCTCCGCAGAAATGTCCCCGCCTTTGCTGTCGTCTGCTACAGGGTATTTGAAAAGGGCTTTGAGTGATGGCATTCTTTGTTCTATTACTGTAAAACTTCATGAAAGTGTTACTACACAAGTGTGGGGACCTTGGTTCATGGCCATTCACATTTGATTCCAGAATAGACTGCCGCCTTTTCCTTTTGAGCTGAGAGCTGTGGCTTTTGTGCCTACAGGAACAATGACACATATGGATGAAAAGGCCATAATGATACATGTTACTTTGTTTGCTAACCTATAAAAGCAGCACACATTTAAGCTACAAAATACATGAAAAAGTCTTTATTCCTTCTTTATAGCCTTTTTGGTTTTGTTTGTTTGTTTTTGAGACAGGGGTTCTCTGTGTAGCCCTGGCTGTCCTGGAAGTCACTCTGTAGACCAGGCTGGCCTCCAGCTCAGAGACCTGTCTGCCTCTGCCTCCTGAGTGTTAGGACTAAAGTCATGTGCCATCAGACCCAGCATCCTCCTTTATTCTTGAATGTCAGTTCTTGTCGCTTTGTTGAGGATCCCTCCCCCTTCCCAGGACTTTTGATGGGCACCCCACTGTCTTCTGCTTCACAGGTATATACACGCAGGCTCCACAGAGCTCTGCACTCTGGTCACTGAGTCTGTGGTAGCAGGGCTCATCACATTGATGGCAGATACTGTTTCCAGGTCTTTGGGGCACACAAAGTTGATAGAGTATTGAGACACCAGCAGTCAGGCTCTCTGAGCCACAGAAGGCTAGGAAACCTCCTGGGACCCTGATGATTAAGTGCTGGAGGTCCCTGCACCAGTGGCACCAGAATCCAGAGTTCACTGGTTACAGGGTGGGTTCAGACATTTCCAGTCCCCATGAGTGAGCACAGGTGAGCCTGGAATCTATGGCATCGTTAATCATGAACTTTCAAGAGTGTAGAATGTAGAGAAAAAAAATCTTTCTTAGGTCCCACAGAGATAGGTCTAGACTCGGGGTTTTATAACCCTGGATGCCACTTTCCCAGATCTTTGGGACCCAGATGATACCTTTTCCAGTCCCCAAGGGGTAAAACAAGCATGCCAGGGCTCTGAGCGGCAGCTGTTAGTTCAGGTGTGTAGGCCATGAAGAAACTCCCTGTGTCTCTCAGGACACATGTAGCCAGCACCTGCACTTACGGTGCTGGAATGTGTCCTCCTGGAGGTGGAGGACATTCAGACTTGGCAAGGTTCTCTGGGTTTGGAATGGGTTACGCTGCGTCTTTTGGTGTTTATGACCCTGGGATTTTAAGTTGTGGGTGGAAATCAACATAGAAGAAAGGACTAACGGAGCCAAAGCTTGCGAGCTGCAGTCCCCATCCTAGAGATGCGGGGTACAGTTCGGGCTTTCTCTATCCTAGAGCTGCGGGCTACAACTGGAGCTTTCTCTATCCTAGAGCTGCGGGGTACAGCTGGAGCTTTCTCTATCCTAGAGCTGCGGGGTACAGCTGGAGCTTTCTCTATCCTAGAGCTGCGGGGTACAGCTGGGGTTTTCTCCATCCTAGAGCTGTGGGATGCAGCTGGAGCTTTCTCCATCCCAGAGCTGCGGGATGCAGCTGGAGCTTTCTCCATCCCAGAGCTGCGGGATGCAGCTGGAGCTTTCTCCATCCCAGAGCTGCGGGGTACAGCTGGAGCTTTCTCCATCCCAGAGCTGCGGGGTACAGATGGGGCTTTCCCCATCTCCTGGTGGATAAGGACAAATAAAGCTGGCACTTTCGATAGGAGCTACAGTTCCAGCTAAGGCCTGGGGATGATATTTACTTTTAAACAGACAAGGGCAGGCAAGGCTCAGGCTTATGATGATGGTAGCTTTTGTTCGGGAAGCTAAAGGTTATCTTCTGAATTTTGAGACATGGTACTGGCCCAAAGGCTTTCGATGACACCAGAGGGACAGCTACTAGCCCCTAAGGCAAGATGACATCTATCAGTGGTTGTCATTGCAGATTAGATTCTTCGGTTTGGGAGTGGCACAGTGTGAGTTCCTTATTTATAGCAGAGCTGTCACTCTTAGACCAAATAGTTCCCCAACGTGGATGTAAGGCCTGTGAGAAGCAGGAAATACACCTGGATTCTGCTGCTCAGATGGGGGTTGCCGATGTCCGATGTCCTCTTTTCTTAGCTTTTCCCGGCAGGATGAATTGCTGAGGAGGTGGGCTGATGAAGTTCCTTCTCTAGGCTGCCCTTCTGCCTCCCCCAAGTTGTCTCTCTTTACTTGCTGGTTTACAGGGCTCCTCCAGTGCTCCTCCTAGTGCTCTTCTTGGAGTTGCATTTTCCCAGAGTCCCTGCCTCTTCCCTTGCTTTCAGTGCTAGAACTTGAAAGTCTGTAATGTTCTCTACTTCCCAACTAGGGCTACAGAGAACTGAGTGGGCCCGTCGTTGTACAGGATGGGATGGGTACCAGCAAAGTGCCACTGTTACTCATCTTTTACACGGAGGAAGAAGAGATACAAGAGTCTTTTAACACTTATTTTTGTGTGTCTGTGTGTTTTGCCTTCTTTGAATGTGAGTGTGTAATGTGTGTGCAGTGCCGGCAGAAGGCAGGAAGGCATCATATCCCTTAGAACTGGTGTTACAGATGGTTGTGAACGACCATGTGGTTGCTGGGAACTAAATCTAGGTCCTCTGTAAGAGCAACAAAATAATCTTAATTGCTGAGCCATCTCTCCAGCTCAGAGATAAGTGAATTTAGGCATTGCTTCCATTTGTTATGTTGGAATTATGTATATTTCCATACATATGAAATCCACATGGAGTGGATTACAGATTCCAATTGTCTGTAACTGGATCTAACACCCTCCTCTGTCCTCCATGGGCACTCACACACCTGGGTGCATGTACATGAATACACACACACACACACACACACACACACACACACACACGATTTTTAGAATCCTTCCTTAAAATTATAATGTATAGGATAAGGATGGATGCTGAAGATCTTACAGCTCATGGATTTTCATCCAGGAGAGCCTTCACTGTGATTTTAGAGAGAGCACAGATGTAGTAAAAGTAGACAAGACTTGCTTTCTAAGTGTGTTAGTCCCCAAGCAGCATCTCTCGGGAATGTGAGTGTTTTGGAGCGACCGGCCCTCCCTGAGGCTTCCTAGGTTGAGGAGAGAGTCCACCATGAAGTATAATTCCACTATTTCAGTATAAGCCTATTGACTGTGAAGAGGGAAGTGTAGAATTTTCCCAGGCTTTGAAGTGGTGTGGAAGGCTTGTCTCCATACCCCAGACTGTTCCAATCTCAGCTCTCAAACCATTCAGCTGCTTTGATAAGCAAGACACTGGCTATTTTTAGTGTGAAGATGGTTTTCTTGAATCAAATGGCATATTCACTATACATGTGAGGAAATAAATGTTAATTTATCTGTGTGTGCTTAATTTTTATAAAATTAAAAATACTGCATTTAGGTCTCCTAAATGGTCCTTTTAATGGACGGAAGTAGTTCCTAATTGAGGGTAGTTTTTCAGGCCAAGGCCATTTCGAGGCACATTTCTATAGAGGTAGTAAGTACATGTAATGAGGAATACAGAATTTCCAGTTCTGGCTTGAGTGAAAGGCCTAAGTGAGACAATTAACTCACACATCAATTCAAGGGAAAGTAGGGGCTGCAGTTATGTGTGTTAGCTTTCTAGTTCACTCTTTATTATCAGAGTTGAGTGACAGAAGGATTGTTACATTCCAGGGACAAAGCGGGTCTTACCCCGTGTTATCCAATCCTTCGTGTTTGTTGTAAACTGTTGAAAAGAGGAATGACAGAACATTTGAAGGATGTAACTTGTTGGTTTTCTTTTTAAGAAAAGTTTTCAAATATAGTCCTGGAGAGTCAGTGGGTAAGAGCATTTGCTACTCTTTCAGAGGATCAGAGTTAGGTTCCCAGCACCCATTTTAAGCAGCTCACAACTGCCTGTAACTCTAGATCCTAAGGACCTGATGTCTTCTTCTGGCTTTTATAGATACCTGCACTCATATGCACACACACACACACACACACACACACACACACAAATACATACACATGAATACACACATGCACACACATACATACATAAACACATTCATGCATGCACATATACCTGTATACATGCACAGATACATAAGCACACACACACATACACTCACATGTACACACGTACATATACACACATACACATGCATACACACATGTACACACATGCACATACACAAACACATGTACATACATACACAAACACATATATAAACACATGTGTAGACACATAAATAAATAATAGATATTTTTTAAAAATGCTAAACATAGAAACATGTACCATAACTATAATAATTCTCACTGATACCACTGGGACTGTTGACAGTCTTGTCTACATTGCGTGTATTGTGTCTGCATACCTGAGAACACTCGATCATCATGTAGTTTACCGAATTATGGACTATTACTTTTGTCACTGACTAGATGCTTCATCACATTTATATTCTTTGGGTTCATTTTTTAGAGCCCACCAGTCTAGTGCCTTATTCTAACATTGTGTGCCCATAAATACCTGTAGGGAAAATAAGTTTTATACGTATGGCTACTCAGCTATGAAGGGATTTGGGACACTAATGATTTGTGGCCCTTGTTAAAACAATCCAATATTATGACTCATTGATACAAAGAAAGAAAACCATAGAGAACTAACCCCCAGTGACTTGAGAAGCTAGAGGCCATCATAGCCTAGAATTTGAGAATGAGCTTCTAGATAGACCTTTTGATAATGTTAGGGTTCTGACAGAATTGACAAAGGAAAATTTGGTAATTTATATTTTACTTTAAAATGGACAAATAAGAGGTATTAAATTATGTTAGACTTACTTTTTGTTGGTGTCTCATATATGTATGTGTGTGAAGTATGCGTGTGTGTGTGTGTGTGTGTGTGTGTGTGTGTGTGCTTGGGGACTGGGGTCAGCTGTCACAAGGTATTCTACTCAGAGTAAAGACAAAGTTTTCCCCTCTCACATGACAGTCTGATCATAAATACAGTTCAGTGTTGCTAAGGCAGTTCTTGGTGTTGTCTCAAGCTTCTCAGCCATTTGTGGGTTGTGTCCTTATTTGAACATTAGATGATGATTAGTGGTTCATGATCTCGTTTGAGAAATGAGAAAGAAGTGCTCATATGCTCATATTTTTCTTTTGATACTGGGGTTGTATTCTTTTGAAAAGAATATATGTTTTTTCCTTGAAAATTTCTTAATGCATACAATGTATTTTGATCATAAACATCCCTGCTTATCCCCCTAATCCATTTTACATCCATGCTTTTCCATCATCTTCCAACCCACTGAATAAAATTGATGCTACCAATATCCATGGGTGTGGAGCCATGAGATAATATTCTTTTTTTTCTTGGCAAGGAAAGGGTTTATTTCAGGGTACCACTCTCAGGTCACACTCCATCACTGAGGGAATCAGGCAGGGCAGGACTCAGGGCAGGAACCCGGAATCAGGGACTGAAGCAGAGGCCAGAGGAGTACTGTTTACTGGATTATCTCATAGCTTTCTCAGTCTCCTTTCTTGGGGGCTGGAGAGATGGCTCAGAGGTTAAGAGCACTGGTTGTTCTTCCAGAGCAATTCCCAACAACCACATGGTGGCTCACAGCCATCTATAACGAGATACGGTGCCCTCTTCTGGCCTGCAGGCGTACATGAGATAATATTCTTAATCTCAATGATCATGTCTAGCTGAAACAGCAAGCAAGCAGATGCATGTCAATTGTATGGCTCTAAAATGGTGTTATAAATGAGCATGAGGTCAATCCCTTCTCTCACTGGCTCACATAGGCAGAAAGTGTGGGGCCTCTATAGATAGTGGTGGTCTTTGCGGTAAAGGGTGGCGTCTCCATGAAAAGCCGGAAGGAGGGAGGAAAGATACCAGCATGAGTCACCACAAAAGAGTGCCCCAGAGCACCTTCACCTTCCTTCCCAGAATGTTCCAGAGGGCATTTCAAAAATTGTGCTTATAAGTAATGTGCTTAAAGTCATAGTTGGAAGAAAACTAACTTGATCATGTAAACTGTAAAAGCAGTTTACATGCTTTTACCTCCAAAATGGCTACAATAAAAAAGGTGTGTGTGTGTGTGTGTGTGTGTGTGTGTGTGTGTGTGTGTGTGTGTGTGATGAAAATGAAGATACACAGTAACCTTGGAAAACATTCTGGCAGTGAACCTGCATGTCCAAGAGAAACAAAATATTTGTAGAAAAATTTTTGTATCAATATCTACATCAGCATTACTCATAGTAGCTAAATGTGGAAGACCCTAAGTATTTGTCAGTTGATTAATGAATAATTAAATGCAGTATATCCATTAGTGGAATTTAATTAGTTATAAAAAGAAATGAGGGACACATTTATAGCAACATGGACTAACTTTAAAAATGTTAAAGAGTGACTAATTCGCCTTATCTGATATATCCATAATAGGGAGAAGCCACAGAGACAGGAAGTAGATTAGTGCTTTCCAAGGACTGGGAAGGTGGTGGTGGGTATGTCTCAGAGGGGGGATTTAGAAGGGACTTTCTTTTGGGGTGAATGAGAATCTTCTAGAGCTGGTTGTAGCGGTAGCTACACACCTCTGTAAATATGCTGAAAACCAAGCCATGACTTTAATGGGTAAGTTTGCAAACTTGTATATTATTAGATTGTATATTAGATTATATGTAAGATTAATTAAATAACTAATGATTCAACAATTTACCAAGGTATGTGCTTTCACTATGATAAAAAGTAAGAACAAAGAAAAACCCTGAGTGCTAGAAGACATTGGTCAAGGCTAATAGTGAGCCAAAGCATGCTGGCTATCATGGACGGCACCCAGGCACTGCCTTTTCTGGTGATGACCTAAGTACTGTGTGATGAAGTGACGCTATGGGAAGAGAATGTGTTAAAACATAATGTTTGGGAAAGACTAAATCATGCTTCTCATGCAGTTATAATGAATATGTATTGAAGATTTTATTTAACTTATGCAGTGAGGGAAATTGGCAGATGTTCTCACTAGTTCAAAAGAGAATTCAAAGAATAGACATACTAACACATGTTCTACAACAACTCTATGATAATGACCTGAGCTGGAAATAGATAGTGTGGCAGAGCGTGCCATCTGCAGATACTGCTTAGCAAGGAAAGAATCAGATGGCCTGGGGGTATCCTCTAGACAACACAGTTTTCTACCAAAACATACAGTTTCCCTCTATGCGATCATTTGTCCCAAGTAGTTCATGACATGGACAGTGGGTGAGGCTACCCCAGGATAAGAAGCAGTGTCAACAGAGAACACATAAAGATTCAGGGTTTGTGCCCAGAGCTGTGGACTGACAGAGATGATGGTGATGGGTCCCAGAGCTGGGATGTCCAGACAGGAGGCAGTGGCTGGAGGAGGAGAGAGGCAAGGAGGAGATGGAAGGGCTGCCAGGGTGCATGGAGGCAACTTCAACAGATGGACTTCAACACCAACTCCATCTGAAGGACGCAGGCACAGAGGAAGTCCAGGCTGGAGCCGTGCTTTTAGAATCAAGTTTCAGCTGTTACTCAAGGAGTGCTTTCAAAAACATGTGACCAATTTACCTAACAACCAGTTCACTCACATCCATTTACCAGCTTGTTTCAGTCTGCTGTAATACTGGCAAATTGTTCATTGAGTCGAATCTTTTTGAAAACATTGGTCTGTTTCCAGATTCTGGTTCCTTGGGCAAATGGGTTTGCCAAAGTCGAGTGGCTCTTTTTGTAAGCCACAGTCTACATTCTTTATTTACACATTCGTTCATTGACAGACATTTGGGTACTTACTGTGTGTCTGGACCTCTTCTGCAGCAGAAGCTTCTGCCAACAGAGCTGGAAGAAAATATGCTCAAAGATACATAATTGACAAAGATGCCTTGATTCATAAGGATCGGCCCCAGATAAGAGCCTGAGTTAATAATAAGACTTGTGATGGTTTGAATGGGGCGCTCCACATAGGGCGTATGTTTGAATGCTTGGTCACACGAGGGAGTGTGCTACTTGCCAGGGATTAGGAGGTGTGGCATTGTTGGAGGAAGTGTGTCACTGGGGGGGGGGTGGGTGGGTTTTGAGATTCAAATTCTGAAGCCAGGCCCAGTGTCACTCTCTCTTCCTGTGGATTGGATGCAGAACGCTCAGCTACCTCTCCAGCACCATTCTGCCTTCATGCTTCCCACCATGATGACAAAGGACTAAACCTCTGAACTGTAATCCAGCCCCAATTAAATGCTTTCCTTCATAAGACTTGCTGTGGTTATGGTGACTCTTCACAGCAATGGTACACTGACTAAGACACGGGAGAGTGGCTTAACATCCAACAAATATTTGCAAATTCTTCTTAATTTGCACAGTGCTCTGTAGGTTGTTAAGAGGTAGCAAAGGGCTAAAGATGTTGCTAGAGCATGTGCTTAGCATGTGCAAGGTCATGGGTTTAATTCTCAGGACTGCCAAAAATAGAAAAGACACCAAGAGATAGCAGATCTATAAAAGAAACAAACAGATCGGGTTTTACAGATTCCTACATAAGTTATTTGACACAGGTCACTTACTCTTCCTGCAGAGATAATGCTAAAACAGGAGTTAGGTCCCTGTTTCAGTGCTCAGTTGTTTATTCACACTGTAGCATTGAGTGTGGCTGGAGAGAGAATGTGTGTGCTGGTCTAGGAAGTGAGGATTTGGGAGCCCTTCAGGCCCTTGATTAGCTCTTATCCTGGGTATATAGCTGAAGATCTCTGAATCTCAACTCTGACATGAGAATGAAAACTCCCACCCAAAGGCTGCCTAATTAAATAAGAAAATGTAAACCAGATCCAACCTGCCTCTCGCAGGCTGTATGCATCCCAGGATAGCTACAAATGTGGCCTGATGTACTTGTGGATTATGTCATGTTGCAGGGTCAAAAGGCTGGAAAGTAAAAGTTCTCAAAGAACAAAACTGAACACAGCTTGTGTTGGTATTGCTCTCTGCCTTCTTGAAAAGAATAGAGTAAGTATGAGTTGCTGTTTTGGTGATTCTGGCTCCTCGGACCGCTATGCTGTGATATTGGCCAGTGGCAGGCAACCTCAGGAGCATTTTACTTGCCGAAGACTGGTCCTTTCATAGTAAATGGTCTTTGAATTTTTTGTGCTTTTATAGTTTGTATGCATTTGAGTATGGTCCTAGTTTGTATTACCAATTAGCCATACATTTCTGGGGGGAGTAGCCAGGGATGTTACTCATTTGATCCAGCTGTCATCCACTTGAGAATATAGACCTCTCCAAGAGGAAGGCAGGTCTTTCCTGTCACAGAACCTCCTTTGCCAACATTTCCGCCCAAATGGCACAGACCAGAAGCAAACTTGCATTCAATCTGGCCCCTCCCTCAGCAGACAGAAGACAGTAGTGGGGTGTGTACTACTTCAGGCTCCACACTTCAGTGTGCCCACGTGTTTTAGCCTGGTTTTGAGCTGTAAGGGCCCCCAGCATGCTTCCCCAGTACAAACCAGAATGTTGACAGTGCTGGATAAAGCGGGCAGACCTCTCAGGTGGGGCTGAGAGCAAAGAGAAAAACAGCGAAATGACAAGAAAGTGGGCACAAGGGGCACTGGCTGGAAAACCCCTGAAGATTAAAGGGTGTGTAGCACACACAAACCATCCTTGTGCAACAGACGGCCTGTGCCGTATGAGCAAACGCTAGAAGACTTCCCCTGTGTTCGTAATTGAAAACTCCTCCAAACAACTTAAGTGCTTGACAAAAGGGAACTGGCTGGTAAATAATGGTGATAAACCCATGCTTTGGAAAATGACAGACACCTGATAAAAGAGACTATTCTTTATTACTGCTTTTGAGTGGCTTTCATGTTAACTTGTGAAGTAAAACAAACTGAACATGTACATGTTCACTTTCAGAATCCCACCCTGTGTGTAAGAAAACACACAAAACCATATGTACACGCGTGCTTCTGTGGAGCATCTGTTTCCCAGGGAATGGGGGCATTCATGTAATCAGGGAGGGAAACTGGGAGGAGAAAAAGTAAGAGATTTTTCTTCTTTATATGCCCTTCATATCCTTATTATTTTCAACTGTATGGCTCCGATAATAAAGAAGGTAATTGTTAAAGATGGAAACACTTAAGCTGTGACCCTAGGTCAATATCTACATTGGA
The DNA here is from genome assembly GCF_943737965.1 of Phodopus roborovskii. NCBI lineage: Eukaryota > Metazoa > Chordata > Mammalia > Rodentia > Cricetidae > Phodopus > Phodopus roborovskii. The sequence goes on along the minus strand of NW_026126571.1, from coordinate 25,194,896 downwards.
TGAGAAGGTGGAGATTTTATTGAGAAATGTAGATGATATGTAAATGTTTGCTCAGGCCTTTCCCTCCTGGCCCTGGGTGGCTCTTTAAATTGGCAGCCTGTTTGGGTTATATGCTCCTATCAAACAGAGAGGGGGAAAGTGTGCAGTTGTGGTGAAGGCACCTTGGTCTGTGTTTGCAGAGAGCATTGGTTGCAGAGTAAGTGGGAGTTTTCTCTGTAAAGTTGGTGACTTTTGATGAGGTGGCTGGTTTGGCAGTAAGGAGATGCACGATCCTTTATGGTCTCATCTTTTCCCTCATTAGCTCACTCAGAGAATATCAAGCATATACCATAACCCTAGCCTTCTCTAAAGCCCTGGGATCATAACGGTGAACAAAATCACTTCCTGTTCATGTGGAGCTTATATCCTATGTGGAAAATAGGCAACACATACATAAACAAAAATCCAGAAACGTACAGACACTGTTAAGAGAATAAAGCAGGGAAAGAAGATGATGTATGTCTTAGGTAGGGGAGTGGGGAGCCATTTCAGGGTGCCCAGAGAAGTCTTGAGGAGGCAACAGAGATAAAACGTGCATTAGGACCAGGACAAAGCACGTAAAGGTCGTGGGTGGGGGGTGGGGGGAAAGACAGTATTTTAAGAAAAAGAGCAGACAGCTGGAAATGCTTGGCCTGTTTGGGGACCAGCTAGGACAGCTGAAGAGGAACAATTGGGGACAGGACTGGGAAGGAATGTAGAGGTGGGCTGTATTCATGCTTTTCAAACTTCTTGTGTTCATCTGCCATCTTGGGGTCTTGGTTCAATAGGTTTATGATGCGGTCTGAGGAGGTATCTTTCTAAGTAGCTCCCTGTAATGATGTCCTTGCTATATTCTTTGTGTAGCAAGGGGTTGGATGATGAGCACCGGTCATTATGGAAAGGGGTTTAACTTTTATTCTTAGAGTGACAGAGACATGAAAGTTTTTTGTTTGTTTGGGTTTTATTTATTTATTTATTTAGAGACAGGGTTTCTTTGTGAAACAGCCCTGGCTGTCCTGGAATTCTCTTTGTGACCCAGCTGGCCTTGAACTCACTGTGATCTGCCTGACTCTGCCTCCCAAGTGCTGGGAGGCTAGCCTGAAGTGTCTCTTCCAGTGAATCTTTCTCAGAAGCTGCATCACTAGAGGTCATATTGAAGGAGCCCTCTGACCACTGTGCCAGGGACTGCCCCTGGGACTGACCTCAGGGCCCCAACTAAGAACCAGGGAATGGTGCCTGGTAATGTCACATCCACCCTGAATGGTGCTCAAGCCACCACAGGAGAGGGCTGTTTGCATTGCCTGGGCTTATTGATCTCAGCCACCTCTAGCTTGGGGAACTCTTTGGGCATCTATATCACCCTTCCCAAGGCTCTGGGGACATCACTGAGGAGGGGACAGCAAGGATGAAGAACTGAAGGGAGGGATGCAGTGAGGTAGGATGCTGTCTTGGAAGCTTGGCTGCTTCCTTGATCTTACAGCGAGTCTGTTTACTATAGCAGAGTAGGCCTTTACTGGCACAGAGTAGGCATGTCAGTATCTTGACATGGGGGATGGAATGAGGAAAGGGGCCCATGAAGTCTGGACCCCTGCCTGAGAAGTTCTAGGTAGGTAATAATAGCGAGGCAGGAAGGACTTGTGAAGTCCTCCCTGAGAACGAATGGGCAGTTAATGATTGCTAGGGAGAAACAAATTCTTCAATGGCATAACCATCCAAAGAGTCCTGTGCTTTTGTAAGCAATCCCTCACCTGGGATCTTTAAGAACCCAGCAAAAGACAATGTGTGTGTGTGTGTGGGGGGGGAGGCTGAGGCCATGGCTCAGTGGATAAAGCACTTATTTCTCAAGTTCGTGCCTCAAGTTCTGCTCTCCAGAGCCCATGAAGTACAAGTTGGGCAAGCATGGTGGCCACCTGCAACTTCAGCACTCTGGGGGCAGAGAAAGAAGGGATCACAGAGGACAAGTGGGAACCAGCCAGGAGTTGGCAAGCTCTGGGTTCAAAGAGGGATCCCAACTCAATAAAAATGGAGAACACTGGAGGACGATATCTGACACCAACCTACACATTTGTGAGCACGAAAACACAGATGCGCAAATACTACACACACACACACACACACACACACACACACACAGAGAGAGAGAGAGAGAGAGAGAGAGAGAGAGATGCACTTGGCCACCCAAACCAAACTAAAAAGCAAACAACAAAAGAAAAGGGGAGTATCTGGGAAGGGGGAGGGGGAGGGGGAGGGGCAAGACAGGGTGGTGGGAGGTGGACTGATCAAATGCCTTTATCATACATAATTAACATATGCAAATAGAAAAGAGAAACAGTACACAGCCGCTGAATCAGGCACAGTAAAGGGCCACCCACAGGCGGGACCATGATCGCGCCCTCTTGCAGGCCCCTTCATGGTCTGAGACTTCGAGAGACGGTGACACATCTGGGTTCCTTGCATGGTGACACATCTGGGTTCCTTGCATCATCTGCACGTACACAGCTGGCAGCCCAAGGCCATGCCAGGGAGACAGCAAGTAGGCCTCCGTGATGTGAGTGTAAGCCTGAGAACCAGCTTTGAGATAACAAGCAGCCCCCAGGACGGGCTGTCTTCCTGGCCTGTTCTTCTCAGACAGCATACAAACTCTAGTCTCCTGGTGTCCCTTCTTGTGAGGGCATTAACCCTATTGGACTCACCCACCCTGTGGTGGTTTGAATGAAAATGCATGCCACCCCCACCGTAGACTCCTAGGGAGTGGCGCTATTTGAAAGGAGTAGGAGGTGTGGCCTTACAGGAAGAAGTATGTCACTGGTCACTGAGGGCGGGCTTTGAGGTTTCAAATGCCCAAGCCAGGCCCAGTGTCACTGTCTCTGCCTGTTACCTGTGGATCAGGATGCTCCTTTTCCAGCACCGTATCCACCTGGGTGCAGCCTTGCTTCTCACCATGACAATGACGGTCTAAACATCTTAACCTGTAAGCCAGCTCCAGCTAAATGTTTTCCTTTGTAAGAGTTGTGGTGGTCATGGTGTCTTGTCACGGCAATAGAAACTCTAACTTACTCCATGTTCTTTAATCCTGTCTCCACGAAAACCTGATCTCCATATACAGTCCCTTTAGAAGTTAGGGATTCAGTGTGTGGATTGGGTCGGGGGTACCCAAATCAGAACCTGGCAGAGGCTGTCTTCCTGCCTCTCAGCAACTATGCCAGTGCCTGTGCTCCCCGTTTATAGGGTAGACAGACAAACATGAGGTTAGAAACCCCTCGGTACCTGGCACCTGTTGCAGACCAGCTGAGTGACTTTGGAGAGAGAGCATAACCGCTCTGAGCTCTCTTGCCTGTAAGCTGGAGCTAAGCCTGCCTTTCACAGCGCTGTGAGAGTCATATGAGAAGGCGTGTGGAATGCCCCGCCCTGGCTGTGCCAGGTGGCAGATGCTCAAGGATGGGCAGCTTTATAGGTTTGCACTTTGCAAGCTGCTGTAATTTTGCCTTTGAGCCCACAGTTTCCACTCAGGTTTATCACACACCAGCAAAAAGGAAGCATCGGTAACATCCATGACAAGAGGGAAAAGGCTTCCCTTCCCAAGTGCTTTCCCAGCATGCACTTTAGCGGATGGTGCCGGCTGCCGTGTGACATAGGTAAACTGTTCTGCTCAGGTATATAATCTCAGGTCTTCATGAGTTTGTGGCTGCCATTCTGATGAGCTTTAGTCTCTAGCTACCATTTATGATTTCTTTTAAGTAGACGTCAGCGAATAACAAAACCTCATGCACAGCTAATAGGAAACAGCAGGGGGAGGAAGAGAAGTTATTTCCTCTCCATTACCAGTCTACCTCCATTAAAACCCCAACTGAGATCAAGGTTATCTTCAACAAGCACAGAGAGAAACCAGGGCCAGCCACAACACATCCCACAGAGACATTGTCCGGCTAGGGCTTCGGGCTTTCTGTTCTTTGGATTCTGTGGGTATATCTCTCTGACAGCAGCCACTTGGTTGCAGAATTCTAATAGAAAACCCAGAGTATATCAAGAGCAGCACTATAGCGGTACCTCGACCGGTCTGTCTTGTTAACCATTGAGAAGGCCTAGTATTTGGACTGCGAGGGATGTCTTCTTGCATTCTAGACTTGAATACGAGCCTCTAAGTGTTTTGTTTTGTTTCTGATTGGGTGTTTTGCATGGGTGTATGTCTGCACAGCACACATGCAATGCCCACAAAGGCCAGAAGAGGGTGTCAGATTACCTGGATCTGGAGTTGCAGCCAGTTGTAGGCCTCCAGGTGGTTGCTGGGAATTGAACTCAGGTGCTCAGGAAGCACAGCCAGTGTTCTTAACCACTGAGCCATCTCTCCGGGCCAAGACTCTGCAAATCCCTAAGGAGCTTCCCCTACATAAGTGTAGCTTTTTTTCCCTTTTTTCAAGCTCAGAGTACCCTGGGGAAGAGTTTGAATTTGATTTCTGTTTTTTTATTTTCATCACAGGGGGTGAATGCAGGATGCTGACAGTAGAAGCCAGCAGGCTTCAGTCAGGGTCCTGGTCACATATACTGAGATGAAAGAGATAGGGCAGAGGGAGGACAATGGCTTCCCTGATGATGGGGCTGCCTTGAGTGAAAACAGCTGCTAGTCCTGGTGTGAGTCAGTTCAGGCAGAGCTAGAGCCTGTGGTAGCCGTTGCCATGAGAACACTGGCTCTGCAGGAACAAGAAGACCAGAGATGCTGACCAAAGTCCAACTGTTTGTCTTGGGCTGATATTAGTTAGGACTTGCCACTAGGCTCTGAGCTCTCCAAGAAGTTTCCTTTTATTTTGTTTTAGTTTTGTCCTTGGAGGGCCTTTCTTTTCTAAGTATTCTAACTGACCCAATCATTAGTAAAACTCCCCTGGAAGTTTTTAGTTGTCCTCTATTGAGTAATGAGCTATTGTGTTGAGGACTGAGTCCCCCAAATCCATACATAGAAGCTGGAACTTCCAGTGTGGTTTTTGGATGCTGACTCTTTGGAAGGTCGTTAAGCTGAGATTAGGGTAGAGTGGATTGGTGATGGGATCAGAGTCCCTAGAAGGAGGAGAGATCAGAGTTCTCCTGCTTTCCATGGTGAAGGGAACACTGGGAAGGCTCTGTGTCAAGCTAGGAAGAGAAAACCAAGTCAACACTGAACTCTGAGTTTGGATTTCATGGCTCCAGAAGAATGACAATGAAGGCATGCAGTAAACACCTACCCAGTCTGTGGCATTTTGTTTCGGCAGCCTGAATCCACATGACAAGAGTCAGTCAGTGAGATGTATGAGCAACAAACATGCTAGTTTTTAAGAGAAAAAGAAAAAAAATATTAAGCCAGATTTATTTGTCTGTTTTATAAAAACATAAGATCTGCGTAGTGCTGAAATTAACCATCCATCCTTCCATCTATCCATCCATCCTAATTGAGCTTGAGAAGGATGAAGCATTCCCTGACTCTGGTTTCTAGTTGCACACAAGTGCTCCTGGAGGGTGGGATCAGATCTGTGTGCCCAACATTTCATCTTCAAGTCTAATAGGACACGTAATTACTGTTTCTAAATGAATGAATCAGAGGGGAGGAGAGATCACGCACGGCCTAGAGAGATGATCACAAAGGTTCAAGGGGCCTTTTCTATAAATACAGACAGCAAGAGGTGCAGTGCATCCCGAGTGGGCATTTCGTCTGGTTCTCTGTCCTCCTCACAGCAGTCTTAGAGCCCACTGTCCACACAGTAAGTCATGCTGATATGCAAAGTCCCAGAATCCCTGATACCAAATGAAAGGCACATGCCTTTCCTGTGCTTCCAAAGCCTGAAGAGCTACTAGTATCTTGATGAAGAGGGAGAGAGGAGAGAGAACTTATTAAAAATGTTTTGCTACATTCTTTTATATTCATTGCTTCATTTATAACTTAAAGATACATCATTATTCCCATTTTCAATATGAGAGGACAGAACCTAAGAAAGATCAAATGACAGTTACTTGAGTGTAATTGTTTCTGACTCCCAAGTCTACCAGTCTCAAGGTTGGCTCTTTCCAAGTCCCTTCAACCGCAAAGGAGCAACCAGTCTTCAAGCAATTAGTTGTTACTTTCTTACCATCCACCATGATTCCACACTGACTTTAACAAGGTGGCAGAAAGAAGGAAATGCTATCTACCAGTTTTTCTTCATCTTTGTGTTTGTGCCTGTTCGTGTATGACACTCAGGGTGTGCAGGAACCACAGAGTGCATATGGAGGTCAGAGAACCTTGTTTGCTACAGGGCCTCTTGGTTGTTTGCTCACGTGTGTTCCAGGCTTGCTGGTGCCCCAGCTTTCAAGAATTCCCCTGTCTCTACACCCATCCCACCACTCCAACCCCCAGTCCCACAATTTCACTATAGGAGGACTGGGGTTACAGATGTGTGATGGGAGATGTCATTCTATAAATATGTTCCTCATATTGGTTAATGAATAAAACACTGTTGGCCAATAGGAAAGCAAGATAGGCGGGACTAGGAGACAAGGAGGAGAGAGGAAGTAGTAGGGAAGAGTAAAGATGTAGAGACTTGAGAGGACAGAGGTCCGGGCCCTCTCTCCGGTAAAATGAGACCATGTGGAAATACTTAGATTAATAGATATGGGCTAATATTTAAGACAAAGCTAGCCAATAAGGAATGCTCATAACAGGCCAACAGAATTATATCTAATACAGCGTCTCTGTGTGATATTTGGGGCTGGCACAGCTGTGGGACCAGGATTGTGGGAAAACACGCTCATAACAGGTGTGTGTTACCGTGCTTGGCTTTTAAATAGGTTCTGGGGATTTGAACTCATGTCCTTTCACTTGAATGGTATGTACTTTACCTACTGATTCATCCCTCAGCCCTATAAGATTTGCATAATTCACTTAAAATCCACTCAAGAAGACACTGTGTGATATAAATAAATGTACAAATTTACATATTAAAGATACCAATAGTAACTCAGTCCACTTCTGCTAAAGGGGAGACAAGATCCTGGAGAGCAGAAAGGGGGGCCAGAGGGAGTAGCTGGAAGGAAAATGAAGTTTCCTAGGAAGGCTAGGCACCCAGGCCAGAAATAAGGGATTGGTAGGCAAGGGTGAAGAGGGTTCCAATGTTACACTTATACACAAGACTTACAATTGATGTGCCCTGTAGGGATTCTGTTCTGTCTTGTACATCTCTGAGCATGGGCACTTGTCAGATGGGAGGAACTGGATGGACCTCCAATCTTCTGGGATGTGGTAGAAGTCCTGAGATTTTCTTGTTTATTCCCCTGTCAGACTCTCACACAGTCATCCAGCACGGCCTAGAGAATGAACTGGCCACAATGACCATGTGAGCTGTCATTAAGTACAGTTGACTGTGCATTGTTGCAGAATTCATCATGAATAGTAGATTTCACATTCTCACCCCTTTGAGACAGCACTGGTAAAATTCTGATACCATGGCATGAAAGCATCATACCCTGTTGTGATTTGGGCATGGATGGTCCCCTCCTGTGATGGGAGACAGCTCCCCGACAAAGGCAACATCACAGTGAGCTTTGCTAATATGGTCACCTTTCTAGAGCATGTCCATCCCGAGAGGCAGGAACAAAGGATCTAGACAGGGACATCAGAAGACAAGTCTGCGCCCCAAGCAGAGCTGGGGTTACAGTCACACAGTGCTATGCCCAGATTTTTATGTGGGCTCTGGGGACCAGAACTTGGGTCCTTATACTTGCACAGTAAGCACCATATTGAGTGAGCTGCCTCCCTAGTCCAATAGGAATTCTGTTTTTGTGTTGCAGGTGAAGCACATCCCTCTCTGTAGGCCAGCTAGAGCTACCAGGGCCACCCACAGCCATAAGCTCATGGGGACTGCCTATGTGCTGTAACCCCTTCTGCTTCAAGATCCCACACAGCAGACTCATTTCTCTCTCCATAGTGATGACTACTCCTCGGGGACAGTGCAAGACTGAATCCCAGCTCTACTTGGGGCCCAGGCAGACAGATCCCTGGAGCTCAATGGCAGCACGATAGCCAATCAATGAGCTTTAGGTTCAGTGAGAGACCCTGGCTCAAAAAAATGAGGTGGAGAGTGCAGAAGACACCTGGTGTCTACCACTGACTCCATGTACACACGTGCATATATACATGCACCTTCATGAAGACATACATGTACCTCCTGTCCTAAAAAAGTAAAAAATGTGTTCTAGAAATGTGATTCTGACCTCTAACTGTCATCAAAGAGGAACACAGACTGTCCTGTGTTTGGTGTTTGCTTCCTGAGGTGTGTCTCCTTTCCTACCTGTATCATCAAGGTTGGGGGATGGGGTTGTGGCCAACTCAGCCAGCTCCTGAGGCCCTGGCTGTAGTCTGTTTAGCAAGAGGCTTCACCCTGCCCAGGGCTGTCCTATTTGTGGATGCAGTGCTTGCTTTTTCTCTTCAGTTGTTTCCCCGGGATGTTGAGACACCCTCTCACTGTGTGTCAGGCCACCGCCAACTCTCCCTTTTGCTCATGTACAAGGTTGAGGTCCTGTGTCACTGCAGTCCTTTATCAGCAGCTAGAATATTAGAAATGGCTTGGGGGACAGGCTACCCAGCTTACTTTCAGCTTTGGATAATCTTATCTGCATCCTGCCTCTGGCATTTGCTGCTTCGTAGGAACATTAATTGGTCTGTTTACTGGCTTTTATTTTTTCACCTTTAATAAGGTCCTTCTCCTCTGTGCTAGCCAGCTCCTGGGAAATGAGGAGGACGACCAACCCTCTGCCCTTTGAAGTGGCAATTGCCCAAGAAAGGGGCTCCACTGCCTGCTCAAGTTACTGATTTTTCTTTCCTCTTCAAATTCGAATAGTCCTAGGAGTATTTAATGAACTCACATAGGTTTCGGAAAGGACCTCTTAGAAATGGAGTACACACAAAAAAGGGGAGTTGAAAATGTCAAATAGTTTCTTACTCCTGTAGCTTGAGATGGCTTCTGAGAGTTCTGTGGTTGGAGGAGGGGCACTCCCAAGAAAGGTCTGATAACCCCTCCCTGACAAGTGACCCTTGATAGAGTGGCAGGAAGTCCTGCCTCTTGTCATCTTCTAGGCACATAGTACAGAGCTAGTCTATAGCCGGGGGAGGGTGCTTTTATATCACCTCCTGGTTCTTGGCTTCCGGCACACCACTCTGGCCTAAAGTTGTGTCCCAGCTCTGTAAGTCAGGGCTAATCTCACCATGGGCCTCCAGGTAAGGTGGGACAGTGGGTGTATAGGTCAACGCTCCTCCTCCTCTTTTATAACTCATAGGGTCCAAACAATGCTACTTGTATGCACATGGGTGTGGGGCTATCTTAGTTAGGGTTTCTCTTACCATGAGCATAGCAACTCTTATAAAGGAAAACCTTGAATCGGGTCTGGCTTACAGTTCAGGGGTTTAGTCCATTATTGTCATGGTGGGAAGCAAGACAGCACACAGGCAGATATGGTGCTAGAGAAGGAACATAGAAATCTACATCCAGATCCACAGGTAGTGGGCAGAGAGACAGTGACACTGGGTGTGGCTTGAGCATTGAAACCTCAAAGCCCACCCCCTGTGACACACTTCCTTCAACAAGGTCACTCCTACTCCAACAAGGCTCCACCTCCTAATACTGCCACTTCCTATGAGCTCAAGGGGGCCATTTTCATTCAAACCACCACAGAGGCCATCCCCTGGGATATGGGAAACTACACTGGAACCTTGAAACAAGGGGCCACAACCCAGTATAGATAGAACTTCACTCCTAACCCTTGCAGCATTCATCAGCTGTCAGTAACTTCTCAGGTACTGAGAGCCCCGTTGGTCCTTTCCTCATCTGTCAAAGCTAGGATGCTGAGAGTCTTGATCTTGTGCGGAGAACCACACCGCTGTGAGTTCATGAGTGCAATAGCTAGATCACTCCAGGAAACAGCATTTCACAGCCAGCAACTCCTCCTCATCTCCCAGCTCCTATTTTCTTTCTGCCTCATATTCAGCTTTTTTTCCGGGATGTTCCCAGAATTGTGGTGGCGAAGAATTAATATAAATCTCCCATCTGTGTGTCTAAACATTCACCAGTCACTTAGTGTCAAGCACCCTGTCCAGTTATGAATGAGCCTTTGCATTGACTTCTCTGGTGCATGCAGCCTTACATATGATTTTTCAGTAGATATACATAAATAATTTACAATTCCCATTTTATAAATAATACATGTTCAGACTAAAAGAATTTTAAATATGTAATTGGAAAGAGAAATGTAGGGGAAAACCCCCTACAATTCCATCATCAAGTAATGACCTTCACCTCACTTATCTTACTAGCCAGATGAGATACTGATATTTCACGCACAAAACTGGGCACGTCAGATGCTTTCAGGTGGCTACCTCTGTAAGAGGGGAGAGTGGGTGCAGTGATGTAGGGTGGAAACTCAGGACAACCGCATCCTGGCTGTGCCCGGGACTTGGACTACCTCTGTAGATGTTCAATGAATGGGTACAACGCCCACACATGCATTTACACAGGCCCAGGCAGAAGAGAGGCATGAAAGGAGCTAGCTCAGCAAAGGGACACTAGCCAGCATGTCTGGAATCTACCTAGGAGGGCGCTTTGCAGCAAAGATCCCAGGAATGGAGCCCCTGTGCTGCTTTGTGTAAGAGCTCCCTCCAGCCACCCTTTTCTGAAGGAACGGGGACTCATGTCTGTCTGTCTATGTTCCTGTGGCATGATTAGTGCATTTATCACAGTATAAAGTCATTTGAAACTGATATGTGGAACCTTAAATGTCTGCAGATTTCTCTAGGGTAGGATAATATTTCACTTATCTTTCTATCCTTGGAGGTGCTCCCTGCAGTGAGCCAGGACAGATGCCTGATCTGTGGGTGACACACTTTATTATCAATTCACACAAAGCTGTGCTGACTCGGGATGCTGGCCTTTGGGAAAATACATATGTGGGCTTCCTTTTACAGACGTGTGTTGGGGGAAGCTGTGGGCACAGACTATAGAGGGAGATGCTGTTTTGATGAGCTGGAGATTTTTTTTAACCTATTTAGCACAATACACTAAGACCACCTTTGTTTATGCTGTTACTCAGCATTTTTGAAAACCTACAGGGAGTTAATACTTCTTGGAAGTTTGCCCTGGAAAGTTTCCCCAAGGTAAAGGGAAATGACTGTTAGACAGGGTTGGGTGGGCCAGTGGGGTAGACCATGAAATTGCCATGATAAATCCACATTATAAAAAGTTCTTCACTTCATTTTCTGTTTGCCTTTCTGAGAAAAGGCAGGTTTCAAATTCTTTATGTAGCCCAGGCTAGCCTCAAACTTGACAGCAGGCCTCCTACCTCAGCCTCAAGTACTGTTGTTTTTTTATTTAATTAAAAAATGCACCAAGATCATTATATATTCAACTCTGATCTTTTATTATTTTAAGTTTCTTTTTTTAATATTAAGAACAAATTATGCTGGGCGATGGTAGCGGACACCTTTAATCCCAAAGGCAGAGACAGGCAGATCTCTATGAGTTCGAGGTCAGTCTGGTCTACAAAGCAAAGGAAAAAATAAAAAGAACCTATTATATAAAACCCTTTAGTTAAAACAAACAACGTTTGTTATGGATGTTTTGCCTGTATGTTTGTGTACCATGTGTGCACCTGTGATACCCACAGAGGCCAGAAGGGGATGCTAGCGTCTATGTGGGTACTCAGAATGAACCCAGGTTGTCTGGAAGGGCAGCCAGTGCTCTTAATCACTAAGCCACCTCTCCAGCTCTCCCCCATTCAGTTTTATAGGTTTCAGTTTGGCAGTTTGATTTGTTATATTTGTTGGGGTGTGTGAGCAGTCTTTTCCTCGCTTGCTTCAAATGTACAATGGTATAGACAAATCCAAGGGTGTTAATAAGTGAAAACAGCTTATAATTTAACAACAACAGCGAAGGAGTCAAGGGTGAGATCATAGTGTCAAATGTGGGCCATGTAGAAAAGAGGCCTTTGCAAACAGAAAACAAATAAAAGGCATAAGGAAAGTCTGGTGTGTCTGTGCGTCAGGCAACAAGGAGTTTGGTTTGAGACATGAAGGCTCATATTCTATTTTCAGTGTTCCATGTCCTGTTCAGGGCATGCAGCATCCAAGGTAGGCATTAATACACACACACACACACACACACACACACACACACACACACACAAGACCAAAACAACAAACAAAAACAAAACAAAACAAAACGAAAAAATGAAAAACATCCAGCTCATCTGAGGAAGTAAGCCAAGCTTACTAGAAGGTGTCTGTGGGATGAGTTGATGGGATCACTCCAGAATTGGGGTATCCTCACACAGATCTTTAACCTTAATATCCTAATAATATTCTAGATTACATGTCAATCATTAAATATAATTACTTTTAAAAAATAAAAACATATTAAATTTGAGGCATTATGGACTTTTTTCCTAACTGACAAATTTTCATTGAAGACAGTTAGCTACTAATCAGAATGCTTTATATACATGTAGGAAACTTTGTCAACTTTGATTTTCCCAGTAGTAGTGCTAGAGTTCAGTCTTGGATCCCCAAATGACACTTAGCATGCACTGTCTCCAATGCTGAGCGTGTTGTTAAGGGCACACTCCATCACCAAAGCTGAACACTTACTAAGTGTGCACTCCGTCACCACAGCCGAGCTGCTGGATTTTGGTTTCATAGAAAGCAAGTCCTATCATGATTTTACCCTCTGGTACTCTCAATAAAATAGGCTTTAAGACTCATTGTGTTTGTACCTTGATCTGGTCCTCCTGCCTCCTCTTTGGAATTCCAACATAGACTGAAGACCAGCAGCTCTCCAGGAATTCTTTAGACTAGGAATGATGTCCAGCCTTGTGGACGGGACAGCTATGGAATTCTCAGTCTTTCCAGTGGGGAACAACCATTTTTGGACTATGCAGATGGCATTCTGTGAGCCAATATAATAAATCTTTCAATGTATATTCACTCTATTTGCTCTGCTCCTTTAGAGAACCCCGACTAATACAACACCCTTGGTGCCACCAGGAAATAAAAGAATCGAAAGACAACAGCTTGGATTAGAAGCTCTGTGAGAGGGTCCTGTTGTCTCCATGAGTCACTCTTCTGACCAGGATGTGATGGGTCAGTGTGCACTTCTCTCTTTAAAAGGAGGAGCTTATACAGAGTGGTAGGGCTTCCCCAGCATTGGACCGGCCCAGACTCCCTGAACATGGGTCTCAATTGGAAGGCCTGAGCAGTCTACAGGACCTATGACAGTGGAACCAGGGTGTATCCTTAGTGCACGAAAGGACTTTGGGAGCCCATTCCCCATGGAGAGATACTCCCTTAGCCTAGAGACAGGAGAGAAGGCTTAGTCCCTACTCCAAAAGACTTGACAGATTTTGATGATTCCTTCTGGAAGGACATCACCCTCCCTGTGGAGTGGGCGGAGAATGGGATGGAAGTGGGGGGTATCAGGGAGGATGGGAGGGAGAGGGAACTGGGATCGATATGTAAAGTCAGAAAAAAATAATAATAATTAAAAAGAATCAAAAAAGAAAAGAATTTAATAAATAAATAAATAAATAAATAAATGGAGGCATTTGTATAGGAGTGGTAAGGGTTCCCCAGATTGGAGCTAGCACCTTACCATTCGGCCTACAAAAGCAGGTTTCATCCAGTGAAAGAAAGCACAGCACCTTATTGGGAAAGCTGTGGAGAGACTCTAGTCCATGGGTAGGGGTCAAAGGAGTCTACTTTGGAAGCATACTCAGTCATCTCAGGAAGAGACACAGAGTTGCCCAATTTGTTTACATAGAAAACTACAGCTAGGAGCAGAAGCCATAGCTCAGTAGTTACAGTATTTACTCCTCTACCTGACTCTGGCTCTGAGGGGTTTTATGCCCTCTTTGGTGACAATGTAAATAGCCACATGAACCCCCCCCCCACAAACTTAGATTCTCACACATAGACATATAAATAAATTAATAAATCTTTGGAAAAATCCAAAAATCAAGTACCAAACAAACAAGCAACCGTACAGCTTAAAGAATACCTCTCCTGCCACATGAGAATGAAAAGCATTGATATTGTCTGAAACTCTCGAAGCCTCTTGGTGTATGCTGCGATTGGTTGTATGGGCCTGAGCTTCTGGAGGAAGTGTGTGTGTGTGTGTGTGTGTGTGTGTGTGTGTACATGTTTTGGGTGCACACACATGCATGTGTTTGTGTGTAGAGGCAGAGGATAGCCACAGACACTATCTATATACACTCACTATTATTTATGCTAACTTCTTTCACTGGCTCACAGCTTGCCCAGTAGATTAGACTATCTGGTCAGTGATCTCCATCTCTGCCTTTCCTTCCTTCCTTCCTTCCTTCCTTCCTTCCTTCCTTCCTTCCTTCCTTCCTTCCTTCTTTCCTTCCTTCCTTCCTTTTATTTTGCATCCAGTCAGTTTTCCCTCCCTGCTCTCCTCCCAGCCCCTCCCCCGCCCCACTCCCTTTGTCCCCCCTCCCCATCCACTCCTTCTCCATCTCTGTTCAGGACAGGGCAGGCTTCCCACAGATATTAACAAAACATGGCATACCCAGTTATAGTAAGACTAAACACCTACCTCCCCATGTATTAAGGTTGGGTAATGCAGCCCAGAATGAAGAACAGGGTTCCAAGAGCCAGCACAACAGTCAGACAGCCCCTGCTCCCACTGTTAGGGGTCCCACATTGGGACCAAGCTACACACTGTAACATATATGCAGAGTTCCTAGGCCAGACCCACGCAGGCTCTCTGGTTGTTGGTTCAGCCCTTATGAGCCCAGGTTAGTTGATTCTATGAGTTTTCTTGTGGTGTCCTTGACCCCTCTGGTCCTACAATCCTTTCTCTCCTTCTTCTTCGGGATTCCTTAAGTTCAGTCTAATGTTTGGCTGTGGGTCTCTGCTTCCATTAGTTGACGAATGAAGCTTCTTTGATAACAGCTGGGCTAAGCATCAGTCTATGAGTTTAGCAGAATATTGTTAGGCATCATTACACTGACTTTTTTTTTCCTCAACTCGTTTTTGATTCTATGCTAAGTCTCTTCATCATTCAGCCTGTAGGTCCTGGTACTCCAGGTAGTTTCAGGGGTGGGCTTGGGTTTTAGGGTGGACCAGTCATTAGTTTTCCACTCCCTCAGTCTCTAGGCCATCTTTACCCTAGCATATCCTGTACGCAGGCAGACTATAGGTTGAAGGTTATGTGGCTGGGTTGGCTTATTACTCCCTCTAATTGAACTCTTGCCTGGTCACAGGGGATGGCTAGTTCAGGCTATGTATCTGCTATTATTAGGTCAACACTTAATAAAAGGGACCCCATGAAACTGAAAAGTTTCTGTAAGGTAAAGGACACTGTCAACAAGACAAAACAGCAGCCTGACAGAGGGCTGATCTCCAAAATATACAATGAACTCAAGAAACTATACATCAGCAAACCAAGCAATACAATTTAAAAGTGGGCACAGATTTAAACAGAATTCTCAACAGAAGAAAGTCAACTGCCGAGAAACACTTAAATGTTCAACGTCCTTAGCCTTCAGGGAAATGCTGTCTGGGTTTTTAAGCATGCATCTTGGGGACTGCTTGCAAGGTAAGGCCTGTATTGCCTGAACCAGCCCCATGCAGGAGTAGAGAGGACCAATCTATATTGAGAAGGTAACTCTGAAATTCCAGGTCCCTCCAAAAGGTTGTAACTGAGGCCTTTATTTTTTCCTCAAATAACTGGGTTTATACTTCAGTAGGAAGCTTTAGTTTGGGTTAGACTTCTTTCAGTAACTCATGAATAAGTGTAACTAATTTGAAAAAAAAAAATGACATTTGTTAGATTTCCGTGTCATTGCATCAGACCCAGGGAAGAAGGGTTGGGAGAGTTTCTTACAGATCTAAAGCTTCATGAATTTTATTTATGTGTTTATTTTTTTTATTTATTGTGAAACAAGGTTTCACTTCATCATCCTGTCTAGCCTAGCACTCACACTGTCTGGCCTCAGCCTTCTTGAGTGCTGGAATTATAGGCATGTGCTACCACATTCAACGACACTACCCTTGGTGACCTTTTGACTTTTCTAGAACAGTGCTCTGATCTGACTCAGTACAGCCAGAGGAGAAAGGACACCCAACAAAGCTGCTGGGTTTTTTGGTATGGCTTGGGAGTTTATTTATATTTTGAGAACTTGAGGATTAATTCAAAAATCTGTCACGTATGGAGTGGTTTAGAATTTTGGCGAATCTGAGAAAGAATTAAAATGCTGCTGAACTTTAGAGGGAACTAAATAAAGAGCTTGCAGCAGGAAGCTTGTGCAGAATAAGGATGGACATTTTCCTCCTCGGGGGTGCCAGGCATGAAAAGTGCCAAGTCGCAATCTCTTTTCTCTGTATGCAGTTTCCCCCAAATGTTTGTCTATCAGAGTTGTCAAAAGTAAACACGACTGCAAAACATATGTCTTGTTTACCTGTTTATCTTCAGGCTGGACATGCTTTTCTTAGCCCTCCCCTTCTGACCCTACACAGTGGCTTCTCTGGGAGGGAGACTTCAGTTAGGGTACAGGGCTTGTTGGTACCAGGGCGAATGACAGCTTTAGTTCCTTGCCTGTTTAATAATTTCTTTAATTCTTGACCCACCAAATAAAACACTTAGAAGTATTTATCTGAAGATTTGAATTTTATCCCCCACTACACACACACACACACACACACACACACACACACACACACACACACTTTTCAGACAGGGTCTCCTATATCCCAGACTAGCCTCAGATTCCCTATGTGGCTAAGGATGACCTGAACTCCTGATCTTCCGCTTTCTACCTCTTGAGTCTTGAGCACTGGGGTTACAAGTGTGCATATAAACCATACCTGGTTTATACAGTTCTGAGGACCAAACCCAGGGCTTTATGCATGCTAGTCAGGCAATCTACATCCTGGACTACAACCACTACTCCTCAGCTCATCTTTCCTAACGTTAATATAGGAAACTGAAGTTTTGTTGCAGTAGGTGTCAAAATGATAGCCAGAAACTTCATATGTGCTGTACATATGCACATAGTTTTTATTTTCTTTTTGTTTTTCCTTTTCAAAACAGCATTTCTCTATGTAGCCCGGGCTGCCCTGGAATTTGCTCTGTAGACCACTCTGACCTCTATCTAAGAGGTCAGCTTGCCTCTGTCTCCCTAGTGCTGGAACTGAAGATGTGCACCATTGTGCCTGGCTCCTCACATAATTTTCACATTCTCTCTACATTGAATTATGCATGCATATGGTACTTATATGCATAGATATATAGACTGGATAGAGGAGTCCTAGCTTGTTTTCTACTGTGGTGAACACCATGGCCAAGAGCAACTTGGGGAAGTGTATTAAAGTTCTCTAGAGGAACAGAATTGAAACAATGAATGAATATATATTACCAACCAAGTAAATGTCACACAGGCTAGCCTATGGCTCAATCTAATGGAATCTTTTTCTCGGCTGATGTTGCTCCTTCTTCTCAGTTAGCTCTATTGTGTAAAGTTTACCAAAACAACACAAAATAAAACTAATACTCACAGAAGGGTGAGTGAATTTATGGGGAAGAATTTTCTGTATAGTGTAGTGATGCCTCACTTTGCTCCATGAGGCTTAACTTGCTCCCCCCACCCTTTAATGTGCACAGATCAAGAAGAACCTATCAAACATCAGAAATCACTAGAGTAGCAGTGGATAATAGTTACTTAAAACTGCCAGCAGTTCTTCTGCTCCCTCAGAGACCAAAGTCAATGACATTTTAGGGCAGATTAATCCTTTAACACCAAACACAGCTCTGCAGTAGGCCTTCTGCTTATGCAAGGATGGACGCAGGGCACTATTTTGAAGGAAGCAGAAAAGTTTAGTGCAACCAGGGGCCAAATTCTTCTGCTTGAAATGAATGTCACCAGTAAACTGTGAGAGATGTCTTTGGCTGGGTGAGATAGGATTTAGCTTGGGTTTTTATTGCTGTGAAGAGACACCATGACTACATCAGCTCTTATAAAGAAAACATTTAATTGGGGTGGCTCACTTACGTTCAGGGGTTTAGTCCATTATCATCATGATGGGAAGCATGGCAGCATGCAGGCAGATGTGGTGCTGAAGCTGACAGTGCTTATGTCTTGCAAGCAAAAGGGAGTCAACTGACTGTCACACTGAGGGAAGCTTGAGCATATGAGACCTCAAAGCCTGCCCCCATAGTAATACACTTCCTCCAACAAGGCCACACCTCCTATTAATGCCAGTCCCTTTGGGGGCCATTTTCTTTCAAACCACCGCAAGGATATTTATTATTTTGGTTGGTATGCTTTAGTGGTTTGGTTTTTGTATGCTTGGGGATTGGGGTAGCATCATCTGGGATCCAATGGGCTTCATTAGCCAATTCCTTATGGCCCAGTTACCTGGAACATTTGTTCTTTTGGGGCTAGCTCTACTTGATGCCCGCCCTTTCCTCAGAGGACATCTCATCTTCCTGGCATCTCCCAAATCCTTGGTCTCTATGTAAACTTAGGATTCACCTACATAGCTTCATGCACAGCTCTCTCAGGAGCTCCATGCAGGGAATCCAGCCCTGCTACACATAGCCTTGGCCTTTTTCTTGAATCATGGTATGAGCTTCAATGACTTCCTACACTCTGCATTCTGTAAAACTTTCATCATGAGCTGGAGAGATGGCTCAGTTAGTGAAGGGCTGCCACATAAGCTCAAGGACCTGCATTTTGGTTTCCAGTACCCACATAAAAACTGGGTTGTCCTAGTTAGGGTTATTATTGCTGCGATGAAACATCACAACCAAAGCAACTTGGGAAGGATTTATTTGGCTTACACTTTCACATTGTTGTTCATTATTGCAGGATGTCAGGACAGGAACTCAAACAGGGCAGGAAGCTGGAGGCAGGAACTGACCCAGTGGCCATAGAGGAATATTGCTTACTATGTTGCCTAGCCTTCTTTCTTACAGAGTCCAGAATCACCAGTTCAGGAGTGACCCCCACCTACAGTGGATTGCACCCTCTGCCATCAACCACTACAGAAGAAAATGCCCTATTGTTCTGCCTACAGCCCTAAGAAAGCATTTTCCCAGTCGAGGTTCCCTCCTCTCAGATGACTCATCCAGCACACGAGTGCAGCTGTGCATAGGGTGGTGTGTGGGACAGAGCCAGTGAGATCCTTAGAGCTCTATTTCCAGCCGGCCTACCCAATTGGTGAGATCCAGTTTTAGTGAGAGACCTTGTCCTTGTCCTGAAATGAAGTGTGAAGTGGCAGCGGAAGATACCAGCATTTGCCTCTGGTCTCCATCGTTCCATGAACATACATGCATGCACACTATGTGCGCATACACATGTACATACACATACATGCACAGGCACAGGAATGTACAACCTGCATCACATAGATGATAAGTTGACAGGTTGAGATGTTGACTGGCCTCTACACCCCAGGCTCAGTGGGTTTCAGGCAGCTTCATAACAGAACCTGGTGTGTATGTGTACTTCTCTAGGTGGTCCTGCTTGAACTGGGTGCCTTGGAGTCTCCATCTTCCAAAGCACTATCTTGTGAAAGGCAAATTCTTTAAATATTGTTTTCTATGTTTATACTCCAAAGCCTTTGGTGGGTGAGATCTTGCTCTTAAGCATATTGTCTCAGTGCAAAGCCTCCAGCTTTTCTGGCATTCGCCTCTTTTACAGTTAATGTGCTTCATCTCTATCTAACTTGCCTATAATTTAAAAAATTTTTTCCCTGATTTTTTTCTCACCAAACCACACATTTTCTCATCTTGTATACCATTTTCTCTCCGTCCCGACTATAAATCTGTCTCAAAGCTGTGTGCAGTAACCATGCAACATCGTGAATATTATGATTTTCCTCCCCCAGTTACATCACCATATTATGCGTGAATCCAGCTACATTCAAAGTTTTAGGATATGGAGAGGAAAATAGCAAGATTCTTTGCCGGAATACAAACTGACCTTTTGGAACTTCATGAGCTGGGCCTTCATTATCTTCATTTCCTTAGGCATCTGGCCCATTTTCTCTGTTGATTTAGAGTGCTTCTCCTGTCTGCCTCTCCAAAACTGTCTGCATTTCTGCACAAGCCAGGCCTATGAGCCACACATTAAACTTATTAAAACAATGACCATGTTTTTCATATTATTTTTTATGTTGTTTTATTTTCTCATTCATTGTGACAAAATGTCTGACAGAAGCAACTTAGGAGAGGAGATGTTTATTTTGGGTTCGCAGTTTCATGTCAGGGAAGGCATGGCAGTGGAAACATTAGTGTCCATGATGGGGGACATGGGGAGTGACTTGTTCACATCGTGGTGGACAGGGCACAGGTTGGGCTGTAACCAGGACTCACAGATTCCTTCCTAGTGATCCACTTCTGCTTCCTACCACAGTGGTTCCTTAACCTCCCCAAATGGCACCACTAGCTGGACAAGTATTCAAACACATGATCAGACCCAAACTATAATACCCAATTTATGTATTGAGAAGCTGTAGTAATGGTCATTGGATAAAGGTTTAAAAACAAAAAAAGCAAATAATTGACTTAACAATGTTAATTCAACCCTCTTCCTCTGCTAATGTGCTAACTGTTGCTTGACAACATCTTCTAAGGATGTTATTGAACCTTGCTGCTATGACATGGCTCAGCTTGACAGGTCCATATGCTGCCATCTGCTGTAAGCAATGGGATTTCTCTCTGTCATCAACTTGGGGCACTCACAGAAATGTGTGGGGAAGGGTTCAAGTGCAATAGAATAAAGCCTCACTGTCTATTCAATGATGGGGGATGTCCTTCTGTATATGTGTTTCTCTTATTGATTATGAGTAAAACACTGTTTGACCAATAGAGGCAGGAAATAGGCAGGATTAGGAGACAAGAAGAATTCTGGGAAAAGTAGGCAGAGAAAGCCCACAAAGAGACGCCATGTAGCTGGCCAAGGGAGTAACAGGTCTGAACAATCACATAGATTAATAGTTACAGGTTAATAATTAAGACAGAACTAGACAATAAGAAGCCCTAGCCATCAGCTAACAGTTTTATAACTAATATAGCATCTGTGTGCTTATTTGGGGCTTAAGATTTATTTGGGACCTGGAGGGAAAGAAACTCCTGTTACAATTCAGTCCTGTGGAAAGGGCCAGAACTTCAGTATGTTTGTCCTTAACATTTTGGAGTCTGGTCACAACAGCTTTTTATGGCCACCTGCAAGGGGGGGGGAGCAAACACAAACAAAAACTTCCTGAGTCTCAAAATGAGAACTCTTGATGCATCTAATTGCTTGTATATTTCATTTGCTATTTCCAATTCTAGATGCTCTGCTTTCTACCCCTCAAAAGCAGTGTAGTATTCAATAATGATTTGCTCATCTCAGGCAGCATTTCTTTATTGGTGATATGGGGTAGATACCAACTTGCAGAATACTGTGAGGGTTTAACTTGGTTATGTCAGGCAAGTAAAGCTTTTAAGTCAGTGGATGGCCAACAATAGTGGGTGTGCAGTGATGGTTTTCATTGGGGGTGCCTGCTCTTTGCTCATAGAGCAAGTAATTGTGAAGACTAACCTTTGCTTTAAAATACCCTACATGCATGTCTAGCTCTTTAGAAACCTGTTCCTCTAATTGGAGTCCCTGGGACAGCAGATGTTTCTGATTGACAGGAAATGTTGTTAATACCTTCAGGTGTCTGGGACTTGGGTTTGTTCTGATTGGAGTTATAACAACCATCAAGGCAGCATAAACAAACTACATCCATGTTGAAGGAATTTCTGAAAAGTCAGGCTTCATTAAGACTGCTGCATTAAAGGAACCTTCTCAAGGAGTCTTCAATAAAAATAAATTTAAATGATTTAATCTAGTAAGAGTTGAGGAAACTAATGCAAAGAGACAAATATTTCAGCAAATTGATTATTCTCTCTCTCTCTCTCTCTCTCTCTCTCTCTCTCTCTCTCTCTCTCTCTCTCTGTGTGTGTGTGTGTGTGTGTGTGTGTGTGTAAGTTCTAACTGATAATTGACCTCCTGCATTTGAAGTACTTGGCTGGGAGCAGTAATATCAATATTAAAGTATTTTAGGGCTTCATTTTAATATTCATTAAAAATGAAGAAAAATAAGTGTAGAGTAATGTAGGAAAAATGTGGAGCTTAAACGCTGTACATCTGATAAGCAGGGGCCATGGGTGCAGTCAAATGGGCTAGCCTGACAAGGGGCACTGCTGGAGTCCAGAGCAGGGGCCATTAGTTTTCACAGGCTGTTGTGAAGCTCAGAATTCTCTTCTAGGCTCACAAGGATGCTCACAGAACTTACAGGACTTACCAGACCCCTCACTCAGGTTATGTATGTAGTGAACAGTTGCAGAGGAGAAGAGATTCTTTGGTGAGCTGTCCTGCTTGTGTGGATGGAGCCACCCCTGACCCTGACCCTGCACATTAACCCACAAACTCAGGCTTCACTAAGATAGAACTGGGTGCAATGATGTCTGTTCCTTCAGTCAGTGTTCTATTGCTGTGAAGAGACACCATGACCACAGCAACTCCTATAAAGGAAAACATTTAACTGGGGCTGGCTTACAGTTCAGAGGTTTAGTCCATTGTGAGCATGACCGGAAGCGTGACAGCATGCAGGCAGACATGGTGCTGGAGAAGGAGCTTGCCAGTTCTGTATCTTCAGGCAGAAGGGAGATGAAGGGAGGGAGGAAAGGGGTGAGGGAGAGAGGGGCAGAGAGGAAGAGAGAGAGACTGGGTCTGGCTTGAGCATTTGAAACCCCAAAGTCCACCCCCAATGACACACTTTCTCCAAGGCCACACATCCTAGTCCCTAATAACCAGTCCTTCAAATCTGTGAGCCTATGGGGGCCATTCCTATTCAAATCACCACAGTCAGTGACCTATCTGGGGTGAATTACTATTTGTTCACATCTCTGCAGGAAAAGTCATGCAGTGTAGAGGTCCATCTCTGGCCATGCTAATCTCCTTGATGGACCTCGAATATAATCCAGGACACTTTCCCTCAGGGCTCTTTGCTTTTTTTATTCTGATGTCTGGATTGTTCTTCATCAGAGTTATGCCCTGTACCCACTAAGATCTGGCATGTGAGGCTTTCTCTGACCATTTTATAAGGTGACAACATATACAGTTTTTCTTTTCTGATAAATTCTTCTATAGCCTTTCCTATCAGCTACAAGACAGGACTTTTTCTCACTTATTTGTTGAGTAGCACCTTTTCCAACAGCTGTTGATTTATACAGGCTGGATTTTGTTTTCTTTTATCCCTGTGCTCCTAGTACACAGTAGGGGCCCAACAGAGATTTTTCTACTGAGTAGTAAGTTTAATTTTCCTCATTTTTATACAGCCCTGCAAATCAATCCAATTCACATTTGTATTGAGAGAGGAATTAACAGAAGCCAGATAGTGGCAGAGACAGGACTCGACTCAGATCCCTGGCTCACCTGAGCCCTGGTTCTGTGTGTGGAAGTCTGCCTGATGGGATGTGGTGATGCTTTCTATAGTACACTGCCATGGGCTCCTTGAAAGGTTCCTGGTCCTTGTCTTTGGCTCCTGGCACATAGCTCCTCAAAACCTTGGAATTTCTTGAGCAGCAATGGTTTTAGACCATCTTTGTTCTAATAGGGTAACTTTTGGCAAGTCCCACTTCAGAATGGGACTAGTTACCAGAAAGGCCTTATCTTGATTAGAAACTTAGAACATTTATCTGCGCTCCCAACTTGCAAGGAACAGGGCTAGAGACTGGTTAATTATTTATGGGCATTTTTTAAAAAAGAAATTAAGATTTATTTTTTGTTTTTATTTATTTGAAAGAGAAAAAAAGAGAGAGAGAAAGAGAGGAGAGAGATAGATAGAGATAGATAGATAGATAGATAGAGAGAGAGAGAGAGAGAGAGAGAGAGAGAGAGAGAGAGAGAGAAGACAAACCACACTTGGAAGCCAGAAGAGACATAGATCCCCAAGAGATGGAGTTACAGGCTGTTATGAGCCCTTTGTCATGATTACTGGAGACTGAACTCAGATCCTCTGAAAGAGCAGCCAGCACTTTTAACCTTTGAGCCAGCCCCAGTGGGTAATGATTTAATCAGCCATCCCTACCTAATCTGTCATCTGTGAAACCCCTGAGCAATGGTTCACAGAGCTTCTGAGAGGGTGAAAGTTTCCATGAGCCAGGGACTGGGCACACCTTAACTGCACGGTGGTCAGAAGACTCTTTTAGACCCTGTCATGCACACGTTCACCTGCTCACACATCTGTACCCTTGATAATAAAACTGAACCAGGGAGGGAATCCCTGATTTCATAGCCTCTTCATCAGAAGCACTGGCCACCTGGCACTGGTGATGACATCTGAAGGGAAGACAACCTCCCAGAACCGAGCTCTTACATCTGGGGTGTCTATGAGCCTGCATTGTTAGTGTCGGGATGGAGCAGGCTTGGAGAGGTGGCATCAGAAAAGATACCATGTACTTGCCACCAGGATGAAAAAGCCTCTCAACATTTAAGCAGCTCCTCAGCATGCTCCCTGTGTTCCTCAATACATGCCAGTTGGAGCCAACTAGCTATCCTAGCAAGAAAACCTTAGAGCTGTTCTCAACTCCGTCCTCCCTAGTCGTCTCCTGCACCACTGTTCCGCGCACTTTCCTGCCAGCCTGGTCCCAGAGCCACGTCATTCCCAAAATAACACACAGACTCTCTTAGTTATAAAGCTGTTGGCTTGTTACTACTGTTTCTTATTGGCTAGCTCTGTCTTAAATATTAACTCATTATTACTAATATGTAGAGAGCCACTGGTGCCATTCCCGAAGATGGCGCCGGTTTCCTGTCCATAAGCCAGCAAGGTGCGGATGCACGATCCACGTCATGGGGTGACCGTTACGAGCGTTGGGGGCTGCACCTGTCAGTAACGGACACAGCTCCTCTATATAAGCAGAGCCCTTTTTCCTCCTCGGGGTCTTCTTTCAACTTGCTGTAATGAGCCGTGCAATAAACATAGCTGCAGAAGAATCCTGTTGGTGAGCGTCGTTCTTGCAGGCAAGGTGATAGTGCTCGACACACACACACACACACACACACACACACACACACACACACACACACATATATATATATATATATATTTCTACCAGTTTCTTATCTTACCTAGAACACCAGACTTGTACCTCCTCTCCTCCCGAGATCACATCACGACCCCATCCTACGTTTCCCAGAATCCTCTACCTCTCCTAGTCCCACCTACCTTGCTTTCCTATTGGCCAACAGTGCTTTATTCATTAACCAATGAGAGAAACATATTTACAGAATGACATCTCCCATCATACCACCATCAGTAAACCTGGTCAGTTCTGCTTCCAGAATCATCCCTGATTCAGTCATGCCTTTCCTTCACTGCTCTGGTGGAAGCTACCATTTTCATGAACTGGGATTAATCTAATGGCATTCTAATCTAAACAGACTGCCTCCTCCGTTCCCCTCTGACTCATTCCCCACATCTCAGGATAAAATGGTGGGGAGCAGGGATCAGGCCTCTTCCAGGTGCTGCTTGATGCTCGTGGCAGCATCCTTCCTACTACCGCTCTCTGTACATTATTTCAGCATTTGCCATTGATTGCATTGACCCTAGGTTGCTAAGGAAAACCTCAGTAGTTTTAGTCAAACTGTCCTTTTAGGCTTATCCTGGGTCCTATCTGTCCAGAACACCCATTGCTCCTGCACTATTACAAGATTAAAAAAAAAAATCATATAAAAGCACCATTCAGAAGCTAATTGTTTAATATGTTATAAATTGTTTCCTTTTGCTACAGCTGTGGTTGCATTTTATATTTGTGTCATAAACCCCTAAAGAGAAACAGGCTTCAGCCAGACAGCCACTGGCATTAGCTCCTTGAACACAAGGTTGAACAGAGGCCATTCAGGGTTTCCAGGGGATTGTGTTGAAGGCAGAAGACTGGCTGGGCCACAAGCTCTCTGTTCTGGATGGAGAAAGGTGCATAAAAAGGATATGAGCATCAACAGAGGGTTGCTGAGTTCCTCCTGCCTCCTTCTCTCCCTGTGCGATGCTGCAGACAATTAACCCATATTAAAGAATGTCTGGTCAGGGTACATGGTGTGCTTGTCCCACCTGGGAAAGTCCTCCCCCACAACAGATCCTGCTGTTTCAGAGAATTCTGCAGACTGTCACATTTGGGCCTTAGTAAAACCCTGGCAGGTGGTTGGAGGAGTCCTTGTCTCCAGTCAAAGCCTTAGAAAGTTGTGGCAAGAATTGGGAATTTGCTAACAATTCTGTGGCTTAAGCCCGGGTCTACAGACTTCAGGTTTCTTTCTTTTCTTTCTTTTTCCTTTTTTTTAAACCATTATTCTAGAGTATAAAAGATAGTATTTCCATGGGCCAATTGTGATTGATTAACTTTAGGACATGAAGTAGTACATTGACAAATGGTTTGAGACCATTATTGAGTTCCTTAGGAAATGATGTCAGGATTGATGATTCTGTCACTGACTCAGGGGTAGATGTGGTGGAGCAATGCTGTTTAGTTATGTAACTACTTCCTCTAAATGAAACATTCCCTAAATGGGAAGAAGAGACTCATAACATGCAGGAAGCTAACAAAGCTTACAAGGCACAGGAAACTCATGATACTGAAAAGGCTTTGCCTTCAGGGTAGAGTAGGAGTGAGCAATTGCAGGGGAGGGGAGACTGGTGGAGCTGATGGCAAGTCCCAAATGGAACTCTGGGGATGCCACCTTCAGGAGTTAACACCAGTGGATGAGCTTTACAGGGATGCAGGAGCTCTAGAATCACTCACCTTCAGGCAAATATTTAAGAGCACTGTGAGAAACTATAGGAACTGGTTGCACTGTTGGCATCAATATGGCTGTCTTTCTCAATATTCTATTGCTTTGAAGAGACACCGTGGCCATGGCAAGTTTTATAAGTGAAAGTATTTGATTCTGGCTGGATTACATTATCAGAGGTTTAGTCCATTATTGTCATGGCAGGGAGCATGGCAGCATGCAGCCAGACATGACGCTGGAGAGTCCTACATCCAGGTCAGCAGGCAGCAGGAGGAGACAGAGAGCCACTGGGCCTGGCTTGAGCTTCCAAAGTCCCAAAGCCTACCTCCAGTGACACACTTCCTCCAAGACAGCCACTCCTAATTCCTGTCAAATAGTACCACTCTCTAGTGACCAAGCATTCAAATTTATGAGCCTATGGGGGTAGGGGGTGGGCATTCCTATCCAAACCACCACAATGGCCTTTTCTTTTTATTATTATTATTTTTTCTTATTTTACATATCGATCTCAGTTCCCTCTCCCTCCCTTCCATGCCCCTGATCCCCTCCCATTCCCCCCACACACACCCCTACACTCCACAGGGGAGATGATGCCTTCTAGGAGGGCATCAACAAAATCTGTCAAGTTATTTGGAGTAGGGATTAGGCCCTCCCTCCAGCCTCTAGGCTAAGGGAATATCCCTCCATGGGGAGTGAATGTGCCCCCAAAGTCAATGGCCGTTTCTTTACTCATTCTAAAGTCTTCATGGAGAAGTATAGATCTAAAGTAGACCTTTATTCTTGGCAAGTCAGTCAATTTTTATTACTATAATGAAGTACTGTAGGCAAGCTAAATTTATAAAGCAAAGTGGGTTTATTTTAACTCCCAGTTTTGTAGTTACAATGACAAGAGGATAAATTTGGTGATAAGTCTTTTATCGGCAGACTCCTCAGGTGGTGCATGGCATTACCTGGCAGGAATCAGGGAGTATATGTGTTGTAGCATAATCAGTGTTTAAGATGAAGACTTTAGCCTTATGTCCTTATTCACATCTAGCCATTTCTCTAATCCTTATTTCTAAACATTGCTGACAAGGCTTCTCCACTATCTTAATATCTCACAGTGAAAGTTGAGTGGAATACGTGAAGCCTTGGGGAGCACATTACAACCAAACAATCCCTGAACAATCCCTTAAGCAAGCCCTTAAAAAGGAAAGTCACAAACAAGCAAGGCTACAAAGGAGAATCCTGCATTTGAAGCTTTCCACATCTTCCAGTTAATTTCTCATGCATTTCCATAAATATTCGCTCTAGCACCTTTGCTCAGTATTCCACAACAAATGTGATAAGATTCGCCTTTCCCTATATTTTCTGGCTGTCATTTCTTTGCTTAGAAGCTTGCCTCCTCCTGGAAGTTCTTAATGCTCAGAGACTCTGTGAAAATGTTGGCACTGCCTCCCTCAGGAAGCTCTCCCCAGGCATCTGGTTGGATGAGGTTTATACTCTCTTTGAATTGTACACATCATCCTCTCTACCCAGGAAACTTGGCCTACAGGGTGCTGCCTCCTGCTGCATGCTATTGTTGTAGTCTTCTAGATTGTGAGGTTTGATAAGGATTCCTTAGTCTTCTCCCTGTACTCAGTTCACTGCCTAGGCTAAAGTCTTTGTTGAGTGGATGGACTCTTTACAGGGGTAATCCAGGAGGTCTCGCCTCTTTTCGTATTTGAATGATTTGCCGTGTACAGTGCTATTTGCATTGATACATAGTCAATGCCATTCAATAAGAGTTGAGGCAAAGCATGGTTGTGGCTTGGACTATGAGTGGCAATAAATATACAGATATGCATGCTAACTTGACATATATGGAGGAAGGAAAATACAGGGTTAAATGAACATGCTGATTGAAGAGAAGAAAGTATAGGAGATAGCTTTAAACTTTTTGTTTAACTAGATTGATTGTGACAGCCATTACAATAGGGAACTGAAAAGCTAACTTAATTGTGTCTGTGTGTGGTGTTGGGGATGTAGGGCCATGAGTATGCTAGGCAAGTGTTCTACAACTGAGCTACGAAGTAGAAACTAAGATATTTTAAGAGGGAATTATCAGAGGTTGGGGTTGGAAGTAGAGCTATGAGGTATGCGGGGCTGGCAGTCTAAGTTGGGGGTCACCAGTATGTAAGTAGTCAAAGCCCAGAGTCACAGATGTGGACAAGAATAAAGAGGAGATAAGAAGATTGCTTGAGATGAAGCCCTAAGGACATTTCACAGATCAGGACCAAGAAGAGAAGGGTGAGGAGCTACATGAGCCAAGAAGGAAATTCGAATGGTAAATTGGAAGTTTTAGGCAAGTCAAAAGAAAAGAGGGTTCGGGCAGATTTTGCTAGGAAGAGGAGGTAATAAAGGATAGCGTGATAAAGGAGTTTTGTTTGGTATTTATGTGTATACGTGTGGTGTGTGTGTGTGCGCGCGCACACATGTGTACCAGTGTGTGTAGGACCAACTCAATGTTCAGTGTCTCCCTTGATTACTCTCTACCTTATATTTTGAGCCAGGGTTTCTCAGTGAACCTGGCACTCATGGATTCAGTTAGGCTGTCTAGTTAATGGGATTCAGGGATCTGCCTCTGTCTGGCTCCCCAGTGCTGGGATTAAAGGTGTGGTCACTGCACATGGCTTTTACTTAGGTGCTGGGCTCTGAATACAGACCCTCATGGTTTGTACAGCAAACACTTGATTGACTGAACCATATCCCTACTTGTTTCTCTTTTAAAATATTTATTTTATGTGTGTATACGAATGCCTGCATATATGTTTGTGTACTGTGTGCATGTCTGGTATCCTGGAGGCAGGATAAAGTGATACCTCTGAATTGGAATTACAGATGTTTGTGAGCTGCGCTGAGGAACCCAGGTCTTCTGAAAGAGCAGCAAATTTTCTTAGCCACTGAGTCATCTCTTCAGCTCTCCCTGCTTCTATTTTTAAGTAGGTAAGAAGTATAAGTGTTTGATTACTGTTGAGAAGGACATAGTGGATCTGAGGAAGTCAAAGATGCAGCTTTGCAGAGCATTGACTGTTGGTCTGCAGCCTTCAAGGAGCTAGGAGAGGAGGAGCCCAGTGCAGTGTCGGGCCTGCCCAGATGAGCAGCATTATAGGAAGCTGTGTGGGTATGAAGATTTGGGAGTGTGAAGTTAAGGACATTCCCACCTGAAGATAGCTGCTTCATTCATGAAAGTGGATGGCTTTGTAGAGCAAGGGAGTGGGTTGTTGGAGTCAGAGGTGACAGGAGAGAAAATTTGAGGTGGATGTGAGAACTGGAGGGAATTTTCTAGCTATCTGCTCACTGGCTGGGGTTATGGGCTTATATTAGCTAACTGTATCACTTCTGTGATGAAACACTTGGCAAGATGCAATTTAAGAAAGGAAGGATTTGCTTTGGCTTGACTGAAGGCGTGTCCCATCATGGCAGGGAAGCACAGTGGTCCAAGCAGAAGGCATTCACAGTGAAGCACCTCTGATAAATGTTGCACACAACTAGCTCTCTCCTTATTCAGTCTGAGACCCCAGTCTGTGAGATGATAGCACCCATATAGAGTTTCCCCACCTCAACCCAACGTGGATGATCCCTCATAGTGTGGCTCAGGCGCTTGTTTCTTCCGTGATTGTAATTATTGTGGAGCTGACAGAGCTCTTCCCAAGGATCTCCTTGAGCCTGGCTCCCACTGATTTTTAATAATCCCAGTTCGTCCAACTATGCCTGGGGTTTTCCCATCAGCCAAGGTAAGTTTGGCAGAAAATGCTAATTAGGTCCATGTGGGCTGTGAATTTTGCAAGGTAATTGGCATTAAAAGACAGAGGGGCAGGGAGCACTGGGTAGTTTTAAAAACTGTTTTAAAGTAGTGAGAATGGCGTTGGGGAGATGGCTCAATGGGTAAAGTGCTTGCTGTGCAAGCATAAGGACCGTGTTCAATGGTTAGTGCTCACTTCAAAGGCTGTTCATGGAGAGTGTGTGTGCAATCCCACTGCCATTCATGGAGAGAGAGTGTGTGTGTGTGTGTGTGTGTAATCCCACTGCTGTTCATGGAGAGTGTGTGTGCAATCCCACTGCCGTTCATGGAGAGAGAGAGAGTGTGTGTGTGTGTGTAATCCCACTGCTGTTCATGGAGAGTGTGTGTGCAATCCCACTGCCGTTCATGGTGTGTGTGTGTGTGTGTGTGTGTGTGTGTAATCCCACTGCCGTTCATGGAGAGTGTGTGTGCAATCCCACTGCCGTTCATGGTGTGTGTGTGTGTGTGTGTGTGTGTGTAATCCCACTGCTGTTCATGGAGAGTGTGTGTGCAATCCCACTGCCATTCATGGAGAGAGAGAGAGAGTGTGTGTGTGTGTGTGTGTGTGTGTGTGTGTGTGTGTAATCCCACTGCTGTTCATGGAGAGTGTGTGTGCAATCCCACTGCCATTCATGGAAAGAGAGAGAGAGAGTGTGTGTGTGTGTGTGTGTGTGTAATCCCACTGCCGTTCATGGAGAGTGTGTGTGTGTGTGTGTGTGTGTGTGTGTGTGTAATCCCACTGCTGTTCATGGAGAGTGTGTGTACAATCCCACTGCTGTTCATGGAGAGTGTGTGTACAATCCCACTGCCGTTCACGGAGTGTGTGTGTGTGTGTGTGTGTGTGTAAAATCCCACTGCTGTTCATGGAGAGTGTGTGTGCAATCCCACTGCTGTTCACAGAGAGTGTGTCTGTATTCCTACTTCTGTTCATGACCATTTCACGGTGAGAGTGTCTGTACCTCCACTACTGTTCATGATGAGTGTGTCTACAATCCAACTACTGTTCATGGTGAGTGCATCTGTAATTCCACTGAAGGCTTGTTGTCTGGGCAGTCTTGCTGAATCTGTAAGCTCTTCCCAGTGAGAGACTGAAATACTAGGTGGGAACATTAGAGGAAAGCACTTGATGTGGCTATCAGACATGAGCTTCTACACATACATAAATATAACACAGATCAAAAGAATTAGGGGTTGGGTGGTATTGGCTCTGTGGTACCATAGCACCATTAAAATAAGAAAAATCTTATAAAATAACTATAATGGATAGGGTTGAGAGGAAGGTGCTGGTGTATAAACCAGCAGGAAGAGGGGTAATAACTGAAGTACTCGCTGACATGCTTGCTGTTTTGGTGATGGCCAGGCTGTGGGTAGAACTCACAGTGTGAAAGCAGTAAATGTGACTTCAGAGAGGGTGGGAGAATCAGGGTCAACACAGCCATACAAACAGAATTAAAACCCAGTGTAGAGAAGGCACAGATCATTTTGACATGATAGCATTGGGTTAACACTTTTATCTTGATGAATTACATTATAGTTTTGGTAGTTGGAAGATTTCTAGAACCAAGTTTTATAATTTACAGAGGTGATTGTTCAGTACCTATGTTAATTCTGCAATTCCTCCATAGCTCAGTGTCTTTTCATTTGGGGAACTTTTCCTCTTCCTGTCATTACTTTCATTGTCTTTGGGATGCTGAGAAAATTGTCACTGGCACAGGTTGTAGTTAGCACTTAGAAATTGCTCCACAGATTGATTTGAGAACTCAGATTCCTTCAGTCAGGGTTCCAGGGAGAAGAAACTGTCTCCCTTAACACGGCCTGCACTTGAATTCAGCTTCGTGGACAAAGGGCAGGTTAGGGTCTTAGGGACTGAGCTGCTGGGAGAGGAAGGAACTAGGAACCATCAGGTGTAGGTGGAAGACTGTCTTGACCTTCATTCCTGGGTGTTGGAAGGATTACAGCAGTCACCATGGACTTTGGTGCTGAAAGGTAATTTCCAAGGCAGCATAAAGGCATGACATTTCGAACCGTGCCAGGAGTGAGCATATGTTTCACATTTTATCATGATTTATAACTGTTTTAGAAGAAAAAAATTAAAAAGCACAAATTTATATCCGGTAAAGCTGTTGGCAATATGCAAATGAAGGAATATCCTGTGTCTGCTAAGTGGGAGGCAAAGTAACTTGAGTCTTTGATGGACTGGACAGGACTCGCCTGTCTGTAGACCAGGGGTATTTTGTGTTGCTAACAGTTGCTATGATCTGCAGAGCTGAAGAAGGAGCTTGCATAGCTTCAGAATCTGATAGCACACAGATGGATGAGTTTTAGACAATGACATTTCCATGGATCACGACTTCCCTGAGTGAGACCTGCCCCTTCTTCTGCTGCTTTCCTGCAGGGCTGTTGATTTTCTTCCACTTCATCATCATGGTAAAGAGCCACGGAGGGAAATGCCCAAACCTTTCAATATTTAAAGCCCTGGAAATAGAGAGAATTTCAATTTATTAAATACATTAGTTCCCCCCCTTCCATTCTATTATTTTGAAGTTATAGGCCTTGAAGAAAACGTGTGGTGGATTCTAACAGAGCTGAAGATAGAGAAGAAAATAAGGGCCCCTTTCAGGAGGCAGGGTGTGACTTGTGGCTGGTGATGTATAGCTGGAGCGTGGCTTTGCTCTCTGTGGTAGATGCCCATGGCTGAGGGGCTGTGATTGGGCGTGGGTGCTCTCAGTTGGGGATGGGAACTCCCTTGAGACAGTTTGTTCACAACACCTCTGTAATTACCTGGTGCTTTGCAGGTGCAGTTCATCCTGTGAAGAAGGAACTCTTCAGCGCACGGCGAACGGGGCAGCAGTGAGGACAGGCTGAGTGTAAAGGGTGGCCTACCTGGCTCTGCTAAGTCCTCTGTAGCTCTCCTCGCTGGGCTCAGTAGGTACAACCAGCAGTTCTCAGGCCTGGCCAAGCAGAGGATTGTATCGATTGATCTGGGCGGATCTGTGCCTGAGTACTTTTTTACAAACTTCTTTGAATGGTAGCAGTATACAAAGCAGGGTGTAGCGGGATGCTTGGCCTAGGTGACACTTCTACAATGTGTGCGATGGTTAGACTGAGGGTTGCCTTTCAAAGATATGGGTCCAGACACTCCCTTGATGACAGCTGTGCAGGTGTCCAGCATGACAGAAGTGGGAATGTTTGACAGGCACTTTCAGGGCAAGGGCTATGATTCTGCGCCATCAGTGGCATAAAACTCCACAGGCTTTGGCTCATAGAGCAGTCAAAATGTCAATGTTTCTTTGTTGGAAATAGGTCTTGAAGAACAGTTTTATTTTGTCCAATTTGTTCATTATTGTTTGGAGACAGTGTGTATACAGATCATTCATGTCGTATCCTGATCAGTGTGTGAAAACAAGCTTCCTTAACTCTAAGAGATCTGGGTGTGATAGACAGGAGAAAGGCTGCCTGGAAGATGCCACCCTAGTCCCTGAAACCTGCAAAGTTACTGTCTAAGGGGTCTGTGCTGACATGATCTAAATAAGGACCTTCTTGAGGATGTCATTTGGGAATAACTGGGTGGGTCACTAAAGTGCTTATGAGGGGGAGGTAGGAAGAGGGGCTGGAGGGAAGAGAAAAGGGAAAGGGGCAGAGAGAAGAGGGGATGGGGGGAGGGAGGAAGGGGGGCGGAGGGAGGGAGTAGAGAGCCATCAGTTTAGAGAGAAAGTTGAGTGGCTGAGGGCAGAATTTGGCCAGAGCCATGAAGCTTCAGCAGCCCTGGAAGAGGGGAGAGTTACCTTCTCCCTTTGAGACGTGGTTCAGCTAATACGCTGATTCCAGCCCAGGGAGACAGATTCTGAACATCTAAAATGTCCACCAAATTTGTAGAAACCTGTCACAGCAGCCTCAGGAGAGGTGTGTGTGTGTGTGTGTGTGTGTGTGTGTGTGTGTGTGTGTGCAACTGAGATGCTCACTCCATGGATCGCAGGCCTTCCAGGGATATCAACCGAACATGGTATAACAAATCAAGCCTCATATCAAGGCTAGACAAGGCAACCCAGGAGGAGAAAGAGAGTCCCAAGTGCAGGCCGAAGAATTAGAGACACCCCCTCGTGAGCCCTGCTGAGCTGATCCTGCCAGTTGTGTTCAAGTGTTGCAGGAGTCTAGCAGAGGCACTGTGTCTAGGGTAAACAACAGAACTGAATAGTTGTTTTTCACTGTATCTAAACATCAGAATGAACAGGTGTTTTCTGGAAGTATTTTGATTTGAAGAAATCATGGTGGAAATCAGTGATTGCTTTCTGTGATTTATAGAGTTGTTTTTCTGAAGCAGCTTTACGGCCTTTCCATTGCTTTAGTCCCAAGATGGTCTTGGCACACCTGGAGCTCTTGGATTATTGGGCACTGCAAACAGCCCAGCATGATAAGGACTAAAGTGGTGGTGGGGGTTGGGGGTGTGGTGCTTTCCTCCAGAAAAACATATGGATTAGATCAGGGACTTTGGTATGAGGAACTTGTTTACTCAAAAGCAACCTTTGTGGAACCATCAATAAATATGCCTTTGGATGGCTGTTCAAGATTTAGTCCAGCAGAAGCTTCCTGCTGTGACAGAAATCCTAAAATTTGTCTTGGAGTGACCTTCTTTCTCTGACTGACCCACACAACACAGAACACCCGACATTTGGCACCCACAATCCTTCTTCCCCCTCTTCTGTGAGGTACCCTGGCTGCGAACCTGTGCATCTGCTCCCACCAGCTGCTGGAGGAAGCCTCTCTGATGGTGATTATCATGCAATATCATTAGTAATCATTTCATTGACTTTTTATAGTTTTGACAGTCATGTTTGGTTGTACCCTTGGACTCTGGGCCATCCAGTTTCCTGTTCCTGGCCATCCAGGCAGTGTTGGACATGGGCTCGCTCTTATGGTATGGGCCTAACGCTAGATCAGTCATTGGTTGGCCACTCCACAATCCTGGAGCCCTCATTGCCTCAACACATCTTTCAGGTAGGGCAGGTTGTGGGGTCCAAGGTTTTGTGGTTGGGATAGTTTCCCACTCCCACCACTGGGTGAGGAATGGGTAAAGAAAGAGAGATACATTTACACAATGGAATATTGCCCAGCTGTTTTGTAAAAAAAAAAAAAAAATGATGTCAGGCAAATGGATGGAACTAGAAAACATCATTCTGAGAAAGGCAACCTAAACCCAGAAAGAAAAATGTGACAGGTACTCACTTATGAGTGGACAGTAGTTATTAAGTAAAGGGTAATCACACCACATTTCACAGACCCAGAGAGGCCAAGTGACAAGAAGGGGTGTAGGGGGACACATTGATCTCCCTCGGAAGGGGAAATAGAATGGATTTTGCAGGTGGACTGGTGGTGGGCGGGGCTGGAAAAAGGAGGAGTCTCCTCCCCTCCCCCCACATGTCATCACTATGTCACTTGTTACAGGCTGCATGGGGACTCAGTTACACAAGAGCTAGTTTCCCTCTATGAGCAAGTGCCCCATCCTCTCCCCCCTCTCCCTCTCTCTCCCTCTCTCTCTCTCTCCCTCTCTCCCTCTCTCTCTCTCCCTGTCTCTCTCTCTCTCCCTGTCTCTCTCTCTCTCCCTGTCTCTCTCTCTCTCCCTGTCTCTCTCTCTCTCTCTCTCTCTCTCTCTCTCTCTCTCTCTCCCTCTCCCTCTCTCTCCTTCTGTTCCGGTGTCTCCATGTCTCTTCCCTTTCCCCCTCACTCCCCTTTCTAAATAAACTCCTCATTCAAGCTCTGTCTGCCTGGCCTGGTATTCCCTCTGCCTCGGTCACCCTCACCTGCTATGGGCCCTGCTATGTGCTCCCACGTGGTCCCTTACCTTGCGACCCCACTCACTGGGGACCCTCACTCGGGACTTTCCCTCCACCTTCTCTAGCTTTTATTCTTATAACTGTAACAAAGGAACAGCAGCAGGGGTTCTCCCTATCCCCAACACCCCTCCCCACTGACTTTCCTCCATCCCACACACATGCACAAGCACACTTAATGTGTTAAAGATTGGTCCACGCGTCCCTGATTTGACAGTGGGGAAGTATAGGGGACACAGAGGAAACAGTTTTTAAAATGTTATGAGGAGTCACTGGGCTGCAAGCATCATTTTCTACATCCTTGCCCACAGCTCAGCCATCCATAGTAACTTAAAATTTTATTACAAGATCTGATTCCTATGACGGCACATTCCTGTAATCCCTACATTTAAATAGTAGAGACAGGGGGATTATGAATCTCAGCAGTCCTGGGCTACATTGTAGGATCCTGTCTCAACAACAACAACAACAACAAAAACCCCAAAAACCAACAACAACAAAACCAAACAAAAAACCAAAAAAACAAACCAACCAAAATCAAACACAACAACAAAAAACCAAACCAAACGAACAAAAACCAGCCAACCAAACAACAAAACAATGAAAGAAACATTCAAAAGGGGTTGAGTTCTAAAAGAACCATTCAAAAGGGCAACACACTGCCATGGAATGAAGAATCAAGAGACTTGGTTCTAAGGCCTGGGTCCCAGTTAGCCCCTGGAATTTATAGAAGGACAAGACTCTGTTGTCTCTAGTTGGGGTTGGCCCTTCCTGCTCTGCTTAAAATCTGCCCGCACATCTGTTACTTCAGATCCCTGCAGCACGATGAGGAAAACAGCAGTGATGAGATTCGACTATCCATCCCTTGCTGTGGAAATCCTGACTGTGGTGCAGGATGACTGGGTGGGAGGGGAGGAACGGGAGCCTGGCCTACTTTTCTACGTGTCCTCTCTTCTCTCTTTCTTCCTTTGTGCCCCTCCCCTTTTAAATGTCATCTCAGCAGGGGACAGCGCGGGGTTCTGTAGGGAAGATCCCTGGTTTGGATGGGAAGAGAAAGAGACTGTCATGAGACCGACAGTCTGGCTTAAACAGGGTGAGTCTGACGGCCAATCTGACAAATGTGCCTTGATGTCTCACTTCAGAGCTAGCGTGCCAAAGGCAACAGGCCTGGTGGTTGTCAGTGGCATTTCATCTGCCACCAGAGGCAAAGGCAGGATGCCAGAGAGGGACACAAGTGCATGTACCGGTCTTCTGCTTCCCTCCCTGGGGCCCTCACCCTCCTGCTCCCCTCCTGTTCCCTCTGCAGCCCCAGACTGACTTCTAGCCTGCTAGTTGCCAGGCTCTGGCTGCTCAGTGTTCCACCTTGAAACTGCTCCTTTCTAGAAAGGGTGCTGAACAACCTTTCTGTACGCCACAATCACAAGACTGAACCCTCGGGCACTGAAGGCACCGTTCTGACTTAAATAATTCATACTAGGTGGGAATGGATAAGCACACAGCAGGGGTGATTTGCATTTGTAATAAGAGCTTGTTGACACAAGTGAGTCTGTTATTGATATATTAATACGGGAGAAAATGTTTTGAAGCATGTTACTGCACACACCTAGCCTAGTGGGAAGTGTGGGCATCTGTGGGAAGTGACCCTCATTCAGGTGACAGGCATTGGACACTGGACATTTGTCACATTGTTTTCTCTTCCTTCCCCTGAAGGTCTTAGCTATATTTTGCTAATGAGTAAACTAAGTTCCAGAATTGCCCCAAGTCACATCACAGACAGTGATGGTTCAAGTTCCACTTTGCCCGCATGTTCAGATATAGCACAAATCTATAAGAAGACATTGACCTCAAATTCTGGGCGCTCAAATTCTTGAGTGATGGGGCAATAGGTACAAGAGATGAGGCTGGGGCCCGCTGCAAGCCTGGTGTTCAGCAAGGACACCCGACTTCTCTGTATAGAATAAGGGCACTGAAGGTCCTGGAGAGATCAGGGACAACAGGAACATACCTAAACATAATAAGAGCAATATACAGCAAACCAACTGCCAACATCAAACTGAATTAAGAGAAACTTAAGGCGATTCCTCTAAAATCAGGAACAAGACAAGGCTGCCCTCTCTCTCCATATCTTTTCAATATCGTACTAGAAGTTCTAGCTAATGCTATAAGACAACAAAAGGAGATCAAGGGGATCCAAATTGGAAAGAAAGAAGTCAAACTGTCTCTTTAGCAGATGATATGATAGTTTACATAAGTGACCCAATAAACTCTACCAGGGAACTCCTACAGCTGATAAACACATTCAGCAAACTAGCAGGATTCAAGATAAACGCAAAACAATCAGTAGCCCTACTTTTTTCAGACAAAAAAAAAGGCGAAGAAAGAAATCAGAGAAATATCTGCCTTCATAATAGCCACAAGCAACATAACGTATCTTGGTGTAATGCTTACCAAACAAGTAAAAAACCTAAATAATAAGAACTTTCTGTCTTTAAAGAAAGAAATTAAAGAAGATACCAGAAAATGGAAAGATCTCCCATGCTCTTGGATAGGTAGGATAAACATAGTAAAAATGGCAATCTTGCCAAAAGTAATCTACAGATTCAATGCAATCCCCATTAAAATTCCACCACAATTCTTCACTGACCTTGAAAGGAAAATAATCAACTTTATATGGAAAAACAAAAGACCCAGGATAGCCAAAACAACCCTGTACAATAAAAGAACTTCAGGAGGCATCACCATTCCTGACTTTAAGCTCTACTACAGAGCTATAGTTCTTAAAACAGCCTGGTATTCGCACAAAAATAGACAGGTAGATCAATGGAATCGAATTGAAAATCCTGATATTAACCCACAAACCTATGAACACCCGATTTTTGAAAAAAAAAAAAAACAGCTAAAAGAATACAATGGGGATGAGGACAGCATCTTCAACAAATGGTGCTGGCACAATTGGATGATGGTGTGTAGAAGGCTGCAGATAGACCCATGTCTGTCGCCATGCACAAAACTCAAGTCCAAATGGATCAAAGACCTCAACATCAATCCAGCCACATTGCACCTCTTAGAAGAGAAAGTAGGAGGTACCCTTGAACAAATTGGTACAGGAGACCGCTTCTTGAACATAACTCCAGGGGCACAGACACTGAAAGAAACAATTAATAAATGGGACCTCTTCAAACTTAGAAGCTTCTGTAAGGCAAAGGACACAATTGATAAGACCAAAGGAAGCCCACAGACTGGGAAAAGATTTTCACCAATCCTACAACCGACAAAGGGCTGATCTCCAAAATATACAAAGAACTCAAGAAATTAGTCAACAAAACACCAAACAATACTATTAAAAAATGGGGTACAGAACTGAAGAAAGAATTCTCAATAGAGGAAATCAAAAAGGCTGAAAGACACTTAAGAAAGTGCTCAACATCCTTAGCTATCAGGGAAATGCAAATCAAAACAACTTTGAAATATCATCTTACTCCTGCCAGAATGGCTAAAATTAGAAACATCAATGACAACTCATGCTGGAGAGGATGTGGAGAAAGGGGAACACTCCTCCACTGCTGGTGGGAGTGCAATCTCGTACAGCCATTTTGGAGATCAGTATGGCGGTTACTCAGGAAAATCGGAATTAGTTTACCACAGGACCAGGCAATACCCCTCTTAGGCATATACCCAAATGATCCACATCCATGCAACAAAGATATCTGTTCAACTATGTTCATAGCAGTATTATTTTTAATTGCAAGAACATAAAAGAGGGAGCCAATATTGGTTTGAAGAGAAAACTGAACTTAAAGAAAGGTCTAGAGACCTACAAGACTGCCGCCAACTTAACAATTTGAGCATCTGTGGAAAGGCTACCATAAATGCCCTTCACGGATAGTGAGATCAACAACTGACTTTTCCATGGAGCTCTCATCTAATACTGTAAGACCCTCAGAATGAGGGTCGATACCCCCAGGAACTCAATGTCCAGTCCAGTTGCTGCAAC
The DNA here is from genome assembly GCF_943737965.1 of Phodopus roborovskii. Classification (NCBI taxonomy): domain Eukaryota; kingdom Metazoa; phylum Chordata; class Mammalia; order Rodentia; family Cricetidae; genus Phodopus; species Phodopus roborovskii. Next base: position 25,154,434 of record NW_026126571.1, on the reverse strand, counting down.
ACACAAGAGGCAAGAGGCTTTAATGAACAGGAAATATTTGCGCAAACGGGTTCCCCCAGCATGCAGGCTAGAGAGAAGCCCCATCCCCCGGGCACAGGTGTTTTAAAAGGCAAACCCACAAGCTTAGGGAGGGGATGTGACCCTCTGTCCATTGAGGCCAGATGGTCTCTCACTGTTAGGGTCAACAGACCTTAGGGCCTCAGGGTGTGCTAATTAATCTTGTCTGGGCAAACTGGAGTTGCAGCTATCTCTTTGTTTTCTAAGGACCCTATTTACCACCTGCTGACTCATGGAAAGGAGGGGCAGTGTGAATTCTTGGTATCCTGCCATCTCAGGGCCTTGTGAGGGGAAGTTAGCAAATTCCAGGTCAGACTGTCCTTTATTTCAAGTGGGGGGAGGGTCTTTAACTTTACTTTTTTATCTTTCAATACCTGTTGGAAACAGAAGCAAACACCCATACCTAAACACTGAGTCGAAATAGAACCCAGATGGAGAGGACAAGACCAGGTTGCAGAAACACATAGAGACAGCTGACCTGAATAAGGAGGAGCTAACGGGCCCCCAGACTGACAGCTGGGGATCCAGCATGGGACTGACTCAGGCCCCCTGAATATGGGTCTCAGCCAGAAGGACTAAGCAGTCTAAGGGACCTCAGACAGTGGAGCCAGGATGTATTCCTGGTGCACAAAAGTACTTTGGGGGCACATCCCTCATGGAGGGATACTCCCTTAGCCTAGAGACAGGTGAAAAGTCCTAGTCCCTACTTCAAATGACCTGACAGATTTATATGACCCCACCTGGATGGCATTGCCCTACATGTGGAATTAGGGTAGGGGGATGGGAGGGGAGGTTGTCAGGGTGCATGTGAGGGGCAGAGAGGGTAAAAGGGAGGAAGGAAGGGAGAGAGATGGAGGAAGGGAGAGAGGGGTGGAGGGAAGAAGGGAGGGAGTGAAAGACCCGCGGAGGGTGTGGACCCTCACGCCCCGACTCAGGAAAGGCGCCCCCCCCCCAAATCACTCACGAGAAGCGGTCTTGATGCAAAAGCATGAGGTCTTTTATATTCCAGTGCACTGGGGTCCGCAGCCACACTCCACGTGGGGTAGAGGACTGGGAACCCCTGGTACAGGGTTCAGACAGCTTTTATAGGGTTACAACAAAGCCCACACATTACAAAACCAATCATCTCATAGCATCCAGTGTGGGCCAATCAATTTGAACTATCCAAGCCTGTGCTTTGCGCTTTGCCCAGGAAGTCTGCTTTCGCTAGGGCTCCTGGGTAGTGTGGCACGGCTCATTTCTTGTTCTCATTCTCTCACAGGTGCTGGCCATAAACCCGCCCTGTTGTAAAAAGTCAAGAATGACCTTTTGCCTACTCACTGCTAGGGGGCAGAGTCTAGGGAGAATTAGGCTAAATTTTTCCATCCTTACATGAGGGAGGGAGAGAGAGGGAACTGGGATCGACATGTAAAATAATAAAAAAACAACCCCCCCAAAAACAAATAAAGAAAACAAAACAAAAAAAAGAAAGAAAAAAAAAAAAAAAGAATAAGGGCACTGTAAGCACCCATGGGCCACCTGGCTCCTGCGGCATCTAGACTGATACCACATCCATCTCTCCCTTTTATTGTCTCTCGAGGCCTCAGGACTGCCTTCCTCAGAGCCCCAGTAGGCACCTTGGCTGTCTGGGGAGGAGACATGCTGGGAAGACCAGGGTGTGAGGAGTGGGCAGAAATGCAATTGGTTGTCGTTAGTATAATTAGGGAGGAGAGCCTGCTAGAGCTCTGGGTGGGACAGGGTGGCAAACAGGGCCTCCCTTTTGCTGCTCATATCTCAACTTCCTATTTACATCTCTGTGGGAAATAGCACTCATAAATCGGTCAGATAATGAACAATGAATGAATTCTGTCCGTGCTGAGTTAGGGGCTGTTTGAGACATAAAAGTCATGGAAGGGAAACTGGAAAATTAAATAACCTGATAAGCACAGACATGCCCCCTTTCCTGGACATTTTCATTGTTGTCCGCATCAGGGAGCAGACTTTCTTTCCCCGCTGAGGATCTCGGTGCGTCAGGGTGTTGGGGTGTCCTGCCCTGAGACTGACGAGGGGCTGTTGCTGGGCAGTCGGGTGCCATCTGTATTTGTCCTTTCATACAAATCCACTCTCGTCTCCTGCTCTGTAAAAAACGGAGCTGTTGGTTTTACATTACATAAAATTACCCTCTAACCATGTCCACATTACCATCCACCACACCACAGAGCATGCTGCAAAGGGCTGAGGTCCCCTGGCAGCCAGGCATCGTTTGTGATTCTTCTCTGCCTATCCCTTCATTAGTGTCTTCCTCTTCAGTGTTCCCTTCTCTCAACTTTTGTGGTCCGCAGTAAATAATAATACCCGTGTTTTACCAGAGCCCTCCGGTGTGTCGGGTGCTTCATCTATTGAGTTTCTAGTCCTTAGGATCCTCCAGGTACAATTGTGTTTTACTAATGTGGAAGATTGGGACTCAAGAAAAAATGAGCTGTTGAAGTCCGTTCTTGTGGCGAGTGACTGAGCCAGCTGGTTCGGAGCCCACACTTGTCCCTACAATGTCCCCTCCAATCTGCAGGAGGGGAGCTTTTGAGGTGATGGTTGTGTGTTGGAGGATAGTCACACCTTTGAGGCCCAGCCTCTCTTTAAGGAAACAATTTAAGAAATCCCACAAAACCCCACTTGGGTTTCAGTGTTGTTGATTGTTTTTACTCTTTTGGAGGACCTGCCACCCTGTTCCTAAGTAAATCATACACACGGAGGTGATTATTCGTACTTAAAAATGCCCAGCCTTAGCTTGGCTTATTTCTAGCCAGCTTTCCTTAACATAAATGACCCCATCTACCTTTTACCTCTGGGGTTGTATCTTTCTCTAGTTTATATACCTTTCTTTCTCTGGGGTTTGCTGTATAGCTAGGTGGCTGGCCCCTAATATCCTCCTCCTTTTCTTTCTCCCCAAATTCCTCCTCCTATTTATTCTCTCTGTCTTCCAGCCCTGCCTATGCTTTCTCTGGCCAGCTATGGGCTGTTCAGCTCTTTGTTAGACCATCGGGCGTTTTAGACAGGCAAAGTAACACAGTTTCATGGAGTACAGGCAAAGTAACACAGTTTCATGGAGTAAAACAGATGCAACATAAAGAATGTGACACATCTTTGGATCATTAAAACAAATGTTCCCCAGCACAAATGAATGTAACACATTTTAAAATAATATTCCACAATATTTCAGGACTGCTCAGGGAGGTCACATTGCCCAGGAAGGTCACATCCTAGAGAGGCCTTCAGAGCATTCAAGATTCCCCTTTCTTTCCAAAGCAGATGCAGCATCTAGCTTTGCAACAACTTGACCTCGTGGCTATGGGGCAGAACATTTATTCTCTGCTTTTTGGGAAATCTTGTTATTTCAAACACAGGTGTTTATTAGGAGAAAATAAAACTAGAAAAGAAGAAGTGCCGTTTGTGACAAACGTTGCCTCTTGTTCTGTGTCCTTCTTTTGCAGTGTTGCTATCCCTATAACGCCTTCCTTGGTGATTTATTTCTGTCTGAAGAAATGTGAGGAAAACAACTACCAGCAGCCACACAGAGCGACATTTTTGATATTCCCCTTCTCTGTGGCACTGAGAGAGAGGCCTGTACTGATTGTGTTAATGTGACGTTCTGGAACAGAGGACAACTTGACCAGCCTCACCTGTTGGCAGACCTGCCTGCCCACTCAGGCCTGAGTGGTGCCAAACCCTTTCTCACTGGGGCTGCAGGCTGGCTGCACCCAGGAAGGAGCCTGAGTATGGAGCAGAGATGGAAGACACTGCCATTAGGAAATGTGGAGAACTTCAGTATGGAGACTGCTGGGGACTGAGCTGTAGTTAAGAGTGAGCCAGGGATGGGTGGCTAGGGTTGCCAGGTAACCTACACTGAGAACATATGTGGCCCATAGCTGTGGACAAGTATGACCATGTTTCATCCTATAGCCAGCATGCTGTGCAGAAAGTTTGTCTTTTCTTACAGGTCCATGTGGGGTTCAGTGAGCCGGATATTTGCACAGGTCACAGAGCTGGGAAGTGGAGGAGCCCAGCTAGTGTGTACCTGATGCACACACTATCCCTGCCTGGATAGAATGCCAAACCTTGAGGTAACTGCCCTCCCCACCCCAGACTGCAATGGGACTGGAACGCTGACGTGTCTTCTAATTAACTTCTCAGACCCTCACAGGGAGTAGATAAGGAGCAAGGTTGAGAGGCTGGATTCTCACACTGAAGGAGGGATTCTAAACTGGGGTCCAGGAATGTCAAGCACAGAGTTCAGGGGCATCTGTGAAGTTTGTCGAGTGAGGAGCCCTCTTCCTTGTGTTCTCTGAGCTGTAGAATTTGCTATGATGATAAAAAGAGTATATCGGTGGCACCTAAGATTTTGCCATCCATAAGAGTTACATGTGTTTCCATAGTCCATGGTTTGAAGACCCCTCAGAGGTCATCATGTGCTCCACCACTATTGCATATCTGGGAAGTTAGCAGAGATCTCTTGGTGGAATGTCTCTGCCCTCTAGGAAGACAGGTGAACAAAGGGATGTTACTAATGCCCTATTCACTGGCTCATTCCTGATACCTGCTGGCCACAATATGTCAGATATAAGACCTTGGGGTCCTCGCCTCATGGAAATTCTCTCCTAATGGAATGTAACAACTTTTAACTACAGACATACAAGAAATGAGGCAGACTGGGGACACGGACAATGACAAGGTACGTCTTGAGAAAGCAGTGGACTTTCTGTGTGGGGGCAGTGAAAGACATAGGGAAGGTGGTTTTCTGGATAGGACATTAATAGAGATGACACTTTCTCTCTTTTGTCCAAGCAGTATTTATTGAGCATCCAGGGTGGTGGGGACATGGTGTTGAGCAAGATAGAGCCTTTGATACTATGTCTGAATGCTTGCGCTCCTCACAATTCATATGCTGAGATCCCCGTCCCAGGGTGATGCTGTTGAGAGAAAGGATCATTAGGGAATGACTAGTGCCCTTAAAAGGAGCTGGAAAGAGTACCTCGTCCTTCCTAGCCTGTGTGGACACAGAGGGGAGGTGGCTGGCTATGAGCCCTGAGAATCAAACCCTCAGCATGACTTGGGCAATGCCTTGGTCTTGAACTCAGTCTCGAGAACAGTGAAAATAAATTTCTAAGGCCTATGATTCTCCTTGTCCATGACAATCTGTTAGAGCCTCCTGGACTCATGAAGACACTTGCTTTTCTATAGAGGCATGTGTGAGTGTGTGTGTGTGTGTGTGTGTGTGTGTGTGTGTGTGTGTGTGTGTGTGTTGAAATGAATTCCATGACATAATTAGGGATTAAGTTTTGAGGAGGAGTCTCATGTGGGCAGAGCATTCAAAGCCCCACCCACAGTCTCTGTCCTGCCTTCTTCTTCTGACTGGTTCTGGCATTAAAAGTAGGACTCAGATTGCAATGTGAGGTTTTCAAATTAATTTTGTCTTCTCTTTTGCAAAAGGATGTAGAAACTTAAGTTCATCTGTTAGGAAGGCAGAGACCTCATGGATTGGTGTACCAATGAGCCTGGAGGCAGCATCTAAATGATGTGAGGGACTTTGTGGGGAATCCCCTCAGCAGTTGGTCTACAGGGCCATTTAGCTCATTTTGTGTTTGCAGAACTGCTTGCGTCAATGGGATGCTTAAAAAGGTGCCATCCCTCCAGGATAAGTTGTACAATCCTGTCTTGTAAATAGTGTTTCTTTCTTCACAAGACAGTTCTAAAAAGGTCAGATGTCTATTTTTTTCAAGTTGTGCTGTTATGCTTTGGTTTTAAATGTCATCATCTTCTTCAGTGTTTAGATAATGGTACCTATAATAAAACTAATGGCATAGCATTAACTGAACACTTACTGTGATGGCAGGCTTTGCATCCATCACCTTTTAAACCTCACTCCTTGAAGAAGCTGTGAGGTTTGGTAGGGTGAGTAATTCTCAGATGTCTTCAACTTGAGTCTTAGTTTGACCTTGGACAAGTAATTCAACAGTAAATGATCTGTTAAGTGGAACTTATCATGATTCCTATGCAGCGCATCCAAGGAATCATGAGGAGGGGAAATGTATTACTACCTGCAATACTTTTGCTGCCATGGTATGACCCATGACAGCCATTATTGATACAGAGTGACAACACTATTGACCCATTCGGCAAATAACAAAATCAAAAGTTTAAATGAAGTCATCTGCCTCAGGACACATACCAAAGAGGGGGCATTCTCCCACTCCTGCACTATGGTAGACTGAGACTACTGTCTGTTTTCCCACATTGCTCCTGTGTGGGCAAGTTTGAAAGGCATATCATATGGGCTTGTCTTTGGGCCTGGGCTACACAGGACCATATGCTAGAGTATGCGGGAGAAATCTGATTTTTAGCAATTTTACCCTCTAGTCATAAAGTAGACTTTTTTTTGTGAATGGCATCTCTCTAGACCCCATCCCTCAGATCGAGTTGACAATTATTGGCAGAATGATGGGGCTTTTGCCAGAGTGACTAATTGTTTTGCCTTGGAACCTATTTCCCAAACTTGAGAATGGAAAGGTCCCCTGCTCTGGTAACTTCCCAGAAACTCATTGCCTGGAGATTGGAAGTGGGATTTTGGAGCCAAACAGGCTTCGGTCTGCATCAGGGCCCTCCCTGCTCAATTGATCTTGGGACAGTGCTTCTCTTATTTTTCCCTTTGAGACAGGGTCTCACTGTGTAGTGCAGTCTGGAACTTGCTATGTAGCTCAGGCTGGCCACCTGCCCTACTGGATTAAAAGTGTGTCCCACTATACCCAGCTTTGTGTTCCCATTTCTGAGGTTTAGTTTTCTTTATATGTAAAATGGGATGTTTATCATGTCAAAATCCTAGAGTCGTTTTGAGTAATTCCTAGAGTGAGGTCGTACACAGCAATAACAACAGGAAATAAGGCATTTTAATTGCAGGCTGATCAACAGCTACTGGCAATGGTGGTCCTGATATTACTAATAGCATGCATGGGGCTTTCATATATGATTACTTCAATATGTAGAAGCTGTTACACACTATCTCTCCATTTTTCATGGCAGACATTTTCCAAGACCCCAGCGGATTCCTAAAACCCTTAAAGTTACTGACTTGTGTGTACATATGTGCACAAATCACATGCTGTTCCTTAACACCACTCACAGGCTGTGTGGCTTTTGCAATTTGAAGTGCCATGGAGAAAGGAGATACATTGTTTCTCTTCACATTTCCATATGTGGATTTTGTCATATTATTTATAAATTCATCATATCATTACTTTCTTATTAAGCCATGACCCTTTATCTCTCCACTTAAAGGACACCCTCTCACAGCTTCTCTTTGACATATTAGACTTGCTACCATCACTACTCTTGTACTTTGGGGCCATAATACTATAAATCAAGTCTACTTAACCACAAATGCTGCATTTCTGTGATAGCTAGTGAAGCCAAGGTCTCTGTTATGTAACTAATGGAGACATAGTGTGTAGAGTGTGTTTATAGCAGACCAAAGGATATTCACATCCTGGATGAGAGTCAGTGGGATGACATGAGATTTCAACTCACTACTCAAAATAGCCTGGAATTTAACATATGAATTGTTTATTTCTGGAATTTTCCGTTTAATATTTTTAGATCAGAGTTGATCACTAGGTGACTGAAAAAGAGATGGCAACAGAGGGGGACTTTCACAATTCAGTTCTCCAAACGAATCACTGGCATTTGGCTTCACAAGGCATTTTCTGTTAGAGACCCAAGGTTAGACAGAAAATTGTCTGATTGTCATTAGGCATGTGGGGTGACATATTAGTGATCATGAGTCCCTTTGCCTTTTGTATCTCTCACATTGAGTTAAAAGCAAATGCTGACTGTTCCCAGAATCCCCTGGAATCTATTATCTTTACAATCTAGAAAACAACAAATTCCAGACCTTTATTGTGAGCTCCAGCTTTGTTTATCAACTCCATATTTGGCTTCTCTACATGGTTGAGTTATAAAAATGGCCCAAACAGAATTTAACACATGTTCCTTCTAGCTGGCTGAAGTATCTGCTTTTAGTAAGTAATAATATTCTTTTGCACAGGGAAAGAATAACTTAAGCTGCCCTTGTCCCCGATGTTTGTCAATCACCAAGCCCTTTGCATTCCTCTTCCTGTAGTTGTCTTGATTCCCCTGCATCTCTCCATCCCATTGCTGTGAGCCTGGTCCAGCCCTGGCCTACACTGGAACTTCACCTTAACCTCTCACCTGCTGGGCTCTGTGCTGCTCTAACCCTCTACAGCTGGTGGATGCTCTTTCAAAGTCACACCCCTTTAGCCACTTCCTACTGTACCTAGGATGATGTCTCAAATCCGTCTATGGACGTCTATGGAGACCTGCCTGCCTGCTGTGCCTGTTGCCTCTGGACCTGGCAAGGTGGGCTCCCCTTGAGCACCCAACTGCCTTTCCTGGGAGTGGTCTCTTCTATCCCCAATCCCTGAGCCCGTTTCTCACATTTTTCAGGTCTCTGCACAAGTAAACACCTCTCCAAGTGAAAAAGCCCATCCCCATGCTTGCATCCAACCCAGATCTACCACCTTGTATGGCGCTCATCACATTTGCAAGCACTTGCTTACTATCCACTTCTTTGCTAACCTGTAAAGTCCAAACGTTGAGCTTAAACTTGATACTGGTTGACCCTGGGATGTAGGAATGGCTCCTGTGCTGCCTGTTTGTGGTGGCTGCCTGGTCTTTTGCTATCAAGGCTCCAATTTTTCTGTCTTCCTGCACAGCTGGTTTTAGGAAACAAAGTTTGTTTACAGTTCTGAGTCCACGGGCTGGGCTTATGTCTGTCATTACCCAGGCGCAGAGAGGAGCCTGCTCAGAACAGGCCTCAGGAGGCTGGAGGGCAGCAACAGAGAGCAACAGTTGCTCTGGATTGAGGCAGGTGACCTATGTATGGTGTGCCACCACCAGGGGAATCCTGGAGGGAAGCAGGGTGTTGCTGTGGTGAAGGAGATAGCGTTTTCCTGATTCAGCACTGTAAAAGTATGGCATTTTTAAACTTGAGTGTTTGGGAGTTACATCTACACCTACAGTTGCAGTTGGGTCATCTGGGCAGAATGGCATGGGCTTCTATTTAAAAGCCACAGTGTTCAGCAGTCACCGCAGGGGCAAGCCTGGATGGCTGTGGCTTGCCAAGTTCCTGGGCTCAGCATAAACCATGGGGCTGATGTGCTGCCAGAGTCACTCTTTTGTTTTGACAGTGACAAAAACAGTTGGAAACTCTGGGCCTCTTTGCTTTCCTAAAAGCAAGGCAGCACAGCCCCACTCTTGGCCTGACAGAATGAAATAGAAAGTGCTAGAAACTGGAGAAGTGATATTTGCCTTCATACTGGGACTGGGGACCGCACGTTTCTGATTATTGGTTGTAGGGTGGAGGTGGGCCCAGAGGCAGCTGAGGCTCCAAGAGGCTGAGATATACCTGATCACACAGCTTCCTCGAGACCCCTGGACCCACCATAACTTATCTCTACTGGGGCTTTTCTCCCAGCCCCACTTCACACTTTAGAGGACTGAGGCACAGAAAGCTCCCTTTACCACTTGGATTCAGCTGGGACCTTTGGCTCCAGAGTCCAAGCTCATAGGGAACATTTGGGGTTTCAAGATGTTCATTCCTCTGACAAGACACCCTGACACCCGATGACATCGTTTTTGAGATGTGACTCTGCACCAGAGAAATGGAGGATGCCATCCTTTCAAAGCTGCTTTGAGAGAATTCCACAGTGCCTGAGAAACACAGATCAGATAACCCATCCTTCTACAGGAGGTCAATATGCAGTCAGCGCAGGCTGTATATCACTATAAGCCAATAAAGCAAAACTGGAGGTTGGGGAACACAGGAGTTTATCAGTCATGTTGAAGATACACAATGCTTTCTTTGTTTGCCTCCTTCTGGTCTTTTTGAGCCATAGTCTCATGTAGCCCAGGCTGACCTAAACTTGTACAGCTGATGATGGCCTTGAATTCTTGATTGTCCTGCCTGCTTCCCAGGTACTGATATGTGCCTGTGTCACCAAGGCCAGTCCAGACTTCAAAAACAAAACTTACAATAAAGCATTGTTTTTTACACAACATTTCCCTCAAAAGCAACACATAGCCATGTGTAAAAACTAAATCAAAACAACAGCAGCAGCAACACAAACACAATACACACACATGCTCACAAGCATGAACATGCACCACTCAACTAAGCCATAGGTCTGTGGATGCAGCTGAGTGGTACAGTGCTCACCTACCTGCTCCAGGCCCTGGTTCGGGTCCCAGTACTGGGAGTTAAAAACACATGAACCTCAGATACATTTCTGCTTTCTCTGCTTGTGTGAGCTTGCATAATCCTATACTAATTTAGAGACAGTCATACTTCTGAGAGAGTATGAAGTGGCTGTTCTGGGAAGGGCGTGGCTGATGAATCCAGCTGTTCATGGGTTCTGAGGACAGTCACAACAGCCCTGACTGACTCCAGACTTTGCTGCAAAACAAACAAACAAAATTAGGATCAATGTAGATGAAGTGACTGCAGGCTCACAAAAGGGAATCCAAGTCAGAATTCGAATCCAGGCAGAGGTGGCAAAGCCTGAATTTTAAACAACTAGCCTGAGGACCACAACTAGGAGAGCCAGGGACATTTAAATGACTAGATCACGTGACTCCAGATGTGAGTCTTGATTCAGGCATGTAAGACACCATCCAGCCAAGGTGACCCAAGGGAGGCATGGCTGGACAGTAACTAGACAAAGAAAGTGACACCCAGTAATTGCTTTTGGGCTTTGTGAAGAAAAAACGGGCAGATAAAAAGTGGGTTGCTGTGTCAGTGTTATCTATGGAAAGAAGTCTAAAAGCAGAGCGCTGTGTAGCCAGGGCTGTTGGTAGGACATTCTACCCAGGTCCGGATCCAGAAGTATATGGATTCTAAACACTCTGTATTACAGACAGGAGAGCAGCGGGCACGTGCAGATTGTAGAAAGGCACACACTAGGCATTTCCAGGCTGGCTGGGAAACACTTCATACCTCATGGCTTCTCTGCTTTGGACCTTGGGCCCCTCAGCTGTTTAACCCTTGACTTTCCTCTCAAACTCTTCTCAGGAGTGAAGCTTGCAGTCCGTGTAGCTTTGGCTCATTCACAGTCCCCTTGTGTTCTTAGCTGCTTGTGTTCTATCCTGGGGCATTCTCTGGGACTCTCCAGCTGTCTCCTGGTGTTAGAGCTCAGAGCTTCAGCTGTTGGTGCCTTTAGCTCTTGGTGGCTTTCTGAAACTCTGACCGGCTTCTTGGCTTTAAGGACTCGGGTGCCTACCTCTTGCTCTTGGGTTTCTCTGTAAATCCTAGCGGTTTCTTTGCCACCGCTGCCACTACCGCTGCTGGGGTTAGAAATTCTGGCTTCTTGGATGCTCTTCGTGCAGCTGAGCCCATAACAGAGAGCACAAGCTAACAAACCATTCAGGGAAAGACTTTTGTGTGTCTAATGGTACAACAGCGGCCGGGGGGGGGGGTGTGAATGGCATGGAAGCCTCGCAGACTAACCCTAAAGGAGTGGCAAAGAGCCTGCTCATATAACTAGAAGAGGGGACTGGCGCACTAGTGTTTGGATTGTAATTCCACCAATCATAGCCCTGTATGTTTATAGCTTCCAGTTCCAAACAATCACAATCATCACAAAAGATCATTTACAAACTCCGTACGGATACAGGCCCCTTTCTGTCAATCATGGGCTTTTTGCTGAGACACAGAGGTGGTTCTCTCCCTCCTTGCCAACCTTGCTAGGGACTGCTGCTACAAGGCCCAGAGCGGCTGTTGGGAGGAACGTCACAAGGTTGTGGTTGAACTGACTAGAGCAGGTGTGACTGTAGACGTGACCTCCTGTGTCCCAACACCAGCTGTGGTTGCAGTGAAGGAAGTCATTTTAAGAAGCCACTATTACTTTGATATCTAAATTAGATATGGATATAATAAAAGAGAAACTGTAGCCTGGATGGATAAAAATGAAACTATCCTCAATAAAATGCCTGCAAACTGAAATCAGCAACACATTAAAAAAAATGCAACACAATCAGGTTGTTTTTATTTTTGAGATTCAATGACTGGTCAGTGTACATAGACTAATAAATATAGTACAACACATAATTAAAATTAAGCACAAAAATCACATGAAATTTTACATGTAGACAAAGTCTAATAAAATTCATGATCACTTCATGAAGAAAATTCTGGAGAAAATAGGAATATAGGAATCATATGTTGGCATAATAAAGGCAATAGAATTACCAAATGGGAAACAAACACATAAAAAGAAATGAAAATGGACCATAAATACATGAAAAATATATTCAGCATCCCTAGCCATCGAAACTGAGTTGAGATTCCATCTAACTCCAGTCCAAATACTTATCAGAAAATAAACAAGAACAACTCAGTCAAGGATGAAACGGGGAAGCAACCCGGCTATTCTGGTGGTGGGCATGCAGCACGCAAAGGAGTCTGACTACTCTGGAAATCATTAGGGAGACTCCTTCAGAACTAAAAGCACAGGGCTGGAGACATGACTCGGCAGCAAAGAACACTTGCTGCTCGTGCAGAAGACCTGGGTTTGTTCCCCAGCATCTATATGGTGATTTTCAACTGTCCTTAACTCTAGTCCAGGTATTCTGATAGCGCCTTCTGGCCTCCTCAGACATCAGGCATGCATCCAGTGCACATACATCCGTGGAGGTAAAACAGCCACACACACCTATAATATAAAACATTTCTTCGAGAAATAAAGAACTATTATTAACATTTAAAGTGTTAGCCTGGAACCTGCTGTGCAAAACAGGGTGACGTCAAGTTCACAGTCTTCTTGCCTCAGCTTCCTAATGCTGGGTTGCAGGAGTGTGCCAACATGCCTGGTTGAACATTAGCACTTTTGACATTACTTACCAGTGATTAATTCCTTGCCATATGCCCTTAGGGGGAGTCGAGTCCTCTGTATGTCTCAGCACTACATAATAAAGTTCAAGAAATTAAAAGTTATATAATTAAAACAACAAGGTATATTGTAGCTGTTGATACAGCTTTGTCTGGAGTTGAATGATGGGCTGTCAGAGGCCAAGGACAGAGTTTTAGAAACTGAGGTGATGGGATGAGGTGGCTGGCCTCATTTCATCCATAGTCAAGAAGCAGGACCCACCCGGTGCTTAGCTGGCTCCCTCCTCCTTTTATTCTCTATGCAGTCGGGGACCCCTGCTCATGGCCTGATGCTGTCCATATTTAGAATGAGTCTTCCCTCCTTAGTTGAACCTCTCTGGAAATGCTCTCACAACATGCCCAGAGGTGTGTCTGTTATGTGACCCCAAACCAAGAAAGCTGACTGAAGAAACACTACAGCCCTGTTTTCCATTTGCAGCTGACCACACACATGGCTCAGGGTGTGTGCAAACAGGCGTAGTACATGATGGCTTCACTTGGTAAAATCTTTTTGAGTGTATGTGATGTGTATGTGTATGTGTGTGCTTGCATGCATTCATACATGTGCTACAATGAGCATTTGATGAACCTATGGTGTGGTTCTCACATTCCACTTGGTTTGAGACAGTCTCACACTGTTCCATCTGGTTATGTGTGTTCTGGGGACTTGAACTCAGGTCCTCAACTTGCATGCAAGTGCTTTCCCCACTGAGCCATCTTCTAAGCCAAGATATCTTTAATGTAAGTTATAAGGGCCCTCCAAATAGGACCTTTTTGATTCATTCAAAGATTTGCTTTCTTCTTATTTAAGGGGTAGGTAGTGTTGTGAAATTTAGAAACAAAGAAACAAAAAACAAAATACATAGACCAAAACTTAAGAGTTGTGATATTTATTTGCATATGTGTATATATGCAAATATTGCTTACATATTTGTGTATGTTTGTATGTGTGTGCACATTCACATGTATGTCATGGTGTGCATGAGTTGATTATCTCTTTCCATCATGTAGGTCTTGGGGGGTCAAACTCATGATGTCAGGCTTGGGAGCAAATGCCTGTATCCAGTGAGCCATCATGGTGTCCGGAGAGTAAAAATACTTAAAGTTCTGTTTAGAATACAAGGAAAAAAATTATTGAAAAAGGTTAGCTCAGCCTATATTTTGATTTAACTTAAACAGGAAACTCTAAGCAATAGAAGCTGTTTAGGTCTGGTTGTTTACATTGAGAAGTCACTTGGTGGGTCCTTAGGAGAGGCCTGAGGGAGAGTCCACAGAAAGAGTACTGATGGAGCGGAAGCACTTTTTTTTTAAGATTTATTTTATGTCTATGGGTGTTTTGTCTGCATGCATGCCTACACACCAGAAGAGAGCATGGGATCCTGTGGGACTACTGCCATGTGGGTGCTGGGAATTGAACCCAGGTTCTCTGGAAGAGCAGCCAGTGCCCTTAACCACTGAGCAATCTTTCCAGCCCACAGGAAGAATTCTTACTAGATAATGAATCCAGCAATGCCTTCATTTTACACTTCTTGGCCTCCAGAACTACAACCAATTATGTTATCTTCTTGTGCTTCTGCCTTTGGTTGTCTGACCTCAGTCTCCCTGTGCAGCCCAGGCACTCCTGGGACTTGACATCCTCCTGCCTCCATCTTCAAGTACTAGGATCACAGACCTGCACCACTGTTCCTGGCCTATAGTCTTCCCATGCAGGATCCTGAAGGGACAAAGGCTGGTAGGATGCTGGTCCAGCTGGGAGCCTGGTCCGTTCTTGGTTTTGCTTCTTGCAGCACCAATGAAAGTCATTGTGGGAGTTCTTATGGAAATTTAGCAAAGCAGCCCTGTTTTGGGAGGTTAAACACTGTCAACGAATGTTGTTTTCTCCCTTGCCCGCTTCATCCCTCTCTGAATCAGAGGTTGGTCGTTAGAACATACATTTGACTGCAGTATATTTTCTTGGTGGTAAATATTGATAAGTTTAAGTCAGACACTGTTTCCTATGACCCGCATCTCCCGAGAAACTTTCAGTGTTGCAGAAGGGATGTTAGGTCTGAGGAAACGGACCATCTGTAGGAAGGATCTGGGCAGGTGTGTGGGTGTCAGGTTCCTCCTCCAGGCCCCCTGGTGATGCTCCTGTGCAAGGACAGTCAGTTCACAATGCTGGGTCTATAGTGCTGTCATCCACACCCCCACAGAGCTTCCCCAGAGTACAGGCCAAGAGCAGACTTCTGACAGCCCTTCACCAACAGAGTTCTCAGCTATATCTCATTCACTAGTGCCATGATGACTATGGGTACCTTCGCCTCGTATCTGATCAATGCAGTGTTGCCCTACTCGCTGTGACTTTTTTTTTTTTTTTTTGATTAAGGCTGGGGGCTGGGTCCTTCGGGATTTGGCAAACTCCCAGCATCACTTTCCAAGGCTGGCTGAGATCCCTTCCACATGATGAGCAAGTGTGCCTCAAGGAGTCCCTGAGGGAAGACCAGCTGTTCCTGGAACTGGAACCGTCCCTCTTGAGAAGCGTCTAGTGAGCTTAGCCTGACAATTGTGTATGAAAGTCACCCCAGCATACCTGTAGAGGCTTGGTTCTAGGACCCACTGGTGATTCCAACCGGGATCTACATGTGATGCATGCTCAAGTCTCTTACAGGAAGTGAAGTCACTGCATACAAATACACACGTTGTTTTATGTGCTTTTAATCAGCTTTAGATGACATATACCCACTAAACGTAAGTGCTGTGTAACTGTGATTATAATTGCTAAGGGAGTAATGGCAAGAAAAATACTCCCATATGTGTTTATTACAGACACAGGGTTTGTTGTTATTGTTTGTTTTGTGTATGGGTATTTTTTATGTACTATTGGCTGAACCTGTTCATACAGATCTCTGATGCAGAAGGCCAATTGTTCTAGCCGGAGGGCAGTTTTGCATATGAATACAACATCTACTCACACTTATACAGAGGTCACTTTGTTGTTTGCTCAGGATGTCATAACAATATCACAGACTTACTTGGTAGCGCCTCACAGTTCTGGAGGCTACAAGTTCAAGATCCAGCAACATGCAGCTTTGGTTTCTCCTGCGGCCCCTCTCCTTGGCTTGCTGGTAGCTGCTTTCTGAATGACCCTCATCCTGCCTTCTCCCTGAATGCCATCCATCTTTTAGGTCTCTTGTAGAACCACATCAGCTCCTCTTCTAAGGACACCCATCAGACTGGTTAGAGCCACATGGATGGACCCGTGGCAATGGAATCATCTCTTTAAAGGCTTTGTCTCCACACAGTCACATTCTGAGGTACTGGATTTCAGTCCAGCACAGATGCCTTGTTTCATTTGGCTCACAATGTGAGGAGCTTGAAGCAGAAAAGCAGCCACCCATTTTACTTCAGTATGGGGAGGACAAAGCTCCCTGCAGAGGGTTCCATGGGACAAGTGGCAGGAATCACATGAAGTTGCCCCGTCTTGACAGAGCCCTTTCATCCCCATCTTTTAAAGGAAAGGCAGCAATTTAAATCAAATGGCCAGAGCGGGTGTGTATGGAAACTGTTTAATTTAACACCCTGCTGGGTAGTCTGCACAGGTCTCTGGTGTAGTGGCAGAGTGACAGAGCTCAGCACTGCCTGGGGCACCATCTAACATTGAGCATCTGCCTCTGGCAACTTGCACTTTGTTGGCAGCAGAGCTGTCTGTCAGCAGCCTCCAGAGCCCAGAGGCACACATATATCTTAATTATATTGGAGGACATTGGGGGGAGGGGCACAGACACCAGGGCAGTGAATGCTAGATGATATCTTTGAGGAAAATCTGTGTAATGTTTCATTGACCTTGAATACTTCTTTAAGGAAAACACACATGCTCCCCCCCCCCCGACACGCACACCAGAATAATGGTACATATTTATTTAATAAAAAAGTTACTCTCTGATCCTCATCATCGCCTGCCTGCCTTTCATAGTATTTTTGTTTGACAACCAAAAGCCAGAGTTGTATTAAAATTCTTGTGTTTTCTTTTTAATTGCTGTCTGGGGTGTGATTTTGGTAAAAGGGGCATGGTGCCTGTCCTGGATGTTCATGTGTGTTATTAACATTACTTCCAGGGTCTAAGTCTATCTAGCAGCAGGGGAAAGTGATACTTAATTGGATTTTTGCAATCTTTGAGGCGACAATCGCTCTTTTCTTTAGAAGCCATCTATTGAGTTCAGAGTTGAAGCAGCACTGTGTCTACCTATTAACTTCACAGACAGTTAAACAGAGGCATAGAAAACCCACATGACTAACTGTGCTCAGAGCAGCTGAAAGCCAGAAAAGGCAATCTCAAAGTCCTTCATTTTCAGAAGATTGCATGTGCTAAATAACCTTTCAGTGATCAATAGTTATGCAAAATATGCTTTTGTCCCGAATCCTGTCAATGCTATGTCCCAAGGCTCAGACTGGTTGATTGAGATGGTGGTTTTATACAACTGTCACAAGGAACTTGAGGGGAGGGCCCCCAGGAGAGGCAAAAGAGAGAGAATAAACAATACCCAGACCACTAATGACACTGGTGAGCCATGGAGCCCTCTACCCTGGTAACCATGAGAACCACCCAGAGGCTTTGAACTGGTCTGGATGCCTGGCTCGACCCCAGACTAAATCACACTTCCTGGAGAACTGGACATTTGTATTTGCTAAAGCTCCCGTGATGGTTCACTTTTGAGAGCATGGGTTTGCAACTTTTTGCTGTGGAGAGATGGCAATGGCTTTGTCAGTGGTTTGGAGTATCTGTTAGGATCCTGGGTCTTTAAAACCACAAGTGCTGGAGATTTCTCTAAGGTGAGTTCTAAAGATTGCTTGCAACCCAGTTGAGTGGGTTCTTATAGATTGGAACTCATGGCTTTGAGGTATGACTCATACTGATTGCTTTTATCCCTGACTGGAGATACATCTGTTTAATTGTTTGTTTATTTTGTTTTGTTTTTTGAGACAGGGTTTCTCTGTGTAGTTTTGGAGCCTGTCCTGTGAAAGACCCCCAGAGACCCCAAGAGTTTGGAGCCTGTCAGGGGGAAGGCCCTTGCCCCCAAGAGACGAGACCAGACCACTGGATGCAAGTGCAAGAGGTTGTTTATTGTTTACACAGGTACCTGTGGACGCTTCAGTCTTTCGGGGGGACTGAGCGTGCTGAGGTTAAAACTCAGGCAGTTTATATAGGGTTGGGGTGGCAAGAAGCAGGCTTACAGAAGCAGAAGCATGGTTACAGGGATTTCATTGTTTCATCTAAATGTAGCAGTTGTAGTTAACCAAGGACAGTTGGTTATTGGGTTGGGCACAAAGAATACAAAGAATTCAGTTATGACTATCTCAGCATACTGGACACTGTCCTGCTGACCTTGCTTTGGTCCAAGCTGCAGACCACAGATATCTGGTTGGTGTTGGATGAGAGCAGCACCTGGTTCCCTCCTGTACTTTTCTCATAACTTGACCTTGGCAAATTAGCAAGAGCAATTTAAACAGGCAATAAGCATAGTGGGGGTCTTTCACCTGGAGTTTGTTCTGTAGACGAGGCTGGCCTCGAACTCATAGAGATCCTCTGCCTCCCAAGTGCTGGGATTAAAGGCGTGTGCCATCACTGCCTGGCCACTTGTTTAATTTTTACTTCTGAATCAGTGTTAAAACAGAATTAAAGATTTTTTGACAAATGAACAATGAGTTTGTGTCTCTGGCAGGGTTTCATGAACATGGGTTCCTATGTGTTAATGGACTTCTTGAAAGAGATCATAGGTGACCTCTCTGTGGACATTTTCCTATTGGCGATTGCAGGTGTGAATTGAGACATGAACCACAATTTACAGGAGTTTGTCATTACTATAAGGGGTTCTCTAACTGTAACATGGACACAGAAAGCCCCCTCTGCTGCTTCTGGGGTACTGTGGTCATGCTGGAGTGGTCCAGAATGTATAACAAGTCAAAAGAGCAAGGAGTTCAATACAGCCCTCAGAGATCTGGAAAGCACAGGTTTGGGAGGGGAATGGGAGGGGGCTTGGGGAGTAGAATAGCAAGCGTTGGGGGGATTTGTTGGAATGCCTGTTAAAAACACCGGGATGTTTTCTCTTTGTGATAATATAACTTGCAAGTGGCAGCTATGGATCATCTCTGAGAGATGTGGGAAGCAGTTCTTCATACAGGGATTCTATTATCCAGTAATACAAAGAGGAGTGGGGATGCAGGATGACTTAATTAAAAAACAAAACATAAAGGGAAAAGCGTTGTGTATGCATCTGCATCTGTTTTATGGAATGGCACTTGGTGTAGGGGGACTGTTTGGGTTCCGAGTTATTAAGTCGCTCCCTGCCATGAATTTATATTCAAACAAGATCACTTCAAAAAGCACAACAGGATATTCACAACTCGCTGTGAATGAGCAGGAAAAAAGATTTTGGTAAGTTGTGTCCTGCTATGGTCTTTCTGCATTAAAAACAGAGTGGTCAGGACAGTTACTTTCAAAGCATTTCCTGGTCTGCCAGGAGAACCTCAGCTTAGACCCCAGCACTCACTTGGAGAAGTTCACACAAAAGCAGACTGGCCCAGGAGAACTTCAAAGCTGTGGGCCAGGAGAACATCAGCTTAGACCCCAGCACTCACTTGGAGAAGTTCACACAAAAGCAGACTGGCCCAGGAGAACTTCAAAGCTGTGGGCCAGGAGAACCTCAGCTTAGACCCCAGCACTCACTTGGAGAAGTTCACACAAAAGCAGACTGGCCCAGGAGAACTTCAAAGCTGTGGAGAAGTAGTGGTTTCTCCCTTTGCTCCCCCACTTCAATTTCTGTCTATTCACGTACCTCTTAGACACCTAAAGGGTTAAACAAAACGGGGTGCGGTGGGGCTAAAATAAAAACAAGACTTGACTTAAAAAGCTAGGCTTTCCTGGTGTCTGCTGAAGGCCTATAGCTGGGAGCTGTACACACTTCTTCCTCAGAGGAGTTCCTGAGACAGAAATTTCTGTCACACAGGAAAGGGAGGTGTGGCCTTGAGGAGTTTCTCTGAACAACTGACATCTTGCTTGTCAACCAGATTTCTTTATTTATTTTAAATGAATTAGTTCCTTGGAAGTAGAGTCAGAAGGCTAGGCAATTTTCTCTTTGGAGACTGGCAGCAAAGGAAAGCAGGAATGCATTAATCATAAATGAGTCAATTAATTACGGCTCTCCTCCCTCTCATGGGGTCAGCTCTAGCAACAGTGGGTCCAAGTTATTTAGGGAATTAGAAAGCAAAGATGCCCTTTATAGAGTCAATTATGTGGAAATAAATTACTCTCTCACATGACAATATGCTGTTGTCCCAGAACATGTGGGGAAGGGTATCTTTTTGTCTCAGGTTAGTCTACATGCCGCTTTCCAAGACAAATGAAACCCTGAAGCCATTGTGGGAAAGCTAAGGTTTCTTTCACTCTGTGTCTTTGACTGTAACAATACTGAAAGCTAAGACTATGTGGGGGTTTGTTTTGCTGGGTGGTGATGTGTTCATATTTGAATAAAGTTCACAGAGGTGTGCCAGATCTCCCTGCAGCCCCTGGGGAGGCCGAGTGGCAGGTAGATTACCCTGGAGAGAGAGCACCCTGGGAGAAACCCAGCAAGAGTCAGAAACCCAGCAAGTGGAGTTCGAAACTCATAGAGCTCTGTTGTAAACGTTTGTGGCAAGAGGTGGCCTCTGGCAGGCAAGGTAACAGGCAGTGACCTAGAGGCAGTTGTTGGGAAGGGCCAGGGGAGTAACAGGGCAGAGGACTCCCTGCTTCCCTCAAAGCACTCTTTTTGATCTGATCCTCAGTGCCCAGCATCCTTGGCCTGATCCAGGACCTTATTCACCGGTGGAATAGGGAATAGGTCCATATGTTCACTGCAGTTCATTCACACCAGCAAAGGACCAGAATTCTCCAGCATCACCCCCTAAGAGAGCGGACTAAGGGCCCCAGGGAGGGTTCCCAGCAAGGGCATTACCTGGAACTCTGGTCTCTTACTTGGAGAGTCTTCTAAGAAGTCACAGACTGCCATCCAGGTGGGGTCATATAAATCTCTCATGACATTTGAAGTAGGGACTAGGACTTCTTGCCTGTCTCTAGATTAATGCAGTATCCCTCCATGGGGGATGTGTCCCCAAGGTCCTTTTGTGCACCAGGGATACATCCTGGTTCCACTGTCTGAGGTCCCTTAGACTGTTCAGTCCTTCTGGCTGAGACCCATATTCAGGGGGGGCCTGAGTCAGTCCCATGCTGGATTCCCAGCTGTCAGTCTGGGGGGCCATTAACTCCCCCTTGTTCAGGTCAGCTGTCTCTATGTGTTTCTGCAACCTGGTCTTGTCCTCTCCGTCTGCATCTGGATTCTAGTTCAACTGAGTGTTTAGGTATGGGTGTTTATGTTATTGGGGTGGGGGGATGGAAGGGGAGGGTGGTCAGGGTGCATGTGAGGGGGGAAGAGAGGGTAAATGGGAGGGAGAAGGAACTGGGATCGACATGTAAAATAAAAATAAATAAATAAAGTAAAAAAAAAGAAATATAATCACTGTAAGTACAAATAAAATTTCAAATCTTGGTGAAAGAATATTTTAATCTAACCCTTGAATAATAAGTTGAATTTTCCAACACCAAAGACAGGGTATCTTGTATGACATGTTGGAAAAATGCTAGGACCATCACATATCTTATTAGATAAACTATACAAATGGTACTTAATTATTAGATGAAGAGTCTGAGATTCATAGAATAAATTCTTGCAAGTACTCAAAAAAAAAAAAAAAAAAAAAAAAAGTCAGACTTCTGCTATAGCACATAGGTGTCGAACAGCCACAGACAGAATGGTCTGTTTCCACCTCCACACAAATATATTCACTTGTGCCATTAGAATATGCCTTTTTAAATTTCAAAAGTGGTCAATAATTGATGGCATCATGTAGTTCAACTCGGGGCTTTCTCAACCTTGGGACTCTTGGCATCTGGGACAGATAACTCTTAGTTTGGGTATGGATGTGTGGTGTCCTGTGCTCTTAGGTTATGTAGTAGCATCTCTGGCCTCTACACACCAGGGTGTAGTATCATCTAAAGTTATCACCTCTGAAATTGTCTCATGTCATCTCCAGGTGTACCCCAAGGTCAAGAATCCTAGTGTAAAAAGTACATAGAGGACACTTTAAACTGCACATGAAATGCATTTGCTGTTCACTCCTTCTGTGAAGGAGACTGGGGATAGGGCATTGCAGCCTTAGTTCACCCAAGTTACTTTAAATTAGTTTTTACAGTGAGTTCACCTTTATTTGTTACCTGTGTAACAACAAGAAAATGAAACTGATATGTGTTTAACTGGGTGGGGCCCTCTGGCCTTGTATGAAATACTATCCTGCTGCCTTAGATTGCTTGCAGCCTGGGGCATTGCTTTGGAGTTTTGGGAAGGCTGTTGATGGGCTTTTACCTAATTGCCTTTCTTCCCCTGGGATGAAGAAAGGGTGGTTGAGGAGTCAGGAAGGCTGGAGTGAGCCCTACAGTCCTGGGGAAAAATTAACAAAAAACAAAACAAGACAAAACAAAACAACAACAACAACAAAACCAGAGGCACGAGGAAAGTCACCCAGGTCCGTCCTAGATATGGCCAAGACCCACAAGCTAGAAAGCACAGAGAAGGACAATGCTGATCCACTAGATTGAAGAGGGGATCAAAATTGAGGTGTGAAGAGAATGAGGGGGTTTGGAGGAGAAATGAGCAATATCAAGCCAGAGGCAAGGTCTGTATTTTGTGTGTGTGTGTGTGTGTGTGTGTGTGTGTATGTGTGTATGTGTGTGTGTTGGTGTATGAATGGTCATGGCTGAGTGAGGCCATGGTTCACTTAGATGGTTGGGACCAGATCACCAGGGGAAATGAGGAAAAATACATTTTCAGACATCACTGACTAAGGGGCTGAGAAATGCATGATTCACACTGAGATTCTGCTTTGGAAGACTACTCTGAGGTCAGTTTGTGGATAAAACAGTTCAATTTGGACAGCCGGGGAGTAATACATGCATGATGCTATTTCCCAGTGGCTCCATGTTCCGTTCCGTCTGCTCCCCAGGTGATAATGCACACCAGCAGAGAGATGGTAATAGTCTGAGTGGGACACTGGACTGGTGAAATGAAGATGCTCTTCATAAATTTCATTTTAAATGTTTGAAATGGGCTAAATTGTATTACCAAGTCATAATGAGCCACTGTTCTTGCTTCAAATTGGCATTTAAAGATATTTAAAGAAAAGAGATGCACCACTGACTCATCTCACAGTGACTTATTGAATACCTCTGATCACGAGGAAAGCCATGAAAAAAATAATCAAAGAGGAAGAATGTCTCCCCTCAGAGGAGGGCTGGACAGACATAAAAACAGCTCCTGCTCCATTGGGTTGGATTCCAGCCAAGCTGGGAAGGAGGTTGAGGCACCATGCTGTGGTGTCTCTCAGACTCATAGTGCGCAACCTTGTGGAGTTTCCCACAGTATGAGACTTGGGGGTGCCACATTTGGACCCTCACTGCTCATCACTCTGCTGGGCTCTGTTTTAATGTATTGTGAAGGCGATCAGAACATTCAGACAAAAGATAAAACTGGATCCTCACGTATTTTCTGACTATTTTATTATGAAAAATTTCAGCATATAGAAACTTAAAAAAAAAATTGTATTTTGAATGTCCATACCCCCTGCCTAAGAAGTTAACTCAACAACAGGTTTGAGTTGAGTCCTTCCATGTGAATTTTCTAAGTTTTGAGTGTCATTTGTAACTTCTGTAATGCCTTCCCCTAAACGCTTCTGTATGTTTCAACTAAGAATGAGGCTAACTGTAAAACTAAGAATTTAGTTTTACAAACAATTATCTTTAAAAAGTACACAGTAATTTTGTAATATTGTTAAACTATAGTTTAGGCTCAAATGTTTCACGGTTATTTCAGAGACTCTGTAAGGAACCTAGAGCCGCAGTGTTCTACTCCACCTGCTCCTCTTTTCTTGCCCTTACTGCCTCCATTTTTTTTTTTTTAAATGGGCTCCAGGCTAACATAACACTCCATATTTGGTTGTTATTTCTCATTAATTTTTCAGATATACTTCTCCACTCTTTTAAGAATCTAGCTTCATTACCTTATAGATTTTTAGATCTGACTATTTCCTCCTGGAACATTTAACTTGTTCCCTCAGCCCCTTTTATTTCTCGAAAATGGGAAGTTAAGCCTGGAGGCTTGACTGATAGATTCTGATTAAGACTTTTGATAAGAATATTAAATAGAAGCATTTTAATTGTATCACTTTAGCTCTTCTAAGGCCTTTTTTAAATGTTCTGAAGGAAAATAGTAATATAGTCAGTGCCTGAAGCTGAAGGGATAGTTTTTGGTATTAGTTTCATTTTAGTGCAGAAAGTTGCAAACCAGAAGCCGGTATCTCTGGCTCCACTTGTCATCACAGGGCTCAGAGGTGTGTTTATCCCACAGTAATTTCAGAACACATCACTGTTGCAAATTAGGCCATGGAGAAAAGGGGGATTTTTAGGACGTACATGGAGAGATAATAAGGAGGCCCTTCCCCTTTGAAGTCTTCTTCTTCCTCCTCCTCCTCCTGTTTTGAGACAGGGTTTCTCTGTGGCTTTGGAGCCTGTCCTGGAACTAGCTCTTGTAGACCAGGCTGATCTCAAGCTCACAGAGATCTACCTGCCTCTGCCTCCTGCGTGCTGGGATTAAAGGCATGTGCCCCCACCAGCTGCCCACCTTTGAAGTCTTAAGACAGAAAGAGGGAAGAAACACAAAAAGCATTATGTTAAAAAATTTACAGGGTTTGATAACTATAAAAGCCATGCTTCACTGTAGGTTTTAATCTACCTGAGAGGCTAAGTTGTCAAAGGGAGAAGAAAAGAGTGTCACTGGTAGGCTTTTGAAAAACATTTTACTTATTTATTCAATTGTGTGTATGGGTGTGTTTATGTGTCTGTGCATGTGCACCAGTATGCACGTGTGTGTGTGTGTGTGTGTGTGTGTGTGTGTGTGTGTGTGTGTATGCATGCCCACATGTGTGCATACAAAGAGGGTGCCCTTGCCTTGGGTTGGAGGTAAGGCATTTGTGAGAAGCCTGGATTGTTAAGTGTGCACTGGGATCTGAACTTTTGTCCATCATTGCTCAGCAAGTGTTCTTCCCCTCACAGGCATCTCGCTTCACTGGGGTTGCTGAGTTAGAGCAGAGAATGGAGCTCTTGCTATAATAGTTTTCCTGAATTACAGTGACAGGTTCTGTGATGGTTCATTTTATGTGTTAGCTTGACAGGACCAAGAGATGGCTTGTCAAGTAAGATATACTAGTAAATATCAAAAAGTATTTTCTGCTATTTGTCTTGTATGGATGAATAAAGAACATTTATCTACATCTGTATGAGTTCTCAAAATTAATAGCATCATAACATACAGAATGGTCTTTGGTATGCATGAATTTGATCTCATACACAGAGTAAAAACTTGCTATTTGAGGTAGACTGTGAGTCTCTGTTAAGAAAGTTCAGATGGCTAGCAGTAGCTTTATGTGAAGGCCCCATAACATATCTGAACTTTTTTTGGTTGGGAACTGTGGCGAGTAGATTTAATTCTTAAGTGGATACACTCTAGACTGAAGAGGGAAAAGTCTCAAGGAGGAATTGTATACATTGGCTTGACCTCTGAACATATCTGGAGAGGGATTGTCTTAATAAGTTCATTGATGTGGGAAGACCCAACCCACTGGGGGGTGGCATCTTTCCCTACGCAGGGGGAAGAGACTTTTCTAAGAGTGGAGGAACCGAGCTAAACATAAGCAAGCAAGCCTGTGAAGATGAAGATGGAGGTTTCTTTTCCACCAGGTCCCACAGCCACTGGAGTTTCTTTCCAGCCTGGTTCCATGGCTACTTTGCCCCAAATAAACACACGGACCCTATATTAATTATAAATAAAACTGTTGGCTGATGGGTAGAGCTTCTTATTGGCTAGTTCTGTCTTAATTGTTAACCCATAGCTACTAATCTATGAATGCCTGGTGCGTCCTATCTTCCCTGTCTCTACATGATGGCTCTTTCCGAGCCTCCCTCTGCCTTCCTCTCCGTAACCTTCTCCTGGTCTGGTCATCCCGCCTATGTTTCCTGCCTGGCTATTGGCTAGTCAGTGTTTTATTCATCAACCAATAAGAGGAACATATATACAGAAGGACACCCCCATCAAGCATGCATGGATGCATTCACTTATCTCTGCCCTTGACTGCAGATCTGATGTGACTAGCTAGCTCCTGCCTTGATTCCCCTGCCGCAATGGATGGTAACCGGGAATCATATAATGGAATACAGCCCTTTCCCCTTGAAGTTGCTTTTTGCCAGAACACTTTGCCACATCAACAGACATCAAACTAGAAAAGCAACATTAGCTAGCTAGCTGAGAATTCCTCAGGGCATTTAGGATGCAGTATTTTTAATTGCAGATGACAACAATAAGAATAGTCATATTTTGGAGGGTTCTGGCTTTACAGTTTTGGGGGTAGTGCTAAAAAGTTTCAAATGGCCATTTAATGAAGGCAGTTCTCTACACTTCTTAGCTGTTACTTACACTAGCCTTCTTATTTGGATTATAGTTTTAAGTAAATTCATTGTTATATGACTCATTCTGACTGGATTTCCCCCAAATACTTGCTACACACACGGATAACATACTTATTTGAGTCATGGAATGCCTGATTCTGTTTTAGAAATGTGCATGTTCAGCATAACCTTCTCTTAAGTTGGTCATGATTTAATTTACAATTGCTCTAAGAATTTGAATCAAGAATTGCCCATATATTCCCTTGTCCACAGGGAAGGTGGGACTGGGCAAAGGGGGCCATGTTGTCTGTGATAATCCTGATGACTTACCAATGCAGCATTACTAAAGGGGACTCCTTACCTAATCCTGCTTGGGTCTTTCCCATGAAAGTTCTGGAAACCAAACAGTCATGCAGCAGCTTCTGTGTGAACAAAAACTGTTTCTATAGTAGCTTCAATGTACCTTTGTTACACAGCCCTTTAGTTTAATGCACCAATCTAGTACCTGCCTGGAAACCGGGTCTCTTAGCTTCAAGTGACAGTCTAGCAGCCGAGATAGGCGACAGGTGTTTAAACTAATAATCTAAGTAGAGGTGAAATAGAAGAGGTTGTTCTGTCTGAACAAGAAGACCACTCTGCAGAAACTTAGAGGCTACTGTGGAGTTCAGTAGATGGCCATTGTGTGAACAGATGGTCCAGAACATATTCAAGAAAACAAAAACAAAAACCAACAACAAACACAGCAGGTTGTGCCATCTGCACCTTGAGTGTCAGCAGTCTTTCCTTTAAGCAGAACTTCCACATGTAATACAGCTGAGGAGAAGAGTAGAAGTGCTGTTGAGAACAATCCGGGTGGCGAGACTAAAAATAAAGCTTTTCCTTTCCTTTCACCACCTTGCTCCAAAGAGACTGGTCACAGCTGGCTCAGGTCACTCTGGGACTTCATTTTCTCTTTGTGCCTAGGGAATGCTGAGTAAGAACCATATTGGCTTTGGTAAAGGACCCAGGCCGACCTACCTATGAAGACCGGGGCTTAGAGCTGTGGTGTTCACTTGTTTAGGATTGATACTTGATGGACAAGTCTCCCAGTTCTAAAAGGGGCAATAAACAGGTTATGGTGAATGCAGCTAATAGTGTAACCTCTGATTCGGCTCCAGAATGGGTCCTGGGGAAGGATAGGTAAGTAAATAACTGAAAAAATTCTTACAGGATTAAAAGAGGTGAGTGATGATTTAAAGACAAGGGGAGAGAAGAGAACGCAAATCACATTTACTGTAAAATTAGAAGTAAAAATTAGAACTTTTTTTTGGTGGTTATTACTGATATACACAAGTTTTAGGAAGAGGCCTATTGAAATGTTGATATCACTGTCAAATAAAAACTCACATTGTAGGCAAAATAAGTTTACAACAGAGGGAGTCAGGTAAGCAAGACTCAGCAGTGAAAAGCTATGAAAGACAATACTAAGGATTCTAATTGGAAAGCCGGTAGAGTCCCTCTCCATTGCACTTTCATCCTCGACTCAAATGGTGGATTTTATGGGGTTCTTCAGAACTCCCATGGTTGTTTCTTTAGAGTTCTGCAAAGCCCTGAGTAGAGGCTAAAACTGAAGAGCTGTCCCAGAATGCAGACCATTAGAAATGAAGAGAGGCGAGACAGACAGATGAGCATCCACAAAGACCTAGCCAGTGAAAGATGCATTAGACAGAGGGAAGTGGATGGTTAATAAAATAGGATGAATTTAGGATGCAAGATGTAATAGAAGAAAACTCCTTATTTACAAAAACCAGTTTGCAAAATAAAGATTGATATTGGATGTGGTTCATGCCTGTAATCGCTATACTTGGGAGGCAGTAGATTTGAGACCAACCTGTGCTATGGAGTGAGACCTGACTCTAAAACAAAAGCAAAATAACACAGCTGTTATACTCCAGACAAGAGTAAGAGGTCTACGATTGGACATATCTAGTTGAAATTTATGAATCATAACATTTGTTATTTATTTCTTCTGTTATGGATACCAAAGATGACCAAGCTCTACACTAGAATGAGAGAAACATGGTGGTTTGAATGAGAATAGGCTCATATGTTCGAATGGTTGATCCCTGGTTGGTGGAACTGCTTGGGAAGGGGTGGAAGGTGTGGCCTTGTTGGAGGAGGTATGTCATTGGGGATGGACTTTGAGGTTTCAAAATCACATACCATTCCTAGTTGGCTGTCTGATGCAAGCTTGTGGATCAAGACACAAGCTCTTAGCTACTGTTCTAGTACCAAGACTGTTTTCCTGGTGCTATTCTCCTGGCACAACAATCAGGGACTCTAATCCTCTGAAACTATAAGCCCTAAATAAACACCTTCCTTTATAAGTTGCCTTGGTCATGGTGTCTCTTCACAGAAGTGGAAGAGTAACTGAGACAAGAAGTAAACTGTTTTGTTCTTTATCTGCTTTGCACAAATGCATCACTAAGTGATAGGGTTTAGATTTAAATTCAGGCAAGTTAGACAAGAAGAAATGCCATCTGAAAAGGATACAGCTCCAGGATATTCTTAGACTTTTGGTAACACAGAGCACCAGAGAAATCAGAAGTCTGCTTATGACAGTGCTTCAACACCATCCTCACCCCAGAGTCACTTGTGGAGTGTTGTGAGAATCACAGAGGAGTGAGTGTCAGTCTTGACTAATCTAATCAACCCACAAAGCAGGATGATGAGGCCTCTGTGAAGATCTGAAATTCTACAAAACTTGCCAGGAACAAAGGAAATGATTACACAAAACTCATGCCTATTCAGGTTTGTGTGTAACGGCAATAACTGGGCACTCTCATTTAAGATTTTAGAGAATGCACCACCTACATATTCTTCCTGGAACATGTGTTTGTGTACATCCACCAGTTCACTGAAAGCTGAACCTGATTTAAATTGCAAGTGATAATGGAAGAAAAAAACTGTCATACTAGAGAGCAGTGATACCAAGTAGGCAGGCATAAGAGCTGGCTGAGTTGCATTGCAAAGTTGAGCATAACTTAAAAAATTATAAAAGATGATATTAAATGATGGACTTAACACCACAAATTGAATGAATGAAGACCTTGGAATTATATAGGATACAAAGCAAAAGGACCCAGTTTTTGCCTTGCAGAGTAGAGAATGTGAATAAACACACACACACACACACACACACACACACACACACACACACACACACACAGAGCCACCAGAGTTTAAACAAGACTTCACTTAGATCAGTGCAGAAAACCCAAACTGAAGTGTGCCAAGGGAGTGAAGACAAGAACAGAGGACCTGCACAAATGTTTGCTGTGAAAATTACAGGGCTCCAGGGTCACAGTTGGAGAATGGGGGGTCAAGGGAGGGTTTTCTCATGTTGTACTGAATGGATGCCAGGAGGGAAATGTTTTTGTCTGTTTTCTTCTGCTGTAAAAATAAACAAGGCTGGTGTATTACAAAGGACAGAAGTTCATTTAGTTCACCATTTCAGAGCTGGCGGCTGGGTGGCTTCATCAGTTTGATTTTTGGTGAGAGCTGCTCCTCAGAGATCCCACTGGATCATCGCCATCACAAGAAGGTTCCAGCACCTGAACCTTTAGGAGGCACACTCAAGACACAGGCATACTATAGTATAACACCTGCATACTGGCAGCAGAGTAGCCACAGATAAGAAGCTGACAGTCTGGAAACAAAACAAAACAAGGCAAGGTGAAGGGCCACAATAAATGGGAATACAGTTACACTGTTACAGGAGGAAAAGGAGACTATGTAGCTACTGTAATTGTAGCTTGTGCCTGGGGACTGTTATTTTCTAAAACAAATTATTATGGTAAGAATGATTGACATGCAACCTACCAACAGGTTTTTAAGAATAGGGACCCATTTTGTTAATTACATGCACAATGTTGTCAACCTTTTGCATTATTGATGTTGTATATTTCCTGCCCCATCCTCTCCTGGTAATCTCCATTGTGCTCTCTACATCTGTGAATTTGACTCTTGCAGATACTTCATGGGAGGGGAGACAAGCAGTTCCTTTCTTGGTTTTGGCTTATTTGGTTTAGTATGTGTCCTCAGCCATCATCTATATTGTCACCTTTACAGGGGGGTTCAATGAAGGCAGCAGAGGCAAAGCAGGAAGGACATTTGCAATGGTGTGGCCAAAGTACTGACCCAAGCAACTTAACACTGTACAATACAATAAAATGTTAAAAAAAAGTCTTGGGCTCATCTAATAAGGAAGAAACAGTAAGAAATAAAAACAGATGCAACAATAGGAATGGGGAATGTCTTAGGGCTGTATTTATTACAGTGTCACTATCAGAGGAATGAAAATTGTCACGAACTTGTAGATTACTACTTGGGTTCATTACTTGGCTTCATATCTCAGTCCAGAGTATTCAGTATTTAACTAAGGACCTAGCCTTATGGAGGACATTTTTTTAAGGTTTTCTTTTGTGACAAGGGTCTACTAACTTCTCCTCTCTCCTCTTCTGCTGTCATTTCAGAAGCAGAGACCAATTTTCCAAGAGTACCTTGTTCATCTTCACTCTGTCCTTGAGCGATGGGCAGCTAGGAGTGTAACCCCCAATTAGTAGACAGACAGACTCAGAGGTAATATCTTGCCATCATGCTTTAACCTCAGATGTCATCACCAGGACATCTATAACAGGGCACTGGACGACAGAACAGAAATGATTCTTCCAGGTGTTGGCCTGTCAAATGCTGGATGATTTGTTCTTGTTCCTCCAAAAAGAAGGCAAGTCACACTGACTTTGCTTGTAGTTTTTGTGCATTCTATTGACTTGGGTGTGTTTATAAGTAATGAATGTCCTTAAGAGTTTTGCAAATGAGGCGGCTGTTTATGAGAAGGACAGAAGAACATCTACCTAAATAAAGGCACCATGGAGGACTAACAAAGTTACTTGGGTCAAGAAGCCACCAAGTGGAGTTCATGTCTAATTACCAGCAAGCCTGCCCTGTGTCACAGGAGGTCAAGGGAAGAGCTATGAAGTTACGGCACCTGTGGAAGGTGACTCATGGGCTAGACTTTGGACTGACATCACCCTTCAGCTGTATTTATAAACTCACTTTTCACAGCTAGTAGAACATCTTTCTTCCCAGCCTCATAAAGTATACCTCTACAGATGGCCTCTGAGGTCCTATGAGGGAACACAACAAGCAAAATGCACAAGGTTGAAATATCTTGTCAGGCTCATAACAACTTTCATTGACTACAAAGTCCACTGTGAACCATGGAATCAAGCAAAGCTCTGAGTTAAACCTGCCTTAGACACAAATCTTTCCCTAAAGGTCTCATGCTCTTCCTCATTCTCTTCCTTACCACCTATCGTATTTTAACCATCAACGTGACCACCCACAGACAGGACTAGGCAGATAGGAGACCACTGATGCTTACACCAGAGGAGTGTTAAAGGGAACTGAATGAGATGGGTATATGTGGCACTTCTGCAATATCTAGTGTTGTGGGATCTTTGAGCAGACTGTGTGAAGATGCATCGCTGTTTTGCCTTTTCTTTCTAAGACAACTTCTGATTGGCTGAATGACCAATAGCTAGGCAGCAAGGAATAGGCTGGACTCCCAAGGAGAGAGAGAAAAACTCGGGTTTATGGATTTAGGGGCCCAGAATAAGCCAGGGAGACTCAGAGGAGAGGTAAAAAGCTAACTGACAGAACATAGATGACTAGAAACAGGTTAATTTAAATTATAAGAGCTAGTTGGGAAGATACCTAAGCTAAAGACTGAGCTTTTATAATTAATAAGAAGTCTCCATATCATTACTGTGGAACTGGTGGTCCCTAAAGAAAGACAAACTAAATCTATAAGGTACGCACATGATAAACACATGGTAATTAGATATTTTATTCACTTTCAGGGTAAACAGCAGTTTTTCTCTTAAAGCTAAAATACATTTCTTCTAAGTTATAGACAAGATACTGGGCTCAGGCCTCAGCCAGTGTACATGGGATGCTCCCTCAGCTCCCAAGTGAAGAGGACACCACAGAAAAAACATATTTATCAGTGTGAGTGAAAAATAAGGATTTATAGATAGATTGCAACCTGATTCTGATGAACAGTGGCATACAGATTGTTGCTTACCAGTTTCTTCTGGAGTAAAGCATCGGGGCACAAGGGGCCAGGCTCACGAGACTGGGGCAAACAAACTCCCATACCAGGGGAAGCTGAAACTTGCAAGAAGCAGGAGCATCCCTCCCCACAGCTTCGAGGGGCAGAGACTCTAATCAGCCAATCTGCAGAGAAGAAGTTTTCTCAGTCTGGCTAGCTGCCTGCAAGTTATACAGAGGGTTGCAGGAATGATACTTTGTAGATAGTCACCATTGTTCAGGTGAGATTGGGTTGCTTTTGAGTCATTTTTGGGAGTAATCCCTCACTGTTACTATTAGTAACTCATTAGTTCATCAAAATTGGACTTCAATAAGAGTGTTAGATTGACCTGTCATGGGCTCTCTTTCTGAGATGAGTAGCCATGTGTGTGTGTGTGTGTGTGTGTTTTTGCATGTATGTATGTATGTATGTATGTATGTATGTATGTATGTGTGTGTGTCCCTAGAAAATGTCTCTCACATAATAGAGGGTAATGAGTTTGGAGTTTATCCAATCATTAAGTGAAATACAAGACACTCGAAAGAGGGATGGCTGAAGAAAGGGTGTTTATTAAAGACTCAGGAGATAGTTAGAGAATTTAACAAGTAACTGCAGTCATCTAGGTGGGATGCAGTGTGGAGAAAATGTGCACATCACACACACACACACACACACACACACACACACACACACACAAAGGGTGAGGCTGGCAGCTGTAAGTGTGAATCTGGAAGAACTTCCAACATCATCATGGACATCTGGCATCAGATCCGACACTGCACCACAGCTTCAATCTGGTGGCAGGAGAGACAGCAGCAAAGGGAGTCATCATAGGAAATGGGATCACGGCTTTAGGATGCTCCACTTGGTGATTTTAAAAGACTAAAAGGAGGATAGGATAACTTACACTTGATTGTGTCTGATGTTACAGTCTTCTCTGTTAGGAACAACACAGGAGTGAGGACAAATGGTAAAGGGTAAACGAGGGCAGTTCTACTGGTCCAGATGCTAACTCTGTGCCAGGAAATTCATAGTTTGATGTTATGTAAGCAACAGAGAGAACTGCCCAGCTGAATTCTGCTAAGGAATAATCAAAAAATATCTGAAGTTTCTAAAAATATTCATGTGAGAGCCACATGACAAGGAACAGTCTCTTTAAAAGCCTTCTGGTGTGATGATATCCATAACCGATGATTTTTGGGAGGGCTCAGGCTGGCTAATTCCAGTTCGTGCTTAGAAAAACACAGTCATTCATGTATTAAAAGTAAAGTGCGTCTTTTGCATTTCTCTGTCAATAGCAAGGGGTGCATGCGCGTGTAGTGACTCTGCAGCTCCCTACAAGCTGACACCAGGATTGTGACTTTTCTGCTCTCACCCCCTCTTCCCTCCTCTTACTGACATCTTTAAGGGACTAAAAAGGATTTATGTATTTTTATTTTATGCGCATGAATGTTTTGTCTGCAAAAGTGTACCATATATGTGCCAGGTGTCTGCAGTAGCCACATGAGTGTACCTGATCCATTAGAACTGGAATTACAGAGAGGTGTGAGCTGCCATGGTGGTGCCAGGAACTGAACCCAGGTCCTCTCCAGGAGCAGCAAGTGCTGCTAACCACAACGCCATTTGTCTCACCTCCTTTCTGTCATTATGATAATGAAGCAATGCCCTTTGCCCTTAGAGTAGTGTCTCTGGGAAAAGGGTTCTGTTGAGTGAGAAGAGAGATGGAGGTGGGGACACTGGCCTTAAATGTTGGTCATGCAACCCTGGGAATGTGGCCCATCGGTATTGTCAGGGAATGCAGTTCTTAGCATTCCTTCGGTTGCTTGGTTGGCTCTGGATGGCTTTTGGGTTTCTTTTAAATGTCACACTTCTCTGCTTTGCTTCTTGGTTTGCAGGTCTGTCTGCTGAACACCTTCTGGCCTTTCCTGTTTTAATCTGACCATTTTTCCATGGGCCTTGGATGATTTACTGCTCTTCCTGAATACAGTGGGTAAATCCTCATTCCCTCCTCTGCACACTTCCAAAGCAGACAAGATGCTGTTGTGTCATCGCCACTCAGTGACCCGCTACTTTCTCAACCTCGAAGACTTCTATCTAACAGTCTGGAGGAGGAGGGCACATGTGGGTGGAATTGGTCTGAGTGGTCGGTGGTCCATCGATTGGACCCTCTCAGTTCTCCTACCATGAAAACAGAGGGACAGAAGGCTACAGCCACCAGCTCCAGGAGATCAGTGCTTTGTATGACAGATTTCATTTCCTTTTTGAATCAATAGTTACACACATGGTGTTTACAGATAGATCTGTAGGAGCCAGGGCTCATTTTGATTGCTTTGATTCCTGAAGAATAATTTATAGCATTTTTAAAAAAAACTGTGATGAGAAAGGGTGACGTAAGTATTCTGCACTCTGTCATGTAGGAGATAATCCTCATTATTCAGTATTTGAGGTATATGCTTTTTAACAAAATTTAATTTACAGTTGAATAAATAGTTCTCTATAGGCCTCAAGTTTAGTAATTTATCAATTGAAAGGTTCTTATTATTTGATTCTTCTATACATGTTTCTGTTTATCTGGTTTATTGAAGATGAGATTGGTGTGCAAATTTTTCAGTCACAAAAAAGTTTCATTAACTTCAGTAGATAACCATTCTTACTGTAGTGGTTTGAAAGAAAACGTTCCCCAAGGGAGCGGCTCTATAGGGAGGTGTGGACTTGTTGGAGTAGGTGTGGCCTTGTTGTAGGAAGTGTGTCACTGTGGAGGCGGGCTTTGAGGTTTCATATGTTCTCCAGCTATGCCCAGTGAGACAGACCACTTCCTGCTCAGTGGATCAAGATGTGGAATTCTCAGCTACTTCTCCAGCACCATGTCTGCCTACACACTGCCATACTCCCGGCTGCCATGACAATAATGGAATAAACCTCTAAAACTGAAAGCTACCACCTTAATTGAATGTTTTCTTTAATAAGAATTGCCAAGGTCATGGTGTCTCTTCACCACAATAGAAACCCTAGCTAAGACACTTATTGAAGTTTAGTCATAATTATTCAATGTTTCAACTCTGTAAGAAAAAATCTCTAAAAAAAAAATCCTGTTTGAGTTGTGAATTTTGAGTTAACTGAACCCCATCTGTGGTGGTTTGGATGAGAATATCCCCTATGGGCTCATGTATTTGAACAACTGGTCCCCAGTATGTGGTGCTGTTTGGGGTTATGGAACCTCCAGGAGGTGGAGCCTTGATGGAGGAAGTGTGTCACTGTAGGTGGGCTTTGAGGGTTTATTGTCTCATTCTACTTCCTGTGATGGTTCTCTGCTTCCTGTGTGCAGATATAAAGTGATCAGCCAGCTTCCTGCTCTGAATTTGAGGAGCAGGGATGGATGCCTGCAATCTCATGACTTAAGAGATGAAGATAGGATTCAGAGTTTGAGGTCAGGCTAGGCCACACAAGACCATATCAAAAGCAAACAAATAAACAACAGAAAGAATTGTTGGGGCCACAAATGTCCTTGGGCCTTCTAGGGAAAGTTAAATACACAGGGGCCTCTTCTCAATGGAGGAGATAAAACAATATCTTCCTACCCAGAAGGCTGGGAGTGGATTTTGTTAATATCCTGATGATCTTTTGCTATCTGTGGAGGCAGACCTCACCCAAATTCTCCAGAGTGATTATTCCAGACTCTCCTTCCCTAGACTGTTCTCATTAGCTCCCTGAGTTAATAGAACCTAACCTTAGGGGAGATGTCACATGTACTTGCTGGCCTGCAGGCCACTATGCTTTCTCAGTCAAAGACCACACTATATTCTAGGCCCTTCAGCCATGTACTTTATAAAGTAGTGTAAAGTAGTCACACCTTAAGCTTCATTGTGCACGTGGACTGGAATGATTGTGGCCTAGAAACTTTCCCTCAAATTGTACTATGTTTTAAATATGCTGACAACACACTGCCTGGCATTGGACAGGCTCGAGGAGTCTGATCCAGGTCGATGAAGCCAGTCTGCACTGGGCTTTCATTCTCACCTCTTCATAGACCACTGCCTACATTGACACCTGTGGGGTCCCCCCCTGAAGTATGGATCAGAACCATGTGGTGATGAAGCCCTATCTTGTGATCTTGAAGGCTGAATGTACTAGGTGCTCTGGGCCTCCCTTTCTCATTGCCTGGATTGGCTAGGAGATTCTATAATTCTTATCTCTTTAGGGTATCTGGCCATCACCCAAGGGCATCAGGCAACTCCATGGGAGAACATAATTACTTTTGTGGTAGAATGAACTTATAGTAAGCCCCTCCTACAGTGCCCACCCTTCACCTCTGCCAGCTTCTTCAGATACACATTCTTAAGGCAGAAGCCCACCTGTTGGATTTGCTAGACAATCAAGAGATAATGGAAGACTCAGGGGCTCTACCTTCTAGACAAAGCTCTGTAGGCCCAACAGTTGCTCTGTGAGGAAGATGAAGGTTGGATGGCAGGTGTCTGTTTTTGGTCATTCTAGATGCTTTCACATGCTCTGTAATGTTTTCATTATGAAGAAGGCATGGGCTACAGAGTCCCCCACTTGATTGACACTTATGGCTTGGTGTAATGTCTTAATGGTTTTACTGTGTTTTACACTGATATGGATGTTGATAAAGCATCAACAATCAGGTTTTTGTTAGATGTTACATAGGCAAGGTGACCACAAGTAACTAGTGAATGACTATCCTTTTTCTTTTTTAAGTTACAGAATTATCTTTATTGGTGCTCCTAAGGTGTGTGTGTGTATGTGTGTGTGCGCACACACACACGTGTATATGTGTGCATGAATGCATATGTGTACATGCGTGCATGTGTGTGTGCATGTGCATGTGCGTGTGTGTGTGTTCATCCATTTATTCTTTTTGAGGCACCTCCAGCTTCAGAATCCTCTCTGGTTTGATGTTTCCTGGCCTTTCTACTGTTCATTGTGCAAGAGCCGGGCTGTCATCCTCTCCACTTCCTGCACATGCCTCTGAATGAGATTCTTTGACTTTATGACAGAAACTTTCAGTTGCCTCTCTGATATCCTTGCTCCTTGTATTTATTATGAACCCTGTGTTTTGTTTGCTTGGGTCATGCTCCAGGGTGCTTAGGAAAAGCCCTGTCTACCCCTGAAGATATGGTTTTTCTCTGATCTGCATGGACACCCAGAGACTTCTTGGTACCCTATTGGGCTCATCTTCCTCACTTTTTGACTCAGAACATAATGACTGCTGAGTCTCTGTCTCCTGTATCTCTTTTAAAACCTCTTTACTAGCCTGTTGAATGGATTTTAAAAAGCCTTCGAGAATTTTTGTTTTCACTGCAGTTCCCTGTTCCTCTAGAAGTTCCTTTAATTGAAATTCTAATTTAACCTTTCTGGGTGAATTCCCCCATCTTTCTTTTTTCTATTTATTTACTCCAATATGTCCTGCCCAGCACAAGGGACAACCCTGTCCACTTACCTCACTTTCAGAATCTCGGTGGAACCTCCAATTGCCGCACCAGCATAGCTGAGGACCGAGAATCTGTGGAGGTGTCAGGATTAACAATACAGGACTCTTGCTTGATGTTAAAAAGGCTCTTTTTCTGTTTATTTTGCTCTGGAGGCTGGCTTTTATACCCCGGCACCAGATGGAAGAGGAGGAAGCAGAGGGGGACAGTTAGTCATCTCAGGTTCCAAGGACCAGTTAGGGTGTTGGTAGGGGCCTGCCCCAAGGTTGCAGAAAACAAAGGAGCATCTTGCCTTAGTACACCTGTTTTTCTTTTCCTGCAGTTACAGCTGCCTGCCCTGAGGGCATCATGGGGAAGCAAATTCTTAGCCAAGGTCTTAGTTCCCACAGCATTATTTCAATTAGATAAGATAGGAGAGGGCCCAAGCCACTGAAGGCTAATGGTCCTGGGATCTATAAGAAAGCAGACTAAGCAAGTCAGTAAGCAGCACCCTCCCTGGCTTCTGCATCAACTCCTGCAGGTTCTTGCTCTGCTTGAGTTCCTGTGCTAACTTCCTTCAATCATGAACAGTGATATGGAAGTGTGAGACAAATAAACCATTTCCTCTCCAACTTGCTTCAGATCATAGTGTTTCATCACTGCAATGGAAATCCTAAGACAGAAGGAAAAAACTGGAAAAATGGATTCATGAAACAAAAAACTCTTTATGATGCTGCTTTTAAAGCTTTACCTCGAGAAAGACTAAAAACTGAACACGTGGATTTACCCTAGTTAGCAGTGAGGCACCTACTATAATATAGTTCATTTTTGCTGAGTGATTTGTGTAGAGCTCAATAATTCACTTCAGCACATCAAAGATAAAGAAAATCCAAGTACAGTCACCAAGGTGACAACAACAAAGAACTAGCAACAATGAATATCATATAAAGGTTATATGTGTGTGTAGGGGGAGTTCAATATCTCTAAATATGAATTTTTCCTAAAATAAATTTCTTACAATTATTCCAATTCAATAAGAACCACACTGCTGTGTCCCCAAATATAACAAAAACCAGAAGACAAAGATTTTATTATTGAGTCAGGTTCAATACAGAATCTTGTTTATTTCCTCTCAAGCCGAGGTCGCAGCTATTGAGAAGGTGTGTCTGTGCGTTGGTTCCCTGGTGAGGCTGTCGGCCCAGGAAGCCCACAGTTGATGTCAGCACCCTTTTCTTGTCTGATACAGAGAGCCTCAGATGGTAAGGGGGAATTAGGTGGGAAGGCACAAGAGAGAGGCCTACATTTCCCCTCAAATAACCAACCGTCACCAGAGTGTTTCTTCTCTTCCCTTACATGGAGTAAGTTTCTACACAGTATCAGCATCAAATGGGGGATGCAATGCCTCTAAATTTGACACCGAATTCTCCTTTTGCAAGGCCTGCATGCTCATGTTTCTCTGAGGCCTTGCTAATGCCTCCACCACATTCCATCTGCTCATTTCAGGTGACTGCAGAAACCCTCCAGCACTCTGGGTGTCAGGTATGTTATAATGTGCCATCGGGTTATGGATCTTAATGTTTTTTTGCAGCTCCTCCAGCTGAGCACACTGCACTGGGAACTTCAGCCCAGGGCATGCTCTGTCTGTCTCTGTAGGGCCTCAGAGAAGGCTGTAGTCTTTCAGAACAGGTTCTAACTGAGATGAAAACATTTCACTCTGCTTTAGTCACATGGCACTGCTGAAGTCAAGGGCATTCCCTGGTAGTTTGCATTCATACTGGGCTTGGACACTAAAGCAGGTGCTTGATCAC
The DNA here is from genome assembly GCF_943737965.1 of Phodopus roborovskii. Lineage (NCBI taxonomy): Eukaryota > Metazoa > Chordata > Mammalia > Rodentia > Cricetidae > Phodopus > Phodopus roborovskii. The sequence goes on along the minus strand of NW_026126571.1, from coordinate 25,114,482 downwards.
CACATTTGTTTGTTTGCATATTTATTTAGGAGATTGGATCCAGGGCCTTGTACATGTTGACCTCATGCTCTGCCACTGGGCTCCATGCACAGTCCCTTGAGCCTAATTTTAAAAGGTGAGGGATAGCTGCTCACAGACCTGATCTTTGGGAACCATTGTGGGAGCTTAAAAGGTCTTAGGAACCCATGAAGTAACTGCCTTTTCCTCTGAATTTCAAAGATGACTCATTTGATGTGGCTCTTGGGTTAAGTTTCAGGATGACATGTGATGCTTAAAATGCTCTCGCCTGTAGGGTGAGCAGCCTGGTCCCCGAATAGTTTTCCTTTGTGCTCAGGGACTGAAGTAATTATTCCCTTTCCTCAGACTATGCATAAGTCTTCTTAGTCAGCCTCTCAATCTGAGAGGAAATTAAGGCAGCTTTTAGAAATGGAATGTGTTAAAAATTGCTATCAAATTTGTTAGAGCTACAAAATAGTCATGTGTGTAATGGAAGGAAGCAAAGACACGCCCCAATGCAAGCATTAACGGGGAAAGAATCAACTTCCAGTGTGGACTGTGGTGGCCAAGCAAAGTATGGAGGGGAGATTTGAAAGGTAAAAGATGTGTTCAGTGCCAGTATGGTGTGGATACATTTCCCCCCAATAGTGTTAAGGGCTTGGTTGCCAACCTGTGGCGTTATTGGGAGGTAGCAGAGATGGGGCCTGGTAAAGGCTGTCAGCTACTGGGGGTGTTTTCTTGAAGGATATACAGAGTTTACAGTGCATAGGAAGCATAGAGATGGGTGATGTGGGAAGAGATTCAAGCCAGGAATGGAGCAGCACCCTGTAGTAGAGCACTGGAAGAGCTTGATGCATTGTAGATGTCCCAGTGGAGACCCAATCCCTCCATCTTTCACATACACACATATTAGGCATCTTCAAATAAGTGACATTTTAAATGCTCACAACTTCAGCCACCAACTCAGTGTCAGTTCCTTCGGACTATGCCTTATAGTCTTGAGAGTCTAGGTAGGGAACAGAGTGTTTAAAGTTGAGACTGAGGAGCTGAAATGACTATGGTCACTGAACTATTAGTGGCTAGGACCAGGGCTCAATTTTTGTGATATGAAGTCTAGTGGCTGAGAGCCTTGGATAGTTTGGGATATACTAGTTCTTGTTGCCAAGTGTTTCTTGTTTCCACCATCACCAATCAACCAGTCATGCCCCCACCCCCTGCTTGTGTGGTGAGGGAGGCAATATGGGTCATCCTGGTCAATGTTGAGCAGATGTGTATCACTTCTAGGTAGAAGTGACTACTTGTCTGCCCAGATGCTATGGAGCTCTTATCTCCTTGCTCCTGAGACTAAATTGCTCAGATTGGCTTCTTCCTCAGTCTTAGTAGGAGTGGATAGACTTGGAGCACAGATCCTAACCATAGCATGAGACCAGGGAAGGACTTTTGTTGTTGTGTGCCAATTCGAGTTTGAGTTCTTTTCTCTGGCAGAACACAGGCCAACTTGGCTGATACACCAATGGTGAAGGGTGAACAATCCAGGCCAAAAAAGGTGGTGTTGGGGGGGGGGGAGTGCAGGCAGAGCAAAGGGATAAATCTAACGGAACTCCTAAAGAGGTTGCAGAAGTTCATACATGACTGTGATGATGTAGGAGAAATTGGCTCCGAAGACAACTAAAATTTAGAGCCCATGGATGGGAAAATGGAGGTCACTTTGGTTTAGAGATAATAAATGTGGCATTGATATGTATTTTTTTAAAATTAGCTGTAACGTAATGGGTTTCATCACTGCATTTTCACGAACACTGTGCTTACTTTTATCTTCCTTCACCCACTCCCCTCACTCTGTCCTTCTGGGTGTTTCTCTTCCTCTACCCTAGTAGCCCTACTATTCCTTCACATTACATAAATTCTATTATCCACACCCTTCCCTTCATCTTTCTCATGGTACTTTTTCTAGTTTCATAACTTATATCCATACCAAACCACACATGTGTACATGTCTGAAAACTAAATGTATGATCTTCACATGAGGAAAAATATGCAGTATTTGTATTTCTGAGGCTGGGTATCCTTGCTTAATAGATTCTAGTTCCATTAATTTTTCTGCAAAAGTAATGGCTTCATTTTTCTTTTTTCTGAATAAAACTTCAGTGTGTATATGTACCATCTTTTCTTTATCTACTCATCTGCTGATAGATAGCTTGACAGTTCCACTCCCTGACTCTTGTGAGTCATACAGCAGGGGGCATAGATGTGCAAATCCCTTTGTGATAATGCTTACAGTCCTTTGACTACAGTATATCCAGGAGTCATTTCTTTAAAAAATGAGAATAGCTCCTGAACAAATATTAAAAGCAAATATATTGATTATAAATATTTATGCCACACAAAAGTTATAAAGAAAAAAATCTAAATTAACATGATTCTAACACATTTACAGTGGTTTTTATTGTTTCAGTCTCACAAAACAGGGACAGATGAACTACTGGACATGTATGAAATCTATTTGAAGCATTTTTTTTAAGCTATTGAGTATTCATCGGGCAGTAGATTAGGGGTTGGAGTACAAATGTTGATGTATGCCATGGGCCAATAAGGAAACTTCCCACATGTAAAGGGGAAGTTGATAACATGAGATAGGATGGATTAGGAAGTTACAAGCAAAAACAGCCATTATGACTCAAGGATCAATAATAGTCCAAGAAGAAAAGGAGGCTAAACCAAGAGATAAAGATGGAGGTCAGTAAACAAAGCCAAGAATGAAGAGGAATAATGAGGGCCTGTGAGGATGGAGAGAAGAAAATGGCGAGAAGTACACAAATGATCACCTACGTTAACACACCATATAGGCAACCATTTGTAAAATTTAACTATCTTTCAAAAATTTAAATTAACAAAATAATGAGCTTAATTATGACATTTCCTTACATATAGCTGATATACTTTGAGTTCCTCCTCCTGCCCCACAACCCTCCCCCATCCTCCTTGACTGTTCTTGCTGGCACCTCTTCCTTCTTCTGCTCTCAGGTTGCTGAGGTGTATGCACCCCATCCCCATGCACACATATGTGTACATATACCACATGTATAAACACACCCATGAGTGTGTGTGTGTGTCTGTGTGCGTGCGTGCGTGCGTGTGTGAGAGAGAGACTTCAAAAGTCAAAGTAAAACACTACAAGGTGACTTGGGAGGGTGTCGTATATATGTGTGACCTTGATTGTGGTTGGATATGTGTGTGACCTTGATTATGGTGATGTTATCACAAATGTTTGCATATGTTCAAATCAATTGTACTCTTGTCAAATATGCCTTAATAAAGTGTGTTAATTTTGTTTTAGAAGAAAGCCACTGGTCCATCGGTTTATATTTTGCATCCTCAGGAAGGATATACTTTAGAGGGGAAAAGTCCAAACAGTGTGGTGGTTTGAAGGAGATATAGTCTTTGGAATTTGATTATTTGGTCCCTGCTCAGTGGCATTGTTTGGGTATGTTTAGGAGGTGGGGTCTTGCTGGAGAAGTTACATCACTGGGGGCAGGCTTTGAGGTTTCAAAGCCATGCACTATCCCAGTTTGCTTTCTCTGCTTTGTGTTTGTGGTTGAAGATGTGCGCCCTTGGTTTGCTGCCCTTGCTGCCACGTCTTCACTCATGGCCCCCAACCCTAACCCTCTGGAAGGGAAAGCCCACAGAAATCTTTCTCTAAGTTGCACTGGTCACAGCAATAATATAAGCAGTGACAGGAAAATAAGGATGAGAGAATGAAAATACAAAATAGACCGAATGGTGAATCATTTCAATACTCTTACTAAAGTAGAAATGAGAACATCCCTTGGGAAAAGAATGAGAATGTTACGAGAAAGAAGAAAGTCTGAGTAGCTCTTGTGGAGAGTGGGCTGGGAAATGAGCACAGATGGATCAGGTCTTCATGGAAAGCATACTGTGGCCTGAATTCTCAGGAAAGCAGAGGCGTCTTTGCCTACGCATGAGGATGGGCATTATAGACACAGTGAGAATCAGGGAGACCCGTGAATCATAGAATAAAATTAAAGATGTTTGGAACCATTATAAAGTGGAGATCTTTCTAATTGAATTACTTAGCTCAGGCAGTTGTGGCTCTGAGAGGGTGGACAAGAGTCATTCATAAGTTGGCAGCAGGTTGGGACTGATGACAGTATGTTAGAGTTTGGTGGTGAGCAATAGAAATGGGCTCTGACTCACTACTGCCCAGAGAATATGCTAGAATAGAGTCTTGGGAGGAAGGGAAATCTGAAGAATCGTGCTGAGAAAGTTGGACTAGAGGATTCCAGGATCCAGGCATCAGGAAGCAATGCCCTCAGGGCCTTGCTGGGAACAAGTGAGCTATTTACTCTTGTAAATGAATACTGTCCCTACCATGCCATACGTCACCGTATTGGACATATGGTCAGATTGCTTAACTGTTATCACTCCTTCCAGCTGCTGTTTCTCACATTGATTTTTATCAGTCATCTACTCCCTCAACCTACAAGATAGCTAGCATAGGCTAATGTCCAACCTCTAGTTAATCCCAACAATTTTCTTTGAGCCCATGTTAGAGGCAATTCCTTCAGACAACCACTACTGAGGGGTAATGTACTGAGAAAACACAGGTCTTAGAGTCTGAAGTTTTAGGTTCTAATCCTGGCCCTGGCTTTTATTTATTCTTTTACTTGGGTAAATTAGTTAACGATTCTGAGCATCCATTTACTCAGCTGCAAATTGGGGATGATAACACTCTCTATGTGACGTGTTGTATAAAAGTGGTACATGGGCTGTAAAACCATACACAAACGTAGGCATATACATCCTGTTATGGATATTCTACAGTGGCAAATGATCCTTTCAAATCCTCAGCAGGCATTGAGTCTGCCTGTGCTTGTGCACACCAACTAGATATAGTCAGGGGTTGTTTCAATCTTTCTGTCCTTTATTTTTCTGAATCAGAGTCTGTCTGTAGCCTGGACTGACCATGAACTTGCCACTTCTTTTAAGTGCAGGGATTACAGATAGGTCCCAGCGCACCTAGTCAGGTCTGAGCCCTTTGATGGTCTCTATGGAGACTAGGTTTTTATCTCCACAAGCAGAAGCCTGGAATTGCCTATTGACCTAAAAGGCAGTCAGTGGCCATTCCTAGGACTCTGACTGCTTATCTGGTCCTGTAGTCACACTGATGTACGAATGTCAGTGTAAAGTGTGGACATGAAGACCAGGAGTTGATGTTGAAATTCTGAATTTGAGTGGAATATGGCGTTGATGCATTTCTTTATCTGCTAAAGGAGGAAGTAATGGTCACTGGGTGAACTTGGGAGAGTCATATCACCACCAGAGATCTGTTTCTTTGTTGGATGTTAGGGAAGGGCTGGGTGATACTTAAGTTGTTTCTGGTTTTTGAGCTATTTCTTATTTCTTTGAAGCACCTGTCATAATTTGAGACTATTTGTTTACTTTTTAAAAAGTTTTTTTTTTTTGGTAGGAGCTTGGATGGAAGTATTATAGCAATAGCAACCATAACTGTTTTGTCTACTCTTCTAGCTGGCCGATGCTTTGCATACTAATAGCAATTTCCTGAGTGGTGAAGAGGAGACATTTGAGAGGAGAAAGGAGCTATACTTTTCTGGAGGTTGATTATTTTTACATGCATAGTTTTTCTGGTACACATGGCATTGCCTAGCACTGATAATAATTTTATATTTTGAAAATACACTTTACAGACTCAGTGTTGTATTTGTTTAAGGGCAATTTTAATAATACAGACATAGAAAATACATATTTACATAGTGAGTGCCCTAGACCCCTTTTGCGAGCACATGCATGTCAGAGCACTTGGCTTCTGCTTGGTCACATGTTTTTTATATCTGGCATTCAGTCTATGTGTGAGCACTTGAGCTTGCACTGCTGTTTGCTCTGCAAGAGGGGAAAATGAAACATAAATACATTGTCATTGACCTTGAGATCATCCATTAGGCACAAACAGGTTTAGAAAAGAAGCTTTTAGTTTCTTAAAGATATTAAGATTGCTCGGAGCACTGAAGGAGCAGAAGCCCAGACCAATTACAGCCCACTTTATGAGCCTGGCAAGGGGATATATTTGATTCTTGTTGTTTGTCCTTACAGAGTCCTTATTTTTTCATAAATTATGACCAATCAGTCATAGGAACATGAAATTCCATTTATATTCTCAGATGACTAATGGCTTGGCTTTTGATTCTTGAGTTCAAACTCTGATGAAACAAAATAGTAGCTATGTGGTATTAGCGAGCGGACCTTGTCAGGTCTGGCCATGTGCACGGTCACAAGGGCTGACCCTGAACTTGGCCTCCACTTGTAGTTTTTTTTTAAAAGAAGTGAATAATAAGTATGACCATGACTGGAAAAGAGACTGACAGACTACTCCTGCCTTCCTAAGCCCCATTTCTAACCAGCAGTTGTAAACATCCCGGATTCAGAATGGCTGCTGGAGAACTTGGCTAGCCTATAGTGTGTAGGCTGTGCTTTTCCCAAAGAAGGGAAAATGTCAGTCCCAAGGGCTTGGCGTGACCCACCTGGTCCCTGGTAATGTACATCCTTCTTTTCTAAAACCCCTTATTCCAGTGTCAACATGTGAACAATGGGCTTCTTAATTTAATTGTATAGGCTGATTCCAAACCTGGAAGATTCCAGCTATACTTTTGCAGAACAGAGCAGGGAAACAGGAAATACATGGTAAGAGAGAGAAAGTAGGGGGCGAGAGCAGCAAAGGTTAGCATTAAAGAGGAAGCCTTGAGCAAACCCCTACTGCTCAGCTACTGTTATTTGAGGAAATGGCATTTGCATTTGGGTGAGCACACACAGCCAGAGCTTCCCACCCTTCACAGCCTGGGACCTTCAAGCCCAGCTGTTTCTTCTGCTCTTCCTCAGTGGAAGCTTCCTCAAGGACAAGGCAGAATGAGTAGGACAAGAGCCTTCAAAAATTCCATCCTGGTAAGTAGCCTGAACTGGCCGTTCCTGTGATTGGACTAGTGACTACCCAGGCTGCCACTGAAGAGCCTTCACCCAGTGACTGATTGAGGCTGATTCAGAGACCCATGGCCAAACATTAGGCCAAGCTCAAGGAGTCCTGATGAGGAGGGGAGGGGGGATTGTAGGAGCCAGGGGATTCAGGGTCATTGCAGGAAAGCCCACAGAAATGGCTAGCTTGGCTCTTGGGAACTTAAGAGTCTGAACCAACAACCAGGGAGCCTGCATGGGACTGACCTAGGGTCTCTGCATATATGTGACAGTTGTGTAGCTTGGTTTATTTGTGGGACTCCTGGTAATGGGAGCAGGGTGCTTTGGCTGGCTCTTGGGAACCTGTTCCTCCTGCTGGATTGCCTTGCCCAGCCTGAACACAGGGGGAGGTGCTTAGTCTTAAGGCAGCTTGATATGGCATGCTTTACCCATGGGAGGTTTGCCCTTTTCTGAGCAAAAGCAGAGGAGGGGTGGATGGGTGGGGAGCAGAGGGAAGTTATGCGGAGGGAGTGGGAAGAGAAGAGGGAAGGGAAGCTGCAGTTGGTATGTAAAATAAATAAATAAAAATTCTACCCTAGGCTTTGAAACCCAGCACCTCCAGCCTCTTACATGAAATCACTGTAGCATTGCAACCCTGGATCAATTCTTCCCCTTGTTTGTGAGGGATATGTCAAGTGAAGCCACTCAGTTTGGGGGCTAAGGCAGTATATGGGAGGAGCAATGGACAAAAATCAATACTGTTGCGCTAGTCCAACATGGACCACCAGGGAAGATTTTCTAGCAGGGGAGTGGTGAACTAGACATGCATTTCAGAAAGGCCATCCTGGAATAGAAACGAACTCAGAAGTTGGAAGACTGTATCAGAAGCAAGAACTTGATTTGGGCGTGTGCAACCATAGAAGGGATGGCTGGGCAGAGCAGTTTGATGAGACTGGAGACAGATTGCAGGTTTAGTGACTCACTGGATGTGACAGCAGGAGAGCGGGGAGCTATTGATTTGTCTAGTCTCAATGCCACAGTCCAAGATATGAGCACTGAGGGTAGATCCAGGTTAGGAGAGAGGACTCTGCTTCAGTACAACTGCAAGACATGTGGCAAAGCCCATAAGCAGTGTGGATAAAGACCCAGTATACAACAAATGGGGATATGACAAAGACTTAGGAGTCACTGGAGGAAACAGAGATCAACCAACGGCCAAGGTGAAAACTGTCATCACCATCATGGTGGTGGTTGGGCTCATACAACTTTACTCCTGCCAACTAGAGATCCTGAAAACGGAATGTCAGCCAAGAAAATCAATAGCAGAAGCCAGTCACTTGCCTGTGTGTAGATTCAACAAAGCCAAGATGAGGTCAACACATCCCATCGGCAGTGAAAACATCTTCGGCTCTCAAGAAAGAACATCATAAATTTCACAGCATGCTGCAACCTGGCGCCATCGGAGGAATGACTCGTGTGGAGATACTGCTGATTGGCCACTGGCTTTCATTACAGCGCACTACCGCCATCTTTGTATCTCAGGGCTATGCTACGATTCCTATGCCTATGTGATGATTCAATGTCTTGGGGCATTTGGGGATAGTATTTAAAAGCATTCCTTAGTGCATCAACTCTCTGAGTATAGGAATGGCATCAAATTTTCAGTTACTCACCATACCCAGCAATAGTTGCAAATGAAATCTACTAATTACCAATTCTCTCCATCTTGAAACTAAAGGGTGTTCTAATTTGCTTTCTGTGTGCTCTAAGGTTCTAGGTTATATCAATGTGTACTTGACACATACGTTTTATGAACCTGATGCCACTTGGGGTCTGGACACAGCACACAAAGGTCCCTCCCTGTGGTTTTCCATTGGAAAGACCTTGTTGATGTCCAGGATTACATACTCATTAAGACTGTAGCTTTGTTTGGGGCTAAAACTGCTATATCACAGGTCACTAAATTAATGCAATGTAGGATGCCTTCAAAAAGTCTCTAGAGTGTCTTGAACCCAAAGGGACATTTAAGAAGGCCTTTCAGTGACATTATTCAACAAGACTGCAATCCTGCATGTTTAGGAATATGAAGGGCACTTCCCGTGTGAAGACTGTATGCTGCGTGGGGACAAAGCGGGGGACCCCAGGAAGAGTGCTGTGGGTCAGACACTGTTAAACACGGATCAGTCCCTATGGTTTACAGTGATGGGAATCCAAGCCACACCCCCTAAAATTCAGAGTTTTCCTTCCAAGGGGCCCAGTTAGGAGCATGTTAAGGCTGGCCTTTTAAGGAACACAAATAGCAGAGAGCTTGAGTTCCTGGAAGCCAGGGAACGCTTCAAAGGTCAAGAAAGAAACAGAAGGCCTGGATCAATCTTCATCGAATAGAGAGTGTCTCATTTCAAGGGGACATTAGGACATCAACTTGTCCTAACCTTTTCATTAACAGAGAGATGAAGCGACTTGTGTGGCACAGTCTAGACAGTGTCAGTGCTGGGCCTGGAAATGCGGTGGCTCCTTTGAACCCGCAGGCTTCCTGCGCCTCCTAACTCAACTGTGGCAGGGGGCGGGTCGAATGGGGGTTATAGCTTGTGTTGGGGGTCTGTTGTGGAGTTCTGTCCCTCTGGCACGATGTGGCTAGTGCTACCCTGAAGTAATCGTGGCTCTGATTACCTCCAGAACACTCTCACAGAAATGGCCCTTTATTTTTTATTTATTTAATTTTTTTTTTCTGGTGGAGGGAATGGGAAGCACAAGATGTCATACACAAGAACATCCTTCCCCAAGAATATACAAGCTGTCACCATTTCTGGAAGGGAACATTTTCTTCCATGGTGTATCTGCCCATATCTTTGCCATGCTCTAATAAGGTAACCCTTTACTCATGTCCCTCTAAGTCCAATAAACTCAGTGGTCACCTCAGGCAGAGTTAATGCAACAAGAAACTCAGCCGCAGCTAGTCATTCCTTTGGCATGGAGAGAAGCCCTGTTGGACTTCCTGAGTGGGGACCTCATGTATTCACCGAGTGGAGATCAGTAGCTTGTGGCAGAGGTACCATTCACCAGCCTCCCCTCACATCACATCTTCCATTGGCCACTGCAAGGGTGTTACAGATACCCCCGAATTACCATGCTGGCACTGTTGTCAAGGGCAGCATGAAGTCACTAGGACAGCTTCCCAGAGGGTGGTGTTAGGACAGAGACAGGGTAGCAGGGTTGCCTGAGTTTGATGCGGTGGGCTGAGTCTTTGGGTGGGTGTGTACTGCTCTCCCAGCAGAGCAAAACAGCCCAATGATTGTTCTCATTCAGTCATGACACAGCCTCCCAGTAATTAACCCTAGGAAACACTCAGAACAGTTCAGGGGAGACAAAGTCCTCCTCTGTCGTACAGATATTTTAGGAGTGCGTACTTCTAAAAGTAAGAGTGTTTCAACACACTGCAACTTGGTACAGGTCAGGCCTCTTTGAGAACCCTCTGTAATGCCTTGAAAGCACCCCGCGAGCTGCTTCCACTCTTCACACTAGCTCAGTGTTAAGTTGCTCTTTGTTGGAGAGGCTGTTTGTTTCTAATGATACCTTTCTCTTGACCTTTCCCGCCTGCTACCTTTCCCGGTAGCAAATGTGCAGCTTACTAACCTACTTGCGAACATCCATCACTTATCTTCATGGAAGCAGAATCCCTTAAAGGCCTTGGGATTTTGTGCTCTATTTGTCACAAGACATCTGCCCAGATTGATGATGTTTACAGTGATGGTGCCAACGCCTGTGAGTCATTTGCACCAGTCCAGAGCGGGAGGGAGGTTGGCTCTCAGGGATTCAAGCATCTTGGGCTGAATTGTACCTGAACTTCTACAAGTTCATCTTGTTTGAATTCACAAACAGTCCTGTCTTCCACAAGGCATGTTTTCATTTTATCTTAATAATAATAATAATAATAACAATAATAAAACCAGACACTTTTTCTTTGCTTCAGTTTCTGAGATGTTTTATGAAAATGGTCATTTCAGATTTACTTAGACTTTGTAGCAGAGAAGGAAAATAACTAATAATCATTAAGCGTCTGCATCTTCTAGTCCCCAGCATACACACACACACACACACACACACACACACACACACACACACACAGCATACCTCCTCTCTCCATTTTCTTTTCTTTGCCTTTGGCAGGCATTACTAATCAATTGTGACAAGCTTGCACTGAACCTGAGCAGGGTCCCACAATCCTCAGGACAGCACTTCAGGAGAACACTGTCAACTGACCCAGTCCAGATATAAGATTTAAGAGTAATATAAAGAATAACCTTTGCTATTCTAGTAGTGCCAGACCTTTATTGTTCATTTTATTTTATTGCAATGAAGACTCAAATACCACATTATTCCTTATAGTTGTGCACTCTGAAACTAAGATTAAATAAGTTGTCAGCCACATTTAGTTAGTCTAAATCCAGATGCATGAATAGAAGTTTGCTCTCTGAGCCACATTATACAGATTGGTACCTAGAGGTAGGGTTTTATGTAGCTTCTGGATCAAAGCTCATTATAAACACAGCAGCCCTCTCTTCCTTAGCTCGTCTGTCATTCATTCTACAGACAGTTACTGGGGGCTCAGCACTGTGGCAGGTGTTAGAGAGCAAAAACCCAGACATGATCCTCGAGGGCCTATGGGCTGTGTGGGGCAGACTGGTGTTAAACTGAAAGACCCAGGCATGTGTGTAGTTAAAGTCTGAAACCCTGCAAGAAGGAAAAGAACAGAGAACTCTGAAAATAACAAAGCAGAGCTTCAGTTCTTCTGAATGCTCACTGGATACATCTCTGAATCAGATCCTTAAGCTGATCATGTATAGGATCTGGTAAGGAGAAAAGTGGGGAGCGGCATTTAGGAAGACAGAATAGCATGTGGGAAGACCCTGAGTCAGCAAGGGCGTAGTTTGGTTGAAGGCTCTAGGAATCTTGCTCACATTTAGTAAAGGGAAAAGTGATAAAATGACTCAGGACTACTTTTTACAGGAGCTATCAAGTAACAGTGAAGGTTGCTACCTAAAGAGAATACAAAAGCCTAATGCAGCGAATATCTGTGACTGCTGGTTCTGTGTCTGAGGGTCTGAGGATTCAATTAACCATGGTTACAAAACAAAACAAAACAATCATGCTTTTACAATTGCATCTGCAATTAAATGCATAGCTTCCCCCCCCTTGTTTTGCTCCTTTTGAGTTAAATGTATTCTTTGACAATGTCAAAGATGTACATAACACACTCTAATTATTCCTATGCCCCATCTTCTCTCCCATCCACTCCTGTCCAGCCCTCTTCTTCCTTACTGTCCTTTTCCTGTTTATGTATTTTCTTTTGTTTTCTGGCCCACTGGATTTAACCAGGGCCATCTGTAGTACCATGGATTTGGAACTGTCCACTGGAGCTTGGTGGACTGTCAGCTCAAAGGGGACACAATTGATAACAATGACTCCTCTCCCAGACTCTTTCAATAGTCAATGGCTCAGTAGGGAGGGGTGGGCCTCATTAGTCCTGCCCCTTACTATGACTGATGGTTGACAAGTCCTGCACAGGCCCACTACATATAACCACAGCTCTGATTGCAATGGCTGTGTTGCACCCACAAGATGGTTAGTTAGCACCAGAGTAGAGATATATTGTGAGCTAGCCTGTATGTCTCACATTTCCTGTGGCACAGTAAGAATAAGAATTTGGTTTTTGTTCACCCCATTCCTAAAGAAGAGGTCTCAAGACTTCTGAAGTTTCTTGAATGATAGGTAATAGCATCTACCAGGTGCTCTTGCGTCTTTGGGGATTTTCTGAGTGCCAGGGACATCTTTTGTTTTAAGGGCTGACTCTTGTTGGGCTTCAGAACGGTCTGGTCACCAGGAACTTTCAATGCTAACCTCATTCTCCAATCCACCATGCCTATGTGAGAAGGACTCCATAGCGATCCTAAGAGCTCTTAGACTGGTGGGCAAATCCACATACTGTGAAGCTGGCATATTGCAAGCCTGAGATGCTTCTTGAAAAGGCAACACACACATGCAGATAGGCACCCATGATGGGTCAAAGTAACCCATGAACCATCCCAAGATGGTGATGACTTAGGAAAACCACAACCCTGGAGCTGCCCGCACAGCCTTTAGCCACCCCCTCCCCCGCCCCAGACCTCCACATACAGTTCAGGAGCCCCCTCTGGGCAGCTTGGCTTTCTCCAAGCAGCCCAGCTCATCCATTCTCTCTCCTAGCATCCGTTTGCTCCTTCTATAAATCTGGGGAGGGAGCTTTAATAATCTGACTTTCAGCTTTCCCATCCATTGTACATTTTGTTTACCGCTTGAGTCTCATGAGTCTCCCATTCCTTCCTGGAGAAGGTGTTTTAGTTTAGAGGAAACTTCTACATATCAGGGCCCTTGCAAACAATACAGCATGTACCTTTCGATGTCTTTTTGATTTCATCATCTTTAATATATTTTACAATAAAGTGGTAACTATAAATGAGTTCAGTAACTATCATAGGAATTTGTCAAATCTGAGGAAGAAGCTGTGGGAGGCCTTATCTGTAGCCAAGTTGGGCAGATGCACCTCCTAGGTACCCAATACTTACAACTGACATTTGGAGTTGGATGGGGGAGTCTTGTAGGATTGAACCCTTAACCTGAGTGTGTGCTCTAATTCTGAGAGTCAGCATCAGAAGTGAATTATGTTTTGATTCCTAGTTTGTGTCTGCAGGATGTTGGAGCCTTGCTTACTATGGAAACATACACTTGGTATCACAAGTATGTGAGTAGAGAAAGTCTTCCTCTATTGCCTCATTCCCCCAAAGCTTCCAGAAACTGATCCAGTACGGGCTGTGCATGGCCTCAGTCCTTTGTGTACTCTGTTGGGTGTGTGACATAGATTCAGGCACATCTCTCTTCCCTCTGCGGCCCAAAGATCATGAGGGATGAATTGGTGCCCTGAGCAAAGTGAGAAAACCTGTCAACCAATAGCATTGTAGCATGTGATAGCAATAGCGCCCTTCAGCAAGTTTAAGTTTTAAAATATCCACTTAAGGTAGACACTAGACTTTAGTCACAGAGTGGATGACAGCATAAATTCAGAATAAAATTCAGGACAGGAAACAGAAGACAATCATGCAACTGGAATGCATGCCATAGGTGATGAAATAGATAATTAATACAAATATTAAGTGGGCTTAGTAAAATACAGATGATTCACTTAGGGAATTAGTTAATCGATAAAAGACAATGGACAAGCCATAGATGCACACAGAGCCTATGATTCTAAGAAAAAGGAGCAATGCCTCTTACAAAACTTAAAATGGCAACAGAACCAGCAAAATTAGTGTCAGAAAGCAGACTCATCACAGTGCACTTATCCCAGCTGATGTTTACATGCAGAGATATATATCATCCTTGAAGGAGACCCTTGAATAATACTCCCAGACCCCAGATTAGTCACGAACCACACCCAACACCTGTGTTCACAGAGAGATCCTTTATTAAGCAGAGGAGAAAAGCTAAAGTGGCTGCTTTCTGACTCAGAAAATCAACAGCAAATGGCCTTGCAGGTGTGATTTTTAAGAAAAGAAAAAGGGGGAAGTCTGTGTTAGAGTGTGCAGGGCCCTTAGGCCACTCCAAATGACCAGAAGTCACTTATGCAATTGTGGAAAGCAGCTTTCTTCTTGAGACAGAAAACCAGCATGCCATCCAAAATGGTGTTGACCCTGGGGGAGGGTAGGGCACTCTCTTTGAAGTCTTCGTAGGGGAATTCCAGCTGGGGTTAAGTGTAATTTGAAGTGACTGGGTATAGAACCTTACTGATACAGGAATTATTTTATAATCGGCTCATGATATCTGGTCAGCAACTGTGGCTTCATTGCCTGGGGTCTGTTTTCTGTGTCAGGGGTTTGTTTGACTGAAAATAGCAAGAACAGGTCCTGCTTGTGGCCAGGTAGAACCCTGATTGGTTACCAAACTGCACATACTTCCTGAGGGTCTAGTTGAAGCTCGACATGAGTCAACACAGGATGGTGGGGTAATATGGAGCAGAGGTCTTAGCAGACTGGCCCCTGGAAACACTCAAACAAACAACAACAACAACAGCAACTGTCCCTGGTCCCTTCAGACTGGCTAGGAGGCAGTGATATATTGTGATGGGGCTTTTGATTGGTGGACCTTAATACTTTGATAACTGGACATTGGTAGTCAGCCTCAGGAGGAAGAAGTAGCCAAATAAGGGGACAGACCTTGGTGGTTAGCTTAGGAATTCAAGCTAATGGCTTTTAGCAAGACAGAGGGAACTGGGAAGAAGAGCAAGGCCTGCCGGAACCACATGCTGGAGTGGGCTGGGAGTCCCCAGTTAAGGAAAGGGAGGTGAGATGGGTTAGTGCTAAGACTAAGGAATAGAAATAAGGGAGCAATAGTTCTAGAGCCTTGGAGGAAGACGTGTCCTGTCCACGTGGATTGTCAAACTCAGCTCAGCAATTGCCATGTAGGTAACCATGGAAGGAAAGCGTTTCTAGTTGGAATTTTTCTCTTGGCTAATCCGTGTGTAGCTGTAAGAGGTAAGTAATGCGTAGAAGTCCACCCAGCTTTATCCAGGTTCTGCCACTGATTTTCTTCTGTTACTCTATTTTGCCTGTCACCACATGGCTCTAAAGGCACAGGAAACAACACAAAACCAAGTCCACTCACTTCAATTGAGTCTGGGTATGACTTCCTCCACAAACTGATTACTAAACATCCTGTCAACCTACTGATCCTTGATTGTGGAAGTGGGTAGGACAATGGCAGCTTGGTGAAGAAACATCATGAATGACCTCAGTCTGAAATTCTTCTGTGGGCAGGCATGCTGAATGTATGCCATCAACAGCGGCCAACAGAAAGGCTCCAGACTCTGGAACTAGATAGAGTGTCTAAAACATTCTGCCTTCCATGGGCTCTGTTCAAAGCCCATCCCCTCACACGGGATGGAAAAAATGGATAGCGACCCTTGCCCCTTTCTCAGAAAAGTGAGCTCAGTGCAGGATTTGTAAACTAAGAACCATTGCCCTCACCGTGGACAACAGTGATTCACTGTGATCAGAGCGGAGTGTCAGCTGTCTGGTTCTGCTGTGTGAATCTGCTGAAGAGGTGACATGAGTGGGAGGCAGGTATTAGGTGGCTGCAGGCTCTGTGGTCCTCTATTGTAGCCAGTCAAGATGTACGAAATTTAATGGATGAAAGTGGCTGTTTTTAGGCAACAGTGTGACTCCTTCTGAACATCAGAGGGAAGGGAACTTTGAAAATAAAGTCCCCACCCAGGAAATCACAAATATCTGAGAATCATGTTTCTGGATGGGTAGAGATTGGTAATGAGGAAATCCTTTGACTTGTACTCTCGTGGGTCAAGTCCTGAGTGTTTCTGGCTTGAAGCACCGCTCTGGAATACTATGCATACTGGTTTTTATTGTTTTGGATCTGTGGTTGATTGAAATATAACCGTATCAAAACAGTTAATGGACTGCTTACTTTATTTCTCTAAAGCAGTATTTCTCAACCCTTTAAACTCATGTAGCCTTTAATAATCATAAAACTCACTTCTTCCTACATCTCTGAATGACATATGAACCACTGTTTACCACAGCCACACAGAATTGTTCATACAATGAAAGAGTGGAGGCTGTCTTGTTAGACTTAAGTTATGTTGAAACACTGAATGCACTTCTTGACCCAGTTCCAAATATTATTACTTAGGGCCTTGACCATGGGTCTCTTTGCACCCTTGTGAACAGTGTCACAAACAGGCAAAAATGTTTCTACGTGCCTTGTTTGGCTGAGCTACAGGTAATGTTTCAACAGATGTAAGCTCAGGGCTGTCGCTGGAAGCTGCTCTCTGATCAATGGTCAGTGTCTTGACATTAAAGATTAATATAAAATCTCACTCTAGGCATTATTGCAATATCAGGAAAAAAACATGTAAAAAACATAGTCTACCATTGCTTTTATTCATCCTCATACATATTCTCTCTTTGGCATCACTAAAGCAAGATGGAGCCTGCAATGCTGCCCCTCGTTCAAAGTGGTCCATGTGAAGCGACACCAGGGTGCAAGCAAGAAGGAGCCATAGAAATCATTTTAGTTCCCCCCTTTGAATGATGTGGAAATCATGGCAAAAGATGTACACAAATGTCATATTTTCCTGTCAGTCTATCAGCATTTCCAGGGACTCCCATGTACAGCAGAGGTACTTCATTGTGCTTCTCAGTGGACAATAAGATTTAAATGCTTATATCCATTTGTGAGAGCATGGCCATAAAGATGTTCCATTAAAACTCTGTGAGGTAGAAACTATTTTAAGTCCGGAATGTCTGCCACAGGATTCAGTTGTGAATGTTTGATCCCAGCTGGGGGGGGCTGTTTTGGGAGTTTGTCTCTACTTGGGAGGCAAGTCCTACCTACAGGCCACTGGTGGCGGGGCTTTGGGGATATACTATCCCTAGTCATTTCTGGTTTTGCATCCTCTTCCTGCTTAGCCAGGAAGTAAACAGTTTCCCTCAGCCACATGTTCCTGCCACCATGATGTCATGGCTTGTGCATGAGACTATGGACTAAACTCTTCAAAGTTGTTCCTTGATGGGGGTTGTCCTTCTCTATATATGCTTCTCTTATTGGTTAATGAATAAAACACTGTTCGGCTAATGAGACAGGGAGAGAAGCAGGACAGGGGAAGGAAAATTCTTGGAAAGGTAGGCAGAAAGGGCCCACCAGAAGAGTCGCCATGTGAGCCACCAAAGTAGTTAGAGGTCTGAACCCTTCTCCGGTAAGATAAGTCCACCTGGAAGTACTTAGATTAATAGAAACGGGTTAATAATTAAGACAGAGCTGGCCTAAAAGAGGTCCAAGACACTGGCCATAGTTTTATAATTAATATAAGTTTCCTTGTGTTTCTTTAGGGTTGAGGTGTTTGTAGGACCAGGTAGCTGGGCAGAAAAACAACCACAACAGTTCCTGACAGGTATTTTTGTCACAGTGACACAAATAAATAATATGCTCTAGTGGTCCTCATTTTACATAATAGAAAATGAGACTTAGGAGAACCATGTGACTAATTTTAAATTAATTCTCTAGGAAGTGGCAAAGCTGAGATTAAATTTAGGTGTTTTGATTCTGAAATGTATGTCAACTCTACCTGTGAGGTCAATTTGACCACCTCTGGATTCAAATAAAACCCAAGCAGCTGGGAATAACGGTGGAGTATTTTCTTGATCAGATTATTAAAGGTGAGAAGACCCACCATAAACCTGGATCATTTAAGATTGGAAGGCCCACCGTAAACCTGGGCCAACCTTCTGGTGGCAGCCTACATGAAGGACATGGAAGAAGGAAGCGTTTTGCCCTTTGTCTACTTGCCCTCACTGTTGCTAGGAAGCTTATCTATCCTGCTGCCAAGGCATTCCTTTGCTGGGATGAGCACCTACTTCTTTGGGAATTAAGCAGAGACTGAAGACCAGCTGAGTCATCCAGCCTGTGGGCTGAACAACCACCACATTCTTGACCTTTCTGTTGGGAGACAGTTATTGTTGGACTAGAGAGGCTACAGCCTGTAAGATACCCTAATAAATTCCATATATATATATATGTATCTCCCATAAGCTCTGTTCCTCTAGAGGACCTTGACTAATACACAACTGTCCTTGTAAGTAAGTTTGGGAAAGTCAATTAGACTGTTTCAGACATCTTTGAACAAGGTTCATGTTGTTATTTGAAGACAAGTTACATGGGTGAAAGAAATAACTCTTGGAGTAACCTTGTGCGCAATCTCATCTCATACTGTCATAACAACATAATGTTGAAATCAGCTGAGCGCTATCCAACAGCTGGAAATCCAGCACTGCAAATTAAGAACCCTGTAATTTGGACCAAGTTCTCTAATCCCTTTGAACCCTTAGTTTCCTCATTAAAAGTCATGGCATTCAACTCTTTGCAGGAGTTTATGAGTTTGTAGCCTAGCATGGTGCCTACCTACTGCATAACACAGTTCAAATTGAAAGAGAGCAGGGGGCAGGGTTGGGGAACTCTGACAGGCAGAGCTGCTACAGATTATGAGCTGTCATTGTGTTTAGTATGAGCCTGATCCTGAGACTGTGAGTTCTTAGGAACTCTAATGATGAGAGACACCTAACAGCAAGCGCTGTAATGCTGTAGACAGAATTTGTAAACACTACTTTAACAGAAGAAAATTTGATCTTCATCAATAGAAGGCAGGAAGTAATAAAGAGAAATTATGAATAAAGTATACTTGAGAAAAGACAGAAAATGGGAATCATGAGTGGAGATAGCAAAAATGTCTTAATATAATGGTAGTTAAATATATGTGTGTTACACTCAGTGCATTTCACTAAGAGATGCCCCCGTCCCCATAGGTACATTCTAGTCCCTGGCAGTTGTAATTGTGCTGGCTAGTTTTATGTCAACTTGGCACAGCTGGAGTCATTTGAGAAAATGTTTCCATAAGATGGGGCTGTAGGCAAGCCTATAGAATATTAATTCTTAATTAGTAGTGATTAAGAGAGGAGGTCCTAGCCCATTGTGGGTGGTGTCATTTCTGGACTGGTGGTCCTGGGATCTATAAGACAGCAGGTAGAGCAAGCCAGGGGAAGCCAGCCAGTAATCAGCCTCTGCTTTAGTTCTTGCCTCCAGGTTCCTATGCTGACTTCCCTTCATGAAGGGCTGTGATCAAGATGTATAAGCTGAAACAACTCCTTCCCTTTCAAAGCTGTTTTTGGTCATGGTCTATCAGGGCAGTAGAAACCCAGTTGAGACATAATGTAATAAGGGTTTTAATAAGGGAAGATGCTCCTGAGCTTGTGTTTTAATAAGGGAGATAGATGGGACAGTGATATGAGCATGGCGACAGGTGACCACACTTCCTAGAATGCCAGCAGCTACTAGAAGATCCTGACTTGGTAGGGAAAAGCAGTCTTTCTGACATTTTGATTTTGGAATCTGGGCGCCATGACCTAGGTAAGTTGACTCACAAGACCCCAACACAAACATGTTCTGTTTGACTGGACAATCCTGAACAATGCGAGATCTCCAGTAAAGAAATGCTCAACACATCCTGGCAAACTCTCAGAACTATGAAATTTCGTGTTTACCCTGGATTCTGCTGCTATGGTGGAATGCAACAGACTGGGTAATTCAGAAAGAAATGGAATGATGTCTTAGACTTCTGGAAGCCAGGGAGTCCAAAATCAGACCACACAACTGACCCTGCTGCCCTTCTTCCTACGTCATAACTTGGTGTCAGAGGGCCAGAGAGCATGTGCTCAAGGGAGAGAATGGAGCAAGGGAACATGCAGGGAGGCAATTGTTCTTACAACAAGCTGTTCCTACTGCCTTCGCCTCTCCGGCATCACTCAATCTCTTCCTAAGGTCCCACCTTTGAATACTGCTACAATGGCAACTGAATTTCAGCATGTGCTTTGAAGGGATATTCAAACTGTTGAATATAAATAATAATACATTAAGACTGTAATCCTAGGGTAGTTTTGCTATATAGCAACGGATAATAGGCACACCTGCCACAATTGTTATATTGAAATACATACCTAGCAAAGTGTTTGCTTTGGAAAAATATTAAATTATTGAAAGTTTTAGATGGTCAAATAGTTGTGAAACTTATCTGATCACCTATACCTAGCCCTGGACTCTGACATATATCAACATGTTTCATTTCACACAGTAAGAGGTCCAGGTACATTTTAGTGTTTAAACCCAGTGTTTTCCACACGGATCATAATGATACAGTTTGATGTCAGGAGGCCACCAGGGCACTGCCTACCTTACTTCCCTCTGTACCTCTTCCCAGTTTCCTCATCCTTTTGCTGCTGGGTGAGGACAGTTTCCAGTGTGTTAGGTTTCAAGTGGATCTCATTCATTGCCCCTGACTGCAAGCCTGGAGCACTGTCGCAGACAGCGAGTGGCTGCATGTCACTTTGGTTGTGTCCATTTAAGTGAACAGGCTGTCAGGAGGAGTTGGCGACAGCAGGTGTGTTTCAGTTTTGATGGGCTAGTCCTTTATGAGAGATCCTCTCTGGTAGAATGGAATCCGTTGGATTGACCAGAGCAGATGGAAATGCCATTGTTTGATTCATTTGGTGACAAGCAATTTTCTCAGACTGGTGAACCTGAGAGCTGTTTGGAAGACTGGGGATTTCTCTAGTACAGGCCGACACACTTCCAGGCCCGTGAGGGCTTTGCATCCCTCTGTCATGGACTCTGCTTGTTGGCACATATGGACTCTGCTTGTTGGCACATATGCCATCGTCTATGTGCTCCTACATGACAGAACCTTGAGGGGAGACACCAGGCTTCCTCAGTTCCTGAGAAGAATTGTGGATTTGAAAGGCTTGCCTGTAACTGAAAGCAATGATTGCTGTGCATGTGAGAGGGAGTACACAAGCACACACTACATGTGTGTCCAGTCGATTCTCACCCTCTGCCTTGCTGAAGCTAAGTTTGTCCTGTCCTGTCGTTTCTGCCATGCTGGGTATCCTGGACTAGTTGCCCATGAAGGGTTAAATCTTTCTCTACCATGTTCTTTCTGCAGGAGTGCTCAGATTGCAGGTATGAACCACCCCATCTAGCTTTTCTATACATGTACCAGGAATCAAACTCAGGTCAACAGGCCATGTGTGGCAAGTGCTTTTACCCATTGAGCTATCTTGTCTGGTACCTAACTTTATTATTATTATTACTACTAAGTTTTTGAGACAGGCTCTCACTTAGTCGAGGGTGACCATGAACTTGCTTTGCATTCAAAACTGACTTTAAACTGCCCATCTTCGTGCGTCCCCTCGTGAGCTGAGACTTCAGGCTTGTGACACCATGCCCATCTGCCTTCAACTTTGCTTGCTTTCCTTTGAAACTATAAACTGAGGTCAAGTGAGTGGCATTTTTTGTTTGCATGCTTTGATTTTTAAAGGAACGCTTTAAAGAGAGCATTGTGAAGGCTTCTGTGGACTGTGGGAGAAGCTGGGATGAGGGGAAAGGGGGTCTTGATGAGCATGGCCAAGGGTTATGTGTTCTCTCCAACAACAATAACAATAGCCCTGGATATTTGAAGCTGCCTTTCCTGCTACTCTGAGGCAGACCAAGTTACAGCTACGAATGTTATTCATACTTCGTTGAGGCCCCACATGCATTGAATGACTAGACTGGTGGGACTCTGGTCATGTCCCATGGACATGTCCACCTCACTGACATTTTGGACATCACAGCAGTTTTGAGAGAAGACCCATGCCCACTTCTGAGTCATGTTCTAGGTTGAATGCTGGATATGGCTTAGAGAAAAATAATCATGCTGTAAGCCTTCAAGGCTCTTGCATGGATTTCTCCCTCTCCTGATGGCAGGAAGTAGGGTTTGTTCCACATTGTATCCATGTGAGTTGGAACACGGCAGTGCATTGTCGACGTGTGTGAGAAAGTGTCTCCTCTCTTCTTTGCTTTTGTGCTTTCCTTCCTTGCTTTGTTGGGATGATGTAAGGTTCAGACACGTTAAAGCTGTCTGGGGAAATGCATGCATGTGCTCGTTCACTTCTTCAGCAGCGTTCAATGAGTAGAAGGAAACCCTTAGGTCTGCTGACGCACTGGGAGGAGACAGCATGGGTCCTGATATACTCATCTGCATCACTGATCCTTCAGACTTCCCTGCTGCCCTTGTAACTTAATGTTCTGGGCAGCCGGATTTCTAATTTGTCAGCAAGGACAATAAATTGTTAATGATTGTTGGCCTCTCCCTATTCTTAGCTTATTGCCTAACACAAAGAGACAGGTTCATTCAATTTGGGAAATGTTAATAGGATGCCCAAAACCATGTTCTGAGCAAATAAAGGAAGGGCTTTTTAAAATGACCATATCATTCTTTCCACAATCAAATCCCCACTGTCCCTGTTTGTGTGGGTGAATTAAAAGATGATCAAGACCTTAAATGTATTTATTAACCTAATTAAATAGTATCTGAATAAAAAGGAAAGAAAAGGCAAGCCTCTCCATCAATGAACTTCCATAACAACTTGTCTCCCTGCCCCCATATCCTTAAAAAATGAGTTCTAATGCTTGAGTTACATTATTTGGACTGTACAGGTTTTCTGAGATTCGACAATTCCTGTGAGTATGTACAGCTCATTATACACTTTACGGGCATATGTCCTAATATTTACAGTAGTTAGGTTCCTAGTGGCACTTTATTTCAGTATCCCCATTTTGTCTGTCTTGTCACTCCTGACTGAGGTCCTCCTATGGAAAGTGAGGGAAACTTGAGTAGAAGAGCTGAAATCAGATATTTGTTAAATTTGTGAGCAATTGACATTGTAACCAAAGGAATATTTAAAATAATTGCCTAGAGGTTGGGCTGCCCAAGGGGCAGCATTTAGATTGGCTCTGATGATGAACTTACTGTGCTGTTTATACTCCCTTGATTAAGGTCTATGAGGTTAAGATTGTCTAGAATTTTCTAGAAGGAAATTGTTCTTCCTTCCTGAGGAGCTTACTTTATTTCTGTAAAAACCTTATTTGTATAGTTATTTAATGTTTTTAAAATAAGAACCAAGTAATAATTCATTCTATGCTTTGATTTTGCTGAAAATGTTGCTTATAATATTTTAGTAACTATTTAAAATTTTGATTGTAACTTTATGTGTATGAGTGTTTTAGCTGCACGTATATTTCTGCATCATGTTCTGTCTGGTTTTCAAGGAGGCCATAAGAAGGTGCTGGAGCCCTTGAAACTGGAGTTATACACAGCTGTGAGCTGCTGTGTGGGTGCTGGGAATCAAACCCAGGTCCTCTGCAAGAGCAACTAGTGCTCTTAACCTCTGAGCCATCTCTCCAGCCCATAGCTTTAATGTTAGCAAAGTGGTTTGGCAACAGCAAAGATATTTAGTAAATTAATTATCTTTTCTATAAAGTGGGGTCATGTCACCTCCCCCCATATGTACCTATCCTTCTCTTTATTTGGAAAATATACATTGTATTCAGATCTCTGCTCCCTAGAAAGGGTTTTCTATGGGATTTTGTTCTTTTTCTACTGCTTCAGGCCAGTAGCAATTTTTTATACTTCCTCTTGCTTTCTCTGAGTTCTCTTATCTATAACCTGCATGATTCCTTCTAAACAGTAGTTGAATTATTTGTAACTGTATTTCCCCACAGATTATTTGATACGTGCATTAGTCAAAGGGACTTTAAAAACTCATTCCATTTGATTTAGTATTATAGATTACAGAAAATAACATTAAGGACATTTTAGTGGGCATGGAAGGCATCAGACAAGATTTTGGCAGGTTGAGTCAAGCAACTGGGCTGTAATGAAGCTTACTTGTCCTGACAGTCATGCAAACAATATCTTGGTGAAACAATGGAATACATTTCTATTATAAATGACACAAAGTGATGCTTTTATTTTTGTACACGGGCATCATTATGATGATGTATCTTGTCCTATCAGTTGTCTAGTTCATCTTTGGTTGTTCAGGTGTTTGATGAATCCAGTATAAATTTCTTCCAGTCACACTACAGGAAGTGAGTTAAAGACTGGAGCCCAATGCACAGAGGCAGCTGCAGAACCCCCTGGTGACTCATGGGCTAATTGTGACTTTGTCATTTTGGTGTTGATCACTGGTAAACTAAGCTGACAAACCAGACAGTCAGCTGCCTCAAGGGCCGAGCAGAGCATTCTGCACCAAGAGCATAGATTTCTCACAGGATGATGACCCCTTCCCACTTGTCTGCTAAACTATGCTTTTTTCCATGTGTGATGAGACAAGGGAAAGTTTGGCATGTCTTATTTTCCTCCCAGGAGGTGAACCAGCAAAGCTCTCCATGTTTATTCCCCTCAGGTTCTTGCAGGGTACTCTGTCAATGTCAACACAAACACCTGTTCTTCCCATATCTTCAGTATCACGCACTCTCTTGCCCTGAAAGCTGTGGTGAATGGTAAGTTCTTTACCAAAGAGTTTGGAGGAGATGGGTTGGGTTGCAGAGGAACCGTCCACAGCATGGCATGCCCAGGTCCCTACATAACCGTGTGGCACACTGTCTCTCCTTGACACTCCCTTCGTGGAGCAGATGCCCCATGTCTGCCATCCCATCCACCTTTCCATCATGCATCTTTCTCCCTGTGCCCCTCCAGGCACTTCCTTTGCATTGCCATCCCTAAATCTTCCTAGCCTGCTTTTTCTGGTAAAAGAATTAAGCTCCCCCTGGGCTTCTCCAAAATGGAGACATGTATGTGCTTAGCCTAAAGTCATGAGCAGGTGAGCAGTCCTCCTAAAACTTCCCCCATCAGAGTCGGAGGAGGAGCAAACGAATGTACAAAGCCCATCATTTAATCATTTCCTTCTAAATATTTATCCTATACATTTCAAAATATATCCCAAAAGGTCTTTAGCTTCCCATTCTATTGTAAGATCAAGTGTTCACATCCTTTTCTATTCAAATGACATTTCATTATTCGAGAACCACATAGGAAAAGGTGAACTTATATTTATTGCATTCCTCCTCTCTCCCTCCACCCACCTCCTTCCCTCCTGTCTGTGCATGTCCATTTACATATATTCTCTGCTTCCTCTCCTCCCTGCCCTCCCCCCCCCATTTGTCATTTTCCTTTTGATATGGCAGAAATTGCAAGCCTTCCTTTCTTGACAGTTATGATTAAGGGACTCTGCACCTGCTCAGGTGAATGAAGGGGAGAAATACTGAGGCAAGTACTTATGCTAACTAATACCTTAGTCTCCTTTCCTGTCGTCAAAACCAAGTTTGCAGCTCAGAGGGACCGCCCCTCAATCAAGTGCATCAAACATTTTCCATTCAAGCTCCTCAGGAGTCAAAAGAGCTCTTTGCATCTTGACTCATGAAGCATGTTAGAACCAAGGGGTGGTTTCTGCAGAAATGAACGGATGCTCAGCTCACGTGGAAAGGGAGAAGGAAACGAGGAAATGGGGGGAAGGGCAGACATGGAAGGCTTTGACAGGAAGTGGCTTAGACCGACCCGTGGTATAAACTTGAGGGGTGCTCAGACTAAAGGCAAACACACTTGAGCACAGAGCCCCAGTACTCTCCCCGTTGCCTTCTCAGTGCCAAAGTCGTCTCCAACTCTGCTTAGCCTTTTCAGCTGTTTTTCCTTCTCTGATGGGAAAAAGCACTCTTGCTAGACTGTAGCCAATCAGTATGTAAATCTCACGAAGAAACAGCCTTCTTCCTCTCCTGTGCTCTGCTGCTGTCTTTTTTCCCCATCTCCTTTTCCCTGGTGCCTTTAGAGATGGTCCCCAAGGACCATCCTGGAAGCTGGCGGATGCATCACTTAAATCTACTGAAGAACCCTGTTTTCTTTCCCTCGGTTATTGCTATTTCTGAATAGAATTGATTGTGGTGCAGACTTTTCAGCTTGGACTTTGCAGATTGGATTTCAGTCCTATCCATGTCCCTCTACCGGGCTTATAGCTTTGCTCAGACTTGGGGTTACAAGGCCATACCCGACAGGGGGAGGTGTCGTGCACTCCCAGAAGGAAACATATTATGGGGATGGGTTGTCTGTTTTAAGGTTAAAAATCAACGATTGCCTAAACCCAGGGATTCTTAACTAACTGCAAGTGATATTTTAATTCATTCTCTCATTTATTAGTCAGAGGGCTTCTATAAACACGTTTGTCTTTGGTAAAAGTCAGTAAGATAACTTCATCTCTTGCAGGTTAGGAAAGATAACTATTGGATTCTTTCTGCTACATTTATAAACTGTGAACTGGTTCTCTAAAGGTAGTAGTTTTAGGCAACCTTCTGAAGGCATGGGGATAATGAGTTCACTAGGCCCAAGATAATTGACAAAAGGGTGTTAATTGGCCACAGCCTTGCCTTTCTCTGCCATTCCCATCCCCAAGAGAGAGCATGAGATGCCTCACACTTTGTCTTTCCAGTTCCACCAGCACCTGAAGCCACACCCACAGGGGTGTGACCACTAACACAAATACACTGGCAATGAAGATGCTGCTATAGCCCTCTGCTAAGACCAGACCTGGAAACCAAAATTTGAGGGTGCAGAAAATACCAGCAAAAGCTGTTGGAGCAGGGGCCTGCAAAGAAAGGCAGCCCGTGCAGGGCACCTATTAAGCTGGCCCTGGGTGATGGCTATGCAGGCTGCTCTGAAGACTCTGGGGCCTGGCAAGGCAGCTGTTCTACTTTGTGGCACCCTGCTCTTTCTGCCTTGCTGTGGGGCTCCAGAGGCCACGGAATATCTGGCAAAGAAAGGAATGTGCTGTAAGTTAGCAATCGTGCCACTGTCCCCGAGCCACTGTCCACCCCTCCTCCACCTACTGCCCAGCATCAAGTTTGCCTTATTCTATCGTGATACTGCAAAGTGGTAGTTACGGAGAGTTTAGGAGAGAGCATGAGCGCCAAGGTGACATCTACACCCCTACTGCCTCAGCTAGTTCTGAGGTGGCAGCTGCACTTACCCCCAACCCCATCATCCATCCTAAGTTCCCTATCACCCGAATGTCCAGCTGCTTCTTAACCAGTGGTGAAATCCTGGCCTCCACTTGAGGGATCACTATACTTGGTCACATTGTTCTAGCTGGGCTGGGATTGTGTAGATGGTACTTACTGTATTCACCAGCAAGTTTTGAAGGGCTTCCTGGTACCAAGGAAAGCCATGACACGTCCATGATGCAGCTGAATTCTTAACTCATGACGATGTCCGTGTAGCAGGCTCCTTCCCATGTCTCATGGTAGAAATGTCTCACTTTTTAGGGAGACATTTAATAAGGGAGGACCTGACCCCTCAGTCCATTACTTGCCAAACTTGGGTTCAACCCTGATTGCATCTTGAAATGAGGTAGGAGAGAGACTTCAACTGAAGCATGTCCAAGACAGTAACTGTAGCCTAACTCACTCCCTTTTCTGTCTTAAACTCAATTATGATTTGAGGAACTCAGATGACAGTCTGAACATAGCCCAGCCTGCCAATGCCAGAAAGGCACAGATCTCTCCAGTCTGACCATGAACTTTTTCCCATTCCTAAGTCTGAAGAGAGTATGGAATTCAAAGCTCTGGCTTCTTAGATGAAACTCAAAGATGAATGCCCAATACTTCCTGTTCTCTTTTGTTCTCTCTGTAGTTGAAGGCCTCTCCTGTAGCTCTGCAGTCTCTTGGCAATACCAGGGTGATCTCAGTCTCTTCAAGGAACTGTTCTCTGGTATGAGCAAGGGGGCATCAGAATCCATAGGTACCAGTGAAAAGTACTCTGCTTAGAAATCACAATGGAACCCAAATATTTTTAACCATAAGGACTTGTTTCTTCCTAGTCAACTCTGTTCCTGGGCAATTGCAAGGTCTTCCAGCATCTTCCCTCAGGTAATATACCCAGGAGGAGTCCTGAATGGCCCTGGTGCTAACTCAGGCCTCGGTCAGTCTGTCAGCATCCTGCCAACCCTTATTCTCTATCTTCCTTCCTATTATATTATATAATATATAATTATATAAAGTTATATAAACTTTAGGCATGTTGTCTCTATGTATAAGCCATTCTGCATCCTGATGTTGAAGCTCACTTGTTAATTCCTGACTTCCTGTTCTTTTTTCCCCTGGCATCAGTGTGATACTTACATATCTCCTCTGTAAGCATCCAGACATCTCAGGGGACTCCTCCACCGCTCTTGTTAATTTGGTACCTGCTGCTCGCAGAAGCTGAACCTGTAGTCTCCCAAGCCTCTGTGCCCCTGGGATGTCACTACAGTGACTTCCTATGCAGATCACCTTGGCCCTGGCATTCCCTGTGATCTGGTAATAACCATGATCTCATTCATCCCCATCATAGCTTAATGCAGCAGGGTCCACCCCGGCTTCATCCCTTTCAAGTCTGCAAGCTTGGCCTGCCCTTGGCTTTTCTCCCAGCACAGTCTTTCCTCTCTGGAGTTTAATCAGTGTGCCTTTTATTTTTATTTTTTCCCTTTCCTTTTTCTTTTCTGTAGCCTGTGCTCTGACAGAAAAGACAGACTCTTGTTTCTTAAGCTGATTCAATTCTCCCTTGACTCACCCAGTAAACCTAATTTGCAGAGACCGCATGTTCTCGATAAGGTCTTTTTAATTCCCTTCTAAGACTCTAGGTTTAGACAAATTCCACGCCCTTTCCCCCCTGACTTTGTTCTGCATCCTCTTTCGGCTGTGATAACCATCCTATCCCTCTTGAGGCACCCACGCAGTTTCTCTGGTTTGGCTTACTGATAGGATCGGCCACTGCTGTGGTGGAGCCCACACTTCAGGAACCTCGAGCCTGCCCCAGTAGAGGTGGCTTTGTGTGGGGCTGACTTGTGGAACAGGTGAACTGAGTCTAGTTCCTCAGAACTAACTTTCTAAAGTTCACGGCTAGATCCTAAAGGTCAAAACCAGAGGAACAGTTTGGGGCACTGGTCTAATGTGATGTTCCACATTGCAGGTCTGTGCCGTGAGCTCGTGGAGAATAGGCCAGCTCTTCACTGGTCCAGTCAGTAGTCATGGAAGAGACATATTTCAAAGGCAGCAAACGGGTTCTCCATACAAAAGCTTATTCCATATGCCTGTATCTAAAGGACTAAAACTTTGTTTGGGGGTGTACTTCTCTTCCTAGAGATTTAATACCTGTTTGGCTGAGCCCATTGTATCCACAGCCATGTCCGGCTACTGTTCCAGCCCTGGCCTGTTCCTACATGTGCTTAGTAACTCAAATGGTCCTTGGAATTGCAGTGGGGTTATGAAACCATCGTAAGTTGAAAATTTCCTGAGAAATAAATGAATACACATGACTTGTGAAACACAATAGCTCATATAACTTATCTTAAATGTGATCAGAACACTTAAATTAGCCAACCATAGGGAAAATTGTATGCTATAAAGTTAATTAAAGTAATGTTGAATATCTCTTGTAATTTATTGTCCTGTGTGAATTTCTGGTGTTCTGAAAGTGTAAAGTGGAATGGTTGTGTGGATACGCAGCAGCCCCATCAGAAAATTGAAAAGGAAAAGAAAATTGAGTTGAAACATTGTAAACATGAACCCATCAGTGTTCCCTCCATATGTCGTGTTCTAGGTTGCCAACCACAGCATTTCCCTGCTTTTCACTTTCTCTGAGATCACACACAAGAAACCAAGCCAGAGACAGACTAACCAGTTTCAAGCCTGGTGTGGCCAGCACCTTCCAAATAATCATGGGCATGCCACCCATGCGTTTGATGTGATAAAAAGTTTACAGCTTACTTTGTAGCTGCTGAGTGAGAAACAAAGATGCTGCCCTGGCATCGGGTGCTGGTTTGGTTACACAATTGCTCCCATTGATCCTAAACCATGCCACCAGGTTGTTGGGGAATATTACTTTAAGGTGTGTGACTTTTGTTTATGCTGCATTTGTTTAATTTTATGAAGCTGTGATTCTTTGCCTGTCTAAAACACCGGATGGTCCTAATAGACAGCTGAGTGGTCAACAGAGAGGTAGGAGCAGGGATCGGTGAGGCTGGCAGGCAGAGAGGGTAAACAGAAGGAGAAATGAGACAGGGCAATGGGAGAACGGGGGAGGAGGGCATCAGGGGCCAAAAACCCAGCCACCCCCCCCACACACACCCAGCCACCCCCCCCACACACCCAGCCACCCCACACACACCCAGCCACCCCCCCACACACACCCAGCCACCCCCCCACACACCCAGCCACCCCACACACACCCAGCCACCCCCCCAACACACACCCAGCCACCCCCCAACACACACCCAGCCACCCCCCCAACACACACCCAGCCACCCCCCAACACACACCCAGCCACCCCCCCAACACACACCCAGCCACCCACACACACCCAGCCACCCCCCCACACACCCAGCCACCCCCCACACACACACCCAGCCACCCCACACACACCCAGCCACCCCACACACACCCACCCACACCCACACACCCAGCCACCCCCATACCCAGCCACCCCCCACACCCAGCCACCCCCCCAGCCACCCCCCCCACACACCCAGCCACCCCCCAGCCACCCCCCCACACCCACACACCCACACACACCCAGCCCCCCCCCCACACCCAGCCACCCCCCTCCATACACCCAGCCACCCACACCCACACACATCCAGCCACCCATACCCCCACACACCCAGCCACCCCCCACGCACCCAGCCACCCCCCCACACCCAGCCACCCACACCCACACACACCCAGCCACCCCCCCCACACACACCCAGCCACCCCCACACACCCAGCCACCCCCCATACCCAGCCACCCACACCCACACACACCCAGCCACCCCCCATCCCCCCCACCCAGCCACCCACACACACACACACACACAGCCACCCCCCACCCCCGCACCCCCAGCCAGCTATGGAGTATGAAGGGAAGTAAGATACACAGAAATAAGAAAGATGAAAGCCCAGAGAGAAAAGATAGATGGGATAATTTAAGTAAAACTGGCAAGAAACAAGTCAAGCTAAGGCCAGGCATTCACAAGTAATAATATTCTGTGTGATTTATCTGAGAGCTGGGTGGCAGCCCCCTGCCCACCAAAGACAAAAGAGTAAAAAACATTACAAACTATACTGAGTAGCAACATCCAATTCCACTGTGGTCATGATGAATTGAGATGGAAATGAACCCATTCTCACAAATGAAGATATTGTCTAATTCATTCCCCCCGTTTGGCCACTGTGAATGGCTGTTTTTCTTCACCAAGGACAGCTCAGCTTGGTCTCGCCTGCCTCACATTAGAGGAAATTTATTAAGGTACCAAGTACAGAGCTACCCATGCCGACTTCACCCCATCAAAGTGTGGGGGTGACCCACTATTATCACTGTCTCTGTCACCTGACACAGCTCTAGGGATCTACTGAAGTTTCCCATAATGCTTCTTTATCCTTCTTCATGAAAATAGTGAACGGGACTTGTTGAAGTATGGTTGCGCATCCTTGGCATTCTTTTGCTGGAGGCTTAGTTTGTTTTCTGTTGTTGTGATAACACCACGACCCAAAAGCAAATTGGAGAGGAAAGGGTTTGTTTCGTCTTCCTAGTCCATTATGGAGGGGGTAAGGCAGGAACTGGAGCAGTGGGGAGGAGCATGCCATACTGGCCTGCACCCAGGTTCATGTTCAAGCACCTTTCTCATACAGACCAGGCCCACCTACCAGGATGGCACCATGCACAGTGGGCCGAATGTCTTACATCAGTTACTAATCAATAAAATGCCCTCACAGACGTGCTCACAGGCCAGACTGATGGGAGAAATTCCTCAACTGATGTACCTTTTAGCTTCTGTCAAATTGACAGCTGAAGCTAAGGATGACAGAGGCCATCGGCGCTGGGAATAGTTTATGGGTTCACTCACCAGTATGGAGAGACAAGGGGAAAGGGAAGTAGACAGGAAGAGGAGATTTTATATTTTTCTATATCTGTCTATAATGCATGGAAATCAAGATTCACTGGACTTAGTATAAGTGATGTTTATTCAGGGAGAATTCACTTACACATGAAACAGATGACTGCTGTGGGTTCCCACTCCATGGATGCCACTCTGCCATCCTAATGCTCTCTGCAACTCCACTAGAAAGCAAGCTGGGGTCAGGGACCCCAGATGTAGCCTCCTCCCATCACATCTGCACCTGTGACCACACCCAAATGGGTGTGGCCAGTGCTACATAACTATCGATCTATCATCCATTCATCTATCTATCTATCTATCTATCTATCTATCTATCTATCTATCTATCTATCTATCTTCTTCTTCTTTTCTTCATCATCATCATCTCTGTAAGTGCTATAATGGGTTAGAATGTCTCTCAAAGCCCATGTGTCACAAAGTTTGGTTCTCAGCTTGGCATTATTGGAAGGTAGCAGAAGTCTTTAGGAGTGGGTTTAGTGGGAGGCTTTAGGTCTCCAGGGGGCTTGTCCTCACAGGGGATTATGGGAAAGTTTCTTTGCCTTTCTCTTTGCTTGCTTGCTGGCACATACTGTCACGATGGACTTGCCAGGCCACAAGCCAACAAACTATGGACTGGAGCCTCCTAATGGAGCCCAAATGAATCTCACTCCCTACAGTTTAGGCCACACTTCTGGAAAACTGAGGAATGCTGTGGCTACACACATGTTTTGATTGTTAAATTACCAAGTCTCACATTAGTCAAGTACACTGCATGAATACAGAGGCAGGGGTTTCCTGCTCAGTTGGGGTAGCTCACCCAGATGAACACACAAAGCTGAGAGCTGAACACAGGTTTGAGAACTGGAGGAGGAGGAAGGGCCAGAGAGGAAGAGGAGGAGTAAGAGGAGGGGGAGGAGGAAGAGTGGTTTTTACTGGAGATTTGCACTTGAGGGGAGGGAAAGGGAACAAGGTTAACAAAATAACTCAGAGAGCAGATCTGGAGAGTGGTCCTCCTTTTCCCGAAGCTGGTTTAATTTTTATTTTACTTTATTTTTTAAATTTAAAAAGTTGTATGTTTTTAACTTTATGTGTATGCCTATGTGTCTAGACACGGCATGTGTCCTGGGTGGGTGCCAGAAATTGAACTGGGGTCCTCTGGAAGATCAGCAAAACCGAGCCACCTGTCCGGTCCCTAAAATGTCTGCTTAAAACATAAATCTCTTAACAATCTAGACTATTAAGATTTTAAACCTGTGTTTACCATCAGCTTTATAAAGTTTCCTCCCAGCAGCCATGCGCACCCTGATTGCTGGGGTTTCTGCCTTTGCAGACTTCAGCCTGTAAATCCATCTTTCTTTGTGTGGAGTGGTACCTGCCTCCTACAATATCCTTTTCCCACTCAGACTCTGAAAACGGGGCTTTTGCCATTCACGTTGTCTGTTAACCCTGGTTTTCTCATGAAGAGTATGCTGTAAAAAATTACCTTAGTCATTATATTGTAAAGCCTTGTCTAAAACTCCCATCTAAGCAGCACAATACATTTAGATTGGAAAAAGTAATATCAGGCTTTTGGTGAACATCTGTCCTCCCAGTGAGACCCTTTCTCCAAACATTTATCTGTTG
Organism: Phodopus roborovskii; assembly: GCF_943737965.1. Classification (NCBI taxonomy): domain Eukaryota; kingdom Metazoa; phylum Chordata; class Mammalia; order Rodentia; family Cricetidae; genus Phodopus; species Phodopus roborovskii. Next base: position 25,080,466 of record NW_026126571.1, on the reverse strand, counting down.
CTCTTAGTAATTATCTTTTAAATGGAATGCTTACACTCACATAATTTCTTAATTTATCACTTTCAGACATATCTAATGCATTTCTGTTATAGATGATTTACAGTTAGACTTTTCTGCTTTCAAATACTTCTACCATTCCTTTTTCCATTTTGCAAATAAAACTAATTTTTGGTAAAATAAATGGAAAGTTCACCTTCTTATGAAATTATTTCGTGGGCTGTTTGTAGATGAACCACAGCACATGCTATGATTTCATCTCCTTCCCTGCATATCTTCCTTTTCTTTGCTTGCTGTTTTATCGTGTTATATCAGTTGTAGCTCTCAGAGGCCTCTGTAGAGACTGGACTGTCTTCTCGGGTTGCTAGTTAGCTTTCAGCCAGGACTCCATGGTCCTATTCATCTCCTTACTCCTGCCACTAAATTGACTAATCTGTGTCTCAATTCTTTCTTTTGTGATTTGTGGATGGTGGTGGTGGTGGTGGTGTGTGTGTGTGTGTGTGTGTGTGTGTGTGTGTGTGTGTGTGCATGTGTAAGCATGTGTAAATGTGCAGAAAGGTCAGAAGAGGATGTCCCTGAATAAGGGTTATGTAAGTCACCTGATGTGGGTGCTAGGATTTGAACTCAGGTCCTCTGAAGGTCAGCAAGTGCTTTTAACTGCTGGGCCATCTCTCCAACCACATCTCAATTTTTACAACTTTCAACTCCCTTTTGATTTGAGTGAAGGATATATTTTATTACATTTCTAGTTGTCAAACCAATATTTAATTCTTTAGTGGAATCTAAATGTATTGAATAATGTATTCACTCACAAAGACATTTCCCCTTAATGAATGTATGTGGTGCTGAGGAGTGAGTGGGTCAGATTTCTGAGATTTTTTTTCTCTGTATGCTTTTGTCTTTTCCTCTTCCATTTCTTTGGCACATATATGTGATGGCTGGACCCCTAACTGGCATACAGTAATATTGACAATGAAGATACTAACTTAGCAATCAGAAAGAATGAGGTACATCCTCGATAGTTTCTTGGAGTCACATGGTAGTTCGGTTATGTCCTCAAGACTTTTACATAAGAGGGTAAAGGAAAGATGGGGCTGGGTGTAGGGGCCTTTAGAGAAATCTCAACACATTTAGCTGGCTCTGTACTTATACACTTCCTACCTGTAAAATTGCTTGCTGAGAAGGAAAACGTGATGGTAGCATGCAGAAGATATTGCATGCCTGAAATATTTCTATTTCCCACAGGAACCTGACTGACCGTTTGAACAAAAAAGCACTGCAGAAATCTCTTTCTGCCAGCCTTCTGCAGGCATGATGTGCTGGCTAGTTTTACATCAATGGGCACAAGCTAGTGTCACTGAGAGGCGGGAACGTTCATTAAGAAAATGCCCCCAGAAGATCATGCTATGGGCAAGCTTGTAGGACATCTTCTTAATTAGTGGTTGATGGGGGAGGGCCCAGCCCATTGTGAGTGGGGCCATCCCTGAGCTGGTGGTTCATGGGTGCTATAAACAGTAAACAGGCTGAGTAAGCCACAAGGAGTAAGCTAGTAAGCAGCACCCTCCATGACCTCTATATCAGCTCCTGCCTCCAGGTTCTTGCCTTGTTTGAATTCCTGTCCAGACTTCCTTCCATAATGAACGGTGATGCGGAGGTGTAATCCAGATAACGCCCCTCCCAAACTGCTTTTGGTCATGGTGCTTCCTCACAGCGATAGTAATCCTGCAGGTTGGCTGGGACACATGGTGGCACTGTCTACAGCAGGTCTGTCCCTGAGGATTGACCAGTCTCAGGGTCTTGTTTTCTCCTACTTGCTGTTCTGAACCACTAAGCTACAGGAACTCTTCACTGATGTTTGTGTTCTTAAATTCTTTTTTACATTATTTATCAATTAATAATCTTTTTGCATTCTCTGCTTCTTCTTTCTGGATCATTAATCAGATTTGATCATGAATGGAAGAGTCCTTTACTTTTTAAATATTATCTTTTCTAGTTATTTTTTAATGTCTGTTTTTCAGAGGTAAACTTTTTTATCATTTTATTTGAAATAATATAGAGAATATATTGTACAAAATTGAAGACAATATGGAAAAGTGTAATGAGTTGAGTTTAGTTTTACAGCTGTGATTCCTAATCAAAAATACTACTTGATAAGTAACATGAGAAACCATTGTATCTCAGAGCAAAAGCAGCTGTACCTGCCAGTGTACTTCAGATTCAAGTTCTAACACATCTTTTCACTTTTAAGCCTTCACAGCTCTGCCCCCACTCCATCTCCACCCCAGGAGCCTTTTCCTGTGAGATATTTCTCTTCTCTTCTATTTTCCCTCATTTCTATGTCTTGGAGTTTATGTTAGGTTCTCTTCAAAGTATCTGAGGTTTCCATACTTAAACAGGGAAGATGTTGTCTGAAGGTACATACCCACCCTTCCTGTGTGCATGTACACATGTGCATGTGAGTGCATGTATGCATGTGTGTGCGCGCGTGTGAGAGACCCAGATGCTCGATATTTATAGATCAATGTTTTAATAATTAACATTGTTTTGGTTAACTGGTAAACCTTACAGGACTTACAGGCTTCAGTGTGATGATGTAGTAGTTACTTTCATTGCTGTGATAAAATACCATGATCAAAGAAGCAAGTTAGGGAAGAAAGGGTTTGTTTCAGCTTCAGTTCTAGAGGGGATGCAGTCACTCATGCTGGGAAAGGCATGGTAGCAGAGTGTGGGGCTGACCTGGGAGTCAGGAAACAGAAAGGGCACATTCTAACCACACACAGGAAGTGGGAGGGAGAGGGGAGGCAGGGCCAGCCTATAAGACCTCAAAGCCCCTGCAGTGATGTACTTCCTTCAACAATGCTACTCCTCCTGAAAGTGACTTTGTAATTTTCCCATGAGTCTGAGAGCAGTGTCCCTGACATGGGTGGCTCATGTCAATCACAGACATTTGCCCAGGACTTCATACACTGTAGGCTTCTTCCACTCCCCACATGGAATGATCAAACCAAGCCAACTAACATTCATCACCTTGCTCACCTATTATTTTTATAATAAGACATTTGAAATGTACTCTTAGTTTTTCTGAAATGTGCATTATAATTGACTATAGTACCCTGCTGTGCAATTGATCTTAGAACTCTTTGAACTTTGGTGTCCTAAGATTAGCAGCTCGCATTGAGTCCTCTCTCTCCCCAGCTCCAGGACCTACCTTATCCTCTCTATTTGAGTTCCATTTTATTAGACTCCGCATTAAGTGAGATCTGTGTGTGTTGCTTGTCCTTCTGTGCCTGGCTTATCTCCATAGTGTCTTAGTTCGGAAGGGACACCATGACCACGGCAACTCTTAATAAGGAAAGCTTTTAATTGGTGCTGGCTCACAGTTTCAGAGGCTTAGTTCATTACTGTCATGGTGAGAAGCATGGCTCTGTGCAGGCAAACATGGTGCTGGAGAAGGACCGAGAGAGAGAGAGAGAGAGAGAGAGAGAGAGAGAGAGAGAGAGAGAGAGAGAGGGAGGGAGTGAGGTCACACCTATTCCAATAAGGCTACACCTCCTATCACTGCCACTCCCTATAAGCCTAAGATGGACATTTTCATTCAGTTGTTTTATTAACCAATGAAAATAAAACATTCACAGAATACAAAAAGGTTATCTCACAGCATGGTATGTAAGTACCTCTTATTAGGCCTGGGGACAGGGGATATAAGACACTGGTCATGTGATCTCATTAATTCAATGGTTAATGGATCCAGAGTAGCTCCTTGTAGATGTATTGTAGTTATCAGAGTAACAGTGCCCTGTTCCTGCTAATTAAAATTCTTCTCTGAAGCATATAACACAAGGGAACACTCAGCAAGTGACCAATGATGACGCTACCCTTTCTGCCTTATCTCCTCTCAAACTCACTGTTCTTAGGATGATCTGCAGACTTCAGCTTCTATTCACCCCTTGGGTCATGAGCACATTGCTGAGTTCTTCTCCAGTACCCACAATGCATGTGTTAATAACTCAGCTCTACATGCTAATCTGCTTGTATTCAGTTCACTTTGTAGGTTCAACCAAGGAGCCTCAGAGAGTAGAGAAAGTATGTGTTTCCTACGGCCATTTTTCTGGGACCACCGGAGCCCTCTATCTTGCTGGGTTGGGTGGACCACTGGCTGGTGGTCTTCTTAGCTCACTAAGAGGGCTTTCCATTCACTTGTCCTCTCTTTTCAGTTTGGTGCCTCTGCCAAGTTTAGTACACTGGGTCGGTAGCTACTCTGGTCTTCCCCTAGGGTTAGCCATCACCTCCCTCTGTGGGTAGGTGAAGGCTGGGGTTAGTCTAGCTAGTGGGAGCAGGGAGCAATCCTGTGCTGACTCTAGTGCCCTTCTTCTAGCCTGGAGCTCTTCTCCAGACTCTCGTTCCTCGTGCCTTTGATTCTGGGTCTGTTTCAAGGCTTGCCTCTCACTCTCAGCCTCTCTTGTGGCACCTGATCTGGTGATTATTTCCTGTCATTTGTGGGCCCATAGTTCAGCTTCCAAATTTGATAGAAAGAAGATGTCACTGAAGTGGGACATGGTCCAGCTGGGTGGTGCCTGGCGCTGGCAGAACCGAACTGAACTGGAGTCAGTCACATGCTGATTTAACTTGAGATGTGATTCCACAGCAAATGGGTTCAACCAAGAGTCCCCACTTATGGAGTCCAAGGTGAAAAAGGGCATCCCTAATCTCACCTCAACTCCTTTGGAACAGTTTAAGCAGTGCATAGAAGAATGATGGAAGAAAAAGAAAGAAAGAAAAAAAGAGGAAACAAGGCACATCTATCAAATTTGGAAGCAGACTCCCAGAAGCACCCAGAGAAAATTCACCCGTTGGACCATGGCCATGGTCAGAAGTGAGCAGGCCAGCCACCCCTGCCCCTGTCAGCCCATAGCCTGCAGAGCTGAGGCTGCTGAGCCGCATGGATTATAGTCTCAGGGAGTGCTTCAGAGGGAGAGGGAAGGAGAGGAAAAGGCTGACACACTGCAGGAAATGCAAGAGTGTCTGGAGAATGAAGGGACAAGATGGCTATCATCTCAGGGCCTGCTAATTGGGACTCCACTTCCCTGTGCTTGTTTTCAGAACCAAGTTTAGCAGAAGAGGCCAGGGAGACCTAGCAGGAAACCACAGTGACTTTTAAGTATGCAGATTGCGGCTGAGAGGCAGGCTGACTCCATTCATTCATACAGACAGCCTCGTGGTTGAAAATAGATCAGGTCCCTGGGCTTCCTTCACACTTGGGCTGGCTTCATGTCTGAAGCCTTTCTCTTGGCTCCTCTCAGGACCATTTCTGACAGTTGAAAGGGTCCTACAGGGCTGAAAAGGAGATGGCATGGCTGCCTGCCACAACCATATTGCCCAGGATAGAGGCTTGGAGCTGTCCAAGGCTGGTAAGCCTTTGAGGCTATCGGCTGGGCTGTAAGTGACTGCCAACTACCTATGATTGGAACTCAGCCAGGGTCAGGGCATCTGGGACAGGTTTGCAAGAACTTTGCCAGAGCCTCTTTGTGAGAACCAGTTTTCCTCCAAAGGGGAGAAATGTGGAAGGCTTTAAAATGTGGAAGGAAGCCATAGAAACAAAGCTAATTTAGAACAGAAAAAGAGTTTGCAAGGAACTCTAGGCTTATGTAGATAACTCAAACACAGCAATTAGTCACTGAAAGACAGGAAGTCAAGATGCCCAAGGCTGCTGTTACATCTTCAAGGCAAACTTCTCATTTGATTGGCAAAACGTGTCTGGAGACATCATGACGTCAAGAGTCAGAAGTAGTGGTTTGTTTTCTTTGATGTGTGGCATGTGTTTTATGCCTGTGGTGTAGCTACATGAGTGTGCTCATGTACTAGATGAGCACAGATGCAGAGAGGACATCGGTTGTCTCCCGTCATTGTTCTCCTTTCTAGTGCTTTGAGACAGGGTCTTTCATGGGACTGGAGGTCGCCATTTTGCCTAGGCTGACTAGTAAACTCCTGGGGTCTGCCTGTCTCTGACCCCCCAATGCTGGGGTCGCAGGTGCACACACCTTTGCCAAGCTTATTACACGGGTGATGAGGATTTTAACTCATACCCTCATGTTTGCACAGGAATCACTCTTGCCCACTGAACTATTTCCCTGGCCCATTAATTTTGAAGGGAGCCTGTGGCTTATGGCTCAAAGTTTCATATATTTTGGAGACTGCACAGTACATCTACCTGCTTTTCCCTCCTGGTTTTCTGTGCTGTTTTCCATCTCAGGTGGATGTCTCACACTTTCTGGCTGTGGGACCTGCTTAGCAGTTACTCATGAAGGAGGCACATAAGACCTTAATTCCCACAATGATGCCCATTTGTTCTTGTAGGTTTGCTTAGCAATTTTGTAATTCACGTCATGAATTCGATGCTTTCTTTTATTTGGTTGATTTTATTCACATAGGTGTCACAAAGGTTGTTGATTAATACACAGATGCCCTTTTGTGACACGGTAATAAAAGTAAGACCATAAGACACAGAGACCTGGGAGTTTGTTTCTGTCTGAAAGCTTTATAGAATCTTCAGGGATGGACTTTTATTCCTTTTATGTGCTAGAAGTATTTTTATTACCCTTATTAGCTTGTCTACTGAAGAGCAGGAACCAATGATTGTCCAATTCCTTTCTCCCAGGTTTCGCTGCAATATCTATAACCTACAGTTCCCTGCGGCTCCCAGACAGACAGACAGAATATGGTGTTCTTACCATCTATTCCTCTCAATTTCATAGCTATAAAAGAGCACTGGGCCAATTTCTCTGCAGATATTTATAGGTATCACTTTCACATGTGATATATGATGTCTATTCCTTATTGATAGGTTATCACACCCACTAAAATGTGTTCTATGTGATATTTATATTTATGGTGTGGTTATGTTTACAAATTTAAATTTCCCAGCTATATATGAGGAAAATGATGACATGATAAGTGTATAATACTCACACATACGCACGCGCGCGCACACACACACACACACACACACACACACACACTCCAAGAAAGTTGAATAATACTTAACCATTATCACCCACATTTTGAATTGCTTCCTAGAAAAGGCCAATCAATTTTTGTACATCCTTAATCTTGGTTTTTTTTATTGTCTTTTAGCTCATGAATTTAAGAATCTTATAGAAACATTTTTCTAAATTCTGAGAGTTCAGTTTGAAGCTACCATTTGAAGAATATTTTATTCTAGTTTTTACATGGACAGTCTATTCAGCTGACCTCTAGAGGTGGATTAAGAAGAAATAAAAAGGGATTTTTCACATACTCATCAAAATCACATCACTAACCTGGTGTGGTGCTTAGTACCAGCACTCAGGATGCAGAGGCAGACAGATATTTGTGAGTTTAAGGCTAGCCTGATCTTCATACCAAGTTCCAGGCTAGCCAGGGCTATAGGGTGAGACCTGTCTCAAAAATAATTCAAAAACCAAATCAGCCAAACAAAACCACATTGCTAACTACACTTGAATTGGTTTCACATGGTCTTAGGTGACTAATTCTGGTATTGCACTATTAGGTCAGCTAGCCCCTGCCTTGTGCCTGGAGCTCCTACCCTCTGACTTCCTCTGCTTTTGGAGTGAGTGTGGAGTTACTGAGCTCAGCCCTTGATACCCACTGCTGGTCATTCCGCCCTGGCCTGTGTGTCCATTGCTTCAGCGACCGCTAACCTGAGCACAAAACTCACGGTGGCTCTGCCCAAGCGTCTCATAAAAGATTCAGCCTTTTTAATAACTAATTTTAAAATTAGGAAAGTCCAAGTTTCCTCATGACATGTTCATACATCTTTCATTTGGTTGAACCCTTTGATTCCTCTCCCCATCTTCCTACATGCTTTCTCCTACACCCCTTTCCTCTTGGTATTTCCACTGACTTTCGTGCCTCGTGTGTTCTGCTGTATTTCCCATCACTCCCCTGAAGCCTCCGTCCAGGTTTACAAGCCCCGACAATTTCTGGTCTTCAGTTTGTAGCATGTTTGAAAGAAAAGCAGAAAACGGATGTCAGTAAGATTGAATGGCTCGGGCCAGTTTATTACAGCATGTAATGATACGGGAAGAGTAGCAGACCCCTTTCATGAGGTATGGAGTTTTAAATGAACTGAGAAGTGATTGCCCCTATAGAAGAAATGAACTATAGACAAGGTTTTAAAAGTAGCTTAAAGTAAAATGAACAGTTTAATTAAAATAGTTTAATAAAATAGTTCACACTTTTGATGGAAAAATAAAACCAGGTTTTATTTGAAGTAAAATAGTGTGCTAACATTTTTCATGGTGTTATACAATTGGGAAAGGTTTATTTTGTTAAGGGCACTCTTAATTAGAAATATTATCTCAGGGTCCTTTTTTATTTATATCTGTATTTAAAACTCTTTAATTTTGTCCATTGTAAAAATACTTTTAGAATTAATTTGCCCCTGTGACTTACTTTCCTTCGCATTTTCTCTTAGAATTAACAACCAATTTTTAAGCTGAACTCTTATCTTGACCTGCAGTTACTCAGCTTTATGTTACTGTATCAAAACGTCTGAGACATCGGTTTCAGAAGAGGAAGGGTGAAGTCTAGCTCACAGTTTTAGAGGTTTAATACTGTTTGGTGGGTGTACTGGGCAGTCTTTTGTGTCACCTGGGCACAGGTTAGAGTCACTTGGGAAAGGGGAATTGAAGTAGATAACTGGTGTAGGGCACAAGATTCACGGGACTGGCTCAAATATAGATTAATTTTATTCGGGTAGAAATTACTTACACGTGATGCAGATGACCGCCGCAAGTTCCTGCTCCGAGGGTCCAGACCGGCTGCCCACCATGACCCAATCAGGAGCAAGAGAGAGCAAGCCTGTCCTGGACCCCAGACCAAACACCATGAGCTTACCTATGTACCTGTGACCACGCCCAACTGGGCGTGGTCAGTGCCATAGGTGAGGCTGGATGGATCTTTCGATCCAGGGAATGTCAACTGAGAAAATGCCCCCACCAGATTAGCCTATGTGGCATTTTCTTGATTAAAGATTGATGTGGATGAGCCTGTCCCATAGGGGTGGGTGGTGGTGATGATGCCATTCCTGGGCAGGAAAGCAGGCTGAGAAGCCATGAGGAGCAAGCCAGTAAGCAACACTCTTCCATGGCCTCTGCATCAGTTCCTGCCTCCAGGTTCCTGTCCTGCTTGATTCCTTCCCTGGCTTCCCTCAGTGATAGCCTGTGACCTAAGAGGAATAAGCTGAAATTAACCCTTTCCTCCTTGGGTTGGCTCTGGTCATGGTGTTTTACACAATAATAGAAGTCCTAACTAAGACAGTTGACCTGTTTGTTGCTTTCCAGCCTGTGTTAGGTGCTACATCATGGTGGGAATGTGTGTTAGAAGAAACTGCTCTTAGAGTGAATATTGTGGAGTGGGAAGGAAGAGGAAGAGCGGAAGGAGGAAAGAAGAGAGTCACCCACTGTCTCTCTAAGGACATGCCCCAGTGCCCTGACCTTCTATCCCAAAGCGCAGTTCATCTTCTCATAGCACAAGTTAACATGAGCATGTCAAGGACATTTCAGGCCCAAACCACCATGCCCTTATGGTTTCCTTTATCTGAGATACCAGGTTCTGTGCTGGAAATTTCTCAAATAGTTGGAACATTCAAAGCATCTCAAGGTCACATACAGTTTTTTTATTTTCTAGAAATTCTTGGTTTAAAAAATATACTGTGCAGTCTTCTAAAAAGAACATTCGCAACAGCAACGCTATTACATTTCAGAGACTTGGGCAAGTAAGATGACTCAGCAGGTAAGGGTGCTTGTAAGCCTGGTGACCTGAGCTTGGTACCGAACACCCACAGAAAGGTACATAGAGAACATCCACTGTACACACACACACACACACACACACACACACACACACACACACTACACTAGTAAATTAAAAAATAAGAATAACATTTAGGAGGGTTGAAAAGACAGGCCAGCAATTAAGAGCATTTGTTGCTCTTGCAGTTGAACAGACTAATCCCAAGCATCACATTATATGGCTCACAGTCATCTATAATTCCAGGTCCAGAGGAATTTACGTTTTCTCCTGGCTTTCATGGGTACCTCCACCCATGTAATACACATATTCTCAGTTACACATACATACATGTAATTAATAATGAGTAAATCTTTAAAAGTTAAACTTTAGGGACTGTCTCATCTGTGCATTCCCAGTGGAGTATATCACATGCCAAGCAATATGTTTGCTCTGAAAGATTTCACACTCACATGACTGAAGACTTACCAATCCCTGGACAAGCCGTGGTTGCAGCAGGAGTTCTTGTCATGTTGCTGAATACTATTTCCTGTGACGTTTGTGTCATTGTCAGATGGTGAATAAAGCTCAGGGCTCAGCTCTAAGGCTTGCTTTTCTTTGTATCTTGAGTTGACTCCTTTGGAGAGTTCTGTGTAACTATCTGGCTTCTTTTAAGGAACAAGGGGAAGCCAGGCAGAGCCCCCTGTTTACTCTGGAGGCCACAAGCATTAGATGGACCAGAGGAGATCCTGCCTTCCACAGCTGGCCACCCACACAGTCATAACAATTGCTCAGGCAATAAAGGTCCTATCAGAGGCCAGAGCTCTTTGTCTGCAAAGTCTATAGACCAGCCTCATTAATGAAATCTTATGCATTTCCTTTGCCTGGAGACAGAACTATATAATGTTTGACCTATATCTCCTAGAATATGTGTGTATTATAAATATGGGGATTCACTCACATATATGCATATCTGTATATAGGTATGTATGTATACATGTTCTTTCTCAATATATGCATGTGTGTGTATCTGTATCTGCATATGTTGTTTATAGACATAGATAAATCAAATACAGTTATTAAAAAGGATTTTTAAAAATCATGGATATAGAAAGTACAGTATCAAAAAATATTTTTAAAAACCAGTCAGGCCTTTCACATACAGAGACACAAAGAGAACTAGAAGTCTCAGTTTCACAAATACTACAGGGGTCAGCACAGCTGACTGGTGGTGGCTGAGTAACAGGGTGACTAAGAGTCCACCGTGGACTTCACAGTCACATCTGTCTGTCTTTGTTTGATAATTGGCTGTCCGTTCTAGTGGGGGCAATATTTTTCTTCTCAACTGTTTTCTTGTTTTGTTACAGTGACACACAAACCAGATGCACCCCAGGGAGATAGGCGACATCAGAGACAATCAAATTTCTTGTCATTTTACCTTAAAAAGACAACAGGTTCTAGTTCAGGTCACCTACCAGCCCAAGAGGCCAGATTGTTGGACTGTATCATCACAGCCTGTTTTGCAAAGAAAGTCATAATAAATGGCTGGCACCAAATCCTAGCTCAGAAACAAAACATACACACAAAAGAAATCAGAAATACTAGGTACTAGATAGAGCAAGTGAGACAAAGTGTGATATTGTAGCCCAGACTCCAGAAGCTGGCAAAGGCTTTCTTGGACATGAGGTTCCCATTTGTGTATGGTATCCAAGCCACCTGTGCAGTTTCTTTGGTTCTCCTGGGTAAGATTTGATGGCCCCCAGAGCATTTTAGCCCCCAGAGCATCTTAGCCAGAAACTGAAGTCACTTGTACTTATTAATCTTTTCTTTTTATGATATTTCAAAAATTTACATTGTTGCATAGCTGTTTTCTCTGAAGTATTCCGTCCCACAGGGAAGCTCCTTAACTGTAGGAAATAAACAACAGTAAGTGTTTCAGGAATTCCCTGAAACTGACCAGATTCACTAAGCTCCTCCCTTCTGAGACATGTATAATCAGGAAAGGCTGCTGAGAGACATGCTCGGTCCAGCCATCCTGCCTAGAAGAAGCAGAGACCAGCTGGATTCATATTAAATGAACCAGCATTTAATAGGGCTTTTTAAATCCCTGATGAGTAAGTTCCACTGAATTCACAAATCCTTCATATTATTATGTATTGAGACATCCTGTTGATTGGATTTGGCAGGTTTGGTGTGTCCTGTGGACATTTTTTTTACACAAAGGTCTTCACAGATGCACTGAGAGGACCTCACTGGGTTGGGGCTCTCAGAAATTAACCTCTGTCTCTTTCACTGTTTCAATAAAGGCAGTAATAGAAACTTAACTTTGTAGTGTCTGAGAGTGGTTCTACTATAAACAGTTTTGGGGAGAGAAATTCCACAGAACAGAGCAAAGGTGGCCAATACACGTGGTCTTTAGAGTTGACTATTTGGGCACATTCCAATCTCGTGTTCCTGCTTTGTCTCGGGCAGAGCTGTAAACTGAAAATGTGGTCCCTTGAGAGTCAACTCTCTAGATCAGTGGTTCTCAACCTGTGGGTTGCCACTCCATTGGGAGGTCAAATGATGCTTTCTCAGGAGTTGCCTGTCAGATATCCTGCATATCAGATAGTTACATTATGATTTGTAGCAGTAGCAAAATTACAGTCATGAAGTAGGAACAAAACTAATTTTGTCGTTGGGAGTCATCACAATGTGAAGAACTGTATTAAAGGGTCACAGCATTGGGAAAGTTGAGAACCACTGTTCTAGATTAAATCCACACTGGAAACAAGGCTCTGTTACAATAGGATGGACTTTCTTCAATGACCCAGAGAAAGGTCTCTGTCTCTCTTCAAGAAATATAATGTCCTGATTTGAAAATGCATCTTTAAGGAACCAGAATAGAAGGCAGAATAGGAAAAATGCATCCGCAATGGCACCTTGAAAAGATTTGTGAAATTAGTTGTGCCAAATAGTGAGAGCACACTACTAATCTGTGAGCATGTATGCTTTATCCCACAATGGAGGTTAGAGCACCCAGAGGACATAATAACACTTCCAAATAGTATTGCCTTGATGATTTGTCTCCACAGTTCCAGGGAATTCCATATTGATGTTTGTAATTTACTCTTGGACCCTAAAAGGCCTTCCCTGTCCTGTTCTAAGCTGCCTGGTAGCTTGGATTCATTTCCCCAGCTCTTTTCACAGCCGGGCGCCCGTTTGTGAAGAGCTCCCTGTTGTCCCTGGATTATTTTCTTTCTGAGGTTCTGCCAGGCTTTTCTATAGTACATCCTCTAGGATGTACTTCCTGAATCATCTGAATTGGAGGCAAATTCAGATGGACTCCAAGCTCCTGTAATCTAAGAGGGAGAAAACTTTTCTGATATTTTAATTTAGTCATGATGTATCCTGATGGGAAAACAGCTTTATATTTGGAGAAGCTGAAATCCAGGAAAGTGTATTTGAATTGTGAACAATTAGTTCAAATTAAACTGAGAAATGATATGCAAACATTTCAATGTACATGGCATTGAACTAATGAAGCATTTGATTGCCATGCAATAGCTTTCTCTTAAACTATTAGGAATTTTAATTTGTCTAACAGTTTTATGTTGTACTTAACTTCCTTTGGCTATTTAAACTATTTGCATTTTAATTTGGGTCACATGATTTTTATAGGCCTAATTTATCTCCCTCATTACTAAATTGCTAGGATATTTTCATTAAATACATAATTTAATCTAAATAGAAGTCTATAAGCAAAGAAAAACATGTTTGTATTGTCTTGTCTTTGAAATCTAAGCACAGAAATTGCTTTCAACTTCTTTTTTTTTCTTTTCTTATTTTCTTTTTTGTGCATGACAGAGATGACATGGTTGGGTGTAATTGTCTTACTTTGTTCTTTAAAAGAATATAGATTCACAAGAAAGTACAAAGAACCCTTCAGAGTGGTTTTCTGTCTTATCCCAAGAAGAATTCCATGTAACTGCATAATATCAGTGCCAGCAAACAGACATTGGTGTAGTCTGCAGTAATTATGTAAGTACTCTGCATGCATGAATATTTGTGTACATTTAATATGATCACATGTGTAGCTTCATTTAATGTCTTATTCTGTGACGAGACACCATGACCATGGCAACTCTTATAAAGGAAAGTAGTTAATTGGGGCTGGCTTACAGCTCAGAGGTGTAGTCCATTATGGTCATGAGGGATGTGGTGGCATGCATGCGGACATGGGGCTGGAGAGAGAACTGAGCGTTCTGTGTCTTGAGCTGCAGGTGATAGGAAGTGAACTGAGAAATACTTCCTCCAATGATGCCATACCTACTCCAGCAAGACCATATCTCCTAAGGAGTGCCATGCCTTATGAATTTATGGGGGCTAAGTACATTCAAACTACCACATATAACCACCACCACGAGTCAAGATTCTTGACTGACTACCGTGACAAGGCATGTTTGTGCACCCTTTATATTTACTTCACAAGACCTTTCCAGAAGCCCTAGCTCTGGTGACCATTCATCTTCCTTCCTCACTACAATTATGTTATCTCATAAAGGCTACATGAATGTAATCATGCAGAATGCATCCTTTGAGAGTAGAGTTTTAACAATGACTAGGTGTTGTGATATAGCCATGCTATAGTTTACTTGACAATTCTTCCATTCTGGACATCTAGTTAGTTTCCATATTTGGGAACATTATGAAAAAATCTGGGATACACTCATGAGGATAATTTCTGAGTTGTTTGGTGTGTTACTAACTCTTCTTTTTGCTGTGGCCAAGGCCTGACTTAAGGGAGGAGGCCTTGTTTTGCCTCAGGGTTTAAAGGTAGAGATGCCTAGTGATGGGAGTGGAGGCAGGAGCATGTTTGTTCAAATCTAAGCAGATCAAGAGGCATAGAGAAGATTCGAACAGAGACTAACTAGATACTTCAAGGTCAGCCCCCATTCACATCCCTCCAGTAAGGCCCCTTCTGGAGGCTCCATAAACTCCCAAGCAGTCTCATTAGCCAGAGACCAAATGTTCAGACAACATTTTACACTCAAAGCACAGTATGTGGTAAGCCTAGTTTAAGTTTTGAAAGGTTAATTATTGACCTTTGTCGACCTACGTAGAGCTGTCTTCCAGACCTGGGATTGGAGAACCTTAAAGATTATTAGAAGACTATGGTCTAATACTGCAGACAACCTTACTTCAGTTTCAGTGCACTTCTATACACGGATGTTACAAAGAAAGCAATGATCTAAGGAAGGTTGTTTGAGGTCAGAAAACATGATCAGAAAAAAAAAGAACCCATGTAAATAAATGTAAGCAAGCACATACTAAATATTAACAGAGCAGCCCTTTCCCAGAACATTCTCAAGACAGACAAGCTTGAACACAATTGCCCAGCACACACTATAGATTATATTTGGGAAGGCACAAAAGCAAGGCAGAAGGCCAATACAGAATCTGGGTACACTGAGGACAGCACTTGGCATATCCTTTCACCATGGGTGCTAATAGCTATGACCTGGCAGCCAACAAGAATAAATACGTCTTAAAAATCAAGTGCAAATGTTTGTAACAGGAGGCCTGAAATGATGTCCAAGAACAATCCAGGAAACAAGATGCACTTAAGGTAAAAGGCCCTCTACATTTTCCCCAGAGCCTCTCTCATGGTTTCCCAAGACATTGTTCACCATGCATCAGTCATTTTGTTGTGTGAGCTCTGACAGGCAACAACCAAACCTTTTCCAGAGTTGCTGTAGAGCTTTATGTTTTCACCAGCAATGTATGAGTGATCTAGTTTCTCCTTATCCTTGCCACTGTGTGTCATTATCACTGTTTTTATCAAGTCATTCTTATAGGTGTGTAGGGACATGGCACTGTGGTTTTACACCCACAGTCCTCTAATAGAGTGGTGGTTGGAATGAGGAATCCCCAATATTGTTTAAAATATAATAAAGCCACTGAAGATCAGAATGCAAAGCTAGCCATAGCCATAGAAGCCAGGCAGTGGTGGCACACACCTTTAATCCCAGGAGTCAAGAGACAGAGGCAGATGGCTCTCTGTGAGTTCAAGGACACTCAGGACTACACGAGAGTGATTCAGTCTAAAAGAAAAACAGAGTTCACATCTTTAATCCCGGCACTAGAGAGGTTTATAATGAAGAAGCAAAGGATCTCATGTGAGATTCAGTTTCCAGTCACAGGGGAGACAGCCTTGGTAGAGGTAAGAGTTCCTGGCTGGCTGCTTTGCTTTCCTGATGCTCAGCCTGAACCCCATATCTGTCTCTGGGTCTCTATTATTCATGCTAAATCCCCCATATCCTGGGGCATTGAATAATTTGTATTTGGGCAGATTTGGGAGTTGTGACCTGGATGGAGGAAGTCCACCACTGGAGGCAGACTTTGAGATTTCAAATGCGACATGCCATTCTGTGTTTGCTTTCTCTGTTCCTGTTTATGATTCTAGATGGAAGCCTCCAGTCTCTGCTCTCAGCTTGCAGGTCCAGTTGCCATACTTACCAGCTGCCACACTTCCCACCACGGCAGTGATGGATTCCTCAGCCTCTGTAACCATAAACCCCAAGGAAGCCCTTCCTTCCATAAAGTACCTTGGTCACAGTGACTTATCACAGCAATAGAAAGGTAACTAAGATGGAGAGCTAATGATGCTGGGCACCTTTTCATGTGTTTATTATTTATACATATCTTTTGACTATTTTCAAATTGAGTCATGCTCTTACTGTTGAAGCTTTAGAATTCTTTGTAGGCTATGAATTCCAGTCCTTTGCTGGGTATGCGGTTGACACAGCTGATCCCCTAGTCTGTGTCTTTCCATTCTCTTAGCAGGTCTTTGCAGAAGTTTTAATTTTGTAGAAGCCCAGTTTTTATCAATTTACATTTTATAAGACATTTATGTCTCCCCACTAAAACAATTATAGGTTAAAAGAGCTCTAGGAGAATTTATAAAGACCCTTCAGAGCAGTATTTTGTGACTTGAATAATTTTAAGATTTTATTTTGAAATAATTATAGACTCAGAAGACCTTAGGAAAACAGCACACAGAGGCCCCATGGTTTTTCTGGACTGCCCCAATGGTTTATACTGTCTGATTTTAGTACAATATCACACATGGAAATTGACTGGCACAAGAGTATATATCATTCTATATCAGTGAATCACACATATATACTTGGGTTACCACCCTATCAGAGATATAGAACTAGATTTATAAAACTATAAATATGCAGAACAAAATGATATTCTTATTGTTACCACTATAGAGCCATATCCAACTCCTTCCTTGCTCTAACTCTTAGCTGCCAAGGACTATTCCTTTGTCCTCTATAAATAATTGTCACTTCCAGAGTGATCTGTGATTACACAATACACAAGGTTTTGAAATTGGTCATTAAGATCCATCCAAGTTGTCATATATTCCTTTTAAATTTTTTTTTCTTTCTTCCTATTTTTTGTTTTGTTTGCTTGTTTGCTTGTTTGTTTGTTTTTGTTTTTTGGAGAAGGTTTTTCTGTTTAGCTTTGGAGGCTGTTCTGGAACTCACTCTGTAGACCAGGCTTACCTTGAACTCAGAGATCTTCCTGCCTCTGGCCCCTGAGTTCTAGGATTAAAGGAATGCATCACCACTGCCCAGCATTATATAGTAGTTATTGATAATGTATAGTTATATATTGCTTAATAAATAATAAGACATTTCCTGAGAAACATATTTCCAGACAATTTTATCATTGCCTGAATATCACAGAGTGCACTTAAAACGTGGATGGTATTTGTGGATGGTATCTGTGGTAATTTGAATGTAACTGGCTCCCCAAATCCCAGGGAGTGGCAGTATTAGAAGGTGTGGCTTTGTTGGAGTGGGTATGGTTTTGTTGGAGGAAGTGTGTCACTGTAGGGAAGGGCTTTGAGGTTTGCTATGCTCAGGATACCACCCAGTGTCAGCCTACTTCTGACTCTCAGCTCCAGGACCAAATCTGCCTACACGCTGCCATGCTCCTCATCATGATGATAATGGACTGAACCTCTGAAAATGTAAGCAAGCCACCCCAGTTAATGTTTTCTTTATTAGAGTTGCCATGGACATGGTGTCTCTTCACAGCAGTGAAAACCCTAACTAAGACAGTATAAGTCAATCATTTAATGTAGCCACTTTTGTTTTCTTTAACGAGTTGTTTATTTACTATATATTTACAGTTTTCTGTCCACACTTATCCCTGAACGTCAGAAGAGGACACCAGATCTCATTACAGGTGGTTGTGAACCATCATGTGGTTGCTAGGAATTGAACTCAGGACCTCTGGAAGACCAGCTAGTCTTCCTAACCACTGAGCCATCTCTCAAGGCCCTTCATGTAGCCTCTTGATGGAATTCTTGATAACAAAGCCCTATAAGGGCATGTTAGCAAAGAAAGAAAAAGAAATCAACAGCTACTAACTACTATTAAATTAGTTACAAAAATAATAAATTACTAGTAGATAAATGACAATACAATGAGATTATTCACTATAATCAACTAGAATTCATTTCAGAGATGGAAGGATGGTTTAGTATGTATAAGTCAGTAAGGGGGATATAGCACATTAAAAAATACACGGCAAAAATATAACAATATATAAAAATTCAACATCCTTTAATGACATAAATGCTGAAAAGGTTAAGAAGGAACAAACACACTTCAACAATAATAAGGAACTTATAATAAGCCAACAGTTAATAGTATAGACAGATGAAAACTTTTAAGATCTGGAGCAAGTTAGGATGCCCACTCTCCCACCTTTACTCCATACCATGTGAGATTCCTAGTAGTGAAGCAAGTTAAAGATATGCAAGATGTCCAACTTGGAAAGGAAGAAGTCAGATCGTCACTGTTGCAGATGAGAAGACTTTGCATGTTGATAAGCCCAAAGATTCCACCATAACATTAGAACTAATAGGTAAATTCATCAAAGTAGGAGGATAAATGATATATTAAAAAAATCTATAGTCATGCTATATGCCAATAAAGAAAGTTTTGATAAGGGAATCAAGAAAACAATCCCACCTACAACAGCTACAGAAAGTCCATTTAGGAATAAATTTAGTCAAAGAATTAAGTGATATCCACAGTAAAAATTATAAAACATCGATGAAATAAATTATTAACACACACACACATACAGAGTTTGGGGGGAAGCAGAGATCTCCTACATTATATAGAACCATGAAAGTTCATAAGCAGCCAATCAAACTTGAACAGAAAAGAACCAAGCTGAGGCATCATAATGCTGGGTATTAATCTGTACTGCAAAGCCATAGCATCAAAACCACATAGTTCCAGAAAGAAAACAGGCAGACATCAGTGCCTTGTAAGAGAGACCCTAGAATGAAACACGTGTATCTGCAGGCAACTGTGTTGTCACATGTGTGATAAGCAGAGGAACTGAGGGACAGGTGACCTATCCATTAAGTGGTGTGGGGAAAACTGGATGCCAGGTGCTGTGCTGGGTGGCTCTAGACACCATCTCTGATCAGTTGTGGAAACCAGTTCTGAGGAAGTTAGACTTAGATGTAAGAGCTAATGCTTCAGTTTTGCCTGAAACTATGTAATGATGACAGCTGAGCTTGTTGGTGCTTGCCCTTAATCCCACGAAAGCAGATAATAGTATAGCAAAGAACTAAAGTAATTCGTTATATCTTATCAGGTCATAGTGGACTAAAACTGTGAAAAGTCACAGAAACTACACAAATACAAAGAGTTAAAACAATACAGATATGAATGAATAGTGAGCCATTAAAAACATTGGAAGGATATAAAACACCCCTAGACTCAAATGGAAAGTATAGAACCCCTATGGTTCATGTAAGATAGCTCTAAGGTGGAGTTTATGACAACAAGTCTCTACATTAAAACATACAGAGCTGGGCATAGTGGCTCAGCTTGTAATCCTGTAGGGCATGTTGAGGTACGTTTCTTCTATTCCTAATTTCTTTGGGGATTTTATTAGGGATGTCAAATTTGATCAACAGTTGGGGTTAATTGGGAGACTGAGGTAGGAAGATTAGCATTAATTCACACCCAATAACCAGAAAAAGCAATGCCAAAATTCACAGAAAGACCCCAAATAGCAAAAGCAATTCTGAGCAGAAAGAACAATGCTGGGATATCAAAGTATCTGATCTCAATATATTATAGAAGGGTAGTAACAAAAGCATCGTTGTAAGAAATAAAAACAGGCATTTAGAGCAATGGAATAGAATGGAAGGTTGAGAAATCAACCTACAGGGCTACAGCCACATAATTTTTTACAAAGGTATTAGAAAATATACTGGGAAAACATCTCTTAAGAAGTGGGGATGGAGAAACTGGATATCTACGTGCAAAAGAATGATGCTAGATCCTTATCTCTTACCCTGCACAAAATAAATGGCCTGGACTTTTGACAGGGCTAGTGGGAGATGGGCAAACCACTTCAAGATACAGCTATAGGCAAGAACTTTCTGCAAAGGACTCCAGTAGCGCAAGAAACAATCCCACTAATTGACAGAGGCACTGCATAAAAAACAACCCTTCTGCACAACAAAGTAAATAATTACCAAAATGAAGAGACAATCCACAGAATGAAAAATTCCAACTGTGTATGTGACAGAAGATTAATATTTAGAAAGTATAAGAACTGCAAAAATTAAATGCACATACACAACATCCCCCAGTCAATAAATGAACTGATAGTTCTCAATGGAAGGAATACAAATGGCTAATATAGACTGTAAAAGAATTCAACAGCCTTGACTGTCAGGGAACTGCAAGTTAAAACTGCACTGAGATGTCTTCACTCCCCAGTCAGAATGGGCATCATGAAGAAAACAAGGGACAACCCTTGACAAGGATGTGGGGGGAAAGAGGGCCTTGCCTTTGGAAATGGGGTTGCTACGGCCACTGTGGGAATCAAGATGGAGGCTTCTCAAAAGTCTGAGAGCAGAGCTCTGTGCCCTTCTTTGGGTAGCCTGGAGGACTGTAAGTCCTTCCACAGAGATACTTGCACACCGTGTTAATTGCTGCACTAGTCACAGAAGCTGGGAAATACCAGTCCAAAGCCGTGGAGTCGAGACATGACCATGACCCGAGACAGCTGAAGACATGAGCCAACATACAGCTTCCTTCCTTTAAACTGGGTTTTCTCAGGTCGACAGAAAGTTGATCAACACAGCATTTAGTCCCTGGAGCAGCTCAGCGTTTGAGGTTCTCGCCCTTGGTGCCACTCACGGAAGGACGGTGGCTCAGGAAGGCCAGGGGGTCTGATTGAAACCATCAGTTCAAGTCGCTGCCTGTGTGGGTGCTATGCCAGGGACTCTCGTCCTTCTGCCTCTACTTCAGTTCTGGTCACACCCGTAACTTGTTTTGAGCCATGGCCATTTGTAGACACCCTTATCAGCCTGGCCAGAGGCCTTGTGCCCTCCACACTGGCTCCTCCTTTGTCCCTCTAGAGAAGAACGCGTGTGGGCCACCACAGAGCCCAGCAACTTCAAATATTACCCAGGGGGACACTGCCCACCACATTTCTAATTTATGATCCTTTTAAAGATGTCTTTACAAAAATGTGCAACTCATTTGGCGAAAGGTCCTTTCCTCATGGCGCCGTTTTCTCACTGGTCTATGGCCCAGCTTAGCTGTCAGGTGTGTGAAAGCTACACACAGAAAATAATTCATTTTCCTCTCTAGGGGAAAGAGAAAATGTTCTCCTCTGCCTCTCGGGAAAAGTTACCAACTCCACAGCTGCCTAATCTGAGAAAGCCATGCTTACACGACAAGGACACTTACTGCCTTTTTATCTGCGGGACACCGAGAAGTGTTGGAGTCTTTGTTATGTAGCCCACCTCTTGGGCTTTGTGCCTCATGTGGATTCTGCAATGCTTACAAGACGAGAATGAAAAGTTATGATCACAGTAGACTTAACCATAGCAGTAGTGCAGACACAGCGCTGGTGACCTGTCAGCAGCAGGGATAAATTTAACCTTTAAAATAAATCTAAGAATGGCAACTTCAGGGACTGACCTGGAAAATATCCCAGAATGAGAGCTGGCTTCACAAGTATTGTAAAACCCTATGGACCGGTCATAGCTGTGGCCATACGAAGGGAAGAAAGCCATGTCAAGCATTTTCTTATTAAAAACATTAGGAACAAATTAGAACCCTGCCAGGCCCAGCAACTGCGGAGGAAAAACAGCAGGTTCCTTGCAGGCTCTGTTTCAGAAGTTGTGAGAACTTCAAAACCAGCACTAATTGTCATGCTCCTGCTTGCCCTGTGCGGACAGAGTGAGCTGGATCTAGTACCAAGGTTCTCCGTCTGTGGGCGCAGTTTGCTGCTTCATTCGTCAGTAGCTGCTGGCAGACTGCATGGGAGGTGGCTGGCATGGGGATGTGTGGCAAGTATCTTAGACACACGTTTTAGGCACAGATGGCAAAAGCAAGGGTGGGGATGAATTCGCACCACATATGATGTGGCAAGTAGGTGTGTTTTGACACTGACTGGCAGAATACACTTCCTTTGTCCACATTCCTGTTGTCTGTGTCAGGACTTCCTTTGCGAATTTCTTATAAATACTTAGGTGCATATTATAAACTACGTGCTGGTAATCGTGATCAGCCTTGGTCATGTTCTATTTTCCACTCCTGTTCCCTTCCCACTCTGCCACTGGCATGACGATATGAAAAGGGAGCTTGGCATTCTGCGTTTTATGCACACAAGACTTAAGTTGAAGTAGCACTCTGTGGACCTCCCTCTATTTCTTTTATGTTGGATCATTCTGAGACTCCATGACTAGCCCACTTCTCTTCTTACATTACTCCTTCCCTGCAGGGTTACTTCTACACTGGAAGCTTCCCTGAATTTTAAAATGCCAAATACATACCTACTTCACACTGGCCACCACGCTGTGCTGAGAACTCAAAGGATCCAGCTGCTCCCTGACATCTCTGCGGATGTTCAGTAGGCATGTGAAAGTCCATCATCCCAAGCAAGCTTACCATCCTTCCCTGCAAACATTCCTCTTCACTGCTCGTTCAGTTAACCAGGGGTAAGGGCAATTCCTTTCTCCCTCCATCAAAGCCCCATAGCTAGTGTGGTGATTCCCCTAGAATTCTGAATGCATATGTTAGTGATCATGAGTTTGGAGAAAGACTCCTTGAGTTTGCACCCTTGTTCTGAATGAACACTTATTACCCCTCTTCATTTCATCTTAAGAACAGAAAGATGGCTGGAGAAATGGTTTAGCAGTTAACAGTACTTGCTGCTTTTGCAGAGGACCAGAGTTTTGTTCCAAGCACCCACATGTCATCTTACAACTGTATGAGACTGCGGTTCCACTGGATCTGACACTGTCTTCTGTCATCTGAGGACACCAGGCAAATGCTAGTGCACAGACATGCAAACAGGCAAGACACCCATACACATAAAATAAATCAATCTTTAAAAACAACAACAGCCAAAAACAAGTAGGAATAAAAATAATTATATTTGCCACAAAGGGCGTCTATAGGGTCTGAATGACTTAGTCAGTTAGAGGAAATACAGGAAATGATGAAGGAGCTCACATTGCACCTCGTGCACAGTCTCTGATTGCTTCCACTTTCTTGTTTGGCTGCTGTCACCTGTCACCAAGATTGTCATGGTGCCTTCTTCTTTTCTCTATCACATCATCTGCAGCTTCTTCCTATTTCTTCCCAGAATTACTTCTGAAAATGAAATGTGGCCATTTGCTTCCTTCTGTCCTTCAGGGGTTCCACAGCAGCATCAAATACAGTTGTCTATGAGATCTAAAAGGCACGCAGGGCCCGGACTCCCCTCGTGTCTCTGATTTCTCTTTCTTCTTGCATGTGTGCTCTGCAGTGAGGGAGGTTTCCATTTCTAATCCCCTCCCATCCACCTGAAACCCTTCAGCTCCTTCTTCAAGGCTCTTCTTACTCTTGGAGTTTTCTATGCATGGGAGTCAGGAGCCCATCGGTTCTCCTGATAGCCGGACTCACCTCTGTCTAAGGTCTAACCTCTCTGTCTGGAGGCTTTGGCTTGGAGCTTATTTTAATGATAAATATGAATGTGTTTAAATTGACCCATCAGTCATATTGTCTTTGACGTTAATACAGTCCCAGAGCTGTGAGAGAAGCATAGTTTGTATGGGTCTGTCTGTTCTGTGAGACTGTGTCCTTGCACCCCAGCCTCTACTTCAGAGCCTGGCACACACTGGGTGCTTGATACCAGCTTCCTGAGTGACTTGTCATCCTGCATGTCATCAGGATACCACAATGTGAATGTCATCATCCCTGAGACTGCACCAGTGAGCCATGCTGGCACTTTTTATCCTTGTCACACTAATGTGACTTTTCTTGATAGAGCCACAGGGTTGAGAAAGGTCAAGGACAGTTCCAGAAGCTGCAGGGATTTTGGGGATGGGTATCAAGTACCCTGTCTAATATTGAAGGTAGGGTCATCTGAGTGGTTACAAAGTGCCAGAGAAGGTAGGTGTGTGTGTGTGTGTGTGTGTGTGTGTGTACAGCGTGTCTCACATTCCTGGTGACACTGTTATGCCCATTTTATATCTGAGGGGACTGAGGCCTAAAATTCCAGTTTCCAGCTAGCAGAGCTGGTTTGCCTTCAGCAAAGGCAATGTTCTTCATCTAAAGGCTTAGTGGCATCAACAAGCAGTCTAAGAGATGCTAGTGTAGGAAGTTTGGGGACGCCCCTCCTCTATCACATCTGGAGGCTGAGATTTAACTGAATGGAGCAGTGTAGAAAGGCTAGAGATCAACTGTGAGGAAAGGCCAGCTGGTTTCTGGGGCTCTGATTTCGTAGTCTATGTTCTTTGTCCTTTTCCAACAGAAGCAGGAGACCTGCTCTGTGCTTGACTCAGCAGAGGCAGGTGATGGAGCAGAAAGCAAACAACCTGACTTCTGCTTCCAAAAGCCTTAAGTCTCAGAGGGGTGAAAATTCAGGGCATGCAAACATGTCTTGGGCAGAACATAAAAGGGAGATTGTTTTCCCTGCAAAAGGTCGTTCTCTGTCAGGAGTAGATAAAACCAGAGGAGTCTATGACTCCCTGAAGCAAGAACCTTGCTCCTCTTCTCCTGGCAGGATGTGGAGAAAATGCTGCCTGGATGGTTTGTCCAGGCAGACTTAGCAGAGGATCTCAAGAGCAGGCCAGGAGAAGCGATGAAGCTGAGATTGCAGGGGCCAGGATGTGACGTAGGACTCGATGATCAAAGGTCCCCTTAAGTTTTCAATACCCTAGCCCCACTTCTAAATATTGATATGAAAGATGTCAAAAAGGACCAAGGATTTTTAAATTTTATTTTTATTGTGTGTGTGTGTGTGGGTGGGTGGGTGTTTGTGTGCCCCAAAGAGGCCAGAAGAAGGCATCAGATGCCCTGGAGTGTGAGTTGTGAGCTGCCTCACCTGGGTGCTGGGAACTGAATTCAGATGCTCTTACATATAAGCCATCTCTCCAGCCTCAGGAGCAAGCTTGGTGCCAGCCCTGATGGGCACTCAGAAATGAAGCATGCATTTAGGTCAACCCAACTAGTCACAGCAGTCTTTTCTTCATGCCTTGCTAGAAACACTCTAGATGTCCTCTGTGCCACCTGCCCACCCATCCCACAGGAGCAGGACAGGGCATGCTTGGATGCTCTGTGTGGGGTCTTGTTCCAAAAGATGTACTGATATTCTGCTGGGTTAGGGAGTTGCAGGCACTGAGCTCTGGTGTCAGCAATCAGCTCTAGGACTGGTATTAACTTGTATTAACTAGTTAGTCTATAGGGCCAAACCCTTATGATTTACTCTATAATGAACTTCAAAAGTAGTGCTTAAAACAGTGGACAATGAAAAAGAGGCAAGAGGTGTGTGTGTGTGTGTGTGTGTGTGTGTGTGTGTGTGTATATGTGTGTGTGTGAATGTGAGTGTGTGTGTGAGTGTGTATGAGTGTCTGTGTGTGTATGTGTGTGAATGTGAGTGTGTGTGTGTGTATGAGTGTCTGTATGTGTATGTGTGTGAATGTGAGTGTGTGTGTATGTGTGTGTGAGAGAGTATTATGTATGTGTGTGTGAGTGTGAGAGTATGTGTGAGTGTATATGTGTGTGTGTATGTGTGTGTGAATGTGAGTGTGTGTGTATGTAAGTGTGTATGTCTGTGTATGAGAGTATGTGTGTGTGTGTGTGTGTGTGTGTGTGTATGTGTGTGTTGCAGGAAAGCAGAGGAAAGGAAGGTGGACCTAGAAAGGAGACTTGGACTTGGCTTAGGCCTCTCTAAGCTGGTTGGTGGCCCTGGTGCTGGGTACCCTGAGAGATGCCTCTGCTCCCCACGCAGTGGTGCCCAGGGCCAGACAGAACACTCCCACCTCTCTTTCTTTGCAGATACCCAGAGAAGGGGAGGGGAGAAGGAAGTGGAAGGAAGTATTCAGAATAACCTGTGCTTGACAGAAACTCACTCTTCTGAAACCCTCCTGGGTTTACCGGAAGGTAAACACCTATGCCTCTCCCTAAAGGTGCATGATTAAACAAAGGTGCTGTGAAGGCTCACTGTGGACTGCTTGCATCCCATCTCCAGCTCAGCTGGATTGTAGTCCGTCTCAGTGTGGGGTAACTTCCTATGTCTTCTGATTTTCTTCCTCGACCAATGGTGCAGTGAGCTGAAGTCCACAGGGAATAAGTTGAGTAGGTTCCTTCCCTTTGCTAGTCACAGATTTGCTCTCCACTTGAAGCTTCTCCCACTAGGTTCTCAGCATCTGAAAATTTCATTGTGGTGTTATGAGGGAGGTCACAGTTAGTGGAGATGTGGGAAGAAATAGGAAACCTATAAAAGGAAGGCATCCTGAGAGTAGCAACAGCAGGAAGCCATCAACTCCCCTAAGCCTGCAGCAATGAGGGGAATAGCTAGACTTAAATTAATCCACCAAGGCCCAGAGTCATCCCGAAACACTACCTGGCACTTGTGTGGACAGGGACTTAGTGACAGCCAGAGCCAGGACACCAAAACTGGAAGCAAATGAAGAAGACACCCAGTCTCTCCCTCCCACTCTCCAGAACCTGCCAGCTGGAAGCCACAAAGCAAGGGTAATGCTGCTGGATGCGCCCAGAGAGCCCTCTCCTCTCCACTTGGAACTGGCCAGGAAAGGTCGGAAAATGGATGTGGAATGCAACAAGCCCAGAGTGTTAGAAGTCCAGGCTTCCTGTGGTCTCGTGTAATGTTCTTCTCCATGTCACTTCTCAGTCTCGGCTAGGGGTAGGTGGGTTGAATGTAATATTCTGTGTCAAAGGGGGAGGCAGCAAGCGCTCCCTTTTAGGAACTGAGATTTTCCAGCCTTCCTTCCTGGCACTTCCCCGCTAGGTGATGGATGATTCCATAGTTAACTGGCCAGGGCTAAAATCCATACATTTAAATTCCATTTCCTCTGAGCTAAAGGCTATTAGCATCCTTCTCAGCCCCCACACTGTTTCTTTCTCATCTCACACTCAGGCAAAGGAGAGCTACTCAGAAAGTCTTCAGGGGAGTGGAGACTGTAAGATGTGAGCTTCTCCGGGAAATAGAAACTTGATGACTATAAGGGCCAGAGCTGAGTTTACTCACAGAACAGATTATAAACATAAATTCGGAACTGTATGGAAAGTGGACCCAGGAAGGGGTCATTATTTGTAATTCCTTGTTTCTTAAAAAGAAAATAAAAGTGAACATAGGGGCCAGTGCGAGGGTGGCGTAGCAAGCAAAAGCATTTGTCATGCAAGCCTGAGTTCAATTCCAGGACTTTTTAAAAGTCGGATTTGGTTTCAGATGCCTTGACTCATGTTTGTGATCTCTCCTAGGTGAGGGGCAGCAACCTGAAGCCCTGAAACTAACAGGCTGGCTAGCTTGAAGGGGCAGCAAGAACTAGAGAGAACCAACTCCTGAGAAATTGTTCTCTGATCTCAACAAGTGTGCTGTGAAATATGTGTACTCACACTCACTCGCTCACATACACACTCACACATACTCACACACACACTCACATCATATACTCACACACACACACACACACACACACACACACACGCTAAAAAATGTGGCTTTTTTTTTCTCTAACTGACAAGAAAATACGTGTAATAGGATGCTGGGTAAAATGGCTCATGAGTAACCACCAAGCCTGATGACCTGTGTCTAATCTCTAGAGCCTACATGGTAGAGGGAAAGAACCAATACCCACAAGTTGTCCTCTGACCTCCACACACATGCTGTGGTATGAATATATGCCCAGTTCACATAATTAACAAATAAACAAATATAACAAAAACATACATAACCCGAACTTGGTAGTGTACACTATAATCTCAGATACTTGGGAGGCTGAGGTAGAAGCCCAGCCTGGATAACATAGCAAGAGCTTTTAAAAGAAAATAATGGGGCTGAAGAGATGGCTCAGTGCTTGAGAGCACTGGCTGATCTTCCAGAGGACCTGGGCTCGATTCCAGCAACCATATGGTGGCTTACAACCAACCGTCTATAATTCCATAAATTTCATTGTAGCTTACATACCGTGTTTAATGCTTTTTTGAGTATTTTTTTTCTAAGTGTGGATCAATGAACTCATTTTAAAGCTGTTTAGCATATTAGTATATAAATTAGTAGTTTACAGGCATATGTCCTCAGGGACAAAATGGGTAGTGTTAGCTTATTCACAGCTGTGAACTAAACACTGCAACACTGCAATAAGACCATCCTTATACATGGCTTCTGAGGCGGGCATGGGGAGTTCATTAGGTGATGGGAACAAAGAGGGGGCTAGAGTGGCTAGCTGGAAACACAAACCTCTGTTTGGAGAAGCATTTACTGAGCACTTACTATGTGTACATGTGCATAGGAAGAGGGGAGAGCTGAGGTGAGCTAACGAGGCCCTGTGTTCTCGGCCCCGGTGAGTGCCCACTCACTGAAAAAAATACTACCAGAGAATGAGTGTGAGTCAGCCTACCTATGCAGCAGGGTTGCCGTAACAGGGGGAACAAGGCAGCAGATGTCACTAACTCTGAAAGGTAAAATGTGAGACCACCCAGAAGAAGTCAAATTCCTGGCCTGAGGCCAGGGAGACAAGGCTGGGAGATGGATGCAACGGCGGTGCCATGGGCAGGGGCATCAGCAGGGACAGCCATGAATGTAGGGCGATAGGAGCACATGCATGGAGCTAAGCCTAGCGGGGATGTGTCAGATGGAGAGGCTTTCAGGAAAGCTGTGGATTTTACCCCATCATTCACCTCTGAGGTCTTGTCTACCACCAGCTAACATGCGTGATCTGAGTCATGCCAGCTGCCTCTTGGCCTCTTCGCAAACAGCGCTTTTGAATTGTTTAAAATTACTCACCATCTATACTTTATGAATCCCCATTAGGTTTCCTTCATTTCAATCTTTTTTTTGAGAAAGATGGGTTAAAAAGAGCAGCAATAAGTGCTTGGATGCTGATGAATGAGGTTTTGGCCTTTGCATCGCTGCTGATTGGTCCCGTCCCTACATTTCTTCTTCTTTCGTGGTTGTTGTCACAGTGTGTGATGTATTAGTAATAACTGTAGTTGACTGCTTTCATTAGACCTATTAGATGAGGCCCTTAAAGCTCATCACCACCCAGACTCCACTGCATTATTCCTGCCTTCTCTATAACTCTGGCGCTCAAGTGAATGTGTGGGTAGTCCTCTTCATTCTTGGAAAGTGAGTTTGGGATGAAATTAAATGTCAAAGATAGGAAGAAAAACTGGTGGATTCGGAACTGATTCATCAATAAATGCATTTTAAAAGATGGGGTGTACATTCGGGTTTATGGAAAGTCATGAGTTTGATTGTGGTAGAAGCTGTTGCCGTCTCCCAGGGTGTTTTATCTCCTCTCTTCTACTGTTACCTTTCCTCAGATGGGTTTTGGCAGTGTGCAATGGGTACTCCAGTAGAGAAATTGACTGGAAATTGTGAATATAATGCTTCAATGTGTCTTGTGTCTGGCTTTGGGATGTGGTGGCCAGGACAGTCCACAACATGGAGCTGGATTTGTGTGTAGGCAGCGGCTGTAATAGACCCCAGCTTGGGAACTGTTTCTGCCTCCATCCATCAATCTTCCTCTTGTCTGCCATGGAAATAATGTTTATTTTATCCGAATCATTGGATTTTCAACTCTTTTTGTTAGTTGTTTAATCTAAAACCTGATTATGGCTGGATCAATAATATATATTTTTAGGATATAGATGAAGATAGTTAGCAGACTTCATATTATAGTGACTTTTAGTACAGTTCCCCTTCTAATTTAAACACCTTTTACTGAACACCATTTTCTGATAACCCACAGCAAGCCTCATTTTCTTACATCTGTTTAATTCATGGTTTATATTATTCTCTAGGCTCTTGTGGAATTTACATTATAACTCTTGGGACAAGCTACATGGACATTTTTCCACTTTCTGTTATTTTCCCCGAGTGTCAATAGCACGCTTTCTTTAGCATTCCGTGACCTGGACGTGGTAAAAATGGACTAGATCACCCGGGGCCCTGGGGTTAAATGAACGTTAGTAACACTGTGGCTGAGACTACTTCAGCAAGACCCAGCTTAGGTTTGTGAGGGAAGCAGATAAGAAAACCATTCGTGGGCTGTGTGGGGTGAATTTAGCTATGTCAGTCCTTTAAAGTAGTATGCAGTGAAATAAAAAAAAAACTTATTTTATAATTGGAAAAGAAGTGATGCTTTTCTTATCAAAGTTTCTATTCGTCTTGCCTCTCTGCTCACCTTGCCTCTTGTCACAGTGTATTAGGAAAGACTGATGTTAGGGAAACCCTGGGCAGAGAGAGGCTGGGAGGGCTCTGAAGGTGTGGTGGTCTCTCTGTGGGAAACTATGGTGAGGATCAGAAGGGAGGCCTTAGAGCTGAGGGTGACAGGGATGTGAGAGTAGAAAGGGTGAAGCCTGGGGACTGAACATTGACGTCACTATGAGTAGACATGGCATAAAGTCACCACAGTGGAGTTCAATATAACCAGTGAGACCCCCAAGTCATTGCAGAAATGCAACTAGGAAGAGAGCAATTGAAACACCTGCTCAGAAAGCCAATGGGTTTGCAGGCATCTGCCCAGCTTCTGGAAGACTCATGAGCCTAATGACTGAACCAGCCCTCAGCAGAGTAGTGGGAAGTGGGCTGCAGTGATGGCCTAGATTCAAACATTAATGCTTCTCAAAATTCGTTGCAAAATTACCAGGTATGTTTATTCGAAATGTAGATTCTGGGCCTCCTGCCTAAAACGAAGTAATCAAAAACTATTCTGGAACCAAGAAACTGGACAGCAAGTCCTGTGGAGGAGGTTAGCCAGAGGGCACGGAGCTGCCCTGGGGGTGAAGCATATTGACATTCACACTGATCCTAATGTTCCAGGCACAGAGTTAGGCATTTGGTCGGGGGTAATGTGTTACTGATATTACAATAAAGTAAGCATAGACTTTAACACGGCAAGGGTTTCTGTATTAGACATAGTTGGAGATGCCATGGGACTCTCCACAGAGAAGATCATGGCAGCATTCTAATACAACTATGTATTAGACATAGTTGTCTAATACAACTATGTATTAGACATAGTTGGAGATGCCATGGGACTCTCCACAGAGAAGATCATGGCAGCATTCCAAAACACCGTGGAGTTTTCAGACGCAGGAACCTTTCATTCGCAGCAGGCACCAGGTGGAGGGAGTCCAGTGTCTGGGGGTGTGGGCAGGGTGGGGTGCCGAGCCGTGAGCTGTGAAAGCAGATTCCAGACAGTGCATGTGGAAGAATGCATGTGATTTCAGTATATTGGGGTCGTCTAGAAAGCAAGTGTCTGGGAGAGTCTTGTGGGGATTAAGGGAGTGTGGCAGCAGAGATGCTCTGTGACCATGCTTGACTCTGGCTTGTGAAGGGGACCTGGGTGTGATGGGGTAGGCTGACTCTGTAGGCTCAGAGCTGTCAGTCTGGTGGGAGAGAGAAGGTAAACCAAACCAAAAACTTTTAAGAAATGCTAACTTTTCCAGAGGTATTGACACTATGAAGAGACTGAAATGGGGCTCTCTCTCGTGGAGAGCAGGCAGCTGTGCTATTTGGCCAAAGCCTCTCACCAAGAACAAAACCTGAATGAAAACAGAGGAGGACTGATGGATAGTGAAGCCACAGGGTTAGTGTATGGGAACCCACAGGTGTGTGGAGAAAA
Organism: Phodopus roborovskii; assembly: GCF_943737965.1. Taxonomy (NCBI): domain Eukaryota; kingdom Metazoa; phylum Chordata; class Mammalia; order Rodentia; family Cricetidae; genus Phodopus; species Phodopus roborovskii. The sequence goes on along the minus strand of NW_026126571.1, from coordinate 25,048,491 downwards.
ATAGGACTCTATTCCAGCAAAGCCTGAAAATGAGATGGAGGCCAGTGTCAAAGCTCCAGACTAAGCAGATTGGTTCTATGAAGAAGTCACACCAGCCCCACCCTCAGAGGGGAGGACTTCCTGCACAGGAGTGTCTAGCACCCTGCCTCTGGGACTCCTGGAGGTTCAACTTACTCCCCTTGAGGGTGTCCTGCTTCCCATTCTCCAGGAACTTCGTGTAATATTTTCCAAGTCGATCACCATGTTGCCTTGTTTTAGTGAAAGATCTCAAGTGAGCAGCTTTTCCCTCTATATTATTTTGAAATAACTTTTAAGCTTACGGCAATCTCATAAAAATAGTACAAAGAAGTGTTTTTGTTTTGGATGATTGGTAATCAAGGTACATAGCTATATATGTTGTATTATTGCTCTGGAATATTGCTGCTGTGTATGTTTGCTATGTTCTGTAATGTTCTCCTCATAGGCATGCTGCAGCCATCAAAGTAAGGAAGCTAATGCTAATTCATTATTACTACCTCATTCTCCAGCCTTTTCAAGTTCCTCTAATTACCTCTGAAGTACAGAATCCAGTCTGAAATCATGTCCGCCACCTCTCCAGTCTCCTTACTCTGGGTGAGTCTCTTCAGCTTTCCTTGACCTTGACATTTTGGGAGATTGCAAGACAATTTTGAGATTATACATTTATTTTCATCGAAACTTCATATGCCAGTTTTATCTTCTGCTAATACTTCTCACTCAGTTCATTCAGTTACTACTATATTCTTGTTACAAGGCGTTTTGCTATTTCATAATTACTTTTATATTTATCACTTGTTATTTACTGTAAGGGCTGACTTCTTATTTTCATATATTTGTCTGGTGAATTTCTATATTATTCAGGGGGTTATAATTTAAAGATAAATATTAATTGTGCTACTAAAATAATCCTAGATTTGGCAGGTGGAATCTCCTTTGACGTATAACCATTATCCTTAGGGAACCTCCTTACTTCAAATAATGTGATGCTTCAGAACCATAATTTACTTTTCCGGTTCCAGCCCCAACCTCAGATCTGTTCACTGCTGCATGCACACACACACACACACACACACACACACACACACACCTGAGATTCCTATACCTCTCTATATTGAGACCAATGCTTTCAATTCTAATCCATCACATTTCTAACTCTCTTATTTATATCAAGAAACTTGGTTTCAACTGTCCTTAACAGTAATTAGATCACATTCAGTCATTAGACCAACGCTCTTCATACATAATCCATCTTCTGTAGTCACCATTTTCTCTCACCTCTGCTGCAAGAAAATATGATCTTCTCTTATATTTTAATTCCCCAATCCTGCCTGACCCCACTGAGTGGACCCTCTTCTGAGCCAGCTCAGGCTCCAGAGCTCTAGGTTACCCCATCCTGTAGCCTGTACAAAGTCCCTCTTTCTCCTGTAAGGATGGAAAAATTTAGCCTAATTTTCCCTAGACTCTGCCCCCTAGCAGTGAGTAGGCAAAAGGTCATTCTTGACTGTTTACTACAGGGTGGGTTTACTGACAGCACCTGTGAGTGAATGAGAACAGAAAATGAGCCGTGCCACACTACCCAGGAGCCCTAGCGAAAGCAGACTTCCTGGGCAAAGCACGGGCTTTGATAGTTCAAATTGATTGGTCCACACTGGATGCTATTGAGATGATTGATTTGTAATGTGCGGGCTTTGTTGTAACCCTATAAAAGCTGTCTGAACCCTGTACCCAGGGTTCCCAGTCCTCTACCCCACGTGGAGTGTGGCTGCGGACCCCAGTGCACTGGAATATAAAAAACCTCATGCTTTTGCATCAAGACCGCTTCTCGTGAGTGATTTGGGGGGGGGCACCTTTCCTGAGTGGGGGCATGAGGGTCCATGCCCTCCGTGGTCTTACACTCCTTTGAGTTCCTGCTGGGTGAGGTAGCCTAGGCCTTTAATCCCAGCACCGAGGAGGCAGAGACAGGCTCATCTCTTTGATTTTTTAGGTGAGCTAGGACTACAAAGTAAGAACTTGCCTCAAAACAAACAACAACAATGAAAATTTAAAAATCATTCTTCTTTTTATTTAGACCCCAATATCTGTTGGCCTTGACAGCACCTTGCCTGTCTTGTTTGGGCCCACATAATGGCTGTTGGGCCAAATTACTTAAGAATATAGGAAGGTATGCAGGAAATGTTGGAAGGGGGCAGGACAAGTAGCAAGTTGTGTTATCCTGTTGGAGAAAATTAGAAAAAAAGAATAAAAGCAGATGACCACAAAGGACTGCATATTTATTTAGTGAAGCCACGGAAGAATCAAGGAACACAGAGGCAGATCTGGAAACTACAAGGTGTTGGGGAGGGCAGCCATCAGAGGAGAGGGAGCTGGAGATTGTGTGGGTAGGGAAGGATGGTTGTGATAGATGCTTTGACATCAATTTTTGCAGGTGAAGCTAAATGTACACTGTCCGAGATGGAATTGAGAGATACTCAATATGTACATGGAATAGAAATGATCCTACACTATTCTTATTAAATATCCAGGTTATTCTGGGCCTTCGTGAACATGACAATTTTCTCAAAGCAGGATTTAGGAAATCTGAGTCATAAGACTTATTATTGTGCAGATTTCTACAACAAAGCAAGATGCATTTATAAACATTCCATGGAAGCCAGGAAGAGTAAGGAGGAGATTTTCAGTGAATGAGGAATAAAATATGCAAAGTAGGGACACAGTGCCCTGTGATTAACCAAGGTGTGTGAAAGGCCATTAACAGTTTTTATCTGGTGAATCTTAAGTATCATATTTTAGGAATAGAAAAACTACTCAGAAAAATTTCTCTTGGGTCACTTCCATTTTAATTACTTTAGCTTCTCAGATGTGAATTTTTGTTGCTGTTGGATGTCTGAGGGGTTTAATCTCCTCGCTGGAGAGAGAGTACGATAATAACACAGGGCCAATGCCAGTTGTCCTGAGGCCACAACCTACAATCAGATGAACTTAAATCGTCACTGTTCCATGCAACATTCTCTGGTTCATGCACAAATCTCCATTTATCTTATCAGTCTTCTCAAGATTACGGTGATATCCCGAGTTAGTTAGTCCCTAATTCTCCAGTCATTTCTATAAGGAGTCAGTCTTGAATAGTTCTAAAAAATGTCACTTTAAAAAAGTAGCTGGCTCCAAGAAAATCTTATGATATAGTACAATCCTTCTAGAACATCTAATAAAAATATGACTGGTGAATAATTGACTTCCTTTCAGAGATGTTAAGGTTTTTAATGAATTAATTTCACCACTTACATTTTAATGTTTGTTTCTATTTAAATATATGACATTGCATTTATAACTAATGAAAATTCTAACAACTTAATTTTATGTCCTTTTCCTGTGTCATAAGAGAAAAACTATGTTCTAAAAAAAGAAAAGAAACAGTTTAGCTGCCTAGCCATACCCAAGGGCTGGCTAGGAATAAGATAATTATTCTTAATTAGCATCTGCTTTCACCTCTATTATTTTTCCAGCAAAAGAAAATATAGAAATATTTTAAGAGTGACAAAGTTAACTGCTTCATCCTAAATTATGAGTTCTTTGTATCACATAAATATTTTAAAAATACACTAAACGTGTCAAGGAGTTTCTATGTCTGAGTATACAAAAATGTTCTAAAAGTAAAGTTGATAGCAAATGACTTGTAAGAAAAATAAAATATATTGGCAAGGAAGAATATCATGTCAACAGATTTGAGAGGAAACTGAGACAGTGAGCTAAAATTCACCCCAGGAAATACAAGTAGATTAAATGTAGGAAGTAAAGGAAGGATGCTTCCTTGACTTTGAGTCAACCACCTGGCAGGGTATCTCCTTACAAAGGAAGGATGCATCTACGTAAAAGGACCCCTAGCGAGATGTAGTTTTTCCCTACATTAAAGAGAAAAATAACCAGTGGTAGCCCAGAGACATGAAGAACTACCTATCAGAAGTAACTCTGTGGGATGAGTTATACCCAGCCACACTCAGCTCCATGGCAGCCATCTTGCCTTGGCCCCTCCTTGGTCTCCTCAGTGGGTCAGTACAGTTCTTAATTTCGTTCCATGTTATTCTTGATTTTTTTCCTTTTTTTCTGATTTATAAAATATCTTTACTGCAAAAGGAGATCAAGATGTAATCAATGCAAATCTTGGATTGACCCTGTTAATTACAAACCAATAACAGAAATAGACTGTGTGTCAAGGGCCATGATGGAGACTAGGCTGGGAGTGAAGGTTGCATGATAGGACACAAGAGCTTGCCCTGTTGTCTCGCTAGTGTGTTTCTGCAGCCACTGCCTAGCCTTTCTCTTGATTACTGTCTTTTACTGAGAAAAAAACAAAAATCAAAAAACAAAAACAAAACAAAACACCCCACCAAATCTGGCCTTAGTATACTTAATAAAAAATGATTGCAGTCCTAATAGTCAGTGATAAGCTCCATGTACATTGCAATTAAAATATGTGTGTAGTTAGCTTTTCCTTTCTAAAGCTTTGCCTGGTTGGTTGGTTGGTTGGTTGTTTGGTTGGTTGGGTTTTTTTTCCTGTGGGGGATTTTTATCAACAGAGTTCATTTCTATTGCTCTTTTTTCAAATGACCCAGGGAAGATAAAAGCCAAGCAGGATGTAGAGAACAATTTCCCTTTTGCCCTTTAAAAGGAAGTGAACAGTGAACTGGGTTTGGATTTTGAATTCTTCTCTTCACCTTTCTTCAAATCAGGTTTCTCCAGTTAGCTACAGCCCGCCAGCTTCTCATACCAGCACTACCCCGATAGTTGCTGTTTACAGCCCATGTACCCGTTCCATCAGGTGGCACTTGCCATGTTTCCAGTTTTCATAATGTGTCAATAGCTCTGGTTGGAAACCCCCTCCCCAAGTTATTTTCAGTTTTTGCAATTTTTAAAAATTAAAATGTAATCATGTTTTTCTCTCCTCCATCCCCTCCCTCCATTCCCCATCTCCTTCCATATATATAACCCACTGGTACCTCTCATTTTCATGGCCTCCCTTTATTATTGTTATGTTTAGCTGTATACACACATAAACATAAATGCAGCCAATTTGCTGTGTCTGTGTAGTTTTGCCTGTGTGTATATGATTTCAGGGATGACCATTTGATATTGATAAGCCAATTAGGGGGCACCTCCCTTGAGAAAACTAATTCTCCCTCCCCCTGCAATTGTTAGCTGTTCTTCCATTTAGCATGTGTACTGGTATTGTTGCTGTTTAGGTCTTGTTTAGGCAGTCATATTGTTGAGGTATATGGCTGTGCCTTCTCTGCCATCTTAGGAGACAGTCATTCAGCAGAATTCCTGGCCTTTTGTCCCTTACCATCTTTCTGTCTCCTCTTCCAGAACATTCCCTGAGCTTTGGGTACAGGAGTTGTGTGGTAGACGTACCAATTAAGGGTGGGCATCCCACATTTTGACTATCTATGGTTTTCTGTGATAGTCGCTTTCTTTTGTTAAGAGAGGCTTCTCTGATGAGGATTGGGAGCTACATTTACATGCCAGTATAAGTATTTAGAATACACTTACGAGTTATATTGATTTAGTAAAATTGCCGTAGCAAGGTCTCCTCTAAGATTTGTGACCACACTAGCTCTGGATAGTTAGCTAAGTTTTTACTACCAGTCATCATTTCCCTTCTGTTGAGTGGGCCTTAAGTTCAATTAGAGCATTAATTGGTTACTGCCAAGTTATACACATCATTATTGCACCTTTATTGCCGTGTGAGTTGTTGTGATTCATAAGCATCTTCACTGGGTAGGACTACTGATTGCCTTCTTCCCTTGGCAGCTCGTGAAACCTGCTTCTGGTACTGTTAGAGCTGGTCCTCAGGGAGGAAGGAGGCTTTCAGGTTGGGACCATTTTGGAGTCTTTTGAGGCCTGTGTCCAAAGTAAATGGTGTCTTGAGCAATAGGAACTTGTTTTTATTTCTGAGAGACAGCCAGCAACAACAGCAATAGATTATGTTATTTTATAAACATATGTGTGTATAACATAGTTATATGTATTATGTACAGTTTTAAGAAAACACAAAATAATATGATAGCCATTTGCTTTTCCTGACTTCTCTAGTGTTAATACCTCTTCCCTCCCTCTCCTCTGTACCAAACTCTCTCTTCTCTCTCCAATTCGTTTCCCAGTTTTCCCATCTCTCCCTTCATGTCACTTATATCCTGCTATTCAACTCCCATTTAATCATATTTTAATTTATTAAGAAACTGTATTCAAATATATTCTATTTCCCTTTTTCATATTCTCAGATTGCTGTCTATAGTAAAATAGCTCATGTCAACTATAATGGTTGTGCTTGTATGCTAAGTTATGAACATTGGGGTTTGTTTTTATTTATTCTAATAGGTACTACCTCCTCTAAGCTTTTTAAAAATCTACATTTCTTGAATTGCTACTGGGGTAGTACATTACTATTATTATTTCTTGCAATTTGTATTGTTTTTAGCATACATTTCAATTCCCTGCTAGCAGAATAAAGACAGATCTTTGCTAATTATTTATGTTTGTTGAATGCTAAACTTTAGTTATGTTTACCACATTTATTCTGTTCTGTTGCTTATTTAAATAGACTTTGCCATATTTTGTTTTCACTATTATAGTTATACAAATATCCATCTTTTCCCCTGATGACAACTTCAATATTTTCAGTATTCAGAAGGCTTTTTCTCTCTGCAGAAATTCCATATGCTTCCTTCAGCTTATTTTTGTTTTTAATCACTGAAGTCTTTAAACCCAGCTGGAATTTTCCTCAGTCCATTGTTAGTAATACTAGATCACATTGCATGTTTTTCTCAGAAAAAAATATCCTGTAGCTGGGGATGTGCTTCGGTTTGTAGAGCACCTGCATAACAGGCACAAAGCCCTCAGCCTCAGTGAAACATGAGAAGTGGCACACGCCTTGATACCAACACTTGGAAGGTAGAGGCAGAAGGATAGGAAGTTCAAGGTCATCCTCAGCCACATAGCAAGTTCTAGGTGAGTCTGGAATACAGGATACTTTGTCTCCAAGAAACAAAAAGGAAGATATGTTGTTCTTTCTCTATGCCCAACTCTGTGCAAGGCATTGCTACTTTTCAGAAGGGAAGATTATTCGGTAATTTCTGCCCTCAGGGACCTTCTACTGCAAATACTCATATAGGTGGGAATGCTTAGGTATTGTATATATATAGTGTATATAGTTAACAAGCAGGAGGTATGTAGAGATACCAGGTAGGGTTGTCTAACCAATTCTTTAGGCGCTACAGAAGATTCCCTGAGGGAAACAGGTGTCTACTCTGAGAACTAAGAATCAAGATGGAGTTGCCCTGGTAACAAGGAAACAAGCAGGGCGCTGCCCCAGGGTGGGCATAGGGAATGCACCACCTGACCAGAATGCTGTTCTATGGGGGCTAGAGAAGATCAAGAAGAGATGATCCCTGTACTGTAAGTATCTTGAAAAGGAGGAGAAATAACCTCATACTGAGATGTCTAGCAGCCTGTGTCTAGCATAGCTCAGTTGTGCTGTCCTAGTCAACAAAGCACGGGACTCCTGGTGCATGTAGCCAGGATTGGGCAGATGTTAGACCTTGGAGAAGGGAGAAATAGTCCTTGCAGAGTATCATGGCCTGCCTCACTAGTGACCCACACCACTCCTGGGCTATATATTCCTTTCCCTGCCTTTGTAAAGGACAGTGCTTCAACACACCCAGATGATCTTTGCTTGCTTGGAATGTACTGGAACTCTTCTTTTAAAAGACAGGTTTTATCCTAACAGAATGTCATGTGGAACAGACCACATCAACAATCACTGAATTAGCACATTTTGTGCCCAAGAGTGTTTGGAAAGTAACAAGAAAATAGAGACAAGGGAGATTGGACTTTGAAGCTTTGAAGAGAAATGTATGCCATCTGTGGGCACTGTGTGGCTGACTCCAGCTTGCCTTGTTTCTGGTCGTAGTCTAAACCATGGGATTATACATGCTTAGTTCCAGAAGCATTGTAGAATTGAATTCTAGGATTCTTTTCCCATAGTGCAAGTCCCAGTAAAGAGATGGGCATTCAGCAGGTGGTATTCTGCACAGAGCACGTGAATGATGGTCCTGAACTCTGGGACGGTGTAGCACACACACTGGACAACCGTACACAGAAGTCCTGATTCTAGAACCCCCGATTTGGAAGCAAAGAAGTATGGTCTCCATTATTTGTTTGGCTGCCAAGGATGGAGAAATGATGGATCTCTCTTTTCTCATTTATGGGCAGAGTATAAATATGATTTAAAAATAAATAACGACAAAAAAATAAATCTTATAAGCATATCCCTGACAGTAATAGTAACTGTCTTATGGAGAGCATATGGTGATTGGCTGACTGTGGGACAATAAACACATAGAGGGAAGTGAATTGAAATTCAAGGTCATAAATGTAATGAGTATCCATTGGATAGCACTATACAGCACACCCCCACCTCAAGCACTATTTCATGCTTGTCAGAAATAAACAAGGCTGAATTCATAAAACATCTTGCAAAATCAAAGCCTAGTAGAAGTTATTAAGCAAGCTTGAATGTAATAGCATTAAAGCCAGAGGGGAGAAATGTAAAAATTATTCTTAGAAAATTTATCTCCATAGAAGTAAGTAGCTTGGTGTGTGTGTGTGTGTATACATACTTATATGCATACATACATACATATATGCGTGCACAGAGGTTAAAGCAATGAATGCACATAGAAAATTAGAGAAATAAGAACAGTTTGATCCAACTCTCTCATTTTACTGAAGAGGTAAAAAGCCTATGACAAGCTAAATAATTAGCTTACAGTTGGTATCAAACTGGAACTAGAAAATGACAGTCAGACCCCCGGCAGATGCAGATCCCAGAAATTATTTACTAAGTTATTCAATAACGAATGAGTATAAATGAATTTCTTCATGAACTAAGTTTGTCTGCTACTTTAAATAGATCTGAAATGGAAACTGCAAATTCACGTAGTATATAAATTGGGAGATAAATGGATTTTGTAAGCTGATTGTACTTCCTCCAGCAATAAAATAAAAAAAAAATTACAATGAGTTCCTTTAAATAACAAACTTCCCTTTCCCAAGATCATTTCAAATAAAATGAATTTGACTCATAAAACAGCCAGCAGGTACATTTAAAAGGGGGATCTACAATAGGGAACAGAACTTATCCTGCATGTTAACACACAAACTGAAAGTTTTAATTTTCATTTTTGTGTGCCATCAGGCAGCAGAGCAATGACAAGAATTTATTAGCTTTCTTTAGGATCTGCATCAATTTCAAAGATCAGCACTTACAAACCCACAAGTAGAATGCTCCAATTAGAGCTGTAGCTGAGATTCAGAATGAACACACCTTCCTGTGCGGCCCTTGCTGAAGAATGGCTGTGTAGAATGGCGATATGCTTGGCCTTGACCTCTGTGTTGGAGATGCAAATGGCTTCAGAATAAGCTCTCTTGTTTAAAGGTTCATATCACTGTCTTTGACAGTGAGTTCTGTTTGGCTCTCTAGAAAGGGCTTGTGAAAATCAACATTTTGAAACTGATTGGTATTCAGTGAGCTTGATAAGGAAAATTTGCTGGGTTTCCTTTAGTACTCTAGAATTGATTGAGTGAAGGGTTTGTTTGTTTGTTTGTTATCAGATGATAACATGATATCTCAGGTTCTTTGAGGCCAGAATGAGATGACAATGACCTGACAGCTAAGTTCTAGCATGAACACTGTGAGAAAGCGAAGGCACCAGGAAGCGCATGTCAGATGAGGGGTAGGGATGTTAACCCCTTATGCCTTTGGCCTTTGGAAAATCAGGGAGGCATGGTGTGCAGGATGGGTGGTGGTGATGGGATGAGGTGGGGAGGCAGGAAAATGATCAGGCCTGAAAGAAGAAGCAGGAAGCAATACAAAGGGAAATTTCTTTGCCTTTCTGTGTGAACTCCCTCTCTTGCCTCTTGGTGAATGCTGGGCCTTCACCAATCAAGACCAAGACCACATTTCCTTTCTACCCATCTCTCATTCTCTCTCTTTCGCAATCCAATTACCTCTCTCCCTAGCTGTCAGATGTCATGAGGCTTTGTTTTTACTCTCCATGAGATAGTGGTTGGGATTGGTGTCCAGTGGAGGGGCCGGGTGGTCTTCAAGGAAGAGGGTTAAACAAGTGGTCCTCCTGGTCTGTTTTGGGACTCAAATAAGAACAGGACAGACATTTAAAGGGCTAATAGGATTTTAAAAATCAGGTATGGAGACAGACAGACAGGCAGACACAGAGAGGACAGTCATGGAAGATGTCATACTAAGAGGGCTTGGGAGCAGCAGGTACCAGGACAGGGCGGGGAGATGCTCAAAGGGAAAATTCAATTGACTTTAATGAGGTTTCTAGGAGAGGCTTAGATTGGCTACAGTGGTCAACAGTGGCGCCTGCCAATCAGTTCAAATAACTGTTTTAGTGACATATGCTTAAAGGAAATCCCTTTAGTAATTACCTAAGTAAGGTGGTCTCAGTGAATGAAGCTTGTTTTGCTTGGTCCCATGCTGACACACCTGAGTGAGACTTAACACAATTACCTTGAGGCGCTTGTGCAGTGGTCCTCAGGCCTGGCAGATGGAGGATCCTAGAAGCTCCACTTACAAACACACAAATAAGAATCTTTGGGTACTTACTGTTTGTAAGTTCCTGGGTGATGCTAATTTGTTGCCAGGTTTAAGAGTGTCTCCCTGACACCAGGCACCTGCAGCATTGCCTTTACTTGGGGAACTTTTAAAATTTTTCTATTTCTCTTAACAAGTTTTAATGCATCCATTTATTTGTGTGTGTGTGTGTGTGTATGTATACATGTATGTATGTATGTATGTATGCAGTGATGTATACATGTAGTATGTCGGAAGAAAAGGAGATGATGTTAGATGTCCTGTCCTATCACACTCCACCTTGTTCCCTTTGAGACAGGGTCTATCACTGAACCTGAAGCTAGGATGGCAGCCAGAGTTCCCTGTGATCTTCTTGCCACCTCCTCTACAGTGCTAGAGTTACAGGCACACGCATTGCCAGGCTTTGCTTATTATGTGGGGTTGGTGATTTGAACTCAGGTCCTTCTGTTTGCACATGGATAGCTCTTACCCACCCAGCTATCTCCCCAGTCTTACTAAGGGACTTTGTTAGCATGGAGAATCTCAGCCTCCCGCTCAGGTCAACACAATCAGAACCAGAATTTTAACAAAATGATGGACATGGGTGATTGCTGTGGGAAGTGCTGGTAACTTCAGGACTCATCACAGCAAAGGTTTGACTCTGTGTAGCTATAGTCTGAGAGCCTCTGCATCAGGCAAACTTAATGCTGTATCATCTCCCTCCACTTCTTATTTTGTATTGCTGCATAAGTGACCAGCTCAAGAGAGAGATAGAGAGGGATGCAGGAGATGTGTGAATGGCACCCATGCTAGGTTAGCCCATGCCTACAGTGGGGAGGTTCATCTTCTCAGGCTTTATCTTCCAGGCACAGCTACAACCCGCCAGCACATGCCGCATTCAAAAATTCATCTTCATTTCCACAAAGCACAGAAGCTTAACTCTGGGATTCAAGGTGAGCTGTTTGATCTTCAGGGTCCTATCTCCTACCCACAGTTGGAATTACTTTGTTTCTTATAAACAGATTTTTTTCTCAAGTAAAAACAGAAATGTATGAGGCAAAACTTATTGAAAGTAAAATGGTACTTTAAAAGAATCTGAGGCATTAAATCACCATCTTTTGGGGTGATCTGTGTTAAATTAAATGTCAACCAAGTCATAGAAATTACCTTTAAAGATGGATGAGACTGCCTTCCTAACTACCAGTGGCCATCCCCTCTGTTATGAAAGCAATGAATTACCTCTTGATGGGAGTTGCACACTATCAGCTCTTTTCAAGTTACCCACTTACTCCACAGTGATGAATAGGGATCGGAGGAGTTTAAGGGCCTCACAGAGAGGAAAAGCTCTAACATCAGACTGGAGAGCTTGTGGCACACCACATACTGGATTTCCCCCTCACATTTCTCCTGTGACTTCCAGGAAACCAGCCTCTTGATGTGTGGTGCCTTCCCTTGCTAACTCAAATGAAAGACAAAGCGAGGATGCTAGTGCCTACCCTAGGTGAGTCTCCCCAGGCAATCTGACCTCCTCCCCTTCCCACTCTGACTTCCAGTTGTCCCCACCCGAATGCCACACGTTCCCAGCACCTCTTCCTTGGCTGCCTAGCTGTTGGAGTATGTAGTTGGGATCCAATGAGATGAAGAGGTTTTAAGAAAGTGGGGAGAGGGGAGTGTTATCTTCCAACGTGAATAAGATCCTCACACAACTCTAGAGCAGGGGTGACATGAGAGAGCAGGAGGGGAGAGGCCCTATGAAGAGGGGAGGAGTGGTATGAGGCAGGTGATATGAAAGTTGACAAGTGGAGTCTGGGGGTGGAGAGATTTAAGAGGATATAGGGTAGGGAGGTAGGAGAGAGGGGAGAGGGAAAGGGCTAACCCAGTATATGAAAAGCTTATGGGAACTACGACTTAGTAACTAATTAAAATATAATTAGTGCTCATAGAGAGATGGGTCAGCAATTAAGAGCACTTACTGCTCTTCCGAAGACCCAGGTTCAATTCCCATCATCCACATGGATGCTTACACCCATCTGTAACTCTAGTTCCAGGAGATCTAACTCCCCCTTCTGACCTCTTTAGGCACCAGAGATGTATACAGTCCACACATATAAATGCAAGCAGAAACACTCATGTACAGAAAATGAATTAAATAAACCTTTAAAAACCTAATAAACAAACAAGTTTAAATGAAAGTACCCTGTGTGGGTAGATGATGCTGTTCCTAGGAGCAAAAGGCTATTAAACAGAAGTCTCAGTGTCATGTTTGGGATATCTCCCTATATGTTGTTGGTCAAGGAGGTCCCAGAGGTCTCCAAAGCAGTCTAGGCTACTGTCATTGTTCTTGGTTTCCCACCAGAACTTGATAGTAAGACCCTATCGATACAGGCAGCACATATGTAGACTATAAGAGAAATGAATCTGGAACTAACCTAAAAATCCCTCTCTCTGCTGGCTTGCTTTCACAGTGTAAAGCGTACCATGCAGGGGACTGGGAAAATGTCATCCACAGTATAACCTGTGGACCCTACACACTGTGACACTAACCTGTCAGGCAAGATGTGATCACCAGTGAAACAGTGGTGTGACTGTTATGGGTGATTCAGTGGTTTCTCATTGTATCTCAGACATGCTCCATGGGAGTAAATTCATGTCTGGTACTGCAACGTGGTCAAAGGCCTATGGCTGTGGAAATCAAAGGACCTAGTGAAAAACCCCACTACTGTTATTATTGCTAAATATGCATGTTATTAAACTTCTAAATATGGGTGTTTATACCCACAGATAAGTGCTGCTCCCAAGAGCAGAGAAGCTTCTTTTGCAGTGGGAAACACTTAATGCAGAGATTCATAACTGGACACTGTGCTGGGAACTAGTGCCTGTTGGTTGCTCAGCCCCAAATGAGACATCCATTATTCCACACTCCTTGTGTGGCTCCTCTCTGTTCATATGACACTGATTTTTTTATTTTAATTCTTTGCCCCCCCCCATTATAAGTGTCTTTATCTGCTCATGATCTCAATGTTGACGGGCTGGAGAAAACGCAATGTATGCTTGGACACCAGGAATCTTCTCTTCTGTAGCTGAGGGGAGGAATGGGAGGGATCATTTTTTAGGTGTGTGCAACTTTTATTCTTGTCTCATCATGTTAAGAAGACGATGTACCGATCAGTCTCAGAGAAACCGTAGGGACAAAAAGCTGCCGAGCAGCAGTGTGAGCTAGGGTGAATACAGAGGTGCCAAACCATCTTTGCTCACTGGTTGCCATAAAGCCAGTGGATGCTTCAGAGGCCCGCTGTGTTGTCGTGAGGACACCCGAGCACCAGCAAGTATGAACGTGGTATTTCATGTGACCCATGGTCATGGCTTTGGCCAGTGCCCAGGAAGGGGAGAGAGGCAGGGAGCTCAGAGTGGCCCGACACTGGGCTGGGGAATGTTGCCTAACTTCAGATGAAATGAAAAGGATTCCCAAGCCACTTGGCTTGGATGTGGATTGTTCTTCAAACATTGTCTGTCATTCCAGTTTCAGTATATGTCCTTTCAGGTGTCTGCTGGAAAGAAGAAAGGCTTCGGTGGGCACAGGGCAGGAAATAAAAGAGGGGGGCGGGGAGTGAAAGCTGCTGATTGGTTATATACGTATGCTTGTGCGAACTGTTAAAGAACAGAAAACACAACAAGGAAAAGGTAAGGGAAACACAAAGCAACATAAAAGGGGGGGGGCTAGTGGCCAATGAGCACGCGGCAAAGCGTTCAATTACAAGATTAAAACGCGACAAGTTCAAACACAAATTAATAGAATAAGCTTATTCTGTCTGCTTTAAAGCAGAAAGTGTTTATGTTTCAGCCAATTGGTCCTTAGTCCTCCAAGAGATGGTGCCTGGTGGGATGTAACTAAGTCACGGGGGCTTTTCCTTGAGAGGGATTAATGCTGAGTGAGAGAAGGGGTTGTCATAAAGAGTCAGTCCAACTCTGACTTGCTCTAGGTCTCTTTTAGCTACTTTTGGTTCTTCTGCCCTCACTGCCACTGTTGGCCTGCTACTGACCTTCACCCAAGGTGGAATTGATGGGACTACCTGTTTTGTTTTTTTCTTTTCTTCTTTAGTTCTTTTTTACAGTTTCCCCTCCCTCTCCTCTCTCCTCATCTACTCCTCCTCCTTTCTCTTCAGAAAAGTGACTACCTGGTTTTTAAAGGACTGACTCTCAAGTGTTTTGTTGTAGTCACATAAAATGGCGAATACACAGCTGGCAGAGGGCACTGGATGACCTCAGTAATTTGGGAGTGAAGAACTGTGCGTACATGGCTTTTCTCTCCCTGGTTTATGCTCTACGGAGTTTCTTTCCTCTCCAACATACTGGAGGCCACATTCCCAGCACAGTGCCCCTCCCTTCACATGGGGCTTAGATTACCGTCTTCCAGCCTTAGATGGAGTAAGAGAGTAGAGAGTGAGTATAGTTAAAACCCCGAATCCGTAACCCTGTTTGAGAAGCGTTCTCTTCTCTGCATCACTAACTGCTGCCTGTGATACTGCAGGTGCTCTGCTGGTCTGTACCATCATAAGATGGGAAAACTGAGCCACAGATGTCCCACAGCTCCCAAAGGTCATCGCTCAGATACGAGTGGAACAGGAGCAAGATGCCTGGTCTCCACATCCCTGGTCACAGTCCTTGCTGTCACCCTGACCTCAACTAAGCCACTCATAAACCGTAGTCCATTGCATATTTTCTCTGCTCTATAATACACAAGATTCCAGCCAAGAGTAAAAGGACCTTATCTTTGATAGCCTAGTAACTTTCCATTCCCAGACCCAGTGGACCTTCCTAAGATGTGAGCTTTTGGAGACCACCCTTTAATTAAGAAAGCTTCCCTAGAATGAACAACATCCTCTGAGCGTTTCTCATGACGTTAGTCACTGGACACATGAGAAATGTACCTGCGTATCTAGTGCTTTTGCCCACAACAGGCTCGGCTCCGACCATCCATGTATGTTAGCTGCACATGTAAACTGGTCCATGTTGCACCTGTCTGAAACAACTGTGGAGGGCACCTGGAAGGCAATGAGTCCCTGATACATATGCAAGAAAGAGTTCAGTGAGTAGTAGGTGCTTGGAAATGATAATTTTCTGCCTTATATGCCTGAGCCTCCTCTACTACAGTGTGTCAAGGGAACTTTGGGTTGTGTGGTGTGCTTTTTAGTTTGTGTATAGACATGAAATCTTTTGAGTCTCTCAATAATTGTTGTGTTATATATACAAAATAAATGCTTTATTTTATAAGTGGCTTTGGTCATGATGTCTCTTCAAAACAATAGAAAAGTAACCCAGGCAATGATTATTATTTTAAGGGTTTTTAATGAGGTTTTGCATGTTTTTGAAGGAAAAACTGAATTTTATAGGAAGAGTAAAAATTTTGTAGTTTGTACTACAATGAAAAAATGACTCTTCAAAAATGAGTGGTAGAGTGCTTGCCTAGCAATCACAAGGCCATGGGTTCGGTCCTTAGCATCCCATCAAAAGTGAATCTGAATGATGGCACCAATCACTCATTCATTCTTCACTAACACATGCTTATTATGGCTTCAGAGGTTCACATGGGGTATGCAAGCATGGAAAAGCTTTTAAGTATAATTAGAAAAAGTTACAAACTTTTCTTAGAAGACAGATTGCTTCTCTTACAGGAAGAAATAAAAAGTGGCATTTTCCAACAGATTATTTGGAGGCCTGAAAGGCAACCCAAAGAAGTGAAGGAAACTTTGGTTTTGAGACTTAGCTGATAAGGGCATGCAAACATACTCCCTACAACTTGCCTTTGGCAATCACCTGCCCTTGTGAGAGATGATTTCCTCATCTGGAAAATAGAGGAGATGATGTCTTTGGTCATAGGCACTTGGACATCCCTAGAGCTCCATAATCTGCTCTTGTAGGCAAAGTGGGTGGAGGTCTGGGCTTACCTGGAAGTGTCTATGCTTGACTCCATTTGCTTCTGTTTCAGGGACTGTCATAAGCATTGGGTCTTGTTTTTGCATAGACCTGATGTTGTCAAGTTTCCTTCCTTTTCTAGGATAAGAGCCAGAGCCCAGAAACTTAGGGGAGTTCTCTGGGTATTCTAATTAGTCAGATAACTGTGGCCCTGCCTCAGAAGAGCTATCAGTCAAAAAGAAACTTGGAGAATGTACAAATGCCTGGAACATACAGTGCCCAAGGCTGGAATGGTAACCAAGGGTGACCTCAGCCACTCAAGCCCATACAACTTAGCAATGTGGCCAGCTTGTCCTCCCCCTCTGCTACTCATGAGCATTTGAATTCAGCAAGTTATGTAAGTAGTGTGTGCCTCAGTTTCCTCATCTGTGATAGGAACGGAAACTGGTTCATAGAGTAGTCCTGAGGATTATGGACTGACAGATAAAAATATGTTAACTGTGTCCAGGATATGGTAAATGTTGGCTTTGTTTATTATCCATGTCAGCTTGTTCTACAAGTGAATTCTCACACTATCAAACTCATATTCACTGCTTAGAGCAATGGGACACACTTTCCCCTTTACTTTTTATGTGGAGGTTGTTTTATAAAATGTTATCTGAATCCTGATATAGAACACATCTATTGAGCCACAGCACTGAATGAATATCTATATACACAGGCAAGACTTCTCCAGGCTGCTCATCTCCATGGACAGATGGTTCCTGTACCTTTGCTGCTCAACAAGGGGACCCATGTTCGCGTCCTGATGCCTAGGGACTCGACAAACCCCATCCCAGTCCTTCTGGACTCCCTGGCATGATGTCTTCAGGTTTGTGCTCCCTTCCCTGGATTATTTCAGAATCTGTTGTTGTTCATACCTCCTAGATTCCTATGAAGAAGAAAAGGGCTAATTAAACTGGAAACCTTCTGAAGCACAATTCCCAGCTCTGTGGGTGGCATCTTTACTTCTCTCTCTACATTCTGCCTCTGTTTTGCAGGTCTATGAGTGGTTGGTTCTTTTCTTCTCAATTTCTCAGCCTTCCTGGGGGTTCTTTTTTCTTAAGGTCTCCAACCATCTGTCTTCCCAAATTGTTGTCAGATGCAGCCCAGAGGGAGCATGGCTGGGTTGGTATTTGTGTCATGTGACTTCAGGAACTACAAATGGGTACTCCTAGGGAGCTAACAATTGCATGCATGCTTGAAAGGATGGATGAGGAAATAAGACAGCCAGTTGTTAAATGTTGGCACCTTGAAATCAGCCAAGGTGGGAGGATTTACATCCTAGCACTTGGCAATTGCCGAGCTCCCCTCCTTCCTTTCTGGCATTTCTGATGTGCCACAAATAAGGCACTGGAGGCAAACTAGAAGCACAGTTTCTGAGATGTCTTGAAAGGTTGGCTCAGCGCCATACAATCTAAAGCTTTCCATCCCCCAACAACAGTGAAACTGCCTTTAGCCGGGGAGGTCTCAGTACAAGCAGACACACACTTACCTTTGTTGTCCTACTAAACCAGCTTCCCAGGCAAACTCAGCCAGATAAATGAGAACAACAAAGGAGGGAAGTCTCCTGGGACCCATCAAGGAAAAATTACTCATTAAGGATCCCAGTGTGGGGTAGCTGAATGCCATCATTATTAAGCAAGTCTACGCACAGACAATTTTGGGCCCAACACGCTGTTGGTGACGGTATCCTCCAGGAAGTAGCAGGCAGCCTGAAGGATTCCTGTTCTCAAGCCTGAGATCCATGGTTCTGGTCTCAGTTTCACCCTCCAAGCATTGTCATGTAGCTTTCATCTGCTTCTGTATAGGGTCTCCTGAAGAAGAGGATCTGGGGTGTAAGGGGTAAGGTTTTTCTGCCTGCCGCCAGTCTTGTCCCGCCACCACCGTGCCAGCCCCAATTAACACACAGAGACTCTGTATTTGATATTATGCTGTTGGCCAGGTACTAGTTTCTTATTGGCTAGCTCTCTCTTAAGTATTAACCCATTTCTATGTATTTCCACGTAGTCTTACCGAGAGCGGAAGAACGGCGGTTCTGTTCTCTCCAGACTCTCCATCCTAACTCCTCCTTCCTACTTCCTCTTTCCTTCTTGTCTCCTAGTCCCCCCTATCTTCCTTTCCTATTGGCCAACAGTGCTTTATTCATTATGAGAAACATATTTACATAATGGCATCTCCTATCATGGGGGTTGATTTTCAGGATGGTTTTCTTCTCAGTGAACCTTATACCACCAGACAGGCAGACAGCGCGAGTGGATCCCAGATCCAGTGCTAGAGTGCTGGTGAACAGGGGTGATGTTAGTCCTCATAGGAAGACAGCTTACTGCTGTGGCTCCTCTGCTTCTTGACCAGATACCAAAGTAGGACAGATGCTGAGCATGTCTCCATTGCAGGCTCATGGATTCTGTCCTGGTAAGAGTGGCACTAGAATCACCTAAGGGCAGGTTTGCCCCTCCTGGTGTTTAGTATCCAGCCAGATGTCAGGTTAGAAGCCTAATGAGGATGGACCAAACTCATCAACTTTGACCCCCAACTCTTATACCTCTGGTAACAGGCGAATTTTAAGGAAGAGAAACCATCAAAGTTGCTCCTCAAGATTTAAAATAACATAAAAGGAAAGAGAAGAAGATGGCAGTGGCAGAGCTTTTTTTGAAGGCCATAAAGAGAAGACACTTAGTAAAGCATAGCTGTTTTACAGACTTTAAGTTTTAAAATTTAGTGCTGTATGACATTTGGCTAATTGAATGGGCACTGAAGCATACCTCTAGCCCTCAGTGAGGCATGCTATTTGATTCTAGACTGTCAGGAGATGGGGATGGTGAAGGTCCTTCTGTGTATATGTTTCTCTTACTGGTTAACAAATAAAACACCAATTGGCTCATTGGCCAGACAGGAAGTGACGTAGCTGTGCAGAATCAGAATATAAGCAGGGACAAACAGGAAATCACTCTCTTCTCTGCGGAGACACTGAGCAGTCATCATATAGCAGGCAAAGGAGTTGCAGGTCCAGCATTCCCCAGTAAGATAAGACCACGTAGAAATTCATGGATTAATAGAATTGGGTTAAATGTTAAGACAGAGCCAATGGCCAACAGCTTGATAACTAACTTAGTGTCTGTGTGTTTCTTTGGGGCTGAGAAGGGCAGGAGGCCTGCCGGGCCAAAACCCCTCACGTTACAGGCTGGAGAGATGAGTCAAAGGTTAAGAGAACTGGATGCCATTCCAGAGGACCTGGGTTTGATTTCCAGTACTACATAGTGGTTCACAATTATGTGTAATTCCAGATCCAAGGGATCCAATAACACCTTCTGACCTTCATGGGTCTGGCACATGTGTGGAGCATGCACATTCATGCATGCAAAATGCTCATATACATTTTAAAAATTAAAAATGTAACTTTCTAAAGATTATTTATAAAGGATTGTAAGGCTGTAAGGGTTCATCCAAATGGACTTGTCAATCACCAAGGAAGAAAATATCTCTCAAAAATCTATAACCATGAACTATATGAAGATATGTTGGGAAGATGGGAGGGGTAACTATCAATGAGATTCATACTTATTTAGCTGTGATGCTGTTGCTTACAGACCCTCACTGCTAGGTGTGTTCACAGTTTGAGTTTGTATAACTTTCCCCCTGTTCTTCCCTCCCTTTCAGGCACTGACCAGAATTCTAAGCCTGTTTACCCGGACACTGGGCATTCCCCCTCTCCACTTCTTGATGCAGCTGCTTGAAGACTTCCAGTGTGGAACCTGTCTGCTTGATCTTTCTTTCTTTTTTCTTTTCTTCCTTCTTCCATCCTGTATTTCTTTCTCTGTTTTAAAGATTTTTTTTTATTTGATGTGTATGAGTGTTCTCCTTTCTGTGTATGCTCATCAGGTATGTGCAGTACTATAGGAAGCCAGAAGAGGGCATCAAATCCCCTGGAACAGGAATCACTGACTGTTGTAAGATGACATGGGGGGCAGGGCGGAGGCTCAGAACTGAACCCTCTGCAAAAGCAGCAAATGTTCTTAGCTGTCACTTAGCTCTTTGTTCATAAATAGATGTTCACTATTTCTCCTTTTATTTTTTGGTTATACTAGGTAGCCCTGACTGGCCTGTAGTTTGCTATGTAGAACAGACTAGCATTGAGTGTTCCTCCTGAGCACTGGGGAAGGCATCCACCACCTTCCCCCAAGTGTCACTCTCTTGATCTCTAATTCACTCCCCTTCTCCCTTCTCCATCTCTGTCTTCCTTGCAGTTGCAATGATCTCCACCTTGCCTGCCCTGCTGTGTTTGGCTTTCAAACTCTAATACAATTGTTCTTGAGTTTCCTTCTGAGTCTGTTTTTTATTTTATCTAGAAGACTAAGAGCCTGAAAGAGACCCTGTTTTCCTCTGCAGCACAGATACCTAACAGACTGGTAAACTCAGTCACCCGAATCCGGAGGTGGCTCCCAGGCATGAGAGGTTTGGAAATCTCTCCAGGAATTCTATAACAGCCAAAATTGAGAATCACTGCCCTGTCTATGGCCAGACCACCCTGAACTTGATCTTATTTTATCTCAGAAGCTCATCAGGGGCAGGACCTAGCTAGAACTTGGATGGGAAAATCACTGCCCTGAAGAAAGAGGCTGCACACCTAACCCAGGACTAGCTGCTGATTCTCATACTGGCTTGCGTAGAACAGCCCCAGGGGAACATGAAGGGACATGAGGAGACATGAGGAGTTTTGGTTATCACAGCACCTGAGGCTAATCTTGGTATTTAAAGCCTGAAGCCAAGAGCATTAAAACATCTGTATTTTGTAGAACATTTTTTACAATGATAAATGTCAAGTCTCAGAGGAGTGGGCATGCCTGGGAGGTGAAATGCATTGATGCACGCATACCAGACCTCTGTGGAGGACAGAGGAGGCACAGTCAGCTTCCAGTTCAGCTTTTGGCAGTGTAGTGATAAGATGGAGGGCTTTTCCTGGATGGTCACTAACCTGCTTTCAGGAGTTCTCCACGGTGACTTCCTGTGAGAAGGGTAACACCGATTTGTGCTTCAGATACAAACTATAACACCCTATGTTGTTTTCTCTCCTTTTCTTTGTGCAGAATCTTCTCAACATGAATGCAAGCCGTGGCTGTGGGGCCAGACGTGAGAGGTGGTGGAAGAGAGTTTGTTTTGATGGCTTTCACTATCTTCTTATTTTCTTAGCTTGACACAGAGCCACAGATCCTCTTGGTGCCCAAATCAAGACATCTTTCTTTATTGTAAAACCTCACATTCCACCTCCAAGAGGAAATTTCATTATCACTCATTGACTTCCCCACAACCAGCCTGTGGAGGGAGTATGGTGGCAAGCTGTCACTCAGCACATTTCTAGGTTCTGACCATGACTGGTGGTCCCATTTCTTGACATCAGAGCTCTCTCCAAAGAATCTGATCTAGCATCCATCACCAACCATAGGCTCTGAAGATGTCTGTGAGTTGCTTTGCCTGAAGTCACAGACTGAATTCAAAGGGCATCAGGTGTGGGGGTGGGTGGGGAGGACTCAATCCTGACCACTGTCCACTTACCTGGGGAAGCTCTCGAAATAGAGTAGTGTCAGGTTCTTTGCTAAATCATTCGCATCAGGATTTTTGCCAGGGTTCAAGCATCCTTAAGCTTTGTAGGTTTGGTAGCCATGCCTTAGGGCAACTTAAGTAACTTCCCACAGAACTTCCTTCCTTTGAGTATGTGGACACTTCAAGCTGCCTCTAACCACCAGAACCAATGAAGGTTTTCATTCATCTGGAGTTACATTACATGGCCAAGGTCAAGTGATGTTGCAGACATAACTAAAGTCTATAAAGCTAGTTGACTTTTGGGAAAAGGGTAGCCATTACCCTGAGTGGAGCTGATGTCATCAGGTAAGCCCTTTGTGGGGGCTGTCAGAGAAGTCAGGGGCTCTCTGAAGCTCTGGCTTTAAGAAACAAACTGCCCAAGGTCAGCAGTGACTGCCTCAGAGGACCTTGAGGTGACATCTCTAAGACTTTGGTCATTTGTGTTACAGTGTAGAAAAGGAATACACTAGGGATTCAAAAGTCCAGCTAACCTGAATGTCCCTGGACTATAAGAGCCTGTCCAATTTGGGGATGGGCTGGAAAATGATGTTTTCAACTGGTAAGCATTATTTATTATACAGAATTCTGAAATGAGACGAAAAAGATGACTGACTGTATACCCTTCTGATGTCATCATTAATTGGCCCAATTCAAGGTTCAGTTGTCTGGGGCTGTGAACCACTGTTTGGCTTTATTGAGTATATCCTAGATACTATGTCAACATGTAGATTTTTCCTCCAATAAAAATGCATCCATTTCATAGAAAAAAATAATCCCAAATGGCATAGATCATCACACTGCTGTACGTTTGTCAGTTTTGGTAACTGGCTTAGAAATAGCATCCAGAGATTCTGTCAGTAAATTATGCATAAACACCCAGTTACCTGCATGGTCTTAGAACTAGCCTTACTAAAATGAATGATTCCTTTATTAACTAATTGAAAAATCTGTGCCATGACTTTGTTGACTCCCAATGGGAAACCTTACCCTCTCTGAGGATTGGGAGGGAGGTGAGGTGGGAGGATGGGGGGAGTGGGAACTGGGATTGGTATCTAAAATGAGGAAAGATTGTTTAAAAAATAAATAAAATTAAGGAAAAAAATCTCTGTCACAAGATCATTTTATGTTTGTATCATGTTTTCAACTCTCTGACAATTAGACCTCAACAAGTTTGCAAGCTGATGCTCTTTTCTTTATCTTTAGTTTATTTTTAGTTTTGGGGGTTCTTTTTTGCTTTGTATGTTTTTGACATTATAATTTAATTGCAACATTTCTCCCTGCACTTTCCTACCTCTAAACTCTCCCATATGCCCCTCCCTGTGCTTCTTCAAACTCATGGCCTCTTCGTTCACTAATTGTTATTGCACACACACACACACACACACACACACACACAGAGAGAGAGAGAGAGAGAGAGAGAGAGAGAGAGAGAGAGAGAGAGAGAGACAGAGAGAGACAGAGAGAGACACAGAGAGCATTATACAACTGAACAGGTTATATTTAGGAACGTATGTGTGTGCCATCTATAATTTCACTTTACTTAGATCCAAATTCACTTTGCTGTCAGAACCAACTTTCAAAATAGCTGTTGCAAGGAAATTTACCTTTCATTTGCTTGAAGATGAGTCCTCTGGGGTATTAAGGGACAAAGGGACATGGTTTGAAGGGCCTGGACCCATCATGCTGTTCATGTTGATTTTTTTGGGTTTTTTTTTGGGGTTTTTTTTTTTTTTTTTTTTTTTTTGGTCTGTTTGTTTTTTACAAATTGAAGAAACCTGCCACTGTATCAGCAACCAGAAACTAGGCTGAAGCCTAGGGCTGTGCTGTGACAAGGACCCTTTCTAAGAGGCAGAGGGAGTCTGAACCCCATACACCCCACTGTCAGCTTTGGCATTACCTTTGTGCCTGAAAGAAAGGGCTTCTGATTCACACACAAGAGCAAACATAATAATCGCTGTAATTTCATCTCATGTAGAAGTCAAGTGGGAAAATTCTTTAAAGTTACAAGCCAGAAATGCTGCTGGCTAAAGGGTGCCAGTTTGAACACTTGGCATGTGACAGGAAGACTATAAGTCATGGTTATGGACTTCATTTTCCCCTGAAACAGTATTTCCTGGTCGATGTTTTCTGTGAATGCCTGCCATACTTGGGTGGCTTTTCCCTCTTTGTCTCAATAGTATAATTTTCTAGCTTGGACAACTGATTTCTAAGCCAGCCTGCCTAAGAGGTATAAGGAAAGGTAACATTCAGCAGCTTTTCTGAAGGTGTGGTTTTAAAAACCATGGTTCTCTGAACTGATTCTCTCTTTAGGACAAGCTTCTGGAAAGAACCACACAGTAAACAGACTCTTCAGCAAAGCATTGTCTGATGAGAACGTCGTCAGCGATCGTGGAGAGGCTGCAATGCCACAGGTCCAGAGTCAATGGACAACTTACTTTGGGCTGTCTTTAATCCCCTTCATGGCCACTTCTTGCCCACCTCTGTGTCTAATCTAACACCCTCTGGACTAACTGCTAACATCACCTTTTGGGATGTACCAACAGACCCCTAGCTCCCAGCAGCCTAAGGACTAAGACTGCCATTAGACAACACCGGAAGTCCACGTGGAGCCCCTCCCACCACACCTGTCGCTTTGGCTCCACCACCTGATGGCTCCACTGATGTAACTGAAAAGTGCCTTGATTCATGGCTTGCTTTGTTCTCTTTATATAAAAACCTCACAACACTGTTGCTGCACTGGAACATGTTATGAGGCCATGGTTACTTGGCTTTGGCTCCAGTGTAAACTGCCTTTTATCCCCTTAAAGATGAGAGTTGTGCTTTTATGCCAGGATCTCTCCCACTAAAAAGCTCTCACGTCACTCGGCCTCTTGCAGTACACACAAGTCAGAGATGTCATTGCTCTGCATCTTAACCCTCAGCACTAAACTCAATCAGGCTTGCTGGTTATGATTCCAAACAGTAGGATGAAATCTTGTTAGAGAGCAATGTAATGGGTTCATAGATACTTTTGACCATGCAATGACTTCCACTGTCAAGACAAAAGAGTTCCAGTATAGCAAAAACATGCTCAGCCACCTAATATAACCCTTCATCGAACCCCAGCATCCATTCACCTATTGACTTTCCCTTCCTTCCTTCCTTCCTTCCTTCCTTCCTTCCTTCCCTCCCTCCCTCCTTTCTTTTTCTATATATTTATTTCCACAAAAAAATGAAAACTTAAGCCCACATCAAAACCTATACATGAACATTTACAACAACTTTATGCATAATCTCCAGAAACAGGAAATGTATAGAACTGGAGATAGCAAGAATATGTTTATCTAAAGAAACTTAGGGTAGGAGGGGAGATAACTCAGTGGCTAAGTGCAGTGGTAATTTGTTGCTCTTTCAGGGGACCCAGATTTAATTTGCAGCATCCCTTTGATAGCTTACAACAATCTGTAACTCCAGTTATCTGATGCCCTCTTCTGGCCTCTTTGGGCATTAGGCACTCACATGGTACCCAGACACACCTGCAGGCAAAACATCTGTACACATAAAATAAAAATGAATGAATCTAAAACTGAAAAGAAACTTAGGGTGGCTGTAAGTTTGTTTTGCTACCAGCAGCAAATGAGAATTCCCATGGCCTGCACCTTTGTGTGGCGTGTAACATCCTATGTACCACACCTCCCCATGGCTAATATCATCATGGAAGAAGTTCTCTTTTATTCCTAGTTTTCCCCAGCAAAAACAATTTCTCCCCCCACTCCCCCACAAAAAAGAAGAACAATTTTGGTCAGGGATGTTGAAATTTTATTAAGTAATTCAAATAATTTTTCTACATCTATTGATTTGTTATTTCTTCTTTAGTCTATTAATACTATGAATAATGTTTCATTTTACTTGGAGAACCAGACTTGAACTCCTAGGTGATGCTATTTATTTCATAATGTTGTAATCTTTCCTGGAAGGAACAAAAATATTCTAATGATTGTGCCCCTACCATTGGCCATTAGAATAGTAAGTTAGTGGGTCTCGGGGAACTGGAGTTTCCTCAGGAATCTCATGTGGGAGGAAGAGAAAGCTGAAGTCCAGTGCCAGCAAGAGGCAGCACTTGTCCCCCAGAAGAGAGCTCACACAGTTCTGACAATTTTCCACCTTGCTGGGCAGACTGAGGCTGAGACAATGGTGGGTCAATGATGGGCAGAGAGACTTCTTGACCGTCTGCTTGGTTAGGCACAGTTGTACCTGTTATTTAAACCTTCCCCTTATGTGAGGGTCTGCAAGACAGGGGTCACTAGACCTCATTTCTCTTGAATGTATAGTGAGGGTTCTCTAGAGGAACAGAACTGATAAAATGAATCTCCTTCCTCTCCACTCTCTGTCATATATATGTATGTGTGTGTATATGCATATGTACACAAACACACACACACACACACACACACACACACACACACACACATTAGAGTGGTTTTATTAAAATGATTTATAGGCTCTGGTCCACCTAGTCCAACAATGACTGTCTACCAGTGGAAAGTCCAAGAAACCAGTAGTATTATGGTCCATGAAGTTGGACCATACTCCAGACTCCTGAAGAAGTAGGTTCTAAATGCCCATGAAGGGATGAACTAGCCAGAAAGAGCAAGCAAAGAGCAAAATCTTCCATCTTCCATGTCCTTCATTTTGGCTGCCACCAGAAGGTGTGGCCTAGACTAAAGGTGAAAAAATCCACCTCAAAAGATCCAGATTAAAGGTGGACCTTCCCAGTCCAAATGACGAGTTAAGAAAAATTCTTCAAAGGTGTCTCCAGCCTCTTGGGGTTTGGTTAATTCTAGGTGTAGTCAAGAATAGCCAAGAATTGCCATCATATTGAGTATATTTCTTTTCCCCCACTCCATTATTGCTTACCTCTGTAACTGATGTACTGAGGATGGGTAGCTGAGCATAGCTTGTTAGAGCTGTAGGGGTCCAGGCTTCTACCCTCAAACTCTGGAAATATTTTATTCATGTCTGAAGCTGTAACACAGCAGATTGGTTGCAGCATTTGTGGCAGTCAATGATGAGCTGAATTTGGGTAGAATAACATTTGGAAAGTTTTTTGTTTCTAAGTTTGAAACAAGTGAATGGTTATTCTGTATTCACTTCATTTATGTGTTTCTCATTTGTCTTCTTCAGTGCTAAAGAATAAGATTATTGTTGTACATGAATTATACCCAATGCTGTGCTCAGTCACATATTGTATTATGTCATACATACAATGACCCGGTTGTCATGTGGGTCATGGCAACAAACGTTTGAGACTACTCCTCCAACCAAAAAAGACTGTGAGGGTAAGATCCAAAGTGGATCCTTTTCCTGAATTAACATATGAACATAACTATAAATAAATGCAATGGGGATGGCAAGGTAAGTTCTTTGCTGAATGAGAGACGGGCATGTTATTATTCCTAAGGTAGACAGAAATAATCCTTATTTCTGTAGATGAATGGGGCAATTCAATATTTTCCAGCTGTCAGTAGGTGCCCAGGAGCTGTTCACTGTATACAGGAAATCCCAAAGACCCGGAACACAAGGTTCCTCTTCTGCATATATGGGATGACTGAAGACAGGGAAGAGTTTAGCTGCAGGGCAATCTCTTCCTGCTAGAGATGTGTGATACAGAGAGACACTCTTGGCATGTGCTCTAGGGATGGAAAGACAGCTCAGTCAGTAAAATGCTTGTCTTAATAGCATGGTGATACAAGCTTGTAGTCTTAATATTGAGGAGGCAGAGACAGGAGGCTCTGTGGCTAGCTAATCTTGCCCGATTGGTGAGTTCCAGCCCAACAAAAGACCCTGTCTCAAAAGAGACAATGGTATTTCAGAGGATAGCACACACACACACACACACACACACACACACACACACACACACACACAGTCCTCAGACTCAAGTCTTGAGGGACACTTGCATGTAAATTGATGAGTGTGGACTATTTCTGTATTCATCTGATGTCTCATGTGCCCTTTCTACTTATGTTCCTTCATAAACTATAGTAGAGTTGTCCAGAGCCTACAGAATGGGACAGTGCCACAGAGGCAGTGCCAATGGCTGTCAGCCCACTGGCTGTCCTCTGGGCATGTCTGCTCTGTGTCTAAACTTTCCCTTTTACGAAGACACCAGTCATTTTAATGTAAACTAAAATATTTTTTACATAGTACAAATTAAGGGGCTCCCTGGTCTAGTCTGATCTGATCTCTTCTACACATTATTTCCATGTAAGGCCAACAGTTCAGGGCATGGATAATACTGATATTTTGAGGGATTCGTCTTATTCCAAAGACTTTGAGGTGGCCAAGTGTCCGGCATCTGTCTGAAACAGAGCACACCCCCAAAGCACTGTGAAGCCAGCAAGCTCTGACAATGCAGGGGCCTGCTCACTGCACACTTGGCTTCCCTTAACTCGAATCTTGTATACTGAACCTTTGGGTTGGGGCTCAGGAAACTGCTCTTAGCAAGGATGTCAGCTGCTGTGGTGTGAATGAGCACCTACTCCACTGGCTGACCATTGCATGAGCGAAAGAGAGATTCAGAGTAAAGCCAGCCTCAAGGCACACAACGGCACCCACCTCTGTAAGGTTTAGAAAGTCCTGAATCTCTGAGAGAACCAGAGTCCTAATTAGTTCCTGGACATAGGATGGTTGAAAGATGCAGGTGATAATAACTGTACTTCCTATTCAGATAATAAAGGGATGTGAATCTAGTGTTTCCATTAATTCATACATTTCAAACACCTGGAATTTGCTTTTTGCCAATGAGACCCACTTCTAGCATTCATCTTGCTAATTATCAAGCCTCTGTCTCACAATTAGGCCAAGTTCTGACATTCACTTTTCTAATTAACACACCATAGGGCATCGATTGCGACATGGGTTATAAAGTAAGGTCTAGGTTCTCCCCTGGAAGGAGGAGTTCTGGGATAGTGTGAGCTAGCCACGTCACAAATGAGAAATCTCTCTTCAGGCTGTTGAAGATACGTGAAGTCAAAACCTAAGTTAGTTAACAATTTATAAGATTATCTAATCCATGTTGAGGAATAGTCTAAAGTGGCATTGGGAGTGATAGTGGCTCCTGTTGTTGAATACTTTTGGTAGCAGTTTCCATTACTACCTACTTTCTTCTGGAAGTTGTTCCTCTCTCCAGAATCCAGGGGAAACGGCACTTGAAAGCTTACCCCCTCAGACACAGCTCATCATCCTCGGGGTGGATATGACCTGGGCATGGCCAGTTAACCTCTTCTCACACGGAATTGGGGACTGGGCACAGAGGACAGTTGGTTTCTTTATGACAGCTGGGTCCCAGCTCCCAGGACTCCATTTAGGAATGATGAGAAGGAGTGGCCAGTCTGGAGGGAAGGAAAAGAAGAAGACACAGACAAAAGCAGAAGAGAAATGGAGAGCAGGGCACCCTCATTCCTCAACAGCCTTTGACTCCTGGTCTCAGTGGCCACGTAAACACCCCCTTCCCAGAAATTTCTTGCTTCAGGGAACAGAAGTGGCCAATGGTTCAAGTTGTGGCTCCTCTGGAGGTAGTTAGCTTCAACTGTCTCACGTGTCCCCATATCCAACAGAGTCCCCATGGGCTGATCCAAGACAAAGACCAGGACCCGAGGAACCATGCAGGTCCATTCCTGAAGGATGTGGTATTCCAGCCTGGAGGATTGGGTTAAGGCTCCTGAGATGCTGCCAGAGCTCAACTTAGCCCAAGGCTCCTCTTTGCCTAACCCACCTTCCTCTCTCCTCCCTACACAGGCATGAGACCTGCACCATGGCCCACAGGCTCCATATGTCCTCCTTGCTCCTCCCCAATCCTAGGGGCATTCATTCCATTTAAACTCTCATACTGCTAACCCACCATGGGCATCACTG
Source organism: Phodopus roborovskii (assembly GCF_943737965.1). NCBI lineage: Eukaryota > Metazoa > Chordata > Mammalia > Rodentia > Cricetidae > Phodopus > Phodopus roborovskii. Next base: position 25,018,397 of record NW_026126571.1, on the reverse strand, counting down.
TCTGGGGGACAGCACAGCCTGGAGGATGTGAACCAACACAGCCTCTAGTTCCTCTGAGCTCTAATTGTATTCTTCCTCTTAGCTTTACAAGCCCCCTCTCAAGCCTGATATTAAAGTCTCATTATTAATACTTAAACCGCTTTCTGATATTTGCAACCCAAAGAACAGAGTTCCAAACACCAGACATTTTGCTAAGCATCATAGACATATTTTCTGAATCCATGAATTTCTATGGGTAGGTGTACATCATCTTTGCCATGTCCCAGAGGAGGGATGCATTTCAGAGTTTGAAGGTTTTGCCTAGAATCACACAATGGATCCCACACAGCCTTAAGAGTAGTAATGTCAATATTTGAAATCCCAAATCTCTAACTTCAAAATCCCTGCTCTGTTTTATTGACTATACACACTGAATCAGTTCAAAAGTCAGAACTGTAATACTTGCTACGTAAACTATATCTCTTAAACACAATGTCTGAATAAGCCACTTATCCTATCAGTCTATTTGTTGGGGATATATTTGCCTAGACCCAAGTAACTCATTGTCTTTTCTTTCTGTACCTTAACAAGCTATCCAAATATTCTTCTGTGCCTTTGATCTGTGAATTTGAAACATGTGCCACCATGACACTGGCTGGATTCTTATCCCTACTGAGGAGAGAAGACCTCCCCTGGCTTCGCTCTCTGTCAGCCCCACAAATAGGCCTCATGCATTGTATCAGAAAGTGCTGTACCTTTCAAGAGGGCAGACTTGGCGACTATATAGAGGGAACTGCAGACACTTAGTGCATTTTGCCTTTTGTTTTGTTTTGTTTTGTTTTTATGACTTGGGAAACTCTTTCTTGGGAGAACTACCCCAGGCCAAATGTGTTGCTGAACTAGAAGTTCTCTCTCCTACATACTCCACTTAGACCACAGCCAGCATCAAGCTGACGGGACAGCAAATACTAGACCTACCGAGGATCGGCACCAGGCACTTTTCATATCCACAGTTCTCTTTGAGATTTGGCTGTCACCAGACCCTGCTAAGGCTGCATGCTTTCTTGGGACCTTTTTCTGACTTACCATGCTTGTAGCTACAAGTTTTGAGAGCCCATCTCCAGGAAAACACATCTAAAAGAGTCTTGACCCCTGCTCTGCTCCTACAAAAACCTAATCTAAAGCAATGGCATTTAGGATTTTCCTTTGGAAGGACTGGAAGATGGAGACTTGGACATACCCTTGGAATGGTGGAGAACAAGTCTGTGAACACCAGAAATTCTTAAGGATAAAAGGAACAAGAATAATGAGAGAAGGTAGTGGAGGAATGAAGGAAAAGAAACAACCTCCAATCAGGGAAACTAGCTCTGTGGAATAGAGAATGGATGAGAGCCTGTGTCATTCCTTTCTGTCTCCTCACTCTGGAAGAGGAGGTGTTTTGAGGTTGTTGTAACAAACACTCATCTTGGATCTTGAGTCTACCCCTTCCCATGCTTCCTGGTTTGGTCTTATTTTTAAACATGAAAAAGATTGCCCTGAACTCACTTCCAGTCAGATTCATTGGGGCCTTCGGTTACTCATGGAGAGACTGCTTTCCTCCAGCTCGCAGCTGGCGTTACTCATTCTTCCTCAGGACAATTCTAGTGCTGGTGCCTCTGCAGAGTGAGGCATTTGGAGAATGATTTGCTGTGCAGCTGAAGGAGGGTCTAGAATTAGTCACTTCCTTTGCTCAGAACACGCCGAGCTGCCTCCTGAGGAGGACGTGTCTGGGACTCAGGGTGACACAAGGTTCTTTAGGTAGCAGTAGTGTGGCTCAAAGCGGGGGTGTTCGATCAGTTTTCCCTTGAAGGGACCAAAGAGGCTACATGAGATGACACTTTGGGGGCTTTAGCACTAGGCTGGCATGAAGTTACGCACGGTGATGGCTTCTGGACCTCTCCAGTATTGACTCCACAACCCTGTTGTCGGCTCTCCTTTTACTATCAACTTACTGGCATTTCAAGGTCTTAAAGAGCAGCCCAATTCCAGAGAAAGACTCATAGCATCCCTCTTTGATCTTGAACCTTGGCTGCTCAAGTCTGTGGGACCCACCCCAATCGCTGATCTTAGAAATTTATAGCCAGCAGACACACTCGCTTCGTGGTTGTTGATACTTATCCTGCTTTGGGTAGGAGAATGTTCCTTTCATTGACCTGGAACTGAGGAGTTATATGGATTTCAGCATTAGTACCTGCTCATCTCCCTACCTGCTGAGTAGAAGGAAAGTCAACTTGCTTCTGCTTTGAAATGTAGAGAATCCAGTGCTTAGGAAGAATACATATGTTGTCTCTTTACACCTCACTTTCACTAGAGACAGGAGCTAGCCTAAGTGATGGGCGCATTTGAAACTTGTGTTTAGTGTTAAATTAGTTGGACCATTGCAATCATAGGTTTCATTAGAGTGGGAACTCGAGCTCTGCCCATTTGGCAAGAGAAATCTAATGCTCTATGCTTTTAGAGGCCAACTGCATCACCTGATGAAACATGAGTAGAAAATTTATGCAAGAGGCTGACGTGATAGCTTGGAATATAGTCCCCTTACACAGAATTCAAGTTTGGTTCCCAGCTCTTACATGGGACAGCTCACAGCTGCTGGTAAATCCAGATACAGGGGATTTGACATCCTCTCCAACCTGCACAGGGACACACACTCAGCCATGCTCGTATGTCCCAGCCCATATATGCATATAGTCTTTAGAAAAAGAAAAAGAAACTGTGTACTCTGTTGCCCTTGGATGTCCCTCCAGGTTGTGGGGAGGGGCAGATGGGGGATAGTTTTGATTTTGTGCCTAAAACCTCACTCAAAGTTCCAATCTTTGAATTTCTCTAAATTTTCTACATCACGGGCCACATCAGAGTACCCCTCCCCAATGATTCTGGTATCCTGTCACACACACTGTGTGGGATGGAAGATCCTGATCTCAGACAGCTTTTGCTAGAGCATTCAAGTCTACCTGAGACGGTTAGTTAGTTAGTTAGTTAGTTAGTTAGTTAGTTATGAAACCAAAGACAAAAGAAACTTGAAAGAAATATGTGTTGGTGCATTCTTAAAATAAACAAACAAACAACAAAACCATCAATGTTCAACTATACTGGTGCTAGAATTTTCTCTCCATGGTGGATATTAACATTAAAACTGCAAAGGTCAGCCATAACATACGACCACTGGGACAGGACCTTTACACTGAGTAAATCAAAGTTTCCAGGAAAAAAAATAAAGGTGCAAGATACTGCATTTGTTGGCAAGGACTCCTTGTAAGTAAAGGAAACATGAATAAAGACCATGGCCTTAATGTCTAAGGACATTTTATTTACTGGTGGTTATAAGAAACAAAACAATATTGTTCATTTTTATTTCTTATATCCCTTTGAGATAAAGGGTGGGAAAGGGGAGAGGCATTGGGGTTAAAGGTAAAACTTGTTTATCTCTAGGTATAGTTAATGCATGTTTGTGAGTTATTAGTACAATAAACGCTGATTTCATTCATAACTAAGTGGTGGGGCTATTTATGCTTGAATGAAAAACACATGTATTTGCTCATGCAAAGCTCTATTGTGAATGGAAAAAAAATCAGCCTTTATTGTTCCAGCAACCATGTATTGAGCAAAGGCCCGAAATGAAGCTTCTAAGTGCGGAGAGCAGGAACCCGGAATGCTAATGTGCTAGGGGCTGTGTGCGTTTTCTGTGGATGGGCTGGGGCTCCACAGTAGATAATGCCATGGCTTCTCATGATCCCACAGTGGTGACACAACAGAACACACATCTCAGGCCTCTTAGGTTTAGAAAGCACGAGAGATCAGCAATGCCTGAAGCAAGGGTAGCCATGGTTGAGACTCTGGCTCACTTCTAGGTTTGAGAAAAAACTTTTAGGTGTTACGAGTGCTGAGCCAGAAGGTGCCTTTGACCTTCCCCCACAGACTGCAGTTCTGGGGGAGTTACAGGGATGCCAGAGCACATGCTACATTCCCCTCAGCTGCAGAGTGCCCAGCCTTCTGTGCCTGGAGCTCCTGAACTGAAAGATGGACATGCCTGCTTAGAACTTTCTCTGCGAGGCTGCCTTTCAGATGGGCTATGACCTGGATGTTTTTACGCCATGTACACAATGAGACCTCCATAGACATTTGAAAACAACCATCTGGTTTGTTTGAGGAGTGTGTGTAAATGGCAAATTAAAAAATAAAAAGGATACTGTGAACATCTTCTCACTTCCCTTGGACACAGCCTCTGTGACTGTAGGTCACAGACACTTAGCATCATACCTAGGAGGAGGTAAGGAGGCAAATAGCAGCTATAAACACTTTGTATGCAACTTTTCCCCCCATTTTTATTAATTATATTTAAGAAAGTATGGAATGGGTAAAGAATTAAAGTATACTAGGAACTTTGGTATGGGAAGGAGAGAAAGGGTAGGGATCAGATTCAGTTTCTTCTTGCTCTTGGGGATTTTAGTAAAATACACAAAAAGGGAAATGGGCCAGGACAAGGTGTGGAGAGGTGACCTACAGCATGTTATGTGGGGAGGAGAAGGTATTTTATTCCTGGCGGAGGCCCTCTGGAGAGACTGACATCCATCTTCAGACTGAAGTGATGCTCTGGGACTACACAGCTCCTGGACACAGATTGAGAAGAGCCTCCCCCACAGAGAAGACACAGTCTGTTCTGTGATCTGGAGAGACAGCACACTGGAGCCTGTTCTTGGCACAGATGAGAACTGCTAAACGCCAGAGTGATCAGTGGATTAGAAGAGACTGATGGTGTGCAGGCTGGAGGATAGAATTGGATGAGGGAGGAGCAAGGGCAAAGTCAGCAGGAAGAGTGAATGAGGGTGCTGGACACTGGAATGAGGGCAACCATGTGAAAGTTTGGGAAGATCCCTGCAGGAGAATTTAGATTTTAACCTGAGGGTGAGCGAGAGCCCCCAAAGCAAAGAAAGAGGGTCACAGTCTGACTTGTGCTATAAGAATAGTGCTTAAAAGTAATGCAAAATGAGTTGTCAAATAACAAATAAGACTGTATAAAATTGTAAAACGATCCTGCCTTTGAGTTGGGGATATAACTCAGTGGTAGAGAACTTGGCTAGCATGCGGGACAACCTGAGTTCAGTCCCCAGTGTCTGCCTGCTTGCTTGCCTGCCTGTTTGCTCCTCTCTCTCTCTCTCTCTCTCTCTCTCTCTCTCTCTCTCTCTCTCTCTCTCTCACACACACACACACACACACACACACACACATCATTATGCTTTGGATAAAGAATAGCATTTTAAATTATACAAGTTTACGATACATGACACCCACGTCACTACATGTCAAATCATGGCATCTGGCAAAAATGTCATTCCATGCTAAATTTTGAGCTGTAAAATATTTGTCAGAGACAATATGATATGCTTTGTAGCTTAAAGATAATAGATTAAACATAAAACCACAATGAAGTTATATTTTAAAAATGGGGGTAGAGTTAAAAATAATTAAATCAAGAAAAAGATGAAATCCACACTAGCAAATGACACTTTAGGACTGCTTTAGAGACCTTGTGCCCCAGGTCCCACCTGGCTAATTCAGGGTATTTTCTCGACCTTAGGCCATTGGATTTGCCGCTTAATTCCATCTGTAATTGTAATTCCCTTTCTCACATAACCTAATGTAACTGCAGGTACTGAGATTGGAACATATTCATATTGGGGATATTTATTTTGCCACATCCACCCCATTCTGCCACTTTCTATCTCCTTCAGATAGTCATTATGTTCTTATTTATATTTTAAATGCATGAATAAATGCAGCCAAACAGAATTATCTTGTCAAACAAATAATAAGACACTTTCCATGGTCTAGTCTTCTCTGTACTTAGTCATGAGTCTTAGTGATTTTACTGGGAGCTTTCTCATTCCGAATATATTGCATTGTATCAATAAGCTATTGTTCTTTAGTGGCATTTCAAATCAAGGGGGAGAGAAAAGCATTGAATAGATGATAATGGGGTTACAGAGATTAACACACATACATGCACACACGTGTACACATGTCCCTGCATGCCATAAATAGCACAATGTCTAGAAGGATAAATGCAGAATTTACTAGAGGATGCATTTAAGAGAGGCTAAGAAAATAAGGAAAAAAAGGGCAATGTTGATGTTTTATATAATATTTCCAAATAATATAAAAAACTTAAATTAACATATACTTCACATATTAATTAGATATTATATAAAAATAAAGGTCCCTCTAAGTACAATATGAAATTTATTCCTTAAGTATATTTACATTTGTTCTATATCTTCAGAAAAAAATCATACCAAAGCAATGTACAGCATTCTTCTGGACAGCTCTTTCCTTTGGGCTTGACAGAATCATCACCATCTTGAAGCAGAGTATCTGTGATGATCTTCAGAGAGCCTTATAAGGTTGGATTTATTATCAACATTCCCTCATGGATGGAGGAGGATCAAGACTTCCAGGCTCATGAGACTCACAAAACTCTCAAGAAGGCCTCACAAGTTCATGGGGTCTTATATCCTAGAGATTCTAATCACCTCTGTGTCACAAGTAAACATGTGACTGGGGTGGGACTCTGTAGATCACCTGCCTGGGAATTGTCTGTGCTGCTGTAACACCAATAAACCCACCTGCTTGCCAAACTGGACTTGGATGAAAAATTTTCAGTGTGTTTCTTATGTGGGCTGAACAGATGTTTCTTTATTCCCTCCTAGCAAAAGCCAGGCCACAACTTTCTGGAAATAAGTCTCTAGAATAATGGCACACACCCAATGGGGCACACAAGCATGCTCCCTCCCTCACACGCCCAACAGGGCACATAAGCATGCTTCCTCCCTCCACATCTTAGTCAATAGGACTTTTTTTTCTGTCCACATTCTTTTCATATGCATTAAAGGAAACTATTATGTTAACAAAATTAAACTGAGTTGTTGAATTTTGCAAAACACTATTTTAAAACTGTATTAAAATGACATTTTAACTGTAACAACTTTCTGGAAGTGACCTGTGTCACATCTCTGATGTGGCTTGGTGGTTGATGAGGAGGGCAGCATGTGAGAGGGCATTGTTTCATTTTCATAGGAGGAAAAGCACATTTACTTAATAAACGCTATGTTCAAAATGATGTTGCTCATAGTGTCTTCCCCTTAACTTTTATTGTTGACTTTCTTACAAATTACGAGTAAGAGAGTTCAGGCAGCATTGATGTTACAAGAGTAACACCTGTATGTTCCCATATACAGCATGCTGTCCCTCCCTTCTTTTCTTCCCTTGACCTCTCAGCAACCCTCCGCATGATCTTTCCCTTCCACATGTCTGTTCCAGAGCCAAGAAAGTCTGAGAGAAATAGTCATTCACCCCCACCTGGCATCCCCCATCCCTACAGCTGTTTTCTGCTCCAATTTGTTACTTGGAAGTGTCAGAAGCCAGTTTGCATCAGGAGACATGCCTTGTGCACATTAACCAGTCCTTTGCTTTTAGGCAGCACAAGTGCAGTCTGCTAGAGCAGAAACTGAGCAGGTGGAAAGAAAATCATGGGGCTCTAGGAAGACCCAGTCATATTCCTAGAGGTGCCTTTACTCCTTGATAGGTCATTTATCCCGGTGCTTGTTCTGGTCCCTCATCCTGACCATTTGTTCAAGTGTGGACATCTGGTAAACCTTCCTGCTGATAGCTATGGGAAGTCATTTCTCCGGGCAGGCCTTGGTGTGCAATGGCAGCATCTGCATGGACCACATGGGTCCATTCAGCTTGTAGGATGTGTGGTAACTTGGAGCTGTTTGCTTTAAAGGGTCCATTTGCGTTATCAGCAAAGAATATGGAAAACAGCTCAATTTCAGTTGATTACCCACTGAAGTACTTGGAGCCGCTCTGTAATTTTCATCGTTGCTTTCTAGGCTCTTCGGCAAAGTTTGCAGGCGAACTTAATGGGAAAGGATTCTGAATGGCAGACAGAGAAAGCTCTGGTTTCCTGTTCCTTTTGTTTGGAAGCATCTGTTAACATAACATAGTAAATATTTTTTTAAAAAGCATTCTGAGAATAGTTATTTACAAAGTGCTTCTGCAGTGTAGCCTTAGACAAAGACTTGGGTCTGTCTGTGTCCCCATCCCAGCGGGAATTGTGTCTGTAGGCCAAGATCAGTGGGATCAGCGCTGACAAGGACTTCTAACTAGCTTCTGGCTGTCTAGTGACTAAACCCTAACATTAGTATCAAAAGACTAAAGTCTAGATTCTTTGGCTCCTCAGATTACTGGAGTTTTAGGTCCAGAGCCTTGGATTTAGGCTCCGTCACCCACCCCAACAAGCGAATGAAAGATGTGTAAAGATGAAGAAAGAGAAAGGAGATCTAATCGGTGTTGTCCATTGGGAAAAGGAGTGCTCAACAAAGCCCACTGTCCTCAAGTCCATCTTCATAACCTTTAAATGAACTTTGTGCTTAAATAGAGGATGATTTGGGTGAGGGAGCGGAGAGAGGCAGGCATAGTCAGGCAGTCTGGGTCCAGATGTGGCCTCCTTGAGCATCATCTTAGCTCTGGTCAGTTTTTATTGCTTGGAGGGTTAAGCTGATTCTTAGGAGACAGTTACTAATGCTCCAGGGTACCGTTTCACCAGCATAGATGGTTGCCCTCCTACGGGGAGAGGTCTGTCCTGTAAGTCTTTGCTGTCTCTGCAATCTATAGTGACTGAAGGTTTTGGATGAGATGGTTTAGAAATTCCTGCAGTCAAACATTAGGTAGAGGCAGGAGGACCCCGCAGAAGAGAGAAAGAAAGGACTGTAGAAGCCAGCGGGGTCAAGTATACAAGAACACAACCCACAGAACTGACTAAGCAGGACTCACAGGGTCTCACGGGAACTGAAGGGACAGTCATAGATCCTGTGTGGGTCTGAGCTTGGTCCTCTACACATACCTTATGGTTATATAACGTAGTGTTCTTGGGGGACTCCTGTAACAGTGGGAGCTGGGCTGTCTCTGACTTTTTACCTGCCGTTGGGACCCTTCCCCTTACTGGGTTGCCTTGTCCAGCCTTAATGTAAGGACTTGTGCCTAGTTTCATTGTAACTTGTTATGTTATGTTCATATGGAAGGCCTGCTTTGCTTTTTTTTTTTTTTTTTTTTTGAAATGGAAGAGGGGTGGATATGGGGGGAGGAGAGAAGGGGAAAGGGACTGGGAGGGAGGGGAAACTGTAATCAGGATGCAATATAAGAGAAAAATAAAAATAAAATAAATAGAAATCTGAACATTAGCTGCAAGGAGAATGAGTGTTGGCCAGTATATCTGGAACATTCTGTCACATGTGTGTAGGAGTAGATGTATGTAATTAAAACACAGCTTAATTTTTGTATCCCCACCATCATTACCTCTGGATAAAGGTGCTATTTGTCATTAAAAATGTTTATCTAACTGACCTCTATAAACAGCTAACTTTTTCTCATTTTAGGTAATAACTATTCCTATCATAATCAGGTTCCAAATCCTGTTTCTATTCAGCACAAATCCAAAGTATCATTCCTCCATCATGGTCAAAGCTCCCCATGACTTAGCCATTTTCCTTCCCAAAGTGTAGGCCTGGTGCTGGTAGTTGGAAAAGTGTGGATGGTTCCTCTGGGGCCCATGCTCTGCGAATCTGGTTCCTACATCCAGGAGATTGCCTGGCAGACTATGGTGAGCCCATCCCTCTAAGCAACTGTCGCTCCAAGCGCATCTGGTGTGGACTTCTGTTTCCGAGTTTGCCAGGGGTAGGGGTGGTCCACAACTGAGGGACAAAACATAGTCCTCACCTGGCTTGGAGGGTGATACCAAGTTCTGTCACTTTCCATCCAGTGGCTACAGCTGGGCTTGGTACCAGGTCTCTTGAAGTGCTGGGTGGCATCCTCAGAGTATATATAAAATAGTTTTTTTTAAAGATGTTTATGAATATACACATATATACATTTATTTGTAGGTATATAAATGTGTATATATGTGTATGCAGATATATTTTAAAAATATATATACACACATATAAATTTGAATGAGTAGGTCACTTATGTAAATTGGAAAAGAAAAACATGATTGTGTCAGAAAATGGTAGTCGCTGCATGGCAACCAGCTATCATTAAAATGGAAGAAGGTTTTCTACAGTGTAAAAATAACTTCACTATTCCTACAAAAAAGGTGTTTTGCAACTTATACAAAATTACAAGGAAAATCTTTTCCTTCAAAAGCACGTCTTCTTTGATTGATCTCCTTGAGCTCTTTTGCAAGGACAAAGGAGACTGTGAGCCCCACTGCTGTGTATAGTGGGCCATTGCAGGTTTCCGGCTGGCATGTGTGCTGGGTTTTATTGGTGACGGTGGCGGTGCTCTGAGACCTAGGCTTACACAGTTTCTGCAGGTGTGTTGGACATGCTAACTCTTGTGGAATATTAGTTGAAGATGTGATAGATTTGTTTGTGCTGTGCAGGATTTGTTTAATGATACACAGATGTGTTGCATTCTTTTATGTTTTCATTTGTTTAACTCTGTGAAGCTGTGTTACTTTGTCTAAATTACATGATTGGTTTAATGAAGAGCTGAGCAGCCAATAGCTAGGCAGGAGAGAGGATAGGAGGTGCTGGCAGCCAGAGAGAACAAATGGAAGGAGAAAAAGGGAAGAATGGATAGTGAAAGGAGGAGAGGAGGGCTCCAGGGGCATCGACCCAGCTACACTGCACGCCACCCAGCCACCCAGCTACACCGCACGCCACCCAGTAAGAAGTAAAGAAAAGGATATAGAAAGGTGGAATCCCACAGGCAAAGGCTAGCTGGGATAATTTAAGTTAGGAAAAGCTGGCTAGAAACAAGTCAAGCTAAGGCCTGGCATTCATAAGAAAGAATAAGCCTCTGTGTGATTATTAAGGCAGCCCTGCCCCCCCCCAAAAGAGTAAAGAGAAAACAAAAAACAACCAGCTACAAAGTTTCTCAGCAGATGGTCTCAGGACCAAGTGTCGTGTCTCAGTGATCCACTCCTCCAGTCTTCTCATCACTGCCTCAGGGGCTCTCCACAGTTCATTGCCAAGACCCCTACACAAACACCCACCTGTCAGGGGTACGATTCCCGCCACTCCTACATCACTTCAACTGCCTCTCCGTGACAAGCCAGGCCTCCAGGTGGCCCGAGCAGCCTGATGCTCACAACAAACAGCTGACACTGGCCAGTCTCAATGAATAGTAGAAACGCTGTGGGTGTCTATGCCACCCTTGTGCCATCTGATGCCTGTGACATCTGAGACTGACCTCAAGGAGGCCACCCGTCAGCTAGAGGGCAGCGGACCAAGGACCGAGACGGTGGGAGCAAAGCCTCTGGGGACACCTGGGAAAATCCCAACATCTCCCACACGTTTGCTTCGCACAAACCCCACAATTCCAAACACATGCAGAGCTGGAACATCACAGAAGGCTGGGCTCGAGCTTCAGTGTGTCCCATTTCATGCAAACGAAGACATTCACCGAGATAGGTATTATAAGTGTGTGCATGCCAATATTTAGTCTAAATATCTATTTCTTTTATTTTTAAGATAAATTGTCTTAAAATCCATAGTTATCTTTTATCCTAAAAGCTCTATTTTGAAATGCTTTTATTTTTAAAATGTTTTATCTTTAAAAATAATGATTCTTACCAAAATGAAACTGTAAGGCCAAGCCTGCTTTATCCTGAGCATCTACTCTCCCAACCTGCCTCTCCACTGTGCCCCACCCCTTGAGGACTTCCTTCTTTCCATCCTTACAGATTTCTTTTACCTTTATTTACATGCATGTGTCTATGTGTATGCTCAGGTACAAGCAGGTGCCTGGGGAGGCCAGCAGAGAGCATAAGGTCCTCAGGAGCTGGAGTTACAGGAGGTTGTGAGCCTCTTAATATGGGTGCTGTGAATCAAACTCTGGTCCTCAGCAACAATAGAAAATGCTCTGAAATCCTGAGTCATCTCTCCAGCCCCATGCTTACTTGATTTATAGAACTGCCTGGGCTGGAATTTGGGCCAAATTAGAGCATTCTCCTAGCATGTACAAGGTCCGAGTGCCACCCTCAGCAGCAAGGAAAACAAAAAACAAAACAACACTTTCAAAAGCAAAAATAAGCAAACAAAAACCACTTGCAGGTCTCTGGGCTTGTTACAGGTTGCGCCCTGTGTCTAGACCACTCCATCCTACGTCTTTCTCTTCTAGGCCCCTTCCCTGTCTTTAAGGCTTCCCATGCTCTCCCACAGAGCCCCCATGCCTCATGCAGTTGTCCTTGCTTCAAACAGCCTAGGGCACTGGTGTCCCCATGAGTCCACACATGTCAGTGGACTCCGCTCCGGGCTCCGTCCATAACATCTGCTATAGACCCGGTTGGTTAAGCGCTCAGAGCTATTTATCAAATCACTGGAGGGGAAAGAACATGAAGAATGGATCTACTTTTCTTTTATAAAAGTAAGACAGGTTGGCAAGGAATTCTTCCCCATCTTCTCTTTTTTCCATATGATGAAAGAAATGGATGTAGTAAGTGTGATTTTAGAGCCCTAAGCCCACTTTAATAAATGAACTTAGTTCTCATACGCCCTTCAAGATTTTATCTATAATCCCTGTTTTAATACTTATACACTTCACTTCATTTATTGTTATTATTGCTGTTGTTTTCTTGCTCCTAGCAAGGCTCCACCCCCATTAGAACTTCCAGCACTTACAAGTATCAGCCATGTGGGAACCAAGCTTTGAATACATGAGTCTGTGGTGTCATTCCATAATCAATCTGTAAGAATGAGCTATACTCATAACTGGCTTAATTTCACAGTGTGCCATGCATATGGCATTCTCTAAGTGCAGTGAGGTCCAGGCATGAGCAGTCTGTCCCTTTCTTGAACCACCACCTTCCTGTCCTGTCCTTCAGTGACTCTCATGTACATCCTGGAACTTTACTCATTTCTCATTACTGAAAGTTCTGTCTGGTCCCAGCTTCAGGTCCAATCTCACCTCTTCCCATCCATCTCTGGTTAAATCATGGCGATTGGAACCTATAATTGGGAGGGAATATGTTTTACTTTGTCACCTTTTTCTTGCTAGAAGTATAAGTGATTGTGAGTGCCAGGTTTCAGCACCAAAGTATAAGCGAGTGTGAGCATTACAGCTCTGGGTCTACAAAGGTGTTCTGAATTATTGGGAAGCCAGGCTATCTAGAGCCGCAGTAGAACAGCTCTGGAGGCTTGAGCCATAACAGGACAGCTCAGCCCTGGAGAGAAAGGTGCCCTGATTTATCAGGAAGCCAGACTACCCAATGAGGGTGTGGGGGAGCATGATCTCCCCAAAGGATATAGCAATCCTGCTCCTCTCCTGGAGAGGGCTGTTCGCCGAGCTCTGTTCTCTTCCCCTAAGGAAGGTCCTAGCAGAGTTAATAGCTTCTTTTCCCACCCTTATTCAACTACAGTCTTCTAAAGGGGAAGTCCCTGTAGAAATGTAGCAATCTCTTCCAGCTGTGGCAAATGAAGATCTTCACCCAAGACTCTTGAGAAAGAGATTTATTTGGGAAGAAGGAGTCCAGGAGAGTGGCTGCCTCTGCCAGGGTGGGAAAGGCTAGCCAGTAACTGAACAGGCAGCCAGCTTAAATAGGGCTTCTTTGGGGCGGAGTTTTCCTCCAGGCAGAGATGGCTCTGATTTCAGGGTAAACTGTGTTTCTTTCTCTGGTCCTTATTAGCCCGTTGTCTCTCATTTTAGGGCCAGGGCGTATTTCTTTCACTGGCTCTGATTCCAGGGACAAAGTATGTTTCTTTGGCACTGGTTTCAAAGTCAGGATATTTTTCTTTGGTTCTGGGTTCAGGGATAAAGTGTGTCCTCCAGTGGCTCAGGTTTCAGGTCCTGGGTGTGTTTCTTTCACTGGCTTTGGGTTCAGCCAGGCTGCTCAGGGATTGGTTGGTTTCCTGCTCAGGGTGCTCAGGGATTGGTTGGTTTCATGCTTCAGTTGGTCTGGGCAAGAGTTGGCTCTGGTGTCAGGCAAAGTGGGTTTCTTTGGCAGACCCTTACCCTAAGGCAGGGAGAGGAGGGAATGGAGAGGGAGACAGTCTGTGCACCACACTGTCACCAGAGCACGGTGCCCCTGGTCTCTTAGCTGCTAGTAGGTTTTGCTGATTCTGTCATTCTCTCCATGTTTCTAGTTCATCTATCACTGAGAAACCTTTCAGAAATCATTCAGAAAAGGACAGTGATATCCTTTTAAAGCCATGCTAGTGGCTCACACAACCAACCCACTGTCTTGGTTAAGCAGAATGCATCCCCTTTACCCCTTAACTCCCTTATTTCAGTTAGGAAAGCACTCCTTTCTCCTCCAAACCCTCCTGGGGCATGGCAATGCTGGCTGGAGTGTAGTCTTTCACCCAAGCTGATTATGAACGGTGTGGTCTCAGTACAAGTTGCTTCAACGAGTCCTGCAGTGATCCGCAGCTAATAACCCATCCACAGAGTGGCTGCAGACTCCAGGGTTTGCTAGTGAGGGTATGTCTCCTCTTCTAGCAGATGTCTTTACTCACCACCAGAGCTCCACACTCTAGGGGATCCAAATTCATCTCCCTGCGGTGCCTGGGAATGTGGTATCCCTCTCTCTCTCTCTCTCTCTCTCTCTCTCTCTCTCTCTCTCTCTCTCTCTCTCTCTCTCTCTCTCTGCGTGTGTGTGTGTGTGTGTGTGTGTGTGTGTGTGTGTGTTTCAAGACAGGGCTTCTCTCTGTAGCGTTGGAGCCTGTCCTGGAAGTCGCTCTGTAGACCAGGCTTGCCTTGGACTCACAGAGATCCACCTGCCTCTGCCTGCCGAGTGCTGGTATCAAAGGTACCATCGCCAGGCAGAATGTGGTATTCTCAGTAAGTGGTTAGTTTAAAATGTTTTGTACTCATTTAAAAACATTAGGGATGGTTTCATTCTTTACCCTGGCTTCCTGATGAACACACATATAAAAACCCTCACCAGATTAAACACTTTATGTGGCATTTATTGGGTATTAATAAAACTGTTTTAGACTATGAGGCACACTTGTTTTGAGACAGGAGCTCATGTGTCCCAGGCTAACCTCAAACTCACCATGTAACAAGGATGACCTGGAACTTCTCATTCTCCTGCCTCCACTTCCCAAGGGTGCTGGGATTACAGGGTGCATCCCTATTCCTGGTTTATATGGGATGGAGGATCAAATCCAAGGCTTCCTGCACAGTGGGCTGTACTGAACTGTATCCACACTCCCCCAAAGGCTGAGGATACTCTCTGCATGCCTTCTTCAACACTGCGTTATTGTGTTATCTTCCAAAGGGGCTGTGCTGGCTTCCAAGGCAGCAGCAAGTTAAACATATGAGTACAATAGCAACCTTTTAGTATTATTAAAAACAAAAGATACTCCTCCCTTCCCAGCTATTGGTTACTGATGGATCCTGGTAGAGGGAGAGTCACCGCCTTGGTGACTTCAGTTGCAGCTGGTGATGAGCCTCTCAGACTCCATGTGTGGCCACACAGACAGTCCTGGTTAAAGCCAGTGGGTCACAAGATAAAGCAAGAAGACACAAATGTAAAAAAGGGACTTACGGAGGCCGGGTTGTGGGGAGGTGACAGAGCTGGGGGGGAGATGGAGAAAGTGGGAGGCGAGAGTAACAGAACACACTAATTACACGTATGGAGCTCCCAAAGAACAAATGTAAGCTGTGAAAATGAAAACCGTCATTCCTGTTCCCAAAACATCACAGAGACTCTCATTTCTGGGATGGGTATGAAGGACAACACTGATGTGTATGTTATGCCAATTTGTGTATGTGCTTTCGGGAACTGTTTGTTCTGATGATTTATTTATCCAGTGGGGTTGTGATGTTCCCTTTTGGTTTCTGTAAATGATGTCATGAAGCTGTTTGTGAACTAAAGCGCATATTTCACTGGAAGTACTGGGAGGAAACTGAGAACAAATTGACCACAGTGGACAGCAGCTACAGATGGCAGCATGAACCAGCTGTCTCTCCTGAGTGCAATGTTTCTCTCACCAGTCCAGGTGTGCATCCCTGCCCATTGCTATCCACGCAGGCTCCACACTGTTAACCCTTTCACTTCAGTTTCTGAAGCTAATCTTTGTAGCTGTTTTTCCCCCAAGAATTTTAACGCTTACATTAAATCTTTTTTAAAATTCTTTTCTTTTGAGAATTTTATTCTTTTCATTCCCCGCTTTCCTTTCCTCTCTACGAACTCTGCCATGTATTTCTCTCTCTCTTTCAAATTCATGGTCGCTGTTTTCATCAATTGTTGCTGAACACACACATACACCACACACACACACACACCACACACACACACTCACACACACACATACACACACACATACATACATACACCACACATACACATACACCACACACACACACACACATACACACATACACCACACACACACACATATACCACACACACACACACCACACACACACACCACACACACACACACATACACCACACACACACACACACATACACCACACACACACATACACCACACACACACACACATAACCCCTAATTACTTAAATGCAGCCTTCTCAGGCTACATAATATTATCTGTCTGTGCATATTTTCAGGGTTGACTATACATTACTGGATAAGCAATTGGTATGCTTCTCCTTGGGGAAGACTATTTCTTCTGCTCTCAGCATTTCTTAGTTGACCGTAGATTTATTTTTATTTGATGTATGTGTGTATGAGTACCTGAGTGTATTTATGTGCCCCATTTGCATCAGGCATCCATGGAGGCCATAAGAGGGCCTCAGACCTCCTGGAACTGGAGCTACAACCAGTTGGTGGTGGGAATCAAACTTGAAGTGTTTTTAGTAGCCAAGCCATCTCTCCAGCCTGTCGAAGTTCATCCTATTAGAGCTATGGTCTTCCTTTTCTTCCAGTCCCCACCTCCCTGTCCTGGTCTTTGTTGATTTCTCAAGACGATCCTGCAGTGTTAGCCATTTCCCCTCAAACGTTAGGAAGGCCCCATCTCCATTTGCTTCCTGGTGCATGGGAAGTGGGAAGAATGAGGTGATACAGGTGCGTGCAACTTTTAAAATGTTCATGGAAAGAATTCAAGCTCTATCAACAGTCATTGGATTTAAAGCTTTTTAAACTTTGTTACAAGAAGTTACAAGTGAAATCACACACCAAAATTAACTGATTTTTAAAAATTGTATCGTGAAATTTCAAATACTATAAAAGGTATGAATTCATGTTTTAAGTTTAAATAATCAAATTGTGTGTGTGTGTGTGTGTGTGTGTGTGTGTGTGTGTGTGTTTGGGTGTGTGCGTGGCTTGAAGACTGTATGGAGGTCAGAAAACAACATCAGAAAAATGTTTCTCTTCTTTCACTGTGTGATACGTGGGCATTGAACTCAGGTTTGTTCCTGCATGGCTAGCTAGCACAGTAAATACCTTTATTCACATAGCCATCTTGCTGAATTCATATTTTAAAAATTTTAAAAATTGTCCTCCCATATACTATGAAGACATTCAGTACTCAAAAACAGTCTGTTCTTAAACAAAAATCAAAATAGTTACATCCAGCCATGCTTGGTGCTGAAGTCATGTGTCCAGAGGGTCCCAGATCCAGCAGTGCTCTGAGACCTGGATTCCTGGGGTGTAGGTGGAGCCAAGATCATCTGTTTGCAGGTGCATAGCAGTCAACAGGGCCGGACCAGAACTGGAGGTGAGGTGGGGTTTGTTTTGCACGAAAGGATGCTGGGCAGAACATCTGTCTAATAGTCTATTGTTTGTACCTATCCAATTTAATATTGGTAATTTTTTAAAAGCTTATTTGTTTGTTTCAGAGAGTTATGGCTAGGAAAGAGATGTAGTTATAAAACCACTAAAGGAAAGAAATGAATGATGTGTGGGAAATCTCCCATCCTCTTAATGAAAATAGTAATTTTACTCTAAGGGAGTGACTCAGTGAATCTAGAACCAGTGAAGAATTAATGACTGAAAACTAAAATAACTTAGACTACCCAAATGACTTTCAAATAAATATGCTTAATTTATTCAAACATAAAAAGGAATGATAACCATAAAAGAAATGAATTAAGTAGTGGGTAGAAAGAGCTAATTTAAATATAGAAAAATTTGAAAATGAATTTGAATAAGAATAAATGTACTAATAAAGACTGAAGAAGCAGGCTGCTCCACTATGGGAGCTGACACGAAGGATTTCAAGAAGGTGAGGACAAATTCACAGTCAGCATAACAAAAACTTTAACATGACTATGTCAGAAACAAATGAGTAAATGTTATGTTTCAAGAAATAGAAAATTTAAGCAACAGAATTTAAAAGTTTTGAGGAGAGACATTTAAACTTGTATTAACGTTCCAGTCAATTGAAGACGAAACATTTTTTATGATAATATTTTTTTGTTTAAATTTGAAACAAGCTTGTTACATGTCAACCCCAGTTCCCTCTCCCTCCCCTCCTCCCCTGTCCCCCACCACTCCCCATCCCATCCCCTTCTGCTCCCCAGGGAGGGGGAAGCCTTCCATGGGAGTCTTCAAAGTCTGTCCTATCATTTGGAACAGGGCCATGTGTCTAGGCTGAGACAGAATCCCTCTATGTGGAATGGCTCCCAAAGTCCATTCATATACTAGGGATAAATACTGATCCACTACCAGAGGCCTCATAGACTGCCTAGTTCTCCTAACTAACACCTACATTCAGGGGGTCTGGAGTTCTTGAGCTCCCCCTTGTTCAGGTCAGCTGTCTCTGTGGATTTCTCCAGCCTGGTCTTGACCCCTTTGCTCCTCACTCTTCCCTCTCTGCAACTGGATTCCAGGAGTTCTGCTGGGCTCAGTGTTTAGCTGTGGGTGGCAGACAAAGCATTTACAAATGTGTTGAAACAAGTCTCAATATGTCAAAGGGATTTGTTTTTGAAAGTGTGGTTCATGAGCCATAAAGGAATTAAATTAGGTATCACAAATAGAAAAATGTATGTAAAATATGCAAATGTTTAGAAATTAATTAATATAATTCTAAATTAATCTCTAATCAACAAATAAATCTCAAAGAGAACTAGCTGGTATTTGAGCTGGTTGAAAACACTGTAGATACAGTTGTGGGACAGCATGGAAACCATGTTAAAAGTAAAATTATCAGCACCATTTAAGGAAGGTCTCAAATCCACAGCACTGGCTTCCGCCTGACAAAAAGATCTTTGGTTGATCAGCAAACACTGTATGACTATGTTGAGATCTTGTACTGCAGCCCATTGATATGTGCCATCAGCATAGATTAAGAATAAAACCTAATAAAATAAAAAAAAGAGACTAGGGAGCAGAACAATTCAAGCTACATAGACAAGAAATATAAAGTAGCAGAGGATGTATCACTAAGGGGAGAATAAAGCCACTGCATCACAAGCGACCTCACTGAGATCAACATCCCCATCAACCTCAACTGGCCCAAAGCAGGGAGACCCCCAAGAGACATAATTTAGTGCTCAAAAAGATAGGGGCCACTATGATTCCAGAGTCTGGAGTCTAATACATTTGATAATGTGGATCAGATTTAAGTACCAGACCCTTCTTAGGAAGAAACAGGTCAGTTAATAGCCAACAGCCACTAAGAAAACTTCAGGACCATGAATTCTGCCAAATATTTAAAAGCAAGAAGGAGAAAAAAGGCACAAATCCAAACAATGAAATCCCAAACTGCAGGAAGCCTTGAGTGATCCACAATGATGGTGGATGAGGAGATTCAATATCACTAAGCTGTCCTTTGCTCCTATATGTATTTAATCCAATCCTAACCCAAATTGATTAGGCTTTAAAATAAACAATTTTGCAAATTATCAGTGACTGCCAAAGCAAGTAAGCAAGCAGTTCTGAAAGGTACATATTGAAAAACTGTGCACTGTCAATCTTTCCTTGCTCAATGATTTCTTATTTTCAAGATTTTCTATCTTAAAAAGTTTGTTTGTGCCTTCATAACAGTAGTGATTTTGCAATCACTGGTGTCCAGATGCAGAAAAACAAGCAAACAAAAAAGCATGTAGTGACCTTCAAGGTCAGTGAAGCAACAATATATACTAGTATCTTGAACAATGAGCACAATACAATGTTATATGTTGATTGGTGACAAAAGTATTATTACCAAAGGGTTATAGGATTCTCACTTTTTAATTTTCTTAGGAGCAAAGTTATAGTTTTTGCTAATCAAGTATTTATAGAGCATTATAATTACAACTATCATGGGTAGTGAAAATTGTGGATTGTGTGAACACGCATGTACACACATATATGCATCCGTACACATGTACACATACACATGCACACATCATATACATACACACACACACATACCCATGCACACACACTCATTTTGCCTTATAGAATGACACTACTAAAGTACTGCTTCTGAGTTATACTTAAAAAGCAATGAAATCGTATTTATAACAATCAACAGAAGAGAATTAGCATCCACATTCTTAAGAAATAATCCATTTCCCATACTTGTAAATGCCCTCTTTTTATTGGTTAAATTTTTCATTTATTTTATATCTTGCCCACAGTTTCCCCTCTCTTCCTTCCTCTGGTTCCCCAACCCCTGCCTTTCCTCTGCCCTGCCTCCATCCACTCTTCCTCTGTTTCTGCTTATAATGGGGTGGGCCTCCTATGACTGTCAACAAAGCATTGCATAACAAGTTGAGGTAGGACTAAGTAAGCTTCATGCCCCCTTGTGTGGCAAGGCAACCCAGTATGGGAAACAGGTTCCCAAAAGCCAGCTCAAGCATTAGGGACAGGCCCTGATTCCACTGCTAGGAGTCCCACAAATAGATCAAGCTACACAACTGTCACACATATGCAGAGGGCCTAGGTGAGTCCCATGCATGCTCCCTAGCTGCTGGTCCAGAGTCTGTGAGCTCCTATGAGCCCAGGTTAACTGTTTTTGTAGGTTTCCTATTGATGACCCTGACTTGTATAATCCTTCCCCTGGCCTTCTCTTCAACAGCATTCCCAGAGTTCCACCCAGTGCTTGGCTGTTGATCTCTGCATTTGTTTCTATAAGTTACTGGATGAAGGCTCTCTGATGACAATTAGGGTAGTCACCAATCTGATGACAGGAGATGGCCAGTTCATGCACCCTCTCCACTATTATGAGGAGTCTTAGCTGGGCTTGTCCTTGTGGATTCCTGGGAGTTTTCCTGGCACCTGGTGTCTCCCTAACCCCAAATGCCTCCCCAGAATCAAGACATCTCTTTTGTTACACTCCCCTTGTGTCCTGGTCCCCAACCATCCCACTGGATCCCTCCTGGTCCCATCACCACCACCACTCTGCCCACAGTTTACCCAGGAGGTCTCTTCTATTTCCCCTTCCCAGAGAATCCACGCTGTAAATGTCCTCTAAATGCTTGTCCATCCCTCACTTGCCTGAGCCTTGGAGACAATTATTATCTTGATTATGGAAAGAGTTCAAACTATTGATTAAATTATATCAACAAACATAGTATTACTTAGGGATTTCTCTTTCTTCTTGAGCCAAATAGAGTAGGACTGTGTCTACATCATCTATGGTTTCGATATTATTGGCATAAATATGTTTATATTTTTCTCTGAAACATTAAGTATCTGTAAATATCTTAATTCCCCTCTGGTCCTTTCTTTCTCAATGAGCCCCCTCAGGGCTGTGACGACTTAGTCTTTTAGAAAGCACTACCATTGACTTTGCTTATCCTTGTTTCTTACTTTTCCAACTCACTAACCTTTGCCCTAATTTTTACTATTTCCTTCCTTTTTGCCTCCCATCGTTCCTTTTATCCTTTTAAAACTTTACACAAGGTGAGAATTCAGCTCTTTAATTTTTAACATTTCCCCCTCTCTAGTGTAAGTATTTAATACTACAGTTTATCTTGGAAGTGACACTTCAGTTGTCGTTTACAGCTCTTGACATTACCATCATCCTCATTTTTATTTCTTCTTTCACCAAAGAGTTGCTTAGAAGTATGCTTTCAAATTACCAAGAGTGTCGACATTTTTCGATACCCCCTCGGTCCTTGACCTCAAACTTGAAGTGCCTGCAATGTTACCAACACCTTGAAATTGCTTGAGGCTTGTCTCTTGGAAGACCATAAGATCAATAATAAACTATGGGCACTAGAAAATACATAAATTCTCCCTTCGTTGAATGTCATCCTTAAATTATGTCCTGAAAAATCAGTATTAATCTTATATGCCAGATAGTCTATTTTAAAATAACCTTTATTACTGCATGAAATATCATGCAATAGAATGTTTCAATATATAGTTGTTATATTTTCTCGTAAATATGGAACTTTTTACTCCCCAAACTTGGAGATATATTCTCTAAATTAACAATTTTATTTTTTTGAGAAGTATTAGAGTTTCTGGGAAATTGAACACATAATAATAGATAGTTCTCTCTGCTCTGTTCAGATTTTTCTCTATTTTTGTTGTGTTGCGTTAGTGTATTGTGTTTGTTACCATTCATCAGCCAATGTTGGTACATCATATTGACTAATATCAGGACTATTTGTGCTGCACAGTTCTGTGCACCTTGACAAATGAGCCAGCCATTGCAGTACAATACACCATGTTTCCAGCATCTCTGAATGCCCTGGCTACACTGATTCACTCCCTTCCCCTCCAAACTCTAGTCACCACTGACTCTTCGCTCCCTCTGTAGTTTTGTCTTTCACAGAAAGTTCTGTGGTCGGAATCATACACTGTGTGTGTGGACTGACTCACTCAGTATCTCAGTCCTTTTGTGTCTTTTTGTCACTTGACAGCTCATCGAGTAATTTGCCATTGTGAATAGCCTCCTATTCATTCACCTACTGAAGAATTTCTTGATTCCGGTTTTGACAATTATGAACAAAGTTGCTGCAAATGTGCTCAGCACTTTTGTGGGGCTGTAACATTTCAACTGGTTCAGGCAAACAGCAAAGACTGTGATTGCTGGACCACAGGGCAAGCATTGCCTTATGGTATGGACACTTGCTGTAGCAGTCTGCATTGCCACCAACAGGGAACGAGTGCTTTACTTATAACTTTAGCCATCATCTCCAGTGTACAGCCGCAGCACGCTGGTGCTAAACTCCACAGATTTCTCCTGGTGTGTGCTGGCGAGCAAGACTCCGTGTGTTAATTTGCCACCTGTACATTTCCTTTGATCTTTCTGGAAAGATGCTTTGCCCATTTTAACTGTTCTGCTCATTTTCTTAGTGTGTTTCACATACCCCACCAAATTTCTCTTTTTGTAAATAATTTTTCCTAGTCTCTGTCTTCTTATTCTTTAACCAGTGTCTTTTGCATAACAGATTTTTAGAAATTAAATTAAATTAAATAACATTAGTTGACTGATGGTTTGTGGTTCTGGGTCCTTGAGCATGCTAAGGGTTTCACTGGAATGAACTCCATCATCGATTGCTTCTTGCCTGGATTTTGTTTTTGAAGTGCATGGTAAGCGAGCTTGCTGTCCTAGTGGAGGACTGGAGTTCCCAGCACCCACACTCTCACCCTCTTGAGACTCCAGAGGGTTACACTCTCTTCCAGCATGTGCATGAAATGAAAAGGAAATAAATCTCTTAAAAATCTTTTTTCTTTGTATGTTTATTTTGTATAGCTTTTATTGTTGGATCTCCAAGTTCACCAATTTCATTTGAAATATTTAATTAATCTGCTATTAATGTTCTCTGGTATATTTTTAATCTCAGCTATTATAGTTTTTTTTTCTACTTGAGGTTGTATAGTTGCCTTTCTTGTATTTCTATGTCTCTACTTAATACTTTACGATAACAGCTATAAGTGCAGTAAGTATTTTTTCTTGCTGATTCTAACATGTGTGTCAGGTCTGATCACTCTGGCTGACATTTCCCCTTATTATAGGTCATATTTTCTTGATGCTTGCATGGCTTTTCATTTTTGTGAGTTTTGTGGTGTTGGCTGCTGTGCGTTTCTGCATTGCTGTGAGGTTGAGATACTTGGAAGTAGTTTGACCTTTTCTGTCTTGCTTCTAAAGGTTTTTAAGTGAGACAAGATTTAGTGCTGGGCTTGTTTGTTTATTTCGTGCTACTAAGGCACAGCGCTCTGTCTGGGGAAATGTGAAGGTTTCCATTTTGCTTTTGGGAAACGGGAATTACTACAGGTCAGTGTGGGGGCTGGTTGCAATTCTTACCATTCATTTTTAAGATTATTACTATCATTAGTTGCTATTATTTTACGTGTAACGATGTTTCCTCTGCATGTATGTATGTGCACCATGTACATTCCTGGTGACCAAGGGATTGAGAAGAGGATGTCAGATCCCCTGGGAATGGAGTTACAGCTGGTTGTGAGCCACATGTGGGTGCTGGGACTTGAACCCATGTCCTAGAACAGCCGATGCTCTTTAAAGTACAGTTTTTCCTTTATCCCAGTCTTTCTCATTCTTTGAGAGGATTTTATTCCCTTTGGCTTGGATACTTTCTTTGTGTGTATGCACTGATCAGTACTGAGCAGTCAGTAAGGGCTTCAGTACTCCATAAAACCCCAGATTCTTAACTCGTGCATTATAAAAATAGATGAATAAATAAATATATAAAATTAAAAAGGCGTTATTCTCCCTCACTAGGAAATAGACAATTCTCTCACCTCTCCCTCTCATCTCTCCCTCTCCTCTCTCTCTCTTTCTCTCTCTTTCTTTCTCTCTCTCTCCTACCTCTTTATTGTGTTTGATGTCCCTCCTGAATTCTCTGCAGTTCCCACATGTTCACTCTCTCCTCGTGACAGCACTAAGACTATACGTATAATGTGACAGGCCCGAAGTTACGCTGTTTGCACAGCTGTCTCATGAAATACTCATTATGACCTGAAGGAGGAGTCAGTGGTAACAGGCTTCTTTAGATAAGACAGTGAGGAGTCAAGACTCTGAATTACTTCCTCAAGTTTATAGACGGAGGTGACAGCCAAGTCTTGTATGCTTAGATGGCTTCAAGATACCAGCATAGAGCTGAGTAATTTCCCGAATAAGCTAAGTCTTCTGTTAACTAATAAGACATTCCCTTTGGACTGAGTGCCCAGTGGCTGGCTTGTCTTATTGATCTTTTCACTCATTATCTGAGGAGCTAATTCACAGTAAACTCAGGCATATGTTGTCACCAGTCATATTAAGAGGGAAAAATAGGACGAGATAGTAACAACCGACCAACAACAAGCACAGACAGCTTCCTTCCCCTCAGATCTACCGTGGCTTATAACTTCACCAAGAGGAGATGGCAGAAGAGATGCTCTGTGACATTAAGTTTTGCAGGCTGTATTTTCCCTTCCTGGGATCTATTATACCCTTCAAAAATAATTGAGTTAGGCTTGACGAAGAGGGAGATGGCGGGAGAGAGACTGATTCAGCTCGCCCATAGGCCACCTATCCACCCTGAAGGAGTCAAACAGGTATGTGAGTGAAGCTACCTTGAACCTTCAAACAGCTCAGAGGTCCCAGCATTACTGACCCTGGATCCCAAGAACAGAGGGCTCCACTCAGCCCAACCTAACCCAACCATGGGATCATGGGAATAAAGTATTAATGTTTGAAGTTTTATTATTTGCAAAAATAACTAGAATTTTAACCCCTGATTTGCCCTTAGTACCAATCTAGTAAACTTGAACTAATATTTGAAGGTTGGCTCAAGGGTTAGGTTTTTTGAGAATTCCCACGGCTTGTCCTACCCACTTACTACAGCCCTATTTTCCTCTTTTCTCCCAATTTCATATTTTTTTTTATTATAAATTGCTTACTTTCCCCAAAGTCTTTAGGAATCTAGAGAACAGAGGCATTGTCAAATTTGTCTTTCTGTTGCTTGTTTTATTTTTGTTTTTGCTTGTGCCTACCACAGTGTTTGGTACAATTAGACATTCAGTCCTGGTTTGTGTGGTAAATAAATACATGGATGAGTGAAAAAGTATAATGGACCCCTTTGGCTCTAAAACTTAATCATGCCATGCAGAAGTGCAGTGCAGAATGATTCCTCACGCCACACTAAAATGGGAGGGTGACAGCACACTGTGTAGAAGAGCTCAGGTTAAACCTCCCTCTTGAGGTCACTGTTTGAGGACCCTCAAGCCAAATTATCATTCACCAATTCATTATACAGAGACAGCAACTTCTTCAAGGAGTCATTGGCCAATATGCTTTTCTCTTCGTCTTTCTCACAGAACCCGACATGTCCTTGAGGACATGTAAACCTAAATATCCAACACTTACTAAGGTAGGACTAACATGCAGGCCTCTCTGACACTCAACCAGATTTTAACAAACCTCAGACAAAAGCACAAAAGGTAGAAAAACGCAGATTGGCTCCCCATTTAGAGTCAGGCAGGTGATGATGAAGGTGAGTGGGGTTTAGTCTCTGCACAGCAAACCACAGGGTCAGGCACAAAGCACCTTCTTAACTGGGGTTCAGCACACATTCTTTCCACCTATAACATTGCACTCCACTTCCTAATGTGGACTTCGTCATCTTCATACGTTTCCTAGGATATCCCCGAAATGCATGCCATCATTGTCCTCCTGTGTTGTCCCAAGTCATGCTAAGCTCCTGTAGTCTCCCTTGCAGGTTGGACCTCTTTGGAGGCTTCTGAATGTTTTGGCTTGCTGGAGGCATATAGCACATGTATCTTAATTGTATCTTAATGCTGCAGGTCTTCTCTTTAGGGTAATGATGGGAGATGCCATTCTGTAAATATGTTTCTCTTATTGGTTAATGAATAAAGCAGTGTTGGTCAATAGGAAAGCAAGATAGGCAGGACTAGGAGACAAGGAGGAGAGAGGAAGTAGTAGGGAGGGGTCAACATATAGAGACTTGAGAGAACAGAGGTCCCGGCCTCTCTCCAGTAAGATGAGACCACGTGGAAATACTTCGATTAATAGAAATGGGTTAACATTTAAGACAGAGCTAGCTGATAAGAAACTACAGCATTTTATCTAATACAGCGTCTCTGTGTGTTACATGGGGCTGGCGTGACAGTGGGACCAGGCTGGCGGAAAAACTGCTCATAACAAGGTAGAGTGCATGGAGTACGCAAGTTTAATAACATTTCTCCTCCAACAACCTTCATTTCTCCAGAAAGATGTTGCCAATCCCAAGGCTATTCCATACAGCAGGTGTCTACCATGTCTTTATGAAGCTGGAACAAATGGACAATCTCCCTTTGATTCAGGTCCAAATTCCCCCACGGGATCCAGACTTCCTATTTCTCCAGTTGTTCTTGTGAAACTCTGGGAGGAAGCAGCCTTGTGCCTGTGGGCTAGTGTAAGTTTCCATCTCTGTCTGAAGGCAGTAACTGTTAAAAACAGTGCACGGCAGTAACTTCAAGAAACTTAAAGGAGTTGAAGCCCTCCGTGCTCCCTTGCTCTGATCCGTGTCTGCATAATCAGGTCATGCAGTGCAAACACTGGAGAACACTTGGAATTCAGAATTGAGGGCACCACACAGACATTGAGGCCATCGCTCTGCCTGTCTTCAAAGGGATCTCACTGCACTGATGTTGACAGGATGGCTGTTTTTGTTACCAGCCTTCTGGAGGCACATTTAGGCATCACCAAATAAATGATTAATTATTTGAAACCCCAGGCAGCTCCAACAGTAGGTACGGCAATAGGAGAGAGGGCGTTTCCTAACAGGGTAAACTAGCCCACAACCATGACAGTCACCCAGAAAGGGAAGCAAATGCCTGCGAGACCCCTGACTCCATAGTGCAACCATCTGCTCTGTTTGTTCTTGCAGAAGATGTTGAACATGGCCCAGGGCAGAGTGCTTGGCTCTGTGCCAGAAGAGCCTTCTTCAAATGTGGTCCTTAGCTTTCCGGTATCCACTGGCCTGTGCTAGGTTCTATAATGAGGGCTATAAATAAGCCAGGACACGGATTCAAGACAGTCAATAATAAGTAAGTTATCAGAGAATAAATTCTATTGGACACTCAAGGCTTGCTTTATATGTAAGGAGACGAAATGATACCTTTTCATAAATTGCTACTATAATCAGTATTCTCTCAAAGTAATAGGCTCCTAAATAGAGTGAAGAGGGATAGGCACATAAGCAATAAATCCCATTGGACTTAGAGCACATTCTTATACATGCTAGAGTCACATACAAATTTCCTAGTCCGGAGAGAAGACAGCAGAATGCAAAGGTTAAAACTCTCCATGGAGTGAATGAGGGGCAAACACGGTGATGAACGAAGGAGGTGGGACTAGGTGCTGTTTTCTTCACCTTTGATAGCCCAGAATTACTTAATACTATTTGAAATTGAACACTGAGCTATGAGTTTGTAGCTAAAGCTCCAGGCTCTCATTGGTTTTCATGATCTTATTTTTTTTTAAATTGCCGGGAGCTTCCTTAGAAACTGACATATCAGATGACGACCCACTGGTGATTTCTTTAGCTTCAATTTTACTGTCAGAATAAGACAAGCCGATTTCATACATTGTGTTTCTGGAAGCAATCTCATTACTTTTTTCTACTCATTGTCTCTTCAGCTCCTGATTTGTGTGTGTGTGTGTGTGTGTGTGTGTGTGTGTGTGTGTGTGTGTGTGTGTGAAGATACTTATAATAATGTGAATATCGCAGTGAGTTTTCCTCTGGGGCATGGGTAAAGTATTTCAGTTTCTGTCCAAGCATGAGGACCTGGATTCTGGTCCTCAGCACCCATGCAGAATGTCATGGTTGTAGAGTCATGGTTGTAACTCTCCTCTTGGGAGTGAGAGACAGGATGATTCCTGGGGGTTTGCTAGACAGCCAGTCTAGCGGTCCATGAGCTCTAGATTTAGTGAAAGATCTTGTCTCAAAAAAGTAGGTTCAGAGAAACTGAGGAAAACATTAGTGGGAACTTTTGGCCTCCATACATATGCATGCATGTGTATGTGCACTTACATGCAAGAACGTATAGATACACAGTTTTATTTATCTGGGTGATGAAGTTGTGGATTATGCTATATTAATTGTGTTTTATGTATAGATTGAGTTTTAAATAGTGGTCAAGTATTAGTTTGTGAGATCAACAATATAATTGGTAGGGAAGAACGCAAGGGGAAGAGAAAGGCAGAAGGAAGAAGGTGCAAAGCAGACACGCCACCTCATGAGATCCAGAGCTTGTACAGTGGATGCCAGCTTATGTCTCTAGACCTTAGTGTCTTCAACTCTAAACACTGTCAGTCCTCTCCTTTCTGAGTCTGTTGGGGGAGCAAATGGGAGAAAGCTTGCCAGTCACACAGCACATCCCGCCTGTCACCAGCACAAGACATCTTGACTTGAGTGCAATTAACATCCTGCAATGCTGGGATGATATGGAATGGCCGGGCTTATCTTTTCAGTTTTGTAGAGTAGAAAACTGAAGTCCAGAGGCCTCAGAGAGTGAGTCTCAGCATACAGTCTCTATGGCAACTGAAACCCCCAGGCTTTGGGAGCATAGCGTACTTTAAGTAGAGGAGGGTTTATTGCTGTCTTGTCTTTTTAACCACACAGCTTCTCTGTTCTTGTGTTCCACTCTTTTCTCTTGGTTCATGTGTTAGTTAGCTAGATCTTATCATCAAACACAGTTTCCCAAAAGGTGTCGTGAAATCATGAATCCTAAGCACTCAGTGTGATGTTCAGTAGAGATTCAATTCTCTTTTGGCCAAGTTTTGGTCATCTGAAGGCCAGATTTTTGCTAGTTCATTCCATGAACCATAACAGTAATGAGAAAGAATGCACCGACCATATACAGCTACCAAGCTTTTAGGCTAATCTAATCATCATTATTCTCAGAGCACATACCAATAGATATGTAATGAGAGGGGCCATCTCTGCAACTCTGGGCCAGAAAGAACACAGCTTGGAAATTAGAAATTTGACCCAGAAAATTCACAGCATGCATCAAATGTGTGGCTGATTAAAAATGATTGCAGTTGGTACTTTGGTCTTCATCCAATAAGGGGTATTCTTGCCTTCTTCCTATTTCTTTTCTGCCACCAGAAGATAAATGGAATAGCTAAACTCCCAATTGCTCAATTAATTAAACTTCTTTTCAGAAGCTACTTTGTGGCAATAAACATGGGTGTCTCAATAGGGCCACTTCTAGAGGGTTGTTTTTTCCTGAGTGGCTTGCTGGAAAAAGCCCATTACAGCACTGATAATCATAACAGGGTGGGCCTGTCATCAGAGACCTCTTCCCAGGGGGAGGAGGTGGGTTTGGCAAACAGCAATGAGAGAAGGTAAAGAAATATCTCGACAACCCTTATAACTCAAAGCCTGAGATCAGGCAGCAGCCTCCCAGGGGAGATACCATTGAGCACCTCTGTGGAATTCACTGGAACAAAGGGTCATCTAGAAGTGCCAGCTCGAAGGCCCTCGTTTACTGGTGTGTTCTCTCTCCAATGGGCAATTAGTCTAGCATAAAGTGGGATGGGCTAACACAGTCTTCTAAGTAATAGCCCAGACTGTCTAGCTGCCAAAAGCGATTAATAACGGAATTTACAGAGACACTCCCATTTTCTCTTCCCAGGCCAGCCCTCTTTTCTGAGCCCTACTCCCCACTTTGGCTAAAGGAAGAGAAACTATTATGAACATGAGTTAGGCAGCAAATTGCTTTCTCCTTTTCATTTTCAGCTTTCAGAGCTATGATCCGGGCCATCAGAAGTCCGTCTCCAGCTTCTAGAGAACTGACACATTCATAGTAGTATGTCACTTCTCCGACTCCACTGCTGTCATTGCAGCTAACCTTAATTTAAAATACTGTCAGCATCAGCTAGAATCCCTTACAAATGGAGCGCCTCATCACCATACTAATTGAACGAAAAAATGGTTCATGATTTAAATACCTATTGCTTCATCATTTCCCCAGTCTTTGGC
The DNA here is from genome assembly GCF_943737965.1 of Phodopus roborovskii. Taxonomy (NCBI): domain Eukaryota; kingdom Metazoa; phylum Chordata; class Mammalia; order Rodentia; family Cricetidae; genus Phodopus; species Phodopus roborovskii. The sequence continues at coordinate 24,987,533 of NW_026126571.1, read as the reverse complement.
TTCCATTTTGTCAGGCATGAAGTTGGTGATTAAACCCAAGGCATAATTATTAGCAACAGAAGCGCCTCTGTCCCATCTTGCGGTTTCCTGGCCAGGTGCAAACGCTCCGCTCCACACTGAGCATGTCTGTCAGTCTTATGAACAATCCCAGCAGAATAAGGGACTGATTTTCCCTTTAGAATCACAGAGGCACTTTACAGAAAATTGTCACACTAGACCTCCATTTCTGAATGGCATAATGAGTGTTTCAGTGCGGTGAGAAGTTTAGGCATTGAAAAGGGGTGTCACAGTTAGAACCGGGGCGCTGGCGTCCTTTGTTGATGTACCTACCATGGCTGCCTCCCACCATGCTGGCTTGTGTTGCTCAGAGTGTTGGGAAAATGACAGAAGGATTATGAAGCTGGGTGGGAGAGACCTGCTTACAAGGTCTAGCTTCGAACAGAGGTAAAATAGAAGCTTGTACAGGCCTGGAGCTCCATGTACCAGAGGGGTGTTCTAGTGTCGAGCTATGTGGTGGGAGGAGCATAGTGTGTGCAGGAGTTAGGGAAAAGACACTTTCTAAAAGCTATCACAGATAGTAACAAATTAAGCCTGATTTACTACAGATCTGAGCTATTCAAATTTGTAGCATCAACTGGTGAACGTTTCTTTTCAATTGATCACAACAAGCAGAAAAGTAGCTGATATGCACAGCCATAATCTCGATTTTGTAACCTCAGGACTGAATGATCAGAAAGCGATCAAACTTTTGGCACGTTGTGTCTGACCGAAACTGGAGATGCTTGATCCTAAACATATTTGCAGAACCACAGATTATCTATCTTCATTGTCTTCAGTGTGATGTCTGTTCCCATGGTCAATGCAGTTTTGTACAAGGTTTTGCCTGGTGAATCTATATTTTCCATCTATGAGTTAGTTCTGTTTAGAGGCCAGTGAAACACATCCATGGGATGCCATTACACTGCCATTCCGTAGGGTTTGCAAGCTTCCTGCTGGAGAAAACAATCAATAAACTGCATTTCTTTGCTTTATTTTATAACATGAGTAAAACTTCATGGGGTATTACTTTCTTCTGTCTGTTTCCAAAGGCTGATGTGGGACTAACGAGTGACTGTCCCAGTACCCCCTGATCTTCTGAATAGAAAAGCAAGTAGAGGACATGCTTATGGCTGTTATAGTCAGAGTTCTTTCTATCTTTTCAAAAGCCTGTTAGGTCTAGTATGCTACTAAGGAGACTTTAAACAGATCTGAAAATAAGTTAAGCCATGTCCCTCTACTCTCATGTGGGTATAGCCATGCCATTTTGATCTCTCTGTGCAAATGTCACTGAATTTGATGATCAAGTATTTACTGACAGCTTCCAATGTATTTAAAGGCCTCATCAGAACACGGAACTTAGCAGCTTGTCCTACCAACAGGGTGCAATACCCATAGAGAGGAAAAGTATTTAAAAACAATTTCAGGTTTGTAATATGGGGGCACAATATTGTTTCAGCAGAAACAGAAAAGAAATTTAAACTTCCAAATTATGGGGAGATTTTAGTTGGTAACTCCAGACCTACTCCTCAGCAAGTAGTCTCTTAAGGACAAGGACAGCTTCATGGAATCTTCTAGTGATTTCCATGGTTTCTCTTTTAAATTGGTTCAAAAGTTTCTCTTTTGAGTTCAGGGTTATTAGACTAGTGTAATGAGTCCCTTTAAGATCACTGGACTTCAGGAAGCAGCTACTGCCACTGGAAACCATCAGCAAATATAGAAACAGTCAAATCATGGGTGATGTAGGTACAAATTAAAACTAATCTTATCAATTCTGCCTGAATTTGCAGATAAAGCTGAGGGTAGGAAACTTCTTAAGCAACTTCAGCATATATATAGACTCAGGCTTGTTCCTGTCAGGGCTAATGTCTCTGTGGCCAACTTATTTGTCTGCACTGTGGACAAATCATGGTTGAGAATCTATGTCTCATCAGACTTGACTTTTATTTCTGTATCCATGGGAGGTTTTACTAATTAGCAAACTGACCCCAGTAAGGTCAGAGAAGACCTCGGCCTCCAGGCTGCAGTGGGCTGGGCTAACCATCAGATGCTTCCTGGTGACTGCGATTTTTGTTTTGGTCATGGCAGTATCACATTGTCATAGCAAAGGGCATCTATGCTGGCAGCCTCTTCTCCTTTCCCTCTAAGGTTAATACTGGCAATTAGCATCTGTCAGAAAATCCCTTCCTGAATTTTTGAATTTGCTATTGATATTACCTTTGATTTTTACAGTCTTAGGTCATTAGCCTTTTTCAATTGAAAAAAAAAAAGTAAGTGAAACATCTCTTTACCCTGTACATCTCCTTGATCTATTTAAATATCCACAACTTCTTATTATGCATTTTCCTTATTTGTCCAAAGCATCAGCTCTGCTCCATTGAGGAAATCCATTTCCCTTTTCCCCTCCTGACTTAGATGTGTCCCTTGTCTCCAAAGACTGAAACATTCGTTTTAGTGGGAGCTGCCTTGAAATAGCACAGAAAATTTGGGGAAAGAAAGTGAATGGATAGAGTTTTCCTGAACCATCAAGACAGAAGAAATGTGTGTTCGTAGCTAATCTCACTGTTGGCATATCCAAGATCCCTGTAATCCTCCTTTCCTAGCAAATTCCATCTTTTGGTTATTTGTCCAGCTATAATGTCCATCTTCTAAAACTCCTTCTAAGGGTCTTGGGTCTTTAATGAAGTCACTGTGTGAGAGGAATAAAATTCTTAAATATTTAAGTTGCTATGGGCGTTGTGTTTTTTTTTTTAAACTCCTGCTGTTGAGAGCTGAATCAACCCCAGTCCAGCTGAGTTATCTAATGACATCAGTCCCACTGACATTCTAGGCAGGATAATTATTCGTCACAGAGGGGTAAGGCTGTGTTGCACATTACTGGGTGTCATTCTTAGCCTCTACCCACTTGATTCCATTACTATCTGCCAGTTGGGACAAAGAATGACATCTGCAGATGTTACCACATGCCCTCTGGGAAGGGAGGAGAGGAAAGCTTCCCTGGTTCCCAGAGGCAGAGCCTGCAAAGACATTGGGCAAATGAATGGGTCTTCCCGGGCACTGAGTGGTCCAGGTGGAGGATGCTCTTGATGAGTCTGTGGGGCAGCTTCTTACCTGTACTTCATAGCACTCTCTCTTAGTGTTTGTGCTCTTCTGTGCTCTTCCATAGCATTTATAATTTAATAGTATCACTGGCATTTTCTTTTGTCAGTTACCATTGCCTCCTTGTTTTGGAATGTTGCATTGACTTATTTAAAAAATAAAAAATCAAAGATTTTTGGTTTATAGCTCCAAAGGATACCTTTGCCTTCTTTGTATTTAATTATTTAGATGTCTGAAATTCAGTTTTAAGCCATGACAAAATGATTGTATAAATAAAAATTTTCATTCATGAATATCCAAAAAGTCGACAGCATAAATTAACATTGAATACTATTGTCTATACAAAATTAATTATACCCTGATTCATTTCTTAACCAGTTTTTATTCTTTCTTATTATCAGTAAAAAGAGACAATCTATCATGTCATATAAACAGGAGAGAGAGGCTGAGCCTACATGTGTACATTGGTTTCACTTGGGACCCTGAGGGTAGATGCAATCCTGTATTAGTTTGTAGCTAAAGGAGACTTCAGTGCTAGCTAGGTTTGCAGGGTAGGTTCTAGAAGGCCACTGCAGTTTTAAATGACAGAAATGCCCTAACTCAGCCTCACAAAGATAGCACTTGCAGTCAGGTCTGCCCTATGCCCACACTTAATAAAGCATACCGTCTGTTGCCTTTCCATTTAAGAGCGTTTTTACACACGCACCTCTTCCAGATAAGGAGAGGGCAGTTCATCACTTGCAGATGTCACTGCTGGGTATCCAGTTTCGCACCGTAACATGTCTGAGAGATTCTTTGCCAACTTTTCAAAATTCTTGTCCTCCTGTGATCTTTGTAAGTGAAAACAGTAATTTCTTCTCTGAGCTGTGGGCTCTCCTATTTATACTCTATCAAATGCATGTACATTTTCATCACTGGTACAATCAATAAATTTTTTCATCTGTGGGCTTACTCCTCATATCCAAAACCCATGTCAAGTAGAAAAGCTGGTAAAATAATATTTAGTTCTAGGGAGTGCCTTTTGAAAGCATAATAATAACACTCTTGGGAAATGAGCAATCAAAGACTAGACGGGGAGCCTCTGGCTATGCTTTTTATTAAATAGAAAACAATAGAGACATCGGAGTAATGATACAGATAACTACATCAAGCATCTTACATCCACTTTACACTAACAAGAGGGAAAAGCATGCTGAAGGCTCATTACTACTATTGGCATGCAGGAAGAGAGCGGAGGATTGCAGGAATGATGGTCGGCTGCGTGTTTATTTCAAAGACCAGCAATGTGGAAAGACACCAGCAACTGCCCTTTTATTGGAACATAAGAAAACCTCTGGGAAAAGTGGGTCCTTTATGCCCAGTAATGTTTTTTTTTCCCAGGCAAGACAAGCCCTTCTCGGGCCCTGGGTGGCTTGAGAATTAGAAAGGGCACTTCAAATTGTCAATGTGTTTTATAAACCATGTTAGAAGCTTGCCCTTGGTCCATCCAAGTCCAAAACATGTTCAGGGAAGGCCATGTAGAGAAGGTCTGGGAGCAGGTTAGAAGCTGGTGGGAACAAGAGCTCTGACCCAGGCAAGAGTTACCTGAGCTGCAAGGCTTCAGGGGTCACTCACCCTCTGAGCCTCAATAGTCAGGTTCCTCAAACTGTCTAGGTCAGGGCTTATCAAGCCTTTCCACTTAGAAAATGCCTTTATGCCATAGAAATATCTATGTAACCCTGAGTATGACATCTATAAACTAGGCATGCAAGTCAAATATTCAGTGATAATAAACCAAAGAAAAAGATATTGAATATACATACAACTTTATCATTAATTAAAGCTGAAAGAGATTTGTATACTGAGAGATGAGCTTCTTTGAACATAAAAGATTGAATCTTGGCTGAGCACTTGATATTACAGGATATGGAGCATCCTCAATACTTTTCAGAGTTGATTGATATTTTGGTTTGACAGCAGCCAGTGCTTAGAATGCCACTTTACATTAACACATAGTACAAAGTGACAGCTTGCTGGTTGTGGCTGCATCAGAAACGGTCAGGAATTCTTTCCTAACCCCAAGCTAAGCATGCTAGCATAACAAAACCTAAAATTATATTAACTTAATGCATACTGAGAAATAACAATAAAAAAGTTTTTGAGAGTCTTATTTTCTGAGATAAGCCTCTGCTTTTGTAAAAGTATAAAACTGAATATAAAGTAAAAACACCCTGATTCATAGTGTACCATTATCTTAAGTCTGGGCTGAGATGCTTCAGGCAGGGTTTGTTGGTGTTGTATGATGCCATGGCATGCTCAATGCAAAATGTTCATGTGGTGAAGTCATGTGATGCAACATGGATGAGCATTCTAGTAACCCCTTAGTTCATTATGCTTGAACCGGAAAGAGTCACGGACATGAAGTACCAAAGCTGCACCTGGCACATTCTAGTTAACAAACGACAGGTACACTGGCAAACACATCCCTTTTGGTTATTGAAATAATTATCAAGTCAGACTCTCTGGGGGTCCTTTCAGAAGTCTGTATTTCTCATGAGGCTGAAGGAGAAGGCTACTGCCACCAGGTGTCAGAGCTACTGGCCACTTAGCTCCTGCTCACAGCTACCCAGACCCTTTTCCAGAATCTACACTGCTGCTGCCAACCACCGCTGTCAGGCTACCTAGTGCAGGCAAAGCGAAGGTTGAAATGGCAATGCCTAGCAGCTGTGGCTGGTGGGGGCCGTGAGTTGCTCCCCACTCATGCTGTGGGACCCAAAGATGAAAAGGAAGAAAGCTGTTTTCCTATAAGCAACAATTCCCATCATGGCCCTGGCCAGGAGGTCAGGGAGGAGACATGGCCTGGAAGAGTTTCTCTAAGACGCCCTAGGGCTGGGTCTATCCTCAGGAGGCCACAGGTAACATGGTGTCTCTAACAAGGGACGTCTAGGAGAAGCCCTGGGACCATGTAGTGCCCAGTTCGTCTACTTCTAGGCAACTAGGCTTGTGCTCTGGGCAGACACTGCACCTGCAATCACTTGACTGGGTGTAAGAAATATTTCCCCAACTCCCCTCCATCTTGGGAAAGGCAGGCCCTGGGCCTCCCCCATCAGCTGCTTCCTAGCTACTCCAGGGAGTCTTGTTTTGAATGTAATATGGTTTTCTACTTCTAAAAATACTGGTAGACATATGTTTTAGAGAGAAAAAAAGCAATCCTCTCTGTTAGGCACCATGCTGGCAGCTTTATAAGCATTACTCTCTTTGCCTGACAAGCAGCCTACGAGTTGAATTATTCTCACTATGTCGAGTGGAGCTTGCTCATGCACAATAAACAAGGGTTCCATTCTAATGCTTATGCCTTTTCTTTTTATATTTGACAATATGCCTAATTGTACTTATTCATTATTTGCTTCTACCATCCAACACACACACACACACACACACACACACAAATACACACACACACACACACACACACACACACACACACACACCTTGAAATATTCTAGGTTTGCCTCTGTGCTAATGTAACCCTCAGCCCTACCCATGCTTCTCATATGTTCAGTTTGGTTATATTTCTTAAGCCTAAAACCAATGGTATATTCATCATCATTGAAAGAGCCCGCCCCTTGTTTGTGAATATATTTATCTGAAGTGGCAGCAGCAGGACGAAATATTTGAAATTGAGGCTGGCCCAGAAAAGCTGGGACAACTAAATGATTGCTGCAAACTGTCACTGTAAAAACGATTGTTGCTAGTGACCACCGCTGGCTGCTTAAAACCTGCAAAACACAGTTCCTCTCTTTTATTTGGCCATTTATATACATATATTTTTTTCTCCCTAAGGAAAGCATGTATGTATTTTCCCTCTCAGGAAGTCAATGGGAAAGGGTCCATTAACCACCAGAAGGAATGGAGAGACACTGAGGGGCCAAGGGCACAGTGGGCATTTTCTTCCAGAACCTTCATAAAGAGGCCAGTGCATCTGCGGAGGCGGCAGGACAGCAGGGTGATGGACAGCAGACACTGGTCCAGGAGGGGAACTGCAGGCTCTGAAATCAAATAGAGTTTCTTATGAAGCCAAACAGCGAGGAAATGAATGGCTGGCCCCAAACAAAGCAGGGATCTGCTGCTGTCAGGAAAAGCCCCTCCCTCCAGCCCCAGGCAAAACAAAACCTAATAGGGAATTTTTATCATTTAATGGCAGGAAGGGGCCATTAGTACCCCAAAAGCCAAAGCAGAAATATTCCTTTTATTTGTCATTAACTCGTCAAAGTGCTAAGTCTGCTTAAAGGGAGTGGGGGGGGGGGGAGTCCTGGGCACTTTAAAGGAAGAAGCTCTTTAGATAACTTATCAAGATCTACCAGGCTCAGCGAAATTCGGACAATTAACATTCCTAGAAACTGCTCTAGCAAAGAGGCAAAATGGGCAGTTTAATTACATAGGCGTGTGTGCCCTTAATTCTCAATTAATGGCTGTGCAAATAGCTTGGCGGATAATAATTCAGTAGCCTAACATCCCAGCAGGAAACTCTAAACCCCTTCGTGCTGACATTTTTAAAAAAATAAATGTTAGTTGTGCCTATTGTTTCCCAACTGAAAATTATGCCCTATACCAACAGGCCTTTAGGAAGGCTGGGAGCAGCGCAGTACTCCATGCGGTCTCCTTCGGAGGCTGCTTTTGGAAGCACCTGCAATGTACTGTGGTCTTAGAGGATCTCTGACATACAACAGATGTGTGGAGGAACAGGCTGTGTACAGTATGATGCACGAAAGGAACAGGCGAGGGACAATTACCAATCTCACTGTGTGACAGGAAGACAAGAACTCGATGGATCCTGTTGTCACCTCTCTGAGTAGACTCCCCTGATGATGAGAGATGGCCAGTAGGTGAGAGATCGGCTTAAGATTCCAATATTGTTCCTATGCCCCGTTATAGCCCTATGTTCAAGGCTCCATTTCACTTCTTGGAAAAAGGAACAAACTGGTTTGTTTGAGCTGATAATTGGAGATGAGCTCCTGATGCAATAGTTTAGCAATGACTGTCTTCTTTAGTTTAAGAGCCATGCCACACTGTGTGACTTAGTGAGCCTGACCTAGTTCTTGTTGCTCTCATTTTAGATCCAATAAGCACTCTGCCAAGCTGTGTAAGCTCCGAGTCTTATGCTGGGCTGTACCCTACTGTTTCTGTCTGCTGCCGACCACTCATTGCCTCTACCCTGTGTGAGTCTTCAAGGGGCCACAGAACTATAGTTGATTGTAACAGCGGAGGTCTACTCTTTTGAAATCCCAGTCAGAAACCCTCTGAGGACTATGACAGAGTCTGACGTTTCTTTCATAATGGTCTTTGAAAAGCGAAGTTCATTGGACAAATGCCAGCTACATTTTAAGCTCCCTGTGTAACTCTGGCCCTGAGGGATGTGAGCAGAATGTAGATGCTACAGCCAAAAGACTACCCTGAGACCTTGGCTGTGGCCACACTCAGCAGAGTGGCATGGCTCCCTGAGTCTAAGGACATCTTCCCTTACCTGGATTCCACTGACTAGCATGCTAAAGTCAGTAGCAAGTTGCCATCTATGGCTTGAGACCTCTGAAGCTTTACTCGGGCCACTCCCAGAGCCCAAGGCCTCAGGGTTTTGAAGCTTATTTGTCAGGTTCTAGTTAACAGTTTGGAATACATTCTCCATTCTTAGGCCAAACCACAAGAGTTATTTATGCTATAATATAACTGAAATAAAGTAAGACAGAGCCTTTAAATTTATCTTAAGTTCTTGTTCAGAAGGAGAATCTGGCTAAGGCCGAGAAGAATTCTCAAGATTCTATAAACAGCTTCCTTAGCAGCCGAAGGCTTCACGGCACTGACTCCTCGTTATGTACAAGCACATGTCGAAACACCCAGCTTCTTTCCCTTCCATGTGTCTCTCCAGATTGTTCTCCGTCATCGTAAGAGTTGAGAGTTTGCATCTTTCATTCATAAATGGAATCGGAGAAATCGAAAGGAAAGGGAGAAAAGAAGGAATAACAGAGGAGGGGAAAGGTGGCGTACACTGAGGTGAGATCAATGGGGCCCTAGACCCAAAGGCAAAAGGAGCAGTAACTTGCAAGCCGCCTGTCTAGGATGAAGTGGCGGGGATCCAGGTAGTGCCAGGATGGTAGAGAATGAATCTAGAGCTGTGGAGAGCTGTGAAGGACAAGTGGATGCTATTGTAACAGCGGGTGAACAGTGCAGTATAGTCTGTAGAGTTAGCTGGGACGATCTCCACCTCCCAGTCTCTCCAGTGCAGCCTTGCTATTCCCTCCTGTCAAACTGAGAGACCATAACCAGGGCCATTTTAGAAAAGAGGTCGGGAGACAGAGTTTGGGAACTTCACCCCATCACCTGTGCAGACTGGCTCGCATCACCCACCCGGTTCCAGGGAAAGCAGGGCCATCAGGAAGAACAGATAACTACACAGGGCCCTGACTCTGGCAGGAAAACAGATACCCCTGGTTAATCAACAGGGTCATAAAACAACTTTCATGGGCATATTTTGTGTCAAAGATTAACCTGAGGAAATTCCTCAAGTTTCTCTAGACACCCCAACCAATCAGTTTTGAGCCTGTACCCCTTACTCTATCCTATGATTTTAGTCTTTATAAAGCCCTTGCTCACGAAGCTCAGGTCCTTCTGCAGCTGCTGTATCAGTCTATGGGATGAGGTCCTGCCTAGGCTTGAATTCAATAAAGACACCTTGCGCAATTACATTCGGTGAGTTGCCTCCTTGATGATCTCTCTGGGGGTCTGTGGACTGGGATTGACAAAACAACACAGGGAAGGCGTGTGATACAGGTGGTACAAAGAATTTACCCACGCATGGGTCAGACAAGCAGAATTTGTTGAAAGGCATTGTGGGAGAGGAGTGGTCAAGTTCCCAGAGAGGGACACATACTGCTGAGAGGGAGTAGAATTTCCTCTACAGTAGTGAAGAGGGACATAACCTAACTTAGCCTTGTCATCATGGGACTCCTGGGTGGACCTAATCTGAGGGGACAGACTCCTTGTTATCTTGCTGAAAGTTGTATTTAATAGTTTCCCTTGCTTTTCTTGAGACTGGCCATGAGGTTCCATGAGGCATCAGGCTCTAGATGATGGTGTAAGACATCATGGGTCAGGCTCCAAATGTCACAGCCTGAGCCTTAAAGGATGGGAATTTTGATTTTGGTTTTGGCCCTTTGTTTCTAAATTTACCCTTGACAGATGGACAAGGTCAAGGCATTGATATAAAGATCTATCTTCTGCAGCTGCTTGGGAGCTGAGTAGGACATGGGGGGCCCTAGCTGGCCATCCAGATCCACTGTTGATGTTAGGACTGTAAGGTGTAGCAAGGTTAGGATGCATTTCATAGGGAACAGGGAATGACTATTGCAAGAGGTCAGAGGCCAGACTGTGACAGTTTGAGATGACAAGGCCCTCAGCGATGGGAGGTAGGTAGCAGTGTTGAGGGTGATGGTTGCTATACTGGAGGGGATACCTTCTCAAATCTGATACTTGTAATCTAGAAGAAACCAATATGCCAGAAAATGCAAGAGCCCAAAAGCAAGAGCCCAAAGCCCAAAGCAGAATTATGCTGTGAACCTTTATCATTTATTACAGAAGTAGCAATGAATGTCCTAGGTATCAACTCCAGAACATCTGTTACTACAAATGTGGATATATATATATATATATATATATATATATATATATATATATATATATTCTCAAATAAGTCCCAGAGAAAGAAATTCCTTCTCACTGGGGTGTCAGTGGTAAGAACACCTCACTGCTTATGAGGTTGGAAGCTGCAACCTCCAGATCTCACACTACATAGCCTTAGATTTCCCTTTGATTTGGCACTGAGCAGTCCCCTTTAATCAGTTAACAAGTCCCCTCTGAGATTTAAGTTTGCCAGAATGTTCTGAAAGTCATGTCTCACCTCAGTCTCTCATGAAACTGAGGAGTTTGCTTTTCTCAAGATTTTCATCTGTCTTCCTGGCTCTGAGAGATATGCATGCCCTATTGTCAGAGAGTTGTTAAATGTATCTGTGTGTATATAACAAGAATCCTTGTGCGATGAAAGGGAACTTTTGGAGACTTTTTGGAAGGAAATTTTAGAGAATTTTTAGAAAGAACTCTAGGAGAATTTTTACAAACTTTTGGAAGAGAGAGCTTATAGAAGTAAAATTACTAGAGAAACTTTTAAGGAAAAATCTTAAAGAGAGCTTTTGAGAGAGAACTTTTGGGAAGAATATGTTTTGAAGAATAAGGAATTATGAGAAGAATGGTACGTGGATGAACTGATTTATCGGCCCTCAGATCAGAAATTGTTAGCAAACCCTTACTTGCCTGCAGTATACCTCCTTCTGAACCCTCAACAGAATTAAAACAGAAAGGAAGATTTATAGATGGCAGGAGAGGTCAAACCCAGCTGGTAAAATTACCCATGTGCTGTCCCAGTTTAAAGGTCTGTTGAATTTCAGAAAAGAAAGGAAGGAAGGAAGAAAGAAAAAATAAGCAAACTCAATTATCCACTGAAAGAGGCAGAAACAGAAAATATTTAGCAGAAGCTAAATCCTCCCGGAGAGATAAGAGAAGTTAACGATGCCAGGTCCATCTGGACCAGATAATGATTGGAAAAGCTGGGAGAGAGGATCACAGGGCAGGCCTGGCATGAAGGCAAAGACCTACCAGTTAGGGGAAGAACAAGAAGGCAAGAGCACTTTGTGCCATGGTGGGTGAGGGAGGCAGAGGGTTTGCTTCATTTTTCCTGAAGCCACTATTTGGCAGCAGAGAATAAGGTAGGAGATGACTTAGATGTGATCAGTTAGGGCATGAGATCTGCCCAGTGATACCTTGAGGATCCTCTGGGATCTGAGCATCTGTCTTTTAAAGGGGTCCTTTGTACCTGCATGCAGATTAATATTCATGGAACCCTGGGCTGACCAGGGTACTGCCTGAATGCATTCTGCCAGGTGACAGGGTCAGGCCAACATGCCTGAATTCTTACATTCCCAACTTTACTTTATTATTAAAAAGGTGAGGAATTAGTCTTGGCAGATTAGGGAATGTGAGCGTTGAGTTCTTGAGACTACTTCCTGCTGACTTGGGGGGGGGAGTTGACCATCTTTGGGGGACCTGAGAAAGCTGGGGTGCTGTCAAGTCCTGGGGTAGATGGTTGTTTCATTGAAGTCAAAGCTGTATGGAACTGTGTCATCTCTTTGAGACCTGGCAAGATGTTGGCAGAGCAGGGGACAAGGTTAAGTTTTGAAAAACAAATTTTTCTTAGGTCCTACTATTTGAGTGTAGGAGGACCATAAGATGAAGGAGAGTTCCTGAGGGTGTTCCAAAATGAGGGAAGGGAGTCCCGGGTCCACAGAAAGGTTGAATGATATTTATCTGGAGTGTATATGACCTATTTGGGTGGGTCCAATTCAGCTCCCTGGAACTTACAAGAATCCTTTGAGGGTGTGAAAACATAAATTTTAGACACATTAGAAGTATATTCATGTCAGAAATGATTTGGCTGAAAGCATTAACACTTTCAAAACTGACAGATATCATTAGCACAATGAAAAGCACCTTAACCTTGACCTTGCAATTACGATCGTATAGTGGCATAATATAGTGTTTAGTACTCTGTCAGAGTTGGATTAGTAGCTCATTAAAACTTTATTGATTAATGTTAAGACTATGAACAGTAGCATAATGAGAGAAAGAGAGAACTCTAGAAAATGTCTCATTCATTTGAATGTCTCAAATCACTTTTCTTGTCGTCACTTAGTCCTTTCCATCCTCAGACCTTCGTAAGTTGAATCCACATACCTTATGTTGTTCTTTTGTTACAGTGATAACTGTAGCTGGAGAAGGGGTGGGAGGTGAGAGCCCCAAGTGAGTGGGGTCCCAAGGTAAGGGACCACATGGGAGAGCATGGCAGGTAAAGGTGACTGAGGCAGGAGGGAATAACACGCCAGGCAGATAGAGCTTAAATGAGGAGTTTATTTAGAAAGGGGAGTGAACAGAAGAGGAGAGAGGGAGAGAGATGGGGGAGAGAAGAAGAGGGGGGAAATTGGTGGCCAACTGAAAGCAGGAAAGAGAGAGAAAGCAAAAGAGAGAGAAAGAGGGGTGTGTGCTTGCTTTAAAAGGGAAACTGAGTCCCCTACGCAGGCCTGTAATGAGTGACGTAGGGAAGATATGGCCATGCGTGTCCCACCCATCGTCAGGGGGCAGGGCCAGCAGACTGCTGGTTTCCAAAACTTATACTACCATCTTAGACCTTTCCATCCTCAAACCTTCATAACTGGCATTTATCCACCTTGTTAGACTTTTCCATCATTAGACCTTTGTCTACACTTTCCTATCTTCACATAGATAAACCCTAAAATACCTGGTCCTGAAATCTGTTTTGTGACAGTTTGAACCTTGGCTGCTGTTTTAAGCTGCCAAAGCTACCAGTTGTCAAAAGAAATAGAGTTCTTGAGAAGGATAAAACTTTACCTGAGTTAATGATTAGAGAGTAACAGAGACTTACTAGCTGGCAGCATGGACAGCCACGCCCAGGTCCTCCATAGTTGTTGAGGGCAGAGGCTTTAGGGACACCCACCTTCTGCTGATAGTGTGGGACCTGTGGATTAGGAGCTTTAGGAAGACTTTCCTACTGTTGGCCCAAGCAACGTGGAGAAAGTCGATTCTACTGTCCTGTCGTTCATGGTCCAAAGATTCCTTTCTAGCAGTTGAGGTGAAAGGCAGGTTTGCTCAATGGCTAGTGTTACCACTTTTGTGGGTGGAGTTTCTTCAGTGTCTGCTCTTTTTGGAGGAAATGGGTGGTGCCAGCAGCTGGCCTGTCTCTGTATAAAAGATTTTTAATAAAACATTTTAAGTGCCATATTCTCTAGATCTCTGAGCACTTGAAGGCTGTTTGTTTAGTGTGTCTCAACAGACAAAATTTGTCTTTAGTTACTTGCCTTAAGCACCTAGATTGCTAGGTAAGGCTTTATCACTGTAATTAATTAATCTGTACTTAGTGTGGCTACAATGACATCTGTCTGGAGAACTGGAGTCCAGCTAAGTGGCTGTGGAGGGATGTTTTACTCAGAGCCCTCCAGCCTGACTGTAACTGACTTTAACTTAGTAGGTTAGATTTATGCCTGTAAAGAACAAAGAAGTAGAGAGAAAAAAACAAAAACAAAAACAAAAACAAAAACAAAAAACTCCTTCTGTAATAGGAGCTTAACCTTTGTAAACAGCTTACAATAAAGACTGGGTGGCATAAATATTTTGTTAATTTGAAATAGATCTTTATAACCTTAAACTTTTATCATCATTTAAAGATACATAACAATTTAGAAATATTTTAGGCAGCACAGGTGAATTTAAGTTACATATAGAGAGTTAACTTACATCTTTAAATAGCAGCTACATGTACACATGCACCTACGAATAGATACAGATAATTAAGCAGGACTGGGTAAAAGATGGAAGAACCAGAGTGTGATCTCTGGTTCTCATGTTGCAGCAAACAGACTGGACATTTAAAGAGACAGAGCAGACTTAAAACTGCAATGACACGACAGCAGATCTGCTGCAGATGGAACAGGCAAGGTTTTTTTCATGAAATGTGTGCCCTACCAGACAGACCCTGGAAAGGCACGTCATTCTACAAACAAGCCATGCGTAACAGAGCCAGTGGAAAAAAAAATTAGAGACAAAATAAACAAAATAGATAACAGGCAAAAGGAGTATGTGAATTATGTCTGGCAGCAGGGTCTGTTGGCAGAAGCTGGCTAGGCTATCCCTCTGCCTAGGCAATCAGTGCAGCGAAGGGAGGAACTACGTCGGGGGAGAGGACCACATAGCCATTTCAGTCAAGATGGCCGCTGTCATAAACGCATTCCCATCCAGCAGAAGTTGGAAAGTTTTGAGATATACTTTTGTTGGTTTTTTCTCCACAAGTGGGGCAGAAAGATATGTGAAACCAGCAGGTCATCAACATCCAAGGGGGACAACATCCCAAAAGTTCACCATAGGTCTGGAAAACGAAAGCACCATCAGTATGGACAGTGCTAGGGTAAACCCGGAAGACCTCATTAGTGGAGGGAAATGAAAAACTCTCAGAGCTCCTGAGCAGATGCTGTCTCGGGCCAGCTCACCGTGAGCCGCTGGTGTCTGTACTGAGAAGAAACATGGTAGAAGGACAGCAGTAGCAGAGATAAGACAAACAGGAGAGTGAGACGTTTGAACGGGAGCGTAAGATGCTTAGCGAATCAGGACATTACCACGTGCAAGGAGGATCCTGCCCGGAGACAGGCTTAGCCCTGTGGCAGGAGGGAGAGTTTTAGCACGCTGGGAAGAGAAGGGAACAGACAAGTGAAAAAGAGCAGAGGTCACACTTCCCACTATGGGTCACTGGTAGAATGCAGGGTGCCAATAAGCTGGCACATGCTTTGATATGGGAGGCTCTGCTTCCATGAGAGAAGTAGAGAAGGTTCAAAGCCAGCCTCCCAGAGGCTAAGGAAGGATCGGATACAATTGGCACCTACTGATCGGTACTGGGATTTTAACTGAGCGAAAAAGGCGAGAGACCAAGGTCTTGATTCGAATCCTAACTTATGGAGGCATCGGCAGAAGTAGAGAGGAAGGGGCAGACATGGCCGTGGTGGATGGAAGAATCCAGAGATCCTTAGCTGGAAAAGTGACTGAGTTGAAGGCCACAGAGTCCTGGCATATCTCTGACATAGGCCAGGAAAACCTGCTGAGTCACATGCACCAATGTCAGCTTAAAGTTTGAAGGGACTCTTTGGGTCCGGGACCATGACAGATTCCATGGCAGGCAGGGATGACCGAGGTGGAGGGACAGACATGCTAGGCAGACAGAGCTTAGTGAGAAGTTTTATTAGAAGGGGGCGTGGGGGGAGGTAAGGAGACACAGAGACAGAGGACAGAAGAGAAGAAAAGAGAGAGACAGGAAAAGTCCTGTCTGCCCCAGGGGAGCAGTGGGAAAGAGAGTGGGAAAGAGCAGAAGGAGAAGGGAACAGAGAGAGAGAGAGAGAGAGAGAGAGAGAGAGAGAGAGAGAGAGAGAGAGAGAGAGAGAAGAGGCAGAAAGATAGCAAAGAGAATGTAAGTAGGCGGAGGCAGAAAGCAAAGAGAGTGTAATAGGCAGAGCTCTCTCTTTTAAAGGGGACCTAAAGCTTTAAAAGGGACCTTTGCACCTTCGTGCAGAAAAGTACTCATGGAACCCTAGGCTGACCAGGGTACTGCCCGAGTGCGTTCTGCCAGGTGACAGGGGCAGGCCAGCGTAATGCCTGAATCCTTACACTGAGGCACGCTGGAAGGGATGAGAAGTGTGCATTGAAGACTGACAAAATGTAGGCAGTGTGGTCCAGCATGAGGATGGATACAACAAATCCAGCCCTGATGGATAATAGTTCTTTACCAAGAACAGAGGAGACATTCGAAGGTATTGGGCTTCAATTTGCTCAGAGTAACTTTGTTTTGACAGAAGAACAGAATATAGTGAAAATATGTTCATGGCAGTCAAGAAAGGATTTGCCTAGTCGGGCACATGTAACGGTGACCATAAATATTATCTAGACATTTCCCATGCCCTGGGTGATGGCTGGTACCAAACCAAGCAAGCCTAGCCAGCCTTGCCCCAGTACCTTACAGGCCCCACAAGAAGGCTTACCACCCACACCATGTCACAGAGAAAAGGGACTGAGCAGAGGAGCAAGGGGAAGCGGCATGACAGTACATCTCAGTTTAAAGACTTGAAAAGGGCCACTCCAGAAGAGACGGAGTCACTCTTGTCAGTCAGGAAGTACTTCAGTACTTGGTTGTTGGTGGCATGGTTCACTGTGAAGAATGAAACCCCTCATTAGCATGGAGACTATTCCAAATCAATTATCCATGCAAGAAAATCTAAGTTGAAGTTTCCAGAATCACAATTGCTTGAGGAATGCCCAGAGAATGCAAACCTACCAAAAAGTAGCAGAAAAGTTAAAATTGGCTGACAAGAGACAGAAGAGCCAGCCATGCTTGCATAATAATTTTATTTTGATTACCAAAGAAAGGTAACCTAGGGCAGAAGGAGAAAGAAAAACACCCAGTGTGACCCATAAACACATCAGCTAACTGGGGGAACTGCAAACCAATGAACTAATAGTATACGTGCAATAAAGAAGAAAACAAAACAGGCAAAAATTTTCAATATCCACAAAAGACTTTCAGTACTTAGGCTAAAATGTTTGTTGATAACAAAAGACCTGTGTGCCACAGACCTCTCAGTGGGCAACGGGTCTGCAGGGAGACCAAGACTCAGATGAACAGGTCAGGAGTGGCTTCGGCTTGACAGACAGACACAAACACACTCGAGGAGGTTTGCATCTGCTGCATTTGCCAAGCAGAGGAAGGTGCAATGTTAGGGAAGCCATGATAAGAGTCCAGCTCATATTTGGCCACCTCCTCCTCAGGGTCAGCCTCTTTCCCTGCAGAGAGGTTGCCTGGGTCTCTCTTTCTTTTCCTTGTCTTCCTTTGCATTGCCTTTTGTTTCTTTAGGCAAGAGCCGGGAAGGGAATCAGCATGATAAAGTTAGGCAATATCATTAAAGGGAAGAGTTCATATCCATCTCCTACCATCCTCTCCTGTTCCTAGCATAACTGAAGGCATGTTGGAGGCACAATTCTGCCAACACGGGAATGTAGACCTAATCAAAGATCTAGTCTATAGTTCCAGGATCCAAGAAAGTTGATACATGCACTAACCTTGTTTTTTGACTTCTGTAGTTCTACTATAGAATTGCTACAAAACAAACTAATTGTTCTTGCTAACTGAAGTGTGTCAGGATGTGGATTTTGTGCATAAAAGACAAAGAACTGGTGAGGTTCAAGGCTTCATGATTTGGACAAGTTCCCCATTCAGCCACTGGCTGGCAATGAAGATTTTCTTTTCAGCTTTAAGGGTGTCTGTGTATTAGTCTCTGGTAGGCTTACCTTGCAACACTATCTTCCCCTCATCACTTGACCTTTTCTTTGTCCACATTATGCTTTGTGTGTGTGTGTGTGTGTGTGTGTGTGTGTGTGTGTGTGTGTGTGTGTATCCACGATTATGCAGATGCAAATGTGAGAGAACATGGCTTATTTCACTTAACATAATGGTGATCTCTAGCCCCACAAATTTCTTGCAAGTAATACATTCTCAGTGGCTTAGTACAATTCCACTTTGCGTGTACACCACATTTTCTTTAGTCATTCATCTCTGGTGGATATCTAGTTTCATTCCCATGAACTTTAACATCATAAATAATGGTACAATAAACATGGATGTTCGGGTGTCTCCGCTGCATGTTGATGTAGTCTTTCTTTTTAGGTTTCTACCCAGGAATGGCATTAGCTGATCATGTGATAGTTCTATCTCTTGCCTTGTGAATAACCTCCTAATGATTTTCACAGCATGACAGACAAAGACACTTGTCCCAGCACTCAAGAGGTGGTGGCAGAGAGACCAAGAATTCAAGGTCAGAGATACATAATGAGTTCAATGTCACCCTGAGCTGTATGAGACTCTGTCTCAAAAACAACAATAAAACTTTACATTGCAATGGGACGTGTTAAGAGTGGCACTGAAACCTTAAAGAACAGAATCGAGTGATTTGAGCACTATAGAAAATCTAGAAAATCATTATAGACGAATCTACTGCTATGCTATAGTTAGGCTGTGAGATACATGAATAGACAATGGGACAAAGTAGATCCCAGAAGCTGACTCACACTAAGGAGTTGCCTGTTCTACATCACAGCAACAGTGACAGGCGGGGTAAAGGGAGTGATGGTCTTTGTGGTAAATGATACTGGAAAATTTGGTAGCATAATGGGGAAATAATCCAACTTCATTCTCCATCACAATTATAACAAAAAAAATCAAATACC
This sequence comes from Phodopus roborovskii, assembly GCF_943737965.1. NCBI lineage: Eukaryota > Metazoa > Chordata > Mammalia > Rodentia > Cricetidae > Phodopus > Phodopus roborovskii. Next base: position 24,968,483 of record NW_026126571.1, on the reverse strand, counting down.
AGATTAAATAAAAATAGTGTTCCTCCATCGTCTGCTTCACTTTCTTTGTCTAGGTTCCCACCTTGAGCTTCTCCCCTGACTTCTCTGATGCTGGACAATAACTAGTACACTGAAATAAAACTTTTCCTCACCAAGTGGGTTTGCGAGCATGATGTTTTATCACAAAAGTCTAGAAATTTAGCTAAGAAACAGTTACCTTTTTGGAGGGCAACTTATTGGGGATATCATAAGGAACCATACTGGAGTATTAATAATGATTATGGCTCAATTACTATTGCTCATCAGATGTATTTGCTTTATGAGTGTGTCAAATTCCCTCTTAAAATTTGTGCACTTTCCCACAAATCTGTTACCCTTTTAATGTTTCTCTAAAGTACTGGGTATGTGTCCTAGTTTGTTTTCTCAACAGAATCAAAGAGATTGGGATGCTATTTCTCAGTTGAGTTCCCTTTTCCAACATGACCCCAGATTATGTCCAGTTGAAAAAGCAAAACAAACAAACAAAAAACTAGCACAACATGTTTTTAATGTTAGATTTCATTCTTGCTTTGTACTTGGAAGCATTTAAATAAGCAATCATCAAGGTCGCTATATGCTATACAATATAAGGAAACCTAATATAGGAGGTGATGGTCATGAATTGACTGCATAATGGCCACATCTGTCCTCTGCAGCCTCAGGGAGACTTGGCTGATATTTTGAACTCGACAGCTGTATGTCACCTCTCATTTGTAGGCTTCCTATTGCTTACAGGAGGAAGTTAAAAAGTTGTCAACATGATAGGCAAGATAGACAAGAACATTAGCTTTCTGTTGTAGTATCACCTCTTGGATGAGGCTGGTCCTCTCAACGCTACATCACCATTCCCAAGCCATTCTTCTCTATTATACAATAACCTTTTCTCTATGTTAGCCTTCCAGACTCCAGCTAACCCTGTTCAGATGTTGGTTTCTCTCCTACATCTTCCTTAATGCGCCTGTGCAGAATGGGGCTTTCTCGTCCATAACTACTACATGTTATAGTTGCAGTGGTTTATGGGTTTTACTAATTTAAGTGTAAAATGCTTAAGAAATACATATTATCTTTTAAAATGTATGATTATTTTTTGGAGTTTCAGTATACAGAATTAATACAAAAAAATCAGGTGAATTTATTTACATTAACAATAAGCTATATAGCTGGATGGTGATGGAGCATGCCTTTAATCCCAGCACTTGGGAGGCAGAGGCAGGCAGATCTCTATGAGTTTGAGGCCAGCCATGGTTACAGAGTGGGTTCTAGGACAAGCTCCAAAGCTACACAGAGAAACCCTGTCTCGAAAAACCAACCAACCAACCAACCAACCAACCAAACAAACAAACAAACAAACCAACAAAAACAGCAACAACAAAACAATAAGCTATATAAAAAGACTAAGAAAATATCTCTTGGCAATAGCACAAAAAAAAAAAAAAAGGAAAAAAACACCTAGAATAAACTAAGGAGATGAGAGATGTGTAATCTTGAAAAATATAAACTATCGTTTAAAAAAAATAAAGAAAGAAGCTGGGCAGACAGCTCAGTAGGTAAAGGGCTCACTGAAACATGAGGACCTAAGTTTAGATTCCCAGCACCAGTGTAAAAAGCTAGGTATAGGGGCAGCAGCTGTAACCCCTGTGCTGGGCAAGCAATGACAGGAGAATCCTGGGCTTGATGACCAATCATTCTAGTGAAAATAGTGAACTCTTGTCAGTGAGAGACCCTGCTTCAAAGGATAAGGGAAAAAGTAACTGAGGAAGATACTTGACCTCAATCTCTGGCTTATACATGTATACATACACATACACACACACATACACTTATACACACATACATACGCACACATATACATACATACATTCATACATTTACACATATATACACATATATGCACATACATACACACATACATTCGCATACATATACATACATATACTCATACCTATACACATATATGCACATACATACATACATACATACACACACATACATACACAGGTACACACTCATACACACATACATACACACATACATACATACATGTGTACACTCATACATATATATGTACATACATATATGCACATGCATACACACACATACATACACGCATACATATACACACATGTCAGAAAACAAAGATGGCACAAATACAGGAAGATTTCTGTGCTCTTGCTCTGGAAAACATTATTATGGTTAAAATTCCCATAGTACCCAGAGAAATCTACAATTCTAACTTCACCCCAAACAAGATACCAGTAACAATTTTCAAAGCAATATAAAACACTATCATATGGAACCACAGAGGTTCATGAACATCCAAAAGTATCAGGAGGAAGAAGAATACAGTGGGAGGAAGCACATTTTCCTAATTGCAAAATCTGTTTGTTACAAAGATGCGGTCTTCAGCACAGTGTAGCAGTGGCATAAAAAAATAGAGAGAGAGCTGGGACTGAGTCGAGGGCTGAAAAAAATCCACTTTATGGTCAGTTGGTCTTTGTAGGGGTCTCAAGAACGTATAATGGCGAACGGGCAGCCTCCTTAATCAGTTAGATGGAGAGAACATGCTACGCTCTCATTTGACCACCACTTCTGGTCACTGACTCACTTCCCATGTGCCCAGCAGTGGCCACTGCTCTAGTTTTAGTGTGCGTGCCTAGGGAGTCTTCCTGCCAAGACCACCTGTCTCAGACATTTGTCTGTGCTTACCCCTAGGAAACTGACTCTTCTATTAACTGCTTTGTAGAATTCCATGATGTAAAACTATTACACATATGGACCTGTGGGCTGCTTTTAATTATTCCTAGTCCAGTGGTGCCACACTGACATCTATGTGCATCTCTGCATGCACATGTGGCCATCTCCCTACCTGGCTCCTGAAAGCTGGAGCTGCTAATGATAAGTTACACATGTGTCAAAACGTGATTCTATTACAGCTGCCTACACTGTGAACTGTTGTGTTTGTTTTTAGACCTTATGCTTACACAGGGTGTGTCTTGTGTGTGAAGGGCTGGAAACCTACCTACTGTGGTAGAAGAGTTAGCACAGAGAGAGAAGCCTGAGTGAACAGATGGATACTCCAAGGTGATAGATCCACCTTAGTTAGTAAGAGTAGATAACTCTTACTAACACTAGATATATTGCCAGAGCGTGAAAGTCAATACCAATAAGTAGGCATTAATACAAATAAGATCATTTTAAAGCAACAAAATGTAAAATGCAGAGACCATAGCTCTTGGGGCCAAGAACCATGACATAGCACAAACTAAACAAGGGTTACAGAATTTGACCTTGGCGGACACAATATCTGAAACAACATGTTGTGGCTAGCTCAGTGGGGGTTTAATGTCCCTAGCTATAATTCCAATACCTGGAACACCAACTCTGTCCTTTGTGGCTCTAATGCTGGTCATAAATTCCAAGAACAAATGGGCAGGAGTGCCTATGTTCTCAATTTTTCTCTAATTTGTACCCTTCCTGGTTCCTTTGTAAACATTTAGAAACGTATTACCCACCAGGAAGCTTCAGGAAGCAGCCTATCACTGGAATTGGAGCTAGCATGCAAGTCACAACGAGAGGGACAGTGTGCCTTGGGCCAGAGCGGCAGACAGCAAAGAGCCTTAACCTGACTTTTGCCAGAAGAGGAGTCGAGGGAGTAACAAAACTCTGGGGCTTCTGGCTGAGGTGTTTGTGAGCCCCACATACACATTCAAATCAAGGTGGCTCTGTGGACATCTTCACCATGTAGTGCTTTGTTGAGGAGGGTTGTGGTGTGTCCTGGAAGGCATTTGCAGCATCTCTGCTCTCAGTTGCTGTATGCCTTCACACACCACAGTGGTGACAACCTTAAAAAAAAGTATTCGTGTTCCCTGTAGTCAAAACTGTCACTGCATTCCCCTCACTTTGTTGGCATCTTTAAAAATTCCCTTTAAGATTTGTTTAATGCTCTGACAACACTGTTTCATATGTAGTTAACTAGGTCAGCCTCACAATATTTCATTTAAGTACCATGCAGAACTCACTGTGTCTTACCTGCAACGATTACACATAATTGAAAAGGCAGCTGGGTATCAAGGATCCACAAAACATCTTTGAGCAGTGTTACCATTATTCTCAGTTTACCCTAGAGATACTGAACCACGGAGAGGGGGAAACACCTTGAGCCGAGCTCCAGAGCTTGTAAGAGGCAGAGGAGAGATGTGAACCCATCATCCTTGTGCAGAGGTCACCAGTGGGACACACAGTTATCAGCTCTTGAGGGTTGGGAATTCTGTAGCTCTCGAGGATTGAAATGGCATCTTCCCTTCTTCATTAAAGGCTATTGGAAGGCAGGGTATTGAACACCTGTCTTAAATCACATTGCTAGGTACTGGGTGGGGCTGCAAGAAGAAGGCAATTTGGCTGTTTGCTTTAGTCCTCTAATAAGAAAGACAGGCAAAAACAATGAGTGCTAATGTTAGTGATAGGTTCCTAAATAAAGCTAGGTTCAGAGGTTGGTTGGGATATTAAGCCAGATACGAGGGTGAACAACAAGACCTAGGCATAAACCCAACCTTTAAGAATCTGTTATGGCCTATTCCTATCGAGTTCTAAAGGTTGAACCAGCTCTTTCTGCTTTTGGTGACCCAATCCTTGCAACTGAATTTCCTACCCTGTTACATTCTCCCCTACAACAGTAGGGCTGCTTAGGAATTATCTAGAAACTTGAGTTTCAATATCTAGTAGAAGTCATTACTGCCAACGAAGCCCACTCTAGTCAGGGGAAAAGCTAGCTCTGTAGAAAATTCGCAGCTTTTGGGGTCAGGAAGAGAGATGACACATATGAAAGACTTAACTGGAGAGAGTCTTCATTAAGAAGTTGCCTGACCAAGAGAATTAAGACGCAGGTACCACCACAACCAGCAGTATATACTCATTCATAGTGGATTTTAGACATAAAGCAAAGGATAACCAGACTATATGGCCCAAGACCCCAGAGAAGCTAGGTAACAAGAACTCTGAGAGAGTCATACGTGGATCCCCCTGGGAAGCAGACCAGACAAGATCTCCTGAGAAAATTGGGAGTGTGTGTGTGTTGCTGGAAGGGAGGGCAAAAGGGGAGAGGGATTGGAGAAGGGAGTGGGGAAGAGAGCATGACTGGTAGAGAGGGGGAGGACACAGAGGGAGAACAAGGAAAGAGATATCATGATGGAGGGAGTCATCACGGGGTTAGAGGGAAACCTGACTAGGGAAATTCCCAGGGACCCACAGGAGACCCCAGCTAAGACCCTAAGTATCAGGAGAGAGGGTGCCTGAACTGGCTTTCCCCTGTAATCAGATGGATGACTACCTGTATTATCATCAAAGTAAAAATAAATGAATGAATAAATAAATGAAGCGAAGGCGCCATGGGATGCCAGCTCAATTTGAAACCTGAGGAGGAATGGAAGGAAGCCTGTTGCTGTCAGGGCGTGGAGAAAGCTGCTAGGGCTTGCTCCCCACCACCACACACGCCACCCCGGTGGCGTTATTGTAGGGGACACAGGATCTGCCAGGTCTGTAGTGCGATCTTGTTTTCCTCAATAGGAAAGAAAGGCCACCAGCAGTCAGGCATCTGTAATCAGCGGACCCGGGGCACCAGGTCTGCAAGTCTGCCTCTAGGACATTGAGTAGAGAAGACAGGGTTGAGAACTGAAGGAAGGTAGACGGGGGGGGGGGGGGGGTCCTCCCCAGTGGAAACACGTGGCATTTGGAGGCCTGGAGCAATGGGAAGGAGCAAAGTTGTGGGAATCCCCTGGGTTGGAGGATGGAGTGCGGTGTCAGGTGGGAGGGGCCGCCAAAATGAAGGGAATGGGAGTTAATGAGAACAAGAGGCAGGAAAAAGGATCCCCGGGAAACTGAGTTTCTGAGAAAGCTCCCCAGAAGTGAGGACCCAATATTATGTCCTGGAACACATTTCCTGGAAACCGTGGCAGCTGAACGGCTCGGACCTGGTTGATAGGTTGTTTGCTTTCAGCTGTGATTTAGAGTTAGTAACTTTCTCAAGCCACCTGGATGGTCACCAAGTCACCACCCAGAGCTGCTGCAACTATAGATTGTTCTTGCAGTCCTTAGTCCTTAGTCCTTAGTCCTTAGTATGGATCCTCTTTGCTCATCACTGGGATTTTTGTTTTGTTTTGTGTGTTAAGCCACTATTGCTCCCTGGGAAAGTTCAAGAGCTGATGGTTGTTTCTGCATTGTATGGGTTCACCCCTTCCCTAAGAGAATGGTGAGGGAAAAGAGTTTCCAAGATCGAATGGAAGGAGGGCCAAGAAGAAGAATATACTATGAACAAAGGGTATCCGTTAATATGCACTTTGTCCAGAAGTTGTCGTTTTTGGAGGAATAACAAGATAGGACAATCAGTCACAAGCTACTGTCACACAGCATCCAGTCTTGTCCCCTAAGCACAAGCAAGTCAACCTTCTACCTCCTCATGGCTGCGCTCTGTGCTTCTCAAGGGTCTACTCAGCCCAAATACTTCCCCTGCATCTCTCCTGTTACCACACTGTTAACCTCATCACACCCACGGTGCGGCTTTGTCCCCCACAGTGCAGGTGCTTTCTCCCATGCTTCCTAAGTCCCCAAGCCTGGCCCCCATCCCGTGTAGTTCTTTTGGTGGAGCATGAAGCCTCTCTGTGAGCGTGCCTGCTTGCACTCCTGTGATAGCAAGCTATAAAAGCAGATGCTGAAGTGAAGGGTAATATGTAATTAAAGACCTCTGAAGTACCAGGGAGTTAGCAGAAACACAAGCTATGTAGATCTTAGAAGAGCAGTTTCAGAACCACGACAGCAGATGCCAGGAGTTCCCACTCCCCAGGACCTTGATGGGTGTGTGACTCTGTTCTCACCATTCTCATGGTGCAGGCTGCACGCAGTTCTATTTCCTGATAACTCACCTTAGGCCAGATGAATTATCCTTCATTATATCAGGGAACTGTCTCATGATGCAGAGAGGCTGGGAGAATCTCTATGCATGCAAGAACATAGTCAGGGAGTGTAAGAGCTGCCGCTCCAAGGTGTGCCTCCTGCAAAATAATCAATTCCTTGTGTTGAAAAGCATTACAATAAATGAAAGCTGAAAGCTAAGAATTTAGGAACAGCCTGACTACTCTGTGCTCTATATGGAAGTCCCCTCCCCTCCAGGGAAAACTGTGTTGAGTGATCAGACATACTCTTTGACAGTCCATTCCTTTAAAAAGTGATTTGATGGGAGATGTCTTTCTGTAAATATGTTTCTCTTATTGGTTAATGAATAAAGCATTGTTGGCCAATAGGAAAGCAAGATAGGTGGGACTAGGAGACTAGGTGGAGAGAGAAAGAAGTAGGGAGGAGTTTCAAGATGTAGGACCAACAGAATAGAACTCCGGGCCTCCTCTCCAGTAAGATAAGACCACGGGGAAACACTTAGATTGATAGAAATAGGTTAATATTTAAGACAGAGCTAGCTGATAAAAAAAAAAGTAGTAATTGGCCAACAGCTTTGTATCTAATACAGTGTCTCTGTGTGTTATTTGTGGCTGGCGCAGCTCTGGGACCAGGCCAGTGGGGGGAAACCGCTCATAACAGGGATTCTTGGAGGGATCATGGGAGAAGGCCATTCTGCAAGCACCAGCAAACTCAGATTCTAGCGTTTAAAACATTTTGTGCATGAATTCACCCTGCAGGCTGCAGCACTCCAGCTTCCTCCATGCTTGAGCTTTGTGACCTGCAATAAGTCACCTCACTGCCCAGAGCTTTCATTATGCCACCTGCAAATCAGGGCTAATGCCTTGCTTGCTGCCAATCTTATAAGGGTCAAAAAAAAAAAAAAAAAAAAAAGTAGTATGTGTGAAGTTCAGTGAAATTCAGTACTGGCAGTTTTTTAAGCCATAAAACTTTGCATATGCATATACCATTCATTATCATGCATGATGAGTAAAGGCTATCATAAACCTGATCATACTTTTGAAAGAATTACTATGTATGTTTTTTGTTTGTTTTGTTTTGTTTTTTGCTGGGGTTGCTGGAGAGATGGCTCACAGTTTAAGAGCACGTAATCTAGAGGGAGACCCATGTTCCGTTCCCACCATGTTCTGTTCCCATAACCCACATCAGGCGCCTCGCAATGGCTGTACTACCTGTTCAACTGTCCATGCATGTAAGTTGTTGTAAAAGAAAGTCATGCATTTCTCCTGGCTGGCAAGGTCAAGCTTCAGCTCTGCCAGAAACACGTGTGCCTCAGCTAAAATGCCTCATACTTGGTTTCCTATTCTGTAGTGACACGTACAGCAAGGGTGTGTCCCATAGGAGACACATTTAGAGGCTGGCTCTTTGTGAGGTGGCCTTGTCCCGCAGGGAGATACTGATCTCAGCTTCAGGTCCCCACTGTATTCTTAAGAACAAGACAGTGGATGCTTATGAAAAAGTTCTGCTCTGCACAAGAATGGCTAAGCCTGAACAACAGGAATTCATGGTCTCCAAAGCACAGCCTACTCATGTGGGAGCCAGAATTCAGGGAAGAAACACTCAGGCCTTCCCCTATTCTGTAGAAAGAATCCCCTGGCATCCCAGCAGCCTATGGATTGGGCTCCAGTTGCCCAAAAGTAAGTGGCTCACAACACAACCGACTTTGTTTTCCCCTTGACTCACTTCCCCATACCTATGAGTGTGTCCTGGCCCCACCTTCCAGGAAGAGTACTCAGTGAGGACGACCTGTGTCTCCAGATTGGTTTGAGGGGACCACACAAAGGCAAGACCTGGTTATTGGCCTCCCTCAAAACTGCATTATTATTTTTTCTGGAAACAACTACATTCATGTATAATTTTCAAATTTAGTCATGAGCTTAAGGACAAAACAAAAAATCTAATGAAAGGAAGTTGAACTTAGTACACACTGCAGACACTAACGAATTTATAATACACAGCAGATATGAGTGAGGCATGTCCATCTCCTGCATCCCATCTCATTCCATCTCATTCCTATCTGTTCTTTCCCTGGCACACAGACCCTTTCCCTGGCCTTCAACTCTGACTCCACAGCCCATACTCCAGCAGTCCTAAAACTTTCAGAAGCATGCATCTCTTACTTGGAACAGAACCTTCCCTAAGAAGCTTATTTTCTTGTCCCCAAAAGCTCCTGTGACCTTTTTCAAGCAGCAACCATTTCTCATGGACATCTCTCTGTAGTTACTCTGACCGAGGTATGTGCTGTTTCCCATTTAGTGGCTTGATGAGAACAGCAAGATTTTCCTGGCTCTCTCTCCTCTCACATACACAATGCCTGTATTAATTATTTTCTTGTTGTTTCAAGAAAAATACCTGATAAAAGCAGCTTAAGGAATGGTGAGCTTATCAGGGCTCACAGTTTGAGGGCACAATCCATCACAGTGGAAAAGTCAAGGCAGCTGAGCAAAATGCACCCACAGCCAGGAATAAAAAAGGATGGATGTTGGAACTCAGTTCACATTCCTCCTTTTTTCTTTTTCATTCCTCTTGAGTCTTAGGATTCAGTCCTCTAGAATGATGAATGATGCCATGCTTGTTCAGGGTGAGTCTTGAGAGTCAGGCCTATAGAATGATGGCATGCTTGTTCAGGGTCAGTCTTGAGAGTCAGGCCTATAGAATGATGGCATGTTTGTTCAGGGTCAGTCTTGAGGGTCAGGCCTATAGAATGATGACATGCTTGTTCAGGGTGAGTCTTCCCTCCAAAGTTAAACCTTCCAGGACATTCACTGACTTACCTGGAGGTGTGTCTCCTAGGTGATTCCAAACCCTCTGAAGTTGACAGTGAAGATTAACTATTACAATACTTCAACGGAAAACTGTATTCTTAATGGTATCTCCTCTCACTCAGAGAGCATTCATGACTGATCCTTTGGAAAATTTGTTGACTGATGCCATTTTGTTGGTTCCTGGTGGAAAGTAATGACTTCATTTGTTGAGTGGCTTTGATGTGTTTTACCTACACGTAGAGAATAAGGTGACAAAAGATGCCCAAGACTCTGCTCTCCCTCCAATGGCAGGAGTTCCCAAACCTAGCACTATTGACATTTGGAAGCAGATTACTCTTCTTGTGGGGGCTGTGCTGTGCCTTGTAGGATGTATGGCAGTGTCCCTGTCCTCTACACAGTAGAAGGTAGTAGCACACCTTCTCAAATTGTGAGAACTGTACATGCCTCTGACATTTTCAAATGTCCTGTGGGGGTAAAACCTCTTCTATTGCAAGCCACCATCTCAAGGACATCTGATAATTATTCTATTGTCAAGTCTCCAAATAAACTTAGGGTGCATCTCAGGTTTTGTTCAGTGGAAAGAAACTTCCTAAAGAGATTGTAGCCTATGAGTTAGCAGACAACGCTCTTCAGCTGCCATCAAATCCTGCTGTAAATTAATACACCGACGATCTAGTTTATACATCTACTAGATGGGTGATTATGATTTAATTATGCCTGTAAATCCTAGCACTGGGAAAGCTGAGGCAGAGGGTTGATTTGGGATGTCCTTCTGTATTCTGCAAATACATATGGCCTTTATTGGTTGATGTATAAAGCTATTTCAGCAAATGGCCAGGAAGAATATAACTAGGCAGGAGATCCAAATAAAGATACAGACAGAAGGAGGGTGGAGTTAGTGAGACACCATGTAACTGCCAAAGGAGTAACATGACAGCGCATCACTAGTAAGCCACAGTCATGGCAATATACAGATTTATAGAAATGGGTTAGTTTGTAAGAGAGAACTAGCCAGGAATGTGTTTGAGCCATTGGCCAAACAATTCTCAGGCTCACTAAGCGCTGGAGGGTGACCTTGAACTCCCAGGCTTCCTGCTTCCTTCTCACAATTGCTGGGATGGCAGGCTGAGAGGCTGGTGTGTATGTAGTCTGGGGCTTCATCTATCTGCCTCTTTGACTGGGCATTGTGTCCATTTGTATAGGAATTAATAAAGAGATAATTGGCCATGACCACAAACATAAATTAGTGGCAGGAATGTTGCCTTCTTATCAAATGCAGATACTGAATAAAAAGTATGTATGGTAGGGTGGAGGGTGGGAGTGGGGAACTATGACCTCACTGCTAAAGAAGACTAAAGGCAACAGCATGGCCTTGGGGGTCTAGGAGGACACTCCCGCCTCAACACTGGAGAATAAATGGGGGCAATAAGATCAGTTACTTGATTCATTCGACTACACCTGATATTTCTAGGTCTAGACAATTAGATTAAGGATTAAAAAGGGGGGAACATTGGAATGTCCACAAGGGATCTATTATTTGTTCTCATATGCCATTTGAACTGAACCTGCAGGCGCCCCAGTCAAAAATATGGGTCTCATGTGGGATCTGGTTTTCTGCTGTAATGAGGTGTTAAAGATACCTCCTGTGTGTGGATGTATAAAGAGCACAGATTGCTCGGGAGCTGAGCACTGATTTTGAGTTCAGCATGGTAGGAGTTAGTGAACTAAAGCACATACTTCCAAAAATTCCCAGAAAAGAACCATATTTCCATCTTTCAGATTACAAAATAGAGGTTTTGCATGCTTAGATAATGAAACAGAAAAGTTATGCTTAAAAAGAGTATGCAAGGAGTCATGATATAGCCAGCGTCTCCTGCCTGACCCAGCTTTAAAGGCTGGAAAGATGCAGGGAGGTGACTCAAGGATGCTGAGAAGGAGAGGAGGCCCAGGGGAAATTTACCACTCACTGGACAAGCTCATGTGAGACTAGGAGTAAATTTGCTACATATGTGGCAAAATGAATTTACAGTTTGAAAGCTTCCTGCAAAGAAATCCCTGAGGCCCAGTGATTGCACGGGTGAATTCTATCAAACGCTTAATGAAGAAATGGCTTTACAGCTGCGTGTTCTACGTCATTTTAGGACGTCAGCATTACATTCATAGCTAAACCAGGAAAGAGATAACAATAAAATTATAGATCAGTATCCTCTATAAATACAGACACAAATATCTTCAACAAAGTATCCCAGGTATATTTATTAACAAAAATCAAATATTGAAATATGTTAGAAACAAAACAAAATGACAGGTCCAAAGCTTGTACAGTATAATAATAATAATCCAACAAAGTCGCAGTCCAAAGAAGAAAAATACCCACACAATCACAGTAAATGATGGAGAAAAAGTATTTTGTCTTCTTTAACATCTATTCATTGTGAAAACTTGTAGCAAACTACAATGAAAAGGAAGTTCTTTGTGTTGACAGAAGGCACCTGCCCAAAACATGTAGCCACAATCCCACCCATCAGGAACACTTAAAGCTTCTCCCACAACTCCAGAGAGAGACAGGAGTTTCCACATTGTCACCTGCACAACCTCAACTGTGAGTGAAGTGATAGCCATGGAAATTTACTCAGCAGTGTAAAGGGAACATATATTCAATGGCAAGTCTAAGGACGTTAGGTTTGTGAAAGTCTCAACAGTTCACATAGATGGTTCCACTTGTAGAGATTTCCAGAGAGTACTCGAGGAAAAGGATGGATACTTAGCATAGGGGTGGGGATTATGGGGGTGATTAAATGACTGGGTGCCCTGATTGTGGCCACAGTGACATCTTCTAAGAAGATATTTTAAAGTTCTAGGAAGAATACACACAGAAAAGGAAAAGGAGGGGCAGGGGAGAATTGGGAGAGAGAAAGAAGAAAGAGGGAGGAAAGAAGAGGAAGAGGAGGGAACGGGGAGAAGAAAAAGTGGGGAAGGAGAAAGAATGGGCAAAGAAAGAGAGGAGAGAAAGGAGATGAGGAGGAGGGAAGGGAGGAGAAAGAGAAAGAAAAAGAATTAAAGTCTCCTATAAACTCCTTAGGCCACAGTGAAGGGAATGCCAGCCACCACAGCTTCCCTTTGCAGGAGGAGAACACTCTGTTCATCTTGTGCTGAGTGAGCCCTTGGACCATAAGTCCCTGCCTCCTTCTGCAGTATCACTTTCTGCCCTCCTCCAGAAGCTTTCCTGCCCTCCATCTTTCTTGTGTTTGAGTTTATGTCTGCTCCAAGTAACTATTCTCATGTCATCCCTGGCTGGGGGGGTCAATGAGCTACTTTGTCTCCAGCCCCATGTTTTGTCTTCATTCAAATACAGAGTCACAGACTCTTTGTCCTTTAAGGGAATTGAAGGCACCCCAAAGCAAGAACAGGATATTTGGGGACCTTCTTACAATGATTCCTGTATGCACCAGTGGACTTGCCTATGGATAATGCTACACGTCTGGGCCAACAGATGTCAATGCTTCCTTCCTTGTGTTCTGCAGGGGAATGTCTAGGAAGAACTGTCTCTCTATGAAGTTGACTAATTCTGTTCTGGAGACCCTACACACATATTTACCCACCCCAGAACTGGTACTGCCTGCCGAAGGGAGTCCTGAGATGAATGTTGAACTCACTGTCCAAGGGAAACCACCCATGTAATGTCTTTCTTAAAGACACAGCAATTTTAGAGCCTTCTAGACAGGGCTTCTAATTTTGGCTCTCTGCCAACTGTCTCAAAGGTGATACTTCTGTTTAAAATAAATTCTTAGACGTTATGCCTGCAGGATGTGGTAGCTAAGCAGCACAGGTAAATGGTGCTCTTAGAACCGTTCCAGGACCATCTCGGTCAGCTGCTGTTCTAGTCCGAAAGCATCTTTGCAGTGAAGACATGTGCAGAGAGAAGCAATGTGACCCAGGCCTTGAAATCTGAGTGACGGAAATAACGTATTTCCAATTAATTCATTGCTTAAGTGAAACAAGCCAAGAAACATATTTTTAGCTCATCAGTCACTGACATTCTCAACAGTTCCTGGAGTACAAAACAGTTTAGACATATTTCTTTTGCCTATTAATAATATATTGAAATGTGCTAATAAGCATACTTGAAAGTATAGTGAGTCACAGAAGTTTTCACAAATAGACCAGAATTTTATTCCTTGGCTCTTTGGGGGAAATAAAACTCCTCGACAGTACAGATTCCCAGCCACGGTTTCCCATTAGAATCAACAGAAGAACTTTTATGATGTCCCACATGTCATTCCATGCTCCAGGACAGAAACATTCAAGTGTCTTCAAGGAGCAGGCTTGCCAGGGTACATGCAGGCCTGAGGCTAGTTTCACCCACCACTGACATGCACACACGCACACACGCACACACGCACACACACACACACACACGCACACACACACACACACACACAGAGACAGAGACAGAGATTGAGTCTGGGGATGGACCTAGTGGAGTTGCACAGGAAAGTGCCACAGTATTAGCGGGCTTCTGCTGAAGTCATCCTGGTACAGCATTGTCCTCTGCTGCAGGCTCTTCTGACCATACCCTATTTGGGACCCAGAGGAACAGACAGGCTTTCGGTGAACTTGTGAGAGCTAAGCTAACCTATCCCTGCTTGGGGTGAGCAATCTCATCTTTTGTGACTAGCAGGAGATACATTGGTTCTTCCCCAGCTCCTTTCTGCTCTCCACCCGTGAAAGAATTTCACATTACCCAAGTCAAAAAGCAGGGAGGGGACAAGGCAAGGGAAGAAGAGATCGCTCAGAATAAACCAGAAAGCTTTACCATTCAAATAAGCATTTCTAAAACAAAGAGTGCTTCACTGGAAGGACCTGAAGGGAACAGAGTGCAAGCCATCATTTCATTTCTAATCCACAGTTGTCTTATTGCTGGAGGAAAGGTTTCTTAACATAGAAATGCATCTTAAATAGGATAGTTGGATCTGCCTTGCTGGTGTGAGTTTAAATAACCACAGCCTTGTGTGTGTTCTGCTCTGACTTCCTCACCTCCGCCCTTCCCCAGAAGCACACTCTGTGTGTGCCTGTGGAGTTACTGTCCATCATTCTACAGAGTCACTGCCCTATATTCACCAAAAGTGTTGAGGATGTGAAGGAATAAAGACGTCTAAAGAAACAGGATGCAATACAGATGTAAAAACCAGGGTTTTTAGGATAGAAGCCTCAAAACCAGGCTCTGCCACTGGTGCTCGATTTGCCAACAAAAGTCATAAGCAATGGTGAAAAGCAGAGAGTAAATGTGGCCACGTTGGGGAAAGGAACAAATAGAGAGATTCAGTGACCCCGGGTCAGTCCTCTGGGTACCGGAGCACGCTTTAGACTTTACTAGAGGCAGATTTGGAGAAGGACACAAGTGATGACATTAATGATGAAGCATCCTTGGTCTAGGTGTCTCAGTTGCTGGCTCAACCCTGCTCCTGGAGGATGGAAGGATGTCCTGGGGCTTGTGGAATAAGTTGGGTCTCTAACAAATGCTCTGGGTCCAGCTTCACACTCAAGCTAAACATCCTTATCTGGACCAGGATGCTCTCTCTGTCCTGTGACATTTTACTGTTCTGGAACCCAAAGTGATGTGAGAGGGAAGGTTAAGAGCAATGACTTCTTATGGCAGCTCCAGATAATGCAAAGAAGATGAGTACAAAATGAAAACAAAGATGGCAAGCTCTCGTCCTGCTTTTAGTTTTATACTTTTGAGCAGCAGCAGTTTGTAAAACGCTGTTGCACAGTATCTGATCCTAGGCCAGATTCCACATTCCCCATTTGTTTTAAAGAGCTTTAGTGGGGAAAATGGCCAAATTTAAATGAATTGTAGGTTGGAGCATGGTGTGCCATCATGTATGTATTCACAATTATATGTTCAGTTTAACATATTTATAGTTTAACATGTGTACTATACATAGACACACATTAAAAAGTCAATGACAGACATAAAACTGTGGTCCCATAAGATTATAGAGTTTAGGAACTTTGTTTTGTTTGTTTGTTTTGTTAATGTTGTTTTTCAAGACAGGGTTTCTCTGTTGCTTTGGAGCCTGTGCTGAAACTAGCCCTTGTAGACCAGGCTGGTCTCGAACTCACAGAGATCTGCCTGCCTCTACCTCCCGAGTGCTGATGTTAAAGGCGTGCACCACTGATGCCTGGAGGGACTTTGTAGCCATCTTAGTTTATCTAAGTACACAATGTAATGTTCATATATTAACAAAAAAATGCCCGATGACCTACTTATTCCTGTATTCCCATCATTAAGCAACATACAACATAATAAGTATGTGAATATATATGGAAATGATTTATTTATCTCTCATCTATACATCTATCAAAGGAAATGAATACTTAAAAGAAATCAATATATGAATTATATGGATATTATAATGCTTTTGTAATATTTAGAATTTTTTAATGATTATTAGTTCTTAAAAAGAAAGACCCTTAAAAAGGAGATGAAATATCTGGGTGGTGATGGCGCCCACCTTTAATCTTAACACTCGGAAGCAGAGGCAGGTAGATCTCTGTGAGTCGAGACCAGCCTGGTCTACAGAGCTAGTTCCAGGACAGTCTCAAAAGCCTCAGAGAAACCCTGTCTCAAAGAGAGAGAAAGAGGGAGAAAGAGAGAGAGAGAGAGAGAGAGAGAGAGAGAGAGGGAGGGAGAGAGGGAGAGAGGAAGAGAGGAAGTAGAGGCCTCCATGTTTCAAGACTAGAACAATGACAAGTGCTAGTCACATCCCTCTCACCATCTGGGGACAAGAAGGCTGTTCATTGGAAATGATGTTAGGACAATTGGGCCAGTGCCTGAGAAGCTCATGGGTGTAAGTCTCAGCTTGAGCTGGTAATCAGGACTCAAAGAGTTTGTTCTATTCCCTGGCTGTGTTAGAATTTTGAACTCAAATACTTCAACTATTTTCATTTTGACTTAAATGAAAATATTGGATTTTGTTGCAACACATTCAGAATAAATACTGTCAGTTAAAATTATGTAATTTGGTTTTGGTTACCAAATTTTCTCAGGGTCTTACTGCTTGCAAGTAGTAAATATTTATGAGATTGTATTGTCAAAAAACAAAACAAACAAACAAACAAAAAAACCCAGTATTTACCCGTGTCCCATAGAAGTGCGCCCACAGTAGAATGTTTGTTCTGCTTCTTTCTACATATCTGCAGTATATTTTTATCCAGTCCTAGAGGTAAGCTATCATTATATGGCCCGGTTTGCTTTCCAGATATTAGATAGACATGTTTTTGTCATAGAGACAATGCTCACAACCACAAAGAGAGACATAAAGGAGTCTATCTTTCAGTTGTCTTGGTTAGAAACTTTCAGGAAGTTTCCATACAGAATAAGTCTCCATGCAACAGGAGGGAAATCCAGGTGCTGACTCATTGTCCAAAAACAGCACACCTGCATGCCCCCTTCATCGTTCTCTGTCTGTATCACAGCTTCCAGAAGCCTAAACACTGTAAGTGTAAGGCTCAACCATGAATGACGCTTTTGTATCCAGCAAATGTTGTCTGCTAATTGCTTGGTATTGTGCTGCTATGTTTTTTTTTAATGGAATGTGTTTATAATAATAAAAAATCACTTTAAAATAGATAAGAAATATTTACTCCTGGAATAGTATATTCTTGTGCTATGGGATGGTTAGTAGTGTTGCCCATGGATTTTCAGTGCCCAAAAGAGATTCCCACTCAGAGACTGGAAGGAAGGAGAGACTCTCATGGAGCAGGAGTGGGAGCATGGGCACACCCACCCTTTATTAAGAAAAAGAGCTGGGGGTAGGGAGAAGTCAGTGCTCTGTGGACATTAGGAAAAAAAATCTTTCTTTTTCTTTCTTTTTTTTTTTTTTTCTTTTTTTTTTTTTTTTTTTTTTTTTTTTTCTTTGCTGTAAAATACAAACAACTCATTTGGCTGAGGACAGTCTTTAAGTTAAAAAGTTAGGTTTGGTTGGGAAAGGCCCCACGGCCACTGTTATTACAGCCCTCAAAGGAAACTGGAAACTTTGCAGGCTCAACACCAACAGTGAGCATCCCCCATTCCACCCAGCAGTAGCTGAGGATAACTGGGTGCCCCAAAACCAGGCCTAAAAGCCAAGCCACATGATTGTATGGCAATCTCTTCCTTCCTCCCAGTGCCGATGAGTTCCCACAAAGAGAAACGAGGAATTTGTTCAGAGAAATAAGAGAGTTACTAGTGTTCTTGCCCCTATACCATTAACCTTGCAGCAGAGTGTACTTTCCAGATAATGCTCATGCTTTAAAAACAACAACAAATGGCTGGGACCTATTGTGCTTTTGGGAAAATTATATTGAAGCCACGTAATAGGCGATGCTCCCCTGGCCATGAGCAGAACCATAGTTTGTTACAGCAGGTTTAAGAAGAATATATTTTTTTTTTGTTTGTCACAAATTACTCTCATGCAGAAATGCATTTTTGATAAGCATAAACAGATTGTTTTGTCCACAGGAAGGCTTTATCAGCAGAGCTAGAATTGCTGAGTGGAACTCAAAAATTACTCATACACTCATACACAGAACTATCGCATTAGTGGAGCCAGGATGCAAACCCACTCACCCGGAAATTACTTCGGGCGCTGGGAGGTAGGGATGGACGTTTTCTCATTTCAGCTTTTTCTTCCATTTGGCTTTAGTGCCCATATCTTTGTAAAGCTTTGTTAATTTACTTTCAAATCCCCCACGTACAGCCGCTCCCCGTTCTTTCCTGGCCTTGTCTTTCCTCACCCACTGAAGTCCCTCCAGGTAGGTTTTGTGGAAAATTACAAATGCAAACAGGTTGTAGGGTATCGATGATGCTATGAGATGAACTTTCTCAGATCCCAGCATCTGAGGACCTGAGAACTTTTTGAAAAAAAAAAAATGCTTTCTGGTTTCCTCTATTTGTTTTCTGAGCATTTCCCCCATGGTAACATGGTACCCCTTCAAGCACCACCCCGGGTCCCAGGGAAAGAATGGGGGGTTCTGTAAGGCAGATGCAATGACCTGCAGTGGGAGGCTGGGTCGCCCCAGTCCTGGGAGAAGCCCAGGCTTCTCTACAGAGGCTGCCCAGGAAAGCTCTGGTTAAGTCTCTCTCTAAAATGTCTATATTTTGCTTTACTGGTTGTCTATTAAAATTAAAAAAAAAGCTGTTTAAATCAAATTTGAGGTTTTAGTTGATTTTTTCCTTATGTTTTGCATTAATAAAGAGCAATATGGGCATATATACACTTACACACATATCTTATTATCTATTTATCTGTCTATCCACACACACACACACACACACACACACACACCCTACATACCGAAGGAAATCAAAGAGGGTCTCAGCAACCGTCTTTCCTTTTAGTTAATAGCATGTCAAAATTCTTTCTTTGTGGCAAATTTAAGTATAAATATCTGGTGAGCCTATTTCCATATTAGGCCATGCTGTGTCTTTTGCTTCTCAGTATTTCATGGCCCTTCTGAAGCTGTGGTTACAATTCATTTTTCTAGAAATGCTGCATGCCGCTGTACCCTCTGGCTGTTCCCTGGCTGAGTCCCGTCTCCACTGGGGTTACTCCATTTCCACTCTTATGCCAACACAATCGGTGCTGCAGTAAGTACCATATGAGGCTATGCTATAGTCTCCTGACTATAGAGTTAGAGTCCCAATAATGGGATTGCTGAGTCAAAACATATGAATTGCTGAAATATTAGTAACCATGCTAACATACGTTCCTAAAATATTCTAGACAATCATTCCCAACTAGTAAGATATGGAAATTTTTGACTTCTGATGTCTATTGAAATCTTTATTCAAAACTGAGACAAGAAATACACTAAACCAGTCTGGGAAATTTTTACATGCCAAAGCCCCGCAGTACTTTCAGAATAAATGGTGGAGAATGCAAACATCAGTCAGACATAGGGACTATATGAGATTGGTACATATACACTTATGTGCAAATATGATATATATAAATATGCATATCTCATATAGAAGTCAAAGGTGCATATCTATATGTATCATCAATTATATATATTGATGTATGTAAAACAATTACATAAATACTCAAACTTGATTTTCAATTCTTTCTAGAAAAAACTAGAAAGTACATTATATGCCTATAATGGAACAACCTGGATTTCTTTTTCTTGCTCGCTGCCGCTGTGGGGAATTGGCACTGGGGCAGAGTTGTAGAGGAATGAGGAACAGGGAAAGCATCTCCTCAGAGATTCAGAGGAGCCTGTACTTGGCTTCATTGGGTAGCTTGAAAGGCCCTAAGGAGGCAGAGGTTTTCTCTAGATTGGGTCTCATTAGAAAGAAGAGCAAGTCTGTGATGGATCATTTCAATAAAGCTTATCTACAGGGAGGCAGAGCAGAGTGAGGATAAAGCTGGAATTGGTAAGGAAACGGTAGTCATTTGTAATAGCCTAAAGGAGACATTTGGAATTTTGTGGGCTGCATGGTAACTGCCTGGAGTGGATGCTTTAGGAGATTGTTTATGTCTAATAGGAAGGCAACACAGATTAGAGGTTGGATATTAGATCATTGGAAAGGTAATAGCAAGGAGCCTAGCTGGAAGTATCTAGGCTAGTTATTTTTTACAGATCAATCAATAGGTGGGTGGATGGACAGAAGGATGGGTGGAAGGTGGATCCCTCCAAAGAGAAAGACAAATTTACAAAAGGAAAATGAAGGGAATATTTTTAAAGGTTGCTAATAAGACATCCTTTAAAATGGTTGTTAAGCCTACTCTTTCTTTGAAAACTGGTTATTAAGCAGACAGAATGAAGTGTTTGTCCTGTCTGTCCCCAAAGCCCCAGTTATGAAAGGTAGCTCTTTACAGAGAATGGCTGGTGATGGACGTGCAACAAATGATAAAACTAGAGCAGTGCCACTTTGCAACCCCCAATGAATAAGTGGGTCTGTTTAAGGTCAGCAGTGGTGCTCAAGCAGGCAAAATAAGAATGGGGAGCCAGGGTTCTACGTGCCAAACCATAGATTAATTGCTACTGGGAAGACAAAACTTTACAAGGTATGATCAGATTATTGACACTTGACCCAGTGAGCCATCCAGAACCACTGATACAGATGACCCCAAACATGGAGTGAATATTATGTCTGCCCTTTGTGCAAATAAATCATTTTTATTGATTTTAAGAATTGTGAGGAGATTCTCATTTATTTCTGTTATTAAAATATCTTTTTATAGAAAATGATTTTTCATACAATATATTCTGATCATGGCCCCCTTCCCTTAAGTCTTTCCAGATAACTCCCCATCTCTCCACCCACCTAACTCCATGCCTTCTCTATATATATAGAAAACAAATCAGAATTTGAAAACAAGCAAAAACAAAGAGAGAACACAAGAGACACAAACACAAAGTAAAACCCATAACACACACACACACACACACACACACACACACACACACACACACACACATCAAAAACCATATTATATAAACCAAAGATCAGCAAGACAAAAAAGGGGGGGGCAAAGTAATACAAGGCAAAAATTCTACAAAAATATCATTGAGTTTTGAGTTGGCCATCTACTTCCGGTGTGGGGCCTTTGTTAAGTGTGGTTAATATACCCAGTGACATTCCATTGGAGAAAGCTAATGCTTCCTTTGCAAGCAGATGACAACTTGGAGATAGCTCTTCGGTTATGGATGGATCTCATGTCCACTGTTCCCTCTCAGCACTGACTGTGCATACTATGACAGTTTCTGTGAATTCATATGTGTGTCAGTGCTGTTGTAGCTGCAATACATAGTTTCCTTGGAATCATTCATCTTCTTTGGCCCTTACCATCTTTCTGCCTCCTCTTCCGTGTAGCACCCTGATCTCTGAGTGGAGAAATTTGATGAAGACATCTACCTCATTTAGGACTGACTGCTCCAAAGTCTCTCGATCTCTGCATGTTGTCCAGTTGTGGGTTTCTGTATTACTTCCCATCTAATGAAAGAGGAAGCTTCTCTGCAGATGGCTGACCAAGTCACTGACCTCAGAATATAGCAGAATATTGTTAGGATTCATCTTATTGTTTCATTCCTTTGGTAGAACAATACTATTTGCCTTTCCTCTACGAGCATGGCTTATGTAAGTCTAAGTCCTTGGCCACCTGAGCAGTGTCAGCATGGATTTCATCTGGTTGAGCAGGCCTTAAATCCAATCACAGAGTGGTTGGGTACTGCCACAGTGTTTGTGCCACCATTTCAACAGCGTATCTTTCAGGCAGGAGACTGTTGGAGATGGCAGGATTTGTCCTTGGGTTGATGGTTTCCTTTCTCCTCTGGAGTAGGCAGAGTACATACACTCCAGTACTATGAACACTAGTCGAAAGAAGTGAAGGCTCTAGTCAGGCACCAATGTGACTTCTCCATGTTCAATGAATATGCAAATTCTGTATTCAGTAATAGTTTTTCTATCATTACTTCTTGGTATTATCATCAATTTTTGGAGAGCAAGCAATATCCTTGACAATGGCCCCTTTAGTCAATGACTGAACTAATGCAACACATTCTGGGCAATGGATGTTTACTTGGTATCAAAAGATGACTAGTTGGGCATTATCTACTCCATTAATTGGTGACTCCATTTCAATGCCTTTCATATATGCACATATTTAAAACCTTCTAGAGTAGTAAGTTTCCATATGAAGCCTCAAATGGCCCTCAGTGTTAGTTGTGTCTCCCCATACACCCATTTCTCCTTCCTCACTTCGTTCCTCCTTGAGAGGGGTTTTTAAATGTATATTGTACTTCAGTGCCTTTTGAAATTAATCAAATGCCCTTTAGTATCTATTAATCATGCTGGGTTTTGTGTTAATTAATGAATTGTGTTCACTGATGTCTTATCCATACACTGTAGACCAGGCTGGAGAAACCCACAGAAACAGCTGACCTGAACAAGTGGGAGCTCGTGGATAGCTGGAAAACCAACATAGGACCGACCCAGACCCCCTGAACGTGGGTGTCAGTTAGGAGGACTGGGCAGTCTATGGGGCCTCTGGCAGTGGATCAGTATGTATCCCTAATATATGAATGGACTTTGGGAACTGATTCCATATAGAGGGATACTCTCTCAGCCTAGACACATGGGAGAGGGCCTGGGCCCTGCTCCAAATGATATGACAGACTTTGAAGACTCGCCCTCCCTGGGGAGCAGAAAGGGCTGGGGAATGGTGGAGGGACAGGGGAGGAGGAGAGGGTGAGGGAACTGGGATTGACAGGTAAAACAAGCTTGTTTCAAAATTAAATTTGAAACATTTTTAAAAAGAGAAGAGTTTGATTTATTATGATAGAAAAGAAAGGAAGGAAGGAAGGAAGGAAGGAAGGAAGGAAGGAAGGAAGGAAGGAAGGAAGGAAGGAAGAAAGAAAGAAAGAGCTTTGAAGAAGCAGTAAAGCCTGGTATGAAAACCACCAGAGTAAAGGACTGTTAACCATGTCTGCCTTTGTTTGCTTGTCCATGCTTTGCTGCTTCTTTAAAATCAATTTTAGTAAGTTTTAGCTAATAAATTACATGCTTCCCACAGGTTTAAATTTATAACTGTGGGTTACATACATTCTTTTCTTTTAGTTGTGTAATATCTCCAGGGCTGGTGGTTCAGTCAGATTCTTATTTTCTCACATGTTCTAATTTTGTAGTTTATATTTAGTCAGGTTTGAAAGATTCTTATTAGTCTTTTTGAAAAATAACTTTTGTTCATCTGTTTTGCCTTTGAGACCAGATCTTGCTATGTAGTCAGGTAGGTCCTGAATCTGAGTCTTCCTGCCTCTACTTCCTGAGTACAGGGGTTAAGGGCATGAACATTCATGCTTGCTTTTCTTTCTTTCCTTCCTAAGCATAGCTTCTTATAATGGAATAATTGGTTAAATTTATCTTAGACCCGAACTTTTCTTTAATTAGGAATTTATCAGCAGCCATAGCCTTTTCTATGAACTATCTCCATTCCACTTATTTCTACATAATATATAATTCAGTTCTTGATAATATATAATTTTGGTTTTAACTTTCTCTTTACTTCTATCTGTTATATCTTGCCAAGTTAATTTGGAAGGTCGTGTGTGTGTGTGTGTGTGTGTTCTCTTTTAATGGACACTTTTTCATTCTTGACATTCGAATTCAATTTTTAACTTTCTGTAAAAATATATTAAGAGTTTAAGTGCTGAACTCTCTCTCCAAGATGGTTTACTCTCTAGCAGCTCTGTGTCCTACTCCAAATCAAGTTGAGATCATTCTTCTTAGTACATAATACCCAGACACCAACCCAGTGAGTGTCTTCCTTTGTTAGTGCTCCCAGGGGCAGAGGTGAGGAAGGGCTATTTACGATGTAGATCAACCTTTCTCATGGCCTCCCTTCCTTCTTGGAAATTGTATTTCCCTTTTCCTTGTTTCTTTACAAAAGGGCATGGTGTTTATGGGCACTGAGGGGAAACCATACTGTCTGTATTCATACCCAGGATCTGCTCCTTGTAAACTCCGAGGAACTTGGAAAATAATAGTGCGAAGAATTTACTCATTTACCCATTCTCTGTCTCTCCCCCTGCCCTCCTCCCCATGTGTGTACCCGCTTATTCATTCTACCACTGTTACCCTTAGGGGTCAGATATTCAGAATACACAATCCCTTTGTTTGGCAGCATTTGTAGAGCACCTAATGGTGTGTAAGTGCTGATTTGGATGCTGAAGATATAACTGTTAGCAGACCCAAGTCATGGCTCTCATGCCAGGGATACTCCAGTGTGGGTAAATTGAAGATGAACAAGGAAGATCTGTGTCTAACAAATAAATGCTATACTAAAATCAAAATGCAGTGATGGGAAATATTCTAGTTATCACTATTGTATAAAAAGTCACCCACATGTTGTTGTCTCAGAATTTATTACATGGGTGTTTGGTCTGCATATATGTCTGAGCATCTCATGTGTGTCTGATGCCCACAAAGCTCAGAAGAAGGCATCAGATCCCACAGGACTGGAGTTACAGATGATGGTGAGTCACCATGTGGGTGCTGGGAATTGAACCCTGGTCCTCTGAAAGAACAAGTTCACTTAACCTCGGAGCCATCTTTCTATCCCATTGTCCCATATTTTGGTGGGTGAAAAATCTAGTGAAAGCTTAGTTGGGTGATTCTCAGGCTCCCCGCAGTATGATGTGGGTGGTATTAAGAAAATGGGAGATGTAGAGGATATTTTGTGCCTGAGAGGGTAGTGGGAAGGCTGAGGTTGCTGTCTAGCATGCATGCACATGTACTGTGGACCAAGGCAGTGTTGGGTAGTGGGGTTTTTTTCCATGTGAGTACTCAGGGTTCTCTGACCCTCTCTTCTTTAGGTCTCTGTTAAAAGGTGTCATCCTCACAGATGCCTGCTCTGACCAAGGCTCCACAGTAACTCACTATCTAGTCCTGTAATCCTGATTTTGTATTTTGATTTCTTGAACTTTCCACTTCAGGTTGCATTTCTTTTTCTGTTGCAGATACACTGGGGTGTAAGTGAAATTACATGAGAAGTTGTTCTCACCATCACATTCCTTGCTATGTACTCAGGGCCCCAGATGCTTCCTGGCACAAAGAAGTTCCTTAAGTGGTATCTGCAGAACTCAATACATGTGTAACTTAATTATTGTGGTTATTAATGGCATTATAAATCAGCTGCTGTATCCTCTTGACGCCTCAGGTTACTCAGCCTTGTACTGCTGTGACAAATACCTGAGAGAAACAATTGCAGCCATTAGCCAGTGTCATTGCTGTGATGAGACAGAAGTCACACAAGGCTCACAGAATGGAGCAAAGTAGCCACTGTACCCACTGGGACAGACAGCGAATAGAGGAACAGAGGTGGCCAGGGGTTAAGACATATCCATCAAAGGCATACTTCAAGTGACCCATCCCTCCAAAGAGGTTCACTTTCCACAATTCCACCTCCCAGTTGTCTGTTCAAATTTTAAATCAATCTACAGATTAAACCATTGTTCATATCAGAGCTGCCCTCATGACCAGTGTTGGAAAGCACCCTCAGTCACACCCAGATGATGTGTTGCTGATGTCCTAGGTTCCTCTCTATCCATCCAAGTTGCTAAACAAGAGGTGCCATGCCATCCATGCCAAGGCATTTCCTCATCCACTCCCCAAGTCTATGCCACTGTAGCAGCTGAATCCATATCTGAATGGCCATCGTGGCTCAAAGAATCTGATCTCTTTCCTTTCCTACATTTCCTTGAGTTTCATCTTTCTGAAGTATTTCTCAGTGGTTTAAGGTCCCCCTTTCCTTCTCATTTAGCAACAGTAAAGGTAGAACTCAGAGCTTTGCAACATTAAGCCCGCCTTCTGCTATTGGGCTGCACCCCTGCCCCAAACTTGACATCTTTTCAACAGTATAAAGTCTTAATCATGGAGACCATTTGTCTTTTCTCCTACAGCTGGTCTGTCTCTTTTCCCAGCTTCTTTCCCATCAAGTCCTCCTGTGAACTCTCATCCCAGCCAGGTCGTGGTTGGTGCTTGGAACTGACACTTTTCTCTTCCTGTGACTTGAATGGCATGGTTTGTCCCACCAAGTCAAACCTGGAGCTTGAATCTTACACCCCTGGTGACTGTCTCAGAAACACATTCTCTCTCTCTCTCTCTCTCTCTCTCTCTCTCTCTCTCTCTCTCTCTCTCTCTTCCTTCCTTTCTCTCTCCTTTCCTCCCCTTCTCCTTTCCTTCTCCCTCCTCTTTCCTTCCCCTCCCCTCCCTTTCTTACTCCCTTTCTGGCTCTCCCTCCTTACATCCATTTTCTTTATCATATGTTTGGATGTTGGGCATGCTTGCCTTGTTTACATTGATACTTTGTCTTTGCTGTGTCTAGGTGGGTGTGCTCAGTACTACCTATGAATCACAGCCACTTCAGCTTAGGACTCTTGGTTTGAGTTCCCGCCACTCCCTTGTTATATGAATTTGGGTAACTCCCACAGTCTCTCTGGGTTTCTGCTACCTTTTCAGTAAAATGAGGATAATAGCATCTACCCAGTGTTATTGTTAGAAGCAGATAAGTTCAAGTGCAATGCTTTATGAACGGTGGGCCCAAATTAGTTGTTATTAATGCTATGTGTACTACCCACAGTGCCATTCACGGATGATTGGAGTATTTGCACGATAGAGAGTTGTCTGCAATAAACATTGCACCATAGCTAGCCACATCTCAAGCTTCATGACCATTACTGCTTTAAGACAATGTTGATGTCTAGCAAACTTACCATTGCTTTCACTTGATAAAGACACCGTCTGGGAAGCACTGAGCTCCTGCAGCCCTCACACACCCTCTCTGATGCACTGTTTCCTACAGTAGAAATGTCATTAGCTCATGAGGCTGTGATCACATTTGCAACCAGATCTCTAGAAGGCAGAGGATTCAACTCCAGGGGAGATTATCTCGCTGGGATTGAGCCAGTGTCACATATGATTACATTCAAGCCAGGAAGTTCTGTCCCTCACAGACAGCCTTAGGTTCTGAAAAGGTTGTTCCACAGAACTGAGCAGACACCTTCTGAAACAAAACTCTTGATAGCAATGTCAGAGGGGAGTGATCTGTACAATGGGCAGCGGAGATGGGTGAGGAAATGAGAATTTTCCTGGGAGAAACTTGGCTCCAGGCTTCTCCTGAAGTTACTGCTGAGGAGGACCTGCACATGAAATACAAAAAGTAGAACTTTTCCCCAAATTAAAAAGTTACATTCCCACTTTGCTAATATTTTTTCTAGCATAAATAGACCTTAAATCTCATAAAATACTTTAAAATCTTTATTGATATAATGATGTGGGTTTTCTTTTAGATTTTGTTCTGTTGGTATGTCTAATTACATTGATAAGTTTACAAACTCTAAGACACCCATAGTCTTGGAATAAATGTCACTGGTCAGTAATGACCATTTTATATCCCAAATGACCATGTCACTGTTTTTACAAATACTGTTCTGTGTATTCCACAAGTAATACCAGCAGGCAGATTTCTGTCATGTGGTGTCCCTGTTGGATTTTGATCTCAAAATTTTTCTGCCACCATAAAATATGTTTAGAATTGTTGTTTTTCTTTTCTCTCAAAGACTGTTAGAAAGGGTCCACTGGTGAAATCATGTGAAAACAGGAAATTTTTATGGGAAAGTTTTTGATTATTGGCTCAATTACTTCACTAGATATAGAATTATCCATGCTTTCTAGTCCCTTGTGTTAATTTTTTTAATGTTTCTCCATATTGCCAGATTTAATGTCATGCTCACACATTTCATGTTGATACATTTCCTCTAATGCTCACAGAACTTTACCTTTTTCTCTTCACTACATTTCATAGTTTCTATGTAAGTTATGATACAAGGACAGACAGTGTGGCTTTTTTCTGTAAGCATTAAAGTGTTGGCTGTGTTATTTCTACTTGTATGAGCAGGTTGGCTTTTTCATACATGCAGATTCAAGTACACAAAACCCATGGAAACTTTACCCTAGAGACTGATGCTGCTGGTGGCCAACAGCCACTCTGCCATTCTTGTTGTAACAGAAAAGAAACAAAGTTTAAGAAATACTTTTAAAGTGTGTGTGTGTGTGTGTGTGTGTGTGTGTGTGTGTGTGTGTGTGTGTGTCCACGCATGAGGAGGGGTGTGCACATGTAAGATGCTTGGTATGGAAATCAGAGGCAGCGTTGTGGCATTCTGCCATCCTGCCACTGTTACTAGAACTTCAGGCTGTGAACTCAGATAGCCACAAGCTTTAGAAGCCAGGCACACACCTTTTATTCAACAGCCAGAATCTAGGAGGTGGTGGTATACACCTTTAGTCCTAGGACTCAGTATTAAGAGGTAGACAGATCTCAGTGAGTCCAAGGCCACCCAGACCTACACAAGAGTGATTCAATCTGAAAGAGATTTATAGCTCACACCTTTAGGAAAGTATATAAGACAGAAGCAAGGTCTCAGAGAGGCTTTTCATTCTCCAGCCACACTAAGGGAGGGAGCAATTTGAGACTTGGTGAAGAGATCATGCATGGATCAGCCCTTTCAGCCCTAGCTGGAGGTGAGAGCTACTGGCTGGCTGCTTTGCTTCCCTGATCTTCAGCTTGAACCCCAATATCTGTACCTGGATCTTTATTTTTTCATGTTATAGCCAGGTTTACAGCACCCCCTCCCTCAACTACCTTTCCCAGCAATGATTTTTATTTGGATGAGTCCCTCTCCACAGAGCTGTCTCCATCTCCTAAGCCAGGGGAAATTCTTATTGACTGGAGTACAGATCAGTCAGAATCATAAAAAACAGGTTGCTGGAAGCATCTGAACAGAGTTCCTCTGTTCACTCAAAGAGACATGAATACAAATGAAAGATAGTGGTTTATCTGAAGGAAGCATCAAACTCCTGAGGCAGACTCCTAACAACCCTGCAGGGAGAACTTTTGCAAGTTAGAGACTATAGGATAGAGCCCTGGCAAGTGCCTGGAGTCTGATGACATCAGCAGCCATCAGCTTCTGTGCTCACTCTGATCTTTAAGGCCGGTCTTCCAGCTTCTTATTTTGTGACCTTGTGAATAGGAACTTAGATAGTGGGATCCCAGACTGCCCATCAGGCAGACATGATGCTTGCACACTCTTACTGAGAAGTGATCCTGCTTTGAGAAGTGAGGCCCAGCCATGGCCATCCTTCACAGGCGGAAGGCCTGTGGCTCTACTGGCTGAGTGTCCTCCCTTAGACCTCTGAGAATGGTGTCCCATATCCCCTTTGACCGTTTTTCTTATCCTGTTGGCTTTAGGAACCCCTGGTATATGAGGAGACATTCCAGAGAGCTTGTTACCTGTCCTGAGACTCAGGAGAACCAGTCAGTGGGCAAAGATTCCAGTCAAATAGCCTCCTATGACCCTGCTGCTGGCCAGAGATTTGATCCAGACCACAATCTGTCCTGGTGCCTTTAAGAAGGAAAGATTTATTGAAGGGCGGACCTCCCTGGGAAAGAGAGAAAAGCAGCATGGTCTAGCCTGAGCTTCCTGAGCGTCACACTCCTCTGGGAGCTGTGAGCATGGCTGCTTTCCCCTAGGCCCGAGGACTGGAATCTTCAGGCTATCTGCTCCATAGCACATGGTCTCTGTCTCCCTTGGGGCCAGAAAGGTGAGCCTTAGCCTGATCTTTCTCCAGCTAACTTATGTCAAACCCTTTAATGTATAGAAATATGTGGTTTGAATTGACTCTCTAAGGAACATGACCTGGCAGAAGTCACATACAAATTGATTGCAGGCAAGGCTTGGAAACCAAGAACTGCCTACCAACCCCTGGGGTCCAACCCCTGAGAGGCTGCAGCTCCTGCAGTCGGTCTTCAGGGACATAAATCCCCAATTCTGCAATGGTGCCTAGAATAGAAATAACACAACCTCTCCATGGACATTGGTTTTTCTCTAGCCCGACATTTTGAGAAGTGAATACAAAACTCTTCCATACCTCCTGGACAGTCACTTGAGGCAGGTGACCCAGCATGGCATGCCATCTACCCACACTGGCAAACTGTAGCTTCCTAGAAAACATACCTCCCATGTGGAAGAATTAACTGGTTGTCCCCCCAATCATATTTCTTCTCATCAAAGGCAACATTCTGCTGTGGCGTAACCAAGAGCATGGGACTTGAGCTAAGAATAAAGTGAAACTGGCCAGAAGCACACAGAGCCTGTCTGAGGTTCTGCATTCTCTGCTATTTCAGGGGCTTCCTTTTGTGCCTGTGCAGGCAAAGCAGAGGGGAGAATTGCAGCTATTACCAGAAAACTTCCAGATTTAAAAATATATATTTTTCCTGTAATTATCTGGATGTTTCAGATAAATTTGGGGGTAATTTTGGTTCAAATAGTCCTCATAATTATCCCAATTCTTTTATACATGAATTCCCAGACACTGCTAAAAATACAAAGCAAGAGAAAGTGCTGTCAGCAAGCTAGCTTCGATTGTACTGAACGCTGGGAAATGGCATGCAGGATCAGGAAGCTTCCCTGCTCTCCAGTCTATCAAGGTGCACAAAGAAGATCAGAACGACCCAAAGAAAAGAGAAAGGAAGAAACTAGAAGTTTCTAGACCAAGGGGCATACCCCAGGAGTACAACATGCCTAAGTTAATTCTTACATTTGAAAAGAAAGGAGTCTAGACAGCATGGGAGAAAAGATTACAACTGCATGAACATTGAACATGCTTTTGTTGTTGTTGTTTTAAGTAATTTGAAAATAGCAAAACTAATAGAAGAAAAAGATAAAGAAACTCAAGAATAAGAAGTTTAAGGTGCTTACAACTAAGATTTCCTTTGGTTCTATCTATTTGAAATCCAGTTAATAGAGACTTCAAGTGTGTGTTTTTGTGTGTGTGTGTGTTTAGACACATTTAATGATATTAACTATATCATTTACTGGTCTTCTTTAGTGTCTAGTCTTTTAAAACTGTATGAGGCAAACAATTCAAAGAAAATATCTATATGTAAGTGTGGTTGTTTAATTAAGTATGGTCCCATAGACTCATATGGTCCTAGTTGTTAGAACAATTTGGGAAGGATTAGGAGGTGTGGCCTTGTGGAAGGTACTGTCTATAATTTTTCTAAGAGGAAACAATTCTGAGGTTATTTTTTAAAATCATATTAAACTATTATCATCCTGCATCTTCCTCAAATTTTGTTTAACTTTGATAAAATAAAACTACATTATCTTTTGGCTCATGCTGCAATCTTCCTCCATTGGCCTGTGTATTGCTGGATTACAGGCATGGGCAGGCATGCCAGATTATGTAAAACTCATACTAGACAATGACTTATCAACCAATGTCCTTCCAAAGTTAGACAGAACAAGCACATAACAGGCCAGGGTCTAAGAGAAGCTGAGTTGATTTTTAGAACTGAGTTCTTTGTTCCCTGGACTGTGGAGGTGGGAAGGGTATAATACTACTGTATCAGGCTTGATGAAAATGGAAATGAAAAGAGCAGTGTTTATTTCTTGGAGGTGATGGTAGAAAGCAGAGCTACAGATCTCTTCTCCACCTAAAGTTTACTACCCATCAGTCAGACTGCTCACCCTTCTCTACGTGTGGCTTCTGGCTCATCCATAGGTTCCTTTGAGGAATGTGGGGCCTATGAAATCCTAACAAACATTGACTACTAGATAGGTAGGTGGGTAGGTAGATAGATAGATAGATAGATAGATAGATAGATAGATAATGACACACTGACTCCACATTTCGCTTAGCTGAACACCTAAGACATGAAATGGTTTAGAAATAGCACACACATGTGCCCTTAAATAGACAGCCACGACTGCAAGACAATCTTTAAAAGAATGTTACAGCGTACTGTGGCCCACACAGGAAGAAGATAGGCAGAGTTTCAATAGCCTGAACATGGAGTATTGTGGTTTTGTGACCAAAGCCAGGGTGAAGAGGCAGAGACTATAGGTCATGCTTGGAGGCTTCTGGAAACAATGGCAACCTTAAACAAAAATAAATTAAACCTGAGAATATAGGTGTCATTTGCTAACAGACAGTGATCTCCTGGCAATAGATAACAAATGAGGGGAGCCTGGCAATCCCCAGAATCAGCCAGGTTACCATGCAGAGGGGAGGTGCCCAGGCAGCCTTGGGAGATCTGGGGCTGGATATGGGTGAGCCAGGCAGTGAGAATTCAGAAAGTGGGGAATGTCTGGGGATTTGCAGTTCTCCCTCCAAAACTGAGTTGAGTGCCTATTAAATCTAACTTCCAAAAAACCCACTCAAGACAAAGGGCATGGGGTAAGGAGGGTCAGAGGCTCACAAGGGGCTGGGCACAGTGGAGTAGTCCAACAGCCGGGGTGGAAATCTTGTCCCTCTCAGCCATCAGTTACCAGTTAAAGCAAGAAACATCTTACTCTGAAAGTGGAAAAAAATAACCCTAGATCGAAGCCAGCTTGAAGCCACCTAACAAAACTGAAGTGCAAAATGCTACCTGACAAAACTCTTTGCAGTTTTCACTCTTCCAGAACAAAGCTCAAGAGTTTACACACACACACACACACACACACACACACACACACCTGACAAACAACAAAGTAACAGCCATTGTATCTGACATCCTAATGAATTATGAGGTGTACAGAGAAGCAGGGAAATGCAGGTCATCATGTGGGAGGATGTCAACCCAAATACATAGATGATGGAAGTTATTGATCAGGTATATCCATCTGGGCTTGACAGCACTTGCCTGAAATCCTAGGATTTGGGAGACTGAGGCACTTTTGGGGAGTTGAAGAACAGCATAGTCTGTATAGTGAGAGCCTATTTCAAACTACCAAAAGAATAGTAATAATAACAACAATGTGTTAAAAACCTAGAATAAAGATGGGTATTAAAGAGACCCATACTAAAATTCTAAAGATGAAAATTAACATGGTCTAGGGTGTAAAATTACTGGGTAAAACTGGCAAGGATCTCATATTGGAACAGACAATTGGAAGTAACTGAAAGTACACAGCAACACAGCAACAGGAACTGGGAAGAGAGAGAGAGACAGTGAGAGAGAGACAGTGAGAGAGAGAGAGAGAGAGAGAGAGAGAGAGAGAGAGAGAGAGAGAGAGAGAGAGAGAAATAGACTGGCAGTGAACCATGAGACAGAACTCACTTGGTCATTTAGCATTTGCTTTCCTATGAGAAAGAACTGCTTACATCAACACAGTGACTTACCTGTCAATGTCCTTGCAGAGTTAGTCAGAGCACAAGCTAGAAACAACTCGGGATCTAGGAGAAGCTGAATTGGTTTATTAAAGTTGAGGTGTATCAACAGTAGACAGAATGTGCTATTGATATTTGGATGCTGGATTTAAACACACACACACACACACACACACACACACACACACAGAGAGAGAGAGAGAGAGAGAGAGAGAGAGAGAGAGAGAGAGAGAGAGAGAGAGCAGAGAAGCTGCTTTGGAACCAGGCAAACGACTCTATGTATGAGAAAGCAGATGTGTGGAGGAAGGGAGCAGGGACAAGCCTGAGGACCATCAGAGGGAGTTCACAAAGGTTCAGGGCTCATGTACCTTCCTTCTTTATGGCTTCCCTAATACATTTGTGTATCCAAGGGAATATTTCAAACATTCGAAGACTTTTAGTATATTTTAATGACGTTTTAGAAAAGCTATTAAATAATCGTGTACATAAATAAATCAAGGAACTTGACTGGAATAAAGGAGAGAGCTGGCCTTTGCTTGGAGATGCTGCTTTGAAGGGCAGTTGTTTTTGTTTGTTGCGGTGGGGGGAGGGGTTGTTTCTATGAGCTGAGGATGGTTACAGGAAACTGGAGAAGGGAGGGGTTAATTGGTGGAATGACATGAGAATGACAGCATGTTAAGAGCCCAAGGCCAAATGATGCCTCTTGGACTGTAAGGAGGAGAGCGGAGCCAAAAGTAAAGAGGTGTACTGGCCACATGCTCTCTGGACTTCATTTTGTGAATACTAAAGGGGAAAGTTCTCTGGCTCTCAAGCACCATCATTATAAAGTAAGTTAATCAGATTCCCACATAATCCCCTACTCAAAAGAGGCGCTCCCTTAGGCTACTTTCTCCCAGCTCCAGTAATTCCAGCTGAGCCCAGGTTTTAAGCGATGTCAATCTCTGGCTCACTGCAAAAATAAGATTACTTTATTGAACAGCGGCGTGTGCCTTCCTCCTTATCAGAAGGACTTTGCCCTTTTATCCAAGGTCCTCACGTGGACACACAGGAGCAGTCCTGACAGCCTGGTTTTTATGGCCCTGGTACAGGTTCCTGAAATATGGAAAGTGCAGCCGTCTAGCAGCAGGGGTGTTGGTGTTCAAAGTTATCATTTTTTCATACAGTCTCTCTCTCTCTCTCTCTCTCTCTCTCTCTCTCTCTCTCTCTCTCTCTTTCTCTCTCTCTCTCTCTCTCTCTGGCTCGCTCCCTTTTCTAATTGATAGTTAATTTAGCATTGTTTAAACAACACACAAAATGGCAATTGAACTAAATCATTTATTTTAGCTTTAAAATAACGTATAAACTCCGCTTCAGTAAACGTACATTTTTACTTAGATTCAAACTTCCAGAGGACACTAACTCAAGCCTACCGTGTAAAATCCCAATCTTGTCAGAGTAATTTCAGCATCGTTTATATTAATTCAACAGGTTTAATGCAGTGAGCACCCTGATGTTGGTCTTTTAATCAGATTCATTTCCATCGGAAAGCATGTAATTATTCAGACATTACCAGAGCATACTCAGGACTTCACAAGACTAGCAGACAGGGGCGTGGGGGCTGAATTGGGGCTGCCCCTCGAACCATCGCCACTTGCCGCGCGCGGGAGCTGTGGAACCACCGCAGCCCCCTGAACTCTGGGGAGTTTCTAGCCAAGACCCAGTCTGGCTCTCAGCGTGGGGAGAGAGCTAGGGGAAGGTCCACCCTTTGGAGAGACAGGGCCAGTAAGTCCAGGGAGGCATTTGGAGACCCTGCCCCACAGGACTCGGGCTCTGCTGCCACTTGCTCCGGGAGCGGGAAAAACCTCAAACCTTGCTTGGCTCCCTCCTTCCCAAAGCGCACAGTTGTCGCTCAGACCCCAGAGATGCTCCCCCAAGTACAGAATTCCGGTTCCTACAGACCCGCGCACAGAGGGCTGGCAATGCCCGCGACAGGCTACAGAGAACGGTCCCCGCTGCGCCGGTCTCTGGCGGGACTCGACGGGAAGAAGGAGAGCGGACTCGGAGCGATCCTCGCTCTTGGCTGCTCCTTTTTCCCGGCGGAGTTGGCTGCCGAGAGTTGGAGTGTGGGTGGCTACAGACGCCAGCCACTTGAGCGTCTGTGGCTCCAGCCTCCTCCCCCGCTGGCGGGGGCGGGAAGTGGCGGTGGGAGTCACCCGGGCGTGACTGCCCCGAGGCCCCTCCTGCCGCGGCGAGGGCGCTCCATAAAAGCCTGGTGGAGACCCGCTCTCAGCATCCCACTGGTGGCTCTCATCCATCACAGAGGCACCCGCAGCAGAGCACCCCAGGCTCAGAGACGCCAACCAGCTGGCCAAGGTGAGTGCCCGGACCCTCTGGCACAGGAGCATTGGCTCTCTGTGAACTTGTGCAGAGCAGGCTCTGCCAGCTTCACACCCAGTCCTTTTTGGCAGCTAAATTCCACTTGCCAACTCTGGCC
This sequence comes from Phodopus roborovskii, assembly GCF_943737965.1. NCBI lineage: Eukaryota > Metazoa > Chordata > Mammalia > Rodentia > Cricetidae > Phodopus > Phodopus roborovskii. The sequence goes on along the minus strand of NW_026126571.1, from coordinate 24,932,563 downwards.
TGACGTCCACCTGCCCTTCCCTGGGGCTCCCTTGGCTGGGCATCTGCCTCCTTCCCTGTTATCTTTTGAGGTATGGAGGACATAGGGGGCCCTATCTCAGTAGAGGCATTATTTGTGTGTATTTGTATGTGTGTGTGTGGGGGGGGGGTGCTGCCAGGAACCCAGATTGGTTAGCCCAGAGGGAGGTATCCCAAGTACTGTCCCTGGTGTCAGGAGCCCCTCTTCCTGTCACCTCCAGGATTCGAACTGAGCCTATGAGACCCCTTTCCAGGCCGTGTTACCACACCTTGGGGATCTGACTTTCACAGTGAATATAGCCAAACAGATCAAAAGTGAACCAGAAGAAAGTTTTCTCCTCCAAGGATGACTTAGGAAAGAGAGGGAAACGTGGCCATTCTTTAGGCTAGAGGACCTAGAGAACCTCTGTCCTCTGCCTCTCACCAGGCGACTTGGAGGGGAGTTTCATGGAATTTGGGGGCAGAGTGGAGGGGCTGTGTCAGGGCAGGGCACTCAAATCAGGGCTTCTTTTGGGGGTCTGGGATGGAAACAGATGAGGGTCCAGAGTGGTAACGGGAATTGGGACACGGTGAGCATCCTTGGTATCCCCAAGTCTAAGCCTTTTGTACCCACAGATGCTAGGTAGCAAGCGAATGGGGCTGTGTGGACTGACCCTCGCTCTGTCCCTGCTCGTGTGTTTGGGCGTGCTGGCTGAGGGATACCCCTCCAAGCCTGACAATCCTGGCGAGGATGCACCAGCTGAGGACATGGCCAGATACTACTCGGCTCTAAGACACTACATCAATCTGATCACCAGGCAGAGGTGGGTACATCCGAGGGCTGGTATCTGGAGCTCCAGAGGCACTGTGTATCTGGAGACTTTGGAGATGGGGGATGGTATCTTTTTTCTTCATTCTTTCTCAGGGTCATACATTCAGCTCTAGATAAATGTGTGAGCAGGGCTCACACTACACAAACTGGATGCATTCTCTTTGTCACTACAGTTCCTCTCTAAGTCCTGAGCCCAAGATTCAGTGCCTCTGGGTTGTGTGTCTGTGTCCCACCCATCTCTCCTGGCTTTCCCCCCTCTTTACATCAGTTGGGTGCCCTTCTTGGGAAAGAGCCTGCAACAGGAGCAGGGTACAGGTTGGTAGTAGCATAGGGAGAAGAGGGAACCTGACCCAGAGTAAACAACCATCACCCAAAGCACCAAGGGTATAGCCCAGCTGTCAAAAGGTGATGAGACCTTCCAACCTGCCCAGGGCAAACTGAGCAGCAGCATTTGGACAAAAAGCAAACATAACCATCTCAACCCCACACTAGAGAATCCTAGATGGTCTTTAAAAAACAACTTTCCCTATCTTATAGCATCTGAGTTCTGAAAAGAAAGTGCTTGGATTTTTGGCTTATTAAGAAGAAGCAGAACACAGCTAATGCCTTCACATAAGTAATTCTTTGAATGCCTGGGACCCAAGAAAGAGATGGTGAACTTTATCTTTAATGCCCAGAAAGTCAAAGAGAAGGGCCTTGCATCAAAGTTGGGCAAAACAAATCAAATCCGAGCTACTTTAAAGACGATATGGGACTATTTGCAAAATCAGTAACTCTTAGTTCCAAATCATTTAACAACACATTTTAACTACCGAGAACCTTGAGGAACTTATGGGCAAGCCCTCTGGAAGCACTAATGTTCTATACTGAGCATGTTTCCATTATGTGTGGTACATTACCAAAGGGAGGTTAACTGTTCATGACCCAGGGGACTATTAGATGGGATACAAAAGGAGGTTATGCGTCTAAAATAGTTGCCTTTCATCAGAAAGGTATGTGACATTCTGAAAGCATTCTTAGGAAAACAATCTCAATTTATACAGAATCACTTAAGTAATACTGGTTTATAATCTTTGGAAATCTGGTAATTTTGACTAGCAAAAGCAATTGTGTTTTTTTTTTCAGTACAATAGATTTCCTAGAGAATCAATGCTTCCATTTTTTTATTCCATACAGCTCAAGGAAAATAAAAAAGCAGCCAATTGAAACGATATCATGTTTTTAAAAAAGAAACTTCATTTAGAAACAACATATAGAACTATTTTTTTTGCAAAGGTTGCTGCTATACAGCTTTGCCACACTGTATACAATGACCTCACGTCCAGTTTTCCCAGTCATCTCCTTCAGTCTTTTCCTCAAAACTTTGAAGTGAGTTTAACTGTCTCCAATTTGCAGATAATAAAACTAAAGGCATTTCAAGAAAGCTTTGTTAGGATTATGTGATTGGAGCCCTGTACTGCGTTTCCTTGGCTGGGGCCAACCATCACATTTCATGCAATTTCTACTATCTTTAAGGGAAGACATAGAAAACAGGGCTTGCCTGTCATAGGAAGAGAATCAGCTTCAATGGGAATGAACTGGTCCCTGAGGCAGTTCCCTCTATCATCTCCGTGATAAAAATAAGCTACACTCCCTAGAAACCACTAGAAGCTCCATTGTGCACCCCTTCTTTTCCCATCAAAGATTCACAGGCAGAGTCCCTGCCTTTGATATTTACCGCGTCATTTGTGACTGTTTTATCTGTAATTATTCTCTTCCTTCCTCTTGCCAGTGTTGTTTGTAGCTGTTTTCCTGTTGCTGTCTATGCTATTGATTCATTACTTCTGCAGGCGGGATTTCTTATGCTAGTCTGTGGATCTACCACATCTTGTTTATATGGTTTCTTAGAACAGTGGTTTCTAGCTTGGGGGGGTTGGGATTTTATACTCCTTAGGACACCGGGCAATGTTGAGAGGCACTGTTTGGTTGGCACAACCAGAATTGAGTGTTATTGCTATCTAGTGTGGAGCTGACAGGGGTCTGTTGAACATTGCAGGATGCCCAGCCCATCTCCCCACCCTCTGCCCCACCCCCAGTACAGAGTCATCTTCTCCCTCTGTCCCTACACTCACAAGAGAACTTTAAAATAGAATGACTTGACCTCAACTCCCACCAACTAAGTCAAGCCCTCTGACGTGGGTTCAGGGCTTTCTAGTGTCCTTAAAGGCAGCCCAGGTGATTTTAATACAAAGCCATATTTGAGAATCTTTGTCTTAAAAAGCAATCTTTAGAAGCTCGCTTATTACAGAGAAGGCCCATAAGCCAGAGTTAATTAGAGAAGAAGGAGCCCCGAGCCTGGCCACCCTGCAAGTCTGTGGCCAGGCAGAAGCTGCCACAACAGGAAAACTGGGGGAAAAGGGCTCTGGCCCTTTCCCTCACTGGAGTGTGAATGGATTCAGGTGGGTTGCCCAAAGTGTGAAGATTAGCAAGATCAACTGAAGGACAGAATAACCAAGTGCAAGCCACCCCACCCCCTGCTTAATCTCAGACTGGATCTTAACAATTGATGGGAGAAAGAGTTGGGTGCTGAGGAAGAGAGAACAGGGGAGGCAGAGAGCTGTTTTGCTTTTATTTCCCTTGAGTTTCAACAAAGGAGCAATAAGGAGTCCCACCAAAGCATTTGGATTTAGTTGTGCTGGGTCAGCATTTAGAACAACATCTGTCAGCTCTTCCAGCTGTTCTACCTATTTGTTAGTCAACCCAGGCCAGGCAAAGTATTCATTTGGAAATGGATTGGTTGCTGGTGCCCTGTGCCTTTTTTTCTAAGAAAAGGGAAAGTCATGTAATTTGCTATCAACTCGTCAAACCCTGTAGCAGTTTTTGTGGGCCAGTAGGACTTCATGCCTCAGGGAAGGCATTAGTGCCTCCAACAGATGGGGAAAATGTAAGGGCAGGGTATGCTGGGAGCTGAAAGGAAGGTGCAGAGATGATGGAGAGGTAACGGCAGAGCTGTGGTGATGGAGCTCTGAGGACCACAGCAAGGATGGAGATATAAGGACGGATGCACCTGGGCAGCAGCCACTCGCACTGTGCATCACTCTGTCTCCCCGGCGTTGCTTTACATTAGTTCTTCACAGACACTGATTTAACCAGGGCTTATGACTTCATTTTAGTTTTACAAATGTGCATATAGATTCAAAGACACAGGTGTGCTTCAAACATCATTATTCTGGGAGTTTCCCCGCCCCTCAGGACTGTTTCTATGATGTCATATTATCTCCTTGTTAAGATGTAAACTGTTGTGAATCATGAGAACTATAGCCAATCAACTGATTATGAAAACATTTTAATATCATGTTTCAGTGGGGTTTTTTAAATTTCACAAAGTTGTAAAAATTATTTCTCTTATATATAAAGAACATTATATAAACATAGCACATTGTACATTTATAATTATGTTTATATATTTAGGAATACCCCCCCACATATATAATAACAATTAGAGAAAAAAGTTCATGAATTTGACATAGAGCTAAGAAGGGGCACATGGGAGAGTTTGTAGTGAGAAAAAGAGAGGGAGTAAATGCTGTAATTATGGTATAATCATAAATAAATTATTTATGAAGTACTTCACAAAATTAAATACATATAACTTTTAAATTTTGTTTATTTATTGTTTTGGATGAGAGAGAGAAAACTTGTGTTGGTGAAAGCACATAGACATTTGCACATGGAAGTCAGAAGGTAATTTTCCATACATGGTTCTCTATCTCCTCTGTGGGTTCTGGAGATTGAACTCCGGCCATCAGGGTTGCAAGGTCATGGCAAACACTTCTCCATCTCACCAGCTTGTATATGCATAAGCATGTATGTATATGTGTATGTATATAGTATTATGAGAAAGTTGCTGATGACTTGCTTCACACCCTGAGAGTACTTATGAGCAGGTGAACAGCTAGAAGTAACATTTGAGTTCAGTGGTATGCTTGCTTCCCCTCCTCGTGGTCTCTATGGTTTCCTTAAGCTTACTTTATGAAACTATGACTTATTTTCTTGTTTCAGATACGGCAAGAGATCTAGCCCCGAGACACTGATTTCAGACCTCTTAATGAGAGAAAGCACAGAAAATGTCCCGAGAACAAGGTAAGGCAAGGCTTGGGATGGAGAAGTTGCTGCAGAGCTTCAGATGCTAGGGGCGGTGAGCTGGGGAAAATTGGGAGTCTGTGTGAACATTAGGATGGAAGAATTTAGAGAAGAGGGCTTAGCACAGAGATGGGGTGGAAAATCTATAGAAACCTCAACTTCCAGGGCACATTGTTTTCTAATGAATGTTATTTGGTTGGTGCTCCTTTCTAGATGTGACTTTTAGCTTGAAATCATAATCTACAGAATGTCTTGCCTTATTAGAGGTAAGGGAGCATAGAGCAAGCCCATAGCACTAAATTGAGGTGACAAATCATCCATTTGGGCAGGACAATCTAGTTTTTTACACTAGGTGTCATGCCCAAATGTCCTAGAGCTTGTGTCCCTCATGCGTTTGACTCCGCCTTTCCTGGCTTTACCTCAAACTGGAGATAAGTAAGGTATTCCTAGCTACTTTTAGATGTATTTTGGTTCTATATAAGTGATTTTATTCAAAGGATCACTGTTGGATAATGTAGTATCCTTAGGGGCTTATCTGTAGCCTGAAACCTTTCTTGGAGTATGCATAGGTCTTGAGACTGGTATCTGCCCATATCTAAGGGCTCTCCATGGGGCTAGGCAGATGCCTCCTGGACAAGAAAGGGGTACTGCTAAAGGAGGCAGAATCTGCTGCTACTATCATAACCCCTAACACCACTCTTATCCATCCCTAGTAGCTAGCTAGCTCCCCTGATACCCAGCTGTACACAGTTAGAAACCATGTTCCCCAGAAGAGGTCATTAGCATGCTTGCTTGATGTGTATGCCTGGAGTATGACTCTTCATGGAGGTTCTCTGTGGAGAACCCATGATGACAGCAGAACCACCCACCCTCTCTCAATGCTCTTTTTGATTCTCTTATGAAACAACCAGCCAGATGGTTTCTCTGAGGTAAACAATCATTTGAACTGGAATAAAGTTCAGTGCTTCTGTCCCTGGAGGCATCAACTAAGACTTAACCAGTGAATGAAAGGAAATAGTGAGAAATTCATATACATTGCTTTTGATACTGAACAAAAAGCATCTTTTCATGTCTCATTGATATGCATAGGATATTTGCCTCAGTAAAAGTTTAGGGTAGGCTATGTATACTTAAGACTTGGATAATGATCCAGGCCTACTTATAACTTTGCTATCTTCTTTGTTTTGTAGACTGAAATAACACAGTGCAGGAAATAAAGTTAATTGCACCCTGACTGACAGACTCAATCATGTGCAATTAGAAGGAGACAAAAGTTGATAGCCTTGGAGTTGCCTGTGAATGCTGTTTTACTAAAAGGGGCCCTTTATAGCCTAATAAATAGCATCTCACTACATTAAAAAGGGCTTGCTGGAAAACAATGGAAGCATGCTCAGAGTTGAATAACAGTCGCTCTCTTGTTATAGTTTCATGTGATTCTGGTAGTTTGTTTGGTCATCCATCTCCTTTGATATGTACAGAGACTTCTAAGTACTTTCTTAGAGACTCCAGTTCCCATGGGCAAAAGCTGGGTCTTCTTTATGCTGCTGTTCCATGTGGCTTCTTATTTGCAATGCCTACAGGAGGCGTCACAATAGCTTCTGACCATCATGCAGCTCAGGACTGAGTGTCTCACTCTTGTAAGATCCTGGAGAGCTGGGCAATTGCTCTTCCATGATTTGTTTCTTTGTTTTACAGGCTTGAAGACCCTTCCATGTGGTGATGGAAAATGAAACTCTCTCTCCCGACTTTTCCTATTTTCCACCCACATCTCATCTCATCCTGTGATACCAGTCTGCCTGTCCCACCAATGCATGCAGCCACCAGGCTGGATTCTGCACCATTTCCCTTCCTGTCATTGTATATATGTGTGTTTAAATAAAGTATCATGCATTCAGAAGTGTATTCTCTTCGGTGAATAATCTGTTATCACAACAGAAAGAATTAGGTTATTTATTACATTATAATTAGTCTTAAGTAACAACCTGGGTGTTTGTTTCACCAACATTAAAACAATGGCCATGAAGAGTAAATGACTATGCTGTCCTTGGAAGAATTTGTCTCAAAACTTTGTGAAAATGTCCCACACCCCTCCATCTAATGTAGCAGTCATGAGTGGCTGACTGAACACTTGATGTGACTAATGTAAATAAGAAGTGGGGGTTTCCACTGCTTGTAATTTAAATTCGCTTTAATGGGCATATGCTGCTGGTGGCTAGACATCATCACATCAAACAGCCTAAGTCCGTGCATGAATTGAGGTCACCCTTTGACTATGAGTAAGAATCACAATGGGCAGGATGATCGCTCATACAATTTGGGCATGTTAATTAACTTAGTCTCCTCCAAGCACTGATTTGCATGGACTTAGTTTAAAATATTATTCAATTCTTAAATGTACTCTTAATCAAAGAAAATGGGCCTTCCTCATCACACAGTGGTATTTTTCTCTGCCTTGTAAATCATACGTGACATCTTTAAATTGCTAGCAAATACCCAATAATAAAGTGTAATGAAAGAAACAAATATAAAGCAAACAAGCAAACATTTTTAGGTGATCTTTGTCATTTTGCCAATATTATAGAAGATACCTATAAAAAAGTAAATTAGGCCATGATGTCCCTATAGAATCATTGTTGAATTGATCCATCAATGACTGGAATATATGACATATGACTGTCTGTTAAGACTTTGGGAATATTCTAGTACGAACAGTGTTTTCTATACATGACTAATTTTTCACATTTCCCCAGTCAGTGAAGCCAGTGATGCTATTTACAAGTCTCCTTGATAAAAAAAAAATTGTTCTGTTCCCCATTTTTCTTTGTCCCTTTAAATACCAATATACAAGGAAGTTGTTCTTAAAATTCTTTAAAGTTTGATGAAGTCACGATTTACCATCGTGTAACATGAGTGTTTGGTTCTAACCGATTACATTTGGAAATTTTGTTTACTAAAGTCAGTATTATGTAAAGAGAGTTGACTCAGAGTTATCTGGGAACACAGATATGCTGAGAATGTGTCACAAGGTAAATAAAATAGGAATAATATGCATGAACCATTGAAAGATAATCTAAGAACTTCATTTTAATGGAAAATGTCAACTTCTTGTCCCAACAAATCTAATCACCATATAGTCCATGCATCAGTCATACCCACTCCTTCATCACATCTTATTAGAAAGAAGCTGAATCTTGCCATTCCATAACCTCTGTGGTTCAAGTCCAATGGCTTGTCAGATTCTCTGACTTTCAAAGTCATAGGATGTCTGAGTTGTCACTCATGAGATGGAGGTAATAATTCCCAGGGATCAATATTCAAAGAAAGTTAGAAGTAATAGAAGTGGGGTAGGTAGGGATGGTGTTTCGATGAGTTGTGTCATCAATCCCTAGTAAACAAGAATTGATTTTATAATATATATATAATTACTACCACCTTGGGGGCCAGCACAGGCAGCACAGGGTTCAACGGGAAAATCCACAGCATGGGCACATCCTGGACTTTCCTATCTGAGGGTTAGGGGAAAAGACACATACGCTCTTGATAGTTTCTTTTTTATTCTCCATTCTCCTTCTTTTCATGTTTTTCTATAGCTTATATACCCAACAGAGTCTTTCAGGCAATACAGAGTCACAAAGGGGTTACATTCCATTTTTCAAGTGAATGATTATAGGTAAGAACATGTTTTTCATCTCCCTTACATGATTAAAAACAGAGTCATCCCAACAACCACATACAATACATCCAGATCATGAGCAAGGCAAGAAGCATTTTTCTCAGCCAACTCTTTTGTTGGCAGGCTGCAAATTGTGGCTACAAAGAAAGAATCAATCACTTAATTGTCTATCTTGAAAAGTAATCTTATAAGGAATTTTAAGGAAGGCACAAACCTAAACTTTTATACATAGAAATCAGTCAGTCTGTTGGACTTTGAATCCTCAAGGTCCATACACATTCATCAGTAGTTTCTTGTAACAGAAAGTTGAGGTCAGGAATGGGTGTAAGGAATTAATCATCATAGCCTTTGATTATCAACTAGACCTAGCAAGGAAGGCTAGCAATAATCAGGCTGTTTTCTATTTCTGACCCTAGCTTAATGCATCAGACAGCTCCTCTATGTGTCCTTGTGAACTTTCAGCAAGGCATCTGGTCTAACCTGAAGCTCTTTTTGGAAACTTTGTTTCAGCTAATGGTGCACACTGAAACCCAGAACTGCATCTTTTCAGCAGTAAAAGAATTGGAGCCTGGCTCCTGGATTCAAATATTTTCCTTAATCACTAACCTGAGCTGTGATCTGAAGCAGCTCCTGAAGTGGAACCCAAAGGCCTTAGCTGTGAAACATATTCTTGTGTGTATTTTTATTCATCAAAACTCTGTATAAGATATCATTATTATTATCAACTACACAGTACAGCTTAGGGAAGGGTCACCTTAACAATCCACACATAAAAATGCCCAGTAGAATGGGATGTAATCATGAGATAAACACACTGCATTACAAGCAATGTGGGTCTTCCCACATTCACTTACACCATGCTAGATACTAGAGAGATATGGCAGTAGCAAACATGTAAAAGCACAGCAGAAACAAAAGACATTCTAGCGTCTATAATCATGTAGCCTTGCTTAAACAAGATTGACCCATCAGAGAGTTTTCTTGAACCTCAATTACTACCTGTTGCTCCTCTGACATGGTCATTGGCATACAATGATGATAAACTTTAATAACTGAAAACTACATCTCAAAAGATCCCTGTAGTGATATTTCTCAAACATTTTCAGATGGCTGACCATCTTCAGAATAGGGTTAAGGTGTTAGATCATCCACCTGACACTGCGGAAATAAACCAGGAGCAGAGATAACTTCTCCCTGCTAGTAGGAATTGGGCACCTGGGTTTATTAGAGCGGGGATGGGTACAAACCTCAGGCTGGGGAGAGCACAGGACATAGGCAAACTTCTTAGGGCAGGTGAAGGTGAGCTGAGGCTTCCAAGACAGCAGCAAATGCCACACAGAATAAAGAGAATGGCCTAGTTTCTTCTCCATTTTTTTTTTTTGATTAAAATATATCTTCAGAAGCAACTCATTGGGGGGGGGTAGGTTTATTTTAACTTACGACTCCAAGTACAGTCCATCATGGCGGGGAAGCCAAGGCTGCTGCTGGTCATGTTGAGCCCATAGTCAGGAAGAAGAGAGGGAAGAGTGTTTTGTGCTGCCCACTTCTTTTTCTCTATTTGTATAGGTCAGGATCCCATCCAGACAATGACACCAGCCACAGGGGGCATAACCAAATTAATCTGTATGTGCATGTGGCTCCTCTGCCAGGTGATTCTAGAACCTTCTATTAAGTTGATTAACTAAGTCCCACACTTGTTGCTGGATTTTCTTTCAGCTAGGTCCCGTCACCACTTCAGCCCCAAATAAGCACACAGAGACATATTAATTATAAAACTGTTGGCCAAAGGCTAGGGCTTCTTATTGGCTAACTATGTCTTAATTACTAATCTATTTTTATTAATCTAAGTATTTCCATGTGTTCTTACCTTATGGGACCTGTTTCTCCTCCCTCCATTTCATGGGATCTCCTCTAGCAGCTTCTCTGTCTACCTTTCCAAGAATTCTCCTCATCTCCTTGTCCTACCTATCTTCCTGCCCCTATTGGCCAAACAATGTTTTATTCATCAACCAATAAGAGAAATACATATACAAAAGGGCATCCCCATCAATAACCTACTTATTTTCTTCAGGCATTGACTTTCCAACACTGGGCCCTCTGCCAATATTCCTTCTTCAGCCAACTTAGGGCTGGACTTCTCATTCAGAAATGGACCTTGATATTATCTGAGAAGTGCATAGAATAAATGGACCGTGAGTTCCACTGCCTAATTCAGGAAGGTAGGCACTCTTTATTTCTTTTACAATTCTTTAGAGGCCTTACTATCTTCTAGTTTCTTTCCCTCTGCCTTAGATCAGGATAAAGGAACATATAAAAAGAAAAAGAAAAAGAAATCAGCCCCAGTTTGGACCAGTGTTTCATCAGTGAAATAAAGATACTGGTGTATACACAGCTTCTGTATGGACCACTGATGCCAGGGAAGTGGGTATGATGGCAGCTAATTATTCCTCCACTTTCTTTCTAATGCAAAAACATTAAGAATGTATAGTTTCTTATTCCCATGTACACAATAGAAAAGAGTTCCTTGCTCCTCCAGGGAGACCACTAGAGTCAGTCACACTGCTATCACAACCAAGAAAAAAAAAAAAAAAGAACACTCTATTATCATAAAAGAAAACAGTGCTTTGAGTGAGACATTTCAGGGGAATGTTCCTCTGTCATAGTTCTGGGCAGGAGGATTATAATACTGTCACAACTAAAATTATTGCCTTTTCTTCTGTGTATTAGAACAATTAACACAGTGAGACATCACACAGAAACCTTTCCTTTTAAAAATTAAAGTGGAATAACTTATAATTAATCTTATGTGTCATCCAGGCTCATTTTTTATTGCACTAGGCAATTGCTATTAAGTTAAGCTCATACTCTGAAATGCTGTGCATTATGGGAACAGCGCTCTGTGTGTGTAGACACACATCTTCCCTGACACATTAGATGCTCAGTGAGGGCCCATTCGGCCTGGAATCAATATGAAGACTGAGAATGATCACAGTGAGGCCAGAATGCATGTCGGGCGTGGCTGACCTCCCCACAAAGGCTCTCTGTGAGAGACCAGCATCATTCAAATGATTTTTCAATTAAAGGTCACCTGGGATAATTGGATTCTTATTTATTCTAATACGAAAATCCTCTTGTATCACTGCCAAGTCTTCTAAACCAGAGCTACCTACTAAATGAGCTGGTCCATGTAATTTAATGCAAGAGTAAACAATGCCAGCAGAACATACACCATATAGTCTTCCACCCAACAGAGTGGAGTATCGACCAGGTTTTAAATTGGGACTCTTTGATCTGGGCATGTCTTGAGTCCCAAGGATGTTATCAGTTTTGGAAACATTCATTGAGTATTCTCTATAGCCAGAACAGGTTCTAGGAGGGATACCAATGTAAGGGAGATGGTCCCCCTGCACTTAAATACCTATCAATTTATAAAGAAGATAAACACATACTAAAGTGATGTGTACAAGACAGATCACAGTAGATGTTTAAATAGAAACACAAAGCAAGAGGTTATGAGTGTGAGGAGTGGGGAGTGTTGGGTGAATTGAATTTGGTGTTTGGCAGCCGTTCATGTTAATCTTTAATTTGAGGAATGTCAATCTCATTATTAACTGTACTAACTCACAGATACAAGCTTTCCAAGTATCTCAGCAAGCCCTAACCAGGACTCTGACCTCACGATGTAGGGAGTTGAGGGCTGGCCATTCACCTTAGGATGAGCTTCCATTGCCTGAGCGAATAGACATGTGAAGTGGGGTGAGAGAACCATGGAAGGGAGAGGATGGCATCTGATCATTTCTTGCTGCTAGTTACCCTAACCACACTCTAAAAACAAAGGTCTTGCTTTAGGTAACAAAGTAAGAAGAGTTAAGTACTTAAAGCTAAAGTGTGTGTGTGTGTGTGTGTGTGTGTGTGTGTGTGTGTGTGTGTGTGTGTGCGCGCGCGCACAGGTATGCTCACATACACTCACATATGTGGAAATCAAAGGACAATTTGTAGTAGTCAGTTCTCTCTTTCTACCATGTGAATTCCAAGACTGAGCTCAACTCACTGGGCTTGGCAGCAAGTGCCTTTGGCCTTTACATCCTGAGCCATCTCACTGGTCCATGCCACACTTTCGAAAGGTTTGCTATTGTGATAGGGTATTTTGCCCAGGGCATAGGTGATGAAGTGTGGGAGAGGCATCGTTTCTCTTCTCTTCCCCAGACTTCAGAAAGCTGGCAACCATCAAACCCCATGGGTGCCTCCCAGCACGGCAGCAAGAGACATTGGCCCTTGGCAGGGCAGGAATTTCACAAATGGCCCCAGAAGTTATGGGTGGATTCTTGCAGAAGGGTTTTAGGGTATTGGTGTGTGGGGTGACCAACCACTTTGTTTTTACCCAGAAAAATCTGAAGTTTAGCACCAGAGTTGTGTTTCCTGGGACCCTCCCAAGTTCCAAGCAAGCAGTTACTGGGTCCCTCCCAGTGGTAATAACAGGAGCATTAATGATCTCAGAACAAGGAAGAAACGTTCCAAGTATCAGAGCTCTCACAAGCAAGCCCCCCCCACCCAGCAGTCAGCATCTACACCTGAATATAAATACTCACCCACATGTGATTTCCCTAATTGACCCTGAGTCACACTCTTCCCTTTAGATAATTGTATATTTTAATTTCAAAATGTTCCCAGTTGAGAAACATCAGCTGTAAAGACATTAAGAATGTTTTGAATTTCTAGACTAGGTGCTTCCATATTCTAACATTACCAATGCATTTGTTGTGTGAAATCATGAATATTTAATTTCATGGCTAATTAACTCTTTATAAGAAAAAGGATTTCATCTTGAAAATCTAAATAGGTATTTGCTTTCTGAAGTTATGAGTTTTATGAATTTGGGGGAAGAAGTAAAGTATCAGGAATCTAATGGCTATTGAAAAACTAGTACAGATGGCCCTTTATTTACATTTTAACCCTCACTCAAGCTACGAAGGTCAGGTGTTTATGGATATATTTAATAGATGAGGAAACTGAAGCACCAAGAGATTAAATGAGGCAAAAGACAACTACTGGTCAGTGTTCTAGTTCCCTTCTATTACTGCGTTGAAAAACACCCTGCACCAAAAAAAAAAAAAAAAAAAAAAAAAAAAAAAAACATGGGAGAAATGGGTTTATTTCAGGTTAAACTTATAGCACTCAAGTAGGAACTTGAATTTGGAACCATTGAGGAATGCTGCTCCCTGGCTCTCTCAGACTCATGCTTACTTAGCTAACTCATGAAGGTCAGGATCATCTGCACAGAGAATGGTACCACCCACAGTGGACTGGGATCTCTGAGATCTATTTACGATCGAGACGTTCCCCATAGATCAATCTCATAGGGCAATCCCTCAGCCAAGACCCCCTTCTCAGGTGATCTCTAGTTTAGGTAGACCTCTATGTCAGTGGTTCTCAACTTGTAGGCTGCAACTGCTTTGAAGGTCACCTATTAGCCCATAAATCAGTTATGAACTAGCAATGAAATTATCTTATAGTTGGTGGTCACCACAACATAAGGAACTGTATTAAAGGGTCACAACATTAGCAGGCTTGAGAACCACTGCCCTAGGTAGACTTTGTTGTGTTAAATTAACAGTTAAAGCTAACTAGGTCAGTCATTGCTGAAGCTGGAACCACAAACCAGGTCAGTAGGCCTGTTCACCAATATTCTTTGTGTCATACTTTTAAAAATTTAGTTCTTTGAGGCTTTCATAAAAACAGGTTTCGACCGCACTCACCACCCCAACTCCCCTAAGATCCACCCCCTTTACTACCCACCCAACTTCATGCCCTCTTCTTTTTTCCACCCTTGAGTCCAATTGTGCTGTCCGCATACTCGCAGTTGTGTGGATTTACACTGGAGTCTGTCGATCTGTCAGTGGCACCACTCTTAAAGGAATCCGACTCTCCCTCTCCCAGCAGCTATCAGTTGCCAATAGCTCCTTGGTGAGGGACAGAACTTCATGTGCACCTCCCCTCTCCATGCTGGGATTTGGTCTGGCTTGAGTTTGCATGGGACATGTTCATGCTATCACAATTGTGTGACATATGTGCAGCTGCCCTTCTGTGTCCAGAAGATGCTGTTTCTTGTCATCATTGACTCTAGCTCTACAGTCTTTCTGCACCCTCTTCTGCAATGATACTGCAGAGGATCCCTGCGGGAGGAGGGTGCAGTATAGGTATTCCATTTAGGGTTGAGCATTCCACAGGCTCTTAGTCTCTGGTGTGCTACAGCAATTTTCAACGGAGTTATTGCATGCATTTTGTTAAGGGAGAGGGGCATAGAGAGCTGTTGAGATGGAGGCCTTGGTATTAGACAGTTCTGATCTGACCATCACCCTTGCACTCAGAGGTGCACTTTACCTAAAAGGTTAGTGTACAGACTAATACATAGTCTTGAAAAATACTACCACATACCTGCTCATTCCATTCATTTACTTTCAACCTTCATAAGCCCTTGCTGTATCAGTTGTAACACAAGATTGCTATTTTAGAAGTATAAATTAAAAGCACTGTGAACCAGGAGGTCTCAAGTATAATGATTATGATTACAGAGATAAATTTACTAACTTGGTTCTGTTTACTGTGTTTTAATTAACTTCCCCCCCTTTCCTATCTCCCATTAATAAACCAAGCTCTACTATTATTATTTTCTCTACTAATTTAGATAATACGTTTCCTATTTTCTGAACAGAACAAAGTAAGGATATTTGAATATGGATACTCCAATGGTTCTGTCTAGACATTTTGTTTTTTCTCCCAAGTAAGATATTAGCATCTCTATATTTCAAAAAACCAAAGCTTATTTATATTTTCCACGGTCACCGTTTTCGCAATTCACAGTCTTTCAGTGTACCCCTTCTTCCTGGATTCAGATTCCTTCTCTCTAGTTCACCCTCTAGTGGTGTTTTATAGGGGGTGGCAATGAATCGCTCTTAGTCCTTTTCTGAAATCGTCTTTATTTCACCATGACTCTTCAAAGAACTTCAGTGGACACAATGTTCTACACCTACAGTCATCTTCTCTCAATTGTCTGAAACTAGTTTTTCATTAACTTCCAGCTCCCATGGTTGATTTTTAGAAATCTGTAGCCATTTAAATTGATTTTCCATTTTTTAATCTCTCCACCACCATCGACTTTCTATCTTGAGGATGTGTTCAGATATGGTATTTCCTTTCACTTATAATGAGAGGATTTATTGGAATTTTAACCCATCTTTTGTCTCTCCTCAGTATCCATCTCTTTACATGTTTCCCTGCCTTACTTCCTCTGTTCCTTAGTTTCTAAAACGCTGCTGAATAAACCTCTTGTGGTATGTCTTTCAATCTCTTTCTAATTTTCCACATATTTACTTATTCTATGCCCTGAGTAATTTATTCAAATACTTCATCTGGGCTCTAACTCCCCCTTAAATTAGTCCTTGAAGCTCTGCAACCCCACTGTGTGTGGCTTCTTCTTTTACATATATTTTGTGTTTCTTTTCCCATGGACATACCATGTAACTTTATTAGAGTTTGTACTTAACTTGTTAAGTGCACCAAGGGAATCGCCAACCATTTCAGATTAATTTCTTGGATGGGTAGTTCCTGGATCATATAATATAAATCTAACTCTCAAATGTACATGGTGTACATCTTGGGATTTTAATTCTCAGTAGAGACTTTGTTATCTAGTGCCTAGGCACAGAAAGAGCCTATAGATTTGGAGTTTGTTGTTGTTGTTGATTTTAATTCGTCCTTGCATCATTTGTTATGTCTGCAAAAACAAAAGCATATTTTTGAGACTCTTATATTTATGCCAAAATCTCCATCTCACTATCCTACTTCATGTGCTGAAGGCCTTGTGTCCCCCAGCGCTGAAGCTCAAGCTCCTTGTTACTTGAAGCACGCCCCACACAATTTCCCATGCCACCCCCACCCCTGGTGCTGTGTTAAAGAGGATTGAGGCAAGAGCACAGCTCCTAGCAAAGAAACCTGGGACAGGGGAAATGACAGGTGCTTTAGAGATATATCAAAGCTTTATTCCTTCCTGGTGTCTGAGGTAAGCATGCAGTCTTCTCCCTAAGTTTCATAGTCTGAGAAATCAATTCACAATACTGACCTTGCACACTGTTGCAAATTAGAGAATGAATAAAATAACTTGCAAAATACCTAGCATGTAGTGGGTGCTCAGTAATTTTAGCCTTCTTCCTCCAAATGGTAGTGTGCCGCCACGCTGCTGACTGGAGGAAGTGTTAAAATGGAATGTCAACAGCCAATCGAGGAACGCAATTAACTCAGCCTTTAGAAATCTGGATTCCTTAAGGATCCCATTGAGAAAAGTCAGTGAAGGTTCAAAGGCTGACTGTCCCTGACTTGTTGCACCTAGCTTGTTGGTGCCACAACCTTTGAGTCTCTAGTCATGGCATGCTTCTGTGGCTACTGCTGTCTTCAGAGGATATGAATGGGGACATCTGGAGTCTGATCTTGTCAAGGAGAAATAACTCCTGCATAGAATTCCATGCATGGTTGTACAGTGTTTGCAGAGCTACGGCCTCAATTCTTTATCTGTTAATAAGCAAAGGGAGCAATATTTCCCAGACCATTCCTCAATAGTGACAAAAGTCCATGTGACTATTCCACTCAAATCAGGGATTATAAGTGACTTTGAAAACCACTAAGCTGTGAATTGTTAAATATTGTTTCTGGTATCAGTCTCTGACATAGATGGCTGGCAGTCGCTCCTGACAGGAATGATGTAGAGTGATAATACACTGAAGGGTATGAATAGGGCTGCTCTAGAGGCAGCACTTGTACTAGAGAGGGGAAGATCATCTTCCAGATGTGTGTATTGTATGAACAAGGTCATGTGGGTGCATGCACATGTATGTGCAGGTGCATGTGAACCTGTGGACATCGGTATGAAAACCAGAAGTTGACTTCACTTTTCTTTCTCAGTCACACTCCATCTTGTCTTTGAGATAGGGTCCCCACAGATCCTGATTTGTGATTGTGGCACCACACCCAATTTTTCACATGGGTGCTGGAACCCAAATTCAGGTTTTGTGCTTGCCCAGCAAGCACCTTGCTTAGTGAGCCATCTCCCTGTTCTAATATTGTGTTTTAAGACTCAAATCCACTGGAATGATAAAGCTGCTGTGTTGGCTGGTCTTATGTCCGATTGACCCACAAACTAGAATTATATGAAAGGAGGGGAACCTAATTGAGGAAATGCCTCTATAAGATCCAACTGTAAGGCATTTTCTTCATTAGGTATTGATGGGGGAGGACCCAGCCCATTAAGGGTATGTTAATCCTGGACTGGTGGTCCTGGGTTCTATAAGAAAGCAGGCTGAGAAAGCTATGGGAAGCAGACCAGTACCCTTCCATACCCTCAATATCAGCTCCTGCCTCCAGGTTGCAGCCCTGTTTGATTTCCTGTCTTGGCTTTCTTCAGTGATGGACTATGATGTGAAGTGTAAGCCAAATAAACCCTTTCCTCCCCAACTTGTTGTTGTCCATGGTGTTTTATCACAATAGGAAGCCTAAGACAGGCGACTTTCTTTCTTCATCTGTAATAGAGACATTTATCTGTGAGACGTAGTGTCTAACTCCTCCCCTCAGAAAATCATTTTCCTTAGTCTGCTCTAATGAAATCAAGTTTCCATTGATGTCAAGGAGAGTTAAACTTTCTCATTCAGTGTGGAAAGTCCTAACTGAACTATTTCTTTGCTCCAAAGATTTCTTTTACTCTTCCTGAGTAATGACAGCTTGGTATCAGGATGAAGAGCCTGACTTAGATGTTATTCTTCTCCAGGAACTTTGTGTCCCCAGTGAAGCTAGAATTTATTTGCTCTGGTGCCTGCACAGTGGCCTCTACCCTCATTCCACCCACCATTAAAAGGTTCTTGTCAATAGTAACTCATGGCTCTCTTTTTGTGTACCTAAACTTGGTCCTCAACGTGGCTATCTTCCTGTCCACTGACTCCTGGTTATAAGACCCATCAACTGGCAGCCCTGGCTGACATAGTCAGGCCGCAAGTAAGAGAAAAGAATCACCTGACCTCTCTCTACACTTACATACTCAACAGTGCTATTTTCTTTATGAACGCTGAGACTTGAGAAGAACGTGCTTCAGACCCCTTCATATCATACTTTGCTTTCCTTTCCTTTACCTACATACTCAGTGGGAACTCCATAGTGACAGCCGTGAACTATGGTCTAAGCTCATCTACAGATCACTCTCATTTTTGGAAAAGGGCCTCACTTCTCCTGTTTGATGACCCTTTTCTTACCTGCCTGGTTCTAGGCATTGTCCATCCCCAACCCCTTCCTCAGAACCATTAAACTCCAGTAGCAAAATGCACTATGTTGAAAGGAGCAATGCCTTGGGAGGTATTTCAGTGATATGTCTCCTGTTACATATCCCAGGACAATGCAAAATAAAACAACTTTGTGTCCACATCAGAGCAAATAACCAGCGTCAGCTAACTATAGAGCTCAGCTCTGGCTTTAGCCCACAGGTTTTAGGGACTCCTCAGACTAATGGCTTTCAATGTGAGCCTCAGGAGGCAATGGGTTCACGGCATCACCCTTGGACAACCCCAACTACAAATTTTGTCTTGTCATAGACTTTTGACCAAATTTCTATTTTCAGTAACACTCAGTATTTTTGTGTCATTGACCTTTCCAGTCACATTACAAATTGAAACATCAATCTAATCTTTGGCCTAAGGAGGTCAGAAAGCCCAGGCCGGCAAAATTAAAGCTTCCCTAAGAGCAGAGGCTCAGGTTTGTTAATTTTTTTTTAACTCCAAGTCTAGTTCTATGAATGATTTAATATCTATCATTAGTAACAGTGAAATGTCATGAATAGCATGGCAAGGGATGGACAAGTAAGAAAATCCTTTCTCCTCAAAATTTCTTCATTAAAACACTTCATACTCCAACACCATATGACTGTTAAAATGAAGATAATGTAAATTTGAGGATGTGGGGGGATCAGTTTGTCATCATCACTGAGCACAATAATAGCTAGCTAGATACGACAGTATAATAGCTGGATAGATATGAATTTTCCCAGGGAAAGCCAGCTGAGAGGAAGTTTTATAAAAACAGAAGATGAAGGGGAATATGAGTCTGTCTCAGGTGGGTGGAGATTTCAAGACAGCCTATAAAAGTGTTTAATTTGGCTTATAGTTCCAAATGATTCTAGTTTGTGCTGGTGGGATGAAGGTATGGGCAGAAGCACCTGAGAGGCCACATCTGGGATGTCAAGCTGAAGGCAAAGAGAGCTTCAGAAATGCATGAGTCTTTTGAAACATCAAAGCTCAGTCACAGTCGACAATGCCACACCTCTGAATCTTTCTAAACAGTCTACCAGCTGGAGATCAAGTGCTCAAATATGTGACCCTATGGGGACAATTCTCATTCAAGCTGCTATGCTCCTCTCACCAGTCTCTATAAGCTTGTAGTCATAGCATAATGCAAAACATTTTGTTCAACTTCAAAAGTCCCCTTAGTCTTTCGCAGTCTCAACACCATTAAAGTCCATTCTTTTCTGAGACTCAAGGCAATATTAATTGTCAACCCCATAAATAAAGAAAAAATAACATCCTTCCAACATACAATAGTACGGGGTTTGCATTACTATTCTTAAAAAAAGGGGGGGGGGTGAGGGCACTGTGAGGAAATACTGGATTAAAGAAAGATGAGAACTAGTAGAACGAACTCGGAACCCTGGAGCCCTGTGTGTGAGATCAGAGGGCTAAGATGGCTCTGCACTTCTGGATTTCCAGTCCACAGCACACTTCTCTCTCTTGGGCTGGTTCCACTCCTTGTTTCAGCTCTCCTCAGCAGCAGATATCCCAGGACACTGACGTGTTGATACCTTGGGGTCTCCAACACAACCCATGCTTTCCACAACCTCATACAATGGCCTCTCAAGTCTTCTATGTAGGGAACCCATGACACACACTGGACTGCAGTGGCCCTCTGTAACCATTGAGGAAGATTCTAAAACCCATTTACTCATGGATCCCTCATAATCTAAAGCAAAACCATTCGAACAACATGGTTACCAACATGGGGTGACATCTAGACCTCTCGAATCACATTTGGAGAAGCTTTGATTGGTTATTGCATTTTAGAATCAGGAAATTCTTTAGGCATATTTCTTTCACAAGTTGGAAACTTAGCTGGGTGAGGGCTTATACCAATACCTTTATTCCAATGTGTATCAGGCCTCGCCTTAATGTCTTTATCTCTTTCAGCACAAGCCTTGGCTCTAGGCTCTAATGTAAAATTTCCTGGTATTGTTTTCCTTTTTAAACAGTGTATCTTTTTTTTTTCCTTTTCTTTTTTTTTTTTTTTATTTTATATAACCAAGTCCATTTAAATGAAAACAAACATTTATAGACAATATTTGGGAATTTGGGGATCATTCTTTCCAAACTACTTCCTGCTGGTAAGGGGCGCTGTCATGGGGGATTCGAAGAAGATTCAGAAATCCTGGCTGTAGTCTGTAAGGCTGCTTTGTCCGGCTGTTTTGAATGTAGGATCACCTGGTACTCTGTTTCATGTGGTCTGGCTTGATAAAACCACATTAGTCTGAAAGGAATCCACATCTTTTCATTTTCTGTGGAAACAAAAATAGAAATTCTTTTCCCCAGTAACTTGTCCTTGAACTTAAGTTTTGGAGTCAAAGCATTTTTTTTAATTTATTATTTTACATGTCGATCCCAGTTCCCTCTCCCTCCCTCCCTCCCTCCCTCCTTCCTTCCATCCCTTTTACCCTCTCTGCCCTCTCACATGCACTCTAAACACCCTCCCCTCCCATCCCCCCACCCCAATTCCATATGTAGGGGAATGCCATCCAGTTGGGGTCATGTAGATCTGACAGGTCATGTGAAGTAGGGACTAGGGCTTCTCTCCTGTCTCTAGATTAAGGCAGTTATCCCTCCATGAGGGATGTGTTCGCAAAGTCCTTTTGTGCACCAGGGATATATCCTGGCTCCACTGTCTGAGGTCCCTTAGACTGCTCAGTCCTTCTGGCTGAGACCCATATTCAGGGGGCCTGAGTCAGTCCCATGCTGGCTTCCCAGCTATTAGTCTGGGGGCCCTTTAGCTCCTCCTTGTTCAGGTAAGCTGTCTCTATGTGTTTCTGCTGCCTGGTCTTGTCCTCTCCATCTGCATCTGGGTCCTACTTCAACTCAGTGTTTATGTATGGGTGTTTGCTCCTATTTCCAACAGGCATTAGTTGAGGGCTCCATGGATAAGTTAGTTGTTGATCTCACTCTCCAGGAAGGGCATTTATAGTAGCCTTTCCATGGAAGCTCAAATTGTTAGTTGGCAGCAATCTTGTAGTTCTCTAGACCTTTCTTTGTGTTCAATTTTATCTTCAAACCAATATTGGCATCCTCTTTTATGTTCTCTCTCTCTCTCTCTCTCTCTCTCTCTCTCTCTCTCTCTCTCTCTCTCTCTCTTTCTCTCTCTCTCTCATCTGTCTTCTATTCCTAACCAGGCTTAATCTTCCTGGTCGCACATGTTTTCCTTTCCTCCCCCTCGTTTTCTCCTACTTCTCTCTCCATTCGCTGCCCCCCCCACTTCCCCTGAGCTCTGGGGGACTTGTCCCTTCCCTGTTCTGTGAGGGTCTTTATATGAATCTCTTAGAATACACCTTGTATTCCCCTGGTGGTGTGAATTATAGGCTGGTGATCCTTTGATCTAGGTCTAAAATCCATATATGAGTGAGTACATACTGTGTTCCTCTTTTTGTGACTGGGTTACCTCATTCAGGATGGTTTCTTCAAGTGCCATCCACTTGCCTGTGAATTTCAAGATACCATTATTTTTTTCTGCAGAGTAATATTCCATTGTGTAGATGTGCCACATCTTCATTAACCATTCTTCAATTGAGGGGCATCTAGGTTGCTTCCAGGTTCTTGCTATTACAAATAATGCTGTTATGAACATAGTTGAACAGATGTCTTTGTTGCATGGATGTGAATCCTTTGGGTATATGCCTAAGAGTGGGATTGCCGGGTCCTGTGGTAAACTAATTCCCATTTTCCTGAGGAACCGCCATACTGATCTCCAAAATGGCTGTATGAGTTTGCACTCCCACCAGCAGTGGAGGAGTGTTCCCATTTCTCCACATCCTCTCCAACATAAGTCATCATTGGTTAAACAGTGTATCTTGTTTGTTTGTTTGTTTTTTAATTTTTTATATTTGGATTTGAAACAAACTTGTTTCACATGTCAATCCCAGTTCCCTTACTCTCCCTACCCCCCCATCTCACCCCCTTTCTGCTCTCCAAGGAGGGGGAGGCCTTCCATGGGGAGTCTTCAAAGTCTGCCATATCATTTGGAGCAGGGCCTGGGCCCTCTCCCAAGTGTCTAGGCTGAGAGAGTATCCCACTATATGGAATGGGCTCCCAACGACCACTTGTATACTAGGGATAAATACTGATCCACTACTGTAGACCCCATAGAATGCCCAGTCCTCCTAACTAACGCCCACGTTCAGGGGGTTTGGATTGGTCCTATACTATTTTCCCAGCCATCAGACTTGTTCAGGCCAGCTGTTTCTGTGGGTTTCTCCAGCCTGGTCTCTACCCATTTGCTCATCACTCCTCCCTCTCTACAACAGGATTCCAGGAGTTCAGCTGTGGGTATCTGCTTCTGCTTCCATTAACTAATAGACGAAGGCTCTAGGATAACATATAAGGTAGTCATCAATCTCATTATCAGGGGAGGGCATTTAAGGTAGCCTCTCCACTATTGCTTGCATTGTTAGTTGGGGTAATCCCTGTAGGTCTCCAGACATTTCCCTAGTGCCAGATTTCTCTTTAAAGCTATAATGGCTCCCTGTGTTATGGTATCTCTTTTCTTGCTCTCCTCTATTCTTCCCCTGACTCAATCTTCCTGCTCCCTCATGCTCTCCTCTCCCTGCCTATTCTCCCCTTTTCTTTCTCCAAACTCCCTATCCTCTCCCCCCCCCCCACCCCGCATGCTCCTAATTTGCTTGGGAGATCAGAGATCTTGTCCCTTTCCCCTTCTCCAGGGGACCATGTATGTCTCTGTCAGGGTTCTCCTTGTTTCCTAGCCTTTCCAGCAGTATGGATTGTAGGCTGGTGATCCTTTGCTCTATGTCTAAAAACCGTATATGAGTGAGTACATACCGTGTTTGTCTTTTTGTGACTGGGTTACCTCACTCAGGATGGTTTCTTCTAGTTCCATTTATTTGCCTTTGAATTTCAAGATCCCATTGTTTTTTCTGCTGAGTAGTACTCCACTGTGTAAATGTACCACATTTTCTCCATCTATTCTTCAGCTGAGGGGCATTTAGGTTGCTTCCAGGTTCTGGATATTACAAATAATGCTGCTGTGAATATAGCTGAACAGATGTCCTTGTTGTATGAATGTGCATTTTTTTGAGTATATGCCTAAGAGTGGAATTACTGGATCTTGAGGTAAACTGATTCCCATTTTCCTGAGGAACTGCCATACTGATTTCCAAAGTGTCTGTATGAGTTTGCACTCCCACCAGCAGTGGGTGAGTGTTCCCCTTTCTCCACATCCACTCCAGCATAAATTGTCTTTGATGTGTTTGATTTTAGCCATTCTTACAGGAGTAAGATGGTATCTCAGGGTTGTTTTGATTTGCATTTCCCTGATGGCTAAGGATGTTGAGCACTTTCTTAAGTGTCTTTCAGCCATTTTAGATTCCTCTATTGAGAATTCTCTATTTAGTTCTGTACCTCACTTTTTAATTGGATTATTTGGTGTTTTATTAACTACCTTTTTTAGTTCATTGTATATTTTAGAAATCAGCCCTCTGTCAGATGTGGGGCTAATAAATATCTGTTCCCATTCTGCAGGCTGCTGTTTTGTCCTCTTGACTGTGTCCTTTTCCTTACAGAAGGTTTTCAATTTCAGGAGGTCCCATTTATTAATTGTTGATCTCAGTGTCTATGTTACTGGTGTTATGTTCAGGAAGCAGTCTCCTGTACCAATTCGTTCAAGGCTACCTCCCACTTTCTCTTCTAAGAGGTACAGTGTGGCTGGATTTATGTTGAGGTCTTTGATCCATTTGGACTTAGGTGTTGTGCATGGCAATAGACATGGATCTATTTGCAGTCTTCTACACACCAGAATCCAGTTATGCCAGCATCATTGGTTGAAGATGCTTTCTTTTTTCCATTGTATAATTTTAGGTTCTTTGTCAAAAATTAGGTGTTTGTAGGTGTGTGGGTTAATATCATGGTTTTCAATTGTTTGCACCAATATCAAGCTATTTTCAGGACTATGGCTCTATAATAGAGCTTGAAGACAGGGATGGTGAAGGCTCCAGAAGTTCCCTTATTTTACAGGGTTGTTTTGGTTATCCAGGTCTTTTGTTTCTCCATATAAAGTTGAGTGTTGTTCTTTCAAGGTCTGTGAAGAATTGTGCTGGGATTTTGATGGGGATTGCATTGAATCTGTAGATTGCTTTTGGCAATACTGCCTTTTTTACTGTGTTGATCCTACCTATCCAAGAGCATGAAAGTTCTTTACATTTTCTGGTATCTTCTTTAATTTCTTTCTTTAAATACTCAAAGTTCTTATTATATAGGTCTTTCACTTGTTTGGTAAGTGTTACCCCAAGATATTTTATGTTGTTTATGGATATTGTAAAAGGTGATGTTTCTCTGAATTCTTTTCTTTCTCAGCCCCTTTGTCATCTGTATTTAGTAGGGCTACTGATTTTTGTTGTTGTTGTTAATCTTGTATCTTTGCTGAAGGTGTTTTATCAGCTGTAGGTGATGTCTGGTAGAGTTTTTCAGGTCGCTTATGTAAACTATCATATCATCTGCAACTAGTGAATGTTTGACTTCTTCCTTTCCAATTGGTATCCCCTCGATCTCCCTTTGTTTTCCTATTGCTCTAGCTAGCACTTCAAGTACAATATTGAAGAGATAAGAACAGAGTGGACAGCTTTGTCTTGTTCCTGATTTTAGAGGAATTGCATTGAGTTTCTCTCCATTTACTTTCATGATGGCTGTTGGTTTGAGATATATTGCTTTAATTATGTTTCGTTATATTCCTATTATCCCTGATCTCTTTAATACCTTAATCATGAAGGGGTATTGGATTTTGTGAAAGGCTTTTTTCAGCATCTAATGAAATGATCATGTGGTTTTTCTTTTTCGGTTTGTTTATGTGGTGGATTACATTGATGAATTTTTGTATGTTGAACCATCCCTGCATTCCTTGGATGAAGCCTACTTGGTCATGGTGGATAATTTCTCTGATGTGTTGTTAGATTTGATTTGCCAGTGTTTTATTGGGTATATTGGTCTGTAGTTATCTTTCTTAGTTGTGTCTTTGTGTGGCTTGGGCACCAAGGTAATTGTAGCCTTGTAAAACGAGTTTGGCAATGACCCTTCTGCTTCTATTGTGTGGAACAGTTTGAGTAGTATTGGTATTAGCTGCTCTTTGAATTTTTGGTAGAATTCTGCACTAACACCATCTGGCCCTGGGCATTTTTTTTTTTTGGTTGGGAGACTTTTGATGACTGTTTCTATTTCATTAAAGGTTATAGGTCTATTTAAATGGTTTTTCTGTTCTTGATTTAATTTTGGTACATGATACCTATCCACTAAATCATCCATTTCCGTTGAATTTTCGAATTTTGTGGAGTACAGGTTTTCAAAGTATGACCTGAAGATTCTCTGGATTTCTTCAGTGTCATTTGTTATGTCCCCCTTTTTATTTTTGATCTTGTTAATTTGCATCTTATCTCTCTGCTTTTTGATTAGTTTGGATAAAGGTTTGTCTATCTTGTTGATTTTCTCGAAGAATCAACTCTTTGTTATAATGATTCTTTATATTGCCCTAGTTTCTACTTTATTGATTTCAGCCTTCAATTTGATTATTTCCTGACATCTACTCCTCAGTGGTAAGTTTGCTTTGTTTTGTTCTAGAGATTTCAGTTGTACTGTTAATTCTCCAATGTGACTATTCTCCAGTTTCTTCACGTGCGCACTTAGTGCTATGAACTTTCCTTGTAGCACTGCTTTCAAAGTGTCCCAAAAGTTTGGGTATGTTGTGTTTTCATTCTCATTGAATTCTAGGAAGTCTTTAATTTCTTCCTTTATTTCTTCCTTGACCCGTGCGCATTGTTTAATTTCCATGAGTTTGTAGGTTTTCTGCAATTTGTGTTGTTGTTGAATTCTGACCTTCTGACCTTCAAGCATGGTGGTCTGATAAGACACAGGGAGTATTCCTTTTTTTTTTTTTTTTTTAACCTATTGAGGTTTGCTATATTGCCGAGTATGTGATCAATTTTAGAGAAGATTCCAAGTGGCACTGAGAAGAAGGCATATTCTTTTGTGTTTGGATGGAATGTTCTATAACTGTCTGTTAAACCCAATTGGGTCACAACTTCTGTTAGTTCCTTTGTTTCTTTGTTAAGTTTCTGTCTGGTAGACCTGTCTAGTGTTGAGAGTGGGGTGTTAAAATCACCTACTGTAAGTGTGTGAGGTTTTATGTGTGATTTGATTTTTAGTAATGTTTCTATTACAAATGTGGATGCCTTTGTATTTCGGGCATAGATGTTCAGAATTGAGAATTTGTCTTTATGGAATTCTCCTATGATGACTAAGAAATGACCTTCTTCATCTCTTTTGATTGATTTTAGTTTAAAGTTTAATTCATTAGCTATTAGGATAGCTATACCTGCTTGTTTCTTGGGTTCATTTGATTGGAAAATCTTTTCCCAACCCTTACCTCTGAGGTAATGTCTGTCTTCGAAATTGAGGTGTGTTTCTTGTATACAGCAGAAGGATGAATTCTGTCTTCATATCCATTCTGTTAGCCTGTGTCTTTTCATTGGCAAGTTAAGAACATAATATTGAGGAGTATTAAAGACCATTGATTGTTAATTCTTGTTTGTTTTGGATTTGTTGTTGGTGATGGTATTGTGTATGAATCCCCCTCCCCGCCATTTTTCT
Organism: Phodopus roborovskii; assembly: GCF_943737965.1. Classification (NCBI taxonomy): domain Eukaryota; kingdom Metazoa; phylum Chordata; class Mammalia; order Rodentia; family Cricetidae; genus Phodopus; species Phodopus roborovskii. Next base: position 24,904,948 of record NW_026126571.1, on the reverse strand, counting down.
TTTGGCTGTTGGTAAAGTGGGATTATCTATTGTCTATGCTTTTGTGGGTGTAGTTGACTTCCTTGGGTTGGAGTTTTCCTTCCTGAACTTTCTGTATGGCTGGATTTGTGGATTTGTATTGTTTAAATTTGGTTTTGTCATGGAATATCTTGGTTTCTCCATCTATAGTGATTGAAAGATTTGCTGGATATAGTAGTCTGGGCTGGCATCCATGGTCTCTTAGTGTTGGTAGAATATCTATCCAGGACCCTCATGCCTTCAGAGTTTCCATGGAGAAGTCAGTTTTAATTCTGATAGGTTTGCCTTTATATGTTACTTAGTCCTTTTCTTTTGTTTCTCTTAATATACTTTCTTTATTCTGTACATTTGATATTATGTGGCAAGGGGACTTTCTTTTGTGGTCCACTCTATTTGGTATTCTGTACGCTTCTTGTACTTTCATTGGTATGTCTTTCTTTAGGTTGGGAAAGTTTTGATTTTGTTGAATATATTTTCTGCACTTTTGAGTTGGATTTTTTCACCTTTTTCTATACAATTATTCTTAGGTTTGGTCTTTTCATAATGTCCTGTATTCCCTGGATATTTTGTGTTAGGATATGTTAGACTTAAGATTTTCTTTGATCGATGAATATATTTCTCCTAGTAAATCTTCAATGCCTGAGATTCCATCTCTTGTATTTTGTTGGTTATATTATTTCAGCTTTCAAGCTTTGCACTGTTTGAATTGTTTCTTGCAATTTTTGGTTTGTCTTTTCCTCCATTTATTGAAATTTTTTTGTTTGTTTTTTCTTCTATTTTTCTGAATGATTTTCTTATTAGCTCTTTGAGGGTCTATATCATCAATATAAAGTTATTTTGGGGGTAGTTTTCTTTTGCATCATCTATGTTGGAATGTTCAGGTCTTTCTGGTATGGAGTCCCTAGACTCTGGTGGTGTCATGTTGGTCTTTCTGTTGTTGACTATGTTCTTATACTGCCGTCTATCCATCCTTTCTTCCAGTGCATACTTGTTGGGTCTCTCCTTCTCCTGGTGGGTACAGGACCAAGGTTCTCTTCTGGTGGATGCAAGAAGATCCAATACTCTGATGGCTGTCCTCTTCCAGTGGGTGGTGGCAGGACTCCTCCAGTGGTTGGAAGTGGGACCAGGATGCAGACACAGTATGGATGACCTAGTCCACTGGGACTAGATCCCCCAATGCAGTCCCTAGTCTTCAGAAGGCTCTGAGCAGGGCACTTGAAGGCAGGATCATCCCATGGGTGAAAGTGGGACCAGGTCACAGACTCTGGATAAGCTGGTCCACTACCCGGACAGGTTCCCCCATGCTTGTGCCATCCTCAGGCCTCAGGAGGCTCCAAGCAGGGCTCCTGGAAGGTGGGCCAGAAACAGGCCCATGCTTACCTCCTCCCATGGGTAGAGGTGGGACTAGGATGCATGCAGACTCAGGATGGGATGGTTGGCTAGGATGGACTTCCCCATGCACAGTCCTCAGGCCCCAGTATTCTTAAGCAGGGCACTGGAAGGCCTATCTTATATATTTTTTTTAACTTCACTTGCTTTTTCATTGTAGATCTGCATAAGAATAATTACTAATAAGCACACAACAGAGTCAATATTAGGTCAATTCTCTGCCAAAATAATTATTACATTGCTTTTTGATTTATCCTTGGCAAGTTCTTAGGACAAGGGCAGAATGCAGCCATATTCTTTACTAAAATATCACAAGAATGGTCTCTAGTCCAGTTGCTAATATCGTTTTCCTCTGAAATCTCTTGAGCTAGGCTTCCACAGTTTGCATAGCCCTCAGCATTACTGTCTTCCAAGCTCCCATTTGAACTTCCCCATTAAGCTCTGCTTACATCATTTAACTGTTTTTCTATTCCAAAGTCTTCCACATTCCTTCAGAAAATAACATGGTCAGTTTCTTCGCAGCAATATCTCACTTCCTAGTACCAAATTCTGTAGTAGTTACTTTTCTGTTGCTGTGACGAAACATCACAACCAAGGCAAGTCTGTGGGATCCATTCTTATCTAAAGCAACACAGGGAGTGTAACACACTCAGAATAACAAGGAAAATTGAATGCGTGAATGGGTGAGTAGCAGGAGAGGTGAAGATTTGAGAACTCTCCAACCTCAGATCTCCATTCCAGAGGCTGGAAATCCATCAGTAGGGGAAAGAGGGACCATCCACTGAGTGATTTTATATCAATTAAGCAGACTAAGTTAAGTTCCTGCCTCACCAAAACAAACTAGCAATAAAACATCATGAAAACCATGTCATCGCATGCTCTCTCTAAGGTTGACAGCAGCTCAATAGAGGGAAGACGGGGATGGAGATTGTTGGTGAGACAGGAACTACAGAAGTTCCACTCTGAGTCCTTTGTGGAGCTTACCTATGTTCACAGAGGATTATTTCTGCTTGTGCACTCAGCATGAAGCTGATGTAAAAATAAATTATACAACAGGAAATTATGGCTCAGTAATGTTGAGTCCATAAGGATGAAGTTTGCTAAAGATCTTGGGTTAGGGGTCCATGTCTTCTACTGAACAATGCTTAGAGTTATTCTTCTAAAGCACAGAGTACTTCATGACTGGTTGGATGTAGTGAAACTGCTGTTTTCACATCTTTCAGTCACAGATCAGGATGAGGAAAATAACAATGAGCTAAAATGCCTGCTTTTTACTATATAAATTATTAGAATAAAACCTATTATCATTCACTGACAAAAGTGGAAATATGGTCATATTTACTATGATAGGAAATGATCACTCTTATAAAAAGTCAATGGATTTCTTTTTATTTCAAACCCTAATGAGACCTTTATGAGCAGAGTCTAAAAGTTATCAGGAAGGGGAAGCAAGGTTATATAAGAAATATTTAAAGACTGTTTAAAAAAGAACAAGTCAGAACCTGACTTCTGAAAGATGGAAGCTTCAATTAAACACAAGATATAGGGATGAACGTGGACTGATAACACAGGAAAGAGAAGATATCCAGCCCAAAGCAAGGCCATAGTCACATGGGAAATGATTGTATAGTCCAAGCTTTATATCAATTAAGCAGATGAAGTTAAGTTACTGCCTCACCTAAACAGTCAATGAAATAAGTTCTACACCAATTGATAAATGTTTTCAGCTTTGGGAGCTATACCAGTTCCGGTCATTATCTAGCTCTGCCATTGCAGTGTAAAAGCTGTCTTCAAGAGTATGTGCACAAACATGTTTAGCTGTGTTCTGATAAAAAGAATTTACAAAGACAGGCAACTTACTGATTCCAATTTATAAACATTAAAATAGAAATGGAAATTTTGTTTTGCCATTAATATGTAGAAGTCCTACCTCTAAGCAAGACACAAAAGAATAAACTTCCTCCCTGTGGGCATTAATTCAGTTACAATGAACTTACCCTATAGAATGGATTGCATCTGTGCATGCTGATCTGTCTTTGTCTCCATAAGCCCACAGAAAGAAAAGGTTGAAAATAAACTACATGTCCATGAACAGAGAATTGGTCAATAGTGGTACATCTACATATGCTCACAGCTAAAAAGCAAAAGGTAGTGACAAGGAATATAGCCTTGATATATTAAGGTATAAGAAAAAAATCCTCCATAGAACAGAGAGCAGACTCTCACTTTTATTATGATTACTCCAGCAAATTAAATCTTTTCTCCCTTAAATGGTCACAACAAGGCAAAGCAACTAGTATAATATATATTTGGTATAATTCTAGCAAGGTAGACATCAAATTGATAGACTCAGCCTAGGGAGGAGAAAAGGAGTGCTACATTCTTCATATACTGCAGGCTATATGAATAGTTGGGATATTAACTAACTATAAGAAAGATGTAATAGGAGCCACATTTAGTTAGAGAAGTCAGTAGTTACTTTTAAAGAAAGCGGTGAGAAGAGGGAAGGACTTCCACCACCTGTGGGCGGCTGTGTAAACAGACTGTACATTCACCCCGTGGACTGCTGTGGAGACAGACTGTACGTCCACCCCATGGGCTGCTGTAGAGGCAGACTGCACATCCACCCGTGGGCTGCTGTAGAGGTAGACTGTACATCCACCCCATGGGCTGCTGTAGAGGCAGACTGCACATCCATCCCATGGGCTGCTGTAGAGGTAGACTGTACATCCACCCCATGGGCTGCTGTAGAGGCAGACTGCACATCCATCCCATGGGCTGCTGTAGAGGTAGACTGTACATCCATCCCATGGGCTGCTGTAGAGGCAGACTGTACATCCATCCCATGGGCTGCTGTAGAGGTAGACTGTACATCCACCCCATGGGCTGGTGTAGAGGCAGTGCACTGGACACCACACTGTGGGCTGCTGTGGAGGCACTGCATTGTACATCATGCTCTGGCCAAGTCACATACCCCTGGGGCAAGGGATAGGATGTAAGATGTTCTCTCCTAAATGGAAGACAGTGAAGGTGACAAGGGATGATTACAACATGGACCTCACATGTAATCTTTCTCCCATGGATTGCTCAGTAATGGACTCACAGTGATCTGCTGAGATATCACCTTACCATTGTAGCATCACATTGCTCCATTTTTACATAGCAATGTAATTTAGAGTCCACATACAAAACATCACAAGGTTCCACTGTGACAACACAATGTCCTTTTGTGCATGACAATGCAGCATTGTGACATCACAATAGACTACTGTGATGAAGCTTTGTGATATCCCAATTCCCCTATTATGTTACAGAGCTGCACCAACCAAGCTAACACGATGCTTCCTTCTGACATCACAAAAGCTGTGACATCAAAATGCTACATAGTGACATCAAAATGCCCCATCTTCACATAACAATTCTGCATTCTATTCTGGCACTACAAAGTTTCATTGTGTTATCAGGATGATCCAGTTGCCACCACAATGCTCTAATATAAAGTCACAATGCTCCAATGTGACATCAAAATTCTCGGTTGTGCCAACACAACCCTTCACTCACAGAACAAATTGTTGCAGATGGCTCACCGGTTATGAGCATGTACTGTTCTTTCAGACGACTGGAGTTCAATTCCCACCACCCATCTAACAACCCCCTGGCCTCAGAAGATACCTGCAGTCATATGCACATACTGATTTCCCTCCATACATGTACACACAGAATTAAAAATAATTTAAGAATGTTTTAAAAGATTATCTAAGTTCTATACATGTAGCCAGATAAAATGTCAACCTTATGGACAATGCTCAGGGCACTTTCTCATTTAAACATATGATGACCATTTGAGATAGTGTGAGAAATACCAGACATCTTTTACTGTGCCTAGCCTTTTGATAGAGGAGGAGGGGAAGTAGTGGGTTTTTTTGTTTTTGTTTTTATTATTATTATTATTATTATTATTATTATTCCAGGAAACCTCTTTCACCATTTTATGATCTCTCATTCAAAGCCACTGCTAAAACTTCATGGTTTCATTCATGTGGCTAAGCACACACTTTCCAGATTCTGTCTTTCTGGAAACAAGTGAGTTTACCTGGGGATAACCCCACCTCACATGTGATCGCTCCTTGACTAAATTCTCTTTCTGTGGAACAATCAGATCCGCGCAGGATGAGGCGGGTAAAGGAAAATGGAACTTTCAAGTGTAGTAGCCTCATGACTAAGACCCTGCTCATTCCCCAGCTTTCTCCTAACTCCCGTGCTGGGCACTCTATTTGGAACACTGGATCTCCTTCACCCAGCTAATCCCTGTTCAATCATCAGCCCACCTGGTGTTTCCCCAGGAAGCTTCTCATGACATTCCGGGCAGCTCTGCCATCAAGGGTCACACTGATTAATGAGAGCCTTTTATACCTCTCCTGTCACTTGAACAGAGAGTCCCCGGAAGGTCAGAACGTTGCCTGTCTTGTCCACCTTTGCATCTCCAGCAGCTAGCACAGCGCCTGGTTTCTAAGGGTGGAGTTGATGAGTGTTGCCTGAATGCTTGAAGAAAGTCATTCCTACCTTGAGTATTTCAGACAAGCCTCAGGTCCTTTCTTATGCACAAGAATGCTCTCATACATTTGCCTTTTCAGTTTTAGATTCAGTCTGATGCAGATCCAAGGCCAGACGTTATTTTCACAGTGGGAGCTCTCTAACTCCATCTTTGTGGGAACCTGAAGATACACTGAGAGTCAATCAATCAAAAATGATGGGATAAAATATGCAGCACTTTTCAGAATATCTTTCAAATCCAAGGGGCGGGGGGTGGTTATAACCATATGTCCAAGCATGGAGGGACATCCATGATATATTACAAATTATAGAGAGAGGATTTCTAAAAAAAGAAAACTTTTTTTTTTAAGAACTGAAAGGAAATAAAAGGCACAGGCCTCATACAGGACTATATATGTTTGTAGATGTGTAAAAAAGAATAAATTGGTGTGAATGGATGTCTGCTGCATTGTCAAATGTGGTTATCTGTAAAGACTGGAAATAGAAAAGAAATAATGAACCTTGAACACATTGTAGCATTTACTATATGAAAATGGATTTGTAGCTTAAGTACAATAATTAAATTAAGCATTTACACTGACATCACCATAGATTCTGGGTTTGGGGGGATCCTGTACTGGCATGCTCCATAGACTTGATGCTTAGAATCACCTACAGGCTTGTTAGAACCTTGCTGCTCGCTGTGCTCTTGGGTGTCTAATTCAACAGAGCAAGGGCAGGGCCTGGAAATGTGCCTTTAGCACATTTCCTGGAGGCCCTATCCTGGTCTATGGACCTGATTTTGAAAAGCACTGCAGTATCTCTAACTTCCTGGAAAAATATCAAAGGAAGCTTCAAGGGCATCTGGGATGGGCTGAGACACGCACAGTGTTCACGGGATGTCTGAATGCCATCAGCAACACCAGAAAGCCTGACTCCCACAGCAGAAGCCCTCCTGTGGGCTCAGGGCAGCGTTCCTCCTTGTTTGTAACTTTCATCCCACATTCTCACATTCACAGTGACTTTCCTGCTTTTTATCAGGACTAGAAATTCTGAAAGCACACTCAAGGACAGCCACCACTGAGATCCATTTGGCTAGAGGGAGAGCAGCCACTCTGGGTGAGGGGCTGATGGAGCTGGGCATGATGAGAGCAATATTTGGACATACAGATCAGCTTTTACCCTCATAGGTGGCTTACTTTGTGGGCACCTGATAAAAATCATTAGAATTGAAGATCCAGAACTGAGGTGGGGCTCTTGAGAGTGTCACAGAAGAAGCCAAGGGGTTGACTAGGTCAGTAAGGATGCATGAGACAGACCCTGGCCTCTCAACATCTTGATGTGGCTGAACAGCTGTGAAGTATGTGCCTCCAACTAAAGGTTTGTCATCAAAGGTGATTTGGAATCACAGCTCTGCTGCTGTTGAGGTGTGTGGTCTACATATCGATCCTGGTGTATAAACCATGTGATCCTGAGTAAAGCATTCAACAAAAGCCTCTGCTTCCCATCTGTTAACAACAAGGATAGTGTCTGTCTCAGGGGACTGAATAACATTAACGGATATAGAAAGTCTATAGGGTGATATGTAGAGCCAGCAAGGTAGCTCAGTGGGTTAAGGCATTTGCTGCCAATTGTGATAACTTAAGTTCAGTCTCAGGACCCATAGAGTGGTAGGAAAAAAAACAATTAAAACAAGTCCTCTGACAATATGCATCATGACTTATGTGTCCATACATATATGTGTGTACACACACAAACAAAAAAGTGATAAAAATATATATGTATATATATGTGTGTGTATAATTTATATATCTTGGTACTTTAGTAGTCACTGTTATCATTGTGATAATATTTTATTAATTGCAATATGCACAATTTTAAAAATATAACATGTGGAATTAAGTAGTGTTTTACTCCTGCTGCTGACCAGGAGGAAGCTGTTGTGATGTGAATGTTGAGGTCTGAGTGTCAACACTTGGAAAATCAACAATGTGTAAGAAACTTCTGGATACACCAGGAAAGACCTTCCTTTCAAACACAGCATCATTAATGTTCATGGCAGCCTAGACTCAACATTGCTGTCATGAAGGTGAACATGGATTCTGTGAACAATGTGTTGAAAATTTGTTCAGGATACTCAGTGGGAAAAGATTTGTGAAGAATGTTGTTTCTTGGGGCTAAGAGATGGTTAGGTGGTTAAGAGGAATTACTGCTCTTTCAGAGGACCTGGGTTCAGCTCCCAGTACCCATATCAGGTGGCTTACAACCACCTGCAGCTCTAGCTTCAGGGAATCTAATGATCCGTGGCCTATTTGTACACCTGCACACACATGACACACATAAAGTTACACTGGTGCAGATACATAATTAAAACTGTATGATCCAAGGCCCCAAGAGGGATCAGAAAGACACATAATCTGGAGAATTGAGGAGAGTTTAATAAAGGGGTGGTTTGTGAAGTCGTGGGCAGAGCTCAGGACAACCAGCAAGGTTATAAGAGCTCTGCAAAAGTAATTTCAGGGAGGGGAGGCTGGCAGGAGCAGGAACCTCTGATGGGGACACCGGAAAAGGAAGAAACGTGGAAACAATACCAACCCTTAGAGGCCTCCTGCCTCCCTGGTCTCCTTTGGGCACATGCCTTTGGTTGAGTCGAGTGGAACCAGACGACAAATCCTTCCTGAGAGTCCATGCAGGCCAGTCTTCTAGGCAGAAGGCAAGACTGGGCATGACAGAGACGGGGAGAGAGTTCTGAGCAGTGTAGATATGCCTACTACCTTACTGCTCACACAGTCTTGTTTCATGGACACATGTGAGTCACACATGACTTTAAAATATTTCCATCTGGGCTTGGTAGCAGATATTTGTAATCTCAGGACCATAAGTTCAAGGCCAGCCTAGGCTACATGCATTGGAGACTTTAAGTGTCTACTTAGCCAGACCCTGTCTCAGTCAGTGAGAGAGAAGGGGGAGGAGGGGGGTCTTTAAGTCTTTCTATAGTCTCTCTTCTCATAAGCAACAGAAAGTAAGTTTCCCCCTCACCGTGGCAAGTCCAAACCCTGCCAGGTCAGTTCCAGGGAGCTTGCTGTGTCTGGGTATGAAAGGTAAAGCAAGGCTAATATGACACTGGAAAGTATTTCCTGAGACTTTGGATAACCAAAGGTTTGAAAGGTACAAAAGCTCTGACCACAAGAGAAAAACCTGATAAGATGAGCTTTGGGAATATTAGTTTATCATGAACAACAGTAAAGAGAGTGGAAAGTATGGGATGTAAGGGAAATTACAGGCAACACGTGACTTATCTAAAGCATAAAGATTCCGACAGCACTGGAGTTGGCAAAGGATTCAATAGTAAGTAAGATGGCCAAAGACTCCAGTGACTGCCACCAAACAGTCAATGATGCTGGATTTCAAAGCCTCCACAGCAAACGCAAACTAAATTCCACCATAACACTAGAGTAGAATAACCGAGTGGCTTGGACTGAGAGGGACAAATCCACATGTTAGCAAGAATGGGGCACTCTGAGGCCCTGGTATGCTCCCAATAAAGTGTGAGAACCACTTTGTAACACTCTTTGACATTATGTAACAACACTGGGACACACACACACACACACACACACACACACACACACACACACAGTGATCTAGTCATTTCACTCTAAATGCACACCTAACAGAAACCTGTGCAAATGAAATCTGAGACATGTACGTTTTCACAGCAGAAGACTCCATGACGATCCCAAGGGAAGGGCTAACCTGCAGCTGCACAACCACATGGGTGAACAGATTGGTGCTCAAAGTCAGGCAAAATATTCTCTGGCACTACAAGTCAAGAAGGAGGCTATCTCTGTGGACAGGAGAGGCAGAAGGATTGGGAGCAGGTAAAAGGGACCCTTGGCACTAGTGATGGTGTTGTGTTGACATGGGCATGGTTACACTGGTGGGCTTGTTTGGGGCTAATTAGCCAAGGTGTGCTTATTATCTGCATATTTTCTTCTATTTGCAGTTCATAAATTAACTAAATGCTTTTGTCAAAGGTTTTACAAAAGCTGAACAAAATTAGACCTAAGAGGAAATAAGGTAAAAGCTAGACCAGAGAGCAAGGCTGACGATGTCAATGGCAAGATTCTATTTTAGCCTCTGGAGCACTCGTCTATTATAATAGATTGTCATGTGTTGCTTCCCAACCCAAATCTGGAAAATCATGTCCTAAAAAGAAATTGCTAAGGACTTTGAATTTCATCCTATCATCCCTTTCCAACTTGGCTAAAATTAAAGCTCTATTAAAAAGTGACTTCATTTACTATAACTTAAATTGCCTGGCTTATCTGCCCAAGCCAGAACTGCCTTCACAGCCTTCACATACCAGCACATGGATGCTAAACACTTTGTTCTTTATGACTTCCCAAGGTCTAAAAATCTTGCACATGAACAAAACAAATGAAAAATACAAATTATGAAAAGGCTAATATAAAAATCAAGGGGCCAAAATTATGTATTTTAACAATTTCTAAATAAGGTTCTATAACCTAATAGCATAATTTGAGGAACTCAGCAAAGGGATGGATTGCTCTAACGGCTGCCTCTCTGTTTCTCAGTATACTCACACCTCTCAGCGATTTGAACAGCTGCGGCAGAGTGAAGGACACAGTTTCTGATGTTCTGGCTGTAGCCAGTGTCACATCAAGGTTCATCCCAGCCAGAGCATCGTGTACTGATTAGGAGTCCCTCTTCTCATCATACTGGATCCAACAGTGAATCTACCCAGCATGCTCAAACAAACCAGAGAGGGAGAGATGATTGCATGACTCCAGACACAAGGCCATCGGGAAACTGTCTTGGAAGCCTGCAGTCACTGGGAATTATAGGTCATTCTCTATATCAGCAACTACCGCCCCAGTGTCTACTTATACCTGACTCCAGTCAGGACGCTATAGTTGCCAAAAGGAGCGTGACTGTCTGCCTGAAGAGCTTGCAGGCAGTGGTTTACACTGCAAGAGTTATAGATTACCTTTACACAAATGGAGAAAGGCCAAAATCTATTTCCTTTCGGCCACCCAGAAAGTCTTAATAAGTCACAAGCACACAGCCTTTTCATTTTCCATCGCACCATCTCCTGTACTCGGCCCACATCCTTGTGCCCATGGTTCTCTCATGCATTTACAAGTCCTGTCTCACTCCCTTGCAAGCCATAATGGTGGCCAGTCCTCAACCTTCAGCATCCAGGAGTCCCCTGCTCCGTGGCAATCTCACCAATCTCTCTCTCTTCTTCTTTTTTTTTTTTTTTTTTTAACAAATAATTTGTTTAAAGAAAGAGACTGTGTGTTTCACTTGAGTTGCAAGAGAAACTAGAGATGACCTCTAGTCATCATGACCTTGAATTCACATGTAAAAATACATTTCCTACCCCCACACCCTGTGTCTGTAAAACAGGATATCGGTATCCCTGGCTGGAATGACCTTGAACTTCCGATCCTTCTGTTTTCACTTCCCAGGAGCTGGGATTGCAGGCCTGTGCCTCTGTGCCCATTCATGCATGCTGTGGTAGGGACAGACCCCTGGATTACTGTTATGCTAAGCAAACATTTGAATAACTGATCGGCCCACTGTCTATTTAACACACACACACACACACACACACACACACACACACACCACATTTACCTGTACCTGCATCTGTGCCGAGGCCAAATGCCTGTCTTCACCTGCACAGAAGTAACAACAAAGCTCTCTTCATCAAGCTGTGGCCATATTAAGGGAGCTCCGGCTCGCAATGCATACAACAGGGCCTGACACAGATAAGTGCGCCCACAGGTGCCAATTGTGCCCTTCTGGGCTGTCGCCACCACTACTGCAATCATTAAGATTCACTGCAACCATTTCTGCACCAAAGCTGATTGAATAGGAGTTTTCCACTCAACCCTCCCTTCCCAGTTATGTCTGTATTTGGGAATCGCTATCAGCGGAGCACATGGAGCTGATTGTATGTAAGGAAAGCATTTGGCATTCTCTGAGGACTCGCTTCACATTAACAAGATCACAGAATTTATCGTCCCCTCAGTTGGGCTGGCAGGACTCCTGGAGTACCCCTGCACTCGCTAGCCACTTGTGATATGAGTTCTGGGTCAGCAGTTCTCAGGAAGGATGCATGGGGGCATGTGGTTCAACGTGGGAATACACTCACCTGAGTCTGTCTGGGTAACCCCATTCCTCTGCTTACATAGATAGTAACTCTTAGAGGTTCCAAGTTCAATTCCCCGCAACCACACGGTGGCCCACAACCATCTGTAATGAGAGCTACTGCCCTCTTCTGGCCTGCAGGCACACATGCAGGCTTACCACTGGATACATAATAACTAAATTAAACTTTTAAAAAATTATTAGTATTGGAGGTTTGAGAGATGGTGCTCCAATTAAGGATACTTGCAGCCGGACATTGGTGGCTCAGGTCTTTAATCCCAGCACTCAGGAGGCAGAGACAGGTAGATCTCTGTGAGTTCGAGGCCAGCCTGATCTACAGAGTGAGTTCAGCCTCCAAAAGCAATACAGAGAAACCTTGTGTCCAAAAAAAAAAAAAAAAAGTATGCGGGGGGGGGGGGGAAATGCTTACATGGCCCTTACTTAGTAAGATTTCCTTTACCTTTTTGCCCTTTTCTGTCTGTAAAATTGAGCCCTGCTGGCTGGAGGAATGAAACCTCAGAGTCTGGCTTTAAATACTGCAAGCTTTCACAGTGAACAAAGGCTCGGGAAGAAACAGGGGAGATGCTCCCTCCCTTCCTCCTCACCCCTCCCTCCCTCTCTCCCAGAGAACTAGTTCCAATAATGTAGTTTAACTGAAATATGAAACTGAGAACTGTCAGGAAAACACCAAGCTTGCTTTTGTGTGTGAATAACCACCAACAGCTTGTTTTCTTCCTTTGTCAAAAATAGGTCCTTGAAAACTAAAGCGAACAAAAGGGTCTGCTAAGAGCCCTAAGGTAGAAATTGCTGTCACGACCCATGAAGATAACAGTGCTTGTTATTCTCTATTACCCTTGCAGACCCTGGAGAGGAGTCCCCTTCCTTCTAAGCACCATTCATTTCTGTGTGTCTCAGTAGCCAAGTGCCCAGCAGGCATTGCTCAACCAGCACTGGGCCCTATCTTGACACCCTCCAGTGGTGAGAGCTGGGATTTGACTGAGAGAAGAAAAGCATCCATGGACAAACATAAGGCCTTCATTTTACTGTGTCCCTGCACTGCAAGACTTGTTCGTGACTATCTCCTATGCCTTACTTACCCAAGTGTCAGGGGAAGGATGTGATGCCACCTCCTACTTGTCTGTTTTTCTAATAATAGCTCTAGTAGTTGCCCTACGTGAGACGTTGGGGAAGCCTCTTCCAGGGCTTAGCATCCCTAGGCTACCCCGGCCCCTCCAGCCCTAGGGATAGAAGGAAATGGATTCCCATTGCTGTTGATCTCCAGGTACGGATGGCAGCTTCCCTTGGTGGCTCACCTAGCCTATTCACACCTACAGAACTAATTCCTATGTTAAGTCTCTTGAACTAATTCTGTTGGAACTTGACCAGAATCTGATGAAGCCAATAGTCCATTGTTGTTTTTTAATAACACTAATTCTGATTGTCTTATATTAAAAGTCATATAGCAATACTGTTGGCATGTGTGTGTGTGTTTGTGTGTATGCGCATGTTATTAATGATCAAACCTGGAACCTCGTTTAGGCTAAGCAAAGGCTCTCTACCTCCCTAGTTCCTCTATCTTAAACAGTACAGATAACTAAAATACTACTCTCAAATCAGAACTTAGTCTACCCATCTACTTCTTATTTTATTGTTAAAAAGTGAGAATTTTGCCCCAGTCAAGTAAACATGTAATAGAAAATGATTTTAATAAAAAGTCTTCAACAAGTGCAGACCTTGCTGAAAATGAACCGCAAATGGATATTGAAGTGTTTTTTAGTCTCTGATTTCCTCTTCTGATTCTGCAGAATTCTTGATACTTTGTCTCCACAATAAAGGGACAGAGAGCCATTATCACCCCATAAATTCAGGTGTGTGTCGGCTAGTGCTGTGCAAAGCATATCTGAGAAAGTGCCTAGAAACTCATGTGAGTGACTCAGCAATTAATTTACTGACAAAATCCTCTTCTCTGAAAATTACAGGCCACCTCATCCTCACCATGTTGCCTCTGGGGATGCTGTTGAATGAGTCCAGGAGACTGTCGGCAAAGTCTTGCAATATCCAACCTGCTGGAGTCTGAGTCCTGAAAGCCAGAGGGGACAGAAGTAAGGGAAGAATTTATCTTCTGGTGCTGGAGTGGACGCCTCCAGTCTGTCCTTCTGTTACTCCATCCTCTGGGCCTGTCCATGGTAACGGTCTGTGTCATCATTGTTCTGCTGACCGACCTGTCCTCATGCTGAGAGCTGAGGAGGCCCCAGAGGCCATTGTTCCCACATTACTCACCTCTATTTTGATAGTAACATGATCACAATTTTACAGTGTGACATTCTGGCAGCTGCAGACACACTGATGTCTTGATTTACACATGTTCAGAAATGGACTAGCTGTTGATACAAAAATGTTAATTAGTATGATAGCTGCTCTTTAATTTGCATATTCTCTTAACTAACTTTCTCTTCAAGAGTGACCAGATTTGAAAAATGAAAGCAAGGAAACTATGGGACCTTAGAGGTAAAAGAGGTTTTAAAGACTTTCTTCTACCTACCCTCCTGATACCAAATCACCGCCACTTCCTCCTTGGGATCTCTCTGCTTACACCCGTGTACTTCTAAGATGGACCAAGAACCAATCTTTCCCTGGAATGCTTCCTCCAGGAGCAAAAACAGAGACCCTAAAAAATGCTCAATTGCCCATTTGTGGTACATTTTGTGCAAGATCTGCCCTTGTTAAAAACTTTCCAATTTGAAGGGTTTTTTTTTTCTAACATGTATTTACTTAAATTACTCTCTGGAATAAGCATTATTAAATACTGTTAAATCACTGCTAATGTTAATGTTAAAACTTTGTTGCAAGCACTCTTTTTAATATTTCTTTTTTCTTTTGTAAGAAACCATACTCATTTTATTACATATATGTATATACATATATATATATACATACAAACATACATACATACATACATACATACATACATGCATGCATGCATGCATCCTTATTTAGTAGCCACAGTTGGAGCCAGGGCCCTCTGAACAGAGAGAGACTCTGCTGAGGTTTTTCACAGATGGCCAGTGAATTCCTGATAAGGAGACTTGGTGTACACAGTCTCTTTCTAGAGGTCCAGGGTCAGGTAGCGGCAGGTCTTGGAGATGGCATCAAAAGTGGCCTTGACAAAGTTGCCCAGGGTGGCAGTACAGCCCCTGGCTGGTGTGAAGCAGTCATCAATACCAGCCATCATCAGTAACTTCTTGGGCATAAGAGCAGAGACTACACCAGTGCCTCTGGGGGCAGGAATGAGATGTACCAGCACAGTCACAGTGGCCTGTCACCTTATGGAACAGTGGGAGCTTTCCAACCTTTTTCCCCCACTAGCCTCTCCACACGAAGACTATGAACAGCTTGACCAAGAGGATAGCCCCACGGATAGTAGTGGCTTCTTTCTTGGAGCATTTAATAAGACCAACAAGACCATTGTAGTTCCCAATAGTGAGAAAAGCCTTGCCCCCGATCCCATGGGCCAGCCCAAGTCCGCCTCTGCACTGGCAGCAGCTACAGAACCTTATCCTTTAAGTGTGTGGCCAGGAAAAGGTCAATAATCTAGGGTTCTCTAATGGGCGGGGAGAACAGGTAGATCTTCATGACCTTGACCAGGCAGCTCAGCTTGGTGACAGGGATTCACTCCTTGTCTTTGGCTTTACCTCCAAGAGTTCTGGCAGCCTGAACCACAACAGTGGCCCATAAAAATGTTGCCAAATCCCCTGCAGAAGCCACTGAGGCCTCCTGGCCCTCCTGTTCCACCAACATCTTCTGCCAGTTTGGTATTTTCCAGAAGTTATTTTCCTATGAATGGGCAAAAGTGTAGGGGTAGGATCCTTGACTAGGTTGATGACTATTTGACCCGTTCCTGGTGCCCTGATTGTCTTGAACAAAGGACTATCCGTCAAGCAGCTGTTTGGACTGCCTGCCCATCTAATTTCTATGGCCACCTTAAGGAAACTACACTGCAAATATGGCTGCTTGCTGCTTAAGAATACCTCCAGTTCTAAAACGTGCTGACCTAGGTGATTGTTTCAAGCAACTTACACTGGAAATTTTGTCATCAGAAGCTTTGGTACACTCTACACGAACATGAGGCCATATTCACCAAGACTCTAGGAGAACAGTGTTTGTTGCTATAACCAAGGTCTAAAAACACCTACACGAGAACAAAGGAAATACATTTTAAAGTTATGAGTATGACTAATATAAAATCAATGAGCCAAAATGATTTATCATAACTATTTCTAAATAATGCTCTGTAATCGGTAACTTAAAGTAAATCAGCGTGTCTCTATGAGATTCAGGGATACTAAACAACTGAGGACAGAGGGATATACAAAGAATACAAAAGAATTCTATAAACAAAAAAAATGTTTATATATTAAATGGCCCTGCTCTTCTACTAGATTCTGATAATGGCTATTTTAACCCATCACACAATTAAGTGTCCTCTCTAGTGATTGCAATTTTTCTGAATGAAAATTTCAACAGTTTGGAATTTCTCCCCATCATAAAGCCAAGTTAAATAAAATAGGATTGTGATTATGATTAAAAGCTTTAATTCTTTTTAAAGGTTAGACCAGTGCTTGGTTCAGTGCTTTGCATGAGAATGGTTCCCAAATGGGGAGGATTAGGAGGTGTGGTCTTGTTGAGGAAGGTGTGTCTCTGTGGCTGGGCTTTGAGGTTTCAGCGTCCAGCCCTTCTCAGCTGGCTCTCTCTCTGACTCACATGTAAGCACTCAGCTAATGCTCCAGCATCGTGCCTGCTCCAGCATTGTGCCTGCTTGCCTGCCACCATGTTCCCTGCCAAGAGGACCGATTCCCTGCCGAGAGGACCGATCATGTGTTTAACCTTCCAGAACACTGATCCCCCAAAATAAATGCTTTCTCTTATCAGTTGCCTTGGTCATGGTGTCTTATTATAGTAATAGAAAATAACTTAGACATATAGTGAGTAGAGAAGAGGAAAGACATAATAATAATAATAATAATAATAATAATAATAATAATAATTTTAGAAGGAGAAAATGGAGGAAAATAAACTCCAAAAGAAATAATTAAAAAATATTTTAGAATGGTCACACCACCACCCTCTTTTGGCCTCTGTGGGTACCATCCATGCATGTGGTGCATGGACATAGATTTAGGCTAAATGTGTATACATATGGAAAATAAAATTGAATTTAAAAAGAAAAAAGAAGCCTAAGGCTGTCAATCAGCCCCACCATGCACTTTAGAGACTCTTGAAACAAAGAGAACTTTCCTCATAGGAAAAAGTAAGTAGGTTTTATGCTAAAGCTGGAGAGTTCATACCTCTCCCTAAAGCAGAACTCTCTACTATCATTTTCCTAGACCAATATAACCCCCAACTGTACTAGAAACTAAACTGCACTTCTCCACACATAAGTGTAGCTCCCACCCCTCATCAAAGATGCATCTTTGTTTTTTTTTGTTTGTTTGTTTTTTTAGCCAAGATCCATAACTGGTAAAAATGCAGAGAACAAGAGACTTGGGGTACCAATCCCCAAGCCATAAGTTTCCAATGCAAATGAAGGCTCAGGAAACACAGTGGGAAAAGGCCAAAAACTATAAGAGTCAGGGCACCAGAACATCTGTTTTGAGACAGTGTCTTCTACGTATGAGAAGCTACAGCCATATACTCTCAACAATATGATTGCCAGATTGAAGTTAGGCATAATGATAATGCCAGCTGACATGCCAGTGTGGCCAGGAGAAATTCCCCATGGTGCCACCCTTAGATAAAGAGCTGGAGGTGGTCAATGTCTGCTGAGAGAGGAAAACTCAGGATCAGTTTCCTCCAGGGTGAATTCCCACATATGTTATCCAACAGCAAGTGGTTAGTCTTGGACACATCTACATATGGACTCAGTAGAATGAGTGTGTGTGTGTGTGTGTGTGTGTGTGTGTGTGTGTGTGTGTGTGTGTATTTATAAACAATAGTATGATATAACAATAATAATTAAGAGATTATAAATTTGGAAGGAGTCACATGGAATGGATTAATGGGGTGGGAGTGATAGATATACAGTACTAATGTAAGAAGTTCTTTAAACAAACAAACAAAATTAATGTGATTGGACTTCTCAATAGCAATTACAGCATTCAGAGAAACCATGACTACAAGGCCTTCAAGCTCTAAAGGAGAGTGCTTCTGATACAGAAAAAACCAGGGTTTTCTCTTGGGTGTCTTAGTCTGGTTAATAAAATAATGTAGGAATGGACTCAAATGAAATGTCAATTTTATTAGAATTTAAAAGAAAAACTCCCAAGGCAGGTAAGCCGTAAATCTCAGCAGATGCCTGGAGGAGGGGGATGCAGGAGAGAAGGAAAGGACCCGTTAGGGTGTCCAGCATGAGTCCTGCATGCGATGGGGAAAAAAGCAAGGAAGTCCAAGGACCAGAAAGAACACATTTAGGTTGTGTCTGGCATCTGAAACAACAACAACAACACACACACACACAGAGAGAGAGAGAGAGAGAGAGAGAGAGAGAGAGAGAGAGAGAGCTCATTGCCCTGTGTGAAGAGACCCAGTCAAACCTCATGGCTGCTGAGTCTGTGTGGATGGCACTGGAGAGTGGGAATCCTTGGACTGGAAAGTACCAGTGCTTTATTCCATTCCACCCATTTCTTTCTTAAGTGTTGCTAAAGTCAACCCACATTCCTAGCGGTGATCCTGCCTTTGTGATGAGTGGCCCCTTAGCCAGATCACTGACAGTACAACTGTACAACCAGAGTGGTAGACTTCAGGCTGGAGAATCTACTCTCCTTTAGTGGCCCTTTCATGTTAGCCCAACACCCCCATGCTAAAATCTCCCACTTAGCCTACCAATTACTTTTTTAAATGATGTCAGACAGCCAATGCCTCAGAGACTTCTTGCATCTCAGGAAAGTTCTGGAAGGCATTCTGAGATAAACAAAGGAGAAACTTCCTAGGATGGGGTTTAGTCTTGACTTCATCCTCCCTGACTCCTCCTACCCACACTATCACCAAGGTAACTGAGTGCTGTTTTCATGTCCATTTGTGTAACATGGGAACCTTGTGCTGGTTAATTTTTGTCAACCTGACACAAGCTAGGTGGATAGTCCTGGGGCTTCTAAAAGGGCAAGGAGGGTAAGCCATGAGGAGCAAACCAGTAAGCAGCACTCCTCTGTGACTCTGAACCCTGATCATGTGTCCCCAGGCTCCTGCCTTGAATTCCTGCCCTGGCTTTCTTCAAAGATGAACTGTGTCATGGAAGTATAGGTCAAGTGAACCCTTTCCTCCCCATGTTGCTTCTCATCAGAATATTTTATTGCAGTAGGAGAGAACCAAACTAAAATAATTCCATTGGGTTTTATATCCTCATAAGACTCACTGAACTAGCTTTTAAGCAAAATCTTCAAATTTTCTATGTATTTGTTGCTGCTCAACCATAACATATCACCCTAGAGGCACCCAGATACTTGCATGGATCTACTATGAGTCCCTGCTTTGTTTAAATTGATGCATAATAACTGTACACATCTGTAGATATATATCTAATATGTGTGTGATATATATATACATGTATACATACACACACACACACACACACACACACACACACACACACACACATATATATATATATATGAACAAATCAGGAAATTCACATTTCCATCTTTTTAAATGTTTATAGATTCTTTTTATGGGGAAAGTTTTAGATGACGTGGGATGCTCTTTTGTATGCTGTGAATATGTTTTATTACCACTGGTTAATAAAGAAGCTGATTTACCCAATAGCCAGGCATAATATAGCTAGGTAGGAAACCCAAACAAAGATACAGAGAGAAGAAAGGCGGAGTCAGGGAAACACCATGTAGCCATTGGAGGACTAAGATGCCAGAGCATTATCAGTAAGCCATGGCCATGTAGAAATGGGTTACTAGAAATGGATTAGAAGAAATATGCCTGAGCCATTGGCCAAATGATTTTAATTAGTGGTAAGCCTCAGAGTGTTTATTTGGAAACTGGTGAACAGGAGAGAAACTTTCAACAGTATTTAATACTTCTCCTAGTTCTTCTTAGCAAATATATGATATCTTACCATGAACTATTCCATACAGTACTTTTATGCCTAAACTTTATTCCTTTTATTAACTACTTTTGGTACCTGAGCCCTCTTCCCACTATCTCTCTCAACCCTTCCAACACTGCCTCTGTTGGCCACCACTTTACTTTCTACTTCTATGAAGTCTACTTTCTAGAATAAAAGTGTATACTATCTAGCTGTCTTTCTATGCACAGATTTTTCTTAACAAAATATCCTTTACTTTATCCATACTATGACAGATGAAAGAATTTCATATTTCTGTAATAGAATAATATTTAGTGTGTGTGTGCTCACACTTTTCTTATGCATTCATCTGTTCATGGACAGTTAGGTTGTTTGTGTATCTTGGTTGCTGTGAACAGTACAATAATAAATATAGTATAACAGGTGGTTTCTCTTTGTTATACTGATTTCTTTCCCTTTGTGTGGACACCCAGTAGTGGGATAGGCATGGGATCTTCTATCTATTGTTATTATAATCCATCTTGTTAGATTGCCCAATAGCTACAGGCTGTCAAAATCTTTTTAGATCCTAATTCTATCAGTCAATGCCTTTCTATCCTTTCCAGACTCCAGTCACCCACAAATTAAATGAATGTGCCCTCTAAACTTTCATCCAAAGGCATGGATGTAAATGACAAGCTAGCCAGGGCTGTGTCTACCCAGGAGTTCATCAATCAATGCCAACAGCTATTTTGCAGTTCTGAATCCCCCTAATTCTCATGGGATATGTTCCAGAAGATAAAATTAGATCTGTGAACAAAAACAGCATTAATATGTGGTGTTTGTTTCCTGTAATCTCAACACAATGTGATATTTTAAGTCCAAAATTAAAAAAAAATAAGTGAGCTGAAGATACCTTCTCTAGATACAATTCACAAAAGTGGTCTACAGAGAAAATGTGAGAGACATCTCAAGAGGTATGTTCTAAGGAGAAAATAAAGAAAACATGGTCTCTCATCATTATCATTAAATCGTTAGGACCTCAATCTGTCCATAAGGACATCAACCAGCACTTCTTCCTCCCTTGAGACAGATGAGCCTCTTTTGTTGACAAGTAGCATGAAGTAGTTGGCTTAATGCTAGTGTGAGGTTAAAAGAACAGTGTGCATGATTGCAGCAGGTCAGAGTCACACAACATAGAAAGATGCTCCAGCTGATAGTAAAGACAGCGAATTCGCTGGCTGAAGAGCAGATCACAGTTACTGCTGCTGCTGTCATCACCCTCATGGTTTTCCAGCTTTTTCTTCCTGCCTGCCTCCCTCACTACCCGTCCATGCAGTAGAATATCCCATGCTTAGACAATTCCACAGTTGCTGTTTTGGCAATAATATTTCTTATGGGGTTGGAGGAGGGATTCAGAGTTTCCCATTTCAGCATCACTGTAAGCTTCATCACTGTCTGGCCCAGCTATAATATTGTCATGTGTGTAACTCGGAGAGTTACTGGCCTCTGGATCCAATCGTTGTAGTTGTATGAACCTTTGCCCCTGTGCTTTGCGAGGTTCAGAAAAGCACCCGTCGACAGGAAGCTGGGAGTTTTAAATCCCTGAATATGAAAGCAGTGCCATGGAGGAAAGGTCCTGGCTATGCTAACAGCACTTCATGGAACTTAAGTTAGTGCTTAAAGGCTTGGCCTCCATTGCAGGGACCACAGAAAGGGAAATGGTGTCTGAATAAATGGACAGCCAGTGCCATACAGGTGTGTTTGCCTAATACACTCAGTGAAACTCGTCTGAAAAATATCTGGGAACCATGGCTCCTCAGGGAGCAAGGCTGAAAACCTTGCTATCTCATTTCTTGAAAGAGAAGGTGTTCCATTATCTTTGACCTCAAGGGAGATAAGATGATTGGTCTCTTGACATGGTCACCACCACAGAGAAGAGCATTTTGATCCTGGCCATCACTGAGGTCAGAGCCTGACTCAAATGTAGATGAAATAGTAGGGTAGCCTCAGATCCCTAGGTAGGGGAGGTACCTGCGGAGTGATGCTCAAAATTGAGAAAAGCAATGCCTCTCACTGATGAAAATTCACATCACATGGTCTTTGGCTCGGGGAGGAAAGCACTTATGTTCAGTGATTGACAGAATTAAATGTGTACTAACATTCAAGAGCTTTTATTAGGAAGGATAAAATTAAGCGGCCAATGTTTCAGCTCACTTTTCCAAACCTCAGTCTTAATTTGATTTGACCTTTAAGAAAAACGATTTAGCAGATAAATTTGTCCTAAGATCATGGAAAAGAATAAGGTGAAACCACACTTAACAATTTCTCACTTGCTAATATTAACTTCTTCCATATATCTTAAACCACATTGGTAGGCATCGAACTAATGTATAATTCTACATTTTCATGTATCTTTACTGGGGTCCTGTATTTTAGTGGCTCCCAGCACTTATTGATCTTATAAAGTCAGAAAAGAAATACCTGCTTTTTTGCCTCAAGGCACTCATTCTAGCATTAGAGGGGATCAGTTACTAACATTAGCTGTAGAGAGCTTTGAGGCCAAATTAAAATTGTGTCCCATAAACAGTTGTGTCATTTATATGTGTTAAAGGGTGGTAACCACCTGGTTTATTCTGCTTGTGCTTTAGGGACCCAGAGTTATAGGGCAATTTTTCTCATGGAAGTTTTTAGTCAAACTGCCAG
Organism: Phodopus roborovskii; assembly: GCF_943737965.1. Lineage (NCBI taxonomy): Eukaryota > Metazoa > Chordata > Mammalia > Rodentia > Cricetidae > Phodopus > Phodopus roborovskii. The sequence goes on along the minus strand of NW_026126571.1, from coordinate 24,882,054 downwards.
CTCCTGTCTAAACCATCTTGTTGAAACATGACATCCCCAACCCTGGGAGCATCCTGGGAATTTGAATGAGAATATAAATTTGTTTCATTAGACTTTCATATTGGTTGACCACAAAGAAAAATTAACTTTGTATTCATCCACAGATTAAAATATTAAAAATTTAAAGGATCTCTGCCTCCAGATACAGGAGTGAAAGTTGTAAATTAATTTTTAAAAAAAATCTCTTGAGACTATCACACATTGTTTCTACCTTTCTGTCAAAGGGCTGTGGTCAGTATGACAGAGCCTGACTGCCTATTTCAAGCTCCGTGCTTAGTGGGCTGAGACACCACTGAGTTCACATGATTACTCTGTGATATGCTTTAGTATTGCCTCTAATTTTACAAATGGGGAAACTTAAGAACAGACCTCCACAGTGACTGGCTTGGGGATGTGAAGCAAAGCTGGCTTTGAACCATCACAGCAGCCTCTGTGTTCCACCACACTTCCATGGTCCTCTTACAGAACAGAAAGATCTTGCCTCGCTTTTAACCAAAGACTATAAATCCCAGACAGTGGGTAACAGAAAACCCCATTGTTCTTTCAAAGGCTCTTCCTGCTCCTTCTTTGATTCTTGTTTGTTTTGTTTTGTTTTCTTATGACATTGTTCTCACCTGCAGTGGGGAGGGGCACTCTGATTTAGAGCAGACATTTTTCCATGAGTGCTACCTGTAGGAAAATACACAGGAGCCTAAAGAGCAGAAACGCCTTTAGTGCTATCTCTGCTTTAACCATCTCTCTGAAACAGGTCCTTTCATTTGTAATTACAGTGGCTATTTGTTGCCTTTTGGTTATTTTGGCTTCAGTAAGTAGAGGGTTGGTGTGATCTTTTCATTTACCTTTTCTCTCTCTTCTTGTTCTACCTAAAAGGACATGATGAGGCATTTTCTATCCATTCTGTAGAAATCTAAGCTCTTAACATGTTCCACGCTCAACCTGTGCTGTTGAGATTGGACCTCATCTGCTTGGTGTGACTGCTGTTTGCTTTCTGGGATGCAAGTCTGAAGCAGTGTTGGGTGGTTTGCTGAGCACAACCCACAGGGAAAGCAACTGACAGGTACATAATTGTAGAGGGTGTGGCACAGCACACATTCTAGCCAGCTTGGCCGGAGGATGACTTTGATCAGTACAAAGCTATCCTCCAGACTCCAAATCAGTAAAGTCCATTGTGGTATATGCTGTGCAAAACATAGTTGGTACTCAGAATCTGCTAATGTGTTAACCTTGTAGAAGAAAGGATATGCACAATAGATTTTACACTCTGCCTTCTGGCTTTTCTTTAAGTTTTTCAAACTTGGGTGAAACTCAAGAGGTCATTTAGTCCAACTCCAAACTTTTCTTTGTAGAGAAAGTTAGAGATTTCTTTCTTCAGTTCTATTCTGGTAGGGGAGTAATAAGTCTTGCTTGATCATTAAGAATATGCCTTCTGCTGAATTCATCGAGTCCTCCATCATCTCCTGGGTATCTACAATGTCCTAGGTCCTACTTAGCACCTGAAATTTTAAGATGAATATGACATGTATTCTTTTTGTAAGAAAGGGGGTGATCAGATACTAGAAGTCTTGCAACCAGTATGTCAAGTCTCATGTTTGCTCCTCATGTGTGTTCATGGCTGCTGTGAGCTATGATGGTATGTAGTGGGATATTCACTTTGTCTCCTTCTGTGGCACTGACCACACCCATTGGGGGCGGAGCCAGGGGCGGAAGTGACCTGGAGAACTAGGTGGGTGGAGGCGGGAGAGCGCTCTCTTGTGAGCCGCACAGGGACAGGAGGAGATCCAGAGGAATTCTTGGAAGCAGAAACCTGTTGGTGTTCACCTGTCTATGTTGTGAGTTATTTCTCCCTGAATAAACATCTGTTCGGCCTAATTGTTTATGCTGATCCTTATTAAACCGAGATATCTGGTGTCAGAAGTGGGTGTTTATCCTGATCCTTATTAAACCACGATAACGGTAGAGCTGAGATGTTAGTACAAAGGTTGTATGGCTTGAAAAGTTAAAAATACTTACATTTGGGTCTCAAAGAGAAATCAGTTCCTTTCCCTGTGAGTATCCATTTTGGACAATGTTATAACTGACTGGCTGGTCAAGGAAGCACATGCAAAGGCACTGAGGAGGCATGATGTCTGACATAGTCAAGAGTGATCAAACCAACAGAGCTGAAACTGACCTCTCACTGCGGAGAATTTTGAAGATGAGGCTGTAGAAAGAGTGACATGTCTTACAAGGCCTAGATTTTTCTTTGGAGTGGAATGAAAAGACACCACAGCATTTTAAGAAAACACATCTAGATCAAAAATCCTACTTGTATTGACAGTACTTGTGTTCCATAGGTCAAGTCAGTTACCTAACTGAGGACAGTTTCCTCCTTGTAGTGGTAACAGGTGGATTATGAGTCCTAATGAAGAAAACCCAGTACCTGGCACAGAGTGGGCAGTGAAAACTGGCTTGCTTGCTGTCTATATTGGCTGGCTCTAGTCTCCCAGAAACGTTTCCCTGCTAAGTAAAACCAAACCAAAACCAAACCAAAGGAGCCATTTTAAATTCATGTAGCCTTGTTTCTGCCATTGAAGAGTTTGGACATCTTCACAGTCCCACAGGTAAGAGTCCCTCAAATAGGGCACTAGACATGTTAGTAACTAGGTTCTTTAAGAGCAGACCAAGATGGGCTTGCTGTATATTACACTTTTATTGGGTAACAAAGAGATTTTGGTGTGTTCTGGTATATTTAATATGTAATATAATAAAAAGGACTTATGTGTCATGTCAAGGGGCAAAGCATAAATGATTATGACAGGGGAAATGGGAGATCAGATGCTATAACCTCAGCTGACAGCAGAAGCAGCGTGATTAATGTTCTCAACTAAAATAGCCAGCTTTCAGCTTTCCAAAGCACCCTTCCAGCCCTTCCAGGGAGCTGGGAACATGAACCGTTTCATAATGAGAAATGACCAACTTAGTTTCCCGAGTGTCTCAAGAAGCAAGGGACAACTCTTACATTTTCAGAAAGAATTTAGAGGAAAGTTACTTGGCCAAGGCCAAGTATATAGGAATATAGAGCTGTAGAAGATCTTCAGCAAACCACACACACCACACACACACACTGCTTAGTATATTTTGGATTACATCAGTTTAAACAGGAATAGAATCCACCCTAGATGATATTTTATTTTTCCTCTGAGTTTAAAAGGAGTTTTGCGGGGTTTATGCACTATGTACATTGCATCTGAAGGCTGTCAGCTATGAACACCAAATAGTGGCAGGACATCATGTCACACTTGGAAGCACTTAGTCTGCATTCTGGTCATTGAAATTGGATCATGGACCTCAGAGGGGTCATTGATGGGCCAACAGTATCATCTAGCCTGGGTGGAGGCCACATTTCTCATTGTGAAATAGCAATTGGCCTACCCCTAAAACTGCCTTCCTGTCACTCATATGCAAACATAAATTGCACAGAAAGAAGGTGAAGAAAAGTGATGCTGATTCCTGAAGCAAAGAGAGCAGGGGGCAGCGCCCCTGGGATTCTGGCTTCATCCAGCTGATGGATGGAGCAAAGGGCTGAGGAATTGTATCCTGGAAGAATGCCTTAAGCAACTCAGACACCTGCTGTCTCATGCCATGACTCGGCCACAGGAACCTCGCTCTGCTCATGACAGCACAATGAGCAGGCAGGTTCCTATTTCTTAGCAGGTGCTTACTTCCCAGAAGGCTCTCCTTCAACTGGCATGACTCAAACTAGACTGCTGAGAAGGAGATGATGAGACAGTGTATAATATGCACAGTCACTCGCCTCTGATACAGGGTTTACTGTGGTCTTTGGCTCTATCCATAGCATTTGAGAAAACAACAGTAGGAAATTTTCTGGCAGTCATTAGGATATCAGGAATTCTGTGCCAAACCTCATGTGCTCAACATCCTTAGCCATTAGGGAAATGCAAATCAAAACAACTCTGACATACCATCTTACTCCTGTCAGAATGGCTAAAATTAGAAACACCAATGACAGCTTACACTGGAGAGGAAGTGGAGAAAGGGGAACACTCCCCCACTGCTGGTGGGAGTGCAAACTTGTACAGCCATTTTGGAAATCAGTATGGCGGTTCCTTGGGAACATGAGAATCAGTCTACCACAGGACCTATCAATAACACTCTTAGTCATATACCCAAATGATCCACATCCATGCAACAAAGACATCTGTTCAACTATGTTCATAGCAGCATTATTTGTAATAGCAAGAACCTGGAAGCAATCTAGATGCCCCTCAACAGAAGAATGGATAAAGAAGATGAGGCACATTTACACAATGGAATACTACTCTGTGGGGGGATAAATGGAATCTTGAAATTTGCAAGCAAATGGGTGGAACTTGAAGAAACCATCCTGAGTGAGGTAACCGAGTTACAAAAAGAGGAACATGGTATGTACTCACTCATATATGGATTTTAGACACAGAGCAAAAGATCACCAGCTTATAAGTCACACCGCCAGAGAATCTAGAATACAAGGTGGAACCTAAGAGATTCATACAAGGTCCCTCACAGAAGGGGAAAGGAACAAGAAAGAGCTCATCAGCATAATGGGAGTGGGGAGGGCAGTGAGTGGAGAGGGAGTTAGGAGAAAGAGAAGGGGAGGAGAGGAGAACATGTGGGACCAGGAAGATTGAGTCAGGGAACGAATAAAGAGCAGAAAAAAAAAAAAAAAAAAAGAGAGATACCATAATAGAGGGATCCATTATAGGTTTGAAGAGAAAACCGACTGTAAGGAGTATGGTTTTTCCGCCCGCCGCCTGGTCTTGTCCTGCCACCGCGCCAGCCCCAAATAACACACAGAGACTCTGTATTTGATATAATTCTGTTGGCCTGTTTCTTGTTTCTTATCAGCTAGCTCTGTCTTAATTATTAACCCATTTCTATGTATTTCCACATGGTCTTACCAGCGAGAGGTGGCTGGCAGTTCTGCTTTCCCCAGACTCTCCATCTTGACCCCTCCTTACTACTTCCTCTTTCCTCCTTGTCTCCTAGTCCCTCCTATCTTGCTTTCCTATTGGCCAACAGTGCTTTATTCACTAAACCAGTATGAGAAACATATATACATAATGGCATCTCCCATCAATTGACTGTAGAGAAATCTCCAAAGACCTACAAGGATGATCCCAACTAACAATCTGAGCAACAGTGGAAAGGCAACCTTATATGCTGTCCCCTGATAATGATATTGATAACTAACTTATATGCCATCATAGAGCCCTCATCTAGTAGCTGATGGAAACAGAAGCAGGCACACACAGCTAAACACTGAGCCGAACAGGAATCCAGTTGCAGAGAGGGAGGAGTGATAAGAAAGGGGGTCAGGACCAGGCTACAGAAACCCGCAGAGACAGCTGACCTGAACAAGGGGGAGCTAATGGAACCCCAGACTGATATCTGGGAATCCAGCATTGAACCAACTCAGACCCCCTGAACATGGGTCTCAGTTAGAAGGTCTGGGCAGTGTCATGTATCTCTGATGCACAAAAGGACTTTGGGAGCACATTCCCCATGGAGGGATACTCCCTTAGCCTAGAGACAGGAGGAGGGAGGGCCTAGTCCCTACTCCAAATGACTTTACAGGTTTTGATGATCCCTCCTGGAAGGCACCACCCTCCCTGTGCAGTGGTGGGGGAGGATGGGATGGGAGGGTGTTGGGGGGACATGGGAGAGGGGGCAGGGAACTGGGATCAATATGTAAAATAAGAAAAATAATAAAATAAAATAAATGTGACTAGATTTGCACTCAAACTCATGATCTGTGTGGTGTAGCTCGATCACTGTCCTAGGATCAAATAATTGACAAAATCAAAGAAAGCACAAGGGTTACTCTGAAGCCTTTCTAGACTATTCTGTGATGCATGTGCTCATGTGTGTGCTCATGAGCACATTTGACAGCTGTGTTTTACTCAGAGGGCTTGCTGTGTAAAGATATGGAAAAAGTAGACAAAACATTCTTTTTAAATCAAGTAGGAATGTCAAGAATATTATCATATCATAATTTCATTGTGCTTATCGGAAGCAGACATCTGAATATTAATGTATCATAATTCCGATACTTTTATTGGAAGCAGACATCTAAAAGAAGTGTTACCGTAAAGAGGTAAATAGAAAATATTCCTCTAAATGTTTATGATAGAATGAACCTGGACAGAAAGGAGAAGACCATGTGTCAAACCTGACTAAAGAAGTGTTTAGCAACTCACTTTACTTCACAGAGTAAATTATAGAGCTATTGTTGGGGGCATTTGTGTTTGAATAAAAGCTTGTCTCCCTCATCACACTGTTTCTCTCTCCCAGGAGCCTATAGTGAAGGCACAAACTTTAAATGGGTGATTATTGTGGGTTGCCATGGAGATAATGAGAAACACCTAATTCAGCTGTAGGACTTCACAGTGATCAGAAGAGGCAGGAGGATGAAGAGCCATTCCTTGTTTAAATAAGAGGCTTGCTCATTAATGGAGCACCAGGGGACAGATTAAAGAGAAAATCACACAGCAGATAAATTCAGCTTTTCAGGACTCTCTGAAGAAATGATGACTATCCCAAGAGGGCCATGAAAATGGATGCTTTCTCTCATGTGGTCAGCCCTGTTTTCAATTCTGGAGGCAGGTTTTCCTGGAGTCTCTGGTGGCAACTGTAAATCCAGAGAGTAGCTGAGGAAACTTCTCAGCTAACCAAATTCCAGATGCAAAATGACACCACCAAGTCCTGGGAAGTGTTGATGGTGTTGTAGGGATGCTTGCCACTGTCTTAGTGTTTCTGTCTTTTGGGGTTCAGGTTCTTGGAAGGAGCCACTTTGGGGAAACAGCTTCATCTCAAGAGACACAAATATGTTGCCACCGCCCACAGTTACTTTGCTGTCCTTCCTTGCCCCTGAACTACTCCCAAGGAATCTCTTGGCTGGCTAACAGGGAAGCAAGATCATAGGATGCAGGGGAGTGTCTCTGAATGAAATATGAAAACACTACCCAGTGCCGGCCAGTGCCCTGACACCAGCTGTTTGAAGGGGAGCAGAAAATCATTTCCTCCCTGGCAGCCCATTTGAAAACCCTTTACAACAAATGAAAGATTGATTGGGTCATTTTAAACTTATCAGATTTCATTCCCCAAATGTTGTCTGAGTGCCATTCATGGATGGGGTGCTGAGATGGTAACTCAGGACAAACCACCCAGATTCCTCTGGCCAATTAACTTCCCTCACATTGAAGGAATGAGCCTGCAACACCTGGGGAGATGTGCCCTGATAGTTCCCCAGCCTTCTCTCCTGTGCCTCAAGATGTTCAACATTCACAGCATTGGGCCGCAGAGCTGAATGCATAGAATTGATTTGTTTGGAGATGTGTGGCATGACTCCACTGGGTAGCTCTGTCAGACAGGAACTAGGACTTGTGTTGGGTAGGGTGATGACTAACATTCTGTATTGCTGTCCACATAGGCACTCTAAGCCCAGCCCTTTAGCAAGGTATCACCCTTTACCACCAAGGCTGAGTATGTGTTTAAGGTAGAGTTACTAACAGTGGCTGAGGAAATGATACAGGGTATTTGTAATCTTTTGGCTCTAACTTAGGGCTTTTGACCAACAGAGGCATGGCCGTAAGAGTGGAAAATAATCTATCAAGTTGCTTGGGACAATTGTTCCGTGATGACTCTGTGTCCGATTGCTGTGAGGGAATACTTTAGCCAAAAGCAAAAGGAAAAGGTTAATTTGGCTTAAACTTTCGGATCAATACAATCATAAAGGGAAGGGAGAACTCGAAATAGAAACCATGTGTACTGGTTTATCCATAGGCTCATGCTTATCTACCTTTCTTAAACAGCTCTGGGCCACCTGCCCAGGGAAGAGCGCCACCCACAGTAGGCTGGGTCCTCCCAGGCCAATTAACAAGACAGTCCCCACGGACACAGACTAATCTGATGAAGACAATTACTCAGCTGAGATGTCCTTTTCAGGTGTATCAAGTTGACTAGGACCCCCCAACATGGGAACAGGTAAAGCAATGGTGCCCACTGACTAATAAAAATGGTCACTTAGAAGTAAATAGTGCAGCCTCTCTGATCCAAATAAATCTTCAATTGTTAACAACTTGGGGTGGAAATCAGATTTGAAAAGTGCAGTAATCGCTTTCTGACAACAGAAACAAATGGGTGTTCAGGTGATTGGTTGAACATATGCATGAGTTAAAACCTCAAATCCCCACATTAGTCTGTAAATTCTCTCTCTCACCGCTCTGCTATGAGACCCAGCTGGCTTCTCTGCCACTTCCTAAATAGACTCAGCTCAGGCCCTTGGCACCTGCAGGTCCCTATGCTTCAGATGCTCTTCGTGGCAAGCATTTGCCTGCCAGAACTCTACTCAGCACCACCATGTTGGTGAGATCTTCCTGTGTGGTCTTAAGGTACTACACACCCTTGCATGTTCCCTTTCATCCACAATGAGCCACTATCTCACATTGTGTGTTTACCTCCTCCCTACTCGTCTTTACACATCATTTCCGACACTTGGTGCTTGTTTTATTTCCTGCCATTTTATCAACTCCGCAGGATTCTATTTGGTCTGTAATAGGTGCTTAACAAACGTGTTGTTGAAGCTGATGTGGACTAATTTGCACCCCAATTTGGAAAGTGCATTCATCCATGTTCCAAACAAATAGAAACTTAAGGCAGAAGAAGCTCAATACTTTAGGAGGGAGCAGGTCAAACGCTCTTGCCATCTAGGACAGAAAGAGATGATTCCAGCTGAGGGGATGGATAATGCATGGTGAGTGGAGAAGAGAGAGTACTACCCTTCAAACATAGATTGAGTTTGCCATTTGCAGACAGTAGAATAATTAATTAAAGAATACAATACAAGCAAGTACGAAGAGATCTAAAAACTATAACAAGAAAGAAGTCAGGAAAACAGTGGAAAAGACAGCCTAATATCTGGGCTCACGTCTTCAAAGGCCAGGCTACCTGGTGCCTTTTCTTCTCCAGGAAGCAGAGTGTCCTCATTCTTCAGAACCTAAAATGAGGCGACAGGGGCTGTAGTGCAAACAGGTGTCAGCTAGAATCAGGCAGACATGACCAGAGTGAGCAGCCACTCCAGCCACCCACCTACCCTGTGGCTGGGAACCCCACAATGCTATTCCATCTGAACATGGCTGATGTATAAATGGGAGCCATTAGAGGTGTTTGGGCTGGGCAGAGGCTGGATTAGAGCTATGTTTCAAAAAGATTAATCTGGCAACTGAAAGACAAATTGGAGAGAGAAGAGACCGGGAGCAGGAAAAGCAATTATGAGATTCTTGCCACAATCTACACGAGATGTAATGAAAGTCATAACTTAGGCGGGCCTGCTCATGAATCATGAACTCACATTTTAGGACCCTGGCAACATGGAAAAGGGTCTCTGAGAGGGGAAACAGACTGGGGATAGGGTTGAGAAAATGCTGAGCCCCTGCAATGAGCAGATCACCCAGCAGTATAGAGACCACATGAGTGTTTTTCTCAGCTAGCTTAGTTCACTGTAGAACCCTGACCATCTTTTAGGGCATGAAAAACCAGAAAGTTTCAAGAGCTAGACACAATGTTGGCACTCAAAAGACTCAGATCTCCACTTGACACCCAAGATGAGAGAGAGGGTTAGGTGGAGAAACAGAGAGAGAGGAGAAGTGGAGGGAGGGAGAGAGGGAGGGAGAGAGAGAGAGAAAGAATTAATGCTGGGATGCACATGTAAACATGTGTGGAAGCCTGTGTTGATTGTTCTCCACCTATATACTGAGGCAGGGTCTCCTGCTGTTTCAGCCAGTCTGGTGGCCAACTTGCCCTGTCTCCACCTTCTACACTGGAATGCTGGAATGGCAGGATGCTTGGCTTTTTATGAGGGGTTGAACTCTGATCCTCACACTTGCACAGCTAACATTTTACCTGCAGAGCCATCTCCTGGGTCTTCTCCGGTTGGGCTTTTGTAGTTGGATGGCTGTGACCAATGTAGAAAATCTCACAGCTATGTGCACAGTGCCACTAACATGAAGGGCCTTTGCATTGTATGAGGCTATGCAGTTTCTCTGTGTCTCTCTTATATTTAATCACCTAGCCTGCCACCCCAAAAACTATCAACACAGTCTCTAAGCCACACATCCCACCATTGATCTCGTTGTTAGTGGATGCCATGTTTGTTCTCACTGGGACTGATGGAGCCCTGTCTTTTCAACGTCATCTTAATGGTGAAGGCCGAAAAGTTTAAGTCTTGCCATGGCCTCTCCTCTGTGTCCCAAGCTAAACCACAGACCCATGAGGTAGTTTTTAGACACTTCAAACTTACATGGCCTAAACAGAATTGATCCCTACCTTGATCTATTCTGTTCATGCCCATTTGCATTCCATTGTAGTCAATGGCAACACCATTCACCCAGGTATACTAATTGGACATCCAGAGGCTGCCCTGGATGAGCTTTGTCAACCACCTGTTTATCATCCATCCTTTCCTCTCATTGCCACAACAGCCTTCTACAAGCCACCATTACCTCATCCTAGACCACACTCCCAGTCTACTACTACCCGGGTCTCTAGCTGCTCTCTGTATCACTTCCTCCATTTCCCATACATCCAGACTTCTCTTTGTTTTCCTCTCCCCCTTAATTTATCTTTTAGCAACATTTAACACTTAGTCACTTTCTCCTCTCTGCACTCTGAGGTTGGGAAATCTTGGCTTCTTGATGTCTCCAGATTTTATGCCTTTATGCTTTCCAGATTCATCTTTTTACTGGCAGTTTAAACACTCAAAGCTTGGTCCTAGGTGTCTCCTTCTCTTCCTCTGTTCCCCACGATGTCATTAGTGCCCACAGCATCAAGGATGTTGATGACTATGCTGGTGACTAACATTTACACCCCCAGTCTGGAAATCTCCTTTGAGCCTAGACCTACATATGCAGCCGCCTTCTTGACATTTCTTGGGTGTCTCATAAGTATTTTAAATTCATCATGTTCAAAGTTCAAAACTGAACTAAAATTAAATCCCCTCCCTACTCTTGGACCTCTTCCAAAGTCTCTTTGCCTAATGCATAGCCCATAATGCATGGCCACAGGGCATGGCCCACAGTGACAGTAGTGCCTCCAGTTTGCACAAGCCAAAACTCTGGAGTCACCCTAACAACCTCCCTCTCCTCCCTCTCCTCCCTCTCCTCCCTCTCCCTCTCCTCCCTCTCCCTCTCCTCCCCCTTCCTCACCCTCTCTGCCCTCTCCTCCCTCTCCCCCTCCCTCTCCTCCCTCTCTCTCTCCCTCGCCTTCTTGTCCAATATCACTTCAGTTGCAGATGAGGGAATCTTTTCCTGGCCTAGGTAACCAACTGGCTCACACTCTCTATGCCTTTGTCTTCTCACCTGTGGCTTGGTCTCATAATCGAAGCCAGCCCGCAGGGGTACTCTGAGCACTAATAGGTCCAAAGTTTTGTCTCCTGAACGAATTTTTAAATTCATTCATTTCTCTCCAGCTTCACTCTGGCCACACTCATTCAAGGTACCATCCCCTTGGGATGATAGGACTCCTGTGAGATCCTATAGGGTTGAAACTCCTAAGCCACCCCCACCCTGTCCCTTCTGTCCTAACATGGCCACCAAATATTCTTTTCATATTCAGGGCACAATGGCCTCTTCACAGTGCAATTTGATCACTTCTTACCTCCTACCTCCATATCTTCTTATTAGGCAATGACTTCCCATTAGGTTAAAGATAAGCACAAAACTTCTTCTGTGGTCTTGCGTGTCTCCTTAGGCATTCTTGCTGTGTGTTCCTGACTGCGCCTCCCAGTTTCTTGTCTGACCTCTTCTGCTGCCACTGGGGCAGCACGCAGACCATTCACTGAGCCTGCAGAGTCCTTCTCTTTCCTCTTCTGCTGATAAAAGCTCCAATACATCCTATACACATCTGCACAGGATCTGTATGCTCAGTGAAGCCTCCTCAAGCCTTCCTGACTAACTCTTTACAGCTTAGACCCTTCTCTATCCCACTTACTATGGCTGCCTCAATCTCATTCCCAGTGAGGTCTGTGTCCCTTACTGGACATGATGCTCCATGAGGACAAGGGTTCAACTTCCACTGGCCCTTATATTCCTACTAGTGTCATATTGTCATCAGGGAACACATATTATAAAACTTCAGGGTGAAGAGGTACATGCCTAATCAACAGTCACAGTGAAATGTGTGTGTGTGGGGGGGGTGGGTGTGTGGGTGTGTGTGTTTGAGTGAGAGACAGAGAGAGAGAAAGAGAGAAAGAGAGAGAGAGAGAGAGAAAGAGAGAAAGAGAGAGAGAGAGAGAGAGAGAGAGAGAGAGAGAGAGAGAGAGAGAGAGGTCACCGCTGGTGTGTGGAAGCCAGGGGAAACGTTGTAGGAGCTGCTTTTGTAGGAGGTTTTGTAGGTGTAGGTTTCTCCCTTCACCATGTCAGGTCGCTAGGCTTGGCAGCAAGTGCCTTTATCCACTGAAACATCTGGCCAGCCCCCACAATGGCTAAGGATCTGGGACAATAGCTACCTATGCATGGCCAATTCTTGCTTCCTTCCAGCACCAACACACCCACCAGTAAGCCACATCTATAGGGGTTGATAGACAGCTGGATGTGCTTGAGCCTAGAGTTCCAGCAGTCCCAAGTAGGCACATCTGTACAGGGCCTCATGTAGGAGTGGGGCCCCAAATTCAGAGGCAGAGAGAGGTGGTCTCTGGTCCAGACTTAGTGGCATGTGCCTGCCTACTCCATCCCTTACTCACAGAGCATAGATTTCTCTCCAGCCCTCACTAACCTTTGCAATTTCTTAAGCCACACATGCATTTTTTAAATGAGCATCCTTCAAGTGGGATTAATTTTCAACTTCAAAGAATATCAAACTAATTTTTTTGTGATTTGGTTTATTGACTTACAGATTTTGAAACCTGTATTAATTTTCCAGGGCTATTATCATAGCCAGTACCTGGCAGCTTGAGTAAGAGATTTGTTTTCTCGTAGTCTGGAAGCTGGAAATACAAAGTCTGGTGTGTTTGCTTCTTCTAAGCCCTCTTCCTGAGGCTGCTTTCTCCCTGTGTGTTTATGTGCCGACTCTTGGCCTTTGTGTCCATATCTTACTTACCTCTTAAAAGACCATTAGACTAAGGCCCATTCAAGTGACACCCCTAAACCTTAAAGACCCCATTTCTCAACACTCTTACACTCTGACTTTGAGCATTGTGTCACCTTGGTGATAGCCCAACTTAGCTCATGGCACGTCCTCCCCCCATTTCTGTTGTCTGTGTGGATATACATTTATCTTTTCTACTCTGTGCTGCTTCTCACATGAAAGCACAAAATTTGTTGATTGGTTTCCTTGTTTATACTCAAGATATTTCTGTTATAAGGAAAATACTGCTGAGGGCTTTCCCATACATAATTCCAGAATCTCTGCTTCATCGTGTATGTAAGAATAGGATGGATGTGGTAGTGAATATGGCTTTAGCTTTACAAATAAAGAAGACACATCAACTTCTGACAGACACCAAGTAAAATGTTATAGAAACATCCTTCAATCCCAGTTGTTAATTTTATTCATTTTTAAGGTCCGACTTGTTTACAATTTCACTGGATGGCTTATTTTTTTTATATACTATTTTTTATTTAAATTTGAAACACGCTTGTTTTACATGCCAATCCCAGTTCCCTCACCCTCCCCTCCTCCCCTGCCCCCCAAACCCCCATCCTATCCCCTTTCTGCTCCCCAGGGAAGGTGAGGCCTGAATGTTTTCTATATCTATTAATTTTAACAAATGCATGGCAGATGTTGAGAGATGCGATGTGGGGTCCAGTTACTAGTTCACAGGGATAATCACATTGTTTTTCTGGTTTTGTTGATGTGGTGAGGGATACCATGGTCTTTGTCATGGGGGAGCAAGCTTTTAGAATAAATCCTACCTGGTCATTGTGGGTTATAGGTGTGTACGTCTGCTCATGTTTCACTGAGAACTATTGCGCCTGTGTCAGGAGAGGGATTGCCCCGCATTTCCCTCCTTGCTTTTCCGTTGTCTAGTTGTCACTATCAAAACTGTACTAGTCTCTCAGAGTGAGACTGATGGGAGAGGCTCCCGTGTATCTGGTTGGAATATGTTAGGTCTCACAAGTACCTGTGGCACCTCCCCTCCCAGCGCCACTCACCCCACCATCCTACCCGAACCCTCTCCAGTCCAGGGGCTGGGCTTCCCTTCCTATCCCCCAGCCTCTGATCCCTATATAACTAAGCCACACAGAGTTTGACTGTGCTTCCTCTTGGTCTCTTGGCTTCTGGCTGGCTCTGCTCTTGAATTTCTCTTGGTCCATGTGCCCTACCTCTCAGCCCCCATGGCCTGGTTCAGTCTTCTGGCCATGTTCATTCTGGACTTTTCCAGAAAGCCTCTGGCTGTTCTCTCCTTCATATCTACAACCATACCTTGGAGAAGTAATATCCTCATTTTTTTTTCATTCATCTGGTACTGAAATCGTGGGAGTGAATAGCATATATGAGTTCCCTTCCAAGAGACTAGGCTGAGCCAGGCTTCTGCTCTGACTCTTCTAAAGTGAGTATGGATTACTTGCTTCTCCTGGGTTCTGCCACCCAGCTCCAGATTCCAGAGTCTGGCTTTCCAGCTGTTTCTTCCTCCACCTGCTCTAACCATCTACCTCTCCTCTCCTAGTCAGTAAATATCCTCTCTCTGGCTCCTACACCCTCCAGAGCATCAACCATGTGGGCATCTGAAGCCTCCTAAGCCGTCTGGTACCCCATCACATCAGCAACTATCTACTTACTAAGACACTTGCTCCTCTGCCTCTCCTGGAACCCTCCCCCTTTTCCAAAGGCCTCTCCTGGTTGTGTCTTCAGCTGCTTCCTCCTCTCTGCTGGATAAGAGTCACCCAGAGCTGCATGCTTTGTCTCTTCTTACTACAGAAGCCATGTGGGTGTGCTAGATGTTCCTCCCACTCTACTGGGACACTGCCACAGGGAAAGGGATGTCTTTCCTCTGACTTGGAACAAGTCTCCCTGTCTACTTGGGGGATGCCCAGCATTAAAATTCTTGTCACTGGGACACTTAGCACCTCCTCTGCCCCCTTAGTTCTCAGCTCTTTCCTGAGACTTCCTCTTCCCCTCTTCAGACCTGCCTGCTGTCTCTTCCTTAATCCTTCCTTGGCTTCTACGATATTAGAATTTCCTATACTTTTCGACCCTGCTCCCTCCCAGCTTCCTCTTGGAAGTCCCACCGCTTTACATGCTCCTGAACTTACGTTACCCCTTTCCTTCCCTTCCTCTCAGAGCTGCCTGCTCTGACTCTTCCTTTGCCTTCCTGGGCCTTATATGATCCTTTCTTTTCCTCTCCGTACTCAGATTTATTAAAGCCTCACTATCTTCCTATAAATGTATTGGCCTTGGTACAGCTCAGTGACCAAATATTAACATATTTGCTTTTCTAATACTCTGAAATGGTAACAATTTCTGCCACTGTGCTAATTATCCCCAAATCTCTTAAATCAAAACGTTCTCTACATTTCCAAAAGTCTCTTATCATTATGACACTCTCAAGAAATCTTCTAAGGCTATCATGTAAACACTATGTATCTTGGGATTTGTAAATTCACTGGGTAGGGTTAAAAACTCTGTAACAAAATTTTAGCTTAACACATATTATGAAAAGAAAATCTATACATAGGCAATCTTACTTGGATTCAACTCTTGTATTAAAAAATAGATCTACTAGGAAAACTAGATGTTTAAAAATAGCAACCAGATTTGATTCCATCTTAGCTGATAACCTCCTTAGAATGGAAGCAAACATGTGGTTGGCAGCCATCTTTACTAAAGTTAAAAACAGATACAAACCCTGTGAATTCACCACCATCTTAATTAAGAAACCAAGGCAGCACTTACAAAACTTCTTAGTTCCATTGAGCCCTTGGTTTATCATATCTGCTTTTTAGACTAAGGAGACAATAGCATGTCTCCAAAATATTTTGGATTAGTATAGATTTTTGCATGATAAATTCCTAAGGTTATAAAGGTCCATACAGATTAACAAAAGCTAACTTAACAATTTACATATAGCTACTTAAATCCTTGCTAACTGTTCAACCCCAGGTTTCTAGAAAAATTTAAATAATAGATAACATATTTGATAGATAACATATATAACTAGGGATTATAAATTCCTAAGGTTACAAAGATATACTCAGATTAACAGAAACTGACCTAGAGATGTATGTCAAACCACTTATGTCTTTGCTAACTGTGTTCAGCATCAGGGTTCTAGAAAATTTAAATAAGTTAAATATGTTTTCAAACAACATATTTTTGATAAATAAGGTTTACAAATTCCAAGGTCTACTCAGGTTTACCGTAACTGACTTTAAGATATATGTCTAGCCTCTTTGTAACTTTATTAAGCTTTAACTATTTAGATAAACTGAGTCACACAAGGAACAGTGATATTCTTTAATAGTGTGCTATGAAAGGATCAGAAAAGTAAAGTTCCCAACCTCTCTGTGAACTGTATTTATGGTTTAAAGTTTTATTTTGATGCTAAAGGATATTCAATTAAATCTTCAACTCAAATTTTTAAGGCTCAAACTTAATATGGAAAAGCTGTAAAAAATCTCAATCTTAAAAAAAACCACTAACCTGTTGTAAACTGTTAAAGATAATGAAGACATGCAAGTTAATGCTTAATCACCTTATAAATAATCAAATTATTTAATGCGCTCAGAACTAAACTCATAGTCAAGTTCTGTACAGATGCAACTCATTTACAGTGACCAGCTTTATTCAGCTTCCTGTATGTATTTTCAAGGTTAAGTCTAAAGCCAGTAACTGTTTAAGATCAGGAATATTTAATAGGTAATTGTCCTCACACTCTTCAGAGATCTGCTGAATGTGGTATTTAATATTTGATGAGAAAGCTTCCTGTGACAGACAGAAATGGCAGAGCCTAGTGGCGACCCTAAAGTCTCCAAAGAAGCTAATGGAGGGTAGATGACCCCCCCAACCTGATTGTGGTGATGTGGACCACTGGAGAAAACTGCCCCATGTCTCTTCCCATAGCTCTGCCCACACTGTGAACACTGTAGGGTTTACTGCCCTGTTCTGTCTTGCCCCAGCAGGTCAGTTTCCCCAGCTTCTTCCTCCACAGGAAAATTTCTCAGACCTTCTGGGTCCAACAGCCAAAGGCTGATGCTGCCCTGTGCAGCAGAGCAATGCTGTTCTGAATGTAAGAGCCAAAGACCTACGACCTGTGTGCTCCCAACGATGCCCTGGAGACCACAGAATCTTAGTCCAGGTAATAGTTAGTCTCTGTCATTTTAACTAATACATGGGCAATTTGAATTATACTTCCTGTTATAATTTTTCCTTTTCAGATCTTTGATGATATCAACAGCTAACTAATTTTATATTAACCGCAGTAAGCAAACCAGCTCCTCCCCCAAAGCTTCAGCTGGCTGTTTGGTCAGTTCATTTCATATGTAAAAATCAGGACTCAGTTTTCTAAAGCTAATAAGTCTCCAGCTGAAAAGGGCAGACACAGACAGTTTACTTTTCTGGCCAACTCTGAAAAAAATAAACACATTGTTTCAACGTAACTTTTTACTATCCCTTTATTTAAAGGAACTTGCTTTGCAATGACAGCTCTCAGTAGTCAACCACTTGTAACTCATGGTAAATGACTGGATGGAAGGAAAAGGTTTAAAGTTTATATAAGTTGTGAGGGTTTAAAAAAGTGATTTAAAATGTGTAAATGTAAATTGTAAAGATATAAGAAAGTGACTTAAAAATGAGAAATGTTTCAGACTTTGTTCCCTCTGTATACTATTGTTATATTAAGATTTCAAAAGTTTAGAGTTCTAACATTAATCAATAGAATTCTGATAGGCTATTAACCCAGCTCTGATAAAGCATTGTTACTATCATCATAGTCACAAACTCAAGATTTTAAATGTCCTTTGGTTGTCTTCTAAGTAGAGACTTAAAAACCTCTCTGTCCAAGCAATACATCCAGCCCTCTGGATATATAGAAGAAATGTTCATGGTTTTAACCCAGAATCATTTTTGGATCCCCAAGTTTTTGTTATGATTCAAAGGCATGAGTCTACTACTTTTTCCTATAATGTGCATTTTAGTACAGACTACAAAGAGTGGTAATACCTAATGTATCTAAAACTTTTATCTCTTTTTACAAACTTTAAAAAATAATGTAAATGTCAGCGAGTGGAGACTTGAATCCTTCTGTCATAGATCAAATGGACTCCAAATGAATGCTCCTGTCAATCAACAGCCAAAGTTTCCCCAGCTGCCTATCCATGAAGGTGGGGTCTCTACTTCCCTTGGTCTTGGAACTTCTCCCCTTCCCCAACTGCCAGGACCATGGGCCTGGGAGTCTCAAATGTATATCCAAGATAGAAAAAAATCTCCCCTAAACTCAACTTTACCTTCTGTCTCTAGTCTATATCTGTCCCAGAAGATTTCCAATCAATGGCAAACTGCTCCAAAACTCCCTGCTACACGCCATCCCTAGGTGGTCCTTCAGAACCTGCATCCCAGACTGCTCCAAAGAATCCTGCACTTGGCTCACCTCAGGTGGTTCTGCAGAACCTGGGTAGTGAGCAAAACAGGTGTCCTCCAGCCCAAACTCATCTTTCCCTTCCCTTTCTTTAACTGACATTCCAGCCTTCCTGCCCCTCCCCACAGCAATGCCCCAAATTCAGCGGGAAGTAGTTACAGAGAGATTATGTTGCCCCTTATCATCAACTAACAGGCTAGAATGTTAGGTCTCTAAGAAACCTGAGACTAGTCTCACTTAGTATCCTTGGCTCCTCTTAGCATTTCTCATCCCACTCTCTACCCTGAACCTCTCCATCCCAGGAAGGCTTTCCTTCCGTCCCCCAGCCTCTGGTCCCTATATAACTCAGCCATTTTGGCTATGCATCCTGTTGGTCTCCCCCCCCACCTGGCTCTGCTCCTGGATCTCCCCACCCTGTCCCTGCTGCTTCTCCCTCAGGTCAGGGCAGGACAAGCACCTGCCCTGGCTTTTACAGGTCTCAGTGCGGCAGTTCAGCACACTCTCCTGTTGCTCGGGACAAAGAAAACGTGGGATGATCTCCTTTTTTTCTCTCCTTTTCTCTATTTCATATATTTCTTTCATACATATAATGTATTTTGGTCATAATCACCCCTCTCCCTAACTTCTCTCAGACCCACCCCCATTCTCCACCCACTTCCAACTTTCTTCCACTCTTTTCTAAGTAACTCACTGATTTGTGCACTATGTGTTAATGACGTCACAGGTCATTCACTGGAGCATGCTCAGTCTACCAGAGGCTACACACATGAGGGAAACTGATTTCCCCTCTCCCAGAAGAAATCAACTGTCAACACTTCCTCAGCTAGGGTGGGCGATTGTGGGCCCCTCCTCCCTCTGTGCTAGAGTGCTGACTAACTTGATCTTGTGAGAGTTGGGCACAGGAACTCACAGGTACGGTGAGTCCATGAGTGCCACAGGCCTGTTATATCCAAAGGAGGCTGTTTGGCTCTGGTCCTGGCCCCCCTCTGACTCTCACAATCCTCCCACACCCTCTTCTGTGTGGTCGCTGAGCCTTAGCAGTATACTGCACATAGAGATTTGTGGCTGAGCACTCCACATGTTTTCTTACAGTTGTAAGCATCCGTGTTAACTACTGTCTACTACACAAAGAGACTTCTCTAGTGAGGTTTGAGAGCTACACTATACTATGAATAGAGAGATGCAAATTTAGTGGGCAGTTGGTACCATTTAGCAAAATAATAGTAGTAAGTTCACCATTGGAGCCTATGAGCTCCCCAGACATGGGTTCTTGCCAGAGTGACCACTTTCTTTGGTGGAGAGAGCCTTTAATCTGTTCAGAAGCCCCTGTAATAGTCATACCACGGTTGCACCTTGGGCAATCTTACTTTGCCAGTCACCATTATAGCTCGTGGGGCTCACAGCTGGGTAAGACAGTTGATCAGTTCTCCCCCCAGGAGCCTACATAGCATCTTCTGAAGGCTAGCCAGAATGGAGGAAGCTGCCTAGCAGTCCCAACTCCATTTTTCCATGTCCTATGGCCCAAGTATGTGGTGTCTTAGAAATGGGGCCTTACTATCAAGTTCTGATGGGCAGTCAAGAGCAATGGCGATAGTCTGTATTGTTTCAAAGGTCTCTGGGATTCCCTTGACTAATGACTTAAGGGAAGGTAACCCACATCTTCCTCTTCTCATCTCTGTCTTCCTGCCAAGTGAGTCCTGAAGGCTAAACTAAAGCACATGGAGTTGGAGACTTCCCTCTGTCTCTAGAACTGGTGGGTCTGCCTCCCCCTCAGGACTCTATGCTATGCACAATGGCCATCTCTTCCAATGCTCTACTATTTCAAGGCCTGAATATGACTGTCCACAGTCATGGGGCTCTCTCTTCTAACAACCTCATTCTGAAGGATAATTAACTGTCAGCTCCCATCTACAAACCTGCCACTCTTCTCTGCCACCAACAACCCTTTCGTGGGCCTTGGAGGTGTCTGTGCCCAGGCTGCTTCCTCAGTTCCTGCCCCACATTTCCCACTGTGACCTGCATTTGATTATTATTAACTGCCTGCCTTGGAAGAATTTCTTTCATTGTGTTGCAGATTAGATCACATTGAAAGGGTATTTTGAAGATTTTATCCAATGATTTTTTTCTCAAGATGAGAAGGTTTCAAGATACCCAGGCAGGATTTACTGTGGAAATCGCTGCTCCTGTTTTAATCCACATTGGATGCACTGATGGCTAAGGAGGCTGCCTTAAGTCATCCTCTACTGAAGGCCTCTTCTTCATTTGTTTAGAAGTAGATTTCCTTGAGTTTTCCATGCCCTTTGCAGTCTACATGGGAAACAGTCATCTGAACCCCTTCAGCAAGTCTGGGGCTTTTGCAAACCTTCATGGCCTAGAGCTCTTCATTTGAATATTTTGTACAGGGGAGATGGAAGGCCGAGTCCTGAATATATGCAGAGTGAGGAATGGGAACTGAAACCCAAAAGTAACAGCTGGGCAGATGAAGGGGCTTCTGCCCCAGATGAAGGCTGCTTCCGGAGCCCCAAGTGATCAGCTGGGCTAAAGAGGCAGAGAAGGAGGGAAGCCACCATTCAAGGAACGTTTAGGAGACTTAGTGATGAAGTTGGTAATGTAACAAGTGCTTAGCAAATGCTTAGAATATTTGAAAGTAAGTAAGCATCTGGGATGTGGAAACTTTAGGTAGTGGCAAAAGGAAAGAAAGAGGGAGTGGTCCTGTGGAATTTCAGGTTGGAGGTACTCAGTGAGATGCAGGAGTGATGCAAAGGTGAGTATCTATCGAGAGCAGCATCTCTGGCTTTTATAGCCTCCCACTGTATTGACAAACACTTGAAGTGGGCATGGATTGACAGAGAGCAGCACTGCTTGGGAAATGCAATTAAAGCCTGCTAAAGGAAATAGGGGATGTCAGAGCAGCCGTGATATCACAGAGGCTCCGGGTCCTGTCCCATGAGCCCCTGCTCAACAGGTGTGTTGCTCTCACAGAGAGACCAGAGTGGAGGAAGACCTCTCAGATGCTTCAGAAGTAAAGTAGCTGCCTTCAGGCCTAGCCTTACTCAATATAAGCCTTGAGCTGTCCAGGCTGGAGCTGGGCAGCTCAGACAGTGGAAATCCTGAGATCTAGGCCCCAAAACTTCAGTCACCCTGATGTTTTTAAAGGCAAAACTATTGCTAGAGTCTTTTATTTTTTTTCATTTGATTTTGTTTAGTTTTGTTTTTGCTTATTTGTTTTGGCTTTTGTTTTTTTTTTGGTTTGTTTTTGTTTGGTTTTGTTGTTGTTGTTTTTCTTTTTCTACTTATGTATTTATTTATTTATTTATTTATTTATTTATTTATTTATGTATTTATGCCTTTTAGAGAGGCAGGCTGCAGATGAAATCTCTTAAATGTAATGACAAGTGTCCAAGAACAATTAAGAAAAGCTCATGGCTTAGGGCCCTGATCTGAGTAAAAGGTAGGAAAGGAACTGGACAATATGAGTGCCAGCTTTCTCATTCTGCCTTCCCTAAGCACATACCATAACCTGACAGTTACTGCTCGCTTCTGAAGTGTCCTCTAAAACCTCTCACGTGATAAAGATTTGGTCTCCAGCTGGTGGATCAATCATTGAGAAGTTGCAGGCTCATGGGTGCTCCACTGCTGGAGTAACCCTGAAAAGGCTTTTGAGGGGTGATTGAAAACTGGAGCCTACCCTGGGGGAGGGGACCATGGGCACGTGTCCTTGTGAGACCGCCCCTGCATTTCTCTGTTGCTTCCAGGCTTCCATAAGTTGAGAAGTTCTACATTAACTCTACCCCCACACATCCCTCTCATCCCTCCATCCTTATCCTCTTCTTCAATATCACCCAGCAACAACCGAATCACTCCACCATAGACTGAAGCCTCTGAAACAAAGAGTCCCAGCCAGCAAATATTTTTTTTCTTTTTTCTTTCTTTCCTTCTTTTTTTTTTTGTAAATTGTTTCTCTCAGATGTTTGTGATAGCAGTTTAAAAAAATCAAAATTAAAATAAAAAAACCCTGACTGACACAGTTACCAAATGACAGGTCATCTCTTCCCTTCCTCACAGACAGTACAGACCTTCCAACCAAGGCATTAGCTTTCTGCTCATTCCCAGCAACAAACAGGAAGCATCTCCACACCAATCTTTTTCCTCCAGCTCAGGCATCATTGCCTTTCTCAGAGGATATGGATCCAAAGCTTTGCCTCTCTCTTAATGACCTTATTCCATCATTAATCTCTTTCTACATCTTCCATTCTCTCATCAGTTCTCTCTCTCTCTCTCTCTCTCTCTCTCTCTCTCTCACACACACACACACACACACACACACACACACTTGTCTTCCAAGTTCTAAAAGAAAAGAGGGGGAAAACCCCTCTACTTTGATAAAATTTCTTTTAGTTGGAGAGTCCTAGTGATTATAAGATTAACTACACAAACTGGAACCCATGAAACACCAGAGACAAGGAGAAAATCGTAAAATCAGCCAGGTAAGGTAGCTGGATGGAATAGGCGGCCTACAGAAGCCATGAGACCTATGTCTTCATTTGTGGTAGCAATATCACACCCAGATGCACTAGGGCAACAGGTTGAGGGGGAAACAAGACAAAACAAAACAAACAAACAAGAACACACACACACACAATTATAGGCCTAGAACTCCATAGCCAGCCAGCAAAAATATCTTCTTCAAATAATGAGAGTAAAATACATTTTCAGACAAAACACACTTTTATTTCATCACCAGGAATTCTAAAGAATTTACTTGAGGTAGGAAGACAGGAACAAATAGTTCTGAGAAGGAGAAAATGGGAGCAGCAAAAGTAAGATTTATATAGCGACATCCTATGAGACAAAGCCATGAGAACCAGCGACATGGGAATCTGAGAAAATAACATACAAAGCATGCAAAATTGATTCCAAGTAGATTAAATTCTTAAATGGAATGGCAAAACAATAGGGCTTTTAGATTGCATTATAGGAATGTGGTTTCAAGACTTCAGGGTAAGAACGTATTTTTGTGAAGAAGCATCAGTGTGGCTCTGATTAAACTGTGAGGAACCAAACAAACAGACATGGATGTGAGAAAGAGGGAAATAGGGAAGGGGTGGATAGAGGCAACAGCAGGGAGAAGGCAGAGGGCATACTATGTGTTATGCACAAGTGTACAATTGTCAAAAAACAAACTTAATAATAATATGGGAATAAAAATGACAGACCTGTGAAAGGAAATGGTTAGACCTGACTGCATCAAAATGACCTACTGTTCATCAATGGATCCCACAAAGAAACCCCCCACACACACACACACGGATCAGGAGACATGTAACACATGTAATGAACTATGTTCACAAATATAAAAGAGCACCTGCTCATTAGTTTAAAAATGGCAGACACCCGCCGTGAGAAGGGGAGAATGATGGGAGCAGACATCACAAAGAAGGGCGGGGTCAACATCTACAGCAAAAGAACTGCTTCACATCGCTCTCCCAGACAATGAACACTTGTCTGTCCTCAGACAGACAACAGCACTCAGGGATTCTCAGGCCAAGCTCACCAACCACTCCTGCCCTTCAGGACCGAGTCTCCCACCTAAGCCACCTAGGACAGCTACATCCTGAGATTCAGAACAGAGATCTTACCCATAATAAGGAACCTGTGACAATACCCGAGGAGATTATAATTCCACACTTAGGAAAGTTCTTGCCAGTGAAAATGTGGGTAACTGTTCACAAGGGCATTCAAGGATGAAAACATAGTAACTCAACCAACGGGAGGTAGCATCGGATTCTAGTAATGTTCTCTCTCTCTCCAATCTCAGGTTTTATCTGATATTCCTTCAGACCAGTCCTGTCTCCAGCCATGCTGGACTCTCCATGTCTGTATTTCCAGGCTTTCCTAATGGATTTTTCTTCAAACCTATAAAGATCATCTTAGAAGATAAATCACAAGATAAAATTCACAGTAGTTAAACCCACATATGGTAGAATTTTGTGTAACTAAAAGTTGATGGGAAATAGAATCAAAAATCCTTCTGGAAAATTTGAGGTAAGTAAGTTGGAATTGGTACAAATAATAGTCTCAGAAGGGAACACCGGATAGTCACCATAAAGAACAGAGTTTGACAGGTACCCAGACCCATCTGTGCTGGACAGTTTTCTTTTTGCAAAGGAATCTGTCACATTACTTTCAATGTGATTTTTTTTTCAACTGGAAAAATCAAAAGCAGAGAACAATAAAGACAACACATATTTTATACAGAGAATTAACGAGGTAATTAAATACCTTCAGTAGAGTTATCTCTAAAAGATACCATATCATTCCAATTAAAACATTTTCCAAATCTTAGTGGTTAGGCAGTGAAGTCAGCTGTGTCCTCCATGGAAGCCATACTTTCAATGAATAATTCGTGTGTTTAATATGCAGCACTAGGTAAATTATAATGATGGGTATTTATCAATTACCCGGTGTCAATCATGAATGCAGTTAACATTTATGGAGTGCTAGCTGTATGCCTCTCACTGTACAAGCATTAGGAATAGAGGCTGGTGAGACTTCAGGGACTGCCCCCTAGGAATTTCATACACACCGAGACTACAGACAGATGCCTGAAGTCAGTTTGTTCAGGGTTACCCTACTCAGTTATATTTACAATTTTATACGTTTTCAACATGCATGGGAAGATGCTACTTAAAATGATTTGCTGCTCCGATACAATGCCATCCCTTCAAAACAGTATCTTCTAAATTTTCAGCTACTTAAGGCACACTTGCCAGCCTTAGACGTAAGTATCCAGACCTCTGAAACATTACACTGGAAATGTGAAGTTGGTGTTTTACCTTCTGTAACAGCCTTGTCTTAATTTAACCTGTCAGCATCAGTTTATCTTGTCGGTCCTCTGTAAAATCAGACCATTAATTTCCTCAACTGTCAGTACACATATCACTTCAGGATAAATCTATCAAATACAACCTGACACCTCCCAGGCTTTGCCATCATTAGGTGGTGATTAATGTTAAAAACTCCCATTCATCTTGAACCCCCCTTTTGAATTCAGATGTTTTATGAACAGTAGAGGATGCTGTGTTTCCGAGTAGCACAGTGTGATCCATGTGGTTCCTTCAGTTCCTGAGACACTGGGTTTGGGGCTTCCATAAAACATTTCTATCTGGAATATTCATCCAAAGTCCAGTGCCAGACTGTGCCTACCTGAGCAACCCTAAGACCTTGGAACTTTGCTGATTCTCCATGAATCTTAAAGCCAGGGCAAATACATTTCGGTCTTGGATCACAGCAAAAGCTAAGTTCCCAGAGACCAGACTCTGAGGCCATCTTGAACTGTGTTACTTAAAACATTTAGCTTTAATACCTACTATTTTATGATTCCTATGTAAAACTCCATCATCGGGAGCTTTCTGATTCTGCAGCCTCTTTTTAGTTTGTCTCTCTTTCTCCCTCCAATATCCCCCACCCCACCCCATCCCTACACTCAAACTTGATTAGCCTCTTTGTAACCCTTCTAACCAATCCCCTACCCTTGCTTTCCATAGGCTTTTGTAGTTCTTTGCTTGCAAAACTCTTCCCTCATCCTCATCCAGTTTCTCTTCTTCAAACTCTGATTGAAGGTCAGTTCATCAAAGGCCCTTTCCCTAAATTTCCATAGAAGTACCATATGTTATCAAGGTCCTTTCTCTCATCACTCTTACCACACTTTACAACATGTATAATGTTGTAATTATACAGGGCATAATGATCTGTCTAATCCTAGCCCCTCTCTTTCAGTAGTGGATGTCAGCATGCTGCCCTGTGAATCCAGTAGCCCTGGATCTGCACACTCTGCTGCTCATCTCTGTGGGTTTACTTTGCTAGGCTTTGGCTCCTGTTCCCGTGCAGTGTTCCAGAAGAGCAGACACACTCCATGGGATTCCTTTCCCTCAGAGGTCACTGGCTTCCTCTGCCTTTTATCCAGTGTTCTGAAAGCCGTTATTTCCTATATTTCCCAGATATACAGTAGTTTGTCACTAGAAGACTATTAGTCACAGTCTCATGCTGTGACCACTCATCTGAGAGGACAACTTAAGCAGGAAAGGATAGGATGTATTTTACGTCATGGTTCTGGAGGTATCAGCCCACCAATTCTTGGTACCCAGGAAGCACAGGATATGTTCCCCCAGGCAGACACACTTTCTATAGTTTCCACTATCCATCAATGGACAAATCCCTTCAAGTAAACCACTGATGAGAGCAGCAAGGCTCTCACAGTCACACCTCAAGGCATGCTTCCATAACCATCCAGGAGTCTCTTAATCCATTCACATCAGACATGAAAACTGAGCATCAGAAAGACTAACCACATAGAAGGGCTCCATAGAGAGCTCCACAATAAACGCAAGCCTCTCATCCTGGTGTATAAAACTCCATCTAATCTGGACCCTCCCACCTCTTCTGATTCCGTCCAGCACCACTCCCTTCTTAGCCGCCGCCTTAGACCCAAGCTACTTCTAGCTGCAGGCCTTTGCCATGCTGTGCCTTCTGTGTGAGTCTTAGGTCCTTTATGTGCTATCTTCCACTTAGCATTCAGGATGGTCCAAATGAAACTACCCAGCCACTGCATCCACTGGTAATTTGCAGAATGCATGTCACATTGTGATGTTTTTGACATTTTTCACATTTCCTAATTTTTTCAGTGGAAAGGGTAGGTGGTGGAGTGGGTGGGGCACAGAACAACTTGCAGGAACCAGCTTTCTCCTTCCACCATGGGGGGCCTGGAGTCTGACCGCAGCTCTTCGGGCTCGAAGGCAAACACCCTTACCTGCTGTACCATCCGGTCCACTCTCATACTGATGCTCCGGTTTGCTTATTTCATTTGCTTCTTCCTTGGTTGCTTGTGATTTCGCTGGAACAAGGTGTTCATGAGGGCAGGAGCTTTGCCAGATTTCTTCACTGTGCACACAGCTTGGGGTCTAGAGTCCAGCTTGCTCATGGGTGCAGTTGGTAAACTTCTTGAGTGGGAAAATGAGTCAAGCCTGAAATCTTCTTAAATGCTCCCTAACTTCCCTCCCTCATCAAGTGCCACCGACTTCAGTGAGCATGTCCCACCTGCATAACTTGTCTCTAATGGTGAGGGAGATGAGACCATCCTTGCTGATATTTGTGGGGCTCTCTTCCCCGTGTGCTGCAATGAAGAACTTCACATTCGTTACTTCACTCAAGTCCTATGAAAACACTGTAAAGTAGCCTCTTTTAGGCAAGGAAACTTGTGCACGAACAAATTCAGTGGCCTTCCGAATGTCTCCCATCTCCAGCCATCATCTCTACCAAGACCCGGAGTATATCGCCCAACTTTATTTGCAGACCCGGTGGTGCCCAGAACTGACTTTTATTTCTACACTACTGAGCTGGATTTATAGTGCTCTGAGACCTGCCTGGGTCATGCTTGTGTCTAGCACAGAAGCATCATGTAGCACATCTGTCTCCCATTACTCTTGCTTGCCAGAAAAGCCCATATTGTACTATTGTATCCAACCCTCGTGTTTCTACTGTAGCATAAATATGCTTAACCAGCTGTTGCTAACGCTTTGTAATGCTTGTGACAACTCTACTGAGAGCTGCCTCTTAATGGAGCAGATGGTATGAAATCAAGCAGGCAAGTGGAAACACACCGAGAGCACCGGAAGGTGCCGGCTGACCCGGGCAGCTCTCTTTGTCTGATGGTTGAAATCTATGGCAGGATGTGCTCAAGTTCTTATGCCTACTGGTCTCAAAGGCAGCGTAAAACCTAAGACGGGGCTAAAGGAAAGATAGGTGTGGACTTTGGAGGACACTTAGAAATAGTATATGAAGTGATAAGGCTATCAGTGAGATGCAGAGTCTCTCCACAAAAGGCAAACATGGATAGAGAAGACCAGGAAGGCACTGGGTTAAGGGTTGAAGGACACAGAGAAAGAAACGTGGCCACCCTGGAGAGAATGAACGTCACATGTGATGCAATGGTTCTGTGGCTGTGGGCCATCCTCCCCACGATACTGGTTGAAATGTGGTCCCTGGTCAAACAGTGTTGAGAAGTGAGGTCCTGAGAGAGGAATGGATGTCTTTCCTCTTAGCAGCCTGGTTCTCGGGGCAAGCGAGCTCGTTACCTGGACAGTGCTGCTATGACGTGAGTCTGCTTAGGAACCCCACACCTTTCATGTGTTCCTGCTTGTTCGACTGACTTCTGCCTCAGGTGACACCTATCCTCAGGTACCACCATGCTCTTCGGCTCCTCAGTTTCCACAAACATAAGCCAAGTGAATTCTTTCCTTGGTAAAGTGTAGAATCTCAAATATTTTTATCATAGAAACAGAAAATGGACCACAATACATGCCAATATCATTGCTAACAGTAGTGACTATATGAGGGGCACACTCTATACGATATGAAAAGAAAAAGACCAGAGTCAAGCAGTCTGGGGTTCAAAGCTTCAGTGCAGGCTGTGGCCACTGGGTAATTCCTTACTCCTTTTATGTTTATATCATTATCTTTTGGGTATTAATCCTACCATAATGTTTGAAAATGTGGAGCTAGAATAGAGACTAGCTGCCTTTGAGAACAACATTTAAAAACAAAATCAGTGAACAGGTCCTTCTTGTCTCCCAAAATATAAACAGGGAAAGCCGAGCCAGTTATACACACTGTTGGGTAGCAGAGGGCACCTGGGAATGTGAGAGAGGAAAACATCTGTGTGTCTGAGAGATGAACAGAGAAGATCCTGCCGTGCTGAGCACGGCAGGCTGATGGGAAACCAGCAGCCAACAGGAAGGTGTTTCTGACCTCAGTAAGAAGGCAGTGAATGCCAAGGGCCCTCCCTGCAGGAAGTGCCACAGGGAGAGAGCTCTGAATCCCCTCTTCCTTCTTGGTTGGAGGGACATTTAGCATTTCAGGGACTCTGTCAACGCCAAAGGCTAAATGCACACTATACAAAGTATTCCATGTTTTCAATTAAACTCATTCCAAAGATTTGGTTGTTTATGCAATCAGGGTATGAAAACATTAATTTAATTCCTTTGAGACCAAGCCTCAAGTCTTCTGCCTGTAAGACCATTCAGCCTGAAAATAACTGGGATTCCATGAATGTTGTATGAGCCTGCAGAGCCATCTACATTGCCCTTCAGCAGGATTTATGATCTCCTGCAACATTGGTTGCTGCCAATTCATGGCCATACATTTTGGCAGATCTGAGCTTGCTCAATTCAAAAAGAAGGAAAATGATGCCATTCTGAAATCCATCTGATGTGTGTCTGTTGGCATCTACTTACTTGTGGTGGGGACACACCAGGTGGGTACTGTTTCAAATGTGTGCACATAGAAGGTTAATTGTGCTTGAAAACAAGACATAAGATATGTTAGCCACAGATTTTTCTCATCTAATTTTGCCATAAATTTCATGAAGAAAAACCAAGAAAAGATTGCAGTTTTGTGTTTCACTTGAAGGGAGCATTCTAGCAAATACTGGAGAGAAGAGAAGAAATGAAACATGGGGGGGAAATACTCCAGAGAGGAGAATCCCTGGGGTGTTTGAAGAAAAGGCAGCCAGTGGGAATGGCCCAGGTGACTGGAGGTCAGAATGACCAGTGGGGGCTTTGCTAAGACTTCAGCTCCTCCTCTAAGTGGCTGTGACACCTTTTAGTGTATTCAAAGCAAAGTAATGGCATGGACTAGCTTCCGCTACACTACGTGTGACTCACACCTGCCACTGCCCCAGTGACAGTTACTCACCAGACTATGGTGGCAGAGGAAGCCAGAAAATTAGATGTGAGATGCTGTAGCCAAGTAGAAGAGAGAGCTGTCTAGAGCAGACAGAGCAATGAGGTTGGAGAGAGATTGTTAGAAAGTTCATCTCAAAGGCAAAGTACACTATCTTGACAGGTAAAGAGTAGAGACAAAAAAAGGGACAAGATTTAATAATGATGTGTTTGGTCCTACACAATTGGAAAGTGGGGCTGACATCAAGTGTTCCCATGGCTCACAGTAAAGCCCAGCACTGGTATTTCGAGTAATTGAATCTATTGAAGATGTAATTAACTGATGCAAAGTCTTTCCAGAATAGGTTTGGCCTCTAGTTTAATAGGAAGAATGTCTTTTTAAATGGCATGAAGGGATTTAGACATGTTAGCAGACTGTCATGTAACCATGAAGAAAGAGACCTGTATATTAAGGAATATCATGGGCTGCCAGCAAGCTATCAGAGCCAGTAGAGAGTCATGGAGAGATTCAGAAGGCTTTGCGTTGAGCCTCTCTCGGTATGAACTAGCTATTGAACTATGTAAGGGTAGGTGTGCAGTAGGCAGTTCAAGGTCAAACACAAATCCATGAAGGAGGCTCAGACTAGAGGCTTATATTATGAGCTGTAGCATGCTCACAGTACTTAAAGCCAGGAAAAAGACAAGACCTAGAGGTTTACAGGGTGAGTGCTAACAGAGGTGTAGCTCAGTGATAGAGTCCTTACCTAATGTGTTTTCTTGAAGCTATGGGTTTTATTTTCAACAATGACTTAAAAAATAAAATCTACAAAAAGCAATGCTAAGGGTAAGAACAACAGACACAGAAGGAGTTCTAAGGAGGAGGAGTTCAATGCCCAAGTAGCAGAAAGGACCAGCAAAGAAGTCCCCTGTAAAGGGAGCAGGGAACATGAACATATGTGTCCCAGCAACTGAAGGAAGAGAAGGTTTTTAGAAAAGATGGAGAAAACAGCTATGTCACATGTCCCAGGGGACAACAGACCACTGGAGCAATGTAGGTGACTTAGTAATTCTTATGGACTAGAAGTAGTGAAGGCTGGGTAGGTTAAAGCGAGATTAGGAAGCAAAATGTTGGCACTATTGATGGTAGCTCTTTTTATAAAGGAAGCAAAGAAACTGAGCAGTTGCTGTAGGCACTAATTGTTTGAGAGATTAATATGCTTGTATGAGGGCAGATGTGTGCAGGTGTTGAGGATGGAAAAGAATACTGTATTTATATGCATTTGGGAATAATTCAGAAAAGAGGAAAATTCATCATGAAAACAAATAAGGAAGAATTCACAATGTGATGACAAGGATTGAAAAGTCAGGGCTCGCGTGGACTTCAACCATAGGAAGGAGTAGAAGAGGTCCCTCTACAGGGTCTGCATGGGCAGACACTGGTTAGCTGAGACCCAATGCTTGGAGCTCTGACAAGTTCCCCTCTGGTGCTTCTGTTTTCTCAGTGGAACAACAAGCAATGTCATTAGCTGAGGGAAGTGAGAAGGCAGTACCATGGGTTTATGGGTAGGCGACAAGATACATGGCTGTCAATTATAGGAAGGCAGTGTGTGCACCTTAGGATGTCCCATTGAAGCAGAGTTAGGGGGACATGGGTAGACAAAGAAAGAGAAAACAGGGGCCCTGAGGTGTCTGCTTCTTGTTCCCAGAAGACATTGCAAGGAGAAACAGTAGAAATGAAGAACATAGCATATGAGGACCTATAAAATACTCAAGCCGACGTCTGTTTAGTGAACACCCAGCCTTAGGCTTCTTCAGTCCTGGAGGTATAAAGCTGTTACTTTATACATTCTCTACAGCTTGGACTTCTGTCTTTCATAGTCATTCAATTATCTGTTGTGTCAGGGAATTAACTCAGCAGTGCCCAGTCAATGGATGTCACCCATTTCAGTGTGGTTTCCAGACAGCACATCTCTATTGGGTTTTCATTAGGTAAGACCGAAGGGAAGACAACCCAGACAGACTCCCCATGCTGCCATGTAACATCTATTTTATACGTGAACTCCATTAAGGATGGTCTGCCCAGACACATAGTCAAACATTTTTTTCTAGGTGTGTCTGTGAGAAAGAGTATCATTGACTCCACAGACTAAGTAAAGCAAAGCACCCTCCTTAATGTGAGTGGGCACCATTTAAACAATAGAAGGGTCGAATAGAACAAAAGCGATAAGAAGGACCTACCTACCCGAGGCAGTGTTCCTTTTTGTCCTAAGACTGGAACATGGGCCATCTACTCTAAAGAAGATTATAGGACCGGTTGGCATTCATCATTGTGAGATCCAGTTCCTTATAATAAATGTGTCAACACGGAGGATACCTACTTGGCTCACCCTGTCTGTACTGTTCCAGGGGCTCACTGTGAGGAGACACCTAAAGTATAAGACATGAGACTTGTGACATGACCTACTTCCCAGTGACGTGCATTTCTCTGAGCTGCTGCTTCTGTTTAGACCTTAAGGAAGGGATGAAGCTAAAGGCTGTTTATGGAACAGACTATCTGGAGAGAAGCAGGTAAAACAGGCCCTGCGGGACAGCTCCTGTCTCACCTCCTTTACTATGAAAACCACAGGTGGACCTAAAGGAAAGTATAGATTCAGGACAGCTGCTCCTCCCAGGCACAATGTAGACAGCTCTCATAATTTCGTTAAGAATGGCTTTAATATTTTAAATGACTCGAAAGAAATACAAAGAAGGATATTATTTTGTGAGATATGAAAATTGTTTAAGAATCAGATTTGCATCCATTGAGCTTTGTTGGAGCATAGCCAGACTTCTTTAGATACTTCTGGTTGGTTGTTCCATGGGTAGAGTTGAGTATTAGCAACACAGACCTTCTAGAACGTTCATTATCTGGTCCCTTCACAGAAAACATTTTTTCTTTTTGTCTTTTTTTATTTCCCAGGACAGGGTTTCTTTGTATAAATGACCCGAGCTGTCTGGAATTTGCATCAGACTGGCCCTGAACTCACAGAGATCTGCCTGCTTCTGCCTCCTCAGTGCTAGGATTACAGACTGGCACCACCACTGCCCATCTCAGAAAAGATTTTCTAATCCCACAGTTTGGTGCTCTGAGACCAGAAGTAATGAAAGGGGTCAGAGTCTCTGGACCCAGTTGGGCCAGATCTAGGAGCTGGGGATTATCTAGATCAAATGGGGCTGGGGCTTCTCACTAACAGGCCCGAAGGTAGAGAAACCGGGTAGGGAAGAGTAATGTGAAGCCTTGAAACATCCAGGTCATCATAGCATCTACACAGATTGAAAGTGAGCTCCATGGATGAAATTGCAGTGATTTGGTAGGAGGCAAATGACCATGGAGCAAAGCTTTGGTACCCAGGCAGTGGTACTGTTAGAAGGTAGTAGAATCTTTAGGGACTTAGCCAGAAGCCTTCTGATCATCAGGGACCCCCAAAAGGGCTAGTAGAGCCCTCCGGTCCCTTTATTTTCTCTCTTTGCTTCCCTGATGCCATGGAATGGGCATCTTGCCCCACTGTGAGTTCCTGCCCACGAGACTGCCTCACATTGGTCTCAGAACAGGGGCAACCAACATGGACTGAAACACACCAAAATAAAACCAAAGTAACCCTTCCCTTTTGTCAGTTGTTTATTGTATTTATCAGCCTGGCAGAAGACTATCACAAATACCGAAGATCTTCTGTTGCTTTAGCAGATGAGGAAATTATAAGCCTGCAGAAATGAATTCATTTCCTAGGGCTATGGGACAGGTCAGTAACTGGGCTGGATTAAAGCCCACACATTTCCACTCCCCACCTCAATATTCTTTCTGCAGTCTCTGCTTCATGGTCTTTTTGTTCTTTTGAAATAAGAATCTACTCCTTCAAACTATTTAGGTACCACTGTTCCTTCTGGTAAAAATGGCAACCCGTCCTCATATGGGGCATCCAGAGCCCATAGAAGATTGTGTGGTGCTAAATTGGAAATTTCCTTTAGAATTCTTTAGAATGCTGTTCTGTCAGTCAAACCAAGAACTCTCTAAGAGTCTGAATTTCCAGCTGGGTATAAAATATAGCTCCTGTCATTCAAACATTGTCTCTTCCTTCAGATTCTGAAAACTTTCCAGGGACAGTCTCTCAAAAATGTCCATGTATCTAATTTAAAAATATAGATTTTCCTTCTTTAAGTTAAAGCCCAAATATAGCCTCAAATTTGCTAGAGCAAGTACATTTAATAATATCTAAATGCCTTCATCTATTAACTATTCATCCATTTTCTCCATAACCACTTACAATAAATATTGATGACTGTCTAGCTTTGGAAATGGCTATACACACAGGATAATATTCATGTACTCTCATTGATTTTCCTGACAGGGCCAAATGGAGCAGGTAAGCCAATTTAGCACAACCAATTTCCAGTTTTGCACAGACTGAATAGGAGTGCTATGGAAATGAATAATCGATCTTATACCATTATTAATAATAAAATTTAGTTCACAAACAGCTCCTTCAGTCTTCTGCACACCTTACAACATTAATAAATTTATTCATCAACACCTAATGGAGGCATTTTTATAACTGGAATGAGAAGCCAAGAGAGATTTAAATGGCTGCCTAAGGCTAAGGTCCAAGTCCTACCGTGGCACAAGCAATGACTCTCTGTCCAAGTGGTTTGGCTCCGCTACTTCTTAGACATTGAGAAGCTATTGAGAGCCTAGGAAGCAGGTATAATTTTTCAGCTTGAGTTTTGTAAGTGTGCATATCTCACAATAATAATAACTATGTAATAAACACGACTATTTTTTAGCACTGTACCAAGCCCTGCTCAGTGCTGAGACACACAAGGAAAACATCCCATGCCTTAGAGAAAAACTTGAAGGTTAAGGAAGAGGAAAGAGCCGTGAATCAAAAAACAGTGTGCAAGGGTTCCGAGTCGACACCTGCGGCATCAGAGAGGCATAGCCACACAGAGAGATACCAGCGCCACCAGGACAAGCCACCCTGGCAAGGCAGTGCGCGAGCCGAACCCCACAGCATAGGGTGGGACCTGGAGTGGGGATGGAGAGGGACATTCTAAGGAAAGGCATAAAGGAAGATGGGTGTGGAACTGTGGTTCCTCCTCTGGAAACAGGAAACCCTTCAGCCTGACCAGATACAAGACAGCATGCAGCGCCACTGTGGCACACTCGGTGGTCCAAATTTAGTTTCAGTGCCCTGCCTCCCCCCCACACACACACACCAGGCACCGTCCTTGACAGTGTGAGTTTGCATGACTTTTTTCCCATCTAGCTGGGATCTCTTTCCTCTTCGGGGCTTATGGCTGACTTAACAGGGAGGGTACAGTGAAGTGACGCATACGACTGCTGAAGCCAACGCCGCCACTGCTTTGTCCTTGATGTGTCAAGTTGAGTGGCTGGTTCCAACCCAGTAGCCCGAGGTCGCCATTCTCAGGTTGCTCAGGCTATATAGGCCAAGGCTATGTATTGGCACTCAATACATAGTTCACAGCCTCCGCTGAGGTTGGCAGCCATATCAACTTCCTGACGTGAAAGTAATAATGATGAGACCCCAGATGCTTAAGCATGGACAAGGTATCACCCCAACCACCACGTTGTGTGCTGTCTCAGTTGCTGACTCACAAAACCCAAAGTGCGATGAAATGGTTAACATCTGGTAGTGATCTATTCTATGGCAATAGTAACCAGTGCAATCAGCCTTTGGATTTTATTTCATTCTCAAGTCATGTAGAAACACTGGGCAATTTCTTGTAAATCACTTATCCCTACTCGAGGCTCAATAGCAAGGGACCTTGTGTGGAATTCAGCCATCCAGTTAGGGATTCCACATCACCTATGGATCCTCCTCGTAGGTGAATCTTAGGTGTCACCCTTCTAACCGTGTTGGTTGGTTTTGTCATTAGTCTTTGTCTGCTAGCTCATTGACATTCATTCCTGGCTTTTCAGGATTTTTGTGGAGCACTAACATTTCTTCTATTCCTGAACCCCACCCCAGCTAGAGAAGATCTGAATGCCTTGGGGAGAGCAGTTGGGACATTTGGGTTATTCAGGGGTCCTCAGGCAGAATGCTGACATCTGCTCACTAAGTCCCTCCATAACACAGAGACACCGAGGGAAGGGGCTTGTGCAGCATCCTGAAATGTAATGTGGTACCAAACCGATACACTGTGACATTCAAAGCACTCTTCTCTCACTTGGTACATAAAGAAGTCTCTAGATGCTGGGAACCATGGCAGAATCAAATAAGGAGTTACAGAGTTGAGGCCACATTACATGAGGCCCTGGCAATGAACTTGTCAAGGACTCTTGAGACTCTGGTCAGGGCGATTATCTATATAGAAGGGACAGCTCCACACTATGATTTCATGAGAAATAAAAACGAAACAGTCACATCCCACATCAAAGACACTAGATAAAAGAATTGGCAAAGCTCCTGTATGTGCAATGTCTAGGAAAGGTCTAGGGAGGCCTGGGGTTGTGAGAGTGGAAAATAGTGGACAAGCCAGGATGGTCTAGGAACAGACCGGAAGGGAAGAAGTCACAATACTTGGTGACCTTGTGTGGTTATCTGCTATCTTTGGGTTTCAGTTTTCTTTGTAAATATAAGAAGGAAAATGGTATCTCTTTTCCAAGACAGAGCTATGGTTTTTGTTCTTGAACGTGAGGAATCTCTGCGTTTTGCATGGGTTCTGATGTATTTTGTGTGTGGACCACGTGTTTCTGATATCTTGGTGCCTGGGGCCTGTTGATCCTGGAAAGGGTAATTCAGTTCTTAGAGAAAGCCCATACATGCTGACCAACAAGTCCAGAACCATGCCCTGACCACCTCCTCCTTCTTCCTTCTTCATTAGTGAAGGGACTCTAACCCACTCTGGCAGGCCTTGTCCCCCTCCATATTCCCATCCTCTCTGCCTTTCTAAAAACCATTAGATCACATTCCTGAAATTAGCCACCAAGGTCTATTCCCTCCTCTTCCTCCATCTCTTCTTCCTCCTCCTCCTAAAGCTATCATAGTATTTGATAGGCCCCGCTATCAAAGTATTAAAATCTGGCAATCAGAAGCCCCTTTATGGCTCACCTAATTAACATGCCCAATTAAAATTAAACACCTCATCTTAACACTGGGTTTCCCCTTTTACCTTTATAAGCTGCCATTATCCTGTGTGTCACATCTGTCTCTTCCTTATCTAGAGGCAATTCTTTATCCCTCTGGGACAAATACCCCTGCTCTCTCTCCCTTGTCCCCATCCCCTTCTCCATCTTCCTCTATTTATTGTCTTTGTCTCTTATTCCCTGCCCTCTGTCCCTCTGGGGCAAATAAATCTCCTTTGTGCTGAGAACTTGGTCTTAAGATGTCCTAGCTTCCAGGTACCCTACAATTAGAATCTTACTGGGCTCTGTGAATCGCTGATCCCCAATCCTAATCAACCCATAGCCAGGTGTCAGATGACTAAAGACAATCATTAGCCAGAACCTGCTGAGAGCATTCAAACTAGCCTCTTCCTGTTCCACTTACCCTACTTCAGCTATCCCTTCCTTTAAAAGCCACAGAGAAAGCTCTGGCCGAGGCTTCCCCCTGTGCCCCCATCTCCTAATCCACTGTGGTGTGTTCCTGAGTGGCTCTTATAGGGTCTACCACATCCTCTTGGGACTATAGCAACCCGTCTCTTCATTGACAGCTGTGTAGGTATTTCCTCTGAATTGAAACATCCCATTCTGGAGAGAAGAGGGAGTCTTCTAAGACTAGGGAAACTACTGAAACTAACAAGCACAAGTAGCTTGTGAAATTTACAAGATTTAGGGAGCTCAGAAAGTAAACTGTCTCCAAGATTGAATAAACAGTAGATGATTTGAGAGTGAAGCTGCCTACAAATTGGGCAAGGCACTCCAAGGATACAACTTTCCTGAGTTCCTACCCATGGTGTGATGGGAATTCTGGTGAAGCAGCTCCCAGAAGTCACTTGCTGCCCCTAGAACTGACCTCAGTAAACTCAATGATTCACCAAGCTAGACCACTGGTGGAATCACGTCTTTGGTCTGCCATTGGTGTCCTGTGTGGGATGAATAGGTACTTGTTTATGTTTCCCCAGAAGCTACACAGCAGCAGCTTTCTTCTGTTTTGTCAGCCTTGCTGTAACTAACAACTATAAAACCTACATGGAAAACACTATGGCCCCCAGCGTTCTCACCCATGTGGGTGATGGGAGATGTCATTCTGTACGTATGTTTTTCTTATTGGTTAATGAGTAAAGCCCTGTTGGCCAATGGGAAAGCAAGATAGGTGGGACTAGGAGACAAGGAGGATTCTGGGAGATGTAGGAAAGAAGTCAAGATGTAGGACAAGAGAGAAGAGGTCCAGACCCTTTCTCCAGTAAGATAAGACCATATGAAAATACTTAGATTGATAGAAAGGAGTTAATATTTAAGACAGCGCTAGCCAATAAGAAATGCTAGTAACAGGCCAACAGTTTCATAATTAATACAGTCTCTGTGTGTTATTTTGGGACTGATGAGGCTCTGGGACAAGGCTGGTGGGAAAGTGCCTGTAACATGTGGGAATGGAACCTTCTTTCTTATGCTCCTGAGACTGATACTAAAGATAGAACTGTACATGCAGTCCCACCAAACATGTGTGCTTAGAAATTAGAGGCATTCCAAGCCAATCTGCACAGCCCTTGGACAGTTTGTGTGCTGTGATGGGCTGGTCAGCCTCAGACTTGTCCAGCTTTAAAGGAACTTGCCTGCTATCTCGCAGCGGATGAGCATGGACACTGAGAGACTCATCACCAAAGAAGCCCCCAGCAGGGCAGATGCTGTCCTGGAGAAACAGGCGGTATCTTATCGCTTCCACATAAATTTTCCTGCGTGACGGTGTGCAGTGTCGCCCCCACATGGTCCATTACACCAGCTCTGAACTGTCTCTCATAATGTATATCACAATGGCATGCCAATATTACATAAGAGGGACCCACAGTCTCCTCTAGGCTGGCCGATAATCATAGCTTGCACAGCAAGTTTAATTTCAGTTTGTAGTTTCGTGACATTCAAATAGTAACAATTGATTAGGGGGAGGAGAGAAAAGTAAGTCTATTGGAAATATCAGTCACTGTAAAAGAAAAAAAGAAAGAAAGAAAAAAGAAAATCCTGAAGAAAGACTCTTCGCTTTGTAAAAGGTCACTAGATAAATAATTGCCTTCTGAATTGGGATGATGCCTGTTGTCATTAAGCCCCAACAGAGATCTGATACACTTTAATACTCCCACTAAATGCCAAGAGATGACTGTGCCACCATGGCCACATAGACAATTAAGGCAACTTAATTTGTACCTGAGTTAGAGGGCTGCTTTTCCTTTTCATCCTTTTTGTTCTGGAGAGGATGAAGTGATATCCACTCTTTCTCTCCTTTCCTCCTTGATAGGAATTGTATCCCTGGGAACATAACTGACTCGGGGCTTCAGTCCTCGCCCCTAACTCAGGACCAGCATTGTCTTTATAACAGCTGTTTGTCATTCCTGTTCTCATGCCTTCCCCCAGGAGAGGGGAAAAACAATTGCACCCACCAAGCTGGGCCCTTTCAAGGTCACCCTCCTGGCCTGTGGCTGCTAGTGGGGGGTCATATGCCTCTCTTCCAACTTGGATACCAAAGACTTAGGTCCTTGTATATTTGGAGATAACACTATAAGGAGGTTATTATGATTAGGTGGGGTCATATAGGCACAGATGGGACAATATTGGAATCATTGTAGAAATAGACTCAAGAGGGCTCACCATATTTCTCTCTACCACAAGGGTTACAAGGAGAAATATGCTGTCTGCAATTGAGGAAGAGAGCCTTCACCAGGAACTGAATCTGCCTCACTTATCTAAGACTTTCTAGTCTCCATGAATGGAAAAAAATTAGCCTCTGGTGTTGAAAGCACACAATGTAAGCTATTTTGTTAAGGCAGCCAGCAGAGTATACCAACAGCTCTCAAGAGGAGAGCAAAAGAAAGCCCCCTTGCCTGTCCACCAAGTGAGCCCTCAAAGACAGGACAGCTCGGGTGTAACATGGCAGCAGAAATGTGGGATGCTCTCACTGCTATGGTTCAACTGCATGCAGATAGGGAGATCACACCAGCCTCTAGCCACCACAGCACAATAGGTGAGAACGGTCGGGGACTTGGCCTTCATCTACAGAAGGGCTGTATGCAGCTGGCATAGGTAGACATAGATGTACGTGTGCACGATGCTCTTTTTGCAAGAGCTCTTTAAATTAGTGAGGGTCCCATCCTCAGCACCACAAAGTCAGTTAATGAACTAGCGAAGTTCAATAGGAACACCCTGTAAGTCCCGTGCAACTTACAATCTTTGTGCTCACATTTTAGAAAGTGAAAATAACTAGAATGTATTTTGTTTAGCCTACTGCTGTGGGATATTTGTACACAGTGTGTTGCTATGATTGGTGTAATAAAGGGATGAATGCCTAATAGCTAGGCAGGACAGGATAGGCAGGGTTTCCAGCAGAAAGAGGAAGTCAGAGGAGTGAATCTAGGTGAGTGGGAGACAGTAATGAGTTGCAGAACAAGTCAGATATATGAGACAGAGGAAAGGTGACCAAGTCACATGATAGAATGTAGATTAATAGAAACAGGTTAATTAAATTATAAGAACTAGTTAGAAAAAAGCCTAAGTGAAGGCCAAGTTTTCATAATTAATAATGCCTCCTTGTCATTATTTGTGGGCTGGTGATCCCAACAAGAAAGTACTAGATTCAGCATTCTGTTCTTTTCACATTTAATCAATATAAAATATTGAGATAACTTTACAAAGTTGTTCTACACCACTTTTGAGTCTGTTATATATTTCAAACCATTTACCATGCATCTCAAGACTAACCATGTTTCCAGCCCTCAGTTGGGCCCCCATCCCAGACCCTTTGAAGCATAAACTCTGGGGTATGGCCCAGCTGTATGCTTAAAAGCCCTGCAGGTGATTCTGCTCTTTGCTAGGTCTGAGAACCATTGATCTAGACCATGACCTTTGAACTTGGCTATGCAATAGGAGCACCAGAGAAATTTAAAAACAAAAGCTTATGTATGGTCCCTATCCCCAGACAACAGAAGTTTTGTAGCTGTCTTCTCGGTGGTTCTAATAAGCAGCAAAATGTTGTAACAATGGCACACATTATCTCATTAGATTTAAGCTTTATCTTTACCTCAAATATTGTAAAATGGTGTCCATCACCATCTCATACTATTTCCGGCTCTTATTACCAAGTTAATTCTGCTTGAAGTTTCTGGATGAAAGCAATCTTTTTAACTCATTTCTGCAATTCTTTTGCTCAAAAATCTGAATCCTTTAGCTTCTCTCCCATGATTCCTAGTTGCAAAGTGGTTGGCTTAGTGGTTGACTTAGCAACTCCCATCCCTTCACCCCACTTCCCACAGCCCAAGGACACTTGATCACTTTTAGTAGCATCAGTCACTTACAGTTCTATCTGACTGCACATAAGAAAGCCAGAACTTTGAGCCTCTCCCTATCTGTGACTTTTCATTGAGCTTTAACCATCCCTTTGCTGTATTTCAGAGGAATTCTTCAAGAAACCCAAGGCTTCCCCAAAAGCATCCTCCAGGGAGAGGAAGCGAGGCACAAATCCAATTCTTAAGCCCCCTTTCCCAGCATTGCTAATGTTTCCCATCCCGCTAAATCTCTAGTCCCCACACCCTTGGGGACACACCTTTGAGAGAGGAAAGGTATTCGGGCAGCCCTCTGAGGAGCAAGGAAGCAATGGGGAGAAAGAGAAATCAGTTGTAGACCTGCAACACAGAAGGTTCATGGGAAAGCCAGCTGTTTGTCATGCATAGGCAGCCCACTCAAACAATGTGAGCCTTGTTTACTTGCCCATATGTAAATACGCATAGCTGAAGCACCCTCTAGTGGAACACCCAGAGAAGGGCTTGTTTCCTGGATAAGCAGTGTTTTTAGAAACCTCATCTAACCACAGCATCTTTGAGAGCACACACCTACAGCTTCTTTGCTGGCATGGTAAGGTCTTGGGTGCTCTGGTTGGTCCACTGGAGTTGTGGGGTGGTGGGCGCTGGCTCTTTTTAACTTCTCATCCAAAGGCCGGGTTCCTGCTGAGCACAGTGCAGGAAGAGAGTTTTAGAGCTAAGGACTGTGGCCAAGGAAGATTTGAAGGCCCTTCTGTGATTCCCTCAGTTTACCAAATGGTTCCCCATTTCTAAACAGAGATATATGGAGGGATCACTCACTCCTCTAATACCTGACCTGCTACAAGGAAAAGGAGAAACTGGAAGCTGGTTCCTACTGCTTTAAATTTAATAAATTCCATTCAAAATGTGAAAGAATGGAAGAAAGCAGCAAAGATACTGGGAAGTCCACAATGCCTTGCCAGATGCAATCCCAAATCCATACTCTCTAACAGAAACCAATATGACAGATAGTATAAGAAGATAATAGATGAAGCGTTCCCACAACCAAGAAGCCAAAAATCAGCAATGCAAAGAAAAACAGACTCGGAATAGGAGCAGACAGAGGAGAGAAAGGAAACAGCAGCATTCACGCATCCATAGGACAATGCCCATCACATGCCAAGCAGTTGTTTGCCTATATCAAAGAGTAAAACCGCGGTCATGTATAAAAGTGAATATCGTTACACTGACTAGAAAGAACAATTTTGTAATATCTGTTGAAATAATCAACAGCCACACTCATTTCCCAAGGGAGTATACTTGCAGGGATTTACCTAGAGTAAAATCCTAGAAACACTGTAGGTGCCAATAAGAGATAAGTAAGTCGTGATATTGCACTAGTGTGTTGCCTGGATCTCTATGATGGTCAATGTCAGGTGAAACCTGCCTGTATTTCGAGGAGCATCTGTGAGAGTTTTTCCAGAGCAGGCTAATATGCAAGTATGGAGGACCAGGTGAAGACCTGCCCTCACTGTGCCCATTGCCATCCAGTCAGCACAGGCCTGAGGAGAATGAAACAGAATTTGCTTCCCACAGTAGGATTAGTCTTCCTCTCTAACACTGAACTGAAGATTTGGGGAAATTGTACTAGTGCATCCCTAGGTTCTCAGGTTACTGACCTTAAACTATGAGCTAAAAGTCCCGAGACTTGGGCTGAAACAGGCTAGCAGCAAGCCAGGGGTTCCAGCTTGAATATGACCTCCATAATGTGAGAGTCAGTTTCCCTAATAGATGCTACCTCATCCATCCGTCCATCCATCCATCCCTCTCGCTCTCTCTCTTCCCTCTCACTCCATATAGATAAGAAAAACTGATGAATATATATGTATATATATATGATTATCTATTTGTCTATCTAATGATCCACCATCTAGTTAATCATCTGTCTGCCATCTTTTATAGACTTGTATATCTATCTTATTACCTTGCCTTTTTGAAGATGCCTAACTAATGCTAATTCCAAATTCTCCCAAATGAGTCATCTCTCTGCATATGAGTATGGACGGATATGTATAAAGATGGAATTTCTGTCCTGCCTAGTCCCACAGCTGTTTAGTTCCAAATAAACACACTGAGGCTTATATTAATTCTAAACCATCTGGCTTCTATTGGCTAGCTCTCTCTTAATTATGAACCCATTTCTATTAAACTATGTATTGCCACAAGGCTGTGGCTTATCCATAATGCTCTAGTATGTTACTCCTTTGGGGGCTACATGGCATCTCCCTGGAAACTCTCTGTGTTTCTCACCTCCCCCCCCCACGTTCCTAGTCTGGTAGCCCTACCTCTATTTCCTTCCTGGCTACTGGACAATCAGCATTTATTCATCAACCAATAAGAGAAACAGTATACAATAGACTATCCCCCATCATGCCTATGTATGAAGTATATTATGAAGTGAAAAGAAAATAGGAGATGACCCTGGGATTTTACTGTCTTATATTTTTAAAAATGGAATCCACAGGAGGAGTTTTCCAAAGCTTTTAACTAAATGGTATCAAAGAGAACATGACCACCTTCACCCCCTTGAATCTCTGTGGCAATGTGAGCTCTCTGGGTCCATGTGCTGGGACAAAACCACTGAGAATTCTAGAAATATCCCCACTGTATCACAAAGTATGAACATTTGATTGCCTCTCATATTTTGCCTTTTGTTAAAGAA
The DNA here is from genome assembly GCF_943737965.1 of Phodopus roborovskii. NCBI lineage: Eukaryota > Metazoa > Chordata > Mammalia > Rodentia > Cricetidae > Phodopus > Phodopus roborovskii. Next base: position 24,837,530 of record NW_026126571.1, on the reverse strand, counting down.
TCAATTTGAGGTAAATCTGATTTTTTTTTTCTCTTCTTAGTAGAAGGAGGACAAGGGCATGGTGATTTCATTAGTAGGGATTTCAAGTCTATTCTCTGCTAAGCCCCCAAGAATGATTTATGGCATTTTTTTAATCTTTGTATGTGGGTTAGTGCCAGCAAGCACCAGCCGTGACGTGTGCATTCATGGATGCATAAAACAGACTAGCTGGTCTTCAAGCTTCCGTGGATTGTCCCACCTCTACCTCCCATCATGCCATCAGAGCACACTGTATCTGGGAATCCAAATTCTGTTCTTCATGCTTGCAAGGCAGCATTGGCCCATGACTATCTCATCAGGCTGACATCCAACAGTTTAAAAGTCAGGTTTCTTGAGTCATGAAATGTATCAGTTTGTGCATAAACATGCATCTCATTTAGGTCACAATTTCTATATCTTCAAAACCATCCTTCCATACACCCATACTCAGTCCCAATAAACACGAAATTTTGCTCCTCTTTTAACTTTTTGAGAACAATTTGAACTTTCAGAAAATTTTCAAAAGTAGTTCAGAGAGCCCTCATATATCCATCATTCATATTCTCCTAAGGTTAGGATTGTGTATAAGCCCCGTGCCCTTATCAAAATTAAGGAAATCGCCATCAAGTAAGTGGCAGGCATTATTTACATTTCACAAACCTTTCCTTAATGTCAGTTTTCTGTTCCAGTTCCCAACCAAGATCCTACCTGCATGCTCCCACAATCTAATCTTCCTTTGTCATGACCTCCAAACTATAATAGAATCCTAGTGGGTTATTCTGTGTTACCTTCAGTCTGAGTCTGCCTCATGTTTTCTTATGATGAGATTGGAGTTATCTAGTTGGGGGATAAATGCCACAGTGTCCTTGCCATAGCATCAAACCATCACATCTACATTGGTCATGGCAAGCTTGATGACTTCCAAGTTTTCCCTAGTATAGGCTTGTGATTTCACTCTCTGTTTCTTGGAAGCCGGTCACCCTCACAGGAGGTGCATTGAACTCTATCTCCTAGAGAAAGGGCAATGTTCCTGTCCTCTAGACCAGTTTTTTCTCAGTGCCTGGGGATTCAGTGAGTACCTAGTGAGTGATATGGGGCAGTCTGCCTGTGCCTTTGGCCTCCCATGGTGATTGTGGCTGCTCAGGATCCTATACTCCCACTCTAGTCCACACTTGGCCTTTATAATTGTTTAGAGTTTTAAGTGACTCCATGCTCACTGTGTGGCCCTGATATCTCCTCAGCCCAGCAGGAATCATCCTCCTATGTTTCCCTAGAATACTTTGCTTTATCTTGGATTTCAGACAATTAGGTTGTCTGCTTTCAAATGGCTTCAACAACAATTATGCCTTTGTTGTTTACGAAATGTTTTGTCTGTTAAGATGGGCTGATACTCCAGCCTTCTATATCCTAGGAATAAGAACTTGGTATGCTGAACTTGGGAGTAAATCCTCTTTCCTTCAAATGTGGATAAAACACTGAAGGCTGCACAATGTCTTTAGAGAACATTCTTAGTTATTCACTAGAAATGAAGACCACCATTGGTTGACTTCCCCCCAGCATACCAAGACACATGACTGCCCTTGGACATGTCTGGAACCAATTCAGAATGGAGAGGCCCACATCAAAGCAAAGGTTCCTCAAGTTACCCCCCTCTCTCAAGTTTCCCTCCCACATTCCTCAATTCTCCAAGACACCATTCCAGTAAGCCCTCTGCCACGGGTCTGCCATGGCACCAACCAACTGGTTCACCTATTTACACCACAGCACATGGGAATACTTAAACTATCCCAAACAAGTAACTGGTATGAGTGTGTGCAAGCATCTGGCAGGGCCATTAGTAAAAGGCCACACTCATGTCTCCAAACATTTGATTATACCGTATCATTCATTCGTCGAACAAATAGCAAATATGTCAGCATTTACACATCAGGAATTATGTTGGGCATTGGATATTCAGCAAGCTCATCCTATAGCTTGCTGAATATCCATCACTCAGCACCTATTTTTCTGTAAGAAGATACTAAACAACGGTGATCTTTGAGTGTCTGTCCAGTGAACACAATTGCCTTCATTATCAATGACTTTTGTGTATGAAGAGCCATTACAAGGTTCCACTTGAGTATTCCCACTTGCTATGGAGAAATGAAAGGTTGAAACTCATGTAAGTTAAGTACTTGTCTGATGGTTGTACTGTTAATGGCAGAGCCAGGTTTCAAGTCTTTCAACTGCAGATAAGGTGCCCCAGCTGCCTCAGTGCCTATGGAAGTTGTCCATCATTCTTGCATTTATTAGATATGGGATAAAGAGAGCAAATGTTCTATCCTATTTGAATAAAGAAGATCCCTTACCACACATATGGGTATGTGAGGGTAGGTTTGTGCAAGATGACTGGTTATTCGTGTCTAAATGTCTATACCTCTTCATCTTCAGCTTCTTCTTAGTCACAGTGGTCACACAAGGTTCAGAGAATGGTCCTGAGACCCAGTGATTCAGACTATCAGGTGAATTGTTAGGAGCTGGTAACTAAGCCTCTTTAATACATCTTCTTAGCTGTGGATCCCAACTCCCACACAGACCTACAGAAGATTCTTTTGAACCTTTTCAGGGAAATATAATCAAGGGACAACAACACAGAGCAGGTCTGGAGTTCCACATGAATCAAATCAGTTGTCTGTTGTCTTCCAATGTGCCACTCTGCGCATCCAGCTACAGGGAGGTCAGATCCAATCAGCATGAGGTCCCTGGAGCAGGTGACATCCTGGGCATGCTGGAATTTCAGAGAGTCAAACCAATAACATCATCTCTAAGCAAATTTGCCCAAATATGGGGCAAACAGACTTGTTTACTCCCTGCACACAGCTCGCTGGAGCTGGGAAGATGGTACTCACTCAATTTCATCTCCTGGGACATTTTTTGAAGTCTATTGTTAAGAGGAGACAAGATCACAGACGCAGGAGAAGATCCGCATAGACAAGATTGATCTTACAACTCTCACGTAGAGAGGCAACCATAAAGCTCCAAGCCTTTCTCTATGATTTAAAGCCAACAAAACCAAGGTTTCAGTGGTCAGGCTTTGTCTTTGTGGATGAATGCATTGTAATCCAGGAGTCTTTTCAGCAAAAGGATTTGCCAGCATTCAGTGTTTGTCCTGAAGGAGACATTCCCTAAGTCAAAACATTTAGACTATAAAGCCAGGATAATGTGTCAGCCTACCCCAAGGTAATGTCACAACATCTTGACAAAACATATGCCACAATAAAATTAAATCATCAAAAAACAAGGGAAAGGAGTCAGTGGCTATATTTGTCTGGCTGTGTTATACACCTCCGTCTTCAGTTTCCTCTGCTGAGACTAAAGGAAACTTCCATTTGCAAATGAAACAGGGGTGATAAATTGCTCCCAATAAAAGTGGAATTCATGAAAAGTTTATTTGAAATAGACTAGAATATTTTTATAGACCCACTCATTATTTCACAGTTACAAATAGGTCATGATTGAAGCCATATGCACCTTGTCATGAGTGTTCTTCATGATGAAAACCCTTAAGCAAACTGACTTGTGTGCAATGGACATGTCTGGAATCACCTTTGAATTTTAAACTTATAAACAGAAAGAGTTGTTGGGGCTGGAGAGATTGCTCATCATGTGAGAGCACTTGTGTGCAAGCAAGAGTATCTGAGTTCAAATCCCCAGCACCCATGAGTGCCTGTAACGCCAGCATTGGAAAATGAAGACAGACAGATCCCAGGAGCTCTCTGACTAGCCAACCTGACCAAAACTGTGTGCTTCAGCTTCAGTGAGAGACCTGTCTCAAAAAGTGAGATAGAGTATAATATAGGGAGACATATAACATCTGGTTTCCACATGTGAGCAAGAAGACATACACACTATGTATGTATGTGAAGAATTATGTATATATTCAAGCTTTTCACATATATGCACACATGTATATATGTATATGAAAACCTTGAATAGAAAATTTAAAAGTAGAGATTTGGGAGTTGTGTGGACTTGGAGACCATCTTTCATTCCCCATTTCACAAGAAAAACTTCTTGCAGAACCCTTCTGCTTCACCCCTACTGCTCGAGTCCCTCAGCCACTTCCAGGAAATCCTAGGGTATTATGGTTCCCTGCACTAACTATATCTATAAAAGAGCTATTATGCTTATCTGCCAGCAGAGATGAATGACCTCCCTCACTGCCTCTAAAGAAGTTAGGAGAGCTACAGTTCTATGCTGAGACTCATGTTTCATGTACTATGGCCTTTAAAGACTGTGATAAAATTGTCACAGTCATTACACACCTCCAGGCCACTTCCCATCTTAGATCTGATACACTCTTTCCTCCTCAACATGATTCCTTGTTAATTATTGGTGACTTCAGACTCTATATAGACAATTCTCGAAAACCCTTGACTTCTCATCCTTGATTTCTATACCTCCATGACTAGCTATACTAATGATTCTCAGCCTGTGGTTGTGACCCATTTGGAGGTCAAATGACCCTTTCACAGGGGTCACCCATCAGATATCCTGCATATCAGGTATTTACATTATGATTCATAACAGTAGCAAAATTACAGTTATAAAGAAGCAATGAAGTCACCACAGCATGAGGATCTGTATTAAAGGTGTGCAGCATGAGGAAGGTTGAGAACCACTGGTCTACACTCTCCACCATCAGCATAGCCATTGCTGTGGCCATGGTTTGGCCTGAGCTGTTCCCAATGAATGCCCTCTCATCATCATCTCAATTCACTCCCACACTTGAACTATCATCTTCCATCTTTATCTCCTCCAAGGCCATCTGTTTCAATTCTTTAATCTCATCAGACCACTGCTCTATAGACTACTTTTTTACTGCCCGCCTAGCCTTTATAATTATATCCTTCGGTTTCTTTCTCTGCTAGCTTACACTCTTTGACTCATCTTTATACCCACTGATTTAATCCTAGAAAAAATGCAAACCTGCAAATCCAGTCCTCAACCATCTTCTCACCAGCACCCAAGCAATTGCAGAAGGAAGACACACAACTGTGCTGATCAGCACCACTGGAAACAAGACACAAAATTCTGACCTAGAGGTACAGAGATGGCACCATCAGTTAAAGTGACTGATTCAAATCATGACTGAATGAAGGTCTGAGTTCAAGTCCCTATCACTCACTTAAAAACAGAGACACACCATACATCGGTAACCCCAGAGCTTGTTTTGTGTTTTGGTGTTGGGGCAGGGGTGGCTAAATCCCAGAGACTGCTGGCCAGCAGTGTTAACAGGGTTCCATGGGTCTCCTTGGGGGCAGGGCAGGTAGATGCTGAGTCAACGGCACAGACACTGGGAGCAGGCCAAGGAAACAAGCTCAGTTTATTAAGGAAGGAGCAAGCCTTATATACTTCCTACCCTGCCCAGAGAGAGGCTTCAGTGTGCTGGCATCTGCTGATGTGACGTGGCCGCTTTTCCTTGGTCCACGTCCTCTCTCGCCATGGCTCAGCTGCTGTTGTCAAGGCCCTCAGGAAAACCCAAGTTGGCTTTCGGGAAGTATTTACTAGGCATGCTCTTAATATTAGTTAGGACTGATCTAGGTAGGCTGGCCATTAGAGCTTAGTCACCCCACGCAGCAGCCCAGACAGGCAGAATCAATGAACTCTAACTTCAGAGAGAGACACTGTTTATAAAAATAATGGTGATTAAGGAAGACATTAACATCATCCTCTGACCTCCACATGTTCACTTGCATACAAACAATAAACACACACACACACACACACACACACACACACACACGAAACGGGGGAGGGGTTCATATTTTCTTGTTTCTTTTTAAATTTAACTTCAGTCCGGCTGTCGTCTCTTCCACTCAATTGAAACCAGTTTGTCAGGGATCTCCAATGAACTCCCACCTTACCAAATTCAATAGAAATTGTTGTTTTGTCTTCAGCACAATGGTTGCAACTTACTCTACTGCTATTTCAACCATCGATTGTGACACCATAGTTACAGACCGGCTTCTCCGGCAGCGGCCCTACCACTCAGGCCACAGCCTGGTGGGAATTCTGTTCCCACAGGCACTGTCTCTGCTGCTGCCACTAAAGGTAGCTTTACTAAATCTCTGTGGTTCTGTTTACAAATAAGACTCGAGATTCAAAGGCTGCTTTGAAAACCTGCTTTCTCACAGAGGTTGAGTGGCAACTAGTTAACCTTCTTCCTTGCTGGTGTCTCAGGAAGAGTGCACCCTTCCACTCTGTCAAAACAAAACAAAAAAGCACTACTCCAAATCCCTCCCTGCTACTTCTTGTGCCCTCTGGTGCTCTATGACTACCTTCTGACAAGTAGTTGCTAACTTAATCTCCTAAACAATGGTTAATTTTGTTTAATAAATGCAAATGTAAACTTGGGGTTCACGGTGTGATTGAATATCCCCCAAGAGGAAATTTCATAGTAGCCGCTTAACTCACTGACTGCATCAGTATTATTTGGCAATAGATTCCCACCTCCCAGAAGAAACTTTCTCTGAAGTTTATTGACTCAAACCTGGAGGACACCACTCTCTTCCTCAGTCACTCAAGGGCCTTGTGTTCAGATTCCTTCTGTTTCCCCCTCTTTAATATGTCTTCTCTTCCCTGTCTTCACTTCTCTACTAGGTGGCCTTGCTCTTGGGCTTTCAGTACCATATACACATCACTGTGCAATACATGCATATCAGTTCCACAGCCCAACTCCAGGCTGTGAGTTAACACTCACTGACACATTTCTACTTAGATATATAGCAGCTACCTCAAATTTATTTATTTTTAATCATTTCTTTGTCTGTTTATGTTTTTGAGACAGGGTTTATCTGTGTAGCTCTGGCTGTCCTGAAACTCATTCTATAGATCAGGCTGGCTTCAAACTCGCAGAGATCCACCTTCTGAGTGCTGAGATTAAAGTTGTGTGCCATTACCACCTAGCTAGCTATCTCAAATGTAACCCATTTGAAAACAAGAGTATTATTATTATTATTATTATTATTATTATTATTATTATTATTTTCTGCTGCCTTCCATATCTCAGTTATAGAAAATTCAAAGCTTTCTATTACTTAGACCTAATCTTAGAACCAAACAGGGCTCTTCTGTCACAAAGTTAATAAAAGAAGAGACTAATAAGACAGACTATATTTGATAGCCGAAAATACCAATACCATGAAGAAAAGATGACCCCAGTAAATGGTGCTGAAACAGTCAGGCGTCAGGGTTAAATTAATGCACAGATATGGAGTCATCACGGATGAGGCAGAATTGGCTCTGTCAGGGAGCACTTGTTGCTCTTTTTAACCCCACAGCACCAGGGATGAAGTCACCTTTCTCCTTTTAAAACTGAGCTGACTTATTTGTGAGTCTCTGCCACTGCTGTTAGAACTTAGTGTTTTCTCCACGGCTGGGCACCAGAACCTTCTCTCAGCCATGTAATGTAGCAGGAGACAAAGGGGCCCGATCCCTGCCCTGACATGCAGGTACCTTGGTAAACAACTGCTGTGCTCCTGCATGCATGGCAGAGCATTTGATCTGAGAGGTGCTTGCATCAGGAAGTCAGGGGACCTCATGAGAACTGGGCTTTGCAGGAAGGAAGCTACCTGTCACACACTGGGGCTCATCAATTCCCCAACACCAGAGCAGATGGCACTACCTTGTGTCAAATTGACAAAAGATGTCTTCCATGTGGCATTGAGCAGTGACCTCGCCTCACCTCACTGCTTACAGTCTTAGAGGAAGACACACCTTATTTCCTCTATGTAAATTATGTATAGCTCTTGCATTCTTTAGCACCTTCTGGCATCCTGCGCAGAGCCTTTTGAGGACTCGGGGCAGCGAGCAGGTAGGGCTTCCCTACAGACTGAACTTCTTAGAGTCCACCAGGGCCCTGGTTCTACCTCCAACCAATGGTAGGAGATAAGCTTAGGCCTATTTCCAGCCTGCTTTTCAGTGTCCTGATCAGAGCCTGGGGACTGGGGACACACAGGGTAACCTGGCCCAGCGGACCACTCTATCGGGAGTCTGCCAGAGCCCCAGTCCCACCTAAACACACCAGAAGAAGAAAGCCATCCGAGTATTGGACCTGCTTGCACCTGCCGGAAGAGAACCTTGGTCCAGTACCCACCAGGAGAGGAAAAGACCCCACCCATTCGCACTGGAAGAAGGGATGGGTAGATGACAGTATAAGAACACAGTCAACAACAGAAAGAAAGACCAATATGACACCCCTAGAATCTAGGGACTCCACACCAGCAAGACCTGAACATCCCAACACAGATGAAGCAGAAGAGAACAAACCTAAAAACAACTTCATGAAGATAACAGAGACCCTAAAAGAGGAAATGAAAAACTCCTTTAAAAAAATGGAAGAAAAAACAAACCAAAAAAAAAAAAATTCAAGAAATCAAAAAATATCTTAAAGACAGCAAGAAAAGCCAAGAAAAACATAATCAAACAGTTCATGACGTGAAAACTAAAATAGAGTCAATAAAGAAAATACAAACTGAGGAAATACTGGAAATAGAAAAGCTGGGTAAAAGATCAGGACCTACGGATGCAAGCATAACCAACAAAATACAAGAGAAGGAACAAAGAATCTCAGGTGTTGAAGATGCACTAGGGGAAATAGATTCATCGACCAAAGAAAATCTTAAATCTAACAAATCCCTAACACAAAATACCCAGGAAATATGGGACACAGTGCAAAGGCCATACTTAAGAATATTAGGTATAAAGGAGGAGAAGAAACCCAACTCAAAGGTGCAGAAAATACATACAACAAAAATCATAGAAGAAAACTTTCCCAACCTAAAGAAAGACATGCCAATGAAAGTACAAGAAGCTTACAGAACACCAAATAGAGTGGGCCACAAAAAAAAAAAAAAAAAAAAAAAAAAAAAAAATTCCCTTGCCACATAATAATCAAAACACCTAACATACAGAATAAAGAAAGAATATTAAGAGCAGCCAGCCAAGGAAAAGGCCAAGTAACATATAAAGGCAAACCTATCAGAATTATACCTGACTTCTCCATGGAAACTCTGAAGGCCAGAAGGTCCTGGATAGATATTCTACCAACACTATGAGACCATGGATGCCAGTCCTGACTACTATACTGAGCACAGCTTTCAATCACTATAGATGGAAAAATCAAGATACTTCATGACAAAACCAGATTTAAACAATACTTATCAACTAATCCAGCCCTACAAAAAGTTCAGGAAGGAAAACTCCAACCCAAAGAAGTCAGCTATACCCACAAAAACATGAACAATAGATAATCCCACTTGACCAACAGAGAAAAAAAAAGGAAGAAAAATTACACACAATACCAACAATAACAAATCCAAACCAAACAATAATTAACAATCAATGGTCATTAATATCCCTCAATATTAATGGTCTTAACTAGCCTATAAAAAGACACAGTCGAAGAATGGATACAAAGACAGAATCCAGCCTTCTGCTGCATACAAGAAACATACCTCAACTTCAAAGATAGATGTTACCTCAGAGTTAAGGGTTGGGAAAAGATTTTCCAATCAAATGAACTCAAGAAACAAGCAGGTATAGTAATCCTAATATCTAACAAATTAGACTTTAAAATAAAATCAATCAAAAGAGATGAGGAAGGTCATTTCTTATTCATCACAGAAGAAATCCATCAAGATGAAGTCCCAATTCTGAACATCTATGCCCCAAATACAAACATTACTAAAACTCAAATCGCACATAAAACCTCACACACTTATAGTCGGAGATTTCAACACCACATTCTAAACACTAGACAGGTCTACCAAACAGAAACTTAATACCAAACAGAAACTTAACAAAGAAACAAAGGAACTAACAGAAGGTATGACCCAACTGGGTTTAACAAACATGTATAGAACATTCCATCCAAACACAAAAGAATATACCTTCTTCTCAACAACACATGGAATCTTCTCTAAAAACGACCACATAATCAGCAATATAGCAGCAAACTTCAATAGGTACAAAAATAAATAAATAAATAAATAAATAAATAAATAAAATAACCTCCTATATCTTATCGGGCCACCATGCTTTAAAGTTAGAATTCAACAACAACACAAATAGCAGAAAAGCTACAAACTCATGGAAATTGAACAATGCACAATTACACCATTCCTGGGTCAAGGAATAAATAAAGAAAGCAAGTAAAGACTTCCTAGAATTCAATGAGAATGAAGACACAACATACCCCAAATTTATGGGACACTTTGAAGGCAGTGCTAAGAGGAAAGTTCTTAGCACAATGTGTCCACATGCAGAATCTGGAGAATAGTCACACTAGAGAGTTAACAGCACAACTGAAAGCTCTAGAACAAAAAGAAGCAAACTCACCCAGGAGGAATAGAAGCCAGGAAATAATCAATTTGAGGGCGGAAATCAATAACATAGAAACTAGGAAAACAATAGAAAGAAACAATGTAATCAAGAGTTGATTTCTACAGAAGATCAACAAAATAGACAAACCTTTATCCAAACTAAACAAAATACAAGGAACATGCAAATTAACAATATCAGAAATGAAAAGGGGGACATAGCAACAGACACTGAGGAAATCCAAAGAATCTTTATTTAGGTCATACTTTGAAAGCCTGCACTACACAAAATTTGAAAATTTAACAGAAATGAACAATTTTCTGGATAGATATCACTTACCAAAATTAAATCAAGAACAGATAAGAAATTTAAATAGACCTACAACCCCTAATGAAAGAGAAGCAGTCATCAAAAGCCTCCCAACAACAACAAAACCCAGGACCAGATGGCTTCAGTGAGGGATTCTACCAGAAAGTCAAGGAAGAGCTAATACCAATACTCCTCAAAGAGTTCCCCACAATAGAAGCAGAAGGGTCACTGCCAAACTCTTTTTTACAAGGCTACAAATACCTTAGTACCCAAGCCACACAAAGACACAACTAAGAAAGAGAACTACAGACCAATATCCCTCATGAACATTGATGCAAAAATACTCAATAAAATCCTGGCAAATCAAATCCAATTTCTCTGATGTCAGAGAAATCATCCACCATGACCAAGTAGGCTTCATCCCGGGGATACAGGGATGGTTCAACATACAAAAGTCCATTAATGTAATTCACCATATAAACAAACTGAAAAGGAAGAACCACATGATCATCTCACAAGATGCTGAAAAAAACCTTTAACAAAATCCAACACTCTTTCATGATTAAGACATTGGAGAGATTAGGGATAACAGGAACATACCTAAACATAATAAAAGCAATTTACAGCAAACCAACAGCCAACATCAAACTAAATGGAGAGAAACCCAATGTGATTCCTCTAAAATCAGGAACAAGACAAGGCTGTCTACTCTCTCCATATCTCTTCAATATTGTTCTTGAAGTTCTAGCTAGAGGAATAAGACAACAAAAGGAGATCAAGGGGATACAAATTGGAAAGAAGAAGTTAAACTCTTACTCTTTGCAGATGATATGATAGTTTACATAAGTGACCTGAAAAACTGAACCAGAGAACTCCTACAGCTGATAAACACCTTCAGGGTACAAGATTAACTCAAAAAGAAAAAAAAAGTAGCCTTACTATATATAGATGATAAAGGGGCTGAGAAAGAAATCAGACAAACATCATGCTTTACAATAGCCACAAACAACAAAAAATATCTTGGGCTAACACTAACAGAACAAGTGAAAAACTTATGCAATAAGAACTTTGAGTCTTTAAGAAAGAAATTAAAGAAGATACCAGAAAATAGAAAGATCTCCCATGCTCTTGGATAGGTAAAACATAGTAAAAATGGCAGTCTTACCAAAAACAATCTATATGCAATACAATCCCCATCAAAATTCCAGCACAACACTTTACAGACCTTGAAAGAACAATACTCAACTTCATATGGAGAAACAAAAGACCTAGGATAGCCAAAACAACACTGTACAATAAAGGAACTTCTGGAGGCATCACCATCCCTGACTTCAAGCTCTATTATAGAGCTATACTTTTGTTAACAGCTTGGTACTGGCACAAAAATAGACAGATAGACCAATGGAATCAAATTGAAAACCCTGATATTAACCCACACACCTAAGAAGCTAACATTATACAATGGAAAAAAGAAAACATCTTCAACAAATGGTACTGGCACAACTGGATGATGATGTGTAGAAGACTGCAGATAGACCCATGTCTATCACCATACACAAAACTTAAGTCCAAATGGATCAAAGACCTCAACATAAATCCAGCCACGCTGTACCTCTTAGAAGAGAAAGTGGTAGGTACCTTTGAATGAACTGATACAGGAGACTACTTCCTGAACATAACTACAGTAGCACAGACACTGAGATCAACAATTAATAAATGGGACCTCCTGAAATTGAAAACCTTCTGTAAAGCAAAGGACTCAGTCAACAAGACAAAACAGCAGCCCACATGATGGGAAAAGATTTTCACATCTGACAGAGGGTTGATTTCTAAAATATACACAGAACTCAAGAAGCTAATCACCAAAACACCAAATAATCCAATTAAAAAGTGGAGTACAGAGCAAAATAAAGAATTCTCAATGGAGGAATCTAAAATGGCTGAAAGACACTTAAGAAAGTGCTCAACATCCTTAGCCATCAGGGAAATGCAAATCAAGGCAACTCTGAAATACCATCTTACTCCTGTCAGAATGGCTAAAATCAAAAAGACAGTTTATGCCCCTCAACTGAAGAATGAATGGAAAAAATGTGGTACATTTACACAATGGAATACTACTCAGAGGGAAAAAAAAACCAAAACAATGAAATCTTGAAATTTGCAGGCAAATAGATGGAACTAGAAGAAACCATCCTGAGTGAGGTAACCCAGTCACAAAAAGACAAACACGGAATGTACTCACTCATATATGGTATTAGACATAGAGCAAAGGATCACCAGCCTACAATCCATACCACCAGAAAAGCTAAGAAACAAGCAGGACCCTAATAGAAACATACATGGTCTCCTTTCCCCAGAGAAGGGGAAAGGGAACATGGGGGAAGGGGAGAGGGAGTTAGGAGTAAAAGAAGGTGAGAATAGGTGCAGAGAGGAGGACATGAGGGAGCAGGAAGATTGAGTCAGAGAAAGAACAGAGGAGAGCAAGAAAAGAGATACCATAATACAGGGAGCCATTATAGGTTTAAAGAGAAATCTGGAACTAGGGAAATGTCTGGAGATCTATAAGGATGACCCCAACTAACAATCCAAGCAATAATGGAGAGGCTATTTAAATGTCCTTCCCTGATAATTGATGACAGCCTTATATGCCATTCATCCAGTATGAAGTACATATATGCTTCATCCAGTAGCTGATGGAAGCAGAAGCAGACACCTACAACTAAACACTGAGACAAACTCCTGGAATCCAGTTGCAGAGAGGGAGGAGTGATGAGCAAAGGGGTCAATACCAGGCTGGAGAAATCCACAGAAACAGCTGACCTGAACAAGGGGGAGCTCATGGGCCCCAGTCTCATAGCTGGGAAACCAGCATAGGACTGACCCAGACCCCCTGAACATGGGTGTTAGTTAGGAGGACTGGGCAGTCTATGGGGCCTCTAGTAATGGATCAATATTTATCCCTAGTATATGAATGGACTTTGGGAGCCCATCCCACATAAATGGATACTCTCTCAACCTAGACACATGGGGGAGGGCCTGGGCCCTGCTCCAAATGATATGACAGACTTTGAAGACTCCCAATGAAGGCCTCACTCTGCCTGAGGAGCACAAAGGGGATGGAATGGGGGCTGGTGGGGGAACAATGGAGGACGGGAGGGTGGGGGAACTGGGATTTATATGTAAAACAAGCTTGTTTCTAATTTAAATAAAAATTATATAATAAAAAAATAAATGCACAGATAAATCTGGATAATGAACTTGAAAATGTCATAGACCTCAATATAGGGCAAAATTGTAAAAATGCTAAAAGATAATGCATGATCCTAAATGGACTTGGGTGTAGTAATGATTTCTATTCAAGAAGTGGGAAGCTGAACTTTGTTGAAAAGTTCTGCTTTAGACATGACACATCACAACAATGAGAAAACAAGCATCAGGCTGGGAGAGACACTCTCTTGAAAGAACACATCTCATGTATTCTAAATGGGAGATGATGTTAGAGCATTCCAAAGCCCATGCTGGGGAGGCCAAGCAGGAGGAGGGTAAATTTGAAGCTAGCTGGACTACACAGTGACTCTTGCCTCCAAAAGCAGCAAATACAGTAACCATAATATTTTTTAAAATACTGAAAATTCAACAATAGAAAAAATTTACACCTATTAATAAGGCGTGAAAGCACCTCAACAGACATCTCAGTAAAGATGCACAGCCAACAAATAAGCAAATGAAGCAAATTTAACATAATGAGCTGTGAGAAAATTGCAAATTAAAAGAATGAGATATAGCTATGCACTATTCAAAATGTCCAAATCTAAAAGACTGTCAGCTCCAAATGAATGCACAGCCACTTTGAAAGACAGTTTGGCTCTTTCTTACAAAATTAACATAGTCCCTAAGATGCAACCCAGATGTGCCTCAGTTGGTATATAGATGAATACACTGTGATACATTCACCCAATAGATAGTGCTCAGTATATAAAGAAATTACCTCATATGTCAGAAAAACAGACATAGGAAACTCAAATGCGTAGTATTAAGTGAAAAACCAACCTGAGAAGAATAGTAATGGTTTGATACCAACCAGCCAACAGTCTGGAAAGGAGCAAACAATGACTCAGCAAAAAGATCGAAAAGGATTATGGGATGTAAAGGAGTACTGAGGCACAGTTGAGGATTTTTAGGGCAATGAACCTATTTTGTATCATATTGGAATGGTAAATGGTGACTAAATGTCACACACTCATCAAAACCATGAACTCTACAGGACCAACCCAATGTAAACCATAGACTTTGGATGATATTGATGCATCAGGAAATGTTTATCACAACAATAAGCTACCCAGGTGTGGGTGTTGGTAGTAGGAGAAACTGTGTGAGGACATAGGTTTATGGGGACTGTGCACCTTTTAATTGATTTTTCTGTAAACCTAAATATGCATCCAAAATAAAGTTTATTGATTAAAAGTACTTAAAATTTATTGATAAAAAATGTATTCTTCTCCTCCAAAACTCTCTTCTAATGAGTGAATATAGTGAAGAACATGACTATGTAGTCTCTGAAGCATGGACAAGAAAACAGCTCCCATCTGGATGGACCACTCGTTCCGAGGGCAGCCAGTTGTCATGTTCTGGGGACACCCCAACAGCTACAGATAGGAACTGTCAAGCTGTCAGATAAATTAGTCTGCTGTGGATGTTTTCACGGAAACCACACAAGCCAGGCAGAGTCCTTGGTCCACACAAGCACTGAGAGAAGAAATGTTAACTATGATGATTTAAGCCCTTGAGTTTGGGATAATTTATAAATAATATTCCATAAAGGACACAGCCTTTAGTAACTGACCATTGTATTCTACTGTATTTTCTAAAACAGCGTGAGGGAAAATGTGCAATTGTGTTTATATGTAATTGGGTCTTCAATATCAGAAGATGGCTTACTTAAATATGACAACAATTAAAGCTATAGCACTAATTTTGACTAAAGGAGTAAAAATCTGAAGCTGGCTTGAAGAGTAGTACATGTATTGGATCCATTCCTATAAGTCTAGCAATAAGATGAGCTCTAAAGTAGATTTCTCTAGATGCTTCTAACCCAGCACTCTCCTCTACTCCTACAAACATGGTGTGCATCTCACCTTCATGCTGAGTGACAGGATATCAGCAGAGAACCAAGCTTCACATCAGCTCATGTCTAAAACAAATCGTCACTTCTGGAGACTGGCCAGAAGAGGAAAGAATTTTCCTTGATGCATATCATTGACCAGAATTGGGTCACATGCCTCTCCCTAAGCCACCAGGAAGGACAATGGGATTCAGTACAGGTCACTCAGGGTCACCCTACAGCTGAGACGAGATGTTAGCCTTTCAACAGGCCTCTGCATTAGATGGAAAAGAGATGGAAAGCCCAAAGAGAAGAAAGAGGGGACCTAGGGTGGACAGGCCACCAACAGCAGTGCGTATGCGATGTGCATCTTAATCTCTGGTTTCTGAAAGGCCTGAGAAACAGCTAGTAATGCTTGACAACACATTTCACGTTTCCACAGGCTTAACTTCCTAACAGATTTTCTTTCGTGTGTGGTGGGTTATTTGATTTTGTGCAAGGGTTTCTTTTTGTTGGAGAATTTAGGACTTAATAAATACTTCAGTTTATTAAAGGACTTTAAAGCCTTAATAAAGCACTAAGCTTATTTATAAGTCACTTGGGTGGAGGAGGAAGAAAGAGCTATGGAGAGTCTCTCTGTAGCACAGGTTAAAATATGCATCCTTTTTGAGCCGGGGAGACTTCACACAGGGCTGTTCTTTGTGTTATTGGGTGGCCTTTAATAACTTTGAAATATGGCATAATTAGGAGCCTGAACCCTACTCTAATGTCTACAGCAGCACTTTGTCAAAGTGGGTTTGGGATCATATACAAACTCTGACACTAGAGGGAGTGCATAATGTATGACAGAGAGGAGCGCACACATGCAGTAAATCCACGGTGCCACTGCGGAGGAGGGAGGCAAGGCCTTGCTTACGATCCCCTCCAGCCCCCACCTTTGTCCTCTGAGCTTCGCTTTCAGTTGGCTGTTAAAAAAAAAAAAACTCCAAAAGGGGTGCTTTATTCTTCAAGCCTCTCTAATGTTTTGTAGTCAGATATTTTCTTAAATATATTGTTTCCTATTTCCCACATACTTGGTGGCAAAAATTAAAATTATTCTTTGCCACTGGCTCAGTTTCTGACTTGGTGGAGAAGCTAAGTGTACAGAAATATCACTTAGAAATAAGAGGATCCGAGGTTTCGTCTACTGATAGTTGGGTGAGCATGACATTCAACCTTATCCCTCATTCCCTCTCAAAAAAAAAAAAAAAAAAATGCTGTTGCTTGCTTAACAGCTAAGGCCAAGCAGTTAGCAAGTCATATCTAAGGCATTTTCATTTCCTAATGTCAAAAGTTTCCCATGCTCTAACAAAATGGAATTCTTAATGCCTGCAAATATGTAAATGCCTGTGAGTACGACTGAGCTGTTATTCACAAAGGGGTTGCACACCAATGAAAGATTGATGCATTCAGAGACTCCGCTAATCTTGACAAACGTGTGATGGCCACAGTGCTCCTCTGTAACCCTTTGTATATTCATTCTGCATTCCACAATTATATTAAATCTGCCCTGTACTCACATGAATCTTTTAGTTACCGGTAAATTGTCTCTTTAATGGAAATTAAAATTAGAAAAATTAAAAAAGCAGGCTCATTACAAAAAAAAAAATCCTGGACTTTATCCAGGAAAGTGAAATGACCCATACAAATGACACATCCCAAACCACATTCCTCATATCTGAACGACTCATACCACATTCCAGACACTGGCATATTTGTACAGGCTTACATGACAGACAGACTTCCAGTTAATGGATTATAGGTCTCCATGATGTCTTGGAAAGTTAAACTTGTTTTTCAGACAGTGACATGTCTTTATTTAATTTTGATTTAATGGTTTTTTTATAACAGTAATAATAAAACAGCAATGATACACTCCATGAGAAATCCTATGCAGACTCAAGCAAGGTAGGTGAGATGGCTCAGTGGATTAAAGGGTTTGCCACCAAGTCCGATGACCGGAGTTCCAGCCTCTGAACCAACAAGAGAGAAGGGGAGAACCGAATCCCCAAAGTTGCCTTGTAGACTAGTTCTCATGGTACCAGAAGCTGCCATGCAAGTTTTCAAATGAAGAAAGCAACCAACAGCTCTACCCAGATGTGATGATTAGAACCACAATAATGACAAGTATGGCAAGATGAACCCTAAAGGTGCAGTAGTCACACGCCTACTATGTGAGTAGCCAACTGTTCTCTAATTGGACTTAAGACCCACTCCAAAAGAAGGGAAACCTAGCCTACTCTCCAGGGCTAGAGAAGGCATGGATCTTGGAGGAAAGTCTACAACCACCATTTTATTAAACCAACATAATCCCTGTATACCCTAAATATTTGTCCTTATACCCACAGGTAAGTGTAGGCCTCACCCCACATCGAGGAAACCACTCCTTGCAACAGTCAGAAACCATCACAGAAAACCACAACCAATCAAATGCAGGCTTGTGGAGCTCAGTCCCGTGGAAACATCTAAAAACTGATCCTGGCACCTAAGGGTGAGGGACCATTTAAGAAGAGAGGCAAGAAAGGCTGTAAAAGCCAAAGGATCAGAGGGTTTGCTATGAAATTATGTGTTCTAGAAATGTCAGAAGCTACACCCGTAACATCTCACCAAATGACTGCCAAAACATGGGCTGAACAAAGTTACCACCAATAGACGTGCTAAGGTGGATAGGATAGGGGTGGAGAGGAGTTCATGAGGCCTTGTTCCTACACAAAGAACTAAGAAGTGCAAAGAATGGGAGAAATAGTCTTTGCTAGAAGAACATACCAATTGTTTATCCAATGCCACCTGGCCAGCCCTGGAATGATACATACACATAACATTATGCAAACTGAGCAGGTTGTAATTAGGATTATATACGTATATACAAATATATATTCATGAATTTGAAAGAAAGCAAGGAGGGGAATATGGGGGAAATTGGAGAGAGGAAAGAATGGGGAAATGATGATATTATAACATCAATAATAAAAAATTTTAAGAATAAAATACTTATTCCTAAATAAACAGACTAAATTTCCTTTTAAAACTTTATCCTCTGACATGCATGCTAGGTAAGTCATGCACAGACATATATAAAAGTAAATAAATATTGAAAGTTTACACTAAAACAAGGGAAAACTAAAAAATAAACAAATACAAGAAAAATACTTTCCCATCAGATAATTTTTCACTTAGATGCAGTGTTATCAGGTATGAATCTAAAATGGTGAGGAAAAAGTTCATGTGCATAAAAGCACAGTTTTAATTGACAGACAATAACTATAATTCTTATGGGGTACAGTGTGATGTTTTGACATATTGCATAGTATTCAAATCATCAGCCTTAGCTTACCCGTCTTTCCACCCGTCACTTCCTTGTGAGGAAGTATATGGACCCTTTCCTCTCAGAATGTGAGCCCTGCTGGCTTGTGAGCTGCAAAAGACCTTTTGTCATAGTTGGCCTGCCACGCCTCTCCTTCAGCTATGCCTTCCATTGCAGTAAGCAGCTCCCCCTCATGCTCCACCACTCCTGGCCATCACCAGTCTCCTCTCTGCGCCCGTGAGCTTAGCTCTGTTCCTGTGCGTCTTGTTTCCTTGAATGTCAGGGTCCAGAGCCATCCATGCTGCTGCTGCCCTCGGGGTTGTCTTTTCACTCTCCTGGGCCGTGCTCAAGGACTTTTGTTGTTCTTAGTTTGACACAATTCTCTCTCTCTCTCTCTCTCTCTCTCTCTCTCTCTCTCTCACACACACACACACACACACACACACACACACGCACACACACACACACACACAAGCATACAAGCACACATGTGCACGTGTGTGAGCATACACAATTTTTCTTCAGCAACATTAAAGATACTTTATTCTCATTTTTACTTTACAAACATTATCTTGCAACTTTGTTGGGTTCTATTCCTAATTGCCCTTTAGATTAAACACTAAAATGTATTTATATAGCACTTATTTAAATTTTACATGTAGAAATTCTTACATCTTAGTACCACAGTTTCATATACCTACATTCAGAATTCAAGATTTTTTTTCTAAGCTCCCAAGAAAATTTTGTGACTAAATATAAGCTTGTTCACATTAATTCAACCACAGAAATCCAGTTTACACAGAGAATGAAATATCCAACCTGGTTTGATCTTATATACCCAGATCGTAGGTTATATTCAAAAGCTACACACATTAAGAAATAGTTAGCCACAAACTAGTAAACATTCCATATTAAATCCATATTTTAGAAAATGATTGTTGGAGCTATTAAGGAAACAATGCTGTTTTCAAATCAAGTCTGCCTTGTAAATAACCTTGTGCCTTACCTAGGTGTATAAGGAAAAAAATTGAAAGAGGCATGACACATTTTGCTCATGAAGTTTTCATCAGCGTTGGTGAAGGGATGCTTTTATTGACACAGAAGGATGCTTACAACAAACCAGAGTGCAAAAGTAAGTTTGAAAACACAGTCCGTACTTTCTTAGAGGGAAAGATGTATTATAAAGTGATGAATGCTAGAGGGATGCAGAAGTGTTTATCATTTTATTTCTGTTAGGGAAAACACTTTTAAGGTTTTTTTTACAGTCAGGGATTATAAGACCACATTTTCCAGAAAATTGGCATGTCAGCAATTTTTGTCTTTTCTCTAGACTGACACACTAATTTGCAAAGTAAAATAATAATAATAATAATAATAATAATAATAATAATAAATAGCAATAACAATACACTGCTTTGCCTTCTCTGCTCTGAATTACTTCTGGTTCTTATAATGAACGAGGGTCATTATTTCTCACATACAGTAAATGGGTATTAGTAGTTCAAGGTTTTATTTAGGAGTTTTACATAAGGCTAAAAGACTAATAGTGCAATATTCTCTTTAAGTAAGTTTTCTCTGGGTGCCTCTCAGCCTGGCAGCCCATAAAAGCCCCAAGAACTGGAGAGGAAAAACTTGCCATGATCCCACCCTACAAAAAAGGAGCTTGAAAAAAACAGATAAATGGGGACTTTTGCATGTTGGGCTTGTTTTGTTTATTTTACATTCTCTAGAGGAGTCTAATATGTCTTACAGCATGAAAATAATTAGCTTCAAAGTTCTTGGTCATTGCTTATGATAAGATTCACTAGAAAAAAATAACTATATTCACTGTTACATTTCTCTGTGAACTACTCAAAGTGTACCTAATTTAGAATCATGGAGACATGTGGCTGAAAGAAACCCCAGCTCAGCTCTGATTAGCAAATGTATTGAAGCAATGATCAAGAAATACGAGCTTCTTCTTGCTAAGGACTCTGTGGAGTCCTGAGATGGAGCAGGACAGCATACAGTACCACAGGCTATCCTTGCTCAGGCGTCTATGGCCTTATTCCATCTTTACTTCCCTACAGCGCCATCTCTAGGTACAGTAGTGGATTAAGTTTCTAGTCTCTTTTAAGACCTTATACCTGGGGTATGTGTGTGTGCGTGTGTGTGTGCGTGTGTGCGTGCGTGCGTGCGTGTGCGTGCGTGTGTGTGTGTGTGTGTGTAAAGCTAGAAAAGTATAAGGTGTTCTCCATCACTCTTCTTCTGTTCCTCTGAGGCAGGGTCTCTTCTTCAACCTGAGGCCAATGGAAGCCAGCAAGCCCCGAAACCTACCTATTTCTGCTTAGCCTTGGAGCTGGGCTTACAAGCCTTTGGGGAAAATGTCTGAGTTGATAGGTGGATTCTAGCACCCAAGATCTTGTTCTCATAATTGTGGAACAAGTACCCTTACCCCAGCCCCAGTTTCTGCCCTCTTGCTATTGTGTGAGTTCTGTTTTTGCCTTTCTAGACAGGGTCTCACTATGTGGCTCTGGCTGTCCTAGAACTCAGTATGGAGACCAGGCTGCCCTTGGACTCACAGAGATCTATCTGCTTGCCTCTGCCTCCCAAGTGCTGCAATTAAAGGTGTGAGCCACTATTCCCAGCCACACAGTGAGCTTTGGTGGAGACATTCAAACCTAGCACGGAACTTTCCCTTCAGGATCATGTCTTTGGTTACTTGTGAGAGGCCAGGGTGCAGGGACTATGAGGTTTGGTGAGAACCATTCTCTGCAGACTCTAGCAAGGGTTACCTGGAGGACAGGCTCATATGATGTCCATTCAGCCCAATCCCCATGGCAGTGAAGTGACTGATCCAAGATCACACAAGCCACAAGAGAATCTTGATATCCAACTCTGACCTTGAAGGACCTGATAAAGTCAGACAGATGGCCTGATTCAAGGGGGCAGAAAAGATCCTTCCAGAACATTCTTTCTATAACACTCGAGTGGATGAAATAATTCCCCCCCCCACACACACACACACAAATAACCCTGCTTGTTTCCACCTTCCCCTAAGAGGCAACCCTCTCAGCCAGTAACCTGGCATAGAGCTGTCAGATGAGAGACCTTAGGAAATTTGCAAATCAAACAGCTCATTGTGTATGACACTGCACTTGCAAATAGGATTAGGTTGGAGTTGTGTATTATAAATAGCATTTGAAGAGACCCCCTCAGGGCCAGCTAGGCTGAAGTCTTGCTTTTAAAGTACAGGCTAACTGAGCTCATAAACAGATGAAGTCTCAGGGCCAGTGCTCTGGGGAGCTACAATTCTGTTCAGGGGTGCTGCCATGGCATCTTCTCGCCAAGATCTTTCCATTTAAACACAGCCATCACAGGCGCCTTCCCTCTGGTGGGCTCAGAGACAGTGCTGCCTCCTGACACGGCCATGACCCCACATGGACCTCCTCCAGGCCAGAAAGACAACTGCATTCCCAGAGGACTTCAGCAAAGTGAGAAAGCCAGCTTCAAGAAATAACTGAAGGCCTTGACAGCTAATGCCACTTCTGTCAACTTTGCTACACATCTTTCCGCATAAACCCGCTCTCTTTCTTAATCATTTATCCTTCCAGTCTGGGGAAACCCTAACTAGTTCTTAAGTGACTAGACACTGCCTTGTGTCTGGAACTTGGGGAGGTCACATGAAACACTCAAGGGTGGTGGTGTTAGTGAACCCAAATCCAGACTGTTTTGTGTAATTCCCTGCTTGAAGCTGTGTGTTTTCACGCATCCCAGTTCTCCTTGGAGGTTGGTTTAGGAAGATGTCTCTGAAAGACAATTCTCCTGAGCTTTCTTATGTCCCATTGTCCTCAAACATATCTTTCTGTAACACAATCCAGTAAGCCCAAGAGAGGGGAGCAATTGGAAAAGGCTACATGGAATTAGACTCTGCAGCATTAGGATATTTTATTGTTTTGGGGCATAGTGATAGGAACTGGTGCTTCTGGGCTAGTATGGCTATAGACCAGAGCACAGAATAACGACAAGGACATCCTCAATGGTGTTTTGCCAGATAAAGCTCTTGGCAAAGTTGCTTCAGGTAATAAAGAAGGATCCCTTATGATTTGCATATTAAATGTGAGGGATTAGGGCTGTTTATTTCCATAAGCAGGGTAAACATGGCCCTTAAATGTCTCTGGGTCCTGTTTATTTGTTTTAGATTATCTTCCTTGTCTTTGTAAGTGATAGAGGTACATATTATTCCTTTGGCCAAATACTGTTGGTGGTTGGTTCCATTCCACTCTAGGCTTTTCTCCCTGTTATTAAAATGCACTCACTCCCCTATCCACCTAACAGATACAGAGAGATTTTACCCAGTAGAGCAAATACTTTAATTGAAACCCTACAGACATTATTGCATCGCTGCTCCGGAGAGACATGATTAGGGACAGTGAAGCAATCTGAGACTTTGAATTCCCAATGGTTTCCACTTCCTTGGGAACTCATTTATAAAAATAAGTAGCCTTCAATAACTGTAAAAGCATCATGAGTCTGTGGCTTTCTGAGTCTATTTTAGTTTTTTTGCTAGGAATTCTGAGCACTAGACTAAGGTGTGGCCTTCAACCTCATACTTAAAAAGTTTAAGGCCCCTTTGTGCTTCAGAAGTATGGTCATTTCTCTGAGACTTGAGAAGACTCTTCATGGCCTCAACAGCCATTTGTAAAGCAGTAACTGACATGGCTTAAACAAGGCCAAGAATGTAAATTGCTGTGTTAGGAAGTGCAGGTAATTATATGGAGGAAATTCCATGGGGAAAGCGTGCTGGAATAGTCTAGCCAAAGACTTGGCATTGCCATTACTGGAAGAGTTTTAAAATTACCCCCAAACCCACTACAAGCAGTTTAGTTCGAACACTGAGAGCACTGGAAGAATCGTCATCTCCCCTGCCCTTTGGAGATTTCCAATAAGACCTTTTTATGTTATCCACACACTTGTCAAGACCTTGAGTTAAATATTCCATGAACAAAACTAGAACAAATCGTCCTTCTTTATAGAATTGTGACCCAACCCACATGTAATGCCTTTTTTTCTCTTTATTAAACCAGAGATTTTAAAGAAATTTATTGAAACTACCTGACCCGGACTTGTGCTCATTTGAAATCTTTGGAGCAGAATATCAGCACCTTACACTTTAAGCCTGAGATAAACTGATGTTTAAATTATCTTTAAGCCCTCCCATAGCCATCTAGAGATTCAGATCTTACATGAAGTTTTTCAGTTGAATACAGTCTTACAAAATGACTGAAGATGGAATCTGTTGCGTACAGCAGTCATGCATGACCAGTTCTTAATCCATGTTAAACTTGTTACCATAACTTCATCAGCCTAAAGTCTAAGGCCATGTTATACTGAGCTGATGTGCAGAAATAAAAACAGAAGTCGCCCAAGGCTCTCTGCAGCCCTCCTCACTGTGGTGTAAGGTACTGCATTAGACACACCAACCACTTTCCCTGCTGGAGAGCCTGCCTCACCCTCAGCATCAGCTGTGGGATTTGTGATGGGAATCCCCCCTGAAACACAGCTTTTGAACCATCCCCAAGCTCTCTCTGGATGCACAGAGAAGCACATCACTGGATGGAGCCAATTGACAGTGGGGCACTGTTATAAATGCTCATTCCTTCCTGCCAGGGAGGGACCTGGGGCAACTCTAGTTCCTGAGTCCCGGAACCTTCGTTTGTATATTGGATTCCAGGAGCACTATAGTTTTCTACTAAAATGCTCTTGAAAAACTTTTAAAACTACTTACATTTGTCACCTTTCTATTATGTTCTAACCTCTTTGGCTTTCTTACATCTGTCTCTACTCATCTTGGTCAGAGGACCTGGAGAAGAACCCTCATCCTGACTAAGGACAGAAGAAAGGCCAAAAGTCCAAGCAACAGCATCAAATGCCAGGTATCAGTAGTGAGGTCTCATAGAGAAGGAAAAGGCATAGGTTCAGAAACAATCTGTTTTTGTTCTATGACAAAATACCCGAGGCTGGGTACTTTATAGAGAAAATAATGTCTATTAAGTTCACCATTCTTGTGGTCCAAGAGCATGGTGCTAACATGTGCTCTGCTTTGGGTGAGAGCCTCAGGTAGAGGCCCTACTGGACAGCAAGGAGTGTAAGAATGGAAGAGAGCCTTTGCAGATGAGGTGAGTCACCAGGGATAATCTTGGTTTACAACAGCCTGCTCTTGTGGTAGCTAATTCCACCCCTCAGATTCCTACTCATACCTATGAGACCTGATCCAAGCTTGAGAGGCCTAACACTTGAAAGGCTAGAGACTCCATACCCTAATTGTTCTTAGATGTCCTCCCACATGTCAGTTCTTTTACATTCAAACCCCAAAGACAGGGAATGACTCAGGAGGAAGCCTGAGAGCAGCACAGAAGCCTGGGACCCTGCTGTGTTTGAGGTGGCGTCTACAGAGTGGGTCAGGCCTGATGCTTACTCCTCAGACTCTGATGCACACAGGAGTCACCCGAGAGGCTGGTAAAATGCAGACTCTGCCTCACCAGGTGAGGAGTGGGATCCAAGTGTCACACTTCTAAGCATCTCCCAAGTACTAGAAAAGATGTAGCTCTGGACCACTGAAGCAGCAAAGATGTAAATAGCTATGCAGTCTCAATCATGCTGCAGCAATAAAAGGAATAACAGAAACAAAGGAGCAATAATATGTCATTAAGAAAACAAAATAATTGCAAACAATAGCATAAGAGCTCTCATCTTCAGGTGGTAATAGAAAACCACAGGATTCCCTGGGCTAGGGGGAGACAGCTGAGTGGGTAAATACTGCATATGCATAAGACCTGAGTTCAAATCCCCTGAACCCATTAAAGCCAGGCCTGGTAGAAGGCATCTGTAATCCTCCTGCTCCTATGCAAGGTGAGGGACAGAAGGGGGAAAGCACCAGAAGCTTGAGGGCCAATGACTCTGACAGACAGAGAAGTGAACTCAATCTCAAACAATCTGGAAAAGGTAAGGACTGACACCAGAGGCTGTCTGTCCTCTGACCTGAACATGTGCTGTGGCATACATGTGTGCCCCCCACATACACACATCTATTGCATTCATATACACACATACACATACATATCATACATGGACATTACACACAGAAACATACATGCAGCACGTGCAGACATATCACACACAGAAACACACTTATCACACGCAGGCATATCACACACATATACGTACCTATCTCTCACATATATATCACACACATACTTTCATATATGCAATACATGTATACCTATCATATGTATGCACATCACACATACACATAAATATCATGCACACATATACTCATTTGCATAATACATATCACATACATGCACATAACACACACACATATGCCACATGTATACATACATCTCACACATATATAATCACACAAACTTACACAAAGATGTTAAAACAGGCAGTGTCAGGCTAACACACCCATGGGATTTCTGGAAAGAACTAAGCTCTACACACAGAATCCGTGACTTGTGGGCTTATGTTGTACTTGTTTCCCTTGGGAGCTGAGGGAAGGAGATGCTGGGTGATGGTTGTGAAAGCATTGGTGTGAATTGGATCCCAGCCTTCCATCAGAGCTCTAGAGCACAGTGCCCAAACTAAGAACGTCACAATTTCCATGCTCTAAGTACACAGCTGCTGTGTGAAAATTAGAGAGAGTCGCATGAAGCTCATGCTGTCCATTTAAGAGACAAGGTGCCAGCAGTCTTCTGCTGTCCCCTTTGGCTGACTAAATAATCTGCACCTCTTACAGGTGTGTATAGTTATGTAAGTATATGCAGTATACATATATGCATTATACATATATACTCTTTTTAAATAATTTTATTTTATATGTGGGGGTATTTTGCCTTCATGTATGTCTATCACATGTATGCCCTGTCGGTGGGGGCCAGAAGGTACTCCAGACGGGACTCACACATGCTTTTGAGTCACCATGTAGGTGCTGGGAATCCAACTTGGGTCCTCCTCTCAACCACTGCACCATCTCTCCATCACCTCTAGCTCAAAGCTTGAAAACAAAGAGTGAACCCACAGGAACAGCCAGTGGTGTCCCAAGGCTGTTGCTGCAAGCCTTCCTGCTATGAATAACTGAGAAGGAGGTGGGATGTGTTTGGCTCATTTCCAGCATAACTTATCCCAAGGCCATGGAATAGAGTAATGTAGTTTCTAGTCTGAGAATCCTGCTTTGTATGTAAAGGGCAACACCGGAGGTGGGAAGCCTGCAGCTGTGCAAAAATAGGAAGCTCACAGCCTAGCTGGATTCAGTCGGCTGCAAAGTCAGGTGCTACAGGTGCTAGAAGCACAGTGCTGTGTTGACAATGTCACGCGAGGCATGTTTTAAACACGTGCATTCCTTGTTACTTCTCTTTACTGGCGTGTCAGCTAAGCATCATTTAACACATGCATTCTCTGTTCCTTCTCTTTACTGGCCTGTCAGCTAAGCATTAGCTTTCACCATTCCTCAGCCTCTCTACGTGCAGAAACCTCTGATTCAAGATGGCGGACGGCCAATAGTGTTCTGCGCTCTCACTGCATCCATCTCACTATGATGGTGTCCGGCATAGTCCGGCATAGCCTGGAAAAGTGGGCAAGGCTTGGAAAAGTGATTCTTGGATAAAGGGGTGCAGTAAACAAAGTATGGATCTTAAGTTGCCAAGAGCAACGTGAACAGAGTGAGAGAGGGTGACTTGACAGCAAACTAGAGGCTGGCATGGTCTGTTCAGTTAGGTACATACTAGCTCTGAAACAGACAGGAGGAAAAGTCAGAGGAGAATGTGCTTGATGTTTAAAAAAAAAAAGTAGAACGTAGGTCACTGTGAGTGCAGTGAGGAAGAGGCAAGTGCGGTGGGACTGAGCCAGAAGGAAGATCATGATAGAACATGCCAGAACTAAGGCCTAATCGGCAGCTTGTAACTTAATGCAAATGATATAGGCCTGTGTGTTAGGTAAGTGGGGTATTAAGTTTGGATTTCGTTCATGCTGAGAAATCTTTGGAACATTTGAATCAAGTCTTGGAATAACATAGTCTTTTTAAAGAATGTTCTGTGTAGAAAGAATCCCAAATACCCGATGTGGCTACGTCACACTCAGCAGGGTGTAGGGGCAGAACCATCAGAGCAGACTACACATGCTGAGTACCTTCCAGCAAGCACAAGAAAGGAGAGGAAATGCACTTCAGAGCACAGACACATGCAAACACTGTCCAAGCCAGAGCTTGACATGATGGACTGAGACTAGCATTTTACCTCTCTGCTTTCCCAAACCCACAGTCTAAGGGGACTACGCCCATCACAGTTGACGAATAGCTGACCAGACTCCTCAAGGTCATCAAAAGCAAAGGAAGTTATGCAGCCAAAAGGAACCTGGGAGCCATGAAGACTGTTACATGGGATGCTGAAACAGGGAAGATGGTGAACACGACAATGGGAGCATGAGGAGAGCCCAGGCTTCAGTTGCTGACTCAGCACCAGGCTGTCCAGTAGTTGTGACAAAGGTGTCATACTGCTGTGGTAAGATATTAGGACCAGAGGGATCTGGGTGTGAGACAAGAGAACTCCTCACAAACTTCTGTCCATCTGAAATTCTGTGTCTAAAATTAAAAGTATATTTTTAAAAAAATGCATGCTATGGCTTCCGTGTCACAACTGAACTCTAAGGAACAAAAGCAAAAGATATTCTCATTCTCTATTATATGAGTCCTTCAAAACCAGAGTTCTCTACATTATAAAAAGGAAGGAGGTAGAAGGCTATAAAATGAAACTTCCAATGCAATTCAGTAGCACCACACTGTTATGCAATCTGCTCCACCTCAGACTAATTGGGACAGAAATGAACAACTATAGGGCAGAGACTTCTGAATTCTGCTCTTATTGACACTTCATACTAAGATCAGCTTCACTTTTAATCACACTAAAGCAAAGCCTGCCAGTCAACACTCTGCCTTATATCATGTCAAGACCTCGTCTTTAAAAATGAATGGCTAGTCAGAGTTATGAGTTGTCTCTGCAAGGTTTCAGTGTGAAAGACAGAAAGTAAACAAAAATGCAAAGGGAAAATATAGTACAAAAGAATAAATAATTCAAAAGCGATTGAAGAATGAAAGGGAGAGCATCATGTTCAGAGACTCCCGAGAGAATACTGTCCCATTAAGACACATAGAAAGCCAGTCCTCAGAGCTCGTGCCCTGCAAACCGAGCACCCAGGAGCCTGAAGCAGGAGCACCGATACAAGCTCAGGGCCAGACAAGGCTACCCTATCTCCAAATAAGTAGAATAAACAATACAGACAACAACAGCAAAATAGAATGCCGTGGAAGAGAAATGGGAAAAAAAACAAAACAAAAAGCACCTAGATGTGAAAAATAAGGTCATAAAATCATTGAAATTAAAAGAAAATGAAAATTATCTTTAGAATTAGAATTACCCTCAGAAAGAAAGACAAGAGGGGTCTAGAACATGTAAAAGTGGTAAATAAATGCTATGAGGTATTAGCCTCAGAGATCAGACTAGTAAGAGAACAGAAGAAGGGGAGAAGAAAATTGGTTGAGAAATGTAAAAGAACTTCTAAGGCCAAAAGAAAGACAGGGCTCATACTTGAGTCTATTATATACTCCACTCAAACAATACAACAACTCATAGCAAATTGTGAAGTCTCAGAATATTGAATTTAAAGTAAGGACCAGAGAGTTTTGCAAAGAGGCTAGAGAAAGCCATGTGAGAAGACACAAAGTCATAATGGTATCAGATTACCTTGTGGAAAGACAATGGACACTCAGAAGTGGTCAAAGTGCAGAGACTAAGTGTTTTCAAATGCTCGTGCCTAAATAGGACACTAGCTACATCAACCCCTGCCCAAGGCTTAGAGACTATCACTGAGAAGGAGAGAGCCAGGAAAGGGGTAAGTGCTCTGAAGTGCTGGCATCACATGGCCTTTGCACTCATGAACTCATACCAGCTCTAGTCATTTCCTCAAGATCTACACACGATGCAATTTAAAATCCCAAGATGGAGAGGGGAGATTAAATATCCTACCCAAGTTGATGACTTCATGGCAGTTGATGGCTTCTGCGAGTGGCCTCTAGTAGGTTGTCCATGCTGTACTGGATGGTCCCACACCAATGCCCATATGGGCAGCACTAACTAAACTCAGACTCTATGTGTGTGTCATAATATATATATATATATATATATATATAGTCAGAGTTTCATTAGTTCTGTCCATATGTCATATATGTACATAGATAGATAGATATAGATAGAGATAGAGATATAGATGTACATATGTCTATGACAAGAAATTGAGATGTGCAATGGGGGTATCTAGGGGAGGTAGAGGGGGATGAATGGTATGGAACAGTTAAATGTTTTGTTACTTTGCCTTCACACTTGGCTCATAGCTTCATTAGGTATAAAATTGTAGGTGGAAATTACTTTTGCCAGAAGTTTTGATGACTTTGCTTTTGTCCTAAAAAAAGAATATTTTATTTATTCTTTGAAAATTTTATACATGTATAACACATTTAAACATGCAAACACATGAACATTCTTACCTCATACTACTTATCTCAGGCAATTAATTAATGATGTACTCTAGGACAAAAATTATCAAGGGATAAATAGAGACAGATGAACTTCACTGAGACCTCTAATAGGCTTCATACCATAACACGGCAAGAAACAAACATGGGAGTGAATAATTATAGGAGGATAGGGAAATTTGGTTCCAGAACCCACTAGGAAATTGGTTTGCCAATCCTTGCCTCATTCCTACAAAGGACTACAAGGGTAAAGGCCTGAAGTCCCCAAGTCAATAGACCTAAAAGAGTCATGTTTCACCTCCTCTTCCTCCCCCTATGTTTTCTTTTTTGATTGATTGATTGATTGATTGATTGATTGATTGATTGATTGATTGATTGATTGATTGACAGGGTCTCTAGTGACCTAAAGCCTCAAAGCTTTATAGTAACCACATCTTGGGCTCCCATCTCTCTTACCTCTTCTTAGCGCTAGGGTTGTAAACATGTTCCTGACTCGGGATTCCTTATTTCCCTTGGTCAAGGGTCACTGAATTTTGAACTTTGTGAGAGACAGAGGAGTTTTTTAAATTGAGTGGAGATAGGGGTAGATGAATGTTAGAGCCATTTACAGGGTTCTATACATATTTTCATGGGTTTTTGTGGCGGTTTGAAATAGAATGGTCCCCTTAAGCTCGTACATTTAAATGCTTGGTTCCCGGTTGGTAGAACACTTTGGGAAGGATTAAGAAGGGAAACCTTGCTCTTCTTGTCACTGGGTGGACTTTGAGGTTCCAATACGACTGACACTATTTATAGTTCTCGCTGTCTCTTGCTTCTGGATCTTAGTTTGATATATTGGTATAAAATGAGAAAATGGACGAATGCTATACTTTGGATGTGCGATTTCGCCCAAAGGCCATGTGTCAAAAGCATAGTGGGAAATGGTGGAACCAATTCTCTAAAACCTGGGGTATGTTTTAAAACGATGTCTCCTTGATATTCGCACCACAAACTTCCACTCTCCCCTCCTTCCATTACCTATTCTCATCTTTGCTCTGTCCTTTCCACCTGCTTTCCCCATTTTCCACACCTGTTTGACAAAAATGTTAAGAGCCTTCTCTCTACATCATTTCCCCCTACCTCTTGCCATAGAACTCTCTTTTTTCCTTCCAAACTTGGCCTGAAAAATACAGGCTCGGGTCTTTTATACACAGCTGACTTTCTAGACTACCCTGATCTCTTCACCATCAATGTCACGCTCCATTTCCCTCATGTGTTCTCATGAAAGCTACCAGACTTTTGAATTGCTGAATCCAAATGGTGGTCCTTGAGTGTTTGTTGCCACGAGCTCCAGGCTCCTCAGTAGGACCCTTCCTTCCTTTCATTCACTTCTCTGAGAGTGCCAAGGTTGTTGTTCCTCTGGGAATCATCATGGTCTTAGACAGTCCCTGGATCTGTCTATAGAGAGTTTGACAGCTAGCTCAATGTCTCCCAGCTCTGTTCCTGTGAACTTGTCAGCTCACTTTCTCATCTCATTACAAATCACAGGGTCTTTGGCATCATTTAGAAACTAGGGATTCAAGTAGCTCTTTGATGGGGATTCTCTCCTCTAGAAACTACTTCCCCTCACAGCCTCCACCCACGGGGAAGTCTGGAGAGTTCAATTGTATCAAGAGACCCAGACCATTGCCCACAGCTGGTAGACTGGAGGCTAGATATCAGAGCCAGCCAGGACTAACAAAGTTCCTCTCCTGAGAGTCTTGCCATAATAGAGGTAAGCCTCAGGCTGGGCAAGCTCAAATGCTAAGTAAACTATGAGCGTGGTAAAAAAGTAAAGCATCCTGGATTAACAGTTAGAAGCCATATTTCCAGAACAGTGTCAAGCTGGCATCTCAGCTCCTCTCTTTGGGTCACCTTGGGGAAGGCACATTAGCTTTTTCTTACACTTTATTCAAGTGAACTTAATTGTATTTCTGGCTCAGGCTCTTAGCAAGTATTACTGCTAATGAGGCCTGCAGTTAGGTCTTTAGAAGTTATGTAATGGTCTCCATCTTGTTATTCAAAGATATACTTTAAGATAAAAACTAAGAGTAGGGGGGCATCTACTAGACAGGCTTGGTGCAAGGATCTTCCATCTAGGCTACATAGGAAAGCTGAGGCAGAGGGATTGCAAGCTCAAAGCCAGTCTGGGTAACTTAATTAAACATTCTCCCAAAATAAGATTAAAGAAATTAAAATGGCTGAAGATCTAGCTCAGCGGTAAAGGGCTTGCTCGGTGTAGGAATGTGAGCCCCAAACACAAGAAGGGAGGAGGCAAGCGGGAGAGGAGACAGGGACAAATGACCAATAAAGAGGATTCTTGGAAATCACAGGCCTGAGAGCCTCTGCTAAGAACTCAGGATGGGCTGAAAAGTCATTTCTTTTTTGCATCCATTAAATGGGACATTATTGATGTTTTGCTGTAAATGGTGAAATATGAATAATAATTAATAATCATAAGTAATCATAGCAAGTGCTTTTATGCTTGTTATGTTCCAGACCCTGTCCTGAGCTCTTTATATTCCCAACTTGGACTATTCATACCACAACAGAAGTGGGTGTGTTTCCATCCATCTTCCTCTGCAAGTCATCAGACTGGAGCTGGGGAAGTAAGTTTCCCAAGGCTATCCTGCCAGTGGGTGAGAGATCTTGGCTGGCAATCCCAGAAGTTTCTGGACTCTCTGCTCATAGTACTTTATGTGTGTGTGTTGTTTTTTTGTTTGTTGGTTTTTTTTAATTTTGTTTTACTTTTTTTTTGGAAACAGGGTTTCTCTGTGTACCTTTGGAGCTTGTGCTGGAACTCAATTTGCAGATCAGGCTGGCCTCAAACTCACAGATATTCACCTGCTTCTGCCTCCTGAGTGCTGGAATTAAAGGTATGCGCCACCACTGCTCTGCTAATTCATAACTCATGAACAAAATCTTGCACCCTGCCATCTCACCCACATCAATTCATACTTAGGGTAAATGTTTGCAAGGATTTGAACATGGAGCCAGGACTACCACTTATTTTGAAGACACAGACATCACTTGTCGTCTAGAGGAGTCTTTCTGAATGTGACAAACTGCTTAAAAACTGAAGCCTATGTTAACAGCCATGGGGAAGCTCTTACAAGAGTGAAGATAAAATGTGTGTGTGTGTGTGTGTGTGTGTGTGTGTGTGTGTATGTGTAATATATAGAAATCAAAACAAATAAGGACAAATATAAATACATATATAAAAATACACTGTTATGTATATTATATATTAATCACTATATCTGGAATAATATTTATTCCATCCTTGAACTGGAAATACATATAATATATATATTTTTCTAAACACACACACTATATATATACATATATACATATATATAATATATATACATATATATTATATATATATATATATCCTAATGATCTACATCTATAAATACAGACAGTATGAAAAAGAGGCAGCCAGTAGTATCTTCAAATTTAAGGTCAGTTAATGTTGAATTAATTAGAGCATGGGTTAAACTGATATGCGCTATTAAGATGCAGTTATTTAAGACACAATTTTTGTCTTATGTAAAGACCCAGATATATTCTGGACAGATTGAGGAAGGCTTTGTCCGCTTTGTCTGCCAACCCCTGGTCACATGGACTGCACTTCTGTGCTGAAGGGGCTGCTACTCTCACCATTGTCACCTCCAAGAGTAGGGATGCAGAAGGGAAGCAGCAATGTACAGCCAGCTCTGCTAAGCAGCAGTGTACAGCCAGCTCTGCTAAGCAGCAGTGTACAGCCAGCTCTGCTAAGCAGCAATGTACAGCCAGCTCTGCTAAGCAGCAATGTACAGCCAGCTCTGCTAAGGACTAGACCTGGTCTTGGACTCCAGTCTGTTCAAAGCCAATTGGAACAGTTGCATGGCCACACCTACTGCCAAGGGAAGCTGGGAAGTGTATTTCCTCGCTGAGTGGTGATATGGAATGTCCTTCTGTATGCTGCAGATATGTGTTGTTTTATTGGTTGATGAATAAA
Source organism: Phodopus roborovskii (assembly GCF_943737965.1). Classification (NCBI taxonomy): domain Eukaryota; kingdom Metazoa; phylum Chordata; class Mammalia; order Rodentia; family Cricetidae; genus Phodopus; species Phodopus roborovskii. The sequence goes on along the minus strand of NW_026126571.1, from coordinate 24,802,810 downwards.
ACTGTTTTGACCAATAGCCAGGCAGAATATAGCTAGATGGGAAATCCAAACAGAGGTATAGGGAGAAGGAAGGCAGAGTCAGAGAGATGCCATGTAGCTACTGAAGGATAACATGTGAGAGCATCACTGGTAAGCCACAGTCTTGGGGCAATACACAGATTAATAGAAATGGGCTAATTTATAAGAGACAGCTAGTCAGTAATGTGTCTGAGCCATTGGCCAAACAACTGCAATTGATATTAAGCCTCTGAGTGATCATTTCATAAGCAGCTGCCGGAATTGGCAGGCTGGACAAGAAACGTTCAGCCACATGTGACGCCCAAATGTTTGGCAAGAATCTCCACATAAAATCTAACAAAAGCTTTAAAAGGGATTCTAAACATGAAACAGCAGAGTGAAGAGCAGCATCGCGGCAGCAATTCCTCCCGTGGGCTCTGTTTGCTAGAGGCAAGCAGAGGTGTGGCTCCTTTAAGAGAGGATTGCTGGGAGACAAGCAAGTCTCTTTCAGGAGGTCTGGCTACAAAGTACTTGAATGGGGTCTCCGGGCAGTATGCTGCAAGTTACCTGGAGATTTAGTTTTTGCTCACACAAACAAACAAAAAAATTGTGGCTGGCAGTATTGGGGGGGGGGGGGAATAAGCATGAGGCGTTGCTACCCCCACCATGTTGGAAAACTGAGTAGTGCAGAGCCAGCCACCAAAGCCAGCCACTTTAGTCCTAGCCAAGCCCTCTTAACATTCTAAAAAACTCTCCTGGTTGGAAAAGGATTACAGATACACAATAAAAACAGATTCAGACAAAAATGCCTTTAAATGGGTCACAGTGTTTTTGATAAATGTGCATGGATGGCCTTGAGTGAGAAAGGATATAAAATAAACAGTCAGAGATAAAAAGAATATTAAAAATAATAAACCCAGGCCGTTAAAAGAGAAATAGAGTTTAAAAAAAAAAAAAACCCATGTAAAGATGAAAAATACACAGAGTCTGAATTATGTATCTTATTGTATTTTCTTTGAATTTGGTGGGCTTCTAAGCTAAACCAACACTAAGGTATCTTAACTTCAAAATTTGGGTCTAAGGATATATTGATTTGGGAAAGAAGTTCTGCTTTTGCTTCCATAGAAGATGAGAAGCTATGGATCCTTCCAGGCTAATACGGTTGATCACACCACACACACACACCAGAGGTCTCCAATGGGAGTAATGGCTCAGGTGATCCAACATCCAAAGCAGCTTCAAGGAAATGGGCTGAGATGATGCAGCCTCACAGACTACTACAGCCAAGACTTAAGCATAATTCTAAATTTTCTCAAGGTCCTCATAAGATCACTACATCCAACAACCAGCAGGAAGTAGTACAGAAAACTATGCCTGAATTTCCAATTGTTTATAAATATTTGTTTTTATTGAAAGGGGGCTGATTAGTTGTCACAGTCAACCTCTAAAGAAAAAGAAAAGGGATAAAATGAATACTTCACATTTGTATGGGTTTTGATTTATTGATACATATTTAAGGTCAATTTTTTATAATATATATATTCTTGTTTAAGGTATTACATGTTTATGCAGCTCATTTAAAACTGTAATATATATTTAAAAAATACAGTATGGCTATGTTAGGTTTTCTAGATATTCAGAGATATATTTCAAATGTATAGGTAATCTTCAAACCTTTCAAAGACCTACATAATATGGCATTTAAAATGTTTTGTTAATTTAGGGCTTTTCATGAACATGAGACACATCTGCTCCTGGAAGCACCAATTACTTCAAGAGGATGATGGGTATTGAAGAATTGCAATTGTGACATTGCCTTCAATGTCTCAAGTCATTTGGGCAAGAAACTGTTCTTGTCTGGACTGCTAGACTGTATGCTGTATAAACTGGACATGCAGGGCCCAGGAAAGTGACTGCTGAACTTGTGAAAAGAAGACAGGATGGTCCTTCAGGGTTCCTGCTTCACAGAGGAAACTGCCAGACATTCTGCAGGACACAGAAGAAGGCAACTAATGAGTTTTGCCAGTACAAGGCAGAACAGATCTTCAAATTTCCTGCTTCACTCAGAAGTCTTGTAGGCTGAAGATGGATGCCCCAATGTTACAGAAAAATTTGAGTGACTGTCCAGGCAGCCAGATATCTCTGTCATTTCTGAGTTTTGGAAGTTCCTTACAATGCACTTCCAATTTATTTAGGTAATACTATATCCTTCTGGGGTCTTTGGTGGAATTGAAGATAGTTATAATTTTCCTTAATTATGATAAAAGATAAATTAGATATAAAACTTTAGACTCACAAAGATAAGATAGATGGTAGAATATTTTCTTTAATTTTGCCTAATACTAATAGACTATAGTAACTGTAGTTCTTGCTTGATAACTGTTTTGTTATATATAATTTTACATGTTAAAATTAAAACCTTCCTTTTTCTGTATGCTGCAAATATGTGTTGCTTTTATTGGTTGATGAATAAAATTGTTTTGACCAATGACCAGGCAGAATATAGCTAGGTGGGAAATCCAAACACAGTTACAGAGAGAAAGAAGGCAGAGTCAGAGAGATGCCATGTAGCCTCTGAAGGAGTAACATGCCAGAGCATCATCAATAAGCCACCATCTTGTGGCGATACATAGATTAATAAAAAATGGGTTTATTTGTAAGAGAGAGCTAGCCAGTAATATGGCTGAGCTATTGGCCAAACAATTGTAATTGATATTAAGCCTCTGAGTGTTATTTCATAAGTGGGTGCAGGAACTGACAGGAGGGACAGAAAACTTCCAACCAAGGAGTGGTTGGGCCCATGCCAAGCTAAGATTTGAGGAGACAGCACAGGGCTTTTATCTGCTGAACTCCTAGTGATAAGAATAAGAATCATTTCTCCTTTTTGGTTCTGTAAAGAATAGAAGAAGACCGGATGAAAATCAGGGGCAGAATAGACCAGGCAAATTAAAATGGCATAGCAGAGTGCAGGGCTTAGGGTTTTCCTTTCTTGGAGACTGTCTTTGACTACATCTTCCCTTTGGGTGCTTTTGTCCATCACAGGATCCCTCCTCTCTGCCTCCAGAATTGCTGGCCCCACTACACAGGGCTCTCCAGCCATTTGACTAGAGGGAGAAGTAGCAGATAGCTCCAGAAGAAAGCTTTAGAACTTTCCATGGGTTCTGATTAGTTTGGAAAGAAGTGCCCACCCCTTCCCTCTCATCTCCTCAGAACAGACTGCTCCAGTCCCATGGGCATTCCTTAACCATATGCTCCTTCATTCCTTAATTTAATTTTATTTCCATCTTCAGAAATGTTGCCTTTTTCCTCTTTTTCCCCCCATGGCTTCCCACAGTCTTTTGCTTAGTCTCTCTTTCCTCCATCCATTCTTTCTCCTCACTAGCTCATGCATCATCCCCTTTCCCATGGCTATGGTTGCCGTGATTTTGTTAATATCCCTCTCCATTTGCTCATTTCCTTGCCCATACAATGAACATCTCTAATTAGCTATGTAAATTTTTCTTCTGCTCACCACTTTGTTCCCCATCTCATTTGTTGCCTTACCTATGCCTAGCCCGTTTCTCGTCTCTGTCTGCCCATCACCCTGCATGCTGTGGGTTGCCTGGTTCCTGTTTCCTGATCCCTGCTACTAATCCTCTTGGGCTCTTTTCTGTACTCTCATTTTATCTTTCCCATACCCGTAGTGTGGAGCATGAATTCATTTCACAACTACATTTTCCATTCTATTATCTATCCTGAGTGTAATTGTCCAGTAATGACACATAATGTTTTTTTTGTTTGTTTGTTTTTAAGAACTGAGTCAAAATTTATTTATCCAAAGGAATACTCTAGATAAGTCTAAGCTCTAATTCCCAGACCCTGTTGGCTTGGACAATCTCATACAAAAATATCTTCAGAGATCAGAGTGTGTGTGTGTGTGTGTGTGTGTGTGTGTGTGTGTGTGTGTGTGTGTGTGTGTGCATGTGTGCGCGCGCGTGCGTGCGTGCACGTGCATCTACAAAGTAGCTGAGTTTATCATAAAATAAAGCATTTCCAAGGTTTGTGAGTAGACAATGGCTGAAGGGAACACTGTGTCAACCTACTGTTTCTAAAGTCACTAGAACAGATAGCATTTCCTGAGAGGCAGTTTCCTGTCCAGATGATTGACAGGCCTATTTAGATTGAGTTTTCCAGCAAGGAACAATGGGATGTTCTTGGTCTTAACCAGAAAGTCTCCATCTAGATCGTGCTCTTTTGAGGTTTGGAACAATACCTATGAATGACTTTCCAGGCAGTTCAGAATATTATGTCTTCACTCATGGTCAGAGGTGTAACTCAGATCCTTTTCATTTCACAAGTAACCAGAGTCCTACAGTTTCTGTTTCTGATTCTCCATGATATGGGGAAGGGTCCATTCCCAATGACCTTCAAGCTTATCGATATCTTTCTAGCTACCTAATTCCTTCCCTTGAGAGTTGAGACCTTAAGTGGCTCTGGATACTTATATCTGAGATGGCATGTAGAGAATTTAAGGTCCCCACTAAATAGGAAGTTAGGTTGCCCCAGGACTGTCTTAGAGGAAATGACTGTGAGAGAAGAAAGAAGGCAGCAGTTAGACACAGAAAGCCCAAAGACTGATAGGACTGTTACCAAGATTATAATAGGTCTAAGCAATCTCACCAGAAAACTCCCAAGACCCAGTTCCAAAGTGCTTTTGATAAATATCCCATAGGTCATAGATTTGACCCGAAGCCTGGGTGAGAACTCCCAGAGTTGCACAGTGGTGTTTAGTAACATACAATTTAAAAGGTCTGTTGATCTGTGGTAACCCTAAAGTTGGAGTCTTGAACAAAGGGACTTTTAATTTATCAAAAGACTTCTGTTCTTGCTCTCAAGAAGGAGAACTTGGTCATTATGGCTCTTTAAGGACTTACATAAAGGCTTAGTCAATAAGGCCATACCAGGGAATTCAAAAGCCAACAGCATCTCATAGCCATCAAAAGGCTTAAGACAGTTTCCAGTGCTGGGAATTAAAAGGACCTGGGTGACTTGGATAGAATCAAGATAAAGAGCTGTGTGCCCTAGAGTTAAGATGAACCCAGTCATAATATCTTCCAGGATAATAATTGGGCCTTGTGCTTAGAGGGTTCTCTGACAGCAAGAAAAAGCAAAGCTCATAACAGGTGGATAAAAGCTTTCTTTTTGGAAGGAGAATGGAGCAGGAGACGGTCTTTGTGTTCTGAAACCATTCTATTATACATAGGCAAGCCACCCCCCCAGGTTACTGTATAGGACCTGTATGAAATAAGGGGGCTGTCTCTAAAGACCTGGAGAATGAAGGCTCAGGTGAGTCATCTATGCAAAACTTGTACATCGGTCCAGTAATAAGTAAAATGAAATTGAGACTCAGTTGCTGAAGGGATATGAAAAGAAAGCGTCTTTAAGACCTAGGAGGTGGTGGGACTGGGGAAATGAGGCAGACTTTAACTAGGGAAGGTAATATAGAGGGGAAGAGAATGAGGAGGGATAACTAACACTAATGATGATTGAAAGGGCTGTAGGAAAGCATGTTATTTTATATATACATGAACCCCAGGAGAGACCCGACTATTTCCACTTTCCTAAACTAGTATAATTCCTAACTATATCCTAAATACCTATCCTTATACTCACAGGTAAGTATAGAGCTCATCTCTTATCAAAGGGGCATCTTTTTTTGCAGCAAGTGGAGATCATTACATTCACAAAATACAGAACAAAGTATTGGGTACCATGGGGTACCCAACCCCAGTTAATATGTCTACAACCAAATCCCTACACCTAAGGCTAAGGGGACACCACAGAAGAGGTAGCAGAATATAAGAGCCAGAGGACCAGGATGTCTGGTGCAACATAATGTCTTCTAAATATGACATGGAAGTTACACCCAGAAAATCTCAAGACCTGCATATAGACAATGCCAGTCAACAGGAAATGCAAATATAAGTGGAGGAAATCTCACAAGGCCCATTTGTAGATGCAGAGCTATAGGCAGTGAATGGCTGCAGAGAAGGGAGAGTCGGTCTTCCCCAGGGATGAGTCTCTAATGGTTTATTCAATCCCAAATGGTCAGCCCTAGACACACAGACACGAAAGCAACACTACACTAAATGGAGTCAGCAGGTGTGTGTGTGTGTGTGTGTGTGTGTGTGTGTGTACAAAACAATGATGATTAAAGAAGAGATCAATAATTTGAAAGGAAGGGGGAAACATAAGAGGGTGTAAATGATGTAAATACAGTATGAAATTCTTAAAAAAATAGTAATAAAGCCAAGCAGCATGATAGTGTATATTTGTTTTATTCTCAATACAATAAATATATAGATTAATAAATTAGAAACTAAATAACTTTTAGAAGTAGAAAAGAAAATATCTAGGACATGTAACATGATGTGTTCAAGGGAATTTGGGTTGACAAAGAATAGGGGTTAAGGACTTCCATATCTACAAGAATAACACATTCATTTATTACATGAAGATCTTACAGCACCTGGCAGTCCCTGGATATAGCAGTGACAAGCACTGGATATAGCAGTGTGGCTAGCATAGAGTTAAAAGCCCATAATGCAGAAATTTACTGCTTGGGCCATAGGCCAGAGAAAATATTATTTATGGTTAGGAAAAGCACAAGAGCCCTTTAATCTGATTCTGGTTTTCCTTTACAGACCATAGTCACCAAAAGTTTCTAACCCTGGTGTTCTCATCGGTGTTTGATAACTCACCCACATAGCTAATCATATATTTGAGATTACTGTTGGGTGCCTCTGAAAATGCATGCCTACTCTCAGATGTGGACAGGGCCACCATCATAAAAGAATATCAAAATGATACACATGAAAGAAAGCCAAAGTGGGCAATCGAAGCTTATTTGAGTGCCGACCTCACAATTGGAATGAAGCTGAAGCATCCTAAGATGACCCGGCCAAAGGAGCCAGCACTCCTCTGCTTACACTGCGGTCACACATAAATGCGCCCTTTCCTTCCTTCCTGATGCCTGTTCTACCAACTTTTGTTCAGAACTTGTTTGCTTTACCTACCTTCACACTGCTTTGGATTTTCCACCTAAGTTCAATGGTTTTGCCTTATATTTACAGAGAATGAAAAAAAATTATCTGTGTAATTAAAAACATGTGAGAAAGTTCAACTTGTATAAGAAGAAATAAAAAGATTAAGAGAGACATCAGTGTGTTTTTCCTGCCCTGCTTTGATCCTAGGGTTTCTGTGAACCAAGTTTTAGGGTTTTCCCTCATGTTTTCAGCTATATTGTAGTAAAGGTCTGCTTTGGAACACCAGAGCTATAAAGATAGACCCTGCTGTCTCAAGTGATGTGTCCCAAGACTGTCACAAATTCTCAAATGCATAAACTGTCACTACACATTAGCATTTCCCCCATAACAGTGACTAAAGAGCAACCTTTGGGTTGGAACATGGCCATCAGGAAGGGGACCAGTTTCAGTCACTGGTAAAGTGGGCATTCTCATAGTGCCTGACCACACGAACTTCAAACCATTTTCAAGTCAGTTGTAAAAAACTCAAAGCCTAAGGATGCTTTTCCGAGCATGGACATCATGGAATGAATTCTGAAACTAAAGAGGCCTAGAGAAAACCAAACGATTTGTGTTTCTGGGGGGACTTTACGGAACTGATAATATGATAATGCATGTTGTAGTTGTTCAAGAAAGATATAATCTACAGACCTCCAGTTTGGAAAACACCACTGGCCATGCCTAGTTGACCCTGAATGCACCTCAATGTGGTCAAAATTGAGTCTATCTTTTGTTCCTGAGCCCATCCCCCAGAATGGGGATCCACTGCTTTGATTACTATAATTATCCAGCTATACCTTGTAAAAGGCAGAAACCTCAGTCAACTTGATAGAGCATCCTTTACCTCTTCTTCTTGCCCTTGGGCAAAGAATGTCCTAAGTGCATCACAGAGTCATCTATTGTTCCTGTTCCCACTGTTGCTCTTTTCCATTCTCTCTCACCTTGGGTAGCTCCTGAACCCCAAATTTGTACCCAGATAGATCGTTTGTCTTGTTTTGCTTTATTTTATCTTGCTTTGGAAATGGGAAGGCAATCAGGAAAAGGAAGTGATCCTTCATGCATCGGGAAGAGAAGAGAGAGTAATGGAATGTCTTTAACATGAAGGCAGAGACAGGGCTGCTTCAAGGGAAGAACCTGAAAGGGTGTTTGCAGGTTGTTGACCTCTTGAATACTGAAAATAGCGCCCCCAGCCTCAGCCTGTGATGCCTTTTTACGGGATCTAAGGAAAAGGGGCTGGTTACTAACAAGCAGAGTTTAGGTGATTGTTTTGATTGATAGATCCGATACTTTTTTCTACTGTGCATGCCTTTTCCTACAATTCCTCTGATTTTAACTATGTGTATGCAAAATAGTCAAAGGCCTAAGATGGTAAATAGAAGATTTACCCAAAGAGTTCATTTGAAGGATACAGTTTGCCCTCCTAAAATAATTCAGCCTAGTCAGCTCTTCTAGTCTTCCTACCAGATACATGGGGAATAGACTTGAATAGAAACTTTCTATAAATATTACTATAACTAAGGATGGAGAGATTTCTATGCTATTGTTCAGAGATGGATGAAAATGGCTGGTCCCCCAGGCCCATAGGGCGTGGCAGTATTAGGAGGTAGGGCCCTGTTGGAGTAGGTGTGTCATTGTTGGAGGAAGTGTGTCATTTGATGTGGCCTTGTAGGTTTCAGATGCTCAAGCCAAGCCTGATGTCTCTTTTTCTCTTCCTGCCACCTGCCCATCTGGGTGTAGAACTCTCAGCTCCTTTTCCAATACTATGAATGCCTGCATGCTAACATGCTTACTACCATAACGATAATAGACTAAACTTCTGAACTGTAAACCAGCCACAATTGAATGTTTTCTTTATAATAGTTGGCATGGCCATGGTGAACTTTCACGGCAATAGAAACCCTAACTAAAACACCAAAACAAAGGTTAAAGGGTTCTTACACTTGCTTCAGAAATGCTCTGGCGAGAGAGGTTAAAAGGATAGGAAGATGGCGGAGGAAGGGTGAATGCCAGCAAAGCATACACCATGCAGGAAAGAGACATAATGAAACACATCGTGGAAAACATACATCAATGAGCAGCTTTTCATCATGAGTATCTGGGGCTTATTGGCCCCTTTGAGTTTCCGAGGGAAACTCCATAGAAGGGTCCCTGAGAAAAGCGGAAGCTTCGTTCCACATCAGAGGTCACTTCTGGGGAATTGGCTCTCCATCTCTTCTGGCCCTGAGGCGCCCAAGGGTTCCCAGCGGGCTCCCCTTACTTCCTATCAGCAGTTCTCCTGCAGCCTCAATCTCCTCACCCCGGCTTCCCTCTGCTATCTATCATCTGTTCATTTACCCATGGGAGGGTGGGGCACCTCGGTCAAGCCGCAGAGCAATTTTACTGTTGCTGGGGGGTATTTTGAAGAGTGGCACACATGTACAGAGTTCAGAAGATTTTAACTTTCTCCATTGTGTATTTGTTCTGTCTTATATTCATCACTTAGCTATTTCTTCACTCAGGCTTTCTGTTTGCAGTGTCTGCTACATGCCTCTGCCTTCGCTAATTCCGCATCTGCTCTGAAGCCCTCAGTGATTTTGTATGGAGCCTTCCCCTGCTTCTTGTGCTATTTGGTTTATTGCTACCATGTGACTCTTGCCTTGTCTTTGTTTTCTACCCATTGTGAAGCTTTGCTTCCTGGCTTGTATTCTTTTCATTTGAATCAATCCTCCCTCTTATTGTTAGGAATGTGCTTGTGTGTCCCTCTATCTCCTGCCGAATGTGGGAGCCAGCAGGCAGCGGGGGGTGGGGGGGGTGGAGGGGGGCAGCTTCCAGGGCTATCTGCCCTGCCCAACGCCCTTTTTGGCAGTCAGATCTCATCTCCCTCACCTCTCCGATCTGTACCTGCTGTAGCCCTGGGAAAACAGAAGCCAGTTATGAGCAAGAGGCCCAAGGACAGCGGTTGATCCCGAAAAACGGTTTTAATTTGTCTCTGTCTCATTTGCTTAATGCTGATGCTGGCTGGCGGGCCTCGGCTGCTGACCAAGCTGAGTGGCTTGCTTTTCATCCCATCCTGCAGCTTATCCGGTCCACAGATGAAGCTGACAGCTCAAGCCATTTCCCTTTGTGACCCTGGTCCTTTGTGGTCACTCCTCAAGGACAGTCATTCATCTTTGGGTCTACAAGTAATTAAAGCTGGAAGGAGACCTGTTCTTACTGGCTAGCCTTCCTGGGTGAATCAGCATGACAGGTGAGAATCACATAAATGAATATTACCTAGCAGAAACACCTTGACGTGGTCTGCTCTGATGGCCAAGGCTGGGAGAATTGCCCACCCAACCTGTGCTACTAGCAGGTGGAGCCAGAGGCTGCCTTGTCATAAATAGCTATGAAAATTGACCTCATTCATAATTAGGCAATTCATATTTCAGAAAGATGCAAAGCTTAAAGAAATGTTTACCTTTCCGCAAATGATGTATGATGCCATGTTTGAAAAATGGGGGCTTGGGATTGAAATCGATCCAAGTTAAGGATCTATTTGGGCAGAGTGCAGCAGGTAAATCTCCAACAACAATGCTATCTCCTGGACTGGAAGCCAGCTTCTCAACATTGCACTGTGTACTGTGAACACAACCTCATTTGTATTCACCGTTTAATGGCCTCAGTGGCATAAGACAAGTGGGGATTTTGCAGGATTTGCCAAGTCAAGAGACACACTGGCAGTTTCTCCTTAGATAGACTCCCTAAGTTCAGTATTCTACAGAGTCCTATCATTTCTGAGCCAGCATCTATGAGTTCTGTGTAGGGATCCAGCTCCTGGGCAGAGGCTTGATAGGGGCAACCCACTCCTGTTCAGACCTAATTAAAAAAAAACAAAACAAAACATAAAAACTTTAAACTTCACAATCCCTCTTGCTCCACAACCTTTAGGAGTCATTTCTCATTAGCAGGAGGCCACCCTACTTCCTCACAGCCTCTGCTCCTAGGCTGTGTGTCCTAGGAAGCAGCTCATTGATTCATTCATTTGAATTGTAGTCTTTGGGTGACCACTGTGTCTAAGGGGCTGTGTGGCAATGGCCATAGGTGACTATGTGAGAGCTCTCACCTTACAGGAACTCACAGTATAAGACCAGAGTGCTGGAGGTGTGTATGTTACTAGTGGTTGAACCCAGGGAACAGTGTTGGGGACAGAGTTGCCCAGGGGTGCAGGTGTCTGGTGCAGGTGTCAGTGGTCAGTATATAGCAATAGAGCAGGCTCACATATTCGTGTTTATTAATAAGTAAATCCACGTGGTGACGTGTGCCTTATAGAGCAACGAAGGCTGAGTACAGTTAGTGGAGAAGGAGGTAGGCCTACTTACTATTTTCCTTCATTCAAATAATTCATATATTTGAGCAGCTAATATCACAGGGTCAAAGAAATCATAACTCTACAACAAGACGGATACTGAGAAGTCTCACATTTACCATTGTCTTCTACACCTGTCTGTCTTCCCACAATGAGCTGTTCTTGTCCCATTTTTATTAATGTTGGCAACATTATTCCAGTGAGTCCTTATGCAAATGAAATCATGTATAAATACAGATACATTCTTACTTTTTACCCTTGCCCTCACCAGTCCCTCACCAGTGGTGGCATACCACATCAATAGATTTGCTTTTTGGTTTTTCTTAATTTGCCATTATATTTTGGAGCTATTTCCCTGCCAGGGCTATTGGAAAGGCTTCATTCCTTTCTGGGCCTGTGTGTTACACTGTAGGCCGGAGGAACCTTATGGAGAAAGACATTCCAGCACTTAGGTTTGAGTATGTCTCCTCTCCTCTTCTGTCTCCTTCTCAGTTGTTACAACCCAAAAGATGGAAATGTGTTTCTATGCATCCTTTGTAAGCTTACCTTTAGGGCAGTCCTATTTCAGAGGCATCCCAAAGGAAGTAAAAGGGAACTTTTTCTCCCTTCCTTCCTTTCTTCCTTTCTTCCTTCTTTTCTTCCTTGTACTGGGAATTAAACACAGAACCTTGCTCAGGCTGGGCAAAAGTCCTTCCACTGAGCTGTACCTCTAGCCCTTTTTGTATTTTTAAGATTGAGAATGTGTCTCCATACGAGTCCCAGCCTGGTCTTGAGTTTACTTGATAGTCCCACACAGACTTTGAACGTGCAGTCCTCCTGTGACTCACTATTTTTAAAGGGGTCCTTCCCTAAGCTGAATCCATTGCAGGCAGGGATTTCAGCAAAGGAAATGGTGTCATGGGAACTGAGAGGTCCCGAGTCCTGATGCAGGAGTTACCTGAGGGGTTCCTACATTGCCAGGCATTCAGCCCACAGGTGCGCTCCAGCTGGGGTAGGGGAGGGGTGTTTTCTGGTCCACTGTACCTTGGATATCCCAGCACACACTTAACCCTGTCCTCTACCTAAACTAAAGGCATTGGTGAGACGAGCCACAGGAATCTCCAGGAAAGAGCATATGCAATATTCTCTAGGTCAGTTTCTTCTAGGAAACCCTCTGGTGTGTAGTGAGTAGGATCTGAAAAGAAAACAAAGCTAGCATCGGTGATAATTATTGCTGATTTGTGTTTTGCTTTAGTATTTGAGACAGCTCTACTGCCTTGTGTGGATGCTTCATTTCTGTCATATTTTACCCAGGGTTTTTCTGCTCAGCACTTGCTGTGGTGGTGGTGGTAGGTTGTTGTTGCTGCTGCTGCTGTGGTGGTGGTGGTGGTGGTGGTTGCTGTTTTTCCCCCTTCCACTTCCATAGTAAAGGAGCTCAAGTACACAAGCAATTTTTTCCCACAGAAGGACATGGGCTGAGTACAAGAAAGGGCCCTGGCTGTGCTGGTTTGCTGGACTGGCTGCTATTAACTTGGTTGTCCTAACAATGACTGTGGGTTGCTACAAAACTGATCTACAGCCTCCAGATCAATACGACACTGAACAAAATGAACACAATGGCCATGTTGTCATGCCACTCGATCACCTCATCACATAAGTGCATAGAAAACAGACAGCCAGGGAAAGCGTTTGTTTGCTTTGGAGACTATAATGAAACACCTACCTCAAACCAGAGTAGAGCCCCTGCCTGGTCATCCTCCCCAGAGAAGGATCAGAGCATCAGAGAGACACAATACAGTTCCAAATGCTGGCATTGGTGACCTTAGGGGGAGCCATTGTCTGTGGCAATTGCCCACTTAGATAGGAAAAGAAAAGGCTGCCCTGAGAAATAATGACAATGAAAGCAGAATTAAAAAAAAAAAAAAAAAAAAAAAAAAAAAAAAAAGGCTACATGGCTCAGCAGTCTAGAGGCAGAAGAAAGTCCTACTTGGTCACCCAGGAGAACCTAAGCATCCTGGCAGGAGGCTGGAGGGGGAGGAAGAAGTCAAGGACCAGTGGGGTTCCTGGAAGCCGGAATGCTCACAGTAAGTTGTCTTCTGTATGTTATCATCTCTCTCCACATCTTCAGCACCATCTGCTCCAAGCACCTTGGTGTTCTAGGTACTGTGGGAAGGGATAAGAACGGGGTTTATCGTATAGATAGGAACTCAATTCTGCTTCCCTTTGACTCCTCTATTCAGCTAAGTCATTCAACACACCCAGGCAAGCCTCAGAGCGGGAGGCAGAAGATGAGAGGGAAAACGAGTCACACTGTCAATGTCCGGCTGTGGTCACCAGGCATCCTACCCTGGCAACACTCTCATTGTCTCTCTGATCTTCCGTTGACACTCCACATGATTGACACAACTCTGCTTTGTTCCCAAGCCCGGCAGGTGTGGCTCATCTTAGGCTCCTCCTCCTTCATCTTCCCAGGCTCTGTTGCTTCTGGCCACCTCCACAGGAGAAAACACTGTGAGTGATATTATACCACCCTTATGCCAATCACCGCAAGAGGCACACAAGGCTCAGACCCAGTTCTTAGTAGAGGCACCTGGGGTTGAGGCTGCAGCCCTGGTACCCTGTGGATACCAACTTCTAAGTGCTCTTCTCTTGTTCTCCTGTGTGGCAATGCTGTACACTGGGTACATTCCACATCCCCCTACTCCTGGCACCAAAAGATGTTGGTCTTTCGTTGTTATTGTTTGTTTTTTACTCTTTTACTCTTTTGCCTCTTTGAGGTGCCAGCCAGCTCCCAAATAAATACACACAGCATCTTATTCTTTCCAATAAATGTCCAGCCTTAGCTTGTCTTATTTCTAGCCTGTGTTTCTTAAATTATCCCATCTATCTTTTACCTCTGGGCTTTTATCTTTATCCTATATACCTGTCTTCACTTCCATGGCTAGTGGAATAGCTAGGTAGCTGGTCCCTGGAGTCCTCTGGCTTGTAGATCTCTCCTAGATTTCTCCTCCTATTTATTCTCCCCACCTGCTAACCAGGCCTACCCTTTCTCCTGCCTTGCTATTGGCCTTGCTATTATTGTCTGTTCATCTCTTTATTAGACCAATTAGGTGTTTTAGACAAGCAAAGTAACACAGCTTCGCACAGTTAATCAAATGGAACATAAAAGAATGCAATACATCTTTGCCATCATTAAACAAATATTCCACAGCATAAACAAATGTAACACATCTTAAAATAATATGCTACAACTAAAAGAGGCTGATATCAGAACTCTACCTCTTTTCTGAGAGAAAGGACAATGTAACAATGTCACTGTTTTCACCCAGTAGGCATCATCAGATTGAACGGTGTCATCTACAGGGAACTACTCCGGAATTCTGAACTGCCATGTTCACAGGCACCTGGTCCCCCAAAGTGCATTATACAACAGTAGGATACGTGGAAAGCTTTTGCAGTTCTTTTACTGCCGACGAAGCTGGTAGTTTGGGGAGGTTTGTTTATTTGTTTGATTTATTGAAAGTGAATCTGGCTCCCGATGACGCGTTTCCTCTCTGAGCCTTCAGTGACTGTACAAGTGCTTTATGCAGATTATTTAAATAACAATGTGGTGGCCCAGCCTATAATCCTGGTTACTTTGGAGACTAAAATGGGAGAATCACACTGACAAGGCCTGTCTAGGCTACAGAGTGAGTTCAAAACCAGCCTGGCATCTTAGTTAACCCCAAAACAAGAAAGAAAAAGATGACTGGGGGATGCAGCCCTGTCTGTGGTCAAGGGTTTGCCTCAGTCTTAGGCTCACCAATAAGCAGGCAACAGAGGGGAGGGTTGTCAGGTGAGACTCGTGGCCTGAAATCATGCGAATGTTTCTAGGTGCCTTTTCTGAAGTAAACATCTGTGTTTTATTTCTAAAATCAGATTCTACAAAGGGTTTGCGACTCTAAGGTCAAGAACTATTGCTCTAAGCCAAGGCCACTAATCTGTTTCCCCTTAGCTGTTGTGTCTCCCCTGATCACACTTTGGCACACAGGAAATAATTAAAGATCTGTCTTCTTGTTCACCGAATTAAAACCTTAAAACTTGCAAATTTTATTCAGGCCCAATGTGAGGATGGCACCTTACAGTTCTAAAGGGAAGGCGATGTGACACTATCACTTCTTGGTCACAAGGACTAACATCTGTCTGCCCTCTACCCTCTTCCAGGTGTCGCTTCCTGGGGTTGGACAGCACATGTCTTCACAGAACATGGCTACCCTGGCTTAACCAAGGTTTCTGTGAAGGGCAAAGCTCTCTACCCACTTCATATGGCTTGTTGTGTGCCACACTTCCCTGGGGATATGAAGGTACATGTTCAGCCTGCTTTACAGATGCAGAATGACTAGACCATTGTCTGGCTGGTACTTTGACCTTGAACTCCGGATGAGTAAGGTAACAAACCACTGTTCTTTAAGGTATTCAGAGTATGGTCCATAGCTACAGCAGCCCCATCTACAAGCTAGCCCACACCTACTTCATGTGGTTTCAAGACGAAGAAATAAATGCTTTCTTGTTTTGTGTAAGACAGGAGACGAATATAAATACATAGAACAAAATGTAAAATGGCTCCTTCTCAGTCTATCCATGGTCATACTGACAGTAATCCTTCTAGAACATTTTGTATATATTTACTTTACATACGTATTTGTAGCTATGCCCACACATAGTTATTTTGTACCTGTGTTTGTGTGTGTATGTATGTGATCATATGTGTGTCTATGCACATGTACATGCATACATGTGCATGTGGACGGAAGATAGGGGTCAATGTTGGGTGTTTTCCTCCATCACACTCTACCTTACTTTTTGAGACTAAGTCTCTTCCTGAACCTGGAGCTCCCCAACTTGGCTTGTCTGGCCAGCCAGTGAGCTCCAGGGATCCAGTTGTCTCTGCCTCTGCAGCACTGAGATTACAGGCATGAGCTGCACCAAATTCTTACATGTGTACTGGGGACCTGAACTCAGATCGGCGTGCTCCACAGCATGCATTTGACCCTTCCTTCCTCAACGCCTCACATTTCCTCTTTACTCCGAGTTCTCACTGCCTGTCACTGCTGTCCACATACCCAGGTGATGCTTATGATTCTACTGGGTGTTGGTGAAAGCGCTCTTTCTCTTCAGCTACACACTGAATGGCTGTGCACAAATGTCTTTGTATGTGTGCATGCATACAAAAATCTCTGCGTTCTAATAAGTATTCCTGGAGAGAAAGAAAAGTTCAAACAAAGGGACTTCCCTTGGGCAAAGTGTACTAAGTGTACTAAGTAGAAAGAGCTTTAAGAGCTTGCTAAGATGAATGCTTCTCTGCATTCAAAGCCAGGTGTGGATAAAAATGTAGAAATGCAAGTTACATGGATGTTCTCCACCCAGCAGCAGTAACCATGCTGCCACAAGTGGGAATTATTTACCAAAAGCTTCTCCTAGGGCTCAGCCCAGTTCCACCTACTAAAATTTCATCTTTTCCCCTCAACCCAGACAGGTGCTGCTCTCTCCTTCTGTGGCCTGGGAAACTCCTGCCTTTTAAAAACAGCAAAATGAAAGACAGCTGTCTCTTCACATGGGTCCTGTTGCAGAGTACATAAGGGACTGGAAAGAATGAACTTAACTTGGCTTCCTGTAGTGTTCTTCAGTTGATACACAAGCTAAAGTTCTAGAGTGGTAAGTCTCAAGGAGATGGGAAAACTCCGGCTGGAGAGGAGGAGTCACCAGGCCTGGGTACCCAGGGCTGCTATTTGCTGAATTTTCTAGTCTGATGTCCTTCCTGCCTCACTCACCAGAATCCTCAGAAGTCTCCACTCCCCAGTGCCAAACAAATGAGGCATCCAGCAGCCAGGGATAGAAGGATTTTGTTTACTTTGCTGCCCATGGAAAGAGGGAGCCCCAGAACAGGAGGTTATGGCGCAGAGGGTAACCCTGGAGATGGAAACTCAGGAAGAAATAAAGGAAATACTAGCCCAATACAGGGCAGGAAGATGTGAAGAACTGAGCTTTTGCTCGCTGCGGTTTCCAGGCCCCAAGGTTGGCCCCGGCAGTACAAAATGCCATACATCAACCAGGCTGGGTCAATGTACCCAGATACTTTAGTAAATACTATTCTGACTGCTTTTGTGGGAGTACTTGTAGTTTCATTTTTGGCAGGGGAAGGATGAGGTTAATATTTGCATGAATTTTGAGTAAAACAGGTTACCTTTTGTCGTGTGTGAACCTCATCTAATCAGTAGAAGACCTTAATGGGGGGGGGGGGGAGTAGACCGCCTCTGCACAAGGAGCAAATATTGGAGCAGATTACCTATGGACTACCTTTCCTGCAAAGTTTGCAGATATCTCTCCCTCCTTCTTCTTCCTTCGCTCTTTTCTCCCTTCTCTCCCTCCCTCCTTCTCCCTTTGTCTTGCATTCTGAAGTGTACAGCATCAGTCTGGGCAGGATGGGGTAGGTTCCTGTCCTGTTGATTCTGCTCTCCGAAGAACCTTGCCATCAACCCCTCCATGTGTTCTCAAGTCATGTTTATGTCAAGTCAAGTTTATGTCAAAATGTATGGCTTGCCAGGCCTGATAACTCCAGCTACTCTAGAGGCTGAAGCAGGAAGATCAGGAGTTCCAGGCCTGATTAGGCTTCAGAGTGAGTTCGGTGCCAGCCTGGGCAATTTAATGACACCCTGTCTCAAATTAACAAGCAAAGGAGAGCTAGAGGTACAGTTCAATCTTGGAGCTCTTACCTGGCATGCATGAGTCCTGGGCTCCTCTCCCTAGCAGCAGGGGCCCGTGAGCCATCCTCTTGAAAATGTGCCAGACCAAGACATCCTGAAAGTCCAGGCCCGTGGATGACTGGGACTTCTGCTCTCTTCCCCTTCCGGCCCAGCTGGCATGATTTGAGAGAGCCTGGCCTCATGGAGACCGAGAAGACGAGATGTCCAGGGCCCTGTCACAGGCTCCATCTGCAGCTATCATACCATCTTGCTGAGTCTCAGAGGCCTACAGCTCAAGATGGCTCAGAACTGCCTGGCTGAGCTCAGGAAACTCCAAGGCATTGTGAACATGAAGAAATTTGATCAAAACACTAAGATTTGAGGCTTGTTCGATATATAGCAATAGACAACCTGCCTTAAAATTTGGCCCTCCCTCCCAGGTCTTCAGGCAATTAATTACTGCCAACCACGCTGGGCCAGACTGGAGAAAAGGCACATGGTTCCATGATCTGCACTGAGCTAGCCAGCTGAGAACTACTGTTCCTGCTCTGTTCTCAGGCACCCAGTGATTTGCTCATTAGCAAAAGAAAAAAGTGGCCTTGCAGTTTTTAACTTGTAAAACCAAGTGGTCTTGTTGTTGGGACAGAGGCAGAGCCTTTAGAGGGAGTCATTTGAATTAACTCCACTGTTATTTTCTTGGTAGGAGCCTAGCCTTAATGGCTTCCTTTCAACATTAATATTACACTGCAGTGCCCAAGGTCATTACACATCCAAACTACAGTGGATCTGGGCCAAGGTGCTCATAAACTGTACTTTATGGCCACCACCGGAATGGGCTCCCTCTCCCAAGAGGAGGTTCATTCCAGTTCTATTTAGGAGACTGAAGTTAAAGCCTGTTGATGCTGACTTTCCAATGTAAACTTACCTAAAAGAATCTAAGAAACTCGTAGACTCTCGTGGTAACAGGGCCTGAGGTTTACATTCTACATGCAGTGTGCAGAAACCAATAATGAAGTCTGCTTCCTATAAATAATCAGCATTCATTGGATCCGCTTCGTGAAAGAGTTGTCAGGGGGCTCAGACTTTAAAAAATAAATTTGCCACAATTTATGGCCTCAATGTCCCCTTCTTCCTGCTCTTTGTGGAGAGGGCTGTCACATAGAGAAAGACCTATGTGCATGAAGGAAGCTTCAGACTCTCCATGTTCTGTTACAAGTTAAGCCTCCAATCTAGTCTGTGGCTATTGGCCACAGGTGTGTCTTATTCCAGACATTTTTCATGACTATAAACTTCCCAAGCTGTTCCCAGGACTGTCCACCTGTACGTACATTGCGCTAAAGCTAATGGGGTTAACAACCCCATGCAGGCTCCACTCCAGGATGCCTAACTCAGCTTGCCTGCTATAGAGTCACATCCTGACAATGAAAAGCCATACTACAGCTGCCTTTTCTTCTCCTTCTGTCCTTCCTGCCCCAGATGCTAGGCAAGTTTACCGGGGCCACAAAGGAACTAACTGTTCCATGATATGCTGCTATAGAATAGTGATCAGCAAATTATTATTTTTAGAAAGGGCTACATTGTATTTTAGACTGCATGGTCAATATAATCTTTATAACAGCTACAGTCATATGAAACAGTCATAGACAGCATATAACCAATAATTCCAACTGTTTACATAAAGCTATATATGTAGTGATGGATGGAGGTCAGTTTTGATCCAGAAAGCCACAATTCAACAATTCCTGCTATGGGACAGTAAAAAGAATACCAGCTGTATCTCCACAGATTCTACCTATTTGTTGCTTAGAGCCATGGGAACACGATCGAAGAGGCGGCATGTCCATTTCTGCCTCAGCTCTCAAGACATCCAGATTCCTCCTCTGTCTTTTGGAAAACCCGGTTTTGAATCCCTGAACTGCCATGGGGAAAGTCTGAAGACCCTGCAGAGATTATGGAGACAGACTCTGAGAGCATAGGGAGAGGACAGAGCCCAAGTGGAGCCATTGCCACCAGGGACCAAGCAGAGAACTAGTTCCTCTCAGGAAGGCCAGCTACCCACTGAATTCAGCTGACTTCTCTCAGCCAAAGCCAGCTGGGCAGAAAAATTACCAGCCCAGCCCTGTCTCACTTCATGATACAGGGGACTGATTGTTCTCTGAAGTTAGTTTATGAATCATCAGGACAGGTTATAGATGGACAGGCCCAGAATTAATTCAAAATCCGTTTTCTTTCCACTTAAAGATCGAGTAGAGTCCTAGCATTGCCCATTTCCTTGTTTTGTGGGGTGGGTGAGGTGAGGCTTCACCGGTTGACCTTGTTCCTGAAGCATGAACTTAACCATTTCCGACCACCAAGTTCTCATGGGCACACACATGCAAGTCAGCATGTCTGAGAAGGGTTGTGGTCTAGCAGCACAGGAGGGCTTGGATGTGGCTATGCATTTCCACAGGGCGGCACACAGGACAAGGCGCAGCTGAGCAAACATGGCATTTAGGAAGACTTGCTGCTCACACTGGCTCTCTGGGGTTTCTCTGCCCTTCAAGAAGGGAAGGTTCTTGTTCTGTGGTTACCAGGACCTGGACTTCACTGTTGGCAGAATCTGGGCAATGGGCAGATTTTCCCAAGAAAAACAATTGAGGGGCATAGATTAGACTATACTTCAAAGAGTGTGTGTAGAGGCTGAGGGGAAAGTTAAGATATGTGGAAGTGAGGGGAAGGCAGACATGGAGAGAAGACAGCAGACTGTCAGCCCCTGACATGAGCTGGAGACTCTGATCCAGGTGCGCGTCAGGGAAGCATTCTGTAGTGACGCGCAGAGACTAAGTAATAGCCTAGAGTTGTACCTGTTCCCTGCGTCCAAAACAGAGGTGGAGGACAGACAAAGAGGTTTTGCTGAGATGTTATGAACACTGTCCCACCTTCATCCCTTAATTTTTTTTCTGAAAGACTAAATAATATGGCAGTTGTTTGATTGGTATTTGTTTGTGTATACATGTGTGACAGAATAGGGAAGGGGGAGTGTGTGTATGTGAGAGAGGGAGAGAGTATGTGTGAGAGACAGAGTGTGTGAGAGACACAGAGAGAGTGCATGTATGAAAGTGTGTGTGTGTGTGTGTGTGTGCGCGCGCCCACGCGCGCGTTCGTGCGCGCCTGCATGCGTCTGTGCGTCTGTGACTGTCAGGAGCGGGGGAGGGGGGAGAAAGTGTGCGTGTGTTGAAAATGGAAGTGTTCCTTCTGAAGAACATCCCCAAAGAAGCCAATAATCAACCTACCTATAAGGCTTCTCATATTACAGGCCCTTAATCATTTGCTTTATTTTGCTAGCTGCAGTCTTGGGAAAGCACACTGACCTAAAATGATCCCAATCACAATGTGTCAGCTGATGGCATCTGTGGGAGAAGAGCAGAGATCCTGAGCATTCAATGAACTGATTTCTGAGGGTATCACCTTGTCCTTGTCATGGCTGACACTGGCTGGAAATGTCTTCAAAGACTATCAAGAGTCAAGGCGGATCAAAAGTTAACACCAACAAAATAAACAAAAGTGGAGACAAATGGCCCTAATTTTACCCAAATAGATAGTCCTTGAGAGGACATTTCCAGTTGTAGCTAATACAGAACATCTGAAAATTCTGGATCTACAGGTGAGGAGGTACAGGCCTGTGACCCCAGGACTTGAGAAATCACACCAGAGCATCATGAGCTCCAGGCCAGTATGAGCCATGTGGAGAGAGAGCAAGGTCCTTTCTTAAGAAACAAATGAATGAAAAAATAAAATTTGCTGTTTCTCCAATAGCACTGACAGAAATCAAGATTTGCCATGGGGATTGTGGTGGGAAAGTGAATTGAAAAGGACATAGTTATGTTTTCAGTGATTTTTAAGTGAGAAAAATAGGGGGTTTCTCCATATTTACTTCACGGAAGGACCTGTAAGCTAGTATGGATCCATTTTTGGCCATTCCCATCATCAGTGTGCAAAAACTGAACCACAGTGATCTCCAGCTAGATTCTGTCTTCACAACTGTATCATTTAAATCCTACCTATATAACTCAAAAAGCCAGTAACCTTTTTGTCTAAATCTCATGTTTCAAGAGGAAATAGAAGGTTTCAAAATCTTTCTTACCCCTAACTGTGTGTGTGCTTTGCTTCCCTGATGTGTGTGCAGCCTCAAGGAAAAACCTAGGGTGACATTTCAGCTTTGACAACCATGCATCCACAGGCTTCTTGAGATTGGTGCATAATTTTACAACATTATCTTAACTTTTTTCAGAAGAAAGAGTAAAAACCATAATTAGAAAAAAATATATATCATGTTGGCTTTTTGTGTTGATTTGGGACAAGAGAAGCTGTGGTAAGACTGGCTGTTTTTGTTGACAGATCATAGGTAGTGGGACAGAGGCCATGAATCTGCACCAGCAGGCTGGCCTGACCCCATGCTTGCTTGGCTTGTTTTGCATAGGGCCCTCCCCCACCTTCAGTTGTATTCAGTTCTCCTTAGACCTAGCTCCATGTGGTCATGATTGCTCATTAGACTCGCTATCCCTGCTTTATATTGCCTCCCTCACCTTCCTGGAAAGTTTTCCCTGGGTGTGTGCTATAGGTATTAGCTCAGTAAGCCAGCCACTAGCAGATCTTCAGGATGGCCAGGGAGGGAGCTTGTGTAGAGCACTTGCTCAGCATGCAAAGGGCCTCCATCTTCACCAGAACGAATGAATACACAATAGCAAAACCGTACAAAACTATGTATCAACTGCCTTACCTACTAGGTGGTCATGGAGAACGGCAGCCTTTGGTCCCTGCTCCCTGGGGGTCTGTGAATATTGTATTTTATTTTGCACAGACTTTGTGTAACTCAAAGTAATAGTTTTTCAGCATCTTAACTTCCCACAGTGACCTTGTCACCCTCCCTCCGAGCTCAGTCTTCAGTGTCAACAGGCTCACAGGCAGAAGACTCACACAGCTAGCATCCCTGATGTTTACCCTGCAAGATGATCAGTTTCCACAGTGAATAAAGCCCCAATTCGGGCTTTCCAAATGTTTCTTGGTGGCCTAGGGAGACTCTGTAGCTCTTGTACCTCTCAGCATTTGTTGATTCATTTCTCAGTTTCATATTCTGAAGGGAGAAATGTTACAAAGCAAAGACTTACTTTATTCTGAAAAGATTGAGCCAATCTCATTAGCACTCACTTGAAATGACATTCCTGTGTGTTAGAATTCCTTAGTAAGTTCCCCTCCACACACACACCAAAAAAAAAAAAAAAAATAAAAAAATAAAAAATCTGTGTAGCAATAATACGTGTTTAAAAATAAAAGCCAGCTGCTCATCACACATTCACAGTTTCTTCCCTCACCCCCTCTTCTGTGCAGGGCACACAGGAAGTCAAATTTTCAGTTTTGTTTTGCTTTTGAAAATCATCTACTGCACAGCTATTTCGTGTGCTCAGAAGTGGTTATTTTCATGGCCTGCCTCCCTAAATAAAGGGGCTGTTTATCTATTTAACACATTGTCCATTTCTATACTTCTTAGGCCAATGGGAATGAAGACATAGACAGCTTAGAAGATTCCTGTGCTATTGCACTACTTAGGAAAACCGTTGTGTTAGTTACTTTTCTTGTCACTGGGATCAAACATATGACAAAAAGCAGCATATGCATAAAAACGATGGTTGTGGCTCACAGTGTAGGGGATAGCATCCTCTGTGGTTTGGAAAGTATGGCAGGTGGGGGTGGGGAGGCAGTGCTGTCTGTGATGACAGACTGCTTGCAGGTCTCATACAGCAGCAGGGACCAGAGAGAGAGCCATGCTGGTGCTTATGCTCTACTCTCTGTTTGCATCTCTAGTTCAGTTTGGCACTCCAGTCCCTGGGATGGTGCCACATACTTTTAAATTGGTCTTCAGTTAATTCTTTCTGGAAACATCATCACAGGCACACTCAGAGGTATGTCTATACCCAGCCAAGTGGACGAAAAGATTTACCATTGCAACCTCATCTTAGAATAGCATTCTACTCTCCCATCTGCCTTTTTATTTTTGTAGGAGAAATGTCTAAAGATAGTAGATGTGGTTAGCAGATTGAAAAAAAAATGGCCCCGTTCTCTATCCTTCTTTCTGTTCAGGCATGGTGGTGGGCCAGTTTAAAGCCTGGTCCTCAAGAAGCCTGGTATGTCTCTAGTTTCTCCCTAAAGTTTGTCATCAACATGTGAATAACACAAGGATTAAACCCCCGGTGGAGAAGAAATCAAGGAGAGCTAAGCCAAAATATCCAATTGGGGCCATTTGTCCCTCGGTCAACTTTTTGGCTGCTCAAAGATACAAGAAAGACAGTTTCCAAAGCCAGCCAAGTTTAGCCCACATCTGCAGAACTGCCCCGCCAACCCACAGCTTTGTGGAAAATAATGACAAATTGTTTTTAAAGCACTATGTTTTGGGGAGGTTTGTTATGCAACAATAGCTATTTGATGCTCTGTGTTATTAAATATTCATTTTACATATGCATGTGTTTTACAGGGTGTGTGGGCAAAGATGCTACTGCATTGTACCTTGGAATAAAGCTTTATCCCTCATGGAATGAGAGGCAACACAATCTCTCTAAATTTTGTAAGGAAACTAGTAACTTGAAGAAAGAGTGAATGAGTAAGAGATAGTGTGTGTGTGTGTGTGTGTGTGTGTGTGTGTGTGTGTGTGTGTGCGCACGCACGCGTACACAGGCAAGCACATCATGTGTGTGTAGTGCTTGGCAAATGATTGGTGCTTGAACAATAAAAGATACCAGCATGTTTATGCTGTTTCTGTGCACATGTAGCCTTAAGCTTATGTGACTCATAACTAACAAATGTCATCTGTCTGAAATTCAAAGATTTCAGCCACTAGATGGTTACCTCTGGGAATGGTCTATGTGCCTGGCCCTCTCAAGGATACCTTCCCAAACCCAGGCCTCCTAAGTTACTTCCTTTTCCTAGCAATACCTTCAAGTGGTCCTTCAAGACTCAGATATTATCTGGCCCTGGCCTTTGTTTTCTAAGACCAATCCTCACTTCTGCTCACCTGCTTTGTGTGGCTGCACTGGCCTTGACCTTTCTCTGTGGGTTTTGTTTGTGGCTACTGACTAACACATATCACTGTGGCCCGGGCTTCTCTGGTCATTTACTCTGTCTGGTTATTCTCATTATTATACTTTTATCAGGGTTCTATTGTGACAAAGCTCGGCTGGATACTCACCGTTTTATCTCTCTCCATGAGATAGAATTCATTTCCTAGCCCTGTCATGTCTTCAGAGCTGTGTGAATAGTTCTCAGTAGGACAACTTTGACCCAGAAAGTGATGCACATTCTTCTAGAATTAAATATTCAAAACACTCTTCTCACTCTGTGTTTAGCTGTTTGGAAAGTATAGAGTATGAGATAGTTAAAACCCAGAGGACGACAAGAGTACTAGATGGAAAGGTCCCTGATCCCCGAGTCACTACCACACACAGAAACGCCGGAGCAGTCATATCTGCATGTGTCTTTTCCTTTTTTTGTGTTGAGTCCCTGGAGTTCCTTGCTTTTGTTTAAGATTTATTTGTTTTCTTTTTATGTACATGAGTGTTTGCTTGCATGTGTATGTGTGAATCACAGGTGTGTCTGGTGCTCCCAGAAACCAGAAGAGGGTGTTAGATCTCTTAGACATAGATTCCAAGTTGTTGCACACCACCTTGTGGGTGCTGAGAACTGAACCTGGGTCCTCTGCACGAGGAACAAGCATCCTTAACCACTGACCCAGCTCTCTAGCCCCAGAGTCTCTGACATTTTAATGACTGTGAGTATACAAACAGAAACTAACACAACAAATACCTATTGAATGCCTATCACCTTCAGGTTAGTGGGCCAGACACTGAGGTTATACAATGACAGGGTCTCCCTAAGGATGGCATGTCCCAGAGCCATGTACACACACACACACACACACACACACACACACACACACACACACACACCACTGTAGATGGAATCTTGAACTTGTTTTATGTCCTCCGTTCCTCCACAGTTATGCCAAAGCACAGATCACAAGATTGCACTGGACAGGTTTTATCCCAACCACAGAATGCTGGCCACAGTGTACCTGGAAGATGCAAAGTAGGTACTTTACAGAGCAATGGAGTCATTGTTGAAACATGCATAGCTTGCTTCCTATGTAAAAAGACAAGCTACTTAGATAGAGGGAGCTTCCCTCTTTATGTCTTTCTCCCTCACAGGGGAAAGACGAGTTTGCTTTGCAAAAACAAAAGCCCCAGCAGTGATACTTACTCAATCATAACTAATTTGCATTTTTCCAATTTAGCCTCATAGCCCTGTAAACATCTCTCCTTCCAAAGATTTCTGGGTTTTCATCTGCTACTAAACAACGCGTTGGTAGATAAGTGAAAGGCCACATTTGAGCCTTTCTGTGTGGCTGGGATGGAAGGGCAGAACTTCAGACCGTATTTGCTTGTTAGACATTGCATTGCCAAGGAGCACTTGAAATCAGAAGTGTCTGCTGGGCGCAGGAAGAGGGGTGCCAGCGCCCAAGTCCCGAAGCATCTTTCAGGCACTTCCCTACCTACCCACAGGTGGAGCACCAGGAGAGGAAGCTGGCTGTGGAGCCCTCATCTGTTTCTGGGTTGTAGTTCTGACAGAGTGAGATCGGCTGGCTTCGATAATGGATCTGCTGGATGCAGATAATTGATTTGCAGTCTCTGTCAGTTAATCATTGTTTCTGCTCTTTCCCTAGCTTTCATCGGGCTCCCACGGACCTGCCCAGGAGCATGCGCACTGGAGCACACAGTGCTCGTCATGCTGTCAGATCCCATATGCTTTTTTCTTGGCAGATTTTAGGTGGGATTTAAATGAAAAACACCACACAGTGCTCTTTGCTTCAGAGTAACTAGATTCAACCTCAGTTTACAGACTATAAAGGTGCATATAAGGATAATTTGACACTAATAATACTACAATGTGCAATAAATCATATTTTTGAATAGTGTTAGTTAATTAGATTTCTTTCCATGTGAATCATTTAAAATTCCCTCACTGAAGAAAGAATCCTGTTTTTTGGATTACTATTCAACTGACACACAATAGTCCACCAGTGAATTAAAATGATGAAGTTTCTTTTGTATGTCAACTTAAACAAATCCACTTTTTAAATATATATATTTAATATATATCCATATCTATATCTATATACATACATATATATGAACCTCGAGAAAAGATGGAAAAACTGACCTAGTAAGTCTTAGAACCTTAAAGCTACCCCAGATAAAGCCACTACCAGAGAGTTACAAACCAGAGTCTTCCTGCTCAGCACAGTTGAAATGACTGTTTTATCTGGACCTGACTTTCTTTGGAACATTTCTCCAGCAGGAAAGGAATGCCTGACACATAGTTATTTTTATTAAGTATTGAACTACATTGCTGGTGGAGATTCAGGCTTTGAATGTCTCCCACGTGGGATGTTTCAAATGGTAGGCAGAATGACTGGGCTGCTACAAACTGTAGACTATGGAGAAGAAAGCTATTTCTCCATTTGTTTCCACTAAACCGTAATATTTTTTTATTAGTGCCAGGTTGATAAATTCAACTGAAGTAAATATACTGCTGGGTTGATTTCCCTGATTTACTGCCTTTACCTCTTTCTGAAATTCTTCCTTAGTTAATAGAAAAATTCAGAAGGATGTACCCTTGGATTAAAATTCTGATGAAGATGCAGGGAAGAAACGAGAGGTAATGATCAATGGAGAGCAGGAAGGGAGTTAAACGATGCTTTGATGTAGACTTTGGCTTAAGCCTCTGCTCACTATAGGGTCTGGCCTAAGGGGACAGGTGGGCTTACTGAGGTCTGTTGTCATGGTTACTAAGGAGCCTCCTGAAAAGGGCTCCATATCTGGTCATTGCTGGGATTCAGAAGCATATCGGTACTACAGGAGGGCAGGTGAGAGAGTATAAGGGAATCCTAGAGGAGAAGTGGGCTGCAGAGCCCATTTAGAGAGATTTATCTGAAGAAAAGAATAGCATCTCTACTCCAGCCTTTAGTCAGCCACTGGAACGGAACAGGACTACTAATACCACAGAGTGTCTACTGTTTGGCTCAAGCCCTCGGCCACATCTTTAAGCTCTCTGCCTGAGTCTCCAGGGAAGAAAGCTAAGACGTGAAAGTTTCTGTAACAGACCAAAAGTATTAGGCACAGATGGCCAGAATTTAGGGCATTCTAGCCAGGAGGTTGGGGTGTTTGGTCTCCCCCACATCAGCATATCAAAGTGACTTTGGCCTATGGTCCCTGAAGCATTCCTGAGCAGGGAAATGCCCTGTGGCTATAGGAAAAAGAGAGAGTACAAGGCCAGAGCTGGGACATAGCTGGTCCTGTGGAAGAAGAGGGGTCTGGTGAGAGCCAGGGATGTCATGTGGTCAACAGGACCATAAGACTCATGAAGGACACCTTCCAGGGATCCCAGTTGTAATGGGGAGTAGGGGCTGGCATCTCAAGAGATTGGAAGTACTGTGTGGCAAGTAGAGGCATCAAGGCCAGCACAAACAGATTATCAATGTGAAATTGTCTCCTTCATCTTGAGAGACAGCAGCAACCTAAAGAGACTTGCCATGGAGACAGAAGAATACAGAAAGAGATGTCCTTATAAAAAGAAGTAGGCCAAAGAAATTTTCATTTTAAAAGTTCTGAAAAACTGTGTGAAGAATTGAAAAGCCCTATGCATGAAGGCTCTCTGCTGCTGCTTTCTGGGGCACCCTTATCTGATGCCAACTTGCTCGAGGAAAGGGCATCACTAATCTCGTTTGCACATGATTAAACAGAAGCTCAAGGTATTTAAAAGTAACACTTATCATATTACAATGCCAGGGATGGTGAATGCTTTTACTACATTAATGCCTTTCTCACTCAACATTTTATGCCATACATGGTTTCAGACAGAAAACTATGCAAAACAAAAAATAAAAAAACACAAATGTCTCTACAAATCAGCTACAGGAGCCATGGTGTTGTTCTTGTCATTGTTGGGTGAATATAATTTTTTCTTAAAGAAAAATGTGTAAAAAAATATTCTTGGGAGGTGAGAGGAATCTATTGCATGACCCTGTTACACACTCAACAAATGATTTTCTGTTCTGGGTGTCTGTTTTCTAGGGGCCATTTGCCCACCCATTGTCATAGTCACCTTTAGACTCGTTTTCTAGGACTTCTGTAGTGTACTAACACAAACTGGGGCCTTAAAACAGCATATTGTCTTCTCATTCTATTAAAAGCCAGAAATGTGACATCAGAGTCTCAGTAGGCTCAAGTCCCTCCCATGTCAGAAAGAGTCCCTCCTTACTGCCTCTGCCTGTGGACATGTTCAGGTCATGGCAGCACAGTTCTAGTATTTCTATATCTTTTTGTAGCCTTGGTCTCTGCCTCTCTGAGCCTTAATTTATCTCTGTATGTAAGGAAAAGCCATTAGATTCTACCCCACCTTCAATCTAGTATGACTCTATCTTAGCTCATCACATTAGCAAAGAGCTGGTTTCCAAATAGGGAACCGTTCACTGCCTTTGTAAAGCCAGGGCATTAGGAGCAACACAGTCCAATCCAGCTGCTAGTGTCCCTGACCCCTAGGCAAAGCACACCATTGAGGGCTTGTGGGGTGTCACTCTGTGCTCCCACTAGGTCACAGCAGGCTGCAGAGAGCTCCACTTGCTGCACTGTTTGAGAGGTCCACATGGCTAGGACCTCAGGGTGAACTCAAGGAGCTGAGTATGACCCCAGCTAAGAGCCACCAGCAAAATAGAAACTTGTTTACAACAAGGAACCACACACTCCCAACAATCTGGATGAGTCGTAAAATGGATTTTCTTTCAAAGCCTCCAGACAAAAACAGCCGGATGAGACCCTGGGCATAAGTACCCAGGTAACTATACCCAGGTTCCTATCATAAATAGCTGCTAAATTCATAATGATTTGCATGGTAGTTAATCTTGATTATAAACTTGACATTTAGGAACTACTGTTAAAACAAACCTCTGAACATGTCCATGAGAGACTTTCTAGATTATGTGAATTAAGGTGAGCAAATCCTAAATGTGGGCTGCAGTGCGGGACTCGATGGGAAAGAGAATGAACTGAGCACAGCGTTCCTCTCTCTGTGGTCACTGACTGCAGGCACCATGTGAGCAGCCGCCAAACCTGCCCACCATGGTGAACTGCACCCTCAAACTAAGTCCCAAATCAAACCCATTTTCCTCTAGTTGCTTTGGGATTAGGCATTTGTCACAGAAGCGGGGAAAGGAACTAACACAATTTGTCACATGGTGACAGAAAACAAATGCATCATTTTGGTGACTTTCCTTACAGGCTCACCTTCAAACATCAAATGACAGAGACATAAAATCTGGAAGAGACAAGAGACTGGAAAACTTTGTGTCCAACTACATTCTTTCCTCCTTAGAAGCAGACTGGGTGAGTTCATCACAGCTCTGCCATTATTGTGTATGCTATAGCTTCCCCAGGAACTTTACCTTTCCTCCTGCTTAATGAGACAGGGTTGGTTGCTGTTCTTTGTGACCAAAACAACACCAATTAACACAAAATAATGTCCTGAGAGCTTACAGAAAATAACACAAAGGGTAGTGTGAACATAAAAAAGAAAAGCTGTGATCTTTAAAAGAAAGGTTCCGGCTAAGGAAACTATCACAGCTGATGTTGAGGGATGCTAACTGAGTGTTTTATTAATTGAGCCAGTTACCAGGCTTTACATATAGAAGCCTCCTTAATCTTTTCAAAGACCTCATCAGACAGCTAGCCACTGCTATTAATCTCATTTCTCGTTGACAGATTGAAGAAGTGGCCAAGCTGAGACCTTAACCTGGGTCTTTCTGACTGTAGAGCTTGCTTTCCCAGTTACTAAGCAATACTGATTGTAACAAAATAATTAGAACCCCATGTTGGCCCCAAGCCCCAGCACTGAATTTCACTCTCTGTGACATGAAAGATTAAAACCTCACTTCATAAATAATGAAGTAAAATCTAGTGAAATTGCAAAAGTTATCTTCTGATAATACCAAGTGAAAGTCATTTACGCCAGAGTAGAATTTATCAGACTCTGCCTGGTTTCCAGGTACTCCTGAGTGCTCCTTCCCACCGGCAGTGATGCTGTGGACCCTTCCAATGTGTGGTTCAGACCACCCTGGTCAGTAGAGACAAGTTCACAGCTCTGGCTGCTTTCTTAGACCCATTTAACAACCAGAAGCCCATAGTATGACACTCAAGTTTGGGTGAATTCTTATGGTTCTCCATGCAACTCTTTTCTGCTGTCAGAGCTGGGAGCACCACTCAAAGGCTGTGCAGATGTTGGGAAGGATGAAGAAGCTTCTAAACCAGTGGCTGCAGCCCACTCAGCTGGGACACTAGAACTCAAAACTAGACTTCAGCCTTTAACTCCAGAGCCAGGCTTCATCTTAAGCATTTACTCTGGCTGTGGAGATCAGCCTTGTCACTTAGTCTAATTTCTTGTTTTAGTGACCTGTGTCACCTTCCAATTCCTGCTGGTTTGAAACTTTCCCTCTTTTCTGTTTTGCTGCAGTTTACAAAATAAAATGGTTGGAAGTCTGGGATCCATGCAAGCTGTTCCTGAAGCCAGCCCCTGTTCCCACATTATCCTGGTGGGCTAGACTTTGCTCCAGGAATTCATACTTACAGTCCTGTCCAACCATCAACCCTACATACCTGTCACCACATTGCACTTAGTGAAATTCTCTTATGCTCAAGTAGGATCATTTAACTGAAAGTCACACAATTTTTGTTGTCAATATGTTTCACCCCTAGGAGAATCTAGTTGTGTTCAAAAATGGCTTTTAGAAGATAGAGGCAATTTGTAATGTTTTACAAGTGCCAGTCAACAAGAAAATGCCTACTTTATGTTAAATATAAATTCATTCACTTAATACTTTACTGCCAAGTACCATTGTAGCTATGTGTGGCACAAGATGGGCCAGAGTCCTGCTCCACAAGCTTGGCATTCATGGCAAGTGAGGCAAAAGTTAATCTGACAAAGAAAACACTACTGTGAGCCAGGTGTGGTGGCACACATCTTTAATCCCAGCACTCAGGAGGTAGAAGCAAGTGCGTCTCTATGAGTTCGAGGCCAGCCTGCTCTACAAAGCAGTGAGTTCCAGGACAGATGGGGTGATTATACAGAGAGACCCTGTCTTTAAAGAAGAAAAGACTATTGGGAAAGGGTAGTGCAGTGTGGCTGGTAAGGCAAGGTGAAAGAATTGTGACTTAGTGAAGGTAATTGATGAAGACGTAGTATATGAATGAAGTCATGTCTGAGAAAAAAATGTTCAGAGAAAGGGAGAAGGAGGATAGACACACCATGGAGGTCACAAGCTTGGTACTACCAGGACCAGTAAGATGATTCTGCAAGTGGAGTGGTGGAAAGAATCCAGTCAAAGAAATACTTTTAATGCCAACATAGCTAGTAGGTATTCCATTCTAAGTGTATGGAAAGCCATTGGCAGACTTGTAGGAAACAGAGCATACTCTGAGCTCTGTGTTTTGAAAAGTCACTTGAGTTACTAGTCTGAGAAGAGATGCTCAGGGTCAGGAGTGTAAGTAGAGGGACAAGTAAGGCAAATGTATAAATTCAGATAATCAAGGACTAATGGGCTTGCAATACAGTTAGACATGGGACAAGTATTTGGGGACAGAGATGAATCCAGAAAGGTCTGGAAGTATACAACAGCTATTGTGGACTCAGTGTCCATACTCCCCAGACTCCCGTGTTTGAAACCCAGACCCAGGGTGATAGCATGTACAACAGCTATTGTGGGCTCAATGTTGAGTGTCCATACTCCCCAGACTCATGTGTTTGAAACCTAAACCCATGGCGATGGCATTAGGGACAAGGCCCACAGTTAGCTCACTAGGGTGCCATAGGGCTGGTGTTCTACGAGGAGCCCTCATGTCCTTCTGGTCTTCTTTCTACTGAATGCAATGTAACAAGAAGCCAGCAGGCTACAGGAAAGGAGCCCTTACCAGACCACTCTGGCATGGACTTCCTGAACTTCACTTAATTACCCACATCTGAGAACAACACTGTCCACCATGCAGAATGCTTCTGTTCAAAGTAGTGGATTTCTATAAGGTGTCTTCACGCATCCTTAGATTTGGCTACCCGCTCCTGCCTTCTCCTCTACCAGTACTCCTATCCCTGCTTAAATCCCTGCTTGAATATTAACCTTGAATATGTCTCCCTCTCCTTTCATGTCACCTGTGTCCAATCTCCTCTTATTGAATCCCCTCATCCCTAAGGTCATATAGCTTTTTCATGCGCCCTTCATTTTGGTTAACCCTTTTACCAATATTTTATTTTGCCATTCCCCACCTGTTTCCATGCTTGAATATTTCTGCTCCCATAATAGTTAGAAATGGGTCGCTGTGGGCAGATTTCTAGACTCCTGGCTTCTACCTATATTCCAGGTTAAACACACAAAACAAAAGATTTCAAAGCTAATACTCACATAAGAAAGAGAACATGTGATACATGTCTTTCTGGACCTAGATGATCCTCTGTATGATTTTTTTTTCTTGTTCTATCCATTTACCTGCAAATTTCACTTTTCTTTATGGCCAAGTAATATTCCCTTCTATTGTATATGCGTACCACATTTTCATTACCCATTCACCAATTGATGAACATCTTGGTGGGGTCCATTTCTTATATCTTGTGAATGGAGCCACAGTGAACATGATGAACAAACATCTTTATAGAAGGGCATAAAGTCCTTTGAGTATATGCCCAGATTATACAGGTAAAGGTGGCTCATGTGGTGGGTCTGTTTCTAGTCTTCTGACTTCCACACTAGTTTATATTCCTGCCAAGTATATAAGGGTTCTTCTTTCCCTACATCCACACCAGCATTTGTCCTCAGTTGTATTCTTGACCATGGCAGGATGGAATCTTAACGTAGTGTTCATCTGCATTCCTGAAAGATGAGGATGTTGAACACTAAAGTGTTTCTAGCCCTACGAGTTATTATTGCTGTGATAAAGTACTATGGTCAAGAATAAGCTAGGAAACAAAGAACTTATTTTAGTTTACAGATACAGGGAGCTGGAGGCTACTATGGTGGAGAAGGCATGGCAGCAGGAAACAGAGAGATCACATTTCATCCACACACAGGAAACAGAGAGATCACATGTCATCCACACACAGGAAACAGAGAGATCACATGTCATCCACACACAGGAAACAGAGAGATCACATTTCATCCACACCCAGGAAGCAGAGAGATCATGTTTCTTCCACACCCAGGAAGCAGGAGATCACATTTCATACACACACAGGAAAGAGAGAGATCACATGTCATCCACACACCAGAAGCAGGAGATCACATTTCATCCACATACAGGAAACAGAGAGATCACATTTCAGTCACACACTGGAAACAGGAAATCAGACAGGAAGTGGCATCAGACTATCTGCATCCAAAGCCCACCCCCAGTGACACACTTCATTCAGCAAGACTGCACCTCCTAAAAGTTTCATAGCCTTTCCAACATGATCACATGTTCAAGGACATGAGCCTGTAGGGGACGTGCCTTCCTCAAATCACCAAACTAGCAATTTGTAGTTATTGTTTTGGTAACTTCCATAAACCATTTTTTAATCAGGCTGCTCATTTTCTTAATGTTGAATATTTTAAGTTCGTTGACTATTCTAGATATGAATGCCTTGTCAGATGTAGAATAAGCAAAGGTTTCCTGCCAGTCTGTGAGCTTCCTGGTTACTGTTTTGGTGGTGTCCTTTGCTATACAGAAGCTTTTGAACTCCATGAAATCCCATTTGTTGGTTGATGTTCTTACTTCCTGCAGTATAGAGCCCTATTCAGAAAGTCCTTGCCTACACCTGTAAGCTGACACATTCCCCGCTTTATCTCCTAGCACTGTTAGAGTATCAGGTCTTATTCCGAGGTCTTTGATCCATTTAGAGTTGTGTTCTGTTGAGTGAGAAATAAGGGTCCAGTTTCATTTTTCTTCATGTTGAATGCCTTGTTTTCCAGCACCATTTGTTATAGATGCTATCTTTCCTCAATGCTCAGTTCAGGTGATTTTTTTAAATAAAAAATCAGGTGGTAAATTTGTGTGGACCAACATCTGGGGGCCTCTACTCTAGTCCATCAATCACCGTAGCTGTTTTCCTCCAGTATCATGCTGCTCATTCAATACAGTCGTGCTGGAGTATAATTTGAAATCAGATAGAGTGACATTTCCTGCAGTTTTCTTTTTGTTCAAGATTTCTTTGGCTTTCCTTGGTCAATAGTACTTCTACATAAACTTCCAGATGTTTTGTTCTATATCTGTAAAGAATGGCCCTGAAATTTTGGTTTGCATTGCATTGAATCTGTGCACTGCCTTTAATAGGATGCCTGCCTTTGCTTCTTAAAGTTTAATTGATCACATTGATTCCTAGAAATTAAATAAGTAGGCCAAAGAATTTGAAGCCAAATCATCCACCACCAAAGTCATGCTGGTAATAATGGAAGCCACTCGTATGTGCTTCTCTGCAGCTACCAACAGTTAGAGGTTTATCAATTTGGGGAAAAGTAGAGAGAAGTTATACTAGTTTACTTAATTTGAAATTTTCTAAGTGTGTGTGTGTGTGTGTGTGTGTGTGTGTGTGTGTGTGTGTGGAGAGAGAGAGAGAGAGAGTGAGAGAGAGTCTGAATTTGAACACTTTTAGATGTCCTTTGCCCACTGTCATAAACTAAGTAGGTTGACACTACATCTATTATTGCATTGGCAAGGTTTGATTGTTGGTTTATTAAGGCTGTTTATAGGGTAATAAATAAAACCCTTTATATGAGTGAATGACTCACTTGGAAGATTTTACTGCTTTTCCCCCTTACCTTTTTTTTTCCCCAAGATATAGTTTCTCTATGTAGCCTTGGCTGTCCTGTAGACTATGCAAGGCTCGAACTCACAAAGATATGCCTGCCTGCCTCCCAAATGCTGGGACTAAAGCTGTGTGCCATCACACCCTGCTCTCCTTACTTTGGGATTTTTTTAATCAAACTTTCTGAGAAAGCATTGTACTATAATTCATAGTAGATATCAGGAAACCAATCCAAGCCCTGGCTCTTAGTTTTACCAGCTGTGCTCTTTCAAATCCTAAAACTTCTTTAAGCCTCCATTTTATTCCTTTTAAACTCTGTATAGCCAGGCCCAAGTGAGAGTGAATGCATTGGGAACAATGGTAAGCATCTTCATGTCTGTATCAGGAAGTGAACACTGGCTTTGAATCATCTCCTTTCACTCTTACAACAGCCTTATGGGAAGTCCTCCACAGTAGATCACAGAACTTAAGGCAGGGCATGCAAATTCAGTCTCTGAGGAACCCAGCCCCAAAGAAAGCTCGCCAGCCAGCTTCCATTAACCTCCTGTTGCCAAACGTGGTTAATCATGGAAATGTTTCTCATAAAGTACCATTAAGTATACAATTCAGTCACTTCAAAGAGAAACCTATCTTCAAATTAATTTTTATTATGAGGTAATTGTACAATTTGCATGTAGTTGAAAACAAATACACAAAGGAAAAAAAACAAACAAACAAACAGAGGCAGGCTAGTAGTGCAAAGCCACAATCCCAGCACTCGGGGATGAAGCAAAAAATAGTGAATTCCAGCTCAGCTTAGGCTACACAGAAAGACCCTGTCTTGGAGATGAAAGAAAGAAAAAAGGAAAGAAAGGAAGGAAGGAAGGAAGGAAGGAAGAAAGAAAGAAAGAAAGAAAGGAGAATGGAGGAGGAGGAAAAGAAAGAAACGGAAAGGAACGGGATAGGAAGGAAACTTAGCAATGTCCCCAGTCCCCTATGGCAACATTATAAGGTCTATACTCAGCCATAAAATAGGATAGTGGCTTTGGCACAGTCAAGACACAGAACACTTCATCACAAGAGTCTTCGTGCTGAACTTTTATGGCCATGCCCACAAACCTTCCACCCCATTCTCTCTATAAGACACTTTATCCAGAGTGGATGTAACATTTCCCAGTCCCACAGCAATACATGAGTGTTCCAACATCGGCTTCCCGAGCACTGGGAGCTGGTCCTTTCCTTTATGTTAGAGAGACTGTTGGGCATGTGTATGGTACTTCATTGGAGCTTGAATTCCCGTTTGGTAATGGCTAACGGTCAACATCTTGGTGTGCTGTTGGCTGTCTGCTTGCCTTCATCGTTTTGACATTTCTTTGCGTCTTTGCTCATGTTCTAACTGGATTATTTGCTTTTGTTTAGCTTGAACTTCAGAGTTATTTATCAATTTTAGATTATAGAATATAGACGGTAACAAATGTATTCTGGGTCAGAGAGCTATGGGGTATGGTGGTTTAAAAGAAAATGGTCCCCAAAGGGTGTGGCACTATTAGGAGGTGTGGCCTTGTTGGAGGAAGTGAGTCACTGCGGGGGCGGGCTTTGAGGCCTTTTTTCTCAAGTTTCATTCAGTGTGGCAGTCAGTCAACTTCCTGCTGTCTTCTGGTAAGATGTAAGCAGCACCGTATCTACCTGCACACAGTCATGCTCCCCACCATGGCGATGATGGACTGAACCTCTGAGCTGTAAGATGCCTCCTCAGTTAAACATTTTCTTTGTAAGAGTTGCTATGGTCATGGTGTCTCTTCACAGCAATTAAAACCCTAACTAAGACATGTGGCTTATACATATGTTCTCCCACTATGTGGCTTTTATTTACATATAGTTAAGAGTCTTTCATAGAACAAAAGTTTTTAATTCTGATAACATCTAATGTACCAATAATGGTGTCTCTAGGCTTAAGACTGGATGACAGTTCTCTTCCAGCATCTGATAAACATAGAGTTCCTTTTCTGGACACCGTGGGCACAGATACCCTAATTGTTGTGCATATAGAGAAGGAGTCACTGTTCTCCAAAAAAGAGACCATATTTTTTTCCTTTAGTTTCCAGTAACTTAAATGCCATGGAGTTTGTGGAGTGCCTTTGGGGTTTATCCTTCGGGGCTTCCTCTACATTAGTGTTTGTTAGCTCTGCCTCTTGTCCAACTTGAAAGTTTCTGAGTATTTCACCTGTGGCGTTGCCCTGCCCTCACTGCGGAAATCTCTTTATTGCTGACATGGCAAGGAGTAGACAGGGTGCCTCCGAGAGAGCCACAGGCACCCACTCACCCAGCCTGTAAAACTGACCACAGCGGTATAGACACCTGGCCTACTGAGCTGCCCAAAGCCATCACCCTAGCTGGCTAACAGGCAGTCATGCCCGCCAAGGCCGAGTCCCCAGGGCAAGCATCAAGCTTGCCATCTAAGTGGACCCTCTGCTTCAGTCACTCTGGTGGTCCAGTGTTCTACCATTCCTGCAGTTCTCTGATCCATAGACTCCTGTCCATCGTTCATCCATCTAGCTCCCCCTTTGCTGTTTAGATAGAGTCATTTTTTATTATTCGGTTTTACAGTTGAATACTCTTTCTATCCCATTATTCACTGAGATTATTCTGTGACTATATTGCTCAATTCTAAAACTTCCTTTCACTTTGTTTTTGTTGTTGTTGTTGTTGTTGATTTGGTTTGGCTTTTGAGACAGGATTTCACTCTGTAACCAGAATGGCCTTGAACCCACAATTCTCTTTCCTGTCCTCTCAAGGGCTAGGATTGCAGACGTGAGGTGCCATGTCTGGAACAACTCTTCTTTCAACTCTAAATTCCTTTCTACCTTTCTACTTGTGCCAGCCATGGTCATTCATAATTTCTGATGAGAGTGTTTTCCCCATGGCTCGTCAGAAATCTTTGTGACATGATTCTGCCACTTCTGTCAACCTTGAGTCTTTTTAGTCACTATACGAGCTTGCCAATTACTGCTATGATGAATGATTTACTATTGACACTCAGTCACATTCCTATTAAATCACAAGACATTGAAATATTTAACCTTATGCTGTTGGTCTTTCAGGCCTCATTCTAGCATAGAAATGGATGGGGATGCTGCCTCATTTCTGCCAGGTGAGGGTAGAAGGCTGGATGTTCTCCATCCAGCTGTACTGTTTGCCAAAGAGGGCTCCGTCATTGCTGCCAGACAGAGGGGAGCCCTGGTTCTTCCTGTGGATTCTGCTGCCAGCTCCAGTGGGGTGGCCTCTTACTGCTGGCAGCAGTGAGGGTTGTGCCTTTCCACTAGGCTTCCTATGACTTCATTCCCAAGGGAGGGAGAATGACTCCATGCTGCTGCAGGGGACAGGGTGGAAGTCTATCTCCCAGATGGTCCCCACTGTCACAGAGTACGTAGGGAGCAGCTTATGACCAGTTGGCAGGAAGGACAGTCCCCCTCCTACTTGTCTTCTCTGACGAATTTCCTTCTCTCACCCTACTGGGAGCATTGATTAGCCTCTACATCCCTCATCACTGCTGCTACAGGGCAGAAGTCAAGACTGGAAAACAGCCTTTGGGGACACCCAAAGCTGGAGCAAGGGCCACTATGTTTCCTGTGACATTTGACTAGAGGAGGATGGTTACCATTGGGAAGCTTTGTGTCTTGCTGAGCTGTCTCCTTTCTTTTATCTTTTGACCAGAGAGCAGACTCCCCTGGAACTGTGTCTGTTGGCATGTCCAGAGTGTTAACATCTTCACTCCCAAGAACAGGATAGATGAACCAAAACGTACCTCAGGGAACTTACTGTGTTGTTCTCTGAGCCCAGACTTCACAGCTGTTGTGCATATCTCCACTCCTTTCCAAGTCTTATTTGTCTTATAAATAAAATCCAGAATTTCAGTGACATCCAGAGGAGTATGGGCTGACACCTGAACATCTCCATCTTCTCCAAAGCAGAAGCCTTTGAAGGACAGATCTGGCCCACTCTTCATCCGTGCTGCAACATCCTGATGTGTTCCAAGCAACTTGTTATTTTTAATTGTGAAAGAGTCAAGGGTTGTGAGTGATTTGCAAGATAATCAACCAGCTTCATAAACACCCACCATTTCTTTAGCTCACAGTGGGCTGGAAAGTTGGGCTGGTTCTTTCTCTCATACCTAAGACTCTCTTTGGATAGCAAAGCTGTTTTGAAACTGGCTTGAATAAGTTCTCATCCTCTCATCTTTGAGCTGAAGAGTCAGGCTCAGTCACATGGGGACATTGGGAGTCCAGGAGAGAGAAGGAAAAAGCAGAAGTGTGCATGACCCTCAAAGCCTGGGGCTGACACTGTCATTTCCTTCCATCCCAAAATCTGAAAGCCAAAATGAGGCATAGAACAAGACTAGATCCAAATAAGGGAGAAACAGACTCTATGTGCTAAAGGTAGAGCAGCAAGGAAGCTTAGTGGAGATGGGTACCGGGATGTGTGGAGGATGGTGGCCAATGTCTTCATTACCCCATCAGCGCTCTGAAGTCCTGGCTTGGGCTTTCCAATATGCCAGTTATTGTTTTTACCTACTCTTTGAAGACTTCTCATAGTGAGACCCTGGGTGGTAGGAAAACAGCTGAGAGCTTAGCAGGTGGCCAACCTGAAAACAAATCTGATCAGGTCTCTTATGGAATTAAGACCCTTGAATAGCTTCCCAACGTACAGAAGACCTCCATGGCCCTTTGCATGGCACATAAGCCCTCCTACATGCTGCACGGCCACCTACTCCTGCTCTATATTCTAACACACGGACAGTTCCCCGGAAACCCCAGTGTGCTCTGACTTTGGTTTTGTTTTGTTTTGTTTTTTTCTTGCTCACGGTAACTTTCTCCACTGTCTCCCAGCCTTCTTCCCTATCTGGCAAGCTTCCCTCTATCCTCTTCCGAGGTTTGACCTGTCAGTCATCTTCCCTGTCCACCTCTTCCTCACTGACTGGATTGAGTGGATTCCCCTCTTCGTGCTTAGATTGTGACTTGAACATTATGCTATATTAGTCAGCTTTCCATCACTGTAACAAAATACCTGAGACAATCGCCTTTAAAAGATGAAAGGTTTATTATGGCTTTATTTAAAGGTTTATCGTTTAGGTCTGTGGCTGGCAGGCTCCATTGCTGTAGGGCCTGTGGTGGGACAGGACACCCAGCTTTGTTTCTCAGCAGTTTCCTTTCAGCTTCTTTTGGAGTCCCTGAAGTCTCTCTCAGCTGAGCCAGCTCCAGGTTCTGCCTCCACCTTTGGCAGAGCATGCCTTCCCCTACCCAAAAGGAGTCAGAACTCCTGTCATTATTTAATGACAGTGTGGCTTCTGCTCAAGAAGTCATTGTAGGTTGTGTCTAACTAAACTTAAACTGTGGTTTGGGAGCACTGAAGATACAGAGGTCATCCTGGAGTGGGAGGGGCAGGCCTTCATGAACCACCACACTCTTCACACTTAGGAGCATGCTTTCAGCAGTTGTTACTTGTGAATCCAGGTTCCAGAGACTTCTGCAATAGTACAAAAGCAATGCTCCTCAGCTGCATCCACAATTGAATATTCCAGAAGCCCCTCCACCCTCCTGTCCACAGACCACTGTTTGCAATAGTACAAACACAATACTCGTCACCTGTGATTCCCAATTGAACAGTCCAGAAGCCCCTCTATCTCCAGTCCCCAGACCACGGAAATTTCAGTGCAGTAGGTATGGACAGGACCTGGCCCTCTGTATTTCAGCGTTGTGAGTGATGATGTTTTAGGGATTGAGGTGCCTGCCCATTTTCCACAGAAGCAGGCATTCCCACATGCCCATCAAAGGCAAAGCACAGGACTGGAAATGTGTTATCATTCTCTTGATTAAATGTGTTCTCGGTGACTGTCATCACCGCCACTTCAGCACTCCCTAGCTGAGGCTTGGCACACAATGGCAGTTCCAATTTACACTATTTACAACACAGTTCAGTAAGGCTGGCCTAATGCCACATGAAGAAACTTGCTCCATCATGACCTAGTCTCTGTTCCCTGAATTCCTTCTTGGATGACCTGATTCAAGGATTTGGAACTATTAAACTTTCTGACTCCAAAGTTGATCCCCAACAACATGAGTCTTAAGAAAAGTTTGAAGGAACAGGGTAATATTCCTCCAGTGGATCGCCTTCTGGGCAGCTGGTGACCTTGCTGCCTGCTTCTGGAAGGACTGTGTGCAACTGCTGTGTGGTCAGCATCCGTGCCCAGGAGACAGACCTCTGCTCACTCCTGAATTCAACAGCTAACCTGAACAGTAATCTGGGAGCTTTACCTACCCACAGATTAATCTGGGAGCTTTACCTCGTTTGACTGGTAAATGACTGTCATACAGCTTTTCTGTCTGACATCATTCCTGGGTTAAATCTGTACTTACTCGCAATTGCACGTCTGCCAGGGCTACACCCATCTTTGATGGCTTAACTCACTCAGCAAGCCCTCATGCCCACAGTAGCTGGCTTGGAAATCACAAGGAATTCTCAACATACTCTTCTGCATGGGTGTGAAAGTGATACCTGCCTTATTCCATGTCACTGATGAAAGAAACCCAAGGACTGAAAATTAAGTGTTTTCAATGAAGGATCTATTAATTGATCCTGTCGATGTGGGATTTTCAGTTATAGCCCAGAGACTTACTTTTCTAAAACACATAATGCCCTCCAAGTTTGACTGGGATTACAATAAATGATTTCTTAAAAATACTCATTCTCTTTGCCTCAATAATGCCATCCTTAGTGCTTCATAAACTGCCTTTCCTTTTCCAAGAATGGAAAGGAGGGAGGGAGATGTTTCAATATACTTTCTGCAATAAAAAAAAAAAAATCATCTTTTCTGGCAACAGTTAAAATGCTTCATGATAAGTAAGATCTAACACTGAAGTGTCCTCTAACAGATATAAACTCATTCTACTTTGGGAAGGCTTGAAGCTTCTTGGAGATTTAGTACATATATATGTAATATTTATAACACAGGTAGGATGAATATATCATTATTCCTTGCCTGGGAAATGAAGACTCTGAGGAGCTGAGGGCATGAATGGTTTGACCAAGTCTGTATCATTTGTCAATGACAAGCAGGAACAGAGGGAAGGGCTCTGTAAATCTACCAGTCCTGAACCCATCGAGCTATCTACACTGTAGTTTTCAAAAAGCCCACTGGAGAATCACACATGCCTTGAGAGCTCAGTGACCATGGACGTTTGTTTGTTTGTTTGTTTTGTTTTAATTGACACAATGATTACACATACTTATGGAGTGAGGTGTGACGTTTCAAACACTGGTTTCTTTACAAAGTGCTGGGGTTGGTAGAATAGACCACTGGTTAGTCTTCCTGACTACAGCCTCACCTTTGTCCAGTGTATTTTGCACATGCCAGTGAGAGGAACCCTAAAGATCTCCATCCTGTCCCTCCCTTGCCCAAGATTCAATAACAGCTGCAGTTGGTAGTTCAGACTCACGACAGTGGCCTTCAGAGCCATCTCTTGTACAACTCTAGCTTGTCACAGCTTTCACTT
This sequence comes from Phodopus roborovskii, assembly GCF_943737965.1. Taxonomy (NCBI): domain Eukaryota; kingdom Metazoa; phylum Chordata; class Mammalia; order Rodentia; family Cricetidae; genus Phodopus; species Phodopus roborovskii. The sequence continues at coordinate 24,759,291 of NW_026126571.1, read as the reverse complement.
ACAAGGACCTGGCAGCTCTGCCCCTTCCAGGCCACCAAGCAGCCTGAGCTTCCTGTGTGCCTCATAGTCCCATCTAGGAGTTGCAGATTTTTTTTTCATTTTCTAACTAACATAAAATGAGATGAATGTATCTAGGAGTTGCAGATTTTTTTTTCATTTTCTAACTAACATAAAATGAGATGAATGTATCTATTTTTAATGTGGAGTCCTGTAGCTGGCCCCAGACAACCAAGGGTGACATTTGACCTGTGTTGGGATCACGTGGGTAGATCCCACTACAGACAGGGAGAAGAGCTTCCATGGCTGTAGCTGATAGGAAAGGGGCAGCATACCATGGTACTCTGGCTCTGTGTGCTGCATGCCAGCCAGATGCCTCTAACCCTGCACAGCACAGGTTTCCTGCTAACTGGACTGCAGTCAGAATTGGCAGAGACGTGTGTCAGCACACAGCATGTGAATGTCAATTTCCCAAAGGCTAGCCCTGGAACATCACATTGATGTCAGCATCAGCTGGAATCCTATAGAGCCTCGTCTATTAAAATAACCTCACCTGTGTAAACTGAATGCTACTGTTCATAGCTTTATTATTGTATGTGTGGATTTGCTTTGGTTTATAAATGCTAGCCTGCCTTTGGCAATTGTTCCATTCACTGTAGCTGAGTAATGAATCACTCCCAAATTTCATGGCCTAACAACAGTTTACTGTCATGTCTCAGGGTTCTTGTTGGTGACTGGATTCAATAAAGCATCTCTGTTACTGTTACTGGGCTCTGGGGGCTGGGACTGAAGCTCTCTGGAGGCTTCGCAGATGCCTGATAAAAGCTGGAAAGATGAAAGGGCTGGGATTGGTTCTGGCATGGCTCCAAATCTAGGTGCAGTCTCCCCACATAACCCCATGGTGATTTTAGACAGTAGCCTGATCTTATACAAAGTAGAATGGTGTGATGGCTAATCTTTATTGCCAGTTTGACAATACCTGGAATCCACTGAGATGAAGAACCTGGGTACAAATGTGAGGGGTTTTCTTGACTGGATCATTTAACATGGGAAGACCCTCTGTAATTCTGGATCACACCTTCTGGTGGCATTCCACATAAAAGGACATGGAAGAAGGAAGATTTTTGCTCTTCATCTGCTTGCCCTCACCCCACTGATAAGTTCATCCATCCTATTGCTGAGGATTTCCTTAGCTGGTATTATCACCTACTTCTTCAGGATTACAACTGAATTACAGACTGAAGACCAGAAACTCTGTAGGAAGTCTCTGGAATTCAGCACCAGACTGGGATTACTAAAGTATCCAGCCTTGTGGACTGAACAAATGGGATTCTTGGCCTTTTCATCTGGAGGTGGCCACTGTTGGACTAGCCAGACCACAGTCTATAAGCCACTCTAATAAATACACTCTGAAAAAATATTTTATAAGTTCTGTTCCTTTAAAGAATTATGGTTGCTATAGGTGGAGTTCAAAGAAAGGGAAGAATCAAAGGAAGGGGGAGAATGGGGAGAGATGGTGGAAGAAAGATCTAGGTTTATCCCATCAATTAATCAGCTATATAGATAGGTAAGTAGATGGGTGTTCACTGCTCTAGCTGGTGGTGTGAACCTAGAAAAGTGAAGCCTAAAAATGAGACATACTAAAGTCTCATGCTTTATTCAGAGCATCAGACAATTTATAATCTGAAGGTTAAAAAGTAAAGTGTCCAGTCACAAGGACCAACCACATACGTCCTGTAGACAAGTGGTACCAGACAGAAATATGCTTTGCCATAGAGGCATACAATGAGATAACAATAGCCAGTTGTAATGAATAGTCTAAAGCAAACTCACTCCTGTCTGTAACAGCTGGGAGGGGTAGAAAAGCACATTTTGGAAACAATTCTGTGTTTTTGAAGAAAGTGAGGTCACAAGACTTGTCTTGGTTTCTTGGAGTTTCCTCACAAACACCCAGAATTCCCCTCACACAACCTCACACTTGGGTCATGTTCCAACAGGTATGTGGGTAGATAATGGATGATGATGGGTAATGGATGGATAGGTGAATGGATAGATGGACCATTGAGTGTCAAACAGGCTTTGCATCTGACTGTATAGTGTAGTATCAGAAGTCATGCAGGCTCATTTCTACCATATTCTACTCACTAGAAGCTCCAACACCAGTTCACAATCAGAGTGGAGATTGGACTCTATCTTATGGAAGGTGTGACAAGGAATTTTCAGACATGCAAAATCACATTTCTCCCTTTCCAGTCTGCTTACCAAAATTCTGGTATCCTTTACAACCCCTTGAAGGGGTCCCAGACTGCTCATGACATCAGTAACTTCTCCTTCAATCTCTACAAGAGCGGTATTATACTCCACCACATACCGCTCTGTTGTTGCTGATGGCCACAAAATACAAACATCCTCTGTGTAGAATATGTATTATACATGTGTTCTAGCTAAATTAAAATATTTGTAGCAATTCTGTAAGTGGCATCATATTAACCTCACTTTACAGATGGAATTCAAAGGAGCTGAGTGAATTTCCCAAGGTCATTTTTGCTGGGCTAAAGCCTGTCTGAGGCCACAGCCCCTTCTCTTAAGCACACCGCTGTATGCTACCTCCTGTAATTTCAGATGTATTTGTAGAGTATAATTGGAAAGCATAAAAGGTGAGAAACAGAATGAAAGGTGGAGGGAACAAACAAAAGTAATATATGAAGACTATAATGTCAGAGGACCGACCACTGTGACAGCTCCGAGGAGTGCCAGCACACAGATTATCCTCCCCCCACCCCCTTCTACATCCCCATCCACCTCTCCATCTTTGAAGTAGCAATCAGAGAATGCACCCTGCATCTGTAGTGACATTTAAGAGGCAGGGCTCTTTGCAAATAAATGTAAATGCTAAATGTAAGCACTCAGAGATGAAAGGTATGGGTGAAGCTGGCTCTCCTGCTAAAGGTCCTCACTCTGGTTCACCCTAAAGTTCAGGCAGACTATAAACCCAGAAGTCTTTCAAGTGCACAGGTGATATGGCCAACCACGCACCACACTGACAAGTCATGACAAGTCATTCAGTGCCCTCATTTAAACGTTTCTCAGGAAGATGGCTGGAAATGGGTCTGCAAGCAAATCTTCATAGCATGCAAGACTATTTCCTCTGGTGATTTGCAGTTACTTACTCAAGAACCGACAAACACGTTTCACAGATTTATCACTGCTAGAATACTTTTATTAGTGGATTTATTAGAGGCATCACCGATTTGTTTTTCATTAATGTAATGAGCAGGATTTAATGATTGAACAGGACTTGAAAAATGCCTGCAAATTAGGGGAGGTACCACACCTTCCCCCTGGAATAATCCCAAGCAAACCCATTAGGATTGCTCAGTGATGAAAGGGCATCTAAGAGTCTAGTTATATCCCCAGTCATAATTATGCCACGCAAATGGCTTGCTAGAAGCCTGAAAGCTGACCAGTGTGAGAAGTCACAGAGCAGAATCAGAAAGCTGTTTGTTGACCAGATGGTTAAGAAAAAGAGAGGGCAGGGTAAGAACTAAAGAAAATGCAGCCAAGTAGCTATGAGGGCAGCCTCAGAGAGTCTGTCTTTGATACTAGCTAGGTGCATAAGTGGAGCCAACTTGAATTTACCTTCTCTAAACATGAGTCTCCCCATTACAAATTAAAACTTGTTTCCACTTATTTTTATTTCAAAGGGAAGTTGTGGTACCTCACTTAGCTGGCAGGCATTTTTCAAGTGCTGTTCAACCATTAAATCCTACTCATTATGGTAAGGAAAACATCCATTAAATGACGATATCCAAAAAACCACATTGGGCTGGTGACAAGGAAAAGTAAACATTCAATAAACAATTGTCATCATCTGAGAATAAATAAAATGTCTTTTCTGTATGAGCTCCTTGTTAAAATGAGATCGTTTAAATTTTTGGTATGATTTGTGAAGCTTCAAGAACCTGACAATGATCTATAATATACTTTGTGAAAAGTGCTCATAGGTTCATGATTGACAGTTTACAATTTCAGAGCATGGAAGATTCACTAAATTTTAAAAATATCTTCCTTCATCCACCTATTCTCCTTTGCTTCAATTTTGAGATTACATGGCTTTCTATATTTTGCAACAGCTTAATTATCTTTCTTAAATGATAACCTCTGAAAATAAGAAATCCAACTTCAAAATTGTTAGTGTTTATGTTTAAGGCTTGAAAAAAAAATAAGATCACAGCATCCAATTAATTGGAACATTCCAGACTACTTTAAACATATCATCCCTTTTCCAGAAGAGGGATTCTACATTGACATCTCAGATGACATTGATACTATGTTAAAAATGGTGGCTCCATCGCCTCTTCTGAAAGTAACTGACATACACATCTTCTCCAATCGTGGTCTTCTTTCAGTCTCCATTTTTGATTATTGCCTCAACAGTGATGCATTTATTTGCTGATGCCCTCGGCAACTGTCCCAAGTCCTGGCAAGCTAATAAAGGAACAAGTCAGATCCTCTCCTCAGTAGCATAAAGGGTAGAAGACAAAGAGCGTGAAGAAAGGGTTCTGGGCTGTCATGTAAGCCATGTATGGTGCTAGCTGAAACAATGAGAAAATGAGGAAGATAAGGTACAGAGGGGCAGAGCAAAAGCCAGCAGAAGCCAGGGTCATGAAAGGATGCCAAGTCCAGGGCACTGAATGCTCTGTATTCCAAAGCCTCAGGTAAAGGTGGGCTCTCTCCAATTGCAGATGTGAAGAGCCTCCAAGAGCACAGCTTGTCATCAGCCATAGAGCATGGGCTGCTGTGGCTACAGCAGGAGAAACAGTTCACTGACAACTCTAAGAAAAGTAATAAAGCAACATAGAGCTAAACGAGAAGGGAGTGGTCTTTGGCAGGAGCAAGACCTTACTCCTTTACAAGTTGAAGCAGGCCAGACATGCCTAAGAGGAAAAGCATCATGGATCTACCACCATGACAACTCCACCTCCCACACCATGCAAGGTTAGAGAAGGGGAGAAAACTCTACTCTGGAAAAATCTAGACTCCGTTTCCAGAGTCAGAGTCCACCCACCACTGTAAGTCAGCAGTAGTCTTCCTTCACTAACTTTTGCCCCTCAGATGTGTGGACTAGTGTCCTGAAGCCTGGGGGAGAATGCACAACTCTATTAGAGTGTGCACTCATGATCAGCAATAAAACTTCCTCCTAGTTTCTTTCTTGCTTCCTCTTTGGATTGTTTCTCTGATGTTGACAAGAATGTAGGGGTCCTGGGAAGAATTTGAAGTCTGGTCTATATAGAGCCCCAATTCCTAGCCTTCACTACTGGTAATAAAATGTAATTTTTAAATTTAGTCAAATTAGTGTTTATTTGTTTGTTTATTGAGACAAAGTTTCACTCTGTAGCTCGGGAAATCTTGGAACTCACAGTGTAGCCGAGGTAAGCTTAAACTCATGGCAATCCTCCTGTATCTGCCTCCCAAGTGCTGGGGTTACAGGAGTGAAGTACAATGACTGGCAATAAAACACAATTGGGAAGTCAGCCTTTCACAGTGTTCTATGAGAGGTTTAAGGCTATTGAGTAAGGACCACAGATCAGACACTGTGAATTCTCAGTGTGCCAGAGTGTCTAACTTCACAGAGCCCACATCCATCAGTTCTGCTACTTAATAAATATGTGACACTAGAGCTGCGAACATAGCTCAGTTGGTGGAGTGCCTGCCTAGAATCCACAAAGCCTGGCACTCAGTCATTACCACCACACTAAGGAGTGATGATGCATGCCACTGGGCAAGTAAAGACAGGACTATCAAAACTCAGTTTCAACCTCAGCAGTGGGGATGAGTTCAAGGCCACCCTAGGAAACATGACCCCGTGTCTATAGTAGATAACACTGTACAAGGTCATTCAATTCGCTTGTCTATCCATTCCTATTCTCTCATTGCTCGCTTGCACCAGAAGCTATGCTAACACTTGGGGATGCAAAAATGAACAAGATCTACAAGTCTGCACTCCTGGAACACTTCTTTTCTAGTGGGGGTGTAGAGGCATTAATCGAGTGAACAAACAGGAAAATCTGTTGTTGAATATTGTTTTAACTAGGCAAAATGTGTTACATTTGTTTATGCTGCAGACGATTACTTTAACTATGTGAAGGTGTGATACATTTGTTTCTGCTGCCTTTGTTAACTATGTAAAAACATGTTACATTTGTTTCACCTGGTCTGCCTATGGTACCTGGTTGGTCTAATAAAAAAACTAAATGGCCAATAGCTAGGCAGAAGAAAGGATAGGAGTAGCTGGCAGACAAGAGGGTAACTTGGAGGAGAAATCTAGGCTGGAGAGGAGAGAGGGAAAGAGGAAAGCAGAGAACAAGGAAAGAAAAGGACAGACCTGGCCAGAAGCCGGGAAGCTATGCGCCAGACATAGAGACATCAGGAAAGTGAGACATACAGAAAGAAGGTAAAATGCTCTGAGACAAAACATAGATCAAGAGAAACAGATTAAAACTAGAGCTAAGATAAGGTTGAGCATTCATAACTAGTAAGAAGTCTTCCTGTCATAATCTGGGAGCTGATTGGTGCCTCCAAAGAAAGTCTGTTACAAATCTCTGCCTGTGAGAATGAAATTAGGAGAGAACATAAGTAATAACTGGAAAGCTTGGTGTGTGTGTGTGTGTGAGTGTGTGTGTGTGTGTGAATTTGCACATATCACAAGCTCCTACGTAATAGGGATATTGCTGGCCCAAGGATTGGGCTTTGAGAACCAGATGGGTAGAGAATAACTAGTGGACACCTTTTAGATCATATGTATATAAACTTGATTGCACTCCAGGTACTATTTTAATTTGCCTATGTGAACCCGTTGATCCTTATGACAATTTTGTCAAGGCTATTTTAGAGATAAGGAAAAATACACAAATATGCTAATTATGATGTCCAAGGTCGTACAGTCCTTAGGTAAAATTACTATGATTTTGCCCAGGTTCTAATTAGTTTGCTTTCTTCCGTTTCACTAAGAAAATGGAAGCAACCTGTAGTCCATCCCCTTGCATATTGCTACACATAAGCTAATTTGGGCTCCCTCCCCAAGTCTTGGTCAGCTCTTGTTACATAACAAAACCACAAATTTAGCAGATTAAAACAATAGATATTTGGTTTTTCTTTTCTTTTTTCTTTCTCTTTTATTTTTTTAATTTTTGTTTTTTTGTTTGTTTTTGTTTTGTTTTGTTTTTTTTAGACAGGGTTTCTCTGTATTGCTTTGGAGCCTGTCCTGGAACTAGTTCTGTAGACTAGGCTGGTCTTGAACTCACAGAGATCCTCCTGCCTCTGCCTCCCAAATGCTGGGGTTAAAGGCATGTGCCATCAATGCCTAGCTAACAATAGATATTTGTTATCTTAGTTTCTGTGTGTCAGGAATTAAGCAGTAACATGGGTGATAGTTCTAGTCTCATGAGGTGACAGTGGAGGTGTCAGCTTGGACTTTGGTTATTGGAGGTGTCAGTGGTTGTGGAGGATCAGCTTCTAAGATGGCTCACACATGCGGATGCTGATTATGAGGCCTCAGGCCTCACCATGTGGGCTCAGCTGGAGGGCTGCGCGAGGGTCCTCAAACATGGCAGCCATTCTGCTCAGAGCACATGACCAAGGGGAAGTGAGGGAAGCCACCATCACTTCTTCCATGTTTGATAAAAGCAGTTTGGTACGTCTAGCCCATACTCAGAATGAGGACACTTAAGCACAACTTTTTGAAGGGAGGCCTGCCAAAGTATCTGTAGACATATTTCAAACCCCACACTAGTTTAGCAAACCTACAAGGGCATCACTAGCAATTTGGCTCCTTTCCTCCTACACCAGCCGTTTTCACATCTCTACTTGATTATCCCCATCATTATATAAACATGTTCTCATTTTCTCACCTTCAAAAAATTGCCCCAGAGGCAGCCTAATTTTTCTCACCTTTGCAACAAATTCCTCACACCGATGCTTCCATTAGTATCCTCTCAGCCTCTCTGAACCAACTTTAAAGGGTTACTCCCATGAAAGCTCGGGGAAGCTCACCATCAACCGCCTCAGTGCTGCTAAGCCCAATGGCTTACTTTGATCCTTGTCTCATGTGAAAATGAGTTGAAATGGTCCCTCTCCTCCTTAGTGCCGTGTCTTTACTTGGCTTTGAGTGGGCCTCAATCTCTGCTTCCTTCTTTGCTGGCTAATGATGCCCAGTGTCCATCTCTGGATGCTGCAATGCACAAGTTCTAAGTTCTGGCTTCTCTTCTTCCCCTATCCACATTCACTCCCTTGGTGATCTCACATAACCTCATGGCTTCCAGGACTATCAATAGTCCACAACTGTGCCGACCTGCCAACTTAACTCTTCATTCACAATTTCAACTACTTCCTCTGTGTCGTCTCCTCTCAGATGTGTGACAGGTGTCTCCAAATCATCTCTAACACTGATGTCTATCTCAGAATGTAGATCTGCTTTACATTCAGCTTTCTCATCTGAACTAATAGCAGCTCCATCCTTCCAGTTATTCCAGCAAAAGTCTGGAAATCAAATTTGACTCCTCATAACCAGACCATCAGAAAATCCTCTTGATTCCTCTGTTCAAAAGCTACCTGGAATATAACTGTTTTATACTATTTCCACTATTGCCAAGATCCTCCACATGCTCTCCCAGATGCCACACTCTCATTGAAAACTATCCTGACCACACCACTTCAAATAGCATCCCTCCCAGATGGCCAACCTTGTCCTCCTCCTCATGAGTACATACCCTCTGTATTCTAACATACTATATAATTTACTTACTTGTTATGGTGGCTATGTTTCTTTCTTTCACAGAGGCCAGGACATTGAATCTGTTCATTAGTATATCTCAGCTTTGCTTGCTTTTTTTTCACTGGCATGCCTTCACAACATATGTTACCATTTGGGTATAAAATGCCCCCAAAGGCTCATGTGTTGAATAATTGGTTTCTGGCCAGTTGTGCTACTGAGAGGCACATTTGGGCAAAACATAAATGTTCTTTAGACTTAAGTGCTCATCCATTATCCAAACATACATTTCAACTAGATGGCTGGATACAAGAGTGGATGATAATGGGAGAAGGTTGGCTGGATGTACACATTGGACACTCACAGGCATAAGGAAGATATCGAAAGTCATCACTGAGCTACAGATAAAAGCAATGGCAGCAGCTGGGAGGAGGGATCAAAATATTAGGAGAAGTAGTAGAAGATAGAAATGTTTTGTCCATTGAAATGGAAAAGAAAAACATTTTAAGTTGAGAATTTTGGAACTTTCAGAATCCTAGAACTTTCATCTGTAAGATCATGTGAATGAGGGCATCTCTCCCAGGGTGCTTATGAGGATGAAATGATTGGCATTGAGACTCATGATGGACACACGAGCAATGTCTGTTGCCCTCCTTTTGTCTGTGTTATCAGACCCCCAGGGAAAGAGAACCTTCCAGATAACCTTCTTAGATCCTTGCAGTCTGTGTTGACTCAATATGGTAAATAGCTACTTGTCTGAGAAAATATTTATGCAGGATGAATAGGACAAATATTGATTTTGTTCTATCCTGGTATTCATAAAACTCAAGGACAAGGGAGACTCGCATATGAATTTTAGAAACAGTAAATGTGTTACTCATATTCTCAAGTCTGTCTTAGTAATGAATGAGTTAACACTTCTTCTGTGAATAAATGAATGAAAGAATCAAGGTAAAGGAAATGACATCATGTCTATTCCAGGGCAGCATTAAAATATTTGTTAGTGTGTGTGTGTGTGTGTGTGTATGTCTGTTAATTATCACCAGGCACAGTTGATTCCAAAATGGGGTTATGAATATGAATTTAGTATGACAGAACCTTTTCTTACTCACATACCATACACTGAACCATACATTTCCCAGCATCAGTGGCAAACCTATTACACTATAGGAAACATGAGAAGGGATATGGAAGTCACATACTCTGTCCAAAAAAAAGCCACCTTAAAATACAACTTTCTGTAGGTGCAAGGAGACTTGAAGATGTGTGCCAATGGCTTGCTGAGTTAAGGTGAATTCGTATCTTTGAACAAAGGAATGAAAACCCATTCTCTGAATAGGAAACATCTTCCCACATGAGTCAAGGGAACAGAAATTTTACCAAAACCTCAAGGACCTATAATTTGGAGTGATATTGACATTTGTTTTATTTATTATGGAACCAAACATTGCTTTCTCATCTGCCAGTGACTCTAGATTTTTTTCTTTTCCTCCCCTGCCCCCCCCCCCAGCTTGTTTAGAATCTACCTTAATCCCATAGTGATAGTCAAGTAGTGGATTTAGCTTTGGCCTGACCCATGTAGAATTATTCTGGCATATAAAACTGGCTTGTAGCACTCAATCTACTCCCCTTTTCCTTCATTAGTGAATGGTTTCCTCACAGACTTCAGGGGACCAGGCTGGATAATAAAAGGGCCCAATTTAAACTTACTTTTAAACAGCAAGAAATGTATCCTGGGTTAAAGACTCTATATCACAGCTGCCTTTGGCAACTTTTTAAAAACTCACACTTATATGCAGCATCCCTGGAAAGCCATCCATTTACCCAACAGAGGGAGCAAGGACTCCTGCAAGGAAGCATTTACTTGCTCACTGACACATACCGGAATCACTGTTCTGTGGTTCAAAAACCATCTGTTTTCATACCCTTTAAATGTTGGCTGATGAGGATAATGTCCAGCAGATAACATCCCCAGAGTTTCACATAGCAGGATGGACAGAATCCAAGGAAGATGACTAGAAAATAAAGGACATGTTGCTAGTGTTGGAATTCAAAAAACCCTGGTCAGAAATGTAAATGTAAGCCGAAAGAACACATCCTCCAGTGTCTGCTAAAATCTTAATGACTTCCCTGCATCCTTAAAAGGAAGGGCAAATCATGGCTCCATGTTCAGTTTCATGTGGACTTTTGAGACTGAAAGAAATACGCCCCCTCGGGAGCAACGTTGTCTGACAGGTTCTCCATTCTAACCCATGGGCAGCAGTAGAGTAGAGTGTGAGTGACTTGGTTTTTCCTTCTGCAGCTTTGGAAGGGGATGCGAGCCCAAGTGGGATGTTGAACTGCAAGGACCCCCATCTGCTTAGCTTGGGCTAAGCACTGGGCAGGGGAAGATGAGACACAGGGACCTTGTCCGTGGTGCCGCATTCAGACAACATGAAACTTAAATTAGGAGGAGAGGGACAACTGGCCTGTGGATCAAAGACAGCTTGTTAGTGTGGGGTGGCAGGTGGAAGCTAGGCTGAGACCATGATTATGCAAGAACAGCTGAGTTTTGTTAGGTACTAGCTATATTTTACACATTTTATCAGGTATTTTTCTAGTTTTCTAATTTCATAGAGATTAGCTACAATTGTCACCTCTAACTGGAGGATGAATAAACTAGAACTAAAACAGATGAAGATCCTTGCAGCACAAGTGAGCCAAGATACAGATCTAAGAGCTATAAGCCCATACTTTGACTTGTTAATACATGGCCCTGGATCAGGTCTCCAGAACTCAGCAAGAGGCTCTTTTGAGGACAACCCTCTTCTATTTTGTCCTCTTCCTTTAGCTGTTCTTTTATATAGTCTGCCTGTCCCCAAGCTTTAATGTAGACATGGGGGAGCAGTGGCAAGTTCAACAGCCCAGTAGCAATGTCACTCATGAAGGGCACAGGTTGCCATGGACAGACAGCCAGTAAGAAATAGAAGAGCCTCCATCATAGGGCATGTCAGCCTCTGAGAAACCTGTCGGCTGGAGTGGGAAGATGACTCAGTTGATAAAATGTGTCCTTGGGAAGAAGCACAAACACCCAGAAGCCACATAAAGATGGCTGGACTTGGGAGCATGTAGTCAACCTGATGCATCTGAACTATAAACATCACCCTAAAAACCGGTTTGAGACTATTTTGCTTGAGACAACTCATGACTAGCTAGCTGTAATGGTGCACCTACTTATTACACCCTGGCCAGAATTTCAGATAAAACTCCAGTCAAGCATTTCCTGCCACACAGTGCCTAGCTACATATGTCACAGACAGTCCTGTCAAAATTTTGTTGCTAAAAATTTTCTTCCTACAGGATCCCATGGAGCAATCATCATCCCAGTACAGCAGGAAGTAATCTTAAGATAATGACACCCCCCTTTCCCTACTTTAGGCATTTAGGGATAATATTCATCTTCTTAGTGTTGGGTACAGAAGGTGATGCTTAGACTCGGGTATCTCTTTTAGACAGGGATAGGGTATGGTTGGGAAAGGTATGGATTCGATGGGATATGGGTAGATTAGCCTATCTTCTTGTGAATTATTTTAGTAATAGTGAGATAATAGTATCATACAGCTTATATGGTTATAGATTCCTAGACTAAAAGGGGAATTGTAGTGAGATATTCACCTTGTCCGCACCTGTGGCATAGACCACGCCCATTGGGGTAGAGACAGGGCCAGATGTGACCTGGGGAAACTAAGTCTGAGGAGGGGGCTCGGAGAGTTCTCTTGCTTGCAGCCCGGGGACAGGGCTCAAGCCAGGGCTCAGTGGCCAGCCATCTAGTCTACTTGGCAAGTTCTATGCCAATGCAAGATGCTATCTAAAATATAATGGATGGTACCTGAGAAATGACACCCAAGGTTGTCCTCTGGCCTACACATGCACATACATGTATGTGCACTTCACACACACACACACACACACACACACACACACACACACACACACACACACCCCAAAACAATGAGACCGGTATAGGATGGTAGCCAAACACTGGGCCCAAACCCATATTACGGAACAGCATGTCTAAGAATTTCATTTTCACTGACCACAATGTTCAGCAGAAATAGTCTAGTTAGTATGTTGTAAATCATATACTCTCTTCAAACGCTCAAAGGACTTAGCCAGGGAAACAGCCATTTGTTCTGCACGGTTTCCCAAGTGTTGTGTTATTCTGAAAGGAGGAGCTGTCCACCTTGATCAGCCACCCTATCTCTAGCCCCTAAAAGCAGGCTCCACCCCAGGGTTCAGCTCCAGAAAAGACCCATCAGAACTTTGCTGCACACTGCAACCCCCGGGAGGTTTTAGGGAATGCCGACATCTTGTCCTCACTCCCAGAAACTCTTAATTGATGTAGAGTGGGATCCAGACCCCAGGGCCTGTACCATTCCCTCAGTGATTCTCATACACAGCAAATGTTGAGGGCTGCCAGGAGCACAAGGCAAGATGGTAGCTGGCTCAGATGACTTCCAAAGTCTCTTTCCATCCTAAACATCTAAGTTGTATAAATGCTTCTGTGTTTGCCGCTTCTGGTGACTACTGATGACTCTCAGATCAATTGTTAGTGAATGAGGGCTACAACATTTTACATGGAGCCAGATGACAAGCTGTATACAACACCAGTACACATCCATTGTATTGGATTCCTGTCTTTTCAAAATTATATTCAAGGCAAAGAGGGGAAGAAAATACATAATACATTCAGAATGTTATTAATCTGAAACCACTGTTTTCCCCAGGCCCTGAGTCCAGGCCCAGGAGGAGTTTCCACAGACAAATCCTAACAGTGTTCACAAATAAACTTACAGTGGGAAATGCAATCTGTTTTAAGAAAAAATGCAGAAGACTTTTGACTTAGCAGAATTTTCCAGAAGGGAGGTGAAGAGTATGGGATACAACTGCCTGCTGAAAGCAAAGGAGCCTCTGCTCTGTACCCTAGCTGTACTGGACCACTTTTCTCCCTCCTAGTTCTCAGTGTTCTGCCTGGCAGACACCGTCAGAATCCCTTCAAACAGCAGTCTGAACTTCACACAAGGGTCTGAACTCAGTCCCTCACAGGGACTTCAAACCCTGGGCACCAGCTGACTGTTAAAGATAGAAGCACATGGCCTGCACCAATATAACTGCTTCCAGTAGGTTCAAGGGGCCCTGCCTAGTAGAAACAAGTTCTGGGGCTGACTGTAGCCTGCCACATCCTGTGGGTGACTTTGGACAAACTATGCCCCCCTGGGTGCTTCAGAAACCTTGGGGATTCGGCAGACACACAGGCATGCTGGCTCACTTGCACAGGGACATTGAGGATCCCAGAAAGGCTTTAAAGAGGCCCTGTTCTGGCAACAAAGGAAGTAAGGCTGTGCTTTGCCAAAGTCCTCAGAACTTTGAACTTGATACAGCTTTGTGGTTTGGACCGTGGGCAGGACTGTGACAGGCAGTGGCGTTAAAGTGGCAATATTTGACACTCTTCCACGGGAAGCTCGGGAAGCTCACGACTAGGAGATCATCACCTCTAAACAAAGCATGAGAGCTGAACTATCCCCCTGTGGAAATGAGGCATCCGAGCTACATAGCTAACAAATCAATCTCAAACTGTTAGTCTTGAACTTGTCAATTTTCTTTCAAGAAGAGCAGAATGGGCTGGCAAACAAATAATCATGTGTTGTGTGGAGCCCAGGGAAGTAAAGGGTGCTGGGAGAAAAGAAATGTCACTCATACACAAGAATAAACCTCGGCAGTCTGAAAACTATTGGAACCAGCCTCGCAGGCAGGTAAACAAGATTGGCAAGAACAGAAGGCGGTTGTTAATGAGCCATCCTACAGCCTAGAAAGGCAGCAAATGATGGAGATGCCAGGAGGAGGCTGTGAAGGACGGGAAAGCAAGCCAGATTCCCATCATCAAGGAGCAGAGATCATCCATGACCCTCCTACAGAACAAAAAGAAAGCACATTTTGCAGGAGGAAGCTCCAGCCCATCAAACTCTAACACTTCACTCACAGTGACTGGAAAGAACAGTGTGGGCACTTGATTCATAGCCTCTGCCACCTGCTCCACCTCTCTTGCTGCCTTAGGCAAGGAAACATGTTTACCAAGTCTCCATCTCTTGCCCCTGCCCATGAATGCCTGAGTCTATTCTGCCCTTCTTCATCTTCCTCTGCTTTAGATTCTCTTGTGGCCACAGTGGTATTTTGTTACCGCACAGATCTCAAAGCCATAGGTGTCAGAATGGTCTCCAGCTCCTGCTAGGCTTGTGGGGCTTCTGAGCAAGAGCACTAACCTGGGAAGAGAGATCTTCAGCTGAGGAATTGCCTCCATCAGATTGACCTATGGGCATGACTGTGGGGCTTTTTCTCAGATGCTAATTGCTGCTGTACTCTACTGTGGGTGGTACCACCCCTGAGCAAGCTATCCTGAGTTAGATAAAGAAGACAGCAGAGCTTAAGTCGGGTGAAGCAAGGTAGTAAGCAGCATTCCTCTATGGTCTCTGCTTGAGCTCCTGCCCTGACTGCACTCAGTGGTGAACCTGGAAGTATAAGATGAAATGAACCCTCTGTCTTCAAGGGGCTGCTTGTCGTGGTGTTTATCACAGTAGCAGACACAAATTGCATCAGCATGTGTTCCTTGCTCCCCTATTCCAACCCAACCCTCCTACTCCCCTCATTTCCCAAAGCTAACCTTGTCTCCCACACCACCTCAAAGAAATGAAGTCAAGAAGATATCACCCCCTTACCTTCCAAGCCTCACCACCAGACTTGTCTATGTCTGCAAATGCCTTCTCCTGTTTCCCTTGGTCAGGAAGGAAGAAGAGTCCTTCTTCGTATGTTTGAAACCGTGAAAACTGCCATCTCTTTCCTGCTCTGTCACCTCTGAGATAGCCCTGCTCCTCCTGCTGCTCTGGCTTCCGTCCCTCATCTTCACGCACAGCCATTCTCACAACTTCCTTCAATGCTTCAGCACCCCCTAATTGTCGTCTTCGCTTTCTGGTGAACCTTCTTTAAATGCTGTGTGTGCCCTTTGCTACCGGCTCCCTGTCTGTTCTTGACCCATAGGCCTTGCTTGGCTCCCCTGGAGCTACTCTAGCTAAGATCATGTGCGACGAGCTTGGAGATCCAAGGCAACGTCGTCCATCTGTATTCTCTGGAGTTACTTCCCTGGGAGCCCGTTCTTTCTCCCTGGTCCCCAGAGCCACACTGTAGCGCTTCCGTCTCTCTTGAGTGCCACGCTCTCTGGACCCACTTTCCTTTGCTGCTCCTCAGCTGCTGCCTTTGTCCCCACCTGTACCTGCTTGTCACCTTTCCTCCCTAAGACCAATTTTCCAAAAGGCAAGCACAAGCATATCAGCACCCTACTAAAGTCCTCCAGGGCCACCAGTCACATACAGGCCATAGGCCCCTCTCGTGGCTACAAATGAGGCTCCCTGTGGCCTGGTCCCTGCAACTGGTTAGGCTGCATCTCCATCTCCTGTTGAAACACGTGGCTAGAGCCATCCTGAAAAGCCTATGCAAGCACTATCAAACAAAATATGATAACTACGAACCAGGCAAGAGTAAATAGGAGGGCATTATAATAGGAGTGATACACAGGCTCTGAATAGTGTCCCCCCATCTTAATATTGTTTCATATTCAAAGCATTTCCCCCCTCCAGATAGGCTCTCTCCTGTCTTTGTTTTTGCACAGCTGTTTCCTCTGTCTGGTGTGGTCCTTCCCACCTAGTCAATCACTCTGCCTTCAAAATCCATCCTAAATCGATGTCTTGCCCTTTACAAAACCATTCTTTGTTTGTCTCTCTGCAGTCTTCCCTTCCTGGCCCAGAAGATTCACTGTCTCTTTTTTATCCACAGCATCTTGTAATAGCTTCGCTATAGCAATTGTCCAACTGCACCGTGATGTTTTATGAGAGTGCTTGTTTCTCTCACTGGGCTGAGAGCTCCCTGGAGGCAGGGATAATGTCTGAATCTGTCCAAGGCCTCAGAACCAGCCAGGCCTGCCACCTAGCAGGTGCAATGAACGATGGATTTTGATAGGTGAGGTCATATGAAATGCCAGCAATTTCACATCATTTGGCCTATTAATATATGTCTAATGTCTTTCTCATACTTTCAAAGGATCTTGCAAGCATAGAGTTGTGAACCCTACAGGAACCCCTGAAGGTTGGGATGAGAAATCATGGTGGTCACTGCACAGGTATTTCAGCACATTGGTCAGAAGCAGAGCATCCTCCAATAGTCATAGCACATGTCCTAGGGTCCAGAGGACTAGACTCAGGGACTCCTAGTGAGAAATAAATTCAAAGGGCCACCTGCCAGGCAGCTCGGAGTGCACATAAATCACTCATAAACTGTTTTCTATCTTTCCTATCATTTTCCCAGTGATGAAGATGATCTGTTCTTTCACAATAATGATTTAGTATTTCCCTCACACCTCAGCAAGGAGTCCATTCCTAACCCATCACTGTGTTGCTTCAATGTGTTGATTTCTGACTTTATGGAGACAGAGATGCACCCAGCTTACAATAGCGCTCCTACAGCTCGCCATGCTCGCTCAGCCCTTAGCCTTGCCACACTCTCAAGAAAAGTTCCCTCTCCTGGCTCTGCTCAGATGGCCGTATGCCTTCTAACCAGATAACTCAGGGTCTTTACAGTATTTCCCAGTTCCATTATCCCCCATTAAAAACAGAAAACCTTCGGAATCCTGCCAACCTAATGTCTAATGGGATGACACTGGGGACACGGAGCTCCAAGGAATTTTCATATTCCTTTTTAAACATTAAGATAGAAACCAGCCGAGACTCCCTAGTAAGATCTCTCTTGTATTACATACAGTACCAAGGTGAACTCCTAGCCTTTGCAAGCTCTTATTTCTGTTTATATATCCATTATTCCAATTATCTCCTTGCCCACAGACTCGAAATGCCACTCACACTTAGAACACACTTGTGCTGTCACAGCCATGCATAATAATCAAGCATTTATTTATTTATTTGTCTATTTATTTATTTATTTATTTTTGTCCTACATAACCATTTGGTTTGGGTTTTATCTACTACAAATGCAATCTTGTTTGGATTCTAACTAGTATATGTTAGGGGGACTCTTACCCACCATTACTTTAAATTCAATTTTCTGGAGGCTCATCAAACACTTTGATCCTGTCACTCCAATCCTGGACGCCTCAGAATCAATGTTACCTGTGCATTGTATTGTAATGCCTTCAAGTGTGTTGCCTTAAATTAATTTATTGAATTTATATATTTATAAATAAATTTAATTTACTTTAAGCTATTGAACAATTTTGCTGGAAAGCGTCCTGATACATTTCACCAACTCTTTATTGTACACTTGCTATATGCTGACTTCTGTGCTAGGCGCTGAGACCACTTTCAAAGCCCGGGTCACATGCTCATGGAGAACAGGCGGCTTGTGCACAGCAGCAGCTGACTAGCAATAGCAGACATTACACTATCAAAAACACAAAAGAACGGTTGAAAACTCCGTGCCATGCATGTCATAAGAGAGATGACATACTGGACCTGACCTATGATCTGAGAGGTTAGGAGGGCTTAAGGTTTAGAAAGAGTGAAAAAAGAGGAGTTGGAGTAGAGACAATGACAGATACCAGTGCAATCCACCTCCTCATCTGTATGGGTGCTGAAACGGCAGTCGCACGAGTCAGCGACAGCCCCTATTTCTCTGAATTATTTTAACTATTTGTGTCTGTGCTTTCACTGTTTTGTTGTCGTGTGATGTTTTTATCCTTTTGGGCTCTTTTGGGCTTTTGAGGGCCCACCACCCAGCTCCTAAATAAATCCCACACACACACTGAGTCTTATTACTTATGAATGCGGGGCCTTAGCTTGTTTTGTTGCTAGCCACCTTTTCCCTCTGGGCTTTTATCTTTCTTACTTCTGTGTGTCTTTCTTTCACTCCTAGCCCTAGTGTCCTCCTCCCCTTGTCCTCTGCTGCTCCTTTCCCCATTTCTTCTTCTATTTATCCTTTCTGCCTGCCAGCTCCGCCTATCCTTACTCCTGCCTTGCTATTGGCTGTCCTTGCTATTGGCTGTCCAGCTCTTCATTAGGACGCCATGTGTTTTAGACAGGCCAAAAAAAAAAAAAAAAAATCACAGCTTCACGGAGTTAAACAAAGGCAGTACAAACAAAAGTCACACACTTAAAATAATGCTCTATCACACTGTTTTGCAATCATGATGACAGCTCCGCTCCACGTGTGCACACTGATTTTGAGTCCTGGCCTCTGAACATACATGTTCAGTAAGTACACTTTGAAATTTCCTCTAAAAGTGACCAATTAGAGAATCTTCAGACAACTGACAATTTCAGCTTCCTTGGGTGAGAGCCACTGAAGTCTAGCTTGAGAATAGAAACAAAGTTATATTTGGGGATTTTACCTGGAAACAGTGTTTGAAATGAACTAAAGAAAGAGACAGATGTGTTGGGGGAGGATAAAAAGGAATCACCTATCTAATATATCTAGTACTTTATCTTTTGTCCCTCCCCCCAACATCACTTACATTTCTACAAAGATTTTTAGCATTTTATTATCTTCATTCCCTCTTTCCTGCACCTTTTCCTACTCTTACTTATTAGTAGTTACTAACCCAGGCTCTGCAGTATTTAACATTAACATTGTAGCCTGTAAAAATAGATCTTTTATTATGTGGTTATTATTTTTAAAACAAAAAGACTTTAAACAATACTTAAAATGCATGGAAGCAAGTAGAACCCCAGTCTCCTGCTCCAAAGATAATCTCCATCCACACCGGTGAGCATTCTTCTGAGCACCCCTCATACATGCACAAGCAGATGGCTGCCTGTGTGCACAGAGATTTACATAATTTAGATCATGTAATACTCATTTTTAAAGGAACTCACATTGCTTTTCTTGAACAATAAGCATACATGTCAGTAAGAATAGGGCTGGGTGACTGACAGGGTGCATTCCAACAACTTCGTATGTCACCACTTACATAACAAGGTCCCTGGACGATGGGTGAAGAAGTTTATTTCCACTCTGCTGTCATAGGGGCCACAGTGAACATGTTCATGTGTTTATCCTTTTCCAATCTTGCCATGATTTTAATACACCCATTCCTTAAAATTCTCTTATAAATTTATACATTTGAGATGTATCTGTCTTTTGCCCATTGCCTCTAATTTCTCCTTGTTACTCCATCTCTCTGGTAGCTTCTTCTTTGACTTCATCATGGGACCATTTTCCTGGCTTACCCTGAAACACATGTGCACCGCACTTTGTTCTCTTATTCTTCTCTAACTTCCACAGTTTTTACTCAGCTAGTCTCCTTCGTTCTCATCCAGGACAACTATGCATTTGGGATCTCCTTTGTGATGTCTCTCCTGGAATTCAGATAGATATCCGCTAGCTGCTGCCTCCTAATCCTGTTGCCTTGACTCCATCCTTAGCGCCCCCCCCAACCTCAGATCCTTGTGTGCTCATCCATTTAGATGTTTCACATCTCTAATCCATTCTCATGTATTACCCTATATGTCTAGTGTGGTGGTTTGATTGAGAAATATTCTTCTTGGGCTCATGTGTTTGAACACTTGGTGGCACTGATTGGGAATGTTCTGCGACCTTTAAGAGGTGACACCTTGCTGGAGGAAGTAGTCTCATGTACCTACTCTTCTCTCTGCTTCAGGTATGAGAAGGAAAATGTGATCATCCAGTATCCTGTTCCTGCTTCAGCCAAGTCTTCTCCAGTTGCCATGTTCTCTGCCAAAATAAACCCTTTCTTTCCCAAGTTATTTTTTAGCCATAATATTTTTATAGCAGCAACAGAAAAGTAATTAATATGTTCAATAACTCTCTGAGTCTGTGAAATGTGTGATCTAAAAATTTTATGTCTGCTTTTAGATTTTCTCAGGAAACTCCTGGTGGCCATGCTTACAGGGAGTGAGTGAAGACCTGAGTGAATGTGTATTGCTGACATGGACACACACAAGTCAACAACCAATGCCTCATCGCCATGGGAATGGCCAAATCTTTCCTGGGAGAGACTCACAGGGACAGCAACAACAACAAAAAAGCAAATGTTGGCAAGTTCTGGCAAAAATTTATCCAACACAGCTTTCTCCCCAAGGATGTTTATAGCCTGAAGATTGCTCCCCTACAGAGATGGCTCCTACTCAGATAAGTTAAACCTGTCTCCTTGTTTGAATATATACTATAAACCCGCCTCCTTATTCAGCTGTCTGTAATAACCCCACCTCGCTGTTAAATAGTATATAATAAACATGCTTCTTTTCTGGGGATGGGGTGGGAGGAGGTATGGTGTCTCCATTCAAGAACCCAAACTGCCCATTCATTCTCATATTTTGTGTTCGTGTGCCTATTGCTTCTTTAGAGTCTGTCATTTCTTCATCTCCTGGTGAGGGCTCCAGGACCCAGGCCATATGTGCTGCACCAAAGCAAGGGAGAAAACCAAAGCAAGGAAGACAAGACGACGGAGTACAGGCCCTAAAATAGGAGGGAGGAGAAGGGGAGTTCCAGGATGGCAGGAAAAAAGTCCAAGGAATCAGCTGCTCAACCAGTTCAGACCGGAACCCACCCAAGGCAAGTGAGACGATGGGAAGCACTTGGGAAATGTTGCCAAAAGGAAAGACAGACTTGTAGAATAGACAGTATGTTTGAGCACACTGATAGAAGGAATGTTATTACAGCCTGCAAAGTTTTGGGATGGATTAGTGGCTGTGGAACAAACATAAAAAAGTATGCATATATATAGAAAGATAAATACATACATTTTTTGTATACACAGACAGAAACATAGTCACACCTATTTGACTCAACCCTAATATTTCTATAATTTTAATGTTGTCAATATTGAATTATATATGGATTTAATTGATAATATGGACATAACTATACTAGAAAATTGGACTAAAGGTGTTTGTCTACATATATAGTCCATGGGAAAATAGGGCCTCTGTGGGAATTGAATTACCATTTTCCATATTAAAACTATGAATATATAGCATCTAAATAAATAGCATTTACAGAAAGGGCATTGGAGATAACTAATTAGTATGATTGTTCATGAGTTCCATTTCTAGAACCCATGCACAAAAGCCAGGCATGGTGGCACATGCCTATAATCCCAGCGCTGGGGAGACAGACAGACAAATCTCTGGGCACTCTCGCTTATGTGGCAAATTCCAAGCCAATGAGAGACAAAAAACAAAAACAAACAAACAAAAAAACCAGAGGTTAACAGTGGTTGAAGAATTCTGTCCCTCACACACATGCACACTCACCTGCACATGAACACAGACAGAGGGGGGGAAAGAGAGAGAATTAAAAGATTCAGCTAAGAAGGAAGGAAGGCGAGGAACTGGAGAACAGGACCAGATCTTGTTTTCCATGTATGTCCAGGAGTTCTTTTTTGACCTGTAAAGTATGTGTGTTGTGCACTATTTTGTTTTTTAAAACTGAAAAGAAGGAAAATTGGGGAAGCTCAAAGTATCTATTAATACAGGTGCAGGAGAGAAGGGTTAGTGGTTGAGAGCACTTGTTGCTCTTACAGAGGACCCAAGTTCGGTTCCCAGCACCCACACTGGGCTGCTCACAACCCTCTGTAACTCCAGTTTCAGGAGATCCATCACCATCTTCATCTCATCTCTGCAGGCACCTGCACACACACGGTGTGCGGGAACACACACCTTCACATGAATAATAAATCTCTACAAATGTATTTATTGATAGGTATATGATTAAATAAAAATATTCATTTGTATAGTAGAGCATGGGGTACTGTTTAAAAATAAAGAATGCACATAGATAGACAGGCATACAAAATATATTGAAAAATAAGAAAAGCAAGTTGCAATTCAGTATTATCTGATATTCTTCACACCTCATCATTAATAACCCATTTTTTCAGAATGAAACAAATTAGGGGAACAGTAACCAAACAATGATTTAGGAGATGAAATTTTGTGGCGATATATTATTTATGATTTATTAAAGTTTTCCTGAGGATTCAGAAAGCAAAGTCAGCCACAAACCATAGAAGCCAAGCACACACCTTTAATCTCAGGACTCGGGATTAAGAGGTACATGGATCTCTAACTGAGCTGCATGAAATATACCCAGTCCTAAAGAAAAAAAGCTCACACAAAGACCTCGGGATCACACACCTTTAACCTCAGCATTAGGAAGGTATTTAAGACAAGGATGGGATCTCAGAGCTGACATTCATTCTCCAGTCACACTGAAGATAAGTAGACATTGAGTCTCAGGCGTCTCCAGCCACATAGAGAAGAGCACAGCAGTCTAGGATTACAGTCTGATGTTTGATGGAGCCAGGATCGCCTTTCAGTCTGAGATAGCAGTAGCTGTAAGAGCTAGTGGCCGGCTGCTTTACTTCTCTTATCTTCAGCTTGAAGCCCAATATCAGTCTCTGGGTCTTTTATTTTTCATGCTACGAAACTTCACTTCCTATATATGGATTTCCATAATTGTTTTTACTTTGTGTAAGAAAAATATTTTATTTCATTAGTTTTTGGGTATAAAATTAAGACAGGTATAGTTGTTTTGTTTGGATTTTTTTTAATTCTTTTGGCTCTTTTGTGGGCCCACCACCCAACTTCCAAATAAATCACACAAGGAATCTTATTGTTACTTATGAATGTCTTGCCTTTGCTTGACTTGTTTCTTGCCAGCTTTTCTTAAATTATCCTGACTACTTTTTGCCCTGGGTCTTTTCCTTTTCTTACTTCTGTGCCTCTTACTTTCACTCTTACTCCATAGCTGGCTGGCTGGGTGGCTGGCTGGGTGCTGGCTGGGTGGCTGGCTGGGAGGCTGGCTGGCTGGGTGGCTGAGTGGCTGGCTGGCTGGCTGGCTGGGTGGCTGGCTGGGAGGCTGGCTGGGAGGCTGGGAGGCTGGCTGGCTGGGTGGTTGGGTGGCTGGGTGGCTGGCTGGGTGGCTGGGTGGCTGGCTGGGTGGCTGGCTGGCTGGGTGGTTGGGTGGCTGGGTGGCTGGCTGGGTGGCTGGGAGGCTGGCTGGGTGGTTGGCCCCTAATGTCCTCCTCTCCCTGATCTTGCTCCTTCCTCTTCCCAGCCTTCTCCTTCTATTTATCCTCTCTGCCTGCCAGCCCTGCCTACCCTTGCTCCTGCCTGTCTATTGGCCATTCAGCTCTTTGTTAGACTATCAGGTGTTTTAGAATGACAAAGAAACAGCTTCACAGAGATAAACAAATACAGCAAAAACAAAAGCAACACATCTTTACATCATTAAGCAGATGCTCCACAGCATAAACAAATGCAACACACCTTAAAACAATATTCTACAGCATACAGATATCTCTTGTGTTCTCCAAGTCCTTTACATCTCTAATACACCTGTCCCACCAACCCTTAAGTTCCTGTTACTGCCCCCCCAACATCAAAGACTCAAACTGAAAGACAAAGACCACATGATCATCCCATTAGAAATAGAAAGGCCTCTGACAAAATATAATAAAAGTCCTAGCGAGATTAGAGATACGAGGGACATAATTCAACATAATATAGGCAATTAACAGCAAACCCATAGCCAAATCAACTTAGAGAGAAACTCAAAGCAATTCCACTAAAATCGTGAACAAGACAAGGGTGCTCGCTGGCTCCATACCTATTCAATACAGTACTTGAAGTCTTAGCTAGAGCAGTAAGACAACTGAAGGGGATCAAGGAGAATCACATTTAAAAAAAAAAAAAAGTTTATTTGCAAATGATATGATAGTATTCATAAGTGACCCTAAAATTTCCACTGGGAAACTCCTATAGCTGATGCATGCTTTCAGCAAAACTACTGGATATGAAATTAATTCACAGATATCAGTAGCCTATCCATATACAAATGACAAATGAGCTGAGGAAGAAATCAGAAAAACAACATCTTTTACCATAGCCTCAAATAAAACAATATATGTTAGGGTAACTCTAACCAAGCAAGTCGAAGATTTGCATGATTAAAAACAAAAGACATTGAAAAAAGAGATTGAAAAACATAATCAGACAATGGAAAGATCTCCCATGCTCATGGATTGTTAGGATTAATATAGTCAAAGTGGCTACTCAGAGTAATCTACATATGCAATGCAATCCCTGTCCAAATTCCAACACAATTCTTCACAGATCTTGAAAGGACAATTTCCAGCTTCATGTAGAAACACAAACACCCAGAATGCCTAAAACAATCTGAGCAATAAATGAACTGCTGGAGTTGTCACAATCCCTGACCTCATATGGTACTACAGAGTTATAGTAATAAAAACAGAATGGCATTGGCACAAAACCATGTTGATCAATCAATGGAATCGAATCGAAGGTGCAGACATAAATCCATACACCAATAGACACCTGAGTTTTGATAAAGAAAAAGCCAGAAATATATACTGGAAATAAATAGGGCATCTCCAACAAGTGGTGCAAACACACACACACACACACACACACACACTTTTTTAACACTACAGTTTCCTTGCATATGTATCATAGCTTCCAGTTTTGCATTTGTATGTCTGAGTGGGTGAATGAACAGGTCTGAGTCTGTATCTGTTTCTTGTGCATTTTCTTAAGCTCTTTTCCTTCTGTTTGTTTTATCCTATTCAAGTGTGCTATTTCTAGCTTTATCTTAGTATATTTTATTATTATCCCTTAGAAGTCCATTTATTTTCTAATGAGACATGGAAAAGGATGAAAGGGAAGTAGGAAAGAACTAGGAGTAGTAGAAGGAAGGGAAACTAATCAGGACATATACTATGAGAAAAATATCTATTTGTAATAAAAGGGGGAAAGCCTCTCTAGGAAGGGTGTCTCCTGACTTACAGTCCTCAGGCACTTCCAGCCTGGTGTAAAAGTTAAAGGTGTAGGGGCTGCCACTCCTGTGGCACTGTCCCTGTCCTGGCCATTCCTGATTCCCTAGGCTCCAGCAGTTTGGGTGTCCCCTACTTCCAGTTGTCATGCTCCAGTCCCTGGCCCCAAGCCTTACACAGAATGACCTTCTCACAGTAGGACTCCTGTTACTCAGGGAGGATTCTTTGTGGCGGTCTCCTTTCACTAGTCACTCTGTAAGAATCTGTGAATCTTTACATCCTGAGTTCAGCATAGTTTCTGGCTTCTGGCAAACACTGATACATGTTGACGTGAACTGAGTGATTCCAGTATAAGTTGGTGAGAATCTGTTATTCACAGAGTTGGATTATAAACACTGCTACTAATCTCTGTGGGAAAAAAATGCCTGTGTACTGTCTTTCTCTCATCTCTAATATCCTAGGAGATGGCAGAGTGGAGAAATGGTCTAATACCTGCCTCTATGTACCAGAATCATCTATCAACTGGTGGGCATGGTGAAGGCAGGGCCCCTCTGATGTTGAGTGACAGCCCTAATTGCTCATTAAGGCTCATTAAGAAGACTTGTATATACTCATGTCTTCTTTCCCCAGGAACGGGATGATTCTGAAAGTTTGCACTTGTTTGTTGCATGAGTTGATCTTTTAACCAGGTCTCATTGACTCATGAGTAATCTGATAGGCTTAGCTTGCTCATGGGGAGTGTGGAACAAAGCCCATTTTATCTTTACTTGATTCTGTTTGTGGCCACAGTTTCCCAACTCACAAGTCTGGGCTCAAATGGGCTCCCAGAACTGTGGTCACCCAAAGGTAATAGGTGAAAGCTGAGATCTCTCACAAGATCTTGCCCTGTTAAGCTCAGTTCAAACCATGTTCCTGCTTGCTTACTCCCCAAGCCCACAATCCTTTCTCTCTCCTTCACAGATACTGTTAGAACTATGTCCTAGAACATACTAGCGCCAAAGGTACAAATATCAAATATACAATGTTTGGAGATAATCTTGTTTCACATTTTCTTGGTATAAATAGAATCTGTTTGATCAATATAAAGTGATTGAAAAAATGAACATCTATAGGCTACTTAGGGAGAAGTCCTGACTGGGAGACTGGCTTCTAATATTATTGGTCTTATTTGTTTGGTTCTTTAGACCAGATAAATATCTTATATAATTATAAAAACTCATTTGAAAATAATCTATGTACATAAAAATAAAATAAGCACATAGAGATAAAATTTTGCAAACAGTATTAAACACCATAGTTCCATGGTGTATGCCCCTCATGTAACTTATGCAGTTCAAAAACAATTGCAGACAAGAAATCCTATAGTCTGTATCCAGTTTTCTGATCAGTGGTGGCTGTGTTCTGAAGTGGTTATACAGCTATTGTGCTATACAAACATTAAAAGCCGATCTGTCTGGTGGCTTAAGTCTGTAACCCCTGCTATTCAAGAGGCTGGGGTAGGAGGATCACAAATTCCAGGCCCTACTGAGGGAGTTCGAAGCCAGACTACTGTCTTAAAATGAAAAGTAAAGGCCTGGATATATATAATTCAGTGGGGGAGCACTTCCCTACCACGCACAAAACCCTAAGTGTGATCCCCAGTACTGTGAAAAGAAAAAAAAAAAAGTGAGGGAAGAAATAAGAGTATAATATCTGCACATTGCAAAATAACCATTTGTCAGCAAATGAAAACAGATACAGGTTTAATATTGATCATTCTGAAACCAAAACACAAGTTCAGTAGACATTCATGACACATTTAATCTTTAAAATAAAAAATACTTCACGTGTGTTTGTCCACTGAAAAGCCTGAGATGCAGCAACAAATCCAGTGGCAATGAGTCCTCTGGGAATCGGTGAGTGACTGCTTATAACAGCCTTCCAACACAGGAGTCAAGGAGCGCTGAAGAAACAGCTGGTTTCAAGCCTGAAATCAAAAAGCATGGATGAGCCTGGCGCATTTTGAGAGAGCAGAGAGCCGGGTGTCTTTCAATGACACTCAATGTCATCTCAAAAGGAACTAACTTCAATAAGGAGAATTGGTGAAAACTGAAGAATTTTTTTTAATTCACTGAACTGGAGAGAGAGAGGGATGACTTAGCACTTAACTGCTCTCCCAGAGCATCAAATTCTGTTTCCAGCACTCACAATGGGCAGCTCGTAGCCACCTGTAACTCCAGCTCCAGGAGATCCAACACACTCCTCTGGCCTCCCCAGTCACCTGCACATACCTGGCATACCTTCACATACATTTTAAAAAATAAAAATTAAGTTGTAAAAAAAAATCACTGAGTTCAAATTTTACTATAAGAAAAATCTTATTGGTTACCTATAGAAAGAAGATGTCTGGAAGCCAACCCCCTGCTTTGAGGACTGATGAGGAAAGGGTGTGTGTAATTGCACACTTATCCTCACTGTTTTACACAGCCACCTCTCAGAAAACTGATGACAGGATATCAGTGTTACGGGAGGATTTTAGTTAATTTACAGAGAGGAAACAACAGAAACAGCGAGTTGTGCTTTGCAACATCTAATGGTCTAATCTGTAGTAACAAAGGAGACTAGGGCGAGCAAGTGCTATTCTGTGCCCCTAAATAGGCAAATACAGTTCTGTTTTTTATGTTAGTCTTGTAAAGCAAAAGAATCTAAATCTGATCAAGCACCTAAACCCAATTACCAGTTTATAAAAAATTCAGGAAAAGGACAATATTAAATGTATTGCAGGGAACCAGAGCAAAATCCAACACTGGGGAAATTCTACAGAATTAGAAGAAAAAAAATTCTACAAGGAAACTTTAAGGAAAAGAGAAAGAAATTAGATGAGAAACTTGCCGAACAAAGGGACCCTAGACATATGAAACAATTGAAATGGATGGATTTGTTCACATTCTCAAATTAAGAAAAATCTGGGTGCCAAATGATGGAACTCCTACGAAGACTGTACAAAGATTGATGTAGGAAGCTGAATGTGGGATGGCAACCACAGAAGCCCGGGCAGGTACAAAGGTAGGTACCAAGTGCCGTCCCACAGCAGGGAAACTGTAGGTACACACGTCGTTTCTGCTTCTGGGGATGGGACCCAGGGCCTCACACATATGAGGAAAGCGTTACAGACCTCGGAGCTGGGTCCTCATCTTCATAGCATGATGGTATACTTCAAAAAGCTAGAAGGAGTAAGAAACGCTAAGTGTTTCAAAAGATGTATACATTCAATTTGATTTAAGCATGACACGATGTATACAAGTATCAAAATGTTACACGTGACACTTTATAAATATATATGTATATATAATGTCCTAAGGTATCTACTAAAATAAATTTAAATTAAAATTTAAGATAATTGGCATTCTGTGACTTACCAAGTGGATACTGAAAGCAAAGAGTAGGATTTTTTTTTAATATCAAAGTACTTTTGTATTTTAGCTGTTTTTAAAAAATAAATATGTTTTAAAAGCTGCATTATAAGATATTGGCAAGTGAAAATGTGTGATGTGTTGGGTTTGCTTTGGAACAATCCAGATCAGAATTAGACCTGCTAGAGGTGAGATCTGGTAGAGACGGAGGTGAGATATAACTATAGACTACAAGATTAAAGCTGGCGAAGCTGAGTGACAGGTACTCTGGAGTTCACTAGATATCCTTTTTTCTTTTTCATGTTGGAAAATTTTCCATTACAAAAGCTGTTTCAAAAATAGGTAAGTATGTGTCATCAAAAAGAATGAATCTGGTTACACCCATGTTCATGGCAACGTCTTTCACAGGAAGCTGAAGATGGAAGCAAGACATGCCCATCACCAGAAGAATGGATAGACAAAAGAGCCTGTGAATGAGGGAGCATCATCCAGTCTATAAAGTGAATCCTTGCACATGCTACCCAGGGTGCACAGTGAACCCTGAAGATGCTAGGCTAAGTGAAACAAGCCCAAAACCAAGGCATGAACCTCTGACTCCATTTATATGGTTCCTTGGAATAGTAAACTAACAAACAGAAGAGAGAATGGCAGCTGCTAGGAGCAGAAGGGGGGAGTGGTTTTGTTTTGGTGGGGCGGTGCTTTTTTCCACAGCTACTGGTATTGGTTTCACAAGTTATTAAAAAAAAAAAAAAAAAAAAAAAAAAAGAGCTCTTGAGGACTGGTTACATAACTTACATAACACTGTGGATGCACATAACCTTGCTAAACTATGTACTTAAAAATGGGATGGCAATTTAGATGGTGTTTATTCTCCTAATTAAAAATTAAAACCCTTAAAAGAGTAAGTCCAGCTCAGCAAAGACTGTGGAGAAAAGAGCATGACAGAAAGGAAGGTGTTATGTAAGTGAAGAGTCTTGGGACCATGAAAGAGAGAAGGGGGTGCACAAACACTGACAACCCCTAAAGGAACAACGGAGTCACAGAGGCGTCAGTGACCCCAGAGTATCGCTGACTCCGTATTCTAATGCTTGTCGTTTGCCAAGTACCCAAGCTACAGGCTCCTGCATCTGCACGGCCTCAGCCTAGCTCGTTCTCCCAGAGACTTGCGCAGGTTGACATGGACTGGCAGTGGTCCAGCCAATGTGTCACATGATTCCTTTCCCAATCCCTCACACTGCTGTTCACCCATGTCTAGACTCCTTGGAAATAGTAGACTTAGGGGGACGGGAAGTTAAAAATTATGTATAAAGTTGCTGGCTTGATTTTAACTTAACTTGGAGATGGTACATGAGCTTTAAGATGGAAAATTTTCTCCAAAGCTAACAAATAATCTTTTATACACAAATACTTAAATACCTTTTCAAAATATCAAGTACTCTGCTAAAAGATAATAATGTATTATGGCCAAGAAAGGGGTACTTTATGTAATTGGAGAAAGCAAAGAATCATAAAATACCATTAACACCTTTTAAGACTCACACAGAGAAAATTTTTATACAATGTAATTAAAAGAAAAAACAATGAAGATTAAGCATTAGAACTAA
Organism: Phodopus roborovskii; assembly: GCF_943737965.1. Classification (NCBI taxonomy): domain Eukaryota; kingdom Metazoa; phylum Chordata; class Mammalia; order Rodentia; family Cricetidae; genus Phodopus; species Phodopus roborovskii. The sequence continues at coordinate 24,728,676 of NW_026126571.1, read as the reverse complement.
AAAACGGTGTCGGTGCTCCTTGCAAAACCACTGTAGAGTACTCGATGTTCAGAACAAGTGTTTAAAACTAATGAATAAATATGCATTCAAAGAGATTTGATAACAGAGAAAATGGAAAATGGACTTTGAATTACTTCTATTCCAGTCATCTGTTCCAGGAGGACCCTATGAAGTTAAATAGTGCAACTGAAATTGTAACTTTTAGTTCTCTGACTAAAGGGTTTTTTTTTTTTTTTTTTAATGTACACATCTTTGGACCACTGTAGTTAATTAGATGAAAAGGAAGGAGTTAACTAAGAAATACTGAGAAGTATCAAAAACAATAGACCCTATCTAAAACACTTTGCAGGATTGTCTGCATATTCCTAAGAAATTTTAATGGAACATCTTTATTACCACCAACTGTTCATCAGCAGCCAAAATCTCGCCAAGATATTTTTATTGTTAATGCCAGAGCCATAAGAGACTACAGAATCATAAAGGCCTGGTGGACCATGTGTTATATACTCATAATCTCAACACAGCAAAGCTAAGGCAGGTGGATCAGTAGTTTGGAGTCAGACTGGATGACATAGTGAGAATCTGTCTGAAAACAAAACAAAATAATGGTAGGGACCAGAGAAGGTGCTGTACTTGGGTGCTGGGGCAGGGACTACAGAGTGGATGGGAGAAATTCTGATGATCAGAGCAAGGCAGAGCCAGGACTACGAAGACAACCTGGGAAGGCAGGTGACATCTGAAATGGACGTGGTCTTAGGTGATCTTTCCTTGAGTTCTCTATTGCAATTATTTATACATGTGTTCATTAAGTCCTAAAGACATACTGCTTCTTAAAAACTGCCCCGGTGTCAATCCGTGGTAGCACATGCCTTTAATCCTAGCACTCAGGGGTCAGAGACAAGCAGATCTCTGTGAGTTCAAGGCCAGCCTGGTCTACTCACTGTTCAAGTTCCAGGACAGCTTTCAAAGCTACAGAGAAACCCCGTATTGAAAAACCAAAAACCAAAACAAACAAGAAACCTGCCCCCTTAACTTATCTAATGTGGAGATGCCAGCCATGGCCTTGATACAGTATCTGACAGACAGAAGGCATTTAATATTTGCTCTTGGAAGTCTACTTAAATGATTAACTAGTCTTATCAGTCTTCCAGATCTCCTCTTTGAGCTCTTGTTTTTTATTGAGAGCTCAAGATCCATCTTTCCAGTTGAGTGTTGGACAGCCCTTCCTGTCTGCATAAAGACACTTCAGATGACAGACCCTAGTATGACATGACCCTTCCTGCCTCCAACCCATGGCAAAGATGTCTTTCTACCATTCTTCCTATTCCTTTCCTCAAGAAATATTCAAGTATGTAGGAATGTTTAAAGAAGACAGCAAGCAGTCTTGAAAGGCATGCATTTTTTCCAGAGTTCAGTCTGAACAGACTGACAATATGGAAATGAAGGAGGCCTCAGCAGTAACCTCAGAGGTTACTAAGAAAATATGATGGATTTGTATGTGGTGGTTTTTCTTCTCGGCACTCCCTTACTTAGAGGCCTGTCCTGACCATGCCCAATTAGTTCTATCAGGTCTGCCTATCACAGGTCTTCACTCCTCTTGATCTCATGACCAAGGAGAGTCTCTCTTCCCAGAGACAGAGGCTCACAGGAAGGCAGTGGGAACTAAGTCACTTCACAATCCAAGCCTTAGGCAGAATTCCCAGAGCTGGCCCGAAGTCTGCTCTTAAGTTCTGCCTGTGCATACTTAGGTCTGTAAGCCGCACCTCAAACACCAATGAAAACACTCCACACACTCATGCAAGCACCCCACATCCTTACACTAAGCTGTTTCTTCTTACTTCAGAGATGGTTTCTAATAATCAATTTTTTTAAAAAGTCTTGATACAAAGGAAAACTAGAGAATACTCAGATATGTGCATGGATTATTTAGTTGTTTTCAAAATGGCTAAAGAAAAATATGAAAGGCTTGTAGTGGGATTTATAAGGCAATCAGGGCTTGGGACTCTAAAAGGAAATAAAATAAATAAAAGGTCCCCAAAAGTGTGAAAGTTTTGAGGAGATAAAACTATCCACCCACCCACCCCCAAACTTAAATAAGGACAGGAAAACCTTTGTGGGAACCATGGTGGATATTGATATCAGGGAAATCTTTATTTTCAAAAGAGGAGGGGCAGGGTAGAACGAGGGGCTTAGACTCATGGCCAAACACAAAAGCTCTCATGTGAATATGATTTCAAGGCTCAGGCACAAAGACTTCTGAAGCCTGAACATTAGAGGAAAATAATTAACATTAAACCCTTAATCTCAGATTCTGTACTAGGTGATTTACATATTTCTTGATAAATTGAATAAAGAGAGATAGGAAAGGGGGTGCAGATGATTAAGCTCTAATCACCCTAACTCCAACTAAGGGAACTTTCTTCCTCTAAACCGGGAGTATTGTTGTAATGTTCTATCTGTTGTCAACACAAGCTAAACAGAGGAGAAGCAAGCTACTCTCCCATGTCTAAATCCTTCAAGGTTGTAAGTCCAAGTTAGCCCACGCCCACCTCACATTTCTCATTGCTACCACCATGCTTTTCCAGCCAAAATATACCTTTCCACCCTTAAGCAACTTCTCTTTTATTTTTTTCTTTTTGTCACAGCAAAAGAAAAAAAGAAAAAAAAAAAAAAAAAGCAACACACCCCTCTTCTTACCAAGTAAGTGGTGTGTACCTGTTGTCACTGTACTTGGAAAGTAGAGGCAGGAGAATCATGAGCCAAAGCCAGCTTGGCCTACATAGCAATAAAACACATAGCAAGCGTATCAATATAATCCAACCAAGGCAGGCTGCATACAGAAATTACTTTCTAATTTGCAGCACTGGGGCTTGCCACGTGGGAACAGTTAGTAGCATCTTCAGCAACCACATCACACTGTGGCCTCACAGGAAGGTAAAGATTAACTTAAACTCTTGGGTTGCTTCCATAGCAATGCCTACTGAGCCACTCTGCTCTGTGGTGTAAATGCAGGCTTGTACAGGTAGTGCTACATCATCTCACCTGGTGATCTTTGGATGCTTCATGTCACTGTGTATTCAATGTTGATCCTATCTCCTTCCTTGGAGATTAATTATCAAGCTTCTATTCCCATATCTTCATAGGGTGTTTGATTGAAGCACTAAGTAAGACAAGTAGCAGATCCAGAACGGATGTGGGGAACAGGAGAAACTCGGGTTAACAGGTAAACAGCTCAGCTTTATGAAACTGTTACTGCCAACCATTCACCTTAGGACAATAGAATGCACCTCTTGAGAAGAATTCAAACAAAGACAAGTGACACTTGGCAGAGGACACTGGGAGTATGGGCACGTAGACATCTGAGGACAGTGCTTCCACTTAAGGGAAAACACGAATATGAGCTTAGGCTCAGAGTGCTGAGGACTGTCTCCATGTGTCTCTGGCTCATCTTGGATTCTTGAAGAAAGCATCCCTGTAAACACGGAACTCGAGTAATGGCTCCTCCTCCACGAGGACCGCCTCCTCTACTTCATCCCTTTAGCCATTCTTGACAGATCCTACCTTTGGTTACAGCTGCTGACAGAAGGGTCTTGTGTCACTATCACAAGCTTATGTACTTTTCTGTTTCTCTTGGACCCAAAGAATCTAAGTTGCTCCTCACTGGTACCAAATCACAAGGAAATTTGCAAAAAAACAAAAGAAACCACATTGTGCATTTGACTCCAGGAGACAGACTGACAGCTCTGAGTGCCAGAGATTTTACCCCCTGAGTGGGTGCCCCACTGAGGCAGAGGCTCTGCCCACCCCTTCCTGCTTGCTCTACAGAAACCAGCACTGTATTCAGTACGTGATGGATGCTCGTGGCATAGTCTTAGAATGATGACTGAAATAAGCCATTCTCCTGAAAAGGAAAAATCACTTTCCTCTGCTTTGCGATATGTGGGGGAAGGGAGAAGACCTAAACTGTCCTAATTATTATAGGAATTTATCTCCAAGCCAGTTCAGGACTCCTCAACTCAGAACAGTCTCTGGTTTAAGCTCCCCGCCACCACACGCACTCCCCGTACTAAGATTCCCCCCCATTAAAAAAAAAAAACCCTTTGTTCTACAGCAGGCTTGACACATTAGCAAATAAAAAATACAAGAGTCCCAGTTAAATTGGAATTCCAGATAAACAAACAAACAATGTTTTCCTGGAATAAGTATATTCCATAAAATATTTTGGGCATCTTATACTTTAAAACGCTGTTATTGCATGGAACTCGGAGTCACTCGGATGACTGGCAACCCCTTCCTCAAGGCACACTATGTTTCTTCTCCTCAGTATTGCTGGGTGTTTGCCTTGAGTCTGGTCCCCTCACCATTAAACCTGGACACGTGATGATTTCTGTGCAGTAACACTGCACACTACAGTGCTGCTCATCAGCAGTCATAACAGTGTTTGACAGACGCTCTGATCCAACTTAGCCCTTGGCACGCCTCTGGAGAGGTAACAGAATACATCTGCTTAGAAGTCACTGGCAGAGCCAGAATCACAATGCAGGACTCTGAGTCTGGAGTCTCGTGGATCGCCATCTTTGAAGGGCCCACAGGCCCTCTACTCTTCTAAGTCAGGGTCCCTAAAGTCCCCTGGGGCCGCAGTTCAGGGCAGTGATGGTGTCAGAAGGAGAGCATGTATCACTTACCAGCTTTCCAGCAGGTGGCTTCCATGACCTAAGACAGCCCTTTGTCTGGAACCCACCTTGACATCAGAAGGCTGACTCCAGAATGTTCTTTTAGACAGCATCTGAGATGAGAGAACAAACATAAGTGGCTAGTCCCCTGCCTAGTCCTGTGTGCCTCTGTGTTCTTCTAGGTCTTGGAGAGGCACACGGGGAAAGAAAGAAGGGAAGGAAGGGAGGGAGGGAGGGAGGGAGGGAGGGAGGGAGGGAGGGAGGGAGGGAGGCAGGGAGGAAGGAATTATGCTGGCTGGCATAATTTTCCTCAACCTCTAGGTCTCCCACAAGCCTTAAGCAACTCACAAATGACTCACCTTTGGAAGGCTGTTTTTGTACTAAAAGATTGGGTGTTTGATGTCTCCATCCTGAGGCTTCTTCTCCAGCCCAGCCAGGATTCAAAACAACTTTCACTAAGACCATCTGTTCTTTAAAACATGCCATGTCTGGGAGAGGGAGAAAGAGAGAGAGAGAGGGGGGGGGATGGAAGGAGAGAGGGATGGAAGGGAGAGGGAAGGAGGGAGGGAGGGAGGGAGGGATGAAGAGAACTCAAGCCTGAAGTTCTCATCTCGGCTGGATGCACTCTGGCTGAGCTGGGTCCATACATAGTTCACAAGGTCCCGCTTAGTATTTGGAAACAGGTCCATGGTTGGTCCAGCATGGTCTATCATTTTAAAAGGCATTGGTGGGCAAGCAAGGTGTTAGCTTTTTAAGCTTTTACTTCTCTTTTTTGGGAAGTGTTCCATTTCATAGCAAATCGAGACAGGTGTAACTATGTGATGTTAACAGAGGTGTGCATATAGACTAGAACTATTGTTCCTTCAACAGAAACAGAGTCACAGTGATCTCCACTGCAGTCCTCCTTGGAACCTATTGGAGATCCAGAACGTGCAAAACATCTAGGGATATTACCTGATGATCAAGCCACAAGCACACTATGTTTTTGTGATAGTTTTGTTTTGGATTGTGGGTATCAGTCATGACTCCAAGCCCCTAAAGTGTGCAATTCTTCAGAGGAGACAAATTTTAATGATTTTGGAATGTACTGAATTGAAACTACTTTCCTAATAATTGCCAAGATATGTTGGCAGATAAACTAAATATTGTGCTGAAAGAGAGCAGCATTTTAAAGCCTTGGTTGACATCTTTGCTTTTCTACCCAGCAGGCAGCCTGGCTTCCCAGCTGAAAGCCTCTCTCTACCCAGGGACATTGTGGGGACAAGTTCCTGCCTACTTTTCTGTCTCAACCCTGGAAAATTAAATAACCATGTTCTGAACAGCTTCGGGTATTATTCTGCTTTGGAAATAGATTTACAAAGTTTCATAGTCAGAGGGGGAAAAATGAAGACATTCTTACTATAGAGGAACTGGTAGCCTCGGATGCTAACAACGTAGGTTTCTAAAGGTTCCATTAAAAACAAGACCACAGGCAGAGAGTCACAGGATGTTTGTAAATTAGCCCCGGGGGAGAGGCTGTTCACAGCCCACCAGGGCCGTGTAATGGGGAAATCGTGTGACAAGTTCCAGATCAGTTTTGGTTTTTTTTTTCTACAGTCTCAAGAGGCAGGGCAGTACAAAGGCCGAAGCTGTGAAGTGCTGTGCCTTTCAAAGAATGAGCTCGAAATGGTGACAGTGATGACAAAGGACCATCAAATACATTTCAAAATGAAGTCTCCCTTCGAGTTCTGCCACCCTGGCCAACCCTGTTCCGTTCCTGCCAGGAGTTATGAGAGCCTTCTTGTAAGGAGCCACCCCACTCTTGAGCAGTCCCTGAGCACCACTATGGAGGTGCCTGCCTGAGTGCTTGCCAGCATCATCTGGTGTGCAGGCCACGACTTCTCCAGCTGGCACCGGAGAGATAACACAGAATCCTGGTGTGGTGCTGATGAGTGACTAGGTAGAGCCTGGCTCTGACACCAGCCCCAGAAAGAGGCGTTGGCATCCTTCACGCCTTTTAGGTTTACTCAGCTCAGGGGAAATCGATTTTTTTTTTTTTTTTTTTAGTTATACTATGCAACTCTGGGAACTAAAGAATCCAAGCAGCATAAAAATCCCCTTCTGGGTAAGATATTTTAGTTTGCAAATGGCTGTTGAAACAGGCTCAAGCAGAATGTGGCAGCTTAGGATGGGCTGCAGATTTGTGCACCACCAGAGTGGGCTTCTCAAGAGGGGCCTGCTGCTCAGCCTGGCAGGGAGCGACCTCAGCAGGATTGACATCTGTGGACAGCAGGTCTGTTTGTGTGAGATGCACTCATCTGGCGTTCAGCTTGGGGTCTGCCTTGAGTGAAAGCTTTCCCCCAACACCGAAACCTGTGTGAGCGCCAAGACAAATGCTGACCTGTTTGTGCTCTCTGAGAGATCTCCCAAGTGCTAAAATCTTCATGATGAGAATGAACTCGCTCCCCTTTCTGTGTCCGGTTCAGACTCAGCAAGTTCTGCAAGCTCTTGGGACCACTACTCTTGCCAACTGAAAATTAAAACCGACTTGGCTAGATAATAAAGGGCCATGGACAAAATTCTTTTTTCTTAATTTGTCAGGAATTTGATGCTCCTGCAGAGATCAAAGGGAGACATTCCGAGCTGCTGTAAGGGGAAAGTGTTGAGTCTGAAAATGGTTCATTCCTTTCTTATTCTACAGCCTTGACTCAGCACCTAAGCTGAAAAGATCCATGGTGTGAGATGTACTGGTTGTTCTTCAGGCCACCAAAACCAAAAGAGCTCTGTGCTAACAAAGGAGCGTTTTTTTTTTTTTTTTTTTTTTTTGTGGGGCTTCATAGACATAGAGCTCCTACACAACAGTGGGGGTCCTACACAATAGCATCTAAGTTAGAAGTATGTAGTTACAGTTTTACATTTTTTACATTTATGTACTTTGGGGCTTGGGGCACACAGGTGACAACTAGTGGGAGGCGCTTCACCCAAGATGTAGAATTTGGGAGCAAACTCAAGTTGTCAGGCTAGGTACAAAGCCCCTTACTCACTGCTGAGCCTTCTCACCACCAACCCTTGAAGCACAAATGTTTTTTACTTCATGCTTTTAATACAGGCTTCAGAGGAAGGGGGAGGAGGAGGAAGAGTAGGAGGAAGAGATTATTATAATAAAGATGAGTGAATGAATGTCAGTTAGAGGTTTGAGTCAGGAAGCAATCATTAGCATTTGCTGGATGGCTGCTACCTGCTGTGTGTGTTCTGGGCACACTGTTGCTTTATGTATTATGTATAGTTGCATTTTACAGAATCAGAAACTAAGAGAGCTGGACAGTGTCCCTGAGGTAAAGAAACCAGTAAGAAACCAGTAAGGGGCAAGTGAAGGCAGCATTTAAATCCACAACGTCTTTCGTTTAACCTGGGCTGTTAATGTCTGGGTTTCCCCTCCTCTTGGGACCCTTTCATCGTGCCCCCGCCCCACCCTTTGGCAGATGTGATGTGGTGATCTATAAAAGCATGTTAAAGCACAGGCTCCAATTCTGACAATCCCTTCGGAGTTAATGGCAATATAAAGCAAATAGTGTCACATACTTCTATTTGTAGCATGTAATCCATTAAAGCCCTTTTGTAAGAGCAGTGAAATCCATCATTTAAACCCTTCTCATAATGTATATGACTAATGTGACTATTTAATGAACATATTAATGCTCAAATTCTTTCTAAGCTGCCACTCAAAGTTAATATTAATAAAGGCAGTTAATACCAATAAATCACAAATATCGCTCTTGTGTTCTACTTTTAAAAATAAATAAAATCATAATGCCTTTAAAATGCATGCATACAACTACATATTCTACCAGCATGACGACTGTGCCTTTGGCTGGACAATCCTATCTCTAATATTATTACTGACAGACATGTATATTCTTGCTTTCTTAAAATACCACATAAATGTATTTTACATACACCCTTCATCTACCCTTGCCTTCTAACTTGTTAAAAATTTATTCATGGGTAAAATTTAAAATTAAACAGGAATGGCTATCATCCTAAGTTGCACAGTCATCTGTAATCACAACTATTACAGCACATCAGTAAACATCAAAATAAATCACATCAGAATGGAAAAGTGAGAGGCAACAGCATCCCAGACCTGTCTGAAATCGGCTCCACATTCCTTTGAAGGGAAAAGGAAAGACACAATTCTGGAGTCCTGATACTTTATAATTAGGAACTGGATTCTTCTGCATTTCATAACTTGCCCCATCACATCAGGTGTCTTGGCACTGCAGTTAAGAGTAGTCAAACTAGATGCATTTTGCCAAAGCCTACCGAGTTCAATATTCACTCACTTGCTTATCCAGTCATTGACTCATTCATTGACTTAACAAATACTGAGTGCTTCCATGTTTGTTCTTTACACCTGTCTCATAAGAATGCTTCCTATATTCAATGACGTCATTTATTAAATACATCACGGTTTCCTGCCTTCTAACTTTCAGATTTTTCCTGGCAGCTTCATGTTCAAATGAGAAGCTTCATCCTCTAGGACACAGACCAAGATGTGGACCTTGCATTCTATCCAAAGCATCTTCCGTGGAGTTCCTTTCCCCTCTGAGTACATTAGAGCTTAATCATGTCTGGATGTCAGTGGTAAAGCATCCCAAAGCTGCATATGTCCCATTTATCTCTGGCTATGTGTCCTGCATATGCATGCCTAAAAGCCCAGCATCTCTTCCGTTACTATTGAGAGTTGAACAGAGCAAATGTGCCTGGGTGATCGTAGAGCAAAGGAGTCAACATCCCTAGTGTGTTATTGCCTTGATGCTGTGACAAAGCCCTCTGACAAAACCAACTTAGGGAGAGAGCGGTTTGTTTTGTTTTTTTAATTTCAGGAGCCAGAGGCAGCTGGTCATGTTGCACCCACAGCCAGGAAGAAGAGAGAGATGATTGCTTATGCTTTGCTTGCTTTCTCCTTTTGATTCAGTCCAGGACTCTAGCCAATGAGATGGCACCACTCACATTTAGGGTGGGACTTCCCACTTCTATTAGCATAATTAAATAATCCCTCACAGGCACACCCACAGGGATGTCTCTTTCTTGATTCTACCTGTGGGATTAACAATCAAGAGTTAATCACCACACCTACTGAGAGGTCACCTCCCTAAGGACTGATCTTAAGCCAGGCACATTGGCACATTCCTGAAATCTCAGCACTTGACAGATGGAGACAGAAAGATCAGGAGATCAAGGCCATGCTCATGTACATGAGAACAACAAAATCTTTTACTTGGATTTCCCAGAGGTTTCAACCTCACAACTGTTACTTTCAATCAGAAAGTTCCTTAACAGTTTTCAAAATAAAAGTCCCAGAGAAACGAGAGGGGAAGAAGGAGAGAGAGGGAGAGCACTTTTACTTCAAGACAAAGTTAAACATGGCTGTTTACTCTCTAGATTTGGGTTTGGCTACAAGGAAGTCAGAGAGGGAGTGAGGTGAAGCGAAAAAAATTACATAATAAATACAGTAATTCTATCATGATTATTCCAAATACCCCTAGAAGTCTCTCTCCCTCTGCTTCCCCTCCCTCTCCTTTTCCCACTCTTCTCCACATTTAGAAAATATGATGTCCTTTTCTACTGGAACAGAACAGCTGTAAGGATGAGAGACCTTGAGGAAATCCATGAATGGAAATTCTTCACCCTCTGCAAGGCAACTAGCAGTCAATCAAAGTGTGTTATTCACTTTTTATAACAAAAGAAATGTTTTTAAGGCTTCCTTGTTTACATGACTGCATTAGATTTTAATTTTAAAGCCCATTAAGAAACTTGCTGACTCATCGTAGAACTCCAATTGATTCAGAGAATGCTGTGAAGAAAGTCTCTGCTGGGTGTTTGGGGCTGTCTTATTCCAGAGTGCGCTTCAGTGGGGCTTTTAAATTGCACCCCACGACTTGGTTCATCATTTCAGACCTGTTGGGATTTCATTTATTTGATTTTTATTTTTCAATCCCAGGTTTTCTCCTGTGGTTAGTCATTCAGCAACTTTCTTTGTTCTACCTTGAAATAATACAGAGAGCAACACATACCACAACAGCAAAAATGCATTTGCCAAACACAGTCAGGCACATGAATCACAGGACTGTTGAGAGATGGGTTTGTAACTTGTTACTGAGGCACAAAACAGGACTTGCATGGGAGCCAGCAGGCTGTTTTGTTTCTGAGCAGATGTGAAATGTGTTCTCTTCCGTTGGTGATGGGCCACAAGAGGTTGGGGAAAACAGGCTTGGTTTAATTCAAAGTCACCTGAAACCTTGTTTGAAGTTCATTACGGCAATTCAATTCAATTCAGCAAACATTTACAGTGGGCCCTTCTGGGAGGTGCTGTGTGCTGATGGCTTTGGAAGACTTTGTGAGACCTGAGATCTCAGCTACCCTCTCAAATACCAAGGACTAGCAACCACAAGTATCTCTGCACAGCTTCTTCCCACCTGGCCTGACTGACCCTCAGAAGACTACTGGGACACACTGAGACCCAGTCTTGATGCTTCACCTACACTGGCTGCCCAGCAATCCCCTATGATCCACCCGTCTCCTCCCAAGTTCTGGTACGACACAAACATACCAGCACACCTGGATTTTCATCCATGGGAAGTGGAGATCAAACTCAGTCCCCATGCTTGTAAGGCAAGCACTTCACTGACCAAGCCATCTCTCCAGCCATTATTTGCATGTGGTGAACCAGACAACAGAGTCATTCCCTGGACTTTGTAAGTCCTAAATCCATACCTCTGGGGTCTCCATCCTCACTTCATCCTCATACTATCAATGTATACATCAGTGCTTCTCAACCAGGGGTAAGTTTGGAGACATCCAGTCACAACTAAAGGGGAGGTAGTGCTAATGGCATCTGGAAGGGAGAAGACAGGGATACGCCTGAATGTCAATGCAGTTCAGAGGTCACGCTCTATGAGGAGGCAGTAGAAAGTCCCAATGCCACAGTGCTGTGACTGGGAGATTCTGAGGTACACCATGCAATGTTTAACACTGCTGACATAATGCAAATTCTGTTTCTGACATCACTCCTGCTTTGCTAACTCTGTTATCTAATACTAGTTTATCTAATGTTTCTGAATCCTGGCAACTAAGCACAACACCTTCCCCAAGAAAGATTCTTAATAAGTGTATCAGAATGGGGAGTCACATGTCTCTCCAGTCACATACTCTATCATAGCCTCACAGATATTTGATTTTAAGGGCGTTGCCTTATTTGCTTTGAGACAAAAATCTCTCTGTGTCATTCAGGCTGACCTCAAACTCTTGATCATTGTGCCTTAGCCTCGTGAGTGCTTGGGCCTTAGGTTTGTCCTAACATAACCAGCTTGAGTATCTTTCTTTCTGGGGATGTCAAGGTAGACAGTTGGTATGTGAAATGAATGATAGAGACGTGGTGGCAGCAGTGGGCAGAGAATTCCTGGAGGAAGAAGCAAAATAGGACATCTAGAAGATGTGAAAGAGCTGAACCAAGAGGAGGAAGGTGTGTTCTATGCAGGGAACTGTGTAGCGGTTAAGACCAAGAGATGAGAAAGCAACATGCATCTGAGGCCAAAACTCAGGCGTGGAGCAGGGTGAATGAATGAGGGCCTCCTGGCCACACACAAGCACCAAGGATACCAGAACCTGCTCAACAGCCTTAGGCAGAACTGCAGAGATCTAATCTTGTTATAAAGCATCACTCCAACCAGGAAAATGCAACGCCTAAGTTCAGAGGTCCCCATATGTCTTGCCAGACATGCTAGTATGAAGGACAATGACAAATGGTGGCAAGGAGGCAGAAGAGCAGGAACGTGTAAGCTGTTGTTAATGTAAAATGCTGCCATGGTGGTACAGGGGCCTCAACACAAGAGAAGAGAACTACCATAAGCTCCAGCAACCTTGTTTCCAGGTGTACATTCAAAAGAACTGAACTCAATACCGCGAAGAAACAAGAAACACTGATGCTCCCATGTCCGCTGAGGCACTAGTCACTGTAGCTCCAAAGTAGAAGCAACCCAAATGCCCATGGATGGGCAGATAATAATTAAAAAAAAATGTGGTACCAACACCTAATAGAATATCACACAGCCTTTAAAAAGTCAGCCAAACTTGGTGGCCTGAGGCAAGAAGATGGTGAGATCGAGGCCAGCCTGGGCTGTAGAGCAAATTCTAAGCCAGCCTGAGCTATATAGCCTTTATCAAAAAACAAAACAAAACAAAATAAAAACACACAAAAAAAAACAAACAAATAAAACCAACAAAAACCTCTAAGAAGGAATGAAAACTTAAATCCTGCCATATTTAATACCATGGATTAACCTGGAGGGCATTGTGCTAAGTGTAATGAGCCCATCTCAGAAGCACAGATACCACATGGGTCCCCCAAATTAACTAGTTAAAATACTCAAATACAGAAGCAGAGGTTAGAAGGGCGGTGCCAGTAGCTGGGATGCAGGCAAGAAGCAGAGGAGCTGCCTCATGAACGGTGGCATCTGTACCTCACCTTGCCATACCACCGTAAGCAACACTTTTAAATATGCGTGTGAAGGGTGGACTTCCTGCTAACACTGGTACCCATGCAACAGTTTGTGAGGGAGGAGACCAACAGGACAATTCAGGTGGTGATGGAAATGTTTCAGTGCATTGATTGTGGCAATGGCTTCCATCGTCAAGCTTGTCCGATTGTATATATTAATTATGTGTAAGATTTTTTAAGGTAACAATTACCCCATACTTTTTAAGAAGCTTTTTATTTTTGTGTTTGTTTGTTTGTTGTTTTGTTTTGTTTTCGAGGGAGGTCAGTCCCTCTGAGTGTTATGCACAGATTGGACTGGGGGATTGAGAGTCACAGAGAAGGACTTCATCACAGTGACAAATTACCCCAGATATTAAGGTTTTGGAGTATATGAGGGATGCTGGGTCCTCACAATCTGGATCCAGAAAAAGGACAGCAAGGCAAGCATGATGGCATACCCTTGTCATCTGGGAAGCAGAGAGGGAAGATCAAGGACTTCAGGGCAGCCTGAGAATCATATTGAGTTTGAGGCCATCCTAGACTACATGCACAGCAAGATCATGTCTCAAGACAATGCAGCTTTAAAAAAATATTCAAAGCCGGGTGTTGGTGGCACTCACCTTTAATCCCAGCACTTGGGAGGCAGAGGCAGGAGGATCTCTGTGAGTTTGAGGCCAGCCTAGTCTACAGAGTGAGTTCCAGGACAGACTCCAAAGCTACGTAGAGAAATCCTGTCTCGGGGGAAAAAAAAAATCCACAAGTTGCAAAACTCAGAAGTTGAAATCATTTGACTCTTGTTACAGTGAGTATGAAGTAAGGTGGTATTACAAGAGCATGTCAGCCTGGGGCTACACAGTAGAAGTAGCAAGAATGAATATTCAGCTGAGTCCTCGCTAACAACAATCTTAGAGGTACAGATTAATGGAGATGGTGCATTTCTCGTAGCAGACTCTCAGTAAACATTTGTTTACAGTGAATTGGGTTAAATTTTATTCCATGCTCACTGAGCAACTTCCTGATTAGGAGTGAGCTTCTTGTGAGTCTTGACTTTTGACGTGAGGTGAGCGTGTGTGTGGAGAGAGAGAGAGAAAGAGGGAGAGGGAGAGAGCGAATGTTTGTGCAGGTGCAAACACCCACAAGCACATTTGTGAACGCCCAAGGTCAACATCACATGTCTTCCTAATGCTGGTTAGTTTTTGTTAACTTGTCACAACCTAAACAAATCTAGGAAGAGGGAAACTCGACTGAGAAACTGCCTCCAACAGATGGAACTATGGCATGTCTTGGGGGACATTTTTTAATTAGTCATTGATATGGGAGCCCTAGTCTACTGTGGATAGTGGGCAGTTGGTCCTGAGCTACATAAGAAAGCTGAGACAGTAGGTAACAGCACACCTCATGGTCTCTGCTTCCGTTCCTGCTTTGAGCTCCTGCCTGACTTCCTTCATTGATAAACTGTGACTATAAGATGAAATAAACATTTTGGTCATGGTATTTATCATAAAGCCGAACAGAAATCTGGGACATTTCTCTGTCTCTCTTCACCTTCCTTTTTGAGACAGGGTCTCTCAATAAAACTGGAACTTTTCAATCCAGAGAGACCTTCTGACCAGAGAAACCCTGGAATTCTCCTTTCTCTACCTCCTCCAAGTTCCTGGACTACTGATACATGCTTGGCTTTGTGCATTGGTGCTGGAAATCTGTGCTTCAGTCCCCTTGGTTACACAGCAAGCTCTTTTCACACTAAGCCATCTCTCCAGCCCTTCAGGTTTTTTTTTTTTGTTGTTGTTGTTGTTGTTTTGATTTGTTTTTGTTTTTGTTTTTTTGTTTTGTTTTTTGTTTGTTTGTTTGTTTTCTATTAGCAAAGCTTGTTCTGGTAGACCAAAAATATTCAACTCTAATTAGCACTCCCATTTCTACCATAAGTTATGTAGTTGTCATTGTGAATGCTGTATTGATCTCTGACACCTGTGGTTGTTTACCCAGCATCCTTCTCTTCTGCCTCCCAGAAATACACTTTTCCAAGCATTTCCTTCTCCTCTTCGCATAAATCCTTTGTGCTTATGGCTGGCTGGTCCCACTTTCAGCTTCAGGTGGGTCCTGACTGCGTTAAGTCAATCATCATACCTGCCCGCTCTAATGTCTGTCAAATTCAAGAAGAATGTCACTTAGAAAACTAGAGCTGAGGTGATTCCCGTTCCTGACAATGTAGCTCCTGGGCATGAAGGAAGCCAGTTTGCTACCAAATGGATGGTTAATTCTGTACATGGGTTTACCAGGCTATCATGCTAAGGTGGGAATGTTCCTGAGGAGGGTTTTTCAAACATGTACATAAGTTTTGAATTGGAAGAGTTAGAGTAATGCAAGTTACTGTGCACATTGTGGAGTGAAAAGGAGGCTGCCTGAAGACAGGACTTCCCCTGCAGACTGCCTGCATGTAGGGCTGCAACAGCAACTCCTCTGGGGCTCTCCTAGGATTGTGTAGATGGATCCTTTCAATCTCAATACAGCTCCCTATAAGTCCCCCCCACAATTTGTTTTCTCTGTCTGAAGAACTCTGACTAACACAGCCATCATGGGGGAAGTCATTCTGAGAAGAGACAAGCAAGGAGCAGGGTCAAGACGATCATACAGTACATAAACAAGAGCCTGGATCAGAGCATGGTGAGACCTGTCCCTACCCATCAAGATAAATTCAGTGCCAAGCAACAGAAAGCCTACAGCCTTAAGCCCTGTGGACATTTCTCATGCCTCAGTGAACACAAACCCCAGTGGAAGAAGAGACTCTAAAGTAAGGTGGGCCTGGCCTGAGTTCCATGACATCACCACCAGGAGGTGAGTTCTATCCTTATCTGTTTCATTGCCCACAATGCCTCATCCCAGTCTCAAGCCCTCTTTACTTACTGGTTAACACCATCAGAGCCACCCACTTTATCTTTCCCATCTAGCAAGAGACTGGATTTCACTGGTTCTGTCTCTGAAAGGCAATGCTGAATCTTCCTACTGTGGCATTTACCCAGACTTACCTCTATCAAGGGTAGCAGAGAGGGGGTGCTTGATGGGTATAACTGTCAGGACCTACACTCAGAGCTTGGCCACACCTTCCATCTATACAGCAGCTACATGCCGTAGAGGACTGGAATGGATATCAGGCAGGCTAAATAATGTTTTGGGCCCGACCAGTACCTTTTCACTACAAACTGACTTTTCAAACAATTTTGAATTGGATTATTAGTGATAATAATAAGCAAAGTCCCCCAACTCTTGACTTGACCAATGAACCCATCCTCAGTATCTGATTGTCTCTGAGCTGCTTGATGAAATCAAACTTTTAGGCCACAAAAAGATCTATCCTTAGTTCATAAGTTCTTAGGCCACATCACCCTGTGAGACCCTATTTCTCTAGTCCATACATCCCATTCACCTTCCCTTTGTCTACCCAAACCCTAAAATTCCCTAGGTCCATAATGTATTTGTGCCCTTTGAACTCTTGACTATAAATGACATATTCTTCTCCTTCAACCTGACCCTTGTCCTGTTCTGTCCATGCACAAGTCATCCATCCAATTGAATGCCTCCCGTGCTGCTATTACTAGGACCCTGGAGTACAAAACACTCATACTTATTCATTATGATATTCAGAACCAGATGAACTTCTAATTTCAGTCTCACAATCACCTTATGAAATGAAGCCTGAATCTGTACCTCATAAATGAGGAAAGTGTGACCCAGGAGAGTTCAAAAGCTTGACCAGGTCTATGTTACCAGGGAGGTTTCAATCCTGGTTTATCTCTTTGCAAGTCTGTATTCTTTCCACAGCACCATGAAAAATCACATTCTTCAGCCTGTGATACAGTCTGTGGTCAAGGTTGTGTTTGGTGCTGGTTAGGGGTCTGTAGCCCTAATGCATATTTGATTGACTTTTTATCATGCCATCTGTTTTCCAAGCCCTCCCACGTTCCAACACCCCATCTGTTGTCTTTCTGACCTTAGGACTGGGAGGCAATGGCTTCCTGTATCACGAGGCCCATGTGTACACATCTTCATCACAATGCGTCAAGGCATCCTTCCTAACTCCTCTCCACGAGCAGAGGAAGTGAACCATCTTCTGGAATGTTCTTGCTTAGTCTGCTTCCTGCAACTATCCCCTGTTCTGTTTACCCACCAGTTCTAATTCTCATTCCCTGGGCCCTTTCCTTTATACCTGTAAATACTTCTCATTCTCTGCATGTGTGAAAGCCCACGCTGTGTCTCAGGATCTCCTGAAGCTTCCTGCTTCTCATCACTTCTCTCTTCCAACTTCCTCCCAAACTCGTCCATCCTTCCCTGTGTTTATCCTTTGATCACTGCCGTGCTTGAAGCCTTCTACTCCACCCCACCCTTAACATGCCCCCACACAAAGATTCTCAAAGAAGTGGAAACTGGCCTCTCTCTGAAGCAAGTGCCCCCTTCAGTGTTTTCCCTCCCCCATCTTCAGTCCCTGACATGCCAGTCCCCCTACTCTTCAAAACTGGAATTTCTGTGACACTGTTGCTTCCGGTTTTTTCTTTTTTTTTTCCAGTTCTGTCTGTGCTCTTGGGTAGCTCTCTTGGCAGGCCCATTTGCCATTGTCCCCCTTCTTCCTCCCAAGGTAGCCCCACTACCTCCTTGGAGTTTAGAGACTTCCTCCTGAGTTGGTCCCTAAGAGTGCACCCACAACCTTGATTTTCAGGGTTCCCCAGTGTTGGTCCTCTGGCCTGCCATACTTATCTCCAGTTCAGTGTCTCTGAGCATCATATTTTGGGTCTGGAGTGACTTCCAATTTCAACTGCCACATAGTTGTGTTTGGATTCTCCGGCCCCAAACCTTAGTCCCCATGGCTGTTTTGGTTTTGTTTTTGTTTTCTTTATCTAGAAATTGACTAACAAGCCAAACTTACTCTACATGGTCATCACCTCACATCAGTATTGCTACAGCTTCTGTGCCTCTGCAATCCCCTCTGTTCCTGATATTCGGGAACATTCTGCAGGCCTCCCTTGTCTGCTATAGCAAGTCTATGGTAAGCCAGAGACCTCCCTGATGGTGTCCCCGTCCCCTCCTTCAGAGGACAAGCATCTTTCTGAATCGTATCCCAGTTCTTACTGAGCTGCACAGACCCTTCCTGTCCCTTCGGCCTTGTCAGGGACAACCAAAAAAGTTATCACAACCGTGGAAGATCTGTTTACTTTCCCATTTAGTGCTTGTATCTGTAGAATTCTTCAGCGTATTCATCTGCTATGGGAATCAGGAAGAAACAGTAACAAAGTCCCATCCTTAAGAAATTTGCCATTCAGTAGAACAGAAGAAAGGCCTTTACCAACAACAGTGACTCCACCAGAAGAGGAAGTTTCTAAAAACCAATCACACAAAACAGAAGTTCTTATCACAAGATCACACATGAATGTTCTTTAAAACTATATGCTGGGACTGGCAAGACTGCTCACTGGGCAAAGGCGCTAGCGACCCAGTCTGACTTTGATCTCCAGAACCAAAGTGGTAAAAAGAGAGAACCAGTTCTCACAAGTTATCTTCGGACTGCCACAGGTATGTTCGTTCTCACCCTAAATAAATGTTAATAAATAAATAAAAACCCAAATGCTTATATGTGTGTATATGTACACACACACACACACACACACACTCACATACACACACACACACACACACACACACACACACTGAAAGACTCTTGCTTTTCTGTCTTCCTTATGCCCTCATGACAACAGTAACCATTAACAGAATATTATACCTTTTTTACACATAGTATATGTGTTGTACTCTCATTTAATTACATGAATATATATACATGTTTTACAAAAATATATCATGCACACATATTATCCTGAAAATTTTTCTCACTGAAAGTAATCTCCTTTGGTGATATACTTGCTTCTTTCAATTTTTGACTGCATAGATGCACAGCGTCCTCTGATACTCAGCCTTTCCCTAGAGATTATCACTAACTCTTGTGGGTTCTTCAGTGAGCATCCTTCCACACATTTTTAGTTTCATGCTGGTAAAGGTTTAGTAGTTGAGTCTGTGAAATAAAACGAGTAGCCCCAATTTCTAACTTCTTTCCAATTTCCATGGTGTAAATACCCTCACTCTATGTAATTTGAAGATACCGCCATAGAACCATGGAAAGAAAGCTAGTAGTCAACTCCAGCTAGCAGTTGCATGTGCTCCAGTACTGGAGAATATACTGTGAGTATTCTTCTGAGTGTTTCACAACATAAGAGAGCAAAATATTAAAAGGCAATTATCACTTGCCAGACAAGGGAAGCATAACTAGCTTATTAGCTGTAATAAAGTGGGGCTGAGAATTAAAGGCATTCCTCCTGAAGCCCAAAGAAGGCCCCTCATAGTCTTAAATTGGCTCTGTTTAACAGCCAAGGACATTTCAAAGCTTTCTGCTTTGCTGCCTGAGCAAATTATTTAAGGAAAGTCGACTTGATAGACAACAAAATATGCTCTAAAGACTCAGTAGAATTGAATTCACCAATTAGTATACTCGGACACACAGAGAACTTGATGAGATCATGCTGACCTCCTCTCTTTGGCAAACTCATAAGAACAGGGCTGAAGTGCTCACAGGTGCACTAAGGACCACTTCAGACTTGAGAGTGCATCAGAATTGCCTACAGGTTTTGCCAACCCACTACAACTGGACCATACACACAGACCTTCTGATTCTATAGGCCAGGGATTAAGGCCAGGGGTTTGCATTTGTCGAATTCCTTGATAGTTTTAGCAATGGTGGTGATGGTAATGGTGGTGGTGGTGGTCCAGAGACTTCACAGAGAACCACCAACTGCTTGCTATATATGAAATCTAAGCCCAAAGCCTAGGATCTCCCATATTCTTCCTCTATATAATCTCTACCACTAGATCAAGTTCTTCCAAATATAGACTTTCTTCTTGTTAAACCACAGACATGGACTGGGGAGATGCTTAGTGAATAAAATGCTTGCTTCACGAGCTCATGCTTGCCTGAAAATCCCCCGCGTATGCATTAAGATCAGACACCATAGCATGCATCCGTAATTTCAGTGCTTCTGAAACAGACATAGGAGGATCCATGGGGCTTACAGGCTAGCTAGTCAGTGAGCTCTAGATTCAGCTAGAGACCCTGTGTAAAACATAAAATGGAGAACAATTGAGGAAGAAATCGGGTATCAAGCTATGATCTCCACATACTTGCACACATGTGCACATGCAATCAAACACACACACACATACACACACACATTCTAGTGCCCTTCTGCAGTGGCGACATCCCATCCCCTCCCCCATTTCTTGTCTCATTCAGTATTTCCCATATTCGTTGAATGCCTTGAAATAACAAGCACCCTAGGCACCAGGGACTCAACACTGAATGAGATAAAAAGAGCTCTTGTCCCCTTAGTGGCTTAACTTCTAGAAGAGAGCTGATAAAAAAAAAAAAAAAAAAAAAAAAAAAAAAAAAAGGCAAGCAAACACGAAGTGTGTCCTCAGGTGGTAGGTACTGGGGAAATGGGTGGGGATGAGGGGCAAAGGAGAAACCCTCTGAGCACTGGATCATTTGAACAGAGCCTCAGAGGACATTTGTGAGTGAGGTTCTAGAACACGGGAAAGGGAAGCTAGACCCAGAAGAGGAGAATCAGAGGCATGTCTATGTGGCTCAACCTACATAGGGAAGCAGCTGGAACAAGGCCAAGCCTGGGAAGACTGAACTAGCTCTTGGTTTGGGTTTTGGCTTCTTAGAAAAGTTCTTGCTGTGTAAAGCAGGTTGGCCCCAAACTGACAACCTCCTGCCTCAGCCTCCTGGGTTGTGGGATTACAGTTAGGGACACCATGCCTACTTGCACACTAGCATCTTTACTGCAGAGCAAGTCGCTCCAAACTTGGTGGCTTCAAACAGCAGTAGCTACTCCTCTCCTCCCTGCAGCTTTTGTGTGTAAGGATTTGGGAGTGACAGCTGGGCAGGGCTGGCTTGGCATTCAAAGTCATCTAGAACTGAACCACAGCCATCAGTGGACTGGGCAGCTCTGGGGGAAGTTGGTCATACAGCTGGCAACTAGGTGTTGACTGTTTGTTGCAAGGGGAAATCATTTCCTCTCCAGAGGTTCTCTCCCTGGATCTTTTTAAAATTCATGCATGGTGACTGGCTCCTCTGAGGAAAGAAAATCCAAGAAACTGAGGCAGACACAGCAACATCTTTTATGACTTAACTTGGAAGTCACACACAGAGTCCTGATTCTGCATGAAAGTGAAAGTCGTTCTACGATTATGAACCTCACAAAGGGAGGGCTCTAGAAGCCATCTTGGCACCAGTTATAACATCCCACACAATTGTGAGGGTGGTAGCCTTTTCTCTTCGTGGAATAGTATTATATTATGGTTGGTTTTAACACCCGAATGGTATTACAGTTGGTTTAATTCGAACTTGCCACAAATTAGGACATCTGGGTAGGGGGCCTCCCCTGAAGAACTTTCCTAACTGGTGTCATTGACATGGAAAGACCCACCCCAACTGTGGGCAGCACCTCATGGTTACAATCTAGATTTTTTTACAGAGGGGGTGTGGAAAATGGAAGATCATTCCTGCCTTTTGCTGATTTGATCTTCCCTCTTGCCATTTACCCTCTACTGATATCAGAACCAGTGTAGCCAAACTGTCATAGACTAGGGAACAAAGTTCTCCAAGAACCTTCTGGACTTCCAGTGGCAAATTAGGGGTTGTTGCCTCATCCCTACCCCAGTGAGATGCAACTGCTGTGGGACTACTTGGACTTCTGAGGCACTGAGCCTCAGGGCCCGAGTAGCACTGGTTCTCAGCTCTCAGTGCAGCTCTGCTATTGCTACTATTTCAAGAATGACTTAATAGACTTACTAGATCCAGACATATGTGTAAAGGGTGATGATAGACAGGCAGACAGACAGACAGGCCGACCCCATTGGTTCTGTTCCTCTAGAGAACCATGACTCATACAAATGATGAGCCAGTAGGAGTTTGTAGCAAAGGGTATCGTGATTTTAAAGTGGTTTGTGAATGCAATCTGGAGAATCCACGCTGCGCAGGCAAGTAGCCAGAGTGCAAACACAGAGGATAGCAAGGGAGGCAGAATGTCCACAATTCAGGAGGGATTATGGAGACTTAGATGTTGGAGATAATGGTAATGGAAAACAAGAGTCTAGATCCTTCTGAATATGCTCTGAAGTTGATATCAACAGAAGTCTTGACTGATTAAAATGAGGATCAAAAATGAGGAGGCAGAGGCAGAAGGATCTAGAGAACTGGAGGCCAGCCTAGGCTAAGTGGTGAGCATTTGCCCTAACAAAACTGAAAGGCTATTGACCTGAAGGAGTGGCCATTGCCCTGTGCTATATCCTGGCTCCAGACAGATCCCTTGCCATGGCAACTCACTGAAGTGGGAGGGAGTTGCCAGAGTATTAGCGAAATATTAGCCAAAGTCTGTCTAAAAGGCATTGATCCAACACAGTGACATTTTGAATAAAAGGAAACAAGTGTCATTTCCAATGAAATGTAAAAACTAAAACTGTTGTAAAATTAAACTGAGGCATGTGTAACTATTTACTAAAGCTGCAGTAGGCTATGTAGTTTCTCTTCCTCATGTCCCCTTTCCTGGCAGCCTTTGGATGACAAAACAGTGGGTTTCATCTCTTGTTCCATCCCACACGAACAGAAATTCTTTTAGCAAGAGGACATGCTCAATCATCACACAACTTTAAAGCTTTATTGTAAAAGCAATATTTGTCTAAAACTTTTAACTTTTGCAAGTATTGTTTTCCCAGCACTCTGAAAGCAGAGGCAATAAAACCACAAATTTAAAGCCAGCCTAGGCTACATAGCAAACTCCAACTGGGTCTGCAATCAGACCCTGTCCAACAAAGTTGTTCATTTGATCTGATGTATGACACTGCATATAGAATATTCTCAATCATTGTGGAGATCTCACTGAGTCGAACAATATTGGATTCATAGATTATATTTATCATGTGATTTCCTTGGATCATATTGTAAGTACCACATAGTTCCTGATCTGTTCTAAACCGAATTTGTTTTGACTGAAAGTGTTGAGCTTCTTGAAAATTGGCGAAACGGTGTTGTTGAAGCTACAATTTCACACTTAGCTACCAGACCGGTCTTCATGTGCTCTCACTCTCTCATTCCCCACACACTCCCTCAGCATTCCACTCAACGCCCGCCCGTGCTCCACACTGTGAGCGTAGACATAGACAAATCCTTATCTCGGGGAGCTTCCAGGACACTGGGAAAGACCACTGTGAGAGCTGAAAGGAGGAGGCACTGTGACAGCAGGGAGGAGAAGCCCTGAGGTGGAAGCAAGGTACTCACACTGAGAGGAGTAGGCACAGGGACACTGAGTCACCCGCCAGCCAATTCAGTAGGGGGGAGATGTGAGAAAGACAGTGGAGTGTGGGGAGCGGAGGGAACCCCAAGTGAGTGAAGGCCCTAGTGAATGTGTGCTGTTGACATGGGCATGGCCCTGTCAAGGACCCAGTGGCCTCAGACCCGTGGAGAAATGCCAGAGTCTTCTACCTAGTGGTAAGGCTCAAAGGAAAGTGGAAAGGCATTCTCTTCTGGCCTGTGTGGAGATGTGGGACAGCGTGTGCACAGAATGGCCACCATGCCTCCCTCCTGCCAGATGTTTACAGAGTAAAGACTGTTCCCCTACAAAGACTGTTCTTTCTAAGATTAGCTACCCCTACCTCCTTGCTTAGCTGTTTGCCATAGACCTCGCCTATTGTTTGTCTGTATGTAATAACCCTGCCTCCTTGTTCAGCTGTATACTATAAACCCGTCTCTCTGTTCAGTTGTATGTAATAAACACTCTGAGCTCCCAGGATGCTGGGGTGTCTCCATCCCAGTACCACTCTCCAAAGGACCCCTGCTTCCCTGTGTGCACGTCTGTCATTTCTGCATTCCCTCCACACCCCTAGGTGGGTCAAGTTGTGTGGGGGTGCAGCAGTGAAAAATAAAAAATAAGTAAAGAAAAAGCTGGTACCAACCCAGGAAATGTTCAAGGAACTTCCATGTTACTCAGAAGACAATGGGCACGCACTGTGCAGTTTAAAGCTGTACCATCCCGGCTTTAGTGTTTTGAAAAGGCAGCTCCAGTTATGGCTCAGAGCATAGATTCAAAGGGAAGAGGTAGAGTCAAACAGTTGTCCACCTCCTCACTCGCCTCCAAATTCATGCCCATCGTTCTTCTCTGAAATCAGAGATTCCACATCTCAGAGTCTTCCAATCTGTTCTCATAAGTCAATTAAAAATACAGTTCAGATCGGGCCACTTTCCTGCTTAAACGATGCTTTGGCATGTTCTTTTCATTATAACAGTGATTCACAAATGCTTGCTCAATCTGGTCCAAAGAGTCACCCAGTTTTAACAACACCTCTATTTTCTGTGCTACTCCTGTTAATTTTCACTTCCTCCAAGGAAACAGGCTCTCACTCTTGCTCCTCTGGAATTCTGAATACATTATTCGCTATATCTGGAGAAATGGACCCCAGTCTGTTCATGCCTTTAATTCCCATTTAAAAGTAACCAGCACCTTCTTAGAGATGTGATCCTTTACTATCCATTCAAAAAGAAGTTCTCCCTCCCCCGAGTGTGCACATGGTGCGTGCGCGCGCATGCGCGCACACACACACACACACACACACACACACGCACGCACACGCGCGCACGCGCACACACACCCACGCAAGGCACGCACACACACATGCATGCACGCACAAGCACACATGCACGCACACACATGCACGCACACACACACACACACACACAGTCGATTCTCCTATTGAGCCTGAACCATTCCTCTCATTACATGATTTCAACAGCAGCCTTTCCCACTAGGCTGAGCACCTTCCCAGCTTTCTCCCTTCCACAGTACCCCACTATCCAGCAGGCTCAACATGTCATATGATCTTTATGTTCAGAATAAGTGGATGAAAGCAAAAGATTTAAGTTCCACCTGAACTTGGGGTGAATGTAGTAGAATGCAGTAGAGAATACAGTTGAATTTTGGGTGATCACAGTGACTACACTTGAACCTTAACTGTCACAGGGCAAAATACTTGGGGGAAAAGGGTGAGTCCTCCTGTATGCGATCCTTGACTGAATGGCTCTTGAGCAGCATGTGGGGCACAGTAGAGCACTTACTAAACATTTGTGTCAATGACTGAGGTAGGCTGAGTGGAGGCATCACTCAGGTTTCTGGCCTTGGCTAATGAGGCTGGAGGGAAGGGCTTTTTCAGACTGGGCTACAGAAAATGTTCAATGAAAGTATCTAAATGACACCATATCAACACAGAAGAAAATGAAGTATAATTGTGTGTAAAGTATTGCTGGGTTGAATTCAATATTTTGTGGATGTATAATTTTAATACTTTGCGTTTGAACCAGATATTTTCACATTTCCTTTTAGAATAATTTTCTCTAATTGACTTGAGTTTCTGGTGTAGGTCAGCTGCAGTTCAGGGAGGGTGGTTCCTGAAAGTTACAACTGATTTAAACGAGAAAAGGAAATCTGTCTCAAAAATAAAAGAATTGCATATTCCATCAAAGCGCTTTCCTAAGACCAGCCATGCATCTCACTTCAAAAATCACAACACAGGAAAAAATCCTGGACCAAGATGGTGGTGACATCATACAACGCTGTGAATGGATGGCATGCTCTAAGACACGTTTTAAAAATGGTTCCAGCAGTAAATGTTATGGCATGTGCCTTTCCCCCCCCCCAAACAAAGATTAACACAAAACATGTGTTTCCTCAAAATAAAGAATTTAATCACATTACACAACTTAGATATTTCAGAAATATGAGTACTTTGCTCTGTGTACAAAATGCTTTGAAGTCACATATGAATACACAGTGCTGGGAGCTGTCTTTCTGGCAGTGACACTGGGACCTGGCTTTCTGAGAAGACTGAGAGTCAGGCAGGTTATGATGGGACTTTGAAATACAGGGAAAATACCAGCTGGGTGTTGGTGGTGCACGCCTTTAATCCCAGCACTGGACAGGCAGAGGCAGGAGGATCTCTATGAGTTCCAAGTCAGGCACCAAAGCAATACAGAGAAACCCTGTCTTAAAAAAAAAAAAAAAAAAAAAAAAAAAAAAAAAACAGAAAAATAAATAAATAAGGGGAAAGCGCTAGACATTATAATGAAAATTAACATCTCCCTTGCCCATAGCAAAACAGGGCTCTCGTTGAGGCTCTTCCAATCAGATTCTCCTTTCTTCTCAAGAAACTAAGAAAGAAACTCAAACCAAGGCATTACACACACACACTCACACACACACACTTGCACATACAGAATATACTTTCACACACATACATAGACTTTCACACACACACTAAATAATCAAATAAATAAATGACTGATTTCTACAGGCCTTAAAATGTCTTATTGCACAGTAGAGATTTCACTCAGTCCTACCACTACACAGTTAGTGGCTTCTGGTCTTTTGGGTACCATAGAAGGTGCTTTGTCATTAATCCTTCTTTCACAGATCTTGAGTTGCAGTTTTCAAGAAAATGTAGACTGTATAATCCTCTCATCAGTGTTATTTGCCACCATTTCAATATTTGCACCCCCCTAAAGTTCATATTTGGAAAAAACTGGAGTCTTCCATGTACCTGCCACATGCTGGTCCCTCTCTCACATGCTCCATCTCACAAAGAACTTTTTCTTATAAGTGTTCACTGTCTTTGGCATTCATACTTAAATCTCATCATCTGTTAGTACATTCAGGATTTGTGTGTGCGTGCATGTATGTGCACGCATGTGCATTCTACTCTCTCTCTCTCTGTGTGTGTGTATGTGTGCGCATAGGAAATCATGATTAATTATTTTTTGTACTTCAGATCCTCAACAACACACATGATATCTAACACACAACTATTAAGTCAGTAGCTCTCAACCTGTGGGTTACCACCTTTTGAGGGTCAAACAACTTTCTTATAGCGGTTGCCTAAAACCACCAGAAAACACAGATATTTATATTACAATTTGTGATGAAAATAATATTATGGTTAGTGTCACCACAATATGAGGAACTGTACTAAGGGTTGCAGCATTGGGAACATTGAGAATCATTGTGCTAAATGTTTGCCACAGAAGAAAACTGTCCTTTCAAGCCCGAAAGGCTGACCTCATAGACGCCAGAATCAGAATCAGTTATCCCAACCTACAGCAAATCCAACATTTCTTTTAAAATAAGCATGCTTGCCAGGAAGGAAAAACAACGAAGACCCCTAAAAGTCAGGATGGTATTCAGGGCCTGAATTATTAAAATGAGGCCATAATCTAAATGGATGTTTGAAATAAGCTAATATCCTGAGTGAATATTCAGTCTCAGTCACTACTTTAAGAAATTATTCTGAATTGAGCCATAAGAGTCATTTTCCATTTCAACTAACTTCCCAGATTTTCTTTGTATGAGAAAAAAAATCTTCGTATGAGAAAAAAAAAAAAGAGATAGAGAGATTCAAATGACAAGATGTTATTGGCTTTTGTCAGATCTAATTATAGGTCTTACTTTTTAAAAAGAAGTGCATAATCATAATGTCGGCCAAAGGTCATTTTTTTCTCTTGTGATGTTTTTGGTATTTAAACTTCTACTCTTGTCTGATCCTCTGCTGTAGTTTCGTCAAGAAAGAGGGGCAAAGGGAGGAAAGTTTGATTGGCAGCAAACGTGAATGGAACCAACCTTCTCCAAAGACAAGACAGTGAAGCCGGATAATGGCATACATTGTGATAGAAAGTGAAAATTGGTCCATTGCCTCATATGGTGTGTGCTCTGTGATTTCATGAGTGCAAGAAGTTTTCAGATGATTGATGGGTGCTGTGTGGATCAAATCCATGTGAGTCTCAGAGTCATCTCTGCCTATCAGGAATCACAATGGAGCTCTTTTAGTACTAATGACACGGGACTGGTACTACAGTGGGAGGCGTAAATAACAGAGCATCCTAAGATTCCCATGAGCCGCTGTGATTTTTTTTAAGTCTTTTTCTATTATCTTATGAATATGCTTTACACGTCAATGTTGAGTGTCCTAACTTTTGAGAGCATGGCTTCTGTAAAGGCAGATTGACTGTTGTGAATAGCATGTGAGGTATATTGCTTTATCTAGAGGAATGAGATTGGATCTATTCTAGTACATTCTCTAAGCAAAACATAGGAGTATTCTACAATTAAAAAGGGCACTTTTAGGGAAAAAGTGGTCTGCCTACGGATGGACAGATGGCTGGTGCCTCTCATTTATCTGCCCATCTATAACTACCTGGTACCATTTCATACACAAAACAGATGTCAGGAAGTGCTCTTAGACTAAAGATGAAGAACAGTCTTTAAGCCACTGAGAAATCGCCTACCCTCTTCTCTTTCACTGAGGCTAAGCTAACTCTGCCTTTGCCTAGAAGTGGTGACTTTTGGAGGTATGGTTACACCTTCTTAAAACTTGGGTTGAAGACCTGCTCAAGTTTCACCAAAGTCACGAAAATGCTTGCATTTTCAGCATACCAACACCCACGAGTTGCCACCCACTGTCCACCCCACAAATGGCTTCTCAAATATTGCCCTGGTGCTCCGTGTATTTATTTTTGTGGCCTTTGTTCTTGAGGTTAAAAAGCATCTTTGTTCGTGTTTTTATTGGATTTAAAATTCAAATGTCTGGAATGAAGAAACATTGCTGAAGAAGTAAACAGTCTATACTTTGTCCCTGAATAACCAAGAGGTTAAACGGGGCAGTGGACCATGGCATTTTACAGTTTGCTTCTTACAATGAAAGCTTAAGTTTCATCTGGGATTTGGGAATCTTGAAAAATTTTAAGGCATGTAATTTAATTTCTTCTAAGAATTTTTTCCTGTCACAATATGCAGATTTGAAGTTTTTTACCCAGCATCCTCAGGGACCCCTTTAATAATCTGACCACAATGCTCCATTACTCAGAGCCTTCTGCGCTTTCCCACTGACCCTTAACAAAGTCTGGACCTCTCACCGCAGCCTTTAACTCTTGCCTACGCCATGTTTGTCTAACTCCAGCTCCCACATCGAGCCGGGCACGCACACTCTTCACCCAGCCCTAGTACGGCTTCCCCAGCCACTCCCTCCGGAATCTCCACTCCCAGCCTTTCGCACCAGCACCTGACTGAGGCACAAGCTCAGGTTTCTGGGGAAAGCCCA
This sequence comes from Phodopus roborovskii, assembly GCF_943737965.1. Lineage (NCBI taxonomy): Eukaryota > Metazoa > Chordata > Mammalia > Rodentia > Cricetidae > Phodopus > Phodopus roborovskii. The sequence goes on along the minus strand of NW_026126571.1, from coordinate 24,699,252 downwards.
CCTCACACAGTTTCCACAGGTTACCAGCTGGTTTTGTAGCATCTAGCATTTCCCCTCTGTGACTGTCTCTGTCTTCCTGGCTAACTCAGCATTCTCTAAGGATGGGGCTAGCTAGCACCTACCTTGGCAGTGAGGTATCCTTGGCTGACACATACAACACTGAGCCAATGAATGGCGCGAGATATGGTTGATGGCAATGGCAGGGACTGTCAGGGTTAGCATGCGACACCCCCATTTTATAATCTGTAGTTGAATAGTAGATAAACACAGATAAGTTTTCTACTGACCTGGACATAAGGCCTAAAGTCAGAATTGCCTGAACAAGCTATGGGCCTTTGGCTGTGAAAGAAGCAATCCAAAATATTACTTCTCTTAAAAAAAAAAAAAAAAAAAAAAAAAAAGTGTTCCTTTTTTTATGTGTACTGAGAAGCCATAGAGTTCAGCTTTGCTTTTTTTGTCTTTTTTTTTTAAGTTATTTCAATATGTGGAGAATAAAAGAGGAAACATGAAGTAGGACACTTCAGAGGGCACACTGGAGGTGATTTGCCTTTAACAGGAGGCTGAGGTCAATGGGAAGAGAGACATTGGTCTACCAGTTGGATATGACTTTCCATGGTTTCACAGGAAGGGATGAATCCACCCACTGAATTACAAACTCTCAGGGACCAGAAAGGGTGGGCCTTTGGTCTTTATACCTATGTACTGACATGGTAAGCACTCTAGTGTTTAGGGAATGTTTTAAATATAGTTACTGTTTTTTTTTTTTAAACTATAAAATGTATAAATGTTTTATGTAAATAAACTACACATATCTTTATAGAAAGTAACAGTTTTATTGAGATATAACTCTCACACTAGCAAATTCATCCATTTAAAGCATATGAGCCACACAGGTTTTGTGGTCTGTTTTCTTTTGTTCACAATAACAGAGCAGGACAAATATCAACACTGAACACTTTAGAACACTTCATCTTCTCATTTATAATGTGATATAGCTCAATATTTAATAGGTTTTCTTTCATTTCTTTCAGCAGGGTTTACTAGTTTCTAGCTATAAGTAGTACCCTCCCTTTGTTAAATTACTACAAGGGGTTCTCTTTATCATTACAGAAAACAAACTGTATCTTTTCAGCTCCTGTAGTGGACAGGTAGGATGGTGTTGACAATGCCTCATAAAGTGTTGTGTGGCTGTTTAATATCCAAAAATGTACACCTTTATAAAAAAACACTTAAAGTCAAATCCTCTGAAAGGAAATACAGTACTTAACATGAATCATGTGATCGTCACAAAAGTCCAGTCTTTATATTTCTTGTATTGGTCTTTATTTCTCAATATAATTTTTATATTTATCCCTGGAGAATTTCATACATGTATAAAATGTATTTTGAACGTTTCCCTCAATTGCCCAGCTCCAGATACCCTGAACTTCTCCATATGGCCCCTTCCAATTTCAAATCTTCTTCTGTTTATTAACAACCCACTGAGTCCAGTCAATGCGAGGCCAGCACCTGGGCATGTGCAATCTACAGGTGGCCAAAGCCCCAAACTAAATATAATTCTTCTAATAACTCATCAGATATGGAAGCTTTTGGGTCTTGTGAGTCCCTCTTAGATCCATGATGGAATTTTAACCGGCTTGATCTTGTACATCTTACACAGGTAACCATAGCTACTGTGATTTCTCAAGTGCAACAGCCCTGCATGTCTAGAAGACAGCATTTCACAGAATTTCTTCTAATACTCCTTCTCTTATATTCTGTCTGCTGCTTCTGACAATGTTTCCTGGGACTTGTGTGTTAGCGGGTGGTATAGATGTCACTTGCTTTCAGCAATTTGATCAGTTACAAGTCTTTGCATTAACCACTGGTCATTACAAAAAAGTTTATCTGTCCAGGGTTGAGAACAGTACTAGTAGTCTATAGGTATTTAGAATATTGTTTGACAGTATGATCATTTAGTAAAACAACAGTAGGTCCCTGCACCCTCTAACTATCCTACTCTCCAAGGCCTGTGATCTCCCTAGTCATGAGCATTAGACCAAGTTTACAATCCCCAGGCATGAAACTCTTCTGTGAAACAGACCCCATATCCAACCGGAAAGTGTCTGGTTACCTTCATAACTGTCGTGCCACTATTGTACCTGTAGGTACATCTTTGTAGGTTGGTATTGTAGCATGCATGGTTCAGTGTTAGGTAGGACCACTGGTGTCTTTTCTCACACAAGCACCTTCCTTCCAGTACCCTGAAAGCTAGGCAGCAGTGGGGAAATGTCTAGATGAGTTCCAAACTGATTTCTCCATATCTTGCAGCCAAAGTGTGTGGTGTTTCCAGCAAGAGTGCTTAACTGTGCAATTGTGGCGGGCAGTAAAGAGCAGTGGCAGTAACCTGTGTTGTTTGCAACGCTTTGGTGTCCCCGTGATGAGAAGGCTTGTAAGGGGGTATCCTGTGCCTGCCAGTTTTATGTTTTTATTTAATGAACCATCTTGACAATTTTCACCCATGTTGGATACCCTCTGCTTAAGCTCCTTTTTAAAATTATAATTATATTGGCTACAAAGTTTCTGTAAGACTTTGCCATATAATGAAAATTTTAATGTCCTCTTGATAGAGATGGTTGATAGAGATGGTGACCGTTATCTCTTCTCACTAGTTCTGGTTCAAGTTCTGCTTTGTCAGATATTAGTACAGCAACATTGATTTGTTTCCTAGGTCTCTTTGCTTGAAATACTTCTTTCTTTCCTTTTACCCTAAGGGAGTATCTGTCTTTTGTGGTAAGGTGTGCTTCTTGAGGGCAACAGATAAGAAGTTCCTACTTTTTATCCAATCTACTTCCTAGTCTGTGCCTTTTGATTGGTGAATTGACACCACAGTTATTTAGAGTTATAATTGACATGTGTGTATTGATTCCCACTATTTTATTTATTTACTTATTTATTTATTTTTGGTGGTTGTATTTTTCCCCTCTTTCTCTCCTGCTGAACTTTTATTGTAACGTGGCTCGTTCTTTCTTGTGGTCTTGTATATGGGTATTTTTTTTTTTCAGTCTGAAGAATTCTTTTAAATATCGTCTGTAGAGCTTGCTTAATGGTCACGAATTCTTTCAGTCTATTTTTATCATGGAAAGTTTTTATTTTTTCAATTGTGATTGAATAACTGTTGAGTGTAAGAGTATAGTTTGGCAGTTGCTATTATTTAGAACTATAAATACATCATTTTAAGCCCTCTGGCTTTTTAAAACGTTGGCTTGAATAATTTTCTGTTAATTCTTAGGGGTTTGCCTGTATATGTAACTTGGTATTTCTCTCTTGCCATTTTCAATGTAAATCTTTGTTCTACACGTTTAGTGTTTTAATTCTAATATGATGAAGGGGGGTTTATTTCTGGTCTTGTCTCTTTGGTATCCTAAACACTTCTTGTGTCTAGATTGGCATCTCTTTCCCTAATTCTGATAACTGTTTTGTTATGATTCTTACAGAATGTTTTCTATGCCTTTAACACAAGGTGCGTTTCCCTTTTCTATACCTGTAGATTTGGTCTTTTTCAGGGTGTCGCATATGTCTTGGGATTTTCACTGATGCTTCATATTAATTCCTTTGTCTTTGTTAGATTTTACTTTTCCTCCAGCCTGTCTTCAAGTCCATGTGCTCTGTGTTCTCCTTGGTCCATTCAACAGCTGAGACATTCCACTGAGGGTTTTTCTGGTTTGGGTGTTGGTTTTGTTTTAATTGCTATGCTTTCTATTTCTAGCATTTCAGGTCAGTTTTTCTAACTCTTACTGAATCCCTCTATTACACCATCCATTACTTTCCTTATTTGTTTAAGCGTTTGTTTGTATCTTTGAATATATCTAATATTATTTTGAGTCCTGTATTAGGGATTTCATCTAACTCACTGTATTACTTACAGTTACTATGGTTGTGATAAAACACCCTGACAAAAAATCATTTTGGGGAGAAAAGGGTTTATTTCTTCTTAAAGTTTGTACTCCATCATGCAGGAAAAACAGGGCAGGAACTCAAATCAGGATCCTAGAGGCAGGAGCTAATGCAGAAGCTACAGAAGAGAGCTGCTTACTGGCTCCCTTGATGATTTGTTCAGCCTGCTTTCTTATAGCACCCAATACCATCTGCCAAGGGGTGACACCACCCACAGTGAGCTGAGCCCTCCCACGTCAACCACTACAGGACAACCTTAGGGAGGCATTTTCTTGGTTGAGGTTCCCTTCTCAGATGACTCTAGTTTATGTCAAGTTGACAAAAGAAAAAAGGAAAAGGAAAAATAACAAGAACACTCACTTTTACAAGACACTACTGCTATACAGTTAATAATTTGAGGGGGTGGAGGGTGTGCTGTCCTAGTTTTTTATATTCTTTAACATCACTGCACTGCAATTTATATATCTGTCACTGTTATGTTGCTTGTTTTATTTTTTTAAACCAGGTATAGTTTTCCAGCTGTAGTATTGGAAACTTTGAAGTGAGACTTGGATATGATAGGGTATGTGGTCCAGAAACGAATTCCTCAGTCCTAAGAGGTACTCCTCACAGCAGGTGTGAGCTTTATAATATTTCCTAAGTTAAATATTAGCTAGGAGAACAATCATAGCCACTTGATCTTACCATTATGAAATTTCATACTAGCCAAATAATAACAGTGGTCCCATTAACTTCAATAACCACTGGAGGATAAACTGTCAAGGATAGCATAGAATGCACTCACATTTTAGTCAATAAGGTTAGGAGTGAAAGGGAACTACAGTGGCAAAAATAAGGATTAAGTATTAGACCAACTTTGAGAAGAAACCTACTGAGGTGGGTAAAGTAGATGGAAAAGGAAAATTGGTACAGTCAGGATTCACAGACTTTAGAAATTGTGCAAGGTGATAGACGTGTGCCTAATCTCATTCTTCTACAGGTGGACATCCAGTTTCCCCAGAACCATTTGCTGAATATGCTTTCTTTTCTCCAGCTTGTGTTTTTGGCACATTTTAAATGACACAAATATTAAACGACTGAAGTTATGTGTACTTATGTATGGATCTTCAGTTTTATCCCACTGGCACCCATCTCTGCTTTTGTGTTGATGCCATATTATTTTTCTTACTATGTCTCTCTAATATATCTTGAGATCTACAGTGGAGAATCTACAGTCACCACTTTACTAAACCAGCACGCCCTGTAACTACCTTCTAAGTTTCTATTCTTATACACACAAATAAGCGTTATTCTTCACCACTCATCAAGAAAACCCCTCTTTACAACAGAGCTGTGGAGCTAACACATCTACAACACAACTCCTGCATCTAAGGCTTAGGGATTGCTCCAACAGACAGGGTAGAAAGATCGTAAGGGCCAGAGGAACAGGAAGTTAGCTGTGGAATTGTGTCTCCTTAGAAATGTCAGAGAAGCTACACCCATGAAGCTTCACCAACTTGACACCCTAAAGAAGAATTCAACAAGGGCAGCACCAATCGATATGCTAATGTAGAAATGGGAAAATTGACAGCTCTTCAATCCTGAACAAGGAGCTAAGGGATACTGAAAGCTGGAGAAATAGTCTTCCCCAGGGAAGAAGACACCAATTAGTTATCCAATACCAAATGGGCAGCCCTGAATACAATATATGCACAAGAACCATTATACAAGTTGAGCAGGGTGTTTTGTATTTATGTAGTTAGGAATATACATATATGCTATACATACATATACATATGCATATATACATGTAACAACAATTAAAGAAAAAGTGGCAATGAATTTAAGAGTGAGCCAGAAGGGGTTACATGGGAAAGGTTAGAAGAAGAAAATGGAAGGAAGAAATTATGCAATTGTATTCCAACCTCAAACAAATTATAGTAGAAATTTTAAAATATAGTATATAAAATGAAATTATCTCTATGGTAGGTTACAATGAAGAAGAAAAGCATGGGAAGAATGAGAGAAAGAAGACATAGCACGGAGACGATATGTGATGTGTGAGAATCATATGGTAAAGAATGCTTGATAGTAATCTTGGTAGAGAAACATGAACAACACACAAACAAAAGAAAAGCCAGCATGAGATATAAGTGAGGTTACATACAGAGAATAAGAAACGAAAGGATGCTTACAGCCCAGCTAAGCTGAGCTAAAAGGTGGGCTTCTCAGATCCCTCTGGCTCCAGCAGGCTCCGTGTGGCGCTGTGTGTATGAGCCTCTGGCTTCTGCACTCTCTTCCCTCTGAGTTTTTGGAACTCTGAAGGGTGGGAGAGGGGAAGCTGAAAGTCCCTTTATGGTAGTTTCCTTGGAGCCAGTTCCATGCTCTATCATACTAATGCAGCCCTCATACCCTACAAATGAAGTAACTAGGCCCGGGCCTTGTGGCTAACAGATGAGGTAGGATCTAGAAGTCAAAGGAGGTGTATTGACTCCAGACTTTGCTGCTGTGTTGTTACTAACGAGTAGGGCAATTACACATTATCTTTGGGATTCTATTAGGACAATGGATCTTGAGTGATAGTATGATAGCTTCTAGCCATAGTCTCTATTACTTTATTGTGATTAAGTAACAAGAAAATATTGACAAAAGTAAATTTCTTCCCCAAAAGAGACTGTATATTCTAAGAAGGCGCTGGACATGAAGGGTTCTGTCTCCTTGGGTTCAGTGCTAATGCTTTCTCATTACACAGGATGCATAGCAATAAAGATCCAGAAATGCAGTTTTATCATTGTTGGATTTTTTTCCCCTATTTGTTTGCATTGATATTTGCAGTGCTGGTGGCGGGACACAGAGATTGGTATGAGCTGGTTAAGCATTCTACCATTAGGCTACCTCTCTAGTTATATTTTCCCTCTAGTTCCTATAAACATATTTATTTTGAACACAAATGTTAGACTCTTCCTGGTCACTTTTAATAGCATTTAAAATACCTTTGGTGTAGAACTTGCTCCTGGACTATTTTTCTCTTCAAAACATCCTTTGGGGAAGTCAGGGTAGATCACTGTAAGTAGCTCACTCACTGTCACTTTTAGTGTCTGAAGGTTCCCTAGTCCCTGACATCCCATGCTTACTTATAAACTGAAAACTCTGTATAAGGAACCAAGGTAATTTTGAATATGAACAAAAATGTTGGACTTTAAACTTCTAATAAATCAACTGATTTCAGGAACATGAATATACATGAGTTTTTTTAGGCCGTAAAGGGCATAATAAATACAGTGGTTTACTGTCCATTAAGAATAGAGACACTGAACATTTGAAATGAGAAGGTACTGAAAACAAGTAGCTAGGAGGGTACAGAACAGATGTTTGCATCATGGGGGTTGAGAGGAGATGTAGAAATCAATTTCATCAGAGGATGACAGTACAAACAATAAGGAATTCTCTTTTGGCATTAGTACTTAAGTAGTCATTGCTCTGCTTTTCTTAAAGAATACTCTGAATAGGAAAACATTCAGCTGTGTCACTACATGTCAAAGTCACTTAAATGCTAAAAATAAGGGGAAAATATCACATGAATGTGATGTATAAAATAGAAATATAATGCACATATATGCATACATATGTATACATGGAAACACATCTAGTCATGTATGTAGCACTAAAACCAGACACATTAATTCATTGTTGATAAAAATAATATTTGGGGGTTATACCCATGATTTCCAACCAATATAACAGTAAAGAAAACCAAGATACTATATTCTGGTGAGTTCTCTGTGAAGATTGTTATACCTAGAACACACAGCCGGGATTTGTGTGAATCTTCTGACTACCATGGGGAATATTATATGTATCAGTGTATTATTTGGGGTCAGGGAAGCACAGTCCCCTGAGATTTATGGATGGAAGGACTCCATGTAAAAAAAATGAACTTAACACTGCCATCAGAAGGAATGAAAGTGTAGAGATGCTGTTGGAATTGTTAAGTGATTAATCTGAGAAACTAAGATGGCTAGCCACAAAAAGAAAGGATTGGAGGGAGATGAGAAGTCATTGCCTTTGGAGTTATTGTCTGTTCAGGTCTTCAGTCAGCTTCTGGGAAAAGCCAGGGGCAGCTAGGAACCTGCACTTGCTGCAAAGAACTAGACATGGAACAGAGAGGAGCTGAACAATTGGAGCTAGCATCTCTGTGTATTTCCATCTGTGTGATAATGATTGTGAATGACCATCAGAGACAACAGCTACACCATCTGCCTCCCAGTCTCTTCTACAGGGATGGAAGTGCCTTGGATTACCCAGTAGGACCCAGCATGAAACATCCTATCTGCCAGAAAGACCACCATATATTGCACAGGCTAATGCTAGGGAAGGCCTTGTAATTCCTGCTTCCCACATCGGGATAAGACCTGAGTGCAGGGGAAACCTGATGCTGCAATTGCTCAGTGCAGCAAAGGAGATGGACATTGTTCCTATGTCTGCATTATGCTGTACAAGACACAGTCTTAGCAATGTACAGGAAGCAAGACTCTGTGGGCTTGGCAAAGCAAATGACCCTTTCGTGAACTACCTATTGGGAGTCATACACGGTTCCGGGAGCAGTCTCTAAATGAAAATGTGACAAAGAAGAAAATTTAACCAAGGGCACTACAAATTCTCACTTTCCATTTCCAATTCCACCCTTTGGGGCCAGATAATTGTGGGGGAGGCTGCTCTGGCACTGTAGGAGGGGTAGCAGCATCCAAGGCCTTTTCCCATGAAGTGTTAAATTCTGTGGTGACGCTTATAACTTCCCCCCAACAGTAACCAAATATGCCTTCAGGCATGGCCACATTTTAAAAAACAAATTTTTTTTCTAGCTGGGAGCCACTCTTCTGCTATAAGAGCTATGAGGTACTGTGTAGCCAAAGGGAAATTTGGAGGGGGAAAACCCTTGGATACAGCTGATTTGTACACTGTCTATTTTCTAAGTGTGCAGGCCCCAAATTCAAAGCTGGCCTCAGGTCCAGTGACTTTTCCACTTTGCACACCAACTGATAGCCACAAATGTGCTCATGTGAACGTTGTGTACTACAATTTGTTGAGAAAGAAAAATGGTTTATTTTTGTAAAGACACGTATAAGCATTTGGCGGCACCGCTTCTTTAAGAATTACTTAAGGTGCATGTGTGATGAATGATGCTGGGGGCATATGTCATAGTGCAGATGTAGAGGAGTTGGTGCTCTCCATCCACTTTCTAGATTCTGGAGATCCAATGTGTTCCCAGACTCCCTCAGCAACTGCTTTTGTCCACTGGTCCATATCACTAGCCCTGATGTCACCATTAAAAACCACGGAATGTGTTAAGTCATGCTCACATGGCTCTTAGTCTGCCAGAAAATCCAAGGAAAAGCAGACCCTGGGAGCTTCTATATAAAAAGCTAAATGTATGGAAGGGCTTTCCGAACTATTTGCTGAAGGGGCCAGGGTCTGATCTCATCATGGTATTTCTGCATATGCTGCTTTGCTATATGTCATCTGCAGGTGGTATTGCAAGTTGATACCAGAAATATAAAACTTGTGATGCATTGAATTATTTGGAGAAATATGCCTTAAATAGAGTGCTAACACAAACAATCACCTAGTAACAAGCTTCTATGTAAATAAAGTTGATCAGATTGGTAATAAGTGAGTGAATGAAGTAAGTTTTGGACCCTATCTTTATCAAGAAACTACTACACATCAAAGACTACTAATACATGCTGAACAAAATAAAGGAGGAAGTTTTAATGGCTATGGTTACAGGTGTGACAGTTTCCATCTTATAAAGAGATAAAAGAGAGAGAGAACACAGATAAGTAGGGTGGTAAAGGTTGTGCTAAGTACATGGAACTGGAAGAGAAGGTACCTAGTGAGTCATGGCGTCAGTGATGCCTCTCACCCATCAGAGGTAAGGATTTGCTGGCATGAGTCAGGTGATGAAGCTGGAGAAGCATTCTCCACACAGAAAGGACAGAAGTGCAGTTCCAGTACAACCAAGAGAGAGGACAGGAGCCTCCATGTGGCAGCAAATGAGGGGAGGTGGGCAGTGGAGGCCAGCTGGTAGTGATGGAGATGACATCCTAAATGTGACAGGAACCACTCTGGATTCCGAGCAGACTTGAGACATGGTGGATCTTGCAGGTCTGGAAGAGTTGATGTTTGCATGGAGCATGGGTCAGACCTAGACAGGCCCTGGTGCAGAGGAATCCCTGGCTGACTGAGGTACTCCTCAAAGTGGGAGTGGTGAGGAGAGGGCAAAGGAGTGGGGGCAATAGAGAAAAGCAGTGGACACGTTTTCAGAAAATCCTCTTCTAGAAAAAGGACCAGTTGGGGGTAATTGCTCAGCAGGGCTCTGGACCCATATAAAGGGAAAAACTTCAGATATGGACCAGGTCCTGACTTTCAGAGTGTGCCTCTGTCCAAAAGGTAAGAAAGGAAGAAACAATGCATCAAGGTGGTCTTCACAGGGAAGACCTCCAATACACATCTCCAAATGTCTGATATAGTTACCCTTGTTACATAGAATATAAAATGACTACCCCCCCCACAAAGACATTGTTTGGAATACATGTTTATTAAAGAGGAATTGCTACACTTTGTCAAGTAAGCCTGTCTGCTATCATAAATGCCACTGCCAGTGTCTCAGAAGACCAGTGATAGAGACAGTCATGTAACTACATTTTCTTCTGCCCCACTAAACCCGGAAGGAAGTGGGATGCCGGAGCAAGGTACTAAAAGACAACTTTCCAGTGCACATCTATTGTGGTTGCCAGGGCGTTCCACTGCTCTAACCAAAATGTGCCCCAGGTGTGTGACACCGTTGACTTAGCATCCATTCATATTTTTTAAGCACTCTTCCCTCCCCTTCTTCAAACCCAGAAAATGGGCTAATTTTTAAATGATGGGTGGCAGAAATAGAATGTGATAGCCTTGCTTGTGTAAATACAGCCCTGAAAAGGTCAAGAATTTGAAATTGCTTACTCAGAGACCACCAGAACTGTACTTAGCATGGTTCAAATCATTTAGGATGGAGTGCACTCGAGTTCAAGCCTGACCTGGCAGACCTGCCACAGTTGTCTCCATTTTTTAATTATCTAGGCCAATCTAAAGTTTAAATACATTTTTAAAGCTTAATTAAACAAGCCACCTAAATCCTACACGCATTTAATACTTAGTTAGAAATTGAAAAACAGATACCATGAAATCCCAAGGTAAAGCGAAAAAACCAGGCGAAAAAACCAGGCAACATCTGTCTCTGTCACATGGGACGGATGTGTTTATGAAGACTCAAATCTTTAAATAACCAAATGCCTCTGAAATGGCTTTTTAAAAGCAAAACACTTTTGCATGGTGTTGCTGATTGGTGGACAGATCTTGAGAAGCTTCTCTTTGAAGCTGAGTCCAGGAGAGCAGGAAGGGCACGATGATGGGGTAGCACGCAGGACAGATGTTACATTACCATGTCCCAGGCCTTGGGAACCAGGAAGGTAGGAGAGACACTAACCACTGGTGGGAGCTGTGCCAAGCAGCAGAGGGCTTGCTATTTTGGAGTGAGTTTTATAGTGATCCGTTTATGGAGGTTTTTGTTGTTCCTGACATTTAGCAGGGTTGTTTTATGGTGAGGAGAAAGAAAGTGATTAATAAGTTATGGGAGAATTGTAACACAATGCCTTACATGCTCTCTCAAATATTGCCGGGTGAATTAATAAATGAAAGTTCTACCCTTCTCCCAAATAATAAAAATAAAACTTAAGGAGAATCAGAAAACTGTAGGGCTGTTTACCTTGGAGTTTCCCATCCATCTAGCTGTAAAGATTGGTAAGCTGAGACCCAAGGAGGTTAAATAAGTTGTCCGAGGTCATGTGCCTAGCCTAGTGTGAGAACTAGAGATGCTACATGAATGAAAGCACATTGTTCATTTGTTGATTCACACTCTGGAGAGTCTGACGACCTATTTAAGTCTTGGATCATATAACATTCTGTTAGGGGACTTTGTGGTGTGAACATTGTAAAGTACTCTTACATACATCTGGGTGGCCCTGGCCACTCCATGCTTAGATGCTGTGATACATCCTACTGCTCCTGGTGCCACAGTAAGCTGTTGTTACAAGTAGAACATGCATAATGATTTTAAAAGTAGATTATAGTAAAGAAATCATTTGTGATCCTTACCAAGTATTGTATACTGCATGTAATTGCATGTACTATACATGTATGCTACTGGCAGCACAACAAGCTTACCCCTTGGAGCACCACCACAAACAAGTGTGAGTCATCTGCTGTGATGTCTTTAGACTCTTATATTTTTGGTTGTGAGCCTAGCCTTTAATGGCTGAGCCACCTCTCCAGCTCTATGATGTCATTAGAAATAAGAATTTTCAACTCCATTACAATCTTATATAATTATGTTCACATACATAGCAAGTCTTTGACTGAGATGTCATTATGTACTCTCCCTTTAGCCTGCATTTTTAAGTACTCAATAAATAGGATAGAAATTGATTCATTTGTTATGACATTTATTCACTCAGATTTACTGTATCTAAATACATGACCATATCAGGCCTCAAGAATGTCATCATTTAGACAATTTGGTCCTTCCAAATAAAATGCATTAAAATCAAATATGCATTCATTTCTTTAGCTAGAATTAATAACTTTGTATCAAATCATATCATATCATTAGCCTGTCTAATATTGCATTCTGCCTCCAGCAGACTACTACGGCTTGAACTCTGGGAAAACTGAATCTCCCCATCCCAAAGCCCATTTCACTCAGCTGCGCATCAGCTCCGACCCCAACTGGCTGACTACCTTGGGCTGTCAGGTGAGATTTGAGTGTCCTTGTTATGGCAGTTTACATAACCTCAAATGTTCCCTGGTAACTGAAAGAGAAACCAGTTCATTCAAAATAGCTCTACCTGTCAACTCCAGGAACAGCTCACTGCGTCCATGGTGAGCACCATACAGGCTGCTCTGTTTATCTTGACTTTATTTAAAGCATGCACCCTTTGCTCTCTCTACTTTTTCTTTTATCCTCTTCATCTTTTGACTGAGAAGGTTTTAAAGTAACTCCAGTTTCAAAGATCAGACTAACATCTTGTCTCAGTGAAAGGCACTTTATCAGCACTCACATTCTTGTCTAATTGAACAATTTTTACTTCAGCCCATGATTAAATGCCTCAGACCTGGCATTGTAGTACTGTACTCTGCATCCTTGTGGGACCCCTGGAAGCAGAGGCGTTGTACTTTCTGCCATCATATGAGGCATACAGAGTGCTTACTTAGGGTCATGAAACACCATGACCAAAAAGGAAGTCGGAGAAGAAAGGGTTCATTAGGCTTACACTTCAGTATTGCTGTTCATCACTGAAGGAAGTCAGGACAGGAACTCAAAACAGGGTAGGATCCCGGAAGCAGGAGCTGATGCAGAGGCCATGGAAGGGAGCTGCTTACTGGCAACTTCCCCTTGTTTGCTCAGCCTGCTTTCTTATAGAACCCAGGACCCTCAGACCAGGAATGAAACCACCATGGCCATAGATTGGGTCTTCCCCCATTGATCATTAAATGAGAAAATGGCTTATAGCTGAGTCTCAAGGAGGCATTTCCTCAGCTGAGGCTCCTTCCTCAGATGACTAATTTGTGTCAAGTTAACACACAAAACCAGCCAGGACACAGAGTAACTTGTGTGTCAAGTACAGTTCAAGACACTCTAAAAGCAATGCCAGATTTGCCCAGATGACAATCAGTTATGACACTTCATTCCTTGTACCCAGAAATTCAGAAATTGGAACGTTCCCACGAATCACCTGATAGGTGTGGGGAAATGGAAAGTGCCAGGGGAGGCAGTCCAGTGTCCAACATTTCTGGGAGGACAGAATAACTAAATATGGTAGACCTGTTTACGGAGATATTATTCTATCCTTTAAAGGAAGTTCACACCGATACATGCTACAACACGGGTACATTTTTGAGGACATTATGCTGAGGGAAATAAGCCAATAGAAAAAAGGGAGAGGTTGTGTGATTCTGCTTCTGAGAAACACTGAGCAGTGAGTTCACAGAGACAGAAAGAATAATGGTCATACGGGCTGAAGGGAGTGGAGAATGTGGAGGTGTTTGGTGGATTTTGGTACTTCCTAATACAAAGAATTGTAAAGATAGGTTTCCCAGGGTGAATTACAGACTTGGGAGCAGCTATGATGGCAAATTTTATGCTTTTCATATTTTGCTACCGTGAAACAGACACACACATATTTCCAGGTCCCATGCTGGAAGTTCATGATGCAGTAGATCTGAAACTGGGCCTGAGAACTTGAACTTCCAACCAGATCCCAGGCCATCCTGAACCAAGACTGTGAACATAGTATGAACATAGTAGGGGCATTTCCAGAATCTCTGACTCACACACCCAGAGTTGACAGTTTGATCAGAAGAAACACATGGGTATTTGCCTCGCCAGCTAGTCTAGGAAGCACACTGCAGGTCCTGTGTCTTCCCGGAGGAGCCCAATAGAAACCTAGGAAGTCACTGCCAGTCCTGTGTCTCCCGGAGGAGCCCAATAGAAGAGCTGAAGAAATGATGGCCAGCTTCACACACTCCATGCCACCTCCTGACACCCCACCAACTGCTCAGGGTACTCAGCAAATCCTAAGTATACGTGTGAAAACATAAAGACTCTACATTTTTGCCCTTAGCATTCTTTTACTTCGTTTTTTTTTTTTCCTTTTTAAACCAGAAGGAGAGAGTATAGACATTTAGAAAATGAATATAGGAAAGTATGAAATGCTAATCAAATACCAAACTATATGTTGAATGTCTACTATAAGCAGAACATGGTTTCTTTAATGCAAAGTAAGCATGAAACAATGTGATAACCCTTATCAAATTAAAATTGATAATACTCCCTGTGATATGGTAGAATAGTAGTATTAACAATGGCAGCTGAGACTGTATGTCATTCAAAATACATTGGGAAGATTTTTACCCCACCTATGCAATGTTCATATGCATTCACCTAATAATCCTACATATAGAAACATATAGTAAGTACATAAAAGTGTAGAATAGAAAAGATGTGTAACAGTAAAATAATATTAATAATTCTGTTAGGATGCAATAAAACCTGGAAATATCCGGAGACCAGTGAGGGTCTAAATTGATTGCAGTGCACCAAATGAGAGAGCTATAAGTTTAAAAAAATTTGCATTTGGGGGCTGATTCAAAGTTTGTTCTTGAGCATCTTAGTCAGGGACAGAACTGTTTTTGGAGATAATTGTACATTCATGATAAAGATTAACCTCCTGCCTGCTGGTGTTGCTGATTGTAAAGGCAATGAAAACCAGGCTGAGGTAGAGCAGAAACCACATTGAGGTAGAGCATTTATCTATCATAGGTGAAGCACTAGACTCAGTCCTCTGGAAAGGGAGGAAGGGAAAAGGGAGGGAGAGAGGGAGGAAGGAAGGGAGGGAAGGAGGAAGGGAGGGAGGGAGGAAGGGAGGAAGGGAGGAGGGAGGGAGGAAGGACAAGAAGACCAAGCCTACATCCTACTGTACCTGAAACTAGCAGACTGTCTTTGCCTCTGGTTTCCCAGTTACATGACTCTATGAAGGCTTTATTTTTTTCCCAACTTTGCAATCAAAAGGTTTAAAATCCACATTCTATATAAATATGTATTATATTTTAAGCTCAGATATATATATACATATATATATATATATAGTAAAGTAGTGTATTATAGAAAAACAAATATTTAACTTTTGAAAATTCTTCATTTAAAAAGAGTGTACCTGTCTTAATTCCCTGGCTATATAATATTGTAAAAAATTTATTGCATGAGATATATAAGCACATGTCTCACAGATAGAATGTAGGAATACAAAATGAATAATCCCCATGAAAGAAAAGGAGATCTTCAATGCACAACTAAATTAAAAATACATCTATCTTGGTCTAACCAACACCAGTTCTATGAATACAAAGCAAAGACATGACAGCAAAAATATGAAAAGTTTTGTGCATAATTCTATTAATTATGGCATATTTATAATAGGAAATCTTTGGAAATAATCTAAGTCTTCATTGCTAGGAAAACTAAAGTATACCCAAATACTACGTAGTTATAAAAAGAAATAATACATGCTGAATTGCACAGAAGTCACTGGACACATTGCTGAAATAAAAATAAATCAATTTATAAGACAGAGGACCACAGATAGAAGAGTGTACCAGTGTATATTTATTTTGCATGAACAAATAGTGGATATTAAGCAAAATATGATATAATCATGAGAAAAGCTAGACCAATGTACAGGAGATATTTGCAAATGAATAAAATAACAGGACAGAATTACCCAGTGTTGGTAAATATGAGGGAATGACTGCTAAGAGTATTCATCACAACAGTCGCTTCTGGAACCTGAACTGTCTATGAAAGCCTGCAGATACAGCAATTCTATTCTCCACAAAATGGCCACTAGAAATGCCCATGTGTGTCATGAGACACACCAAAGCACACCACAAATAGACCCAACAAGAGACCTGTGACCAGTGCTACCGACACAGAGAAGACCTTTAAAAACTTCAGTTTCCCTTGGCAAGCACTCGGAAAGCATCAGGAACAGAAGGAACACACCTCAAAAAGGCTGCATACGGCAAATCTTCTGCCATTATACAGTGCATGTAACCATTAAGTAAAACCAGCGGAAATGAACTCACTTCCTCTAAAATCAGGAATAAGACTCGGGCACCCACTTTCTCCATTCACATTCAACAAAGTGCTCAAATCTCAACAACTCAGAAAAAGAAATAAAGGGGTTACAAATGGGAAAGGAAGAAGTCAAATTCTTTCTCTTTCCAGACAACATAATCATATTCTTAAAAGAGATGTTAAGTATACAAAGCCAGATTCAGTAAGACTTCATGGTCTTTTTGTATGTGGCATGTGTGTGTGTGTGTGTGTGTGTGAGAGAGAGAGAGAGAGTCCTCACACATGTGTATATTTGTGAGCCTGTGTACGCATGTCCATGTGTGGACTTGTGCATATGTGCATATGTTTGTGCATTATGTGTGTACTCTTGTACATTTATGTACTTGTGCACATGTGTGCTCATGCACATGTATGTATGCTTGTGCAGTATGTGTGTACTCTTGCACATGTGTGTACGTGTATGTGTGTGTGTGTAATCATGCACGGGTGTGTTTGTGATGAAGGTAGAAAGGAAACCGTGAGAGATAAGAGGTATTAGAGGGGCACATGGAGGGAAGAGGGCACAGTGGAACACTGTAGGGCCCTGCATGGACACACACCCCCCCCAGGCACCGTGAGCAAGCCTGAAGCTGTTGGCTGGAACTCCTTGCCCCAAGGCTGTTGTTGGTACTCTTCCCGTTTTGATAACACACCTCATGACAACACACACCTCATAGGGAGGAGCTAAGCCTAAAATTCCTGTAATTTTCCACTGTGCTGTGAGTCAGTATTTAAGCCCGTTCCATCCCCTCAATAAACGGCATTCGGCGTTCGGCGTCCCGACATTGCCATTGGATGAATGACCCGCTGTATTGTCTTTATTTCAATCTCTAGGCCTTCACCCGATTCGTGGAACAGACCGTAGCGCGGAGACTACAGAATACAGGTGGCATGAAGGTAGAAGGCAGTATGACGATGGGACCCGCACAGGGTGTCATGGAGGAGACAGTGTAGTGTTGACGGGAGTGAATTAGGACAAAGAATAATGACACATTTGTATAAAAATGTCACAGTGAAACCTATCACTTTGTATGTGAACTAAAAAATATTTTTAAAATGGAAACGAACCTAATATATTAAATCAAAAGAAGTAGTTTGGATTCAAACTCCAAACTAGACACCTATATCCATCACCAGCAAAATGGTTACATTATGGTGCAGTGTACACAGTACAATCCAATACACCAACAGCTGGAAGAGAGGAACATCCCACCGCACACAGCCTGGAGGGAGCTGAGAATGTATTGTTGAATAAGAAGCACCACACACGCTGTGCTTTCCCACTCCTAGTCCAACATCTGGCAAAGCCGGTCCACAGGAGAGCAGCTGCCTCTGGGGTGGCAGAGACCAGAAGGGAACAAGGTCAGTGTCTTGAGTGCTGATAGAATTCCATTTGTGTACCTGGTGGTGGGCTCCTGGGTGTCTTTAGCCTGTGAGAAATCATCATGTGGCAAGCTTACGATGTGAACGCTTCACTGAGTGTATAGTGTGCTTTTTTTTTTTAAGCTTAGAAATTTTTCAAATCACTCATCTGTAAGCAGGAAGGAAAAAAGGGAAGAGAATGGACAGGAAAGCAAGACTTCTCTGAATTTATGTTGCTATATATGTTTAAATTTGTAATCAAGTGTATGTTTTATGTGTGCAAACGCATTGATTAAATAAAAAGAAGAAGAAAAACATGTATGCATGCATCAAATGGAAATAATTTTAACTATGTTCCCAGGTATTAAATTCCATGAGGTAGGTGTGTGTGTGTGTGTAAGTACACACACATATATTTTTAAGGCTTACCTTTAAAACTGAAAATGGACAAGGTCAGATCCCCTTGTCTGGATTCAGTTTAACAGCTTAGAAATGATATTTCTGGATTCAGTTTAACAGCTTAGAAAAAAAAAATCAGGAATGCTAAATGCTCAGGCCTCAGGGAAACAAAGAAGGAAGGCAGAAAAACACACAGCTGGAAAAGCACTCATTATTATCCAAAGCAAACAGATGTACCATGGTTAGGCATGTACTAGCCTAATAGCCTTCTGGAAGTCACAAAACTGTCTGGGAAGCTATAATAACATCAGGCACCTAGGTAGCCCTGTGAGCCAAGCAGGAACTGAATGTTCAGATGGAGTCCCCACAGCTTGGCCTTAAGCTCAGTCAGCTATTCAGTATGTTTCTCAATGACCACTGCAGAGCAATGCAACAAGCAGATGGTTCACAAATGTTTTTGTTATAAAGCATAGTTTTCCTCTTCCATCTATTCCAACTATTTAATGTCCAAGTGTTTCCCAAATGATCCTAAACTAGTGGAAGATGAAAGATGATGAGACATCGAGAGTCTTTGTCTTTGGTACTGACAAAAAACCATACTGTCACAGGTATACACAGGAAGAGTTTGAATCTTATCTGTGGAAAATGTTTAACCCTCAATTGATGCTATACCACACACAGGAATCAGAGCTTTGAAAATTCTTCTAACTTGAAGGTTCAATCTAACTCTGCAAATTAATGTTTATAGGTTTAGCTGTGTTCTTTAATTCTGCTGCACCTTGGTTTCTCATTGATAAAATTCACATAATAAGGTACATGGAGTACTTACTATGATGCTGCACTATGCTGTGCTAACCTGTGATGTGCTATGCTATATGTCACTGTATCTTATCCTTACATATGGCTGACTAGAAAAAAATAAAGTGAATGGAATAGTTAAATAACAGTTCACCACCTATTAGTTATTAGCTACATCACAAGGCATTTTAAACACTTACAATTTTATTTATTCTATTCCTTCTTCAAAAATTCTTACTATGAAGAAATTATTTTTATCATGAGGCAATAAATAAGCAGGAGAAAGATGTTAGCCTACCCCTACCTCAGGCCTAATCCTAACCCTAGCCAACCCCAACCCTGACTAACCCAGAACAATTTGGGTCCAAAAGTTACATTTCTTATTTTCAAAAACTTCAAATATAAAAAACAAATTAGGTTGTTAACCTGTGACTGACCAGAAAACATTTATTAGTCATTCACATATTAGCTCACATACAACGTAAGAACTAAGTTCAAGGACTTACTCCCACTCAGAATGCACAGAAAAGGTCCTGTTCAAATGGCGGAGGCAGGCTGGAATGGTCAAAGTGTGGGTGAGTTGGAGCTAGTGGCCTAGAACACAATGCCCAACACACAAATGTCTGTTGAATGAATGAGACAAACTTCATAGAGCAAAAGGGGTTCCTCATTCACTCTGTCTCTGGATAACTCTGATATCAAATTGAGCAGATGCTTAGAGGGTTTAGGCTAAAGAAACATATTAAAATGTCCCTTAAAACTCCATCAAAGGTGGATAGATGTTGAAAACGTAATTCTGGCTGACTGCCCTGATGTTCATGACTTAAAGCACCATGGCCCAGGTGGAGAACAGTGTGTATAAGGCATGGATGAACTAAGGCAAGTCAGGTTGGTCAATGAACAGAGGAGAAACAGAGAGACTAAGTATGGCAGCTCAAGATGCTTTCATTTGTGGGATCCCCGAGTCATGCTCACCTCTTCTGGTGTTAGACAATCAGTACAAGAAGGGCAATCATTACTTCATGGTGTTCTAATTTGTGCTCTGCACCCCACTGTAAATTCATTCTTACTGTGAGATATAACCATGGTATTTTAAAGTCTCCTCCTTCAGAGACTGGAACCCACAAGGAATTATATCCTTGTCAGTGGTGAATATAGAAATGAACCACTGTTATTTGTTAGAAAGAATCATGGAGCTAGAGAGGCGGTCCACTGGTTAAAGACAATTGCTACTCTTCCAGAGGACACAAGTTTGGTTCCCAGCATCCATGTCAAGTGGTTCAGAATTACCAAAACTCCAGCTCCAGGAGATCTCTCTCTCCCTCTGTCTCTGTGTCTCTGTCTCTCTCACTCTCTCTCTTTCTCTCTCTCACACACACATACACACACGTAAAAAGAACATAGTTCAATTCCTAGCATCCGAGTGGCAGCTCATAACCATCTGTAACTCCAGTAACTCCAGTTCCAGGGGATCTGAACCCTCTTCTGGATTCTGTAGGCACCAGACATGCATGTGAAACACAGACATACATGCAGAAAAAAACACTTATATGCATAAAATAATAATGGTTTGAAACTAAATATATGTTTTTAAATGTTTTTGAGACAGGGTTTCTTTGTGTAACCTTGGCTGTCCTAGAACTAGCTCTATAGAGTGGGCTGGCATCGAACTCACAGAGATCTACCTACCTCTGCCTCCTGAGTGCTGGGATTAAAGACATGTGACACCACTGCTTGGCAAATATATTTTTAAAAAAGAATCCCAGTCTAGGTATTTTTCAGGTAGCAGCATTATCTTGATAAAAATTACCACCATTTCATCACTAAATTTGATTATGCAGCTCACAAAAGATGACCAGTGTTTTAGGACTGATTCGCATATTAATTCCCAAACATGGCCACACATAGCTATTGTTATATTCACTTTTATGAGACAAATTTCCTTGAGGAGTCAAGTCACATGTGAATATGGCTTTATTTACATTGAATCAGAGTAACAGTAATTACTGATAAGTGGTAGTGACATTCCACTGTGAACACCATATATGCTGATGATAATAACAGCTAACATTTATTGAGAGATTACTGTACATCAGGCAATGCTCAATGCATCATATCTAATTTAATCCTTGCCCATGAGATCTCTTTTTTTATTGCAGAGCTATACCTGCCAAGCGGATGGCATATTGATGTTAATTAGCCAGCCTACTCCCCTTCCCGAACTCATGCTAGCAAATTCTCAATTTGACTCTATTTTCCCAGGCTGCACTATTTCTGCTCACAAACACTACAGTCCCATCTGTGACGAAGCATTCTCCGAAAGGTCCTTAATGAGTGACAGTGAGCACATGCAATGGACCATTTTCCAAAGACTCAATAAGACTTCAGGAGTAAACTATTTCAAGTGATTTTAAATGAAATTAAGTAGTCTTAATATGGAACGCAAATGCACAATTCAAATGGATGTTGAAAGATAAGCCTGGAAGAAATCTCACACTTGAAATGACATCTTGAGAGTTGTCTTTTAGGGTGCTTGGTAGAACTGCTTTAAAATCATTGTGCTGTCACAGAAGGCTGACACAAAGTAGCTGTGGAGGAGAAGTTTCTGGAACTATATGTGTATTTGTTTAAATTCCTACAATGCTGTCTCTTCCCCCTTGGTTGAATTGGGTATTTCAATTTCATGAGCTACAGACAATTCACCTTAGGTTCTGTCTCTAGCAGTCAATTTTTGTTCATTAGCATTTTTCAAAATCAAAGTTTATTCTCTTCCTCTGACTAAAAAATAGAATTCAAACTTACAAAAATAGAATGTTTTTTTTAAAGCTAGAGAAACAGAAAGAAAAAAATAGTTGATTTCCTTAAACTTTTCAATCAGATATAAAATTATCCCACCACATGTGTGGAAACTTTGGGGCTACCCCATGAACTAGATAGCAAAAATCTCTGCCTTCAGAGATGTTCCAGTTTTTCATTCTTGTAAATGTTGACGTAAATATGGATCTAGATACACAAATATACATATACACACATACACTTTATAAGCTTTTTTACCACCATACCTAGATTTAATTGGGTTACTTTTATAGTAATAGTATTTTATAAACATTTTTATTATACTTTATATCATAAAAGTTAAAACCTGAATAATAATTTATTCAAGAGACATGGCATATATTATCTAATAAACCTGGTGATTTGGGTTCTTTTTAATTTCTCATTCTTACAAGGTTACTAAGATGAATATTTTTACAGGCAATTTTTTATGCCTATCTCTAGTTATTGCCTTTAGAAAAAGTACTTTCAAATCAATATATCCCTCTTTTGGTGTCAAAGGATGCCCCTACATTTAAGACTTTTGAAACATTGCTGAATCATACCCTAAGAGTATTTATACCAGCTTATATTTTCAAGTATATCATAAGATAATGTCTATTTTCCCACATATTATTAGATATTTTAAGGCAATCTGTAGGTGCAAATTGATTTCTTGTTTGAATATGCCTTTGTGGTCTCTTGTGAGGGGAAACATTCATTGCCGTATGGAATTCATCTCTGGTGGTTGTCTTTTCGTGTCTGTACCTTGGCCATTTTTCTACTGCTGTGCTTATCTTTCCTTCTATTTGAACAGGTCTTGAAAACTAAACCACAGAGTGACTTTTTTTATCTGCTACCTGTGATTCAGTGATTCTTCACAGCCTGTAACTTGTTATTTATTTATTTCTTGAGGATTGTGTTTTCTCTAGCCACATTTACCAGGAATTTCATTTTATAATTCCTGCTCCAGTTTAGAGCTTTGGAAGTCCCCTACCCTCTATTATTGACTTTTGACTCTAACTCTATAGACACATATCCCCAAAACATGTCAGACACATTCTTAGTGTCTCCAGGTTTGAGAGAAGCAACATGATGCTTCAGGAGTGGTAACAAAGTATTTAGGAACAGAGAGTAGAAAACACTGTGACATGTACATTTCCTTCCCAGACTGAACAGGTTACTAGAAGTTTTCCTTCTGGCAAGTTTCAAGGTGAGGCTCAAGGCTACTCCAGTATATTTGTATGTCGAAGACAATGCTGGAGGTCTTTGATGTGACAGTCAATTTAAATTTATCTTTTTATGATTTAATGGCTTTCTCTAATCTGATCCAAGTTGTTGTTCTTCAAGACAGGTTTCTCTGTGTAGCCCCAGCTGTCCTAAAACTCACTGTGAAGACCAAGCTAGCCTGGGATTCAGAGATCTGCCTGCCTCTGCCTCTCAAGTGCTGGGATTAAAAGTGCACCACCACACCCAGCTCCTGGTTCACTTTTGAAAACCTAAGCATCCCAGACAGACTCCCTGGTATACCTGTCCCTTCTTAACAGTGAGTACTCAAAGCTCACTTGTAAGAACATCTTGTTGGTGTCCAGAAGGTGTCCAAGGGACCTAAGCTGCTCCCAGCTTTGGGTCTGGTTGAGTGCTGAGAAAACCCAGTCTTTCCTGAATTTTATTCATACTCCAGATAACCTCTAGTTATACACAGATTCAAACCCCACTCTGTGCTAGGAAACTGTTCTTTTAAAGTATCAAACCAAATCCCACTTCTGACTGAGTTTTATATTTGTTTTTAAAAACAAGATAAAAAGCAGCAACAGAGACCTTCTAAGGCCCTCATCTTTGTCTAAGTGCAAGCTGCTCCCATATACACTGCCCTGCATGCCCAAAGACCACTTTCCTTCCTCACAACGTTTTGAAAATCCCTTGTTCTACTCCATGTAAGTCCCTCTATAACCATCCATGTATTCCTCTGTCTGGGAGCCATTCAGACCTCTTCTACATTCTCCACATTCAGACATCAAACATAAGAGACCATGTCACTTTTGCCTTTTGATCTCCATTGGTATTGCCTCAATTCCAGCACCCCTGGCTTGTCCCCTGGAAAGGCAGCATGCTACAGAAAGAAATGCACAATTGATTTGGTATCAGACTGTGCATGGATTCCATTTATGGCTTAGATAACCAGTGTTGAAAACAATAACTTGGTATTTCCAAGCCTATTTTTTCTTTAAAACAGTAGTTCTATCTGCCTCATATGCATGCCAAGAAAGCTCCTCCACATCCCGTCTCCACAAATGATCATGGTTACATACTCTTTTTTGTTCTTTGGTTTTGACCAATGTCTCTTAACACTTGTGGGGTCTCTCGACAAACATTTACATGACCACTAGAGTAGCCTTTTGACACCAGAAATCTGGTCATAGGACAAAGCCATTTGACAAGGCTCCCTTTATCTACTACATCATCTCCTAGATGCTTCCTGAACTCCTCACCAAACTGTATCTTCTTCCTGATTCCAGATCCCTGTCTGTATCTCAGATCTTCTTCCCTTTCCCAATCTTGTCTCACTCCTTAAGTCCTGCCTTAAGCATTTGCAACACTAAGTAATTTCCTCTGAGTGCTTTGCATAATTGAACTTACCTCCTTTTTTGTAGCAAATGCTTGCATCAACTTGCCTGGTTTCATTTCTGGTTTTATAGGTAGAAAAACCTGATGCTTTGAGGTCTACAGGAAATTGTTCACCCAGTAAACCGACTGTATAGCCAAGATTCCCCAGGCTGTCTGACCTCAGGGCCATGACTTAACCATTATGCAACACTTAGTATGTCATTAAACATTCTAGCAGCTTCCTCACTCATAAATGAGATAATTATCTACTTCTCAAGATCTACAAAGTATCTAGGTTGGTACTTGAGTGGTTTATTAAGGGCTGAAAATACTTGTCTGGGGCTGGGATAACAAGGGGTGAACCTGTTACTTCCTTGATCTGTCCTGACAGCTGCTGAACTTTGAGCAATGCCTGGATTGAATCTAACACGAGCCTCATTGCTTCCCCGTCGAGACTATAATTTCCATGAGGCCAAAATCCCATCTATCTTATTTGTTCTAGTTCCCAGCCTGCTCCCTGATATGTGCATTAGGTGCTTAAAAGAAACATTGGTTGAACTGGTGAGTTCAGTAAGCACCCAGCTGGTATAACTGATAGTGCCAGGAAAACAATAGAAGTAAAGACTTTTAGCAACAAGTAGCCTGCATTCCATTAACACTAAGGATAACTTATTTCTGCAACAATATATCATCAAATTAGCAACACAACATCTCACAAGCCCCTACTACTTCTTCCATCTATAGAATCCCATAAAAGATAGAATGTGAGAAAGTTTCCATAATTTTGCTAATATTCTCTTAGCATACTAAGATATGATTAAGATGTAACAAGAGAATAGAAAACATCAAACCCATAATGATATGCAAATGATATTGATCTAATCAGTCATGTTTGCTGTCATAGAGGAGTCCATGATTATACTCTGTTTCCCATACTGTGTGAGCAGTTCTGTGGGGCACGTCATCACCATTAAACACTCATCTGCTTGCAGTACCATGCTAGGTGCCATGCAAAGGGTTTTAATTAAAACAAGAACAATCCTGTAGTTTGGAAATCAGTTCACTCAAAGAAACCTCTCTTTTAAAAAGAAAAGGGTTTCTGATATGTTGAGTCTTAAATTTAAAGAATCTGAGCATCCATTCCTGTCTTATTGACATTAATCAACACATGCCATTAAGTACAAAAGGTAAATCCTAAAGCACATTAGTTTAGTCTGCCAACCTTACATTTGTCCCTTTTAAATTTAACTAGATTTAGTTATTTATACTGATTTGAATATATTCATGACAGGTGACTCAACACTGCCACAGATTTCCATTTTATCTCTAAATTTATTGTTTGACTTCTGTTTGTTCATGGATTCTTTTTACCAAAGACTTCATGGAGTCACAAGTTTTTAACTTAAAAAAAAAAAAATGTGTTTGTTGCCCGGGCATGCACACACCTTTAATCCCAGCACTGGCAGAGGGGTGTGGGGGTGTGGGGGGGCAGAGACAGGCAGATCTCTGTGAGTTTGAGGCCAGCCTGGTCTATAAAGCTACACCAAAAGGGAAACCAAAAGGGGAAAAAAAAAATGTCTTATTTAGCATACAAAGTAATAGGTTTTGTCAAGGTATTTCATACTTCACATACTTGATTTGGGTTTCTCCTACCCTGCTGCCCCTCCCCCCACCCTCTGGCAGCTCTTCTTGGACCCTTTCCTATTGCGGTAAATAAGGATCAGGATAAACAAATAGGCCGGATAGATGTTTATTCAGGGAGAAATAACTTACAACCTAGACAGATGAACACCAGGAAATTCAACCCGATCCTCTCCTGTCCGCGCCTTCCTGGCCCCCTCCGACCTCCTCCCACAGGTCACTTCCGGTCATGGCTCCACCCCCAATGGGCGTGGTCAGTGCCACAGAAGGACTATCTCACTACACTTTCCCCTAAGTAAGCCTTCATCCACTTCCATACACGTTGTACCCCACCACCCCTCATCCTTCAACCTTCTGCCCCCCGCCCCCCCTATGATTCCCTTTCTAGTTTCATGGCCTATGCCCACACTCACACCCATAAATACACACATCTAAAAATCAAATGCTATCTATCTGATTTGACAGTTGCATGGTGGCCGTTATATACTTTAATACTCCTAAGTAACTATTCAACGTGTTAGAATTGTATATTGACTTAGAGTAAGATGAATCATAATCATTCTCAAATTAAAAAAAAATTAGAATGAATCAAAAAACTTAACCTTTAGAATGTTAAGTGCCAAAAAATAATGTCAGTGCCTTATAACTATTTACCCAACTATATCATGTAATTGTATATTTTCTATACTGCAAAATTTCATAAATGTATAACTTATCCAAATCAATTCTTCTTAAGTTAGAATGGGCTGCTGAAAGGGGGCTTGAAATTCAGCTAAATTAGTTTAGTTTTAAAAGGATTCCATGACTATATAACCAGAAAAATCCAAAATTAAGACTCTTTTTAAATGAATTTCTCCAAGTGTTCAAGAAGAGAATATAAACATACACATAAGGGATCTCTCTCTCTCTCTCTCTCTCTCTCTCTCTCTCTCTCTCTCTCTCTCTCTCCTCTACCAGACATAAAAACCTAAACTGTTCTTGATTTAGGTAACATACCTATCTCTCTGTGACTGAGGGTCACCCACTGATTCAGTGTTCTGATTGGGCAAACATGGGTCAAATGGCCACTCCAATGATTTAAGAAATAGGTATAGTCATTAGCATCCCAGGCAGAATCTTATGCAACTAGTGGTGAGAAATATTCCTTCAAATACTGAGAGGGCTAACAACTGTCTCAACATAAGGAACTTAATATCATTAGATTTTTAAAACTCACAGTTATTTGTTATGAATTACAAGCGCTTTACTATTTAAATGATTGTGTTTCTGCAAAATTCTGTGAAAAACTACCCCTAAGGTGATGTGGTTTGGAGGTGTGTCTGTAAGAAAAAGCATTAGGACCTGAGGATGGAGCCCAGGTGAATGTGATTAGCCAGCCACCTTGTAAAAGAGACTGGAAGAAGTCTTTGGTCTTCTCTTCTGTGTAAGGACACATGGTGTCATCCACACGTAAAGATTCATTTCCAGTCACTAAACCAATGAGTACACTGATTTATCTTGGACTTTCCAGCTTCCATAAATGTGAGAAAAGATATATCTATTCATAAATTACCCATCTTAAAATACCTTACATAGAGCAGAGCAAATGGACTAACACATGCTTCCTGTTTTGAGTTAGCAAATTTTTTTCTCCTAGTTGAATTCCTCCGAGTGACCAGTAAAGTGAACATCTATTCATATAGAAGGCATTCAAATAATTCATAAGCAAAACACAGAAATTATATTACAAATAATTAAATAGAACTAGTTAGCCTTAAACCTCCTTTGAGATAATTGCACTGTGGTGTTAATTATGTTTCCTCCTTAAGATAGAGAGAAGGCTGCTGCCTGAATCAGAAGGAGCCCTTTTTCCTGTACCCACCAGGTTCTCTGAGCAACTGATGCTGAGAGAGTTTGGTGTGTCTGTTAGTAAGTGGCCTTGGGTCGACACCAGCAGAAGGAGCCATGAGTACATGATGTGGGCAGAAGGAGCTATCAATGACAAACAGGCCTGAATGACAGTCTCAGCTGTTGCCTAGGTGGTTGCTATGTTAGTGTGGTGCAAGACTATCTTTAGTACATGTTGACCCTTAAACACTGGCCGCATCCTACCGAGTAACAGAAACTTTGGAAATGTTGGTTTGGAAGAGCAGCAAGATGGTTCAGCAGATAAAAGCACCTCCTGTGCAAGCCTACCTGAGCTCCAAAACATTGGAAGGAGAAAATCAACACCACAAAATTTTCCTGTGCCTCCACACAACACCACACACACACACACACACACACACACACACACACACACACACACACACACACGAGAGAGAGAGAACGAGAGAGAAAGCGCACTCTAGAATTATTTTTATTATTATTTTAAAATGTCAAATTCTATTCCTTTTATTTTTGAAAACAGTTTAGGAAAATTTAGACTTTGGTGACATGTAGTTCTCCTGCAGCAACAAAACCCCTGGAGATTTACTCAGATTTTACGTTGCTAAAATACATGCACCCTATAAGTTTGCAGATCATGGTCATGAATCCAAGTTAAATAACATGTTACGGAGAGCCCTTCATTGTGTGACTTGTACTATAATTCATTCTGGTTGAGTTGGCCTGAGACTTACAAAGCACTCACTCTGTACACACAATGTGAGAACAAGCAGAGCCTTCCCTGGCTTCACAGGCGCATGCGGTAGCCTGTGCAGGGGAACTTAACTCTTCTTTACTCACGCCCTCATAAAACACAGGGTATAATGATGTCAAGGGGAAAACAGGGTGTCCTACCTGCTTCTTTGCTTTTGTTTTGCTGAGATGAGGTCTCACTATGAAGCCCAGGTTTGCCTGGGACTCACTTGGTAGTTCAGGCTGGATGAAAACTGGAAGTCTTCCTGTATCGGCTTCCCAAGTGCTCAGATTGCAGGCGTGGGACATCCCAACCAGACAGAGCACTCTGAGAGGCTTAAGACTGTGTCACTGTGTGAGTGTGAACTCACTGGCGGTGTTATTCAGTATTATTACCAAGGCAGGTCTTTCACATTTGTAAATAGCCTTGATATTTTAAAGAGGAACTAAGCACCCTGAACTCCCTACCATGGTAGCAGCATCTCTTTATAATGGGCCATTGACGTCCAGGATTTTGAACAGCCAAAATGGTTTGTCCTGGTCATACCCTAATAATACTGCTGTACACACATGCACACATGGACGCACATATGCCCACACTTCCACCGTTATTTCTACACTCTCTAGTCCTGATTATCAGTCAGTTTTTGAACAAATGTCTTACCTGTCTCCTTTGCTTCACCCTCCTGGCACCCCAGTCTCTGGAGGAGCCTGTCGTCTCTACGGTGTGACCTTGTGCTCTAATGCTTAAGCGTGCTATTAAGACTCTCTTTTCAAAAACACTTCCTCTGCCCTACAGGTCCTCTTCTCTCGGCTTCTCCAATGAGGTCAAGATACCACACAGATACCTTATAGATGTGTACAGGCTTATCTTATGTTTCAATTTCCATTTTCATATTAGTTAAAAATCTTTGTTTGTGCCCAAGTAGAATAATTATTTTCTCTTTATATAGCTCATAGATAAAGGGGAGTGGTGAAGCTTAGAAGCTAACTCCAAGGGGTTAGTTAGATGTCCATGCTGCTATAGGATAAATTCAAGCAGCTTTGCTAGGCTCCCTTCCTTATGTTCGATGGCTTGGTAAGAGCTTTTCAACTGTGCCCTGTGTATTCAGGAGTAAATATTCATGTGTAGGTAGCAACTTCCTTTCTCGATTAATGTTCTCAATTTGGTAGTCCACCAACCCAACCACTTTGTTTGTTCCAATAAATGAGTACCTAATGTATATAGCACTATGCTAAATGTCGCAAAGCCTTCTTTGTGCACAGCACACTGGACTCTCGTCTGCAAGTAAGTTAGGTTGGAGCCTAGATGATGAAAAAAATAAAAAGGTAAATATTTGAACATAATTGATGCTTTTGTAAAGCAGAATAGAAAGGGTCCAAAAAGGCAATCAAAGTATTGCAGAAACTCAAAGGGCTGTCACCTCTGTTTAGGGTGATGCAAAAAAAGATTCAAAGAAGAGGAAAAGGAGATGGACACAGAAAGAAGCCTGCATTTTGGCCAGCAGAGAGAGGGGAAGATATACCTCCAAGATACAAGGGCCAGACATACATGGTGCAAGATTGGAGTGACTAATGTCCAGATGGGGAACCTTGACCCCTGTGAGTGGCTTTAGGAGTGGAGTCCCGTAGGCAGTAAAGAGACAGGGATAGAATGGTAGATCTCCTTGGTGAAGTGTACAGATTAAATTAGAGCAAGAAGACCTTAAAGCAAAAGAGAGGAGTCAGAGGAAATGGACAAAACATCCTTTCATATGGCTTGCATGTGGGCTTCAGGAGGACTAGTGCAGGTTAAATGTGTGTGTGTTAGGGAAGCCAGAGGGAGGTCAGGAAGGAAATGCATGGCAGGAATACTAGCAAAGGGGATGAATGAGGGTGGCTAGACGTAGCAAGTTTATTTTAGTCATGTTAATTGGAACTGTGATCAGCTTATCCAGATGGTGATACTCAAATCTCAATATGGAGCTGAAAACAAGCCTGAGAGTAGATAGGCAGAGGTTGGGGAGCCCTGGACCAGCAGCCTCTAGCATCTGAGTCTGCCTCCGTTATCATTCTACATTTCCCCTCAGAATCATCTCAATTCTTAGTAGAACATGTTTATTTGAGAAGAAGGTAATACAGCAAGAGCACCGAGACAGAGCAGTCAGATATATAAAATTGTACCTGTAAGGAAGAGAGAGCCTCACAAAGTTGGGGTTGGGGGTAGAGGGCAGCCCCATTAAACTCTGCAGAAAGATCAAATGAATGAACACTATCTAAGCAAAGACCTTCTGGTGCCCATATAATCCCATCATCTCCTGTTGAGATGTCTGATGTAGCAGTTATGTGATATTTTAATAGCATAGTACTCTGCACCATCAGGTAGGAGCTGATGATGTTAATATTTTATTCCCAGCATTTTCCACCAATAAATGGGTGAATAAATAAGCAAGTATATGAATGAAATTGTCAATGCTGACGAGATAAAGAGTAGTTTCAGTAAAGATGTGGGTGTAGAAACCAAATTCCAATGTCTAAAGAACAAGAATAATGACACACAGACATATGTATATATGTATATATTCTCTTGTAAGAAAGAAAAAAGCTAGCATTTAAATTCTTACAGTTGATAGTTTGAATTGTAATGATTTTTAAAATGAACTGCTATTGTGTTCCTTATACAGCTAGTTTAAAGGAGAAAGTTCTGGTAAGAAAGCATTCTGTTTATTTTGGATTGTCTGTTGACCAGTGAGACTTCAGGGAGATTAAGATTACAAAAAAGGCCCTGACAGCTATCTATGAAAGCAAGATTAAAACAATATTATCCATAGTCAACTGTGGTCCCAGGCTTTGTAAACCTGTGCTGCCAGGATGCGCAGAGATTTGGGAACCTGGAGATCTCCAGGCATCCAGAGGAGACTAATCTGGGGAAGCTTTTGAAAGGAGATAAATTTAAGCTGTTTTGAAAGGAGACTATTCTAGTCAATTGGCAAAGAGTCTTACAGCACAGGATTAGGTATTTTAATTTGATTACTTGAGATAATTTGGAGCTACCTCTGTGACGTGAATGTTCCCTGAAAGGTGACTCATTTCCATAGTTCCTTCCTCTGCTATACACTGGAACCACCTCAGAGGCCTGAAGCACCCTGTCCTGCAGGCTGTACCCTGGGCCAATACATCTAGGAGTGAAGCAGGCATTAGTGATGTTGTTTTTGGTCTTCTTGTTGCTGTTCAGTTCTTAGGGTGATTCTGATAGTCAAAATGGAATGTAGGATGAATTTCTCATCATGTAGGGTAACGAATAAGCAGGTAGGAGACAGGCTAGAATTAGAAAGGTTAGCAAGAAGGCTGGATCTGGGGAGTCTGACCTAGCTTTGTGTACAGACATAAAAGAGTGAAGCTAAAGTATTTAAAGTATACTGGAGGGAGCCTTGCTTGGACTGTGTGATGCTCGTCAGTTGCAATTTTTCACAAAGCTATCCTCTAAGAACACTGCAGTCTTATGATGGATCACTTGGAAAACGAGCAAAAAGGATGTGGATTTTTTTTATTTTTTATTTTTGCTAAGCTTTGGGGCTCTTGCTGTTAGCAAACTTTTTTATTTCTGTAATAGCATATCTAGTCAGAGTACATGTCATCATACAAACTTTTATCGATATATATATTAAACTTTTTCTTTTATTTTTATGTATATGGGTGTTTTGCCTGCGTCACATGCATTCCTGGTGCCCTCAGAGGCCAGAAAAGGGTGTCCGATCACCTAGAATTGGGGTTTCAGATGACTGTGAGCTGCTATGTGGGTGTTGCGAACCCAACTCAGGTGCCAGCAGCAAGTGTTCATAATCACTGAGCTATCTTTCCACCCTCAACTTTTATTTATATTTGAGGGAAGAAAATAAAAGCTAACCATGGATGTTTAGATTTTTTTAAAAAAATCAAAATTCCTTTCGGTTGATTACAACAAGGCTGTAGTGAAATTATGATCCCATTTAGACTTTAAAGTTTAGATTAACCTTGAAGGGAAAGGACAGTAAGGTTGTTAAGAACACTGAAGAGAAAGACTCAGTGTCACTTTCAATCATAACTGTCTCCTTCCCTAGAATGAAGCTCTTGAAACAGGTGTGGGAAATGGATGGGTGTTGGTTCAGGAATAATAGGCTTTCCAGAAGGTGAGCTGGCGAGCCAGGGCAGGGGCTTTCAGTGTTCAAACCAGATCATTCTCAATTGACTCCAGCATGTCCCACTTTTAAAGTTTAGGGGAAGGGCAGAATGTCACAAGGTGGGCTATTATTTAGAAAGAAGTACTGCTTCATAATATAACTGGTATAGGAGTGTCTGATAAAACATAGACACTGACAGGAAACGTCCCTGGCAAGAGCTCCCAAGAAAGAAGTGATTGAAGACAGTTATTGAAGCGAAACCATTTCTGTGATGCTGAGGATGAGCCTTTCAACAGCGATCGGCCTCTATCTATAACTTCTGTCAGTGTTTAGAGAGAAGATTTGGAACTGTAAATGAAATGCACTTATTTCTGCTCTTCAATGCCAGGACAAAAGTATTGGCTAGGGCTGATCCTAGAGATCTACAGCTGTGATTTGACAGGTAGAGACTACTTCCTCCTCGAAGCTTCCTTGGGTCATTTCATCTGTTTGTAGGGACAGCGTGGCAGGTTAGTACACTATTTCCATGAGACCCCTGAGAAAAATAAAGGCACAATAGATGGAGCAGCAATATACCCAGAAATGACATTCACTTTGTTTGTGTCCCTCTCCAGAGCTCAGGGCAGGGACACCAATGGGTTGAAAAGTGTGGTGAGGTGGGAATTGGGAGACTAGATAAAAGTTTACAGGTCTGGGGGGGGGGGTAGGGTGCTGCAGGCAGGAGCCACTACGTATCCAGAAAAATAAGGAAGACCCGAAGAGTCCACACCATCTTGTGAGGACAACCATGCTTCCTTTTTGCCTAAGCCACATCACATGTCACCAGGCAGGCTTAACTACAGGGGGCTATAGTACCTACCCAAAGTTATTCTGTGCTCCTTGACATCTTCCGCTTTTCTTAATTGCTTCCAATTTCCCCTTCTCAGGTTTGCTGTTATGGGAAAGAAGGTTCTAAATTAACGCTCTACAAAGTCCCCCTACATGTTGGTTTGCAAAATTAATGATCCTCATGGCAGAGCAAATTAATCTTTGATGCTTGGTTGATGCTAAAGACAAAACTCACTGGGGCCCTCTTAATACACTGAATCTGTGGTCTCTTTCCCATCTTTTCCATGCCTGCTACACCCACGGAAGAGACAATGCATCTCGTCTCGGAAGCCCATCTCGTTGCTAGTTTGTGGAGGGGCTGTGCAAGGTGCTCAGAAGCCAGGAGAAGCTGCACAGGGGAAGTCACCGGATGTATGGTCACAGTAGTTTTACTTGCACTTTCTGCATCCACTGAGGACACATGTTGTTCCACTGAAAGAGCATGTAATACTTGCTTCAATTTTAGGGAGAACACGACAGTTCTGGTCTGAGGGCTCGCACTGAGCTCCGCGGGGGATTAGAAGCTCTAGGCACTGTCTTGCTGTGTTTCAAGCCAGAAGTGTCAGCTGCTACATTGCACTGCTCAGTTCCTTTCAGCTGAAAAAAAAATTAAAGCTACACTCTTGTCAAAAGGACACTTTCTGGTAAGGCACCCATGAACCATCGCCCCACTCCGCGCAGGGTCGCGGCTGGGGCCACCGCACACCGCCTCCTTCCAGGTCTGGGAAGGCCAGATGCTTGGGAGCTAAGCCCGCTCGCCCCGGGATCCCGCCCGAGCCCCCTCGCTATACAGGAGCCAGTGTCCCTTCGTTTGTCGGTGTGAACCGCAGTCTCGGGCTGGGCCTGTGGGGGGAAACTGAGACCCCCGCCAAGTCCACCTCCGAGCCAGGGGCATGAGAGGGGGGCAGGCGCAGGCAGCCTCCAGGACGCCCGCGAGTCCTTTGTGCCACAGCCGCTCTGGGCCTGTCCCCCGCTCCTCGCCCCCAGAACGCTGCGGACGCGCGCCGGGCCGGGAGACCCTAAGGGACCCGGCCGCGGGGCCCTCTGGCGGCAGCACCTGGCGGCCGGGCCACGGCCGAGGGGCGGGGCCCTGCGGGGCGGGGCGCGGGGGGGGGCTCCGCGCGCACGAGCCCGCGCGCTCGCCGGCGTCCGGCGCACGCGCGAGGCCAGGAGGAGCGCGCCCCGGCGGCGGCGGCGGCGGCGGCGGCGGGAGCGGAGCGGCTGAGGAAGGCTGGCCGCGCGGGCCGGCGGGCAGCGGCGGCGCCCGGAGCCGGGCGGAGGGCGAGGCCGGCGGGGACGGCGGGAGCCGCCCGCCCGACCGCGAGCCCCGAGTCGGTAGATGGGGCTGCGCGGCGCCCGCGGCTGAGGAGAGGAGCGGCGGCGCGGAGGCGGCCGAGGTGCGAGCCGGTGAGTGGCGGCCCCACGCGGTGCCGTAACGGCCGGCTCGGGCGCCCCAGCCCGGAGGCGCCACGCGGGCCCCGCCCCTGCCACCTGGGCGCGGGAGCCACTGCGTGTCCCGCCCGCGCCCCGCGCCCCGCGCCCCACGCGCCCCCGCGGGCCGCCCCTTCCGGGCGGGGCCGGCCGCCTCCCTCTGCGGCGCTGGCGCTTCGGCGTGGACCGGGGCGGGCGGGCGGCTCAGCCTGACAACCTTTGGGGGCTCGCAGATCGCGGGGAGGCGGCTCGCTGCAACTCCCGCGGCCACTTCCGAGCCACGAGGTTCCAGTTGTTTGGCCAAAGTGGCCGTGGGCGAGCACACGCCTCTGCGGGGGCGGTTGCCGCTCAGCGCGTGCTCTCCCAGCCTGGGCACGTTTGTCTGGAAGCAGAAAGGTGCCTGCCTTCTCTTCCCTTCGCCTTTGGCCGGGCAGCGGACCTGGGGGGAGTAGATGGCAGATCCGACAGCGCGGTGACAGCTTGTGGATTGGTTGGGGTGTATTTGGTTATTTTCGTGCGGGGGTACTTTTTTTTTTTTTAACACTTTATTGGGACTTTATTTTCAAACTACCAGTTCCTGGGGTTGCAGCTCGAGATAACATTCATTAAACTCCCCTTTTCTGGGGGCGAGTATTTGTGTAGGTGGGGGTGGGGGGTGAGGAAGAGCCTCGAAGGCTGTCGGTGAGAGGCTCAGAAAATTCTCCGCATTACTCAAAAAGCAGCCGGTTAAGGTCAGGCTAGCCATGCTTTTACTCTTTTCCTACGCCCCTGGGAATTTTTGGAATTTTACTTTAGCCTTCCTGAATGGGGTTCCTTGTAATATATAGCTGACAGTATTTGGGATGCGTTAAATTGCTCTTTTCTTGAACTATGATTTAGCAGCCATTTCTTCCCGTGTAGTCTTTCAGATTTTTTTTTTTTAACTTACATATGTCTCGTGTTAGGTGTAGGTAATACACCTACACTACTTATCAAGGCTGAGATAGTTTTGGTACACTGGTCAAACAAGGCACCAGGAGTAGGTTGTGCCGTTATGATACACTGCTAGGCCTGGTTACAGTTTTGTGTTCAGAGGCCTTATTACTCTATAAACAAGTAACTTTGGGGGGTTGTTTCATTTTGAGGTCATTTATATCTTAAAGCCTTCATGTATTTAAATTATGTTTAAATACATGTATTCCTCTTTAAGGCTCATAATGCTTTTATTCTAAATTAGGGTTACATAATACACAAATGGTAACACTTTGAATTGCTCTGTTTTGTCCTATAGAGACTACAAGCTATGTAGGAGGGTGTGTGTCTCTTGTAAATTATGACAGTGAGTTCTGTTTGTGCCTTGGAATATTGAAATGTATATTTTTTAAGTTTTGAGGTAAAAATCAAGCTATGAAGTTAAGTTTGATAGCTCTATATATGACAATTATTTTTTTTCTCTTCAGGAAAAATGTTGGTTTTATAATTTTCTTAAATATTTGAGAGAACAGTTTGATTTATTTTTTTTATTTTTGTCTGTCTGAAGTTTATTTCATGCTGTAATTGTGTTAGACTACCCAGGATTCTTCTTTATCCTTCACCTTTAAGCTTGAGATTAAAAACAAAAAAAGGAGAAAGAGAATGATGAGACTCTGGGTTTTATAATGTTTCAAAATTGCTTTACTCGGTTGAATATTTACCACACCTATATAGGCTTTACCACTGACTAATGGGTGATTAGCAGAAGACAACAGATGTTTTAATTAAATGCTTTGCACATTTTGCACATCTGAGCTTTATCTAAAGTGGGCAGCATCAGCAAATCATGGCTGAGAGAGTGGCAAACAGTATAATGCTCTTGCTAATTGGAGACTCTTGGGTGATTAAAACACCAAAAAATAAATACTGAAACATGTAGGAAGACCAATTTGTATTGTTTATGTCATTTACAGCCAATGCAGGTTACTGGTGGCTTAAAGGGAACTTCTTTAAAGTCTAAGTTAGGCATATAGCAACACTGATAAATTCTCTTTTCCGATGTATTTCATTTGATGTGTAACTACATTTGTATCAGAACTTGGCTCCAAGTAAATGTAGTTACCCACAAAGGATATGCTGATAGTTAGGAATGGTTGAGCATATTTGAAAAGTAATCAACTATTTGAGATATTATCATCTTGCCTAGAAAATTTTATACACATTTTTGTAGTTTTACTGTTAGGTTTTTTTTCCTTCCAAAAGTAATTCTCTGTTCATCAGCATCGCTTCTTAAAGCATGGAAGACCTCTCTCCCATTGTGGTACTAGTATTTGATTACATTTTTCTCTAATTGTAGGCATCGGCTTTGCTTAGAGAATTTGGGGTTAGCTTCAAAAGCAGCAGCAGTGATTGTTCCACACTTCGCTGTTATTTGTGTGTGACCACTTGGGGGAGCCTTTGCAGTTCATCTCAACTGGATCCAGGCTCTGCTTGCACTGGCTGCTAATCATCCTGGGCACTCTGCCAAACTGCTGGAGAGTGTGCTGAGGAGGATACATTCAGAACCAAGTCTTGATCTCAGTGTGTAACTACTTTTCCTTTAACTCACACTCCACTCACAAAGTACCTCTCCTTATAGACTGTTACTAACAGTGTACTTTTTGAACTACTGTTAAATGGACTAACTAAATAACCATAAAACATAAGATTCATGAATGCATTATAGCTTTCAGAGATCACATTTTACAGGCATTAATCTTAGAGGCAGTGTAGGTTTAATCACTTGTTTAATGTACACAGATATTAGTTGTCTTGGAGGATCTGGGGAAATCATCACTCTTGTTTGAAGTAGACTAATTCCAAACCTTTTAAAGCAGATTGGTCCCTTTTTGAAAGCTCTTAGAGGAAATATCAAAGCACCCCTTATAGTTAAATTTGTGTTCATTCCCCTAGAGGAGAAAAGGCGGTCTTCTGGCAGAGTTGAGGAGACTGGGTTAAAAATCTATACCTTTTGACCATTAAATTATGATTATTCTTACCCAGTATAATAAAGTCAGATTTTTGCATTTTCTTCTTCTGACAATATTTAACCTTATTGTGCCCATTTCAGAAAGTGAACTCAGTAAACGAAATAAAATGCATTTTAATAGGTTAGAGAGAAGTTAACTTTTATGACCTTTTTTAATTATAATAGGAGAACTCAGAGACCTTTCTCAAATCTTTTTTCATGGTACATTCATTGGCATAATGACTAACAATTTGGAGTGGTTCCCATCTTTTTAAATTGCTCCAATTTTCCTTTAAGATGATTTTGCTTTTATCTTAAAATTTCTTTTCTTTTGGTGGTGGCACATACCTTTAATCCTAGCAGTGAGGAGGCAGGGGGATCTCTGTGAGTTCAAGGCCAGCCTGGTCTACAGGTGGAGTTACAGGGCTGTTACACAGAGGAACCCTGTCTCAAAAACCAAAAAAAAAAAAAAAAAAAAAAAAAAAAAAAAAAAAAAAAAAAAAGAAAAGAAAAGAAATATTTGTACGTATATGGGTGTGCCTGAATGTATGTGTGTGTACTACATACATGTGGTACTGCATTTCCTGCTCTTGCTAGTGAATGTATGGCTTGCTCTTCTCTGGCCATGGAGGAGTGCTTTCTGTTCCTCCTAGTAGAAAGTATGTCCACCAGCAGCTTCTTTATTTTATAGTACCTACCCAGGAGATACTGGAGACAGCAGCTAGGACTGCCTTCTTCCCTGTTTGACAGACTAACTTATGTTATCAGAACTTGGTTGTTCATTGTAACCATGTACAATCCCAGTAGACACCTCATGATCAGACCTGTGCTTAGTCATTCCTGAAGCAGTTTTATCTTTACTTTTTAATTTGATCTTCAATTCTAAAGATGTGGAAAGCATCCCTCTGTGGATATACAAAAGAATTGTACTTAATGAGAGGAATTTACAGTTTAAGAAAAATATGAATAGAAAAATCAGTATAGCATGAAATAATAAAAATAGCATGTTGGTGATGAAGAAACTTGGAATTTCTACTGAAGATAAAAGACTCAATTTCTTAATCTATAAAGGATGCTTGCTAACTAGTAAGCAAAAGATTAACACTAGAGTGCTTGGGCATAGTCTCTAGACAAATCCAAATCATATTATGCAAATGTTAAGAATTTCAACTTCATACAGAATGCAAATATAAGTGAGATTGAGTGTTGGGTGTGGTAGCAGGTGTCTCTAAATTTAGCACTCAGGAAGCTGAGGCAGCCAAAGCTATACAGTTGAGACCCTGCTTGAAAAAAACAAAACAAAAGAAATCCTATTATGTACCATTTTTATCTATTAGATTCACAGAACAAAGAAGTTCTGCAAATGCTTTTAAACAGAATGGAGCTTAGCAAGTTTTTTCACACTGTTATGGGAGTGTAAAGTAATAAAATTAGATACAGCTGAAATCCTGAAGAACATTCAGGTGAATGCTGGAAATTAAATTTGAAAAGACTAGAAGTATGCACAAATGGATGTAGATGCTTGTGGCAAGATAAAGAACTAACATGCAACTTATTTATCTGAATTCGACTAATGTTTATTGTTACTTTCTGGCTTCATTCATGAAACTCAGCAAAATGGCCTTCTCTCCTTCCACTCTCCAAAACAGAGTGGTCATGAGTAAGTACTTGGTCTCACTTGGTCAGATGGTCTTTTATACTGATGCCTGGAAGACTGAGGGGGAGCCAAGCTTATTACCTTTATATAAAAACAGTAAGCAATTTTGTGCCATTGGAAGAAGTTTTGTAAAAACTTAGTGTCACTTGAAAATGTACTTAAGATGTTTATTAAAACAAGTGACCACACCTTTTAATCCCAGCACGAGGGAGGCAGAGATGGGGCTCTCTGAGTTCAAGGCCAGCCTGGTCTACAAAGCAAGTTCCAGGACAGCTAGGGCTGTTAAAGAGAAACCCTGTCTCAAAAAAAAAAAAAAAACAACAAAAAAAAAAAAAACAAAACTTTAATATTTTGTGTGTGAATTGGATGTTTTTGTTTTGTAGAATATAGATCTTACTTGAGTAGGAGGGATGCTATTAAAAAGTGGGATGGACAGCTGGGAATGTGTAAAATATTTAGGAATATTTAGTATTTAGGAAGTTTGTGAGAGTGTGGCAAAAATGACTGTTATGGGCCACATGCTTAGGAAAAGTGAAAATGAGAGGTTTAGAGACATGGTAGATAACAGAGGGCCTTTATCTTGGGAGGCATATTGGCCTTGGGAAAAGCGAAGTAGACTAAATTAAATATTGAAAAGGTATTTGGTTTATGAGGTTTTGTTTAGTGGGTGCTTGTGCTGTAGAGTGACTGGTACAGCATGCTTTTTGTGTAAGTACCTGTTCTTTGTAGTTACCCCATAGTAAAGGATTTAACTCTAGAATGTTTATATTGACAAATGCCCCTACGAGTCACAACTTGTTATAAATGAATACATCCTGTGGAATATTCTGTTTACTACCAAGCCATTTATTTCTTTTGGCAGGGGTGTCTGTGTTATGGATAGCTCTTCCCACTAGCTAGCCTGGACCCACAGCTGCATCAGCCCCAAATGAACTGTTGACCAATGACTAGGGCTTCTTATTAGCTAACTGTCTTAATTATTACCCATAACTATTAATTTGTGTATTTCTATATGGTCTTATCTTTCCAGAGAACGCCTTATTCTTGTCCTCTCGTCCTGGGATCACATGACAACTCTTCTCTGCCTACACTTCCCAGAATCTTCCATATCTCCTAGACCTGCCTGTCTTGCTGCCACAGTGTTTTATACATCAACCAATAAGAGAAACATGTACAGATGACATCCCCATCAAGTCTATGCTGTTTAGATTACTTAAATTTAACACTTGGTCTGTTCTCTCCACCACATTAACCAGGTCCACACTGCAGCACACATCTCACTCATTTCTTCCCTCTTTTGATCTCTAAATCTCTAATGGGGTCAGGCTGTCCTTCTTCAAGAAACTGTCATTGGTTGACCTTATCCACAATTTTTCTTCTCATTCAGTACAAATTGTAACATATAATTTGTGTAACATTCATTACGTGAGTGGATGGGTTATGTGTTTTCATTCTTAGGAGCCTTGAATATGCCCCCCCCAACACCCCCTACCCTCCAACCCCTGACACACACACACACACACACACACACACACGCACGCACGCACGCACGCACGCACGCACGCAGTAGAGTTCAAGAACTGTGCTAAATGCTCTTCGTATATGATCTCATTCACTAATTGTAGATTTACATTAGATTTTTAAAATCCTTCCAGATTCTCTTAGTTTCTCTTGGCTGCTACATCAAATTGGCACACTTACTGACTTATAAACAAAAGTCAGAAATTTATGAAGAGCAGATTCCCAGAATCAATAGTATTGGGTCCAGGTCAGGGCATTCCTGGAGAATTCCTTGTTGCTTCTTCCAGTTTCTCATGGGCACCCCTTAGCGTGTCACTGCATTATTCTCACCTCAGAAGGCTACTCTTTCAAATCTCAGCTCTGTCCTCCCCTTTTCTCTCTTCTTCCTTTTCTGTCCCCCTTCTCATCCTCCCTCACAAGATCCTTATTTAATATATTCACAATTTAGGTATTTTCTTTTCTTAGCAAGGTAATGTTCAGTTTCCAGAGATTAAGATAGTTTCCTCTGGGGAGACCTTTGTTCAGCCTCTCAGATGACCATTTAGTTGGTTCAGAAAAGGGACGAGTGCTAGGAAATATTTTTCCCCCAGTCTCCATCTCTGAAGTAGTATTTCTTCACCAGGGATTTTACTGACACTCTGTCCTCAGGATTATCTCACCATCACACATGAGAGGAGTAGTTACTGGTGACTGTGGAGTCTACTGGAGGATACTTCAAAGAGTATCCAGGACAGCCCTGTACAGGAAGAAGCAGTCACTCAGAATGTCAGTAGCATGGGGCTGGTAAACACTAGTCTTAGGGCATCTATTGACTAGGTATGGTGGCACACACCTAAATTCCAGTACTGAGTGTACAGACAGGAGAATGATAGGCTTGAGGCTTGCTAAGCTGTGTAACAATTTCTAGACCAGCCTAGTGGTGTGGTGTGTGTGTGTGTGTGTGTGTGTGTGTGTGTGTGTGTGTGTGTATTCGTCAGCCTGTCTGTGCTCATTCACTTTCCTTCATTGATTTGAGTTACAAAAAAAGATTCATCAGTACCTTAACTAATCTGTTGCTACTTAAAACATAA
Source organism: Phodopus roborovskii (assembly GCF_943737965.1). Classification (NCBI taxonomy): domain Eukaryota; kingdom Metazoa; phylum Chordata; class Mammalia; order Rodentia; family Cricetidae; genus Phodopus; species Phodopus roborovskii. The sequence continues at coordinate 24,656,702 of NW_026126571.1, read as the reverse complement.
ATTCATGTTAATGTGCTGATGTGCTGATCTTGGGAATGTGTCTTTTGCCAGGAGCTCTGACTCCTCTTCTGGAACATTATCACTGATAAGCTGGTTTAGTAGTGAAGGTGATCCTGAATGTGGTGATGTCTTGCACACCCTTGACTATAGTAGTTAATCTTGTTTTGTTTGGTCAGTTTTGTTGGGTCTTTCCAAGTCATTGAACTTGGTTTTCATATAAACATGATATCTATAGTACCATAGTCTGTATCAAATATAATGTGATATACATAGTATAGTATTTCTAGATGCAGCTTGTTTTCATAGCTTTTAACCAAGTGATATGAAGATAGCTAATGCTATACTTCTTTAGAAATTCTTGGATGTTTTAGTAAATTTTGTTTAGTACTTGTCCAAGTTGGTTTTCAATTGCTGTAATAAACAACACGATCAAAAGCAACTTGGGAAGAAGAGGGTTTATTTTAGCTTATAGTTGATAATAAAGTCCATCATCAAAGGTAGCCAGCCATGAAGGAGCTTGAAGCAGAAACCACAGAGAAGTGCTGCTTACAGCAGGTTCCCCCTGGCTTGCTCAACTAGCATTCTTAACCTAGAGCAATGGCACCTCCCATGCTGGGCTGGGCCCTCCTACGTCAATTAGTAATTGAGAAAGCCTCGCATAAGGGGCCACAGTCCAATTTGATCTAGGCAATTCTTCAGTTGTGTTGCCTTCTACATAGGTGACTAAGTTTGTGCCAAGTTAACAACTGAAGCTAACTGTAACAATACTACAGTGAATTTTACTATACATGATTTAGTAACATCAGCTTCATGCTTCAGAATGAAGCAACATTATTTTCTTCAGAATGAAGAAATATTTATTTGCTTTCATTAACCATAATAAATATTACTAAGAGTATATTTATACTAACAAAATAATGTTCTCATAGGTTCTTAAGTTAAATCACATGATTCCTTAAAATTAGGACCCATATTTTTTTCTTTTTTGGCTCTTCATGGGAGTTAGGTCTGGGTCAGAGCTTCAGCTTTTCTGTTGCTCTTTTATATTGTCCAGATTACAAAGCTCTATTCAGTCAAAACAGTAAGTTTCTGGTAGAAGTGTTTCAAAGAGTTGTTTTGAGAAAGGGTCTTTGTAACCTCAAGCTGATGTGGACTTATTGATCGTTGTGCCTCAGTTCTTGGGTTTTGGGTGTGTGCTGCCATACTGGCAGTGATTTTAATGTGTTAATATAAATAAGCTATAGCCTATTTTAGGTATTTAGTAAATGAAATTCAGGAAATTCCTTCTCTTACTATATGGTACAGTGTGGTATTCACAGAATCTAATACCTAATAGAGTTTTAGTTTAGTTCCCTTTGCTTGATTCATACTTTTCTTCCTACAATATACATCTAATTTTAAATATTTGTTTAAATTATGTACTGTCGACTAGTTAATGTCTAATTTTCATCTTTTCATTATATTTACGAAGATCAATCAAATATTGACTGACAGATGATGTCAAGTTCCTTTCAACCCAAAGATTTTGTAACATTGACACAATGTCCATTTTTGTCTCATATTTTTCTGCTAAAAGTCTGTAGAGTACAAATAGTATTTAATAATGTGACATTTTGTTTTGAATAAAGCAATATATACTTCTAATAGATCTGTAGTAGTTCATTACCATATAATGAACTACTTTAGCATTTCAAATGAGTGTGGTCATCTTCAAATGAATTTATTATGTGTGTCCATATGCACATATGTTTTGTAGACATTTTAGCCTTGGTTTTATAAGTAAAATTGTCTTTTCATCTTTTAATATTCTAGCTTACACTTTGGCCTAAGAATCTTAGGATAGTTGAGTGAAGTTTAAAGCATTGGAGTTACCGATTTTGGAAATAAATGATCATCTCTATTTTAATACCAATTTATTCAAGTAGTTCTTATTTTCTTTTTAAAACCAGTGTGCTTTTGGAATGAGAATATGATGAAAAGTTAAACTGTTTAAAATGGTTGGACTTTCTTGAGCAACTTAGTTGTAGCCTGCCTTTACAGGTCATCAGATTTGAGTTTTCAAAAGCCTTGAAGCAGAATCCTTTTTTTATGATGGAATTCGACTTTGTTGGGTAAATAAGGTTAAAGAAACTGAAGTTGTGAATGAATGCATAAAAGCCCTTACAACATTTTAATGTTCTCCCAATGAGAGTATTAATAGAAGGTATTATCAATAGTTTATGCTACTTAGTTTGGAAATTCCAGATAACTGTTGCTTTCTTAAGAGAAACTTTTGAGTTTTTTGAAACTTTTTCTATTTTCTCTTGAAAACTGACTCCTATTACTTTCCTACAGACAGTACAACTCAGTTGTTTGACCCGGGGGTGGGGGAGTGGGGAGGTTAGCAACTCTAGTTTTCTTTTGTTCAGCTTGCTGTAGCCTTGTATAGTAGGTTTCCACTCACGATAGTTTCATGCCAGTGTTAATAAGAACACAACATTCACTTGACTGTCTTTATTCTTTCCTTCTAGCCTGTCTGCTGTCCTTGCTTCTGTTATTTCTGTTAAGAGCACACTGCCAGTGTTTTCAATTCCTATTCTGCTTTTGTTTCCTATCTTTTATCATCTAAATCAGCGCTTCCCTTTCCCATGTTTCTAAAAGAAACGATTTATACTGTGTTACTTTTCAGTAGAAATTTCACTGGAAGTAAATCTGAATATGTATATTCTAGAAACTTCAAATATACACACACACACAAAATAAGATTCCATTATATAGTTTGAGGAAATAAACTTTGTTTTACACAACCAGGCATCATTCCATGAACATAGGCTATGCTTATACTTTTTTAAAAAGATATTAGGAAAATTTAGCAAATAAATAGCATTGTTACTATGAATAACACTGTAAGTTCTCAAATGATTCATGGAATAGTATAGTTGTTTTTTTGTCAACTGATAACTGACATTAGTTAGAATCATTTAGGAAGAAGGAACCTAAGTTAAGGAAATGCCACCATTAGGTTGACCTACAGGCAAGTCAGTGGGGCATTCTCTTTATTAGTGATTGATGTAGGAAGGTACAGATCACTGAGGATTGTATTGCCCTTGGGCAGGTGGTCCTTGGTTGTATATGAGGGCAAACTGATCAAGCCATGGAAAGTAATCCAGTAATCAGCATTCCTCCACGGTTTCTACCTCCATGCCTTCAGTTCTTGCCTGACTCCCCTTAGTGATGGATTGTAACCTGGAGGTTGTAAAATGAAATTTTCATTTTCAAGTTAGCTTTGGTTAGTTTTTGTTTGTTTGTTATCATAGCAGCAGAAAGTCAAGCTAGAAAGGCCAGCAAGATGGCTCAGCTAGTTAAAAACATCTGCCTCCAAGCCTGATGACCTGAGTTTGCTACCTAGGACCCATAGGTGGAAGGAGAGAAGTGACTGATAAGTTGTCCTTTCACATCCATATGCCTAGTCTTAATGAATATTATTTTAATTATTTAAAATTGATTTTTAAAAGTTTAAAAAAAGAGAAAGAAATTACACCTGTGGGTACAAACTTGCTTTCTGGTTGGTTGAGTTGATCTAGAGACGAGTTTGAAGACTAAAATAGATTCAACCCAAGCAAGAGGTGGCCATAAATTGTTTAGAAACTGGTAACTAAGAGGAAAACTAAGACTCCCATGGAATGAGTAACATAAGTGGAGTAATTTAGGAAGGAGGTGTGTAGTTGTGTAGAGAGGATGGAAAAGATCAAGGTGGTTAGATCAGATTTGTATGTTAAAGAAAAGGAATTAGGTTGTGTACATGAAAAGGCTGGATCATCAGAAGAGAAATTTAAACATTTCCGAAGACAAAAAAAGCAGGGTCTTTTCTAATGCATCATGGCCATTAAACTGTTTCCAAGTGAGTTGTGTGACAGACTTGTGTTGAGTAGGTTACCTTACCATCAAAAAGAAGCTAGTAGTCACATGTTAAAGGTGAACTAAAGACAGTGCTGAGTGGCAGAGTCAGGAGTAAGGAATATACTCAGGGACATTGTGACTCCACCATAACAAACCAAATGGCTTAGGGTTGAACCTTTCAAGGAATTCCTGTGCAGTCTATCTCTGGGTTTTCAGGTTTGGGATTGCCCCGAGTGCTTGTCTTTTCCCCCAGATAAGCCCTGATCTTGTTTTTAAAGTTATTTTAGGTTATATATGTATGTTGGGGAGCAGAGGCAGGGCCTCACACTTGCTGGACACATGGTCCACCACTGATCTACATTCTCAGCTCTTGTCCTCTTTAAAAAAATTCTTATATTCCTGAAGTTCTAGAATTCTTAACTGTATTTAACTGTTAAAGAATGAAAGGTTTTTTTGAGACCACTTACTTAAATATAAATCCAGAAGTAGGATTTCACTGATCTCTGCATGTTAATCTGTTCTAACCACCTTGATCAGTAGTAACAGTAACTGTGATGGATGTGCTGTATGGGTTTAGTGATGTAAGGCATGAGAAAGAGGTTGGGAGAACTAAAAAATTAGAAAATTCTAGAGAAATTAGAAAAACTATAAAATTCTAGAGCAGCCTGTGCTGTGTCCTACTCCTTCTCTCCTGAAAAAATCATTTTCCCTTGGGGGTCTGCCTGCCTGCCTGCCTCCTGCCTTCCCTCCCTCCTTCCATTCTCCATGTCTGGCTGGCTGCCAGCTGCTTGACTTTTTGTCCTGAGTGTTTTTCTCTCCTCTTCCTCCTCTCATTCTTTTCTCCTACTTATTTGCCTACCAGCCCCACTTTTCTCTCTTCTGCCTAGCTATTGGCCATTCAGCTTGTTATTAGACCAATCAAGTGCCTTAGGCCAGCAACATGAAACAAATGTTAACACACCTTTACACAATTAAAGTAATATTCTGCAGTATAAACAATTGTTAATGCATCTTTATATAGTTAACTCTAAAACAGAACCTGTTATCTTACAAAGGTACTGAGATCCAAACTCGTCCTTATGCTTACATGGCAATAACTTTACTACTTGAGCATTTATTTACTCAGCTCCCTAATGGTAATGGTATACACGAATTTATTGTCTTTAGGAAGCAAAATACTTAAGTACATGTTTTTCTTTCAGTAACCATTTCCTGTCTTTCTCATATGCACTGATTATATCTTTACCTTCCATTTTCATCCAGGTAAATATTTCATGTTTTTGCCACCTATCAAATTCAAGCCATGTGATTCCTTGCTAAGTATGTCAGTAATAGAGACCTTTGTTAGTTTATCCCAATTTGCACTGCAAACTCAAGTGGTTATTGTTTGACTTTTGACTTCTTTCTGGGGCATTTTGTAAGCTGTGGGGAGTGATGACATGACAGCTGGTGCTTCAGAAAGGCAGTATCTTATACCTTCCCACATGATCACATAATTAGCATTAGGAAACCCATTTTCATGCTTAAGATATTTTAGCTAAGAACCATCTGAAGGCACTACTGCTATGAGTCTAAGAATTCCAGAGTAGCCAATTGTGATGCTCTGACCCTGGTGCTCTGAACGACTCAGCATATCTTTTTTTTAAAAATTATTATTTTTCTTATTTTACATATCTATACCAGTTCCCTCTCCCATCCTCCCATGTCCCCCGACATCCCCCCCATCCCATTCCCCACCCACTCTACAGGGAGGGTGAGGCCTTCCAGGAGGGATCATCAAAATCTGTCAAGTCATTTGGAATAGGGCCTAGGCCCTCCCTCCTGTCTCTAGGTTAAGGGAGTATCCCTCCATGGGGAATGTGCCTCCAAAGTCCTTTCGTGCACCAGGGATATATCCTGGTTCCACTGTCAGAGGTCCCTTAGATTGCCCAAGCCTTCTAATTGAGACCCATTTTCAGGGAGTCTGAGTCAGTCCAATGCTTGTTTCCCAGCTATCAGCTTGTTCAGCTCCCCCTTGTTCAGGTCAGCGGTCTCTGTGGGTTTCTGTAGTCTGGTCTTGACTCCTTTGCTGGATTCCAGGAGTTTGGCTCAGTGTTTAGCTGTAGTGTCTGCTTCTGTTTCCATTAGCTGCTAGATGAAGGCTCTAGGATGGCATATAAGTTAGTTGTCACTTTCATTATCAGGGAAGAGCATTTAAGGTAGCCTCTCCACTATTGCTCAGATTGTTAGTTGGGGTCATCCTTGTAGGTCTCTGGACATTTCTCTGGTGTCAATATTTTCTTTGAAACTATAATGGCTCCCTATCTTATGGTATCTTTTCTTGCTCTCATCTATTTGTCCCTTGACTCAATCTTCCTGGTCCCATATGGTCCCTCCCCTTCTCTTTCTCCTAACTCCTCCACTCACTGCCCACCCCCTTCCAAAATGCTCAGGAGATCTTATCTCTTTATCCTTCTTCAGGGGACCTTGTATGAATCTCTTAGGTTCCTCCTTGTATCCTAGCTTCTCTGGCAGTGTGAATTGTAGGCTATTGATCTTTTGCTCTCTGTCTAAAATCCATATATGAGTGAGTACACTCTTTTTGTTCCTCTTTTTGTGACTGAAACCCAACATATCTTGAGGGAAGGATTTGAAGGATTTAAGCCAATCCCATAATTTATTTTGATGTTTTGAGACAGAGTCTCACTTGTGGTTCTGATTGGCTGGGAAATCAGTGTGTAGACAGGAATGGCCTTCTACTAATAGACATTTGCCTGCCTCTATCTCCTGAGTGCAGAGATTAAAGGTATGTGCCACTACACCCAGCCCCATTTTTTTATTTATGATATATTTACTTTAAAATTTAAAAGATACTGTTACATCATGTGGTGATTTGAATAAAAATGACCCTCATAGGCTCATATATTTCAGTGGCTTAGTCACCAAGGAGTGGAACTATTTGAGAAGGGTTAGCGTGTGTGGCCTCATTGAAGTAGGTGTGACCTTGTTGGAAGAAGTGTGTCTCTGGAGGTAGGATTTGGAGTTTCAAAAGCCCACACCAGGTCCAATGTCTGTCTTTATTTTCCTGCTGCCTACAGATCAGGATGAAAAGCTTAGCTGTTTCTCCAGCACTATGTGTGCCTGCCACCAAGACCCCCACCCCCCACCCCATGGTAATGGATTAATCCTCTGAAACTGTAAGCATGCCCCCAATTAAATGTTTCCTTCTGTAAGTTGCCTTGGTCTTAGTGTCTCTTCACAGCAATAGAACAGCTGACCAAGACACATGATAAATAAAATGGCATGTGGTTTTTAACCCCAGTATTCCAGAGGAAGAGACAGGTGGATCTCTTGAGTTCGAGACCAGACTGGTCCATAGAATGAGTTCCAGGCCAGTCAGAACTGCCCTTCTCCCCCCCCCCCCCCCGAGATTAATCATTGCTTAGGTTCAGAGCTAGATAGACTAGTGATGTTTCTCAGCAGTTGGTGGACTTACATTTTTGGCCAGATCCTTAGTGCAGAATCACCCTTAATGTTGCTTAGTGCTTATTGCCCTTGCTCACTGTTTTGGTTCTTGGCACAAGCATAGTGCTCTGCCACATTTCCAAGTAGAGGATGGTGCTGTTTTAAAATGAACCATATGTCTTAGGAACCATCCGTGTTTTCATCTTCACACAGTAGGTATTGATTGCCTTATAAAAGATGACTGTTTGTACTCAAACATTCTCAAGGGAGACCCAGAGAAAACCTTGGATGAGCTTGTAAACACTCTGAAGTTTACAATACAAGATTACCCAGTGTTACCTGCTTTCCTCTACAACAGCCTTTTTTTTTTTTATTGTGTTTTTCAGTTACTTCTTTTTTCCTTAAGTGTTTTAAGATTTTGAATTGTGTGCTGTGGCTTGGCCAGGTTGTATTCAAGGTGATTTCCTGTGGCCTGATTAGAGGGCACATTGCTTTAGACGATTACTAAGGCTTTTCTCTGGTGCCTGGGGAACCTACTGAGTCTGGATCACTGTTAACTTTTCTGCTCAGTTTTCTGAACGAAATGGGTGTGTTTGAGCCTTAAATCCTTGAGTGGATACTGAGTAATTTCTTAGATTTCCTTGTCCAGTCTGCTCTTCTACAGGGTGGGAGTCAGTTTCACCTTCTTGTGGAGGAGTCTGAATTGTGACTCCTCCCATGCTTATGAACCTGACCTATGAGAACTGACTTCACTAGCCCTCAAGGCCATTGCCACGTTTGCCCGTGGAGATTTTCTAGGAGACTTGTTTTCATTTTAATTCCAGAGGATGTCTGTGGTGATTTAGTTGGCATTTGTAAATGCATTGTAAGACACTTACTCTCAGATTATCAGGTCTGCCTTTCAGCTGGATACACACAAATCACTCACTTTCAACTTCAGCCTTTTCAACACCAGCTTGCTAATCTTTCTACTTGAATTTTCTGCCATTCTGCCTCCGGTATTGATTACTCTTGTCTTTTACTTTTACAGATATACTTTGATTTGGGACTTCTAGAGGTAGAGACTGTAGTAGATACTGTGTTCACTCTCCTGCTTTGAGGCACTTGTTTAATAGTTTTGGGGACTAACCTGACTGACCAGAGAAAGAATTAATGTTTTGCTAGTTAACTGTAGTTAGAACATAAAGACACCATCTGTGATCATAAAAAAGATAAAGAGGTGGTGGTGGAGGCTTTGCAGTTGGGCAGGGCCTCACTCAGATGGGGGAGACATGGAGAGCTGGTGAGCTATGTGGGCATTTTACCATAAAGTCTGAATAGGTAGTGTAAATCATATTACAGGTATTTGAAGGCAGAATTTTAAATTTTCTTTGAATGAATACTAATTGCATTGTGTCTAGCCCAATACTAACAGAGTATAGAAATTAAATGACACTCTGTCCTCAGTGAGCCCTCAGATTTTTGCATCAGTCAGTTTTTCAATTTGTTGTAGTTGTGATTTGTAAACTCTACAATTAATGGATGATCAAATGTTGAACTCTTTCTTTTATGTGAAATACAGGGCAAGGTTACTGTCTTTGGTCCTAGTGTTTAATGCATAGCTTTATTTATACTGGTTAATATATAGTTTTATTTTATGTGTGTTTCCATGCAGAGGCACTGTACTTAATATATTTGTTGACATTGATTTCCTAGCTGGCCTTATTTTAATTCATAACTAATCTTATAAGGCATATACAAAATATATTAACATTTTGTTTATGTTAACATTTGTATTCAAAAGACCAGACAATACTGTGATTGAAACCATTTTAGACATTGTTTGTAAAAGCATAGAAATGAAAAGGAAAAGGTGGCACTAAATAAACTGAATAAATAAACTGAAAGAAACACTTGCTTTTACCAGAAGATTGAAGCAAGAAGAGCCTGCCCAGTCTTAGCTGGGCAACTCAAAAATTTCAAGCTTTCTACATATCTATACATGACCATAGTTGATTCTGTACATGCAAATAAATTTTAATAAGAAGGTTAGTTAAAAAGAAACAGAATCCATGAATAAATATCGCTATACAAAACTGTATTCTAAAGTGGGAACGTGATGTTATGGATGTCTTGGGTCAGTTAGATAAAGTCACAGCAGGATGAAGTATTGGATTTAGGGAGTAGTGACTGGCCAACTGAGGCTACAATTCCCTGGAAGGAAGGCTGTTTAACAGGATGTTAGGGCAGAACCATGAAAAGAAATTAGAGTTCATAGGTGAGGGAGAGCTAGCAAATCATCTTTGGTGGGGTGGGTCTCTGGAGCCACATCTGCCAATGGCGTTCTTGTTGATGTAGTGTCCTGTGCAGGAATCAGGAAGCACAAGTCTCCTTTCTTTCTCCCTCTCCTAAAATTATATTAATCCTAATACAGTTCAAAGTCCCAGCCTATCAGTACTATAGCCAGATTACACTTCTTTCTCTTAGTTTCTCTCTCAGAAGAGATTAAACACCAGTATGAGTTTCAGGTGAGAGAAACCACATTCAGATCATAGGGTATGATGGTTACTGTTAATTATCTACTTGACAGAACAGAGTCACCTGAGAGAGATATCTCAGTGGATGTCCAGTGGGAGGTATTTTGATTTCATTAATTGAAGTAGGAGGGCCTGCCTACTGAGAGGCTCCCTTCCTTGGCTGGAATCTTGGATTATATAAGCAGGGAAGGAAGCTGAGTAACAGATTGCATTCATTGCTCTCTTTCTCCTTGCTCTTCTACCATGATAGACTGGACCTTTGAACTATGAGCCAGAAGAAACCTGTACATTGCTTTAGTCAGGGTATTTTACGCAGCAACACAAAAGAAACTGAGATGTAGGGGTGGGTAAAGTAAATTGGTTTTAGATTTTTGGAGTGAGAGGTAATAATTGAAAAGTAATAAGGTATGAGCTAAAGTAGTGATAATGAAATAGTGAAAGGGAATGTTATTGAGAAATATGTAAAAATTTGAATTTGAAAAGTCTGTGATGGGGGAATAAGAGAGAATAAATAGCTACAATGATAACATTAATTAAGAGGGAATATGGGAGCAGGCCAGATTTAGGTAGTACCATGGTGAGCTTCAGAAATTTGGAGTTACATGGTACCCTTGGAACATTTTTATGGGAAATACTGAGCCTGAGACTTAAAAGACACTGAGAAGTATCTGATAGCCTGCTGTGTATCAAGGCACTGTTGAGTGTCTGAGGAAATAGGGACATGAGTGAATGGCTGAGCCACATAGACGCTGAAGAGGTAGGTTTGGGTGAGTGTGACGATGATGGAGAGTGGATAGGTGCTGCTATAGGCAGGTGTTTCTGTTTGTTTTCTGAGGAGGTGACAACTACACTAAGTAAATGAAGAAAATTAAAGATTCACCAGATTTCTGGGAGGGTGATTCAAATGAGATTATAGGAAGTGGTAAAAATGGTAGGTAAGTGAAGACATGGAATGGATTAGACTCATTTAAAGGAGAGGAGGCCAATATAACTGGAGGTTAGTGGACAAGGGGCAGGGAGCTGTAGGAAATAAATGGACTTAGTTTTAAGTACACACTGTGGCAGGCTGTGTGTAAGTGGACTGGGAAGGTTTGGACAGCTTTAGGAAAGAGTAGTAGGTGTAAGTTGTAAGTGACAGTTGTTGAGAACTAAGTTGAAAGTGGAGAAATTGTCAGGGGACCACTGCTTCACAGGTAATAATAGCTTAAAGTAAGTGGGGGTGTGGGTCAATGTTAAAGCATAAAGCACTTGGGTAGAAGTGCTTACTTCCAGGCAGTAAGTTTGATATTCATCACTGCAAAAGAAAGTTATCACCAGATCTCTATGACATCTATTTATTTTTCTAAGCAAATATGTTAAGATATGTGCTACTTGGAAACAGTCTACTAGTAAAATTCATCAGTCTGATGAAGTTCCGTAATTTTGAGATAATTTTTAATGACTCAAATATTTAGATTTAATAAAATTTGGCATTGATCCTGTAGTCGTGTTTTCATGCTTCTAGTGTTCATTAGATGTATAAAAATAGTTTCACACAGTATTGATTTAATAATACTTTATAATTATACTAAGTTTTGACCTGCTTTTATTAATTAGAGCTCTGATCAAAAGGTTTTTCAAAGGAGAACAATTGCAAGGTGAAGAACATTAGGAATAGTAACATTGGTTGAGTTCTGTTTTGTTTGTTTACTTGTTTTAATGTGTAATTTTCTTTCTGAGAGCTATATTTCACATCATAGAATGGACATGGACAACATTCAGGAAGGAGCATGGGCTAGTAGGCCAGTCAAGAGGCATTTTAAATAGGGAAAGTGGGAACTCTAAAGTACTTTAAAGGACATAGTGGGAATAAAAATCCATTTAACTTAGTTGTTTGTTTGGTTGGTTTTTAAATAAAAGTAGAAAGTTAAGGATTTGGAGAACCAAATGTCTGAAAATTAAAGAGAAGAAGAGAGAAATTGAGATTTTTTTTTTTAGAAGTTTTGAAGACAGTGGACAGATGGTGATGTCATAATGTACATGAAAGGTTGAATCTGTAGTAGAAGGATTCAGGTTAATAAGGTGGGTGAATAGTTTTAAAAATGATAAATTAAACACAGTCTGACTCCCAGGTTAAGTACATTAGAAGGCAGTTGGTAAGGTGAGTGCTGTAACTGGGATTTGAAAGTCATCAGATAGATGCTAGTTGAGGCCCCAGAAGTAAATGTGATTGATTCCTTGAGATGAAGTTGCCAAGGATACTGGCAATTGTGATAAAAACCTTGACCAGAAGTAACTTAAAGATGAAAAGGTTTATTTGGTGTATAGTTTACTGTCCATAATCCTGGAAGCCCAGACTTGTTCTTCCTGGCTCATTCACCCTGCTTTCTTATACAGTTAGGATCTCCTGCCGAGGGCTGGCACTACCATATCAACCATCAATCCAGAAAATGTCCCCCAGGCTTCTCTATAGGCTGATGGAAGCATTTTCTCAATTGAGGTTACCTCTTCTCATATACATCTAGGGTTGCCAGGTTGGCAAAAATAAACCAGCACAGGCAGTGATAGTCTATCCTTCAGTAGAGTATTGGATTACCTTGCCAGTTATGCTGTTCCCAATTCCTCTGAAGAAATTTGAAGAGAGCAGTAGCAGAGTGGAGAACTGACAAGACTGCCCAATGCGGGCTGGTCTGTAGAGGAAGGAAGTGAAGCATGCTTCAAAGGAAAATGAGGTTCAGATTAAAGATTTTTAAAAGTTGGAAAGATGTTAGCATTTATTCATGTGGAAGTATAAAAGGAAGAGGAAATACTGTATTTACAGTTGAGCTATCTCTGGGGTCATGGTCCCATAGCAGATAGGTGGGTATAGTCATTGCACAGATATCAGCCCTGCGAAGCAAGAAGAGTGTATTTTCTCCGATTGGAGGAAAAGATAATGAAAGCTGAAACATTTCATTTCACGGGTAGAAGTAAATGTTGGAGAAACAGGTAATTAGCCGCTTTTTCTCACCTATCTCTTTTCACAAATTCAGTTACAACAGGAATGTGAAATTGTGCCAGAACACTTACAGTCTTGCAGACTTCTTATAGGTCCAGAGCAGTTTGAGAATATTGAATATAGGAATAGGAAAGGAGAATGAGGGAGGAAGAAGGTGCTGAAATAAGAGGGAAACAAGATTATTGTCCTCATAATTTGGTTAGGATTACTGTGTGTGTGTGTGTGTGTGTGTGTGTGTGTGTGTGTGTGTGTGTATGTGTGTGTGTGTGTATAGAGAGAGAGAGAGAGGAGAGCAGAACGCTAGGTATGTCAGCAAGTAATGTAAACTGCTGTCTTATCAAATCCAGGTATGTGAAGGAAGCTTTGTTAAAACAGAATCAAACTTTTGAAACATCTGCGTATTTGAAAAACTATATGTAAGCTTTTAAAATTTATGAAAGCCATAATTATATTTTTAATTTATGTTGTTCCAAGTATTTTTGAAAAGATGACACCCAGTATATTTTGTAACTGCTAGAAATGAGGACTGGCACAGACATGCAGTTGTCGTCCACAGGGAGATATGCAACCAGGAATGATAAAATATTACTAGAATTGAGTTGTCAGAGTGCTTCTTCACTACTTTCAACAGATTGCTTATTACTTAAGTTCTTAGAACCAGAAACTCCTCCAGATAAATGTGATCTTAAAACCTAAAAGAATGTGTTTATTTTAAATCTCATAATTAAGTTTTCATCAACGTAAGATCTCATTTCCCAAATCTAGTTAAATAATGAGTAAAGCTGTTATAAGATTTCACCCAGACACAGAATAAAAGTTAATGTATATGTATTTGACAGTTGTAATGTTCTTCTGAAGATTCTCTGATTAAGTAGCATGGGAACTTTGGAGAAAAGAATTTGCTTCCCAGTTTTTAATGGAATATGATTTTATATTTACTCTTTTGCAATACTGTTTTTAGGGAGCGGTTTAAGCAAAAGTAAGCAACAGCCTGAACATTGAGGCCAGAGTAAAATATCCTCAAGCTTATGGTCTTATTCCACTTTCTTATAAAACTTATAAAACTTTTATTACAGTATGATAATTGTATTGTACTGTGAATTGTATTCCATTGTAGGTCAATGACTTCTGAGCCCCAGTACCTTGTTAGGATGAAATTGCTAGTGTGCCAGTGAAGGTAATTGATTGATTAGATTGATACTAGATAAGTACAGCTTAAACACAAATAGTTTTATTAGGATGTAAACAAAATAAGTGGACTGAAAACTTTCTACTTGGTTAAATTTTGTATTTACAAATATTGAGAATGATCCTTTAAAAGTTGGAAATACTCTTTATGACATTTATATATTACATTTTAGTTGAATGTTTTACCAAAACATACTTCATGCTATAGTTCTAAAGAATACGTAGTATCTGAAAACAACTTTATTTTTAGATTTTTTTTTTTGGTTTTTCGAGACAGGGTTTCTCTGTATTGTTTTGTATCCTGTCCTGGAACTAGCTCTGTAGACCAGGTTGGCCTTGAACTCACAGAGATTCACCTGCCTCTGCCTCCTGAGTGCTGGGATTAAAGGCATGTGCCACCATTACCCGGTTAGATTTTTCTTTTTTAAAAAATATATTTGTCATTATTGTTATTTTGGATGGTATTGGGAATGGAACCAAGGCCCTCATACCTGCTAAATAAGCTTTCTGCCTCTAGGTTACATCATCAGACCAACAGTTAATTTTAATTCCAGAAATTGATTGTAACTTTATGATTTTTCTACATTTAAACTGGTTACTGTTTACACATGATAGCTGCACTTTTTTTTTTTAGCTTTTAAAGCTGTTAATGCAATATAGACAAAAAGATTATTGCTTTCCTTAACTCCAATTTGAGTTTGAACGTTTTGTTTTGTTTTTTTTGTTTTTTTAAGCTATTCTCTTTACTATTTCAATATCAAATAAATGGAGTGGTTTACATTATGGATGCCAGATTTTTTTTAAAAAAAATTCTAAAAATTTTGCAAGATGACAGTTTAGCTTTTTTACATTCTACACTTAAGTGTCTGTATACATAGTATACACTTCCAGTCCCAGCATCACTACATTAGGGATTTTGCTCAGATTGGTATTTATTAGTGTGTGTGTATGCATGAATGAATAAATAAATATATAGATAGATAGATAGATAGATAGATAGATAGATAGATATGTAAACTGTATTCATGAACATTAGTTACTATTTTCCATTTAATTTTCTTGGCACTAATAATTATTTGTTTAGTTTTCCAAATATATTACTTAATTACTGTTCAACATTGAAATTTTTGCTAATTTTCTTCATCAACTTTAAGGGTACTTATTAAAATCTGCCAACTTTATTTTCTTAACATGTCACTCCTGAGCCTCTTACTTGGCCAATACACAGTACAAATTCTCAGGGTTTGGTTGTCCCTTCTTGGAGCATTACCTTTACCTTCTGGGTTGAACTTTTAGGGCCTGGATCATACATTTTCCTCTTTTGTTCTTTGTTTCATGTTTAGAGTGGTAGTATGACATTTTATAATCTTAGGAAACATTTGTGGTAGGTTGAATTTGTGAAACTTTATATCACCAAGTCATAAAATTATATTTTACTGCCTTACACTTGATAAGGCAGAGAATTTTCAGTTGTAAAAATTTAAAGGCCTTCTTCGTCTTCTGTCTTTAGATGTGGTCAGTGAGCAATTCTGATTCCTGAATCATGGCATGTGCTTCTCTCCTCCCTCTCCTTTTGTCCCCAGTCCCCAGAAATTTCACAATCCAAGTATGTTAGTTTGAATCTGTTTTCGATTTTGCTAGGTGTTCAATGTTGCATTTAGTTCAGCAACTTCACAGTTCTTGAGTCTGGAAAGTACCCAGGATCTCATTAATCATTTCTTCTCCCCCATTTTATGTGTCCTCTCTTTCTCTCTAGAACTCCATCTTCTTTAGATGTGTTTTTCTACCCAGTGTGTGTAAGTTAGATAAATTCAATTTTTCACATTGAAGCACAACAAAATTAAGGAGGAATTTCTACTATAAAACTCTTAATGCTAAATGTGGGTAAATGCATCTTTGATGAAGAGATCCTTCTGGCTTCTTGCAGATAGTGATAGTATTGTAAACTCAAACTAATACCAAAGAAACCTTGTATTCTAGTTTTGATGTGTCAGTTGGTTATCCAAAAATTTGTTTCCAAGTGGAACACTAGTAATAAGAAAAAATAATTCATAGCACTAACAATCTTCCATGGCATTAATCATCTATTTACTAATAATTTGTTGGTTATTTGTGCTATGTAAAACACTATATTGGGACCTCTAAAAAGAGTGTAACTGTTGTTCATTGAGAGTTGTAACTTAACGGAGGGAAATGGAATCTTCTGGAAACTGATATAGTAGTGTTCCTTATCCATCTGGTTTCCGCTCTAAGCCCCTGGTAGCTGCCCACACTTCAAGTTCCAGAACCATGTATGTACTGTCTTTTAAAAACTACATGCACAAATTTAATCTTTCCATCCGAAGCATTTAACATTCATTGTGGTTGTTACTGTAGTTACTTTCACAAAACTATTACAGATTTCTTTTTCCATCCTTTTTCTTCATAGCTCTTTATTCTTACCATAGATCTTAGCAACCTTATCACACAATGTTTTGCTTTCCCTAGGAAGCCAAAAATGTTCACTTTTTCATGTAAAATACCTCATAGCTTCTCTGTGGTACTTCCACCTTTTCTCTTGCAGTTTACGACCATTATTACATTAAAAAAGCACTACTTGAATATATAGACATTTGGCCTGGCAGTCTCCTCCCTCCCTCCCTCCCTCCCTCCCTCCCTCCCTCCCTCCCTCCCTCCCTCCCTCTCTCTCTCTCTCTCTCTCTCTCTCTCTCTCTCTCTCTGTGTGTGTGTGTGTGTGTTCACGCACACATTCGTGTGTTTATGCATGCATGTATTTATACAACCAAGAAGCATAGATGGTATGGGTAGAGTAGATAAACAGTGCAAGAATTCAACACTGAATGCAGACAGTCTCAGTTTTATTTTGAAGGTCTTTCCCCCATGATTTTCCATTTGATATATTCAGACCACAGTTGATTGTAGGTAAATAAAGCCATGGATTAAGAGGAGTACTATAGTAAGTGATGGGAAACTATTCTTTGTCTGGTCAGGCATTTTTAATTTAAAACAGTTGGGGAACTAGGAAGTCTCTGTGAATTCTTTTTGGAGCTTGGCTTCATCGGTAGTCATTATTATGGACTAAATGCAATTCTCTCTACTGCTCGGATGTTGAATACCTGCCTCCAGTGTGATATTTCCAGGAAGTAAGGCCTAATGCCTTCATGAAGGTGGTCCACGATAGCTCTCAGCTTTGCTGAAGATAACAATGAGAAGGCAGCAGTTTGCAACTTCCAAAAATGCCTCCATGAAATCACATTGTACCCTTATCATAATTCCACCCCCTTGTAACTGTAGAAAGGTTGTGGTATGGTAGATCCATTTTTTTCAGCAGTTATATATTCTGTGATTTTTAGTTACTTGTAATTTTCAACTGAAAATAATGGCATAGTTGAATGACAGATTATGCTATTTTTATTGTTATAATTGTGTTATTAATCACTGTCAATCTGTGCCTAATTCATAAACTTCATCATAGTTATGTATTTGTAGAATTTACAAAGCTCAGTACCATGTGGTTTTGAGCATATGCTAGGCATCTTGTAATGTACACCCCATGGAGAATTAAACTACTGTAATTTGTTACATCAGTTTAAGTTAGGGAAACAATCATTACAATTGATTTTTTTTTTAGTTATATAATATAGGTTGATATAATTAAAATACAAATCTATTATCATTCTTCAATATTTCTTTTATGTTTTCCTTGATTTGCTGGAGATCAAACCTGGGGCTTTGTGCATACCAGGCAAGTGCTCTTTTGACACAAACCTAGGGCTTTGTACATACCAAGCAAGTGCTCTATCACATAGCCACATTCTCAACCATAACTGTGAAAGTTTAAGCAAGAATGTGAAAAGCAATCTGAAAGGAAACAATTTATATTTAATAGGTTTTTTTCTTTCATATTTCACTTCACAGTTTATTGGAAGGAAAATACCTATTAAGAATGATTATCTAGTTAACTTTCACAATAAAAGAGAATGCTAAGTCATTTTACTGTTAATCTGTGCCATCCAGCGTCTCTTCAACCCTACTGACTGCAAGTAGTTCCAAATGGTCTCCATTCATTAGCTCACAAGTACTCTTTTCTATCACATGCTGTTCTGAACAAGTTTCTACATTTTTGTTAGCTTTGCAACAATTTCCAAGTTCCACAGGATTTCTGATCCCTTTATTTCCATGCCTGAGTTGACATAACAATAGATATGAGAGATAGTTGGTTGACCTACTAAGTTGGTATCTCAGCTCCCTCAGGACTAATAACATGCCATATAGCACAGTGGCAGGTCTTGGACTGAAACTGTATTTTCTCATACTAATTCTATCTTGACTACCCAAGTCCATTGTCTCAAAAAACTTTTTTTTTTTTTCATATGTTAAGATGAATCCTCAGAGGTGTGTGTATGTATTATCGTATTATCTTGGCCTGTCTCTTGCAAAATGTCTTTACTGTCCTTCTAGTCTTCCGGACATTTTCCTTCTTCCCATCAAGGGAAAAAGCTGAGATTGTTTTGTGGAGGAATCACACCCAGTTGCCACTTATAAGCTAAGGTCCAGTTGTATACTGTGGTGCTGTTTGGAAATACTCCATTAAGTTGACCTCTACATATATACCTCTATACACTTAGACAGATAGAAAGTATAATGTTATCTAGCATATAGGGTTTGTTTGTTTTTATTATTTTTTAAACAAATAGGTTAGATAATAAAGGAAAAGAAATAACTCTATATGGAGCAGATGTCTAAAGTAGCTCAGCCTCAAAGCAGTATTTAGAGAAACACCATAATGGACAAGTGTCCTAAACATGGAATTAAACCATGTTTGACACTACAGGGTAAGTAAGGCAAGCATGACTCAATCATGGTGCAGTTAAAAGAATGGGAGGTTGTAAAGGCTTCCACTGCTTTTACAGTCCACTTGATGACTTCAATTAATAACTTACCACCTGTAGATGTGTGCTTACATTAGCAGTCTCTTCCTCATTCAATTGCTGTAAACAGAAAAATTTTCTATTTTATCATCCTACAATTGTAAGAGAGTTGTACAGCATTTAAGAAGAATTAGAATAAGTCCTTTAACCTGATAGTATTTAAAAGAATCATGTAGGACTCAAATTAGTCATCTCAAACCAGGTACCCTGGAACTACATGTAGGAGCCTCTAGCGTACATTTCATGTGTGTATAGCTAAAGGAGGAAGGTAAATAATTTTTCTTTCTTCACTGTCCTGAAGTCTGTTTTCTTTTGGATATCTGAAAGGATTGTGGTTAAGGTTTTGTCATAAATTTTCTTGTTTGCAAGATAAAAGGATTAGTTGTTAATGAATTAAATTTTAACAGTAAGCCTTAAAGAAGTTTATAACTTAAAGACACCTATTAGAGTTTTTTAAAGACATTATTTAATGTGACAAATTGGAATGGCTTATTAAGAAAGTAACTCATACAGAGTAATTCTTATGGCATGGGATGAATAAGGGATGAATAAGGAGATTAACTCCAGAGAGAAAAATCTGACCTTAGAAATGATGCCAAACAGAGTTCAGTTTTAGATTATTTGGGGAGGGTGGGTTGTTTGATTAGTTTGGTTTGATGTTTTGGTTTTAGTTTGAGACAGTCTTACTCTGTAGGCCAGGCCAGCCTGGAACTTGAAGCAGTCCTTCAGCGTCCTAGGATTGAGATAACAAGTGTAACTACTGAGTTTGTTGTTGTCTTTTGTTTCTTTTCTTCTTCTTCTTTTTTTTTTTCTTTAATAAAATGTTCTCTTTTAATCCTTCTGAATTTGTATACAGCTACTCATGTTATTGACTCTTCAAGTAGTGGTGCATAGGTTAGGCAAGTCCTTTGTTAAATTACTGTTTTGTTACACAGGTATATATAAATACAGTAATTATGTAGTCATTACTAGGTAAAGCTAAGAGCCTTTTAACTGAACTTGCTTTCAGGCTCTGCTCCTTCCTCAGAAATAGTTCTTGTGTTTTGTTTCATAGCTTTCTAGATGTATGCCTATGCATTTATATGTTTGTACCTCTAGAAAACCTAGACTTTTGTTCTTTCATTTCTCTTTCTTTTTTTCTTTGTGTGTGTGTGTGTGTGTGTGTGTGTGTGTGTGTGTGTGTGTGTGTGTACAGTGCTAAAGATGGAAGCATGGCACCTAGGGCTTCATACATAGCAAGCAAATTCCCTATCTCTTAGCTATATTCTCAGTTTTCTTTTCCCTTTTTATTTTGGGACAGAGTATCAGTAGGTTGTGCACACTGTCCCTGAACTTTGCAGTTCAGACTGGCCTTGCCCTTGTGATTCCTGTTTCAGATTCCTGAGTGGTTAGAACTGCAGGTCTTTATTATTAGGCCTGGCTCTATGCTTCATCTTCCATGAATGTAAATAACAAAATGTAATAGGCTAGTAATATCTGACTATACAGAAAATATATCTTGGGTAAAATTTCATATTATTACGGTAACCCATCCAATTTTTTATAAACTTTTTTTTGAGACAGGGTTTCTCTGTGGCTTTGGAGACTGATTTGGAACTAGCTCTTATAGACCAGACTGGTCTCAGACCACAGAGATTGGCCTGCCTCAGCCTCCCAAGTGCTGGGTTTAAAGGCGTGTACCATCACTGCCCGGCCAATTCTTTATAAACTTTAAAAACATTTATTTTACCCTTCCAGTATTGAGACCATTGGCATTGTTTTTAATTTTTCCCTGTTTTTAATAATGCCATAATTAACTCCTGATATGTTGCCTCCTGAGAAGAAATATCACCTATAAAATGGTGATCTCTTTTACTTGGTAAGAAAATTGTTTCTCTGAAGGATCAATAAAATTAAAACTTTGAAATGCTTTTCATTAGAAATAGCACTTAGATTCTGGTAATCCTGGCATAAAGAGGTTGATAGTTTCCCTTTGTAAATATTATACATACATACATACATACATACATACATACATACATACATACATTTATATATCTATATTCTACACATATGTAAAACTGGCCATTTACAGATACTGGAGATTGACCAAAAGCAGTTTTAAAAATTGAGGAACATTTACTCTTGTAAAACAGATGGATTTGATGTAAGAACAGTGTGAATTTGTGACCTTTTTACCTCAGGCTCTTCACCACCTAGGTGAGTTTCTGGGGACTGCTTTATCAGTCCTGTGGTAGAATGTTTGTGTTCTTTCAAATTCTTAGGTTGAAATCCCAATCCTCTGTGAGATGGCATTGGTAGGTGAACCCTTCACATGGCCCTTATGAGGAGATGGGTGAATGGAGAAGGCAGGGTATTTTGGTAAAGGAACAAGAATTAAGATAATCAGCTCTGCTGCCTGTAAGTTGGGGTGGCTTGGTGCAATCTGGGATGGAGTTATAAGGAACACAAAAACTTATGACTTCACTGCTGAAACTGGTGAATTTGCTGGGAAATAAGGAGAAAACACTCTGCTTTGTTAGCATAAGGTCTTAGTGTTTTTTTTTTTTTTTTTTTTTTTTTTTGAACAGAAACTTAACTGATAATTAATTCCTAGAAAAAAGACCCAAAAGAGTCTGACAAAAGATAAAAGCGGAGGGACTTGGCTTTCCAAGCTCAAATACACACAGACAGGCCCAAGGTGTGTGAGCACAACCTTTACCCAAGTCATTGGCTGATCATTAAGCTGCAAAGACCTCTGTACAGCCCCAAGGGAGCCAGGCTTAACTGGACTGAGATGTCCTGCCTGTGTACCATTGAAGGGAAGATAGATTACTGGAAAAACAAACAAAAGCCCACTTTCAGCAATATATTAAGAATGTGGTGGTTTCAGCAAAACTGCCTTGATGCGTGTAAAACAAATAAACAAAAACTTAAATAATCTAAATTATAATTAGTAAAGCAGTCAAAAGAAATTAACTGGGTATGATGTTAGGTCGGTTTGACACAGTATTAATTTGGCTGTTTTAATATATTAAGAGAATGTAAAGAAAGAGTCAACAGAGAGGCTAAAAGAACCAAATGCAAAGTTTAGATGGGAAAAGTTCTATATCTGAAATGGCAGGTGCATTGGATAAAAGTTCAGTAGCAAATGTGAGGAAACAGAATAAATCTGAAGATCAGTAAAATACCTTTATTCACATAGAAAAGAAAACCAAAGTTAAGGATAATGGAAAGAACTTCAGTGGGGCATTGTGTCACTGGATGAAAATTCCAATGAGAGGGGAGAAAAAAGTATTTGAAGAATTGTAGCACTAAACCATTAGAGATTTTCCCAGGGTTTCAATTAATGAACTCACAGGGGGTTCCTGTAAGATAAAAGAAGCACAACAGACCCTGTCTTTTCCCCAGTGAGCACCTGTAAAACCAGGACAGAATCCATGGCACAGCTATTTGCAGACTCTGTAAAGTAAATTTGCAGATGGAGAAGATAACTGTTTACCTTTGTGGGGAGGTGGGGTTGTCACATTCCTTCTTCTGAACTCAGAACAGCTCAAAACCAGGTCACTGGAGAGCATGTCTTTGGGGGATATGCCTCATCTTTAATCCTTTGAGGGACTCTACATTCTTTCTGCTATGAGACGAACAGGCTCCTCCATGCTCTTACTGCCTTGATGGTGCCTAACTTCAAGACAGGGGAGTAACAGAACCTCTGAAACGTAAGACCAAATCAGTAATTCCTTTTAGGGACTGTTCCCTCATTTATTTTAGTCACAGCCAAGTCTCTGAAGATAATACAGGAAATGGGTATTAGAGTTCAAATGGTGTCATATATTTCTTACTCCTTTAGAAATACTTTGGGAGATATTCAGAGTTTAGAGGTAGTCTAGAATGCTATAATCTGAACATAGTGAGCAATTCTGGGCGGAGTTCAGAAGACAGAGTGCCGGTAAAAACACAGATCGAAAAGGCTGTTCCATAAGGCTGTGTTAACAAGGACACTGCCAAGAATTGGGTAAAACCCATTCATGTTACTTGCTGAAACAAAAAATTTGTATTTATCCATGTTTTAAGATTTTGATTGAGTGTGGATTTAAAAGTGATAGACTAATTAAATTTAAGGAAATTTTAGGACAGTGTAGCAGTCTGTGACACTGTGATTTCTGTTTCTTTTGTCCAGACTATGGTGAGAATTGAAGCAGGAAGCACAGCTTCCTAAACATCTTTCAGGTTTGACAGAAAAGCCAGTGTATCGTTAGGGCCAAGAGGTCACCATTTCTGGAGCTATTAGCACCATTAAAAAGAAATCGAACAATATGTCAAAAAGCCTTGAGGTTTCTCAGGAATTGACCAGATTCTATCCCTTGAATGATTAAGGTGTAAAGGTTTCAAACTCACTTGAAAGGCTGAGAAGAAAGCTCTAGATGTTCTGGCTTGGACAGGATCATCTGGAGGGAAGGAAATGCTTTTGTGGGTTTAGCTGCCCAGCTGCTACACAGGCTGGCAGTAGACCTTGACAAGTCTACCACATGATTCTGCTTTTGCAGTCTGTGCAGATGGCAAGAGTTCCAGGAGGCTTCCATCCAGACTGGGGAGGCCAGGCAGTGTGTAGGAGAGTTGGAATCCTGTAGGCAGCCCCAAGAGGGCAGTGCATGCATTTGTGGAGATGAAGTCTCCACTGTGAGGTTCTCAAGGTCTTTGAGATGCTGGATGAAAGATGGACCTTCTCATAAGAGTCTCAGGTAACAAGTGACACCAGCCCAGAAGAGGAGCAGTGTGGACTGCCAGCAGCAACTCCACAGGGACAGGGCCCCTCACACCTCTAAGAGTTCATGTATGATGCTGGACATAGGATTACAAGATGAGTCTCATCGTTCTTAGCTCTTCTCCCATTCTCCCTTCAGAATGGGAGTGTTTTTTTAGGGGCTCACAATTATTTGCTTCGAGTCTCAAAAGCTTTTGAACAAATGTTTTAGCATTGTTTGAACTGTCATGATTTTGGGGGATGCTTGGTGATGAACTGAATGTATTTTGCATTATGAGATGGGTGTGTGCTTTTGAAGAGCCAGGGACAAAAGGCTGTGGCTTGAATATGAAATGTCTCCCCTAGGCTTATGCTTTTTAAAGCTTGGTTCCCTGTTGGTGGTGGTGTTTAAAAATGTAGTATAAACTTTGGGAGGTTTGACCTAGCTAGAGGAAGTTAGGGAGTGGGGGTTTGCTTTTGAAGGTTGTTCCTGGACTCTGGTCCATTCCAGTCTCTTCTCTGTCTTCTGTCTACTATGTCTGCCATATGCAGCTGTGGTCCTAACACTCTTAGACCATGAAAAAAATTAATAATTCTTTGCCTTAAATTACTTTCCCCAGGAATTTTGGTCATAGCTTTGCAAAAAGTAACTGATGAATTTTATTCTAATCCTCAGGAATGCAAGAATTTCTGTTCATGTCTCCTTCCCTCCCTTCTTGTATCTCTCCCATTTTCCCTCCTTTTCCCTCCCTTCCCCATTTTATCCCATTCCTAGTCTCCCTCCTCTCCACCTCCTTTTTGGTGATTTCTTGTTCCTCAGTCCCCAGGAATCCTTTGGCAGCGGTGTTGACGTGGTTATAAAATTACTAAAACTTAAAACTCAAAAGGAAAGGAGGGACTTCCTTCTTCTTTTGGAGGAACTGTT
Organism: Phodopus roborovskii; assembly: GCF_943737965.1. NCBI lineage: Eukaryota > Metazoa > Chordata > Mammalia > Rodentia > Cricetidae > Phodopus > Phodopus roborovskii. Next base: position 24,632,119 of record NW_026126571.1, on the reverse strand, counting down.
CCCAAAAGGATGGGGCAAATGCCATTTAGTTTTGCTTTTCTGGTTTGCCCCACTCCTTGAACTTGAACATGAATCTGGTTCTAGAAATTGTGTTATCACAGTGGAATTAATAAAGATCCACCTTTTTGCTTGATGTTTAGAAAGAGACATCTGGAAGAGACCCTTTAAAGTCAGTAGTACATGTACTTAAGATTCTGTGTACTGAAATACGGGTGAGCCACTACTCAAGTCCTGTATTGGCCAGAGGGTGGAATATTCGTGGTATGGATCTGAATAACATTGTGAACATTTTGAAGAATTTAGTTATTTCTTATGATGCTAAACTTATACCAGTGCTACTCTTTGGTATTTACTTGGCAGAAATACAGTTTACATTGATAAACAAGAATATAAGTAATCATGACAAGTTGGAAATAATGAAACAAAAATGAGAAAAGTGTCAGTGGAAAATAAGAACTTATTGTATGGATTGGTGTTAAAAGTTATTTTTTAAAGGTCCTAGTAACAAATACAGTAAAAATAAAAACAAACAAAAAGTAAGGGCATTATGTGAAAAGGCCTATTATAAAAGCAAATACTAGGACATAGTTACAGACCCCTAAATACAAACAACTGTAATAAACAAGCAAGAATATGCTTAGCATAGAAGAAACTATATATCACAGTACATAACAGTAATAATTGTAGATCTGGATAGGATTAGCCCTTTTATAAAGAAATACTTTCAATTTATCAAATAAAAATCTTTCTATATAAAATGTTATGTGTAATAGAGCTTATTGAAAATGAAATTTTCTGAAATGGTTAAAAGTAAACGGCTACAAAGGTATCAAGCAGATGGAGACAAAGGGCAGGTCAAGGGAGACAAAGGACACTGATACTTGGCAGAGGAAAACATTGAGTTCCTGAGCATTAGGAATGAAAAAGGAAGAGCTGGGCATGGTGGCACACACCTGTGATTTCCACACTCAGACAGATGCTGAGGAGTCAGGTGTTGAAGACCATCCTTGACTAGATTTTTAGGTTACAATGAGGCAGTTTCAAACAAACAAGCAGAAAGCACCCCCCCCCAATGCACACGTACAAGTGACGTATCAACTGCACTGGAGAGGCAAGGAAATGTTATCCATCAGATGTACAGAGTAGATCAGCTGAGCAGTAATGAGTGAGGGTCTAGAAAATATAAATCAGTAGATCATAATCATTAGATAGATCTTATTAGATATATGGTAGGCTTTGAGTCATTATCATTGGTAGGGAACATTCATGGAATGTTATGGAATATATCAGAATCCCAACGTAAGCTAACTTGTCTATAGTGTACAGCAGTATATGCTTATATACAGTGGGAAAAGAGATGGAAGTGGTCAGGGGGAGGAAGGATCATAAAGGAGTCCTTCTGGATGGACACACACACACACACACACACATCAAAGTATATACTATTGATATGTAGTTACTTTAACTTTAGAGAACTTGAAAAAAAATAATGACTGCAAAAGCATATTGTAAGTTGGCATTATTTCTTGAAATGCCAATTTATTTTATTGTGTCTTGAAGAGAAAGTAAATCTTCAGTTCAAAATTTTCCATAGTTTCTTAGTTGTCCTCACTTATGGAAGATATAACCATTACATCCTAGTGTATGTAGAAAATGCAACTGAATCTCAAGCAAACTATTAATGTCAATAAAAGAATTAGGATTGCTGCACACAAGATTAATCAAAACTAAGATATTTAACAAGTCTTTTTCACAGTAGAGCAAGTCACTTAAACATTCAGGAAGAATCCACCTGTTTCTGTGATGGAGACTTTCAGTGGACTGTGAATTACAATTTGTGAAATTGTCTGGGCCGATTGGCCAGCAAGCCCCAGAGATCCTCCTGTCTCTGCCTCTCTAGCCCTGGTTTTACAAGTACCACAAGGCATTGTTGGAGAGTTTTCATGTTTTATTTAGCATGGCAACCTTCTGGCACTTCTTATTTTATCAGATAAAAGAAACTGGCTTGGGAAGGCTAAGTCATGTACCCAAGTTTTCTGGACTAGTCAAATGACAGAGTAAAAGCTCTTAGACATTCCAAAGTTCACTGTTCACTTAAATTCCTGGAGATCACACATACTTCTCTAAATTGAATTTTTAGATGAGAAATGGTTTCCACTATTTTCTTTGTCTAACTGTGTAGGAAGTTCTGAACAGAGCATAAAACTACTTACTGTACACATTTAAATTTCTACTTTTCTTCTTTGGCTCAATATAATTAAATAGGAATCCAGGGTATGAACCTTGATGGTATGTTGTAATTTTATAAAATGTTGTTTTCTTTTTGTTGATTTAGCTAGCATTTTGTGATCATAACTATCAAGCATTGAGGCAGAACTGGATTCATGCTGGGACTCCAAGGGGGAGGACAGGCAATGAGAAAAATAAACACTCAGCAGCTAGGTTCAGGAGGGCTACAGTGGCTGATGACCCCAGCCAGAAAATTTATTAGTATGATAACGCCTTACATACCCTTAAATGGGGAAGCAGAAGACAAATCAGTAAAGAGCACCAGACAGCAGAATCATGGGAGCTCGAGTCCTTCTAGTAGACAGCATTTCACATTTGACCACAACTGTAGAGGGAAAATGTCATGTTCAAGCCCTGGCCTCAGGACCACTGGAGCTCTTGTGACAGACCATTGCTTGCATGATACTGCAGGGAAAAAACAAAACAAAAACAAAAAACACAACACTCCTTGTTTTCAAACTCTGATCTTAAGGAAGCATACCCATTTAATTGAGTTATTTTTGTTATATCTTTTGGAATTGTGTTTCATAAAAGGATTTTGCACATGAAAATTTTTAAAATGACTTTTGGGTACTTTCTTAAAGTTATTCCAAATTATATAGTGAGATTTTTTTAATATGGCATTTCATGGACTTTGTTTGTAAATTAGGCAGGAGGTATCAGGTTCTATGTTTAAAGTATAAATAAATTTAACATCTTGATTTAATAACTAAGTTGTCATGTTTTCATTTGGGAAATTCAGTGTCTTGAGTCAAATGGGTGAGAACATAGCATCAAATGTAGTAACAAAAAGATTTTAAATATTAAATTGTAATCTAGTCCTAGCTGAATATGTAGAATAGTTAACTTGATTATGTACAGTTCTAAAACTGAGTAAAAACACTTTGGTAAAGTTCTGTTGTGAAACTTTTAGAAAAGAATATAGGTAGTTAAGTATCATTCATTTTATTAAAATTATTTTGCGTGGTGTTTTAGAATGCTTAGAAGTGTAACAGTAGAAAATATTCCACTTCAGTAATATAAACGGTTAAACACACCACTCCTTATAAAATAATTTATGGGAGTAAATAGATAGTTCAAAAACTATGGTTGTTAAGATACATTGAAATGCTCCTTTTTTGGTGACTTAAATACATTATTGAGAATCTATAATGTACCAAGCTGTATCCTAGTTCTTTGGGATTCAGGTAGGAACAAGACAGGTCTGATTTCTGCACTTCTCAGAATTTGACGGGAAACTGTGCTGCGAACAAAACCACATGTAATTATATGGGTTTGTCAGAATTATAGAGTACTATGAATATATGTATATTAAGAGAAATCCTAATTGGAGCAGCCAGTGAGGTTGAAATTTTGCTTCTGAAAGATGAGGTGAATTATCTGTGCAAAGGTGGTTGTCTATAAACAGTGGTAAATAGGAGAGGATTTTGTGTCAAGGATAGGGAAGGACTGGGTGGTTAAAGCTACAAAGGTTGGTGTAGATTGAATCCAGCAGTGTATTAAAAGGCTTAAAATTTACGTTTTAATTACTTCCTTTTGGGTCATTGCCATGGTTTGGATCTGGAGTGTCCCCCAAAGGTTCCCATCCCATGGTGCTATTGGCAGGTGGCAAAGCCTTTAAGACATAGGGCCTCATGGGAGATTTTTATTGAGGGCATGCCCTCAAAAGGAGTTCTGGTACCTTGGTCTCTCTCTTGTCCTGGATATGAGGTAAACAGCTCTGTCCTGCAGCGGGCTTTTGCTATGGCATGACATTAGAGGCCCAAAGTAGTGGGGCAATTAATTGGCCCTGTATGAAAACTTCAAAACTGTAAGCCAAATTACTGTTGTCAGGTATTGTAATAGTAAGAGGAAGCTAACAGTTATAGATGGGCTACAATGATAATCTGGGCAAGATACGATTATAGCTAAGATGCATTGCCAAATAGGGGGGAAAGATTGGGTACATTCAAGAAATAATGTGAGAGGAGGAACTGGCTCGTTACTATGAGTCTCTGCTGCCACTTTCAAGCTTATATTTATATTGGCCTAATGTTTCTCCTAGTCATTCTTTTTCTTCGTTTTTTTTTTTTTTTAACAAACAAAAAACTTTTACTAATACTTTGCTGGTATTCTAGAAGGAGGAGTCTTGAAGGGAATAGACATAGTAATACGATGAAATAGTCAGTCTGCTATGTTGGCATTGTTGTTGTTGTGTAGTGACTTTCATTTAGGTACTTAGTTTAAGTATTTCTCTGTACCTGTGGCAGTGCTGCACGCTTCCTAGTGTTTCGTGGTCGACAGCTTAGGAAACCCCATATATTTATGGTTTTAAAAATATACTAGCTAATTTTCTGTATTTTCTATTTCAGGTAAATTTTTTAACTTAAACTCCTATTGGAATATCTATTATATTTCATTCTTTCTTAAAGAATAATTTGAAACCAATTGGCATCTTTTTTATATTAATGATTCTTACTATAGAGATATGTCTTCAATATATTTTAAATGACTTCTATGGTATAATTTTATGATTTCCTCATATCTGAACATCTTATTTTACCTTTAAATGGCTATTACTACTATCTAGGGAAAGTATTGCTCTAATATATAGCCACTCAGAAAATTCATAATGAAATCACTATTTATTAGCATACTTTAATTGTAATGTAACTGACTGATTTCTGTTTTCCCTTTTATTCACTCACCCTTTGCATTTCTGATTTTCTACTTTGTGAAGTTCAATCTTTCAGTTTTCTCTTTTAAAGAGTATTTTTCTTTTTAATGTCTACTGATTATTTTTTCCCTCCCAGTTCTTCACCTTTCCCCCTTCCTTTCAGTTTCCTTAGAAGCTTTTGCTGGATTCACAGTGGTTTTCTGTTTCTCATATTTTCTGTCTCCCTTCCTTTACCCTCCCCTTCTGTTTTCCCTCCTCTTTTTTGGTAGGAATCAGACCCAGGTCCTAAAAGCAGCTGGACAAAGTACTCTCCTCCGGAGGCACGCCTGGAGCTCCTTTGCTCTTTAAGGCTTTCTCCCAGCATTATTGTGTTGCACTCCTGATTCCTTCTCCATTTCCTCCTCCCATGCCCTCCTTCTCCCCCTGTCTCAGTGGCTCTTTGGAACTTATTGCTTATGCTTGTTGAATTTGATGCCTCTTGGTCATGGAGGTGGATTTCCTAAATGCTAGTTCTTGATTTGTTTATATTTGAGATTAGAGGGCAAGATTAAGTACTAGCTTTTCTCTCACTCAGATAAAAGCCTCATTTTCTACCCATGATTAAGAGGTCTCTTCTACAGGGAATATGGGGAAGTGGATTGTTCTGATAGGTTCCTGTAAACTCTGAGACTTTTCTTCCTGGATCCTGAGTAAACTTGGGTCACCTCCTTGCTTCAGTGACACCTAGCCTGGCCCAACTAACTTCGCAAGGCTTCCCCATGGCAGGGCTTGTTTCATACAAGAAGCGCTTGCATACATTAGCAATCTCCTTTTGTTAACTATGTCTCATTTATTTCATGCTTTAATATCTGGAGTGTTTTCTCTCTTTTGCTTAGGGTTCCTTGGTTTTGTTTTAAAACATCAAAGTACTTTATTGGAACTTTGGGCATGGAAGGGCTTTGATATGAGGAAACAACCCCCTCCCAACGTTTCTGTTCAAAACCAGAAAATAACACAGGACACATCTGTAAGAAACAGTTTAGACTCTGTTGTCTGTAATATTGGAAAGAGCAGAATCCCTCATTTAGTCAGTTGGGGCCAGTCCACTGTTATCCTTTGTTAAATGTCCTCATGCTTCCTCTATCTGTGCATGTGTCTTTAGAATAATGTACCTGAAAACAGGTATGCATTAGGTTTTTCTTAGAAATTCATAAAGAACCCAGGCATGCCTTTAATCCCAGTACTCAAGAGGCAGAGGCAGGTGGACCTCTGTGAGTCCAAGGCCAGCCTGGTCGATAGTGTAAGTTACAAGACAGCCAGGGAAACCCTGTCTCATAATTAAAAATAAATAAATAAATAAATTATATCTAAATCTCATGTTTGAAAATTTCATCAAGTGTAAAGCTAATTATTCAGGGGGCAGAAACAAAAGTCAAGACCATCCTGGTCTGCATAGTGAGTTTCAGGCCAGTCAGGACTACTTAGTAAGAGAGACCTTGGCTCAGAAAGTAAAGAAATGAGGAAAAGGGAAATGAGAAAGAAAGCACAAGGAAGAAAAAATTAGTGAGGATGATTGATAGCTTTATACTATCAAGTTATAATTAATCTCAAAAATAAAAGGAGTAACTAGTAAAAATAAAATCTGAGCTTCCAGGCCATTCAAAACTACACAGTGAAAACCTCTCTCAACTCCCTTACACACACAGTTTGATTTCAATTCTGTTTTCACATGTTTGGTGGAATTTACCAGTGATCTGATTTTGAATGTACAGGAGAGAGAGAGAGAGAGAGAGAGAGAGAGAGAGGGGGGGGGGAGAGAGAGAGAGAATATATATGTGATTAATGTAATCTTTACACTTTATATAAAGTCTTCATTTTTTAATTTCCTCTTGGGTAGTATCTTCAAAGTTAAAAAGAAAGCAAGTGAGTTTTAAGTATGTGTGTATTAAGTGTAGTCTTATAAAACCAAAGCTGTATTTAAACATTCATCCAGTTCATGGGACAGCAATTAATGTAAACTCAATGTTTAACAATTTATTTTTTTTATATAAGATTTTTCAAAAGAGTTTTGCTAATTTTTTTTTTATTTGTACTATGTACTCTTACTCCAATATGACCTGGAATTTGAGTATTCCTTTATTTATCTATTCACTAATTCTTACCTGGCTTTTATCTCATCAGAAATGCAGCAAGTTTTGGAAAACCTTACGGAGCTGCCCTCATCTACAGGAGCAGAAGAAATAGACCTGATTTTTCTCAAAGGGATTATGGAGAATCCTATTGTGAAGTCACTTGCTAAGGTATGGTAGTTTATTCATAAGCTTACTGAAGGACTTTGAAAATTGTTTGTGTGGAAGTCTTTTCAGTTTCAGTGGTCACCATTTTATAATTTAGTTGATACACCTTTCTGCATAGTTGGCAAATAACACTTGTCACATAATGAAGTGTTAATGTATGCTAAGATAAGGTTTACTTGCCTCTTTTTATTCTGCCTTTAGAAAATGAGATGATTCTTAACTTTTGATCTATAGTACCTTAAAGCTAGACAAGTCATAACAGCATGGGGTTGACCTGATCCTGTGAAAATGGATTTTGGTTCTGTCTTCACTTTCAACCAGCAAGGTGGTCTGGTTTTTTCCTTTTTTTCATTGTAACTTATACCTGCTTATCGTTTAAATTTGTAATCACTTTTATTTAATTCTTTTATTTTGAAATTTTAGATTTTTATTCCATAACCCTGATACTTTAGATGTGTTTTCTTAATCAACTCTGAAACAGACATTATTAACTCACTTAATACACAACGTTTTTATAGCCATATTTGAAGTTCTGTTTTATTTCACTTGCAGTTTCTTAGTAATTTTTTTTTTTTTTTTTTTTTTTTTTTTTTTTGAACATCAGGGAAGTTCTGTATTTATTGCGTTTCACACCCTGCTGGCTCATACTTAGTTGTTCCAGGTGGCTTTTGCTTTTGGAAAGCCGTTCTGATCATCCTCCAGCCTCTCTTTCATGGACCCACCTTCTCCTTTTTGTTTTGCATTGTACTTCTGGAATGCTGATCTCACCTATGTGGGTTTTCTGTTTATTTTTTATTTCTTTGTGTTTTAAGGTTTCTGGAAACCATTTTTCTTTTTGCATTGGTAAATATGAGTTAATATGGCTCATGATGAGATCATGTGGTAAGAAGAAATTTTCATAATTTTATTTATTTAATATTGCTATATTTTCATAATATACCCTGTACCTTAACAACCTACTGTGTTGAGGTTCAGTTTCAAGGCCTGTGGAAGTAAGTAGGAGCTATTTAAGCCCATACTAAAAATGATTTCCCTTGGGCTTCTGTTGGTAACATAGTTTACTTTATCTTATACTGTTGTTCCTTTTTATTGTCTCTGGGTCACTTTTGTCCCTGTTCTCATGTTTAATTTAAGGCTTTTAAGTAGACTTAGACATTTTAACAATATGTGAGATATTTTACAGTATACTTGTAGTTTCCTAAGGTCTTTAAAATATAGTAGAGTAAATAATAGGGCCAAGGGTTAGGGCAGGTATTCTAACCTTGTCTTTTCAGTGTTCTGTTTAACATTGAGTAAAGGTTATTTATGTGTATTTATTCCCAACAACGTCTGTGAGTGAGAAATGGATTTATTTGTGCCACCTATGACAGACTTTCAGAGGATCACCAGATCACCATTCTTAGCAATTGAAATGGTTGGTTTACTTTGAAACACACAAGGAGCAACTGTACTCTTTTTGATTAAAAATAAAGGCTGGGCAGATAGCTCAGAGAGTAAAGTGTTCAAGCAAGAGTACCTGAATGTTCTTGTGTGTTTCACATCCCAGACAAGAACAGGGAGAGAAAATAGAAATGGTTTTAAATGTACTAATCAGAAAATAGATAAGTGTTAGGTCTCAGAAAAGAAAAAGTGAACAAATGGCTGGCTGAGGTGCCTATTTAACACATCAAAGTGGACGCTGGCTTCCAGGTTCCTGCAGCATCTCTTAGCCTCAGGAACACAGAGTCCTTCTGGCTGGCATACCTAGCCACCTACCTCAGTCCTGTGTAGCCCCTGAGGTTCTCTTTCCCCAGCTTCTCTTCCCTGTGTAACTTAGCTGTTTTGGCTACATGGCTTCTGGTCTCCTGGTGTCCTGGCTCACTCTTGGCCCTCTTGGCCCCTGGTCTCCTCTCCTGTCTGCTCTTCTCTTCCTCTTGTGGTCTCCCTGTGCCTTTTTCCCACCTCCTAACACGGCCTAATTCAGTCTGCTGACCTGGATCAATCTAGGCCCTTCCAGATGCTCTATAATAAACCTTCTCAGCCATACCTTGAAGCATCCATGTCCTCATTTTTCATTCAATGAGCAATATAAACTGACAGATTCAAGAGGCTAGGTGAGAGATAAGAAGAAAACGTGTCTAAATCTTGAAATTTAAGTGCAAAGTAAAAATTTTAAAGCAAACAGGTGAGAGAAGAAAGACAATTGGGAAAAGGGTGGGTAGAAATAAAACAGGAATTCTGAAATTCCTAATGAGAATTGAGGGTTTTGTTTGTTTGTTTTCAGATGACAAAAGGGAAACAACAACAACCTTGCATTCCTTTCTAGCAAAAATAACCTTCAAATATTAAAAACACTTTTTTCCAGACAAAGAAAATTAATCTTTATTTATTCTACAAAAAATGCAAGAGGAAGTTCTTCTGACAGAATGACAAAGGAAAGGGACTGTTTATAGATGAACATAAAATAAGCTTTTAAGATGAAGTACTGTCATATAACATTTATACATATTTGTAATGTAAATGTAATAGCTCCAGAAGAAGACAGACTTAGGTATACTGGCTCACACCTTAAAAAGCAGAGTCAAAATCATCTCCAGAAATATCCCCAAATGGTTAGAAATTAAATACTATGCCTTAGTTAGAGTTTCTATTGCTTGGATAATACTCTGACCAAAAGTAACTGGGAGCAAAGTTTGTCTCATCTTATACTTTAAGCTGAACAGTCCTTCACTGAAGGAAGTTAGGACAGGAACTTGGAGGCAGGAATTGAAGCAGAAACCATGGAACACTGCTACTTATTGGCTTATTCTTCCTGGCTTTCTCAGCCTGCTTTCTTAACCCAGGACGTCTTGCCCAGTCATAGCACCACTCATAGTGGGCTGGCCCTCCCATATCAGCCCATTAGTCAAGGAAATACCCCACATGCTTGCCTCCAGGCCAACCTTATGCATTTTCTCAATTGAGGTTCCTTCCTCCCAGATGACTTTAGTTTATGATATGTTGACAATAAACTAATAAGGACAGCTATTAAAAAACCATGAGTAGAGGAAGAAATCATAGAAAATATTTTGAACTGAGTGAAGAAATGCAAGTGTATGACAAAACTTACAATGTGCTACAAAGCAAAACTTAAAAGAAATCTCTGTGTTAGAAAATAACAATGCCAGCAGAGAGGCTTAGAGGTTAAGAGCACTGACAGTTCTTACAGAAAATAGCAATGCCCAAGTGACCAAACGCAATGCAAAATATACAGAAAGAAGTGAGCAATAAAAATGTGGCATAAAATGATAAGGAAAAATGCTACAACTTAAGATAATATATATAAGTAAAATCGATATACCTCCAACTAAATAAAAATTACTGCCTTTGGGTTGTAGTTGTGTGTTTTTTTGGTTTTTTTTTTGTTGTTTTTTTTGTTTGTTTGTTTGTTTGTTTGTTTGTTTTAGGTCACCACAGTGATTTATGAACTGGGCCTGGAGAGATTGGCTCAACAGTTAAGAGCCCTGGTTCACAACATTCTATAACTCCAGTTTGAGGGGATCCAATGCTCTCTTCTGGCTTTACTGGACATGAAGCATGCATGTGGTACACATACATACATACATACATGCATACAAACAAAATATTCATAAAGTAAACATTTATCTTTTTTGTTTTTGTTTTTTTCTCGTTTTCTGAGACCATTTCTCTGTGTAGCCCTGGTTGTCCTGGAACTACCCCATGTAGACCATGCTGGGAGATCTACTCTGCTTTTGCTTCCCAAGTGCTAGGTTTAAACAATTTTGTGACCATGACTGTGACAACCTAAGTGTAACTTTAGTTTCTTGAAAGAGAAGCCTCACGTAAGAGAACTTCTGTAGCTCTGTATCTAGTTTTCAAAATTGGATGTTTGAAATTTAAAACCATTGTACAAAAGAAACTTCAAATCTCATAACCATAAATTCTACCAAACATTTAATGAAGAAATAATACTATTTTTTTCCAGAAAAGGGAAAAGCAAGAAAACACTAATATAAAAAAAAATTTAATTAAAAAAATAGAGTTGTATTCCTGACAAACATAAATGTAAAAGTATTTTTGTTTGTGTTAAAATTAATTTTATGTGTGTTTTTTTCTGCATGTATGTCTGTGCAGCACATTCATGTCTCAATCCCAGGAGTCTGGAAGAAGGCATTGGATCTCCTGAACTGGAATTATAGATGTTTGTAACTTCCATATGGGTGCTGGGAATTGAGCCCAGGTTCTCTGGAAAAGCAGACAGTGCTCTTAACAGCTGAACCATCCCTCTTGCCCCAGTTTTAAAATTTGTAAGAAAATATTAGCAGTTATAAGAGATAAAAACAGTAATAACTCGTTATACTTTCCAGGTTTCTACAGTTACTCTGTGTTGTACACTCACATCTGGGGATTTGGAGCTAGGAACTTCAGATAAGAGAACATGTCTGTCTGGGTCTGGATCACCTCATTCAGTATTGTCATTTATGATTTTACATTAAGTGTATGCTGAATAGTGTTCCATTATGTATGTGCACCAAATTTTCATAATTGATTCACCTGTTGAAGGACATTTAGGTTGTTTTTCATTTTCTGGCTATTATGAATAGGGCAGCTATAAATGTGGCTGACAAAGTATCTGTGGACCAGGGTGATGAGTCCTTTGGGCAGATGCCAATGTACAGCTGACTCTTATGGTAGATTCCTTTTTAGCTTTTGAGGTTTTTCAAACTGATTTCTAGAGTGTTGAACCAGTTTGCAATTCTGCCAAGAGTGAATGAGGGTTACTCTTTCCCTACAAACTTTCCAGTATTTGTTATCAGTTCTTAGCCATTCTGTCTGGGGTGAGATGAAATCTCAAATTTTTAAAATTTTCATTTTCGTAATTCTTTTTTAAGTATTTCTTAGCCATTTTTTATTTCTTTGAGAACTCTGTTTTGATCCCTAGCCCATTTTAATTGGGTTATTTGTTTCCTTGATTCTTTGTGTTTTTTTTGGGGGGGAGTGGGGGATGTTCTTTGTGTATTGTGAATATTACTTCTCTATCCTGTGTATCTGGCAAAGAGTTTCTCCCATGTTGTGGGTTTGTTTGTTTGTTTTGTTTTGTTTTGTTTTTTGTTAACTCAATTGATGATGGTTTCCTTAGCTGTGTAGATACTTTTTAGTTTTATGAGATCCCAGTTGATTGTTGGCTCAACTCCTGGACAAATGAAATCCTGTTCAGAAAGTTCTTTCCGATACTTATGTCTAATAGGTTACTGCCTATATTTTCCTTGAGAAGTTTTAGTGTTTCAGATTTCATATTGGGGTCTTGGATCTGGTTTTTGTGAGATGATAGATCTGGTTCTTTTTTCACTCCTTTGTGTGTGGACACTCGGTTTCCCCAGCACCATTTGTTGAAGAAGCTGTCTTTTCTCCATTGCATGCTTTTTGCCTTATTGTCAAATATCAGATGGCTGTGCTGTAGTTATGAGAAATTATGTTGAGTTTTTTATTTTATTCCACTGGTCTTCATGTATGGGTTTTTGTTGTTGTTGTTTGGTTTTTTGTTTGTTTGTTTATTTGTTTGTTTTTTGGTTTTTCGAGACAGGGTTTCTCTGTAGCTTTGGAGTCTGTCCTGGAACTAGCTCTGTAGACCAGGTTGGCCTTGAACTCACAGAGATCCATCTGCCTCTGCATCCCAAATGCTGGGAGTAAAGGTGTGTGGCTACATGTATGTTTTTGTACCACTACCACATTTTTTAAAATTACGATGGCTCTACACTATATTTTAAAGTCTGGACTAGCAGTCCCTCCAGCATTCTTTTGGCTGTATGGGGTCTTTCCCTTTTCCATGCAAATTTTGGCTTAGTTTTGTTTTATCTGTGAGGACTATTATGGGTATTTTAATTGGGATTGCTTTGAATCTGTAAATGGCTTTTGGTAGAATGGCCATTTTCACATTCTACCATTCCATGAGCACGGGTGTCTTTCCATCTTCTAGTGTCTTTCCCTATCTCTTTCTTCAGGGATTTGAAGTTTTCATTGTAGAGTCCTTTTAAGTGGTTAGGTTTATTCTTAGTATTTTATTAGTTTTGATGTTATTGTAAATAGGAGTGTGTGATCTCTTTTTTAATGTGTTTGTTGTTGGTATAGAAAAGCTACTGATTTTTATAAGTTGATTTTGTACCCTGCATTTTGCTTAATTTAGTTGTTAATTGTTTCCAGATTTTTTCTGATGGTATTTCTGGAATCTCTTATGTATAATATCATTCATATGCAAGTAGGAATAAGTTGACTTGTTTTCATATTCATAGCCCTTTAATTTCCTTCTCTTGCCTTACTGCTCTGGCTGTTGCTTGCAGCACTATGTGAAAAGTAGTGGGGATAATATAACTTTTATTATGTTGAGGTATGTTCCTGACAGTCCTACATTGCATAGGACTTTTTATCATGAAGGCATGTTGGATTTAGTCAAAGGCCTTTTCTGGTTCTATTGAGATGATTGTGTGATTTTTTTTTTTTTTATTTTAAGTCCATTTAGATGAAATATGTGTGTGTGTGTGTGTGTGTGTGTGTGTGTGTGTGTGTGTGTGTGTGTGTGTGTGTGTATGTTGAACCAGCTCTGCATTGGTCTTTTTGATATGTGCTTGTGTTTCAGTATGCTGGTTTTATTAAGAAGTTGGTTGGTTTTTTTTTGGGGGGGGGTAGGGTGGTTTTGTTTTTTGTTTTTTGTTTTTGTTTTTGATTTTTGGCATGCTTGGGTCCCTTGCCATATGTATTAATTTGGGAATTAGTCTGTCAGTTGCTACAGAGAAGTCACCTGTATTTCCAATACCTATTACAGTGAATCTTTTGATCGTTTAGGAATACAAGTTTCAAGTTGGGAGTTTCTATCCTCTGTATTGGCTAGTTTCATATCAGTGTGATGCAAGAGGAGGTAACCTCAATTGAGAAAATGCCTCCATAAGGTCAGGTTTTAGGCAAGCCTGTATAGGGCATTTTCTTAGTGATCAATGAGGGAGGCCCAGCCAATTATGGGTGGAGACACCTCTGTACTGATGGTCCTGAGTTCTATAAGAAAGCAGGCTGAGCAGGGGAGCAAGCCAGTAAGCAGCATTCTTCTATGGCCTCTGCATCAGCTCCTGCCTCCAGGTTCCTGCCCTGTTTGAATTTCTGCCTTGGCTTCTCTCAAAGGACTAAGACTCAGGATATGTAAGCAAAACACCCCCTTTCCTTCCCAAGTGGCTTTTGATCATTATGTTTCATCACAGCAATAGTAACCTTAACTAATACACCATCTAACAGTCTTAAAACTTGTAGTCTAACATCTAAAACTTATAATCTGGTTTACATTTATTTGAATCTTTTAGTTTTCTTCTAGCAATGTTTTATAGATTTATAAGTTTTTCATTTTTTTTTTTGAAACATACTCAAATGTTTTACTTTTGGTGCTATATGAATGTTTTCTTAAATTTCATTTTCAGATTTTCTTGCTGGTATACAGAAATACTTGATTTTGCATATTGGTCTCTTATTGTGCAACCTTGTTAAACTTGTTGGTTCTAATTGTGTGTGTGTGTGTGTGTGTGTGTGTGTGTGTGTGTGTGTGTGTGTGTGTTTTAATGTATCCCCTGGGAATTTTGTAAATAGGAGACCATATCATATGTGGATAAAAAATAGTTTTACCTCTTTTTTTCCTCCATTCTGGATAGCTTTTGTTCCTTGATTTCTTGCACTGATTCCACTACAAATACTGACTAGAAATGAGAGTACTACCTTTTTTGTGGGAAGTCACTAACAAATGGAGTAGTAGGCATATATTGTATATAAGTCTATATCATCATCTCAAGGCACCTATATTTTGCAAAGTGAATATCATTTTCCATTGGAATTTTCTTGGTCATTTTGGTAGATTTTTATATGGCCTTTGTTATAGATTATACTACTAATGTATAATCATGCAACATCTCATTTTGTGCATATTTAATCTTTAGGACAGATTCTTAGAAAAATCATTTAATTTTGTTAAGATTTGATCAAATTGCTTATGTGTGTGTTCTCACTAGAAAAATACATGCAAGTGTCTTTTTCCTAATTTCTCACTAATTTGGTCTGTGAAAAGAAGGAGCATTTTTGTATAGTTATCATTTGTACTTCTCTTATACATGTAGTTTTGTGTTTTTTCATTTGTTTAGAATTTTAATTTCCCTTCCTGTGATTTTTTTTTTTTTTGTTCATATTCTTAATTAGTTGGTCTTAATTAGTTGGTCAGCCTTTTGCCTGTCTGTCATGTGACTTGTGTCTTGACTGTAGTTTTTGTGTCTTGACATTGGTGGTTCTTGATGAGATGTTTGCACAGTCCAATAAAATTAGACGTGTGTGTGTATGTGTGTGTGTGTGTGTGTGTGTGTGTGTGTGTGTGTTGCAGCTTGATTTTGTGTCATATGTAAAAAGTTGTTTCCAATACTTAATATAAAAAGATACATGTTTAATACTATTAAAACCAAACATGTTTTTTAAAAAAAAAATCTTGCTTCTCTCTTAAAAAGAAAAAATGGCAAATTCCGTTTGTAGTTAGTTGCTGGCATTTGTGTGGCTCCAAATCTGTAGTTATTATGTAGTGGTACTTAGATGCTCTGTGATAACTTACCTAGTAAAATTTGAGTTGCATTTGGATAGCGAGGTGATTTCTGAAAAGTCCCTTTTTTGTTAGAGAGTTCCATTCTAGCTGGTATAGTCCTCCTCCTGTTTGGATCCAAGTTTTTTGTGTTTGGAGTCACATATACAAAGTAGAAAAGGAACATAACTCCTCTGTTCTTTCCTCGTTTCTATGCCCATTCAAGTTCTTATTCTGGGGTCTTTTTGGATTTGTCCGGTATTTAGATGTTTAGATCCTTAAAGAAAATTAGCTTTTTCTCCAGCTAAATTCATTTCCCATTTATGTACCTTTTCCATAAAATATTTAATAAGGAATGACTACATACTTAGCCCTGTTGTAAGAGAATATGTATGCCTTGCTCTTTAAGGGTCAAGGCAAGGTCACAGACAGTAAGTAACACTGCTACCTTATTAATGCTATTATTAGTAGAAACTGTATTGGTTACTTTTGTTTGTTTGTTTGCAAGTATGCAAGGACAGTAGTTGAGTAAAATAGCCTGAAATTCTAGAAGAAATTCTCAGCTTGTTTCTCTAAGTTGTACATGGTGACTAGGATCCTCAGAACTAGACTTACAAGACAGCTAGTCCATATTTGTATAAGATCCTTGTACACTACACCATCAGCATGGCAAGTTCTTCCCTACTTGTAACAGGTGAAATACATTTTTACTGAGTTATCCTGGCCTTCTAATACTGCCGTATCTTACAGGAAAAAACTTATTTAATCAAACATGTGACTCATTTGCCCCTTTATTTTTATTTTTTTTAATACAGGGTCTCACTATATAGCCCTGTTGCCTATCTGGAATTTGCTATGTAGACCAGGCTAGCCTCCCATTGGGGGTGTGCTCTACTTGACTTGAGTTTACTTTGTTGGGTATGGTGGCTCAATCTGCAGCCACAACTACTCAGGATAGGTACTGCGACAGAAAGATTTCTTGAGCCTGCAGTTCAGTGTCACTCTGGCAGCATAGAAAAGAGAATTTGTCTTCAGGAGGAAAAAAAAAGTACTCTTGTAAGTCACCTTGAATAAAGCACATGTAAACAAAATGACCGTTATTTACAAGTTACAAATGTTGTATTTGGATTTTCAAGCATCTACTCTGCATGGTGATACATACAATGTGGAAAGCATCACAGTAATATGACACTAGAAATGGGGATTTCTGTTCAGCATTTATAAAAATGGATTATAAGACATCAGGGTAACAGATTTCATCCTACATGGTCTTCTAAATTAAATCTTAGTAGTTACCCTTTCTCCCTCTCTTTAGAATTAGTGAGCAACTATTTGTCAAAAGAAAACCTAAAAGATAGAGCCTATGTAGTATTCCTTCTCAATTTGAATTTGGATTTCTGGCTTCTATTAAACAAATATTTATGATTGAGGAAGTGCAGGACCATGGAAAGAAAGGGCTTTTGTACAGTATATATGTGGACAAGGTTGTCCTCCCAGTGGAAGTATGAGGCTTCTCAGACCTGTTCAGAAATGGACTCTTCTAAGTTGATGCTTTACTTAATGTTTTCATTACTAGGTATTAAACCCAATATGCATTAAGAAAGGATATTACCATTGAGCTGTGTCCCTAGACTAGATTTTCAAACATGAAAATACTAGCTTTAGGATTCTGGAGTTCTCAAATGATTTTTGTTTTTGTTTGTTGAATGTGTGTGTCCATCTGGGTTTTGTTTTCAAGATAGCTGCTCTTTGTAGCTCAGGCACTGACCTCAAACAACCAGCCTGCCCTCCCAGATTTCCCAGGACTGGGATTACAGACATATGCCAGTATACCCAACTCACTTATTTTTATTTTTTTTAAATCATTTGAAAAATAGTAGCATTCATAATGATTATGTTTTTATTACTTTTTATCCTTAATTATTTGCTGTAATAAACAACAGTATCCAGAGTTCAAACCTCTATTAGACATCTAGTTGGTGAGTAGAGGGGAACACATGCTCTTTACATATCATCTGGCCTATTCAGTTTTTAGCAGTTATAAAAATGAGTATTTCATGATGTTTAGGGTAGTAATAAAGACCAAAGTCATTATATTTTATGTATTTACAAAATTCATCTATTACTTCTGATGAAAATATTAAATATGGCTTTTGTAAATTAGTGCATGTGTGCTTACATGTCATGGTGCTTGTGGAGGTCAGGGAATACCTTTCAGGGGTTAGCTCTCTCCTGCCATGTGGCTCCCACTGATGGAACTCAGGTCATCAGGCTTGGCAGCCAGTGCCTTCACCCACTGACCACCTTGCCCACTCTCTAGATAATACCTTGTAAAAGTAAGAAAAAGATTGATGGAAGAAAATAACACATGAGCAATATTGCTTTAATCCATTATTTTTTCAGGCTCATGAGAGGCTTGAAGATTCAAAATTAGAAGCTGTCAGTGACAATAACTTGGAATTAGTAAATGAAATTCTTGAAGACATCAGTCCTCTAATAAGTGTGGATGAAAATGTGGCAGAACTGGTTGGAATACTCAAGGAACCTCACTTCCAGGTAACTGTGCCTGTCCTCCTCCCATAGCTTTCTCCCTCCTCATTAAAGTAATTTAGTATTGTGTAGGGCCTGTTTTAGAAGTTTGTTAAGTCCTAGACTAGGTAGGTATTCTAATATCCCAATGGTAAAGAAACATAAACAGGCATATATACATCACAGAATGTTCAGCGTCTGTCACAGAAAGAAATAACCTTGGCTTTTCCTTGACCATCAGACCAGGTCCTAGGAATAATTCTCCTCACTTTGACAGTGTTGTTGCCACTGTCTTTTGTTTGTCGGTTTGTTTGTTTAGCACTTTTGTTTCTTTATTGTTGGGTGAGGGGCATGAGCCATGGCGATGTAGAGAGATCATAAGACACTCTGTGGGCGTCCGTACTCTCCTCTTACCATGTGGATCCCTGAGATGTGGTCAGGGTTGGTGCAGGAGCCTTTACCCTCTAAACAATCTTGATGCCCATTTTTTCCTTTATTAGTACCACTGTTTTTCTCATTCCTCCTTTAGCCTAATTTGGACCATTTTTAGTATTGCTACAGTATCAGGGTAAATTCAATGATACCCATGATGAAAAGATGACGGACGTTTGTCTAAGGATGGAAAATGTTATGTAGCATACTTTTTCCACATAGATTTAAAAAAAAAAAAAAAGAAAAAAAAAAAGGCCCACACATAAGTTAAACAGTTTTACAAAGAAAAATTTCACTTTAGAACAGAAATGATGGGAAATTTTTATATTAAACCCGTAATAGTTAAGAATGTATGGTAGTGGAGACTATTAGGGAAGTTACAAATAATTAAGAACCTCAGAAATAACATTCAGCCAGGTATGGCCACTTGTTCTGTGACAGACATTGCATTTTAGTAGGGGGATGAAACGATAGGATAAAAGAAGAACGTGTCACTGTTTTTCCTGCAATCTTTACCCTCGAAATTAGATAACACTCCTTTGCTTTTTTAAGACACCGTTTATGAGGGGAAGGCTATGTGATTGAGTTTATGCAAGGCAGTATAAAGTATTTGAATTTTATCTTGATGGCCGTGGAGAATCTTGGGGCCAGGGTTATGCATGTATGTGTATATACGTGTATATACACATACATATACATATATACATATACATACATACATATATATATATATATATGAATTTACAACGCATATCTATGGGATTCCCATTTTCCTTTTTACTGTGGTGTTTACTTGCAAAGACCAAGCTATTGCCTTCATTGTCCCATTTCCTGAGTTTATCTGGTTGATTTTCTGATTTTTTTTTTTCCAAGACAGGGTTTCTCTATAGCTGTCCTGGAACTCGCTCTGTAGACCAGGCTGACCTCCAACTCACAGAGATACACCTGCCTCTGCCTCCCTGGTGCTGGGGTTAAAGGCATGTGCCACCACCGCCTGGCCTGATGTGTTATTTCTTATTGAAGTTCTAATTAAAGGGTTGATGATTCACTTCTCAAGTGCACTACTTTAAGCTTGAATGCATCTTAAATAATGATGCAAAATGAGTTGACTGTATCAGAAAATGTAGAATACCTAGTTCCCTACCAGTGTCGGCACTGAAATTGGTTCCTTGTTTAAGGGCTATGATAGTCTAATCCTTCTCTCCACTGGGAGGTAATCTAGTGTGTTGTTAGTTTTAAATTATATGGTTACTTTTTTATTTGAGAGTGTATTAATTGCTCCTTTTTTGGGGATAGAGTCTGGTTACATAGCACAAGCTGGCCTCTTACTCACCATTTATCTCTCCTACATTGGCCTCCAGAGTACAAGCATTATAAGAATGTTTCACCACACCAGGCTAACATCATACAGGAGTTATTCCTAATAACCACTTACCTCTAGATAAACACAAATTAATAACCCTTGCCTAAATCAATATTTTCATTCTTTGTATGTGAGGTGGCATTCTTCCATAAATCCAGAGTTTATCTTCAGCTGACCTATTGCCCTGTAACATTTCCACCTGGAAAGAGAACAAAATGATGGGTCCTATTCCTTAACAATTTTTCAAGTAAAAGTTGTTGAAAACATCAGCTTCAAATGATAACAAATGATGCTTTCTAGCCCTTTTATTTCCTAAATAGCTTGGTGTGTCTAAGATTTTTTTTTCCCCCCTAAATGTGGAGTTTCAATTCTCTATAATAGTTAACTCTTTTTGGCACTCAAATTATCCTGACTTTAACCAGGGGTGAGCAGCCTTTTAGTACATGAATCTGGAACACATGAGAATTCTTGACCTGAGAGATAAAATTGTATTAATAGTGTTTCGTGTAGTCACAGGAGTAGAAAGCCCTGCCTCAAAATAGAAGCTCCGGTTAAAGCTTTGAATAACTTCCAACATTATTAGGAAAACCTCTCACATAGAGATTTCTAATTTTTTTACTTTTTTGAAATTTTTATGTGTGAATGTGTATTTGCTTGTGTGCTTCATGTGTGTGCATATATGCAAAGTCTAGTGGTCAAAGTCTGATGTTTTCCTCAGTTACTCTCCACCTTTCCCTCCCTCCCTTCCTTTCTTTTTTGAGACAGTTTATCACTGGACATGGAGCTTACCATTTGGCCAGCAAGACCCAGAGATACTCTTGTTTTCACTTCACAGAGCTAGGATTGCAGATATTCACCACTGCTCCCAACTTTTATATGTGTACTAGAACTCTGTACATGGTACTTAGGTTTGCGGGGCAAGCACCTTACTGACTGAGCTGACTTCCTGACCTTGTTTTTAAATGTTTTCCTACTACCTTACTAGTGATTTTATAGAATTATCAGGAATTACCAATTAAGCCAGTGCTCAGATTGCTTCTGTCGTGGATATGTTGATGCTTGTTCACCTCTTCTGTTTTGATTGGTTGTGTTTGAACTTGTGTTCTGCAACTCAGACATTTTGTAGCTTAGTGTTATGGCAAGTATTGAATTATAACAACTTCTTTAGGGTAAGGGATTTTTAAAATATTTAGTATACAAAAAAAAATATTCCTAGCCAACTACCTCAGAATCATCTATAATAGCATACACACAATAAAAATAAAAAGCAAAATGAACATTTTATTTGGAACCATTTCTGATTCTTTTATAGACTAAAACCTTAATTGGTAATATGCAATTTCCTATTAATGATAGGAGGGGCTGATAATTATTTTCTTTTTAGCATACCTTTTGTACATGTACAAAGTATATCAACATATTAACATAATGAAATTTATAGTCTTTGTTGCTTGGCCTTTTTTTTTTTTTTTTTTTTTTTTTTGTACCAGATGAATAGAGATTAGTGGTAAGACTGAAGAGGATGCTGATACTGTTGATAGGAAATTTGTTACCTCCTTCTACCAGGCTTAAAAAACTGAGGTTTGGCTTCTAGTGAATGTGATGCTTTAAAAATGAGATTAAACTTTACCAGTCTCTTCAAACGTGTAAACCTAAATATGATATTGTTTGATGTTAGTAAAATAATCTAGTTTTACTTTTCTTTAAAGTAGTATTATGATTTGACATAATTCATACTGGGCATTTAATAATGTGTCCTTAGAGACTTTTAATACTCAACAGTGATAATGAACTAATAAATTATTTTTAGCAACTTGTTCCATCAGTAGCTAATAACCACAGACTGTTTTGACTCCTTACAGTCGCTCCTGGAGGCCCATGATATTGTGGCATCAAAGTGTTACGATTCGCCTCCCTCAAGCCCAGAAATGAATAATTCTTCTCTCAATAATCAGTTACTGCCAGTAGATGCCATCCGTATTCTTGGTATTCACAAAAGAGCTGGAGAGCCATTGGTGAGTAGATGAGTCACTGCCTTCTTAAATATGAAATGTAGTGCAGCCCTGTCTCTGCCCTTGATTTACTGTTGGAACTGTTCTCCTGCTTATTTTATCAGTCTTTGGCCTTTGTATGAGTACACAGCAGATGATCTGTCAATCATGTAGACTATGAAACCTTAAGCTGACTTGAAAGCTATAAATATGACAGTGGGAACAGGAAAACCATTTCATTTCTTCCCAGCCTTTCAGAAATTAACATCTGTTTGCTTACTAATGACAACACCAAAACAAGGAAGAAAGTTGCTGTTAAAATTTGAAGTATAATGGGGCTTTATAAGTAGTGAAGTTAACTATTCTCTTACTTTTTTTTTTTTTTTATTTGTGTAGCAAATAGCTACACACAAATAGCACTGTGGTGTAGCAAATAGCACAAGCTGGGAATCGTTGTTGCTTCCTTAAGCCTCCTTCGTCTATGGAATACAGCTAGATTTCAGGGGAACCCAGGAGCATTGGTGTTCCCTCTGATGTCAAAGTTGCACTTAGTATATTGAAACTTAACAGGAAATACATGGGAAAAGAATTTACATATTTATTCTTACTGAGATAAAATCATTTTTTTTTTTTTTTTTAAATTTCCTACAGGGTGTAACATTTAGAGTTGAAAATAATGATCTGGTAATCGCCCGAATCCTTCATGGAGGAATGATAGATCGACAAGGTCTGCTTCATGTGGGAGATATCATTAAGGAAGTCAATGGCCATGAGGTTGGAAACAATCCAAAGGAATTACAAGAGTTACTGAAAAATATTAGTGGAAGTGTCACCTTAAAAATTTTACCAAGTTATAGAGATACTATTACTCCTCAACAGGTTAGTGATAATTTCCTGAGTGATATCAAGAACACTTCATTTTTTTTTTGTCATTATTCTATTACATTCTATTAGGCAGATGCTTAATTGTTACTCTTTTGCTAAAGAAAGTTTGTGTTGGTAAAGTTTTGAATTTTTTTGTAATACTGTCTTAGTATTATAAAGGAAATAATAAAGACATTTATTTGTGAACATTATGAACCCTGTTGTTTGGGTTGTCTACAGTAGGTGTCAGAAAAGTCATAAAGCCTTTTAATTACTATAGTTGAAAGCATTTTTGATGAAAGCATTTTTTTTTTGATATCTCTTATTTTTCAAACATTATGTTAAGGCCTTTGAGATGGTGTAGTCTAGAATACCTCCATGTTAGTATTCTTGTAAGATATTAAATGACAGACAGTGTCAGATAGATTGGATTAAAGATGATATTGGACAATTGGTTTTTGTCACATTTTATGTCTATTTTAGGTGAAATGTGTAAATAAACAGGAGGGCGTGCTAATGTGCTAATGATAGAGATTATTTCCATCTCTTGTAATGGATGCTCTTGTAATGAGTATGACATAATCCTAGTACTTGAGGTTGAAAACAGAAGGACCCCAAAGTTTGAAATTTAACCTGGGATTCATAGTGAGACCCCTCAAAAAAGAAATGATGGCATTTTGTTTTTGAACTGTTCTTTAGGAGGTAGGATATACTACTTAATCATGACTTTCTTTCACATAGACCTCTGTAAATAATGAACTTTGTATTAGTTTCATTTCTGTTGCTGTGATAAAATACCCAACAAAAAGCTAATTAGTGGAAAGGGGGTTATTTCACCTTACAATTCCATCATGGTAGGGAAGCTGAGGCATGAACTGTCAAATAGCTAGTCCCATTATATCCACAGTCAAGAGCATTGATTAATACATAGTTGCTGACCTGCATCTTTGTGCTCAACTCTATTTCTATTATTACACAGCCCAAGACCTCCTGCCTAGGGAATGTTGCCACCACAATAGGCTGGGTCTTTTTATATCAATTGATTTAAGGTAGTCCCCCACAAGCATGCCTGTAAGCTAATCCAGTACAGATAGTTTCTCGCTGAAATTCTTTTCTCCAGTTAATTGTAGACATGTCAAGTTGTCAGTTAAAACTAACCATATTGCCATATTTTACAAAGAAAACAATCATGAAAAAAAGACACTAGAACTTAGACTATGCCTGTTGTTCTCAGGCTATTTCCCCCCATTTGCATATTTCTATTTGTAACAAAATGAGACCTATTTGAACCTGAATGTGTTGGAAGAATAATAAATAACAAATAATAATAATAATAATAATGATAAATACGGTGACAAGAAAATTATGATTTAGTAAAGTAATAAATGATAACTTGTTGTTTTTATTATATATTAATTATAATGGGAAAATAATATTTTCCTCTGTGGTCCCAACCAGAAGTCTTATAATTAAGTCACCAATGTGCATTAATTACTTTCTCATTCTGTAACAAAATACCTAACAGAAGCACCTGAAGGGGGAACAAGTTTATTTTGGTTCATAGGTTGACAGAATAGTTCATAATGCTGGGAAGATCATGGCAACAGGAGCTTAAGGCAGCTGGTCACATTGTATCCATAGTCAGGAAGCAGATAGAGGTGAATGCTGATTCTCAAGTCACTTTTTCTGTTTTCATTCAGTCCAGGACCCAAGACCCTGGGATAATGCCATTCACATTTACTGTAGACCTTCTCTACTCAGTTAAACCTTTCTAGAAACATCTTAATAGATATTCCCAGAGGTGTGTTTTCTTGGTGTTTCTCAATCCTATCTAGTTGTTGATCATACTGTGTATAATGGACTATTATAAGCAAAAGAGCTCTTTGTTTCCTGTGTAAATTTTGTATTTGGTGAATGGAAAACTGGCTTCAGTACATGGATATTTAGCTTTAGTTTAAGTATAACTTTTTTCCCATTCTATAATTTTTTAGTTTTATTTGGTCTTTAGAACTAGGGAAGAGGATTCAAGTGTGAAGTGGGGAGAATTGGTCATATGAACCCATTTAACAGCCTCTGGCATATCCTACTATGAAAAAGAGCCTCCAACTGCACTCAAATTAGATTACTCCCTCCCTCCCTTTTCCTCCTCCCTCCCTTCCTTCCTTCCTTCCTCTCTCCCTCCCTTCCTTCCTCCCTCCCTTCCTTCCTAACAGAAAGTCATTATATTGAAACAGTAAGTATAAACCAAGACTGTCCTAGACAAACGTTGGGTATCTTAGAGATGCTATGTTTAAGGAGGGGCATTTGCCCTCAGCTGATTTTCTCACTAGTGCATTGGCTCCTTCCCGAAGCTGCTGTGTTCCTTTCTGCAGTCTCAGTTACCCATTGCCAACCACAGTCTAAAAATAGTAACTGGAAAGTTCCTGAAATGAGTCAAACTTTTAAATGTGCATCATTCTCAGCAGTGTGAGGAACTTGCTTCACATGTGTAGTTCCACCCAGAGCCTGATCATCCCTTTGTTCAGAGTACTGTATATAGTACCCTGCACCACCACTAGTAGCTTTCTCAGCAGAACACATGCTGATGTATCAGTGTTTGTATTCAAGTGACTGCTGCCGTGGTGTGTCACAACCTTAAAGCATAAGGGCTATCAATTGAGATAGGCTAACTCAAAAACCTTGGAGTGCTTCCTACTAGGTAATGGCAACAACTTTTAATCTAGCATAAAAACAGAAAGATTCCTATGCTTTAGTTGCTAAGATCTATGGTATGATAGCAGCATACAGCAGATCTTCTGTCCATGAAATTATGAAGAAAAAGAAATATGCTAGTTGACTGTCTCACCTAAAGCAGGAATTTATAGCCACAGTGCTTGTTAAGTGAGTGCATGGTTAATAGTAAGTTATAAAGTGTGCTATAGGTTTAGCATCCATTGCACATGTTGGAATGTATCTTCCATGGAGAAGTGAGGAATCCTGTCTTTGGGACCTATTGTCTGTCTTCTGTAGATTGTTGTTATAGTAGAGGGAAAACAAAAGCTATCAGGCCAGGGTAGTTTTTTTCCTCAAAATATGACAGTAGATCCTCTTGTCTAAAACACTTGAGGTGCTGGCTTATAGTCTAAACTCTTCTATGTAAGAGTAAGGTTTTCCTGCCAGCCTGGGCCCAGAGCAGCGCCAGCCCCAAATAACACACCGAGACTCTGTATTTGATACAATGCTATTGGCCAGGTACTAGTTTCTTATCAGCTAGCTCATTCTTAAGTATTAACCCATTTCTATTAATCTACTTATTTCCACATGGTCTCACCGGAGAGTGGGGCCAGCGTCTGCTCTCTCCAGCCTCTACATGCTGACTCCTCCCTACTACTTCCAGAATCCTCTTGTCTCCTAGTCCCACCGATCTTGCTTTCCTATTGGCCAATAAATAGCGCTTTATTCATTAACCAATAAGAGAAACATATTTACAGAATGACATCTACAATCATTTCTATGACACATGTGATGTATATTTTACAGTGTAAGAACCAGGATAAACTAAAGATATATGACTTGGGTTTCTGGAAGGTATAAATAATTCTGCTTATAAAACCTGTATTAACTTTTACCTCTATGATAAATGGTTTGGGGTGCTATATATTTTAGCTCATGATTTTAGAAAGTTCAGTCCAGGGATACTTGGCTACATTTCTAGGCTGTTGAGCCAGAGCATAATTGTAGAATAGCATGATGAAACAATGTAGTATGGTAGGGCTAAAAACAGAAATAGGAAGGGGCAAGGGCAAAGTATGTCCTTCAAAGTCATGCTTCTTATTGACCTATTTCCTCCACCTAGGCCTCACTTCCTGACTCCCATTCAATGTGAATTAGTACTTATAGTCTACCCACCTCTCAGTGATTGGATCCACCAGATGGAATCCAAGAATTTAACACATGAGATTTTTAGGAGATAAATAAATCATAACAAAGACAAATTGCTCACAATCCTCTTTTGCTTAACCTTTATGACCAGCATGACCTGGACACCAAGAGTATTATAGGAAAATAAATTACAGCTTTATTTCATTCAACAAAATAATAGCAAATCAAAGTTAATTTTCTGTAAAAAAAAAAAAAAAAAAAGATAGTTTGTCCAGGTTGAATTTTTTGAAAGTATGCTAGTATAGAGATCTTATAAGAAAATACACATGTTAACAAATAAAAAATAACCTCAATAGATACGTGATTAAATTTATCTCAGATTCATGTTTCTTTTTTATAAGTACTAATAAAGTAAGAAGAGGAAGGTCCTAACAGTTGGAAGTTTGCCTGTATAGTGAGGACATGACCACTCCAAGTGTGATTGAGAGGAAGGTTTTTATTGCAGATAAGAGGGAGAGAACAGCCTGAGGCGTCGGAAGAGTCCAGAGCAGAAAGAGAAAGTAGTAGACAGAACATGGCTAGCAGACTGACCAGACCAGGAAAGGAGAGGAGGGGGGGGGGGGGTTAGTGAGAGAGGAAGAGAAAAGAGAAAAACAAGAGAGAGGACCAAGAGGATACATGACTGAAATGGGAGGCTTATATAGGGATGAGAAGCTGGGGGATGGAAAACCAAGAGCTGGACCAGTGTAAGATGAAGGGTAAGGTGAGAAGAGATGAGAGGAACCAGTTACTGAGTGAACCTGGAGGCCAGCATGGCCTTGGTATGCCGAAAGGCACCAATGACAGCCACCATTCATCCAAAAGAAATTTGGACCTGACAGCTTCAACATCGGAAGCAGGACTCTTAGTTAGTCTGCCTGCCACCTCAAGACAACCAACTTTATTCCCCCATGAGGTCTCATTTCCACCAAAGTAAAACAGCCCATCATAAATCAGAGGAACTCACCATATTATACACAAGTGTGCATTGGTGAGAGAAGTGTCCTCAAATGATTCCACTATAGCAAATTCTAAAGCTCTAGGTTTCCTTATAGATGTTAGGAATAAGTAGATTCTGATGCTAATGTTTAGTATGTTTGCAAACCAAGGAATAGCAGTCCACTAATGTTCAGACATCTCTGCAACACACACACTTCACCATTCTCAGCCACCCTGGGACAGAGCAGCTGGCAGAAATGCCACCCAGGATCTTAACACAGCTTGGCACTCACAAACTACAGGACCCTGGCCGATGATGGAAAAGCACAACTTGCTGCTGGAGAAGGAGAGTGATCTTGTTCAGAATTTTGATGAGGCCTCAAACAATGAAGCAAACTGAACTGACTCAACTTCAAGAATAAAATAGCACTTATTGAGTGCTTAAGAAAAAAAGCCTTTCGTATGGGATAGAATGAAACGTAAATCCTTAATATCTTTTATCTTTAAATTTCAAAATTCTTGGACACTGAAACTTTTTGTTGATTGTTGCTTAAATCTTTTTTTTTTTTTTTTTTTTTTTTTGCTATTGATTAATCCAGAGAAACCAGAAAGTTAAATCTAAAATAAAGATAAATAAAACTTTTGTCTCAGTAAACTCAGAGAAGTTTAAAGGGGGCAGGGAGAGAAAGGTATCACTAACATTACTTCTTGTCACTGTTTTCTTAAGGATTTGGTAAGCATGGTGTGACAAAATATATAGACAAAGGGGCTCCAAAGGAAGTAGTGAAATTATAAATTTACAATAACATAATTTTTATACTTAGAACCTACCCCCCAAAAAAACTAGAAATAATAGTTTAGCAGAGTATTTAGAAATCAGATTAGTATACAGTAGGGGTTTTTTTGTTTGTTTGTTTGTTTTGTCATATCTAGCAACTAAAAACATAACTAAGACATGATTTATAGTAAAGTAACCTTAATGCCTTGGAATAAATCTAAAAAAATAGTTCAAGAACAGTTACGAAGATGTTCTAAATAAGTAGAATATTATGGAAATATCCACTTTTTCACATTTACATGTTCAAAGGTCTGCGAATCAAAAGTCTAGCAAGGTTTTCAGGGTCTTGATGAGATTAATAGGCAACACTCTTGGGCAGAACAGCAGGAGTAGGAACACTTTAGTTCTTTCCCTATTGCTGTGATAAAATACACTGACAAAGCAGCTTTAAGGGAGACAGGGTTTATTCTGGCTCCCTGTTGAAGGGTGCAGTCCACCATAGTGTGGAAGTGAGAAAGGAGAAGCTTGAAACAGCTGGTCACACCTAGTCCACAGTCAGGAAGTAGAGGGTTTGTACAATCCAAGGTCCTGGTCCCTAGTCCAGAAAATAGTGCCACCACAGTAGAGAAATAATCAAGCTAATCCCACTGGCATGACCAAGAGCTGTTTCTTAAATAATTCTAGATTTCATTGACTTTAAGGTTGGAATTAACCACCATAGTTATTAATGCTCAGTGTTTACAGATTATGGTGTTGGCATAGGCATGGTAGCATGGTCATAGAGGGCTCAGAGGCCCTGAACATGTATATTACATAGGTATATAACAAAATAGATGAAAATTGATTATTCATAATTGCATCCCATGCAAAAAAAAAATCAAAAATCAAAATGGACCCTTGGTCAGGAAACATCTGAAGACACTAAAAATTACAGTGTGAAATGATGTCTTAATACAATTCAGTTAGAAAAATTTGTACATGAATCTATAATATGTTGACTTCAGTACTGGTAGAGTACAGTTGGTGTAGCACATTGATGGGAAGGAAGTTTAGTAATGTCTCCTAAAGTTGAATGTTCCCGTGTTCCAAAAGTCAGTCACTTCCTAGACTAATTCTTACATATGTATAGTTGGAAATTTATTAATGAGTACATAAATCCTAAAACATTATGTGCATATATTATGGTACTATTTTTATTTTAAAATGACTACAAAGTTCTTTAATTTACATAAATGGAATTAAAGCTATATCCAAGGAGGAGAAACGGGGAGTTGAATACGAGACCTAAAGTAAAGGTTATCTTGGTTGGGGAAGCCAGGTTAATGGGTTGAAATGAAATGAGGGCAGGAGGACTAGGTTTCTAGCTTATGTTTTGGGTGGTAAGCCCTTGTTTCTTTATTATGTAATTTACTAAATAAATAGGTGCAGCTTAATGTAATACAAGTGTGATTTTAAAAGTATACAGTTTTATAAATGTGACTATTCGTATGTACCTGTGACACCATTAATTAACACAATTGAGATAATAAACTTACCTGTCACCCCTGAGTTCCCTAAAATACTTTGTATCCCTCCCTCCTGCTTCCTAACATAAGGCAACTGATGTTCTGCATTCTGTCGTTGTAACTTAGTTTGCAAATCATCTCATACTTTTTTGGGTTTTAGCTTTTTAATTTGTTTATTCATTGAGCATTTCATATGTGCATGTAGTGTATTTTGACTATATTCACTCCAGTAATAACTCCCCTTAACTCCTCCCAGAGCCACCTCTCACTCTTTCCTGACTTTGTATCCTCCATTTATTCATGGAATGGGACCTGGACTCTGCCTCCCTCAGAACCCTCCTGCTGTCAAAGGCTCTAAGGAACAGACAGAGGCTCATGAGGCCCTGCCCTCCATGCTGGAAGGTTGACTCTCTTGATCCTGTACGTGTCTGCACAGGCAGGCGTAGCTGCTGCATGTGTCCATGAGTGCAGCCGTCCTGTCCTGTCCTGACCAGAAGAGCTGCTTCATTCTGGTCCTCCGTGATCTCTGGCTCTTAAAGTCTTTCCACCTCCCTTATCCTTGGTCCCCAAGCCTTGCAGGGAGGGATATAATAAAACATGTCCCATTTATTGTTAAGTACTCCATAGACACTTAATCTTTGCTATTTGACCAGTTGTGAGTTTCTCCTTTCACCATGGTGCACTACACAAGAAACTTGCCTGACTTAGTCTAAGAGCTGCATTAATTTGTGGTGATGGGTATTTGACTTTATTAGGCAATTTGACACTGTATGAGTGAGTTAACTCAGACCTATAATGACAGATGTTTTGTGTTCTCTCATATATGAACCCTAGAGTCAGATTTTTTTTATTTTTGTTTAACTTGAAGGCCCTATAGAATCTAGGAAACTTCAGTTTTTACCTGGGTTCTTTCAGCATAAATTTGCATGATTTATCAATTTTGCTTACTTTTATTGATCGCTTATACCTTTTTATTGATCTAGTATTTGGTTGCATAGACATACAAATTTGTTTATGTATAAGTTGGCTGATGAACATTTTTGTTATTACCAGTTTGGAGCTATTACAAAACAGCTAGGAACTATAAATACCTATGGATTGAGGGAGTTGGCCATGTGGTGGGCATATGTTGAAATTTTAGAGAAAAAAAAAATTTCAGGGTGATTACAACAGTTTACAGTCTCACCAGCACTGCATGAGTTTCTTTCACTCAGTATCTTTGCTGTATTTGGTGTGACCATTCTTTAATTTTAATCAGTATAATAATCTTACAGTAAGTAGTTAATTGTAATTTTAATTTGCATATCAGTACTAATGTATGAGGTTGAATTTCTTTTTTCATGTGCATATTTCCATGCTTTTATCCACTTCGGTGAAGGCTTTATGCCTTTGTCTATTTTATGTTGTTCTCTTGTTTGGCTTTTACATTCTTTTATATTATGGTGTGCTGGCTAGTTTTATGTCACCTTGACACATCTAAAGTCATCTAAGAGAAGGGAACCCCAATTGAGAAAAGTGCCTCAAAAAAGATCAGGCTATAGGCAGGCAAGCCTGTAGGGCATTTTCCCATACATTGTAGGTGGGTTACCCCTGAGCTGGTGGTCCTGGGTTCTATAAGAAAGCAGGTGGAGCAAGCCAGTAAGCAGCACCCTTGTGTGGCTTTTGTATCAGCTTCTGCTTCCAGGTTCCCACTTGGTTTGAGTGTCTGCCTTGACTTCCCTCAGTGGACTATGATTGAGTATATGTAAGTCATTTAATAAACCCTTTCCTCCCCAAGTTGCTTAGTTATAATGTTTCATCATAGCAACATTAACCCTAACATACCTGCATACAAATAGTTCATCAAAATTGTAATTTGCAGAGATTTTCATCCAGTTTTCAAACTTGTGGTTATGTTTTCTTAGCCTCATTATGCCAGCTCTGAGATCAAGTCCTGTTTTATATGCACTGTGGTCTGCTGAACAATTTGAATTCCTCCTATAGTTCCTTGAAAATAAAAGTATAATATGTAAAGTTTAAGTGTTCATTTTACTGGTCTTGTTGAAACAGGTTCTCATTCTGTAACCCATGCTGGCCTTGAAATCATGGCTAATCCTACCTTAACCTCCCACATGTTAAGATTACATACACAAATTACCATAATTGGTTGTACTAAGTTCTGTTTACTAATTGTTTCATATTTGCCATTTCTGTTTTCTTGTTTTGTTTTTGTTTTGCTTTGGGTTATTGTTTGCTTGTATATTTGTTTTTCGTTTTGGGTTTTTTACTTGGTTGATTGGTTTCTTTTTTGAGACACTTGTAGTCCAAGCTAGCTTCCCATTCACTGTGTAGTTACAGGTGACTTTGAACTGACCCTTTGGCTACTTCCCAAATGCTGGGATTATAGTGCACACCACTTCATCTGGGAGTTCTGGACTTTTCTTAATTGACTTTTCTCCCTGTTCCAGTTATCTCTTCCTACTTTGTATTTCTGCTCACATTGCTTTGTTGCTAAATTTAAACTTTTGAGGTTTTTTTTTTTTGAGAATTTAATATATGAAAACTGTATTTTACTTTATGTTTACCCTTCTTTGTTCCACAACCTCTTGTGTCCTCTTCACACTCTTAAATACATGACAAGCCTATTTGGTGTGATTTTATGCACATATGTTTAGAGCTGACCATTTGGGATCCCATAACACATCAGGGGCTCTTGTCTTTGGAGATGACTGGATGTCTCCCTCAAAGCCTGTAGCTTTTTGTATAGAGGTGGAACCTTGAAATTTTTCCTCGTCATTGGCATGTGGACTGGTATATTTTATTCTGTAAGTTTTTTTTTTAGGCAACTCATCATTGCCACAGAATGCTCCTAATTTTTTGCTATAATTAAAAGTTCAATAATTACTAGTATTATTGTCTGAGTAATATAACTGCTGAGTCCATTCTCAGAAGTGGATCTACTAGGTCAGAGGGTTTTGTATTTGTAATCTTGGTAATCATTTCCAAAAACTTGTTCTTCCACAAGCCTGTTAGGAAAATCCCTATTAGCCCATAGTCTTATCTGAAGATATCTTTCAAATATTTTAATTTCTGCTAGTTAATAGGAAGATGGTGTTATCTTAATAGAGTTTTAATTTTTCTTTGTACTCTTCATAGTTTGAGCACCTATGCTTCAAAGCTATTTTTACTTCCCTTTCTCTACTGTCTTATTTTAAATTATTGATCATTCAGTTTCCCTTTGATGGTGAGAGTACAAAACTGAAGTGTTTCGTTAAGTGTTGTTTAGTAACTTAATGATCAGTTAGCATTCACAAATGTACTTTTAGCCCAGTTCATAAAATGCAGTAAGTCAACTCTTGAATGATTTTAAAGATTTTATAAAACTCGTAGATCAAAGGCTAGAATAATTGATTTTTTCAGACAAATTTTACCAAAGTAAAACCAGATTAATATGAGTTTTGGAGCTTGAGGGTAATGTTCCAAAAGCAGTTTAATAATCCTTTTGGTAATCCTTTTACATTTGAGTTAGATGTTGGCATCTCTGAACAGGGGAAATAAATGTTTAAAATTTAGAAAACACTTGTAATTTTACAAAGTCCTACAACCAAGAATGATTAACACCCTCACTTAGGTGACATGAGGTTTTTCATTCGTGGGCATTTCTCCAGAAGTAAGAAATATACTACTGTTTATAACATCTCATACAGTCCCTTTTCTCCCTTTGGTCAAATGCATGTGACTTCTTGCTTGTGTCATTTTACTTCTTTATAGGTATTAGAACCTGTGGACAATTAACTAGGGAGGAAGTGGCTTTACCAAGTGAATGAAGTAATAAAATGAGCCAGTAGCTTACTTATATTTTGTTGTTATAATTTAAAAGTCTGGCTTTATTTATGCAATTGAAAAATATATTTTTAGAGTTACACCAATATGGAGAGGCATCCAGCCCACATCCGTCAGGTATGATATCATGTGAGAACGTTCTCTGGTATTCCTGTTGTTCTGTCTTAGCAGTCAACTAAATTTACCTTGATTAAACTTTATCATGTTGAGTTGTTCATTGCCCGTGCCTTGAGCTGCATGCCAAACTCATTAGCCACCTGTCACAGTTTAGCAGTCTTAATATTGTTTGCATGCTTGCTTCTTAGATATTTCTAAAATTATATGTCAGGAAAAAATGACTTCCCAGTTTGTTTAAATATTGATTTTCAGGCTTTGCAAGGTTGTTACAGATGGTCTAGAGCTTTCTATCAAGATCACATGTACCCAAAAGTTTAAAAAATAACCTCCTATGCACCTTTCACATGGGTGGTTTTCTAAGCATTACTAATAATACAATGTATGTATTTATACTATTTGAATATTTTATTTGTTTTTAGTTGTAGAAGTATGATACACATAGAAAAGTAACAATGTTGGTTTGACTAACTGCATTTTTGCTTATTAGTGTTATTCTGCTGATTAATGCTAAGGCTTTTCTCTAGAAGATAGTTTGGGTTTTTATAAATATGTATGATGCATGTCTATTTTTAAACAATTGATCTAAATATTTAAAATGATTAATAGAATTCAAATTAAATAAGCAGTATGTTGCAAGCACTGAAAATCTTAAGTAACAGTGTGACTGGCATACTTTTATTAATGAAACAAACTTAAGAGAAATGTGTATGTTTGAATTTAAATTGGAAAATAGTTTTAAGACTTTTTTAGTATTTTGTCTCTTAAGTAATTTAATGCTAATTTAAATTTAAACATATAAATCATGATAAGTTGATTTCAAGAAAATGTTTTCCTCCTTAGTTTTGGCCAGTGTAACTGATTAAAAATGCACTACTAGAAGTAAAGTTGAGTTTTTAATTTTTTAAGGTTACCAAATATATTTCAGGTCTCACTTCAAGATGACTTTTGTTATTTAATTTATACTTCAAAGTGTCTGTACAATCTGTCCTGATAGGTTGGAAATATGCGCCTTAAACTAACTGCACCCATTACTTCAGGATTTTAACTGCAAAATGACATTTACTTAAATTAAAAATTATGCAGTGATTGTTGGGAATCAAGTGAAAAGATTGGAGAGGAAGGAATGGAGAGGAAGGAATGGTTGTGACACTTGCTGATAGAAGAGTAGGTTTTGAAGAGTGGTAGCACACTCGCCTATTCACATGCAAACCCTAAGTCCTGACATCATGAGGAAGAAACAGGAGTTTTAAAAATGTACAAAATTTAAGTTAGCATTCATGTTTAATTTTCTGTAATGGCAAATCATTATATTCTAATAGCTTGTATTTATTGGGGAGAATAAGTTTTTTATCTGTTACAATTAAATCACAGTGGTTTGGTTCCAACATCCAGTACTTAATGTTACACATATAGGCTTTTTCACTGTGCTGTGTTTTAGGTATTTGTCAAATGTCATTTTGATTATAATCCATTCAATGATAACCTGATACCCTGCAAAGAAGCGGGACTGAAGTTTTCCAAAGGAGAAATTCTTCAGATTGTGAACAGAGAAGACCCAAACTGGTGGCAGGTTAGTTTGATTCTCAAAAACCCCTCAACTGTTTTTTTGTTTTGTTTTGTGTTTTCAATCTTTGATCTGGCTAGTATCTAAAAGTTCAGGAAGTATTTGTTCCCATGATTGTTCCTGCATGAACAGCTTCTGCTTTACATCTGTTAGCTTTGCGGGCAGAAGACCAAATCGAGAGAGAATTTGTGAGTAGCTGTTAGTGAAAGCAGATGTAACCTGCCTGTGGCACTGTCTGTCACCTGGCCTAAGGGCCAGGTTAAGCAGCTCTCTCACATGGGCAGTCACCTTCAGATATGCTATAGGACAAGAAGAACCGAATCCACCTGGAGTCATTGTTTGTCAGTTCTTTTAATTTTGTTTTTTTTTTTTTTTTTTTTTTGGTTTTTTTTTTTGCAATTGTTTATGTCAGCTAACAAATACAGTATTCAAAATTGAAGAAAATGACAAATAGAAACCTAGAATCTTTTCAACTGATTATGGCCTCATTGGAGAACAGGGACTGGGACCCAGTACCAATTCTAAAAAACAACAGTTGCTGGTAATGAGTGTTAACTGTGATGAATTAAATGGCTTATGCTTAGAGACCATCTACAGGGTAAGAACAGTCTCAGTGCAGTGTAGCCTACATGTAGATGAAGACATTTTTAACAATAAGTGCTCCATGGTGAAATCACTAAGAAATGGTTTCAGTACACACAGTACATGATTTCAAGAGGTCTTCACTGAAATACTTAGAAGCTTTAACACTGTACTTCCTACGGCTGTTGTTTCATGCCCCACCCCCACCTCCAAGTTTCCCTGTTTTATTTCCTGCAAATGCCATCTCTTAGTTTGAGTCTCTTTATGTATTTTGATAGGCTTAATTTTAATTTCAGTTTTTAGGATTACTAAACTAAAACTAAAAACTGATAATAGATTTTCTGTTCCAGTTATAAGGAGGACACTAACATTGTGATATGAGTTCCTAGCAGCCATGTGGGCTGCTCACAACCTCCTGGAACTCCAGCTTCAAGAGCTATGTACCTACCCATGTACTCATGCAAACATGCACACAGACAAAAGTACACACATAAAATACTTTATTTTATATACTTTGATTTTAAGGTTTTCATTTTTGTACTAGATGAAGTTTTACCTATTTTAAACTTTCTGCTTTGGGATATACAGATTCTTACTAGGATGAATTAAAATTTATGCTCTGTATAACAATATCCTAGGACTAAATTCAGTAGTAAAGGATACTGGATGAGATGCTTCAGGAACATTTCTTTGTATAAAATAGCATTCTTCTTTCCTTTCTTTGACTCTCCCTCTCCTCTCTCTCTTCCCCTCTCTTCTCTCCTCCCTCTCTCCCTCTCTCTCTCTCCATATTATTGTTAATGGGAGTTTCAAAACATCACTACTGGTTAACATACATAGGAGTCTTAGTTACTAGTTGGTTCCTTAGTATGGCAGTATTTAAATACTTTAACATAGTTCTATAGATTGAAAGGTTGTTTTTCATAGCAAACTAACTTTAACTGACCAGCACTTGTCCTACTTACTAAAATATTGTCTAAAATTTTGGTCACTGAGATATTAATTTGATTCTAGGCTAGCCATGTGAAAGAGGGAGGAAGTGCTGGTCTGATCCCAAGCCAGTTCCTGGAAGAGAAGAGAAAGGCATTTGTTCGCAGAGACTGGGACAATTCAGGTGAAGAGCTGAACACAAGTAACAGTCAGGGGCTGGGCACACCTTTCTTTGCCTCCTTTTCTGGATACACAAATCAACTTATTTCAACTGCATAGAAAATTAATCTTTCCTATGCATCAGCATTTTCCTCTCTAAAGTAATTTTTGATGCTTTTCTGCCACCTACTGGTAGAGTATCAAAATTCATTGACAAATTTACTCCTTCCCTCAAGAGGTAATTCTCCTGCTTCCTCATAAAACTTGACTGGGCAATTTAAAGTCATATGTTGATGTATCTTCTCAGTTATATTGGTCTTGTCATCCTTCAGGACCCTTTTGTGGAACTATAAGCAACAAAAAAAAGAAGAAGATGATGTACCTCACAACCAGGAATGCAGGTGTGTTTAAAATCCCTTTGAAAGATCAGAATAAATAGCATTGACATTAGTTAACATTTTAATCTCTGAATATGTAATCTGAAATTAATTAAATTTATATCAGTGTCAATTACTGGGCCTGACGTGAATACAGATAAAATATAAAGAAATTATTTAAGTCCCAACTTTCATATAATTTACAGAAAGATAAGGTTACTAGAATTTATGCTTGTATTAATGCAGAGGGAATGTTATTGTCGATATTTATTCAGGGCATTTTGGTGTAGTAATGTGTGTGATATTTCTAAGGGGTAGAAGGACTTTGTGAAGATATTAGATTTAAGATTAGGAGAACTATATGCAGCCATAACATTTTCAAGTACATTTTGCAAAAATGGCACTGGGCCAAATAATGCATCTTACTTTAGTGGGAGTCGTCTAATAATCTTTCTCAAACCTGCTAGGTTTTGATTTGTTGTTGTTTTTCAAGACAGGATTTTTCTCTGTAGCTTTGGAGCCTGTCCTGGAACTCGCTCTGTAGACCAGGCTAATTTTGAACTCACAGAAATCTGCCTGCCTCTACCTCCTGAGAGTTAGATTAAAGGCGTGCACCATCACTTCCCAGCTGGTTTTGAATTTTTTTGAGAGGAGATCTTTCTATATGTTTAGGCTGGCCTAGAATTCACTAGTTAGTATAGGCTAGCCTCAAAAAATTATCCTATAATTTTATTAGGTTTATTAGGTCAGGCTGACCTCAAACTGTAAATCCTTCTGCCTTTCCCTAAATCTTTCATCTTAAAGAAAGGAATACTTTTTAAAGGAAGCAAAATTGTAGTCATGAGTAGTAGATACATTTGTTAGCTTCATAATAAGATCATTTTACAGTTAAACATCAAATCATCAAGATGTATACATTAAGAATATAGAATTCTTATTTGTCATTTATGCCTCAAAAGCTGAAAAACCCTTTTAAAAACCCCTCAAATCAAAGTTCTGGGGGTATAGCCATTCCCTGGTATTTACAAGGTGCTGGGTTCAATCCCCAGAGCTAGAAAGGAAAACAAAATTAAAAAACCCACAGACCAATTGGGTACATTACAGATTTAAACCAAAAAACTTCAACCTCATTTACCAAGAGAGAAATACAATTTAAAGCTACATTGAGATTCTTTCTCACCCCATACAGAATGGCATTCATTGAAGAAAATAATATTCTGGCAGGGATATAGCCAAAAAGGAGTGGTTCTGTACTAATAGGAATTAAACTAGTCCAGCCATTGTAGATATCAGTATAAAGTAGAATAGAATTACCTTCATTACGTAGGTATTTCCACTCCTGGGTATTTACCTGAGGGACTCAGGTCAACACCACAGAAATACCCTACGTCATTTTTACTGTACCATAGTTCACAAGAGCCAAGTTATGGATCTAGGCTAAGTGACCATCAACAGAAATAAAATGTGGTGCATACACACTACAGAATGAAGTTTCTTTTATAGGAAAGTAAATAACAGCTGAAGATAATCATGCTTCAAAATTAAGTTGGTCTTAGAAACACAAACATCATGTTTGTTCTCCTACTCGTTGACCCTAGATTTTATATAGACATAAAAATCATGTGTGTGCAGTTGACATTAAAGGAGAAGGGAAACTATCTAGGGAAACCGAAAGAATAAGGTAAGGGATGAGAAAAGGAAAGGCAGCAGAGTACAGGAAAATGTGCTCAAAGCGCATTGTGTCTATATGAAAATGGCCTGATGTGATCCAATGTAATTAAAAAAACTAAGAAGGAAGCTAAATATGGAAGCATCATATTTATTTTTCTTGACTTCAAAGTTACCCATACACTAGTAATAAAGTACATATAAAGAAAATCATACAGGAGGGAGGAATGGTGTTTTTCTCTATAGTATTGGTTTAATTTACTATGAAGAAATTGTATGAAGGGTGAGTTGTCCAAATGCTAATGATGAAGTGTTATTACTGCAGATAAAATGAAGCAGTGATAAAGGGTGACCCAATATTTCTGAATCACTTCAGTTTTATTACTCATTAACTATATAACACTTAATTTTTAAGCAAAGTCTGTAACTTTTTCATTGATTTTGTTTACAATTTGAGGCAGTAGTTCACTGAAAATGCTTCTTCATGCAGCATTTTATTTTATGTACAAATTTTAGAATCTTGATATTTAAATGCGAGTGTGCTGTCATTGGAGGTGACAGTCTGTGCAAGTGAAGCAGCCAAGCAGGTGTCTTCTGTCCACTTTGCACACACCTTGTAATGTAAATTGTATAAACTGTAGTTTGAATAATGTTTAGATAACCATTTCTACTAACAAATGCTGATGAGGAGCCTTTAGTGTAAAGAATTTTGAGAAATACACATAAAACTCAAGGATTTTCTAGCACAGTAAATGAGTATCTGAGGGCAAATGAATGGGGACAGACATTTAAATCAAGACATAAAATAATTCCTGTACCTTTCCAAATTTGTAAAAAACAAAGCCTGTGTCAATGTGCACAAATCAATTGATAGTTAACTATCAAGATAAGAAGACTATTAGCATACAGAATACCAGGGAATGTTTCTGTGTATGTAAAGTATAACTGGATAAAATGTTGTCCCATTACTTTCACATTTAGAGTTTGATCGTCATGAAATTCAGATCTATGAGGAAGTAGCAAAAATGCCACCCTTCCAGCGAAAAACATTAGTGTTGATAGGAGCTCAAGGTGTGGGCAGAAGAAGCTTGAAAAACAGGTTCATAGTGCTGAATCCTGCCAGATTTGGAACAACAGTACCATGTAAGTCTTGTGTTTCCATTTGTTGGGTATATGGAGAAAAGGATTATTATTAACTAACATTAATTCCATATAAATGTGGCTAAGCCAATGCACATGGAAGAGTAGACTGTGCTGTGAATCCAGATGGCCCTGCTGCTGTCTTAGGTAATATGCCTGCTGCTGCTCAGCCTGCTGCTGCTCAGTGGTAGTTACTTCTGTAAATTCTTCATTCCAGAAGCTAAAGGCAAATGCATGCATTTTAGAGTTGTGGCAAATCACATGTATTTGGATTTTCTTGTGTAACTGTTATCCATCTATTTGTATTTTTCACCCTATACTATACTGTATGTTTAAAAGCAGAAAGCTCAAATACTAAGTATGGCAGTTGGTGAATTTAGATAGTCTAGTTTAAATTGAAGCCCTTGGCCCTGCAGAATCATAATAAGCCTCAAGTCCTCTACAGGAGAATGATATTCACTAATCATACTGAGACTGTGCTGATGAGATCATTCAGGATCAGACTGACTTTGTAATTTTCTCTCCCCCCAATCTATGTTTACATAGAAAATTCAGTGATGTCAGAAATGGAGTAGGTGGAGAGTTCAGATAATCACTGATGTATAATAATGCTTGCTGACTGTTTGACAAGAAGCATGAGCAAATAGTCTGATAGGAACAACTTCATGGAAAAGAAGGATTTATGGTAGCCCACGGTTTTCCAAAATTTTCCTTGGCTCTTTTGATGTTGGACTAATGGTAGGGTAGATACTGCTTTATTGCATTTTGTAATTTTGTTGTACCCTAAGTTTTTGTTTTAATTATTCTCAGTTTTTAATTCTAGAAACATATAATGAAACCATTTTTCTCTTCATATTGATGCTAGAGACTTAAAACATAATCTGATAATAAGATAGTTATGTAATACAAATCAGTTAGATCTAAATTGGCTTCTTACCACATCTGCCTGCTTGCAACCTTCTTCCTTCCTAATCATACATGAAAATAGTCACTGGAGTGAACTGGAAACTCATCTTTTTGGTTAAAGTGAAAGGAAAAATAACAACCCACTAGTTTTGGGTGCCTTCTCTCTGACACTCTTGTTCATGTTTGTTGAGAAGTCTGTGCATGTAAAGTACCATCGGTTTCTTTACTTCTTGAAGCTTCCCACAGTGCTGACAGAATCCTCCACAGCTATGCTGGCTGAACCATCCTTTTTGAAAGCAAAGACAAAAAAATGTGCTGACCAACCACCAGCACCAGGAGGACTCCCGCCGGCTCCTCTAAAGCAGTACCATTTTCATCTCAAAGTATTTTTTAATCTTACTTGTGATTTCTTATTTGACCTATTTTGAAATATATTGTTTAATTTCACACATTTTTTTATGTTCCCAGATTTTCCTGTTAGTGATGATAATGCCATATACTGTGTCCAGAGAAAATGTGTGATTTTATTCCAGTTAAACTCATTGGGAATTGTTTCATGACTTCAGATCTAATTTGTCTAGGAAAATGCTCCTTGTTCTTGTACTTTTGGGAAAATGCATTTTCCTGTTGTTGACTCGAGTACTACATAGACACATTCTGCTAGCTGGTCTGTAACATTGTTCAAGTCTCCATTTCCTTTATGACCTTATGTTTGTTCTTCATCACTGCAGGCCTTGAGGTCTCATGCTCTTTTGTTGACTTGTCTGTTTCTCTCTTCAGTTCTGTTTTGCTTCATGTATTTGGAGATTCTACTATAGTTAGGTACTTCTATGTTTACAGACATCTAACTTCTGGATGAATTGACCCTTCTGTCTTTGTAAATATTTTTCATTGTCTCTTGCTTTTGTCTCATTGTATGTTTTATCTTATGTGTGTACCTGTCTCAGGATATTGCTTGCATCTATATCTTTTCCATCCTTTACTGGGAACTTACTCGTGTTTTTAGAGTTTTATCCATTTAATGTAGTTACCAATACTGTAATTGTTCCTTAGTGTGAATTTACCTGATTGTTTCCTCCTAATTTTATATATA
Organism: Phodopus roborovskii; assembly: GCF_943737965.1. NCBI lineage: Eukaryota > Metazoa > Chordata > Mammalia > Rodentia > Cricetidae > Phodopus > Phodopus roborovskii. The sequence goes on along the minus strand of NW_026126571.1, from coordinate 24,589,667 downwards.
CAATAGGAGAGTTGTATCTTGTCTTTGTGCCCATTATTGATGCTAATGTTGGTCATTGATTTAATTACTGTGGGGTTTGGTAGATTTTTTCCACTACAAATCTGTAGTTTACAGCTAAACAGCCTGTTCAGAGATACTTTCAAACAGAGCAGCTCTTTTCCTCAAACTTTCACGCAGTGATTTAAGCTTCTGTTAGTAATAGAACAATATAAAAGCTTTGCCTAAGTTTGGAGGGACATCTATCTGCTCTCAGCCTGTTTAAATACACAGATAAACTTTATTTCCTATTGTTATGACCCATGCTATTTCTGTCAGCTAATAAAAACTGCTTTGTTGGATGATTGAGCTCAGAAAGGAAAGAACTAGTGTTTTATCTGGCCTCTGATGATCTGTGTTCCTTTGCCCTTCTTTACCTTCAGGCCTCTAGAAGAATCGATAACTTTCTGGCTACTTTCAACTTCATAATTATGTCATCTTGTTAAACAAATCTCATTTTTAGGCATTAAAAATAAAAACGGCTAGTTGGCTAGTTGCCATTAAAACCGAAGCCATGATTCCAGTTCACAGTAGCTGTATTGGGAAGGATGGAGTATGGGTTATTTTATTGCTTGGTTTATGTAGTCCTCTGCTACTTCAGTTTCTTGTGAGCTATGCTGTAAGGAAGGAGTGTTAAAAAGGAAAGAGAAAGAATAGTGTTGCACAAGATTTTGCTTGCTGGAGTTGTCATGAATTCCCAAATAGTGTATATTTTTACAGTCCATTGGAGATTTCCTTACTATAAATTTTCCAGTATTAGAATTTCCAATTATTCCCTTGGAACCTTACCCCAAGCTCTTATACCATAGCTTCTGCAATTATTTCTGTACTGGTTCCAGGATAACCACGCCCTACTTCATTTCCCCCAAAGAACTAAAATCCAGGAATATGTCAAGTTCCATAGAAATTTGCATATACCCCATGCAAAACTTTCTGCAGATGCTTAATTCATTTGAATTATTTATGATGCCTATATATAATGTTAAGTGGTTTATAAATAGTTGTTAAGCTGTATTGCTTAAGGAACAGTGACAAGACAAAAATCTGTCCATAGTCAGTACAGATATTTTTTTGTTTGTTTGGTCTGAATTTTCCCATCCATGGTTAGCTGACTATACACAGGTATAGAGCTAACAGATGCAGAGGGTTAGTTAGTGTGTTTTTTCTTATTGTCTTTCTGTGGGAAGAGCCTTCAAGATAGCTCAGAAAAGTGGGCTATCTTTTGGACATGCATATATATGCATGCATTAACCTAGGAAAGTCATTTTTGTTTTACCAGCAGTGGGAGTGCAAACCTCCCCACTGCTATGGCATGTCAACATAGGCCTTGAGCATTCTTCAGGAGAAATAATTTTACTATGTAGGGAAAGAAAAAAAGACAATGCATTTCTCCCTAAACCTATGACTCAAAATTCATTGACTCCTTTTTCGATGTAGTGTTTAGATAGATGGACTATGTTTCTAACAGAATGACTATGTTTTGGTAAACTGCAGAAGATAGAGGACATCCTTAAAATGCTAGTATCTATCTAGGGCTCAAGTGAAGTTTGAGACTGAAGTTAAATTTCTATTCAGCATTCTGTTTACATTCTTAGGGAAAGCATTCAAAAGTATCTAATACTGATTTTGTGCTTATAGAATCACAGTTGCCTCGTTCAAGTCAATTCTGCAGACTATTCCCCACTTAGTATTACTAGTCTTTTCTTCAAGCAACTCTGACACATTATTCATGCTTTGTTCTTAACTTGTCTGGATTCCTGGAGTACCCACTCTTCGGTATTTTCACATGTTTGATGTGTACTTTTATTCAAGGAAAACTGACGGTTCAACTTAATGTAGCTTCTCCAGTTACCTAGTAGTTGTGGGACAGCACCTAAAAACTTATTATTTGTTTAGTCACCTTTCCTCCGTGTGTGTGTGTGTGTGTGTGTGTGAGAGAGAGAGAGAGAGAGAGAGAGAGAGAGAGAGAGTATTGTGTGTGTGAGAGAGTATGTGTGCATATGAATGAAAGTGTGTGTGAGAGAGTGTGTGTGTGTGTATGTATGAGAGTATGTGTGTATATGAGCAAGAGAAAGTGTTGTATGAGAGTGTATGTGTGTATGAGAGAGTGTGTGTGTGTGAGAGAGAGAGAGAGAGTGTGTGTGTGTGTGTGTGTATGTATGTGTGTGTGTGTGTTTTGGTCTTCTTTGACCTACTACCTAGGACAGGTTTCTATACTAACAGGATGCCCAGTGAGTATTTAATGATGAATGAATCGTCATCATTTGTCTTTCTGGCAGGTCATCAAAGATTCTGCATAAACATAGTCTTATAAACAACAACAACAAAAATCCCAATTCAAAAATGGACAAAGAGCTTCAGTAGACATTCATAGTTAACAACTAAGCACATGCACAACTATTCAATATCGCGTTAATCATCGGGTAAACCTAAAGACACAATGTACCATTTCATAACCATTCGGATGCTAAGGGCACATGAATTGCCATAATGGAGAGGGAGGATTTATTTAAGGGGCACAGAGTTTGGAATGACGACAGAAAACTCTGGGAGTAGATAGTATACTGATTTATTAGTATGCTGTATACTGCACAGCAGTCTGAATGTACTTAATGCTACTGAATGGTATACTTTAGAATGTCTAATAATAATAACTTCTTTTGTAAGAATATAAATATATTAAAGTATGTACAGTATTTTTAAAATCTGTTATTCATTGATGCACTTCAGTGAACATGGCTTGGCCAAAGAGTGGGATTTCTTGTTTCCATGTAGTATTGCAGTACACATTATCAGGTGAAGATGGTAATGTTGTGGTGATTTATTATAAGTTTTCAGTATATTATAGAACTACGATAGAAAAAAAAAGTGTTATATCAGGAAGATAAGCTATAAATCCTGTTTTGTTTTCCTTTGCTTTTAGTATGATGACCTTGGGCTTGGTTAACACATGGAGTGTTTCTTTGTTGATTCTACTGCTAAAATTTAGAATTTTGCCAGTCTTAAAGTTTCACTTCAAAGAAGTCCCACTATTTAATTGCTGTGTGTATAAGCCTAAGGAATAAGTACAGTCATTCTGCTCTGTTCTGAAAATGAAAAGGAATTTTAAAATAGGGCAGGAGTTTTGGCTTTTCTCCCTGTCCCTTTGGCATGTCTAGTAGAGTGGAGTCACAGTTAAAAAAAAAAAAAAAAAAAAAACACTTGTAAACGTCTTGCTGTGAACTGAGATTCTCTGAATGTATTGGCAGTGATGTACATGTTTGCATTTTCATATTCATTTCAAGCAATACTTCAATGATATCAAAACAGGGCTTCACCAGAAGATGCAGCTTTTAAATTAGAGTTACAGATATTGAACTAAGTCCTTGTGTGTACTTATTTGCGGGGCTTAAAATTTTCTTGGGTATCTTGTCATATGATCTTTTGTGAAATTCCATTTCATGGAGTTTTTTTGGTTGTTTGTCTGTTTTGTTGTTGTTGTTGTTGTTGAGTGAGGAAAACCATCATACCATCTTGAATATTCTTGAAATTAGTTCAAGACAGCAGAAGACAACTATACATATGGTCTCATTATAAATTAGACCTTTACCTTTACCTTGAGTTTAAAGTTCTTTTTGTTTTCTTCCAAAAGTTTCCTTGGTGTCTTGTGCTTTTTGCCCATAAGTTAAAAGTCTGCTGACTTTTTATTTATATCACTTATTTTAATTTCACATAGTTAATGAATTGCTCAGATATTTTCCATTTACTTAACAAAAATGGAGTTCAGTAGCTTAGGTTCAGGCTAACACTGAAATAATACAAAAATTTCTCTTCTTCAAAGTAACTGTTAAATCTGGCCTAGTACACCTTTACAGAGATATGAAAGGTAGTGATAATTCATTCCCAGCACAGACCAAATTGTCATAACATTGCTAGCCTAAAAGCATTCATAGATCCAAATAACACATGAAAGGGTCCTTGCACTTGGAATTTGGATTTGGCAACCATAAGTCAGAGTAGAGAGGCAAATAGACCATAATATAATGGTGTATAAAATCAAGTACTTAACATTTGGGAATATTAGAAATCAGGAACTAAAAGTAAAGAATAGATGTCCTAATTGGTGGATAGAATTGCACTTCAGAAAATAGTTATTACCAACTACAGGTGGGAGAACTGTCAGTCAATTCAGAAATGTTTGACTGCAAAGGGGGCCATAATAGAATCATCAAGGAAAAGGAGAGCCCCATTCATAAGGAAAAGGTATTCATTCACTGGCACCAGGCCTAAGACTGCCAAATAACTATGTTTTAAGCTTCAAGCTGAATTAAAAATCACATTTTTGATAGAAAGTTTATATTGGGCACCATCCCTTTAAACATTCATCTCTTTAGATCAGCAAGCAGTCCTGTTCCAAGGCTACACAGTATGCCATAGCTGCTATTTTAATGGAAAAGAAAATGTAGACATTGAATAAACAAATATGCCTGGCTATGGCCCAAAACTTTATTTCTGAATCCAGGAGACAGATCTGTTTAGCTAAATCCATGTACTAAGTGAAACATGCAAAGCTACCCATGTGTATTTTAGTCTATATTTCACAATCTACAAATTATTTTATTTTAGTTACTTCACGGAAGCCAAGAGAAGATGAAAAAGATGGTCAGGCATATAAATTTGTGTCCCGATCAGAGATGGAAGCAGATATTAAAGCTGGAAAGTATTTGGAGCATGGGGAATATGAAGGAAATCTCTATGGAACTAAGATTGACTCTATTCTTGAAGTTGTACAAACTGGACGGACTTGCATTTTGGATGTCAACCCACAAGTGAGTTGAATGAATTCCAAAGCCATTGTTAATTTTTATTTTCCTGGGGAGTTTTTGACTATGTAGGGTGTGTGGGGGGTGTTATTAAGATGGAAATATGGTTCTGTCTCAACTTCATTTTGAGTCCATAGCTAGATACATGAACAAATGTCAGACAGCCAAGAGGAACAAAGATTAGTAACACTTGATTTTTTAGCAGAGTAAATGACTTGGCATTTTAGGGAAGAACTAGGGCACAGGCAGTAAATTATGTCCTTAACCTTTGGAAAGAGACAGACTTCTGTTTGTACTAATGGCCAGCACATGTCAAGATCTAACATTATATAAATCGATTTGTAATTACTTTTTGCACAGGCATTGAAAGTATTGAGGACATCTGAGTTCATGCCTTATGTGGTATTTATTGCTGCTCCGGAGCTAGAGACCCTGCGTGCCATGCACAAGGCTGTGGTGGATGCTGGAATCACCACCAAGCTTTTGACGGTAGGGAGCTCTTTTCAAGTTAATACTTTTATTCTGTCTTTTCTTCTGAGTATGTTTACATAGTCACAGCACTATGTAAAGTGCTACAGAATGAAAATTGATTTACTAGATGTAATTAGGGTTTGAAACAATATTGCTTTTACATGACAGTCCTTCACTTTAAGACAGAACTTGAGTTTTAGAAAGTGAAAAACATCAGTATTGGAATATATACATTGTAGTCTTTCCATCTACAGCCCTGTGTAACCCTGGAGCCTTCTTGCTTAGACTGTCATCACTCTGTCTAAATGTAGATCTTTTAAGTCTTTGTACCTAAGTATTTTTTTCTTCTAATGTACTTAGAAGTTGCAAATTTTCTATTTGTCCTTTATGTGCCTTTTGTACCAAAAGGCAGGAGCCCTTTCTGTTTTACTTTTTATCTACTGAGTCTGAGACTTTGCAAACATTAATAGGATCCCAGTTCATATTTGTAGAATTACATGTGAAGGTATAGTAGAAGTTTATGGAAAGCTTTACCTTCTCATACAAAAAACATCACTTAGGTTCTCCACTCCCTCCAAACCATCTAGGACAACTTGTCCAAAGCAATCAACAATCTCAAATAAAGATGAAGTCTGTGGGTGTATGTTTTAGCACAGCTTAGAGTCTTCCAGCCACACTTTGAAGAGTCTCTGCCTTTCTAAGTGACAGGAGACAAATGGATTTTGATTTGAACAGCCACTATAAGCTAGGATCCTGGCTTTACACAGGCCATGGGATAACACTCTTTTGGAAAGGATTATATAGAAGTCAACCATCTATAGTAATTCTTGCATTATCTTAGTTAGACTCACCCTAATAGTATTAGGAATTTCATTCTAATGATAGCAGAAGAGAAGGTATAGAATACTCATAAATCATAGAAGTAGATGGAATGATTACAACATAAACAGGTATCTGATAATACCTTCTTGAGCACTATATAAAGTAGATTTTGAGAATTGGCGTCTGAATTCCAACAAATATCCAACTCCCTCTTTTTTTATTCACATTAGATCTGAACGAGTCAGTATTACCATGCACCATGCAAACTATTTTTTTTTTTTTTTAACATTCACAGGACTCTGATTTGAAGAAAACAGTGGATGAAAGTGCACGAATTCAGAGAGCATACAACCACTACTTTGATTTGATCATCATAAATGACAATCTAGACAAAGCCTTTGAGAAACTACAAACTGCCATTGAGAAACTAAGAATGGAGCCACAGTGGGTCCCTATTAGCTGGGTGTACTGATGATTCAATAAGGCTAACAGTTAAATAAAACTTTTAAAAAGTGACTCAACAAGTAAACCTTCTACTGGGAGAATACATGCAGAGGTAGAAGGCATCTGCCACATCTAGCCATTTTTATTGTGTAGATTGAAATAACAGTGCACTAGGTGGAATTTTTATATAATTGTGGTTGGGAAGGTGTAATAATATATAATTTCTCTTAATTTTTCTAACTTTTTATGGATAACCTTTCTATTCATATCACATAAAGAAATGCGTTCAAGCATTTTGTAGGTTTTGATTTAGTACCCTTAACTTTTTCATCAAAGGAATTTTCAGATCATTCTCTTCAACATTGGTCTCACATTTTCACTGTGATAATGAATACTTGAAATAGTTTTGTAAAGCTATCATTCTCTTCAGTGTTTAGTGAAGGGTCAATTATTCCCATTAGAAAAAATTAGTAGTTACTGACCTTCTTAATCAGACTTCTTGCAGAAGCAGAATTTGAATACCTGTACTATCACTAGTCCACTTCTATCTTAATCTGACATCAAAGTCTTTTCAATGCCACCTCTTACTTCAGAGTATGGCTATTCTTTCTTATTTGTGCAGAAAGATCAGCTGCCCTCCCCCATTTCTCTCCCTAGTGAATACAATGAAGAGCAATAGCTTGCACTCTCTTTGGGCTTGTTCTTTTCATTTGTTGCAGTGATTTGCTGATGCTGACGAATGTTGTGTATTAGTTACTTTGTGAGCTCGGGCTGGAAGCAAGGTCATGCACACAGAGAGTGCCTTATCCTGCAAAACTTCACTCAGTGTTTACTTATAGTTTCAAACCTATGACTTCAGTTTCTTTAAAGATATAGTCAGCAAAAGTATGCCTCTGCAAATGTTTGTGATATTTAAAGATGCCACAAGCTGCAAGCAGTTTGTTAATCATCAGATGTGGTTTCTGAAACTGGAAATAATTTGTTAGGGTATTTGTTCTCTGTGTTCTCAAGAACCAAATCCATTGAACGGTTTACAAAATTTGGAAATAATTGCCAGCTATTTATATATACACACATAACACACACATTGTATATACTAAATAATGTTCTATACCCTTTAGATTTCTGTTATATAATGAACCAAATCCTTTAGCTACATTGCCACTGTGTACAGATTTCCACATTCACCTCAGTTGATGTTCTCCTCTAGGGTTCTTAAATGGTACATAGTCTTCCTTAAGTACATGCATTAGTGACGCAGCTCAGCACTTCACTAAGTTAACCTTATTTTATATTGCTGCTAGCTTTTCAATCCAGAAGAGTCAAATTCAAAGGGTTAGGTGCTTAAATATTGATGAGTATTTTTGGTGACAGGCTCCAGACACCTGAATTCTGACTTTGTCTTTCCCCTCATCAAAGTTATATATCCATCTATATAAAGATATTGATAGAGATATACACATACATGCATACATATGTACATATTATGGTAATAAGCAATATTCACACAATATTTTTTATTAACGTCATAATAAAACACCCGAGTTACCATGCTGTTAATAAAGGGGTTCTGCAGGCTTTTAAATTTTAATTCTAGAATTTCATAGCCAAAATATTATTTTTCTTTTTTCCGGGACAGAAATTGTTAACAAAGTGGATCGTACATACTTATTAATTTTTATACCACATGTATTTGCTGGAATTCTTGGATTCTCAAAAGTATGAAGCACCATAAGTCAAAGCACAGTGTTCACATGGCACCCTGTGACTTAATGTTTCAACACGCTGTAAGTTTGGAGGGAAATTTCAGTTCTGCACTCTCAGGAAATGTACGATGTTTCCCAGTGTACCTTCATGCTATTTCATGAAGCCTTTCTTGGCAGCTTTGCTAAAATTGAATCAGCACAGCAACCTACTCTGCTTAACATTGTTTCTATACATGGTACTCATGATTAATGACATAAGCAATCACAGATTTCTCCTAATGAAATTATACAGTTTAGTTCACTGTCCTATAGATGCCAATATTGGAAAGTACAACTGTTTCTCTGTGAAGAATCACTGAACTTGTAACTTAAGTCCCCACCTGAATCTGTAGGAACCAACAGGCCTCACACCAGGATTCTTCCTAGGTGTTATGATCAAGGAAATTTGTACTTCTCTTATTTATAATAACTGAAGATGAAAGGGCTTACAGTGGCATTCAGTAATTGATAATAGTTAAAATATACACACACATGCATGTTCTTCAGGAAAATGTTTTGTATGTGTATCCATAAATGCACCACAGGATGAGTGTCCAACTTCAGCATTCAGGGCATGGTTATTTCTTTACAACTAATGGTTATTTGTATTTTTTGCATTTTCAAATGTACAAATGCTTGTAGAAATGATGTCTCTGAACAAGTCATTTAACTTTTGCTAATGGAATATAGTCAGTGCCCTACAGTAGAATTTTCACCTTCATTACTACTGTGCTTTTATTATTGTTTCCATTTTATGTTTTTAGATAATTACAGATGTCTAATACATCAGGAGTGTCCATTTTGGCTGACTTGATACAGTTACTGACCATAACTTTCTAAAATAGAAATCATCATAAACCAAATAGAACTAAACTCTAGATTCTATAGTCTAGTAAAGTTATTTATAATTATAAAAATTTTTCCTTTAAAATGCCAAATTAGTTATTAAAACATTTAGAAAATAGCAGGACATTGATTATGGCAAGGTACTGCTCTAACCAAAAATGGTAGCTTTTTCAGGCTTAGTAATAATATAAGCTCTCAGGAGGCTGAAGCAAAAGGATTGCAAATTGGAGGCTAGCCTGCATGGTGTAACAAGACCGTGTCTGAGAAACAAAACAACAAGGGCCCAGGGCTATAACATGTGAGATCCTGTGCTTAATCCCCAGCAACACAAGAAATGATCCCTACTTCAAAAATTAATTAAAATGGTAATTTTATATATAACAAGTATCATGACTCAGTGATTGAAATTGATTTCCAAGGCCACCAAATTAGTTATAACTATTTTAAATGGATAAATTCAAAATATAAAAAGTTTGAAAATGGTAAAAAAAAAAAATAGCAATCTACTTACTTTATGCCTACTGAAACAGTCATTCATTACACAGAACTACACTGGAGGAACCTACCTCCACAGTAACTAATCATTACAGTAAATAAGGAAAAGGCATCCTGAAGTTTTGTGTGCATAGTTCATTTTTTAAAAAGAACACACACACAAACACACATACACACACACACAAAGCTATGTGTATAATATGTAACTATCTCCCAAAATTCATGAATAATAAAACTAAATATATTTGCCCATATATTACAGCTAGTGTTATACGGTTTTTTAATTACTTTCAAATTCCTAGACATTCTGATCTACTTTAGGTTCTTTTAAGAGGCTTTGGGTCCATCTTGAAGCTGACACTAATCTCCTTTCTGAAGATTTTACCAGAGAAACTAAGCTCAGAAACTGTTTTTCATTATTAGAATTTAATTTCCTCAAGAAAATTATTTCTGGATGGAGGCCTCTTGGGAAATATTTACTTAAACTTTGAAGTGAAATTGTGCTATACATTAGACTTAAAGATTACAGTGCCTGCCCTCCTCCTGTTCAAGGGATTTGTATGAGAATTCTTATAACATCTGTAATGTATTTGGAGATCTTGGGAGAAATTCAGTATTTTAAATAATGAGATTATTGTATATAACTGAATATTATTCGCAGATTTTTAAGAACGCATTTGATGAATAATTCAGCATCATATTGGTCTTTTTGTAAGTATATGTGATATACCTGAAGATGACAATTTTATAGTTTTTTAAGGTAAGGTTGTTTTTAAATTGTATTTTTGTTTTAGCTTTTAAAGTTATATTCTTTTAAAAATATTTCTCATAGTTCATCTTGTTACTTTGTATCCTGGAGTGACTTTTGAAAAATGCAGAATCACATGTCCTTAGTGGGCTAAAAAGCTAGAGAATGATTCTCCCTTTTCTAAGGTAAGCACGATTTGCACCACTTGGGCAAAACACTACAAGATTGTCTTTAAAAAGCAATCTCTTGTGATAAAAGTAAAAATAGTTTTACTACTTCCACTGACTAAGGTCCTACTTTTGGCCATGTGATTTTGGTAACATTTAATTGCCCTTTACCTTCCATGTGTTATGTAGGGCTAAGTTAATATTTGTTTCATCTTAACTTCTAAGGAGTAACTTGTGATTGTGATGTGGTAACCTCTGAGACTGCTTATTAAATGTGTTCTCATACCTGAGGTTGCTTCTCCTTCAGTCACTGTAAAGTCACCTCATTCAGGGGTGTAGTAGCAGGTGGTGAACTGTTGAGGAACCCATCCCTGGAGTTCAGAAGAGCTCCTTGATGGAGCTGCAGTCTAGTAGATGATCTGGTCTGCCTTTTGGTGGTTCTACTCTAGGTGATCATACTCTACAAGTCCCATTAGACTCCCATTCCAAGTCGCTAGCTGACATGCTGACATCAGAGCAGACTGGTCTTAGCACTCTGAAGCTGCCCTTCCTTATCCTTGTGCCTAAAATTTGCACTGCAACCCAGTTTTTACCCATAGTGTGAAGCTTTATGGGCACCTATATCTTTATTAGAAACAATAATCCCAGTTAGTTCCAATTAGCGAACCCCCAAATCCAGGAAATACTTCTTACTCTAATTGCTTAATGGCTTATGGCTGGCTAACATGATGATATGATAACTGACAACCTCAGGACACAGTCACAATGGCCATTTTTTATTTTTTTAATCACTTGAACAAACTGAGTTAACACATCAATAGTTAAGGTAAATGTTACTTATAACTTGGAAGTTGACCACTTCTTATATATAAAACTACTGCTTTTTTAATCTCTTGACTACCACTACCACAGAACAGAGATGTCCTGGGGCATAAGCCCAGGGCTTTGCATACACTAAGCCCTCTCCACAGTAGTCCCAGCCTTCATTTCAAAAGTCAAGGCAAACTATGAAAAGGCAATCTATACATAAATGTGATAGGTCATATCTCTGATCTGGCTTTCCTCCTGTACTAGTCAACGTTGCCTGAGAACATAGAGGAAACTTAAAAAAGAAAGATCACAACATTAAAACTGTTCAGCTGAGGAGGGTAGGGCCTTAGAGGTGGATCACTTTGCTAGCCCTAGGCCCTAGGCACATCAACAACCCACAAACAAGCAAAAACTTCTTAGCTATAAATTACATTAAGCCAGAAGTCATTACCAGTTAAGACATGATTACACCTATGTCAGACAGCAGGTTAGTGGTAACACTGCTAATAAGTGTGGTTCAAGTGAGGAATAACTTAGTCTTACAGGAAGAACCGCTTATGTACTATACTGTTACAGAATGAACATGGCCTTCTCAAGGACAAGTCAGTCTGAGCACATGGAGACTAACAGAGGAAAATTCCTCTAATAAAAGCATGTGCCTGGTTCTGGCTAACACACAAAGGCAAAGCAGCCTCAAGTAAAAGATTGTACCAATTTATATAGGCCTTGGGCTTATACATTCCCTGCATGCTGCCATCCTTAAATCTCTTTCAGATCTGGCCCCAGGTTACACTTGAACAATTTAAAGAGGCAGGAGTCTGCAAGTCTCATCAGGTGGGCACATGGAAGATTTACGCAGCAAAGATACACCAGTGTTGTTTTGGATGCTTGCTATGCAGAGTCATCTTGCCCGCTTGGCAGAATTATGATTAAAAAAAAAAAAAAATAGAGACCTAAAATGGCAGATTAGAACTTAATGATGTCTGTTACCTTGCGCCACTCCCTTGAGCTGCCACCCTAAAGACATGTATTCTGATACGGGAGTGGGTCTCAAGGCTCATCATTCTTAGTTAACAGTCTCAGGAGTCCTAAACTCCCTTATGTTTGAGGAACAAAAGTTTCTTCTGACAAGCCTGGTTAGCACACTGCCCATCTCCCAGGTCTCCCTGGCGGTGCCATTCCCTTCGCATAAGTGAAGTATCTCCTTTGTAACACCACTGCTGTTGGTTCATGTTTCTCCTATATCAGTATCTGAACAGGAAATGCAAACAGATGTTTGTTTTCATTGTATGTCATCTTAAAAGAACAATGCTGGTTCCTGTTTCTTTAACACTGGTTTTTGTTGCTGTTTTTTGAGCCATAGTGTTATCTTAGGGTCACTATTGCTGTGATGAAACACCATGACCAAAACAAGCTAGGGAGAAAAGGGTTTATTTGGTTTACACTTCTATATCACTGTTCACCAATGAAGGAAGGCAGGACAGGAACATAGAACTAGAAAGCCAATGCAGAGGCCATGGAGCAGCTCTGTTTACCAGCCTGCTTTCTTATAGAACCCAGGATCACCAGCTCAGGGATGGCACCATCCACGGTGAGCTGGGTCCTCCCCCACCAGTCACTAATTGGTAGGCTTGCCTGAAGCCCGATCTTAAGGAGGAAGTTTCTCAGTTGGGATGCCCTTCTTTCAGATGACTAGCCTGTGCCAAGCTGACATAAAATTAGCCAGCACAAGTGTTCAGCAACTAATGAAATTTTCTGTAGGCTTTTTTGAATTGTCAGAACCCACAAAGACCAGTTGATGTGAATGACTTGCTGTGGGAATTTTTTGTCTCCCCACCCCCCAGTTCAGTTCTGCATACCTTTTCTCCTAACACAAACATAAGGTCTTTTAGCTCCACCCCTTTCAGTGACTGTAAGGAGTTTTCAGTGGAAGACAGCATGCTTATTAAAGGCAAAGCTTGCAAGCTGCTTACAGAACTTTCTGATGAAAAGTTTTAAAAATAAAAGTTCAGCATCCCTGCTTTCCAGGTGTCTGTATGCTAGTGTCTGCAAAGAGACACATCATTGCTGTCCTTGAATACCTGAATTTCCTATAATACAGTAAGGACTGCTTTGTCTGAAACTCATTTCCATGTACAGCTAAAAATTATTACAGTTTCAGTTTGTGAGATTACATATTCCTAGTAAAAAATTTTTGTATATATAAATACTTGCTGTTGGAAAATTGGCAGTGCTTTGTTTATAGGTAGAACTAAGAGATAAAACTACAGGATATCACATTCACTTTGATTTAAATTATTTTTTAAGTTCTTCATTAAATTTTCCCACCTAAATAAATTTTCACCTGCCTCTACTTTTCAGCCAGGATTCCCTATGTTGTTGTTTCTATTCTTGCTGATGCATGATGGTGGCTTTCATAGAAAAGGGTTTCAGAGTTGGGGAGGATTAAAATACAGGCTCAAGGAACAAAGACTCTGCTTAAACAGCATAAGTCACTGTGGCCACTTTCCATCTGCCCAGGAAAGAGAAGCCATGTGTTTCAGCAAACAGCCCTCTTGTGGGTTGCATCTTAACATTGGGCCTGGCCTGCAGGAAGAGGACAGGGACCCACCAAAACATAGCAGTGTGGTGTTGCGTAGCAGGAAACCTTTCCAGAAGTGCTGTTTGGAACTCTCCCCTGCTGCTTTCTAGAATTCCATACCTCACGTTTAGGAACCTGCTTCTTAAGGGTCTTTCTGATGTCTCCAAAAGAATGCTTTTTGTTTTTCCCATTCTTTGTGTGTGTGCTTGTGTTCACATGTGTACATAAAGGCCAGAGATGTCTTCCTTTATTGTTCTCCAGGTGTTTTGGGTTTTTTCCCCCAGACAAGTTCTCTGACTGAAACTGAAGCTCGCTGGTTGGCTAGTCTGGCAAGCAAGCAAGCCCAGGCGTCTTCACCTCTGCCTTCCAGTGCTGTGTTACAAATGTAGTCACTGATATCCTACATGTTTGCCAGAGACCCAACTCAGGTTTTCGTGCTTGTACAACAATCGCTTACCCACTGAACTATCTCCTCGATCCCTTTTATATTTTCCATTTTATACAACTCATTATTCAGGGGTTTTCCCCCCTTAATTAGAAGGATAATACAAAATTCCAACTAGAAAATAAATGTAAGGAAATAACTTTTTTGCCTTTTGTCCCGATCTCTAAAGTCCCTCAATTGCAATGTACCACTGTCAGGTTTCTTCTGACTTCTAGACATGAATTCCCACGCACATATGTGTGTGTTTTCCACCTGTGGATTCATACATGGTCTGTCCATAGCTTGCTCTTCATGCTGTATGTCAGAAATAGATGAGACACAGCACAGCCAACTTAGCACAGCTACACACATTTACATTTCCTTCCTAATTTATGATCAGTTTATTTCTGAGCAGTGCCTCTGATACAACTTTAACCCCATAAAAGACAGCTGCATGAGGTGGAGCCTCATTTCATTTTTGTTACTCTCCCTTTCAGTCTGAAGTGGAGGTGAGAACTGCATGCTAACATGCATCTCTCTGCTGCTTCTGCCCAGAGACATTGGGTGTGACCTGTGTAGTAAGATACTCAGTGGAATCGGGAGGCTTGGGGAAACTGTCCAAGCCTGCTGGAGCAGAAGGACATCAGAACAGAATAAACAGAATTTCCTTTGATAGAAACTGCAGCATGTGACAAATTCCCAGAATGCACTGTAACTGTTCCAGACATGGTATGTTCTTTAAAACGAAACAAAGTCAAGTAAGTCTAAATCCCCATGTTGAGGTGGGTGAAATCACATGTCCTTTATATAATTTTGTTTTACATATTCAAGTACCATTTAGTTCCTCAGTCATCAAATAATGTACAGCATGTCCCAAAGAAGTGAGGAGAATTGCTTTCCTACAGCATTCACAGCCTGAGATGAAGCTTAAAGTCTCAAACTCTTCTGTTATGGTATAACAGAAGTGAGTGGAAAATAAACTGACAGGTGAGTCAGGTACGAAGCACTTGACTTTTTCCTCAGTAACTCAGATGTTGGGAGACTACACCTTGGTTACAGGGGTTTGCTGCCTGTTGGCACAGTGGGCCTCTGATGAAAATAATCCATTCACAGTGCTTGCAGGCACTCAGTGTGGAAATCACTACTCTTACTATTGGAAACAATTTACTGACCAACTTAACATGCTTGGGCCCAAAATACCAAAGTATTTTCTCAGTTCTGAAAAGGGCCCAGCCTTGGCCAGTAGCACATACTTCTGACAAAGACATTACTCGTGTTCTTTGCTTAGAGTGCAGAGCCCACTTAGAGTGATATGAAGAATTAATGGGAAAATAAAAGAGTTCTTCAGGATGTTGACTTTCACGGACAACCGCATCCTCTCCAAGACAATGTCAGCAGAGGCAAACAAACGCTGCACAATCTCAAACCTCTCAGTATCTCTCAGAGGAGCCAAGGTGGGGTCTTCAAAATCACATACACTGTCATTAGACAGAGTGTGGAGCTGAAATGACAAATTTTAAAAAAAACTTCAAAATGTCCCAGGAAATCCAAGTTTGATACCTTTTTAAACAATTCTCCCAAATAGGACAGGAAAACCATTAAACAAAACAAGATACATGTTTTTCATGATAAGACCTTACGCCTGTTTTTCTCTTCCTTGTCTGTCTTCCTGTCTGAAGCCCCATTCTGTTACATCTTGCAGACCCATTAGCCCAGTAGGGTAGAAAAATCAGCATGTCCCTTTTGTATAGCACATAAAGAGTTCATCTGGCTTTACTGATAAACAAGTGCATTTTTGTGGGATAGAGTAATTCAATACATATATAGAATCTGTAATAAAATCGGGGCAATAAGAATTTTTGTCTACACACACCATTTTGTGGTGAACTTTTTACACACTTGTAATTATTATGAAGTATGGGTGATTTACCTGTTACCTACGGTGATAAAGATCCAGAAGTAGCCCTCCTGTCAGGGGTTTGAAGCTCATTAGAACTTCAGCCACCCTCCCCACAGCTTGTGTGAGTCTACTGGTCACAATTCTACTCTGTTCTTCCAAGAGTTTAACTTAGTTTTCCACAAATGCATGAGAGTGTGTCTCCTGTGACTGGCTTGTTTTATTTAACAATGACCTTCAGTTCCAGCCATGTTGCTGCCAATAAATAACATGGTTTCATTTCTTACAAGTGAATAATATTCCACTATGCATTTATCTGCATGTTCTTTGACCTTCCTCTTCTGAAGAGCATCTGGGCTATTGTACATTTTAACTCTGTGAATAGGCTCAACAAACATGGGAATGCACATCTAATCTTGATATTTCATCTTCAGATAGACATGGTAGCATTTAGCAATTTAGTGTCTGGAGGACCTTCCATTGTGTTTTCTATAATGGCTGTACTAATTATATCCTTTGCAGTAGTGTGTAAGAATTATCCTTTTTCTACATCCTCTCTAGTATCTCTTACACCTTTTTGATGATAGTTATTTTAATGAGGGTGACATGCTATTAAGAATATTTGTATATTAAAAAAAAAAAAATCTTTTAGCCAGGCAGTGGTACCACACACCTTTAATCCCAGCACTCGGGAAGCGGAGACAGATGGATCTCTGTGAGTTGGAGGCCAGCATGGTCTACAAAGCTACACAGAGAAATGCTGTCTTGAAAAACCAAAATTGTATGTGACTCTATGCTTGTCTTGTCTCTTCTAGGTATCCAAATAATGCATTTGGTGGAATTCCTCCAATTTCAACTTCTAAATATGGAAGCAACATTGAAATTAGCTCTTGGTTCATTGTTTTTGTAGAATTCAGCAGTCCTGGACTATCTTTAGGAAATTTCAATTACTGTTAATATCTCATTGACCTATGTAGATTTTCTGTTATTTTAATTCAGTTAGCTGAGTTAAATGTGTCTGTTGTAGGTTTCTGTTTTTTAGTATTGTAGTTGTAGTCATTCCTTGTGACCCTGTGTACTTCTGTGGGTTGTAAATAATGTCTTCTTCCATCTCAGAGTCTACCAACTGCTTACACACAGCCTTACTTGTTTTGACAATTTTGCTTCCAAATCACCCAATTGTTTCATTGATTTTTGTGGGTGGTTTTGTTTTGTTGGAAAAGGGTCTCAATGTGTATCCCTGGCTCTTTTGTAACTCACTGTAGATATATATATATAGATATAGATATAGATATATCAAGCTGTCTGGAAAGAACAGAGATCCTCCTGCCTCTGCCTCCCAAGTATTGGGATTAAAGGTGTGCGCCACCACCCCCAACTCTTTTGTGTTTTTAAGTTTTGACTTTCTGCACCCTTGCAGAAACTAACTGCAGCAGTTGCTTAGTTGCTAAGATCTTTCTGTTGGCAAATGTATGCATTTATTGTTCACAACTTCCCTTTCTCTGCTGTTTGCTATAGACCATGGGTTTTGTTGTGCTTCTTGCGTTTGTTTCATGAATTTCTCCACTTATCTATTAGTCATTAGGAAAGTGTATTTTTATAATTTGTTCCTTTTTTTTTTTTAAGTTTTATTCCCTTGTGATCTCCAAGGATACATAATACTCATTCTATCTATGCTAAAAATGGACTTTGGGATAAAAATACAGTGAGGTCGTAAATTAGCTGGTGAAATGACAAAGTTAGAATGTGTGTGGATAGTTAGCGAAGAAGAGGTGAGCATGATTATGCCTTCGTCTTTTTTTTTTTTTTTCCAAGAAGAGAGGTTCCTAGAGCATGTGTCTTCAGGGGTAATAATAGTTTCCAAAGAGTATTTTTTTTTTTTTTAGAGGAACAAAATAGTCATGATTTAACTCTTAAGTAGAAGCTATAAAGTAATAGCTATGAATTATAATGGCACCAGCTGTCACCTCCATCATTTTCAAGGGATTTATAAAGAAAAATAAAAAAGATATCTTCCAGGTTAAACTGCTATGGGGGGAAAAAGACTCAGTTTGGGTTTCATCAATATTTTGGCCCTTTTATTTAATGTAGTGCAAAACTTTCATGTACAAAAAGATTTAGTTATCAGTGTGTTATATCTAATGATTCATTTGTAGCCATTGACTCTAAGGCAGCAGTTCTCAACCTATGGGTTGAGACCCCATAGGAGGTTTATATCGGATATTTACATCACGGTTCATAACAGTAGTAAAATCAGTTGTGAAGAAACCATGAAATGATCTTGTGGTTAGTGGTCACCACAATATGAGGAACTGTATTAAAGGGTTGCAACATTAAGAAACTAGCCCGTGGGGACCAGAGAGGTGGCTCAGCAGGTTAGCACATATTGTTCTTGAAGGGGAACATTAGTTCCCAGTGCTCACATGGTGGCTCCTGATCCAAAGGATCTGACCCTTGAGGGAATCAGTCATATATGTGCTATAGATACACACACGCAGACAACACTCATCCCATAATATTTTAAAAAAGAAAACGGGCAAAGATTCACTCTAAATTATGCCTTGGGGAAGGGGTGGTCACTGATGGGCTTTAGAACAATAGTGAAGTTCTGCTGGGTGATGGCAGCATGTGGTTCATGTGCAGACAGTAAGGCTACTGAAGGGTAGTATGCCAGAGTGAAAGGTTGTACTCTGATATCAGCAGACCAGCTTTAGCTTAGAGGAGACTGGGAAGAGTGAGTGGGTTATGAAGAATTAGTGGGGCCTTGATACAAAAACTTCCACAAACTTCTTCCTAAAAGTTCACCCACAAAATAATATCTTATTTGTCCTTCACAATCATTTGGCAGTTAGACCTTTAATGTCTGGCAGCCCATGGAGCCTGCCAGTGCCTTGGCTTTACCCAGTCCTTTGTACCACTGCAAGAACCCTAAGCATCCTTTCTCTGAATTAGATTCCCAGCCTCTCTTTAGTATGTCTTGTGCCATTTCTTATCCTTGGCATAATAAAGCTTAATGCGCCTTGGCTGTAGTAGGTAGAATGTGGATAACTAGTTATTCTTGATTTCTTTTACAATTAATGAACTGTCTTCAAATTAAAAAAAAAAAATGCACTGAGACTTCTTTGTAGCCTAACATGCTGTAGACCTTTGAGTAGTGCATGTCGTAATGAGTTTGCTGCTACTGCTGCTGGTTAAGCTTTCCTGTAACTGATAACTCACACGTTTAGACTCAGGTGTTTAGTTTTATGTCTAGATGTGCTGCCCATAGTGGAAAAATGGAAGTCCCTGACTTCACCTCTGTTCATCCCCCTGCTTTCATATCTACAATTGTTTTGACTATTGGATTGGTAGTGTTAGATCCATATACATTTGCACTTCTGCATCTGGTTAGTGGACTGATATATTTATGACTATATAGTGGTTGCATTCTCTCTCTAGTTTACTTGAAGTTCATTTTACCCTGTGAGAATATGAGTGTAACTCCTGCTTGCTTTTGGTTTCCATTTGGATGCTTGCTTTTTTTTCTTCCTTTTTCTTTCTTTCTTTTCCCCCTCCCTATTCCTTTTAATACGTCTTAGCTAGGGTTTCTATTGCTGTGAAGAGACACCATGACCATGGCAAGTCTTATAAAGAAAATCACTTAATTGGGCTGGCTTAAAGTTTCAGAGGTTTAGTCCATTATTATCATGGTGGGGCATTATAGTATGCTAGAGAAGAGCTGAAACTTTTGTACATCTTGATCCACAGGCAGCAAGAAAAGAGCTTTGTAACATTGAGCCTGGTCTGAGCATTTTGAGACCTCACACCTGTCCTCACAGTGATATACTGCCTGGGGCCATTGCTATTAAAAACCACCACATACACGTACATTAGTAAGTGGATTCCTATGTCTGTGGACAGCATGGAGTGATGGATTTTTTTTTTTTCTTCTAAGACAGGGTCTCATGCAGCCCAGACTGCCCTTAAAAATGCCTCCATATCCCAGTTTCTCGGATTACAAGCATTCACCACCATGTCCAGCTCTTTCTTACTGTTTCTTTTTTTCATTTATTCAGCTAGTCTATTGGTTGGTGAATTTAATTCATGTACATGTCGTTATGTTGCTCTATTTTTCTTAATTTGTACAGATTTCTTCACCTGTCACTTTTTTGTGATTTCTTAATAGCTGACCTGCTGAGGATTTGGTGTTACTCCTTCCTTTCATGTATCTGTTTTGCTAGTGGGGTTTGCATAGTCACATACTTTGATAATGGCACCTAATCTTTCACGTGTGGTGTCTACTCCCATTAGTATTTCTGCAGTGCTGTCCAGTGTCATCAATCAGTTCCCTCTGTTTCTGCTTGTGTGAGACATCCTTGTCCTCTTCACTTTTAAAGGCTATGGTTTCCTGGTTGACAGTAGCTTTTTCAGTATGGGCATCCCTGTGTAACTAGTTTTGCTTTTCCTTCTGATTCTGTCCTTGTCTTATAATTTTGATGTGTTGACTATAATATGCCTTTGTGAGGGCATTCTCAGCTTATTAGTTTAGTTGGTGTCTTTTAAGTTTTTGTGTTGATAACTATATCTCTTCGAAGATTTGGGAAGTTTTCAGATATTATTTCATGAAACTGGTTTTTAAATACCTTTTTATTTTTCTTCCCAATCTGGAATCCCCACAGTGCAGATATATTGCTCATAAAATTCTGTTGTAGATACCTTGTAGCTTCCCCCATTACCACACCAGCCCCTTGTCCTTCAGAAGTCATTGAAAACATTATCCTTACGTTCTGCAGTCCTTCCTGGTACTGCTTCCTGCCTGTGGGTCAGAGCTTTGTATGTCTTACTGCACTGGCTGGATGTGTTAGCTCCGGAATTAAGAGTCTTTGGTATTTTTTTAGTAACATTTCTAACTTTAAATTTCTCATTTATAGCTTGAATTGTTTTTTCTTCTTTGTATTATTTTGTTTCTATTCTCTTGGAGCTTATTAATGTTTCTGTGGGATCGTTACTGTAAACTCTCTTCAGACTTCCTTCTCAGAGATTATTATTAGAGAACAGCTATTCTCTTTGGAGCTGGCTTGTTCTCTGTATATTGTACATCTGTGGAACCTCCAATATTTTGAGGCACTTTCTATAGGAATTTTCATTCATTTTAGTGTCAGCTGGATAGATGCTATGGCTTTAGTTATGCATGAGCTCAAGGGTATATAGGTGCTATAC
Organism: Phodopus roborovskii; assembly: GCF_943737965.1. Lineage (NCBI taxonomy): Eukaryota > Metazoa > Chordata > Mammalia > Rodentia > Cricetidae > Phodopus > Phodopus roborovskii. The sequence goes on along the minus strand of NW_026126571.1, from coordinate 24,568,180 downwards.
AATGTCTCATTTGGTTCCTACCATTAGGGTTAGGGGTACAGCAACAATCCTGACTACAGTAGTTCATAAAGGTATCTATAGGGCTTTGCCAAGAGCACAGGCTTCCAAGTGTGTTCAGCTACTATGGACTCATTGGTATGAAATGCAGGAGCAGCTGTCCAGGTGAGCATAGATCATATCAAAAGTTGTAATAGGTACTTGGGTCTGTAACAATTCTAGAGCCACAGGATGGAACTAGCCACTTTCTCCCGGTCTTGCTAGATAAACATCTATGGGATTTAAGGTTTAAAAAATAAAGGAGCTCTTCCCTAATCCCATGGGGGTGATCAAAGTTGCTGGGGCTTTATAGGTGTGGAATTCAGATAGTACCTCCTCCAGGATCCAAGAGATAAGCACAAGTTTTACTCAGTACTAGCAGTCCTAGCCCAAAGTCAGTGGACTGGAAGATAAGTTCCTTGGGTCTTCCCAATAGTTCTAGTTTCTGCTTGAATGTGCAGGACATGGGGGACAATTCCCCTTTGTGCTACAGGTTAATGTGAATGGTATGCAAGTCTGTCTTTTTGGTGTCTGGCTGCAAGGCTAGGGTAGAATTATACCTAGATCATATATAGAGTAAGAATGGAGAGGCCAATACTTGTGGCATTGTTTGCCATGAAACTGAAGATGACAGATGTGATCCCAGCTGTAAGCCTGAGTGTTGCTGAGGCTTTTTGCACCAGTAGCTACAGTTCAAAAATTGTAGGCACAAAAAGTTCCCCAGTTCGCACTGTGGGTGGGTGCAGGTGTCATTGGCAGTTGGGGCCCTGGTGGATGATTCCTGGAGCGACAGGACCTGACTGGGAACTTGGCCAGCTCCTGATAGATTAGTGAGGTTGGGGCTCCATAGTGCAGCTCCAGCCCCACAGTCAAGATTGTAGAGTGAGGAGGAGATGGCTCCTGTGCATGTGGCTATGCTACTTCCCAGCCAGAAGTAGCAAAATGCTGACGACACTGTCTTGCACCCAATGTGGGCATAGGACCCAAGGTCTATAATAAGGTAAGAGCCCAGCTGATTACAGACATCCAACCCAGGTGACCACCACCTTTGGAGCCCTCTTTACACAGGCCAGTTCATCCAAGTGGACAAAACTGTAAGTAGTCTAGCATGGGCAGTTAGACTTGCAAGCTTGCAGAGTGATGAGGCCTCAGCCATTTTCCACTCTTTCCCCAGACAGCATCAGGCGTAGTGAAGGGCAGGGTACATACAGCAGGTACTCCCCACATTGTTTAATGTTCTAGCCACTTTTTTTTTTTTCTGATTTCTAGAGTTGTGCAGTGTACAGTTTTTCCTTTACTCTGGGGAAGTATGCACTCAATATTACTACCACTTGGCCATCAGTTGTTTTGTTTATTAATGTAAATGGCAATATTAGAATTTCTAGGATATTTTGATTAACTCAAATGTGGGTACTGCCATTCATTAATTGTGTTTCCTGCTTCAAGAACCTTGCTCTTCTATATCCTCTGACTAGGAATAGGTTTCTCTACTGATTCAAACCTACCCTCTTATCAGTTCACAGCACATGGTTATTATATCGGACACTGTTTTCCCAAAACGCCTAAAGAAGACTCTTTGAGAGTTACATAGGCCTTCAAACAGGAATGCAGGTAGATGGTGTGCCCTTTTTTAGGTAAGTCACTTTAAGAAGTACGCAATACTCCACTCTTGCAGGAGCATGACTCTTCTAAAGAGCAGCAGTCAGAAATCTACAGAGATTACCTGAAGGCTCCTAGGTAGATTTTCCTTTAAAGAAACCCGTTTTGTCTGCTGAGCAGCCTCCAAAAGACCAGCAAGGTGCATCTGCACACAGCACAAGTCCATCCATTTTGGAACTGGTTCATGGCTGGTCAAGAACATCAGCCAAGGTCAGAGCCAGAGCTGACTAAAGGGCTGCTAAGTGAGTGGATTAGGTCCTGGCTCCTTTAGCACAAGTTTCTTCTTTGTGTACTTCCTCAATGGCTTTAATTAGTCCCTAAATACTCGAGAAACAGATTTTGGAAGTGCTGAGCACTCAGTGCTGCAAGAGGCAACAGAGCTGTTTCACTCGTCTTGTACAATTAGGACAGTTATATCATTTATACAAGCAGCCATCACCCTCAGCTGGTCTGACATATGGTGACATGTTTCCAAGTAGTTGAGTATCCACTGGAGCATGGGTCAATTCTGATGGCAACTGCCCCCCGTGTGATAAGATACCTAGTGGCCTTGGCTTCTGACACATCCTCCATACAGAACAATATCCAAGAGCACCTACATGGTTTGGTATTCCCAGAAGGCATGCAGAATGCAGGTAGGCCTGTCTAGGCAATCTGCATTGCCAGCTTTGCTCTATGGGTTAACAGTGGGCCTTGGACCTAAAATAAGTTTTCCAGGGATGCCTTCCACCAACACAGGCTATGGAAGCTGCCTCTGGGCAATCTGGGGGAGCTTGTTGCTAGTCCCTCTGCTAACTATCCTCTCTAACTTCAGAACTTAGCTCCTCCACTCTGCAGCTGCATTCATTACTGGTCACTTGCTCTTGCAGTGATATTTCCAGAGAGCATCAAGCTACTAATAGAGGATGGAAGAAGCTATGTCTCCTCCAAACAGCAGCCCTGAGTGCTTCCTGAGAAAAAAAGGAGATTCAAACCATTCCACACACAGCAGTGACCAACAACACGGTGTTGGGCCTCTCAGTACCGAGCTATGGCCAAAAGTCTCCAAACTGGGGAAAGAACATGATTGGAGTCTGCACACTGGACTGCTTCGCTAGCCAGTTCTTTGAACACTTTGCTCTGGACATCCCACAGTACCCATATGTTAATGATGACACATGCTTACACTGTCTCAAGATGAGAAACTGGATGTGTTTTACCAGTGGATAACATCTATCCCTCATCATCCCCATTCCTTTCCATCCCATTGTCCCATCTGAAGGTTCCTTACCAGGTGGCACAACACATGGATAATGTGGAGTTTACAGCAAGTCCCCAGGAGAACTGTGGCATTATCTGGCATTTCTGTAGAAGACATACATTGTGGTCATGGTCATTGTCAAAAGGCAGTTTATGGGAACCAAGCATGGTGATGCATGCCTGTAATTTCACCCCTAGAGATGCTTACCCAGAACTCTGAGCATAGCACAAAGACAGCTCTCATCCTGATGTATGCCCTAGGCTAGACATCCTCTGCCCTCATTTAACTGCCTAGAAGACAGTGTAAAGCTGCCCAGCAAGTCTGAGAAAAGGTGATTCAGTTACAGATGAGGTTCTGTAGTACTGAGGACTAGGATTTGCTCATATTTACACAGGCAGAGGAAGCTTTCCAGGAGACAGGCAACCGCAGTTCTGGAAGTAGTGAAGCAGGATAAGGCCAAATACCGCTGTCAGGGCCCAAGAGGACCACTTTCTGTCCGTAGATCTTAGGATGCCTCTCTGGGAAGAGTTGGCCAAGGATGAATCCAAGACTAACCAGAATACTACTAAAAGATCTTTAAATAAGCCAACCTCTGCTATGGCTGCTAAATTTGAGATCACAGCTCAGATGAAAAGGGCAGGGTTGATGTGGATGCTGACTAAACCTAAAACTTTCCCTGCATCCAGCTTCCAAACGGGAATAAGTTTTTTGTTACAGCCCCTTGTGTGGCCACCTGTCCTCACCTAAAGAGCTATGTCTAAGTCAGGAAGAATAGGAATGTGGTATACTCCGTCAGCCATGAGCTATTCTACATAGAAATGCTTTAAATAGTAGAGGATACATAAGAAGTCTTCTCATAAGCCTAACAGAAAGCCTGTATTCAAGCATGTTCACTGTTAACATGGATCCAGGCTCCAGGTGGAGTGTCACAGAGCCTATGTCTTGTATCTAGTCCCAGTCAACCACTCAAACCTTTATCTGTGGTTTAGAGCAAGACACGGGGTTTACCCATCAGCACATCAAGCTGGAACATGATTTCTGATTCATTTTTAAACACTGATGGTTCCCTAGGCTTTTCCCGCTCTAGTGCTAGGAGAAAGCCCCTGTGTATCAGGACCCCAGTGCCTATTAGCATGCATTGGAGGAAAGGTGGACCTCCAGGGACGGGATGTAGCTACAGCTGTGTCTCAGAGAGTACCACCAGGCTTTCCTGCATGGTGGGTGGCTCCATGTAACAGTAACTAAAATCCACTTCCCGCTGGGAAGCTCAAGACTTAAGCAAAAGCCCAGCCACAGCCTGCCTCCTAGCCTTGTATATCATACACCACATATTCTGAACCCTGAGAATACCATGAAGTACACCACAAGTGTCCAAAAAGGAAGGTGAGGAGTGAGACAAACAGCTGCCAAGGGAAAGTGCCTGTCACAGAGGACTGTCTGGACCCTGGTGTGGGTCACAGGCTGTACTTTGAAAGGGACTTTCAGTGAGGGAACCAGGAGATAGTCTTCCCTGAGTAGGACAGACATACCCTCAGAGTAGAGGCTCAGAATAACAGGATTCTCCCCTGGCCTTGCAGCTGCTTTCCTCAGGACTGAAGTGAGAATTACACCAAAGCATCCTTGGTCATCATTACCTCTATGTCCCAGAAGCACACACAAAAAGCAGCACTACTTCCCAGCCCTGTTCTTTTTTGTCTTGGTTTCCATACCTGCTAGTGCACTGACCAGGAAGTAGGCTGTTGCAAAGAGCTTCTGGTTGCTGACCTCATCCTGTGGGCCAGGACGCTCACCCTGTACTCTGCACCCCACCAGCTGCAGGAAGGCTGTGAGGTCCTGCTGCTGACTGTCTGTCAGCTCCTCCATCGCCAAGACAGCCTGTGAGGACCAGAGGCCACTAGCCATATCATCACACTACAAATGCAGAAAGGGAAGAAAGGCTATGGTGAAGCCAGAACCCAACTGAGCCTCCTCTGTCCTACCCCTGCCTTCCCAACACTCCATGCACCTCACCTTCTCCAGGTAAAGCAGGCACTGAGCCCTCTTCTTTCCTTTTATGCTATCTATGGGATTAAATTCCCTCCTAAGGACACAGCAAGGTGAGCCCTGCCCAAGTACCATCCTCCCCCCAGGAAAGGTCATTTTGAGTTTTACCAGACACCAGGGACAAGTGGCTACATACCAAACTGATGAATGGGACAGACATAAAAGCAATCCCTTTCTTCATTCCCACACATAAAAACAGCCCTCTAAACCTAGTGTGTCCCCAGCCTGCCTTGGCAGCTTAATCCAAGCCCACAGGGCTGTCTGGGGAGGGCTGGCACTACCCATGAACCAGTTCTGACCTCCTGGCCTATCTCTACTCCATAAGTGCCCTGTGTCCCCTCTGACACCCAGCTGCAGGCTGACGCTCTGCCAGCACCTGACAGGGCAGCTGCTACTCTCCACAAGGGACCAGCCTGATGTTTTTCTCTAGGAAGGAGCTATTTTATGAAGTAAAAGTCATGGGATTTTGAAACATTTGTGTTCTTCCTGAAGTTAAGCCCTGCATCCTCCAGAAGGTAAACTGAACCCTTCAGACAACTGCAATTCTGTCTCTGATTACTAAGCTCCCTGGCACAATCTCATTTCAAATGCTAAAGCATTTGAGCAATATAGAAAGAAGGGTGAAAAACATTCACAATGAAACAAAAATTGTCAAAGCCTCTGCCTCATTAAGTACAAAAAATCTGAACTGATGGAGGGTGAGCAGCTAGCATGTCCCTCAAAATCTTGCTGTTGCAAAACAAAGCAATAAATACCTACTTATCTGTGTCCTAAATGGGACAGGCTGACAGGCTCTACCTCATAGCCCTTCAGTGTGAGCTACGCCATCTCCACTGCAGTCTCAGAACGGGTCTATATGGAAGGAGTCTTTGCAAGGGTCATTAAAGTGAAAGTCTCAAAGTAAGAGCACCCTATATGCAGTAACAGTGGTTCTTGGTAAGTTTTGTGTCTAGAGAAGACCCCCAAACAAGTGAGAGAGGACAGGACAGAGATAAGAGTGATGCAGCCACAAGCCAAGGAATGATAGGAGCCACCAGAAACAGCAAGCAACAAGGATTCTCCCCGAAATCTTTAAGAGGGGCAGGGTCCTGCTGCCACTGTCAATTCTGGATTCTGCCCACCAGGTCTGTAAGAGAATACATTTCTGATATTTTTAAGCACGGGGCGTGTGGTCATTTGTTATAGCTCTAAGAAAGTCACTTATCCCTCTCGGCCTGATGTCAGCATCAAACTTTACAGTTAAAAGGAGGTGGTGAAATGTAATTCTGAATTCTGTCCTCAGGAGTCTAGCCTGTGCACATTTTCAGAGCAACTGGGTACAAACCCAAACTCAGCACCCTCCCCCCACCCCCGACTCCTCCACCCCTCACCTCTAACCCTACCCCTAACCCCCTCTCCTGCCACCTCACCACTTGCTCCAGGGCCTTAAGGAGTTCCTCATCAAACAGGACTGTCTGCAGGAGGCAGAACAGCGCCATCTGCTGCTGTGCAGGTAACACGGCAAAAGGATGGAAGCTCCTCTCCAGGTGCAAAGTTGCTGGGGATGCAGAGCAGATGCAGGGTCAGGCCTAGCTCACAACCTGACTCTCAGTCACCCCCTTCCAAAGGACTCCAGGCTCAGAGGTGGCTGTGGGGCTTGGAGATACACAGCACCGTGAGTGATTCTCAAGAACCAAGGAAGCTACAGGAAAGGAAGCGGGGACAGGGAAGCACACTGTGACACCCCAGGCCTCACCCGTCTCTGCCCATGCAGTGCTAACCTTGACCAGGTAGTTCCTGGCAGCTGATCTTCTTTGGCATGGTATCTATAGAAATGTATCCTGAGTAAGCTGAGTCACTAAGCATGAACCACACTGGTCCCCAAACACATCCTTCCCAGCGCTGTTTAGAGACACACCACAGTTTGGCAGGCTTTCCTTTTCAATGCATGGCCAACGGCCAGCACCCTGCTTTCATGACACACTTCACTCCCTGTGCCTTTCACCCCTGCTCAAGATGAGCACAGAGTGCACCCTGCTATGCTGCTCATATCCTCTACAGGGAGCCTGGGAGTCTGAGCCCTGTAACCCTCTTCTCTTTCCTCAGGACAGGCAGAAGTTCCTAGTAAATTAAGCCAAAAAAGGTGGGCTGAGGCTGTTCTTTCCTACCCAGGACTGCCTGCTGATGGAGGCCTAGGAAACAATGCCTGAAAGCCCTACAGATGGGAAGAACTCCTGAGGCACATCTTCAAACACTCCTCCAGAATACAATTCAGTCTTCACCAGACCCTGCCTGAAGAGAAGTGCTGTTCTGGTTAACCTAGCATCTCGGGGCTCAAATACAAGGCCAGATCTGCCTACACCTGCCACCATCCCCAGCTGCCCAGGGCACTCCAGCCAATAGGATGGCTGATTCAGCCTGGAGCTAAGGGAGTTCCAGCCTCACATTGCAGGGCAACTCCAGCTCAGCCACAGCCACATCTTACAAGTAGATACCTTGTTTAATCAACTCTTGTCCCAGGAAAAATCTACCTTAACCCCGGGTCTCCATCACCCTGTCCTCCAACACTGACATTTTGTGACAGGAAAAGCATCCTCTGGTTAGGAATTTACTGAAGCCCTGGGGAGGGCTCTATTTTCTTTGTTATGCAAGGCAAAGCATATTCTGAGCCAGCCCTGGCTCCTCTTAAGCTCTTGTCACATGTTTTTCCTTGTCTTCTTCCCAGTTCTCCTTACTGCACACTGCTCTCCTGCACTCAGCAAAGCAAACCAATTCTAAAGCAACAAGCTGAGTGGGGCAAAGAGAATTGCAATGGCAGGTTCAGGGATCCATCCCCTCCGCCATGTGGGTGAGACACGTCCATGGCTTTTGCCGTGCTGACTAAGAGCAGCCTGCCATACTGTGAAATCCGGAGTGTAACAAAATTGATCCTAGGCTCTCCAGCTCTGTTCTTTACTAGCCATTTTCAGTAGTCAGTCAGGGTCTGTGGTTACAGGGGAAGAAAACTGCCAGGCCCCTGCCCAGTGTCTTTCTTGGCTTCCCACACTGACATACCTAGGATGTCCATTCTCCAAAACAGCACCTGAGACCTGGCCCTCCCTCAGATCCAAGGGGATCTTGAAGGCCACATCACCTTTTGGGAGAGAGGGCCCACTTCTCCATCTGATCATATCCACACTGCAGACAATAAATACCTTGTTTTAAAACATGTAGTGGCCCATCCTGGGAAGAGATCTCTTGACCCCCATCCGGCATGTCCAGGAATGCAAATTCTCTGTAGGCCAGGGGGTCCAAGTAGACAGAGTCAACTTTCCTCTCATGCTCAAAGCCACCATGTTTCCCTTGGAGAAGACAGAATTCTATAGTGGGGAGAAAAGCCCAAGCCAGACATGGGTCAGCATAGCTCATCCAACATCTCACACTCACCTCTCCATAGCTCAGGCTGTGCTAGAAGACACACAAAAAGGCCTTTGCTTTTTTGCATCTATTTTTTGAGACAGTCTGTTAGTTTGAATGAAAAATATCTCCCATAGGCTCATCATTTGAGTGTGTGGTCTCCAGTTGGTGGCATTGTTTGAGAGGTATAACCTTGCTGAAGGAAGTGTGTCACTTGGGGTGGGTTCTGAGAGTTATAGCCATCCAGTGTGACCTCCGCTTCCTGCCCCTGCTGACATGCCTCCCACTTTCTGACACGCCTCTGCCCCTCCACGATGACTCTTCTCTCCCTTGAACCAGAAGCCAAAGTAAACGATCTCTTCCCCGAGTTGCCTTTGGTCACAATGGTTTTTCTCAGCAACAGAAAAAATAACTAATAAAGAGGTTTGCTATGTAGCCCAGGATGACCTCTAACCCTAGATCCTCCTGCTTCAGCCTCCCAGGTGCTGGGATTACAGACATGTGCTACCCTGTCTGCTCACACTGTCTGACTTACATTCTCCACCCATGATTTCCCCAGTTCCTTCATGTTGTCTTACATGATAGAATTTTATTTGTTCAATGGCTAAGTAATACCCCTTTCTGTAAATGTGTCATGTTTACTTGATCTGTTCATCTGTCTTTGAGCTTGAAGGTTGGTTCTAAGTCAGACAATAACAGAGTATCACTGCTGAGGCTGTGGAGGTCTCGGTTTATTTGGTTGTTGCTGTTTTTAGATTATGTGTATGAGTGCTCGTCCTAAATGAATGTAAATGCACTGTTTGTGTGTCTGGAGGTCAGAGGGGAGGGCATCAGACCCTCTGGAATTAGTTAGGGATAGCTGTGATCCACCTTGTACAGGGTACCAGAAACCAAACCCAGGTGCCCTGGGAGAGCAGCAGTGCTTCTAACTGCTGAGCTGCAGCCCTTTTACTTCTCACTTCAAGGGCTCCCATCTTTACTTTCAACCCTAGCATTCATTTTTTAACCCACTAAAGGATGCTGCCCTCCCAGAAGGAAAGCAGAGCAGCCCTTCTCTGAGGCTGAGAAAGGGATCAGCCTGAGCAGACAGGGCGGGCGTACAGCCTCAGCTGGGTGGGAGAAAGTAGATTTGACTGTAGTTACCAGTACAGTGTAGATTCCAAAACAGCCTGTAAAGCTATTGAATGATCTTTTCAAAAGAAATGATAAATATGGGACAGCAAGGAGCATCAATGGGTAAAGCAAGCCTGGCAATCTGAGCTGTGTCCCCAAGACCCAAATGGTAGGAGGAGAAAGAAAACTGGCATAATACACAAACACAAATAAATAATTGTAGCCATTTACAAAGGTCTCAACTAAAACTAATATAGCCTAAGTGTAAACACACACACACCAAAAAATGCTAATTATGTGATGTACTGGCTGGGTAATTAGTGTGGTTGTGGTAAATCACAGTGAATGTAGTCTTAGATATTTACAGAGTTTACCAACTGAGCCTCAGGAAAGCAGGGGAAAGTAATACAGTGAGCCATCAGTCAAATCTGCCTGAGAGGCCCCTGAAGCATCCGAATCCCTGGACCACACAAGTACACACTGACACTACTTACCATACTCTCACACTGGGAGCAACCTGACCACCTTCAGGTGTGTTTGCGTGCAGACAGAAGGATGTGAGGTAAGCAGGAGAAAGGAGAGGAGGAAGAGAAGGGAGTGGGAGAAAAAGAAGAGAAGAAAGTATTGAGGGGGATCTGGGTGTGGTAGATAAGCCTGTGATCCCATTATTTGGAGGTGGAGGCTGGAGGATAAGGAGTTAGTTCAAGGCCATCCTCAGCAACATAGCCAGTGCAACGCCAGGCTGGGCTGCATAAGTCTACTTCAACTTTTAAATGCTGTGAACTAGTTGCAGCTGGGATGTAGCAGCCACCCCAGTGCTCTGAGCAGCCCAGGTTTCCCTTACCTAGCATTCTTGATCAGTTTCTTAAAATTGACACCTTCTCTAAATGTCACCTCAGACAAATCACTTCCACCCCACCCTCACCCCGGAAAAGCACAGGCTTCTTTTTGGCCTGATGAGCAAGCCAGTGGGGAGGCTCAGTGTTTTGTCCTCTTCAGACCCTCAAGCACATGCAGGTTGGGTGGCATTAGTGACCTGCTTCCCACCTCTGCGGCAGAACAGGCCAGCATGTCATGTGGTCTTTGTGAGAGTCAGCATGGTCTCACAGAGGCCGACACATGTCACCAAAGGTAAACAGGGGAGTGGCAGACAGACACGTGTAGTCTATTATCTGGGGCAAAGGTCACACCTGGTAAGAGTGCACAGTTACATCTGCCAGCCTCGGTGACTGTCACACCCAACTGCCAGCTGCTTTCTTTACCTCTACCCCCACCACACACACTCCCTAATGCCATTCTGAAAGCAAACCACAGAAAGTCTATTCATCTGGGACATTTCAGAAGAAACTTCCAGAAGATAACGTTTAATGGACAAAACAGTAATATCATTATCCTACCTAAAAAGATTAACAATATTTTGTAATGTTACATTTTCCTGTTCCCCAAAAAGCAGTCAGGTAATGTTCTCTCTGGGAAGAGGGAAGGAGCATGGTGGATTTCAGCCTTCCGAATGCTGGGACCCTGTAATACAGTTCCTATTGTTGTGGGGACCCCCCCCCCAACCATAACATTGTTTCCATTGCTATGTCAGAACACTTCCCAGGCCTCAGCTAGCTTAACTCCACCCAAGACCCATCAGGGACTGTCATTCCCCTTCTGAGCAGGCGGCCTGTGATGGTTTAATGAACACTTGGTCCTCAGGTGGTGGCACTGTTTGGGGATGTTTAAGAGCTGTGACCTTGTGAGAGGAAGTATGTCACTGGGAGTGGGATGAGAGAGTTTAAAGCCTCATACCACTTCAGCTCCCTCTGCTCTATGCTTACAATAAAGGACGTGAGCTCTCAACACCCTGCTCCCGCCATCCTGTCTGCTGCTTCCCCCCCCCCCCAACTCAATGGGCTTCCAGCCCTCTAGATTTGTAAGCCCAAACAAACTCTTCTATGAGTTGTCCAGTCATAGACAACAGAAAAGTAACTCCATGACCTGGGACACTCAAACAGCTTCACAGGGGGTCTGGCTGGCCACAGAGCCCATGTTCCTCCCACAGCCACGGGGACACCTGAGGAGAGGGAGGTACATGCCTGGCTTCCCTTAGCCAACTCCCCAGTGCCTCCCTGATCCTTTGACACTCGCATCTCTGCTACCTTCCTCTTTTTCTACCAGGGCATCTCTCTTAACGACTCACCGAACTGGCCATCCTGTTTCACATACAGCTCAATGATGCCACAGGCAATGGTGGTGGCAGCAGGGATCTCCAGCACCACATTGGTGTCCTTGATGACAGTTCCATCCTCCATTGCTGACACCTGTGGGCAAAGTATGTACCCCTTATATACTCAAGAAGTTCTCTTGGCTTCTTTCTGTTACCCCTATGCCCAACCTCCTAAGAATTCTAGGGAAACGGCCACAGAGCTAAGGAAAGAGGAGGAGACAGCTGGCACTGGTATCTGGTGGCATGGGTAAGATGGCAGAGCATGGGGTAGGAAGTCACACCACAGAACATGTTTTGACAACAACATACTTAGTATTATACCGTTGTGGTCCCACAATGTGGTGATTAATGGAACCAGAGGTTTCTCTCTCCTGGTGCACTCATGGTGCATCACTGCAGAAGGCATCACTCATGTCTATGGTGATACTAACAGGTCCCCTGGGCTCCTACAGTCACTATCAGCATGGAACACATGGTAATTATAAGTGACTATACTACTGGCTCATGTACAGTAGACTAGATCTTTAGCATTACATTTTACAGTATTGGAAGAGTATATTCCATAAAGGAAGGGAAGGAGGGAGGGAGGGAGGGAGGGAGGACGGAAGAAGACTATAAACTGTGTGCTGATTACGTTGGCTGTGGCCTTGTGCATCTCAAGTTCACTGTATCCCTCAGGTCCACAATGAAGCCCAGCAGACATCTAGGCCTGTGTAAGTTACTCCGTGGTGTGTGACATCACCAACAAAACTACCTGCTGATGTGTAAGTTGCAGCATAGCTACATCACATATGACTGCAGATAGATAAAATCAGTTTCCAGTTCCCTCTGAAGGCTTTGAGAAATAATTTTTGAAATCCCAGTGAAAACCCCAACAGGGTTAAAGCTAGGCTGGGACCGCTCACTGAGCGAGCTGTTCACACCCCTATGGATGATGCTCTGCACCAACAAAACTAGGATGGCAATGTGGTGATATTTTGTTTATGATCTAACAAAGTTTGCTTGAAGAGCAGAGTCCAAAGCCACACTCATTATTCATATAGGCCAGGCAGTAGTGGCACACACCTTTAATCCCAGCACTCGGGAGACAGAGGGAGACTGAACACTGAGTTCAAGGCCACATTAAGCTATACGAAATTGATTCAGTCTAAAAGAGAAACAGGGCTCCCACAAAGGTGATCTCAGGACGTGAGCTCCCATGCCTTTAATCCCAGCACTAGAGAGGGATGTAAGGTGGGAGGAGAAAGGAGCTCAGTGCAGTGTGAGGTTTGGTGGAGACAAATGCAGTCTGGAGATGCAGTGTGAGGACAGGATCACCCCTTTGGCCTAAGCATTGCTAGAGGAGAGAACTCTCTAGTGGCAGGCCGCTTTGCTTTTCTGATCTTCAGCTTTAACCCAAGTATGTGTCTCTGGGTTATTATTACTAAGAACAATTAGAATATATGCTACATGGCAAGGCAGTAGAGAGGCTGGAAGAGAAACAATGAGAAAGGAGGAAGCTGGAAGGGCAGGGCTGGGGTATGGGGCAGGAAAGAGCCCTTCCCACAGTACACCCAGGAACAGTAACCTGGAGATCTCTTTGCTGGCCAGACACTAGAGACAAACGGTCCAGCTTAATGATCTACCCCGGTACAGGATTTGCTTTGAATCAAGAAGCAACAGCAACGGCTGAGTTTCTGACTCCCAGAACCAGAACTTCAGTGGGTGGTGACCATGGGCAGAACTGGCAGCCAGACTAGCTGAAACCACCTCCATCAGCTCCTCCTTTCCCCTCTGTGGTCCAGCCACTCACCTGCCTACCCAGCAGCCCCAGATCCAGACTTACAACTTCTCCTCCCCAGACCCCTGCCAAACACAGCTTCCTGGGTCTTCTAAGAAAAGCCAGCAATACAATTCTAGACTTTGCCACCAGCTGAGGGAAAACAGCTCAGGGCTAATGAACCAGCTCCAGGGCCAGCATGGAATCTGAAAGAAGCCATAAACGACTGACAGACAGATCCTCTTGTTCCTGGCCCAGCTAGTGCCTGACTAAACAATTTCCTTGACAGAAGCACTCTACTTCCATAAGGGACAGTGCCTGGCCCAGGTCCAGTTAGCCACTAGAGCAGGGTTCTCAACTTTCCTAACGCTTGAAATACAGTTCCTCATGTTGTGGTGACCCCCAAATCATAGTTATTTTCCTTGCTATTTCATAACTGTAATTTTGCCACCGTTATGAATCCTAATGTAAATGTCTTTGTAGACAGAGGTTGGGGGGGGTTGCGAACCACAGGTTGAGAACCACTGCACTAGCGTATTCTTTTGCCACAGATTGAGAAATAGATACACCACATGTGGTCTGGCGAGATGCAGCCCTGGAACCCTCTTTCCCTGTACTGGCAAATCTGGAGAAGGCCTGGAGCCACCAGCTCCACTAGGAAAAGAACTCTGCTCTCTGGGAGGGAGAGTTGCTCACAACATCTTCATGTCCTGGGTCACACCGACACTGTGGCCAGATGCCTCAAAGAGCTTAGCTACATGAGCCAGGGAGGGCATGTTCACTACAGCCAATGACAGTGCCGTGTAGAAGGAGTTCTGACTGAGGAAGACACCAGAAAAGGTGGGGAAAGGTCTCCATGCTGGGGCCCGGCACCTGCACGATCTTGGTCTGGATCCCCACCATGCCTCCGCACTTCTCCTCCATCTGCACATGCTCAGATATCACACACTTCTGCGTGGTCACAATCTTCTGTGTCAGTACACACAGGACCTCATTCCTCCTCTCTAGTACCTGCTGGAGCACCGGGTTGTCCAGATTAACTGTTCTGAAAGAGAAAAGTGGTCATGAGTAACCCCATAGCTCCAGGGAGACTGAGGCAGGGACCAGAATCTCGCCTTGTGGCTGGAAGAGGGAACGAGGGACAGCAGGTTTCATTCACTTCCAGGTAATGAGAGAGGAGGCAGGTTCCCTAGAATGGCTTTAGCCAGAGTCTTCTGGGGCCACTCAGGCCAGCTGAGGGACAGGCTAGACACTGGAGGCAGTACTAAGGAATTACATACTCTAATAACAAAGCCCCGACAGCCATACTGGTTTCAGTGGAGAACAATGGAAAGCCATGCTAGAGGAAAGAAAGCACAAGGCCATTGTGATGAGAGGCATGGTGACATCTCAGCTGGAAGAGGTGGCGGTGAAAGTGCAGGCTGCGGTGGCAGATCAGACCGGAGCTGAGGAGGACTCAAAACCTCTTGGTAGGGTTTCTGTCACAGAGACTGGAAGCTCTTGGTATATGCTGCCCCAGGCTACCAGCATGGTTCCTCTCCCTGAGCCACTTAAAATTCTGTACAAGTTCAAGGCCAGGCTTCATTCCTACCTATGACTTGATGCTTAAAAGCCAATGATGAGATAAGGTCACCAGTGACCCCAGTTGACACCATAGCTGTGGAAGGGCAGGAAAAACACCAGGTCCCAAGTGTGCTGGACATGGGATGAAGAGGCTCATCCTAGGTATGAGGATATCTGTGGTTAGTCACCTGCAGGCTCAGCATCCCTCCCTGGGCACTAAGGGGCCACTGATCCATCCTAGGTACACTTTGAGCTCCCAGGTGTTTGGAAGTATCCCTGAAGTGGACAACCTAGCTGACCAGGGTAATAACCAGCCCGTGACCCACATAGGAGTAGACACACGAAGTGGCTTATCCACACCATGGAAATGGTCAGCCATGGGAAGGAGTCAGCTCCACACAGGCTACAATGGGAAGGAATGGAGCCCTCATGCTAAGCAACATCAGCCACCATAAAAGGACAAACAAAGGTCCCATGTCTAGAAAAGATCTAGAATAGTCAAATTCACAATGACAGTGAAGACTGGAGTACTGGGGCTGGAAGGTGAGGAAATCAGGAAAAACTAATTGTTTCATGCTATGAAATTCTGGTTTTGAGGTGGTGGAAAATTCCAGCAATGGATAGTGGTGGTGGCTACACAATAGAGAGAATGTACTTAGTGCCAATGAATTAAACACTTAATGATAGACATGCAAAGTTTATAGCTTTCCACAGTAAAAATAAAGACTTATAAAACACTAGTCAGTGGAATGTAAAAGTACTGCAATATACACGTAAGACAAAATAGGCTATTAATAACAAAACCAATGGCCAAGGCACTGGGGGACAACTCTACTGGCAAAGCATGAGCACCCATGTAAAATGCCAACAGTGGTGCACATCTGTAATCACAGCTCTGGGGAAACAGAGACAAGAGGAGCTCTGGAACTTGCTGGCTAACCAGTTTGGTCAAACCAGTGAGCTCCAGGTTCACTGAGAGACGGTCTCCAAAAATAACATGACGTGACTGAGGATGATGCCTGATGCCAACCTCTGGTCCCTACCCACATGAACACCCACATTGTATTTGTACCTGTGCACACACACATATGCATACATACATGAGTATACACATACCACATAGACAAAAGAGTAGGTTAATAAATGGATTAATTAATTGTCAGGCAGGGCCTCAATTCTAGGAAGAAATATGGACAGGGAGTTGGGTGCTGTCCTTCCCCTGGATGACCTGGAGTGAATTATGTCACTTTCATAGAGTGGCTTTTTCATGGATAGAAATTGATAATGCCCTCAGCACAGCTTGCTTACAGCAGGGTGTGCCATATACATATTCTGGCCAGCTTCACAGTGAGGGCACAGAAAACAGCCACTATCTGAGCAGTTCCTGGGAACTATGGGACATTTAACTGGGCCCACATAAAAATCATTTACCTGCTGCAAAGCCTCATGTGCTCACCCAGATTTTACAATGCCATGATCATGTCCCTGCCTCCTGTTCTGCCAACCTCATCTTTGAGCCTTACCTCTGGGCCATCAAGAGGCCAGGCAAATCCCCAGTCAAAGCCCTGGAGGCCATATCTCAGACACGTTTGCCACCTCCTCAGGTACTCAGGTCCATGCAATATGTGAGTGGCACTTCTGTCACAATGGTACAACTAAGATAGAGAGCACACACCCACACAACTCTTTCTCTAGCTCATTCGTGTCTTTGTTCATTGCCTGCATCTTCAGTCTAGAGTAGAAACTATATGGAGGTGGGAACCATGCCTACTGTGCTGTGCCTATCTCAGGGCAGGATCAGCACCCAGCACCCAGAACCCAGCACCTAGCACCCAGTACCCAGATTGGCCTCAGCAAACTTTCTGGGAATCAATGACTACATAAATTTTGTCTGTTTCTTCATTGTCTGGGGTGTGTGTGTGTGTATGTGTGTGTGTGTGTGTGTGTGTGTGTGTGTGTGTGTGTGTGAATCAGACAAGGGGATAGAGGGAGGGGGCATAGAGAGGAAAGGTGGAGAAGAAGGGAAAGGGAAGGAGGGGAGAGAGCCTTTGAAGATGGAGGAGGAGGAGGATTCTGATGTTTGGTTTAGTGAATGGTGAACAGGCGACTCTCCCCTTTTGCAGACACTGGGTGGGCAACATGAAATCTGGCCTCTTTGTGACCTGAATCAAGGGCTGGGAAAGGCATTTTAAAGTCCCTTCCCCGTTTGCAGGAAGAGCATGCCTTCTTTCCCAAGAGCTGAGAGAAGTTCAATGCCACGTCCACCCGGAAGATAATGAAGTTCGGGTTGCTTTAGGATCCAATCAAGGTCAACATTAGCAAAGCGGTACAAACTTACAGGAAGAAGTATGTCACCTACACTGACCAGGTGCATGGGCGGAAAAGTCAACAGCTTGCTGTCCCCATGGACATTCACTATCACTGGACAAAGGCCATGAAAAGATGCTTAAACAGAAAGCCATATTTTGAGCAGTGTGAAAGGAAGATGCAGAAATGAAATCAACTCATACAGCTTTCACTAAACTGAAAAGGAAAGGGCCGGAGAGATGCTCAGTACTTAAGAGCACTGGCGGCTCTTGCAGAGGACCTGGGTTCAGTTCCCAGCAGCAACCACATGGTAGCTCACAACCACCTGAAACTCCATGTCTGGAGAATTCAAAGGCCACTTCTGGCCTCTGGAGTCATCCATGCACGGTGTGTATAAACACACTGGCATGAACACAGACACATAAATTTAAAAGGAAACAATTTTCAAATATAAAAGGGAAACCACAAGGTAAGGCACTGGGGGCAGTGAAGGGCAACGGGGACCTAAATAGCACTGGGTGAACGTGCCAGTGTGGGGTAAGTGTAATCCCAGTACCCAGGAAAATGCTGTGGAAGGATTAAGTTCAAGGCCAGTCAGGGCTCACATTGCGTTCCTGGCCAGGCTTGGCTATAGATTAAGATAAGCAGAAGAAGGTTAAAGAGGAAGAGGAGAGAGAGGAGGATGGGGAAACAGAGGGAGGAGAAGGAGGGAGAGAGGAGAAGAGCGCAGTTTGCTACCTCATCCCTGGCTTCCTGACCTGAAGGGGAAGCAACAGTACCAGGCAAGGTTGAGTAACCACAGCCTCCATACTGCAATGGCCCCAGCTAGAGGATGCTAAAAGCTCCCTAAGCTCTTGGTATTTCACTAACTTTGTGTCCAGCATGAGGAGCTGGGATGTCTGAGTGAAGGAACCTACTGTGCGCTCCCACAACCTCCAGAACCTTGCAACTGGCATGCTACATCCTTTGACAGCTTCTAGGGCCAGTCTCCTAGAAGCTCAGGGCACGTACTGCAACAGGCATCAGACACTCACACCCTGCAGGTGACAGGACTGCAGGTGTCATAGCAACAAGCTGACATCCACTTCCAGTTTCTACACAGGAACTACACCCAGTGCCACATTGCACAATCTCAGGGCTGCATCCCCTGTCCACTGGGAACTGAGAAAAGTCCCAGCTGCTTCCCAGAGTTCCAAGAGCACCAGTGACCCTAAGTCCTGCCACACTACCTGGGCATACCTACACTTTCCTAGTGGGGACTGTGGAAGGTACTTGTCATGGGGCAGAACCTGCTGGTGGGAAAAAAAAAAAAAACAACTCTGGCATTAGCCAAGTTTGTCCCTGAGAATGTGGGAAAACCCATCTGTTTTCTGTATCTCCACAGCATCTACAGGTTCATTGAGCTGTGATCCACCAGAGTTTGCTCTTTGTGACCTAGGGACATGCTAAATAGCCTTCAAATGAGCTCCAGATACCAAAAGCCTGAGTTCCATGTCTGCTCGACCCAAGGATCCTAGGGAGGTCATACTATACCACTGGCTTACATGTTACCTGTGCATGGCCCAACCCAGGTAAGGACATCTCACTATAATCCCTGGGTTTCTGACAAAAAGAGCTGTTGTGGAATATTTGATTAACTATGCAAAGACATGTTACTGTTTTACAATTCCTGCTTAAGGCACCTGACTGGTCTAATAAAAAGCTGAATGGCCAATAGTGAGAGAGGAGGCAGAGGTGGGACTTCCAGGCAGGGGGAGTAAGTAGGAGGAGGAGTTTAGGCTCCAGAGATAAAAGTAAGAAAAGGAGACGCCATGGGCCAGACAGACAAGGAGGAGGCAGAGAAGCAGGACATATGGAATGAAAGGTAGGCAAAGAGCCCTGAGGCGAAACAGATGAATAGAAACAGGTTAAATTAAGTTAAAAGAGCTAGTGGGACAAGCCTAAGCAAAGGCCGAGCACTCATAATTAATAAGTCTCCATGTCTTTATTTAGGAGCTGGCTAGTGACCCAAAGAAAATTGCAACTACAGAGGACTGGGACAAGAGCCTCATCTGCCATTCCTAGGACCTGGAAAAATGCAATAGACCCTAAAATCCATGACTGTCACTACCAATGGCATGGTAGAATCACCAACTGCAATCACCCCTCTGGACCTTAGGAAGCCCCTCCCCCTCCCCCTGCCCCCCCCCCCCCCGCTTTGCCCTCAGCGTCCTGGCCAGGTCGGGAAGCAATAATGCTGGGTTTCGAAACCTCAAACCACAGTTGCCACTCTAACTGACCACAGAACCACCAACGCCCACCCTCAGAGCAGAGACTGTCCCCACTCTACCCTGTGACTGCTAGTGCCCCAGGCTGAGGCATTTCCCATGTCTACCCTGAGGATCTATAGGGGTCACAGCCACAGGTGTCAGTACTATTGGTATCAGCTGCACTTTCTCTAAGGGACCTGCAGAAAACCCAACCTCAACTTCCATCTCCAAGACTATGGCAGCCACTATCACAAGCACTAATGCCATCAGGGTTTGGCTCTATGGGGCCTGAAGACACAGACCCATGGAAGCTGGCGTCCTCTGCAAAGACACAAAAGGGCCTTCGTCAACTTCTACAGCCTCTACTCCTGAACCCCCTGCAGTCATGCTGGTGTTGATCAAAAGCAGCAGAATCACACAGGCTAATGCAAAAACATGAATCCAGAGAAACTGCCATTTCCCATCTTAAAAAAGTAAAGCTGGCTCTGCAAAAGCTACATAGCCCCTGTGCAAAGAGAAACTCCACAGACGACGAAGACAGAGCACACCTCAGACAGTAAGAGCAGTATGTTAAAATCCCACAGCTAAATCACAGTGGCTAGGGAGAAGTCACTATGTTTTGTCTAAGATCAGGAGCAAGGCAAGAATGCCTGTGCCATGTTTCTATTTAATGTAGTACTGATGTCTTAGTAGGAGCAACTGGGCAAGGGGAAGAGGGCAAGTTAAATTAGGCACGTGCAGATGATGTGATTTTATACGGAGAGAAACCTAAGTGCCAAAAAGCTGTCAGGTGAAGCCCATCGAGTATTATGTTAAACAAAACAAAACAAAAATCAATAATAATTTTAAAAAAGCTGTTAGAACTTACAAACAAATCCATCAAAGTGACAAGACAAAAAAGTCAATACACAGAAGCTAGCACCATTTTTACACCACAGTGATGAGTATTCTGGAACAGAACTAAGAAAAGTAACCCCATGCCAGTCAAGGGTGATAGCTCACACCTGTAATCCCAGCCCCTGTGAAGCTGGGACAGAAGGAATGCCACAAAGTCTGGGTCAGTCTGGGCTACACAGTGAGTTCCAAGTCAATGGGATACAGAGTGAGGGAAGAAACAAACAAACAAACCCTATAGTTTGTGTAAGTCCCAGAATAATGAAAGCAATCTTGAAGAAAACACCTCACTGCAAATCACACTCTGTAGCTAGCAGTGTGTGAGCCTGAAGAGTCATCCATTGGGAGGCTGAGGTAGGACAGTCAGTTCAAGGCCCACCTGAACTACACAATACATTTGAGCTAGTCTGCCCTAGGAGACTAGGATAGAGGGATGCAGGAAGCAGCCATCTAACTCACTAACTTTAAAGCTACAGTACTTGCTGAAACCCAAAACAGACCTATGGAATGGAACAGAGAGCCAAGAAACTATGGAATGGAACAGAGAGCCAAGAAACTAATCTGATCAAACAGCCACCTGAATTTCAACAAAGAGGCCAAGAATATATTATGGAGAGAAGATGGTGTCATAGTTGGTTATACATATGCAAAAGAGAATCTGATTCCCTTCTCTCCCCTGCTTAAGCCAACTGAAAATGGATAAAGTCATGAGGATTAGCCTGAAACTGATAATGTAAAGACAGGAAAGCCCTCAAGATACCAATCAGCAAAGGCATTGGCTGGTTTTAGACAAGGTTCCAAAAGCTCAGACAAAAGGGAAAAACAGAGGTGGGACTCTATCAGACTAAGAGGTGACTATGAAGCCAAGGGACTGGAGCATGAGGAATGCCCACCAGCTATTCTTCCAAAGGGCTGCATCCGGCACACACCGGAGCTCAAAAAGCTGAATCCCACAAAAACAATGCAATTTGAAAATGGGCTATAGAATCAAAGCTGAGAACAGAGAGATAGCCAATAGACCTATGAAAAAAAAAGGCTGTCTCCCTCATCAACAGGGAAACACAAGTCAAACCGCCACATGGAATCATTTCATCCCCAGCAAATGGCCACTGTCAGACAAAAAATAGCCAATGCTGTTGAGTTGTGGAGGGAAGGGAACTCATGCACAGCTGAGGGGATATAAGTTATCATGACCATTTTGGGAAACTAAAAATAAAACTATCATACTATCCAACAGCCATGTTAGTATCTGAGCCAGATGATGCTGATGATACCTGCAGCTCTGTGCTTATTAAAGCAGTATTCACAATGACTAAAGCAAAAACAGCCCAGGCTACCTTTAGCAAAGGAAGGATTGAAAGCATGACACACACACACACACACACACACACACACACAAAAAAAAAAAAAAAATGAGGAATTACTTCTGGACCTTCGTTAACACATGGTTGACTATGAGAGCACTGTGATCCAAACACACTTAGAAATGACTGGGGGAATGTGCAATGCTTACTGTTGGACGAAACAGCTGTGCAGGTCACCCTGATTTGCATATCATCCATTAGTTACATATACCAACTGACTTTAATATACTTCATAAAGATGCACAGATACTGTGTCTCAGCTTTTAAAACCTGTCTGTTAATAGTGTGGCATTTACACTGTGTTTTGGACATGATGACAAGAGTCTAAAGTTAAGCACCAGCATTCCCACCTGTCAGAATATATGTTACCCCAGATGTCCCCAACATTCTCTTCCAGCTGCTGCCTCCCATCAGGTCTGAAAATGGGTTTGGCGTGGGATGAGAGTGAGTGGACCACAACCCGTAACTAAGATAGAGGACCCACTGAGGGACCCACCAAGAATCTAAGGAGCACTTTATTACACTGCAATGTTCCCCAATCAGAATCTGCTAAACTGCAAAGTGTTCTAAGCTAATGTTACATTGTTTTAAATGGAAAATCTCAGCCAGACCATCCCAAGATTGTATAAAGGCCCACATTCCCCTTGAGACCCCAAAACACAAATGAAGTATTCCTGGCAGGAATGGAGCTCCTTGCTTCTGGTGACAAGTCTCCAAGTCCTGCTGAGCCCAGTGAGGTCTTTAGGGACAGTCATAGCTTTGGAAAGGGAATAGAAGCTCATCCACACACAAGGTCCATGGCTAAGATGAGGCTAACAGGAGCCATTCTAAAGCCCTTCTGGGAAGAGATCACCTTGCTGGTTTCCAAGATAGTGCTGCCATATTTTGGAGGCCAAACACTGGACCTGCTAGGAACAAAGGGGAGATGGCAAAAAACAGATGCCCATTTGACCCTGTGCAAAATAATCTCTAATGGGATCCTTGCTCATCTCTTCTTCCTACTAACACTGCATGACCCTAAGCATCAGGAGTGGCTCCAAGGCCCCTTGTGGGAACTGTCCTCAAGCACAGACCCAAAATAGCTTGGAGTTGTGCCCACGGTTCTAATCTCCCTTAGTCCATGGCAAGGATTACCATGCAACAGATCTCCCAGTAAGAGCGAGTGGAAACCATAGGCCAATGAACTTGTTCAGTTACAATATTATATTCCCTTATGTGCTTAAGTTCCAAGAGTCAAAAACATTTAAAACCCTGGTTCAAGGCTGAGACTATTACTGAGTAGGAGGGGGCTTGCCTAGCATGTGCTGGTTCTAAGTTCCGTTTCTATGACTGGAAAATAAATAAATAAATAAATAAATAAATAAATAGTGGAGCCGGAGAGATAGCTCAGTGGTTTAGAGCACTTGTTGCTCTTGCAGAAGACCTGGGTTTGATTCCCAGAATCCACAATGATGGCTCACACCCATCTGTAACTCCAGTTCCAAAGGGTTCCAGCACCCTCTTCTGGCCTCCATGGGCATTAGGCATGGTATAAAAATATATATATATACATATATATATGCAAAAATAAATATATATATGCAAAATACTCATACATATAAAATAAAATCAATAAAAATTTAAAAGAGCACTGAAAGAATTGATTTTGACGGCATCCCAGAAATAAGATGGGGACATTAAAAGGAGCCTGCTAAGTGGTCAGATTTGAACATTCACACACACACACACACACACACACCAGCAACACTGAATGGACTTAACAGGTTACATCTATGTACACCCACGTGTACATATATAACAATAATTAAGAAAATATCATGAACCCAAGAGGCAGTCGGGAATACAGGACATGTGAAGGAAATCCTCAAAAGAAATTTAATTTAAATTTTAAAAATCAAATGGCAGGAGATTTAAAAAAAAAAAAAAAAGCTAGTCGCCATAAACAAAGAGCCTGCCACCCACCGTGAGTGTTAAGCAGGAATCACCAGCCCACAGATGATCTGTATTGATGGTTAAAGCTATGGCAGGTGGGGGATTTCTCCCAGACGGCTTTGCTTTATCAGCTACAGCTACAGTCAAAAGAAAAGCAAATGGATGCACACACCAGCTCTAGGTATGAAAACTGTACGAACATCATTTCTAAACTCCCCAGCACTGCCCTCCTGACATTTCACAACGGGAAGGGAGCCCTGCTGATTCCCAACCGGCCCCCTCCAAGTTCATAGACCTAAGCCCATGGGAAGGGAGCCCTGCCTACAACCAGCCTCCTCAAGTTCACAGGCCCAAGCCCATGGCCAAGGTTTCATTTGTGACCTAGAGTCCCAGAACGAAGGCCCCTGCTCCTGCCACTGTCTTTCAGTGGCCTGCCTACCCCCTGGGGACACTGCTTCCTATCACCTAAGGTCTGTGAGCTCCAGGACTGCCAGAGGAAGGAGGCATTCAGCCCTCTATTCCCAAGGCATGAGCTGCAGGCAGCACTTGGCAGGCTACCATCCCCCACACCTGGAGTACAGGATCCTTTAGGACAGGTGCTGAAGAGCCATGGGCTGCAGGGAGGGAGTCTGGCCCAGTCCTACCATGAGCTTTGACTCATCTCTAGCCAGCTGTAGCCATGATATTGTCCTTAAGGACTAGGGAACAATTCTGTCCATTGGGACCCAGGAAATGCTATGTTGGGAAGATGTTTCTGCCACTTAAAAGGAGTCACACATAACAAGTCATTTGTGTATACCTGAACCTTGTTGTCTACAACATAAACTGACATTTAGAAGCAAGGAAACTCCAGCTGCTGAGGCAGTTAACAGGTGGAGATGCTACCCGGGTCCACGCCAATGCTGAGCTAACCAGGACTCCTACCTCGGGATGGTTCCTTAATCGGGGTAAGAAATGTTCTTTCCAAGAAGACATGCTAACTATTCATGAAGTAATGCCATCCATACTTCACAGAGAGGCACAGAGACCTTGTAAGTCATGGACCCAAAGGGCACAGGTCATTGTGGGTAGAATATGGTCTCAACAATTCAGCACTACCCAATTCTGAAACTCTGCCCGCATCTTCCTCTTCCTCCTGAGGTCCTGCTGGGCCCCGTACAGCTTAATCCATGTTTGGTTCTTAACAAGCAAGCAGTCAGCTTGCTTGCTTTCCACTCAGCTCCTTGTGAGAGCTCAGGGAACACTGGCAACAGAGCATCCAGGAACAGTCACCTGCCCACTGGCCACCAATGGTGATTTCCACGAGGGAGGGACGGAAGGTTCATTCTGACTTCAGGGGTGGTAGTATCTTGGCTCAGGACCTCAACCATTTCACTCTGTGGCTGCTTGGTCCCATCATTTGTGTAGCATGACATGTAACCAGTATGTGGTGCATGAGTCCTGTTCCTCTCCAGAGAGCCAGAAAGGTAAGTGAAAGGGAGGAGCAGAGGTCCCCAGTAGTTCCCCTGAGGACAAGTTCCAATAATCTAACTTCTTCTGCTTCCTAGTACTATCATAGGCTGGGAACCTTTAACAGGTGAACTGTGAGGGACACTTAGAACCAAACTACAACAACCTAAAGCAATGGACAGACATTCTGGAAACATCAACCACTGTGATGCACAACCTGGATGGAAGCACAGAAACTTCTAGAAATCTTAACTACTGTGACCTGACATCCTCTCTTCCAGTATACAGTCAACTCCTCTCTTCTTTCTGTGATTTCAGTTCCATGAAGTCAACTACAGTCTAAAATAGTAAATTCTCACTGTTCTGAGGATTGCAGTGAACTATCATGCAGACACACCTGGGCTATGTATCATCCTGCATACAATGTATCCATGCATACAATGTATATGCTACTTCCTAGGGAGTCACCTAGCAGCAGCCTCGGTTACCAAACTGACTTGGAATGTTTCAGTGGTTGTGTTCAAGTAACTTCCATTTTAATTAGTAATGACCCCAAAGGGGAAGTGATGATGGCAGTTTGGGTATGCCCAAAATATGCTGTGCCATGCTTCCTTTGATGGGAAAGTGTAAGTTCTCAAGTTAATAAGGGAAGCCAGCATGTGCCGAGGCCAACAGTAAGGCAAATCCACCTGTGAAACTGAAGGGAAAATGGTGTTAATCTTGTCAGTATCTAACTACAAAGTCATGGCTATGGCAAGTTGCACATCTCACTTCCCCTGATGACACAGGCTTCTATCAAGACTCACCACCCTAAGGAGGGGTGCAACACAGTAAGACAGCCAACTTTACAGTGAGTCACAACTTAGTCATGGTATATTGCTCTAAACTGTTACATAGTTACAATATATTGTTCTATTTTATTAGTAGTTTACCTTTTGCTCTGCCTGGTCTATAGATAAAGCTTTACTGTGCATGGGTACATGACAAAAATAGTCAACAGAGGACTGATATCATGCTCAGCTTTATCACACGTTAGAGACCTTGGACCATGCCCCCTGAAGCTAAGAAGGGGTGGCTAGAGTGAAAATATGCTCTCTCTCCCCTCTCTCTCTGTGTGTCTCTGTGTGTCTCTCTGTCTCTCTGTGTCTGTCTCTCTCTCCAATTCTCTTTCACTCAGCTGTGAAGAAGATGTAGATGGCTTCATGCTTGTAAATTGCAGGTGATGTTAACTGCACATGATTCCCTAAGTGACTGCACCCCCCCACACACACCCCAGCTTCTGATGCATCCATCTCAGGCAGCGCTGCATCTTCATTGCACAGAACAACCCAGAGAGAATGAAAAGGGAAGATGACCAAGCAATTACAGATGCTCACCCTTTTAGGTTATGGAATTAATTAGCTGCCACCAGGTGATGTGGTCCCAGGAAGGTGAGCAGCTAGATAAGGCTGAGCGAGGTGAACGCTTGAATCACCCCTTGGGGAATTTCCTTCCTTTTCAAGCTCCATGCAGAGCAGCTAGCCTGGAAAAATCATATGGTCTCTGGGTCTGGCCTTAAATCCTGAGTCCAGGCAAACTAATTAATTTCTGAAATCAACTCCTCATGTGTAAAATGAAGATAAACCAATTGTCCCTTCAATCGAGCAGTGCTCGGTGTGTTGCCAGATCCCACTGAACAAGAGGCGTGTGAATGGAGGGACACATGGACAATGGGGAACTCATGGCAGATGACCCCTGCAGCATGCTCAGCACCCCAACAAGAGGGTGGGGATGTGTCTCTTAAAGAGAACACTGGGTCTAGACCATGGCATGAAGAGTCGGGAACTGGCAGGGTGTGGCAGGAAGGTGTGAAGGGGCCTTCAGATAGGACCCAGGAGAAGGCAGCTTAGGGTGTGGCTCTGAGGAACTGAAGCCAGGTGACAGGCCTGAGGGCTGAGGAGAGCACGCAATGGTTCTACAGAGGGAATGTTGCTCTGTGTGGCCAAGCCAATATGCGGGCCACTTCCTGGGGCAGGGAAGGCACAGGGGAGTCTGAGCTGGATGCGATCTGATTGGCTGTCTGCTGGGGAGCCAAAGGGGGAACAGGGGAGAGGTGGACCATAAGAAAGGAAGAGACAGGGTCAGGAAGCTGGGAAGATGACAGATAAAAACCAGGAGAAGGTGAAGAGGGAGCCATAGCCCATCCTGGTTTTTTGACTGAAGCAGATGAACACTGCTCACCATGGAGCTCTGAGGAGGGACTGACTGGAGAGGAAGACAGGAAATGCAAAGGTGGGTGTTGTCACCCATATCAGACTCTGGAGAGTCTTCAGGAACACACACATGCCACCTGAATCCCAGCTCCTGCAACCCAGCCAGCTCAACTACAGACACCAGCCCATCCTCTGACACCCCACCCCAGGGGTACAAGAACTACAGGAGGGTACTCTGGGGCCAGCAGCTCCCCTCACTTCTAAGCTCTACAGTCCCTGCCCCATCTCAGCATGCTGGCTGTGTCTCTCCTGCAGGAGCACGGATCTCCCCCAGGCTCTACTGTGTCAGAAATGAACCTACGCACAACCACGGTGAAGGCATTAAGGGGACCTTACCATGAGCCAGGTGCTGCTATACAGGTTGTTTATGTTCTCATCTAATTGTCAGAGAAACACAAAAACCATGTTTGCTTAACGAAGCTCAGGTAATTAAGGCAAAAGAAGATGCCCCTTAGGTATTGATTCTGATTAAAATGTTCAGACCAGGCATGGTGGCGCCCACCTGCAGTCCCAGCACTCCCCGGGAGGGGGCAGATCTCTGGGTTTGAGCCTAGTCTTGTCTACAGAGTAAGGTCCAGAACATCCTGGGCTACATAGAGAAATCCTGTCAAGAAAGAAAGAATAAAAGAAAGGGAGTGAGGGAGGGAGGGAAGGAGGGAAAGAGAGATGGAGGAAGGGAGGAAGGGAAGAGGAGAAAAAGGAGGGAAGTTAAGTTTTGTTGAGGTGGACAGGGAGTGGTTTGTATTTATTGCATTATTCCTTAATCTACATTATCCCATACTTTCCATGATTTTTTTTTATTTTAAAAAATAAACCTTCCAGATGTGAAGATGCACATCTGTAATCTGATCACTTGGGAGTCAGAGGGCTGAACTACATAGTCAAATCTCTCTCTCTCTCTCTCTCTCTCTCTCTCTCTCACACACACACACACACACACACACACACACACACACACACACTGAACCTAATTTACCACCCAACCACAAATCTAAAAATGGCTGCTAACACTAAGAAATTAGCATAAGGTTTCTCTGCTGGCTGCGCTGGCCTAGAGTGCCCTCACTTTAATCATTCTCACTGTGCCCGTGCTGCCCCAAAGGAGGAGCAAAGAAAAAGGAGATGGAGAAAAAGAATGAGCGGGGGAGAGCAAGGAATGGATGCATGGCTACCAAATGCTCTCCACAGAGATGAACCCAGGAGAAAAGGGGTGTGTGTGTGTGTGTGCAACTTTGCTACACATGTTCTTTAAAAAGCAAGACATGATCCCTTTGAAAATGCTCCTAAGTCAAATAAGTGTCCACACTGAACCAGTACTCACAAGAGTCCTTCGCCTCCTCCAGGAAGGTCAAAGAGACAGAGCAGGGTACCATTGTTTTTAGTGTGTGCAAAATACGTAGCTGGGCTGGGCTCCATATCATTTTAAGACATTCTGAGTAATTGTGAAGACTTATTGCCACATCATCTCCTTCACAATATATCAATTTATATAATTAACGGAGAGTCCTTTAGGCACCAATTTTCTAATTACCATCTATATACAGACAAGTATAGTCAGCTGTACCAAAATCTGCTTAAAAGCAAGGTAAATAATGAAAATCAGATGTGCCCTTATGCACATTTAACTCATACCTCAAGTAACCAACCAACCAACCAACCAAACAAACAAACAAACACCCCCAAATCCTCCATGCTAATATAGCTAGAAGCAAGGCCCAACCTCACAGGGAGAGATCTGCTGTGTCCACTCACATCTAGACACTCCAGAGGTCCCAAGACCATGGCGTCTGGGGAGGGCCAGGCCAGCAGCCAGCACAACTTACTAAGTCCATCCAAGTTATTTGTCAGGAATGAGGTTCTCCAGGTTCTGGGAGATTTGATGTGCTTGCTGGTAACGGTAAAGTAAGCCTGTTAGACTTAAGGCAGTGACAAGTGGCAGCTGGATGACAGAAGACAATATAACACTTTTTTCAAGAGATTTTACAAAATAATATTGGATCCAAATACTAAGACACAAATCTGGGTTTTGGAAATTCTCAATACATTTGTCAGTCTCCATGTATAGAAATAGAAGGCATATATCTTAGGATAGTGTCCATCCAGAATGTTTACGCTAAAAACCATGGCTCATTCAAAGCAATCAGTGCTGGTACCTATAAGCACGACTCCCCAAATTCTAAATGAATCTTCTGTATATGTGGGTATGGTTTCAAAGAGAGAATGTAGTTTGAGATGTGGATACATTCTGCAGGCAATGCAATTAATGCTTGGGCTTTTTTCTTTCTTAAGGTGCCACATAGTTCAATCCAGGGACCTTTAGCAAACTCAGCAAGTGACCTGCATCACAAAACTATACACCAGAGCTAATGCTTTGGTTTTTAGAGCCTACAAAACTTGTATACAGATGATACCTTATCTAAATGACTGAAATAAAAATTCCTGGCTGCAAATATGCCCTTGAGAACATATAGTGCAGAGGCATCACTTGTTACTGTGCCCAAGGCCACAGCTGCATCCACAGCACTTATCAACCTTGGTGATGGTCCAGGAGTCCAAAGATGGGCAGACCACACAGATAAGAATTTATTTTATTGCTCTAGTATGAAATCACAGGAATGCTAGCTTGATTGGGATCTATCCTAAGACTAGGCAAGTACCTCTCCATCCTTCCCACATAGTTCACCTTTAGCTCTCATGATAAGATACCTCCTGGGTCCAGGTACTACACCAATTTTTTTTTTTTTTTTCTGATTTTCAGGGTTAGGGATAGAACCCAGGGCCCACACATGCCAATCATACATTCTACCACTGGATGCATCCTGACATGTATTCTTTAACATTCTTTAACTCCCCAAACCGCCCCTTCTCCCATCACACCAGCCGCTGATGGGTAAAATGTCTTCCCAGGTGATCTCAGCCATGTTGGGGGGGGGGAGCAGGCCAGATGCTTCCTGAGCACCGGGAGAGGACAAAGCACACCCCATGCTTCACCCAGAAACACCCTCAAGGGTGCCCTACATCACATCCAAATCACTTTACCTCCACCAGTTCAAGCAAGGTTTAGAGGAAAGAACAGGAGGCTTGGAACCAAGAAATCTGGGGTTGCATCCCAGCTGCAGCACACAGACCGAACTCTTCACTGAGAATAAACAATTCCTTTCCTAGGCCTCAGCTCCCTCACACACAAAAGCAGTCAGTCAGCTGCTCAGGGAAAATGAGACAATAAATAGCCACTGGCCAGCACATAGTAGGTGCCCTGAAGATGACCCTCCCATTCGCCCTTCCTCGTCCCTCTTTTTCTCCAACAGGTGCTCACAGGATCCCCACCCTCCACCCCCCACTTCCTGTTAGCAGCAGCTTTTACACCTGAATCGTGAAGACTTTCTTTAAAATCCTCCATCAGGAGATGTGATTGCACAGCGTTGCCCAACTCTGGTTCCTGAAATAGAAATGACAAAACTGCAAACCGAAGCTAAAAGGGGCCAGGTAAAGAGTTGGGAACAAAGGCCTTGGACTTTCCCAGCCTTCCTGTCCTCCATCTTCCAAAACAGTCACCAGATTTAGCAAAGAAAATGAACACTGCCCAGTTATGTTTTGATTTCACATAAATAATACTCCCCCAATGTCCAGTGCAGGAAGGTGTGTTTGTTGAAAAGAGCAACAGAGGATGGAAACTAGGATTAGCCACAGAGTGACTGTGCCTCCCACCCAGTACTGCCAAAGACACCCACAAGTTCTCTGGCTGAGAATGAGGGCCTGGGGGAGTCCCGGGAAAAGCCAGGAGGGATCAAATTCCTGCTGGCGCCCTTTTGTGTCCATTAAACAGGGCAGCCTGTATGAAATCTGCCCACCAAATGCTTGCCATGTTTTTTATGTTTTACTTTTTATTTGTTAATTTAAAACATAGCTTTGTTCAATAAGCACATCATTCTTTAGAATTCTAAGAGTAAGGACTTGCTATCTTTGGGTTGTTGTTTTTGGCATTGCCAGGGCTAGAACCCAGGGCCTTGAATGTGCTAGTCAAGTGCTCTACCACTGACCTACACCCCAGCCCTAAGACCCTCAGAAGCAATAGGTGACCTACACCTGAATTTAAATGACGTTTCCATTGATGCATATGCATTTGCATTTGAGTTTCCTGTCTTAAGTGTGAAAGGATGATAAAAATGACACACAGAGATGCACATATGGCTCAGTATGCAAAGAAATACCATCTCTGTTGGACCGCTGCACTAACTTCTCAGTTGCCCCCTGGCTTCTGCACATCCATTCTCCTCCCAATCCAGTTGCCAAGAGGATCCATCTAAAGAGTAAGTCAACATGTCACTTCCCTGCTCAGCATCTCTGGGAACGTCCCATCTTACTCAGAGTGAGAGGCAGAGTCTTTCCAGTGGCCTCTAGGTCCTGAGGAACCTGGTCTCTCGAGCCTCCCCCTGGGTCTCTCTGGGGCAGCTACCCTGTCACAGCACACAGCATCCTTGTAAAGGGCTTGTTTTCCCCTTCTTTGTTCTAAGACCAATTTCTCCAGTCTTCTCTGGCCTCACTGTAAAGGCCTATCCCCCATTGCTACATTTCCCCCATGCCTCCAAGCTCATCCGTCTACTGCGTGTTTTATTTAACTGCGGGGTTAAATAAAACATATTGGAATATCTCCCGCTAGAATTTGGGCAGAAGTCACAGCATTTTGCTTGCTGCAGCATCGTCAGTACAGAGATTATATCACATTCAATCAGTAGAATTACTTGTTGAATTGACACAATACAGAATGTCAACAATGATGAGTTATCCTGGGATAAAGATGAATAAACACAGGATTTCCTTCAAGATGGTAACCAGCCAGCCTTTCGCCTTGAAACCCTGCACTTGCTCTATTCCTCGCGAGAGAAATACAGACACAAAGTAGATTTAGGAGTTTCCTGCTTCTGATATTAATACTTAAAAATATACAAGAGAAATACAGACACAAAGTAGACTTGGGAGTT
Organism: Phodopus roborovskii; assembly: GCF_943737965.1. NCBI lineage: Eukaryota > Metazoa > Chordata > Mammalia > Rodentia > Cricetidae > Phodopus > Phodopus roborovskii. The sequence continues at coordinate 24,535,751 of NW_026126571.1, read as the reverse complement.
CCCTGCTTCTGATATTAATACTTAAAAATATACAAGAGAAATACAGACACAAAGTAGACTTGGGAGTTCCCTGCTTCTGACATTAATACTTAAAAATATGGAGGCTGGTGATGCAGTCGGCTCTCGCCCAGAGTGTGGCAGACCCTGGTTCAAGATCCGGCACCGACATCAAACCAACAAAACCAGCGCTGATGCATTGAACAGGCTGTGACCTGTAACTCCAGGATTCACAGGGCTGGAGAAGGACAGCTTGGGCTACACAAGGAAACTGTCTCAAATGAACACAAATGAGAACAAAACCCCATAAACAAACCAGGGGCTGACACGATGGGTCAGCGGGTAAAGTCACTGACCTGACTCCAACACTACTGGGGGAGGGAACTGACTCCCAGGTCTCTACTCTCGGATAAAAGCAGTCAGTAAGCTCTAAAATAAAGAATGCGCTCCCACACAAGTTGCAGGGCTACTTCAACCCGTGCTGTTTAGAAAAGTCCACATTTTGGCAGAGGTCCAATCAAATGACCTTCAGCCACCACATGTACAAAGGCCCAACACGTGGAACAAAGCTCCCCTTACCTCCCGACTGCATCCTGAATGAGCTGCTGCAGGTCCACCTCCTGCTTCCTCAGGGTCCCAAAAGAAGAGCGACCCTCCACCAGGCCTTTGCCACCGACATTCAGCTTGACCTTCCCCACAACCGTTCCGATGCTCCCACTCATATGGTTCTCGAACTTGCTTTCATATTTCACGAAGTCCGACTCCACAACCACTGGAAAGAACAGAGCAGAGGAATCTGAAAGCAGTTAAGATGTCTCAGCGTTGTGGGCTGCCCTGCATCCCAGCAGCCCTCTTGGGGAAGCCACAGCGGCTTCCAATTGGTAAGTGGGCAGCTGTACTGTGTGGGCGGTTAGTAAAATGCAGTCGGCATGCTAACGTGCTGATCGAGCGCAGCTGTGGACTGATCAGAGTCTAGGGTGCTTAGCACCTCTTTAGCCGCTGTGATGGTTTATATTGATTCTTAACTTGAAAGGCTCTAGAATTATCCAGAAGACAAAGCTCTGGGCATGCCTAGGACGGGGTTTCTAGATTGGGTTAACTGAGGTAGGAACGACCATTCTAAATACAGAAGGCACCATTTCATTCCATGGGCTGCTGTCCCAGACTACAGGGACAGGACATAGCTGACTGCTGACATAATGTGACCCGCTCCCTTTTCCAAGCCATTCTTGCCATCATGGACTGCACCCTCAAAGTGTGAGCCCAAATAAACTCTCTCTTAGGTTGTTTTGGTCAGGAACTTCTGTCCCTGCAAGGATCAAAAGTAACTAAGATGGCCACCAGCTGGGGTAAAGACTGAAAGGGGATGAAAACGGAGGATGATGAGTGAACATCTGTGCCCACACTACTGTTGCAAACACTAGGGAAGCAATTTAGCATGGCAGATCCTCCTGCCTTGTTCGTCCTTCCTTCCCGCCACCCATCCTGAAGAACAGCCCCGCTCCTCCTCACCATCTCCAGCAAATGTAATGTTTATTATTATATCTGAGCTCAAGCCAGACATTCAGTTCCTTACCAGGCATGCCCATCCCATCAGTCCCCTTCCAAAGCACACAAAACTGAAGACTTGCTTGCTTTCTGTCCTGCTTTTCCAGACTCTAAGGAGCAAAGCAGTACTACCTGGGATTCCACTGTCAATCAAGTCAGCTGGAAACTACCTCACTCCTCATCACAGTCAAATGTCCAGCTATGCCGAGGCTCTCCATCTGACCACATACAAGTGAGAGCTGTCAGGGGGCCTTCAGGGCCCACCCTCTGCTCAGAGCCCTCATGAGAACTACCAGCCTTGGATTTTGTGTTTTTGTTTTTTGTTTTATTCTCTCTCTTTTCTCTCTTGGGTACTCTGTATTGGTTTGGGGGTTTTATATATAGAAGCCATATGTTCTACTACAAATATGTGCCCCCCAGGCCACTGCCCCCATTTTAACCTGCCATGATACAATCATTAAAAAATACAACCTCTATCCCACCATTTGGTAAGGGTACAGAAGAGCCACTGTGGGCGTCACATTCTGCCTCTTCATGTCCTTCACGCAAGTATCTCCTGGGCTCCAGACTGATCTTCAGAAGGGATTCCAAATCACCTGGAAGCTGACAGACTTCTTTCTACTCACCCACTACCACAGGCATGGAGTGTGTGACAGGACCAGAGGCCATGTATAACCTACAAAGGCCCCTGTCTGGTGACATGTTTCTGTCAGCTAGTCTCATCTCCCATGAGTTCACTGCCCTCAGAATAAGCCATAAGCTGGAAACCAGGCATTGAAAACATTAGACTAGGGGGTACATGTTTAGGTTCAAAATGTAACAGTTCCCAGAACTGATCACACGGCAGATAGAAGAAACCGGGAATGAAATGTCATCCTAGACACATCTGCAAAAATGATGCCACTTTTACACAGTTCCTTATCAGGTTGTAACCTGAAAGAGGGGAGCATCAGGCTATCAGTGAGCCACCAACAATCCAATCACCATCTTCCCCCTCCCTATCCTTCACAACACTCACGCCAGAGCTGGACACGAGTGGGGAAAAGCAGCAGCGATGCCGCCCGGATGCGATGCTGCCTGCATCCCTGCTTCCTAGCTCTGACCCCAGTGGGACCCAGGATCCAGCCTGAGCTCTGACCTCAAATAATGGTCATATTCAGCGATCTGTTATCTGCGGTGACCAGTGACATCACCAATCTAACTTAAGTCTGCATAATCTTTCAAGATGCCACCAAGTTGTCATTTCAACATCACAAAGAGAAATCCCAGTACTCAGCGGCCCTTGGTGTGTTTCGTGTTTTCTCTCTTGTGCCAAGTTGTGCTTAGCTATTTACTACTCAAAAGAGGTTCCACTCTCAAGTATATAAGACCTGGGGGTAGAGAGGGAGTGATGGTTGCTACTGTCAACCTGTCAGGCTCCAGAATCACCTAGAATACAAGCTTCCATGCATTCCTGATGAGGGTTGTCTAGATCAGGTCACCTGAGGTGGAAAAATTCATCCTAAATGTGACAGCACCATTCTGAGGGGTGGGGTCCTGGCCTGAATAAAAAGGGGACAGCCAGCCAAATGCTAAAATCCATGGCTCCCTAGTTGCTGGCTGTGGAGACAGTGTGACCAGCAAGATGTGTCAGGCCCCTGCCATGACTTCCTCACCTAGAACTCCCCCAAATCGTGTCTTAAAATATGCTGTTTCTGCTCAGTCAGGAGATCACCTGTGCAGGATGTACAAGGCTCCGGCTCAATCCACAGTATTGCCGAAACTGGGCATGGTAGCACAGGCCTGTATTCACAGCACTGGGGAAGTGCACGCAGGTTAGGAATTCTAGTTAAGAGGCCTTGGCTAGAGGTGAGTCTGGAACAAATTCGGGTTGCCTCTCCCCTACACCCTTGCCCGGGCCCCTGGATCCCCCTGCCCCTCTGTCCTGTCCCCATTGAGAGCACTCTTGGAGCTCTGATACATCCCCACCCACCCCCACCGAGAGCCTGCCTTCCCCCTACCCTGTGCCCTACCCTGCCCACTGTCCCACTGCTCTGGTTGAGCACAGGGACAGAGGGTGGTTCAGGGGAACTTCCGGGAGTGGCTCTGAACATGCCAGATCTGCCTATCCACACAGGACCACCCGTAATTTCCACCTGCCTGGTCTGTGACCCCCCCCAACACAGGTCCTCTACTGGAGCTCCGGGCCCCTCCCAGAGATCCGCCTATCTCTGCAGGACCACTCAGAGTTCCTGCCAGTAGGATCCTTAACCCCCATTGCAGGGCCTCTGCTAAAGAGGCCTCAGCTGGAGAGTGCCAGGCCCAGGCCAGATCTGCCTATAGGCACAAGGAACATCTTGAGTCCCAGCCTTCGGGATCTTTGACCCCCATTGCCAGTCTTCTCCTGGAGCCTGATCGCTGACCCCCATCGCTGGGCCCCTGCCTGTGGAGAGACCTCCTAGAAAGCTTGGACCACCCAGAGCTACAGACATCAAACCTCTGACCCACCTAAGCCCACCGGAGAAGTACCATAGAGAGAGGGGGAGACCCCAACAACACCTACTAGAAGAAGCTATGGGAAGACAGCAATACAAGAAAACACCTAACAACAGAAAGACAAGCATGATACCACCAGAATCCGGGGAATCTACACCAACTAGACTGGAACACAACACAGCAGATGAAGCAGAAGGGAATGACTTAAAAATTATCATCATAAAAATGATAGAGGCCCTCAAAGAAGATGTGAGAAAATCCCTTAAAGAATTGGAAGAAAAAACAAACAAGAAAATGGAAGAAATGAACAAATTTCTTTAGGAAAGTAAAGAAAAGGACAGAAAGCAAAGAAAAAACAATTAAGCAGGTGAAGGAAACGGTTCAAGACTTGAAAAGTGAGATAGAGAAAATAAAGACAAAACAAACTGAAGGAATGCTGGAAACAGAAAAACTGGGCAAAAGATCGGGAAATACAGACACAAGCATAACCAACAGAATTCAAGAGATGGAAGAGAGAATCTCAGGCACAGAAGATAAACTAGAAGAAATAGATTCATTGTCCAAAGAAAATTGTAATCCAACAAATCCTTAACACAAAACATCCAGGAAATGTGGGACACCGTGAAAAGGCCAAACCTAAGAATAATAGGCATAGAGGAAGGTGAGGAAGCCCAGCTCAAAGGCGCCGAAAACATATTCAACAAAATCATTGAGGAAAACTTTCCCAATCTGAAGAAGGACATGCCCATGAAAGTACAAGAAGCATACCGAACCCCAAATAGGCTGGACCAAAGAAAAAAGACCCCTCTACATATAATAATCAAAACACCTAACATACAGAATAAAGAAAGAATATTAAGAGCAGTGAAGGAAAAAGGACAGGTAACATATAAAGGCAGACTTATTAAAATTACACCTGACTTCTCCATGGAAACCCTCAAGGTCAGAAGGTCATGGATAGATGTTCTACAAGTACTAAGAGTCCACGGATGCCAGCCCAGGCTACTATACCCAGCAAAACTCTCAATCACTATTGATGGAGAAAACAAGATATTTAATGACAAAACCAGATTTTCATAATACGTATCTACAAATCCAGCCCTACAGAAAGTTTTGGAAGGAAAACTCCAACCTAAGGAAGTTAACTATGCCCACAAAGACGTAGGCAACAGATAATCTCACTACACCAGAAACCAAGGGTAAAGCAGGACAAATATATTCACAATACCACTGCCAACAACAAATCTAAAACAAGCAAGCATTAATAATCAATGGTCCTTACTTACCCTCAACATTAATGGTCTTAACTCATCTATTTAAAAAAAAAAAAAAAAAAACAGGCTAACAAACAGAATCCATCCTTCTGCTGCATACAAGAAACACAGCTAAGCTTCAAAGATAGACATTACCTCAGGGTAAAGGATTGGGAAAAGATCTTCCAATCAAATGGACCCAAGAAGCAAGCAGGTGTGGCTATCCTAATATCTAACAAGTTAGACTTCAAACCAAAATTAATCAAAAGAGATGAAGACAGTCATTTCGTATTCGTCGCAGGAGAAATCCATCAATGCAAAGTCTCAATTCTGAACATCTATGCCCCAAACACAAAGGCACCCACATTCGTAAAAAAAAAAAAAAATGCTACTAAAACTCAAACCTCACATAAAACCTCACATACTTATAGTGGGAGACTTCAACACACCACTCTCACCACTAGACAGGACCACCAATCAGAGACTCAACAAAGAAACAAAAGAACTAACAGAAGTTATGTCTCAACTGGGTTTAACAGACATCTATAGAACATTCCATCCAAACACAAAAGAATATACCTTCTTCTCTGCTCCACATGGAACCTTCTCTAAAATCGACCACATACTAGGGAGCATAAGAAACCTCAATAGATACAAGAGAATTGGAATAGTCCCCTGTACCTTAACAGACCACCATGCTTTAAAATTGGAATTCAACAACAACACAAATTGCAGAAAACCTACAAACTCATGGAAACTGAACAATATGCAATTGCACCACACCTGGGTCAAAGAAGAAATAAAGAAAGAAATTAAGGACTTTCTAAAATTCAACAAGAATGAGGACACAACATACCTGAACTTATGGGACACCTTGAAAGCAGTGTTAGGAGGGAAGTTCATTGCACTAAGTGCCCATATGAAGAAAACAGAGGACAGTCACATTAGAGAATTAACAGCATAACTGAAAGCCTTAGAATAAAAAGAAGCAAACTCACCCTGGAGGAGTAGATGCCAGGAAATAATCAATTTGAGGCCTGAAATCAACAAAATAGAAACCAGGAAAACAAGACAAAAAAAATCAATGCAACAAAGAGTTGGTTTTTTGAGAAAATCAACAAGATAGACAAACCTTTATCCAAACTAATGACAAAGCAGAGAACATGCAAATTAACAAAATCAGAAACAAAAAGAGGAACATAACAATGGACACAGAGGAAATCCAGACAATTTTAAGGTCATACTTTGAAAATCTGTATTCCACAAAAGTTGAAAATTCAAAGGAAATGGACAAATTTCTGGATAATTATCACTTACCAAAATTAAATCAAGAACAGACAAACAACTTAAATAGAACTATAACCTGCAATGAAATAGAAGCAGTCATCGAAAGCCTTCCAACCAAAAAAGTTCAGGGCCAGATGGCTTCAGTGCAGAATTCTACCAGAAATTCAAGGAAGAACTAATACCAATACTCCTCAAATTGTTCCACCCAATAGAAACAGAAGGTTCATTGCCAAATTCTTTCTATGAGGCCACAATAACCTTGGTACCCAAGCCTCACAAAGACACAACTAAGAAAGAAAACTACAGACCAAGATCTGATGAAAAATCAATGCAAAAATACTCAATAAAATACTGACAAACCGAATCCAAGAATACATCAGAGAAATCATCCACCATGACCAAGTAGGCTTCATCCCTGGAATGCAGGGATGGTTTAACATACGAAAATCTATCAATGTGATCGCCCATATAAACAAATTGAAAAAGAAAAACCATATGATCATCTCCTTAGATGCTGAAAAAGCTTTCGACAAAATTTAGCACCCTTTCATGATGAAGGTTTTGGAGAGATCAGGGATAACAGGAACATACCTAAACATAATAAGAGCAATATACAACAAACCAACAGCCAACATCAAACTGAATGGAGAGAAGCTTAAGGCGATTCCTCTAAAATCAGGAACAAGACAAGGCTGCCCTCTCTCTCCATATCTCTTCAATATTGTACTTGATGTTCTAGCTAAAGCTATAAGACAACAAAAGGAGATCAAGGGGATCCAAACTGGAAAGGAATAAGTCAAACTGTCTCTATTTGCAGATGATATGATAGTTTTCATAAGCGACCCAATAAACTCTACCAGGGAACTCCTAAGGCTGATACACACCTTCAGCAAACTAGCAGAATACAAGATAAACTAAAAAAAAAAATCAGTAGCTCTACTTTATTCAGATGACAAAGAGGCTGAGAAAGAAGTCAGAGAAACATCACCCTTTACAATAGCCACAAACAACATAGAGTATCTTGGGGAACGCTTACCAAACAAGTGAAAGACCTATATAATAAGAACTATGTGGCTCTAAAAAAAGAAATTAAAGAAGATACCAGAAAATGGAAAGATCTCCCATGTTCTTGGATAGGTAGGATAAATATAGTAAAAATGGCAATCTTGCCAAAAACAATCTACAGATTCAATGCAATCCCCATTAAAATCCCCAGCACAATTCTTCACTGACCTTGAAAGGATAATAATCAACTTTATATGGAAAAACAAAAGACCCAGGATAACCAAAACAATCCTGTACAATAAAAGAACTTTAGGAAGCATCACCATCCCTGACTTTAAGCTCTATTACAGAGTTATAGTTCTGAAAACAGCCTGGTATTGGCACAAAAATAGGCAGGTAGACCAATGGAATTGAATAAAAAATCCTGATATTAACCCATACACCTCTGAACACCTGATTTTTGACTAAACAGCTAAAAGAATACAATGGGGCGAGGACAGCATCTTCAACAAATGGTGCTGGCACAATTGGATGAGGGTATGTAGAAAACTGCAGATAGACCCATGTCTGTCGCCATGCACAAAACTCAAGTTCAAATGGATCAAAGACCTCAACATCAATCCAGCCACACTGAACCTCTTAGAAGAGAAAGCAGGAGGTACCCTTGAGTAAATTGGTATAGGAGACCGCTTCTTGAACATAACTCCAGGAGCACAGACACTGAGATCAACTATTAATAAATGGGACCCCCTGAAAATTAGAAGCTTCTGTAAGGCAAAGGACACAGTGGACAAGACCAAATGGCAGCCCACAGACTGGGAAAAGATTTTCACCAATCCTACATCTGACAAAGGGCTGATTTCCAAAATATACAAAGTACTCAAGAAACTAGTCAACAAAACACCAAATAACCCTATTAAAAAATGGGGTACAGAACTGAAGAAAGAATTCTCAATAGAGGAAATCAAAAAGGCTGAAAGACACTTAAGAAAGTGCTCTACATCCTTAGCTATCAGGGAAATGCAAATCAAAACAACTTTGAGATACCATCTTACTCCTGCCAGAATGGCTAAAAATAGAAACACCAATGACAACTTATGCTGGAGAGGATGTGGAGAAAGGGGAACACTCCTCCACTGCTGGTGGGAGTGCAAACTCATACAGCCATTTTGGAGATCAGTATGGCAGTTCCTCAGGAAAATGGAAATTAGTTTACCACAGGACCTGGCAATCCCCCTCTTAGGCATATACCCAATGATCCACATCCATACAAAAAAGACATGTGCTCAACTATAGCAAGCACCTGGAAGCAACCTAGATGCCCCTCAATTGAAGAATGGATAAAGAAGATGTGGCACATCTACACAATGGAATACTACTCTGCAGAAAAAAATAATGGAATCTTGAAATTGGCAGGCAAGTGGATGGCACTTGAAGAAACCATCCTGAATGAGGTAACCCAGTCACAAAAAAGAGGAACATGGTATATACTTGCTCATATATGGATTTTTAGACCTAGAGCAAAGGATCACCAGCCTATAATTCACACCACCAGAGGAACTAGGATACAAGGTGAATTCTAAGAGATTCATATAAAGTCCCTCACAGAAGGGAGAAGGGACAAGTCCCCCAGAGCTCATGGGAAGTGGAGGGGGCAGTGAATGGAGAGAGAAGTAGGAGAAAGCGAGGGAGAGGAGAGGAAAACACATGCGACTAGGAAGATTGAGTCAGGGTAAGAATAGAAGACAGACAGAGAGAGAGAGAGAGAGAGAGAGAGAGAGAGAGAGAGAGAGAACATAAAAGAGGAAGCCATTATTGGTTTGAAGAGAAAACTGAACCTAAAGAAAGGTCTAGAGACTTATAGGACTGCCACCAACTAACAATTTGAGCAGCTGTGGAAAGGCTACCATAAATGCCCCTCCCGGATAGTGAGATCAACAACTAACTTATCCACCATCATGGAGCCCTCATCTAATGCCTGTTGGAAACAGAAGCAAACACCCATAACTAAACACTGAGTCAAACTGGAATCCAGATGCAGAGGGAGAGGACAAGACTAGGTTGCAGAAACACATAGAGACAGCTGACCTGAACAAGGAGGAGCTAACGGGCCCCCAGACTGATAGCTGGGAATCCAGCATGGGACTGACTCAGATCCCCTGAACAGGGGTCTCAGCCAGAAGGACTGAGCAGTCTAAGGGACCTCAGACAGTGGAACCAGGATGTATTCCTGGTGCACAAAAGGACCTTGAGGACACATCCCCCATGGAGGGATAACTGCCTTAATCTAGAGACAGGAGGGAAGGCCTAGTCCCTACTTCAAATGACTTGACAGATTTATATGACCCCACCTGGATGGCATTGCCCTACATGTGGAATTGGGGTCAGGGGATGGGAGGGGAGGGTGGTCAGGGTGCATATGAGGGGGCAGAGAGGGTAAGAGAGAGAGAGAGGGAGGGAGGGGAACTGGGATTGATATGTAAAATAAAAAATAAATTAAAAAAAAAAAAATATATATATATATATATATGCGCTGTTTCCTTCTTGAGTTGCCCCCTGTCTGATATTTTGTCACAGAAATGAGAACAGCAGCTAATATTTGGGGGATGGCATGAAATTCAGATCCATTCATCCTCCCATTCTGTGGCAGCCCCATGACTGGCTGAGGGCAGCATTGACAGGAAGGCTCACTGGAAGCAAGAGTGGAGACTGCAGCTCTGAGAGAGTAACTCTAGCTCCCCTTCCTTTTAGTAGACATGCAACACAAAATGACAAGACTTTACTGTGAAGGAGAAAATTATATATGGTTTCATCGGACAATTAACAACTGTCAATCCGTCACACATCACTGGATCCCAGGAAGTGAGATAACAAGGAATAGCAAGTTTCAGGAAGTTTCCAACCTCTGGTCCAGGAAGCTTGGAAAGGATGTTAATGCAATTGCTTCAAAAGCAAGCTAAAAGAAAACCACAAACAAAAATGTTCACTGCGGCCTTATTTACTAAGCATAAAATTGGAATAGTTAATCAAATTAAGATATACATACACAAAGAAATATTATGTGTTTGTTGAAATAGAATTACACGTATCTAAATTTTCAGAGGAAAACTTGTATCTATTAAATAAATAAAATGAGGACTATATTAAAATTGTATGCAGCATGCTTCTACTTCTGTTTGTAAACACTATTTAGGTATAGAGCCTGAGGAGAAGGCTCAGGTGCTCGCTTCACAGCAAGAAGGACCTCAATTCAGATCTACAGTCATCATAGAAAAGCCCAGGTTGTACTAGTATGACCCAAGTCCAGTGAGACCCTGCTCAAAACAATAAGGCAGAGAGTTACAGAAGACGCCTGCTATTGACTGGCTTCCACATGTGCGCGCGCGTGGGCACGCACGCACGCGCACACACACACAATTTTTTTTCATTAGATGAGGTTTTAAAAAAAGACCACACCCTAATTATTAATGGACATTGACATGTGATGTTATATTATGAAGTTTTTCTTTCATCTCTTTGCATAGTTTATAAACATTGCCATGTGTTGCTTATCAACAGGGTCAAGTTGTCAGAGAAGCATCTGTGGGCGATTTCATCATCGTGGAGACAGCTTATAGCGCAGACCTCACTAGCAGATGTAATCGTAAGGAATCCCAACATAAACACAGTCTGTCATTGACCAAAGGTTAGTTATGTGGTAGAAACTGGATGAGGGTACCACAGACAATCCTGTGTTCTCTGCCTACTGACAAATGTCCAGCCTATCTGCAGTCCCCCTTTTTTCTCTATTACACATCTGTACAAACTGATTAGAAGCCCAGATGGGGCTGAAGAGATGGCTCAGTCAGTAAAAGCACTCACCACACAAACATGAGACCCAGAGATCAAATCCCTGGAACTTATAAATTTAGATTTAGTGTGCCTGCAGTGAGATGAGAACCAGATAATGAATCCCCAGAAGCTCTTGGGCCACCCAACATCAGACTGGTATACAAGGTGGCCGGAAGGCTAGAGGCCTGGTCTCAAACAAGAGGATAAGGACGGACACCCAAGACCGGCTTCTAACCTTCACTCCTCACACTAGCTCTGGATCTGTCTGTCTGTCTGTCTCTCTCTCTCTTTCTCTCTCTCTCTCTCATACACACACAGGAGGGGGTGCAGATAGACACACAAAAAGTAAAACAGCACCAGCCCAGGTTCCCCTCGCACTGGAGCCAATGAAAAGTAAACCAGAGCCCCAATATCTACGCAGGGACTTTACCAGTTGCCACAATTAATGCCAAGCCAGTCTCTTTAGCAAGCCCTCTACAGACCATCGTGGGAGACTGCCCTGCTCCGCTCAGAAGTTATTATGTAAGAAACAGAACTGTTGCTGCCCCTCTGATCAGTCTACAGCATTTTTAGTCTCGATACTAAACCAAATGATGTATAGGGAAGCCAAGTGGCTGTAACATTCATGATGGATACAACGTAATTCTACACCCAAACTGACTATCACCTTTACAACACTAAGTTATAACATTTCATTTTAGGAGTGCATAATTGGGCTCATTAAGAATAGATATTCTTGCCAGGTGGTGGTGGCTCACGCCTTTAATCCTAGCACTTGGGAGACAGAGGCAGAGACAGGCGAATCTCTATGAGTTGGAGGTCAGCCTGGTCTACAGAGTGAGTTCCAGGACAGGTCTCAATAGAAAAAAAAGAAAGAAAGAAAGAGAGCGGAAAGAAAGAAAGAAGGAAGAAATTAAGGAAGAAAGAAAGAAAGAGAGGGAGGAAGGAAGAGAGAGGGAGAGAGGAAGGAAGAAAAATGAAGAAAGGAAGGAAAAAGGAAGGAAGAAAAGAAGGAAGAAAGGAAGAAAGAAAAAACCCTTTATCTGTTTACCACCAGAGAACCAAGGACAAGGAAAGAACTCAGTGTAAGACACCACCTCCATTCCAGATGCCTAGAACTCTGTTTGGGACTAGTCACTGTATCTGCACATGGAAACATACCTGGACTGACCCATTGGCCCTCTGAGAGGACGTCTCCCAGGGTGACAGACAGAAACTGGTACTTGGGTCTCTGCCAGCACCAATACCTCTTCTTCTTGGTCACCAGACTCAGGAGCTGCAGCTTATCAGAGTCATTCAGGTGTGAGACTGAGATCAGGTCCCCTCCAGCATCAACCTCCTTAAGGAAATTCCGAGTCGCTTTGGCAAACATTTTGTCAGGTCCAGATTACCTGGAAAATAAAGTTAGCATAGAGTCAAATATGGAGTTGTTTTCTAAAATTATCATATTTCTCTATAGTTACTATAGCTAATATGAAAGAATGTGTCATCTATAAAACTAATGTGAGTACAGTTGCTGACAAGGAAATCAAATAAAAAAAAAAAAAAACAGAAAAGCTCCAACAGAGACTGTAAAAGTGTTTCAGTTCAGGATAGGCTAGGTTATACTTGTGAAACAAACAACCCTGAAATTCCAGTGCTTTCCAGCCCTGATTCTCGAAGGGTCACGATCCCTTTGGGGTCAAATGACTCACAGGAGCCACCTAAGGGCAATGACAAACACAGGTGTTTACATTACAATTCATAATAGCAAAAGTACACTTATGAAGTATCAATGTGAATAACGTTATAGTTGGAGGTCACTATAACATGAGGAGCTGTGGCAATAGGAAAGCTGAGAACCAATAACTTACTGATATAAATGTTTATTTGAGCTGTAATCTCGTGGAGCCGAGATAGGAGAATTAACACATGCTCAAGGACAGCCTGGCCTGTATACTGTGTTCCAGGCCTAGACTTCATCCCAGATGGAAATTATTTGTTGCTTATACTGCATGTCAATAAGGACGGAACAGGAAAGGTCTGTTTTTTGTTGTTATTTGTTTTTTGATTTTTTATTCATTTTACTTTTGGAGGTTTTGGGGCTATTTTGTTATTGTTTTGATTTTTTTGTTTGTTTTGTTTGAGACAGGGTCTCCTTTAGCCCATGTTGGTCTGGTACTCCATATCTCAGGCTGGTCTCTAACTCAGAACAACCTTCCTGCCTCAGCCTCCCAAATCCTGGCGCTGCAGGAGTAGGTCACCTGGATGAGAGTTTTGTTTGTCTTGGACACTCAGATAATCAAAGGGGAAACCACCATTTTGAACACTATCAATAATTATACAACATAAAAGAGACTTGTAGAAGTCACATTAGCAATTAAACATCCTGGAACAAAAGGCACTAATGGCTCACATACTAAGAAGTTGTCAAAACACTGTTTTAACCAACCTTAAGAGTAAAGGTTGCAACCCGACTAAGAATCTGGAAGGCAGACACCTAGGGATATTTGTTGACAGAATGACTTTGAAACATTCTATCAACAGCAGATTGGAGATACTAAAAAATAAATGCATTGTGTGGAAAACATGCAGATTTCCCTCCTTAAACAATGCTGTAATAATCAAAAGGCCAATTGTATAAACAATGTACAGGTGATTTAAATATACCAGGTGCTGTGTGTAGGATGTATGCAAACCACACCGTTTTATATGAGGAAGGTCAGCTAAGGAAAGTGGTCCCACACTAACAAGTCTAGGATGGCTTGGTCCTGGAAACCTTCCTCAGTTATTGAGGAAATTGACAGATACACAGACACATGTACAGAAAGTCTGAGATCACGTGGGCTGTGCTCACTTTGGTGGAGTAGCACCTACTACAATAGCAACTTGGAAACTCAGAATGTTTATCTTACACATCTGAAATCCAAATCAGTGTGCAGCTGAATAAGAGGCAGGCTCATCATACACAGATGAACCAGAAGATGGGCTTAGTCACTCTTGGGCAGCAGGGCTCTGCAGGGAAGCAGTTTCGGGCTGTAGTCATCTTGGAGGAGGAAGCTATAGTTGATAGATTTTGCACACACTGTCAGCTTTTACACTTGGCAGAAGAGGGCTTTGTCATTTCTCTCTGAGCCTCAGAGACTTTCCTTTGCCATAGGTCTGTGGCATCAGGGCCCTTGACATGGTTGCGCCTAAGTCAACAACGCACATTCACTCCATCTGCTGCTGGTACATCCTCTCAGGACTTCCTGCACTTCCCTTCGTGGTACCTAGGGACCAGTGCCATTCGGTGAAAAGTCAAACACAGATCTTTCTCTACATTGTGCGATCTGCTCAGAAATGAACACTAGCTAGCTATACAATTTTAGCCCAGAAATAAAAGTGTAGTCACATGTCAGCTGCCAGGGAAGAGGAAACCCGGGAAGATACCAAGGGAAAGTAGCATGTGCAGTGGGAGTCTAGGCTAGAGAGCAGGCTAACTTTCTGGGCGAATACCCCTATCCCTTCCTTAGACCAACACAATTGCAATCTGCGTGAATATTTGCAATATTTATGACAAGAGTATTTATATAAAAACAACTCTTAGAGGCCAGAGAGATAGGTTGGGGGTTAAAAGCATACATTTGTTCCTATCACCCACTTGGAGGTTTACACTTGTTGGGAAACTCCCATGCAAGGGGGCCTGATGCCCTCTCCTGGCTTCCTCATGGACTGCATATACCTGGTCCACAGACATTGTTCAAGCACCCATGTATAAAGTAAAAATAAATACTAAAACCAAACTTTTACAAATCAAGTACTGGAGAAGAAACATCTGAAAAGTCTTATAAGTTACAACACATAAATTGAACACAGTCATATGCATACAATTTATACACAGACTTCAAGTCACATATTTAATAGTATATAAAAAAACTGAAATAACACTGTTATTTGATTGGTAATTTTATTTTTGTTTCTTCGTTTTTACTGAGGCTTTTTAAAAGCTGGGTATGTAACAGCCTAGGCTGTCTCAGCCTGCCTAGTATTTCGATGACCATTGTGTGCCATGTAGTTAAGACTAACTACAAAAAAAGTAAAACTGTCTAACAGACACGAGCTAGTGTTTGTCTGCAGTCCTGCCCTGGACCTGGTCAGTCACTTGGTCACACAGTTCTCCTGGAAGGTAAGAGCTGGGTGTGGCCTTGGACTTCACCCTGTTTGATGACTTTCTTCAGTCCTCATCTTCTCTGGGGTTTTAGAAACATTGGCCTTCCCTACTTCTCCAGAGCAACTTTTCCTCGGTTCCAATGAAGCAGTAGCTGCTTCAGCCTGCCCTTATACATTCAGAGCAAAAGCAAACATTTGAAGAGAAGGGAGGCTCCTGTCTGAACAACAGGCTGTAAACACCATGACTAAGGAGCTTGCTTTCAATGGAACATTCATTTATTCATTTGCCAGTCTCATAACTGAGTCAATCATTAAGAATTCTTGCATACACTCTAGGATCTGGGTTGAAGCACTTAAAAAAAAAAAAAAAACACACTAGGTTTTTGCTGGGTTTGGTGACTCATGCCTGTAACCCAAGCACTTAAGTAAGCCAGGAAGATAGTTGTGAGTTCTACACACACACACATACTCACAGCCTTATGATCGCTATCGGTAGATCATGGTGGAGAATAAACAACAAAACGTCCTGTCCGTTTGAGTGGGCACGAGCCCCAGTGTGCTAGTGACGTAAGTGGCATCCAGGCTGCTCTTCACAGCCAAGGAGAATCAGTAAGAATTAGTCACTCTGCTGTGACAGAGGAGCATTTACAGAAGCAGGGGGACCGGGCCAGGTGTAAGGGAGACCAGGAACGCAAGGCGGGCTATCAGCAAGCTTCTATGCTGGTGCTCTGCAGCCATCTCTGATGGGAGATGTCATTCTGTGTATATGATTCTCTTATTGTTTAATGAACAGAGCCCTGTTGGCCAATAGGAAAGCAAGATAAGCAAAACTAGGAGACAAGGAGGATTCTGGGGATGCAGTAGAGAGGATAATAGGCCAGGACTCTCTCTCTCCAGTAAGACCATGTGGAAACACTTAGATTGATAGAAAAGGGTTAATATTTAAGACAGAACTAGCCAATAGGAAACGCTAGTAACAGGCCAACAGCTTTATATCTAAAACAGCGTCTCTGTGTGTTATTTGGGGCTGATCTTGCTGTGGGACCAGGCTGGCAGAAAAGCGCTCGTAATACACCTCACTGGCAGACTTAGAAGGCTTAGTAAGCTTTGGGATTGATGAGCCTTGCAAGACGGCATTCCAGAATGGAGAAACGATGGGAACAGGCTGGGAAGGGCCCTGAACCAGAGCCTGAAGATCAGTGTAACCCTGTGGGAGTGTCAGATGAGCAAGACCTGTGAGAGGGTGTGACAAGAGAGCACAGTGATCAGCACAGTCACTCAGCTCTTCTAGAAAACAAAAGTGAGGTGGGAGGGTAAAGGTGTTTACTGCCAAATCTGATGACCCGAGTTCAATCCCAAGACCCACAGAGAAGAAGGAGGGAACTGACACCTGCAAGTGTTCTTCTGCAGTTGCACACACGCAAACACATAAACAAATACATAAATGTAAGCAGGTTTAGAAATAGATGCAAACTTATGATGCTCTAAAACGTCAGTATCCTCCACGGGAAAGATGCAGGTTTGGCCGATTCACTGGAACTCTAGTTGGGTGACCAGTGATGATGCAAGCAAGATAGGAGATCCTAGGATGTCCCCCATGCAGTCCAGGCAGGTGGCGGGTGATGAGATAGCTCAGCCAGTTACAGAGAGATGGGTTCAGGAAATTGAGGGCAGCAACTGCCGTGATTGTCTGAGGGACAAGGTGCAAGATTTCTTGTGTCAAAAAACAAAGAACTTTGAACAAAACTGGGCATGAGAAACCACATCTGATGGTAGAACAGGCTCTTGAAGTTCACCCTTGATGTTGGGATCATTATTTTTATAGCTTCAAGATTCTTTTATGAAACAAACTGAATGGGAGTTCACAAACCTATCTTCACATCAAAAGTTTCTATAGAGGTGATGCCAGGCTTGCTGTTAAAAAAAAAATACCCAACAACAATTGAATCCAGCTGCTGTGAAGGCACAGCTGTGGTAACAGCACCAACTCCCCCAGAGGGATCAGCGGTGAAGAAAGGGCACTTTAAATTCATTTTTAGTAGAACATTTTTTGTTTGTTTGTTTGTTTGTTTCATCTAACGTCAAACCTGGCCAGTTGCTTCTTGACAGAGTAAGTTACTTAGGGAGTTACTGGGAGCCTGCTGCTCTGAGGGCTTCTGTTAGACTCAGGCTTGGCCAATCACAAGACTTCGTGAAGATGGTCTCCTGGGGAAGTTGGGGCTCACACTTCCTTTTCTGTTCCATGTGGGTATAATTTACATGGCACCAAAATCTATATTCCAAAAAGTACTAAACACTACGAACTTCCGTTTCTGCCCACTTGCTCATCCTATCTGCCCTTTACTACATTATCTTTGTGTTTCCTTAGATAAATACACATGAAAAAGTCTGTACACCCCACACTTGTTTTTTTATAGTGTTATAACCTATAGACTACGACGCAAGCGCCTTCTGTTTGCAGTTGTGGACTACTCCTTCCCTGAGTGTATTGCTGCTTTGTGGCCCTGTCACATATGAGTCATCAGCTGTATTTTTTCCAATTTCTGCTATTTTAAAAATACTGCCATCCAGATGTGGTGGCTCCATCCTGTAATCCCAGTACTATGAAGGCTAAAATGGGAGAATTGTCACAGTGTGAGGTTAGCCTGAGCTAATAGTGAGCTCCAGGCCAGTCTAGACAGTAGAGAAACCATATCAAAAGTATACAACCAAACAAAATGCCATTAAAAAAGAGATTGCTGCTGGATGGGTAGGTACATTTGTGACTGGGAGCTTCTTTCCTTCTGGAGTCCAAGTAACAATGTGTCTGCTACTATGCATACCTGTTAAAAGGCTAAAGTATCTGTATTAGCAATGATGGGCCATAAACTTTTGAATATTTGCCAGTGTCCTAGGTGAGAAACAGAATCTCAGTATAGATATAAGCTGCATTTTCTCAATACAAATAAAAGCAAACATCTGTTATTTTGTTACAAGCCTTCTTTTTTTTTTTAATTATCTCTTTTATAAAAAGCTGCTGACTTTTCCGTTGTTTTCTTTGTTAATGTGTATGGGTATTTTTTCCTGCATGGCTGTGTACCATGTTTATACCCAGAAAGGCTAAGAGAGGCATTGGATCTCCTAGAACAGTAGTTGCTGAAGGTTTTAAGCAGCTATGTGGGTGCTGGGAATTGAGCCCAAGTCCTCTGGAAGAGCAGCCAGTGTTCTTATCTTCTGAACCTTCTTTCCAGCTGCTCTTATTTTCTTTATGTCTAGGATTATTCGTTCACTTTTGTTGTTGTTGTTGTTAAATGTTATTTGATTTTTAAGTGATGTATATTTGTATATGCTTGTTTGTATGCCATGTGTGTACAGAAGTCCTTGGAGGCCATGATAGGCCTTCAGCCCCCTGGGCCTGAAGCCTCGGGCAGCTGTGAGTTGGCATATGTGGGCCTTAGAACCAAACCCGAGTCTTACAGAAGAGAACTAGGCACTCTTGACCACTGAGCCTTCCCTCTAGCCTGCTTGCTTTGTGAAACAGGATCTCACAATGAAGCCCAAGTTAGCTTGGAACATGCTTCAAACTCACAGAAATACTTTTGCCTGTGCCCGTCAGTGCTGATATTAAAGGCATGAGCCACCACACCCAGATATAGGAGTTTTACTTTTGTTCTTAATGGTTTTGAGACAGGGTCTCAATATGTTCAGACTGGTCCCAAATTCACCACCTTATGTCTCAGCCTCCCAAATATAGAGATTAAGGTGTCTGTCTACATGCCTAGCCTGGAAACTTTTGCTATTAACAGAGGGACCAGCCAAAATGCAGGCTAGGAATTTAGCAGAGTATAGTTTATGTCATGCCATTAGGAGGTACCACATTGCCACCATCATCTCAACACCTAAGGTAACTGATTTACTTGCCCAGGTGTTCATAAGCAAAGGAGCTAGAATAGGGGTTCTCAACCTGTGGGTCTCCACCACATTGTGGGCTCTATACCAGATAGTTATATTATGATCCATAACAGTGGCAAAATCAGTTATTAAGTAGTGACAAAAATAATCTTACAGTTGGGGGTCACCACAACATGAGGAACTGTATTAAAGGACCCCAGCATTAGGAAGTATTAATCCTGACATTAGCCCCCACCCAAAAAAAAAACTACTATTTTTGTTGAATTTAAGGACAATTTTATTAAGATTTTAAATACCAACCAAGATGGAACTTGGTCAGGACAATCACCTGGAAACTTTACAGGTAAGTGGCTCCAAGACACATGTTGACACAGCTTACATAGTCAAAACCCACAGGCCACTGTACATTCCCATGAGGCTTTGTTGTTGTTTTCCAAGAACTACAACTCCAAGAATCCCAGGAAGTTACCTGGTCTTTGGGCAGGTGGGGCTTACAGGTTAACTTTGGGTCTAACTGGAGGTTAAGAACCACTGATCTAAAACCTGATACAAGGACTCCACACAGTTCTGTGATTACTCAATACTCAGAAACACAGTTAAGTCTCAACTAACCAAAAGTCAGACTTTAACTTCAATTTTCCATAATGCTCCAGCTTGGAAATCAGGGCCGTAGACCCAGGGCAGTGAATATAAAAGGCCACTGAGCTTCACAGTTATGACTGCTCTTACACACTCACCCAGGGCTCAAGAGTTATAGTGTGAAGCTTTTATTTACCTGCCTGGCTAGCTGGCTTCCCAGCCAAAGCAGATTAGAGCATAGGAATGCTGTGTGGATGTGGGTAATGGCAGAAGGGGACTCCTGGGAAAGGCCAAAGCAAGACAACACTCAGAGTTAGCAAAGAATATGGACCTGGGGCCATTAGCTCCCAGGGACAAGGAATCTTGAAGCTAAGGTGACAGTTGTACCAGGGACCACCATCACTACCATGCCGATGGGTCTGATTTCTCTCAGGCACACTTGGCCTTACATTTTGAGGAACCCTGTTCTGTCTCACTTCCTACTTATGCCCTCACTTCTATTTTTTGTTTTAAGAGAGAGTTTGAGGCTGGCCTTGAACTCTATAGCCTCCTGTCTCTGTTTCCCAAATAGGTTTCTTCTTCTTCTGGCCTTGCCACAATAGGCCCAGGGTTCTTAGGAAGAGGCCACAACATCAAATACACCAAATAAAGATCAGGGTCAACAAGTTGGGGTCCAGCACTCTATCAGGTGCTAAGGAGGATGCTATCATGTGTTTCCTCGTTTACTCTCCATAACAACTCCCCGAAGCAAACATTTTACACATCTTGCACATGTGGAAACTGAAATTCAAAAATGTTAAGTCGTTTTCCCAAGATTTTGACCAACACATGCACGTGAAACCAGGTGGTACTATATCCTGGTGCTGCTGAGAGCTGGACTTGTTTCCCCTGCTGAGTGTGAACAGGGTCACAGGGCATCCACATGAGCTCAGGCTACTGTGTTCACAAATCATGGCAAAAAAAAAAAAAAAAAAAAAAAAAAAAAAACCATGACCATTCTGGCACCATGTCCCACTACAGACCAAGCACAAACGCTCTCCAAACACAAACGGCCAATACTACCTTCCTCCTGGTCCCATCTGTGGCGGTGGCTGCACACCTGTAATCGCTCGGCTCAGGATTTGAATGTTCAAGGGCACACCAGGCTGCCAGGACTCATCACAAAAATAAACAAGATTCACACACACACATAAAGAGAGGACCTCTAGAGTGAGAGCGTCTGCAGAATTCAAAAAGGAGGAGAATGCCCCATAGGCGATCTAGCACCTCCTCTCTTCGCAGGCCAGCCTGGGTCATTTTCTCTCCCAGAGCTTTTTCTTTATAAGAACTTGTGGATGATGGGTGTTTAGGACGATTCATTTTATTGTACATCTAGATGCGGTTCTTCTAACCTTTCAGCTCTTTTTCCTTCAACTCCCAACTCTGCCTGAGACGTGACAGCCCTGACCCAGCTGTCCCTACACATCCTTCCCCTATTCAGACTCCCAGTGAGTGGGGACTGGCTGGCTGTTTTGTCCAGGCTCCAGGGAAACCCTGGAGCTGCTTCAGATCTTTCCTGAGGCGTGCAGAGGGGAAGAACTCCTCCCCAAACCCCACTCCGGGCTGAGGTAAAAAAGGGTCTCAATGCTAAGGTTAGATTCAGTTACCCCAAGACAGCACAGACACAAGCCTGCCTCCACCTGCCTCTGGCCTCTGCCTGCTTCTGGCCTTTCCTCATGTACATGCACAGGCCCGGATCCAGCTGAAGACAAAGGAAGGATACTTGGGATATGGTGGGGACAAGATGAGGTGGGGGTGCCAGAGAGCACCAGCTGCACTTGCCATATTCCGGGATTACCAGAGTGGCCACGAGCATGCTGGGAGGAAGGAGGCAAGGATGAGATGGAGACCAGGGCGGAATCTGACTCTAGGCACAACAGCGCAGCTGTCCCTGCTGCAGAGTGGGAGAGAAAAGGGAGGCAACTATCCCCCAGTCGTTGGCCTAGGGAGGGAGCAAAGGGGTTCCCGGGGAAAAGGGGGACTGACAGTTTGCCCCAGGCCGGATACCAACGAGGGCGGAGAGGACAGGAGCACAAGCCGAGCCCGCAGCTCGCGCTCGCCGCCACTTACCCGCGGCGCTCAGCAGCTCGGTCCTGCACGTGCTCGGTTCCTGCAGGCGCGTTCCCGGGACACACAAGGAGAGGAGTTGGGCGGGTCTGGACCTTTGTTCAGTCCTGACCCAGGGAGCCTCAGCTGGGCCACAAGCCGAGAGAAGGCGCTGGAGGCGGGGTCGGACCCGGGACTCAGGGACCCTGGCAGCAGAGGCAAAGGAGCTCCAGGAAGCACGGGAAGCCGCTGCTAACAGGACACTGCCTCTTTCCTTCCGGGGACACCAGGGAGGTTGCCAACTGCCCAGGACAGGCTTTGACTGAAGCATCTGCTCCAGAGGAGGAAGGTGGGGATGAGCGTGTGGCCTGCTAGCCACAGATTCCTCACCGCCACCCTTGGTTAGAGACTGCTTCTGGTTCCTCCTGGAGCCTGTCATGCCATTGGGGAGTGAGCTGGCACAGCGGCTTTACCGTTCATTCAGGGAACTCCCTCTTTGGCCTTGGGGACCCTCCCACTTGCTTGGAGCTTGGAGCTTTTAGTTATGAGTACCTGCATCTTGGCTAGAGTAAGCTCCCTAGAGAACTGTGCCTCTGTCACTCACAGGTGCTTGGTAAACTAAGAGAGGGGACTGGAGCAGAGCGTTGTACCCTGAGTCAGTCTTTGTAAGACGATTTTCTCCTGTGCGATAAACATCGGAAAAGAAAATCCTCCCCCTGACCCTCAATCCCCGGATTTACAACCAGAGAACTGAGCATTTTGTGGCTGCCCCAGTAGGGAGGAGCCAAGGAGGTGGCTACAGAGGTGGGCTCTCCATTGGTCACCTCACCTCAAAGCCTGCCTTAACTATTCATACTACTAGGGACCACAGGGACCCTCTGCTCCTTACTTACTTCATGATTCTCCTTTGCCTTAAAGGAGAATCACTACATTATGCTTGTGTAATACATAGCTCTTCCCTAAATTTACGTTTCACTGAGAACAGTGAGATGCTCTGCTTTGTTCATTCTGCCTGGCTCCAAAAGATACTTATCGCAGAGTAGATACTCATTAATTATGCTTGGATTGGAAAATGACTGGTGGGCGGCCAATTTGTAAAGCTGACTGCCTCCAAGTCTGACGACCTGGGTTCAATCCCCGGAACCCACACGGTGGAAGAACTCACTCCTCCATGTTATCATCTGACCTCCGCATGAACACGGGTGCCTACCTGCACATGTGCCCACACGTGTAGTGTGTGTATGTGTGTGTGTGGGGGGCTATCTTGTTTGTCTCTCAAACAGGGCATAAGAGGATTATGAGGTTGTCTTCATAAGTCACCCAGTTTCAAGATTTTCTTTGTAGAAACTTAAGCCATGTAAGAGGACTAAGACTGCTATCAGTGACCATTGTCTCCTGAGCTGGGCAGTTAAGCTTAAGAGCATCCTCCCAACCATTTAATGCCCATAGCCAACTCCCCACTTGTAATTGATATGCACGAGGAAGGTATAGACTGTGGGAACTGGATGAGAAAGTAAGACATTGCCAGAGTTGTCCCTCTGGCCCTGTGCTTTGCCAATGTGACTAGGCACAGAAAGGAAAGAGAATCACTCACTGTTCTAGTCTGGTTAGGAGAGTCTTAAGATCTATGTTATTGGTCCTTTGGTTAAAATCATACAGTGATGCTATGGTTTGACTGTGTCCCCCAGAGACTAAGTCTGTGCATATTGTTGGGGTGGGGGTGGGGGACTGAAAAGAGCTGGCTAAGGCGTGAAGGCTCTGCCCTCAGAGATACTGTTGACAAGGGAGTACTGGGTTGATTACCATGGAAACTGGTTCTGATCAAAGAAGCCTGCACCCCTTCCCCACCCCAACTGCCCCTCTCTTCCCTTTCCTTCTCCAGAAAGAGGGTTGCCTAACACAACTTGACCAGGGACTTCTCAGCCTCCAGCACTGTAAGAAATGCAATCTGGGTTCTTTATAATTTACCCGGCCTCAGGGATTCTCTTCTAGCCTCACAATCATGTAAGAGCCTTGTCAAGTAATTGTTCTTAGAGCTTATTGCTCCATGGTCTAGGGCAATAACCTTTGAGCAGCCGCATAGCGGCACATCCAGGCAGTCTCCACCCCAATGGCTCAGCCTCTAACTAGGTCACCTCTTGAAACTGAAACTGCAAGTTTCTGAAGCAATGGCTATTCAGTGCCTTCAATTTTACTTTTTTCACTCTTTGTACCCTGTGCAGTGGCTAGTCACTAAATGCCAGAGGGAGACACAAGCAGCTAATATGGAGGTGATACTCTCTAGGTGCTGTCTCTATGGTTGTGAATACTTTTCATGTGGAAGAAAAACTTCATCTAAGCCTCATAACCTATTTTGGATTCAAGTTCAACAAGGGGAGTGAGACACAAACTGGGAAGTGATGGCAAAGGGTTTAATTCAGGCACAGAGTATAGCATACAGAATGTGGGTCCTGGGAACCCAACTCTGGTCCTCTGCGAGAGAGGACACATTCCTAACTACAGAGCCATCTCTCCAGCCCCACACTTTTTTTCATTACACTTGTAGTTCTTGCTGCAGTAAATAGAACATTTGAAGATTTCAGATGCAACAATCAAAACAAAATAAGAACCTAATCTCAGAGCCCCCCCCCATCAGTATGTTCCATTAGGAGGAGGTGGGAACTCTCACTGGAGATATATTGAGGTGTGGTGATGTATTATTTATGATTTACTAAAGATCCCCTGAAGTATCAGACTGTCAAGCCAGCCACACTAATTAGCTATAGAAGTTAGGCAGTGGTGGCACCCACCTTTAATCCCAGGACTCGGGAGACAGAGACAGACAGATGTCTGTTAGTTCAAGGCCACCCTGAGCTACAAGAAATTGATGCAGTCAAAAAGAAAAAGAGTTCACACAAAGATGATGTCAGCACTTGGAATCCCATACCTTTAATCCCAGGATTTGAGAGGTATAAAAGGAAGAAGCAACGGACCTCTTGTGGGAATTAGTCTCCAGCCATGCTGAGGACAGGACAGCCCTATCAGCCTGAGGTAGAGGTGAGAGCTAGTGGCCAGCTGCTTTTCTTCTCTGATCTTCAGCTTTGAACACCAATATCTATCTCTGAGTTTTTATTTTTTTGTGTTACATTGGGGTGCTAATTGATGGTAAGTATTTGCTTCTCAGAAAATTTTGCCACATAACTGTTTTAAGTTGCAGATCTTGCTAAATGCTCTTCTACACACTGGGTGATCTCTGCTCTATCCCAGAGTAAGCTCATGTCTCAATTATCAATGACTTTGTGACAAGCTGCTCCCAAACTCTGTAGCTTGAGTCATCAATTTCTTATACCTCCCAGTTTTGCAGACTAGGACTTGGTGCAGGGCAACTACACCATCATTCAGTTCCATGTGACATTTAACTGAGGTTCCTCTAAGGGCTTTAACTGCTGATGGCTAATGGCTTGGTCAGAAAGGTGTAGAATGGCTCTGCCAATGTTTTATCCATTCCGGATGCTGTAACAAAATACTATGGACTGCATGTCTCATAAACAACAGAAGTTTGCTTTCCAGTTTGTAGTAGTTCACAATCAAGGGACTGGCAGATTCTGTGTCTGTTAAGAACACTTCATGGTTCTTAGACGAGTTGTCACATGGTAGAAAGTAACACTCTTTGATATAATTGCCTCTCAAACCCCACCTCCTCATGCTATCACATGGCTAATTAATCTTAGGCATATGACTTTTGGAGGAATACAAGAAGCACTCTGAAGAATTACATTCTGCCTCTCCATTAGGGACATCACAATGACTTCCCATAATGTTTCAATCTAATTATTGTTTTCATTAAACCCACAAAGAAAATTCCCATTTTATCTATTGTTCATATGTATTATTCATGACAAACAAATATTAGCACTGCAGAAATGTGTGATGAAGACCAATAGGCATACAGTAGATGTTGGATTTACAGAAACTCTCCAAGTAGTACAACTCAGAGCCATGAAAACTTCCCTCATCCATTATTTTTTAAATTAACTTTTAAAATCCAATCCCAATTCCCCTTCCTCCTTCCCTCCCACTCCCTCTACTCCCCTTTTCTCCCTTATGCTCCCCTAAGAAGTCTACTAAGTCTGTCCCACCATCTCCTTGAGGTAGGACCAAGGCACCTCTCCACCCCTACACCCCTGTGTCTAGGCTGAGCTCCATATGGAATGGGCTCCACTAAGTCAGTTTGTGCATTAGTGTTAGATCTTGAACCCACTGCCAGTGGCCTCATATATTGTCCAAATCACACCATTGACACCTATATTCAGGGAGTCTCGTTTGGTCTTATGCAGGTTTCCCATTTGTCAGTTCAGAGTCAGTGATGTCTCACTAGCTCGGGTCAGCTGATTCTGTGGGTTTCCCCATCATGGTCTTGACTCCTTTGTTCATATTTTTGCTCCTCCCTCACTTCGATTGTACTCCAGGAGTTTGGCCCATTGTTTAGTTGTGTACTTTTGCATCTGCTTCCATCTGTTTCTGGAGGAGTGTTCAAGCTTTTCTGGGGTTATGGATTGTAGGCTGGGCATCTTTTGCTTTATGTCTGGTATCCACTTATGAGTGAGTACATAGTATATTTGTCTTTCTGGTTTTGAATTACCTCACTTAGGATTTTTTTTTCTGGTTCTGTTCATTTGCCTGTGATTTTAGTATGTCATTGTTTCTTATGGTGTAAACATACCATATTTTCTTTATTCATTCTTCAGTTGAGGGGTATCTAGGCTGTTTCCAAGGTCTGGTATTACAAATAATGCTGCTATGAATATAATTGAGCAAATAATGCTGCTATGAATATAGTTGAGCAAATGTTCTTATGGTGTGAATGTGCCTCCTTTGGGTATATGCTTAACAGTGATATTGCAGGGTCTTGAGGTAGGTTGACCCCTAATATTCTGAGACATACCATACTGATTTCCACAGCAGCTGTACAAGTTTGTGCTCCCACCAGCAATGAAGGACTGTTCCCTTTTCTCCATATCCTCTCCATCATAAGCTGTCACTGGTGTTTTTGATCTTAGCCATTCTGATAGGTGCAAGATGGAATTTCAGAGTGGTTTTGATTTGCATTTCCCTGATGAATAAGGATGTTGAGCATTGCCTTAAGTGTCTTTCTGCCTTTTGAGATTGTTCTATTGAGAATTATCTGTTTAGATCTGTACCCCATTTTTTAATTGGATTATTTGGTAGTTTGATTTCTAGTTTCTTGAGTTGATATATTTTGGAGATCAGCCCTCTGTCAGATGTGGGGTTGGTAAAGATCTTTTCCCATTCTGTAGGGAGCTGTTTTGTCTTGTTGACTGTGTTCTTTGCTTTACAGAAGCTTCTCAGTTTCAGGAGGTCCTATTTATTAATTGTTGCTCTCAGAGTCTGTGCTACTGATGTTCTATTTAGGAAGTGGTTTCCTGTGCCTATGTATTCAAATGTATTTCCCACTTTCTCTTCTATGAGGTTCAGTGTGGATTAATTTATAGTGATCTATTTGGATTTGAATTTTTGTGCATGGTGATAGATATGGATCTATTTGTATTCTTCTACATGTTGACAACCAGTTATACCAGCCTCATCTGTTGAATATATTTTCTTTTTTCCATTTTATATTTTTAGCTTCTTTGTCAAAGCGTTGATGGCACAAGCCTTTAATCCCAGCACTTGGGAGGCAGAGGCAGGCAGATCTCTGTGAGTTCAAGGCCAGTCTGGTCTACAGAGCTAGTTCCAGGACAGGCTCCAAAACAATATAGAGAAACCCTGTCTCAAAACAAAACAACCCCCCCAAAAAACCAACAAAAAAAACCAAAACAAAACAAAAAATAGTGTTCATACGTGTGTGGGTTGCTATCAGGGTCTTCAATTCTATTCCATTGGTCTACCTGTCTGTTTTTATGCCAATACCAAGCTGTTTTCAGGACAATAGCTCTATAGTGAAGTCAGGGATGGTGATGCCCCCAGATGATCCTTTATTGTACAGGATTGTTTTGGCTATCCTGGGTTTTTTGTTTTTCCAGATGAAGTTGAGTATTGCTCTTTCAAAGTCTGTGAAGAATTGTGCTGGGATTTTGATGGGATGCATTGAATCTGTAGATTACTTTTGATAGGATTGCCATTTTTACTATGTTGGTCCTACCTATCCAAGAGCAAGGGAGATCTTTCCATTTTCTGATATCTTCTTTAATTTCTTTCTTTAAAGACTTGGACTTCTTGTCATACAGGTGTTTCATTTGTTTGATTAGAGTTACCCCAAGATATTTTATGTTATTTGTGGCTATTGTGATTTCCTATTTGTCATCTGTATATAGGAGGGCTGTTGATTTTTTTTAAGTTAATCTTGTATCCTGCTATATTACTGAAGGTGTTTATCAGTTGTAGGAGTTCTCTGGTAGAATTTTTGGGGTCACTTATGTATACTATCATATTATCAGCAAATAGTAACACTTGATTTCTTTTCCAATTTGTATCCCTTTGATCTCCTTTTGTTATCTTATTGCTATAGCTAGAACTTCAAGTTCTATGTTGAATAGATATGAAGAGAGTGGACAGCCTTGTCTTGTTCCTGATTTCAGTGTGATTGCTTTGAGTTTCTCTCCATTTAGTTTGATGTTGGCTGTTGGGTTATTGTATTATATTTATGTATATTCTTTTTATCCCTGGTCTCTCAAAGACCTTTATCATGAAGGGGTGTTGAATTTTGTCAAAGGTTTTTTTCAGCATCTAGTGAGATGATCATGTGGAGTTTTTTATGTTTATATGGTAGATTATATTAACAGATTTTCATATGTTGAACCATCCTGAATCTCTGGGATGAATCCTACTTGGTCATGGTGGATGATTTCTCTAATGTGTTCTTGAATTTTGTTTGCCAGTATTTCATTGAGTATTTTTACATCAATGTTCATGAGGGAAATGGGTCTGTAATTGTCTTTCTTAGTTATGTCTTTGTGTGATTTTGGGTATCAGTATAATTGTAGCCTTGTAAAAATCTTGGCAATATTCCTTCTGTTTCTATAGTGTGAAATAATTTGAGGAGTATTGATATTAGCTCTTTGAAATTCTGGTAGAATTCTGAACTGAATCCATCTGGGCCTGGTCTTTTTTTGGTTGGGAGACTATTGATAATTGTTTCTATTTCCTTAGGGGTTATAGATGTACTTAAGTTGTTTATCTCTTCTTGATTTAATTTTGGTATGTGGTACTTATCTAGAAAATTGTCCACTTCCCTAAAGTTTTCCAATTTTGTGGAGTACAGGTTTTTGAAGTATGACTCGATGATTCTCTGGATTTCCTCAATATCTGTTATGTCTGCCTATTCATTTCTGGTTTTGTTAATTTGAATATTTTCTGTCTGTCTTTTGGTTAGTTTGTATAAAGATTTGTCTATTTTCTTGATTTCTCAAAGAGCCAACTGTTTGTCTCATTGATTGTTTGCATTGTTTTCTTTATTTATGTTTTATTGATTTCAGCCCTCAATTTGACTATCTCCTGGTATCTACTCCTTCTGGGTGAGTTTGCTTCTTTTTGTTCTTGAACTTGTTAATTCACGAGTGTGGGATTTTTCCAGGTTCTTTATGTAGGCATTAAGTGCTATAAACTTTCCTCTTAGCACTGCTTTCATTGTGTCTCATAAGTCCGGGTATGTTGTGAGGTCATTTTCATTAAATTTTAGGAAGTCTTTTATTTCTTTATTTCTTCCTTGACCCAGTGGTGGTTCTGTTGATCACTGTTCAGTTTCTATGTGTTTGTGGGCTTTCTGAAATTAATGTTGCTGTTGAATTCTAACTTTAAGCTGTGGTGATCTGACAGAGTACAGGGGTTTATTCCTTTTTTTAAATTTTATTTATTCATTTACCTGTTCAGGTTTGCTTTGTTACTGAGTATGTGGTCAATCTTTGAGAAGGTTCCATGAGGTGCTGAAAAGAAAGTATATCCTTTTGTGTTTGTGTGGAATGTCCTATAGATGTCTGTTAAGTCCATTTGAGTCATAATGTCTGTTAGTTCCCTCATTTCTCTGTTAAGCTTCTGTCTGACAGATCTGTCCAGTGGTGAGCATGGGGTGTTGAAGTCTCCCACTATTAGTGTATGGGGTTTGATTTGTGATTTAAGCTTTAGTATTTTTTTTTAACAAATGCAGGAGCTCTTGTGTTTGAGGCATAGATGTTCAGAATTGAGATTTCCTCTTGATGGATTTTTCCTGTGATGAATATGAAATGCCCTTCTTCATCTTTTTAAATTGATTTCAGTTTGAAGTCTATTTTGTTAGCTATTAGGAAAGTTACACCAGATTGTTTCTTAGGTCCATTTGTTTGGAAATTTTTTTCCCAATCCTTTATTCTAAGGTGATGTCTGTCTGGGAGTTTGAGGTGTGTTTCTTATATGAAGCAGAAGAATGGATTCCATTTTTGTATCCAATCTATTAGCCTGTATCTTTTTATAAATGAATTGAGACCATTTATATTAATGGATATTAATGACCAGTGATTGCTAGTTCCTATTAGTTTTGTTTATGTTGGTGGTGATGGCATTGTGTATTCAATTCCCTTCTTTGGGGTTTGCTGCTATAAGTTCATCTATTTCTTGTGTTCCTATGGATGTACGTAGGTGATTTCCTTGGGTTGGTGTTTTCCTTCTAGTACTTTCTGTAGGGCTGGGTTTGTGGATAGGTATTGTTTAAATTTGGTTTTATCATGGAATATCTTGTTTTCTCCATATATGGTTATTGGAAACTTTGCTGGGTAAAGTAGTCTGAGCTGGCATCTGTGGCCCTGGTCCTTTGACCAGGACCTTCTTTGTTTCCGTTGAGAAGTCAGGTGTAATTCTGATAGGTCTGCCTTTATATGTTACCTGACCTTTTCCTTTTGCAGCTCTTAATATTCTTTATTTATTCTGTATGTTTATTGTTTTGATTATTATGTGATGAGGGGACTTTTTTATGGTCCAGTTTATTAGGTGTTCTATAAGCCTCTTGTATTTTCATAGGGATATCTTTCTTTAAATTGAAGGAGTTTTCTTCTATGATTTTGTTGAATATATTTTCTGTGCCTTTGAGTTGGACGACTTCTTCTATTCCTATATTCTTAGGTTAGATCTTTTCATGGTATCCCAGATTTCCTGCATGTTTTGTGTTAAGGATTTGTTGGATTTAAAATTTTCTTTGACCGATGACTCTATCTCCTCCAAGTTATCTTCAATGCCTGAAATTCTCTTCCATCTCTTGTATTGTTTATGCTTGCATTTGTGGTTCCTGATCGTTTACCCAGATTTTCCATTTCCAGAATCCCCTTGGTTTGTGTTTTCTTTATTGCCTCTATTTCAGATTTCAAGTCTTGAATCATTTCCTTCACTTGCTTGGTAGCTTTTTCTTGGTTTTCTTTAAGGGATATGTTGATATCTTCCTTTTTTTTTTTTTTTTTTTGGTCTTTTCCTCCATTTCTTTAAGAGAAATTTTCATTTCCTCTTTAAGGGCCTCAATCATTCTCATAAAGTTATTTTTTAAGTCATTCTTCTACTCCATCAGTGTTGGGATGTTCAGTCTTGCTGTGTAGCACCACTACTTTCCAGTGGTGTTTTATTGCTCTTTGTATTGAGTGTGTTCTTACGTTGTTGTCTATGCATCTCTTCCTCTAATTAGTATAGGTTGAGCTTGTGCTTCAGGGGTTCTCTCTTTCTCCAATTGGTATAGTTGGGGTCTTCCTCTGATGCTGCTTCTGGGCTCCTCATCCTATTATTATTAGTAGTAATTATGTCCAGCACTCAAGCTCTCTATATCCAGCACTTAGGATTTAGGAAGGCTAAGTCGACCCACACAACATTTTGCTAACAAGTGTTTATTAAGGATGTACATATACTGTAGGGGAGACTAAAGACCCCTTCTTCCCTCACAATTAGAATTCCTATAAGAAAGGCAGATTAACAAGAGAAAACAAATACACACAAACATGTATTAGTGTGCAGCACACTAACTATAAAACTTAAATATAAAATGTGTATGTGTGTGCCATATATGTCATTTATATGCATGAGCATGGGTGTGGAGATGCACATAATCACAGTGAAACATGAAGAGGCGAGAAGACATGGAGTACCCTCCTCTATCACTTTCTGCCTTGTTAGTTTGAGGCAGTCTCTCACTGAGTGAAGTTCGATGCTTTGGCTGGCTGGCCAGGGAGCTCCTGGTACCTTTTCTGTGGGTGCTTGAAATGAATATTCTGGTCCTCATGCTTGGATGGCAAGCATTCTTACCTACTGCACCATCTCCTTGGCCTCTGGTACAGCATCTTCAACAATGAATAAAATACATTTATAGAGAGAGAAGAGCCAAGGCAGGCCACAGTAGGTTTCCAAAGGTGGGAACTGGACAGGTAAGCATGTGGAGAAAACCAAGTACATAGAGTGTTGCCTTCTGGTCCCTTCTGTGCCACCTCTGGGCTTAAGAGTCGAGAATAATTACCACTGGTGGAGAGTTCATATCCTCTCATTAATCAGAAAAGCATAACAGGAGAGTTGTCTCTTTGTTGCTGCTTGATTGCTGTTAGCTAAAAAATAACTATTATGGTATATTTTGGTGTATTTTGGAGTGGCACCTCCAGATCCCCTTTAAGACCAAGCAGTATACCAGCACTGAGGACATGATGGTGAACATGGGAAATATCGTTTTGGCCTTCCATGTCCATATAGCTTTGCAGTCTTCTGCTGGCAGAAACAAGCGATGGGGTAGAGTGCTGGGGGAATTCCAGGCTGCGGTGTGTAGCATTGTAGACAAACAAAGATAACTGCTCACAAAAAAGGGAATTACGGTATGGTAACACAAAACAAACTCCTAAAAACTCATAAAGGCTCAAGTGCATAGTGGCTCATTGTTTGCTCACTGAATAACTTAAGGTGGTTCCAGGGGTGGGAGGTGGGGAGGGGGAGGGTAGCTTCTTCAGAAACGGGGCTAGTGAGGAAAGGATCTGACATGGGAAGGCTGCAGTGGGTGGGCATTAGGGGAGTATCTGTTGGCTCCCTGCCCCCCCCCATAAGAGATGTATATAAGACTGGCACGCTCATTATTTACAGAGGCCAGCAGCTAGGCTCACAATTCCGGATAACTGCAAAGGAGGCTAAAAGGGCCAGATGTCGGCACATAACTTTAATCCAGCATCCAGGATGAAAAGGCAGGTGGATCTTTGAAAATTAGAGACCAGCCTGGTCCACACAATGAGTTCCAGCTAGCCAGGGATGCATAGTAAGATCCCACCTCAAATTTCTATTTATTTATTTCCCTACTTACTTATTTATTAATCTGTGACCCCAATAAAAACACAGCAGTGAACTCAGCTACAAAATGCCTTAGCGGGCAAAGAAGCCTCTGCCACCTCAGCTTTCATGGGAGCACCATCTGGGGCAGCCCAGACAGCTGGGCTGGTTTCAGTTAAATAATATATCTTCAGTTGCATAAATAGTTGTTTTATTTAAAAACGATCTTTTCCTACTTCTCTGTCTGGCTAAAGGATAGCTGAGGATGTAGAGAAACACTGGGGCTCTCATAGGCAAGGGGGTGGTGTTTTCATCTAGAACAATTTATTATCAATAACGCTTCCTAGCTGTGTTATAATTGGAGGGAGACAGAGGGAGTTATGTACAGAGATGTTGCTTGGTAGGGTCTCTAAAAAGGCTAATTGCAATGGAAAAAGCAATTTGGCAAGGAAAAATTATCTTGGCATCTGACTCCATTCTGATTGCTTTGTAAACACACCAGCTAGATATGTTTGTTAGTGTGGACAATGGAAGAGGTAACACTTCCTGGAGCTGAATATCTTTACCTGTGTATCTTGGAACACACAAAGAGGGATTCTTGTTCTTGCTTTTTTTTTTTTTTTTTTTTTTTTTTTTTTGTATTTTTTTTCTTTGTTTTGTTTGTTGAGACAGGGTTTTTCTGTGTAGCACTGGCTGTCCTGGAACTGGCTCTATAGGCCAGGCTGGCCTCAAACTCAAAGAGCTTTGCCTGCCTTGTCCCTCTCAAGTGTTGTTGGTAGATGGGAGCATTTGTTTTCTACCATCACCCTTGGAATCTTCAAGCTTCTCTTTTTTTCTCGTCAAAGGAGTGAACATGTAAGTTCCCAGTGAGCCTGGTTTGCCCAGGCAGTCTAGGCAGCCAGCAGAAGTGTGCCCTCAGGAACTTCCGATTTTGGGTGGTTTTGCTCTCCACCTTCAATGGCCAGCTTCCTCATACTAGACACAAGGAAAGCTCCAGTGCTCCCAAAAGCAAATGCCAGACCAGAGGCTGGCTGAGAGGGGCTGTGCTTGAAGTGACAAGTGTGACGTTTGAGCCCCATCTCTGCTTGTTCTCTGTCTCCACTCCTTCAAGCCCCGGCCCCAACTCCCAGGGTCACTGGGGCTCCATTGCTGGGCCCTCCCTGGAACCCGGATATGTAGTAGCTATGGTTATTAATGTCCATGCCATGGACTTCCATTCAATTTTGCAAAATGCGCTGAGGACTCTGTGGATACTTGAAAAAAGCTGGGTCAGTGCCCCAACACACCCACAACGGCTACAGGGTTGGCTTGCAGCAAAGGCTGAAAAAGGAATCCAGCCTTCACTGGGGAAGGACAGCTGTGGGTAAATGTGTTCCAGTGTCCCCCAACAACCAACCTTAGGTCAGGACAAGGTGAGAAGGGAGCTAAAGAACCCAGAAAGGCTCCACTTCTCCTTGTCAACCCAGAGCCACCCCTGAGAAAATGTCAACATTCCCCCTAAGAACTAGAAATCATTGGGAAGTAAAGACAGCTAGAGAGGTCCCCCTGCAACACTTCCAGTAAGGCATCAGAGTTGGGCTAGGGATGGCTCAGTTGGTACAGCGCTTGGCTGGCATGCACAACCTCCCAGGGCCCCATCCTCAGCACCAAATAAACAGTGTGGGGGTGCAGGCACTTGGGAGGTGGCCACAAAAGGATCAGTTCAAGGCCAGCCTTGGCTACATATCAAATTAAAGGCTACCTTGGACTATATGAAACCCTGCTTAAAACAAAACAAAACAAAAACAATCAAACAAACAAACAAACAAAAAACAGACAAAGGTCTGAGGAAATGACCCAATGAATAAAGTACTTGACATGCACATTAAGGACTGGAGTTCAGACCCCCAACACTCACAAGAAAGCTGAACAGACCCAGCAGCCAGCTGAACCCAGCAGAAATGGAGACAGATGCCTAAAGCAAACTAGCCGGTAGAATAGTCAAAGCAGCAAGCTCCAGGTTCTGCAGGACAGGCTGCCCCGATAAATGACGTAGGGTGTGATCGAGGAAGACACTTCATACCAACCTTTCATCTCCACGGACCACGAACACGGGATGGAGTTCACCACTATGTAAATGCAAGGCCAGCCTGAACTACACAGCTAGTTCCAAGGTTTTAAGAGCTAAATGAGGAGACCTTATCTGAAAAGAACAAAACTGAAAAACAAAACAACAGAAAGGCAATAATGGAATCTGGAATAACAGATTCTAGGATCTGAGGATTTGAATTCATGTCAGAGTCCATATCTGAACTTTTGACTCTTGCCTGACAGGTAGATTTGGGATGAATCAAACATCTAAATATAAACTTCAATCTCCAGTTTTTAGTTTTTGGCTGATTAAGATCCATCTATTCAAAAAGTTATTCCTTCTGTTTGATTTTTATACTCTGTTTTCTTGTTTTGTTTTTAAGACTGGATCTTCCTGTGGTGCCCAACTTGGACCACACTTCTCCATATGGCCATGGACTCTCAGGGTCCTGAACCATGGGGCCATGAGCCTGCAAAGGCTAGCCCAGCTCTTCAGTTCTGTGGAGCTCTGTTAGTGACTCTTAAAGCAGCCCGTGTGATCCACTCAAGTGATTTCCTGTGTCCCATCTTAATATTAAAGGACATCATTTTGGGCTGATAGCACATGCCTATGACCATAGCAGTCAGGGGCAGGTGGATCTCTGTGAGTTCAAGGCCAGCCTGGTCTACAGAGCAAGTTCCAGGACAGGCTCCAAAACAATACAGAGAAACCCTGTCTCGAAAAACAAAAAACCAAAGAAGAGTTCAAGGCTAGCCTGCACTATATAGCAAGACTCTCTCCCCAGACAAACCAAACAACAAATCCAAAACAAAATACTAACCAACCAATGAGGAAGACCACAAAGCAAATAAGGACAACTGAGCAACTAAATGGAATGTTTTTATGAATTCTAGACACCAGGTTTCCTGTAACAGTGGGAAGAACAGTAGAGCGTGGCTTTGGAGGGATTGCCAAGAGAGGAAGGAGTTCTAAGCACTTCCTTTTATTTATTTATTTTTTTTTTGTGATGGCTCCACCATTTCTTGTAAATTGCCCTAAACTACAATCATGCTAGAATTTTACAAATCTGGGATAAAATTACATTTAAAATCTTTTATTATCCGATACCCACAATAACCGAAAATGTTTTCCTTGTTCACAGCTTAGAACCATCTTCCTGTTTTATAACTTGTTTGATGATTCAAGTCTAAGAAAAGCACGTTCAATGGCTCCCAGACAGGCTTACGGAGCCTCTATTAAATGCCATCTGCTTTTGCTTTATTAATGTTTTACTAAGGACATCTGGTTGTTGGTATGAATCATATGGACCCTTCCTTCACTGGGCTGGTTATCACCATCAATACATTATATCTTTTAGTATTAGCAAGCGAACTTAAGCTGAGTGGTGAAATGAGCAGAGGACCAAGGGACCCATGTCCCCAACTTGCCCCTGGCAGTCTTATGGCCAGCGTGAACCCTTGACCTGTCTGGGATAAGCAGGGTTTCACCTCAAATTGAAGGTTGAACCTGTTCACCTAGTTACAGCAAGCATTCAGTGGCTCAGGTCGGGGATGCTGTTGGGAAGGCTGGGGCTGCTGGGAACTGGATGGAGAATAGAATATTGATAAGAGGATCTGGGAGTAAAATAGCATTAGGCAGAGCATTGCATGCTGGGAACCAAATGGAGACATGAGACCACTTTACTGGGCAGGGATTTGTACAACAACATGATGGTGTAGGGCATGGTTTAGGTTTTTTTTTTTTTTTTTTAATCATGTCTTTTTTATTTCTCTCTCTTTTTTTTTTTTTATAACCCACACTGGATTCACGTTTACTATGTAGCCAACTCTGACCTTGAACTTCTGATCCTTCTGCTTCTACCTCCCGAGAGCTAATTAGATCTTTTCTTTACAGAGTGGAGTTGAACACCTTCCTTCCCTTCTTGGTCTGAACTTCACAGTCTTTGGAGACCACTCAGCTCAATTTGGCTAACAGACTGGTCTCGGTCTCTTCAGTGGGTTAAACACACACACTCCCTCTCCCCTTCTTTCTCTTCCTCATCCCCCCCCCCGTGTGCGTGCATGTGTACACATGTGTGTGTGTACGTGCACGCATGTGTGTGTGCGTGTGTGTGCATGTGTGTGTGTACGTGCGCGCATGTGTGTGTGTGTGTGTGCGTGTGCGTGCACGTGCATGTGTGTGTGTGCATGTGTGTGTGTGTGGGCGCGCGTGTGTGTGCGTGTGTGCGTGTGGAGATCAGAGGACAACACTTAGGAGTCGGTTCTTTCCTTCCACTGTGTAGGTCCCTGTGTTGAAACCCAGTCATCTGG
Source organism: Phodopus roborovskii (assembly GCF_943737965.1). Lineage (NCBI taxonomy): Eukaryota > Metazoa > Chordata > Mammalia > Rodentia > Cricetidae > Phodopus > Phodopus roborovskii. Next base: position 24,498,042 of record NW_026126571.1, on the reverse strand, counting down.
CCTGGTAGCAGATACCCTTACCCACTGAGCCATTTCTCTGGTCCTAAACATCACTGTTTAATCAAAGTGTACTTGGCACAGCACACATAGATGGCATGTGAGGCCAGACATTGAGGCCTTGGGCCTTTGAGATGGAACCCTTGGTTGGTTATTGAATGAACACCTTTTATTTTCTATTGTGCTGTAAGAGCATAGATTGAGAGCCCCGTCCTGTGGCAATCTAATCCAAATTAATTTACTTATTAAATTAAATGGTTTCTATTATCAGTTAAAACATAGGTGGGTTTATATTAAATTCTGTAATATTCAGTTGTACTAGATGATATTTTTGCTAGCTCCATGGATGAGTGAAGATAAGGAAGGAAACCCACTCACCACAGTCACTAGATCTTTGGTAGGTACAGGCTCTATCCTGGGCATGGGGCAGATGATACCACTCAGAGCTCCTATTCTAATTGGGGAAATAACAACAATCAGGGAGGAAGGGAAGGAGGGACGAAAGAAGGAAGGGGAGAGAGAGAGGGAGGGAGGGAGGACAGAGGGGTCACAGGGCAAACTTCTCTCCCAGAAGGACAGACATATACATACAGAAAGACACAGCTACCAGAGTGGACACCCAGTGGGAATTAGCAGAGCTGGCCATGAGAAAGCATCTGCTGTAATGATAAGTAATCAAGTTCTTTTTATTAATATGTTTCTGATACAAGGGCCCATTTATCCCAGACTGGCTCCCCACTCACTGTGTACCCCAGACTGGCCTTTAACTCCTGGACGCCCAAGTCTGATTCCAACTAGGTGCATTCAGAGACTGTCCCAGAACACCCCTTTGTGTTGACATAGGAGAAGAAAAGAAAAGCCACTTTTAAGACACCACATACATTTGGAATAAGACCTGTCCTTGAGAGAAGCTATTCTGAGCCTGCAGAGCATGCTCAATGGTTAAGAGCACTTACTGCTCAATCATGAGGCCCAGGATTCTGGTCCCAGCTCAAACACCAGATGGCTTACAAATGCCTGTAGCCTCAGCTCTAAAAAAGATCTGATGGCATCTTGTGGCCTCAGGTGCGGACACACACATATGAGTACACACGCACACACACACGCACGCACGCACGCACGCACGCACGCACGCACGCACGCACGCACGTATGTACCTAGCTACCTAAGGCACATCACAAGTAAATTTCAGAAAGACAAAGAAACATATCCTTTTGGAGGTGTATTTTGTTTTGAAACAGAGTCTCACTTGTAGCCCTGGGTGTCCTGGAGCTCACTGTATAGAACAGGTTGGCCTTGAACTCAGATATCTGCCTGCCTCTACCTCTCCAATGCTGGCATTAAAAGCAGGCCACCCTAGTTTCATTTCTGTTGCTGTGATTAATATACTCAGATAAAAACAATTTAATGTAGAGAAAATTTATCCCACTTACAATTCCAGGTCACAGTTTTGTGTTTCCAGGAAATCAAAGCAGGAATTTGAAGTAGAGTCAGGGAAAGAGAATGAACTCATGAGAACAAATGCAAGCAAGCCTAGTACTGGATTATCTGATTCTTACACAGTGCAGGGCCCCAAACCAGGGGCTGGCACCGTATCCCCCCTCATCCTAGGCAAGCCAGACAACTCCACAGGCTAGCCTTATCTATGCAATTCTAGGTTGTTTCAAGTTGACAATTAAAACCATCATGTGGCATTTTTTATTCTTTTCACTCTGCCCCTCCCCCACTTCACCCTTTTAGCTAAATTCAGGTGAGTGCTTGAATTTGTGGTGGCACACCACAGCTGCTTTTGTGGTCTGGAATAGGCCCCTTGGTCACTTGAATCTGAGGGCTTTGGTCCCAACTTCCAGATTATAATCCTGATCAGCATTTACAGATTATAGGAATCTGCCCTTAAAAACTTCAAAAGGAGCACACACACTGTCCTGGGGATCTAGCATGGAGGCTTCACATTTTCTTGATGTCTACATGGAGTTAAAACCATCCCAGAAGCTGGGTGGTGGCAGCAGTGCACCCTTTAATCCCTGCGCTAAGGGAGAAAAAGGCAAGAGGATCTCTGAGTTTGAGGCCAGCCTGATCTACAAAGCAAGTTCCAGGACAGCTAGGGATACACAGAGGAACCCTGTCTTGAAAAAACAAAAACTGCCCAGGAGCCTAAAGGTAGCTGAAAAGGGAAAAATAGACTGCCATAACCACACGGGTGACTCACGTGGGGTTTGAAGCGCCGCCTTTGTCTCCAGGGTATCTGTAATGCATAATACACACACACAGGCACATAAACATGCATGCATGCATACACATACATGAGCACACAGACACATATACACATGCACATACACAAGCACACATACACAGGCACACAGGTACATACATATACACACATGCAAATGCATACACATACACAAGCACACATACACAGGCACACAGTCACACATGCATGCGTGCCTGCACATATACAGACACACAGACACATATATGCACATGCATATATGTACATACAGAGGCACATAGGTACATAAGCTCACACACACAGGCACATACACTCGCAGATAAAGAGATAAATCTGTTCTCTAAAAGGAGAGTGGTCTAGAGAGATGGCTCAGCAGGTAAGAGCACTTGCTGCTCTTCCAGAGGACCTAAGTTCAGTCCCCTGCACCATGGGGGCCAGCACATAACCACCTGGAACTCCAAGGGATCCAGTGGTTTCTCTGGCCTCCAGTGGGTACCTGCACTCAAGTGTACACACACTCACACAGAAACAAAAGGAAAATGGAATTGACTTGGCCATAACAGATGAAGAATCTAATTTAACAAGTTTGGATTATTCCCAACAATCATCATCAAACATGGAGCTGTGTGATGAAGCACAGACACATGGAACCCTTGGACCCTGGGTCATTGTCCTGGCTTAGAGGATCCAGACTCAGGGGAATGCACAAGGCAGAGATCAACAGTTAGCATAAAATGCTCTTTTTCCTCATCTTCATTTTTGATAACTCTGTCTTTAGTATCATGGGAATGTATCTGTGACAATACAATTTTTATATCTTCTTTGATGAAGTCAATTCCAGTAGGGCTGATAACCTTTGGGGGCATAAAGGAACTTGCAATTACCCTTCCATCACTGACTCAGCTGGGCTCCAGTTCTCCTTGGGACTTAGATTCTTCAACTCTTAACTGGTGACACACAAAGTTAGATGTAATGGCTTACAAAAGCGGTGCTATTATGGTATATGTTTCAGTCAAAATCTTTTAAGTCTGAATACCCATGGCCGTCACTTTAATGTGGCTCCTGGCTAGTTCATTTTCATTGCATTCATATTTGATGCTGATGCCAGTCCACATTGTCCATCTATTCACTACTCTGTAATTTATTCTCTTTGTGTAGGCTTTTCATAGATTCTCAGCTTCAGGTCTATTATGCATCATCTAAAGAATTTCCATGGCTAATTAACAGTCTTAATTGTATTGAACTGCTTAGTACAGACCTCCCTCTCCCCATTCCTGTAACACTTTTTCTACTCTTTTGAGACAGGGTCTCAGTGTAGCCCAGGCTGACCTCAACCTGGTTGTGTAGCCAAGGACAACTCGGAACTTCAGATCTTGCCTCAACTTTCTGAGTACTGGATTAGCTTACTGGTCTGTGCCCAGTGTTTTTGTCTTTCCTTTTCTCTTCTCTTTCTATCTTTTAATTTTGACAGCACTGAGGATTGAACCCAGAGCCTTCGGAATGCTAGGCAAGCACTGCACCACTGTGCCCCGTCCCCATCCTTTCTCCCTCTCTCCTCTCCTAAGAGTCTCTCTGCTTCTTCTAAAACCCCCCAGCGTTTGCTGAGATTTATGCATTGCCCGGGGCCCTGCCTGGTAGGCATGGCCCTGAATCTGGGAACTTAACTGGACAAGAACAAAGAACCCTTGGGAAAAACTGAAAAGCTTTTACCTCCAAGGAACATAAACAGTCATCTCCTTGTCATAGGCTAAACAATACAGCATAACGATCTACACCAAATAGTGATAGTATTTTGTTAGCCATTGTTATTTAAAGTGTATGAGAGGATATGGGCAGGCTATAAGCAAATGCTGAGCCATTCCATATGAGAGACGTGAGCATCTGTGGATTTCGGAATCTGTGTGTGCCCCAAAGTCAATTCCCTGTGGCTAGCAAGGAACAACTGTATACTTCAAAGACTACGTCCCTGAAAGAATTCTTTGATCTTTCACCTCCTTCCAAGCACCCTAACAACTAAGCCACACCCCAGTGTCCTCCCTGCAGTCTTTAGGAAGGGAAGACATGGCTTTTTGAGAGACTCTCTTTGAATTAGGATGAACCTCCTGTGTCCGTCTAATCTTTCATCTTTGTCAGCCCTGGGAATCTCTGAAATTTTCAAGGTCACCCGAAGACTCGGATGCCATAATCGCACCTCCTCTGTGGCTAGCATACTCCTAATTGTTGTTCATACAGTCTGAGTGTCGTTTTATCTTAAAACTTCCCTGGGTTTCATAGATGTGTGTCTGGGATGCAAAAATGTCTTGAAATGTGAGATCAAAGTTGAGAACAAATCATCCTGCAGTTATTTTTAGTTAAAAAAGTCTCCCCCCCCCCCCCGTGTGTGTGTGTGTGTGTGTGTGTGTGTGTGACTCTGTGTGTATGTTTGTGGCTGTGTGCGTGTCTCTGTGTGTACGCTTATGCCTATGTGCCTCACTCTGTGTGTATGTTTGTGGCTGTGTGCGTGTCTCTGTGTGTACGCTTATGCCTATGTGTCTCACTCTGTGTGTATGTTTGTGTCTTGTGTGTGTGTGTCTCTCTCTCTGTGTATGTTTGTGCCTGTGTGTGTGTGTGTGTGTGTGTGTAGGTGTGCACATGCATGGGTACCAATACCTGCAGAGGCCAGAATTGAGTGTAGGATATTCTGAAGCTACTGCTATAAGCAATTGTGAACATCCCATGTGGGTGCTGGGAACATAGCTCATGTCCTCTACAAGAGCAGTATATTCTCTCAGCAACTAAGCCATATTTCCAGTTCCTGTGTATGATTTTGAGATAGTCTCATGTACCCAGATTACTTTCAAACTCCCTGAATAGCCAAGGATGGCCTTGAACTCCTGATTCTCCAGTCTCTAGCCTCCAATTGTTGGAAAATACAGCAAGAGGGATAAAACTCAAGGTTCTGCACATGTCAGGTAAACACTCTTCTAACTGAACTACATCCTCAGGTCATCCTGAGTCTTCAGGAAGAAGGGGACAATCTATCTTTCTGAGAGACTCTTGAGAATTAGAAGGGATTCCCAGGCCTTTTTCATCCTTCATCTCCCCTATAACCTTACCCCAGAGGATCCCTCCAAAGAAGTGACCCTCTCACAGCCATGGCTTATCCCTCCCATTCATTTGCTGCTGAACACAATCTGTCATACATAGTCACTTGTCTTCCCCTCCCCTCCCCCACCTTTTACCTAGAACCCTCAAACTCACCTGTAGCTTTAAATCTGTGCACCCACAAACTCACCCATGCTTCTTGTTGTGGTTAAAATGTAAAAGGCACCCCCCCCCAAACAGGCTCATGTGTTTTAACACTTGACCCCCAGCTGGTGGCGCTATTTTGGAAGACTATAGAGCTTTTAGGAGGCGGGACCTCACTGAAGGAAGTCAATCACTGGATGCTGGCTCCATGTGTGTCTACCTTTGCTTCCTAGATGCAAGGGCAATGTCTCTAGATGTCTCCCACTCCTGCCTTCCTCAGCATGGTGGACTACACCCTCACCTGTAAATCAAAAGAAGCTACTCTCCCACTGGGTTGCCAAGTATGGGGTCACAACAATGAAAAATACATTTGCTCAGTTTCCTTGGGACAGATCCAGGCATGGAACCCAGGCAGGCAGGCCCTGGTTGTCATGCATACAAGTAATACCATAGAAAGCATTGTGTGTGTAAGGTGTAACTGAACCGTTGGAGAAACAGGAAATCAACACCAGCAGCTACATCTTACACAATAGGTGGTCCTGGGAGTCCCATCTCTCAGGTGTCTTTTTCTTTTGAGACATATACTTAGGATGTCATCGTCATCAATGAGGACAGGCCCTTTCCTAAGGAGCTACAACGCCAGGCTTTATGGTCAATTTTCTCTCTTGTTACAAAATATTGTGTGGCCACTATATCTAGTTCTAAGAAGGCACATAACTTAGATTCTCAACTTAGGAACAAGGAAGAAGCTAAATTTAGATCATCTGCTTTATGCCCATTATTTTTTGTTGTTGGTTTTGTTTTGTGAGATAGGGTCTCACTCTGTAGACAAGGGTGGCCTCCAACTTACCAAAATTCACATGCCTCTGCCTCCTAAGTGCTAGAATTAAATGTGCCACCATGCCTAACTTGCTAACTTTTAATATGTATTATTTGATTACTTTCTGTGTTATAAAATGAAGGTGGTTATATAGTAGAAATATGGTCCATTTAATTAATTTGAAAACTGAGGCTCAGAGACAATTTTCCTGGTAATCAGTTTAGAATGCAAAATCAACAAAAAAATGAGTAGAATTCTATGGTACCTTAGAGTTGCTGTACCAGGCGTATTTGAACATGTTTGACATTCCAGCACTTGGGAAATGGGAGGAGAGGATATCGAGTTCAAGGCTTGTCTACATGGTGAGTCACAAGCAAGTCTAGGCTAAGCAAGTATAGGACCTGTCTCAAAAATTTATTTTAAAGACTGAAAAGAGATATTGGGAATTACTGACACATTACTGGCCCCTCCTACTCACCAGTCCCTACTAGTTCTTAGAATCTGTGTTATAAATGAGTTACAATAAGGATGAGTTGTTGGGAACCAGCCATGCAGATATGGTTGGGATGTTTCTGAGTCCCAGAAACAGGAAGTATGTGGGAGAGTCATAGAGCATATTGCACCAGGATCCATGACCCCCTTCAAGCCTTCAAAACCAAGACCATGCAGGATCTTGTATACATTACCAAGCTTGGCTGTCATCTTGAGATGACATTGGCATCTCTGGACCACAATGTCTATGTTCTCACCCTGAAGATTCACCTCAACAATGCCTGTTCTCATTAATCACGGCCCTTTTCACCGGTCCCAGCTAACTAGCCTCAAGTGTCTCAGTAAGACAAAGGTTTCAATCCAGTGGGGCTGTTTCTCATTAGTCACAGCTGATTCTTCAGCCCTAGCAAAACAGAAACTGTAGGTTCCCAATCAGAATAAGGCATGTGCAGCACCAAGAGAGTCTTTGCTTCCCTCTGGAACTTCATAAGCTAGGCTGTGGTGATATATTGTTTATGATCTAATAAAGCCACTGAATGTCAGAATGCAAAGTCAGAATCACAAGACAGCCAGAGAAGATGGACAGTGGTGGCACACACCTTTAATCCCAGGACTCGTGAGACAAGAGGCAGATGGATCTCTGTGAGTTCAAAGCCACCCAGGCCTACGTGAATCAGTCTAAAAGAGTAACGGAGTTCACGCCTTTAATCCCAGCACTAGAGAGGTTTATAAGGAGAAGCAAAGGGTCTCATGTGAGATTTGGTTTCCAGTCACGGGGAAGACAGGTAGAGAAAAGAGCTCCTGCTCTGCTTGTCTGATCTTCAGTGGCTTTATCAGATCATAAACAATATTTCACAACACCAGGCCTCTGCTGACTACATTTCTCTCAACATGCTAATCGTCCAAGCTCCCACAGAAGAAGCCCATTACCTTTCAAGCACTCAGTGGCTTTTCCAGATTGATCAAGGTACCATATACTAACACAGTCTTCTCCCAAAATAACATGGTCTCAGATCTGTCACAGCAGTATTCCACGATCTGGGTACCAGTTTCTACCCATGACCTAAAGCAACCTGGGGAAGAAAGTTTGACTCACTTACACTTTATAAGCATCACTGAGGGAAGCCAGGGCAGGAACTTGAGGTCGGAAATGAAGCAGAAACCATGAAGAACACTGGGTACTCACTAATTGCTCCACAGCTTCCCGAGCTTGCTTTCTTACTCAACCCAGGAGCACGTGCCTGGCGTGGGACCTGTCACATCAATTATCCATCAAGGAAAGGGCCCACAGGCCTACACACAGGCCGATCTGATGGAGGCAATTCCTTACCTGAGGCCCACTCTTCTCAGGTGACTCCAGTTCCTGCAAATTGACACAAAATAACCAGCACACCCAAGTTGGTACTGGACTTTCAGTGGTCTTCCTGCCTCAGTTTCCTGGAGCGATGGGCTTGTAATTTTCCCATTCCTTATTTTATGGTTTTTGTTTTTTGTTTTTTGTTTTTTTTTTTTGTATTTTTTTTTGTTTGTTTGTTTTTTGTTTTTTTTGCTTTTTGAGACTCGATATGCTATATATGTAGCTAAGGCTGGCCTCAAATTCATGGCAATCCTCCTGTCTCAACCTCTAGATATCATCATCATGCCCAGTAAAAATTTCTATTTCTAAAACTAATGATTGCAACCGTTTTATTGCATTGTTATGCTATTTTATAATTATTTAAATTTGAATTGTTTTAAAAAAGTAATTATGACCAAAATGTCTGGGGTGCACATGTTAAAAGAAACAAGACTTTGGCTCGCGATTTCAGTTTACTCCACGGTCATTTGAACACACAGTGAATGAGAGGTACAGAGCTGGGAAAGGCAGTCACCTCCTGACAGCCAGGAAGCACGAAGGAGAGGAGCGGGTGTCTCAGTATCACCTTCAAGGGCCTAGGCGCAGTCACGCAGCATCCTTCTTCAGGACCACCCCAGGAATCCATGCAGACACCACATTCTCAGCACAGAAGCGACTTGTTAGCCCAGAGGGGCAAGTGGGGGGAGGGGCAAAGGCAGCAGTAGCAGGAAGCAGGTAGATCAAAGGAGGATGTTTTTGCGGAAGTGGGCTCCTAAGGGGAAAGTCTGCTAGGATGAGCTGGTAAATCCTGATCAGACATATTAACCAAACAATGAATTTTAATTGTTTGACCTTGGTGTTTTGTCTCAGGAAAGAGTCAGTGGTGAAGTAAGGGAACAGAACTTGGGGACTAGTTTAGGAAAGTAATTTATGGTTTTTGGCAAGGAGGGGAGGGAAAGGGGTAAGACCTGTCGGTGCCATGTACGCCTGCTATAGCCCTTCATCACTTCTCCAAGGTTCCACAACTTCCCGAGAGTACCACAGGCTGGGGACTAAGTCTTCAACAGACAGGTCTTTGGGGGGTATTTAGGAGGCAAAAAATAATAGGACCCAGGCATCTTCATGACTCAGTAAATGAACAGGACATTGGTTCTGGACCTTTCCTGGACTATAACATGCTGGTTTCTTTGTTGGTTTAAACTCTTGGATAAATGTGAAACTTGCTAAGTATTTTACTCAGTCAACCAAAAAAGGCAAAGACACAGACACTCTGAAATATCCCACATAGGTGGTCCTTTTTCTTGAGTGGCCACAATGTTTCAAAGCCTTGTATATTATCTCAACCCCAAAGTATACCAGAGAACAGAGGCAGGAAGTGTCATTAAGGAAGAGACTTCAGAACTCTGCTTTGTTGTTGTTTTACTAAAGAGTTACTTATTTTCACTTTGTGTTTGAGTGTTTGCCTACACACGTTTATGTATACTACCTGCGTGACAACCCTTTTGTTTGTTTGTTTGATTTTTAAAAGATGTCCAGTTATTTCAGATGGTGGCTCTCCTGGGAACAGCCAGGCTTCTGGGGCTCACTGGCTCCTTGTAGCTTATTCACTAATCAGCACGACCCTTTCTAGTCAGCACCTGAATGTGTTTTCCCAATGACACCCTTGACACACATCCCAGCATCCATCTAAGCCTAAGTGTACTTCCTGGCTTTGACACAGGCCCCAAGGGAGCTGATGGCATCTGCTTATTTTGGTTCAAAAAATTTGAAAGTCAAATTCCATTTTCTCTTAAGAACATATATTATGAGATTTTTAAAAAAGAAAAAAGTCTGCAATGTCTTGAATCTTCTCCATTTTTTTTCCCCATCTGTTCTCCCCAAAGGCTTTTTCTAAAAGACCTGTGTGGGGGCTAGTGAGATGGCTCGTGGCTAAGAATGCTTGCTGCTCTTCCAGCGGACCTGAGATCAGCTCCCAGAATCCTTGCCAGGCAGCTCATAGCTGCCTAAAATTCCAGCTCCTGGGGATGAGATATCCTTTCTGATCTCTATGGTGTCTGCACATGTGCCACACAGACACAGCCCATATAACACACACACACACACACACACACACACACACACACACCAGAGCAAACCTTGACAAGTACTTTTCCTGCAGTGTTGGGCCCCAGGGTCCATCTACTTTGTCGGTTTGCCAACACAAGATAGCATTCTTACAGACACCCCAGACACCAGGAAGTGGAGATGGGGGAAATGCCTGGCTCGTTTCCAGGCACAACCTAGGAGATGCAGATCCCATTTTTCACAACTTATCAGTCAGAATCTGGTCACATCATTACAACTACTAGTTTGAAAAGGTCATAGCTAGATGGCCATGTGCCCAGCCAAAGGTGAGAATGGATTAAAGATGAGCAGCCAGCAAAGCAGCAGGCTTGTTCTTGACAGTTAACACTTCTCCATACATCTCCTAAGTGATTCTTTCTCCATATGCTGTTACATTGTTACATTGTGACCTTCCACCTCAGCCTCAGCGGCCGGTCAGAACTGGTCCTGCCACCCAGTTTGCAGTGTTCCCAGCAGCTGTACAGATGAACCAACTATACAGCAGCTTGGCCCATTTGAATGTGCACCTTCCCTGAAAAAGGGAAAATGAGCATATTCGTACATTTGATTAGAAAAGTCGAAAGGTATGCGGAGGGTAAGGGAGGCACCGGGAACCACAAGCAGGGGAAACGATGAACCAGCAGTAAGCTGCACGAGAGTTGGGGAGAATGCTGACAGCAAGCACATAATGGCAGACGCAGTTAGAGAGGGTTAATGGGGCCTTCGGGAGGAAAACGTAACCTTAGTGATGGAAGTGAGTGGGATTCAGAAAACTCTATGTTTATAAATATCCCCCTGCCCCCAAGGCTCTACAATAAGGTAAGTAACATTGCCTGTGGACATCCTTGCTTCAGGCCCCAAGTTGTGTTTTGCTCCTAGCAGTTCCGGGTATATGTGATTGTGCCTATCAATAGTAACACGGGTATTCCTTAGGTTGGGAAAAAAAAACCCACCCATAAAAAAACAATGTCCTTATGACTAAGATCATCTGTCACCTCACATATCAAGACATGCAAAAGGGATTAGCAAGGTGTCTTAGCAGGTAAAGACACTTGCTGCTGAGCCTGATGGTGAGTGCAGTCCCCAGGACCCACGTAGAAGGCAAGAACCAGTCCCAAAGTTTGAGTGCACAGTTTACTATGGTGGGGACCTTCATGGAGGAGAGGCTCAGGGCAGCTGGTGACATTGTAGTCACAGCTGGAAAAGAGAGAGGAATGCTGCTGCTCAGCTCCCTGTGTCCCCTTCATTCAGGTCAAGAGCCCAGCCCACAACTAGGTGGATCTCCCCACCTCAATGAACCTAACCAGAATTTCCTTCACAGATGTGCCCAGAGGCTTGTATCTGCGGTGATTACAAATCCTAAACTGACAAGATGAAGCATGCACTTGGGAAACTTGAAGAGAAGCCCTGAGTCACCAAGAACTTTTTCCTGGCGACACTGACCCCCTCACAGCCACCCTGCTCTTCCCTGTCACTGAGAGCCAGACTTCCTCTAGGTCAGTCACAGTGTAGAGGAGCTCCCATCACCTCTCCTGGACAATGTGAGTGACAGCCTCCAGAGCATATGACTGACTTACCTTCCAGCTTGCCACCAGATGGGTGGCTCCTGATGGCGGAGAAATGTCTGGGTTTAGAACCATTCCTTGCTCCATAAATGTGTCCCCACGACTCCATCAAAGCAGCAGCTGGGCCTCCTTCTGTGCAGACCTTTTGAAAAGGACCTGAGAAATTGCTGAGCATGGAAATACACACCTGTAGTGTCCACCCTGGGCAACAAAAATATGCTCCATCAAAGTCAAATCTAAGGTCACAAGACACTATAAAACAATATACAGAAACTTGTCCCAAGCATCGTGACAGACAATTGTGTCCCAGCCCCATGGTGGCATGAAAATGTATGTCAACACAGTGCCTGGGCTGTCTAAGTCTGAAACACCTGGGGGAAGTGTGTGTGTGTGTGTGTGTGTGTGTGTGTGTGTGTGTGTGTATACACATGCATGCACACATGTGTAAATTACTCCCAGGACTTTTAACCAAATTTAAGAATCCTGACTAATGTATTTTCCCAGTCTATGAGTATAAATGATGACAGTCGAGGAGCCTCCTCTCAGCTCATTAAAGCCATTACACAAATGGTTGATTTGAGACCCAGGCAAGGACAGCTCTTCCAGCCTGTTCCCAGTTGTCTGGCACTGCAGCATGTATTTCAAAACCACACTTCTGATGGAGTCTCCATTCTGGGAGTTCCTGCCTTGTTAATTTTCCAGGCTTCACTCTGGACCTTTTGTTTAATCCCCTTGCATCTCTTGGGTTGGACTGGAAGGACTGCTGCTATGAAGTGTATGGTAAGGAACCGGCTGGGGATACAGTCCTGGCTTGCTCATTACTGATGACAGTGACTACACCGAAACTAGTATGTTATGGCTATAATGAGAACATGACTAAAACTGTAAACTAATGACTGAGAATGTAATCCTCCAAACTGTCTCAATCGTTGGCAACATGAGCAAAGAGTGGCCAATATTTCAAAAAGCTGAGGATGCTCTTCAGATTTCGCTTAGCATCACATTATCCTGAAAGATGCTGGGAATTACCAACTTGGACCAAATGAAGTTCTGTGAATGCTCAGGGATGCAACTTGGATAGAGGAGATGGCTCAGTCACTGTGTGATTACATAGGCGTAATCCGAATGTTTCCATTTCACATTATGACACACAGAAAATGCTATTTCCATAGCATAGTAAGGTAAGTCCTTGTCTAGTCCAGGGATCCTTGGACTAGGGGCAACCTCCCTGGAACTCCTAGTGCCTATCCACAGCTGAGGGTGACTAGGACATGTTGGGTAGAAGACCATGGCAACCCAGTGTTTCCTAAGTTCAGTACCTCAGGGTCTGTCGCTTTAGGTGAGCAAGTGTATTCCTCCAACAGACTCTAGGAAGCATCTTGCTGTCCCTTCCATCAACTACAACTACCCACAACCAGGAAAAACAGACAAAGACAGCCATTACTATGTTCTTTATTCTCAGTCAATGAGCTACAGGGGCAGGGAGACAACAAATTGCAAGGAGATTTTGGGGAAGCTGAGCAGATGTGGGCAGCAAGGAAGGAATTGAACTTTACAAATGGTCATGTAGAAGATGTACGAGAATTAATTGCCCCCCCAAAGCATATCCTCTGGGGGTGACAGAGGAAGATATAAAAAAACATCATGAATGAAATAAATTAGCCATTTCTTATTGCCACCTCCCCTAAAACCGGTCTTCAAAACCAGCACTATAGACCATCATGATTTGCAGATACTTGTTCAATATGTAGGTTTTTAACAGAGCAAGATAGATACCGAGTCACAGATCAATACAACACAGAAAACTGAGCACGTGAAAATAGCTTTAATCTGCTAGCAAAAATAGATTTATACTGATGTTGATATAAAAAACTAAAGACATTCAGATACATCCTGCCCACACACTGTAGCTGCTCTTCCTAAGATTGTGTGAGGAACGTACCACTCTTATTGGTAGCTAAGAGGGTTTGAGGACAGTCTGTGACAGCCACGGTCCATCACAGAGCTTGCTGTACACAGTAAGTTTACATTAAAAAGCAAAGTAACCCTTACCTCTATTTTTGGCTTGACATCTTTAAGGGTGGAATAAAACATCTCATCATAAACCTGGCAAATGCAGATGAAGGATAGTGCTAGAAGGCTGAGCAAATGATTTATTGGAAGTAGTTTAAAATAGGATATGAGGAAAACATCGGCCTAAATGAAGTAAACATTTAAAAAAACTGTGTAGTTCAGAGAGCCCCCAGATGCTCTGGAAGTTGGGGGCTGTTGAGGCATTCTTGCCACTTAGTAGGTAATTGTATTGATATCCTAAAGTGAACCTCCATCTATTTAGTACAAGAACCCTCCTGAGTCTGAGGTGCACTACATCTGTTTAGTACCAGACTCCCCCTAGTGTCTAAGAGGTACACAGTGTGTTTAGTGAGTACCAAACTCCCTCTAGTGTCTCAAAGGTGCACTGCATCGGCTTAGTTAGTACCAGATTCAAACTAGTGTCCTGGAAGTGAACTGCATGTGTTTAGTTAGTACTAGACTCCTCCTGTTGTCTTGGAGGGGAACTGCATCTGCTTAGTTAGTACCAGAGGCATCCTAGCATCAGGACATGAACTGCAGGAAGAAGCTGCACCAAGGCTTGTATCACCACCTTTGAGGAGGGGAAATGCCATCCTTCAGGTACCCAAGGACCTGTGGAGGAAACTGGCACCCTTCCTTTCGTTATACTGAAGATGATCATTCCTTAAAGGTGCACTGCAGTTTGGAGTCATGAGTACTGAAATGAGGGACACTTGAAGTGTAGCATGTGGTCAGCACAAGGTCCTATAGCCAAGAGAACACTTGTAGCTTATCACAAACTTGAAACAGGAAAATCAGAGTGAGAAACCCTGACACAGGCATATCAAATGGAGCAGTGGTTAGTATTATGTATTTGAGAAACTCAGAGTCCAGAAACTCAACCTTTACCTTAATTCCGCTCAAACGATACCATAGTTCTATTTTCCTTATAAAATAAGCAAGTCCTACTCAGACAAACTTGGTGGAAGGATGTGTTAGACAAGATGGCAGGAACACAGCGGCCTCCTCCCTCCTGCAGCGAGTTTCACAATGCAAATACCAAGGCTGCACTCCCAGACCAACTGCATTTCAGAGAGCCTCACCCTGACACTAGCGGTGACGAGAGAATTTACACATGCTTCTGGAATTCCTGTCCCTGATTCAATAAGATTACTTTAGCTGTTCATGGGATTCCAAAATAAAACTTGAAATCAACAGAAATTACACTGTGAGATAACCTAAGAATTTTCAAATAACTGGTACCACAAGGTGGCACCCATCCCAGTAGTATATTTGGCGGTTTTTGTTTTTTGTTGTCTTTCCTTCTCCTTTGAGCTAGCCTCTGAAGCAGGCCTATTTAACAGTCCATATTACTAAAATTCCACATTTATCCTCACATTGTGTATACCAAGTTTGTTTCCCTGCTGAGAGCTCTTAAATCTACAGCCTGCTTCCTTGTGTCTGTGAGCAGAATGTGAGTAACACTTTGAAGGGAAAGGAAGAAAAAAAAAAAAAAAACAAAACCCAAAAAACCGGGAACTAAAGAATTGAGCTGTGCCATCCAGCTGCTTAGAAATGAAAATGAGATTCCCACTGTGTTCATCTTGATGTCTGTCTATAAAATGGAATAAATGAAGCAATATTTAACGAGTTGTTTAAAATGGCAGTCACTTGTAGACTCCAAAACCACCGATTCACCTTCAACACTCTGGTGTGAAAACTCAGAGCTGTCCAGTTGGCGATTTGAGGGGACACAGGTCAGCTCCGTGGGGCTAGCTCTCTCCTTCCACCTTTTATGGGGTCTGGGGATTGCACTAAGGTGGCCAGTAAGTGCCTTTACCTGCTGAGCCAATCTTGCTGGTCCCCTCAAATGTTTTCTATAGAAATCTCTTTGTGCAATGTTTCATAGAATCATTACAGACATTCAAATCAAAGGCTTCACAATCAGGCTTTGGTTTTAATGTGCTCTGGGCAGAAGTCAGAACTGGTTTGACAACACAATTTAGCTACTGCGTACATTCTATTATCACAATGTGAAGACACAAGAACAATGGCTTCCTTTTGGAAGCTCCTATAGGAGACAGAGGCAGACCGCAGAGTATTACAAACAAGAAGAGAGTAGAGGAAAGAGGTAAAACCTTTGCGGTTTCCTCAGGACGACACAGATGAGCAATGCTTGATGTTTGTCTATAAGGCAGATGGTTAAACTGTCTACACACGGTTGAGAGTACAGAGCTTAGTGAGAGGTAGAAAATACCACAGCCACATGGAAGAAGGACTTGCCAGGCTATTTAAAATCACCAGTGACTTCACCAAAGTTTTAGAGGGTCACAAGCTGTTTACTGTATATCTTGTACTAAATGGGAGACATTCCATCCTTAATAGGGGCCAAAAGGAAGGCTTGCAAGCCAGGGGTGGGGCAGGAAGCTGAAAGTAGTTTCTTAAGTGGTTCAGGATTCAGCTCTCACTGAGGAAAAATGAAATGCCTTCTGCCTCCCTAGGATGCCATCAACGATGACTTATTGGAGATTTTGCTGATTAATGCAACTTCTCTAAGCAATGTGGGGGGTTGTATATAACTATAGGGAGAGACTTCCCCTTCCAGACGAGCAATGTCCATCTTACATTAAAAAAAAAAAATATGCATCATACTAACCCCACACAGACGCCATAACCACTAAAATGGGAGTGAAAATATTCTTGGCACCTCAGCACCGGCAGACTTGTTCTGTACGAGCAATTCAAGAGCTGTCTGAGGCAAAAAAGATATCCCAGCTACCAACTAGACCTGGACAGCTGGTGTACGGGTGAGCAACACTGGGTGTTCTTATTTCTCAATGCACCTGGGAGATTGTTCTTTTTCTCCAGTGTGATTTTATAAGGCATAAATTTGCTTTTCCCCCTCAACTTTGGAAAATTAGTGTTAAAGCTTCTTTTTGTTTTTTTTTCCAAACCCACACATTAACATTCATTCTTCCATTTTTATTAAATAGTTTATATAAAAAAAGGATTACTGAGGTGTTCTACATTCATATAAACAATCATGATAGTATTTGAAATTGTAAAGAAACTTACTGAAGAAAGTATGTACTTCAGTACTTACAATGCTAAGCTAAGCACAAGTGGTCCTTCTAGATACTATCTTTTAAAGGTACAGATACAGGTGTCTGCTGCTTCTGGAACAAACGTGGTGGGAGTACCCTGACATAACCTTCTTCTTGACTTTTTCACCACAAGATGGGATGGTCCAGTTTGGAAAAGCCAAGTTCTTTCCTCAGTTCCAGATAGGTCCCGTTGCTCACCCAAGAGTCGTCGCTGGATTTCCTGTGAGAGATGAGACAGTTTCTTGTAGACTCTGCCATCACATCCTCTCTTCCCCTCCTTCCCCTGCTAACCCACCATCATTCAGACACATCCACTCTTCCTGCTGTTTGGTAATTAGAGTGGTGTTGGCAAGCAGGCAGGCAGGCATTTTTACTTCTGACATTAAGTTCTTAAACCTGGAGGCTGGGAAGGTGGTGCTTCTGAGAGAACCCCCCCCCTCTCTCTCTCTCTGTGTGTGTGTGTGTGTGTGTCTGTCTGTCTGTCCATCTGTCCTCTCTCTGTGTGCTGTACATCAAACATGCCTGGGCTAATAGCCACCACACTGGGAATAACTAAACACTACACAATCATCTAGGCTGACCAAAATAAATCTAAGTGAGCATAAAGCCAAATAGAACAAAACAAAAAGGAACTGAAACCAGATACCACAACAGTTTGGAGCGAGAACTTTGGTTTACTCCTCTGGGAAAAGGTACCCTGCTCCGTAGATGGAAATTCAACGGGCATGAGAGGATACAGGGCCTACCATTTTTGGTTAGTCCTACCTCACAGCCTGACATTTGCTCCCGAGGCAGTGTTGGCAGCTTTAATCTGCCAGAGAAAGCTCATGCACATGTCCATGCACACTGCCGTCTCTCCCTTGCACATCACTGGGCAGTGCTCTATCTCTTGGAACTTAGACACCACATTCTATACAGAAGATCATTTTCCATTCACACAGTAAGATGTGTGATGTCTGTCTTCATTGCTCCTTGGTAAGTCAGCAAACTACAATCCAAGGGCCCAGTTCAGCCTCCAGTGCCTGCATATTTTAGAACACTAGGGATCAGGTCTAAAACCTCATGAATGCTATCGAACTATTCTACCACAAAGCCACAGGCCTAGCCTTGCATATCTTTGAAATACTGTTTTATTAGAACACAGCCCTACCCATTTCTTTAAATATTATCTATGGTTACTTTCATGATGAACATCTGGTTAAGTAATCACTTATGCCTTACTGCCTGCCAAGTCAGCATCATCGATTACCGGTCTTTGCTGCTAGGATTAGTCCCTCTAGTCTTTTGGAAACTGTTCCTTGATGGGAGATGTCATTCTGTATATGTTTCTCATACTGGTTAATAATAAAGCACTGTTGGCCAATAGGAAAGGAAGATAGGAGGGACTAGGAGACAAGGAGGAAATAGGAAGTAGGAAGGAGGAGTCAAGATGGAGAGTCTGGAGAAAGCAGTATGCCGCCGGCTCCCCGGTAAGAGAAATACATAGATCAGCAGAAATGGGTTAATAATTAAGGCAGAGCTAGCCGATAAGAAACAAGTAACTGGGCCAACAGCATTGTATCAAATACAGAGTCTCAGTGTATTATTTGGGGCTGGCGGCATGGCGGCGGGACAAGACCGGGAGGCGGCAGGCGGAAAAACCCATACACGTTACAGTTCCTGTTGCCCATACTGATAAACAAAGCCAGGCAGACCTACTGTTGTAGTCCAGGCACACCTGGCAGACAGATCTCTGTCTGTCTCTTTTCTTTCTCTTCTCTCTCCCCTTTCTTTCTCCCTTCCATACTCCCTTCCCCAATAAAACATTCCCATGTAAGTTCTGCCTGATAGCGCATTTGTCTCTCACTCACCATGGGGCCCTGCCAAGGTCACCCTTTCACGGTATTCATAACACCAACCCCAAACATCAGTGAACCACTGGCTATAGGTCAGATGTAGACCCACCAGGAGTGTGCATTCTCTGCATATCCCCAAAGCACACAGAGTATTGGCCAGGCTGTCAGGAAAAGCACGGCCCCATCTGGAAGATTCTACCTGGTCCTTCTTCAACCCCTTTATTCTATGGGGCTCTGTTTCTTCTCAGTTAAAATGATAGGGAGAGGGTAAAAGGCTACTATTGCCTTTTAAGTGTAAACATTTAAGTACATGGTAAACAGGACCCTCTCAACAAACCATCTATCTATCTGTCTACTGACAGACAGGGTTTTGCACTATAGCCAGGGCTAGCCTCACACTCTTACCAATCTTCCCGTCTCAGCCTCCCTCGTGCTGGGATTGCAAGTATGACTACAAGTCACTCAGCTTCAGACAGCTATTTTTAAAAGTAACAATCAATCAGACCACCTTTCAAGCCCAAGCACAAACATATTGGAACTGTTGGTTCTAGGCATAGGTACTTCGAATTCTACGGTAGGGTGGTCACCAACTAGCCTGTCATCATGTAAAATCTAATCATGCCAGCAACCAGCCTCAGTTACTGGTGTAAGAAGATGGCCTGGTGTAAGGACCAGCTCTGACAATGCCCATCTCTTCTGCTATGGTGACTGACTGAGAAACTCTCGGTGGAGGCAGTCCTGAGCCAAGGGGGAGAAGCAAAGGGAGGCAACGAGGAAGGCACCGATGCTGTCTCAGGACAGTGATGGCCAGGCAGACACTATTTGTCTGCTGTCGACCAGCATCAGAAACGCTGGCAGGACCTGTCAGCTTCCACCCCACTCCACCCACAAACCTGAAAAACCGGGGCTGGTGCTCCAAGTTGTTTTCCTCTAAGACCCGCCGCCTCTCCCTCTGCAGCTGCTCAATCCTCTGCTTCTGTACCTCGGCTTCCTCTATGTTCCCTTCTTCTAGAAGCCTGGGCATTGAGGGGAAAAAGGACAGGAACATTCACTGAAGAAATAACAACCAACCACTTCTATGCCCAAGGGTGGATATTCAAAATCCCCTACACCCTGTCCCTTCTTCAACTGGTAATTGCAGTATTCTGGGCAGAAGGTAACCTTCTGTGAACAGGTGGTATTTGCAGGGTTCAAAAACTTTATCCAGAGAAACCTGAGCCAGTCTTCTACTTCCCTCACTCTCCCACAGCAAGCAACCCCACAGTTTGTTTTCTTGGGTACATATTTTTCAAATATAAATACATATTCTTATTCCATCCTCCACTTTAAGAGCATAAATAGTGGCAAAACTGTGTTGCTTTACTTTACAACACATCTTAGAGAACTTTTCACAGTCATGCCTAGACATCTTCATTTTTAATAGCTGCATAGTATTCCATTTTGAGGGCGTACCTTATTTCAAACATGCTCTACATGTAGACATTGGGTATTTTTAGTGTTACATTTAATTTTGTAGTGAGTGACTGGACAACCACCATTTACACATAAGAAAGTATATCTGTACAAGAAACTTCTAGAATTAGGAGTGTTGGAACAAAGAGCAAGTCTGCAATGGATACATTTTCAAACTACTTTATAAGGAATTGAAGCAATTTATAATCCCTTTTTATATTATATATTTATATTATAGCATGTCACCAGCCACAGATAGGTTTTTATTTATTTATTTATATTTATTTTTATTTTTGCCCATCTAAGGTAAGGATACTATTTTCACCTGGTTTTAAAAATTTAGCATTTAAAAATATTATGATGGAAACTTAATTTCTCTCCATGTTTAATGACTATCTGGGCCTCTTACCCATGAACTGTTCATTCCCCAGACCCATTTTCTCCCTCCCAAGTGACGTTTTACTGATTTCTAGAGCAAACCCACACAGTAAGATTGAAGATACAGGCTTATGTTGACCATTTATCTTTGAATTTGTTTATGCACTTGTATTTAAGCTTTAAAAAAAAGTTAATCACATATAGAAATCTTTCCTTTCACGTGGCATTTTAGATTTTGAGTCTCAATTACAAAAGGCTCAGGGGAGGTTATTCTCTCTGTCTTACAGAGCAGGAAACCGAGGCTGGGGAAGAGGAAAAGCCTCCCCATAGCCCTCACAATAGCAAGCCCAGAATCAGAAGTTAGATCCCAGTGCACTAAAACCATTTCACCTTGAAGGGTCAGGAGACATGCGTCTTTCATTATTCCAAGCAAACAGTAAATCCCTTGTTACCACACGCAGTGAAATTCTTCAAAACAGCCCTTGCTCCTTTCTGGTGTTTCAATAGAAATGAGGCCTACAGATGTGTGGAAGACGCTTCGCACAAGGCTGGAAGTGCAGGCTCTGGCCCCTCTGAGACAGATGTTTCAACCCCCCTTTGTCCCTGTGCACCTGATGACAGCACCCACCTCGGGCTCCGGTAGCCAGGCAGTTGTGAATACCACATTTGTAGATTGTTTTGAATATCTTTGGAGAGAAAGAACTTTGAAAAAGTCCCTACCTTTGATCTGGTCTAAACCGAGTGTCGGTGGGTGGTAATAAAGACCTTGACATTGGATCCATTTCATTTAACTCTAATGCAAACTGTGTGAAGCCGTAATACTGCTCATAGCCTTTTGGCATGGGATCTGAAAGAGAAACAAACCACCCGCTCTCATCTACAATTCATTTATGTCAGTTTAATTCCTTCACTTTTTTTCATCCCAGACCAATGTTTTATCTCAAACTGTTCCATTTCTATTAGAATATTCTGGCTAATAAGTAGCTACTGAGCATTTCTCTACAGATTTTCCTGTCTGAGTTTTCCATCGAAGGGATATGGTCTCTTTGCCTTGGTCCTTTAGTGAATTTATTCAGTGCCGTGGAGTATCTGTACTGTCTGAGTTCTCACAGAATTTGTTATTCAAATATACACACCAGGGGCCGGTGAGATGCCACTCAAGGCTGATGAGCTGAGTTCAGACCCTACACGGTAGAGAGAACTGACTCCACAAAGTGGTCCCCTGGCTTCCACATTCCTGCTGTGGCATGCAAGTCCTTGCACTTATACCATACCATAGCCCCCCACACACACTAACACACACACACACACATACACACACTCACACACACATATACTCACACACTCATATACACACACACTTACAAACACTCATACACATTCACACACACTACACACTCACCACTACACACATTCACACACACACACTATACACGTATACTCATACACACTCTCACACACACACATACACTCACACGTACACTATACACACTCATATACACACACACACTTACAAACATTCAAACATATCCACACACACCACACACTACCACACACACACACACATACACTGTCACACACATACTCACTACACACACATGCTCATACACACTCTCACACACATACACTCACACATACACGCACACACTCACACACTCACACAAAAATAAAGGTATAAAAGCCAGATCAAATAAATAAACCACTAGACCTCTTCTTAACTAGCCGGCTCCCACTGCAGAAGACCCATGACCCTGCAGATGCCAAACTCCCAGTTGCAACAGTTTGGAACTCCCCCAGGGCTGTCAGTACATGTTAATCGTCTTCCCTCCGCGCCTTTCTTTTTGTTGTTTATGGAGACAGGGTTTCTCTGTGTAGCTTTTGAGCCTGTCCTGGAACTCACTCTGTAGACCAGGCTGGCCTCGAACTCACAGAGATCCACCTGGCTCTGCCTCCCGAGTGCCCTCCTCGTCTTTCTTTTCACCAAGTCTCAGCCCCTAAAATCTCACATCCCATGGGTAGAACATTGGGTTCTTATTTGCCCTCACTTTGGTCTCAGCTAAAAATCAGGTGTAGACCAAGGAGATCCAACCCAGACTAGGGAAACTCCCAGACGGTTGGAACACTTGTTGGTGACATATCCACATATACATGTCTCCAAGAATTATTTCTCACATTTCACTGTCATTCCAACAGGGTCTGTCACAGTCCCATGTCTAACAGGCCACCCTTGGATTGTCGGTGGTGGATTGTCGGTGGCTCCTTTCTGAGGCCCCGAGAACCCAGAATGAAACCTAGCAGCCAAACTGAGGTGCTACTGTAAACATGACAAGGACTTGAGAGGTGGGCCAGTATCGCTAACCCGCTAACAAGCAGGTGGCAGCTAGAGACACAGAGCAGCACTCGCCCCTCCCAGCTCCCTGCTCTGACCCACACACTCTGTGTCCCATGCTCGGGGTCTTGTGGACACTCACTCGCTCTCCAGACACACGTGGAGGAGGAGGCGCCACCACAGTAGATGCTCTCGTGCCATTTCCCAAACAGCCGGTGCACCGCCTTCCCGCTGCGGTCGAAGACGGTGCCTTCGATCTCGTGGGCATTAGTGCTCCAGTATTTTGCCTAGAACGCAGACAGGAATGGTCTGGGTAAAACTCTGGCATTTGCTTATTACAGGTATTGGGGGAGGTTAAAAAAAAAAAAAGGAATCAAGAGAAAGAATTAAGGTTGGGCCCAGCGGGGCTCTTCTATGAGGAAGGCAGGAGGATCAGGAGTTCAAGGTCATCGTCAGCTATGAGTCTAATGAGGCTAGCCTGGACTACATGACATTATGTCCCAGAGGAAATAAAATAAAAGCTGCAAGAGTATTTCTATATGACCACTTATAGTTTGTTTATTTAGTTAAAAAATACAATATATATATGTATACATATACATATATATATAAATTATGTACAAAATGATATTTTGAAATATGTACACATTGTGGCAATGACTAACTCAAGCTAACAAGCATATTTTACGTCACAATTTTTAGGTGAGGAGACTTTAAAACTGTGGTTGGCAATTTTCAAGTCCGTAGCTAATTCTTGAGTTTTTGGAAAGATTGCATCCTTTGATCAGTAACCTCTGGTACCCTCCACCCTCCTTTCTGCTTGTAGGAGTCAACAGTTTTACTACCACTTACAGATGAGATGATGTTATAATTGTATGAGCTTGGCTTATTCCACTTTTTGTGTCTACCACATTCTTCAATGCGTGCATTGCAAATGACAGCACTCCATTCTTTCTGTGGCTGGGCAGTATTCCAATGTGCGTCTACCCCATCTCTGTCTATGTGTTGGTAGCACGTAGGCTGATCCCTTCTTTGCTCCTGTGAACGGTGCCGTGAAGAACACGGGAGTGCAGACGGCTATTTGAGTCTTGGTTTCATGTCCTTTGCCTGCTACTGAGGAGTAGGGATGCAGGCAGGGCCCCAGAGAAGCTTAGTGTTTTGAGGGACTTCACTCTCCCTGATGGCTGCACAATTCATGTCTCATCAGCAGTGTGCAGCAGTGTGAAGAACTTCTCTTCAGTTCTTAGATCTACCTTTCATCTTTTTGGTGCCAGATATTTTTTTTTTCCTGAGACAGGGTTTCTCTGTGTATCCCTGCTGTCCTGAAACTCCCTCTGTAGACCAAGCCCTGAACTCAGAGATCCACCTGCCTCTGTCTCCCGAGTGCTGGGATTAAAGGTGTGTGCCACCATCGTCCCTCGGTGCAAGCTATTCTAAGAGGCAGTGAGATGACACCTCACCTCACGGTGTTTTTAATTTGCATTTCCTGGATGATGGACTAGTGATAGTGAACATCCATTCCTCCGTCTGTCTGCACTTTTAGAGATGTCTGTTTAGGCACTTTGTTCCCCTTTTCTTGGAGGCAGACTCTCTGCCACCCAGCTGTGTTTCTAGCTCTATGAGCCTTTGTTGAAAACACTGGCTTATGTGTTCAGTGTTCATGTCCTTGAGCATGCTATGCACATGCGAACAAATCGGAAGATAACTTCCAGGAGTCAGTCCACTCCTCCCACCCTGTGGGCTCTGGAGACCGCATTCATATCCTGAGGCTTGCAGCAAGAGCCTTCAACCTCAAGCTGGGCTCACTGCACTTTATCCAGCTTCTATGGGTTCATCTGTGCATGGATTGCATTTTATGTTTGAGATGGGCTCTTACAGTGATCCTTCTGCTTTAGCGGCCTGAGTTCAAGTGTTGACCTTACTGGGTGCATTACCACCCTAGCTCCCCAGTTACCCACTATTTTGTTTCAACTGAGTTGAGTTCCTTTATATGTTTTGCATATTAACACCTCATCAGATTGAAAATATTTCCTCTTTTGCATGTGGATATCCAGTGGTTCCAACAACATTACTGAAGAAACTGTCCTTTCTCACCATGAGCTACTGGGATCTTTTTTATTTTTTATTTTTTTTTTAAGAGTAAACGTGGATTTATTTCCAAGCTTTCTAGCCACCCCCCCACCCACCCACCCATAGCCTGCCTAAGGTTGTGGATTTAAAAAATACATTAAGTTATTCAGTAAAACTTCAGCTAATCTCCAACGAACATGTGTGTAGGTTATGTACTTTTTCTACTTTTGCTTCATGTAATGTAGAAACGCAAAACTCAGTTCTTAGGCATTTGCCAAGTATTTAGTGCATTAGGCAGTGCTAACTGGCTAGTGTATTAGCAGCTTCCCAGGCATGTCACTGTGATTCTAAATTCTGAGAGCTCTTGATGCTACGATTTAAGATTTACTCATAATTCTTTTTACCTGAAAAAAATAGGCATTTGCATGCTAGTTAAAGAGGTTGCTTAAAACTACAGTTTCTACTATTTTCCCCTTCTAGACCTGTTCCAGCTACAGGGACCTTGTACAAGCCACTTTCTCAGCATGTATCAATCGTCGGCTGTGAGGCAGCCTTGACTGTTGGCTTAGTGTGGCTCAACCCTGCTGTCGCCAATTCCAGAGCACAGCTCCTCAGTCTAGTTTATGCAGTACTGCTCTGCAGCCAGCAGAGGGAGTGCCAACTCCCTAGAGGCGATGCATTGGAAATCTCCCAAGTACCTGGCCACCCTTAAAACTGTCATGAACAGAAGGCATTTCTCCATAAATCAAACGCTCTAGAACTATTTTCAGCTGAAACTGAAGTCATATTTGGAAATTTTAGTGCCATTTCCAGGTCATTCTCTGCTGGTTCAATTTCTGTCTTTCAAAGCTTTGGTAAAATGCAAAGGGAAGGTGCCAGCAGTGCCAGAGAAGTAAAAGAGAAATCAGAAATTGAGCTCTCCAGCCATGTAAAAGAGGCAGGGGGGAGGGAGGGGAGAGAGAGTCGGGAGAAAGAGAGGCGGGGGTGGGGGGAGAGGGGAGAGGTGAGCATGAAGGAACAGGATGATTGAGACAGGGAGAGAATAGAGGAGAACAAGAAAAGAGATACCATAATAGTGGGAACCATTATAGATTTAAGAAGAAATCTGCACTGGGGAAATGCCCAGGATGAACCCAACTATCAATCTAAACAATAGTGTAGAAGCTTCCTTAAATGACCTTCCCTGATAATGAGATTGACAACTACCTTATAAGCTATCCTGGAACCTTTATCCAGTAGCTGATGGAAGCTGAAATAGACACCCACAGCTAAACACTGAGCCGAACTCCTGGAATCCAGTTACAGAGAGGGAGGGGAGTGATGAGCAAAGGGGTCAAGACCAGGCTGGAGAAACCCACAGAAACTGCTGATATGAACAAGAGGGAGCTCATGCACCCCAGTCTGATAGCTGAGAAACCAGCATAGGACTGACACAGACCCCCTGAATTTGGGTTAGGAGGGCTGGGCAGTCTATGGGGCCTCTGGTAGTGGATCAGTATTTATCCCTAGTATAGGAATGGACTTTGAGAGTCCATCCCACATAGGGAGATACTGTCTCAGCCTAGACACATGGGGGAGGGCCTGGGCCCTGCTCCAAATGATATGACAGACTTTGAAGACTCCTCATGGAAGACCTCACCCTCCCTGGGGAGCAGAAAGGGGATGGACTGGGGTTTGGTGGGGGTGATAGGGGAGGACAGGAGGGTGAGGGAACTGGGATTGACATGTAAAACAGCCTTGTTTCAAATTTAAATTTAAAAAGGAAAAAAAGGGGGGTCAGGGGAAGAAAGGATCCCAGACCATTAAGTTTATGAGGAAGCAGGGGCCAGATTTTTGCCCTTTATGATATTCATCAACAAAGCAACGTCAATGACTGGTTGGGAAACCGCAGAGGAGACAGCCATGCCCCACGGGTGCCTGACAATAACTTCATCAATCATCTCAAATAACTACAAGCATATTTCCTGCAAAGTCCTGTGATGGTGGACACTAGTAATCTCAGCACTCCGAGGGCTGATGCAGGAGGATGGCTCTGAGTTTGAGGCCAACAAAGTAAGTCATTCTTTCTCTGGTCCTGAGTAGAAGAGAACAAAATGGATGGTAGACAAAGGAGTGAAAACATTCCTTGGAGGAGATGTGGACAGCTGGTCTACCTGGATCAGGGAACACATTCTTGCTCCTGTTGCCTGGTCAACCTCACAAACATCCCTATGGCTTACAGGTGGTACAAAGAAGATTTATGAATTTGTGTACAGATCAGGATTTTGGTTTTAATGAAAGGCCAGCATTCTTTGGCAAAGACTATGCCTTAAAGCCACTTTAAATGCATGATGTTTTTTAAAAGCAAAGACAATTCTAGGAGGGGTAGGACTCAAATTAAGGAAGTTGGAGGAAGACCCTACATATTTTCTTGCACCTGGCTAATATTTCCATTTATCTCTGAATGTTCCCAGCCTTGGTTGTTGGAATTGAGGGCCAGTCAGGGCTGTAGGATGAACAGGACCAACCAGGCCTTTATTCTTGTAGAGTTGGCATTGGCAAGGAGGGTAAGGAGACCAGAGAGACAGACAGGTAAAGACATAACTAGGAAGCTAACTTCGGTGGTAACAAAAATCTTGAAGAAACTTTGATGGTGAAATCAAGTGGAAGACAGGGTGAGGTGGTGATGTCAGGATCTGGGGAAAGGAGGCCAGAGAGGAGGAAATGAGGAAAGAAGGGCCAGTGTGCTCAGTGGCTGAGGATGCAGACAGGAGTGAGAGGGAAGTGCAGGGGCTGGGGCTGGGGCTGGGGAGGAATGAGGGTCTCTCTGTGTGTGTGTGTGTGTGCGCGCACGCGCGTGTGCGTGTGTGTGCATGCGTGTACCGAGGATGCATGTGCATTCCAAGGGGTGAGAGCTGGCAGTGCTGATGCTGCAGAGCCTTGTGGGCTATTGAGAGGATGCAGAGTTCCACTTGATAGTTGGAATGCTTTGTTAAGGGAATGGCTGGCCAGGCCTTCCTCACAGCAAACACACAAGCATAGCTGTCCCCTCCCCAAGTCCTTTCTTTCATGACAGTCCAGATTGCTTTCAGACTCACAATTCACAAGCCTTGAGCACTGCAATTACAGGTACATGCCACCAAGCCTGGATTGATGTCAACTACTCTTAAATGCAATGCTGCCCAACTGTCACCACTTTCTATTTCTAGAACTTTGTCATCTTCCCAAACAGAAGCTCCAAACCCACGACACACAAAGTCTCTATCCTTCCCTCCACCTAGCTCCCGATGACCCCTGCTCTGTTCTCTTTCTCTGTGAACTTGCCTCTTCTGGAGAACCATGTAGACTACATCTTTTCATGTCTGGTTTGTCTACTTAGCATAATGCCTTCACCTATCTTTGTGTCTGTCTGATGACATCTTGTAAAGGAGTCCCCCAGGCTCCACACTGAGGGCAGATGGTAGGGGAGGCAGGCAGGGTCAACATCCCAGTCACGTGACAGAGTGGAAGACAGCCTGTGCTCTGGGAACCTGGCGCTGCCTCAGCCCTCCAGCATTGGAACTTGGCTCCCACAAGGTACCTTTATGAAGTTCACTTTGCAGTGGCAGGAGTCATCCGTCAAGTTCCTGATGACAATTTCACCATAGTGCTCGATCCACCGCTGTCCGCTTAAGATGTTGTGGATGCAGGAGGTCACTTTGTTCCACTCAAAGTGATCTCCAAAACTGAAAGAGAGGAGGAACTCAAAGAGGGCTCCCACAGGAGCCAGCCACAGATGCAGCAGGCCATCCCACGTTACACAACAAGGTAGGGGACCGATCACTCATCTTTCAGTTGCAGACCCTGGTTCAAATAAAGCTCCAAGTGGCATTCAAGCAGAGGCTCCTGAGCTGGCAAACTACCCAGCTCTGGAAGGGAAACTGGCAGAAGGATGCAGTGGTTTGGAGGCAGGCTGCCTCGCTCTAGCAGTCACATGTTATTAGTAGCAATTGTGAGGAAAAAGCAAGCACGGGTTGAAGTGCTTGGTGCATAATATGTGTCCGGTCTTCCCACGTGTCCTAAGAGGCAGGTGAGGGCACTTGTGACAAGGCAGGTGTGGCAGCCTGACCAAGTCACGGGAGATAGGGACGCAGCAGCATGTGATCCCACAGCCTGGCCCAGAGTCCTGCAGTCACCACCACTTTATTTAAAAACACCAGCTGATGATGCCAGCATAACCAAAGCCATGTCTGTCTCTGAGGGAATTCTGTCAGTAAGGCAGGACCACAGTGATAAAGAAAAATAACCCTTTATTTTGGAGGGAAACAGAAACGAGTTTTAGCATCTTCCGCTCAGAGAGCTATTGTCTGAAGGAGGCATTTCCATACAGTGAGAGAAAATACTAGACAGTGAGCCTGCCAGGAGGAGGCTACCTGAACCCACTGACAGATGGAGAGAGAAAAGCATCTCCATGCCTGGAACATGGCGGCAGCCTGGATAGCTCTCCTAACATGGACTGTTGGCCTGAGAACTGATGTTCCTAATGAAGAGGAACTTACGTTGGCAGAGTCACGTGGGTTGTGCCGATTGGGACAATTTCCATGGATTTACCCCAGAATTTATTTTTCCATCTCACATCTGAAACAAAATATCAAATATCGCATATTTAATAAGACAGCTAGATAGAGCAGAGGTCTCAGGCTTGACAAATAACTGGTCATCCTATAACTGCCATAGATGAATTAGTTTTAATGGAAACAATTGTCCATGCACTAGAAATGGGTAGGTACCCAAAACAGAATCAGGAAAGCAAAGTTGTAAGACAAAGTCCTCTTGAAAGAGTCAGCAGTACAAAGGCAAGGTGAAAACAACAGAAGCTTTACACCCACAACACACACACTAGCCTTCCCTCCACCTAGCTCCCGATGACCCCTGCTCTGTGTTCTTTCTCGGTGAACTCGGTTCTTCAGGCAATCCATGTAATTGGGATTATGTAGGATACATCACGGTCACACAGACACGGGCTGTCCTCAGTGTGCTGCAGCATCAAAGAGGCCAGTCAGAAAGGGTCCCTGAAGGCTAAGACAAAAAACTCTGGAGAGGATGTAGAGCAAGGGGTACACTCCTCCAATGCTGCCCAGCCACTTTGGAAGTCAGTATGGCAGTTCCTCAGAAAGTTGAGAATCAATCTACTCCAAGACCCAGCAATAGCACTTTTGGGCATATACCCAAAGGATGCTCACTCATACCATAAGGACGCTTGCTCAACTATGGCCAGAACCTGGAAACAACCTAGACGCCCCTCAACTGAAGAGTGGATAAAGACATGTGGTACATCTACACAACGGAGTACTCAGTGGTTAAAAAAAAAAAAAAAAAAAAAAAAAAAAACCAATGACATCTAGAAATTTGAAGGCCAATGGATGGATCTAGAAAAAGCCATCCTAAGTGAGGTAATGCAGACCCAGAAAGACAAACATGGTATGTACTCACTCATAAGTGGATATTAAACATAAAGCAAAGGACAATCAGCCTACAGGTCACAACCCCAGAGAAGCTAGGAAACAAAGAGGAGCCTAGGAGACACATACATGGCTCTGCCTAGGAAGGAGAAAAAGACAAGACCTCCTGAGTAAATTGGGAATGTGATGGGAGATGTCATTCTGTAAATGTTTCTTATACTGGTTAATAAATAAAGCACTGCTGGCCAATAGGAAAGGAAGATAGGAGGGACTAGGAGATAAGGAGGAAAGAGGAAGTAGGAAGGAGGAGTCAAGATGGAGAGTGGGAGAAAGCAGTATGCCGGCCGGCTCCCTGGTAAGAGAAATACATAGATCAGCAGAAATGGGTTAATACTTAAGACAGAGCTAGCTGATAAGAAACTAGCACCTGGCCAATAGCCTTGTATCTAATACAGAGTCTCTGTGCATTATTTGGGGCTGGCGCAGTGGCGGGACAAGACCAGGCTGCGGGAGGAAAAACCGTACGCCTTACAGGAATGTGGGGTGTAGGGAGGAGGGTTGAAGGGGAGGAGGGAAGGGGAGTGGTGGAAATGTATAACTCAAAAAAAAAAAAAAAAAAAAAGAAAGAAAGAAAGGGCTATTCAAGTAGGGCTCTGTAGAATACAAATGAGTCCGTGGAACCTAGAGCAATCAGCACTGGGAAAATAAATAGTATTTAAAGGGTCAGAGGCGCGAAAGAGTCAAGTGTGGCTCTGACCTGTAGGCAAGAGAAGTGTAGTAGGTCAGGCTGAGGAAACAGCCTGCCAGCTTCGCTAAGAAGTCTTTTTTGAGATGAAAAGAATCAGGAAATCAGTGAGATTAGATAAAAAACCTTGCAAAAAAAAGGTCAAAGCCATACAGAGAAGAGAGCATGGGCAGGCGATTAAAAGCAAGGGGATAAGAGATCGGGCTGCTGTGGCTGCTCAGGGGATATGCAGGAGTGAAGTGAGTCAAGCCAGCCACTATGGTGCGGGGGTGGGGGGGGTGGGGGGCTCACGAGGAAGAAGAAAGGTGGAGAATGGAGCAGTAGATACACACAGGCGGGGGGGGGCATTTATAAGTAGTGTCAGAGGACACAAGGAGAACCAGAGGGGAAGCGGGCTCTGTCTAGTTGCTGCACTGAGAGAGAAACCATCAGGGATGAAGGAGGCTGGGAGACTATGGCCGCGGTCCAGATGACAGAGGTGGGTGGCTTCCTGTATGAAATACTGGAAATGGTGACTTTGAAGGAAGCTGTAGGAGAATCATTAAAGAAGCTGTTTTTGGAGTAATGAAATGATTTTAAAATTCATTTTGCTAATAAAAACCAGAGTGGGTAAACAATATGGTATGTGAGTATTTCTTCATAAAATTGGTTAGAAAGCTGAAAAAGGGGGAACTGAATTGGATTTCAGCAGAGATGACAATGCGTGGCTGAATTTGTAACACACACACCCAGCATCTCACAAAGGTTGTGTTTACTTGGCTATGTTTCCTACTACATCTAAAATGGCATATAACAGTGCCAGTTGATGGCAGACTGTAATACCTTAAAGATTCATAATCTTGAGGTATTATCTATTATTATAGGTAATAATCAATAGAAGAGATAATGGACATATAGAAAGTATTCAACTAATTCAAAATAGTGCATTAAAAAGAGAGAAGGGGGAGCAAGGAATAGATTTGACTAATTAAATAATAAGGCATATTTGAGTCACCTACATCTATAATCACAACAAATGTAAATGATCTAAAAAAACCAGTTAAAGGGCAGAGAAGTGTGAGATGAAACGAGGAAGATTAGAAGATCCTACACCAAGGGATAGGTGGAATCACCCAGTAAAGGGTGAGGAGGAAAGAGCTGCCAAGGGCTATTCTGAGAAAATACTCTTGTTAAAAACAAAAATGCAGAGTTTTGTAAAAACAACTAAGAAGCACTTACAAGGCCAATGAGATTTATCATATAGGAGCTAAGGAGCCCTATAAGAAACGTTTTCAAAGGGTATTGTGAGATATTTAGATGACACTGTGTAAAGGTGTGTCACTGTGACTGGTTTAATAACAGGTTAAATTACCAGCAGCTAGGCAGAAGAAACAGGTGGGAATTCAAAAGAGAGCTCTGGGAAGAAGAAAGGAGTCAACAGTTGTTTGCAGAGGAAACAGGACATGCAGGAGGAGAGGTAAAAGC
The DNA here is from genome assembly GCF_943737965.1 of Phodopus roborovskii. Taxonomy (NCBI): domain Eukaryota; kingdom Metazoa; phylum Chordata; class Mammalia; order Rodentia; family Cricetidae; genus Phodopus; species Phodopus roborovskii. The sequence continues at coordinate 24,465,422 of NW_026126571.1, read as the reverse complement.
TATGAGCCATGTGATAGCATGTAGATTAATAGAAATAGGTTAATTTAAGTTACAAGAACTAGTTAGAAACAAGCTAAGGCCAAGCTTTTCATAATTAATAAGAAATCTCTGTGTCATTATTTGGGAGCTGGCAGGACAGAGAAAGACTTGCTATAAGAAAGTTTTGGTGAAAAGTAGAGAAATCTCAGATGAATCTTCAATATTTAACAATAAGCATCAATAACAAAGATTAAAGAAAAGAAACACTTTACTTTTAACTTTTAACTGGTACTATCAATTGGATCCAGACAGAGTAAGTGGATAATGGACCAGGAGAATGGGAAGTGTTACAGTGTATTCCTGTATTTCCATATCTCACAAAGATATACACATATGTACATATGTATAAAGATCACATGGGAACCAAATGGAGACATCAATAAAGGAAATGCTTTTAAAAATTGACTAGGGGCTGGGGACATAATTCAGTTGGTAATTGCATACCTAGCATGCATGAGGCTCTAAGCTCAGTCCACGCTGCATAAACCAGGTGTGGTGAGGTGTGCCTGTAAGCCCAGCACTCAGGTAAAGCCTGAGGTTAAGAAGTTCCAGGTCATCAGAGTTTATATAGAAAATTCCAGGCTAGTCCTGGTTACACGAGCCTTTGTCTTCAACAAACAAAACTGTATGTATATTTTAAATGATGTGTGCCCAACTTCTTGAAAACCTGGGATACTCTTACTGTACACCAATCTTTTTAACAAGCGAAAACTTATCAAAACTAAATCATGTAGGAGAAATGGGGACCATTGTGGTGACATATTGTTTATGATTTAAGAAAGCTTTCCTGAAGATCAGAGTGCAAAGCTAACCACAGCCAGAGGCCAGACAGTGGTGACACACACCTTTAATCCCAGCACTAGAGAGTTATATAAGCAGGAACAGAGTCTTGGAGTGGGCATTCAGTATTCAGTACTCTGGCAATTAGTCTCCAGCCACACTGAGGTCAGGGTCACCCCAGATAGAGGTGGGAGCTCTCTGGTAGCGTGGTTGCTTTGCTTCTCTAATCTTCAGCTTGAACCCCAATATCTGTCTCTGGGTTTTTAATTAATCATGTCACAGAACACTATTTTTAGAACAACTTGCCGCCTCCTCCATCTCCAGATGAAAGTTTTAGGAACATCAATACAAAAAAAAAGCCCTGAAAATGTAAAAAGGGCCAGCTCAGTGGTAGAAGAGCCTGCCTCCCCAAACCTTTGGGTTATGATCTTGAGAGCAGCAAAAATGGAGCCAGACTAAATCAAAACAAAGAAAGATGGCAACAAGCACACCAAACACAGAAGAAAACCTCCAAACGGCATTGAGCAACAAAAACAAGGGGCCAGTGAGACAGTTCAGCAGGACAAGATGCTTGACACCCAGCTCGATGACATGAGTCCCGTCCTTCAGACCCCCATGACAGGAGAAAGCCCAGTCCTGTTAGTTATGATCTGATCCACACACACGCACACACATACACACACACACACACACACACATACACACACACACGCAAGCGCGCGCACACACACACACAAAATGAAAGCTCAGTGGGTTAAAAAAGTTCATGAGAACAAAGATGAAGAGAAACCAGAGGTGTCAAATGTAATTCTGGAAACAAATTTAAATTGTTAAAAATCAAGAAACCCATTTGCTGTCTATACTTTGCTAATAGCCGGGAATGCTGAAGTTAAGTGAGGCATTTCAAGAAGTTATAGAGTAAGGTGGAGGGAAAGCTCCAAGAACAGGTGATGCAGGTAAACATGGAAGAAGTTTAAGAAACAAAATAAATAAATAAATAAAATAAAAAATAAAAAAGAATGAAAGAAGCAATCTCTTGAATTCTTAGTATTCATATCAATCACTGAAATAGCATGCTGTCAACGAGTATGTGTTATGTGTCAACTGTTATTCAGGTGGGAGAAGCTAGCAAGCGTTTCAGGCCGGCCAACTCTCTATGAAGAGCAGGTCTAAGACCGCTTTTGACTTTGGCAAGCATCAAGCAGTCCCTGGAGATCAAACGGATCAGCACATACCTTGCCAGAAAACGAAGTTTCGAGACTCAGCGTGGCAGGCGGAGATAGGTGGGTGGTGGCTGACCTGATGGAGACACAGGACAAAAAAAAAAAAAAAAAAAAAAAAACATAATTTGAGGAAATGTTATGCCTGGGAAGCCATTCCTTCTCCCTTGAGCTGAGCTGTGACCACAAGAGCAGTGTTTTAGCTTGAACAAGTGTGCCCTGAAGGGGGCAGTCTTGATATAGCCAGCTCCCCCTTCCCCTGGGTAGGTGGGAAGGAAGCTATGAATGGAAGCCTCCAGAAGCTTTCCTGGCTGCATGGCCCAGCCTGAAGTGATGTGGACATAAGCATGATTTGAACAGTGTAAAATAAAAACAGGAACGCTGGAGAACTGCTCTTTCCTTGGCCAGCACTGTGTTTGACATGCCGTGAAAAGACTTGTGAGCATTTTAACTAAGCTGCCAGCATCAACTATTCAGTGTGCTACTTCTAAGTAACATAAAAATATGCCCCCGGCTCAGAAAACCGAATCATGAAGTCCAGGCTCCTAAGTCACTGATATGGTCAATCTAAGATAGTTCTTTTTCTTTACTTTTAAAAATATATCCATTCATTTATTGTGCATGTGTGTATGCATGCACACACATACACTCATGTTCCATGGCTCATCGGTGGAAGCTTGAGACAATTTGTGGGAGCCAGTTCTCACCTCCTACCCTGTGTGTTCTAGGGATGGAGCTTAGGTCCTAAGTCTTGGAGCCAGTGCCCTCACAGCCCAGCCATTGCACTGGCCCCGAAGATAACTCTTAAGAATCATGTGTCTGTAAAGCAAAGCTAGCCATAGCCACTGAAGAAAGTTCATCAGGTGCTAAGGGGGAAAATGTGTTGGGAGTATAGAGATGGCTCAGTCCATGAAACCATTGCGGTGTAAGTATGGGGACCTGAATGTTGACCGAGAACACAATGGTAGGGCAGGGGGGAGGAGGAGAAGCAAGCAAGCTGGGTGTGCCAGCTGCCATTTGTAACCCTCGCACTACAGCAGAGACAAACAGGTCCTTGGGGCTCACCGGCCAACCCATCTACTTGATGAGTACCTAAGGAACAGCACATAAGGTTTTCTATTGACTCCCACACATGCACCTGCCAACATACTAACAGGCACGCACGCACGCACACATGAGCGCATGCAACACATGCACACACACTCACAAACACACATGCTCAAAAAGAAGAGAAAGTGTTAGTCTATCATCAAGATATATAGAAACAATCTTGAATGAGTAAGTAATTACGTCCTAGAAGGGCTGATCCTCAAAACAGAGATCGCCACTGGTGGGACAGGGAGCGCCATTGCTTGTTTTACCCATCAATCAAGAAGCTCAGTACAAGACGGAAGCTGTGTTCCATCCCTCCTTTATCTCAGTAGCACTCAGGACCCTGAGCTGTTCTCACAGATCAGTACTGGGGGGGGGGGGATGTGGAGGATGGCAGTGAGCTTCCAGAAATTTCTCTGATTTCAGTAGCTGTTAGCAGAGGTTATCTTCTATTTGGAATGTCTACTTAAGGCCTTCCCTATAACAGGATGCAGGCTGAAACCAGATAGGTCAAGTTTCCCAAACCACAGCATTCAGAGAGTCCACAGAGTATCAGTGTGCGTCAGTGGTTATAGACCAGGAAAAAAGTAGCTGAGCTGTCTCAGATATCACATTAACCACTCAGTACTTCTATCTGAACCAAGCAGGTGTGTAAAGAGAGGTGTGTGTGTGTGTGTGTGTGTGTGTGTGTGTGTGTGTGTGTATGGGTGACAGGTCCACAGCCACTCACTCTTGCTCACTCTGGCTCACCCATGCTGAGGATCTGCTTTGTAAAGTACCCGGTATGTGGAGAGCTGCAGAGCTAAAGGCACCCTGCCACAACCTTAACTGACAGGAAAGCAGAGAAAGACAGAAATAGCATCCACACCTTCAGATTACTCAATGAACTGAAATCCCTGCTATGGGATGTAGGAGGTGGAACCCTGCTGCTGCTTGATGTCTCTTAGTTACCCACGTGCTATCTGATGTCACAAGGCCCTTGCTTTTCTCTGCGGCTTTGGACAGAAATTTTCACTGTTTTAGGGCCCCAACTCCTATAATCAAAGAAACCATCTGCTTATCTTTGTCGCCAGTTTTAAAAGTTCCACTACTTGGCAATACTTTGTATCACAAAGTACTCTATCATCCTCCTTCCTCCCATGAGAGCTCTCAGAAAAGTCTAGCTGACTTTTAAACCACAGGATGGCATACAGTTAAACTGGAATAAGGCTGTCCTCCTCCAACCACAGTTCTCTACCTACCTGACATGTCCCACTGGAGTGAGCAAGGAATCATGGAATGTGGGAGGGAGCAATACAGACGTCATCAAGAACTTTGTACATTTATAGGGACCACCAAGTGTAAATATAAAAGCAAACTGCTATATACAAACAGCATCTGCCTGCCTGCTCTATAATTATTTAAAATCCTATAAAATGGAGATACATTACTGCCCATAGGAACTAGCGGGACCTTGTGATATTAGGAAGTACATACATATTTTGCAAGAATGCTGGCATAATCTTTTAAACCACTATAGTAGATTAACAGTGTTCAGCCAACTGTCTTTAAATGGATCCAAAAGATGGTTTTAGGTTTTTAAATTTCCTTTACATTTGTTTGTTTACTGTGTATTAGTATATAGAGCTCATAAGACTACTTGTATGAGTCAATGTGATCCTGAATGTAAGAATTCAGGCATTGTGCTGGCCTGCTCCATCACCTGACAGAATGCACTCAGGCAATATCTTGGTTAGCCCAGGCTTCTATGGCTGCTGTATCACTACGTAGTCTGCATGCAGGTGAAAGGGACCCTTTAAAAGAAAAACTCCATGCACTCTCTTCTCTTCCATTCTGTCTCTTGGGAGGCAACTCTGTCTGTCCCCATCTGTCTCTGTGTCTCTTCATCTATTTTCTCTTTCCTTCATTTTTTTACCTCCACCTCAATAAAACTATCAATACGAGTCATGTCTATAGGTCTCTGTTTCCCCATCCACCTGCCATACATCACGGGTCCTGCCACCCACAATCCCAGCCCACACTGTGGGCCAGAGGAATTGAACTTTATCATCAGGCTTGGAGGCAGGCACCTTTATACCAAGTCACTTCTTGCTGGCCTGGAAGGTATGGAATTTTAATTGTTTCACGAAGACACAGTAACCCCTTGCCTTCATTAACCTTTGTTTATAAGTTAGGAAACAGGGTCATTGAGCACAGAGCCTGCTGCCCAGGGCTCCCCGGATGATGGGAAGCATCTCATCATCCACCTAGTGTTCGCTCTGTGCACCCAGCAGAGATTGCTTCCAAAGACGGCTCCTGTGCCTCCTCAGACTGCAGCACACGTTAAATTGCCTTCTCATGGCCACTTAAAGATAAACAAACCTTTTGAATCTGACCTCTCTAGCCTCTCTGTGTTGCATTTATTTCTTTGTAAAATGAAGTCAAAGAAACTGTTTTGACTTCAAAACACGGATGCTAACATCTGCTCTCAATATCTTCAGAGGTAAACACTAGAAGATACCAGGCAATCTGAAAATCTGGTTCTAGGGCTCACAATTTTGAATGCCTACAGAAAGGGCTCATTCACAGTTGAGACTTAATCTTTAACCGTATGAAGAAGAGGAGGCACCAACTGCTGTGCCTTTGCTCATTGTTTAGTCTTGATGCTTTTTTGTTTTTGACACAGGCTCAATAGGTAGGTCAGGCTAGCTAAGCTCCTGCCTTAGCATCCTGAATACCACGATAACCTCAGCCTCTAATTATTACTACATCTCAAGCCAGGAAAAAGTAAGATTGCATGCAAAGGGGCCTGAACTGAGCACTCAGTAGCTAGGGGTGCTTGCTGTTCTTACAGAGGACCTGAGTTTGATTCTCAACTCATAATCACATGCAATTCCAGCTCCAACGGATCTCTGGTTTCCAAGGGTATCTAAAGACACATGAGTGTGCCACACACACACACACTAAAATAAAAAGCAAACAAGCAGTAGATGCCTTTGAATGTGGCCTGATCTGGCCCCAGAGGAGGCGATGACGATGCCTACTGGGTAAATAGAATTTAACCTGGTCTCAGTACTCTTGCCTATTACTTCCTCTCCAGCCAAGGAAGAGCAGTCCCTCACTAGTTAGAACCCCAAGTGTGCAAGAAGCAGTGAGTCACATTTACCACAAGTATGTCTATGTAGTCTTTTCTGCAAGTCCCAACACAGCGGACAGTTTTTACAATGTATACTTTATTTGTCTATGTGAGACAGCAGCTCACATTTGTCTGTGTGAGACAATCACGTTTTGTTTATGCTTTGCTTATACTTCATATAGGAGGCAGATGGGCACAGAAGCAGAAGAGGAAAATGTATTTTAGTATTTGTGTGTTTGTTCTTTTAGAAGAAGTATATCCCTTAAATATGCCACAGTCTCTCCCTGAAACTGTCAGGGACCAGCCACACACTTCCCAGTTCTGACACCATCGCCAGTGTAGGTAACACATGGCAGAGTATTGAGTATAAACTCTACTCGAGAGGGGCCAAGGGGCCATTCCTTCTACAAGTCACTCATCAGACACCGGCTAAGTGCCTGTGATGTGTCAGAGAGCCTATATTTTTGAGAGAGGCAGCACACACAGTACCAGTTTGTCAACAGTGGTAAGTGTTAGGAGAGGTGCAGCAGCACCTGAAGGATGGGACACAGGAAGGGTTGGGCAAGACTGTGACAAAGGAAACCTACTTGGCTCAGGGAAATAAGAAGGCCTAAAGTTATCGGGTGAGGGTACCACAGGCAGAACACAGCAAGAATCAGGGCCTTTGAGTGTCCCCCACCCCCATGGCGGAGGGGTGGGGACGGGACATGGCTGGTGTGTGTGGAGGTGGCGGAGGGGTGGGGACGGGACAACTTAAGTGATAACGTGGCCCAGAAACACGGAGGGGCACAAAGCCATGGCCGAGCAGCAGTACTCTCAAGCTTTATTTGAACAGCTTGGATTTCCCCTCTGCTATAGTCATTGAGGAAAATGCAGTGTTAATCAGGAGTAAACAGCCGGCCACTATTAGGGAGAGGAATATGCTTCTGAGAAGGGACGTGAATGAGCCAGGGGGAGGTGGCAGGAGAGCTGAGTGTACCGAAGCTCAGAGGACAGGAGCTCAGGGCAGAGGACAGAAGCTCAGCATTCTTCGGTGAGCAGCAGAGAAGGAAAACGTGTCAGCAGGTGAGAGGCTGGCACTGTAGTCATGCAGCGGGACAGCGAGCCCCGCCCCTCACCAGCTGCAGCACACACAGCACACCGTGTCCGGGACACAGTGAGTCCCTCCTAGTGGGCAAATCCACCTGGGCCCCAGCAAATGCATACCGTGGTGGCATCCCAGTTTTGTCCTGAGAAGCTCAGCTTTTCTTCGGTGCACTAAAAGCAGCAGCTATTTGAGCCAGAAGGCTAAAACCCAGACAGATGCTATGGCTCCACTACTTTCAGGTTGTAAAGCCAGCAAAGCCAGCATATGGCTGCCTGAGGGCTCATCTCACCCGAGGCACTCAGCCTCTTGTGCTAGCAGGGAGATACAATGTATCTTGTTGTAATTAATTCCTAGGCTTTTATCACTCTTCTTAAACTATTCTCTACATTCTAAAGCTGTTTTAAACTTTCCTCTAATTATAAGAGGGATAACCATTAACCATGAGTGAATTATTGTCACGGCAGCCTTTCTTTCACGCCATGGGCCAACTACTGCCATTGCCACTGGATAAAGACAAAGGCTCCAAGGACCTGCAAGGTGTCTGCTGAGCAAACACAGGGCACACCGCATGCTTCAGAAAATGCCCATATGCTTTTTTGCCTTGGGATCTAATTCATGTAGCCAAAGACTACATTTTCTGGAACTCTCTGGTGATCTGGGTACATGGGCACCTGTCCGTGGGCCCTGGTCCTCCTCTCCGAGCCCCACAGTAGATGTGCTGGCAGATCCTGGAACTGGTGCCACCCCTCAGGGCTCCAAGGACTGCACTCAGCCACCTTTCCACAGCTCATGTTACCCTCCTGGAGAGTTCTTCATTCTGCTCTGATTGTCAGCTGTAGTTTGGGGCTATTTTGGGCCTTCATTTTTTTTTTTTTTCCTTAACAAGAGTGCATATAACACCATGGTAACCGAATCATGTTTTCTTTTATTCTCCTTCCATTTTAAATTCAGTATTTAAATAACCCAGCTGAATTAAAATCAGACAGCTCACTGGATCCCCTTAACTACTGACTTAGCTCCCATCTTCTCATATTAAGCAATATTTACCTTCTCCAGAAGGTAAATTCTGGCCACCACTGGTGATAAGCTCTGGGGCTTTTGTAGATTCACTTTCCTCTGAGTTCCAGAGGAACTCGTTCTGCATTTTGAATGTGTTGTCTTTTTCGAGATAAGGTCTCACTACAAAGCCTAAGCTGGTCCAGAACTCTTGGTGAAGCCAAGATTGGCCTTGAACTCTCAACCCTCCTACATGAGGCCTTTAGACAGCAGGATGGCAGTCAGGCATGACTGCACCCAGCCTATACTGCATTATGGCAAGCATGGCATTCACCAGTTTCTAGGGAGCTGGGCAGGGTGGTTGTGAACCTGTAATCCCTTTACTGGGGGGCCGAGGAAAGAGGAGTATGTGTTTGAGACCGGATTGGATATGTAGTGAGACCCTATCTCAAAGAAAAAGAAAGACAAAGGATGGTAGGCGTTGGGACACAAAAAGCAAAGAAAAGCCAAGTTAACTACGCCTCCTCCCCCAGTCCCCATGGTGCAAATCCATTGACAAAAATAACCAGAAGGGAGAGAATATTTAGCAACTCACACTCCCTCTTTAGCCACAGTTTTCTAGGAGTTGGAAGAGGAATATATCAGAGCAATGATGAATAGTCTCCCGAAAGGGTGCTTTTCATCTTTCTAAAGGTACTTATTCAATTTTAGCTGAAGGAGTGGTCCACGTGGGCAAACACACGGGAAATTCATTCTCCAATGCCTGACACACAGTCACACTTCATAGACCAGACCCTGCGTTAGGACCACAGGAGACACAAATGATGGATCACCTCCACTTTCCCTGAGCTCTACAGCCTGTGGGGACCAAACAGAACTGCACTTCAAATGTGAGCAGTTTGGCTCCTGAGCCTTCCATGCTAACTTGTGTGATGGAAGGGCCTAATGGACCTCAGGCCATCTAAGGACACGCCATCCATTAGATAGGGACTCTTGTCTATCTGTGCAGTGTCCCCAGTGTACTTCAGGGTCTGAGCCATCTGTAATAGTACCAGGCACACAGCAAACGTCGAAAAGAGAGGGACATGACCTGTTGCTCTGAATAGTAAACACACGCACAAGTGTTCCTCTTAAGTAAAATTCTACGCCATTGCACTGACACAGCAACGCCCACTCTGAGGGGCAGTCAGGCTCCAGAGTTTTTCTCCAAGTCACACTCTGGGCAGAGGCCTGTGCCTTGCCACTTCCTTTTGCTAAGGACCTGAAGGAGAAGGAATGTTGCTACTTCGTGTAACCAGGCAGGTGCTCGATCCACCGAGGCCTGTGTGCGGTGGGTGGTAGCTGAGCTTACATCGAGAAAAAACAGATCCTGGCTTCCTGTCACCAAGCCTGTAATTATCTCAGTCCTTTTGAAGCCAGTGAAAGGGAGAAATGAATATTTCAAAAGCACATTTAATAGGAGACACAGGCAATTCTCTCGACAAACACAAAGGGTGCACATCACCTGCTCAGCAAAAAACTGGAAACCCTTGTCCTGTCGGATGCACTCGTACGTTTCTCCAAGGACCGGGTTAAACGGCTTGCTGCCAGCTCGGAAGTAGCTGGATGCATATGCAGAGATGGCGAAGGCTGCCACATACACCTGGAGAGGAAGGAAAGGACTAGCTTACTTCTGTGTCACCAAGAATCTGTCATGAAGAAGTAAAACCTATGTTTATTTCAGAAAGGCAAGCCTCTGTCGTTGGTTTAAAGACAACTCGACCAACTTAGGTTTACGATTGTAGGTTTAAATAGTGCTCATTTGGGCCCAGAGACAAATCAACCAGGTTTAAACTGCCCATTTCTTTGGGTGCCTGAAACCTGGAAGGCATGACTTGATTGAGGTGATAAAATTCATCCAACAGCGTGTCACTGCTAACTTCTCTACTGGCAGCCAGATAGTGTCAGCTATCCCAACACGGGGATCTCAGGGAGATGATGTACACAGGAAAGAGCCCCCCCCAACTCAGAAATACGCACAGTACATCTAACTAGTCACCAATTGACGCTGTGGAAAACTTGAAGACTTAAACTCATGGTGACCAAAGGAAATGTGAGTCATTATTGTACTCTGAGAAGTAACAGGCTAGAGGCACTTGGAAGTTCTGCCTTTCTGGAAGGACAATTGAGAGGGGGGAGGGTGCGAGAGGATGAGGGAGGAAGGGGAAAAGAGGAGGGAGAAGGGAGGAAAGAGGAAGAGGAGGATGGGGAGGAGGAGGGAAGAGGGAGAAGAAGAGAGGAAGAATAAACTATATGCACAAATGGGATTAGCAAAATCTTCTCCTGAACTTAGACATTCCAATTCCAGCATGTTGTTCATTTTATGTTTTAAGATTTACTTATTTATCATGTATACAGTGTTCTGTCTGCATGTATGTCTGCAGGTCAGAAGAGGACACCGGACCTCATTACAGATGGTTGTGAGCCACCATGTAGTTGCTGGGAACTGAACTCAGGACCTCTGGAAGAACAGTCGGTGCTCTTAACCCCTGAGCTATCTCTCCAGCTCTGTTCAGTTCCTCTTTAGGAGCATCAATGGAAACAAATCCTCTTGTCTGTATTTTGCCCCCCCCAACATTATATGAAAGTAGTAACATGGAGATTTCTTTTTGATACCAGATAGTAAAAGTCTCAATATTCTTCTTCTCTGAACATCCTATGAGGTTTGCTATACTCAACTCAATGCCATCTATAACTGTGTGTGTGTGCGCATATGTGTTATGTGCACGTGTGTAAGCTTGCATGTGGAAAGGAGAGGTCAAGCTCAGCTATCTTCTGCAGTTGCTCCCCACCATATTTTTTTGAGTCGGGATCTCTCACTGAACATGGGATATCATCTGGCCAGCAAGCGCCAGGAACCCACCTGTCCCGCCACCCTCCATGTCTAAGGGTTTCCCACTCCACCAGCTTTCTCAAGTGTGCTGGGGATTAAACTCAGGCCTCATCCTTAAACAGCCATCTCCCATCTGTCTGTGCTGCATTCCTGAGACACACGCCTCTCTCTCTCTCTCTCTGCCCCTCAGTTTTTGGCATAGAGAACTGGAAGCTTGCACAATCTCTGTAGAATGCCAAACATCTTGAGCCTCCTTTAAAATGTAAAATACAGTGCTGGAGAGTTGCCTTACCTGTCAAGAGCACTTACAGCTCTGGTAGAAAATTAGACCTTGCTTCCCAGCACCCACATGGTGGTTCACAAACTGCTTTACTTCCTGGAACAGGCATTTGACATCCTCTCCTGGCCTTTGAAAGTTCTGAGACACACACACACACACACACACACACACACACACACACACACTGCATATAAACTCACTCAAGCACACACACTCATACAAATACATTAATACATCTTTGGGGAGGACCTCAAAATACAGCAGACTAAAGAACTCAGCACCAGCCATGATGCTGGACAGTAAGGAGGGTCAGGCAGAACAAAATCTCCCCTTTGGTGACACAAAGAAGCTCCACAGGCGAATGTGTGCCTACAGAGGAAACCCCAGCTGTGGCTTCTGCTCTGAGGTTGCACTGGGGCCATTTAGTTTTGCCTAAAAACCTTCTTATTCTCCCTTTGTTTTTGAGACAAGATCTCATATTATAAGTCATGCTGGCCTGGAAATTGCATCAACCCTACACAGAAAAACCCTGTCTCAAAAAGCCAAAAAAAAAAAAAAAAAAAGAATATTTTCATGTTCAAAATTAATCATTTTCTTTGGGGCAGGGCACCATAAATGTTGACTTTTTATCACTAGATTTAGAAGCTTCCTGATTCCCTGTCTCTAGCAGACACTGTCTGGGGAAATTCAACAAAAAGGGCAAAAATCACAATTTGTGTTTTTTGCATTCATGTTCATTAGCATCAAGAGAGAAAACCTCTTTGATACAAAGGTCCCAGGGATCGGGCAGAATGACAGCGTCTCTTTCAGCCAGGGGCTGAGGTTCCCATTAGCTCCCAAATCATGGCAGCCAAGAACATCCACTGAGCCTGAGAACCGCAGGCTGCGAACCGCAGGCTACGTGGAGTTCTAAGAGGTCTGCATCCTCTGCCTCAGGGGTAGGGAGGTGGGGGTGGTGAGGTGAGGGTCCAGGGAGCAGAGGGGGGGCTGTTGTCTGCTAGCTCTGTGAAGCTGTGAAGCCCCAGGGCACGCTGCTCCTCTCCAATTTAGTCAGAGCCACCCCCCCCCCCAGGCAAGGGGTCCACTGATCAGCAGCTCACATACGAGGAAGCCAGAAGAACAGTTCCTACAACAAATATTTTCAAGAGTTTTACAACAAAGTTGATTATTTAAATAACTCTATAAGAGAGAGAAAAAGGTGGGTGGTAGTTGGGGTGCCATCTTCTGGTGTAATGGGTGTAAAAATTGCCCTCTGTGAATGATATTTTCCAAAAGCGTAGGGACAAGTGGGACAATTCCAGAAATAAACAAAAACATTCTCCAGGGAAATTTACTTGGGTTGAGAGAAACAGCTCAAGAAATTAAATTCTGTCCACCCAGGGTAGTAAAAATAAACACAGACCGCCTAAAGTCATGTTTTCCAGCCAAGCCTATGAGAACCATCTGATGGAAGCTTCCAGAAAAACAGCATGCACAAAAGCAGCCGTGCCTGCCCCCCACCAGCTGCAGGAGTTCCCTTCCCTTCCCCACTGCAGATTCCAGTGAGGTAACTGCACACCGCCAGGAAGGTAGGACTTCTGAGAAAGGACCATCTCAAAATGAGGGATGGGCTTTGGGCTTCTGGGCTCATAACAGTGTGGGGAGTGGGTCCTCACCATCCTCTCCAGGGCAGTGGGGATGCGCGCGGCCTTGTCCAGAAGCTCGCTGTACTCCAGCTCCTCGCAAAGCCGCTGCAGTGTGTTGAGGGGTTCATTCAACTCCACGGGCATGGCCACCTTGGACAAGTCCTTCCCAATGTTGTTGCGCAGGATTGTCCACAGGCTGACACTGCTGGTGTTGGGGCCCTGTGCAGGCAAGCAGGTCCTCCTTTTGGACCTGGCCTCCCCACCACGTTCCAGAACAGGCCCTGAAAGGAAAGAAATCTGGTTGACACCAGGAAGCTTTTGCGTGTATTCCACCATTTAGAGTAATTCATGAATATAACCTTCCCTAGCAAGTATTCACAATCAATTCAGTTATGCAATGTGGGATGGAAAACTAGAAATTAGCAAAAGAATTCTGAGCAATTAAATACCAAACTCAGTTGGAGAGCATGTGCTTATATGACATTCCCCGGCACTACTGGGTAAATAAATGCCCCAGACTGCACACTAAAAGCCGTGCACTTCATTCCTGGGGAAATGTGTTAAGTCCCACTCAAAAACTAGTTCCTCACTGCTTTCATATGCAGAAGAAGAATGGAAATCGGCTTCCATGTCAATAGCAGGTTAGACTGGTATAAATTTGAAAACATAAACACAGCAAGTTCTGAATACAAACTCTGCGCATTTGATGTTTTGTTTGAGATACAGTCTCATTCAGTAGCCCAGGCTAGTCTCAAATGACCATCATCTGCCTCCACATTTCCAGTACTGGGGTTATAGCTGTGTACTACCTACTGGCTAAATTGTATTTTTTCTACAACAACAACAACAATAATAATAATGAAATCATTTCCATCAAATATTCTACCAACTCAGATAGTGTTCATTTACACTTGGGACCATCTGTAAATTAGTGTACTCTCCATCTGTATTATTCAGTGTCCAGGCATTCTTATGTTCTGCTTATTCAGCTGTCTGAAATACATTTTTGTTATTTAGATTCTTCAATAATATCACTTTTAGTGATTGTAAAACTACCTCATGGTACAGACAAATAATGTATTGAATCACTCATTATTGTTGGGCCATTGAGGTTTTTCTAGATGTTCAGCTACAATTCAAAAAACTCAAAGAAAACCCAACAGTAACCCACAGTATGGAATACCACACATTTAAATTATTTGCCTGGACCTCTGATCATTTTATCAGCACATATGGATGAGGACTGACCAGAGAAGCTGCCAGTGCTTTTGGTTCATACGATCTGAATGTTATTAAAAGACCTGAGTAGATGTGGGATCCACAGCAACCCCACCATCATGCACAGCCTATGTGTTGAAGACAGGGTTCCCCAGCTGACACATCCAGTCCCTGAGACCTGGCTGGATCAGGAGCTCTCTGACCTGACCCATGGGCTGATCACTGACATTTGCTTTACAGTGAAGGACCATAGGTGGGGTTGGAGAGGGCATCCCTTGGGGCTGCTTGTTGGTCCTGCCTCTGCTTCTAGGCTGCGGTGAGATGAGAAGTCCTGCTGTACTCACTCATCTTCTCCATCCTATGCTCTGACCCACCACAGGTCACAACAATGGGGACAAATGATGAAAGGCCCAAATCTCCCAAGTCATAGGTCTAAAGGAACCCTCTCTCCTCTAAGCTTTCACCTCAGGTGATTGTCACGGTGACGAAAACCCTGACTACCACAGGTGTACAACATTTTCCGTAAGACAAGATCAGTTGTGAACGTTCATCTTCTGAACCCTTTCTAAGCTTGCCACTATTGGTTTCTTGCCCCCCACCATGGTAATTTCAGACAGGGCCCTTTTATATGTCCCAGGGTAGATTTGAACCTGTGATTCTCCTGCCTCAGCCTCCCAAGCACTGTGATTCCAAGTGCATGCCTCCATGCCCAGCATCACTGTTTGTTTTAAATGCTGCCCCCTGATTCTGATTGACACTTGCGACATTTCTGGTATGTTCTGGAATGCTTTTGTGATCATTTCTCCATCCTACATAAATTGTTGTCCTTCCTTTTGCTTTTATGTCTATTTTACAATTTTATATCTGTTTTTATAATTTTATCCTGAGTTGGCATTGACGTTTAAGCTTGGTCCATGGAGGTTTTGGTGCACGAAGCACTTACATTCACGTATGTAAAACTGCCTGCCTCTTTATCTCACCCTGTGGTGTCTCTCTCCTACCCTGAATCTCTTTTCAAATGACATCTTGTTGCTGTACTGATGAATAGGTGCACATCACTTTCGTGTGTACTCATCTACTAAACATCAACACTAAGCATTCACTCATTACATGACCAGTCCCTCTGAAAACAGAGGCAGCTTTGATGAACAGAAAAGTCTGAAGTTGGGGTCATGCTGTGTAAGTTGCATGTTAATTAAGGCACCCAGTTAAGTTCCACATTTACTTTAATTGGTTATATGGGCCAAATATGGCACAGGCCCATAGCTGAAAATGGTAGCATCTTTAGAGACATCGTTGCAGGCAGTCTCATACTTTCTTTGGTTTACAGTCTGACACTTCAAAGACTGCTACTGTAGTACCGCGGCCATGCTACTCATGGCTCACACGCGCCACGCTCTTCACCCTCAGCCTCTGACACGTGTTATTCTTCCTCTTTGGGATCAATTCATGAAGAGAATAGCACTATCATCCCCATTTTATAGATGAAGAAAGTGAGGCAGATGGAGGGAACAGCACACATAACCAACAAGGGACATTGCTGCGGCTGGTGCTGTAGGGTTCCCTTCCTTCCATATTCTCCATATTCTCAGCTACTTAACTTTGGTGGCATCGGGCCCAGCAGCAGGTCCCGCTATGTGACCTGTGCTTTTTTGAGGGAAGAGAAACTGATAAGAAGTACCCTGAACACCAAGCATCTGCTGCACTGGGGGATTCTAGTGTAATAGCTGGAGAGCTGTGGGGTTAGCTGTTTTCATTTTCTTTCCTGACACAGAGTCTTGTATATTCAAAAGACTGGACTTGAATTCTCGATGTAGCAAAGGAAGCCCTTGAATTTCTGATCCTCCTGCCTCTAGCTCCCTAACCCTGGGATTACAGGAGAACACCATCATGTCTCATTTTACATGGTGCTGGCTACAGAATGCAGATGTCACCCATGCTAAGTAAGTACTCTTTCAGCTGAGCTACACCTATAGAAGAGTGGGTTTTCCTTCTTTCCTCAGTAGGCACACTGAGTTGTAATATATGAAGGTAACTTCTGCAAGCCTCTTTTCAAGATGTCCAGAAACCCTGTCACCATCAGAGAATGTCTACAGAGAATTGGGGACATCTGTTTCTGGTATTAAGTTCAGATGAAAGAAGTTCCTCCCAGTTTGTGTTGTGTGATGTTCAAGCTAAACAGCCACAGACTAAGCTAGAGAAGAAGCCCGACCACCTCCTTGAGCATCTCAGCTGCTGCTGATGCAGCATAGCTTTTGTCTACATCCTGGACCAATTCTTTCTTCAAACTTTACCTCTGCATCCTGTTTACTCTGTGCTTCCCTGACTCCCTCCCTAAGGCCTCTGGGACATGCGGTAGGGGCCTCAGCCTTTGTCATCTTCCTCCTTTGTAGCTGGAGCAGCATTTTGGTGCTCCTACCACTCACTCGCTGCTTATTGAGAGAGCGAATGACGTTTCTTTGTTTCTTCATCCTGTGTTTTTCCTAGAAAACAACCTACATTCACATCTGTGACCTTTTACTTCTAACTCACTGGGCTTTGGGGTTTTCTATCAGGGGGTGACTTTCTACTCAGTGAAGTATCTTCCTGCCAGCAGGTGACTCAGAAAGGAGGCTTTGTAGATGGTGGGACGTTACCCACCACCCCTGGAGTTTTCAAAGCAGTGGCTCTGTAGTGTTTAGACAGTCCATCGACACAGTTCACAAACATTCGCTGAGCTGAGACACTGAAATAAAGGGGTCTTGCAGAGTTCCTGTCATCTGTGTAGATATGAAAACGGGCGAGGATTCAGTGGTGGCAAACGAGATGCCAAGGCTGAGAGTGTCAGATGTTAAGAGACCTGTGCAGAGGACCATGGGCCTGGTGGCACTGACTCTATGAGCATCTTCCTAACCTGTCCATTCCGCTTCCTGAAGTCACAAGCTGCTTAGGATTAGTGAGACATCCAGGGGCCCCACACTTGTATTGTCAAATACCTTTCTTTAAAAACCACATTATTTATTTGATGTTCATGTGCCACAGTGTGAAGGTGGTGGTGTGTGTGTGTGTGTGTGTGTGTGTGTGTGAGAGAGAGAGAGAGAGAGAGAGAGAGAGAGAGAGAGAGAGAGAGAGAAAGCAGAAAACTTGTGGGTGTCAGTCTTCTCTTAATTTGTGGGTCCTAGGGATGGAACTCAGATCTCTAAGCTTGGTAGTGAGTACCTTCACCCATTGAGCCAGCTTGACAGTTCCAAAAATATCTTTCTGGGTCATTATTTTCCTCCTTAGGATTAAGTAATAATGAAGGCGTAGCCTAGGATACCTCGAGGAGTGTATTCTGAACTAAATATCTGAAGCTACCTATCACTTAGAATTTTTGTTATACATGCCCTATCAGATTATTTTTTTTCCTCCCATCAAATTCTTGAACTACAACAATACTTCGGTATCTTAAGACAGAATACATATCCTATATTGCACTTGTAGAGAAAATGCTTGCCTATACAAGGGGCACCCTTGTTTTTTTTTTTTTTTTTTAATGAGGCACGGCGGTGCACATTTGTAATCTCAGCATCTCAGCACTTGGAAGGCAGAAGCAGAAGAGACAGGAGGACCCCTGGGCTCCCAGGAAACAAGCCTAGCCTAACTGGAAAGCCTCCAGTGGCAGTGAGACTCTATGGAAAAGTAAGGTAGATGATACTAGAAGATTGACACCCAAGTTTGACCACAGAGAGAGGGGAGAGGGAGAGGGAGAGAGGGAGATGGAGAGGGAGAGGGAGAGAGAGAGAGGGAGAGGGAGAGAAGAGAGAGGGAGAGGGAGAGAAGAGAGAGGGAGGGAGAGAGAGGGAGAGGGAGAGGGAGGGAGACGCAGAGGGAGAGGGAGGGAGGGAGAGAGAGAGCATTGCAGGCTTTCCAGAGACCCTGTAATGTACCACTTACCTAAGGTCTGTCTTTCATTGTCTAAATCATTACTGAGGTTGTCTAAGGACAGATTATCACTTATGTCACTGACATATGAATCGTCATCAGAAATCTGTGGGAAAGAAGAGATAATACGCATGAGAGACAGACAGAGAGAGCAAACAAAAAAACCAGCCTTTCATGCTGTGTCTCACATTGTGAACCCACAGAAATAATTGGGGTGCTATTTTCATAGAACACCTTCCCCTGCTCCACAATCTACCTAGGTGATGCTCACAGCAAAACACAAGCAAACTGCTAAGGCAGGGAGTTCAGGTAGAGTGCTTGCCTAGGAGGCAAAGGACCCAGGTTTCATCCCAGGGAAGGAAAAAGAGGACAGAAGGAGAAGGGAGGACAGTCTTAGATATTCTTGGTTCTTACAAGAAAAATAAGCAAACAAAAAAACTCCAAGATTACTACTGTCATCATAAAAAATCATATCCAGAACATGCTACTACTTGAATAACGGAGTTAGCAACTTGTTTTTTAATTCTTTGTAGAAAAAAAAGACCCTTTCATGGGAGTTTGTACATAAACAAAATTGTATCTTATATAGTATATAACATATATAAGT
Source organism: Phodopus roborovskii (assembly GCF_943737965.1). Lineage (NCBI taxonomy): Eukaryota > Metazoa > Chordata > Mammalia > Rodentia > Cricetidae > Phodopus > Phodopus roborovskii. The sequence continues at coordinate 24,446,588 of NW_026126571.1, read as the reverse complement.
ATTTATTATATTTCTCTATATTTTTATGTCTCTATATTTAATGGATAAAAATCATACATAGTAATGCCAACTGTGGGGCCTGCCTATTCCAGAAAGTACGACTTTGTTATACTTCAATCTAAAAGAATGTTTATAAGTATAGATTAACATAATAAACATGTTAGACAGTAATGATATAAAATGTATAAAGCAAATTAACACAATTAAAAAACACACTGGATATAAAACACAGGTAGAATTCACAACTAGCAATGGGAAACTGCAACACGCCTAAGAAACAAAAACAAGAGTCCAACACCCTGAATTTCACATTTCCCTAGAGTATGGCATCACTTTGTGTTTGGGGGGGTGCACTACAAGCAAACACTCAGAATGTAATAGTATGGAGGAGCCGTGGAATCTAGCGTTTTTTTTGTTGACAGATCTTTACTGAGCAGTCTGGTGAAGAAAGACATAAAGGAGACTTGGGAACTGGTTGACTGAAAACAACATCCAAACCTCATTTTCTGAAGAGCTAGGAGATAGCAGAACTTCCTGGGCATCAAAGAACTCAGAAAGGGAGTCAGTGATGGACAGCCTGCTCTCATTGGAGAGCTGGTGCACCAGGGCTCGGCTTTCGTCCCCAGAGGTTTCCTAGTGAAAGAGCAGAAAGAAAATTACATGTATTTAAAAACGATCTCAAGAAAAACAAAATACACAAGTGATGTGATTGCACAAACACTGGATCACAGGCCCATGCAGACAGGCAATATAGAGCAGAGGTCAGCTTCAAAGGGGAAGCAAGCCTCGCAGAAAACAAAGTGAGAAACGAAGTTCTCCAGCAAAGGACACTTCATTTACCGGCATGGACATTGTTCAGACATGTGACACAAATCTCAAGCACAACCTTGCTTTCTTCCCTTGAGGAGGAGGGAGGTTCCAATACTGAAGCATGTCCTTGTATTCTCAGGGTGCTTCTTGCCAGTCTAAACTTTCCTCAGTGTATGGCTGATTTCAAGCAGGGTGTTCTAGTGCCTATTCGGAGGCCAGCATGCTGCTTCCAGGGAATCACTTTAACATTCTGAGTTTTGGTCCAGAGATGCCCATGATGGCAGATCACTCCTTATTCATGGATGAGTGGGAAGGAAACCTCAGGCCCTAGGCATGACTCTACAATTCAGTAGAATGACACTCTACTTTTCTCTCATGCTCCTCCATTTTCCAGACTCATGGAGAAGTATCCAGAAGGATCCTGGATACTCGGGATGTGCTTTCTCTTCTATGTGCAAGTAAAATTACCACCCCACTGAATGAATCAAGCAAATATTTGTATATAGTCTCCAGCCACTCATATGAGCTTGGAGACTGAACAAGGCTTCTGACCTGTGAGCGTGTACACATCAGACCAGAGCCACCAACAGACACTGGGCTACGGAAGTGGAGGCAAAGGTGATCTTAATTCTGACCCTGATTAGGGCAGATTTAGGACAGGATAATTCCTTGGACTCCTGAGTCCCTCGTCAGCTCAGGTACTTCACTGGCCTGCTGGGGTGGCTCCAACATTGTCATTCATTTGACCAGTGAGTCACAGACCAGATGGAAAAAAGTTCAGGCAGATGCTGTCATGCCCAAAGGTCCCATGAGCTCGGGATGCTCTGCTCATCTCACCCACATATGTGCCCAGGGAGACCTGCTGGGACCTCAGCCGTTTCCTAATTATCAGTGAATCCTTTGAACTTTAGGAACAGAGGGAATTCTACATCTCTTCTCTGGGAGCCTTTCTGTGACAGCCCAAGGTTGGGTTTAAATAGCCTCTAAAATCCAGTCTTCTCTATCCCCTATAAAGACTTCCAAGTATGGCAGCTTCTTTCTTTCTAAAATAATTTTTTGAAACTAAAATATAATTAGACGATTTCCCCACCCCTTTTCTCCCTCTAACCCTCCCAGGTGTTTCCCTTGCTCTCTCTCAAATTTATGGGTTCTTTTCCTTTAACTGCTTTCTCACACGTGCATGAATGGACTCAAGCACACACATTCCTACATATAAAAGTACTGTCTAACGTTACTTGTATGTACATTTTCAGGACTGACCATGTGATGTTATATAACCAACTGGGGGACTCTTTCCTGGGAGAGACTATCTGGCCCCTGCACCTCTTAGTAGGTCAAGTTCTTCATCTAGGGTTGAGGTCCCCATGAGATTTTCCTCTGCCAATGTGTTCACATCTTTAGGTGTCATGTTTGTTCAGATACTGTTTTGGCAGCCATGTCAATGAGACCGGAGTCATTAAGAGCAGGTGGTTGCTTTCTTAAAGGAAATAAATGTCTCCCCACCACCCACAGACCCAGACTCAAGGCTGCTGAGCTGAAGATACTGCAGTGCCCAGCAGGACTCCTTAAATGTTCATGCAGGCAACAGAATCTCCCCTGTGCCCTGACTTTCAGAGATGCTAATGATTTATTTACTTGTGCTACTCATTAATTCATCACCACGTGTATCTGCTCTAGCCTCCTCCTCCCCAACTGGCTGATCAAAAGGATTTCCTGACTTATCCACACTGATAACAATACGTGTTGCAAATCATTAGCTAAAATGTTCAGGTGCAGCTGTGTTTTCACTTTTAAAATGGAGTTTTAAAAATATAATGAGGTATCTCAGGAAATGGGCCAAAGTGCCAGCGTAAAGTTACTTACGTTCCCTATGGGCGCATACACGTAGTCTGAGGGTAATTTTAAAGTATTTTTAGAGAACTGATTTTGGATTGACACCCGTCACATGAGGTCAGCTATGGAATTTTCCATGTGTGGTATTATGTTGTTCAGACCATTTGGGCTTTGAAACATTTCAGATTTGGGATTCTAGCTCCTACCTGTTCTTGGTGTCCCACAAGTTTAGCAAGTGCTTATGAATTCATACTGAAATCACCAGGACACAGTAGCACACGCCCCCCGGCACAGCTTTCTAAAGAACACAGGGTCTTACTTACTAAACTAGGAGTACAGCTCAGCACAGATGCCTTCCCTCACTGTAGCTCAGGAATAGCTGTCCGGAAATTTAAAGACAAAAAGAAGGGCGAGTAACACCCAAAATCCCATCACACTACAACAACTGCTACAAGCCTTTGGGCATTTTCTCTCCTATTTTTTTTTAAATTCATGTAGTTTTGTTTTGTAATAACTATTTACAAATAAAATTAAATTTTCTCAAACAACACTGCACCAAAAATAACTTTCCCCAACATTAGTAATATGTTCTTAGGATAATAGTATGTGTTTGAAAAATAAAATACAGAGTAAGACCCTATTTAAAACATACACACACACACACACACACACACACACACACACACACACACACACACACACAAACACACACAAACCTAAAAAAAAGTTGTGTACTTTTTAGTTTTGCTTTTAAGCAGGGATCAGGTTGTACACAGTGTGTACCTTATCCAATACACTTTCTTACTTCACATTGTGAGTAGGTTCCCAGGCCAGGAAAAAGCCTCTGAGAGAATGGACTTCAACTGACAGCTGTTTGTTACAGAGGGGCAATTCAGTTTCCGCATTGGAAGGTAAGGGCTCCTGCAGACTGCGAAGCTAGGGCAGCAGCATCTGTATGTCTTTGCACATACCTTGTTATTTTTCAGAATCATTTCCAGAAGTAAAATTACTAAGAATGTTTAAGACTATAAACATGGGATTATTAGTGACTTCCATGTTTAAGAAAACTGTTTTCTCTAGCACCACAATTTAGGAAAATGTTGTACTGATCAAATTATTTTCGTTTTCATTAGACTGAAAGCGAGGTGTATAACATTATTGCAAGGATACAAGAGGCTTTCTCTGAACTCCTGTTTTCCTGTGAATTTTTAAGTACAGCCGGGTGCCAATGATATTTCCATCCAAGTGTCACAGGTCACAACAGAACTGGAATTCCTGTCCCCCTAGTGATGTCACAACAGCACAGCATGACTGACTCCCATCTGTGGATGCTGGCGTGAACGAGCCTACTGAGTCTAGCTGTTAGACATGCAGTAGACGCATTGCTGACAGTGGTACCACACAGCTGCTCCCAGGATGTGCAGCTGTTATGCTCTCTATTCAGACCTTAGACTTCACTTACTTACATAAGGAAAATCAGTCAACAGCCAGCCAGCCACAGGCGCTCCTCCAGGAGGCGTCCAGTGGAACACACTCCAGTCACAAGAGATGAACTACTGCCCAGGAGTGCTGGCCGTGGAACAAAAGTCGGAGGCAGGTGACACTTCCAGTCTTTGTTGGTTTACAGCAAGAAAATGCAAAGTTGTAAGCATTTCTATAGTGGGTTCTAGCATGGACCTGGTGTATAGTCAGCTCTACCATCTAGGTTGTGTCCACACACTCTACAATACTCACTCACCGGGAAGATAACCTGATGATGCCCCTCAATATATCCTAGCACTTAAACCCCTCAAGACTGACTTGGAAAATAACAGCTTTTTTTTTTTTTTTTAAAATCCCACAGAAATAACTCTGTATGCCTGTTGAGTGTGAATTATCTGTGCCTACTGTTTGTTGATGTCTTAAGTTACTTGGCACTATTTGATCTGTGTTCACAGATTTAAAACACTGTCATCGCTTCTGCATTATATGTCTGTCATTTTCACTGAAGATATTCATCTTGGCTTTTATTTTTTTTAATATGCCATCTCATTTTTGAAATATTTTCTCTATTTAAAAGAAAAAGTCAAATTTAGTTAACATTTCTTTTGAAAATTTTTATTACTCCCCAGTTTAGGGAATCCTTATTCTAGAAGTTTGATAAATATTCAAAACAATTTTTTTGTCTCAACATTTATATTTAACTTGGATCTTAGCACACAAAGGAAGAAAACTTAAAGCTTCTTTTCACATTGTGTTGAGCTGTACTGGCCTAATTTATTGAATAACCTGCCTTTCCCACTGGGCTTTGATGCCTCTCTTATCTTATTTCTCTTAGAAGGAGGAACATGAAGCCATGTCTATGTCTGAGACAGGCATTCCCTCAACCATTCTAGCAGAGGACCGTCCCAGAGACTGTCTTCAGGCTCAGTGCGGTGTTGTTCCTTACACAGAAGCATGAAACCGTGGCGAGAGCACACACTCTGGCCTCAGGAGTCATGAATTTAAATCCTAATTTGATTTCATAGACTGTGTTTCTGGTGGAAGTTGTTTGACTACTCTGAGCTCTACTTCCCCTGTTTCTAAAATGAAAACTACCATGCCCTACTCTGCAGAGTCAAGGTGAAGGGTTTGTACAGTGACGTTCAGTGCTTGATCCTAACATGAAAACAAAGTGAAGAACTCACATATAAATAAGGGGATCAAGTATCTTCTCTTAGATTTTTTTTTTTAAGTTAGAGATTTTGTTTTGATTTTTTGGGAGGTTATTTGTTTTACTTTTGTTTTTGTTTTGAGATAGGGTTTCTCTGTGTAACAGGTTGGCCTTGAACTCACTCTGTAGACCAGGCTGGCTTCAAACTCACAGAGATCCTCCTGCCTCTGCCTCCTGAGTGCTGGGATTGATGGTGTGCATCACCACTACCAGACCAGTTACGGATGTTTTAAAGGTACCTTAAATGGCATTTATTACTTTGTTTGGAACAGGCCTTGCTATTATCTAGACAGGCCTGGAACTCGCTATCTAGCTGTGGGCTGGCTTCAAGCCATCCTTTTGTCTGGGTCATCTGAGTGTTGTTGTTAGACATGTCACCATCCTGTTCATTCTTAAATTCCATTTAGCTAGAGAAAATACTACTCCCACAGACCACCTGGCCCCTGATTTCTAGTCTAAAATAAATAAGATAATCAATAATAGCAATACAATCTTGACTACTGCCCTGGTGATATTAAAATGTCACATTTACAAATACATAGGTATGTCTTGAGTAAGCTGAGTGGGTCACTTCTAAGAAGAGGGAATCTTAGGGTTCAATATTTAGGCACAACACCAGCAGTAGCTCATTTGTGCAGCCAAAAGGTGGCAACAGGAAGTAGGTAAACAGTGGAAGGCCAGAAAGACAGAAGCCCTTGGACTGAACCCACTGTTAGGGACTGTCATTCTGCTGTAAAGTGTCAAGAGGCTCCCGGGAGAAACCTACAAAAGGTAACTTGGGGTGCAGGTGAGATGGCTTAGCCTATAAAGGCACCAGGCACCAAGCTGCATGCCCTAGATTGAATCTCCAGAGCTTACACGGTAGAAAAAAAGAACTGATTCCTGCAAGTTGCTCTACGACCCCCACACATGCCCTGTGGTGTATGTATGTAAGTATGTATGTATGTGCATATCCACACGTGTATATATGCACACTAAATAAACAAATGTTATAAATTATTTTAAGTAACTAAAAATTCAAAGTTAATTCTCACACACACACACACACACACACACATGATTTGGTGTGTTTTTTCAGCCTACGTGACCATTCTTAATCATTTCTGCTCCTATTTCCTGAAGGCAACAATGACTTTTCTTCACTGGGAAAGTCAGCCTTGAGTCACTCAGTGGGAAAAAAAGGATAAGCCATGGGAAATAGAAGCTCTCTGAAAGAGGAAATGAATGAGACAAGCATTTAACCATCCCGAGAACGCCGTGGAAGAGCACACTCAAGGCTGTGGCAGAACCGTCCCGAACAGTTCCGAGTGCTTCAGCTTTCGGGCTATGCCTGTTTGAAATTGTTCCCAAAATGTGCATTTTTCTAGACCCGGGCTTTGGGTTTTATCTCAAAACACAAACAGCTTGAATGATATACACTGGACTCAGGCTCATAAATGCTTAGAGAAGGTTATCTAGTTAATCACAAAAAATGCAAATGTAATTCATGTGAGAATATTATGTAATATAAAAAGTAAGAATGGCCTAGAAATTAGTGTGCAATTAGAGATACCATTGTGCCTGGCAGCAAGCGACACTCAGTGATGACCAGACATGACAAACACTAGGCTCCGTGTCAGCTAATGTGCACACTTGAAAGGGCCTGGCTGGTGATAGGCTCAGGCCTAAAGTGCCAAGGCCGTCAGGGAGGGTGCAGGGCTGTTCTCCTGGAGTCGTGTGCCTGCAGAGGAATTTTCTCCTCAGCTACCACCATGAATGAGGGTGTGGCTCTGGCCTGGGGCAGTGGTCCTGTTAGCATGCCTGTGCTGCAAACAGGACAGGTGATCTGGGTGTGTTGGCCTCAAATTTCTTCACCCTCAGCTCACACAGAGAAGGGACTGTATGTAGACCAGGCTGGCCTCGAACTCACAGAGATCCATCTGCTTCTGCCTCCCGAGTGCTGGGATATGGGTTTTCTTAAGAGGATGAAGACGATTACAGTGAAGCCTTTACAAATGTATACGCAAGCCCTTTGTTGCTGCCCTGCGTGTGTGTGAGTGTATGGGTGCATGCTGTGTGAGCAGATGTGTGTGTTTACTTATGGGGGGGGGAGACAACTGTGGGCGCCATCCCTTGTGGTTCGGCTCTGTCCACCTTCTTTTCTAAATTTTATGTGGAGGCAGAGGACCACTTTGAGGAACTGGTTCTCTCCTTTTGGGGTCCAGGGATTTAGGTTTCTGGTCTCTGAGGAAAAAGATTTTACCCAATGACATATTTCTCTAGCCTTGTGCCCACCTTTGGAGAGAAGTGAACATGTCTCACTGGCCTGAAACTCACCATGTAGGCTAAGCTGGCTGGCCAGATAGCCCGAGTCACCCAGCTGTCTCTACCTCCCTGCCCTAGGAACACAAGAACGTGCCATCACACCTGTATTTTTAATGTGGGTTCTTAGGAGGGTCCTCAGCATTGTATTAACAGCATTGCATCCCTAGCCTGCTTTCTTGTTTTTGCATTTAAAATCTAACCAGTTTGCTAATGGGAAATTTTATACATCTGAGGTAGACATCTGAATACCTAAGACACTTAAAAACAGCTGTTTTTTACTAACTCATTCTTATTTCTCAAGGATAACACTATGTTTTTCTGAAATTGCTTGTTTTAAACACATTCACAGGACCATTTGGGGCAAAAAAAATCCCAAGCCTTGAGAAAAGATCTCATGTGTGTGTGAGGGGGAGGGGGCGGGGGGGGGGGAAATCTATGGTACGGGTTGAACTAGGGTCCAAAGGCAAATGACCACTAAGCTGTCAAAGTGTATTGCATCTCAATAAATGGCCTTTCTAACGTGTGTTAACTGACAATAGATTTTGACTGTAGTAGTGCAGTCCCTTCCCCCACCCCCCACCCCCTTGAACTATAGAGCTGTGTTCTGAAAGAGGTAAAAACCAAAACAGGAAGAAGGAGGAAGAAGGAACAGTTATGGTGAAGACTACCATGGCTTTAGCGGAGCACAAGAAGCCTGCAAGGAACTAGACACTGGGTCACAGAAACCTCAGTTTCTTCAGAAATGACAAGGAAAAGCACTTGCCTTTCTATAGCTCGCACGCTATAGAAAGGAATGGTACTTACAGGGAATAAAGCATAGGGACACAAAAGCAGGGCTCACTGAAGAATGCGCTGGGTGGCATTGGGCCAGCAAGACTTCGAATCCCAAGAACTCAGCCAGAGCAGAGCTGTGGCAGCAGTCAGGGGAGGCCGGAGCATGGCTGCCGCGCAAGGGGGTGAAGCGGAGAGCTATGCAGCGGGGCAGCGGGTGCTGGGGACAGGTGGCAGTTGCAGAGAACAGTTACCAGAAAAAGAAACCTACCCACCTCTGCCAGGTTGTCCCCCGACTTGGGAACAGCGGGAGGGTCGAGGAGCAGAGTTTCCGCATGGATTCTGCGTAAGCGTTCTTTAAGATCTGTGTTTTGTGCTAGGGCCTGGAATATGTTAAAAATAGCAGGGCTTTATTAGTAAATGGACGGTTCAGGAAAAGCAGCAGAGGATTGGGAACAAGCAAGTTAGGAGCAAGGATCCCTGGGCAGGACACCCTGGCTAGAAGTGTGTCTGGGCTGTCCCCATTGCTCTCCAGCAGAAGGCTGGGAGGTAACAAATGCATCCAGGATGCTCCTTGTTAATCTTATCTTCAGAGGTAGAAAGAGGGTTAGTACAGCTGCAGAAGGAAGCCATAGACAACGCCAGTCAGTGTCTTTTCTTCCTATCATGCTGATTCCTAGATCCTCCTGTCCTTGACAAGATGCCAGTGGATATTACCCAGTATGAGTTAATTATCACACCAGCTGCACTGGACCTTAGAAATATGCTGGTTGACTTACACACTTTTGAGAATACAGTTTGCGCTTCAAAAAATAAACAAGCAACCTTATGGATACACCATGGTGCTGGGTGTGAGCCATGGATGTGAAAGAAACCATCCAAGACCTCTATTTCCTCCCACCTCCCATCTCAACCTGGCTCACAGCAGAAGGAAAATGTGCACTTCCTTCGCTTGACTCTCCTGTACATGACACTGTAGGTCTATCTGTAGGAGGGGCCATGTCTACAGCAAGACAAGGGCTTTGTTTATTTCCTTCCTTATCATCACTGTTGAATGTACAGGACATGGTCTCCCTCAGCACTTGCCTCAGCCTCCCAGGAGCAGCCGGAATTACAAGGCCATCATGCCTGGCTCTCGTTTTACTTTTCAGTGGCCATAGGGGACATAGATTATTCTAAGAACCCTTGAATCATTTAAGAAACTCTGAATAAGAACTAGGGTCATGTAACCACATATTTTAATCCCTTTGAGGCATCACGTCACTGTTAACAGCGGCTAGAATCTTAGCAAAGGATAGAAACTGTAGATATGTATGTGTGTATATATAATTCAGTATTGATACATCCATCGTTATAGTTCTGTGATTATTCTAAAAAGAAGTATTTTGAAGAAACAAGTCTTGGGCTGAACCAGAAATCTAAGCCAGAAAGGAAAGAAATGATCACCGTGTTTTATCTTATGTCTAAACTGTTAAAGTGGGTATGAGTGCATCCCTTAGAAAAGGTGGTGCAAATCTGGCCTGGAAACCATAGCCCAGTGTAGCCAAGCAGATTAGGGAGAAGGCTGGACCTTTGTGGGAAGAAGGGAGAGGGGGACCATGGGAAGGAACTTGAGGGAGCCTCCCGTCGGAGGGACCTTCGAGAAGCATGTCAAGCCACTCAGATGGGGACGATGAGAATGTGTGTGCAGCAAGGAATAAATCAAAGAAAGGGTGGGAGAAGCAAAGTACCAGTCCAGCTGTGCCAGCTGTTTCCCCCAGGTCCAAAAGATCTCTCTTTCTCTCAACCTTAAGAAAGGGACTTAAAAGCCGGGCGTGGTGGTGCATGCCTTTAATTCCAGCACTCAGAAGGCAGAGGCAGGTGGATCTCCATGAGTTCAAGGCTAGCCTGGACTACACAGTGAGTTCCATGACAGCTGGGACTGTTATACAGAGAAACCCTGTCTTGAAAACCCAAAAAATAAATAAACAAATAAAATCTTAAAATGGAGATTCTACATATGGAGTGAGTCAATATTATTTTTAAATTTTTCTTTCAAAAATAGCATATTTGGGCACATGACTATAATTTAAGCGGAGGCAGAACCACATGGCTCCATGAGGCCTAAGCTGGGCTATATGAGATCCGGTGTTAAAACAAAACAAAACAACAACAACAACAATACAAAGATAGCACAGCTGGAATTGCCACTGAATGAAAGGATCTGAGCTGTCTGGAGCAGGTGCTGTGTGCTCCTAGTCAAGGGCCAGCACTAACATTACATTGTAACACTCATTCACAGACACTGACAACATTATTTTTCTCAGTAGCATGACAAATAGAAACCATGAATGGACTTTTTCTCCCTCAGTCCTTATGTTGGGCCCTGGTCACCTGATCCTAAAGTTCATCACTCTCACCTGACCCAAAATACAAGTCAGTAGTGCTTCAGACGGTTACCCCTCTTCTTAAAGCAGAAATTCCAAGGTACAAGGGAAAAGAGCAAATATGTATGCTGTTCCAGAGGTTCTCTGGCTTCTTGATAGAGGTCAAGGTTAAAGTGTCAGATACCTCCAGTTGCCCGGGTGGCACAGGACACAGCATATCAATGGAGCCCAGCCATTCTGAGCAGCAAAGTGAAGCCAAGACATTAACTATGTGTGACAGTGGCTACTGAAACTCATCTGAGGCCATGACTGGTTTCTCTGTTTGAAGATGCAATGACCCTGACAGCCACTCATCTCTCTGAGTCCACGGGAGGAAAAGATAAAGGTTTTATGCTATTTATTCAGATAAAATATCATTCATGTATTTGGAAGAGCATTAAGTAGGATCAGCACTTTGTAGTGGAGATGGAAAATGTGTAAATTGGAAATTTCTTGCTGCCACGTGCTATTTGGTAAGTCAATCTAAACGTATGATGCCTTGGAGCCACAAAATCTCCCAAATGTCAAACTGTGTAAGCATTAACCGACAAATGTCTGCAAGACTCCCACACAAACATACAATAAAAGTTCAGTAGAAACAGAAAAATCAGGTAAAGTGGAAAAAAAAATCAAACTCAGAGAATGGAACATTTAGGAAAATCCTACCTACTATGGTTTGGGATTATTTTGAATGCCTAAATCTGAAGAAAGGTTTGCATATAATTTGGATAATTTGTTTGGTTTTACTCAAGATTCAACTCAACCGTGAAAATCATCAATTTTCAATGCAACCATGGGAATGGGAGGTATTAGTAATTCACAAGGCTGGCTACATTTGTAGACATTTATGAAACAAAGACACAGAACTTACAGATGACAGGGCATGCTTCAGACCGACCACCTGAGCAGATGGGGAGGAGGAGACATCCAGCTCCATCAACTGCTTCAGCTTCTCTCTCTCCGCCGATATGCTATTAAAAGCTGACCTTAAAGCGAAGTAAACTACAAAGATATAATCATTACAAGAAGGAACAAGGAAGAGGCACAATTAAAAACCACATGCAGAAAAGTGTACTTCTTACACACAATTTCAGCAAAGGATTCCGAGTTCGGTAAATACACATTGATTTTTAAAAACACACTGAATGTGTGGGAGTGAATCCTAAGGGAAACTACCGCTCTCGTGACAACATGTAGCAACACAGGTTCCTTGTGCTACCTTTCCTAACCCTGTGTGGGAACCTGAGAGTGGGAGACGCCTATATAGGTGGCAAGGGATGCATGGGAAATTGTGTGGCTCAATTTTGCTGTGGACTTAAACTCCTTGGGAAAATATAATCTATTAGCATCTATGTACACTTGTCAATCCTAAGGCAGGAACAGGGATGACAAGTATCTATTAGGTTCTGATCACATAGGGTAAAGAAACTTCCCAAGGATAAGGGAACGGCTACCTAAAGTACTGATCATAGAGACCACACTAGATATTATCTTTCCATTCTCTTCCATTCCAGTTTGTCACAGGAGGGCAAGAAGGAAGGGACTGAGACAGGCTTCTCCAGTGACCTGGCATTTTATTAAATTTCACAGGCTTGCATTTTCAGAGGTATTGTTATCCAAGAATGGCCTATTCAATAACAGAAACTAAATACCCACTACTGACTTGCTCCCTTCATTTATCAGTGAGAAGGAAAACTGTCCATTGTCTCCATATGCTGTTGCTGGCTGTCTGGGGCACTTAGTGATAGATCCAGAGAATCCTCATAATATCCTAATGCAAACAAGCAATTTGTTCTCTGTCTGTCTGTCTGTCTGTCTGTCTGTCTGCCTGCCTGTCTCTCTCTCTCTCACACACATATGAATTTACAAGCTATGGTGCAGCTTCTAAGACCAGAAGGGAGAGTCCCATTATTTATTCATTCTATGACCTTGGAAAAGTATCTGATGTGCCTGAACCCTAAATGGAGATACTGCTAGCATTTACTTTATAGCCTGTAATAAGGATTAAGTAAGACAATGCATACAAAGTCCTTAACCTAATGCACAAATGCAATACATAATGGATGTTACCAAAGGGATAATGGTCAGATTGACAAAAGAGATGCATGACAGTGAAATTGATGCCTCCGCTCTCTTGGAATCTGGGCAGCAGGGATAGTGCAATACTTAGCTCTATCAGGACAAATGCACACATGCAGACAGTGTACAAATGAGGACTGGCCAGAGCTCGCTGAGCCAGAGCAGCTGCCTTGGGAGGAGGACAACAGGGCACACAGGGACCTCACTGCATTTTATGCCTCTTTAGACATCTCCCCTCCATCCCCCAGGATACCTGCAGCTGTCCTAGTGGATCCCTGGGGGTTCTTCCTTTCCAAGGACACATTTACTCCTCCAGATACCATGAGCATGCACCTGGCTGCTCTGCTTTCCCAGGTCAACGGTTCTGCCTTCCAGATGCTCTGTTGCCAGGAGAGACTTTCCACCAGAGTAGGTGATTCCTGATTATGCTTTTTAAAGGACAGAATGGGCACTATCTGTTTCATAGTATGCAGCTAGGATGGCTAGCAATAGAGCTCACCAACAGGGTACTTGGCCAGCAAGAGCAAAGCTCTGGGCTCAGCCACCAGCTCCCTTACCTTCAGGATAAGGAATATATAACTAAGACTACAGTGGGCATAAATACGCAAAAAAGAAACCTATACAGTCATAGTTCATTGTCAGATTAAAAAACAAACAAACAAACAAAACTCTTCCTCAATCACCTAAAAAGAGGATTAGAAAACCAGATCCCTAAATGCATATGTGGTAACTGTGTGTGTGTGTGTGTGTGTGTGTGTGTGTGTGTGTGTGTGTGTGTGTGTTTTGAAACAGGTTCTTCTGTTCTCACTATATAGCCCAAGTTGACCTCAATGTGACTTCCTCCTGCCTCAGGCTCTCAAATGTTGGGATTACCAGTGTGTTCTACCATACTTGGATGAATTTCTTAAATGGCCCTAGATCCACCCAGAAGATATTAAAGTGGTCACTCTTGGTCAACTTACGATTCATCATTCCCAGAGCAGTGGCTAGATGGCAGGAGACCATAATTACACTGTACAAAGCTGTGTTGGCTCTCCATGGCCTCTGCATTAGCTCCTGCCTTCAGGTCCCTGCCCTGTTTGAGTACCTGTCCTGACTTCCTTCAGTGATGAACAGTGCTATGGAAACATGAGCTGAATAAACCTTTTCCTCCACAACACCCTTTTTGATCATGGTGTTTCATTGTAGCAATAGAAACCATGGCTAAGACAGTGACATTGGCTCACAAAGTTTAGAGGCATTTCCTGTGTCAGGAGTGTCTTCTTACTTATTTATGTCATCCTAAATTTAATACAGACTACAAAGCTTAAAAAAGATATCTGAGTGAGTGCACTGCACCTGTGGATACATTATCATAAAGACGTTGAGATACACAGAGCTACAGAGAATCTCAAAAATCATCCAAGCCTCCCACGCCAGAGCATGGCCCATCCTTTCCAGACCTCAACCCTTTAGCCCATGCTACTCAAGCCCCATGAGCAGTCACAATGCTCTGAGACCAGCTGCAGCTATGCAATGCTTGCCTCAGTCTCTTTACATTATCCAACACGGCTGCTTGCCTTCACGGGGAAGTCAAATATCAGAAGGTAGTTGCAGAATCTGCTCTAAAGTCTCTTCCATGCCCTTGCTGGACTAGGACACTGGAACACAGGTTGGGCTCTTTTGGGGAGAGGGATTCAGGATCTTGCCAGGTTGGCCTAGTCTGAATCCCACAGTCCTCCTGCCTCATTCTCCCAAGCCCTGGGATTACAGGCATACACTGCTATCCACGCCTGACCCCCAGGAGACACTTCTGACTGTCAGAGCCCTTCAGCTCCAGCTGCAGAACAGACACTGTAGGTTTTGCTCTGTTGACTCGTGGCCCTCCCTTTCCCCTTGCTTTGGGCTCCCATTGCTACATCAGGTGGGAGAGGCTCTGAGAGCTTTCCACTGGGAAGCCATACACAGACCATGATCTGGAGCTCTCCTCTGCCCATGCTCCTTCCTTAGCATTTTCTTCAGTTCAGGAGGGACCACAGTTACCAACAGCACCAACACTATGTAATACACCAAAGATCATGTGGAGTAAGGCAAATGAGATTTCAGCTCAGTCCCTAATGCTTTGCTATGGTTTAGACTTTGGAGGAATCATCAGTTTCCTAACGTAAATGGACTGAATATGTGGGAAATGCTGGCATCTATGGAGCTCTAAGGAAGCAACGAGAAAGCACTTGAGACCACAGGACCCAACACAGTAGGATTCTGTTTGTCTTTCCTTTAATTCTTGCATGTGTATGTGTGCAGGGTGTGTGTGTGTGTGTGTGTGTGTGTGTGTGTGTGTGTGTGTGTGTGTGTGTGCGCGGCATCCTTTTCTGCCTTTTTTTCTTTCTTTTTCAAGGGGGCACAAGGGCAGGGTCTCTCCATGTGCCTGGAGTCTGGGTTTGTTTTCTCTGGGGTCTTTCCTGCTGGTTTGGAAGCCAGCGAAGCCAGGGAGCCTCCTGATGCCCAGCATCGATGTGGCTCTGACCCCCAGGGTCTGTGTGGTGCTGGGATCTGAAACCTTGTGCTTCTGCAGTGAACACACTTTACCGTGGAGTGAGCCATCTCTCCAGACCTTCTCTCTTTCCAATGGGAACCATGAGAGTTACCTTCCAAAGAGTAACATTCCTACACTCTCTGGGACAATTTGATGACCTTTAATCTGCCTCCTTAAGTTTCAACTCTTACATGGTTCCCATAGCTGTAAAACATTTTCTAATCCCTACCCATCTGAACTGATTTAGATACAGATACATTAGTGAATTTTGCTACATGACCCTACTTTTTACTGAGCATGTACATGAACCTAACTGCTCAACAAACTTAGAGTGAATGTTAACTGTGAACAAAGCTCAAATCACCCTTCCCTCAGGTCATGAAAATCTCTGTCACCATTGTGACATATGTGACTTTTCCTTCAGGGATTCCAGAGGTTTTCTCTCATCAGTAGCATTCCAGGAAGCCTGTTTCTCTTCCATACCAGCAAATAGATGTCTCCTTCTGTGGTGGTGTAAATGAGAAATGGTTCATCTATTTGAAAGTTTGGTTCCCAATCGGTGGACCTTAGGAAAGATTAGGAGGCAGGGAGCTTGCTGAGGGGGTGTGGCCTATCACTGGGGTGGGGGGTGGCAATGTACTGCTCTTTGCTGGGTGATAGTGGATAAGATGTTAAGCTCTCAGCTACTGCTCCTGCTTGTCTGCTGCCATGGTCATGGATCAATGGGGGAATTGCACAAATAACACTCAAAACCACAGCTTAACAAAGCTGACGGCTTTCCTTGCTGCAGGCTCTTTCAGAGATACCCCAACCTACAGTTCCACACGCAAAATCAAGACAGCAACAGTCGGCAGCATTTCCCAGGCGTTTTTAATCACACAATTGCTTTTTACTTTTACCCATCTTGTGCATTAAGAATCCCATAAAATACATTTTGAGAAATGTAAAAGCTAATATATGCATCAAAAATTGTGATTTTTAAGGGTATTCGTTCTCCTTGCTTATAGTGTGTTGGCATATACAAAGCCAGAAATATGAACCACATAGAACATCTCAATGCATGCCTACAAATGGATGTACAGAAGAACTTTTACATCCGGGATGCATCTCTGCTGGCTGCCTATCATGTGATCTATAAAAGCATAAGAGATGTTTTGTGCCATGTTGAATGGTACACAGGTTGCATGACATACATGGAATTCTTGACTTTAGTTCAATTGCTACAAAGTAACAGTCAAGAGACCCCTGATGCAGTCAAAGGATTAAAGACGGTATCTGTAACCAATCAAAATCACACAGGGAGAAAGGCCACCATAGCTGAGTCTGAATGTACAGATAAATGAAAGGTCACAAGGTGCTAGCTAGGACTCGGGGCAAATCTGTGTGTGGTCTTTGTTCCATGAGGGCCTTCTAGTGATACAAAAGAGGTGAGAGGGGTCTGAACACATGCAAGCAGAATTGAAAGACATGGGAAGAGAACAGAGCTGGCTAGGCTCCTATAAACCCAAGGGACTCTGGCTGGGCTGAACAGTGCCTGCCCTGTTCCTGGAGCACAAACCTTGACCTCAGTGACATAAATGGCAACTCTGCGGCCTGCTGGTTTCACAAAGACCCCACAGCACAGCTGGTGTGGGGGAGATTACAGACTTGCAAGGACAGGGAGACCACTGCAGGGCCTCCATAGAATTAAATAGGCAGTTTGTGTCATAAAACTGGTTTAAAGATGCCTCCTCCCACAAATCCTAAAATGTCCCCATTGCAAGGACCTTCTAAAGAATGCCCATGAGGCACCTGAAGAGCTGGGAAGGGCCAGCCAGGCAATGCCTCTGCTCCCACAGACATGGGTGTCCTGCTGGACACAGAGAGATGCACATGGTGGCCAGCAAAGGAGTCCGAGGGAGGAGCCTGTCACAAGCATGATGCAGTTGCCCTATAACCCATCTCGTGACCAAATGGATTTCAGATTTGCTTTATATATATATATATATATATATATATATATATATATATATATATATCTATATCAGGGAATATTCTCTGAAGGAATCAATAATAATAAGTGGAAGAAAAGGTCTGGAGCAAAGAGAGGAAGGCACTAGTGGGAATGTTTTAATCCATCTTCACTTTAACAATAACAGTCATTTGAAACACTGGCAGAGGGAGCCAGCTAGCACTTAGAACTTCAGTTTCTGCCACTAAATAATGCTCTGCACAGTCTAGATATTTTAGTGTACTCACATATGCCAGGAATATTAAATATTTCTAAAAAATGACACCTATATACACTGTTTTATAACTTTATTAACTTTGTAACAGGATATTGTAGGCATTTTTGTTTTGTTTTGTTTTTAAACATTTGTTCTCCCATCTTTACAGACAACAAGTGGATCCTGGCCTGGACCAGGCTGTAATTCAGCCTCAGGCTTGTTGTCATGTGACCCTTAGGTAGCTTTGCTAACCTCTGGTTCCCAAGTAGATGGTGAAGACTTCATCCCCTACCCAAGTTTCTGCTAGAATGAAATGAAATGGTACATCTAAAACTTTCAGCAAACTCCTGACATGACACCTAGGTGCTCGGTGTGAGATGCTATCACTATGCTAAATAACCCATTATATGATTACGTTACATTAAAAGTCCAATCCCCTCTTGTCAGACATGGGTTAGTTTTAGTCTGGCATTCTACCCACCGAGCCATATACACACACACAGTCATGGTTATTTGTAATTCTTACTTTGAAATTGTTGTGGACTCGAAGGAGTTGGCAAGCAGTATAGAAGTGCCCTGTGACCTGTACTCAGTTCCTCCCCATGGTGACATTCTACTTACTAACAATGTAAACCCAGGGCAGAGAAGTTAGGGTAACAGAGTGTACTCACATTTCTTCACTGACATGCACTCAGTTGTACATATGTGTAT
Organism: Phodopus roborovskii; assembly: GCF_943737965.1. Lineage (NCBI taxonomy): Eukaryota > Metazoa > Chordata > Mammalia > Rodentia > Cricetidae > Phodopus > Phodopus roborovskii. The sequence continues at coordinate 24,428,261 of NW_026126571.1, read as the reverse complement.
GGAAATTTGGGGTAACCTAGATCTGTGTTCCAGGGCCACGGTCACTCAAAATTGGCTTCAGAATAAACTGTCTATTATTCTCTTAAAGATGATAGCTATAGTTTTGTGTTAACAGACATTTCCATCGAATATGTTAGGAAGAAGGAAAACTCATTTACCTTTGTGGGCGACATGGCACAGGTCCTCCTGCATCTTGGAGAACTCGGACGAGGCTTCAGAACCATCCGAGTAACACTTCTCTTCACCAAGGTCCAGTGTTGACAAATTAGGATTGGAAGAGTGTAGTCTCACTGGGCCAGAAAAAGGTTTAGGGACCTAAAGAGACAGCAAAGGGTGGGTTTCTATTCAGACCAGAGCCTCCACGACTGGAGCTGATTAAGAAGGTATCTTAGTGGTACATCTTCCCACCAAGGGATGACTTCGAAGAAAACTGAGTAAAACCCAGGAAGATGTTCTCCTATAAATTACAAATGGGCAGAAAATAACATGCTGTCTCAGGAATGATGAGAGATTTAGCATCATGGGCTGCAATGTCACCACACAACTAGACTGTCAGAGAAAATCAGTTCCTGGATGGTTTTCTTTGCTTGCACCTGAGCTTCTAGAAAATAAACCCTTGGTTCACATTTGCACATGCAATGTTCTTCACTCTGAAAACATCTAAGTTCGGCCCTGGGGGTGTTGCTAAGAGTCTGAAGAAAAGTGGCAAAAGGCTTGCAGGACACAGGCTCAGGCTGTGGACCCCAAGAGAAGTAGGCCCATCTGAGGGATGATAGTAACAAAGGTAAGTCAGGGTATCGGGCCACAGCAGCCACCAGGCAAGGCACACAATAGAGCAGGGAGCATCATAGACAAGCTAGATGTTAAAGAAGGAAAGGCCCCAAATCCTCACGACAGGGCAGTCCCTCCAATGCCAAGCCATTGTCCACCAGGAAAATTCCTCCTGCCCTAGTGTCCTCACGGCCTTATCCCCGTAACCAGAGGGTCTCAGTAACAGGAGTTGACTCTCCTCACACGGGATAGACATCAACCCCCGAACTTTCACTTTCCTGCCCTGTTTGAGTCACCGAGAGGAAAGCGAGCCTGGTGGAGAAGCAAAGGTTACCTGCAGCGTTCCTTTAGCATCTTTGCCAATAGCTCTGGACCGCCACCTCCTGTGTGATCGCTTTTCCTTTTTGGGACTTTCAAAAGCTCCACCCTTCATTTCAAAACAGGAAAGAGAGTACAGACAGTAAGGTCCACCAAAACTGCAGAGACGAATGCACAGGGAAGGGACCAAAGCCATCCCACTGAGTTTGGCTAAAGCAACTAACTGGACGGACAGCATCCCACTGTTAGTCAAATGCAGGGGATAAGAGAGGAAGTAGAAGACGGAAGGTGAACAGAAGAATGGGTAAGCCAACCTGGATGGCGTTGATGGCTGGTGCTGAGTATGTCCGATGCAGGACGTCCATGCTTTGTAAGAGTTGACTCATTTCCAGCAGATAGGTGTGGCAATGTGCCAGGTCTGTGGGAGGAAGGGTAGATGTTCACAAGGGTAGATGTTTCCATATCTGATTTTCCCCACACAAGAAAGGCCATAGATGATAGTGGTTTATGACCTGGCTCTAGGCTCCTTGACTTAAATCCACTTGATAAACTGTGACACAAGGTCTCTGTGCCTCAGTTCTCTCATATGGGAAATGGGAATAATTACACATGTAGCCATAGTGCTGGAAGTTAAATGATTTGATAGGTGCAGAATGCTCAGCAATGGCCTATAGCAGCAACTGAAAACAGCAGCCACTCCCACACTCCAGCAACAGCATCCCTAACTCAGGACAACAGTGAACCATGGCAGATGGGCCTCAGACGACAGGAGAGTATGGCCAGACTAGACCCTAGTCGCTCACTCAAGAAACGTCCACTCCACAGCTAGCTATGCACTGGATACACACAGTGCTTCTACTGAGCTGGAGACACATATGAGTCAACATCATAGCTCTCAGTCTCCTGATGCACAGAACCCCGTGGCATGCTTGTGGCCCCAGCTTATGATTCATACCATTGGGAATTGGTATTTTTAATAGACCCAGGCCAGCCTGCTGATGCTGGTCCAGGAACAATACTCTGGGGACCATTTTGCCAGGGCTAGTTCATGGAGCTAGTGAGTGATAGGTATGGGAGGGGCAAGAACTTCATGCTCAGAGGGAACCACATCTCATGGAACACACAGAAGGCTGCTGCTAGAAACTTTCTCTAATAGTGTCTCTAAATCAAGAGTATACTTTAAAAACTGTGTGAGTGTGTGCGCATGAGCACATGTGTATTTGTGCACACATGTGTGCACGTGTGTGTATAGGCCAAAGGTCAACCTCTGGTCTTCATCAAGAACTAAATCAACTTTGTTTTTCAAAAAAACATCTCTCACTGCGCACTCTTCCCAAGTAGTCTAAGCTTGCTTAGCCCTGGGATCCATATATGCCCAGCTCCCCAGGCCTGGAATTATAAGTACACACTGCCATATCTGACTTTGTTTGTGGGTTCTGGGTGCCAAACCCAGACTCTCAAGCTTGCATGGCAAATACTCTAAGGACTGAACTCTCTCTCTCTCTCTCTTTTCTCTTCTCTCTTTCTCTCTCTCTCTCTCTCTTCTCTTCTCTCTCTCTCCAGCTCTTAACTTAATTTTTTAATTCAAGAATTTTAAATTCCACTTGCTCCAGGCCTAACCTTAGACAATTAAATCCGAACTCTATTCCATTAGAAATCTCAGTCTGGTTCCCTGGATGAGTTTTAGCTGACTGGGGTTGAGAACACTGAGTTGCCTTGTGATCAATCCTTCCTCCTGGTCAGTGTCACTCAAGGGCCATTGGGAACAGGGTCATCAGAGCTGCACCCCAGACTAATTTAAACAGGACATTTGGGACAGAGGCATAGGCATAGGCGTGGCACGTCCCTCCCCTGCACGTTAAAGGGTCCAGGTGGCTCAGCAGGTAGATTAAGAGGGTATACTGCTCTTCTAAGGGACCAGACTTCAGCCTCACTGAGCAGCTCACAAACCTCTGCATCTCCAGTTCCAGGGGGTCTGATGCCCTCTTCTGGCCTCTGTGGGTATCTGCACTCACATGCACATACCCCCCCTCCTGCCAACCCAAATACACATAATTAAAAATAAAATCAAATCTTTAAAAACTCTCCCCGTGATTCAAGTGTACAGCCATGGTGAAGAATGCTTAACTGGCCACTTGCGCTTCCTCAGTGGGCACTGACTCTTCATCTTGGGTGGGCAGCAGAGGCATTTTTAGCATTTAAAAACCATGAGTGGGCTGACAGTCCCCACCCATGGAGACATGACGTATGGCCACAGGAGGAATTCATGCACCCGTCCCAGGGCTAGACCAGGAAGTGTGTGTGCATCCAGCTGAAGACACTAAGCTCTTTGGAGAGAGCATGCTGACTAATGATGATGAGACCTTCATTAGCAAAGTGAGGGATGGAATGCAGATGAGTGGTGACAGTAGGGACACAAACACACGTGAAGGCAATGCCAAGCCCACAGCACCTCAGAGCCATGACAGACAGGGAGAGAAGAGTCAAACTGCTCTACCTTTTGAGCATTTTTCCATGTCCTCTGAAGACTGTAGCCAGAATGGAACGCGTGCGTCACCAGCACAAGAAAATGACAAATTGCTTCCAGTTTGGAATGAATTTTGCTTTGATAGACTGCTACGCTGCTCGCGGATGACAAAAGCAGGTTAGAATTCAAAACAGATTGTGCCAGGGACAGCTTCTAAGGGGAAGGACAGCAGGGTGATTTGGGAAGAACCTTCTAGCAAAGGCCCCTAGAGACTAATACTTCCATCTGTCACCCAGCTAAGGCACACCATGCTCCACGGCCTTGGGTGACAGCCCTGTGTGGCTGTACCCATGCTTAATTAGCTGCATCCAACAGGCAGGTTGGAAAACCAAAAGCAGTGTGGTTGGGAGAGGGCCCAAGCCTTAAGAATCTTCTTACCTGAGCTCCCCAACTTAATTCATGCTCGTTATATCCTGGGTCAGACTCACTGCTCAAGAGACTAATTAAATACCACCCCAACTTACCCTGCTCCACCCACGCACCTGCCCTCAGACTCACTCCCAGAATGGGCCCCTCTGTTCCCCCAGACTCATTCCTGGCAGCCCAATCTTTACCTTCCTACTGGAAATGGCATCGAACACTGGGGCAGAGTCTGTGACAGTGGACCCTGGGAAAAAGTGACTGACATCACGAGGGAACATGGCGATCTCATTCTGCCGGTACATTCTGTGGTGTCGGAGCTTGGACACCCACTCATCAAAGACTTCATCGGACTTCACCTACAGGGTGTTAAGTTGAGAGATGCTAAAAGGATCAATTATTCATCACAATGAGGCCACCCCTGACCCGCTCTTTTGGAGATGGCACACTTGAAAAAGAAGAAATCGAATTACTGCCTTGGTTTACATTTATGTGGTTTTGGAGACTGATTGAGGAAGAGGTGTCTTCATAGCACACATATTAGTGTTTCCTTTGCAACATTCCAACTGTCATGCAACTTTTAAGATTGCAAAGAGGGCCGGTTTTATTAAACAACAACAACTACAAAAAAACTAAACCTCATATTTGTCTCTTAAAACATTCTCAAGTTCTCAAGCCTGAGTGTATTGTGTGCATAAGAGATATTCATAACTTTAAAGTGCAAAGTGAGATAAAGGAGAGGATGTAGACTCATAAAGCTGTAATTTAAAGTAACCCAAAAGATGTGTGTTGGGTCAGTGGCCCTCCAGGCCAGTGCTGGCACAATCGTGCCTAGGGCTGCGGCTGGGAAGGAAGGAAGGTGTGCAGACGGACTGCTGAGGCAGCAGCAGGGACACACAGAAACTGTGTTGCTTAGAGGTACCTGAGGATGGAGGCTCCTCCTTAGCGCCCGGCTATAGAAAGCCACAGCACAGACAGACACACATCGATTTGTCTCCTCTGCATTGTGAGCCCCTGAATGGATTCCATTCTTTCACTGATCTACTCCCAAGAGCTCTGGAAAGCCAGTGCCGGAAGTGTCCATCTTGACTCATCTTTTATTGGTTAGACAAGGAGAGGAACTAACCACACACAGTTCAATCACAGGCCCCACAGCAATTACAGGACTGAGGCTGGGTGGGTTCTTAACTGCTCTTCTGCCTGGACTCCTCAGGTATGAAATGAGAGAGAGAATCAAGCCAGATGTAGTGGTGAATGCCTTTAATCTCAGCACTCAAGAGGTTTGTGAGTTCAAGGCCAGCCTGGGCATGCGGGGGTGGGGGGTGGGGGGCGCGGTTAATAAGATAAAGAGGGGGTAGGGAAACTGAGGCTACAAGGCCTACACTACACGTCAGAGCTGACACTCAGGAATGAATGAGAAAACTTACAGAGAATCACTCTGACTCATGGTATCAAGTCCAATTCTAAGTCTTTGAAAAGTAGACAGCTCTTTCTGCTAACAAGAACTGCAGCTGAGCAAGCATTGTGAAAACATAAGAAGAGTCATGGGACTAAATCGGGAAAACAGCGCCAACTCTTCCGGAAGAGATTAACCACTGAGAGCAGGCAGGGGAATGGCACGTTCTCTTAAGTATTTTATGTTAGAGGGTTTCCCTCCTTTACTTTGCCATAGTTATTTCCCCTGGGAGATTTTCTCTTTCAGGAGACACTCGGAAATACTTGGAGACAGTGTGGATTGTAACTACCAGAGAAGAGAAGCCATTGGCATCCGGTGGTAAAGGCTTAACCGTAACACCTGGGTCAGTCCCGCAACAAAGCCTCATCAGCCCAGTGCCAGCTGTACACTCTGAACCAGCGCAGAGTGCAGGGTCAGGTTAGGAGACCCACGCTCCAGAGACAGGGACAGGTCAGAACCCTGGTTCTCCCAACTTTTGGCCCCATTCTCTAAACATCAAGCAACCCGCCTAAGCAATTCTCAATTTATCTCCAACATCCAGGCACTGCCTAATAATTATAAACAGTAATTAAGCTTACTAAACTTACTGTCCCCTAAGGAATTAGGCCAAACATTACAAACCTTATGTACAAAGCCCTGTCAATGAGCACTGGACCACTTTTTTTTTTCTTTTGGTAAGGTAACAACACACAAACAAACAAAACACCCATATTTTAAAAAAAAAAAAATTAGATGATTGGTCAAAGTTAAATGGCTAGTAAGCAATCGGGTACAAACCGATGTTGCCTTGGGGCTCCAGTGTCATGCTTTTATGACATCACCCACATTCAGGAGAAAGACAGACAAGTGGGTAAGAAGTTTTCAGACTAAGATTTGCAAGCTCCTATTTTGGGGGAAAAAATTGATGTTTCACTACAATATATGGATTTTAACAAAGTCTTTATAAAACTGGCTAAAGTCATGTCAGGGCTCCACACAGTAAATATTATACTCCAGGGAACATATTTCCATCTAGGGTAAATGGTTCTATATATGCTAAAGGCACACAGCCTGGGGGAGGGCCCCCCCAGGCTATTGATTACTTTTTCTGGGAAGAGTGGAACATTTGAGGAATGTTAACTCTTCAAGCAGTGTGAGAGATAGCCCTGTATAACCAAGGAAAAACTAGCCCAACCTAACATCAATAGCATCCCTTAGGGACACTTTAGTGACGAAGACTGCCCACAAGATATCCCAAAGGCATCACCAGTAGGGTGGTAGTGGACAATCCCATCGCAGTAGAAAGTCCTCTACACAGCCAAGCTGGGAGAGCTGAGCCTGCAGCCTTGTCTCTTCGGGAAGCTGAAGCTGGAGACTATTAGAGCCCAGGAGTTTGAAGTCAGAGTGGACAAGATAGCAAGACTCTACTTCAGACAACTCCATAACCAACAGCTGCACAGTACAAGCGGTCCTGGCTGAGGCCTCACCTTCAGGTGGTAGATGTGCTCCTCAGTGTCAAGGTCGATACACTTGGATGACTTCTTCACAGACATCACCGAAAGTCCCACATCAATGCAGCCATGCGGCTTCTCTCTCTCAATCTACAGAGCATGGAAAGGGCTATTTGGGAGTCACAGCAGACAAGGTGGTTGTAACACCCTCCCTGATCCCCTCCCACCTCAGCTTGTATGTCTACCACGACTGATGGAGCCCTCTGTGCAGTGTTCTTTCTCCGCAAGGGAAAAGCACGCGCCTCACTTCACTCAAGACGAGGCTGGAGTGCACAAGCTAGGTTATGAGCTTTCACAGTCAGGATGCATGGAAGTGAGAAAAATCCCCAGGAGGTGACTCCAAGGCAATGTAGGAGCCGCTTCCGTTCCCTGGATTAGTGTCTGTTAGACAAGTTCATTCGTAACTGACTTAAAAGGAAGAGGGAAAGAGGCGAGAAGCGCCCCATGAGAGAGGCCTGTGGTCACTCAGAACCTTCCAGGACAACCTCCTAGGTTTAACTCCAAGAGGAGGTCCACCCTAACCGTGGCTTTCTCCATCAAGCTCCCCAGTTACCATTAAGGGTGGGAAGGACACTTGTCACATGCTCTGTTCCTGTAATTAGCTAAAACCAGAGCAGGCCTATGGTACCCAGTATGTTGCCCTGCATCTTTTCCAGGTGGAGAATGGACCCTACCTAGATCCAGAGCTAAGACAGCAGGGGTCAGGGTATGTGGAAAGGGGCCTCTGTGCCACCTGGAAAAACTATTACCCACAGAGCACTGTGGCTCTGGGCTGACCTCAAGCATCCATGCACACTTCTGCAATAGCAAGCTGGGCCAGGAAGAAGACTTACATCAGTTTGGCTCTTGGCATATTTCAAGATTCCTTTGTCCAGGTAGAAGAATCTCTGTGGGAAGCAAACAGAATTTAGCAAGATGTACATGCTAACATCCTTCCTCGTCTCCAACTTCAAACAGAATATAAGCTCTCAGAACTTGGTCCTGAGTGGGATAGAGTGCGTGCCCATGAAAGAGCAGCCAACACTGATATCTTACCTTGTGCCAGCCTTTTAAGGGCCACTTCCTCTTTTTCAGCAAAAATCCTTTCTGCACAGGCGGCTCCTGGGTGTAAGTCATGTCCCCCCTCAATCCTTCCACCACTTCCCAGCTGTCCTGTTCCAATGAAAGAGTACAAGCTAAATGCCACTCTTTTACGAGATAGTAACACGAAGCAGCAAGCTGCTGGAAAGCCATCCAAGAGGGAGAGCCTGGCTAGGCTTGATAGGAAGAAATTTAAATTTAATACCCATACATTCCTCGGACTTTATAGATTCAATGCTATAGTTTAGTGGCATCAATTTTTTAAGCTTTTTTTTTTTCTTTGAAGGACCGTTTCTCTTTTTTTCAGTCTGTGAACCTTTACAGCACAGTTAAAGGGGAAGATCTTACTATAAATTCTATTTTTGTTCCCCTTGATGTCATCATGCAGTGACCAACCATCAGACATCAGACTGACTGTTAATCGAAAGCTACAGACGGCAGGATGGAAGTGTGTGTGGTTGAAAAGTAGGGCTGGGGAGAAGGCTCAGCAGTTAAGAGCACTTGCTGCTCTGCCAGAGGACTTGAGTTCAGCTTCCAGCACCCACTTCAGGCAGCTAACAACTGCCCACAACTCCAGCTCCAGGAGATGTGTCCTCTCTTCTGGCCTCCATAGCTACTACACATCACACACACACACACACACACACACACACACACACACACACACAAAACAAAAACATAAATTTGAAAGATAAATCTTTTAAAATGAAATGTTTGCAAAAAAAAAAAAAAATGGGACTGGGTACAAGCAAGTGAATCTTACAAGCTGCCAATAATGCTTCAGTGGATAACTGCCTTCAAATTCTAGGGTTTAAGGAGCAGAAATGCAGAAACATCAGAAAGATAGTTTGGTCACAAATATTTTCACCCTTTCTCCCAGAAAATTTTTACCTACTCCCTTCCGAGAGACTTCTGTTTAAGATATGATATAACGCCAAACTTGAGGAGCTGAGATGGCTTATGTCATACAGCAAGAAATAAACAACAATAAGAACAACAAACCAAATGACACAAACAGCAACAAAAAATTTTTGGGGGGGGGCCTGAATTCTTTTTGGTTTTGATGAGGCACAAATGGCTGCTTTAATTGATCCTCCACCATTGGCTATTGAGGTTATGGACTGAAAACAAATCTCAAAATTATGTATTTAAGAGGAAAACACTAAAAATTCTGAAAATGTTTTAAAATACTTAAATCATTTCTAAATCTGCCTAAATCTGCACAAGATAACCCCAAAACTGGCAATATTACCTTGTAAATAGGATAGATGATGATGGTGACTAATTATAATTATTAATCATGTCATAATATACACAGAATACACACAGACTGGAATACAACTTGCAGAGTCTGAATACACACACCATACATTATTTATAAGACATTTCCCACATTGAGTGCACACATATTCTTACTAAGATTTCATGTAGATACTCTGCTTTGAGGTGAAGTCCCAACACTTGGGCAGATGGTACAGGCAGAGACCACAGGAGTTTGAGTCTGGACCAGCCCTAGGAAGCAGGGCAGGTAGAGGTCCCAGAGCTCAGTGCATCATCCTTAGCAGCAGGACCCTTCCTTCCCTATATCAGCAGCTGAATTCTTTGGTAGTTGGCCTTTTATCTGAGCCCTTTTCACTGTGACTAGAAACAAAGGCACATCCCAACTTTTAAAATGACCAGTGTAGGTATCTCAGCCTCTGGAGTTGTCAAAGGGGATTTCTTCAATGGAAAAGAGGAGGAGGAAATTCAGTGTTTAACTCAGAGCAACTTTTTGGCATTGAATGAGATCTCGTTTTGACCCTCATCAGCTGTCCGGTCATTGAGTCACACCTAGACTATGCCTGGAGAATGTCTATTTAGTGCTGAGCAGCATGCAGCCTTTCACATTCGCTTTGGTTTGGGAAGTCACTTTTCAGGTTTGTATCCCTCCTCCAGAGGGAAGCATGCCTTCATCCCCACAGCTCCATCCACTAGTGTTTTTGCCATTGTTGCCAATGACTCCCTTTTGCTCATGGTAACATATATGAGGTTTCCTTATCCCTAAAGGATAGGGGCCCCTTGAGAGCATGAAGGGTTGGGGTGCTTCACACTTCCTCCTGTCTTGTGAACAGCAGGCACCTGACAAATAACTTCAGTCTTGAAACAAAGCATCAGACTTACGTTCTTGGAAGACTATAGTGTAGAACAAACTTAAGTGTGCCCAGTGTCCCTGGGCCAAATGACTGTTTTTCAAGTTAGATAAGACAGTCCGTATGTGTGAATGATAGGAGTGTGTGGTATCACTGCATGAAAATCCAAGAGCTCAATCCTCTGGAAGGTGCTCCAGTGGACCAGCCTTTTGTAATTGTTTGTCTTCAGCCTCCCAAGCAGAAGGCTACCTGCAGAACACTAATGCAGAACAAACCAAAGGTCACACCTGCTTTGTCCTTTCAATTGTGCTCAATGCAAATGCCAAGAGGGATCAGCTATTATTGCATACTTAACAAACTTGGGAGTGGGGTATGGCTTACCTGCTGCTGGATGAGAAAGGATTGAATCTCAAAAATAGCTTTACTGACTTGAGTTGGAACTGAAGTGCTCCACAATTTTAGAACTATGGTTTATTCTTCCCAATCAGTCGGCATGGAGGGCAGGGGGCTAGTGGATTCCCTCATCCCTCCTGTCAATGAGCCAGGAAGGGTTTGTAATTTTTCTCCCAATAAATGGTTTTTTTTTTTTTCCTCTCCTCATTTCATGTTCCTCCTAGGTTTGAGAGTGGCTGCAGGCTGGCAAAGGCAGATTTGCTCCATGAAGGAAGGGCAGGCTCTCCTTGGCTCAGGGAGGAGGAGACACAGAAGCCTTCCCTGGGCTCCATATTCACTCACATGCTTGCTTCTTCCCAAGTCAGCACTGAGCCATCAAGTGACACCTAAGAAGTCACCCCTAGCTCTGGGGTTCTCAGTGCCCTGAGGCTGCTCCCTGGGAGGCTGGAAGTCCTGTGGGCACTAGTGGTTGTTAACAGTGTTGGGAAGAAGTCTCTAGCATCATGGCTTCAGGTGACAATGAGAAACTTCCTGACTCCTTAGCCTTGCACAATGACAAGGCTGTAAGGACCTGCTTAATGTCACTTGACCAGAAAGGGCTAGGGTGTAGCTTGGCCCAGCCATAGAGTCAAGTCAGAGGTAGACAGTTCACTGTGCCTTACCAGGAAATTTACCATTCAATTAACTCGTAAGTCATTGCTTTTCTCATTTGAGCCCCTGTGCTTTGGTATTTTCTTCACAATATACCATAGACATCATCTTCTTCAACTTACGTACAACTCCAGCCCAGCCTTTTGTCCATAGCAGATATTAATAAATGCAACGAGAGAGTCAGAGAAACTATTTTAGTAGCTAATATCATAGTCTACATACAGTGAGTTGACACTTAGATTACCATGCTTAACCCTTGTGGTAACCCTTCAAGACTATGTTAACTAGGGTTCTTAGTTTCTGAATGTAGAAAATGAGGAAGAGAATTGGATTTCCTGCTGTAGTAAAGATGCCAAGTAGTACCCCAGGGCACAACCTATGGGTTTTTAAAAATTATTCTATCGTTTTAAAATTTTTTTCCCTATGTTTTAGACGAGTAAATTCCGATAATGAACAAGGAATAAATCCTAAAGGGGATGGTGTTGGGTAAATCCGGGAGCTGGCCCACCTCTTGAGACAACTGGAAGGAGTTAAGAAGCATTGGCCTGCTCAGAGCTCCAAAGTCTCTGATCTCACAGAGCTATCAAATGTATAAGAAATCAGCACATGTGTTTAATGGTGTGACTCTCTGCCTATTTGTTCCTTCACTCCTGGAAGGAACTGACCATCTAGTGGTTTTTTTCTTTCTCCCCAAACCTCCATATCCCTGAGAAAAGTCCCCCCCCCCCCCGACTCATCTGAAGACAGGTAATAATAACCCAAACTTACACTGCCTACTTGCCCAGCTCCAATGTGGATTCCTTGTCTTATTGTAACCTTGTTCATGATCATCTGTGTCCTCTGTAAATATCAGCTGAACAAGTCTGAGAACAGGAGTGTATGGGAAGGGCCCTGAGTGCTCACAATGTGTAGTGTTTAAGTGGATTGCTTTCCAGAGCAGGAAAAAGTGTGAATATGTGTAGGGGGGGATCAGATGTGGCCTGGGAAGATGGTTCTGTGGAATAAGGTAGTTACTATCAAGCCTGAAAACCTGAGTTCAAGCCCTGGGGAGCCCACATGATGGAAGGAAAAAACAGACTCCAGGAAGTTGTCCTTTGATCTCTCCTCATGTGCCAGGGCAATGCATATGTGCACATGTGGACACATGAACATGGATGTACACACACACACACACACACACACACACACACGCACACACACACGAATGTAAAAAAAATATGTTCAGATGCCAGTGTTCTGGGCTAACGGGACTGTGGGAGCGGCACCTGATGCCGCTCATACCACATACCATGCTAATTTGAAGGTAGGGCGCACACACCTTGAGTGAAACAAATACCTGAGACATTACAGGACAGATTTGGACTACCACAGAGATCAAGGTCCTGCAATGGCTAACTCTGCTGACTAAGCCCTACGTGCCTGAGTTAATGTCCCATCATCCTGCATGGATCGGACTGAAAGTTCGGATTGAATATGAGAAGAATGAACTAGATATAGCTGGAGCTTCTCAAGACTTCTGCTAAAGCTCAAACGAAGCCGGTCTAGCAGTCATCTGACATTGAATTCAGTCTGCTTTACACAACATCTAAAGTACCAAAGATAGAAAACTGCTCTGTGATTAGAAAGGCAGCTAAGCATTTATTCGTGCTCATGAGTGTGGGCCAAGTTCATTTCCATAGTGCTGAGTGCACGGATTGCAAGCGTTTCCTTCCAGCACAGCTGTGTGTACACCGCATAGCTTGCAGGCACCTCGCACATGCCCAGTTCTCCTCATTCGAGCTGTGATGTCAGAAATAGAAATGACTGAAATGCCTATTCCTCCGGCAGCTGAGAAGTGTGGGGAGGGATCTGGTAGGACTAGAGAGAAGGTTGTCCTAATTAGTCTGTTATCAGTTTACGAGGTTTTTAAAACTCAGAGGGCAGTGTCCAGCATTAAAGCATGTGGCAGCTAATTACACGCACCATTAATGAGTTTAAAGGCATTTGTGATCTTGTAAAGCCTATCAAGAAAGGCCTAAGATCACTAACATTACCTTTCATGATTTTTCTATGGACACATGGAAATATTTATCAGCAGATTGCCAATTAATAGAACAACCACTTTGAACTCAGACCAACTGTGTCCTTAGACTGTAATCACCAAGAGCCCAAGTTGCCTTTGGTTAAATGTCTTTCTTAAGGTTTTATGAGCACCAATAGGCCAAAGGGCAATAAAAAAAATTGAAAAAGAGAAAGAAAAATAGTCAGGCAGACTGATGTATGAGGTCAAATAAAGTGAAAAGGACTCAGAGATGCTACAGACACACATCTCAGGTCACAGGTGGGGGAGTGGCTACGCTTTAGCCACTAATGCTGAACCACTTCCAGAAGGCCAGGCTGTATAGAAGGATGTAGACTTCAGAGAGAAAACCAGGACTGATGAGTACGAGTCACAAGACTCTAAAGGCCAGCTCTATAGGCAGACCATCTGATAATAAGTCAAAAATGGCACAGCTACTCAGGAAAAGAGCACTCCTCAGTCCTGGGAGTGCTCCATCAGCAGGTAATGGCCAGCAGGCCAATGGGAGTGCTCCATCAGCAGGTAACGGCCAGCAGGCCAAGGAGGACAGAAAGGATGCTAAGTTTGAGAAGGAGGTCAGAATAAATGAACTCTAGGACCTCATCTAAATCTTGTCAAAACTCATACCCTGTGAAGCACAGCTTTAGTGATGTCACCTTAGGTACAAACTTTAGGATTAGAGATTTAAGAAGGAGATGGGCACTGGTGGGTCCTCTTTGATTCTGAAGGCTGTTTGGGGACTATAAGTTACTACATACTACAGGCACTGAGCCTTCTCTCTTAGCAGAGAGATGCAGAGAGCAGGGAGAGTAAATAACAAAAGGATCCAGGCCCCCAAGTGCTCCCAGGCTTATCACCTGACCAGCCAGAGAACACAAACATCCAAAGTATTTACTGGAAGAATTCTACCCACCCAGTCCCTCCAGAAATCATGGAGACAGTGCTGGCAATGACAGTAGGGAGGTCGCCAGCTGTCCACTGTCTCACTATTCCACCTGAGACCCTCTTGGGTTTCCAAATAAGAGACAAATGCTTATTGCAACTGCATTGACCACAGACGCTTTATAATTAAAACACCATTTTTAAAAAAGCCTTAGCACACATGCAAAGACTGTTTCTAGCCTGCTGATGACTCACTTAGCATAATTATGGCTGCAATTACTTCAGTACTTTTTAGGCTCCTCAGATATATTTGGAAGTTATTGATATTGCTAAATATTTCTCTCATAGTATCAAGGCCCTAACAGCTCTGAAAACATCCCCTGTGCATTTCCTCTTTCCCTACAATGTTGTTCTATAAACAAGAAGTGTAGCTACTATTAATATGGAGACTCCCTGAGCCATTCTGCCCAATGACAGGGTGATGGATGTGGCACACAGTAAAATCAGTCATATGAGGAAATTTAAATAAATGGAATGATGTGTCCTGTGTGTCCTATGGTAGTTACATCATCACCCTTAGGCAAACACTGAAGCTCCAGAGTGGTTTGCCCAAGACTATAAACTGCTAATAAGCAACAGGACACACTTGTGGGGTCAATCTGCAGCTCACACACGGAACACTGCAGCTGAACATCAACTCTGGACAAGAGCATCCACAAATGCAGTAAGACTCAGTGGAATTCCTTCAGGGTCACCCATCCTCACCCCCCCCCATACCCACCACACACCCAGCAAGACCTCCCAGCCTATTCTGGCCTTATTTTATTGGTATTTTTGTCTTTTCATGTCTAGGGGAATTGTAACCAATGGCTTTGCCCCAGAGATATAGAATAGCTGTTTTGAAATTTCAGACTTTGAAAGAGACTGTGGCAGTCACCTCTGAGTTCTTTTGCCTATGATATGAGGAATTTAAATGAAATCAATTATTTGGCGATCACAGAACTGAGAGGCTTCTGGTGATCAGGACATGAACCTTTTGCACCCTTTCTCTGGCTCCTTTCTCAGAATGACTTATTCCTACCACAGAGGAGTCTGGGCTAACTCACCATCAGGTAGGATGCAGCCATGCGAATGGGACTGGGGACAGTGGTAAGGAAGCAGGACATTTTGGTTCCTTCTATCTTATATCATCCTTTTGTATTTTATTTTTATTGCCTTTGTTTTAAAAACATCTTTGTGACTGTATGAGCACTGGAGAGAAGAAAATGCAAACTCTGTACTCAGATAAAACACCATCATTCTCAACGTCACTGTTTGCTTTCTCTCCAGAAAAGCCATGTCCATGCTGGATACACACACTGATCTCTATTTTCCATCTCA
Organism: Phodopus roborovskii; assembly: GCF_943737965.1. Taxonomy (NCBI): domain Eukaryota; kingdom Metazoa; phylum Chordata; class Mammalia; order Rodentia; family Cricetidae; genus Phodopus; species Phodopus roborovskii. The sequence goes on along the minus strand of NW_026126571.1, from coordinate 24,412,765 downwards.
GCATGCTCAAAGAGCTAATGGAAGTGTGTAATCAAAATAGAGGCACTCTGGGAAATACTACACATGAGACCCTTGGAATCACGGGCATGGGTTGTAGGCATTTAACGTGACAAACCCTTCTGTATACAAAGGTCTCATATTTAGCACCCACACTAGAAATCCTAAAATACACCACCAAGCAATGACATTTGGGAAGTTAGTACACATGAACAGTGAAAAAGCATCACAGATTGAATATCTATAGGTACCAAATGAGGACTTCACACGCCATAGCACGTGCGCTGAGACCAACACCATCCCCACACCCCTAGGTGTGGTACCCTAGGACTCAGGGCTTCAGCTAGGACTCTCAACTGAGAGAATTAATTTTCTGAGGCTGTCCTGGCAAATGGCCACAAACTTGGTGACTTAAAATTACAACCAATAAATCTCTCTCTGTTTTTCACTCTGAGATGAGGTCTTGCCATACAGCCCAGGCCGCCCTCAAACTTACAATTCTCCTCTCTAAGCCTCCTGTGTGCTAGGATTATAGAGCTGCTCTACCAACACCCCTGAAGTTTAAAATTCTTTAACAGTGCTGGAGAACAGAAGTCCCAAACCCAGTGTAAGCAGGGCTAGGCTGGCTCTGCATGCTCAGGGGAGAATCTGCTTAGCTGCCCTGGTCTCTGGAGGCTGCAGCTTCCCTGCTGTTCCGTGGCTTGTTGCTCTAAACCACTTCTGCCTTCATCTTCACATCATGTTCTCCCCTGTGTTTCTCCCATGTGGATTTCTTGCTGATTGATTTAGGGCCCAATGGGACAACTCACAGTGCCCTGCCCTTCTCAAGGTCCTTAAATGAACCACATCTCCTAAGACCACTTTCCAAACACTGTAACATTTGCCCCTTGGTCACCTGACTCTGAACACAACAGTTAACATGTCTGGGCCATATTTCCTTTCTACAGCAAGACAAACAATTCAGACCTCAGAAGTTGTTCTGGGATTCCAGAGGATGCTGTGAGAAGATACCAGAAGATGTAGAGATGCTCCAGGGTGGTCCCAGGCTGAACTATCTCTTGCCAACTCTTCCTCTCACTGTGGCCTAGATATATGCTAAGCCTCTACCCTGCCACTACCCCACAGCTCGAAGGATGAGGCAGGGAAGCAGTCACCTGTGGATACCATGAGGATCCCAGGGACTTCCAGGCTTGTAGAAGGAGAGTGGTCAGTTTGTCAGGTACTTGCACACAAGGTCTTGTGTAATCAGGCAATTTGTACAATCCAGTAAGAAACTAAGGCATACAGGGAGTGTGACCTGTCCAAGGCCAGACAAGTTATAAACTGTCCAAGATTTAAGTTCGGGCTCTCTGGCGCCAGAGCTAATGCTTGCTGTTCTTGATATTCTATGACTATTTGCTATTGGTATATAGTTTGATCCCCTGCAACTCATGTTGACCTCTGTCGTTGTAGGATGTGGGGAGCTATGGCCTTTAAGAAGTGGTGAAGTTGAGGCAGGAGTTAGGTCTCCCTAGGCAGTAACACAGAAGAGGACCACGGTAAAACTACACGTTGGACACTTATAACTGTGAGAACAAAGGAGGAATATTTCAGTTATCAGCCAGTGAAGGTCAGAGATGAGCAACATCTGAAAAGCCGGTGACTAACAATGCTGGCCAGGGATAGCATCCAATAGATGAGCCAAGGTCAGCAGTTAACAAAGCAGAAATCAAGGCCCAGTTATGGCCTGATTACACAAGACCTTGTATGGAAGTGCCTGACCGTGGCCATAACTGGGCGGGCAGCACATGAGCAGTGAGTGCATGGTCATTTCCCTGGTTACACCAGAGGAACATGCTCAGAGTGTTGTGGGACCCCACAGCTTGGCCGTGATAGGCTCAGAGAATTACCCAATCTCAATAGAAATGACTCCAGTCTTTGTCCATGTTCTGCTTAAGTCTTACAGAAAAGCCCCTAGGCTAGTTCAGTGTTTGTGGGGTTTCCCCCTATGCTGGGACCTCTCCCATTCTCAGGAGTCTCTCTCCAATTTCTTTACTTTCTTGAGTTTCCCTAATGAAGCTTCTTTTCACTTTGCCTAAAGCCCCTGCCCTTAACCTTCATCAGCATACTGAGCTTGAAGCTGCTGTCGCAAACTGACCCCAGGTGGTCACCGATTGCCCAGCACCTAAGTCCTTGAGTCACACACATTAGGACCCCAAAAGGCCCGATGCTCTCAAAGACCTGCATGGAACTCATTACAGGGTGCGGCTGCCTTTCTTTCTGGAGCGACTTCTCCATCTGTCACCCAAAGCATGTTGCTACAAAGGCCATTACAGGCTGCCCTGGTGCTTTGTTTCTTGCACTTTCTGCCACGAGTTCAAGCAGTACAGTATCGCCAGGATTCATGCCAGCATCCTGCTCACCTTTGGACTTCCCCGACTCCAGGGCAAAGTAACTATTCTTTCTTCTTTAGAAACCATCAGTCTCAGATACCCCATTATAACAACAGGAGGGGAACTGAGACGCCACGAGAAGTCACACATGGGACGTGACAGGAGGGTCCCACAGTCACACGTCCTCAATGTCCTGTAGTGCCGATGTAGTCCACATTTTAAAAAGAAACCTAATCAAATGCAGTGCCTCTAAAGAAAATAAATCAATGGAATCAATGGACTGAAGCAAGTTTTTTTTTTTCCTCTTCTTCTCTTTCCTCTTCCTCCTCCTTGACAGGGTACTATGGCCCAGCCTGGAACCAAACTTGCACTGCCCCTGCCTCAGTCTCCCAAGGGCTGTGACTACAGGTGTGTGAACCACCACACCCGGCTTGGCTCTCAGCACATTCGATACTCAACTGAACATGCCAACACCTGAACACTGTACTTCAATTCACCATTCAAGACTTGGCAAGTTCTCCCCACAGCCAAACTACCTGTCCTATCGATTCTGGCACTGAGCCCAGGCTGGCTGCAACTTCTGAAGTCTAGCATAATCTATTAGCCTGAATAAATTACCTCTCACTAGGTGACCCTGAGGGAACTCAAATGCCACCAAAGATTAGCCCAGAGACAATGGGGTGACAAGATCAAGTGGAGCCACTGTGGGAAGACCCATCCAGGAACAGATCTCTCTCTTTCAAGTCCCAGGCTTGGTGGCTGCAGCACTCGTGAACTGTTTTGGCAGAGCTCGCTTTCTCCTTTCTTTTCTGATTTTCATGGCTCATGCTAACAACTCATTAAAGAGTGGAGGCCTTGCCCTCTTTCCACCAAGCGCTTTGCACCTTGCGCCTCTGTCCTTCATAGCTTTACATCTCCTGCTCAAGCACTTTCTGTAGCAGCTCCTCAATGGACGCTGTTGAAGAAAAAAAAAATAGAAAAAACAGACAACAAACCAAAAACCTGGCTATAGGGCTCTTCTAATAAAGACAAGCCAGATACCCATTCATTTTGTCTAGCTCTGCCTTCAAAATGCAGTACTTTGAAATTTCTAGGCAGGAATGGAAGGGGGAAAGAGGGGAAAAGACAAAAGGAAATTGGAAGTACTCATATTTTATAAATTTAAAAATAGCACTTTTACATCTCTCTTCGCCTACTTCATGAATCCACAGAACAGTCTGCATAGGAATGTTTCTACCCAGCAAGTGTGTGCTCCTTCATTCATTAACTTAATCCACAAGCACTGAATATCCCTCAGGGGCCAGCCCAGGCACTTCTATGTACTAGTTCACTCAGTTCTCCTTTCCTCCATCAAGAAAACAAGACCATTTAACACTGATGCATGAACAGGGGAATATCTACACAAAACAAGAGACACATGGATGGCAGAATCTACAGAGGTAAGAGATACATGGATGGGGGAATCTGCACAGAAGTCTATGGCTTCCTGACATTTTATACATTCAAGTCTGTTACAGAAAGGACATGATCAAATCAATGGCTGGGCTGGATGAAATTGAAGAGAAAAGGATTTAGAAAGACTAAGTCTCATGACCAAGAGGGGGTTTTATTTTCTATTTTAAAAATTCATGTGTATGATATATAAGAGTGTGATATGTATGTGGTGTGTGTGAAATGTGTGGTATGTGTGTGTGAAATGTGTGCAAATCCATCTGTGTAAAATGGAATATTAAATTCAAGCTTTTAGTGCCTCTTCCTGCAGCCACCCAGATTCCAAGTAGAGTAAAAATGCTTAAAGCTACAAATCTCCAGGCTGTCTTATAGTCATGTAGAAAAAAAAAGTATCCAAAGAAAATACATTTAGTATATACACATGCACATGTATGTGCACACACGTGACACGTTTTCGCATATATACTTTCTTTGGAAAGAAACATTATTCTGCCTTTTTCATTGGTGATAACATGGATGAAACTGGAGGACACCATGCGGGGCACTGGAGAGCACACTTTTCATCATCTTATGTAAACGTGTCATCTAGAACTTGAACTCTCAAAAGCAGAAGACAGGATTACAGTGCAACACACCAGTAGGTTAGAGGACATGGGGTTTAGGTTCAAAGCTCAAAGTTCCAGCTATTCAGGGAAAAGAAAACCTGAAGATGTAAGGCACAACATGGGAACAATGGGGAGAAAAAAAAATCACATTGCCCACCCCAGGTTCTGTCATCCATGGAGTCAGCCAACTACAGCCCGAAAATATTCAAACATAAGTTGTGCCCAAACACATACAGGCTTTTCTTTGTGTCATCACTCCATGAATATATAGTGCAGCAACTGCTAACACGGTATTTCTATCAGCAATCTAGACCACTTGATGAATAGAGGAGGGTGCTCTAGTTGATAGATGAAAGCCTTTACATTTCACACAAAGGGATTGCACATTCTTAAATTCTGTTAACAGTGGAGCTGCTGGAACAGATACCTTTGTGAACACCATGAGAAAGCTATATGTGACATTTACCAGGACAGCAGGTCTTAGGTGTGTGCATGTTCACACGTGTGCAGGTGAGGCCAGAGGATTTCAGATGTTGTACTTTAGGAGATGTCTTCACATGTTTGCACACTCTACATACTGGGCATCTCCCCAGCCCAGGACAATAGATCTTGAATGCTCTTGCTATCCACACTCCAGACATAACAACGTAGAATGATTTATACATTTTTTTATCTAGCCTGCGTTTATCAGTCACACTATATGCAAATATCAAAACAGCACAGGATAGACTATAAAATTTTCATTTGTTAGTTGCATCTCAATAAAGCTAAGGGGATGGGGGAGGTTATGTTTCTAAAAGTTTGAAAATCTCCATGGATCTAAAACAAAGTAAAAATGTAAAACATAGTGTGGGCAAAGGTGTCCCTTGGCTTCCTTCTGGGAGCTAAGGGAGCTAACCCTTCCCCACCTGAGCCAGGCGCACTGCTGCAGATCAAGATGATTCAGAGAGAAGTCCCCACCGCACAGGGAAAGGAGGCTTTGCCATCTGCTCATCCAGGGAAGTGGAAGGAGACAGCTGAACATGGGCCAGGTTATCTGCTGGTCTTATGGGGATCTGGGACATTCCATTCTCACCATGGAAAATGAGTCCCAGTGCAACGTGACACTTGCCCTGGATCTGAGTCCCTGGGAGTGGAAGGTAGTCAACAGCACATCCCAAACCAAGGCAGGTGACTGTAGATCTCACAGGAAGCATGCAAGATGAGGCTCTAACCATAGTTCAGAGCACACGGTAAAGCCAGTGCCACAGACAATGGCCAGTGACGTCAACAGGGGGATGAATCCACGCCAGAGAAAAGCAAAGCACAGAGCAACCTGAAAGGGGTTTCAAAGTGGCGCCTTCAATACGAGGAGGTGACTGCACAGTCTTCACCAATTAACATTATACCATGCACAGTTCAGCCTGTGACTGTGGGAATCTGTGCCGTTTTAAGCACCTAACTTGCACTTCCTGTGATGAGGCTGGAAATGCAGTATGCTTTATTTAGCAACTGACAGATGCAATGGGAACAGCTGAGTTCCCAAAGGGCCAGCAAGGGAGAGCTTCCAATGCTCCTGAGACTCAAGCAGTGTCCCAGTCAGTGTGCGAGACAAACAAAGATTTATGACAGAGAAACCATGGATGGGAAACGTGTGCTATCCTGGGCCAGAACACTTTCTTTTGTCTGAAAATGGGACAGTAGGTAGACTCAATACAGGGTCCTTCCAAGTGAAACAGGCTTTATAACTAGCTTCAGACTGGCTATAAAATAAATATATCCAAGTCTCTACTTTCTCAGTCAGGGGAAATGTAAACATTATGCCAATAAAGTGTTCTAGTTTGCTTTCTTCAGCCGTGACCAACACCGAAAGCAACCTGGAAAGGAAAGGATTTGTTGGGCTTATGTGTCCTGATGAGCCCATTCACAATGGAAGTCAGGGCAGAAACGCAAGGAAGGACCCCAGAGGAACACTTCTTACTATCTTGCTCCCCATGGCTTGATCAGCTTGCTTTCTCATAGCATTCAGGGCCACCTGTGCAGGGATGGTACACCCCACAGTGGGCTGCTCCCTCCTACATCGAGCAGCATCAATCAGTGTCCCACAGACATACCTACAGGTCAGTCTGACAGAGGCAATTCTGCAATCGAGGTTCCCTCCTGGAATTGACTCCAGTTTGCATCAAGTTGACAAAAAACTGACCGGCACATAGGACAACTGTGTGTGCTGATTATGAAAATTAAAGTGGAAGATCTTAATATAAAAGATGACCGTGTTATGAGTAGTCAAAAAAGCTGAAGTGGGCTGGAGAGATGACTCAGAAGACTGACTGGTCTTCCAGAGGACCCAGGTTCAATTCCCAGCACCCACATGGTGGCTCACAACTGCCTGTAACTCCAAGATCTGACACCCTCACACAGACACGCATGCAAGCAAAGAACCAATGTACATAAAATAAAAACTAAATAAACTTTCAAAAAAAAGCTGAAGCACTGGGTAGGACCCTCTTGCTATTTTTTTGTGGGAACTGGGAGGGAAGACAGCACTGTGAAAACCAAATCAACCCATCCATCGAACGTGCTAGAAGGAATTCCTGTAGTGCAGATGGAAATGCCACCGCTGGGGTTGTCACAATTGCTACTTTACTGGACCTATGCTCCCTGTGGGGTAAAGGAGGACAGAACAAGGTATGCTGCTTGGAGTAAGCTGCCAGAGTACGAGGACAAATCACATTCTTCTCTAGTGTTGGCTGAAGCTGGCCAAGTGGGCAGGCACAGTTCCTCCCTTGAGACCAGATCTCTAGGGACCCAGGGTACATTAGCCAGCAACAAAGTTAATCTAAAAAGAAAAAAAAAAAAATCCCAGAGGCAAGGGAGTTAAGTCAGTGGGTAAAAGTGCTTGTCATTTTAGTTTGCTTTCTTTGTTGTGATAAAGACTACAGTCAAAAGCAACTTGGGGAAGAAAGAGTTTATTTGGCTTACACAACCTGATTACAGTCCATCATTGGGGGAAGCCAAGGCAGAAACGCAACCAGAGCAGACCTGGAGGCAAGAACGGGAGCAGAAACTAGGAGGAATGAGGGTTACTGACTTCCTCCCCGTGGCTTGCTTTGTTTGTTTTCTTATATAACCGAGGGGTACCTGCCTAGGGCTGGTATGGGCAGTGCCTACAACAATCATTCATCCAGAAAATGCCCCCACAGACTTGCCTAGCATACAAACATGAGGCCCTGAGTTGTTCACTATAGACCATAGCACAAGCATATGAAATGTCAGCATTCTTACAAGACGAGCAGCAGAGATAGGAGAGTCCCTGGAGGTTTACCGGGCCAACCAGCCTGGTGTAAGCATCGGGAAAACACCGAAGACACTGTCTCACATAAGGCAGAAATGGGAAGACTCTACACCCGAGGTTGTCTTCCAACCTCCACATGCTGCTGCACATCATGGCTGTGCTCACAGACACAAACAGGCTTGTACATGCGTGAACACACACACCAAGATAAATACCAAACAACAACAATAACAACAAAAACTTTCTTAACTATCCACAGAGATCTTAAAGGGCTCCCTACAGTCAAGCTCACTGCAAACTTTAATTGGCTGAAAATCATAGACTTGTGGGTGGCAAGCTCCCCGACTGAGACAAATGTTCAAACTAAGAGACACTTAGCTGAATCACCATCATAAAGCGTTCCTGAGGTGGCCGTGGCTCAATTATTGCTTCCAAATCTGAACAAAAGCAAATTCTTAGGCCAGAACTTCCCACAGGGCAAAGGTAATGCCCAAATACTGAACAGCTCAAAGGCCTCTCCAGTTGAAAAATCCAGCTTTCTCGAACATCCCCTGCCCCCTCACCCCCAATTTGGTGAAGCAGGATGGAGGGCAGTGATTAATAGGCCCTTATTGCCACGGATTGAACACTAGAAGATCTGCCAACAAAGCCATATTTTCCTTTCCTTGGTAAGGAAACCAAGAAGCAAACTGTGACCACTGCCAGTTAGGAGTTAATTCTGCCCTCTGTTTTACTGTTTGCTTCCTGTCACTATTCCCCTTTCACTAGCTTCCCTGACCCATTAGAAAAGGAAAGCAGGCAAGGCTTTAGCTCCTCACAGGCAATCGGGAGGTACATGCTTTCCTCGGAAGTTCGGTGAATACAAGAAAGTGGAGGTGGATATTTAACTATTGCATATGTGCTTGCTGCTTATTTTGGTTAATAAGGTATAAGGAAAGGTGGAAGGGGCTGGAGAGATGGCTCAGTAGTTAAAAGCACGTGTCACTCTTGCTGAGGACCTGGGTGCAGTTCCCAGCGCCCACAAAGGCAACTGACAACCAGCTATAACAACTCCAGGTCTTAGGGAACCGATGCCATCTTCCAGCATTTGAGTACACTATACACATTCAGTACACACACATACATGCAGGCAAAACTCCCATCCACATAGGAAAACATAAGTCTCTAAAAAAACGAAAGGTAGGCCCTGGAGCAAAACAGGTGGAGCTTTAGTTTGGCGCCTGGGCCTCTCTGAGGCAGGTAATCTGGTCTGTGTCATTCCACTTCCTTGGAGGGAAAAACGGAAACGCTAGTACCTGTGTTGGTAGATGATTGCAAAGGTTGAGTAAACAACACAAAGATCCAAATTCAGTTCCCAATACCCGGAGGACCATGAATCAATTCTCATCATGTAGCCAGGTACAAAAACAAGTGCTTGATCTTTAACTGAGAGATGGAGTCTTCCAAGTGCACACACTCCTTTACCTGCAAATTCTTACGATTCAATTGCATTTTCAAGAGACAAGAGTTCAAGGTTACCTGTCGGCTCCCTTGCTTGGAGGAACAGCTACTTGTGCTTCTTGAAGGAGAAACCAATTTTTGGGACACACCCAGGTTCTTCTCATCACTCATCATGAAGAGCTGGTCACTTGGGCTCAGTGCAATCAAAATGCCATGAGAAGATGGAGGGACTGAGAGGCTGGGGGCCACACAGGCAGGTGTCAGCTCTATCCAGTGTGTCTAAAAACCATTTTGGAAGTCTTGGAGGAAATTCCTAAAACCAAAAGGAAAGTTATTAGACAGGCTAGAGAATTACAGAGGTTGGACATCACATCTACTTAGCCCACAGTGGTGAAGACCACTGACTGGTGGTCAAAAGATACTCCACCCCTCCCAGTGGTGTGTGTGTGTGTGTGTGTGTGTGTGTGTGTGTGTGTGTGTGTGTGTATGGTTTTTCATGTAGCTTTGAAAGGTGACAGGTTTGGTAACATTAATATGGTAGCCCGAATGGAGGTGCATATAAAACCAGTACTACAAAACATTCTCAAACCACAGTGAGACACTATGTCATATCATTACAACAACAACAACAACAAGAAATTGGCATTGGGAAGGATGTGGAGAAGTTAGAATCCATTGTTGGTGTGAACATAGAATTTACAGCACGGCATAGCAGAGTCCAGCAGTTTCTCAAAAAAAAAAAAAAAAAAAAATGTAAGCAAAGAATCATTACACAACAATTTTACTTCTGAAAGAAATGAAAACCGTAGTCCCAAGGGAAAATTTCAGACTAATGCTCATATCAGTATTTATAATAGCAAAAGGAGGAAGCACCCTAAAATGGTGAATGCATAGACTAAATCTAAGAAAGCCAGTAAGAGATTATCATCCAGACATGGAACAGAACAAAGGACTCACACACATTATAACACAGAGGAACCTTGCAGACACCATGCTAAGTGAAAGAGGTCAAACAGAAAAGACCATGCTACAATAGTCTTCAAAAACAACATCTACAGTCAGCAAACCATAGAGCTGGGAGGTCATGGAGGGAAGGACTGTGACTGTTTAATGGTTATGGGTCTCTTTGGGGGTGATGAAAATATTCTGGAACTAGACAGTAGCAATGGTTGTATGACACTGTAAAACTACTGAATGTCACTGGACAGTTGAAATGGTTGAAAAGATGAGGTCAATGTAATGTGAATGATATTCTATTTGTTTTGGTTTTTGTTGGTGGTGGTGGTGAGTTTTGTTATTTATTTATTTTGGTTTTTTTTTCCCTCTGTGTATCCCTGACTGTCTTGGAATTTGTGCTGTAGACCAGGCTGACCCCAAAGGATTTTTTTTAAATCCTTTCTAAAGACATCTGTAATGCAACAAAAATTGGAGTGGATAGGGGCAACAGAACTTCCCACATCTAGTAGCATACATACTGGTAATTAAACAGTGAATAGTGGATGGAGTACATGCTACTCGGTGCCTATGTTATAACAAGGATTCCCACAAGGACTGGTGGAAGGGTACCATCTCTATTTTGCAGAGAAGATTACAGAGCCTCTGGTAAGTTAGGTCACACAGCACAAGGAGAGCACTATCTCAGCCTTTAAACAAGGATCTGGGAATAGGTGTGCCCCTAGCGGCCAAGTGCAGCAACAAGAGCTATTAACCACCTGATGTATTGGACTCATGGATAGCCAAGTACTTGGGGTGGGGAAAGCACCCATCAGGCCTAGAACAGTCACCCCCACTTCCAAGTAGCTATTGAGGCTGCCAGCTGCCACCAGTTAAAGCCAGTGATAAGGAGTCTTACACCGAGGGAGACTGCATAGAGGAGCCCCCGGAAGCACCATCTTCATCCACAGCCTTGGGTTAAGGGCAATGGATGTGCTTGGTTTGGGCTACAGAAGGGGCCAGGACCTTACTAAACACACCGAGTTCAACTAATTCCTACAACTGCTCCACACACATTGACAGTGGGGCAGCACTTTATTCAATCCAGCCAGTTAGAATGTTCACACAGTCCAGTTTTTAAAGAAGACTAATATATGATTATCCAGGAACCAACTGGTCAGATAGGACATCAAGCGGCATTAATTGTTAAATACTCAAATCTTGTAATGTCTTTCTGACAATTTGCTCTCTTAAAATGATTACATTAAAGCCATAAGCTAAAATCAAAGCAATGGAGTGAGGTATCTAAATGTCAGAAAACAAATCAAGGGACCTACAGCCTCAGAAGTCAATTCCCACGTGCGGTGCTTTGAATGAGGTGCCCTCCCCACTCTGGGTTCATGCACTTGAACACTGGGTCCCTCGCTGGTGGCACTGGTTTCGGGGGCTTTAGGAAGTGTGGCCTTACCGAAGGGAGCATGTCACTGGGGGTGGGCTTGGAGAGTTTAAGGCTCCTTGCTGTTCACTCTCTGCTTTGTGTTCGTGGTTCAAGATGTGGGCCCCCAGCTCCCTGTCCCTTCAGCCATGCCTATGCACTACCTTGGTGGGCTCATCCCTCTGGAACCACAAGCCCAAGGAAAGCTCTCCATCTCTAAGCCACCTCTGTCGCTTTATATTTTATCACAGCAATGGAAAAGCGACTAACGCACCGCATTACACTAATATGCTCTCCACCGCTGGAAGCATTGCAAGTCAGCTCCAACAACGAATAGGCCTGAAAGCAAACATCACCGGCTCTTCATAAAGTTAGCTCAACTTACAGGGCATGACCAAGTGTAGCTGAATTAGGGGCAAATTAATCTAGCTAAAAAGTGCCAAGAGAAGCTGTAAGGACTTATTAACAGTTTGTTTAACAGTGTTGCCTGATGTCTACGAAAGGGAAAAAAAGGAACTCAATGGCATCTTCAATAACTGAGCACAGAGTATGAGTGCACCTGTGTGTGTGTGTGTGTGTGTGTGTGTGTGTGTGTGTGTGTGTGTGTGTGTACAGTCATCACTATGGCAACATGTCCAAAGTGGACTAGGAATACTAACAAAGGACTTCTGTCTGTGGGTGCCAGGTTTTGTTTTTCTAAGCCGTTCTGATAAAGGAGAACATGGGAGGAGAGGTATGTGTGAAATGTGAAGGACGGAGGATGCCTTGGGCAATCAAATGAGTCATAGGAATCACGAAAGCCTGCCAAATGAGAAGTCCAGAGCCCGACTCAGGCAACTGATGAAAGGGGTTATCTTTATCTCCCGACTCTGCCAACTTCACTTTGGAGGGAACTGTCCAGTAGGCCAAGGCTCTGAGTGCGTTAGAAACCATTACTCATTGAGCTGGCACTTAGGGTGAAGGCCCCTGCCAGCACCACACCCCTTTCTCTTTCCCTGTTTCCTCCCATACCCATTACTAAGGCAGCCTGAGAGTAGGAGCCAGGAAAACACTGCTGTTTTCTTCCCTGGGATCTTGCTGCCCTCTGAAAGACAAAGGAAGCTCATTCTAGGAAATTCCCAGAGCAAAAAATAAAGGAGCAGGGCCGCACTCTAGGGGGCCCAGGCACCACGGGTGGTCACTGTACAGGGACAAGTACCACATCCACTCTCAGTGACCCTGCCAGAGAGAAGGACCCCTGCAGCTACTCTCAGGAACTCTGCAGGGTTGCCTTGGGCCCACTGTAGGGAAGGGTTGGCCTCAATTAAGGGAGATCTTCTACTTTAAGTAGTTGTCTTGCCTGTATTGACCTAGGAAAGCTGTAATGATAGCACTTCAGGAGGCAGGTGACACCAGGAGCCTGAGTTGATGACTCAGGGATCTCTGGGACACTGAGATGAAATGAGGACCAACCCATGAAAGACCTTCAAGTGTTCCAGCCTCACCCAGTGACCCTTAGATGGGAAAACCCCTATTAACTCAAGGAACATGCTGATGTGAACAAAATGTAACAGTGTCCTGTCACACACAGAAGGGTCATTTATATCCTTTTTTTTTTTTTTTTTTTTTTTTTGGCTGAAGTTTCCCAGTAAAGTACATCAACCTAGTATACATACAGAACTGTACTTCCGCAAGTACATGACTACCACCTGGCTTCAGAAACAGAACATTCCGTAGCTCCCAGAAGTTCTGGGATCTCCTGGGGCTGACCCCCCCCCCAAAGGTGTGTGCTCATAAATCCCTACAAGTTCTTGTGGTATGCTGGAGGGGCCTCGTGGGGTTTTGGATGTCTTTGTGCATGCTATCTTTTTATAAGTGTTTGACCTATGATAGAATTCGGTATCAGACCGGCTTTCATGTCAGACTTACCCCCAGGTCGGAAAGGAAGAGACCCATGACTCTCCCTTTCTTCTAAATCACAGAGCCTTCACATCTGGAGGGTGAAGCCAGATGAACCCAGGCCAATACAAAGATAATTAACCAGGTCTCAGAACTGGGCTGGGGCCTTTCTCACTACTGACCAGCTTCTTTAAAAAGGAGTTAGGTCAAGATGAAGAAAACCTAGCTGTAGCTACAAGTCCAATGGCATAATGTATGCAAACATGCCATTTGGGGGCTTCTACTAGGGAAAAGAAAATAAGAGTCCTATCAAAAACTGAGGGAGAGGCCTGGAGAGACAGTCCATCAGTTAAGAGCATGTGCCGCTCTTGCAGAGGACCTGGGTTTGATTCCCATAGGGTGTCTCATAACTATGGTTTCAGAGTCGTACAGGTCCTCTACTGACTTTAATGTGGGGACACTAGACACGTACATGATGCACAGACATACATTCAGGCAAATTCTCATGCACGTAAAATTAAGTCTTCTGAAAATGCTTTTATGTAGGTAAGAATAAAGATCAACATATTTACAAGATGATCCTAAGAAACATTTTCTTAAAACTTTACATGAAAAAGGAGATAAAATTTGGGTAAGAACAGAGGAAAGCATATATACCACACACGCCTTAGAAGGAGCCAGCCTACTTTGAACTGGTACTCTCCTACATCAGAATGTTCCTTTAAAAAGACAGTCACTTCTTTGGCTCTGGAGGGTTTTGCCCACGTAAAACAGGAAATAGCCTGATCCACCTCTCAGGATGCCATAAGAAGGAAATGGGGAAATGAGGCTAAGATGTCTGGTTTGGTCAGAACAGACAGAGCTGAGTCCCATCCCCTCTTCTCCTGGCTTCTACAGTCCGAGACCTCTATCCCTCTTTCAACCCGAAGCAAATAAGGACTGTAAAGAAATTCAACAGTTGCCATTTCAACAAACCACACACAATCGAGGAGGTGCTATTTGCAAACCATTAAGGTACTGTGCTTCCTCTGGAAGAAGATGGAGAAGGGAAAAGTCACATTTCATCACCACTGGATAAGAGCGGGACAGATGGCTTAGTCTGTAATGTACTTGCTATGCAAGCAGGAAGGTGGACCTGAGTTCAGATCCCCAGCACCCACATAAAAGTTGGGAGAAGTGGAATAGGCCTGTATTCCCAGCACTGGGCAGATGGAGACAGGAGGGTCCCTAGGGCTTGTTAGGCAGCCAGTCTAGCTGAACTACCAAGTTACAGACTTGGTGAGGGACCTTGTTTCAAAAACTAAGATGAGGATGGAAAAGTACCTGACCCCTCAACCTCTGACCTCTACATGTACACACACACACACACACACACACACACACACACACACCAGGTTAATGTTAACAAGGTTCATGAGTGATGGAAAACACCTACTTGTTCAGCTGGGGTCTGCACTCAAGATACTTGGCCAGGTTTGGCTTGAGAGACAGGTTTTCTGTACACAGCTAGAAATAACTTTCATGAAGACAAGAAGGCATATGGTTCTAATTAACTTACAATATCTCAGTAAAACACATAAGTCATGCCCTGAATTGGCACCAGAAAACCATAAACAGGTACCCATTCCTATGCTATGGCAAAAGAAACTAAATTCTGACACAGATGTGGTCCTTTTCAGAGAACATCTCAGAACACTTCCGCTTCAGACACATCACTTGATCAGAAGGGCAGATTTGGTGTTGGGACTTAAAGAGCCTCAGAACAGCAGGATCAGAAGATTCTGGAAGCAGGTCTGGCCTGCAATCACCTCAGATATGGATAAGCAGCCCTGAACCTATGTGAGGTGCTTGCTGATCTTTCTGGCCACAGTCTGACTGTCCCTGGGGGTGAACATGGGAGCTCACAGTCAGCCTCCACTCTGGCACCCATAGGGCAGCTCCAGGACGGATATGTTTCTCTGTAGCCTCTCCTTCCAGAGAAGACAGGGCTCAAGAGTCTACTGATCTAAATGCCTGCGCTACATGGCATACCCAAACAGACGCCGTTCCTACCACCTGCTCCTTCCTAGTCCTTCAGCCGCAATGTCAGCAAGACCCATGGGTGAAGATGTAAAGCGGGTCCAGGGCTTGGCAGTGGTGCCCAGGTCTGTGCCCAAACCATTCATTTGCCAGTATCAATGGAACAAAAGGTACAAGTCCATCACCAGTAACTCACAGAATTGTGGAACCCAGCGGCGAATTTCCATTATCTCCTCTTGCTCCCTCCCACGATAGGAACAGCATTCTGACTTATTTGCTAAACTACACTTCCACTCTCCTCCAAGCCAGCGGTTCTCAACCTTCCTCAGGCTGCCACCCTGTAACACAGCTCCTCATGTTGTGGTGACCCCCAACCATAACATTTCTTTTTGTTGCTACTTCATAACTAATTTTGCTGTTATAAATTGTAATGCAAATATGTGATAAGCAGGATGTCTGATATGTGACCTACAAAGGGGTCACTGCCCACAGGTTGAAAACCACTGCTCTAAGCCCTGGTTCTGTAGGCTCCCAAGCCCCATGCCCATGCTAAATCAAGAGGCAAGATTTTGCATTTGTCTCCCCAGAAAACCAGAACACAGAATTCTGAGATATGCCAGGGCTACTACCTTAAAGCCCAGGCCAAGTGACATACTTCCTCCAACAAGGACACATCTTCTAATCCTTTTCAAATAGTGCCACTCTTGATGACTAAACATGCAAATATACGAGCCTATGGAAGCCTCACATAAAGGCACCATTCTTATTCAAATTCCACAGAACCAAATCGCAGTACTGAGAAAACTTTCCCTCCTGGCCCTGGTACAGGTCTTCCTCTCCAGCCCTCAGGTTTAAGCTTGAAGACTAAAAGGCCTGCATCTGTGGCATTTTGATGACTTCAGAGCATAACCAGAAAAGGAAACCAGGGTGATTGACTGACTGCACACATCTTAAGCAGCACCCAAACTGATTCCTGCCCTGATTGTGAGCAGCTGGTCTGCTGGATGAGAGTGCACTCAAGCATCTTGAAGTGGATGCACAGAACCTGTGCACAGTTAGGATTTGGCCCTGGATGCTGGCCAGTGTCTGTGGAAGCTCCAGCCACACCAGCCATTACTCCAGGATGGAGCTGAGGTAGAAATACCTTCAGGTAAAATCAAATCTGAAGATACCAGTGTGCAGCAGGAGTTGAAACTAATTAGTCTGGGTTCTCATGAAGTCCCTTTCTCTAACCATCCTCCCTGCAGCCACCCACACCAGGCACCTGGTACCAATTTCAATCACTGTTATCCAATCAATCTCCATCCAACTCCCAAGAACGCTGAGGCAATCCCATCCTCTGCTGTGTGTTGGAGCCAAACTAGCATTGGGTCCCTTGACTCAGCTGGGCGCCCGCCTCACCATTGTGGGTTCACAATGATGTCCCCATGTTCAGCCCATGCTTTCCAATTAGCTCTCTTAGAAAAAAAGGTAGATGAAGCCGGAGGTCAGAACAACTCCAGTCACTGTTTTGTGAAGACCCAAGCCTGGAAGCTTTTGTTTGCACCCTGCCTGGGTCTAGGATCTAGGCTTGCAGAATAGCATCCGGGCTTTGCTTCTCTTGTGAGCTCAGCTCACTGTAAACAGTAGCTCTGTAGACATGATTCTGGCTAGTATGCTTGTATAACAATCCTGGGGTTTTCCCAGACTCTGTGATGGACAGTGTGTTTTCCGGTTCCTCTTAAACACATATTTGTATGGAATATGTTCTGCATATTTACTTTTATCGAGACCAGAACACTTAGTATGAAATTAGGAGACTTCAGGTGTACCGTGCAGGCTTCTTAACTACATACGAGGTTGCACACCAGCTCTCTACAACTTACCTTGCAAAATCACAACTCTGTAGCCACCACAGTAACTTCCTGTTCTCTGTTGCCTGCTGAGCCCAAGCAATCATCACTTCTAAGAGTGCAAGTATTTCAGATGCCCAACATAAGTGGAGTTGCCCAGTGTTTGTCCTTCTGTAATTGGCCAATTTCACTTAACATATGACCATGTTTTCCTACTGTAAGGCTGTTCTGTTCACATGATAAGCCACATGCTGGCACTGTGTTTTTTTGATGTATCCACCTGCCTCTGGACCTTAGGCAGTTTCTATACCTTTTCTATTGTGTGCAATGCTGTTGAGAAGTGGGAGGGACCATGCTCTTAGTGGGAGTGACTCAACTTCTATTTCTTCAGTTCATCTTACAGGCCATGCCTATTCACCTTTCCAGGCTTTCTCTGCTGCTCCTTATTCCCAGTGTGCAGAGAGTACGTAGAGTTGCAAGGCCAGCATGTGAAACTTGCCACAAAACAGTTATATGCAGGGCTTTGCGCTCTAGCTCTTTACATTTAATGTGTGGGTTGTTTTCTCACCTGAAAACAGGCACTGATGATAAGAAAGTATCACAAGATTCTAGGATGACTGAAACATCCAGTGAGGCCCTAGGCAGATGCCAATCAATTATATTACCCAAACTCCGTCTTACCCAAGCTCCATCTCCAGAAGGTCACACTCATAAAAGCTCATGGTACCCAGTCTTCCCACCATCACACCCTTTATCCTCACTCATCTACCTTCATGGAACTGCTCCTTACCCACTTTATCTCTCCCTGCAGAAATGTCCTCCATCTTCCTTGGACTATTTGAGCCAGCACCTTCTCTGTGAAACCTTCCACCCACCTCTCCCTATCCCCAAATGGCTTTGTTTCTCTTTTGGACTCTGGCTTCATTTTTGGTCTATGAAAGTATTAGTCATGTTTCCTGTAGTTTGAGTCACACTTTGTATCCTGACTGCTAGATGGTGATGTACATCCCACGTACAGACTGTATTTTATTTGTCCTTACACTCCATAGAAAAGTTACTTACAAATAAATATTGGTAGCAAGAATCGTTAAGCTGGGAACACATCCTCCAAGTGGGTACATGCTCCACTTCCTGTCCACTGGACTCATCCTGGATTAAACTGGGGATTAGAGAATCTCAAGGCTATGTCTTCCTTTTCCTGTCCCCTTTCTTCTGTCTGTGACCTCTCTGAAATGTTTGTAGAGTACTCGGTCATGTCTAAAACACATTTCTTTGCTGAGTTCATCATCTCTCCCTGCTACTTTACATCTCTGGTCAATGCTTCTCTGTTGGCATGGAAGGAAATGCAAAGGTGATAGCCCCTGTGTTATTTTCTCAGTCTTCGAATGATACAAACCAGAAGAAGAAGAAGAAGGAAAAAGGTTATGAGCTTATCAGGAATTAGCAGAATGAAACCTGCAATGGGAATAGACTCTCCTAGCAACACATTGACAGTCA
Source organism: Phodopus roborovskii (assembly GCF_943737965.1). Taxonomy (NCBI): domain Eukaryota; kingdom Metazoa; phylum Chordata; class Mammalia; order Rodentia; family Cricetidae; genus Phodopus; species Phodopus roborovskii. Next base: position 24,394,031 of record NW_026126571.1, on the reverse strand, counting down.
TTTGAGATCTGCAGTCTCTGAGAAAGCGCCATCTGCATCCTACCTAGGGATGCACAACTCTCAGGACATCTGTAGTCCTTTCCTTAACGTTCTCAAACGCATTATTCTCCACTGAATCATGTTTCAATGTCCTTTCTCCTCCTTACCAAGTTTTCACTTAACTCTCTTGAGCAAATGTCTTGGCAAACACACTTGCCCTGTGATCCTCACTGCCTGTCAAATGGTACTGATTACAGTTACCTGTACACCCTGCAGAGCAATTTCCTCTCCGCAGTCTACTGTTCCCTAATGGTAGAAACATCCTTAGTGCCTCTGGTCCATCCGTTTCCTGCCAGGACACAGAACTAAGCCTAGAATTGAAAGCCATTATTTCTGCTCACCATCCTGGCACAAAAGTAACTGTATCTAGACAGCTAAAGAGAAAAACACACTCCAATCCTATTAAAGACACTTAAATTTTGAGTCTTACAGATTTAGCCTCTGTGTCCCTCAGTTAGAAGAGCCAGCTACCTCCTCATTGATTGGCTTCTAGGCCAGAAATAGGATGCCCTAGGGATGAGAACCTTTATCCTTGTTTGAACAAGGAAAAATGTCAAGTTCTAGGTATGTGTCATTCTTGTCTGAAATAATCCCATAATTTCTGAAGGGGGCAGACAGGAGAGATCCACCTCTCATCAACAGTGGGGATCCATTCCGCCAACCACACCTGTTCTCCAGTAGACCAGCCCCTTCCTGCCTCACGGTTCACCCATGTGGTCCCAAGAGCCAGAGCAGAACAGGAGGATTAAACATTCTGAATGGAGGAGAGAAGTTTCCTGGCTCAATGGCTGCAACTCTAATACCTGATTGGAAGAGTCAAGACTGGACCATTCTCCTCCTTCTCCTGCAGTTTTGGTTCTTATCTTTGTTTTCCCATTTCTCAACTGAAACATGTATGAAGCCAAGTGGGGTGGCACAGCCTGTAAGCACAGTCATCTGGAAGGTAGACCTGGAGAATTGCTCATCTGAAGCCAAGCCACAGTGAGACCGCCTCAAAACAAAACAAACAAAAACAAAACCAACAACAACAACAAACCAAACAAAAAAGACAGGATCTGGAGAGATACTGCAAGTAAAGTGCTTATCTTCAGGAATAAGTCTTAGCATGGTCCCCAGCACCTCCATTAAGAAGCACAGCATCACACACCTATAAGCCTAGCACTGGGGAGGCAGAGAGAGAAGGATCCCTGGGTTCAGTGAGAGACTCTATCTCAAAACAGTAAGGTGTGGAGTGCTTGAGGAAGACGAAAAACACTGACCCCTGGGCTTTACAGGCATATGAACACATGCGCACACACACCCGTACACACACAAACACACAGCACACATATAAATAAATAAACAAAAAAGGCACATATGGGGCAACATGAAATAATGAAGGATGCTACAGGAAAAGACAGGAAGGTAAAAGAGAGCCCCCACACTAGCAAACGCCCATCCATTGCTCACTCAGAAAACGCCTCGACAAGCTGAATTCCAGGGTGAAAGGACTCTGCTGAGGAAATAAGCTGTGCACGAGGTGAAAGAAAGCAGAACACACAGGTTGCTGCTGGCAGGTGTTCTAGGTGGGAGTCTAGAAGATGGGGAGGAGCCTAGCTAAATGGAGGAGAATGTGCAGGGCAAAGATGGGAGCTGGACCAAAGGGGCCACTTCCTGTGATATTTATTTCTCAGTCTTGGCTTCAGCACAGGGTCACCGTGGTAAGCTACGAGACCCCCAAGCCTGGCTGTACTTTACATTAACTTCTCCAGATTCTCTGGATATCAAGGGCAAGATGAGCCTGACAGCTCCCTTGCCCGTTTCTGAGGTTCCCAGAGGGTTGAGCCTCAGGGTCACGTGGTCTTCCACATGGAAGGGATAGGTTTACTGCCCTCCCTTCTTGGGGTGTTTGATTTCACTTGCGTGTCTAATGCCAGACCTATGCCTGTGGCATCTAATTTATAGCAAATTAAAATGCAAAGCAGGATGTGACTTAGCAGTTTAGAGGGTAAGAAGAGAGAGCACCACCCAAGAACCCAAAATAGCATCTGGTGGTTTGAATTCTATTAGTGGGTGGCGTTGCCCTCCCTTAACTGATGCTTGCTTCGGGGAAGCAGGACAGAATGTTTTTTAACAATCGGCAACTGCCCGCTGCATTTTACTATTTAACTTAAAAGACTATCACTGGAGTAACTACAGAGAATGAAAATACACTTTTTAAAACTTCTCCCTCACCTATGAGAACGTACTTACCATCTTTTTTTTTTTTGAAATGCAAAAACCTCAATGAGAAATCCTCTATAAGCACATTAAGCAAGCGCTCTGTTTGAGCTTGTTTCTTGTTTAGAAACTAAATACCCCAATGGGTCACGTATCAGATATACACACTTGAAGTTTGTTCTCCTCCTAACTAAGAATCTAAGCTCAAAGCAAACTCTCCTGAGACGTACCGGGGAGGTACTGTTCCAATATGACCAGGGCAATAATCAGCCATACCTTGTGAAGGAAACACAACTGTGCTGAATGTTGATGGCGAGAAAGAGACACAGAGCAAGTTTTACACTTAGCAGAAGGACGGCTGAGGAGAAATGAACGGGAGATGCTTCAAAGAGTTTAAGCTGGGGAAAAAAATATGAAAGGAAGTAGGAATAGAAGGAAAAGGCAGAACAAAGCAAAAGAAAAACCTGGAGTGGATTTTGGCAGCTAAGAGCCAAAACTTTAAGGAAAACCTAGAGGCGCCTACCTCTTACCAGTGTTGATGGTGCGGCTGTTACTCTCCACTATAGTGGATACGGATTCTCCCAGTGCCTTTTCATTTCGTCTTGAGTTTCTATACCACCCTGTGCGCTTGGTAGCCAGTGAGTTGTTTGTATAGCAACCAAAACACGCTGTGGTTTGGTTTTGTTTGAGACAGCCTCATTATGTAACCCAGACTGGCTTTGAACCTGTAGTCTCTCTGCCTCCCACATGCTGATGACAGGGATATGCCACCTGACTCATACGATGTCCCCCTGCTCCTCAAGCTGCTAGAAAAGCAGGAGTGATATCCTGTGACCTCCAAGACCACATTAAGAATAACAACACTATATTTTTGGTTGTGAGCCTAGCCTTTAACGGATGAACAATCTCTTCAGCCCTTCTGTGGTGGAGCATGCCTTTAATCCCGGCAATCGGGAGGCAGAGGCAGAGGCAGGCAGATCTCTGTGAATTTGAGACCAGCCTGGCCTGCAAGGGCTAGTTCCAGGACAGCCTCCAAAACCACAGAGAAACCCTGTCTCAAAAAACATAAATAAAAAAAAAATAAAAAATAAAAAAAAGAAAGAAAGAAAGAAAAGAAAAAAGGAAAAAAAAAAAGGCAACACAACTGCCATCTTAGACAAAGATGCAAAGATGCTCGCCCTTCAACAACAGTGTTAGTTTCGTTCACTCCCTTGTTACCAAATATATCATGGCACAGGGGCAGATACAAAGTTCACTTTGGCCCATGATTTCTGAAAGATTTCGGTCCATCACCATGGGGAAAGAACAGTGGCAGAAGCTCCTGTCCACACGGCAAAGGGAGGAGAGGAAGTGGCGGCTAACACTTTCCAAGGCCCACCTTCCATCACCTTCCATCTCCTTCCATCTCCTTCCATCTCCTTCCATCTCCTTCCATCACCTTCCATCTCCTTCCATCTCCTTCCATCTCCTTCCATCACCTTCCATCACCTTCCATCTCCTTCCATCTCCTTCCATCTCCTTCCATCACCTTCCATCACCTTCCATCACCTTCCATCTCCTTCCATCTCCTTCCATCTCCTTCCATCACCTTCCATCTCCTTCCATCTCCTTCCATCTCCTTCCATCTCCTTCCATCTCTTTCCATTTCCTTCCATCTCCTTCCATCACCTTCCATCACCTTCCATCTCCTTCCATCACCTTCCATCTCCTTCCATCACCTTCCATCTCCTTCCATCACCTTCCATCACCTTCCATCTCCTTCCATCCCCACCAGTCAGACCATAACTGCCAAGGGGGCCTCACCCTTCAAAATAACACCACAAACCAGGGGATAAGCAGTCAAAGCATGAAACCCTGGGAGACACTTCTAATTCCAGCCCCCATGTTCAGAGTAGCCAACATAAAGGCAACACAAGGGAAGGCCCACCTGGAAACAAACGGAGGCAGCCCCAGCTCATACCACCCACACACGTGAGCAAGTCCTCAAATGATCCTGCCCCTAGCCTACCTTAACTACTAGCTGACACTGAATGAGACAGAACATAACCCTTCTGAGTCCTGCCCAAACTGTAGTTCTCCAGCCCAAGTCAATTCTGACGCTTTTGTAGCGAACCAACTTGTGGAAAGTGAACACACAACTGAGAATATTCATTCTGTCATGCCCATCTCAAATAGTACCAATGGGCCGCAGATGAAATGAGTTAAAAAAAAAAAAAATTGTTTCAGGAACTGCCATGCTACCCAACTCCACCACAACAGACTAAGTTTGTTTTGTTTGAAATAAAGTCCCATTATGTAACCCAGGCTGGCCTTGAACCAAAAACCCTTCTGCCTCCCACATGCAAGGTCACACTGAGCTTCATGTGGACTAACATTTTACTGATCATGTTGGTGCATGCCTGTAATCCCAGCATTCAGGAGATGGAAACCAGCCTGAGCTACATAATAAGATCTCTCTTCAAAAGAGACTCTTGTTATATGGGGCTGGGGAGATGGCTCAGCTGTTAAAAGCACTGGCTGCTCTTCCAGAGGCCCTGAGTTCAATTCCCAGCTCATGACCATCTATAGTAAGATCTGATGCCCTCTTCTGGCTGGCATAAAGGCATACTCATATTCATAAAATAAGTAAATAAATCCTAAAAAGAAAAAAAAAAAAGACTTGTTTTCTTAGCAGTAATGAAACTATCAATTGTGACCTTAAAACAAGCTTTACATTCTTTATATTCAGCACTACCACGTGCTAGGCAGTGCTTACCAACTCCTCGGGAATAGGAAATACCTATGAACTTCCTTTCTAACTCATGTGCATAGATTTCTCTGTGCAAATGAAACTTCTAGAATAACTACTTTTCCTATCGCTGAACAAAACACCCAACGAGAAGCAACTTAAATGAGGAAGGGCTAATTTTGGCTTACATTTTGACAGTACAGTCCATCAAGGTGACGAAGGCATGGCAGCTAGAGTGGCTGGGCCCATGGTGGTGGGAGCCTGAAGCTGCCTGCCTGTTCACCTCTCAGAGACTCAGCTCAGCAGGCAAGCAGAGAGGCAGGTGGAAGTCACAATTGGCTATAACTCTTGAGGCCCATGCCCAAGCGATCTACTTCCAGCTAGGCCTCACCTCCTAAAGCTTCCACCACTTTCCAAAGTGGTGGCATTGGCTAGGGGCCAACTATAATGCCCGAGCCTGTGAGCCTGTGAGAGACGTTTCACAATCAAACTGTAGCACCCTGCAATCTTACCTTTTATTCTCTAGACATGCCAGAGACCACCCTGACCTCCACGTGTTGACAGCGGCAATTCTAAGTCTTATCTACTCATAAATAAAACATTTTGCTTGGAGATTCATCTCTGTGTAGCTTTGCCGAGGTTTTGGGGATATTTGTTACACAGCACTAGCTAGTATCAGGCAAGCATCCCTGGCAGGCCTCTAGGTTAGGCAAGTGGAGATCATGAGAATCTGGGACCACAGAGCTCATGTGTAAGTGGGCAGCTACACTCAGTCTCCTCACCACAGACCATCAGGCTGCCTCTACCAGGAGCATCCTACTCCTCACTTCTGGGTTAGACTCTGAAGAGAGCTCCTTGACCATCAACCACAGGCCTCACCTCTGCCTAACACTAGCCCCTTAGGCGACGCAAACACAGTTTAGTACATGGACCTATTGGCGGATCAAAGGGAACATGTTCTGACAGTGACTGACAGACCGCAAATATAACTATGATGACATGGAAAGCAGGTCCCTTAGAGCTACCCTTAGACTAGACCTCACTGTCTCTCATGTGTTCTGTAGTGACACCTCCACAACAGTTTATGTGCTGGGTTGTGAGCACATTCTCAAATGGCAACTGAGCCTTAAAGACAATGTCTAAGACATCAGGGTCAGTCAGTAAGGGGACAACAAAGAAGAGAACCCAGTTCTGCCCTTCCCAGCAAGGACAGATGTAGTGAGATAGTCCTTCCGAATGGAGGCGTGGGTTCGTATCCCACTTCTGACACCTGATATCGCAGTTAAATAAGGATCAGGATAAACAAATAGGCCGAATAGATGTTTATTCAGGGAGAAATAACTTACAACCTAGACAGATGAACACCAGGAAATTCAACCCAATCCTCTCCTGTCCCAGTCAGCCAGCAAGAGAGCTTTTCCTGGTTCTCCCCCCACCACTTCCTTCCACAGGTCACTTCCGCCCATCGCTCCACCCCCAATGGGCGTGGTCAGTGCCACAGAAGGACTATCTCACTACAGACAGAAGCCGCAGGAAAGCAAGGAGCTGAAGCAGAAGTTATTGTAAAGAACAATTCTATTGAGAATCGCAGTCAAGATAAATCCCCATTCCACCCTTTGGTGAGAACATGCAAACACGTAGGCCTTGGCTGGGGTTATCTAGTAAATCCTGTACCGCAATGATCTATCTAGTCCCACCCCCTCACAGGATACCCTGAAGGCTGCATGTGGCCTGGAATCAGGGGATGCCAACAGGGCCACGGGGAAAGCAGAGCTTCGTAATAGCACCTGGGTGGAATGACCAAAGCCAAGGGAACAAGGGAATTGACCGAGAGCCATTCATCAGAACAGAGTGAACGCCAACAGTCTCGGAAGGGAAAGCCCTATGTGTGGAACTGCGCTACCCAGGGCCACTCAGGGCTACCCAGCAAGACTTCAGTAATGCTAGCACTGGAGCCTAGAGATACCCTGGCCAGCCACTGAGCACTGGGCATGGGCCTATGCAACAAACTAATTTTATGTTTAGTTCAATTTAAAATCATTTAAGTTCTAGGCAGATAGTTTTAGAACATAGCACTCTAAGTCACTCAGCACTTGGGACACCATGCAAAGCTTACACTTTTCTCCCTCTCACATTAAATGCTGAGTACCGCTGAGTCGTGGCCAACTACAATGGCTCAATCTTCAACTGTTAATTCACATCCAGGCAATTTTCCTCCCCCTTTACTGTATAGTTAAAATGAAATAAAGGGTAAAACGTGATACGTGTTTAAAATGTGGCCAGAGGTTTTTAGTAATAAGCCTCCCCAAAACCTCACATGTACATCTAGCTCTAGCAACACAGACATAACAAAACTATTTATAAGTATTAAAAAAAAAAAAAAGCATGGCGGTTCGTTTCGTTCACAAGCCATTTCAGAATGTTCTCTAAAGAGTGTTCATAATTAAGACAACAGCTTGTGATCCAAGGTGAAAGACGGCGTTCCAGAACAATGACAACAGCAAAAATGTCATTTGAAACAATAATTACCAGCTGCCAACTTGTGGGTGGATGAAAATATTTACCCCGTGCCATTATCTTCAGATGGCAACAAAAGCCTGCCCTGGCCAGCCAAGAGTCTTTACAGCAGGAAGAAGGAAGGGTAAGGTGCCCAACCAGGGTCCCTAGGCTATGTACAAAGTCCTGGTCATTCACAAAGCTGACCAACAGGCATCATTTCTTCACCAAGAAAATAGCCTGTTTCCCAACATTCAAACTTAATCTGGTCCCCAATTTCCAATCCAATTTTATTTTGGCCACCACTCAAGCTATATTTCTTTATTGACTCTCAGATGTTTCCTATTCAATGGACGGGGGATATAGCTCAATAGATTTGGATCTTACCTCCCATGCACAAAGTGCTGGGTTTTGTCTACCCACCACATACATATTCCAGGCCATACCAGTCATGGTGACACACGTCTGCAATCCTAACACTCTGCTGGAAGTGGAGACAGAAGGGTTAGAAGTTCAAAGGCACCCTCAGCTTCACAGATAGCTCAAGACCACCTTGGAATACATGAGGCCTTCTTTAAAAGAAAAAAAATCCCAGTCACAGCAGGTTCCCTATAAAGGAGTATAAATTGTCTTTAGATGACACTTGGACAAAAGAAAAGTTGTCTTTTAAAATAGAGTACTTGGCCAGCATGCGTGTGGCTCCTGGATTCTACCCTCTATACTAAACATGAGTGACTAGCCTCAAAAATGAAGAATTCACAAACGCAGGGAATAACACACTCAAAAGTTCTTTTTAAAAAATGAAATCCACCAAACATCAAATTAGTAAAATAATAAGCCATGGTAGAAAGGACAGTGGTTAACAGTGCATTGATCAGGAATAAGGAGGAGGAGATGGCTAGGCTGAGTCACAGACACCAGAAAGACATTACATCCTGACAACATGAAACAAACATGCAGCAAACAGAAGAAAACAGGTGGGAGCAACCACGAGGGCACCTGATTGTTTGATTGTTTATCGTGCCATCCGAGGTCTCAGGCCATCCTGACCCCCACCAGCTAAGTGGTTTCCATCCCTTCTGAACCCAAGAGAACTCAATCTTGCAGTAAAGAATTACTTCACAGTACATCAGCCATTCTTTCCCTTTTGTTAAATTCAGGTCACATACACACACACACACACACACACACACACACACACACACACACACACACACCCCTAATGTTTCATTTTGGAACAGAGACTTTGTCTACAGCCAGCCTTATACTATTATTTCTCTATTCATCTCTCTATATGGTGTCTAAGATAAAAATTCACTATGGTGATTTTCTGGCTGAGATTTGGGATATTTGACTTTTTCCTTTAAACTTCTTCTTGATTGATCTTCAAAACTGAGCGCACACCACTGAAGGGAAAATAAAAGGGACATCACTTTTTGGAGCCGTGCGGTTTCTTCTCCTAAAATGTTTCTCTGACCTTCCGCTCTTGTTTCACCCATCACTTACCAGCCTCCGGTTCTCAGGCAGCCAACTCACCGGTGGCTTCACTTGCTGGCTCTCTATTCTGACTGTGTCTTGGTTATTAGAGAACTGTGACAAGCCACGTGACAAGGTGTGAGAGGCGGCCTAGCATCACTTCTGTGGCTAGCCATCCACTGCAGAAACCTTTTGACTGAAAGTATGAGCGCAAACTGCCACTCTCCTCACCCCCCACCCCCCTACCCCGGCAATTCCAACCACAATGCTGTCACATCACGACGGTGACACACAGCCCTCAGGCTACAGAAGTGAAGCAGATGGACCACTGAGATGCCTTGTTGCTGCCTTTCCCATTTCCTTCCCTCCCTCTGTCCCTTCCCACCTCCTTCCCCCTCTTAACTTTTTTTCTAGTTAAGTAAATAACTCCAATAACAAGTTGGAAGATGGTGGGTGTGAATAAAGGGAGGGAAGGGGGAGGAATTCTCAAGAACACAGAGTAGTCTGTCTGTCCCTACTCTTGAACTGGACATAGCTTTTCAGTGGTAGAGCTCCAGAATGGAAAGCAGTCATAGGGAGCTTATCTGTCCCCCACACCATGGGTGGCTTCCTTGTTACACTATTCAGTAGCAGAAGTCAGCAGTTTGCTTTGCTTTTCTTTTCTTTTTCTTCTTCTTCTTTTTTTTTTTTTTTTTTTTTTTTTTTTTTTTTTTGAGACAAGGTTTCTCTGTATTGCTTTGAAGCCTGTTTTGGATCCAGCTTTGTAGACCAGGGTGGCCTCGAACTCACAGAGATCCACTGCCTCCCATCAGTTTGCTTTCCTTTCCATGTGTTCAACTCCACCCCTGGTTTCCCTCTCCCCTGAACTCTTCAGGAGTATCAGGACAAATGTTGTAGAAACTGAACTTTCAAATGCATTACATTGACAATTGTCAGGCCAAAGAGAACAGGCTTCCCAAGTAACAGATCAAAACCAACAGTAAGGCTAAGTGTCATGGGGCATGCCAATAATCCCAGCACTTAGGATTGCCGAGTGCAAAACTATTCTAGGTAATACAGGGAACACTAGACAGCTTGGGCTACAGAGTGACACCATGTCTCAAAAACAAAAACAAAACCCTCCAAAATAAAACCAAGTATTGATAGCCTTGAAATTAGAGTATTTTGTAAGTGTTATGTGCATATAAACAGAGTGAGATCAGTTTGGTTGCACCTCCTAATTTAAGTTCTTCAATAAAATGTGCTATCACAAAAGGCCCAGCCTAAAAACAACAGCTCAGAAGACCGAGAAACCAGACTCCAAACTCAAAAACACAGGTCTAACCCTGCATTGTGACTATTTAAAATGCGCCCTGCTAACTGCCGGTACTGAAGGGCTTTAGGTGGGTGGGGTGTCCTACAAACTACTAGTACTGAAGGGCTTTGGGTTAAGATGGTAAACAAACCTTAATGGCACCTTTGGGGGCTGCTACTCTTACCCACCCTCTTGAAGACACCATGTAATACATCTTGACACACTCAAGGCTCTCAGAAACCTACAGGAGAAATAGCCACAATAATCACTAAACCCAAACTGCTAATGTGGATGGACTCATTCCTGAGCTATTTGATAATACAATCCGCTCTTTGAGGTAGCACCTGTTTCTCAACATGCTTTCTGCCTGATAGTTCTGTCTTGCTTTCAGATGCAATTATCCTAACTCCACAAGACAACCTGGTCCCTGGGAAAGTAGGTGGTTTGCCCATGCCAACTGTAATGGCTCAACATGCACAGGCACCATTGCTTGGTCATGAGTCAGGCTCACCTCAGCCAGAAATAACTCAGGGTAATCTTTGTTGAGAGCTTCATGTCTAGACTTTGAAGGTATGGAGAATCAAGGGAAACCATGAATGACTATTGTATGAAGCCTATCAGCAATGTCTGAAGATGAGGGCATGATTCCTTCCCTTTGAGCCCATGCTCTTTGAACATTCCTCTCTCACATCTTTGTCCCCATCCAACGTCCCTCCTTCCTATTTCCTCTTGTATTTTAAGGGTTATTACTAAGAACCAGTCCTTTCTAGTTGTCCCAAATTGCCTTTAAAAAGACGTATCTGGATGTCATAAATGCAATAGCATTTGGGGAAAGTTGTGCCCCTCAAGGAAGCTAAATGTAAGTCAGATGGAAAATTATCCCACAAAATCTTGAGAAAACTATCCTTGTACTTAAATATCCATACAAACATTAGTGGGCTTACTAATGTATGAGCAGTCAGCATTGTATTTCTCAAGCAAATAAGAAAATAGCATCAACATCTGAGATTCACTTAACAAGTGTTCCCTGAGCAAGCTCTTACTATGGGTCGAGCCTGGTGCGATGGTCAACAAGTCCTGATTGTCAGTGTAGTAGGATTTAGAGCCACCTCAGGAGACAGACCTCCATCTGTGCCAATCTGGGAGTTTCCAGAGAGATTGGCCTGAGGTGGGAAGGCTACCGTAGTGGGTACCCTTCTCCATCCCACACTGAATAAAAGGAAACATAAATGGAGCACCTGTATCTGTCTCTGCTTCCTGACTGAAGATGGGATGTGACCAGCTACCTCACACTCCTGCCGCCTGCCTTGTCGGCCATGATGAATTGTTCCCTCAAACCATGAACCACTATAACCCCATCTTCAAGTTACTTTTTTTGTCAGATATTCTCTCATAGCAACGAGAAAAGTAACTAATACATTCAATTCTAGATACTGCTGACAGACTGACACTACATCCCAGGAGAGGTATCGATTCCTTAAGACCTAACTATACTTGTAGAAATCAGCTTGTCCATGAAAAAAGGCTGATGTTGTCCAAGAATTCAGAACCGTACAACAAGGTACAAGGAAAGTGTATCTATGACACATGTTTTGAGCCTAGCATGTCTGGGAGCCATGCTAGTGCCCTCGTGTAATATTTAGCTGTCAGGGTTTTCCTTTGACTTGTGCTTACGCTTTATTTTAAGGTTAAGGACCCAAATGGTCAAACTTTTAGAATACATCCAACTCCGTCTAAATCATACATTTACAGAATAATGAGGGTGGACTTCAAAGTGAATTCATGATCACTTAAAAGTAACGTTTCTAATATGACTCACAGAGACAGAAAAAAAGAAAAAAGCCTCAAAGCATGTGGGGTTGAAGAGCAGACATCAAATGTCACATCAAAAAGTAATCCCTCCCAGATTTAAAGGGCTCACAATTCTGATTTTGAAGTTACTACAAAGCTGCAGGAGCCAGCACTGTGTGTTGATGTAAGGTTGTATATATAGATCAGTAAGACTGGCAAACCACCTTATTTATGGTCCAGCCAGTCTTTCATTGCTGTTATTTTTCAGATGGTGTTTCTCTGTGTATCCCTGGCTGTCCTGGAACTAGCTCTGTAGAACAGGCTGGCCTTAAGTCACACAGATCCACCTGCCTCTAGAGTGCTGGGATTAGAGGCATGTGACACCACTGCCTGGCCAGTTATTATTCTATTTTGAAGAAAAGAGGTTTGTTATGATGACCAGCTGTAGAAGTACAAGGTAGAGGCTCACGTCAGGTGGTGACTTTCTTGATGGCTGAGGGGAACACAGGGCAAGAGATGAGAGCATACACATGCATATCTAGGGTCAATTAATTTTGTCAGAAATGCCAAGGCAATTCAACAAATGACAGCTAGACAATGTAAAATCTACAGTCAGAAGGATGGAGTCAAGTGGAGTTGAAATTTAATATAATATCATTTTAAAAATTAACTCAAAATGGACAAAAGACTTAAAGCTAAGAGCTGAAGCTTCCTGACCTTGGATGATGTCTTCCACATGCAAAAAGCATGTGGGAACCAGAGGAGGAGCTGAGAGCTCAGCCACAAGCTGAGAGGTTCTAAACATGGCATGGCTTTCACTCCCAGTAGCACACACCCTCCAACAAGGCCACACCCCCTAATCCTTTTAATCTTTTCAAACAGTGCCAGCAGGTGATAAAGCATTCGCATAGATGAGCAGCTAGGAGCCATTCTTATTCAAACCACCACAGGTGAGCTGAGGTTTCTCCACCAGACACCTAAGCACAAACAACAAATGGGAAAATGCTGAATTAGATTCCACCAAAACTAAAGACCTCAGTCTTTCAAAGGATAACACCAAGGTGAGTCTAACCCAAGAATGCGGAAGCTGTAGGTCATACGTTGATAAAGGTCAGGTGTCCAGAATTTACCAATATTAGGGGTGTTTACAGCTCAGCAGCATAAGTGCAACTTTTAAAACGAGAATGGCCACAGTAGACTTTTTCCTCTAAAGAAGATACAAAGTGTGTATTTTCTCTCTCTCCCCCCCCCCACCATTGTTGACATAAGGAATATAACTAACTGCAAACCAGGAAGATAGAGTGTCAATACCCTCTAAAGTGGCTACAATGTAAAATCTCAGCATTTAACAAACAGTAACAAGTATCCAAGAGGACAAGAGAAGTTTCTGACTTTTGAGTGGGGCTATAGCTTTGTAGTCGACCAAAACACTGAAATGGAGTTCTGCTCCTGCAATTCTGCTCCTAAACACATCCTCAGTCACATGAAAACATGTCCACTCAAAATCGTGTACAAGAAGATTCATAGCAACATAACTCACAACACCCCCAATGTAGAAATTATGTTTTTAAAAATCCCTTGAGAGTTTCAAGAAAGTTCTGAAAATCCCAACAATGCTTTGAAAGAGCATGCTTAACTTAAAAATCAACACAGAAGCCTGTGATTTCCGATCAGTCCGGACAAAGCCCAACATCTACACCATATGGGAGTCTGTGGAAAGCAAGGGATAGAATGGCAACTATCAAAGGTCAAATCATCTCCAACACATGAGAAAGGCCATACAAATGATGAGGCAACACAGTCATCCTGAGACTCTCCAACATCTTCTCTTGAGAAGCAGCTAGACAGTCATACAGAGAAACGTGGGGTTTCCATGATGTCAAAGGCTTGCTTCTGTCTTGGGAGGGACACCCGCTTAAATCTCTGCAGGTCTAGTTGCACACCATCAGGGGCCCAATTAAAAGCCCTTACAGAATGACTAAAAGCCAAGTTTGGAAGGGATGCTAAAATGATCTTCCCACTCTGCACACACTGGTGGACCTCTGCTCTGTACACTTGCTTTTACAGTCAGCATTGACGTTAGTCAAAATTTAAAAGGGGGGGGGGAGTTACCACTCAGATTCTCAGAAATACCACCACGTAGGTTAAACTAGATACAGAGGTGCACACAGAGATTCACACAGACCAACTCTTCACTAGTCAGATGCACGGTGCAACTTAATGAACTTTCAATCCATCATCTTCAGTCTAAAACCCAAGACAAATAGAGCAAGCAAAGATAAATCCAACTTTTGAGAACCAACTGTTTGAAACTACTTATAGCACATTTTTTCACAGACGTCTGCTTGTGGTCACGTGCCCAGGCCAAGGCCGACCTGAGCAGCTGCAGAAATGTACTTGAAACAGAGAGATGGTGATACCTCTTTTAGGGGAAAATACACCTTCAAGTTCAAGTCCACACTGCGCAGAAGTGGGATTTTGGCCACTGCTTCAGGAGATAGAAAGAGCACAAACCCTGTCTACTCCCAAGAAGTCTAGGCTAGAGGGAAAGCGTGAGGCACAGACTCCTGTTCAACCTAGAAGACTCCCCAGGGCATCTGCACCTGCTGAGGTCCCAATGTCAGCCTATTTGGAAATGAAATGAGACAGAGTTAACAACACAGGACTTTAAACAACATTCATACAGAACAACAAAAGGCTAGATTTCTCAAAACCTGTGGTGTGGTAGAAATGACTGTATTAGCTACTCTTCTCATTCCTGTGACAGAGAACATGACAAATGTAACTCAGAGGAAGAAAGAGGGACAAGCAGAAGGGGAGGGAGGGAGAGAGGGAAGAGAAGCGGGAAGCAGGAGAGAGAGGCAAGTGGTCCTTCTGATACATCCTTTTCTTTGTCTTATCTGAACTTCTACAAACAGGTGCCGCCCACAGTGGGAGGGGCTCCCTCTGAATCAACTGAAATAACCAAGTGAATCTCCATACAGGCAAACTGCCACCGAATCTACCAAAGTGGGTGATCAAACAATATCTGCATACAAATACGCTACAATAAGTTATGAGAAGTTCCAAGGCGTCACACAACCAAGTCCC
This sequence comes from Phodopus roborovskii, assembly GCF_943737965.1. Taxonomy (NCBI): domain Eukaryota; kingdom Metazoa; phylum Chordata; class Mammalia; order Rodentia; family Cricetidae; genus Phodopus; species Phodopus roborovskii. Next base: position 24,378,918 of record NW_026126571.1, on the reverse strand, counting down.
CCTGTGCTGTGACAGTTTACAGTAGGCTGGATGTTGGAGAGCTCAAACTTTGGCATTGCAAAGTCAGGCTTGCCCTGGCCAGCAATATGACCTTGAACATGCCTGCCTCCTGGGGCCCTGATTTTCTTAAGCAGAGCTCACATGACTTAGGAACCAGGGTGGGTGAGAACTCACATTTTCAGGAGACACTTCGGAGTTTGTTTCTATAAACTTGCAGGAAATAAAATACATCTTGTCTAACTCCAAGGGAAGTTTGGGAGTGTATGGCAGCAATGTCAACCTCTCCCAAGCCCCTTTCCCCCATCTCATCCCCCCCCCTCCACTGAGCTACCAGCTTTGCCCAGTTCCTTGGTCTGACATCATCTCAGCCTGACCACCTGCTTCTGACTCACAGCCTTGCTGCCAACCCTAACGTATGTTCCAAATTCCCCGGCCTGGCTCCAGTTTCCAGGTCAAGGATTTTCTGTCCACTCTTGCCTCTATCCCGCCCTCGCAGTGAAAGGAACAGCAAGCAGCTCACCCACCTCAGGAGAATCACAGGGCTAGTGTGGATCCCAAACCAGCCCATCAGCCTAAGCCAGTGCCGAAGGGAAAACTGGGAAAGCAGTGGAGAAAAACAAAAGCTGGAACCCTCACTTCATGTGAGAGGCAGGGAGTAGGAAGAACTAAGCAAATCTTCCTCACCTAGGAGAACGGTATCCCACTCACTGTGGGGAAGGTGACCAGGTGACCCAGGTGTTCCCTGGGCTCTCTGGTAAGCCAGGAGACAAAGCTGCCCCAGCCCGTGGTGTCTAGGACGGTCTTCCCCCATTGCCTCACCCCTAGCGGGCCCTGATGACTGCTCGACTTAGGGGACAGGTGGAACCTGAGGGGTAGCTATTGCAACCCACGTGTGGAGAAAGGATGAGTGGACACTGGCAGAGAGGGAGGCACACGGAGAGAGATGGGGGGGGGGAGAAAGAAGACCATAGTCAGACAGACAGACGGACACAAAAATGGCACATGCACGTGTGTGTGTGTGTGTGTGTGTGTGTGTGTGCGTGTGTGAGCCTGAGCATGTGCATGCATGACTACATAAAGAAGTAATGAGAAAGACAGAGACATACAAACAGCAAAGACAGAGACACAAACTGCCACCCAAGGGAGGGGGACGGGGAAGAAGTTCTAGCCTTTTTGCCTCCATGGGGCCAGAGTGAGGACCACCCCCTCCCTGTCACAGTCATGCCCCAGGCTGCTTGTCTGGGGAGTAAAATATTTGGGGAACCTGCTTGGCCATCAGTATCAAGAGTGTATAATGGCTTAGTCAAGATTTTTATGCCCAAATATAAAAATAAAATGAAGGGGAAAACACTGTGAAAATGTATCCCCTACATGTTCATTTGGGGAGGCAGGGGTAGGGTTGCTGTAGATTTAATCCAAAGTCTCAGGCATGCCAAACACACTCTACTACTGAGAGAGGTTTGGGTCTCATGCAGCCTAGGCTGGCTTTGGGTTTGCAATGTAACCGAGGCTGACCTTGAACTGATGGCCCCTTTGCATCTACCTCCCAAAGCTGGGATTACATTTGTGGACTTCACCCTTGATTCCCATACACATCTGTATCTGTTTTTATGAAGTTCGGCTTTTGCTGGTACTAGGGTGGATTTCCACACAGAATTACTGACTCTGAAAGCAGCAGTCACTCAGAGGAACTTCTCCCCCACACCCCGACCCCTGCTGTCACAGTGACATTATTTAGTAAATATTTCTCTGTGCCTTCCCACCATGTGTAGGGTTAAGTTTACTCTTTGCTGGGGAATATTTCACTTTCTGGGGAGCTAACTCCATTTTTAAATGTTTTGTTAATGTCAATTATCTCCAACTGTATCAGCTCTCCTGAGGCCAGACGAACCACTGGCCAATCTGACCATGGCCAGGAGGCCCTGAGATGATACAGGCTCTTAACCTCACTCCTGTGCTGGAATGAGTGTATCCTGCTTGCTTGTTCTCCTCCTGCTATGAGCAACCCCTTCTGTTTCTGTGTGTGAACACAGAGCAGGTCCATGGTTCTATCTTTATAATATGAGGAATAATGCAACTATGCATGATTTGACATTAAAAAAGTAAGTGAGGCTTACTAAGGGGCGTGACCACAGCTGGACATTTAAGATACCACACCAGGACTGAGGGATGGCTCAGTGTGCAAAGGTACTTGTCATGCAAGTGTGAGTACCTGAGTTAGCTCAGATCTGCAGAACCCAGCAGGACACAGTAATGCATGCCTGTAATTCCAGTGCTCCTAAGATATAATGGAAAGCAGAGCCAGGGGAGTCATTGAAAGTTCATGTGGCCAGCTAGCCAGCCATGCACAGCAGTGAACAAGAGGCTGTGTGTCAAAGGAGGTAAAGGCAAGAGCTGACACTCAGAGGTGCCCTTCAAGTGTGCTGTGACATGGGCATACACACACACACACACACACACACACACACACACACACACACACACACGCACGCATGAACACAGAATCAGGGTATATTTTTATTTTTAAATCCCAATGCAGGCTCCCAGTGTTAGAGTAAAAGGAGCTGCAACTGAGGCAGAAATCCTTCTGGTATGGTCTTCACTGAGCCATGGCCACAGTAAGTGACCCCTCTCTGTGAGCCCTTCAACACAAATCCCAGGAACCCTGTGCCATGCAGGCCATGAAGCTCTGAGCCAACATGGATGTGTATACCTGACTTGGTTATTTATTGTCCAGTCCTTGGTGTGCTGAGGATCATGTCTATCTATTGTAATACAGGCTGGTGCTTTTTATAGAACATAAGAAATACCCCAATTCCCACCTTAAAAACTCAAAGACCGGATGAAGTAGCCCCCCCCCCCAGCTGACCCTTCCTTTCAATGGCCAGCGAGCAGGCCTGAAAGGTTACATGTGTGTGCAATAAGAATAGCTTTCCTTCCAAGTTAAACCAAGGAGAAAATCCTTCAGGAACATTCTCAGCTCCTAGGGCTTAAAATGTGTCTGGCATTTCCTGCTCTGGCTGGCACATTTTATTACCAGTCTCTTTCTCTAGCTATAGCGAACAGAGTCATGGGTCTGTGTTGGGGATGAAAACCGGAAGTGAGATGGTCTTCCAAACAGTGTGACTGAGCAGGTTTTCTCCTTCATGTTTAAATGTTGGTAGAGTTAAGAGAGGGGCTTGATTCATATCTACACTTCCATGGCCAATTGTTTTACCCATTTTCAAACATGGAAAAAGGTGACTTGAACAGATACTTTGGTTTTCACAACGTACTTCTGAGGCAAGATGATTTACCTGAGGCTAAAAAGATAATTATTGCTTCATTCAAATTGTCCTTGAAAAACTAGAGGGAAGCCTTGCCCGCCTTCTGTAAAGGTATGATGGAGACATGGACATGAGCAGCTAGAGGAGTGGGCTCTGAGAACAAGCTATGCTACAATAACTGGGACCAATTATTTGCATGTGTGTAGTTGCATGCACAGGTATGCGTCACACATACATGTAGAAGCCAGTAAAGAACAACAGGAGCCCTCCTCTATTGATCTCTATTGTATTCCCTTGTAATTAGGTTTTTTCACTGAAACTTGCCCTTTGGTGGGGTCACGGGGCAGGGGCTAGGCTAGCTGTTCCCCCAATACTAGGGATACACATACAGGTAGGGCCACACCTGGCATTGTTGCAGATGCTGCAGATTCAAGCAAGTGCTCTTAGACTGAGTCATCTCCCAGTCCTTTAACAACTGCCCACTGGGTACTCTGAATTGAGGTGGCCTATAGTGACCCATTTGAACCCACAGGGAAGTATTGATAAAGTAGGTGTCACTTCATACAAAGCTCTCCCAGCTCCAGTGTGAGCACGGCAGGTCATGGCATGATATGATCAGACTTCTTTCATGGACATTCATTACATACACAGCAGGTGAGCCGCTGCATATAAGAAACATCTACAGGCATTTTCAAGAATAAGTCCTGTTCTAGTCCTCTTTCTGAAGAGTGCAGTTCAGTGGCCCAAGGATCTCCAGATGAACTTTCTCATAGGAACTTCTTAGCCAACAAAGAGCACAGCACCAAGGGCACCAATGTAGAAGAGAGTGCCCGGAACCCTCCACCAGATACGTCTCCGTTCCCGTAACTACACATCTCAAACTTCATCTTCCTGCAACACTCATCCACCCACAGTGTCCAGCCCTGTTTCAGAGTCTCTGACCCAGCTACTCTCCACCCACAAGGTGGGCACAGAACTGTGGCCCCATTCAGGGTGCAGCTTAATGGGGGGAGAGGTCTGCCCACACCTCTTAGCACCCCTATGCTGGAGCCCACCAGACCCTTCCCACTCACTAGGTTCTAGCAACTACTCTTGCTACAATAAGAAATAACCTTTCAGGTCTTAGAGGACAGACCTGTTGGCTTTCACCTCCACACTCTGCCGCCTGGCCAGATGCCTGAGGTGGAGTACACTTCTGATTCCTTCTCATGGAAACAGGGCGTGGCCTTTGTTTTCTCTCAGCCATTAAAAAGGTTCGAGTAGCTATGGACACTGATGGTCTGATGGTCATCAATTTAGCTACGCCACTATGAGTCTCAGGTTCCAAGAGGGTGTCTCAGCCTCCTCAGGCACAAAATGGGGGAGCGCTCTTAGGGGAAAGGATGCCTCGTTCTCTCTCTGATAGTCTCAACTTCAGGGACTTGCATGCCTTCAGCCTGAGACCTAGACATCCCTGAGAAAGCCCTGAAGCGAGGAGCTGGCAGGGGAATTGGCAGAAGGCAGATATATAATTTTTATCTGTCGTTTAGAGTTTTCTGAATAGCATTTTCCTAAGCTCCAGGCTTACGGGATTTACATTTTATGACTCAGAACACTAACTGGGACTGCCAACATTTTTATTTTTAGACTTTTTTTTTTTTAGCAGAGACTATGACAATAAATTCTACCTACTCTTTCTACAAACCCTCTCCACTTCCTCCAGAGAACCAAAAAGCACTTGGCATTTTCTGGGTGTTATTTTATTTGCACATACAGGTATGTAGTAAGATTTTTGGTAACTAAAGAATTAATAACTGAAATTCAAAGTGATTCCCACAATTGTTGCTTAAGTTGGCAAACTATCCTAGTGGGCATGGAAATAGCTTGCGTGCATGGGTGCACTGTTCAGTTTCCGCACAGTATGCTGCCTCCTGGTTCTGTCTGTCTGCTCAGACAAGTGGCAAGGGGACAGCCACAGAAGGGCCACAGTTTGAGACAAAAAGGGAAGCAGACATGAGTCAATGAGATCGCAAAAAATATGTTATGCTTTGGACCAGGAACGCTTTGCTCTCCAGTGACTTAGCCGCTCTCTCTTCTTCTTAAAATAACCTTTATTAAGGTATAGCTTATATACAATAAACTACACTCCCTTTAAGTGTCAGTTTGATGGGTTTGGAACAAATATATCCACCTACGCAACCACCACTTCAGTCAAATAGGGAACATGTCTCATTCAAAAACTCGATCACATTCTGTGGTGTGCCGGCGGCTCCAACCCTCAGTTGTCTGATTTCTGTTACTGCTATTGCATGACTTGTTCTAGAACTCTGTCTCCCTGACATAGTGCGATGTATAAAGCTGGGATCCAGCTTCTTTCTCTCAGTAAGTGTTTATATAAAACACCAGACAAACAGCTTGCCTTAGTGGTGCCTTACTTTTCATCATTCAGTAGTATTCCAGCACATTCTGATCCCCGCTGATAAACACAGGAAGTGTTCAGGGTTTAACTATCAACACTGACCTGCTGTATAATGATCCTTCTTTAGAATAAATGTGTAGGAACACAACCAAGGCCACTGGGTACGTTTAACGTTACAAATGGCAGTTTGCTTTCCAAAATGGCGGCACCTTTTTATGCTCCCATCATCGAGGCCAACACTTGGGGTGACAGGCTTTAAATGAGTCATGTGGGTGGATGTGTAAATAAACTTTCCTGAGTTTAGTTTACAGAATTAAGAAGTTTAAAGTATGAAATCTGTTTTGTTCACCCTTATGAAGGCCTCATGCTTGGGGAACTTGGGCAAATTAGGTAAAAAGAAGAACCATGGGTCGGGACCTAGGGACTTGAATGTCATCAGCAACTTTGTCACTTATGTCAGATAAACAAAATATCTCATCTCATTTATTTTTCCTATTAATAAAATAATTAACCAGGTAGCTCAGTGGGGAAAAGTGCCTGGTACCAAGCCTGCTGACCTGAGTGAGATTCTCCCAAACCCACATTGTTAAAGAAGGAAACTGAGTCTCACAGCTGTGCCCTGACCTCCATATGCATTTCCTGGAACAAGCATCCCCCTTCCCCCCAGCACCAATAAACAAATGTAAAGTAAGTAAGACGGTCAAATGATGCAGAGCTTCCTGTTGTAAATCAGTTTAGTTGAAAGTGACACAGTCCTTTCGTAGTTCAGCATTATTTTGTATAGCTCCCCATGGTTTCCAAAGGGAGTTTGCATACACCATTGTCAATGAGGAAGGACTAACTCCCACTGTACATGTGCATGGATTAAGAATTCATGGAGAAAAGAAGCTTCATTCAATGTCCAGCTCCCCCTATGCCTGGGGCTTCACACTGCATTGCTCATCCCTTTTGTGGTCATCTGAACTTGATTTCAAATTATATCTACTTCTAAAACCCTTTCGGAGTCAAAAAACAAACAAACAAACAAACAAACAAACAAAAAACCCTTAAAGTACCTTCCGGTCATTCACGTTTTCCTTCTGGAGCCTTAACTGACACAGAATGAGCCTGTATGTGTGTCTCTGAAGATGGGATAACTCTCATATTTGCAGTGTTAAGAAACTAAGCAAATGCCAGATGCTACCCTCATCTCCACACGGAAAGGTGAGGGCAAAGAAGCAGGCTCTGTTGAGAAGAAGGGCAGGAGCCATGCATTCCTTATGAAGGGACTTAGGAGTTGAAGGACAGGGTAAGTGGTGGCCAGAGGTGGGAGCAGGTGTGTGGCAGAACACCAAAGGGAAATGAGGGGGCTTTGGGGGAGGAGGGTTGTTTTGTTTTGTTTTTAGTTCCAAAGAAGTATGTACTAAAGAGGGAGAAGTATAATTAAAACATCTGGTGTTTGGGGATTGTGAAGAAACCTTGACATTCTTTATCTTCAAATCCTGTCTAAACAAACAAATTATATATTGCCTGCCCAAGATTCAGATTTCACTTAACAAAGGTTCCCCATATCCTGTTCTAAAGATAGCTCATAATATGCCAGCGGAATCGGAATAAGCCTTTTATCTCTGATAGCAAAAAGATATGGGCTTCATTGAGAGGTCTATTGCGCATGAATGGGGACACTCACTTGCCACTAAAAAGAAACATGCACACACTTCCAGGTTCTAAACCCAAGGAAAACTGGAAAGTAATCTACCTGCTGCCAACCCAGGCAACTATTAACCTTTCTTGGACCACTAACTTCCTCAAGATCCAATGCAAGTCAGGGTCCATTGTTTCCAGAAAATCTGGAAGGTTCCCTGAAGGTCTGGTGATGTCTCCAGGGTTTAAAGGACCTAAATGCCATCTATGTTGCCCAAGCTGTCCTCAAATGGGCAATCCTTCTGCTTCAGTCTCCCTATAGTTAGGACTGACTATAAGCCTGTTCTACTTTGCCAATCTCTGGACCTACATTTAAATGAAGGACCCCTTGGTTAACTGAATTCACCAGTGAGTGAGATTTCACTGACAATATTTCAAACATAACCAATATCTGGAAACAAAACAAACTTCCCTCTAGTCTAAATGCCAAATTCAAGGATATGGAGCTGCCTTTTTTTTTTTTTTTTAATTCCAAAAATTACTTAGCATTCATTTTCACAGGAAGTACATGATCAGAGACAGAAGAGGAGCTGTGGGAAGTCAGACTGCCCCCAGACATCCAGCCCCACCATTAGCCCTTCACGGCAAGGAGAGCTCATTCATTTGCAGTCAATGGGAGTGTGCTATCAGGGTCCCCATTTCTAGAATAGACCTGTTCTGAAAGGGGCATTCCACACCACAGGAGCAAAGTGTCTGGCTAGAAGAGTGTACAAGAACAGAATGCAAAGTGTGACTACATTTGAAAAGAAAAATCAGAATAGACAGTGACAGGGAGAATTTGAGAATCTGGGCTGTGAGGAGAGTGCCTATTTGTGGTCTACAGACTAATAGCCTCAGATATGTCTGGGTCTCAATCCCTCGATCCATGCAAGTTTACCTTACATGGCAAAAGGCATGGCGAAGCTAAAGCCCTGGGGGTGGGAAGCTTTTTCCAGACTCTCCAGTTGGCCCTACCTAATCAAAGGGGCCCTTTAATGGGGTAACAGGACGAGCATTAGGCAATGTAGCCACAGAAGCAGAAGGACAAAAGCTGGAGTAAGATGATGCCACTAGTCAAGAACAGCAGGAGCTTCCCAAGGTGGACAGGAAAAGGAAGTGCGGTCCCTGCCAGGACCCATGGAAGCATCCTCTTGCCAGAGCCTGCTCCTGCACATCTGACTTCCAGAACTATAGAAGAACAGTGCTGTGGGGTTGATCCATCAGAGCACCAGTATGATGGGGGATGTCCTGTGTGCTGTGAATATGTTTCTCTTATTGGTTGATAAATAAAGCTGTTTTGGCCAATGATCAGGCAAGACACAGCCAAGAGGGAAGTATAGGCTACCAGACTAGGAGAATTCTGGGAAAAGGCGCAGAGAGTGGGTCTCCAGAAAGAGATGCCATGTAGCTGCTGAGGAAAAAAGGGGTCTGGGCACCACTGGTAAGCCAAGACCTCGTGGAAATACACAGATTAATAGAAATAGATTAATAATTAAGAGAGAGCTAGCCAAAAGAAGCCCCAGCCATGAGCCAAACAATTTATAATTAATATAAGCCCCCGTGTGTTTATTTGGGACTGAAGGGCAGTGGGTCCTGGCTGGACAGAAACTCTGTCTTCACCAGTAGGAAATGAATATATTGCCTCCATCGTATTTCAAGGCGGTTAGTAAAGAAAGGTGTGAAACTACATAGAGAAAAGTAACTTCTGTTAGACAGCAAACACTGCCATCAGTCAGGTGGAGTGACAAGCTGTAACCCCAGTGCTCAGGGTGATGAGGCAGGTAGACTGCAAAGGCCCGCTTAGCCTAAAAGTAAAACCTTGTCCCCAAAAGAAATTTGTTTCCATCAGTGAGCCTAGAATGACTCCGAGCCAGCAGCATGTGGAGAGCTACGGGGCTTAATGAAGATACTCTGGGGATGAGAAAGCCTAGCTTTGGTCCTCGTTCCTCCATATACAGTGATGTGTCTTGCTGCTAGGCAAAGATGGCCTGTTTCCTGAATAATCAGGAAAACAGATCTTTCATCACAAATGCTCTAAAATGCCTCTGAAATGCCAGCAGTCTTCCTCTCCAGTTGACGTCTAAGCTGTGGTTGGCTGTTACCCTCGTCAACCAACGTCTCCTCTCAGGCTTTAATGCTACTGTGTAAGACGAGGCACACTGTCCCCAATTTAATGCTCTGGCCACTGAGGTAGGCTTGCACACATGTGTGAGCAAACTCCACCAATGCATACAAGGCCTATGAATATGCTAAGGAAAATGAAAGGAGGAAGGGAGATCTGGAGTCTTGGTGCCTACATTGCCCAAAATTTCATAAGGTAAAACCTTATCACCAATCTGATGGCAATGGGAGGTGGGAAAAGAATCAATTACATCAGGAAGGCAAAGCTCCTAAGAATGAAATGGATGCCCCCAGAAAGGGGGCTCCAAAGTGCCACCTGCCCCTGCTACCCCACAAGGACACTTCAAGAAGGTGCCACCTCTGAATCAAGAAAGGTGCTCTCAGGAGATGCCAATCTGGCTGGCCCTTGGATCCTAGGCTTTCTATCTTTGGACAAGGAGAAATAAATTTGTGTTCTTTGTTAAGCTCCACAGTTCGAGGTATTTTGTTGTAACAGCCCAATTGACAAGCTGCCTTTCAGCAAGCATTTGAGATGCCACATGCATGGCATTTCTGACATTACTTTTCAAAACAAAAGAAAAATTTCAAACTCAAGGCGGCCCCAGCAGGCAAACAGCCTGAGGTTCTGAGGTGAGATGCCTGACTACAACCACTCAACTGCCTTCCTCTTCCATTCAAATTCCACACAGGACGGAGGCTGCTGCTTCAGCTCCAAGCTTCACGGTTCACGGGAGGAGAATGGACAAGCTGCTGCCTAAAATAGTTTAATAAGGCCAGCAATGATTCACAGAATGACAGCAGGCCGAGCCAACAGATGCCTGCAAAGTGCAGACCAGCTGAGAGGGAGGCTCGTGGCACAAGGTTAAAAGGGAGACTCAAGAGGGGCATTCAGTTACAGACCATGAGGACTATCAAAAACTCCGGCTGAGTCCAACAGGCATTTCAGCTTCATCACTTATTAATGCTCTCCTGTCAAAAAGAATATCAGACCCATGAAGGTCAAAAGCAGCTACACAAGCCTTCCTAAGGATGCTTTCCTTCCCAGTGGACTCTGATTTGGTCCCCATATTTATTCTATAATTGTATGTGTATAACATTTTCCTTAGTGTATGAACAGTTATGAAGGTAAGGACAAAACTTCCAGACATCCACAGAGACAGCGGCAGTCACAGGCTAGTCTGATTCCCAGCAGACTCACCCACAGTGTGAACACTTAGACCACTGATTGCATTTCCCATTCTGCTTCTATTCCAGAGGAAACGAGTTGCTGCATAAAACTGTATGCTTTTTAGAGGAGAAAGAGATTATGGGCCAGTGAGATGGCTCATCAGTTAAAGGTGCTTGCTACCAAGCCATGCAACCTGAGTTCAAGCCCCAAACCACACATAGTAGAAGGAGAAAACTGAGTCCCACAAGTTGTTCTATGGCCTGCACATGACACAAATACACACAGACAAACAAGCACATCTACATGAGATCTTCATGAGTACTGTGTATGGAATAAATAAAAACTCTAAAACAATAAATAGTGGAATTGTTGGCATGACACCAGCTTGTTCTATAAATAGCCCCATGGATAAGATGAAGAAGGCAAGTCTTGGAAAAAGAAAAGGACAGAATGTGACAAGCTTCACAGGGTACACACACACACAGACACACTCACAGAGAAAGAGAGAGAGAGAGAGAGAGAGAGAGAGAGAGAGAGAGAGAGAGAGAGAGAGAGACCTGATGTATAATGGTTTTAAAACAGAAATCTGCGAGAAAGTAATTTTGTCAGCTGGAACCAAATGTAGATCAGATGACCTTATGGGAAATAAGGTCATCTGGGAGTGTTGTTTTTATATGAAAATCAAATCTCACGCTTCAGGACAGACCTCACTTGAAAGACACCTGTAATGATCATCTTAGTGAATTTTTATTTTGAAAATCACACAGATAAGCACAGCATGCTCAACACTGATCTTACTGGCAAGTCTAAGTCTCCTTTGCTGGGTGTTGGGGAAGTGATAATCTTTTCTTTATAATTCATTCGTGTCTGAGTCATAAGCGTTAATGACAAACAACCAAATTCCTTGGATCAAAGACAGAATTTTCTGTAAAAGAATAGAAGTGAAGTACAAGTACCTGTCAACAAAATAAAACCCTTTCATCAGCTGATAGAGAGGAAGATGCCTGCTGTGCCCAGACAGAACACAGCGCTCACATAACAAGCACATTTACCAAAAGCATGTCTATCTCTTTGTCCCCAATCACTGCGGAGGAGACGAAGTTCACTACAGTGTCACTGATGTCCAGAATGGTCTCAGAACTAAGCTGGAAATCACGAAGATCAATACCAGGGAGACTTGGCTAACGGTTCAGAGGCCTCTTCCTCTCCAGATAGAAACTGTGAACCTGAGTTTCCCGGACAGCTTACCCGAGCGGATGGTTCCTAGGGGCTTGTCACCCTCGGAAAGCCACGCAATGGTACATAATATGAGTTGAATAAAGTCAGCTCTCATCTGTCTTCTATTCCTTGCCAATCATTCAACACTTAGACTTCCTGAAACAAGCAAATGGGAAATCCATAAAAGGCCACTTTTCTGACTCTAACCCTGCTGGACAGGTTCATTTCATTTCATGCAATGCATGATCTTTAAAACTGTATGCAGCCACTGGGTCACAAGGACCTTACAGTGTCTCTTCCCTTTTAAGACTTCTTTGAAATACATAGCCAAGGTTGCTTGTGATAGAAAAAAAAAAAAAATCTATAGAAAAGTAGCTAAATGGTTGATGGCACATTTACACCATAGCCTATACAATACCCATTAAGATAATAAAACAGCCGTGAAAGAATTAAAAAAAAAAACTGCACATTCACAAGAAGTTACAAAAATACTACAGAGCAAATCAGTGTATCCTTTACTCAACACACGCCAATGGCAGCATCTTATATGGAACTGTAACTCTAAATAGGAGATTGATGTCCGGTACAGCACGACTAACTAGTGCAGTGTCCAGCAGCTGTGTTCTTCTGAGCTTCATCAGGGTTTTACATGAACTGACATCTGTCTAGTGTGAGTGTTGTGCACATTCCAGGACACTATAATACATACAGGCTGTGTGACTGCCGATGCAGCTAAGTCATTGTTTCATCCCAAGGAAGAAAACACACAGAACCTTTTGCACTGCTAAAAACAATCTGCCTCCTGATCTGGAGGTCGCTACCCTGTATACATAAGCGTTACCATTCTGCCTGGACTTAAAAAGAATGACAAGTACTGATTGACACAATACATGGGTTCTGTTGGAGCATTTATAGAATGACATCTTTCATGCAATGAATCACTGTATTTGAGACCCCCCAAAAAAATAAATTGACATTTAATTTTCTTCTGTAAATTGTATTTCATATTTTCTGGTATTTATCTTGCAATGAAAAACATAGCATTAGTAAAGCAGAGGGAACGGGGAGAAGGAAGAAAAAGAAAGGAAGGAAAGAGAGGGTGTGGTAGCCAAACCAATACCTTGCAACTGGGGGAAGGGACTTCAGCAGGAAGATCCCATGTTCAAGTCCACTTGGGTTACAGAGGGAAGTGAAGGCCTGGGTAACTTGGGAAGACCCTCTCTCAAAAGTTACAAACTGTAAAGAAGGGACTAGACAGCAGCTCAGTTATTAGTACCTGCCCGGTACTGTGTTCAATCCACAGTAGGGTGAGCATACTCTCACAGAAGCAATCCCTTTGTTTTTTACTTAATGTATTTTAGATCCCTCCTGGCTGAAGAGCCTCCAGCATGATTATTTCCACCATTCCCCTAACACACAACCAACCTCTACCAACTTGGTGATGAAGAGAGCCTAAGTGTGCCGTTTTCCTTGAAGATGAACTTGCAAAGTTCCTCTGTTCGACATTTTCACACTGAGCCAGGATAGAGAAAGAAAGCTGTTCATTTAGGGACAAACGTTCCTCTCACAATTGGAAAGAAATGAATACAATCTTGCAATGCAACCTTTAATGGCCATGGCCCTGTGCAATAATCTGGCAAAGAGCCTTGGGGACTCAAGATGCCCTTAGCAACACTGCCCTTAATAAGGTCAAATGCACCACCATGAGCCAAGTTCTTATACCTCCAGTGAGAATAAAATGCTGCAGATTTGTGGGAAAGTAAACAACTAATCCTGACCCATAAGGGAAAGTGAAAAGTTGGAGAAAAAAGGAACCCTGGCTCTGGGCTTTGAAGATTTCTGTGTAGGCTTCTGCAAGATGGAAAAGGAAAGGTACAGTAGAGAACAGTCATTCCAGACTCTGGAGGACTGCAGGAAAATGAGAGGGTGCAGGCTCAGGGAAAGTTAGAGGCTTTTGGTAGGGTGGGACCCACAACTGGTAAGACATCTGTGAATAATTTTTATTTTAACTAATGACTTCACCATAATCACAGCCTTTTTTGTACATCACTCTTCAGTTTTGCCCATAATGAGACATGTGATGCTGATTGCTTCCTTTTAGCTGCTCTACAGAATTTTATTGGTGAAATGCATGGCTACTGACCCTTATTCCTAGACATTTGCTTCCAGTTTTTGCCCAAAAAAATTTTTTGCAAATACGGATACATTCACACACCTGTGTGTCCCTTCATGCATCTAGAAGCAGACTGCTGGGTTTACAATGCTATAGCCTTTGAAGCGTCTCACATCAGCTACATACTGCCATGTGATTCTCTAAGCTAATTGGTGTAGATGATGTTTCCACTAAGGCAACACAAGCTTCCACTCCACACATCACCCATGCTTCCAACAGCCACACCACTTAATGTGAACAAATCTGTGGATACAGAATAGTAGGTTTGTTATGTTTTATGTTTCTAAGATCAAACCGTATTTCCCAAAGTATATCCCATGAAATAGGTGGTGGACAGTGATGGCGCGGGGGGAGGGGGGGGCGGGGGCGGGAATTACAGAACCCTGCTCCACTTGAGTCAGAAGAGCAGAAATATCTGTGAGGACATGTATTTGGCTGAAATTAACAGAGACAGCCACCTACAAATGGAGGCTAAACAAACAAGAGCTTAACTGCTGCCACCAAGCTTACCTCCAAGTTCACAGGGTGACACCTAATCACCAATGTGATGGATTAGAGACCTCTCAGTAGTAATTAGTTCCTGAGCAGGATTAGTCTGACTTTAAAAGGGCCCCATATGCAGCCCTGCAATCCTATGTAGGAACAGAGAAAGCACCATCTGTGAGGCTGTGAGCCTTCACCAGACACCTTGATGGCGGACCGCCCAGCCTCCCAAGTCATGAGTAAGAAATTTCTGATGTTTATAAATTGTCCGGTTTGAGATAATTTGCTACAGCGTCCTGAATTAAACCACTTGTCATACAAAAAGCCACAGACAGACGTTCCAAAATTGACTGGTCAGGTCTGTGGGCATAAAGTACCCAGGATCCTTCCAAGGCCTCCACAAGGTCCAAGACAGCTTCTAAAACTCTGCCATCTTCAATTTAAGGCCAGATGAAAGGGAGCGGGGGCAGGAGAGTTAAGCTCTCAACTGAAGAGCTTTCTCCTGGAAAGTCCCTAAGTCAGTCTGTCTCTGTGGCTCTCATTACCGCCCCCCCCCCGCATGCACATGTACAGGCATCCATGCATGTGGGTATGCACACACATAGGCACATGTATGATCCAGCTTTTAGTCATAGGACAGTACCTAGCTGCAAGAGAAATTAGATAAGCCATTTGTTACTGTAATATTTATTTTTTGAGATTATGTGGACAGAAATGAAAGAAGAAAAAAAAAAAAAAGTCCCACGCTTAGGGGAAAACATATAACACAAGCAATATTGTTTGCCATTATAACTGAACTGATTAAGCAAGATGCCAAACACAAGAACAAATAAGAACAATAAATAAATAAATAAATAAATACAGGATGCAAGAGTCAGAAGTCGATGAGAAATGGAGGTCTGGGAATCCTGAGCAGAGAGCTATCTGATGAAATCATAGTAATCATTAGGATAGATTATGATGACCCAAGGTTACTGCAGAACAAGAGGAGCCAGTGAGGTCAACACAGTGGGGACAGCCAGACTTCAGAGGAAAAAGGAGCAAAATTACTGCAGGAAATAATACAGACAAGAAAAAAAATCACTGTCCAAATCAGCGAGCAAAGGCTTCAAGGGAGGCCATGCTTTGAAAGCCACTGCAACCAGCCTAGTAGTCTCTCTCATAGGTACAACATTCCCACTATACACAAAGTTACTGAAAATACACACCGTGCGCGCGTGCACACACACACACACACACACACACACACACACACTCACACACACACTCCCATTACACTGGAAAGTTATATGCCTATGAGGAGCCTAAGTTCACTCTCTTCACTCTCAACCCTAGGCTGTAAATCTGGATGATTCTAAGGTAAGCCTGTGCCTCTTGCCCTAGATGAGCTTCAGCAAGCTCAAAAGATAAACCTCGGGCTAATGAGTCTCTACAGGCAGTGTTTGCAGCAGGGACAATGGCAGGGACTGAGGACTGAATCAATGTGGCCCTTCACGACAATGAGCGGGGACACTGAGGGACGTCCAAGCCTCCAGACTTCTTCATGGAGCCACTTTCATGTTTTTTTCTGCTACTTGCACCCAAAATCACCCGAACAGGAGGTTTTGGGTGACCGGGGATTTAGGATATAGTGAACCAGTTCAATCCTTGAGAGTCTGAAAGATGACAGTAGCTCTAAGGGCTGGGGCTATACAAACAAGGCTTGGATGGTTTTCGCCTAGTAATTCTATGTCTAGAAAAAAAAAAATGAAGACAAATGGCAAGGCTGAAGGAGATCTGAAAGAAGTCTGTACTCATGAAGATAGCACACAGGTGTGGAGTACAGCAACGAGAAAGTGGGAAGCTGGGGTCTGCAAAGATTTTTCCCAGTATTGTCACGGAGTTCTGTTAAAAATCAATGGTTGTGATAAAGGAGCCAACAGTCAGGTGAAGAGTGAATTCAGAGACAGAAGTAAACAGCTGGGATGTGTCAGAACTGGAGATACAAGAGGGAAATTCAGAGGGAGGAGACATTACTGGTACCCATGATAGGTCATCATGATGGCAGACTGTACAACCCTACCACATCAGAGAACATAGCAGTGTGGAGATCGCGGGTCTCAATCACAGAAGAGGGGTTCGGTGAGAGAAAGCAGACAGGCAGACAGGAAATCCTGGGGCTGTGCTAGAGAGGGGAATTACAGAGGTCACCATCACAGAAGTGAGCCACTGAGTGGACCGCTCAGGTGGTCGGAGGTCACCAAACTAAGAAGATGAGGAACGGTAGATGAGCAACTCAAGTCCCCAGCATGGTCACATCAGAGAACAGCCACCAAGAGGATGAAGGGAAGCAGGGTCGGCTGGGAAGAACTGGAACACTTCCCACACCAATCTTAACACTTCTTTAGGGAGAATAATAATGGAATAGCAGGGAGCAGGCAGCATATTGTAAACCCTAGAAATCCCAGCCTGTATTTCTAGGCAACACCTCCTCACCGGGTCCTCCTCCTTCCATGAGAAATGAGGGAAGACACGCATGAGAAAATTCACTGCATCTAAGATGCCTCTCGTGTCTCTGCGACTGGCATTTGCTTTGTTCCTGTTCTAGCTGACTGCCTGGTCCAGGGTGCAGTGACTATTTTAGCTTTGATAACTGCAACAGCTCCAGCCTGACTTGCCCACTCACAGCACCTCTCACATTACCAAATGCCCTCCTAGAGCCTTGGCCCACTCTCATCATGCCCGTCTGCAGTGATCCGTACCCAGCTGTCTCAACCCCTCAGCCCAGGAGACGGGCCACAGCGTTCCACCACTGAACCACTCAGTGGCAACTATCCTCAAATGTCACACGTGCTTTTCCTCCATTTAATTTTCTCTCCTTTGAATTTTCTCAGTTTTCAGCACCTACTCCATTTGTCCACAACAGCATCTGGTTGAAGAGATAACTAATCTAGCCTAAAACAACACATTCGGATGTGTGGCAAATAACGCATCACAGCAAGGGATTCCTCATGTAAATGATCTATAAAGTAAAGTCCTGACCTGGAAAAATGTTGCAAGTGGTAGAATGGATGCTTAGCATGCCCAAGACCCTGGCTTGATTTCTAGCACCCTACACATTTTTTAATTAAAATAAATTTAAAAGTCAAACTATGTAATGATAGCATTCAAAGACCTCCAAAATTATGATTCAACTTTTTTCTTTCTCCATTTTTCTCTACTTTGAAATTCAGTGTAAGTTGCACAGTCAGGATCTGCCCTGCCTTTCCTGGGAGCTATAAGGCTGTGACCTGCTCAGTTTTCCACATAGTAATCAATGAAGTCAGAGAAGAGAAAGGCTTTGATCTGGGATTCTGCCACGTGTCCACTCTACCTACTATGAGCAGCAAAAACATGTATGTCAGGTCCAGGTGACCCAACCAGCCTCCTTCCAAAAGGTGCGAGAGTGTATTTGTTTGTTTGTTTGTTTGACACAAAGCACCAGAGTTTCTGGGTTTCTCTGCTGCAAACATTTTTCACTCCTGTTAGGTGTAAGGTTGCAGGCTCTTTTCTGAAACCCTAGAAGCCAGAAACGGCCAGCATTGTTTTCTTTAAACTTTAAAGAGATGATTTGGCATGCACATATGCTTTGTAACACTGCCCTACAGCCTTGAGCAGACGCTCTCAGCCATGAACTCCAATGTTCCTCTACATATGAACATGCATGCCCCTGGGCCTGGAGCAGCTGCTCTCAGTTGATGGGGGGTGTCCTTCTGTATATATGCTTCTTTTATTGGCTGATGAATAAAACACTTTTTTGGTCAACAGAGGCAGGAAGATAGGCGGGACTAGAAGAGGAGGAGAATTCTGGGAAAGGTAGGCAGAAAAAAACTGTGGAGAAATGCCATGTAGTTGTCAAAAAAGTAGCAGGTCACGACATTCTCCAGTAAGCCAAGACCATGTGGAAATACATAGATTAGTAGAAATGGGTTAATAATTAAGACAGAGCATTGGGCATCAAGGAATGTTTGCAAGACTCCCTTAAAGAAGGGGCACATTTCCTGCACAGGCTGACTCCCTTAAAGAAGGGGCACATTTCCTGCACAGGCTGCTGTAGTCATAGTGGTGAGTCCAATCCACAACACAGCAGAGAAGGAAAGTATGGATGGGACAAGGCCACACCCTCATATACAGCAACAGTCCGCCTGGCCAACCCAAAGTGTGCACTTGGCTGTGAAGTTGGTGAGGAATGTCATCTGCCTAGTGACCTGATGTCCTGGCCACGCCCCAGGGGAGGCATCTAAGGCTCTTTGAACCTTGCCTGCAGAAGCCTTAAATGTTCCTCAACCCTTGACTTCACCTGCATCATCACCTAGTAACAATTGGAAGTATCATACAGTATTTGGCAATCAACTTCCTGTAATAAATTTAACAGCAGCAAAATAATAATGATGATGATGATGATGATAATAATAATAATAATAATAAAGACAAAGGTAACCAATAAGAAACCCTAGTCATTGGCCAACAGTTTTGTAATTAATATAGCATCTGTGTATTTATTTGGGGATCAAGAGCACTGGGACCTGGTGGGATAGAAACTCATTACACTCAGCCATACATATCAATTTTACTCTACATGTGAACATGCCCTGGGCCTGGAGCAGCAGCTCCCAGCCATGCACTCAGTGGCATAACAATACTGCCATTAAACAAGCTTAAATAAATAATAACAACAGCCAACTATTCGTATTCAAAATTATGGTTTAAAAAAAAATGTCCTGCAAGTTAGCGGTGCATGCTGGAGCTTACGGAGCTAGCCAGCACCGTTATTCTTTCTGAATTCAGCTATGACAATGCCAGTTTGGAAGGCTGTGTAGTTAACTTGGAGCTAAAAGAAACATCCAGGTAACGTGTAGCTTCGCCCATTAACTCGTGCCATGCACTAATTCCTTCTAGTCTCCTAGGCTGTGGCAGCCTGGGGACTTAAGATTCAACTGTTTACACCCCTTGCATTGCACAGCCTCCCTAGTGCGGCACCACACCCATCACTCACTGGCTGTGTTCAAGCTGAGAATCTGCCCTCCTTCTGTCCCCAGAGTTCGGTGGCAGACCACAGTGGGTCCTGCGGGAGAAACAAGAACACTCAAGCTAAGAGGCAGCCTGCATAGCTGCTTTTATCTCAGAGGTTTCAAGAAAATAAAAAAAAATAAATAAAAAAAAAAAAAAAAGAAAGAAAAACCACCTTTCAGTCTGCTCATTCAGTTATTTAACGGAAAACACAAGCGGTTTCCAGCTTTGGGGCCAAGTCCGAAGAACCTGAAGCCAGAGAAGATAACCATTCCTGATGTTCAGCCATCAGGTCTCTGGGCCTCTGGGAAGACCGCATTGGATGTCAGTAACAGCAGGTTCATGGCCATAAAATTTGAAAACCAAAAAGGAATCAGATAAAAATAAAATGGAAGAAAATGGGGCATGCTTCCTCACAGATGTGAACAAAGTAGGCTGACTCCACTTTTGTTGAAATGCATGACTCAAGAAGGCAGCCTGAAGACTAGAAAGGCAGTCATCCGGTGTTCGTGCGAGATCTGCCCGTCATTCCTATGAGGTAACTGTTCCCAAAGATGAGGCCCCTGCATCCGAAGGCGCATGCGCACTGAGTGGCTTGGAGGAAAGGGTTTCATCCACAGTCACCTTTGTGAACAGGGCTCTGCCTACACTCCCCTTGGCTCTTCAGAGTTTTACAACTGAGAATGCAGAGTGTTTTTCTCTAGGAAGCACAGAGGAAGTGTCAGCCTGTGCCTGCTCTCTCCAATAATGGTAGAAACTCCTGAAATTGCCGGCACAGGGGTCAGGATTTCCCGGGTATGATGATCCACAGTCTCCTTTGAAAAACACCCTGAATCCACTCTCAAAGGTACTGCCATTTCTTCTGTCCTTACTGAAACTTCAAGGTTAGTCCTGCAACAAAGCTGCACCTTCCCCCCTCCCTCCCAGCCAGGCTACAATGCACAGCATGCCTTACCTGCAAAGCACCTTGGTTTGTTCGTGGGGTTCCTTAATAACTTAAAAAGAAGCCCACCTTTCCAAGGGTTTCTCTAAACTACCTGAGACTAGACATAGCACTCTGACTAAGCCTGGTTCTACATATGTCTCCGAGGAAACCTACCTAATATTAGCATCATGCTAAAAAACAGATCCAATTATGAAACAAATCACACAAGTCAAATTTAATAAACTGGAAACACAGCGCCAGGAAAGGGCTCATGTTCCCTGTGTTGATGATATCTTCACTAGGACCCAGTAGATTGGGGTGGACTGATGATGATGTCACAGTAACCAAATGTATTTGGGGCTCATTCACATTCATCCTGCATCTTTCTTATCCCATATCCCACCCATCCCAGCATGTGAAGTCTACCTGGAGTTTCAGAGTAAACACAGCAGAATACAATGATAACAGAAAAATAATAGCAATAATTGAGCTAACGATCTGTTAGGGAATCACCTTTTCCAGTGTGATTGGAAACTTTAAGTACTCAAAGCAATCTTCTGATAAAGGAAAGCAAGAAAGAAACTTAAAACCTCTGAGTACAAAGACAAGGATAAGTCACTGAGGAGAAGCCAAAGACAGAAAAAGTGATGACGACTTGGAGATGCTAGGATTCTTTGTACCGGCAATGTGGTGTGGCACTCTGCTTACAAATGTGGTCATGACAACGACAACTCACCTGCCAGACCATCTATTCTCTCACTGAATTAAATGTAACTTTGGTTATTGAGGCTACTAAGGATGCTAAGAACAAGACATCCAGAGCAAAAAGACTGTAACAACACAGAAAGGCCAGACTCCTCAATAACCTGAATCTCTTTCCCCTCAAAGGAGGAGGGATGCAGACGCTCTTCTCCTACACTGTTTTACTCAAAGACTTGCACCACAAGACAGCATTTGTGTTTTCATTTCACAAGGCTTAGAACTACACCATGAAGTTCTTCTTTTTCTCTTTACTGGTGAACAGAAATTCATTCATTCATTCATTCATTTTTACTCTTCTTTTCACTTAGTGTTGAATTTATTCCAGTGCCATAATTCGTTTCTTCCGAGGCATCTTTCCTGTACTGCCCACTCCTCTAACTTAGCAACAGTTTGCTCCTTTTCACTCAGGATGGCCCAACGTGGCCCAGGGAGCTAACATCTGCACTTGTCTAACTGCGGACCCTTCGCCAGCCTCTGTCTCTTTGGCCAGGACCCTGCATCTGCACCCTATGTTCAACAGCAACTCCGGCACTTTGATGCTCGGGAAGCAAATCTTCCACACTGTAGCCCCCTTTGGCCTGGCCACACTACCAACTCCAGCTTCACACTGTGGAACACTAGTTCTCTGAAGACACCTGTCAGATACATGGTGGCTTTTAAGATATGCATCGCCTTACCAGCCAGGCTTAACCTCCATGCTTGCACGCCTTTGTGAGGGTTTCAGGGTTAGGAGAGTGGAGCGTTTTTTCTTCTCGGGCCACTTCCAGGAAGGAGCAGTGACATCTTAAATGAATGAATAACCTGCACTCTACATTATTTAAAAAAAAAGAAAGACAGACAGACAGACAGAAACAAACCACAAAACAAGCAGCAATAAGTCCAGCTCAAAGGGGTCAGTATCTGATTTATTTTTCCTGACAAATTCTGAATTTAGGTTTTTTCCTTGTAAGTCCAAAATCACCCACCAGGCTATTTGATGGTAAAGTCTGCCCTATTGCAAAGAATAAATCAAGAGCAAACCCACTATCTCATGCACCAGCCCCATCTGCCGTGGAAACCCTTCTTTTCCCAGGATGGGTGAATGCCACCATCTAAACTGGGAGTAGTGCTTCACACCAAGATCCCAGTGACTTGGGAGTGGGAGGCTGAGGCAGGAGGATGGCTGTGAGCTACAGTAGTGAGTTAAGCCTGAACTATAGTGTAAGACGCTGTTTTGAGTTAGCTCTTTTAAAAAATAAAATTAAAAACAAAAACATCCCCATGTAATTTTAGCCATTCGTCCCCCCAGTAGTTTCTAGAACTTCCCCACCCCAGTCAATCTTTTAAGGACAGAATCTATTTTGAGTTTTTCTCTGGCCACCTCACACAGTATCTTTAAGTTTCCTCATTTGACAAACACTGAGCGAACACCAAGTATGATTCTCAGAACTGGGGACACAACGGGTGACAAAAACCACTGCTTTCTTGAAGATCGGTCTCACCTAGCACCTCGACTGATGTCAAGCACAAAGCCTGCATCTATCTACCAGATACTCGCTGAGATGTTCTGCATGAGCTAGGGAGCCTGAATATGAAAACGGTGGTTTCGGGCATGGTTTAACATGCTGCAATGGCACGTTCAGAGCCTGTGAAGTGATTCCTGGCAACTAGGGGAAAGAACAAACCAGAAGTGCAGGTAGGATACACAGTGCATCCAGAGTCTCTCTGCAAGTCAGCTCATCCTTTGAAAACATAATTAATTAATCACACGGTAGGCTGCTTGGTACTGGGCTAAAGATGTGAGCCAGTAACAAGCTCACTTGTCAGTAACTAGACAAGTAACACACTTGTCTAGTGCCCAGGAATCCTGGATTCTAGTCTGAGTACTGAAAGGGGAGAAAATGTCCGTTGATAAGCGGTTCAAATAATGCCAGGGGCGCGGACACGGAACACATCTTAGATGCACACCATCTACTTTAACCATTTTTATTTCTTTTATTTCTTTAAGGTAGCAAAGCACCTTAAAACATGATAGTTTGAAACTACCATTTCACTTGGCTTTTAACTTGAGGGTCAAGAATTCAGAAATAACTGGGCTGGACAACACTGGGTCAGGGGTTCCTGTGTGAGTATGAATCCTTCTCCAGGTATGGCTGGAGTATCCTGCAGGGTCAAGTGGGTAAGTGTCTGAGACAGCTCCCCTCAACCTGCTTCTTGATGATGTGAGCTGAGACCTCAGCCTGGCTATGAGTTAACATGCCTTCATGTGGCTTCTCCTACACGGGAATCCCTTCGGCAGTTAGCATCTTGGAGCTAGTGTCCCAAGAGCAGTCAGCAGAATTCACAGAAACTTTTACAACCCAGAGCCACATACAGCTCCTCCTGCCATACTCTCTGCGCCAAAGGGAGACAACTGGACCGTGCACAGTCTTGGCCTGTTCCTGGGAGGGGACTTCTGGACTTATGTTTCTGTTCTGTTTTGTTTTGTTTCTGGAGCTGGAGGTTAAACCTAGAGCTTAAATATGTTTAACACGTCTTTCTACAGCCTGCATCCCTACCATGGCTACTTAAGGATATGTGAAGAGGTAAGTACCTTAATAGGTTTTAATGGAAGTGTATGGTTGGGTAAAAACTATATTGTGGCTGTGAGTCCTTATAAGGGAAACCGGCTATTCTGTTCTGTGCAAACACCGTATTTAATTAAATAAACTAAGCTCAACTAATTGATGTTTTAACAAAAGAATCAGAGAACAGTTCTTGGACTTCGGACTCTTAAGCAACAAAAGGCCTCAACCAACCAACTGTGCAGGCTGCCCATGTTCCAGGGAGCTTTTAGGGTACACTGGGCCCCTCCTCTGCTCAGCAGCTGGATGCTCACACCTGCTGGGTTCAAAGGTTGGCAGCAAGTGGGCAGGTGTGAGAGACAAGAGAGAAAGAAATGGATTCCATTTCTATATTCAGCTCTGTGAAGATGTCTTCCTTCTTTCTCTTTCCTATAACATCAAGCAACCACCCTCCCAAATGGGCTCTTCGATTTGTTCTAGATAAAAACAACAGGTCTACTACTCATACCCGATCCTGTGAGGAACAGTCCAAACACTACAGGAGGTTGGGTCATTGAGTCCTAGCAAGACTTGGGGATCTCCAGACACAAGCCTGGAGACTGCCCAAGCCTGTGATGGTCAAGCTGTTGGAGCAGAGGCAGCACATCAGGCTCCCTTAATGAGTGGCTGTGATTCCATGTAATTCTAAATTCTATGGAATTTAGAAAATAAAAGTAAAACTGAAGCATGTGAGATGTTACTATTCACTATCCTCCTTCCAAAAATGAATTAAACCAGAGAAAAAGACCACTATGGAATTCTGAATGGTGAATTCCAGGATGGATCCAGGCCCCAGACCTGTGGCGCTATCCTCCACTGGAGTTCACAGACATCAGCACTGCCTTCCCAACTGACACCCTTGCCACCCCACCCCCAAGCTCCCAGGCCACTCCCCTGGGAGGTCACATCCTCTCACTTCACAGGAGTACCTTTCTATAGTGACTAACTTGAAATGACTCTGGAAGTCAAACTTGAGCATACTGTTTTATCTCTGTCAGAATACAGTCCAAGTCATAGGGGAATTCTGAGTACTTGTACGAAAACAAGAGTCTTGTGGCCTCAGTTCCTTCAAACCACAGAATTGTCCTTGGGATGTGTTCCGTGTTCCTCCCAGGTGTAGTGGACAGGAATGAGTTTACTTCAGCTGCTGTTGTTCAAATGTCTCTATGGGAAAACACACTTTTTATATGTGTGGCTTGTCCCTGTGATTGAACACCTTCTTAACCCTCGCTGTACAAATTGTCTGATGCTCTGAATAAAGCTGGCTACTGCATGAGCTATAGCCTGCCTCATTTTTAGGCCCCGCTCTCCCACGTTTACACCACCAACTAGACCAGTAAACAT
Organism: Phodopus roborovskii; assembly: GCF_943737965.1. Lineage (NCBI taxonomy): Eukaryota > Metazoa > Chordata > Mammalia > Rodentia > Cricetidae > Phodopus > Phodopus roborovskii. The sequence goes on along the minus strand of NW_026126571.1, from coordinate 24,353,788 downwards.
TTAACCACATAACTTCCCTACCTATCCACGAAACGGAGAGGCCAAATATTAGGGAAAGTATCTAGGAATCACTACATCTAAGTAAATGACAGAATACTACCTAAAGACTGAACATTAAAAATAAGTTATATGTGGGCTAGAGAGATGCCTCAGAAGTTAAGAGGACCCAATTTCAGTTCATGGCACCAACATGGCAGCTCACAACCATATGAGCAGAAGTAATGCATATGAATATAAATGTGTGTATATGTGTGTGCACATGCATATATATGTGCATATAAATATGGGCACATGTATATATGTGTGTGTGATGACTGAGTATATATATATATGCATGTGTATATGTGTCTATATATGGATTCACTTCCTGTTTCTCTTGTGCCAGACTCTGGGATGGATGCTGATGATTTCACAGTAAGCATACCTTTCATCCATCAGTATGTTTTATGATATAGGAGTTTATATCAGATATTAAACACTAACAACAGTTGTCTTTTAAAATCCAACACTCAGTTCTAAATATGTTACTGGAAATAAAAACAAGCCCCAAATATCATACAGCAAACACACAGACCCTTAGAGAAACTTGAGCTAAAGCTGATAGCAGAATGGATTAAGGCCATAGCTTCCCTGAGTGCTAAGGGTAGACACACACACACAACTTTCTCTTGGCTTCCTGTCTGGGAATATTGACTTAAAAAAACAGTCTTGTCAGGTAAGTAGCACATACCTTTAATCCCAAAACTTGGGAGGCCAAGGCAGGAAGGTCTCCGTGAGTTCAAGGCTAGCCTGGTCTACAGAGTGAGTTCCAGGATAGCCCAGGGCTATATAGTGAGACACTGTCTCAAAACACTTTCCTCATCCCCCAAAATAGGCTTAAGAAAAGAAAGAGAAGACAAAGTTGCTATTTTCAATTATTTGAAGTACTGTTGAACAGAAGACACTGACCTCCTCTACCTCAGAGGAACTGATGGTTGGCACACACCTACAGAAAATACATCTGACTCTGACCTATTCTACTTCAGAAGGCAGGGTTAAGCCCCAGACTTACTTTATCACTAATAAAAGCACTACAATTGAGTCACTGAAGATACTTTTAGAGGCAAAATGATGTCTGCCATTGAAGTTCCAATCCTGTGGGACTGTTCGTATCCATCCTATGGGATAGGACGTGTTTATCTTTGTACTTCCCAGGATCTTGATTCTCTATCTGTACTTAGTACATGTCTACCTGCTCTCATGTTGAAGATGATCTCACTAAGGACTACCTCCTTAGTCATCAAGAATGCAGGAAGATGCTGAAGCATTGTGGTTGAGGGCAGGTAAGGGATTACCCTAGGAAAAATATCTTCTGTGTATACTGAGTGCATGGCTGTGACTGCCTCACTGAAGAAAGCCAGCTGTTCTAATGACCGGTGTTCTGCTCAGGTCCACAGAAACACAAGCATCTGAATAGCAGCCACCAGTTTCAGATCTGATCCACATACATTGTCAATGATTCACTAAAAGGCTTGAGAAACGATGATTTCTCCCAACCTCTCTACTCCTCTACTTCTTTCAAAGCTTCATGGTACCATGTACATACGCTGTCACCTGTAAACACAGTTAGCAAATCCACGAGGCTGTGTAGAATTATTATCTGCAATATGGTTGTGAATCCACCTAGAACTTACCACTGGTTCTTCACATCAGAGCCACTGATACAACATTTAATTCCTTTCCAATATCCTTCCATGCTAAGACATGCAGGCACACATGCCTACCCTATGGCATGTTTCATCGGCTCTCAAATCGACTTTTTCCACATTCTAATATTTCCTGATATCGGGTGTGTCACACCATTAATGGCCATCGTGGCTTACTACTCAGCACATCTAATCACCAAGGTTGTATATTTCCTTCCTTAGTGGTACGTGAGTGGTGGTGGTTTTCTAATAAGTACAGTTTTGGTTCAGGGAAATAGCTGCCTGTTCTGCACACAGTCGGCCTGATGGGGTTATTAGTGAGAGCCGGCGTTCAGGGTGGCTCTTGTCTTATCCCATCGACCTCGACTGATTTCAACCACAGCCATAGAAGGGATCCAAGTAGAGCAGCCCCAGCTGAAAGCTCACACCACCGGCAGCACAGGTCCCTTTCTCTCTTCTCTGGGACAGAGTTGCCAGCTTAGCTAAGAAGCAAGCCCCGCCCGGAAGTGTGGGAACACAAGCGGGTCAAGAGCACTGAGTGCCATGGTGGAACTGTAAATGTTCCAGATCCCATCAAGCAGAGAGAGGACCCCAGGGGCAGAATCAAGTTGTCACAACACACTCTGCTGTCAACAGTTCTTAGTCCCAGCTCCCTCACCCCACCTTCCTGAGATCATCAAAAAAAAAAAAAAAAAAAAAAAAAAAAAAAACCCTACCTGCACTTAAACTCAAATCCTTGCTTTGGGCTCTGCTGTCATGAAACCAAACTAGGGCAAAGGCAAACTTAAGGGAACCAAAACAAAGCCCCAGCCCTAGTCGACCATTTAACAAGTAATGCCTTATCAGTCAAAGGTATGCTTGCAAATCAACTGCCTGGAATTTGAGGACTATTTTCCACAGAAATTCTATTGTAAATTACTAGCTTTCTATGCCAGGCCAAAAATAATCCTTTACTCTGTAAGAGTACAGCCAGCCAGCATAACAGTCCCTAAGGAAATGGATAATGAATTTGTCACATCTTGTTTCTTTACCAGGAAAAAAAAAAAAGTCACCTTAACACACACACACACACACACACACACACACACACACACACACACGGGTGTGGTTGTGGTAAAGAATGGGTTTCTATAGAATCAAAAATGCTTGTATCAATAGTCATTTAATTCCTGATAGCAACTGAAATCCAAGACAGTCAGAAAGATTAAACTCACCAGAGCTCCCAAAAAGGGAAAAGCAGAACCAAGTGAGTTCAGCAAGAAAACACATTAAGTTCCTTGGCTGACAACAAGAAGGATGCAAGGAAAGAGGACAGGCGATGTAGAACAGGTCTGCCCTGCTGGGCTTTGCAAAGTTATGAAACCTGGAACACTGGTCATCACGAAGCACAACCTCCGAGTCACTGGGAACGCTAAAAGTCAAGTCACAAAATCTCAGCAGCCTGAGTTGAAAAGTACTTCTGAGCTTCATCTTATACAAAGCTAAAATCTTAAATTTCTATTTCAGGGGGAGTGAACCCAGGGCTTGGCAATATAGCAAGTATGTGTTCACACCTGCACTACAGCCCTGGGACTTTCAGAACTTTATTAGTAAAGTTATATACATGCCCGCATAATTATCGTCTGCTCCTTTAATATTCAAGTCAACAATTTATCCCTATGAAACCCTACTTTAAAGATTTTATTATTTATTTCCAGAGCTTGTGGTCCCAGGAGATGGAACATAGGGAAAATGGTGATGAAGACATTTGAGACTAGGGAAGAAGTCAGAATCTCATATGAGCATCCTTTCCCACAGTGTAAATTCCCCCTCAGGTTGTTTCCTTCTCTGGTTTCTAAACAAACAAAAGTCAACTGCTTGCTCTCAAGTAAAAAGCAAAAATACTGAAGATTCCCCATGGAAGGCCTCACCCTCCCTGGGGAGCAGAAAAGGGATGGGATGGGGTTGGGGGGAGGGGAGGAGGAGAGGGTGTGGGAACTGGGATTGACATGTAAAACAAGCTTGTTTCAAATTTAAATTTTAAAAAAGTATCAAAACAGCAAAACTATGTTCTTTAGTAATGAATAAAGAATTTATACTGGGCATCATGCATCTCTTCTGGTTAACAGTGAGAATAGACTGTACAGCTGAACCAAAAGTCACACTAATGTCAAATACATGCATGTACGTCCGTTACTATGAATACAATAGAAAATGCAAAAGAATCATGAAAGCTTAGAAAGAAATTGGGTAAGAAAAGCCAAAGTTAGCATTAATTATGGAGAGGATACATGGACACTCTGTTTTCTTTTTCCCCAGAGAGTGCTGAGCTCAGAGAGAAATTATTCTTCACTTTTCTTCCCAGAAAAAACAGATAAACAACACAAAACAAAAAAACAAACAAACAAACAAAAAACGAAAGACAAAGCACCACAGAGGAATAACCTGTTTGCAGAGAATCTTCCTATTAATTTTGGTCTAAACAAACAAAAATAAGCAGGGCCAAACACTTTAGACACAGGCCTGTTGTGCAATCTCTAGAACTGGGTGAATGAACACTGCTGTAAACACTTTCATTTTGTTCGAAGCCCAAGACCATTTTACTCTGACATAAGCAAGAATGGAAGGTGCTTTGGGACCATTGATGGCAACACTTCTTCAGGAGGGGATTAAGTATTCTGTGTCACAAAACAATGAAAAGGAAGGACAGGGGAGAGAGTGGATGGCCCTTGTCTGGTCAGCTTGTTCAAACATTGAACAAGGAGCCCCAACAGGACTACAGTCTTGGAGAGACACCTGAACCACTCAGACACTAGACTGGCATGGGCAGTTCTATTCAGCAAGGCTAGTAATGGGTGAGCTAAGAAGTTTAAGGAGTCCAACCTCTGGTTTTAAAGATAGGGAAGGCTCCATGATTCAGCCAGTGTCACGTAACCACTAACCATATCAGCCGTTATCAAGTCTTGGGATATTTGGTAAAAAACACTGGCAACATCGGACAGTTTTCATTTCCAAAATGGTTAGTCTTGGCATCTTTGAAGAATAAGCTGAAATTGGATGAATGTTCTTCTTATATGAGCTACTTCAAAACATTAAGTGCTCAGATTATTTCCCCAGTTTGGTGCAATTCATGGAACAATCTTACAATGTTTTCAAGTCTGGGCTTTGCATCTTCATGAGGAAGAATACAGCAAGCTCACATCCGGGTTCCCAGGCCCCAACAACACATAGTCATTAGATGAAACTGTAAACACACTAATGCCTTAAGCCTTTCCCAGAACTCATCTAAATGGCTCTGGCCTTTCTAGACATCATACCTCTGGAGTACTTTCCCTTTGGCACTCCAATTGCTCAGACAGCCATCTGTGACTACATTCCTGAGATGCAGCCTTTGTCAGCTCTGCTGTGGAGTTAGCACCTATTCAATCTTTCCAAACCAAATGACTCTGCCCCAAGCTGGCTTCTTTACAGGGAAAAGATGCTAGCAGGTTCTTATTTCCATCTCTGCAGGAAAGGTTACTCAGAAGTTGTGTTTCAATGTCTCCTATTAAAGTACTGAGTGTCTGCTGAATGATGGCCAAACTCTTAATATTCCTCTTAAACAGACATTTGCCAAGCAAGGGCTGTTATGCCTCTCAGTATGAAAACCAAGTAGATTCTCAGAAGAAAATAAAAAAGAATTAAGCACATTAGGAAATGGCAAGCTTGCATCCTGACTAAGTGGCTGAGAGCCAAGGACTAAATTTGGTGGAAGGGTGCTAGAGACAGGCCCCACTGTCTATGTAAGGTCCTTACACAGTGCAAATAATAAATACTAAATGAACAAATGCAAAGATGGGTGGAATGGATGAACAAAAGAAAACACTAGGTCCCTTTGGACCAAGGCAATGAGACTTCATTTAAAACATGGTCAGTGCTACCTGATACTCCTTTAAATGCTCCATGACATGACCTCGGGCATAGCGTGCATCCAGACTGGAGATAAAAGCTCATAAAGGAAATAATCTCCCTTCTAATCAGTCGAGAAGGGAAAACTGTCCCGCGGGCTTCCTTAGATGTTGGCCACACTCAGAGAGGGGTGTGGGAGCAGGAAGGCTCAGATAGGCAGACACATGAAGTTTCCCCTCACAAAATCCCTTCCTTCCACTCTCATGGTATTCATTCCACTCTGCTTCGTCCAAAAACCCCAGGTTCCATGGGAAACAAATTAACAACAAGGCTCAAATACACAGTGACTCAGATAAAGCACATTCCGAGCCCCGGGAGTCCACGTACTGCTTTGTGAACAATCTGTCTATCCAAACACAAGGGTTTAGCATTATTATTACTATTACTCAATTTAAAGAATCTGTAGACATCAACTTATTATCCTCTTCATCAAGAGACAGTTACCTTTTAATCTTTTCTTCATAAGGACATAAAGTCCCAGGGTAAGCCATCAGATCAAAATAGCTCTAAACTATCTGTGTAATGACGGTGACTTTATAGCTACACAAATACCAAGAACCATTTACATGCCTGGGACGCACATAAACATCCACTAGAGACACACTTAGCCTGGGCAGATCAGCTGCAAAGAAATTATTTAGACAGGCAAGTACTCTCTCCACTCCTATTCTGTGAACTCGGTACTTTTGGCCAGTCACATAGTTCAGCAATGAAAACAAACAAACAAAATAACTAGAGGGCATGCTACAGTTTGAGTACGAACTGTGCCCTGCTGGGTCAGAGTTTGAGCAGCTGGTCTCCAGCTTGGTGACACTATTTTAGGAAGTCAGACACCCTCTGGGATGTGGTATTGTAGGCCCCTGTGGGCTTGGAGAAGAAGACTCTGAAGGCTATGCCTGGCTCTGATTCCAGGCTAGAGGTCTCTGATTCCTGGATAAATGAAATGTGATCAAGCAACCATGGCATAACCCCATCACCACGCCTTCTTCGGCATGATGAATTTCCTCTAAAAGCAAAGCAAACCCTTCCTCCTGCAAGTTCCTTCTGTTGTGTATTTTATCAAAGCGACTAGGAAGAACTGGGTGGGGGGGGGGGGCTGTCTCCCAAGGGCCAGGCATTTGTGGCACTCTTTGGAGAAGTCTAGGAGGTGAGGAGCTTTGAGAGTTCAGAGCCTTGCCCTACTTCTAGTTTCTAGTGCGCGCTCTGCTCCACGCTCGCAGTAAAAGGTGCGCGCCCTCAGTTCCCTGCCCCATCCTGCAGCTTGCTGGGATGCTACCAGCCATGATGGACACTCGCTTCTATGGGACCATGAGCCCAGCTTCCTTGGTCACAGCGTTCTATCACAACAGCAGAAATGTAACTGATACAGGAACAGACATAGGGATAATGATTCTGCACACCTACCTGTCCTACCTCCTACCTAAATGAATAGAATAGTAATAATGTCTTAAATTCTACCTAACAGCACAGGACAAAGAACCAAAGGCTAAAATCAGTTTCAGTTTGAATGTCCTGGGAACAATCTAGAAATTCATGTTACTACTCTTTGAAGGTGGACTACGGAATGCTAACTGGGATTTAAGGAGGTAATAAGGGTTATTAATGACCACACAAGAAGAGAACGGACCTACTATGCTTTCCTTGACTTGCTTGCTATGTGAAGCTCTCTGCAATGTTGTGATATAGCAAGAAGGCCCTGGAATAGATGCAGGGAACCCGGATTTGATTCCCAGAACCCACATGGCAGCTCACTACCACCTGTAACTCCAGTTCCAAGGGATCTAACTCCTTCTTCTGGTTTTGCAGTCACCAGGCACGCATATGGTGTACAGACATACATGTAGGCAAAACACATATGCAGAGTTTTTAAAAAGTCATTCTGTGTCTCAAAACTGCAAGATTTTAGCAGGAACATAATCACTGAACCATGTTTCTAAAACTTACAGGTAGATTCAAGCCTGGCAGGCCAAGACTTGATTCCAGCACTGGGGAGGCTGAGACAGGTGGGTATCTGTGAGTTCAAGACCAGCCTCATATACATAGAGAGTTCCCAGCTAGTGGGGCTGCACAGTGAGACACTATCTCTAAATTAATAAATTAATTATAAAAATAAGACTTTTTTTGAGACAGGCTTTGGAGGCTGTCCTGGAACTAGTTCTTGTTAGACCAGGTTGGTCTTGAACCCACAGAGATCTGCCTGCTTCTGCCTCCTGAGTACTGGGATTAAAGGCGTGCACCACCACTACCCGGCTAAAATGAGACTTTTAAAAATAAGGGTGAAAGGCCCTTTTAAAGATCTTAGTCAAGAACATAGGAAGCATCACTTAACTCTGGTAACTGGGTCTCACTATGAGGCCCTGCTGTGGTGCCAAGGGGTGGATCTGAGGAGAGAGAGGAGGGTATGACCGCACAGCAGGTAAGGGATGTGATCTAAAGTTCTGCAATGTGCCTTACACACAGAAAGTCTCTGGAACAAGGTGTCGTGGACTGTGAACACACTGCCAGCATTTAACAATACCTGGCACATAGGAGGCTTCCAACAAGCTATTTGTAAAACTCTTATTAATAAATATTCTTAAAGCCATTAACAAATTTCCCAGCTGATGATCACTACTGATAAGGCAAAAAACTAGAATTTTCCCATGATGGGAATGGATACTCATTCCTGTTTCATTTTGGGATTCATGTATTTCATCAACAAAAATATACTAAGTCTTTGGATGGAATGTTGGGGACAGAGTGTCTGTCAACAAGACAGAGGTAATTTCATCCTTACAGACCTTCTATTCTAGTCACTGTCTTTGGGCTGAACCACAGCCTTTCAAGTGGCCTTGGGGCCTTTGCATTTTTTATTTCCTTTACCAAATAATCAGACATTTCTGAGACATGTGATTGGTCTCTTCAGATATCTGCTTAAATGGCCCCTTAGCAGAGAGGACTTTGACCACCTTAATTAAAACTGAATGTCAACTCTTGGTCTGTTATACACCCCCAAGCTTCTCATGTCTCTTCTTATGTCCTCCATAGCATTTAGCAGACCTGACACACATACCTATCTGTTTATAATGTGAAGATCACACATCCCAGTTACATTCTTAGGACCTCCAAGGGACAGGGCACTGAATTTACAGGCATACAATAAATGACTACAGAATGGATGTTCTTTAGACATGCAACCACAAGCAGTTTCACTCAAACTACTTCCTGACCCTACTAAGAAAACCCTGCAGTTACAGCTATGACATCAGGCAGTTTCCCAGCTGCCTCGACTTACCCACCGGCTTCACCATCCGCAAACTGTCAGGGTGTAATTCCCAATTCACATTCCCAGGTCACTAATATGTGCATTGCTACCAAGACCAAGAGCGGCCTTGATGATAAACACTTCCTCATCCTCCCAGAATACAAACAAACCACAGTCAACATCTGGACATGAAGCTGGCTGTGGCTCCCATCATCATCCAGGAACCTACTTTGTAGTGTCACACACTGAGTCTCAAGGCTTCAGTAAAATCTCCCTGGACGGGAGGCACAGTCAAGCCTGTCCCAGGCTAACCACTGGCCCTGCCCCACCCCCAGCTAACCAGTCCTTTTCTGTTCTTTCCAGATGCAGCTACATCTGAGCAACACACAGCAGATATAATTATTTTATTTTCCCTAAACCATCAAGCCAGTAGGCTAGAAAACAGCTAAGTTTTCAAATACAACCCTTCATCATTTTTTTCCACCCTGGCTTTATTCCCCCCCTGCTCGTCTGATGTACTCATGAAAACTGAAGGATAAAACTGCATCGCCCGCTAGCTAGTGTCTCACAACCATAATCCCACAGGAAGGCAGCAATGCACAAGATCCCTCCGAAGGCAAGCCATCAGTTTACAAAGCCAGGCTCATAGGTAGACCTAAAACTTTCAGATACTTTGCCTGTCCCTGGAATCTGGACTTTCCTTGCACTTTGTGACCTTAGCATCTGTCTTTAAACCACTTACAGGGTTTCCAGACAGGAATAAAAACATCCTTCACTGCAGACACGCTGTTTTGTTTCTTTATAGAGGGCTTTTCCTCTTAGTCCTCCCGGCCTTGCAGCATCACTTTCTCCTCATGGTCCTCTGGCTGACTGCAATCCCTTTAACAGAGGGTCCCTTTGTCCTACTACATTTCCAGTCCCTGGTTCACGACCTGCTTCACCAGTCAAAGCCGTACACTGCCCAGTACCTCCCCACCCCCACAATCCTGCTTGTTCATCAGTGTAACTGGAATTAACTTCTTCTAGCTGCTTTGCCCAGTGATGCCAAGGGCAAATATCAAGTCAGTAGAACTACCATTAGAGCATTCTAGAAAGTTCCAGTGACTACCTGAATAAGCTCAGTGCTTCTGAAGGAAGTGGTGGTGTCTCTTGGTCTTTGCTGAGACAGGGCAGACCTGAAAAGGAAAAAGGAAAAACAAATTGCCACCACTCTAAGGTCTGGGAAAGAAGCCCACATGTCCCTTTGCCCCCTTTCCCATAAATAAAGATTAGAGTTCTAAGCAGTCTCCCTGTCCCCAACCACACACTGCAGTAAGCAAAAACTCGCTCGCCTTCAATCACTTCTTAATGAATTCCAAATATGCTGCTCAGTGATAAGTGTGAAATGGAACCCTAGAGCGGGTTGAAGAGCTGAGAGTGGGCTGTGGCAGTAATAAGGGGAGCAGACAACGAGCTAGAGAAAGCCACCTCCAATCATTACTATCATTTGGTATGAGTTCATGTGATCTAAAAGGTGCCTGAGCGCTCTGCCTTTTATCCTTTAGTATGTACATGGTAAATGAAGTTACCCCTTGGACTGTCCACTTAATGTTCTCAATTACAGTGTAAGCCACTGAATGATTCCATGCAAATTGTTTTAAAACTGGATCTGGCCTTCCTTCTCTGAAAAGCAGGTTGCTTCGTCTGGTTTTTGCATAGAGGCCAGCCCACAGAATGTGCTCCAGCAGATGCTGTGAACGCTGACAGTTCAGTGGCTTCACTGGCATTCCAAGTCCACAGTGATCACCTCCCTTCTTCTCAGAGAGGGAAATGCTTTCCATGAATAAATGTTTTTTAGATGCCGTGGTGACTGTCACCCCGTTGGCTCACACTGGTTTGACCCAAGAACCTACTGTCAAGAGATGCCACACAAAGCAATTTCCTACTTCTGAAAAAGCGAAGGAGTCACAAATAGCATTCTTTTTTATTAAGAAACAAAAGGAGGTAGGCTATATCAGTAAGGGTGACAGAAAAAGATGAAAATACAATACTGTGTCCTTGAAATGGTATTCAAATAGCTTTTACTCTTTAGAGGCATCTTCTGTTCAACTACCACGAAAAAGAAAGAAACTATTTTTTCCAGTGCAGATATATGTCTCCGCACCCAGCTTTCCCCCAATATTGTTTTAAAACACTGCATAACAGACAGAGAACACAAGAATGTGACCCACAGGCGTGGTAATTACTGGCAAGCGCAGGTGTCTGAACAGAGGGAAGCTAAGTGAAATGATACACAAATCCTTCCGCCTCATTAGGGTTCTAAAAATATTCTCAAAACACAAAGGCATGAGTGCTGCATAAATGGAGGAGAAATGTAATCAAGGGGGGGTCCGTGAATCTTGACCATCGCCCAGACACAATTATTTTGAAAATTTAAAAAAAAAAGAAAAGAAAAAACACAAAAAAGACATGACGTTATGAACCAGGCCAGCAAGGCTTAAAATAAGCAGAGAATTTGAACAAAACAAACTCAATGCACAATTGTGGTGAGGACAGTTTTTTTAAAAAACATTCTTCATATTTAGCTAGAAAATATAAAGACATCAATCAGGTGCTCTGATGCCATGAACAGACCCACAGCTTCTCTTCTGAGGTAGGTGTTAATTCATTTTGAATTTGATTTCCACAGGACTCAGAAGGGAGGAAATGAACAACCGCCAGGGGGAGGTGACTGCCTCTTCCTGCTGTACTAGGAGGTGGTAAGCAAAGGACTAACTGGAATCCACATAGGATGCCTTCCATATCTCATTGGTCAATGGACCAAACCCCTTCGCATGGATGCATCCCCAAGTAGGTGCTGCTCCAGAGGGAAGACAGAGGATGCAGCCACAGTTTTAGTTACATCCCTAAATGTCTGTCACCTTGTCTCTGTCACTAAGATACAGTGAAATTTGTAGAAGGCAAGTAAAAAACCTGAAACAAATAGTTCTTGATTCATGTAAGTTTTTAATCTAATGATCTATATCAAGCATATTATGGAAGGAAAAGGGAAGGTCAAAGTTACATTCTTTTACCCAATAGCAAAGTGTTTATCCTAATGGCGGCCAAAATCAATCAGAAATGACCTATCAACTCCTCCTTTTGACACCAACACCTCAGTCTTTCTGTAATTCCACAGCACACTTCTGACACTTGCCCTAACCTAACTTTGCCCATGACCCAGGCAAAAACCAACAGCCCACAAATAATTAGGGAAATGGCTCAGAGGTTAAGAGCATCTCTTCCAGAGGTCCCGAGTTCAATTCCCAGCAACCACATGGCTTACAGCCACACACAATGAGATCTGGTGTCCTTATTTGGCCTGCAGGCATACATGTTGATAGAACACTGTATACTCAATATATTTTTTTTAAAAAATTAAGTATGGATCCAACTATTACTCCCTGTGCAGGACCACTAAGAGGACTCCCCTGAAGAAATCCTGCCTGAGAACACACCCAGATGAAAACAGTCTCTGGTAATAAACAGGACAGCAGAGCCTGGGTACCCAGACCCTCCTAGACCTGAAGCTTATCCTAATGTGAATGTTTTAGCAACATAAACCAAAAGCTTTTTTTTTATTGTTCTGATACTAAATGGTTGTCTTTCATTTACAAACAAATGGCCTCAGACATTATTGCTTCCTCATTCCTTTCAAAACTTTTAAAGGATCAATTCTTCATCCAGATAGTCCAGCCTTGATTATAAACATAAATAATAAAAACAAAAATAAAACCGACAGAAGTCTTTTGAAATGGAACACTCAATATCAAATCAATATCAAATAAGCTTGTCATGTATGAGCCTCTGAAACTATGGAGCTTTCTGGTGGCTATAATATTTCCTCACTTAAAAAGAAAAATGTCAGGGGCTGGAAAGATGGCTCACTAGCTAAGAGCACTGGCTGCTCTCCCAGAGGACCTGGGTTCAGTTCCCAGCACCCACATGGTAGCTCACAACTGTCTGTAAATGTAGTTCCAGAGACCTGACTCCCTCTCTTGGCCTCTACTGGACACTGAAGTTGTGCACACACATACCTTTAGGCAAAACATACATACACATAAAATTTCATTTACATTTTTGAAAAGGAAACTGTCTTTGGTATATGTGAATATTTACACCTAATCCTATTACCTAGTTGCTTCAGGTTTGAGAACACTAGAAGTCTTCGTGCTCTGCTCAGCGTTGGTGACTATTGGAAGTTCACTGGATGAAGTCAAAGGGCTTTGCTGCCTGCATTGACTTCTCTTGAATCCACCACCTTTTGTGGAAAGGAGATGTGCTCACAAGAAGTCAATAGACTCTAAAGCTTCTCTTTGGCTCACCACTGAAGCCTGGCCAGTCATGTGGGTAGACCTGCTGTATCTGTACTCAGTCTGTGTGTTTACAACAAGTTCACATTACAAAATCCTCTTCAGGCTAGAGAGCACAGATCTGTGTCAGCAGCCTCCACACAGACCATGCCAGTACCTCTGTTGACCCTGCCTTGGGCACATGCAGGAGAATTCGTATCTGATTGGCTCACACAATGATCTGGATGGGGCGGTGCTATGCTGAACCTGGACCGCAATAGAAACATCAGCCGATACACAGGTATGCGGAGGATGTAGCCCTGGCCACCTGGGAGTGGTCTTAGATAGGCTGCCTCTTTCAGAGGTCCAGTTTTCATGGGGATAAAAACTCTTTAACATGGGGATGGGTACAGACAGAGCAGTGATTGTCACTGGGGGTCATGATCCAGATGTGGGTGATAAAGTGGACTTGATGAACCAGGACCAACTTTACAGCCAGATGACTCTGGGGGAGACAGAGAGTACACAGGTAACCCTGGAGCACCAGAAAGGACACTGGTAAGGAAAGTCTCAGGATGGACTTCATCAAAAGCAACTGGGAGCCAGCTGATGAAGTTCCCCATGGCTGGAACTCAGAAATAGCAAACCCAGTGCTCCTGGATTATAACCTCAAGTAGAAAACACCCATGTGTTCACAGTGATGTGTAGTAAGTTAGTACTGAGTGATGGAATAAAAAAATAAACAGGAAAGAAAAATCTCCCATACAGACAAATGCCAGGACACTTAGCCAGATCCTCTACCCTCTAGAAGGCAAAACAGGTCTCCACACCCTCAGAATGCACCAGGCACAGAAATGCACTCCATGGTAGCACATAGCCTCCACAGGATGTATTGAGAAAGCCACTTGACCTCTGTGAGCCTTTCTCCTCAAACACATAAGCATCACCAGACCAGTGGTGGCCATTCCATAAAACACAGACACCCCTCTCAAATCATGGAGGGTGGGACGTGGGAGCTGTTTGATCATGAAACACAACCGTTGTGAATGGACTGTTTTACAGATTTCCAAGTAGATTCTCTGGCTTGTCCTTCCACAGTGTGAGAGCACAGTAAGGCCACATCAGATGGCAGCACCTTGATCCTGGGTATCCGGGCTGCCCAAAATTATACAAGGATAAATTTCTCCTCTTTATACATATGCACACTTGTGTGTATGTATACAGACGTGTGTGTATGTGTGCACACATATGTACAGAACAGAGGTTGATAGCAGATGACTTCCTCCTTTGCTCTCCATCTTAATTTTTGAGGCAGGGTATCTCACTGCACATGGAGCTGGCAGGATGGTCAATAAACCCTAGGGATCTGCCTGTCTTTCCTCTAAAGCTCTGGGACTATATGTATCACTACATACAGCTTTTACATGGATAAACACCTCTACAGCTAAAATGAAATTTAAAGTAAGTAAATAAATAAATAACCTAAGATTTTCCAGTTATAGCAGCACAAAACACACTAAGACATCTGAGAGCTATGCCAGATAAGAGGAGCCCAGCCCAGGAGACACAGCAATTTAACGTAATCTGGAAACCTGGTAGGAACACTAGAACAGCAAAAGGACACTCAGTATTTCTATGCCAGCACCAGCTCATTGGTTTGATAACATGAAGACATTACTACCCAGAAAAACGTGGTTGGGGCAGATAAGAGCTCTCTGCACTATGGCCACACTCTTCTATTGCTCATAACCATTCTAAAATTAAATATTTTTTTTTGTTTTTTTGTTTTTTTTTTTGGTGTGGGAAGAGCATGATTAAAGCACACAAACATAGTTAAGGCTGCATGTTTTCAGAGCAAGAAGCTCTATGTCTTCCTGGGCTGCAGGGCCATGTGGAAGGAAGGTGTTACTGGAAGTAACAAAGTCCACACCCCACAGCCATTCACCCCTGGAGTGAGTCATTCATCTATCCTCAAGCCAATTTTCCTCACCTGTTGAGGCGAGGAAGGGAGGGAGGGAGCGAGGAAGGCAGGGAGGGAGGGAGGGAGGGAGTGACTAGCCAGCACACTGTTAGACAATTTTCCAGTAATATTGGGGGCGGGAAGAAAAGCAACAGAAAAGGCAGAAAAGTTTCCAGTCACTTGGCACATTTGCTTTTGAGCCGGTGGCAGCACAATGTATCACCGCAGAGGAAGTGTGTGGCACAGGGAGCCTGCTCACCCCCTCCCGTGGAAGCTTGGAAGAAGGAAGGACAGACAAGAAGCTTCCCTGCAAAGTGAAACGCTTTCAGTCTAGGAAGAAATTGTCATACCCTACCCTTCCTCCTGCTCTTACATTCTTTCTGCCCCTCTTTGGCAATGACCCTGAGCCTTGGAGGGGTTGACTGTGGATGTCCACCTATGGCAACATATCACAGTAACAGTCACTTGAATTCAAGTGCTTCCCCAGTGGTTATGAGTTGAGACTGGCAATAGCAGTGATCTATGGGCATAAATCACATGTTTAGAAGGGGATGTGACAGGTTTTGTTCTGGCTTACAATACCAGGCTTGCACCCTGCTTGTAGAGTGGGCCTTAAACCCAGTCAGAAGGCTGTTGGTCTCACCACAACAGCCAAGCTACTATTGCACAAGCAGGCACATCCTGACTTGCATGTCAGTATTTTAACAATAGCCAAGCCAAGTATAACAATATAACAATAGTCATAGCCAAGCAGGAAAGTAGGTGACAGTTCCCTGCCAGCAGCCTACATGGCCCCCTCTAGCACTATAAAAGCCAGTCAGGAGGGTAGGAGTTTCTAGTTCAGTCCCGGCTTAATTTCTTCATATCCTATAGCCAAAGTATGGACATGCATATCTCCAGCAACAGGGTCTTACCATCTAGTTCTGGCATATGACCAACAGCAATAGCAACAGCCTTTATGGCTTATGGGACCTCAAGGACCTCCTTGACTAACAACTCATAAGGAGATAGCACTGGGGCTTTCATTAAATGAACTTATGACTGCTGAGAGTGTCTTCAACCCATATAAGGCACACCTTTTGGATTTAAACTCTGTAGCTATTGCTTTAACAACCCATGTTTCCTTCTAGTTAGTTAACCCAGCCATGGTAGGATTGTAACGTAGGTGGAAGCACCATTGTACATGGTTGTCTCTCCCTTGGCTTTCCAAATCTGCAAAACACTCAAAGGTTAGCAATGTCTATACAACAAAACCATTTCCAGAGCATGAGCAGGACAAGGCATGTCCTGGACCACCAGCCCATAATAAAGACAATGGTGAGGCATTCTCAAAGCATCAGTTGATCCAGACGATCACAACTAATAAGTTATGAACGTTGAACGCAAGCAAGCTCTAATGCAGAATGGAAAGTTTCAATTCATTTGTATCAGTGGCTTCCTCCACAGATCGAGGTTGGGCACAAGCATGAACAGGAGGTGCTGTCTTAAACAGCTCTCTGTAATCCTCACTCCTTCCCTATGAGCCATTGTGTTTCCATATCCTGGAGTTCTTCCTGGGAACCTCCCTACATTTCCCCACACCTGACAAACTCAGTGGGTCTGACTTTATCTGCTCAGATGTATTTAGGGTCAAAGGTGAATGTGGCTCTGCTGCACCTGCTGGTTCCCTGGGTAAGAGTGGCCTGGGTTGGCACATCCCTCTAGCCTGCCCATTCACCATACCTGATGTTGGGGGAGTTCCTGACTGGGCAAACCATCTGTCCCCCTAGCATAACCCTTTGCTGGAGGGAAATGTGGCCTCCTTAGTCTGGGGGATTACTACCCTGGGGCAGGCTTGATCTCCTTCACCCGTATTTTGTCAAGGATGCCCTCTGAACTGATTCTCAGGCAGAAGCTTCTCAGCACACATTGTGGCTTCTATCAGCGTTTTCCTTAGGAACTCCAGCTCAGTTCAAATCCTGTTACATTTGTCCCCGAGGAACCCAGACAGACTCCTTCCTCTGCTTGACCATGTCACTGTCTCCTCTAGGTTGCTCTACCACTTTGTGAACTGTCTCTACATGTTGGTCTGAGTCACTGAAATCTGCCAAAGCCTACTTTATAAGTAGTCTTACTTATAAGTTCCTACTTTATAAGAGTCTTGCCCCACCAGAGGACTGGGCAAAGGCACTAAAGCTGCATACTAGTGTTGAGCTCCTTGCAGGCTCAGCCTTTTCTTTAACTCCTCTATGAACATAGTTTTATTTGACCCAGTGAACTGAGCTCAAACACAGCTTCCCTAGTTTCCTCAATGGCGTCCATTCCTCCTCTGTGACCCTCTAGTTCCTGATACTTATGGGGACTTCAGATGGACATAACCAAGTGTTGTTAATGTCTTTGTTAAGCCAGTTCATTAGGGACTGATTTTCTTCATACTGTCTCAGGTTATGCAGCCTTTGTCTTAGAGATGGGAAGTTACATAATTCAGTTTTCCTGTCTCCACAGCAGCCAGACTGATGCCATCCACTCCCATGTCCCAAGACCTCACAAGCCAAGCTGTGACAGACTCTTTAGCTGCTTGTTTAAAAGTCTCTCCAGATTCCATCCCCAGATTCCAGCAGTTCAAGTGCTGAGAATTTCCTGATCACACTAGTTTCTTGCTTTAGACCTGTTAAAGCCCCCATCTGCACAATGCATTACAGATTTTTCTCTTTTTTTTTTTTTTTTTTTTTTTTTTTTTTTTTTTTGTTTTGTTTTTTGTTTTTTTTCTACCGAAGGTTAGACTTGAAGGGTATCTTTAATGGCTTTTACCACCTCTCTCTCATCCTCTTCTTCATCTAATTTAGTTGCAAAATCAGAAGCCAACACAAAGGATACTGGCGATATCTCCCTTTCTTGTTAAATTGATCCCTTGTACAAACAAGTTCTTGCTACCACTGCCATCCCAACCCTCAGGTGAATTGCTAACTACACACAACAGAAGCCAGGCAACCTCCACTGATGCCTTAACTCTTGCTGTATAATCTCAAAGACTGTAAAATTCTCCTCTAAATGTTCGACTGTTTTCAGGTTATCTCCATATTCACGAGTGGACCCCACTCATCCATCAGGCATGCCACCCCAGACCACACAGATGAAGAAGGCCATCGTGGGATTACTGCCACTCCTACGCCTGAGGACTCAGCCTTAGGTGCACATCTCACTACCCATAGCAAGACCCATGCAGTTGCTGTGATAGAAGGCAGGCAGAGGAGCACACACCACACAGGAGATAGCAACTGTATTGTAATTTCCTCCGTGGGAGCTCTCACTTCAGGCTTCTCAGCCTCCGTAACTGCCTTGCTCTCCTCATCTAGGTCTATGCTCTCACTCTTCCCCCAACTCATCTTTGTTCTATCAGGTCCCTGTTCAGGCACCAATTATGGTCCCTGCCCCACTAAATCTGCAAGTCAGAGGTATGACTATTGTTTGACAAAACTTTCCCTGGGGAGACCAACACATATATCTATTCGCCCCTGACAGGTATCCCATAACAGACCAAAGTCCAACTTGGTGAACCAATGAGTTTTATTGGGGTTACTTATAGTAATATGGGTGAGGGATTACTTACAGCAGCAGAAATGACTCAAACATCTGCATCATCAAGGTCCACCCCAGTATGGGTGACAGTTCACAAAAGCTGGAAAGCCTGGAATTTATTGCATAGCCTGCAGACAGCTCAACAGACTGTAGAGAGTCCTTTCCAAGAGACTCTGGTTTAAACTTCTTCCTGGTAGCAGGATCTTCTTTGTAACTTTTCTCCTTTGAGAATCTTCTTTGCAGCTTGCTTCATTTCTGTTTGAGAGGGACTCCCAGCATTAATTGTTTACTCTGGCAGGGAGGGGCCTAGTAAATCTGGTCAGTTTCAGGGACTTCCTGAAGTTAGTTTGATTTGTCTACCTTTGGCCTAAGGAGCTTCCCTGCAGAAGGAACGTTTCTGTCTCAGAGGAAACTGTTAATACAACAGAGCCCCACAATCAATATTTCAATTAGGCATTCCAGTAGTGCCAGGGCTTAGAAACTTATCACTGTTTCCTAGTCACATACCTCCCCTCCTCTAGCTGGGTCCTTTGCCCAGCTTGCAGTCATCAGGTTCTTGTTTCCTTTAGCTCTTTCACACAGTTAGCTAAAGAGAAGCAGTGCTCAGTACCTAGGGTGTGGGTGGGACCATGACTTGCTAAATCTCAGTGGATGCTAATCAGGACCTCATCTCCTAGATAGAGCACAGGTAGCCTGGGACAGTTCGGCAGTAAAGGAGAGTCTCAGCATCTGTTGTAGTCCCACATCACATTTTACAGAGGAAATACAAATTCTGTCCTCTGATCCCAACATTTGTAAAGCAGAGTGTCATCCCTGAGTTAGAAAAGGCAGCTATCTTACGAAAGTGTCCACCTACATCTTTTCTGCATTATGAAAATAAGACTAACAGGTGCTAAAGAAGCAGAGAGGCTTCTGAGCCCTCATCAAGGCTCTTCTAGCCCTGGGACCAAAGACTAGAAAAACAGGAATTTCCAGTCAGGAGTAAGCTACCTTCAGTTTTTGTAGCAATTAAGTTCTTACATGCAGTCCTTTACTGAATCTTGTTTTGGCTACAACCTATATCTTTTCTCTGACATGCTATTACTGAAATGACCCCTTAATGATGCATGTAAAAGCTCAAGATCACACTAGGCTATGGAGCCTAAGTGGGACAGGTTTTACACTATGTGAGGATGCACACTTGTAAGATGAAAGTCTCTGGTACCAGCCTCCCTCTCCCAAGGACAGAGGCAGTGAATGTCTGTGGATGTGGCTGCAGCTTAACTTAAACGACACAATTCATAGCGGGGTGGTGGTGGTGCACGCCTTTAATCCCAACACTTGGGAGGAAGAGGCACACAGATCTCTGTGAGTTCAAGATCAACCTGGTCTACAAAGCAAGTTCCAGGACAAGCTCCAAAGCTACACAGAGAAACCCTGCCTCGAAAAAACCAACCAACCAAACAAACAAACAAAACGATACAATTCATAAACAAACCATGCACATAAATTTGTCAATAAATCACCATTCACCAAACTTTGCTTATCCCCATGTAGAATGTTCTAGAAAAAAAGCCTCTCTTCTATTTAAGTTACTCTCACATAAAAACACAAACAAATATACAAATAAAGCTTCCATCAAACACCAAGAGACTGGCTGCCTGTGCTGGCCTACACCTTTAATCCCAGCACTCAGAAGGCAAGGGCAGATGGATCTCTGTGAATTATAGGGCCAGAGTGAGTTCCAGGCCAGCCCAGGCTACATAGTGAGACCCTGTCTCAAACAAAGCAATACAACACCAAGAGACAAAATGTGTACAAGCCTTTGTTCTATGGGCCACTGCATCATCTGTCTCACTGTTTATGATTTTTCTGCCTTCTACAGTCTCTCTTCCCCACAGTGGACACATAACAAGTACCCCAGGAATGTACTGTTTAACCTTTGCATCTGACTGCCAGTCTTATGGTGAATACATAACCCCTTGTTCAAAGCATATGGTGGGTCTCCAGCTGGCAGAGAATTGAACAGCCACGCACACCTGGGGTTCCTTTCAATTCCTTCCTTCCAGCCACAGAACTTAAGCTCGTCACTCCATTCACCTGAATGTAATTCTCTCTGCTTACTTCTCCATTCCCTGACACTGTACCCTGCTCTGAGGCTATGCTATCAGCATCCACTCCAGCAGATCTGTCCTGTTTACACTTACCCTCCTCAAGAAGTATCATGGAAACATAATCCCACCTACAAGGTAGCTGTCAGAATTAAATGTGGTGATGCTCTTTCCGTAAATACAAAGGGCATCGTCCCCTTTTTAGTAGCTATTCCAGAAAGGAAATGAGTATCATCATCATCGGTGTGGCTGCTTATCTTTCCCCTACCTGTATGGATTCAGGCATTATGCTGGCCTGCCCCTGTCACCTGGCAGAATGCACTCAGGCAGTACCCTGGTCAGCCCAGATGCAAAGGACCTCTTTAAAAGAAAAGACCTCCTCCCACTTAAGCTCTCTTTCCTGCTCCTCCCCCTCCCCTCACCCGCTTCCATTTCCTGCTGTTCCCCTGGGACTTACAGGACTTTTCCTGTCTCCTTCTTCTCTACTGTCCTCTCTCTGTGTCCCTTTACCTCTTTTCTCTTTCCTTCCTTACCCTTTCCCTCTCCTTTCTAATAAAACTTCTCACTTAAGCTCTGTCCTGTCTGGCGTGTTTGTCCCTCGCCCACCATGGAATCCGCCAAGGTTCCCCACGCGCATTTATCATAACACTACCCACCTTTTGGCTTAGAGTCCCAAGGTACCATCATACATCCTCCCTTTCCTCCTGGGGTGGGCCTGAGGGTATACAGGTTGGATGACTCTTAGAAACCTCCTCAGCGGTCACAATATGCACAGAACTACTGGCCCAGATATGATCACAGACTTTGCCTCTCTTTCAAGTTGCCACTGGCCATATCCATGCTGAAAAGGCCAGCTAGGCTGGATACCAGAAGCACCCTTAGAGAGCGTGCTTTCCCTGACATAAATGACATCGATTCTTGGAATTGAAAGTCTGCAGGTACTTTCTGGTTACTTTGTAGTCAGTTTAAGATAAGTAACTCATCCTGGGGGGAATCTGGCATATACCCTTCAAGATATTTTATATTTGTATATACATAGGGAGAAAAGTAAATGTTTACCAACCAGCCTTATGGAAAAACACCCTGACTTGCCAAGCTTGTCGACCTCCATGGTGTACCTATTCCCACAGTAATTCATGTGTCAGCACAGGTCAAAAGCAAGAACCTGGGAAGAAACTTACATGCCCTGGAGGCCGACTGTGGCCCATCAGCTTTGTGTATGTATACATGTGTAAATGTATGTATACTTATCTGCATAGACACATAGAAAATATACTACATAGGCATGCATTTTTACCCAATAGCTAACATGCAATCCCTTTGTTGATATTCTATATATGCCACACATCCATGTATTCTACATGTTGCTTGTATTATAACTTAACAATAAGTCTTATATTGGTCCAATAAAACTCCTAGAATCATAGCTGCTAATTCAGAGTACACATATTTGTGATTTTGACAGATCATAGAACAGAGACTAGTTCAAACTTCCAACCAGTACTTGAGCACATATTTTCTCAGGTCCACAACAGTGCTACCATGCTGTGTAAGGTAGACCAACCTGGCATGTGGGAAATAGCACGTTACTAAGGCTTTCATTCACATTTCTTCTTTTGTGTTTTTGCTTAGTGTGTTTGTCATCTCTGTACAGTTTTATGAGCGATACACTCATATTCTTCACCTCCATAGTAACTAGCCTTTCTCATAGATTTGTTGGAGCTCTTTATATACTGATAAAAGTACATCTGTGTTGTATAAATTGTTACTACTTCCCTAAAATTTCTGTTGTCTTTTGACATAACTAAAAAGATTGGATCTGGAAAAGAAAAATGATATGCATTCAGATGAATCAGCCTTTTACTTGATAGCTTCTGAGTTTGTTTTGCATCTGGGAAGGATTTTCTATCTCCATTAAATACTAAAGTGGGATTCTACCTCATTTTCTCTGGAACTGATTTTGGTATAAGATAGGACATAGATTCTAGCTTTATTGCTTCCCTCCAGAATCATCTTTGCCTTCTTTCTCAACCTCCACTACCAGCCCCTATCCCCAGGAACTATCAAACTAATTTTAAAAAATATTTTGATAATATTTCTTCAACTCCTCCTACTGTGACCACCATGTCCCAGCCTTTGACCTCTACCAGAACCAAATACTTTTCTCTGACACACAGCTCATCCACAGTCGCTAAGTGCCATTGCTGTCTGTTCTTTGTGGTCATCAGCACCTCAAATGGCAGCCTGGGTCCTTCTCTAGTGATACCCAAGCTCCAAAGGAAACAAGGCTTCTGTGTCTACATATTCAAGAAAACAGCTGAAAACTGTTCTGAACCTGTGAGCACAAAACCAAGCAGGCTTCCTCACTAGGCTTTCAAGCCTTCAACTAGCCTATGATGTTCATCTTCATGGTCAGCTTGGTTGGATTTGGAGCCCCTTAGGAGACACATTTCTGACTGTCTGTGAGGGCATTTCTAGAGAGGTTTGACTGAGGAGGGAAAGACCTCTAATAACCTGAGGTTCAGGACTAAATAGGAGAATGTGAGCTAAGCACCAGCATCTATCCCTGTCTGCCTCCTGATTGTGGATACAACATGGCCAGCATGCTCCCACCACCATGCCTTCCCCAGGGTGATGGACTGCTTTGTAGTGAGAGAGCCACCCAGCTTCACCTGTAGCATTGACCACGCCCATTTGGGTTTGTATGTGAGTGTGGGGTATTTGGTTTGGGGTCCAGGACAGGCTTGCTCTCTTGGTTCCAGTTGGGTCACTCAGAGCAGCCTGGGTGTGGATCCTTGGAGCCAGAACTTGCAGGTCTCATGTAAGTGACTTCTCCCAGAATAAAATATGTAGCCCATATTTTATCCTCATCCTGTGTATCTTAATCTGTGCACCATTACTGTTTCCCTTAAACCATCAGCCAAAACAAACCTTTCCTGCCTTAACTTGCTTCTGGTCAGGAATTTTGTCACAGCAATGAGAAAAGTAACTAATAAATATCCCCAACTCATCTCAGATCCAGGACAAATAAGCTACACTTGAATGAGAGCCAGAAACTGCTTCTAAGCTACTTTGAGGCTATATCCATTGCCAGGTTGTTAGATCATGTTCGGATTCAGTTACAAAGGTAACAGAAACTCAACTTTGGACTCGATCCCCGTTAGTAAACAAGCAAATCAGTGCATAGCATCAGAGAGAGAAATTCAACCCTTTCTCCCCAGTTCCATGTGGCCTCCCGCAACCTGGAAGACACGAAAGGGCAGGACTTTGCACATCTCCTTCTCCCAGGGGGATTCCCCAGCCACTCTCTCTTTTCTCTTCGCTCAGATCTTTGCAGCCTGAATCATGACCCACAGGAAAATAGAACTTTTCTCCCCAGGGTCCCAATTAAAATCCAGACTCTTTCTCTTTGAGCCATGTATCACCATGGTAATTAATGAATTCTCTGTTTAATGTCTACATCCTCTTCTAGAGTCCTGAAGGTAGATTCTACTGCTAATCCCCCACCACATCCTGTTTCCAGTATGGTGTCTGGTACTTGGAATGAGATTGACAAATACTTGTGAAATGAATGAACATAATCTTACTTCAGGCTTTAACTCCAGAGAGGCATCTACTTCGAGTTTATTGACATTGGTGAAATTAAAATTACATAGGTTATTTAGTTTTGCCTCTGAGCATTGCGGCTCATTGCCCAATACTGATGATGCAGAAGGGATGTTTGTCTTAGAAGATTTAAACTTTAATTTACATTTCTTATGAATATTAGTATATTTGATAGAAGCACAGGACACTGGATTGGAAATTCTTACTATACCATGCTTTAACATGTGAGTGGAGAAATGGTCTGTTGAGGAAAGCTCTTAGCCTGCCCAACATTGCAAAAACTAATTTCAGCATTTTAACAAAAAAAAAAAAAAAAAAAAAAAAAAAAGGAAAAATAAAATAATAGCAAACTACGGATATTGAGAGTCTGCGATCCTCTCCTGGCTCCTCCCTGGGAACCTCAGCAACTGGACTGAAAGTCGCGATTTTCCCATTCAGGGCCACTCTCAGCAAGTAGATGACTCCTCCAGGGGTATTCATCTGGCCCACACCTCCTCCAAAAACTGAATGCACCATCTCCCCTCTCATTCCACAAGTAAACAGACATCTAGACCATGACAGAGTTTTCATCTATCTAAATTTCGCAGGAAAGAAACAGACTTCTCAGCTTTAAAGCATCCCATTATTATCCTTTAACATCATACTCTGCTTATGCTCAGTAGAGGCCATTAGAAACCAGGTCTGGGAAAAACTCAACTCAGGAGAATAAGTCATGTGATCAGAAACTATAATATCACCAATTGTGTTCTTATGTTCTTCCAAAATGAAGAAAACAGTTCATCAACCCCAAAAGAATCTGGTAAATAGCTAAAGAAGCAATTCTAGCCTCTCGGGCTACTAATCCATGCACTGTAGAATTTTCGATTTTCACATGAGTGTATAATGCCACAGTCATACTGCCTGCTGGAGGCCTCTGCAAAACACCTGGAAATGAATCTGTAACCCCCAAACTTCCCACATAAGAGGGACTTTACAAATGTTCTACTCTATGCTTTTTTAAAAACTTCAGATGTCTCTGGTTTTTCTTAATATATTATTATATGAATGTATATATTTAAACATAAAAATGTATAGCTGCATTGAATCTATGTCCTAATATGTCTGGAATATTATAATTTTACATGTAAGCAATAAAAAATCCTTCTGAGATATTCTTACATTCTTTTCATACTCAGTCTTCAGAATTTACACAAACGACACATCTTGCTAAGTACTAGCCATAATATAAGTGTTCAGTAGCCACATATGGCCAGTGGCTGCCCAGTGGACAGTGCAGACACAAAAACCATCCCCAGAAGCATGCCGCCCAGCTTCAGCAGCCATCAACCATTCTCTGGGTAGCTCATTTCCTCTACACTTCCCACCCAAATGCCAGAAGGTGTAGTACTGCATCTGTGTTCACATCTCCTTCATTAGCTCTCTCTGTTAACCTTTGGTTTTTTGATTTGGTGTCTAGATAATCAAGCTGAGGTTTGTAAGCTCAGAGGTAGAACATTGTTAGTCCTCAAAGGCCTTGTGTTAGGTCCCCAGCACCACAGGATACTGTGAGGACCCCAATATGACAGTGTCAGTAAAAAAAATTTATCATCCAGATGCTTCTATGCATCCATCTCATATCACACAGTGTAGCATCAAGATGCAAAGGGCATTGCCATTGAGTTACTAGTGCGTATGAGCAGAGCTCAGGGATGTTATCAAAATCCACCAGCTCCTCCAACTGGCAAATAGTTAATAAAGCATGGTAAATACATACAATATGGTGGGGTTCATCTGTTTGAAAGAAGGTCTTATTATGTAAACCTAGATGGCCTAGAACTCACAGAAATCTGCCTGCCTCTACCTCCTGAGTACTGAGGCATTATACCTAACCTCATGTTTAAGCAGTGAAAAAATAAAATGAAGCATTCACCATTGCCACCCCAGGGATGAACCCTAAAAACAAACTCCTGGATGAAAGAAGTCAGAATCAAAAGATCACAGGTTGTGTGTCTTCCTTTACATACCAGGTGAGTCCACACATATACAAAATAGGGGTAATGAAGTGTCCTAAAATCCATCATGGTGATAGTTTCACAATTATGTGCATATACTAGGAGCCATTACATTGTGTACCTTAAATGAATGAATTGCGTGATATATGAATAATGGTTGTATGACGGTGTCTTAGTTAAAGTTTCTATTGCTGTAAAGACACACCATGACCACCACAACTCTTATATAGGAAAGCATTTAATTAGAGCTAGCTCATAGTTTCAGAGGTTTAGTCCATTATCATCATGGTGGGAAGCACGTGGCACATAGGCAGACACAGTGCTGGAGGAGTTGAGAGTTCTATATCTTGATTGACAGGCAGCAGGAAGAAAGAGACTGGGCCTGGCTTGAGCTTCTGAAACCCCAGCGCCTACCCCAAGAAGCACACTTCCTCCAAACAAAGCCACATCTACACCAACAAGACCATACCTAACAGTGCCACTATGAGCCTATAAGGGCATTTTTTATTCAAGCCACCACACATGAATTATGACCTCATAGTTGTTTTTTTAAAGCAGTAGCCAAATGTGCTACACACATACAATGCATTTATACCATATCATCCAGATTTAACACAAAATGACAAAACTGCTTAAAAAAAACAACAATACTTGTCACCAATTCTCTTCACTCTAAGCCACTTGATTCAGACATTTTAACCAGAGGACTTTATTTTGGGATCCCTAAATCATTGTAACTAAGGCCAAATGAGAAGCAGTGGTTTAGATAAAGACTTCAGACAAGTGAGTAAGATTCACACAGCAGAATAGTAATGGCTGCATATAAAATGCATAGGCACAGTACATGATAAGAAGGCAAGCATTCCCCAACTCCAATTTGATTTGAAGGAGGCAGAGGAAGGCTTCCTGGATGCTGTGTCTACACTGAAATGGGAGCCATGACTAATCATGAGGAGGGTAAACACAGATAAGGAGGGATGATCATGAAGAATAATACAAAAGATCCCTTTCCAGCATGGCCCTAGCAATGGGGCGCTGTCACTCAGCAGTTCAAGTGATCACTGGTGAGCTATAAGGTTGGACGGGGCTGGACCTGATTCAGACCAGCCTCTGAAATCTTATTAAACTCTGAAATATTCGTTGGTAATAAAATTCCACAAAAAGATAGAATGAATTCCAAAATAACTGGTGTGTGTGTGTGTGTGTGTGTGTGTGTGTGTGTGTGTGCAGGCATACATGTGTGCCAGTTCAAGTATATGTGTGTACATGTATGGAATCCAGGAGATAACCTATGTAGGATAGCCATCAAGCCCCAGGATCCAATTGTCTCTGCCTCCCCAGTATAGGATTGCAAACACCAGTGTTCTAGGAATGAAACGGAGGTCCTTAGGGCTCCAAGACAAACATTTTGTCAAGTGAGCCATCTCACAGACCCTGTAATGGGTTTTCAATAACAACAGCATTAGCACAGACATGAAAAAACCGTGTGCATTTCATACATGGTATTTATCCTACAGTGTTTGTTATATATAAGAATTTATGATTCCCTTTGTGGCCTTAAATGGGGAGTGCTCAAACAGGTGCTTCCCAGGGATTTCACTAGCTCTTCTGTTGCTTTGGCATAAACTTATAAGGGCATTAAAGTATTATGACTCAAATACTAGAAAATAGGTCTGGGCAGGATGGCTCATGCCCATAATTCCAGCACTTAGCAAAGAGAGGCAAGGAAATGGTTAAGTTCAACCTGGAGCCATAAAACAACACCCTGCATTAAAAATAAATAAATAAAATAAAACAGCACATTCCAAGTGCTTTTTAAAATATAATGTAATGTAACCAAATGTAATTGTTTAATGTTTTAATTGAGTATTTTCTGTCAATAGGACACCAGATCCTTATGTCAAGGATAGAAACAAGAATAATCCGCTCCCTTTGCCTTCAAGACATTTAAAATCTGGGAAAGGGAACTAGGGAGATGGCAAAGTGCTCACTGCAAACATGAAGTCATGAGTTAGGATCCCCAGTACCCACAGCAACAGAGAGACAGATATGCATGTGTTCCTGCATGAACATACACAAATACTCCATGCATGCACACAATAATTAATAATAATAATATAAATAAAGTCTGAAAGGGGCAGCACATTTAAATGCAAAAAGTGGGGAAGAAAGCAAGGGGATGGAAGGGCCAGGAGATATAAAAGGAACTGGGAGCTCATTCGCACTTTTAAAAAAAAAAACAGTTTTGACACGGCTAGTCACAGTGGCACAAGCTTTGATCTCAGCACTCAGCAGGCAGAGGCAGGTGGAACACTGAGTCTACACAAAGAGCCTGGTCTACACAAAGAGCTCTAGGCCAGCCAGAGATGCATAGTTAGACCCTGCCTTGTTTTAGTTTTTGTTTTCTATGTGCTCTGACAGTTTGGGTTTGCAGAGATTATGCTTCTAGAAGTAGTTTCTGAGCTGAGACTCGAAAGATCTAGGTTCTTCCAGAGCAAAGCAGTGAGAGAGCGCTGAAGGCAATAGGCATACATGGGCAAGACCAGACAGATGCTCTGGTGACACCACACAGGTCAGGAATGCTGAAGTGAAAGCCAAGGCTGAACCTACCATCGCAAACCTTGAGTTAGCCTAAGGAGTCTACATTAACTGAAAGGGAGCTGGGGTTTGACTCTCAGCTCCAACATTTTATTAGAATCAAATTGACTGAGCATTTCCTAGACTCACCTTGTCCCTGAAGTATAACTCACCTGCTTTGATGTGGCTTTTATGATGGATAGAGGTGATGCATGGCCAGCACCTCCTCATGACAGTACTCTCTGCACCTAAGTTCAAAGCCACTGCTGTAACCAATATTGTTTGTAACTGTAAAAGCCACCCAAGAATGTGTTAACACTACAATAATGACAGTTCTTAAAGAATCTGCCTTGCTGCACATGGTAGACAGGAGAAGGGAAAATACACCTGTAGGCAAAGTTAAGGCAGAGTGAAAAGCCTGAACTAAGGCACTGCAACCCAGCAAAGACCTGCGACAAGGGTGGAGGGAGCAGGAATGTGATCTGAACAGTTGTAACTGAGAAGAAGAAACAGAAGTTTCTAGAGAAGGCCAGAAAGCTGATGAATAAGTGGATTTAGACAGAATGGGAGTTTGCAGAAAAACTGTACAGCTCTCAATTATGAATGGAAAGCTTTCCAGCTTAATAGCTCCCACAGTCCCTGACACCTCACAACCTCACTTCCAGGGGCAGTCTAATCCAGCCCTCCCTGGAGCTCTCCAAACGGAAATGTCAATTAAGAAAAGATAGTCCTGCCAAGGAGCTCATTATAAATCACATGATGGGTTATCCAGACCCTCATGCAGGGAGAAACGCCTTACTGCCCCAGAACTGGCTAGACACAGAACGAAGAGGAAATGGGGATGCCTATGTCCCTCTGCCTGTCCTCTTTGCCACTGGCCCATTAGGAGGCAACCATACCATCTCTTTCCAAGCCTCTCCACACCCTCAGTGTCATGCAAAGGTGGAAAGAGCAGAAATACCCTTATTTTATGGAAAAGTCCCTGCAGAGCCTTCTGGGGTGAGTGGTCTCTAGGTCTGAGCAGAAAGGGACTACCCATATTTCCAGCACTTTCCTAACAAGACGAAAAGCATTGCCACTCCAAGCTCATTGACTAGAAACAGCCTGATTTCTTTTTGGGTTTGGTTGAAAGCAGGATTTCCTTTCCTCCCCTATTAAAAGCCCCCGATCAACCAAGCCCAGAAACCGTATACTCAACCACAAAAATCAATGGCTGTGAGAGCCTCCACCATTCAGAAATAGTATACCTGGGTCAATTTGAGGCCGGCACCACAAAGCTTACAGCCCTGCCTCAGATATCATTTGAGCATTTTACCAGTGAGCTGCATCACTGCGTTAACATTGAGTAAATAGCGAGACAAGAGACATCAGAGTATAGTGGAAGGAGCTAAGGATTTAGAGTAGAAAGATAATGAAGAGCTCTGGGAATTACTACTGACCCCAGGCAAATTCCTGAACTCAGCTGCAGTTTCCCTGGGTGGTGAAGCCTGTCAAGATGGTGAAGATTAGGACATAAGATGTCCTGTGCACTCTGGTAGTATCTGGCCTACAACTATTAGTCATTACTGAAAACAGATCTCAGGGCTAAAACAGCAACTCTTTCAGCTGAGCAACATGTCCATTGGCTGTAAAAGTAGAAATCATATTTTCAGCTCTTAGAAGTAACCTAACACATGAGAAAAACAGCCTAGAATCATAGTCCTAGAATCATGTTTGCCTTGGAGCAATAAGTTAATCCACATGAGCCCAAATTTCCAATTCACTAAAAAATGTCTAACTTGGGTCAGAGAGATGGTTCATAGAGTAAAAGTCAGTGTTGTTACCAATCCCGATTACCCAGAGTTTGATCCCTGGATCCCACAGTGGAGAGAGAGAAAGAAAACTCACTACTAAAGTCCTCTAACCACCAACCTGTATGCACAAGCAGAGGTTTGTGAATACACACACAAATAAATCTTTTTTTTAAAAAAAAGGATTTAAAAAACCTAATCAGACTACTGTAATGTACAATGATGCAATCTATACAGAGCTCCCAACCAATACGTTGATGATTATTGGAAGTGCAACAGCAGTAGTTATTGCCATTTATTAATTTTACAAATAAAAAAGGAAAACGATGATAATCAAAACCAGCTGTGAAATAAATATTCTCATAACCACGGAGAAGCTTACATTCATTCATTCCATAAGTGTGTATTGTGGCCCTGAAGTGTGGTAGGCTGAGTTCTCAACACTAAGAATGAGGAATAGAACCAACCCTCCACTTTTGGAGGACCTGCATCCTAGCAGCAGAAGGAGGCGGGCAGTTGGAAAAACAAGATCATCCCAGACAGCTTTCAGCTCTGTAAAGAGATCTAAACAGGACAATGTGCAGCTGATGGACAGGATGAACATTTAGCTTGGAAGCACTGCCGTCGGCCTGACTGATGTCTTCGGTGGCCAGAAAGAGGTCCTCTGGTATGATACTTTTAGTGTGGGATGTGGACGGCCAAAAGTCAGACCTATGTATATGTGTCTCTGAAATTCATCTTTTGCAGCTACAGTGTAAAATACAGTACCCAAATGTCCTCAACCAGTAATCAGAACCTAGAGCACTGCGACACCCAAGGGGACTCAAACACCCCAGTGCAGTTCCCAAACACAAGGTGACAGACAACTTTACATCCCACTCAGAGCCAACAGTCAAGGAGGTGCACGGCTGGTTCAGAAGTGTCTGAAGGACACAAGGCAATGCCACGGGTGACGCCAGGGGCAGCAAACGCCCGCTGGGCTCCTGAAGCCCCAAGGGGAGGGTATTCTTGGTCCCCAGGGCAGACACCTTGGAGCAAGGCGACCTGTCTGGTGAGACCTGAGAGAGAGGCACCTGCCCTGTACCGCCCGGGCCCAGCTCGCGGATGTATGTGGTAAAGCCTCCCTCCTGGACCAATTAAGCAGGTTTCCTGTACCTCCCGCCCCGGCGTGATACCAGGCTGTGCCCGGGACAGCTCCACTGCAGGGCATCCTCCTGCACCCGCATACAGGCTCCCGCGCTCCCCTCCTTCTCCCGGTCCATCCCGGCTGGGCTGTCACTGAGGGGTACAGGTTCAGCGTGAGCAGAATCAGGATGCTCCCTCCCAGAAAATTGGGTCCGACACCGCAGACGACCTTCGAGTCTCAGGGCTGCCCGGTGGGGCGGGACTAACCAGGAGCAGCAAAGACATATTCGGGACCCTAGACTGGCAGCGCGCCTGGACCTTCCCCGGGCATCCACCACACCTCAACACCACCCCGGCGGACGCCCTGCTGCTCACCTGAGCTTTCCGCAGCTGTGGACGCTGCGTGGTTCCCCAGTGCAGGCTTCAGACCGGGAAGGACACAAACTCGGCTTCTCGGGTCCCTGCAAGGCTCAGCCGACGGCAGTTCCAGCACCAACCGCAGGAGACTGGGGCGCCGAGCTCCACTCGCCGACAGATGGTGGGCGGAAGCAGCGCTGCGCACCAGCTTTCCTGGCGCGGAGGTCCCTGGTCCTCTGCCACTGGCGGGCGTGCGATCCCGCGACCAGTTCTCAGTACTTTGCCCAGAACTTTAGGGCGCGCGCCGCGGGGTGATTAGCTGAGGAGCTGGAGCAAGGGGAGGGAGCTAGGAGGAGGAGCCTGTGTCTTCCTTGAGGGAGGAGCAACACGGAAGGGGGGGGCTCAGCAGAGTGGCTCCCACTCCCACCAATCAGGAGTCATCTGGGGAAAGGCGGTGGGACGCTGCCCTTGGAAGCTGCACGCGGATTCCGTGACGCCACCCAGGGTTCAGGGCGTGTAGAGGAGCCGAGGGTGATGGTAGGTGTGGCTAGGCGGGGCAGCAGCTTCAGGCATCCCGGGGCAGTGTTCGCCCGACAGACTCTCAGTAAATGTTTATTGAATGACTAGGAGGTAAGGTACGCGCTGGAGGAGCTGTTTTAAGAAGGAAGATTCCAGGGAACTAAAGTAGTCCAACAGGAGAGGATCACTTGACCACTGAGAAGCCTGAGGATATGGCTCAGCCGAGGGCGTTAGGCATACGATGTTGAGGAGAATTGGAGTGGAAGACTGAGTTCAGACACTGGACTCGGCCTCCTGAAGCAGTTGTGCAGAATGGTGCGGGGGCACAGTAGAGGAGTGAGGAGTGTTTTGTTCTTACAGCCCCCGTACAAGGGCCAGGAAAGAAGATGCAATGTAGTTGGCGATTAAAAAGCAGGAGTCTCTGGCTACACGGCCAGACCTATCCGACATTACTGCCCACTTGCTGGAATCCTAGCTTGGATGCCAGCCACTGATAATTAGAGGTCAATTTGCAGACCGCACATGAGTCCGGCGCCTCAGGTGGCACGGTGGGCAGGGAATGATGAATGCCAACAGCAGATGTGACCCTGAACCTGCGATAAAGGAACACACACAAGGTTTCTGCCCTCTTGGAACCTACATTCTAGAAAGGAAGCAGATGAGAGAGAGAGAGAGGAGAGAGAGAGAGAGAGAGAGAGAGAGAGAGAGAGGGAGGGAGGGAGGGAGGGAGGGAGGGAGGGAGGGAGGGAGGGAGGGAGGGAGAGGAAGGGAGAGAGAGAGAAGCGGGAAGGGCGCTGCCACTCTGGGGAAGAGCTTTCCCAGCACTCGGAACTGCAGACGCGATGTATTTAATCTCCTTAAGATCCGCCTGGCCTGCCTCACCAAGCAGGGCACTTTGGGTCTTTTGGCTTTGTTGTTGACACTCGAGGCGCTCCAGAATGCCAAGTGCTCACCAGCTGCCACTGGTGGCAATAGACGTTTTCAGGGTGACCCCGTATTAAGGTTTCTGAGGCGCTTTCCACAACTGTATAAACCACGTTTCATTTACCATGCTTGGATATTCGCTCTCTGGAACAAACGCTGACGCAGACTCTCTCGAGCTGTCTGTTTTGGCTCTCGCAGGTGGAGGGGGTTGGAGTGGGGGTGGTGCATGGCTAGGACCTCAGATTCCCTAGACACTGTGAGCCTCAGCACTCGGCTTCCTACACAGCCCCAAGCCTGGAGGAGTACGAGCTGCCACTGGGAACCCAAGGCAACCATGTCCACGCCCAGCTTGGGTGTCTGAGCCACTCTCACTTTACTTCTAGTAACTTCCCCCAAGACACCCTCTCCTTTTCTGTTCCGGTCCCTGCTTCCAAACTTCCTTGTGGCTTCCGGATTCTCATTCCTGAAGAAGACAAGCCTTTTATCCCAAAGGAATGTCTTCGCTGCAGAGGTATCCAGCCTTTGGACTTTGCACACTGTGGTTATCATCTCCAAAGTGCACACTCGAGATTGTGTACGTACATAACTATATACGTACACACTTACGTTGTGTGGAGCCTGATTCATAGCTACCCTGAGCCCAAGGAGGCTGTAGCCTGTACCAAATGGCCTGGTAGCCACAGGTTGGACAGACAGCTTCAGTTTTACTGTTCAAACTGGCATCCAGTCCTTGGCTTTTTCTTCTGTTTCTTCCAGGCTGCCTGTGTGTTCCGGTTGGTGCTTGGAGGCAGTTAATGAAACAGGATGAGAGATTTGTTCATATTCAAACTGCCTTGCCTCCAAGAAAGAGGAATCTCAGTGAGTCTCTTCAGTCTCACTTCCTCTTCTAAATAAGCTTCCAGGAGCTCCCGCTCCTACAAATCAAGAGGGGAAAGATTAAAGTTGAAACCCACGCAGAGTTAATTATCTTGCAAAAGCTTGTTACTGTCCTAAAATTAGCTTTCTCCACAGTCTTATTTTAGCACAATGATCTGAATGTACTAGAGAAAGATCAATGGTTGCATAGTAAGTCTATAGAGCTCTTTTCTCTGAACAGTTGAACATATACTGTTGATCCTTTAAGATGCTCCACCACCGTGGGAGACTTTTCTGCTGTTGGCTTAGTGCTTTTCTTCTTTTTTTTACATTTATCAATGGTGTGTGTGTGTGCCACTGTGTAAATGTGGAGGTCAGAGGACAACTTGGAGTTGCTTCTTTCCACCATGTGGGTTCTAGGGATCAAACTCATGCTCAGTGGCAAGTGTCTTCACCCCTGAACCATCTTGCTGGCCTGGCTGAATGTTTAAGGCCTCTGAAATGTGTCATAGGCCAGCAGGTGCTTTCCTGGTTTTGTATGTCTTCATGGTAAAAGAAGCTGGTCAGAATGGAATGTAGGCAAGAACGATATGGCCTTCTAGAATTGGACCCCCAGCTTCTTGTCATGATGACGCCTGGTTAAGTGACCACCTTTCCTATTTTGTGAGATGGAAATAGTCATTGTATTTATCGGTCTACTTCAAAAGTTTTGCAATCTGAAAACAATTGCCATGCAGACTAAAACAGAGCCCCCAACCCCAGTGTGATTGACATTTTGGGCCCATGAGTTCTTTGTTTGTGAGTAGGGATATCTAGTGCCTATAAGCTACATCTCTACCCTCTATCCACCAAGGACAAAGAACACTCTGTCCTACCCAGATGTAGCAACCAAAAATCCCCAGACATTGTCCAAAGATCCCTGGAGGGCAGAATCAGTCCTGGCTGAAAACTACTGGCTTAGCACTCAGCCAGTGCCACGGATCAAGAGGTAGCAGAAGTGCCTGCTTAGGATAGGGCTGTGGCCATGAACCTACAGTAAATTTTGCTTTCCCAAACCCCATCTTCATAATGAGAATCTGAATAATACCATTTCTTGAGGCTGTGTAAGGATTAAATATAATCCTGTAAAAGTCTTTTGTACAGTGTCTTGGCATGTGTACACTACAAAAATGAGCTTCTGGCCTCACTGTCTTCCTGGGGGGGGGGCATTGGCCTGTGTGCTTGGTTTGCTGCTACTCCTGCCCCTGATTCATGGCAGACAACAGGAATAAGTCAAAGCTGGCTTTATGGCCAAATTCAAATAGAGCTCAAAATTCTTTTTTTTTTTTTTTTTTTTTTTTTTTTGCTTTTGGTTTTTTTGTTTGTTTGTTTTTTGTGGGGTTTTTGTTTGTTTGTCTTGTTGTTGTTTTCCAATACAGGGTTTCTCTGTGTATCTTTGGAGCCTGTCCTGGCACTCACTCTGTACCAGGCTGGCCTCAAACTCACAAAGGATCCACCTGCCTCTGCCTCCTGCATGCTGGGATTAAAGGTGAGTGCCACTACCGCCTGGCAAGAGCTCAAAATTCTGAACACTGTATTGTAGGAAGCCATCATTGACAGAACAGCATGAGTATGTAAGAGGGTCTGAAGGACCATCCTGGAGCTAAATGACCTTAACATCCCTGTCCCAGGGCTGAAGGATCCCTAAAGCCCAGTTTCCTGCAATGGTGACAAGTGAGAAGGAACAACAGTTGGTCCAGTCGTCAGCCTCACCTCTTTCATAGAAGGGGAGGATCCCGAGACCAGAGTTCCAGCATCTTTGCCATAATCACACAGCCCAGGGGCTCAGTCTCCTGCTCTCTTAAGTTCTTTTTGCCATACCCATCATCTAAGGAAGCTGAAAGCATTTTCCTGGCCCAGTGCTCGAGGCAGCGGCAGGTGGATCTCTGTGAGTTTGAGGTCAGTCTGGTCTACATAGTGAGTTCCAGGCCAGCCATGGCTACATGGAGAGAACTTGTCTCAAAAAGAAAAAAGAAGGAAAGAAGGGAGGGAGGGAGGGAGGAGGAAGGAGCATGTCCGAAGCAGTGATGCTAGCCCTATTCCTACTCATCACCTTCCTTCACTTTGACATGAAAAACATGAATTAAAATATTTTTGTTGCATAGGATCACATCGGAAGCTGTCTTTCAAATGTGTTAGTAAGCGCATGACCGAAAACATACAAGAATTCATCTATGCCTTGATTAAATATAGATCATGCATCACCTTTGTGTAAGAGACCATTCTTAGCAGGCACCTTGTGACATACAAAGATGGATCAGAGGGTGTCCCTGCCTTTATTGCTTTTTACAGTTACCTCCATAGGGCAGATCAAACATGTATATAAATAACTACAATGCAAGCTACAGACTGGAAACTGTCCTGAGAGAGGCCTCAAAAATATGTTCAGGGGAAAAGGATGAAGTATTGCAGAGAGTTACTTCCGGCATAGCTTTATCAACACTTTTAACTTTTGATTTAAAATGTGTGCTTATTACAGTAAAGGTAACCCTGTAAAGGAAGCTGCCATATTGTTAGAGTTCCTGGTTTAGATCCCGCTCTTGCTTATTGTACTTACATACTATCTGTGCAACCTAAGATCAGAGTTCATTCTAATTCTACATGAGTCATTTGTTAAATCAGATGTCTAACTTTTCTGGAATGTTCTAGCTTGCTCAGAAGCATTTGGCAGAACAAGTCTTTTAAGCTTGTTATACTGTGGGAACACACATAAAAATGAACATTACATGTGGCTCTGTGGTATAATGGATAACACATTGGACTTCTAGTGACGAAAAATGAACATTACAGGGACAGTTTCCTTCAGGACTGAGTCATCTCAAAGTACCAACTCTGAGACTACACACATCTCATGTTATCTACTGTAACTACTAAGAACAGCCCACGTGAATTATAGTGATTATTGTTTGCCAGGCACTACCAACCTGGGCTGCCAAGACTGCTGCGGCTCCTGCCACTATCAGGAGTCTGCCTGTCAAGTCAGAAAAGTTTGGCAGAAATGCTAGGATACTCCTTCTGTTACAAGCCACACCACAGAATGTATGCTTCAAATTCTCCTTATTATACCATTTCTAAGCCCACACTCTGCAGGAATGCATCTAATATGTGCATTCCTAATCACATCTGCAAATCTAGCTGCAAGAGAAGCTAGGAGATTCAATTATTTTCTTTCTAGCCTCTGTGCTATCAAAAGGCACATGAGAGGAAAGCTGGACCAGAAGCTGAGTGTGTTAGCTAGAGATGTAACAGTTGGAAAAGCATGTGCAAGAGCCTAGGTTCAAACTCAGTACTGCAAGTTGAATGAACCAAGCCTTGGCTATATTTTTTTGAGAGAGAGAAATAGAATTGTGTTGATGTGATGGCATGTGTGTTCCATGTATGCATGTGGCAGTTAGAGGATAATTTTGAAAAGTTGGTTCTCGCCTTCCCCCTTGTTGAGGCAGGTCCTGTGTGTGTGTGTGTGTGTGTGTGTGTGTGTGTGTGTGTGTGTGTGTGTGCTTTGTATTCCAGGCTGGCTAGCTCTTGAGCTTCAGGGACACCACGCTGTCTCTCTCCCATCTTGTTATAGGAGTGTTGGGATTGTTAATATGGGGCAGCACATGGGCTTTGCCCCACCCTTCCTCTCTCCCTTCTGTCCTTCTTTCCTTCCTCCCTCCCCTTCCTTCTTTCCTCCCTTCCTTTCTTCTCTTCTTTAAGGTCCATAGCAAATATATTAGCAGAAAAAGGGGTTTTTTTTGGTTTGTTTGTTTAATGTGATATATCCTTTCTGATGATTTTTCAATATATACTAAGTAACCTAGAGTGGATCGTGTGGTTCCATAGCACTTTATGAGTCTCCTAAATTCTTATCCCCATATCCACCACTTATTTCCTGAAAAACTGTATCAGGCCTTTACTCTCCTTGTGGTGGTGTGAATGAGAATGGCCCCTGCAGGCTCATACATTCGGACACTTGATCCCCAGTTAGCAGACCATTTGGGAAGGATTAGGAGGTGTGGCCTTGCTAGAGTAGGTGTGTCACTGGGGTGAGCTTTTGAGGTTTCTAAAGACTGTACCATCTCCTCTCCCCCCTCCCTCTCTCTCTTTCCCTCTCTCTCTCCCTCTCTCTCTCTCTCCCTGCTCATGGATCAGGATGTATGCTCTCAGCTGTTCTTCAGGTACCATGCCTGACTGCGTGTTGCCATCATGAAGGCCATGGACTCCACCTCTATAACTATAAGCTCCAAATAAACTCTTTCTTCTTCTAGATATTGCCTTGGTCATGGTGTCTTATCATAGCCATTCTTTACTCTAAAGCAAATGATTTTTTAAAACGGCAGAGCACCCTCCCACTTCATCTGTACCATCTGCCCCTCCCTCTCTTCAGTTCTCCACACTGGTCTACCTCAGTGCTTTGTTCCCTCCTGGCATGGCATGGTGCACGGTGGGCCCTCTCTCTTCCCGGCATGTGCCCTTCCTTCTCTTCCTTTCGTTAGCAGTGATGGGTTTTAGGCCTCGCTCAGTCTTCCCTTCTTCAGGGAAGTCCTCACACACAGCCTGCCATTGCTCTGGTTGAGACTGGGAAGTTTGTCTTGTTTGGGGTCTTTTTGTTTATGTGGATAGCACCGGCCACAGTTGAAATTATATTCTCTGTTTTCTGATCAATTTCTGCCTGCTCACCGATTGTACACACTGCAGTGAGAAGAGTCTTTATGAGCTCATCTTCATGTGCCTGCCTCAGCAGCTAGCGGCAGGTTAGCCTTCAAATACTTATTACAAACATAAAAGGAATCACAGAGAGTGGACGTTAACAGAGGCTGCCCATGGCGTCCTGGTAGACATGACTGCTCATGCCCCCGTCCTAGAAAGACAGTCACCTGACAGTGGAAAGATGCTGTCTACTTTAAAACTGCCAGGTTACCAAGGTTACAAATGATTTGACTTTTATTGTATCCTTTTTTATTTTTCTTTAATATATGCCCCACTTTCTTGGAGTCTCATCAACTCCATCAGGATATAAGAAGAAACTGAAGAAGTAGCTTTCTTTGTCTATGCCCATCCTGCTAGGAACCAGGTCCCATAGACCTTTCTCTATTTCCAAGAATGAAAACTGGGAACCTTCTACAAAAGGGTATGCACTTGACTTTCCTTGAAGTGGGGCTTTCACCTTGGTGAAGGGCTCTTCATTTCTCCACAGTATTCTTGAGACACAGACCATAGCATTCCATCAAAAGAGAGTGTTTTGGTCCTTGGTGCTTCTAACTTGCACACAAGCCCCCTGCTGACCCCAGCAACCAGGTGCCATGTTCAGATGAAATCAGCCCTTCAGGGAAAGAAACTGTGATGCCCTTGCTCTTGGAGATGCTTGAAACAACGAACTGAGTGTTTGCAACTGCAAATAAATGTGTCTGTGAGGAGTGTACACTTAATGTAAAACAGCAGTTTGCAATCTGTGGGTCATGACCACTTCGGGGGTCACATATCAGATATTTACATTATGATTCATAACACTAGCAAAATTACAGTTATAAGCAGCAAGGTACTGATTTGGGGGTCACCATAACATGAGGAATTGTAGTAAAGGGTTACAGCATTAGGAAGGTTGAGACTCACTGGTGTGTAGGCAGAGGTTTTTTGGGAACTGCAGATTCCCCAAATAATCACTCAGAAATTTATCATTAATTATTAATGCTTGGTAGATAGCTTAGGGTTCTTACTAACTAGCTCTTACAACTTATATTAGCCCATGATTTTTATCCATGCTCATCTCTTGCTTCCTCTGCCTCTGTCTGGGGACTCCACCCTCCTTCTTCCCAGCATCTCAGTCTGGCTGTCTCACCTAATCTCTTCCTGCAGAGGTGTTGGCCCGTTAGCCCTTTATTAAGCCAGTGAAAGTAAAACATATTCACAGTGTACAAAGTACTATTCAATAGCACTGATCCAAAGTGTGTCCACACCTGGAGTCCTTTTTTCAAGACATAAGCGTGGTTTTCTGGTGATGATTCTGAAAATAGTTTTGTTGATATGGCATGCCACCAGTGCCCACAGGCAGGGACTGGTGCTCACCATCTCACCCGGTGTAAGTGTCAGGCTCTCCATGATCTCAGCTATTTGGGAGGCTAAGGCAGAAAGGACACAAGTTCTAAGCCAACCTGGGTAATTTACAAAGACACTGCCCTAAGCTAAAGTAAAAAAAAAAGCCTAGGAATAATGATTAATTAACAGACACTTGCCTACCACATACAAGACCCTAGTTCAATTCCAGGTACCACTACATGTGTATTTTTCTTGCTGGAAAAAAAATGTACAGCAAAACAATAATAAAACAAAGAAATAACCAGAGTTAAATTGAATGAAATTGCCTATAAAAAATGTTACCTACTAAAAATCTGTTCCATTATCCAATGTTTTCTTCTAGTATTTTCTTTGTAGCCGCAAC
Organism: Phodopus roborovskii; assembly: GCF_943737965.1. Lineage (NCBI taxonomy): Eukaryota > Metazoa > Chordata > Mammalia > Rodentia > Cricetidae > Phodopus > Phodopus roborovskii. The sequence continues at coordinate 24,312,813 of NW_026126571.1, read as the reverse complement.
TTTAGGATAAATAAGTACAAGTAAGTTCTGTTTAATTTGATTTTATATATGTTTTCCTGATTGCTGTTCCATGATTATCAACATGAAATAATGACTTTGCCAAGGTGGTCACTGTGAAATGTGTGAAAATGAGCATGATATCAATGCACTTTCAATACAAAGAATGCGATTGGAACACCGCCTCTCCCAATCACTAGCTCTTTCTCAAACAAATAGCTTTACCTTTTACATTTTTGCTTCTTCATTAAAAATATTTTATGTGCATGAGTGTTAGCCTTTATGCCTGCATGTATATCTGGGCACCATTTACTGCCTGGTGCCTGGTCAGAAGAGGGCATGGGGTCCTCGGGAACTGGAGTCGCAGATGGTTGTGGGTGCTGGGAATCAAGCCTGGGTCCTCTGGAAGAGCAGGCAGTGATCTTGACTGCTGAGGCAGCCATGTCTCCAGCCCCTGCTTCTTCATTTTAAAAACAAAGTTGACAGTGGTTAACTCATAGTCATGAATGAGATTGAAAGTAGTAATCCCATCAGCTAAGGTATGTCCTAAGGAGATTTGATGGGTCTCTATTTTAATAATCTTCACACTCATTCCTCTTAGAGAAATTCCGAGAATGAAGTTACACATTAAGAAAACAAGTGTGTCTACAGAGCTAACTTGCTTTCCTGGAGCCTGGCACCACTGGTGTGTTCTGGCAGTGTGGCAGCACGTGGCCTATCCCATCCTCTCCCACACCACACTGAGACATATCTAATTATACAGTGGGCTAAGGGATGTCAGAAAACCTGATTGCTTACCCCATAGCCGACCTGCTTCTTCTTTGATGAGGAGGTAGCCTATATCCCTGCCCACTAAGAGTCTTAAGACATCCACTCAAGGTCAAGAAGGCTAAACCTGCTTCTCTGGGCTGCCCAACTGTGCCAGCACCTTCTACCACAACACTTCCAAATCACAAGCAGCCACTACTTTGATGAACATGAGGTTAGGGCCTCTATGAAAGACCCATACCTTTCAAACTACTTTCTGGTTGTGTCTAGAACCTCACTCTGTTGTGGTGGATGTTTTTCTTTGGTGGTGACTGCTGTGAGCTTGAGTGTGTATGTGCCCCGATTCTAGACAATGGGACATGAAAGTGACCATGAAGAGAGCTTTGAAATAACATGTATCCCAAACAACATGAGTTTACAACACATTTGTATAAAACAACTTGTCTAACACCAACATTATGTTGTAGCTTCTCATGTAACTTGACATGCTTCATATTATATTTACTTAGGTATTGATTTTATATTTCCTTGGGATTACAAATTCTGTTTGACTGTATTTCTTTTCTATGAAATACATTCCATAAATGATTCATTGAAAAAAAATACATGAATGCATGTTCCTCAAAACTATTAACTAAATTCTTTTGGCGGGTAGTATAATTATTTTCTCAGTGTCTATAAGGAGAGAGATTAGAGTTGAAAGTACTTAAATGATAGATTAAATTAGCATACTGTCCAAGTTAAGGTTTCTATTACTGTGAAGAGAAACCATGACTACTGCAACCCTGGTAAAGAAAGTATTTAATTGGGGTGGCTGGCTTACAGTTTCTGAGGTTTAGTCCATTGTCATCATGGTGGGGAGCATGGTGGCATGCTGACAGATGTGGGGCTGGCTACACCTTGACTAGAAGGCATCAGTGACTGAGACACTGGCCAGTATCTCAAGCATAGGAACCCTCGAAGCCCACCTCCACAGTGACACACTTCCTCCTACAAGGTCGTGCCCACTCCAACAAAGTCACACCTCCTAAGAGTGCCACTCCCTATGAGATCATGGGGGCCAATTACATTCAAACTACTACATACACATAGTGTGGAGTCTGTCACTATAATGACGTTAATGTTGTTTTATATCAGAGCTCAGGTATGTCGTCAAAAACCCAAGTCTGTCTTCCTGCTCTGCCCACTTCACCCAGGGGATTTCTCCCTTAGTCTGAGTGTGGTGCAGATACGGCAGTTACTATAGTAATATCCAAAGGCAGAAAAAAATAAAATAAAATAAAAGCAAAGCAAGCTTCTTTGAATCACCTCCTACCAGCCAAAGATGTATTCTGAAGCTTCTGACCAAGTTATAGTCATGTTTCATTGATCATGGTTGGGGCACATCCCCCTGCATACTCAGGGTAGTTATGAACCAAGACAAAATTTCTATTGCAGATGCTGGGGTTTGGATCTGAAAGACAAACAACAAACAAACAAAAAGTCTGGCATTCAAATAGATGCAGAAGGGAGGCAGGTGTTCAGCATAAAGCACATTGTTTACACAAGCACTTAGGGCTGCTGTCTCAGCACTTAGGAATTGGAGGAAGCCGCTGTGCCTCTGGGTTCCCAGATGCTGGCAGATACAGCTGTGCAAGTGGACCTTTGCAAGAGCAGCAGGAAGAGGTCTGCCACTCCTCACTGCACATTGTCTCTGTAACTTCATGTGCCGCGTGTCTACACACACGAAACATCTTTAATAATAACGTTTGTTCCTAGTTTCTCAAGAGCAGGCTGATCAGGTACATTTTCAAGGTCTTTAAGGCCCTGGCTTTGCGTTCACTTCGGGATTCTCAGGGCTTCTTCCAGGGAAGTGAATCAATGTCTTGCTGGGAAATGTGTGACTTAGGGAGCTGGTGTGGAGGTGGAGAGAATGTCCAAGGCATGTGTGGTGCTTTGGATGTGTGTCACCCCGAAGACTCAAGTCTCCAGTGAGCCAACGTCAAAGGGGGTGGAACTATAAGAAAGGAAGTGAGGAGGTCCTAACACCCTAACATCACTGGGGGGACACGCCCAGACAGAGAAGCTCCTATAGACCCTAGCTAATCCCCAGGCTCTCTCTAGCTCCCTGTCTTGTCACGTGACCACTTCCTCTCACTTGTGCTCCCACTGAGACCCCATCTGCCATGAATCAGTGAAGCCTGAGAGTGTGGGCTAAATAAACTTCTTTTGGTTTTGAAGTACCCAGACTCAAATAAATGGTCATAGTAAAGGACAGTATTGTAAGTCAGTGAAATACCAATCAAATCAAAAAATAACCTAGCCACGTGGTGGTGGTGCACTCCTTTAATCCCAGCATTCGGCAGGCAGAGGCAGGTGGATCTCTGTGAGTTCGAGGCCAGCCTGGTCTACAGAGTGAGTTCCAGGACAGACTCCGAAGCTACACAGAGAAACCCTGTCTTAACCCCTCCTCCCGAAAAAAATCCATATATTTTTGTTTTTAATTCTAAAATGAATATATTTAATTTGCAGTGGGGGACATGTGTATGAAGCAAGGCATGTATGTGGAACTACAACCTGTATGAGTCTGGTCTCTCTACTATGTAGAGATCAAATTCAGAACATCAGGCTTGGCTGCAAAACCATCTCCCTGGCCATTTAAAAATTTTAATAACATGCTGGTTATGGAGTTGCATGACTTAAATACCAGTACTCAGGAGGCAGAGGCAAGTAGATCTCTATGAGTTCAAGGCCAGCCTGATTTACATAGCTAGTTCCAGGCCAGCCAAGGCTACACAATGGGGCCCTGTCTCAAAATAAATAAATAAACATAAATATTTAATAACATATTACATAATAAAATATGCCCCAAATACCACTTTAGCATGTACCTAATTAAATACATTGATTAATGAGAAACGGTGAGTTTGGAACCCAGTGTATATTTTCACTTCCAGGCCCCTCTGTTGAGACTGCTGATATCCCAAGTGCTCCATATTTGCTGTCACGTGAGTCAATGCAGATCGTTTGTTCTGATTTTTTCCAGAGCGAGCTGACTTTTTAATGGTATTTGTTACTTTGCCATGTGCCTTGTCAGTTCTCTTTCCCCAGTGGAGTGGAAATCGAAGTAGTTATACATTTTAAAGTACTTACTCATATATTAGTAATCAGCAAGAAAATAAGTCCACTGTTGTCTTTGCATCCCGGAGAAACACTACCTCTGTAAACAGTGCTCATACTGGAGAAATGGAGAGTCTGTATTGTCAGAGAACATGCAGAGATACACACCGTGGCATCACAGGGACTTGGCCTCCTCAGCCCAGGTGTGGTGATTCATTGTTTATTATTTAATAAAGCTTGCCTGGGGATCAGAATGCAAAGCTAGCCATAGCCATAGAAGCTGGGCATGGTGGCACACACCTTTAATCCCAGGACTGGGGGTAGGGGGTGATCGACAGAGGCAGATGGATCTCTGTGAGTTCAAGGCCACCCAGGGCTACATTAGACTAATCAGATGAGAAACAAAGCTCATGCTTTTAATCCTAGCACTAGAGAGGTATATAAGATAGGAGCCTGGCATTCGGTATTCAGTCTTAGGCAATTAGTCTCTAGCTACATTGAGGACAGGATCCCCCTTCCAGCCTTGGTAGAGGTAAGAGCTCTGTAGTGGCTTGGCTGCTTTGCTTTTCTGATCTTCAGCTTCAAGCCCAATATTTATCTCTGGGGTTTTATTACTCGTGTTACACCAGGAAGACATAGTCCCTAGTTGGGAAAAGGATTACAACAAAGTTTAGGGAGACCAGGACACCAGTGGGCATTAGATGTGGGAGTGAATGGGCCAAGAAGAAACCCTTAACGTTAAAAAAAAAAAAAAATCAAAGAGGGCGACAGTGTAATGACGGACAGGTCTGGACCAATTTCCAGTAATACTATACAACTTTGTTTTTAAAAAGAGAAAGCTTGCTTGCATTTCTTTCTTATATGAATCTGTGTGGGGTGGGTGCTGGCCATACACTCTGTACTGAGCTTTACCTGGCACACCTGGCCTCGCCCACCACACCTCTGCATTTCTGTTTAAAATAAAGGAATTATAAGGTGTATGTGAATAGCAACACAATTGTGGGTAATCAAAGGCTTTGGAACTAGAAAAGCTAGATTCAAAAAGCACTTCTCTACCTAACATCATTTTTGTCCCCCAGAGAAGGCATGTTGGATTATAAAAATTGGGGTGAGGGGTAAGAAGGTAGATGTTGCTTAACATCCTACCATGCTCCCCCCACACACAATTATTGCCTAAACTGCCAATGATGCCAAAGTTGAAAAACGTTATTTTAAAGACTGGTCACCTCACTGGCCATGGGCCGGAGAGATGGTTCGTGGTAAAGGCACTTGCTGCCAAGCCAGATGACCTGACTTTAAACCCTGGAACTCAATAGTGGAAGGAGAGGACCAACGTCCCCAAGTTTTCCTCCGACTTCATATGTGTACTTAGGCATGTGTACACCCACATACATACGAACACACAAGATTAAAATGGTAAATGTAAGAAAAAATAGGGTACTGGTCCTGAACTTAGCCTCTCGGAATCTTATTCCATCTTCCCCTGTGAAGAGGGGGAGAAAACCAGTAAGAGGGTACAGCTGGTTACAGTAAAGGGGAGGAAGTAACCCAGTGAGAGGACGCAGCAGGTAAGGGTGAGGCACTTGCCAGAAAGTTTGCTGAAGAGAATCCAGTCCCTGCAACCACCATGGAGAAAAGAGAGAAACGCTTCCATCAGTTGTCTGTAATCTCCACAAGCATGCAGTGGCATGCACACACAAATAAATGCAATAAAAAGATAGGGAAAAGGGTGCCTGTGCTGCAGTAGTCAGTAACGAAGCACGTGTCAGACCCAGGAAACAAGACAGGCAAGCTGACCCGCAGAGCTTGCTGCAAAGCCCCAGGGTGCCTGCAGAGTGAGGATAGCTCAACACTGCTCCATTCGGCCTCTGAGTCTCCAACTTGAGGGTGTTGGACTCCCTTGACCATTCAGTTGGATGGGTCACGTGTGCGCACACACAGCCCCTTCTGAGGTTCTCATGAGAATTCTGTAGACTCATTGGACAGTCTGGATTAAACTGAGGTGTCAGAGACAGCTAGCTGGGAGCCAAGAATATGATAGGACTGGTAGCCCTGCATCTCCACAGAGCTCTACCACAGAGGATAATAGATTTACTGGATATAATGAACCATCTAACGTCACTCTTCCTGGAACAGAAAACCTGACTCTGGCTTTCCAGAAACACAGGATACTTAAGAGCCCCCACTCCCTTGACTGTTGCCAAAGCATACAGCTAATGTGCCGGAAACTCCTTCATCAAATGTTCCTTCTACACAAGAGCCAAAGGACCTGCCTTTTCTTTTATAAACATATTTCCACTGCAATTTTTTTCTTCTATCAAGAAAATTTTCATAACTATAATGTAAAAATGGATCTAAATGCCAGATAAGCAACTCCATTTTCCTGGGTTCAGAGTCCATATTATTTTCAGACAATAACAGTCTGAGTTGTAACTAAAGCTAATAGTCATTTATTGTTTAGGTATGCTGGCTATGCACCTTATTCCCATTTCAGAGTTGGGAAAGTGATCCCAGAGTGGTCAAAGACTTGTCCACAGAGTGCCACAGAAATTAGAAAGGGACAGTGCCTATTTGAAAGTGGAATCTGGAGCCTGGAGCTTCACCACGACCCTGGCAGGGAAAGGGGAGATTTAGGAGACTAATGGTCTGTGCCTATGATTTTGTGATTGCAACAACTTTGTAGGAGGCAAAGAGTACTCAGATAGAGGAGAGACTATGGGATGTAATTAGCCAGACTCTCCTGCCTGATCACGAAGCATCAGTCACTAAGTAATTGTCCATTACCAGAACCACGCTTATCTGGATGATCATGTATCTACCTCCACTGTATTTGATTAATGGATTTCTCTCTCCCCTCCCTCTCTCTCCCTAGCCTCCATTCCCTTCCCTCCTCTTCCCTTCCTTTCTTCCCCTCCCTCCCCTCTCTCCCCTTCTTCCCTTTCCCTTCCCTTCCTCTCTTCCCCTCTCCTGCCTCCCCCTTCCTTCCCGCCTCTCTCCCCCTATACCTCGCTCTTAGGGTCTTGTCATGAAACCCAGGCTTACCTCAAAGCTGAGATCCTCCTGCCTCAGTCTCCTGAGGGCTAGGATTACAGGCCCACTTCACTGCACCTGACTGAATATTGACCTTTGCTAAATTTATTTTGTATCCAGGACCCAGTATAGAGGTTGACATACACAAAGTTCTCAGTGATAATTTGTTTAAAGAACAGATACGTAGGCTGGGCTCAGTGAAAGGGAAAGGAACCAGTTCAAGACCCCAAGACCAAGTTCTCAGCACAAAGGAGATTTATTTGCCCCAGAAGGACAGAGGTCAGGGATAAGGGACAAAGACAGGAGACAGAGGACAAGGAGAAGGGGAAGGGACAAGGGAAAGAAGATAGAAAGGAGACAGACAGGGCCCATAGGCAAATGGTAGCTCGTAAAGGTAAAATGGGAAACCCTGTGTTAGGATGGGGTGTTTAATTTTAATTGGGCATGCTAATTGGGTGATCCAAAGGGGGATTCTGATTGCTGGATTTCAATACTTTAACAGCTGGACCAAATAAGGGAATAGACCTTGGTGATTAGCTTTAGGAATGTCATCTAACAGTGTTTAGCAAGGCACGGGGGGGGGGGGGGGACAGAAAGACAAGGCCTACCAGGCCCATGTTTGCCAGGCCTGGGCTGGCCAGAATCCCTTCACTCAGTGTTGGGTACATTAGGTTGACGCAGAAGGAATGTGAAGACAGCCTGGGCAACTCAGTAAGACCTTTAAAAAAAAAAAAAAAATGGAGTTAGAAAATATCCCTGGATTGTTCAGCTTTAATCTTTGATAGGTTTTAAAAAGGTTCTGAGCCACATTGTCACAGATTGCTCACCAGACGTGTCATCTCTAGACCCAAAGAACCAATGATCAGAATATATACTGCAGGGTGTTCAAATCCCGTGGCTCCTAGCACAACACAGATGCTCAGGCAACAGTTACTTTAGAGACAACTAAACTCCACTGCCGCTTTGCAGTTTTCATGGGAAAAGGGTGAGGTGCCCAGGGGTTGTGCAGTGAACGCATAAAGAATTGCTCTCCCTCGGCGACTGAAAAAGCCAAATCCCTCTCTGCAAAGTTGGCTTGGTTTTGCCTATTTAAACTCTTGCAGAGCATCCGAGAGCTCCTGGTTCCTGATACAGTCTTCAGAGCACCCTGAGGGATGGGTGGGTCTGAAATCACCTTAGAAAAGTGAATTCCTCATCTCCCAGGCTTCCCAGGCTTCCCAGGCAATGTGACTTCGTTTACTTACCCATGCCCCAGTGGGTTTCCAGGCCGTCTCCAGGTGCTTTACATGAATTCGCAGAAAGGCCACTCTGTCACCCATTGTCTTCTCTTTTGCTCTGTCTCATGTCACACCACTGGGGCCACCTGTCCTTGTCATAGCTGTCAGTGTGAATTATGTCCTATCTTCTGGCTGCCAGGCACTGTCAACATCTCAAAGGGGTTTTAATGAGGTGGCATCTTCAGTATCATATTATCATCCCAGGCTTGCTAGTAAGACTTCCAATCCAGAAGGACATAGAATACAAAGCCCTTCACTGCATATATTTTTACATTATATGTATTTATATGTGTGTGTCCAATAAACTCAGTTTCCCATACACAGACTCTGTATAAAGTTAAATTTAAAAAAAAATCTATGCACAAAACATTAATTAAAAGGCATTCTAACTTTTATACACCCACCCACCCCTTAGATGGTGATTCCCCACCATTTGCAAGGCTTCTCAAGCCGTTTTGAAGTTTCTACATGAGAAATCACAAACTTGTTCCTCAAGTCCAGGTCTATGCCTTTGCTGTGCATTTAGGGCCTTGTCTTGTGTGTGTGTGTTCTCCTGACTCAGCAGTTAAGAGAGGGTGGGAGAAGGCAAAGGCTTCAGAGGGAAAAGAAGAGAGCAGGGAAATGCAGAGTCATGCGTTTTTGTTTTGAGGGTTTCTTTGTGTGTGTTTCTGTGGGAGGGGTGCAGGCACATGTATGTGTCTGTGCATACCTGTGAAGACCAAATACCAATATCGGGTTTCTCCCTTGATTGCCCTCAGCCTTATCCTTGAGGCAAAGTCTCTTGTAGAACTTGTCAGTTGAGCTAGACTGGTTGCCAGCAAGCCCGCCCTGATCCTCCAGGCTCCTCCCAGTGCCCGGCTTTGCAGGTGCATACTACTACTGTTTGGCTTTTGTGATATGGGGGGAGGGGGATCTGAACTTAGGCATTTGGCCACCTGAGCCACCCTTCCAGACGCTGTGGGATGTGTCTGTGTGTGCGCGTGCACGCTCACATTCGTACGCACGTGCACAGGAGCACGTTCATGAGTTTATAGCCCTACTTCCAGTACTAGGAGAATTCTTACATTTTCGCTCAGAGCTGCTTCTTAATACAGAGCTCCTGTAGTAGTTTCCTAAGTCTGTCTTGGTTACAGAAGAGACACCATGACCAGGCGACTTTCAGAAGAGAAGCATTTAATTGGGGGGAGGAGGGGCTTGCCTACAGTTTTAGAGGGTGAGTCCATGATCATCATGGTGGGAAGTAGGCAGACTTGGTGCTGGAGCCATTGTTGAGAGCTTTGCATCCTGATCTGCTGGCAGAGGGTGGGGGAGGGCTGGCAAGGGCTTTTGAAAACTCAAAGCCCACTCCCCATAACACGCCCCCTCGAATAAGAACACACACACCTCCTAATCCTTTCCAAACCGTTCAACTAACTGACATCAAGCATTCAAATGTGGGAGCCTTCTCATTTAAACCGCCACTACTGCTAGCTACAGAATTGCAAACCTAGTGATTTAAAGCAGCATTTACTCCTTGGTTTCTGTGAATGCCTTTCAGATGCCACTTCCTGGACGATGTCCCTGGCTCCAGGTTTCATAGGAGGCAGCTGAGTTCTTTCCCTAATGCTACTGGAAGTGAGGCAGGGGTCTTTTTCTAACTTCCTTATGTGGTTGTAGGTGCCTTAGTCCTTTATCTCCTGTCCAGCGACCTTTCTGACCCCCACCACAGTGTTAATCAGGGCATAGCATCTAGTTTCCCTCCACTCCCATAGTGTTCTGTTCATTACGGGAGGGGCAGCAGTGGGTTCAGCCCATCCTCAAGAAGAAAGAATTACACAAGATCGTAAATACCAGTGAGCAAGGGCCATTGGGTATGAGGCATTGATGAAGACTACTACTTCAGCACAGACCTTATCTTTCTAGCACACAGAATCCTGGCTTGGACACCTTTTCTTACCAGTCGTGGTTTCTGATTTATTTTCTCCTCATGTTTTGCATTTTAGCTGGTGGGTGTGAGCCTTTGTCTAATGTTTTGCAATGATGTTTAACATTTTGGTAGGATTTTAACCTTCTTGCTGACTCACCCAGAGAAGGGGACAAAGCAGCACACCTTCTTCCCCGCCAATATCTTGGTGCCCTCAAAAACATCTGAACTCTTAGCTTGAGACTGAGATCTGGGTTGGACCACATAAGATTTGGCTGGTCTGCTTTGAGATATGCTGCAGACCCTAACAACAAAGGGGATTTCAGGGGCTTAGTAAGAAAAAAAATATGAATCAGTGGCTAAAATGTTTACACTAGTTGTGTTTTAAAATGATAATATTCTGAATATATTGGGTTAAATATATTTTTAATTTATTTTACTTGTTAATTTTTGAATCACACATGTATCATTCCAGTTTACATGTTTACACTCATGTGTGGCTCACAGACATGGTTTGCCTTGTGTTCCTACTAAACAACACAGCTATGGGTTGTGTTGGCTTAATTTTCAACATAATGTCTTTATTTTCTTTGGAATAATTTCTTAGCTCTTGACTCAATCACCCTTTCATTTATTTTTTGCTATGGCAACTTCAACTATAAGTAATTATGTAAGTCAGTGCTGGGGATATTGCTCAGTTGGTACAATGCTGACCCATCATGCACAAGGCTCTGGGTTCAAACCCTAGTGCTGTCCAAAACAGTCATTGGAGGCTCGCTTTCTAAGTCCTTGCATGTCTGAAGTTACATTTATTTTTCTCCTCTTGATTTATGTTTGGATAGGCAGGCACCGCTTCATTTCTATGATAATCCATTGCAGGGAGTTCTGATTCAATACAGATAATCTGTTAATTTTATCCTGACTATAAACTTTTTTCTCTTTTTTCTTGAAGTCCAGACTACTCAGAAAGCTGCACTGAGAACTTTTTGGGTTTTTGTTTGTTTGTTTTCATTAATTCTGTTTGGTATTTAGGGGTCCTCCTTATGAAGGCTTCCTGAACTAAAGACTTATTTCTTTATTCTGAGACTTCATTTTGTTTTAATTCCATTGATTGCTTTTACCTTTTCTAAATCCCTGGGTAGCCCATAACAACATTGTTGGAAACTTGAAATCCACCTTTCATGACTTTTATCTGCTCTCTGATTTTCCATCACTCTGGGAAAACACTGAAGCTCAGTCTTCCTCCACACAGATCTTTCCTCTGTTGAGTTCATTCTTCTGTCCTACTACTCACTGAGTTTGCTTTGTGCTATGCTGTTTCTTAGTTTTCATCTTTGCTGCAGAATTCTGGAATTGAGGAAGAAAGATAAGCAGATACCTTTCAGTTTGCCACATTTGGGTGTTTGCCTATTTATTATTTTTGTTTTGGGGACACAGTAGGATTCACTGGTGAGGGGGGCTGGGTAAGGAGAAGATAGAGCAAGAGAAGCCTTTGGAGGTGTGGAGTTGACTCCACATCCAAGGAACGAGGACTTGAGATGCTTTTGACTTCACAATCACCAAGTTGACTGAGCCACTTCTCAGCCACAAAATTCATGGGTAATGCTTGTAAAGCTCCGTTCCTTTGACAGAAAGGTCTTCCTGCAGCTGAGAAACTGGAACCTGGTTCTGAGAGACACTTCAGTTACAGGCTTCACAGGTTGGTGCTGACAGAGCTGGGAACCTGGTCAGTGACACTCCTGAACATTGCATTCCAAGGTTTCACAAAAGCCGCTCATGTACCTATCCAGTGCCTAGACAAAGCGTCCCAAGAGCAGGTGTGGATATCCATTGGAAGGGCTGTCTCTGAGGTCCTTTACAGCAGAACTTCTTAAAGTTTTTTTACTCACAATCTCAATCACTGGGTGAGCATTTTATTTTTAATGAAACTCAAGTCATCAATTCAAACAGTAATTTTAAAAATCAAATATTCTAGTATACATGATCCAAAGATGTACTAATTTGATAGTTACATGATTGGAATGATGCCTATAATTGAACCACTATGCTTCTGCAAGAGCAGAAAACTCTGTATGGACAGGAAAAACACTATTGTTTATAATGCAACCCAGTTTGGAATCTGAGCTGAGTTGTTGTGGGCAAGCCAACGTGTTGTTATTGTTGGCTTGAGAACAAACCCAGTTCGAAGTTTGCATATTGTATGTTCAGAACACTAAAGTCATTAGATTCTGCCAGAAACACCCCAGATTCACTAAGCATTTGGTTTCTAATTAATTTGGGGGTTTCACACATGCAGAAACCTTCTACAGTTGCCAAGTTTTTCCAGCCCCCACATTCATTTACATGACCCCACGTGGGTTTGCTAACCACAGGTGTAAGAAGCTGTGCTTCAAAAAAGTTGAATGCCCCATATGTGGGTCATAGCTTCAAAGTTTTGAATTTGTGCATTTGCTTTTAAATGTCTGTAGCAAACTGGAAGCCAGGAAGAGATTATGGGGTAGAGGAAGGAGGCAGTGTTAAAGAGGAGTGGGGGTAAAAAGAACTCAGGTGGTGTGAGAGCTGTGGATTGACTGAGAAATGTCCCCTGTGGGCTCCTGTGTTGATCATTTGGTACTCAGTGGGTGGTATTGTTTGGGGAAGTTACAGGACCTTGAGGAGGGTAACACCTTGCTGGAGGAAGTCATCACTAGGGGAAGGCTTTAAGTGTTTATAGTCCCACCCCACTCTCTGCTTCCTGTGTGTGGATGAAAATGTGATCAGCCAGCTTCTGGCTCCTGCCACCATGCCATGCTCTATGATGGCATCTATTCTTCTGGAACGAGGTGCCATCATGCGTCCTTTCTTCTAAGTTATTGTTAGATGTTTTATCTTTTACTTTTTGGCTTTTTGGGGGGGGGCCTCTACTCAGCACCCAAATAAATCATACATGGAGTCTTATTATTACTTATGAATGCCTGGCCTTAGCTTGGCTTGTTGCCAGCAAGCTTTTGTATCGTAAATTTTCCCTCTGGGCTTTTATCGTTCTTCTGTATATCCTACTTTCTTTCTTACTTTGTGGCTGACTGCGTGACTGGCCCCTGATGTCCTCCTCTCCTTGTTCTCTTGATTCTTCTTCTGCCTTTCTTCTTCTGTTTATCCTCTCTGCCTGGCAGCCCCGCCTTTCCTTGCTCCTGCCTGGCTATTGGCCATTTAGCTCTTTATTAGGACCATCAGGCATTTTAGACAGGTACAGTAACACAGTTTCACAGAGTTAAACAAATGCAGCATAAACAAAAGTCACACCTTAGAATAATATTCTACCACGCTAAGCTGCTTTGGGTCAATGTATGTTATCACAGTAGCAGAAAAATCACTAATATAAAAGTAGAGGGAGAAACTGCTGGAGAGGCAAGGTTTAAACAGAAACAGGGTAGGAGAAGGGATTAACTAAAACTAAGAACATATGGTGAGAACTTAATTTTAAAACTAATTTAAAATATAATGAAAGAGAGAGGGTTTAAAGAAAGATACTGTGCGTGGGTGACAATGCTGAGCCCAGAAGCCATAGGGTCCTTTGCCTGCACCGCCTACATGTGCGCTACTATATTAGCTACATTTCTGCTACTGTGGAAAACACCATGACCAAAGGTGACTAGAGAAGGAATATTTTACTTTGGTTTATGGGAGGAGCGTGCATGATGGCAGGGAGTGTGGCAGCAGGAAGCTGAGGTACAGCATCCTCAAACACAAAGCATAGAGAAAACAGGAAGCAGGTGAGGCTATCAACTCTCAAAGCCTGAGCTCATCACTGTACTTTGTCCAGCAAGGGGCAACAGCACCCCAGCCGGACACCAAGTGTTCTAACACCTGAGCCTGTGAAGGATATTTCTCATTCAAATCACCACAATTATCTTACACAATTATTGCAAATAGAAGCAAACTCATTTTTCTGCCAAAAAGAAAAGTTAATTAAAGTGACTACTTTACAAAATAGAATTTATATATCTACAAATTACCTGCAATTTAGAAACACGATGATCATACTCTAAGACAACAAAACATAATGGAGCTGATAATTTAGACAGATATGCCATACACTATACATTTTAACATTTAACAATGGAAAACCAGTAAAATGTTTAACACTTAACAATGAAAAACCACTACATACCCAACATTATATAATTGATACATATTTAGCCATAAGGGATTTATAATAGTTCTATGTTTAGGACTATTATTTTTCAAACAAAACAAAACCCTTCCCCAAGGTTGTGTCTTTCACCATTAGATAATAAATCCTTAAAGAAATGAAAATCTCTGTATTCACAGGGAATTTCCCTACACTAAGTTGCAAGGTTAAAAACCATATCATTCTCAAAGTGCCACTGTGTGATGAAGAACATGCCCAAAATTTGAAACTACAAAGTTGAAAGCAACTTCTCTTTGAAAAAGCTCCCCAAAGCAGGGGGTAAGTCTGGAGTCAGCCCGGGTTCTGGTGAGCAGGTCATGGACTCTAAGCAAAGAAGTTGGTAGAAGTCAAATGCTTAGGAGAAATCATAAAAACTCTGAGACCCAGATATTTGGTCACGATTACTCTGGACATATCTCTGAAAATGCTGGGCTCTTTTTTATTTGTTTTGTTTTTGCTGCTGTTGTTAGTTTTGGTTGGTCAGTTGGCTGCTTTGGGCTTTTTTGTTCTGTTTGGCTTGGTTTTGTACACAGGTACTAGATATATACTTGGGCTGGCCTTGAAGTTGTTAACCTACAACCTCCAGAGTGCAACTGTTCGATGTATGAATGAAATGCATTTTCCTGGAGTATTATTTTATTTACAAGATGAACAGTAGGTGCTTGTCAGTATATAACATAGCTGAGAAGGCTAACCAAATATTTCTTTGCCAACCATGTATCTGAAGAGGGACGAGTTGTCTGCATACACTTCTTTAGACAAAACAATGAACAGAAACAAAGCAAGTCACCAAACAGAAAAATCTAGTTGACTTCTATCAAGTCAACTTTCTGAAAATGTAAAACAATGCCACTCTTAGTTTTATTTTTTCTTTCTTTTGCTTTTCTTTAGAGGCATATAGCTAGCATAAAATGTTGTTTTTTATAAATATTTACCAGATTTGCTGCTGTTGTTTTTACATGAATTAATGATTGTTTAAAACTTTATCAATTTTATTATCCAATGTGAGAAACATATTTAATCTTTATAAATAGAAATTCTTTGGGATCCTTGATAATTTTTAGAATGTAAGGAAGTCTTATGACCATAAATTTAAAGACTCTCAGTTAAACAGAGCTATATATGGTTCTGAATTTGTAGTAAGTAGGAGGTAATGAGTAAGCCAGCATCTGGAAAACTTTGTGTTTTTTTTTTTTATTGAATACATACTACTAATTTCAGTTGAGGTGGTCTTGGAATGCCAGCTGTAATGGGTGATTTCATGTGCCAGTTTGGGTAGGTCACAGTTCCCAGACAGCTGATCAAGTATTATTTTAGACACATCTATGGGAGTATTGGAGTTTTTTTGTTTATCCATTTTGGTTGGTCAGTTGGCTGTTTGGTGTTTTTTCATTTGAGCTGGTTTGATCTTTAGTGCAGATCTCCAAGCAGCTCTGCCTGACACTCTACCTCCTATTCAAAGGACCACTTCATCCCCCAAGGCTTGAACTTTCATTTTCTCAGTTTCTCTAATTCTGAGAACTCTTTGTAAGTAAGGTGTTAATGACTTCACACTTCCCCAAACAATTTATATGTTAAATGACTAGGAAGAGGAAAGCAGGTGTTTTGCCCCAAAGTAATTAATCTTTACTAGTGGGTAGAAAGTTTCATAGCACCTAACTAGGGGAGAGAGCTAAGATAGGGACCTTTCTGAGGCCTTCCAAACAGGCTCAAGGAGTAGACTACTCCACCCCTACCCTATAGCAAAAATTAATAAATTACAAATAGCATATGTTTCACTGCCAAATACTAACACAATAGATAGAATTAAAAACTTTTTCAACTGTATAAAAATATGGTTTGAATTACTATAAGGGTAATAAAGATACCATGAGACTATGGTAATTGATTTTTTTTCCTGCTTGCTCATTTAAATCTGATCCCAGCCCCAGTTTGGGTTGAAATGCTCCCTATAGCTTGAATATTGATGGTGGCAATTGTGGGTCCAGCTGGCTAAGAGCTCCAGGACGGAGGGAAGTTCCCAATCATTCCTTCATTGGTTGTCATTCATTCCACTGATCTAGCCCAGAGTTTAGCTGAAAACAGTCTCACAGCCTTCCCCTACCTGATAAGGAATTTCCCACTGGAACTTCATTTCCGCAAACATTCAACAGGGAGTAGATCAATAATGGCCAAACTGCAACTACATAATACACAATATCCACATCGTCACTATAGTTTTATGTTTTGCATGTGTGTGTGGTGAATGGGGGTGTGTTTATGCATGTATATAGAAGCCAGAGGTGGGCCTTGGCTGTCTTACAATATCTGTTTGACACAGGGTCTTTCACTGAATCTAAATCTTACTGACTCAGAGGAGCTGTCCAGCAGCTCTGAGGATCCTCATGTCTCAGCCTCCTTAGTCCTTGGATTCTAGGCACAGACTGCTGTGCCCAGCATGGATGCTGGAGATGAAAACTCATATCCTTATGCTTACACAGCAAACAGTAGCTAGTTTTTATAATGGGATATGTAAACACAAAAGCAAACACAAGTGAGAACTTTAAATAAACAGCGAGTTGGAAAAAACAAGCAGGGCTCCAGTATGAAAGACCATATATTGAAGGGAAAAGATAAGCCATTCTCCACAAGCTAATTCACAGATTTGAATTATTCTAACTCAGAATCTCAAAGGACACCTTTTTGGGAATACAAACAGATGAGAAAGTTCTAAAAGTGATCCAGCAGGATGCTATAGCTAAAACAATGTTTGATAAAGTTGGAAAATGATAGTAACACACGCCTAACCTAAAAGAAACTAAAAATAAATAAAACTCTAAACAAACAAAAAATCTACATAAAAACCTTTACCTCACACTGGATGTGCACCCAGGAACTCTGCATCCTCCTGAAGACACCTCCATGTACATACCGTTCATTGCAGCTCTGTCCACAGCAGCCAGGAAATGGAACCATCCCTGGTGCCCACCAACCGATGGCTGGGTAATGAAAATGTGGTTCATAAACACAATGGAACTTTATCCAGCTATGAAGAAAAATGAAGTTATGAAATTTGCAAGTAAATGGATGAAACTAGGGAAAAAAAAAAAAAACTTTATACTGAGTGAGCTAGCCTAAGCTTTAGAAAGACAAACCCCACACGTTTCCTCTAATATTCAGATCATGAGTTGTATGTGTTTAATTTGGAAAATCAGGAAGCTAGGAAGGGATTAGTGTGGGGGCGGGGGGGGGGGGGGGAGGGGATATCTTGAAGGAGGGGCGGGGCAGCAACACATAGGTAAAATATGGAAAAGGATGTATACCGGGAATAGAAAGACTCAAAAATAGAGAAGGATAGGATATGAGAGAGGGAAGGGGATGGGCGAGAAGTCAGTTAAGATGAAGGAAGTGTGAATAAACCACCCAGAAGCCTGCACATCTGGTTACGCCATTAGAAAAACCCATAAAGGTTGAAAGCAGATACTCTGCACTGCCAGACAATGTCTGTTCTAGAAGCAATGGGTCCCTAAACCAGAACTCTACCATCAGGTGTGTAGCTCCTCTATGCTGTTGGTCATGGGGGCCCCAGAGTGGCACTTCTTGTGGCTACCATTCTGTCCTGTGCAGTCACAGGGTATGAAGCTAGGCTGTGTCTAACAGAGACAGGTCTCCGGTTGGGTTCCTTTGGTCACTAGTACTCGACTGATCACACTGAGGACCATGTCTTTGCTGACCGGTCACTGGTGTGACTTCCCTCCTCTCTGTGCCCAGCCCTGAGACTCACCCATGGGTCTGGTGACACTGACATCTTGGGTAGAGGCAGATGTGTGGGAAGAAGATGGTGGTGTCCCCCAGTTGAGCCTAATGCTCTACAGATGAAAGAGCAGAGCTGGGCTTGGTACTTGGTCCATAGGTGATACTGAAGACCTAGGAGTACACGGCCCAGTCCATCTCAATACCTGCTGGCATAGGGTGGGCTATGCAGCAGGCTCCCTTTCCTAGGCCAGGTGAAGCTGCCTTCCGCGATCCAGGAGGGACACTGAACAAAACAAAAGCTACTAAAAATGGAAAGGAATCTGTAAGAAAGAAGGGCACTGGCTGGGGTGGAAGATCAGGATAGGTGAGGGAGAATCCAGCATGCATTATATACAAAAAGAGTCATCAAAGAACAAAATTTACTAATTAAAAAAGCCCACTAAAATCTGTGTCATAGCAAAAGAGTTGAAATACAAGTTAGAGATGAGCATATATATATATACCCATGAAATATTATAATATGACATTATAATATTAACTTACAATATATGAATGAACTCAACTTATAAAGGAGGTATTATAAATCAATTAGAAAGAGAACCACTATTCATTTAAAAAAGGAAATTGGTCTAGGGAATAGGATTCAAGGATTCAGATTCCTACCTCACAATATCAAACCAATTCAACCAAAATGAAAGAGCTAAACATAAAAAAATAAATAACAACCAAAAGACAAGCCAGGCCTTAATCCTAACTAAGGATGAGGCAGGAGGTTTGGCTGTTGAGTAACTTCAAGTCCAACCCAAGCTATTTAGTGACAACTTATTTTAAAATGAAAACTATTATTTATTTGTTTGTTTGTTTGTTTGTTTGTTTCAATGTCAAGGATGTAATTTAGTGGTTAAATCCTTGAGTAACATATGAGAAGCCCTGAGTTTAATTCCCCAGCAAGACAAAACCAATTAAAAAATAATTAGAAAAAAATTACATTTTTCCCTTACAAATACACGAGACTTTTAAAACTTAAAATGAATGGGGGGAAATCACTAAAGACAGTATGATATGATTTGATTATTTAAATGTACATTATAAATAATTCCAAAGCCAACAAGTTATAAAATGACCTAGGACCAAATATGCAAGTTTCTCCCCCTTAATTTATGTCCTAATTTGCTTTTCTGTTACTGTTTAAAACGCCAACCAGAACCAATTCGGGAAGGAAAGGGTTTATTGCTTCTTGCTCATCCAGGTCAGACCCTATCACTGAGAGAAGCCAGGCCAGGAACCTAAAGGCAGTGAGTGAGAGGTGACCACAGTGACTGCAGAAGAGACTGCTTGCTGCTGGCTTCTTCCTTTGCTTGCTCTGCTGTTTTTCCTCTAGAGCTCAGGCCCTGCTAGCAGATGGCACCAGCCACAGTAGACAGGGCCATCCTGCATCGATTAAGAAACTAAATCTGAACCTCAAAAAAAAAAAAAAAAAAAAAAAAAAAAAAATAAAATGAAATGTAAGTGTTGGCTAGTAACGAGTCTGAGCTACTGGCTGAGCATTGATAATTAATAAAGGAAGGAAGAGAGGGAGAGAGGGAGGGAGGAAGGAAGGAAGGAAAGAAGGAAGAAAGGAAGGAAGGAAGGAAGGAAGGAAGGAAGGAAGAAACTACCCCACTACATGCCTTCAGGCCACTCTGTTGTAGGCCATTTCTCAGTTGAGGCTCACTCTTCCCATGTGACTCTAGATTCTGTCAAGTTGACAAAAACTAACCAGTACAACATATATTTTTTAGGAAACAGCAACAACAACAACAAAAGCCCAATAATATGTTTATAAAATGATAAAATGCCGATAAAACAGAACTAAACAATGAAATTATGAAAGAACAAAAGTATTTGTCTTTTTTATGTCTGTTTATTTATTTATGGTGTGTGTGTGTGTGTGTGTACACTTATATACGTGTATGGACATGTATGTGAAAGTCAGAGGAGTTGGTTCTTTCCTTCCACTTTGTGGGTTCCAGGGATCAAACTCAGGGTTCGGGTTCAGGCTTGGCATCAAGCACCTTCTTCTTTAAGAAATTTTTATAGGAGCTGATGAGACACGGCTGAAGAGTAAGAAGGTGCTGTCTTTGTTTGCCTTCTATGGCTGTGACAAGCACCATGGTAAAAAGTAACTTGGGGAGAGAGCTTATCTCACAGTTCACAGTCCATCTTGCAGGGAAGCCAAGGCATGAACTGGAGGCAGGACCTGAAACAGGCCCGGTGGAGGAACTCTGCTTACTGGCTTGTTTCCCCATGGCTTACTCAGCCTGCTTTCTTTCTTTTGTCTGTTTCTTCTTTTTTAAGACGGTGTTTCTCTGTGTAGCCTGGCTGTCCTGGAACTAGCTCTGTAGACCAGGGTGACTTTGAACTCAAGGAGATCCACCTGGAATTAAAAGTGTGTGCCACATGGCCCATCCACAAGCCTTTGTTCTCATAAACACAGGACCTCCTGGTCCTGGTGGGGGGGGGGAACGACACCTTCCCCATCTCACCCATGGGTTGGCTCACTCATATCAAGCATTAATCAGGAAAATGCACCATAGACTTGCCTACAGGCAATCTTGTGTAAGCATTTTCTCAATTAAGGTTCCTCTTCCCAAATAAGTCTAGCTCGTGCCACGCTGACAAAGGTAAAAACAAACAACAACAAAAAGGCCATTTGCCTCCCTGTCAGCTTGACACATCCAAAGGTCACTTTTAATCCTTAACCTTTCCTTTATTGTTTATTTCCAAGATCTCATATTAATGTCAACACCACAATGTAAAACATAAATAACTTTAAAAGTTCCATGGTAATTAAAAAGCCAAACCCTTTAAAAGTTCAGTCTCTTTAAAACATCCAAAGTCTCACAGTGTAAAGCCTCTTTAAAATATCCAAAAGCCTTGAAAAATGTGTGTGTGTGTGTGTGTGTGTGTGTGTGTGTATTCAAAAGTCACTCTAAAATCTCAGTCTCTCCAAAATTCCAAAGTCTCTTAGTTGTGGGATTCTGCAAAATCAAAATTAAGATACTTACTTCTTACTTCATAAGGTAAGGGCCAGGGCAAGGTAACAATCAGATTAAAGAAAACCAAAGGACAGGAGAGTAAAGCTCAGTGTCACACCTGGGATTCAGTATCTTCTGGGCTCCTCTCCAGCTCTGCCACCCATGGGACACACACGGCTTGTCTCCTACGCTTAGGCCATCCCCATACCTGTTTGCCGTCCTTGTTAAAAGTTCTGTAGGGTCATGGCATCTCCAAAGCGCGGGAGTCTCTCCTGCAAAGGGGATGTACTTCACCCATAGCCTCTCCTGCTATCTCTTCAGGAACTCTAACCCTGTCACATGATGTTAAGCCTTGACATTTCTCCATGGCCTCTTCAAACTCAGAGCTTCTACTGCAGCTGAGGTCACACCTTCACTAATGGCTTCTCCTGGCCTCTCACAGTGCCAAGCCTCTGTCACTCTCCCTGACCCCTTTCATGTTGTCAAAACCACTATCAACTGGGAAACCCTGAGACATTACCCAAGTTAGCTGCCAGCATAAGGCTGAGCCTTGGTGCCCTTCGGATCTCAGCTTCTGTGGTGCTGACCCTGAGGAAACCCTTCCCAGAGAGTTGGTCTAATGATGTCTCTCTCTTCTTAAGCACAGATGACTCTTCAGTCCCAGCTGACCAATATCAATTGTCCCAGCAAAGGAAAAGTTTCAGTTTTGTGCTTATGGAAGTGAGGAGAGCCATTATTCTTAGGGAGGTTGTGAATGGGGGCAGGGGGCATTTCTGAGAATGGGAAATGGCTGACTTTCTTATTTTTTCTAATTCCAGCAGTGTTCGTTGTGAAAAGCCAGACATTTCCATGCATGCATCTTTATAAGTTAACCAAGATCTTGGATACTATCAAATGGCATATACCCGATTTCTTAACTGTTGAGCCTCAACATTGGCAGTGGTAGAGACAACAAATATTTTTATATGCGGTTGGCAGAACTATAATTTAGTCAACCTTCTTGGAAAGCTGATTAGTAACATGAACCAAAAATATTCCAAAGTTTATGGTCTTTCGCCTACTAATTCCATGTATATACAGATATCTTAAGGCAATAATCCACTCGATAAAATGACAAGGACAGGATACAAAACTGTATATTTTATATTGTCCAAACCATTTAAATATATTTATGAGAGGTTGGAAAAAAGTACATGGACAATCATGAATGCTGTTTCCCAGCCCCAAAGAAGCCATGGATCCTAATGTGATGGTGTTAGGTCGTTTGGCATTTGAGAGCTGACTAGGTTTACAGGGGTTGTGGTGGGACCTTTGGTAGGGTTAGGAGTTATCAGAGATGGAAGACAGACAAGCTCATCTTCCCCCTTGATACAGTCAGAGGCCGCCATAGTAAACGAGTCTGAGAGAGAAGCCTCCACAGAGCCAATTCTTAGTGGGATTCAGAACTTGGAATTCCTGGTCTTAGGAACTATGGGAAATAAATGTTTATTGTTCCTGCCAGTATATGGGGTCTTGTTAGAGCCACCAAGCATATTATCATAATTATCTGAAATTATAGCTGAAAGCATGGGTGGTCAGCCTATTTATTTCATTGTTTTGAAATTCCTCATGAATCTAATTTCATTTTAATTTAAATTTTTATACTATGGGGGCATATGGGGTGCGACTTATGGGAGTTGGCTTTCTCCTTCCACCATGTGGGACCTGGGGATAAAACTCAGGTCATCGGGCTTGACAGCAAGTGTTTTTACCCTCAAAGTCATCTAAGTAGCCCTATTTAATTTTCATGAATGTAATTACTCATTGATTATTAATAAATCCTCCTAGGTAAAAGCCAAAAAATAGAGAATTACTCAGTAAGGGTGAACGTTTTTCTCTCATATCTTCTCCCCCTAGTGCATCACTTTGGTTTTTTCAAAAATAAGCATCAATATCCACTTGTAAATCTTTATATATACTTTACTTAGCATATAGGTCATGCACACATAGGTAAGGAAATGTGCATATACAATGTTTGGTGTGTGTGTGTTTTAATTAGTGGCTTAAAATAAAAACCCACAGGGGAACTGGATATTCCCATTTTATTGTCTGCCCCATGCCATGATATAAGCATCACATAGCTACATAAGCAGTACTTTCCTGAAACATAAACTGCTCAGTGCCAGTGGTCACATGCCAGGTCCCCACCTGCTTAATACCTGCTTAGCTTCAGACAGCTCCTGTGTGGCCATGCTGGATCCTTCTAACATACTGTAAAATGCTTTAATGACACACAGCAAATAATTAGCAAGTTTGCAAGGTAATCTGTCCAGATCTAGAGCAGCCTTTTAGCTCACTATCCAGAAAGCTTAGAAGTATACATGGTTTTATTTGAAAGGACTCTAGAAGTAACTGTCAGTTGGGTTCAGTGTTCCTGTTTGTTCATTAGGTTTTGAAGCAGGAAGTCTCAGGTCTGTTTAATTTTTCATCAAAGATCATTTGTGAAAGGTGCCTGGCTCATCTGGGCTGCATCGGTATGGTGAACACCACAATAATAGAGACCTCAGCTTACATAATAGAAAAGACAAATTACTTAGAAATACCTTGAGGAAGCTTGCTTTTTACATGGAATGCATTATTTGTCCAAATACCACAGGGACCCAATAATTTTCACAAATATTCCTGGTTCCCTGAACACATGCCTTCAACAGCACTTGAAGATGTGACTCGTGCATTCCTCTGTCACCCGAGACGTAGCTCACACCCATTATACTTCCTCCATGACTGTACAGTCTCATATTCCATCATCCTGTCCTTTGTTAGTCTAAGTCTCTAAATTCTGCACTTGGTAGCTTTCTGGAGATTTCTCTATCTTCTGCACACACTTGTACATGGATGAAATAAAGCCTTGGCACCCACCTGGCTCCATCCCAGAAGGGTTTTTGCATATTGATTCCAACAGTCAAGGGTAATTAGGATACTTCCAACCTTAGTGGCATCTCTGGTGTCATTAAAGAAGATGTCCTGCATGGCCCATGACAGAAGCAAAATGTCTGTTTCTTATTCCTCTTCACAGCTATCTGCCCTGGAGCTTCCTGCCTTCTGCCTCACTCTACCCTCTGCCCCCTTTCAATGCCAGTTCCCATCTTGGCTTCCCTGTGTGTTGTCTCTAATCTGTAGTTTAGCACACTGGCAGAGGTGGAGGAGGAGAAAGAAGGGGGCAGCCTTACTACAGTCTCATTACTCAGGAGAAACAGGAAGAGAGAGAGTTATGGAGCTCAATCTAGACACTTTACCCAATAATTTATTGTAGTTATTAAGTAAACTCACACAGACTAAACCTTCTACATGTGAGGTGAGATCTAGATGTGGGTGTATTGACATTGGAATTATTTTGGAAAATCTAAGGAAGGGGATTTTGTTGGTTGGTTGTTGGCTTTGCTTGGGAAGGGAAGAAACATTTTTGAGTGCAGAATGCTCTACAATATCCCATTAATAGTTTGCACTTTGATAGCACAGCATTTACAAGAGGGATTCGCTGTGGCCTCTGTTTTAGTCCTAAGGACTAAGTGTGCTCGTGCATGCCTTTAATCACAGTACTGGGGAGGCAGAGGCAGGTAGAGCTCTGTGAGTCTGAGGTCAGCCTGGACAGCCAGATCTACATAGTGAGACCATAGTGAGACACTATCTCTCTACTCCCCCCCCTTTCCCACCAAATGTGTTCCTGTGTTGTGTTCAACTCACAAAAGCAGCAAAACTTTGTCAGAGAAATTCTTTTCCCATCCCTAAAAGTAACCTTCCTCGTTGGCTGGAGCTGATTGGCCTGTTCATAGAACATTAGATGAGGCGAGCATATATCCTTCGAGCTTCCAGGGTAGCAGTAGTAGCAACTGTACTGTCAGAGTCAGACGTGAGAGCACCTGGTGCTCCCATGGCAGCCTGGTGCTGCTGAGTATGCACACTGGCTGGAGAAGCAATAAGGAAGCCGATGCCCTCACTAATGATGAGACTGGGGTCCAGAGACGGCTGCCAGGTTAGGTGGGGCCCGGGAGTAAAGGGGAAAAGCTGCTCGATCAGAGGTGCTGCATGGAAGGTTTGGGAGGCGAGAGCATCTGAAGAATTGACTGAGGAGCATGCAAGGTAACCCCTTGCACTGTTTGTCCTATGAACGCCCATTCGTTTTTAGTCCCCCTCCCTTACTCCACATAATTACTTTTTCCAGCCTGGGAAACAGAACCTCCATGGCAGGCAGAGCTTCTCTTTTCTAGACAACACATGGTAAACCACAAATGGCACTTGCTGTGTTCTGGGCTTAATATCATTTTGGGGGTCTGTTCCAAAGTGTAGTGACTTGAGTGAAAATGGCCTCGATAGCCTCGTGGGGAGTGACACTATAGGTGTGGCCTTGTTGGAGTAGTGAAGGCTTGAACGTAAGATTTCCCTAGACCTAAGATAAATGATAAAAGGGTGTTTATTGGGGAACGCTTACATAGATAAATACAGAGAACCACAGGAGTGCTTCTCTGCCCTTCCTACCACATCCGCTGACCCAAGAGAAAGAGACTGCAAAAGCGGAAGCTCACCTCAGGCTTCCCTCCTTCCGCTTCTGTCCGCCTGAAGCCACACCCAAAGGGGTGTGGCCACCATTACAGGTTCACTGGCTAGACTGCTACAGAGTAGGTGTGGCATTGTTGGAGGAAATGTGTCACTGGGGATGAGCTTTGAGGTTTCAGAAGCTCGAGTCAGGCCCAGTGTGACATTCTTCTTCCCTGGTGCCTGCCAATGAGACGTAGACCTCTCGGCTACCTCCCCAGCACGGCGTCTGCCTGTGGGCTACTATGCTTCCTGCCATGATGACCAGGGACTAAACCTCTGAACTGTAAGCCAGCCCAAATTAAATGTTTTCCTTTATAAGAGTTGTGATGGTCATGGTGTCTCTTCACAGCGATAGAAACCCTAAGACAGAAAGTGTTGTTCACTTTTACCATGCTCACTGCCCCGTCAGCCTGAGTCGAGTTCTAGATAGCTGTCCCCACAACAGTGGCACACTTACAGCGACTTGGTATATACAAGTAGTGATACTTTCAGCAGGACAGGAAGGATGAACTGAAGGGAGAGGCAAAGGAGGGGACACACTCCTACTGCATGCAGCCTACATACTTGAGTCAATCATTTGAAAGCAGACCTGTCAAACCTAGTGTCTCTTTAGGGAGATCTTTCAGATTCTGCCTCCCCTGTAACCATGGCGGTGGTGACTTTGCTAGTTACACTCTGATGCGGTATTGGTTTGATGGCTTTCACACATTGAGTCACCAAGAGTGGTGGCCATGACTGCAGCCCTAGCACCTAGGAGCTACAGGCAGGAGAATTGGGATTCATGTCACCCAGACCAGTCTGGACTGCGTGAGACTCTGTTTGATAAGGCCACACACATGAAACCAAACCAAGAATCAAACAGAAAGAAAAACCAGTGAGTTAATGGAAGAGTGCAGCCCAGGGTCAGCACAAAGCTACAACCTCATTGGAAATTTTAATTAAAACTGAATACTAGTAAAAAGCACTTCCACTGCTTTCTCTCACATTAACTTCCTCACTCTCACGGCACTTGGTTTTAATCATTAAGAAACGCTTACATGAGTAAGTGGCTGCACCTGGTCATTCCACTAGGGATTGGCAGGGCCGGAACTCACCTCCAGTCCCTGTCAGTTTGGGGCCCTCCCCAATGCTCAGCCTCCCTATTTCTACATCTGAAAAATGCCTTGGCTGAATAAATTACTTTCCATGACTATGTTATGTGGCTAACTAAGCAAGGTCTTTAGGGGTCACAGAGCCAGGAAAAGCTAATGATAAATCAGTTCCCCAAGACAACTGATATTTTTTCCCCTGTCATTGTTTTGATAAATCACAACACAAAGCCAGACATTTTCTCAAGGTCAATGTTTGACCTTTTTTTTTTTTTTTTTTTTTTTTTCCAGGCCCTGTCTTATGGGAAGAAAGGACATAGATTTATTGCCAGCCATCTCCTGGCTTGGAAAGACCATGCCTGGAGTCTCCCCAGCCAGCAGGTGCAGTCCATGTCACTATGTGTGTCAGCTTCATGAATGACAAAGTCATTTTGTCCCTCGACTTGATCCTGCCAAATTCAAAACCTGGTTCAAGGGCCATACTGGCTGACCAGATGCACCCTGAGCACGTCCTGCCTGGAGGCTGTAGTACCGCTAGCTGATGCCCTCCTGGCTGGAGGCTGTAATACCGCTAGCTGATGCCCACCTGCCTGGTGCCCACCTGACTAATGCCTACCATTTGGAAGCATATTCCTAATTCCGGCCCTTCCTTCCTCTCCTTGGTGCTGACAGATGAAGGGAGTCAGTATCTGTTTGAGGCACCCTAGTGATCTTTCATTCTTTTCACTCTCCTGGAAGCTTCTGAAAGGAAGGAGGGGCTGTCTCCCTTTCCTCCATACGTGGCTTAACAGTTGATTGATAGACATGGTGTGACCAGAGAGGGATAGTGCGATGTGCTGAGATGTAAAGGAGAATGGCAGAGGAGAGGTCCCCGGCTTTCACCAGAGCCGGGGAAGAAGAATGGCCCAAGGCAGGGAAAATAACAAGAGGCATGCCTTCAACTTTCACTTTAAAAGTCCTGTGTAATGTGGAGATTCCACCCTTGGAAATTCCTCTGTATATCCCTTACCTGAAAAGGGGCATGCCTTCTGAGCACCCCTAACAGAGCTCAAGTGGTCTCCAGTGGAAGGAACATGCTGAGCCCTTTTAAGAAACCCCCAGGCCCGGCTCAGGGGATTTTCATGACAGGCAGTGTGATCAGGCCAGGGACAAGGTCACCTGACAGAAACTGGCAGGGGTAGGACCACTGAGGCAAGACAGGTGCTGTGGACAGGGGTCACGCTTAGCCTAGGAGCTCCTACTCAGTCCTTTGAAATGGGACAAAACTAGAGGAAAGCAAGACCTGTAACCCAGGGAAGCAGCCAAAGTGAAGTATGCTCATTTCAGTTAGTAAGTGCGTGCAAGCCATATCTTGAGTCATAGATTCTTATACCTCATCAAAAAGATCGAGTTTCCATTCAATAGGTATGTATTCAGTAGAGACCATTCCATAAGTATACTTGTGAACAAACAAAAGAGCATTGGAATTAAGCTGTTGTGACTCATTGTGTTAGTAAATTATCATGCACTACTTAAGCTCACTGAGAAGCTTGCTATGGAGTTGGGGTTGCCACTTCACACTCAACCATGTTTGTCTTAGAGTACCTTCCAGGATCCCATATCCATGGATGGGCTGCTCCCACCCCAACCTTGCACAGAGGGGCAGGGAGAAGAGCCTGACAGCTCAAGAGTAGACACCATGTCTTTGAGAACAGAAGGAGAGTTGATTGGGTAAAAAACCCACTGTGTTCTTGAACACAGCTAGGAAGTGAATCAATTCCAGTACCTTCCCAAAGCTAAGAACTAAACTATTGTCTAATCCATGATATAAAGACGCCTATGGTGAGAACAGCTTACCAAGGAACAGATATTCTGCCTGGGACCCTCTGTGTTCCACCAGACTCGTTTTGTTCCTGGACTTGCCCAGTTTGTATCTGCCAGATGCAGGATGTGTCTGATCTGATACTGTACTATATCTTTCAGATGCTCACCATTTGTCCTACTTACTGTTCTATGGATAAAGAAGAGACACCATAACCAAGGCAACTCTTATGGGGAAAAAAGCATTTAATTGGGGGTTTGCTTGCTGTTTCAGAGGTTTAATCCTTTATCATCATGACAGGCAGCATGGCAAGCTGATGTTGGAGCAGTAGCTATGACCCATATCCTGATCCATAGGCAGAGACAGAGTCTCTGGGCTTGGCAAGGCTTTTGAAACCTCAAAGCATAACCCCCCCATGATATATACTTCCTCCAACAAGGCCACACCTACTAATCCTTCTAATCCTTTCAAATAGTGACATTCCCTGATGACTAAGCATTCAAAATATATGCACCTTTCAGGGCCATTCTTATTCAAACCACTATACTCTACTCTCTGGTCTCCAAAGGCTTGTAGCCATATCATAATGCAAAAATGTGTTCCGTTCAACTTTGAAACCCCATAGTCTACCACAGTCTCAGCAGTGTTTAAAAGACTCATGGCAATCTCTTAACTGTAATCCCTTGTAAAATGAAACTGAAAACAAAGATTATATAACTTCCCTCATACAATGGCACATCCAACATCTTGGGGTCTCCAACACAATTCAGGCTTCACTTACTGGCCTCTCTGGGCCTCCATGCAGAGACATCCCTGACATATCCCTAGCCTCAGCAGCTTCCCTTAGATGCAGAGGAAGGTTCTACAACCCTTTTTATGTATCCTTGACTCTAAAGCCAGAACCATATGGCCAAAGTTGGCCAAAGATGCCAATTTCTACTGCTTGATGGGTCTGAAATTTGGCCCCTTCCTTCAATTACATTTGCATCAGCTTCCTGTTGTTGATTGTTTCCTTCATTGCTTAAGCTTTTCTTTAATTCTTTTCATTTAGCAGGTTGGGGCTTGCCCTGAGGTCACCACTCCTATTATTCCATTTTGCATCGGGCTTTCTTTTAGTCTTTTTCTGTCCTTGAGTGCTGGACATCGCTCCGTTACACTTCTTGGTGCTCCCTTTCTCCTCAAACTGCATGTCTTATATTGCTCCTTGCCCCACTTGCTCTTTTTCATTATAGATCTGTATAAGAGAGACCATTAGTAACCACATGACACAGTCAATACTATGCTGTCTTGAAATCTCCTCTGCTAATGCAATTAATCCAAACTCTTCAATTTGGTTTCAGGCAGACTTTTTGGACAAGGACAGAAAGCAGCCATATTCTTCTCCAAAATATCACATGAGAAGTCTCTAGGCCATTTATCAATATTCTTCTTCTCTGAAACTTCTTGATCTGGTTCCCTGCAGTTCAAATCACTCTCAGCACCACTGTATTCCATGTTCTCATCAGGATAGCCTATCAAGCCCTGCTTATAAAGCATGTAACAGTTTTTCTAGTTCAAAGTTCCCACAGTTTTCCATATTCCTCAAACAAGCATGGCCAGGCCTGTTACAACAATACCCCATTCCTGGTACCAACTTCTATCTAAGTCACTCTTCTATTACTATAAAGAGACACAATGACCAAGGCAATTCTTATGAAAGAAATGGTTTAATTGGGTGTTTGCTTACAGTTTCAGAGGTTTTATCCCTTATCATCCTGATGAGGAGTATGGTGGTATGCAGGCAGGTGCCTGAGCAATACACATCCTGATCCATATGCAGAGAGAGGGGCAGGGGGAGAAAGGCAGAGACATGGGCCTGGAATGGGCTTTTAAAACTCAGACCCCACACCCCTGTGACACACTTCCTCCTCCAAGGCCACACCTTTTAACCCTTCTATTCCTTTCAAATAGTGTCACTTCCTGGTGACTAAGCATTCAAATATATAAGCCTATGGGAACTATTCTTATTCAAATCACCATACCATTTTATTATTACTTGCTGTACATTGTGCAATATAAATTCACTCCTTCAAAACTGAAAATATGGCTATGATGAAGCATTGCCTCTATGGAGCAAAAGCTGCACTTTGAATAAGTAAAAATTGACTGTGCATGTGTGATAAGAGAAAGAACTGATTCTACTTGAAATAGGTTAGATACACCAAAACAAGCTACAAAGTCTGGCTCGTGCTCTTATAAATGAGCTGGGCCTCACATATGAGAGAAAAGGATCAACATAACTCCATATGATATACGATGGAAATGGTGGCCAGGAATCATATGAAACACATCCTTTCTTATCCAGCCACAAGTTCAAGTCCTGAGACCCTGGAATCCATATCCTCCTAGACAGTTGGAAGTAAAGGATAAAATTTCGTAGAGAAGAGGTGATGTAGAACTTCCCAACATGGATGATCAAATAAGATTTAAAAATGGGAAGGTTTCTTCAAGAGAAGACCAACCAACCAAGGACCATCAAATTTTCATTTTGCCAACAAAACCCTAAATGTACAAAAGCTATGGGTTACAAACATATGTTAAATAGAAGACAAAGCCCAGCCAGGCTTTGGTGGCACATGCCTTTAATCACAGCACTCAGAAGGCAGAGGCAGGCGATTTCTGTGAGTTCAAGGCCAGCCTGATCTACAGAGCAAGTTCCAGGACAGGAGAGAAACCCTGTCTCGAAAAAAACAAAACAAAACAAAAAAATAGCAAACAAACAAACAAAAAGGACAAGGCCCTAAATGGGACATGTATACTAGCCCTTCCAAGTCTTAGAGAACAGGAACAGGGTATAAGAAGGAAAGAAAGGGAGCTCTGTGAATCTCTTATCTTCTGATCATTAAATGGCTGTTGCACTCATGAACTCACAGCACCTGAATAATTGGGGCCCATCAACTCCATCCTGAATGTGGGAGAGGCCTCATGAGGCCCCACTCCTCCTGGAGGAGCTGTTGGGAGTGGATGGTTGCTGGAGGAGGAGGATTCATTTTCTCTCGTGATAGTTACTAGCACACAGCACATGTTCTAGTAACTCATGCTCATAAAAGCACCCCACCCAATCAACGTCAAAGGGTCTTAGCAAAACAAAACAGCAACAACCAGAAAGACTTAACAGTGGGAGGAGGGCGTCCTGGGAGCAAAGTGGGGGTAGAGGTAGATGAGGAGGGCAGAGTGGTTAAAATGGCCAAAATACTTTATATGCATATGTAAGAATATATATATATATATATCTCAGAGGTTAAAAAAGAAGAAATAGAAGGCAAAGTGTTTTTAGAATAAATCCAGCTCTTGAGTTCATTTAGATAAAATAAAATTCATTACATGTTCTTGCTTTTCTCCTCAGACTTCATAGTGGTGTTTTATGAGTATTGTATTTCATGATTCCTAAATTGCTCCTATTCCCAAGATTCTGGGATCCTTCCATGTTCTATGAGAGTGTTTTCCCATCTGTCAGTCATGAGCTGATGAGATGAATAGGGTTAAGAGCATACTTATCTTTAATTACTATCCAGCCAGGCAATTGGATTTCCATCGGTCACCATCAAACCCTATTGGTAGGAGGGAAGTCAATCTCATCTGCCTTTGGTCTTGGCCCCAGCAGTCCCCACTTGTGCTTTGTAACTAGATGAAGTTAACTCATACCACCTGAAGCTCTTTCAGTCACCGAGACCCTGGCCTGTTTGCAGTGTGTCTCGAAACTGCTCAGAATCAAATGGGGCTTGATGTGGCCTGTGCACAAGGTGCACAGCTAAAAACACACATCATGGCTCAGCACATTCATTTTACTATGGGACATGTGTGGGAGAACTGGGTTCCTGGGTAATGCAGTGAATGGTACTAATGGGATACAGACTTCCTGGCACCAAAGAGTAAGCAGCACCCTTGGATGCCTGCTGAGTGCTCCCAGAAAACAGTCTTGTGTCTATGTTTCCCTCTCTAAATGATTCTTTCTGCTTAAACTGGCTAGAGGATGTCCTAGTGAGCTTCAGCTGTACACTTGACAGTCATTTGAGGGAGTCTTTGTGGAAGGATTGCCCAGTTCACATTGGTCTATGATCATGTGTCTCAGGGTTTTTTGTTTTGTTTTTGTATTTTAATTGCTATGAAGAGATACCATGACTATGGCAACTCTTATAAAGAAAACATTTAATTGAGGCTTGCTTACAGTTTCTGAGGTTTAGTTCATCATCATCATGACAAGAAGCATGGTGGCATGCAGACAGTCATGATGCTGGAGCTGAGTTGATTGACAGTCACACTGAGAGGAAGTTGACTGACAGTCACACTGAGAGGAACTTAGCAAGAGCCCACCCCTACCATGACACACTTACTCCAAGAAGGCCACACCTCCTAATAATGCCACTCCGTGACTGCCTTGACTGATGACTGATGAAGGAAGACCCAACCCATTGTGGCCAGAACCATCCTTAGGCAGGGGCACCTGACCCATAAAAGAAAGCTAAATCATCAATCAGCAAGCAGCATTCCTGTATTTCTGGCTAAGTTCCTGCCCTGACTTCCCTGGATGAATGACTTCTAATCCACAAATATAAGCCAAATAAACCCTCTCCTCCCCAAAGCTACTCTTACTGAGAATGTTTTATCACAGCAACATGAGGAAACCAGAACAGAGGGCATTCTGTTCCAAACTGACCCCTGGCTAACCCAAGTATAATTCCTGCATTTAAGGCACAAAAACAAATGTTCAAGGGCAGGACCATCATCCAGTCATACAGAGAGGAACCTGGGTGTATAGCTAGATTTCTCTTTGGGCTACCAGCTCATTAAAAAAAAAAAAAAAAAAACCACAGAAACTTATTATTAATTATGGAAGCTCGGTCGATAGCCTTGTTCCAGTAGCTCTTGTAACTTAAATTAACCCATATTTTTGTTTGTTTGTTTGTTTAGCTCTCTCGCATTGTGTGTGTCCAACTCCTTCCGTGTCTCAATGGTTTCTCTTGCATGCCTCTATTATCTCCTCTTCCTCTCTCTACCAGGAAGTCCCACCTATCTCTCCTGCCTAGCTATTTATTACACCAACCACAGAAATTCATCTTCACACAGTGTAAAAATATTCCACAACATGTGTGTACAGAGGAGTGCCTAATCTGGAGGAGATGGGATGAATGGTACTGAAATTTGAAAAGCAAATGGGATCAAGAAAGAAACAAGGGCAAGAAATTGTCCAAAGCTTCCAAAATGGCCAAGTCAGGAAAAAATAAGAGAGAGGGTGAGAAGGTTAGGGGTCAGAACTAGGAGAGAGCCAGGAATGTAGCTCAGTTGGTACAATGCTTGCCTACGATGCACAAAGCCTTGTGTTCAGATTTGATCTCCAGAACTGAATAAAACACACGTAGTAGCATATAATCCAAGGACTCTGGAGATAGAGGCAGGAAGATCCCAAGTTCAAAGTCATCCTTGGCTTGGCTATATAACAAGTTGAGGCCAGCCTGAGCTACATGAGACTCCATCTTAAAAAAAAAAAAATTAGGGAAGAAGCCAGGTACAAAATCAAAGATCTATAAAGATGTATTGGAGCAGGCTTTTTTGGACCACCAGCCCCAAATCATGACACAGAGATGTATTATTAGTTATGAATTCTCAGCCTTACCTTAGGCTTGTCCCATTAGCTCTTATAACTTATTTTAACCTGTTTCTCTTCATCTATGTTTTATCTTGGGGCATTTTACCTTTCTTTCATTTTGTATTTTCTACTTTTCCTGATTCGTCTGTGTCCTGCTGTCTGGTCCTGGACATCTCCCTCTCTTTCTCCCTCGTTCTCTTCTCTCTCCTCCCTTGTTCTCTCCTCTCTTCTCCGAGCCTAGATTCTTCCTCCTACTTATTCCCTCTGCCTGCCAGCCCTGCCTATTCCTCTAGCTATTGACCATTCAGCCTTTTAATAGGCCAATTGGGTGCCTTAGGCAGGCAAAGCAACACATCTTCACTTTGTTAAAGGAATGCATCATAAACAAATGTAACACACCTTTACATAGTTAAAGTAATATTCCTCAACATAAACAAATGTAACACATCTTTACATAGTTAAAGTGATATTCCTCAACACAAACAAAAGTAACAAACACATCTTTACATCATTAAAGTGATAGTCCACAACAATCTACAGATAGTAAAGTTGCAAATAGCTGTAAGTAATAATCCAGCCTTGTACATTTGGGCTCCATGTGCAGATCCTGGATGACATAAAAAGCTTGCAGCTAACAAATGGCTTCAGAGCACAAGACAAGTGAGTATAAGGCTTTTGATTTTTAAGTCAATATCCTTTTCAGAAATATACATGAACATCTACATGTATCATGTGATTGTGTTACAGCAGAGTAGAAAAAGTGGGCCAGTGAGAACATGAATGAGCAAGGGGGTGGGGAGGGAGACAGTAAGACGGATAGAAGCTAGAGACATCGGATGCTGGTGCCTGGGAGTCCTGTGAGGATGGTACTGAGACAGTACTGTTCCGTCCATATTCATCAAGGGCCAGTTGCAGGGTGGTGCTGTGGTTTGGAACCCTCTGCATCAGCCAACTTTCTGTTACTGTGGCAAAGTACCTGAGACAATTGTTTTGTTTTTTGTTTTTTAAAGTTTGGATGGGGGAGGGCTGGGCTGATGGTACAGTAGGTGAGGGGCTCACCTTGCAGAAGTGCCTGAGTTCACTGCCCCAAGCCCATGTTAAGAGAAGCCAGTGGGGTGGCACACTTGCAATCTCAACTCTGGGGAGACAGAAACGGGTGCATCTTTGGGGCTCACAGGCCAGCCAGACTAGACTACTTAGTGAATGTGAGGTTGATGAGAAACCCTGTCTTAAAAAACAAAACCAGAAACAGGACATTGCCCGGGGAATGACAGCTGGGGTTGTTTTCCACATGCACCATGCACACACATACATCAGAAAGAGGCTGATGTCCCATAATTCCCTTCAAGGGCATGTCCCCAGTGATTTAAATACTTCCTACCAAAATTTACCTTCCAAAGGTCCATAGCACCTCCCCAAAGTGCCACACCAGGGACAAAGTTTTTTTGGTTTTGGGGGGAGGGGTAGCTTTGGAGCCTGTCCTGGAACTGTAGGTCTTGTAGACCAGGCTAGTCTCAAACTCACAGAGATTCTCCTGCCTTTGCTGAGATTAAAGGCTTGTGCCACCACCGCCCAGCTCAGGGACCAAGTTTTTAACACATGGACCTTCAGTGGACATTCAAAATGGTAATTACAGTAATCTTAAAGGGCAGGGTGCTGAAAAATTTATTCCAAAGGTGGTAAAAGGCGATTAGGTACCTGGGGCTACCGCCCTCATAATGCATTGATGTAGTTTTTACAGGACCCTTGAGTTCCCTTGACAATGGCTTTTCTAAAGCGATGCCACTCCATGAACTTAGGATACATGTAAATAAGGGGAACCGATCTTGGAGTCTCTTGTGTGTGTTTGTCCATGTGTGCATTCACTTGTAGAGGCCAGAGGTCAACCCTGGGTGGCATTCCTCTGGAGCCTCCAGCTTGCCATTTTGGAGACTGAGGATTAGGCTAAGCAGATGGCCAGTGAGCCCAGGGGTCCCTGACTCTGTCTTCTGAGCCCCGGGATTGTAAGTGCATGCCATACCTGGGGTTTCAGGTGGGGCTGGAGACTGAACTCAGGACCTCCATTCCGTGCGGCAAGCACTTTACTGACTGACCCCTCCCCCCAGCCCCTGGTCTTGGAATTCAACCTCCAAAATCGTGAGCTAAATAAACCTCTTGTCTCCATAAGTTCCCAGCCTCCAGGATTTTGTTACAACAGAACAAAAGAATGTGGTGTGCGTGTGGCATGTTCCTGTCACCTCATCCCTTCACTTACTTCCTGCTTCCACTGATGTCGGAGGTGTGGCGTAAGTCACTGCACCCCCAGCCTAGGAAACAAAGAGTGCCTTTACTCTCGCCACTAGACATAAGGAAGAAGAAAGAGCATACGCAGATTTTCTGAGCCTACTTTTGGGGGTGTCTTGGTTACTGTGCTATTGGTGTGATGAAACACATGACGAAGGGAACTTTGGAAGGAAAGCACTTAGTTGGAGGTTGCTTACAGTTTCAGAGGGTGAGCCAGTAGCCATCATGGTGGGGAGTGTAGGAACAGGCCCAGCACTGGAGCAGTATGAGAATTTACATCTCTATCTGCAGACCAGAGGCAAAGAGAGAAAGCCTGGACCTGCTGTGGGCTTTTGAAACCTCAAAGGCCACCTCCAGTAACACACCTTCTCCAACAAGCCACATCTCCTAATCCTCCCTAAACAGTTCTGTTAACTGGGGCCCAAGTATTCACAGATGTGAGCCTATTGAGGCCATTCCCATTCAAACCATCGCAGGGTGGGGAGCTGGGGGGAAAAAATCAACAAAAGTTACCTTCAAGAATCATGCTTCCTCCTTCATCCCCCAGATCCGGTATTCACTTAGTCTTTGCCATCCATTTTTCCCTTCCTTCTTCATTACCCTCTTGGATTTCTCTAGATCCATTTGCTCCTGTGTGTATCAATGTCTATCTAGTGGCTATTATGTGCCAGGCAAGGCTCTAAGTGCTTTATACACACGTTGCCTCAGTTGGTGGATTCTCAGGACAGTCAGTGTTGTTTTTAACTGTTTTTCAGGTGAGAGAAAGGCTGTGTATCTGGTCTAAGGTCACACCTGCACCCAGCCTTCCCTGTCTTCAAAGAGGGATGCTCTATCCTTTGATCCCTCAGTCTGTTGCTTCTATTTCCTAATAGAAATAGCCTTCCCTGCTC
This sequence comes from Phodopus roborovskii, assembly GCF_943737965.1. Taxonomy (NCBI): domain Eukaryota; kingdom Metazoa; phylum Chordata; class Mammalia; order Rodentia; family Cricetidae; genus Phodopus; species Phodopus roborovskii. The sequence goes on along the minus strand of NW_026126571.1, from coordinate 24,275,553 downwards.
ACACTTCCTTTCATCCCGTTGTGTTTGGTGCAGCCTCTCTCTCTGGCCACCAGCACCCGTTGCTTTGGAAAGTCTTCCAGTTTGTCACTCCATTTCAACTTTCCCTTCCCTGTTCTTCCGCTTGTCACAGCTGTTGCCCAGGCCCAGGCAGGGTGATCTTTCCACAGAAGTGTTGAAGAATGTCTAGCATGCCTGGCCTCAGGCCACTACACGGCAATAAAAGCTTTCAGCCATTGCAAGGAACAGAAATGCCTGAGATATTTTAAATAGATTAGTTGAGACGTCTGTTAGAAACCCGTAAGTACATATGCTATCTTCCTTAAACCTTCTTAAAAACCTGTCGGTTACTTCTTATGTTATTTGCTGATCCCTTCTCATGACAGAAACTGGGTTAGGCAGCTGGAGAGTAGGTAGGCTAGCCCCTGTCCTCCTGAAGTATGACATCGAGAGCCAATGAGAGTTGCTCTTAGCCTTAGTCAAGGCTGCAAAGGGCAAATGTGGACAAAACAGCACACAGGCCCCTGGAGGGTCGAAGACAACCTTCCTAATGCTGCAACCAGATGTTCCTCGTGTTGTGGACGGACACACACACACACACACACACCATAAAATCACTTTCGTGGCTACTTCATAACTGTAATTTTTCTACTGTTATGAATAAAAATGTAAATATCCATGTTTTCTGATGATCTTAGGAGACTCCTGTGAAACGAATGGTCAACCCCAAAGCGGCCTTGACCCACAGGTTGAAAATCAGTGACCTAAAATTTCATGTGACCCTTGAAAGATGAACAGCAGCCAGTTAACCAAACCGAGCAGCAGGGAGAGGATATAAATTCTAGCCAGAACGACCAAGCGAGCATAGTTCTAGTGAGGGGGCAAGTTAAGGGCTACAAGAAATACAGTAAGGCTGGGCACCATGGTGAAGACAGAGATAGCCTCAGAGGAGGCAGAGGGAGCAGAAGCCATGCAGAATCTGAAGGACCTGCCAACCATAGTGATTGCCATCCCAAGGCAACGAAAGGAGGCTGATTTAAAAATTAGAATTACCATGGAATAAAGCGCTACGGAACAGATCAGAGAGTAGCCATCAACACATGCCAACACAGTCAGACACAACAACCTACTGCTGCCCAAAGTTCCCACCTGCTCCTCTGCAGGGCATCGCTGGTGCTCACCAACGGAGTTCTGCTTTCTTTATTGTTATAGACTGGATATGCCTGCTCTGGATTTCCAGGGCTTTAGCATAGAGAATGGGGTTGAAGGGAGCAAGACCAGATGGGAGAGATTCATCGGCAGGCTTTTGCAGCAGCCCAGGTTTGCCCTGTGATGATGGCTGCAGGGATGAGAGAAAGAACAGATGGGACCCACTGTAGAGCCCAGAATCTCAACATGGTCTCCAAAGCCCTGTACCCATGAGCCAAGCCCTCCACATTGCCTAGATCTACACATACATCCCCATTGCTCCCATTCCCAGGTTCGCCAAGGTCATCCATAAATCTAGTTTTTTTATGTGTTGCTACTGTGCTTGAAAGTGTCCCTTTCTCTACCATGTTTGTATTTAAATGTGTATTCCTAAATTTGTATTCCTAACACAGATTGGAATTTTTTTAATGATAAGGACCACATAACCCTCAGGTTCAGATAGCCTATCGCATAATAGGTGCTCGAGAAATATTTGCTAAGATCCCTCTGTCTCTTTTTTTCTCTCCCTCTCCCTTTCTGCTGTTCTCCTCCCTTTCTTCCTGCAGCTGCTGTAAAGTCAGAGAACTAAACGCTTGGTGGTAAGCATAAGGAAGCAGGTGAATAGATTGTTTTCTTCCTCTGGTAACTTGTGTAACACCTTGCAGCGCTACAAATACCAGTCACTAATGGTGATTCCAGTTGACTACCAGCTCTGTTTTCCCATGTTCAATGACATAAACACATAAATATGTGGGATCATCAGCTATGAACTGTGGAATATTCCTTTACACCTTTAACCACAGCACTCGGGAGGGAGAGACAGGCAGATCTCTGAATTAGAGGCCAGCCTGGCCTACATAGTGAATTCCAGGACAGCCAGGGATATACAGAGAAATCCTGTCTCAAAAACATCAAAAAAGAAAGAGAGGGGGAAGAAAGAAGAAAGGAAGGAAAGAAGGAAGAAGGAAAGAAAGAAAAAAGAAAGAATGAAAGGAAGGAAGGAAGAAGAAAGAAAGGAAGGAAGAAAGAAAGGAAGAAAGAAAGAAAGCAGAGATTTACTCCTGTGAGCATGATTCAAGCTAGCAGTTTTAGCCTTCACCTGTGACAGGACTCAGCACTGCTTAGCAGAGTGCAATTTCCTCCCTATTGCTGCACTGGGGGCCGCTGCACTGGGGACTGCTGCACTAGGGGCTTCTGCACTGGGGGCTTCTGCACTGGGGACCGCTGCACTGGGGGCTGCTGCATTGACTGCATACAGTGAATACCCGGGCACACAATTCTGGGAAAACTGCTTGGTATACTCCCAAGCAACTGGAATCCCTCTCGGTTCTGATCCACTTCGTTTGAATTAGATAGAACCCGATCCTCGTGGCTTCTTGGGCATCATACTCATGAGCCCAGGTTCCATCTCCCTGCACTGTATCCGCCTCTTATGTTCTCACTGCAGAGAAAGACCTCCCTCCTTGAAGATCACGCTGACTGCAACTTCCTGACACAACATAAAGCTGTGATCTGGCCCGCCGTCCCCCGCCCCCTCCCCCCAGGAGCTCATCTGAGATCACTTTCTGGAAGTAAAAGAAGTGCTATTTCCTTACACTTATTTCTCTTTCCTCTTTGGCCGACTTTCTACCCGAGTCCCATTCTCCACCCTTGTTTGATTAGAACCAGGCTGAGTAAGGAGTGGCAAGAGATGGGGAAGTAGATGTGGCGGCCACATGTGTCTCAGCAAGTCTTGTTTGCAGGCTTAGTCACTTTTGTTAGTCAGTTAAAGCACAGAAATCCACGTCCATTTCTTGTGTGAACAAATCCTCAGGTATCTTACATGGCAGAGCTTTTGACCTTGGTGGGGTTATCTACACACGCACACATGCACACCCGCACAATCTGTTTTCTACTTAAATTGGTGTCCTTTACCTGAAATATGTGCTATCCATAGTTAACCTGTTTAATTGATTTTAAGATGGTCTTTCGCCACAGCCCAGACAAGCCTTGAACTTTCAACCCTTCTCCCTCCAGCTCCTGAGGGCTAGGATTACAAGGGTATACTACCATACCCAGCTGCTTAGTTGCTTTTTTAGATTGTCAGATATGCATTGCTGACACATTATTATTATTAGCAACAACAACAGCAATAATAATAAAAGGTCGAAGAAATAAAGAAACTAAACTTGCCACAGAAAGTGATACTTTCCATTCAAAAATCTTTAAAAACCTGTGCCTTTTGTGTAGCAGATGTTTTCTAGCTGCTGGGAACTGAGAAGACTATTAACATGCCCAAACTGAATGATGAGACAGAAAGTGTATGTAAGGGACCAGGTAATAACGGAGGTGGATAATGGTCTCTGGAGGAGATCTTCCGGAAGCCTTATGTTGCAGCTAGACTCCATCATCAGCAATAAGTGGGTGAAGTATTTTCCAAAGGACAAAACAGCAACCTGCTCCACGGTGCTTAGTGTGTGTAGAGGTCACTTGGGTTTGCTAGCCTGTGCATGCCCTTGTTAGTGGCTGAATACTGGGGCTCGGTCTTGGCTTTCCTACTTAAAATCCATGAGAATTTTAGCAAATACCTAGCTTTTTTTTTTTTTTTTTTTTGTATCTGAAGGGGGGGGGGTTAGGCCTAGGTTTAGACTTCTGCAAATGGGTCTTTGTAATATTAATGAAACAACTCATAAAATGCTTGGCATTACTTACCTCCCAATGAGAGAAACTTTCAATAGCAATTCTTAATGGACTCAAGGATTTGTAGCTGTCAAGGGCCAAGAAAAGCTGTGCAAGCCTGCTCAGTGAAACCACAGAACGTTTCAGTCCATGGGTATAAAGGATACCATGTAGGGGATTTGTGGATACGGAGGTAGGTTACCCTGGGGAGGGAAAGGACTGGAAGATGGAGGCCAGGCCTTAGCGGTGGCAGAGAAGTTGATGGAATGGACCTGACAATTAATGAAATATTAATATAATGTATAATATTAAGCATAAATCAATTTTTTTTTCAGATCAAATCTGAGATATGCTGAAGGGGTCATTTTCATGGGGGATTGGTCACCAATTAGATGCATGAGAGAGTGGCAAGTATCTGGGTCCTCATCCAGGGCCTGGCTTGATGCAGTAGCTACAAACCCAGATCATGTCATGAAGGAAACTGTGGTTGGGTGGAGAGTGTTGTTTGTGAACTGTACATAAACAATGGGCTCAGTGTTAGAGCCAGTGGCTTTAAGGTACCAAAGACTCTGAGGAGAGAAGGATAATGATAAAGGAGTGGGTATAAATGGGCAAAAGTCCAAGGGGGAAATTCTCATCTGTTCATTTATTTACTACATTTACTTATTGTTTTGCAGAGGGAAATATGGTTTCTGCTATTTCAAACCATCTGTCTTTTGCTGGGGTGGGAGGCAGAGTCAGCTGCAGCTGGGTTCCAGGAATAAGGGAGTGAGACTTAGAAATCTGAGCATATTGAGGTCAGAGAGAAGGCACCAGAGAGGAAGAGGTTAACGTTTCAGCCACCAAGAAAGCTAAAATTATGAATTTGCAGGAAAATGAATGAAACTGGAAAATACTATATTAAGTGAGGTGGGCAAGGCTTGTGAAAACATATTCTGTATGTTCTCTCTCATATGTAGATAGTTTTTACGTATGTGTAATCTTACTGTGGGTAGAGGTCAGGAAGTCAGAAAGAGACCCTGGGAGAGAAAATAAGGAGGAATTTTGGGAGGTAGGGCAAGACACCCATGGAACAGATAACATGAAAATGGGAAGGAGAAGTCTGGGCTGGAAGGGTACAGGAGTGAGGGGACAGGAAAGAGATATGAAAGGGAGCTAGTGACAACATCCATCAAAGCTAAGCATAAGGAAGCCTGTGACTTTATATGCTAATTCAAATAAAATGAGGGTCAGCAAGATGGCTTCGCAGGAAAAGGAGCTTGTGGCCAAGCATGGTCCACACATGATAGATGGAAAGAACTGATTTGTGCAAATTGTCTTCTGACTTCCATGTGCAAACATACAACAAATACAAACAAAGTAATTTCACAAAACTTTATAGATGCAAGAGTGAAGGTTGGAGGTGGAGAGTAGAGCAAGAGTCCCAGCTGGGTCTCTGGGAAGTCGTAGTGAAGAAATGAATCCTGCCAAGCATACAATCCCCTGCAGTTATGGCAGCAACATGATAGTTGGTTCTCCTGGATCTCATCTTAGACAGGAAATAAGTGAGTTGAGCTGTCAGTGAAGATCTGGTTGACCTCCTCCATCATCAAGCTGAGCTGTAGCTACCCTCACATCTCCTCTTTTTTTTTTTTTTTAATAATTGTTTGATTTGCAGTTGATGGCAATCATATAATCTGCCAGTACAGGTGTAGAGATGTGAAGTCGGCAAACCCAAGCCTTACATCCCGACCCCTTGCTCTGGCAATGCAGACATTACCTCAAGAGTGGGTAAGCCCTTCTCTATAGGTTACACAACAGCTCTGCAGCTGTGGGGTTATTACATGTGGAATGGCATATTTCTTACACATGATTATGATGCCATTGATATCCATATATGAGACACCCAAATTGTTTTTAAAGAGAGAAAGTCAGCTTCTTGCTGTCCCGTAGGCTTTTGATAATTTATCTATTGTCCTAGTTAGGGTTCCTAATGCTGTGATAAAACACCCTGGACAAAATCAACTTAAGGGGGAAAGGATTTATTTCAGCTTACAAGTTGTGATCTCTCACCCAGGACAGCCAGAGGAAGAACTCTAACAGGGCAGGAACCTGGAGGCAGGAGCTAATGCAGAGGCCATGAAAGGATATGACTTACTGGCTTGCTCCCAAGATTTGTTCAGCCTGCTTTCTTATGGAACCCAGGATCACCTGCCCAGGGATGGCACCACCCACTATGGGCTAGATCCTCCCACATCAATCACTAATTAAGAAAATATACTACAGATTTGTCTATAGACCAATCATGTGGGGACATTTTCTTAGTTGAGGTTCCCTCTTCACAAATGACTGTAGATTGTGTCAAGTTGACATAAAACTAGCTACCACACCTATTTATACACTTAAACCATGTTATATTGATTTTCTTGTTCATGCTAATTTTCAACACAATTCTGAAAAATATTCAGGAGTAGAAACAAAGTGCCATCCAACTTCCTGCCCTCTGTGCCAGGCTACTGGTTCATAGTAGATGCAGACATTATGTATCATTCAATGAATGAATGGCTTAAAGGGGAGAGGGAAACACCAGTACACATAAAACATAAATTCTATGTAATTGTGCACCAACAAGCATGTATTTTAGCAAGCGTCAGAACAGCTGTAGATAATTCTTTAAAAATTCAATATGCTATTGATTCCCCCAATAAAGTTGTGCTTATCAATATTTTTTTTCAACTCTAGAGCACGGTGTGTGTTGGTATAGGGTTATAATTCAAGCTACAGTAGCGGCTGAGGTGGGAGGGTCCAAAATCCAAGGCCTATTCAGGTTTCAGAGTAAGTAAGTTCAAGACCTGGATAACTTAGTGAGACCCTGTATGAGGACATAATGTAAAAGAAGGGTTGGGGACATAGTTAGTCTAGAGTCCATGAGTTCAATTCCCACCGCCTCTTAAAAAAAAAAAAAAAAAAGGAGCATTCATTGGATGAGAAGTCTATGTATGGTTCAGTTGGAGTAAAGTTCAAGCAAAGCAAAGCGATCCATGGTATCAGATATCAGAGCAGTGCAGCCTCTGGTGGTGTGTTGTCAACTCTATCTTATAACAAGTTTAAGCCTATAAAAGAATCGTTAAAAACCTATATCCCTGTGGTGGTTTGAAAGAAAATGGTCCCAAACGGAGTGGTGCTATTAGGAGGTGTGGCCTTGTTGGAGGAAGTGTGTCACTGTGGAAGTGGGCTTTGAGGTCTCCTATGCTCAAGCTACTGTCAGTGTTAGAGACCACTTCCTGTTGCCTGCAAGATGTAGGACTCTCAGCTGCCTCTCCAGCACCATGTGTGCCTGAACACTGCCATGTCCCACCATGATGATAATGGACTAAGCATCTGAAACTGCAAGCTGCCACCTCAGTTAAATGCTTTCCTTTATAAGAATTACCATGGTCATAGTGTCTCTTCGCAGCAATCCCCAAATATTAACATCTTACAAAATTATAATTCCATTATAAAACTCAACATAGTTATATAAGCTAAATGCTGTTAACTAAATTATGCATTGTATTTGAGTTCCACCAGTTAATGAATGTCCTTTGTCCATCCTAGGATCAAGTCCCAAGATCCCACATTGTATTTAGATGTCACATATCCTTATTCTTTTTCTATCTGTGTCCATTCCCTAATGTTTTCTTATCTTTTGTGACTCTAACCTTGTGTGTGTGTGTGTGTGTGTGTGTGTGCATGTGTGTATACATGTGTGTGTACATGTGCACAGGCACACACCATGGTACACTCGTGGAAGACAACTGTGAGAGTCAGTTTTCTATACCGTGTAGGTTGTGGGGATTGAACTCATGTTAGACAGGGTAGTAAGAACCTTTAGTCCCTGAGCCATCTCACTGTCCTTTATGACCTTAACTGTTTGAAAGAGTAGTGGCCAGGGGTTTTATGGACTGTCCCTGTTTATGTTTCATCGATGATTAATGTGAATAGAGTGGGGTTATGCATTGTGGAAACAAATAAACATGGGAGTGTTGCTGTGCCTTTCATTGTACACTATATCAGGAGTCTAACGACAGGTGCTGTTAAACTTGCTCCCTCAGGATGGCGGCATCTGCTGGATGTCTTCATTATTAATCAAATGTCCAAAGTGCAATGCTTCGATGCTATGTTGATATGCTGGTTATTTTCAAGCTTACTGATTTTGGCTTTGGTTGGTATGCCCTCCCTATAACAGCTGTCACTATCGTACTTGCCTACAGCTTTGCCCCTCTTCCTTCCTTGCTCTCTTTGAACATCTTTTAAATTCTTTTGATTTTTGTGAGGCATGTTAGCAAGTGGCCTTGACTATCCTGAAGTTCATTCTGTGGGCCAGGTTGACCTCAAACTCAAAGATACACCTACCTCTGCCTCCCAAGTACTGTGATTAAAGGCGTGCGCCACTACTTCCCAGTTTCTTTTACGTTCTTTTTTTTTTTTTTTTAAATCAATAATGCATTTTATTTAGCTGAATATCTAAGACATTTTGATTTCATCGTGTAGTCAGTATGGAGTAACTATTAAACAGATGTTTTCTGTTATGTTCCTTGTAGTAATCCATTTTTAAAACCAGTGGGTATTTATGTATTTACTCTTACAACATAGCTCCATTCAGTCTGGCCACATTTCAAGTACTCAAGGCCGCATGAACTCTTGGACACTGCACTGTATATGAAGAAGACATAGTGCGTGCCCAGGGTCATTTCTCTTCTCACACGGTGGGCATCTAAATCAGCGCAGAATGGACTGCTTTTGTTTTACTTTCTACGTTAGTTCTTCTGTGTCGCTGAGACAGAATAATTGACACAAACGATTCAAGAATAATTTGTTGCGTTCACAGTTGCTGGTAGAGGTTCTAATCCATCATAGTAGGAAGAGTAGCAAGACAGGACAGCTCATATCAAGGCAGCCAGGAAGCAGGGAGAGGAGAGAGAGAGTGAGAGAGTGAAAGAGAGAGAAAGAGAGAGAGCCTGTGCTTTCAGGCTTTCTGCTTCCTGCTTTATTCTAGCTGGGATCTCATCCTATGAGATGGCGCTGTCTTCATTCACTGTCTTCATTCAGGGAGGCTTTTCTTCCTTAGTTAATTCTGTCTAGAAATGGCCTCCCAGATTGTATTGGTTACCTTTCTGATTGCTGTGACTAAATACCCAACAAATATCACAAAGGAAGGAAAGAGGGAAGGAAGGGCAGATAACTTCATCCTAAGGGTACAGTGCATCACGGCAGGGATGGCATGGTGATAGGAGTGTAAGGTGGGTTGTCACCGGTATCTGGATTCAGGAAGAAGAGAGCGATGACTGTCAACTGCTTATTCATTTGTTTCTTTTCATCTAGTCTGGAACCCTAGAACAGAGGGGTGGTTCTGCTTACATCATGGCAGATCATCCTACCTCAGCTAACTATCTTTAGAAACATCCTCACAGACACACTGGGAGATTTTTCTTCTTCTAGGTGATTCCAAATTCCATCAGGTTAATCAGCATTAACTACCACAAGATCAGCTCTACCAAGCTAACACCCAAAGATATCACTTGTAAGTTTTGACATTCCAGTCTTGGTGCTCAGTGGCTCTTGGCCACCTCACACTGCAAAATGCATTTTGTCCATCTGTTAAAACCTCCAGAATCTCAGCTATTTTCAAAGTCTTCTGAACACACCATCAGGAATAGTCACCAGCGGACCCCTTTTGGGTACCAATTTTTCTGTATTAGCCAGTTTTTCATTGCCATGACAGACAACCTAACATCTTTTTTTTTTGAGGCAGGGTTTCTCTGTGTAGCTTTGTAGGCCAGGCTGGCCTTGAACTCACAGAGATCCACCTGCCTCTGCCCCAAGTGCTGGGATTAAAGGCATGCGCCACCAACACTGGCTAAAATCTAACATCTTAAAAGTGGGAATTGTAATAATTTTTGCTCATGAACTCAGAGGTTTCAGTCCCTTTGGATGGGTAAGGAGAGGTAGAGCCAGCAGGCAGAGAGCATGCCTATAGTAGTCTCTTTCTATTTTTCCAATTAACTTTTAAAGTTAGCACACAAAGTAATAGGTTTCACTATGGCATCTTCATATATGTGTGTCATTAGACTGTTCTCATCCACCCTCCCCATCCTGCACTTATTCATCTTTTTAAAATTAGAATGTTTCAGTAAGAGCAAATTGTCTCCTTCCTTTTAAAATTTAATTGAATATAAACTTTAATTTAATTAAGGAGACATGGTAACTTGTTTTAGTTTAAAGATGATAATTAGATCTATAACTTTATATTCTATTTCTAAGACTTAACCCACAGCAGCCCCTTCTGTTTGGCTTTGTTTTTTGTTTTGTTTTTTGTTGTTGTTTTTGTTTGTTTGTTTTTGAGAAGTCCCATCCTTTTGAATGCACTCTTTCGGCATCATAAAATATTTCAAGCCCTTTTTATTTTCTTTTTCTGCCAAGCCCTAGAATAAATTAGTATTCCCAGCATCCTTTTGTTTGAAAAAACGGTCTTTAAGAAAGCAAGAACTGGCTGCTAAGTTTTGATGGGGCTCTCTTAGCTGCAATAAAACACCATGGCCAAAAGCATCTTGGGGTGGGAGTGTTCATTTCCACCTACAATTCCACATCACAGTCCATCACCAAACAATGTGATGGCAGGAACTTGAATGCAGGAGCTGGTGCAGAGTCCATAGAGGAATGCTTCTTACTGGCTTGCTCCTATTAAAAATAAATACATAAATAAAAGCTAAACATTGTCTTATTCCAAAGGGCACAGGCATAATCAAATCCAGGCAAAACCAAAGTCCAATGACTTATAAAGTTTGATGCTTGATACCCAGGACTCACTCATGACCCTCTGGGCTCCAAAGGGTCTCGGCAGCAGCACTTGTCCTGCTCTGCCATCCGCAGCACACACAGCTCATCTGCCAGGCTATACTACTCAGCTGTTGCTGCCCTTGGTGACTGTCCCATGGTACTGGCATCTCCAAACTTTGGGATGCCCACAGCAACAGGACTGCACCTTCACCAACAGCCTCTCAGCGGACTCTCTTCAGGGACTCTTATCCTGTCCCACAGTGCCAACCCCCACCTCTCTCCATGACTCCTTTAATACTAGGTTTCCCACAGCAGCTGAGCTGAGGCTGCACCTTTATCCATGGCTTTTCCTGGCCTCTCTCCAAGGACTCCATCCCTGATGCAGCGCCAAGCCTCAGCCGCTCTCTCTGATCCCTTTGTGCCTTCAAATCTAGTACTACCTGGGAAACTTACATGTAACCAAGTTCAGCTTCCAGCACCAAATAGAGCCTCTGGACCACAGCTTCTGTGTGCTACCCAGAAAATTTGACCTCAGTGATGTGGGTCTCTTCTTAATCATAGCTGATTCTTCAGCCCCAAATGGCCAGAATTGCATATTCTTTATATAAATACCACATAAAACCTAGGATAGACAACAGCATGCAGTTTTGAGTGTGAATATGTGTGTGTTTTTTCTTTTCTTGTTTATTTATTTAGTGGTTTTTATTGTTATTGTTGTTGTTTTGAGGCAGGGGCTTGCTATGTAGCTCTGGCTGTCCTGCAACCAGACTGTCCTTGAACTCACAGACATCCTCCTGTCTCTGCCTCCTTAGTGCTGGAATTATAGGTTTGTTCCGGCTTATCCAGCTTTAGTTACTTTTCTATTGCTATCATAAGACACCATAACCAAGGCAACTAATGAAAGAAAGTGATTATTTGGGGCTTACAGTTTCAGCAGGTTAGAGCACATGGCCATCATTGTGGGTGAGCATGGCAATAAGCAGGCAGACATGGTGCTAGAGATGTAGTTAAGAGCTCACATCTCATCCACAAGCATAAGGAACAGAGAGCTAACTGAGGATGGTGTGGCTTTTTGAAACCTCAAAGCCCCACCCCAGTAACACACCTCCTCCAATTGGCCACACCTCTCAATCCTTCCCAAACAGTTCTACCAAGTGGATGGATGAGGTCATTCTCATTCAAACGGTGTGTGTGTGTGTGTGTGTGTGTGTGTGTGTGTGTGTGTGTGTGTAAAACTATAAGATAGATATACTGCCATAACCATTTTTAAGTTCAATTATGTTAAGGACATCAGCATTGATGAGAAACAGATTATAAGAACTTTTCATCTTTTATTCCCCCTCCTCATTCTCCTCCCAACTCTCCTGTTCCCTTTCTTTTTCCTTTTAGAAAGTCGGGATTTCACTGTGTAGCCAACATTTGCTTTGAGTTTGCAATCATTCTCTTGTCTCTGTTTCCCTCAGGGGCGTCTCAAAAAGGTTGTCGTGCAGTGGCTGGAGAGTTCACAGAGGACCTGGCTTCAATCCCCAGCACCCACATGGTGTCTCTCAGCTCAGGTCTGCAACTGCAGTTCGAGGGAATCCGGTGCCCTCTTCTGATCTTCTTGGATACCAGGCATTCATATAGTACACAGACATATACGCAAGCAAAATGTTCACATACATAAAATAAATGTGTGTGTGTGTGTGTGTGTGTGTTTGCAGTGCCTGTGGAGACCAGAAGAGGGCATCAGATCCCCTCAGATCTGGAATTAAGGTGGTTGTGAGAAGCCTCTCAATGACTGAGCCATCTCTCCAGCCCCCATCCAGAGTATTTTGATCTTCAAATTGCAGTTCCCTCCACCCCGCAGCCCTGGTTACCACTGTTTTACCTCCTGTAAACTTGAGAACTTTGAATAAATGCAGTCACACAGCTTTAGCTTTCTTTTCCCCTTCAATCATTTACTGATGATACAGCAACAGGGTCCCCATCAGATACCAACCCCTATGTGTGGATTCCCCAGAATCCAAAATCATAAGACAATACATCTGTGTTCATCATAAAATCTTAAAAATGGAACCACACATGACTTACCTTTTGCTTCTGGATTATTTAAATTAACATGTGCAGTGTCCTCCAGGTCCATCATGCTAGTGTATGCCAAGATGCCCTTCATTTTAAAGGCAGAACAGAATGCTAGCATGCAAACACACCCTAGCTCTTTATGATTCCACTTTCCAATAGGCATTTGGGCTGCTTCCTCTTGCCTGCTGTGACTACTGCTGCTGTGAACACGCTAGCTCGTGTGATTTTGAAACTCTGATACATATATGCATACCCAGGGGTAGGATATCTATATGCCCAGGGGTAGGATTACAGAGCAGACAGCAGTTGTATCTTTGACTTTTTGAGGTGCTGTCACACTGTTTTGCAGAAGTTGTGACTGCTCATTTTCCCTTATTCTCCAGAGTTTACCAACAACCAAGTACTGGGAGCTTTGTCCCTTTCTGTCAATGCCTCTCTTCAGGGTGATACCCTGTGTCTTTCACACACAGCTTTTTGGTTTCAAATGTTTCCTGATAGTTGTGGTTGTGTGTTTCATTGGGGGCTCCTCATTATTCTCTCATCTTTCTTGTCTGATCTCATGGGTGTACAAGTCCATTGTCTGGATGCTTTTTTCCTCATGGTAAGTTTCTTGTCATTAACCAAACCCAGCTTGGCTACCTTGCATGCCTCTGTGAGCCGGCTCCCACATCCCCAGCTAAAATGCTGTCTCCACGCCCTTCCTCTCTGTAGTCATTCTATACTGTAGCAACAAGCACAGTCCATTCTATCACTTACTTAATGGTAGGACTGAAAAAGAACAAAATGTCTCTTTAGATTGGTTCCAGACACCATTAGGGAGAGAACTGTTTTTATGTCCTTTTTATGAGCCTTTTTTTCAGACTCAAAAAGTAGGGTGAGTCCACAACATCAGAGGTGTTGTGGATAGAAACATTTTTTTAACCTGCCAGTGGACTGTGTGTTCCCTGACAGCAGGGGCTAAGGCTTTTTTCCCTCGTTACACAGTGGGTATGTGGTAGGCTTTCACCACCATTAGGAAAGAACTTACCCTCAATGAGCTAATGCAGCTCTGCCATTCTGATCTGATAGAGGTGGATGCCAGAGAGAACATTATTTTGTTGCTATCATCATCATCAGATTGGGAATAGTTCTTTTAAAAAGACCTCTAAGAGCTATTTGGATATAACCCCAAGTTAACTTAGTGGTAGAACCTTACTTATCAAATATATCGTTCCTGCTGTAGAAATATGGGTCTGAAGCAGAGGAGGGCGGGAGAAGTCTTGGTTTCTGCAGGGACAGAGCTGGTGGGTGTGGAACACTTTCAAAGCTTTGGGAAATAGCCACTGCTGGTGGTGTTTTTCAGATTGAAAAATCTATTACTTAAAGGGAGGAAAGGTTAGAATTGACCATTTTCTTTCTTTCCTGAGAATGAGAGAGACAGAGAGGAAGAGAGAGAGAGAGAGCAAGAGAGAGCTGTCAGTCAAATATCCTTGGCAACACACTAACATAAACCTTCTAGAAAGAGAACTAGTGGTACTTACTAGGAGATTATCATCTAACTAATGATCCATCATCTATCCATTTATGTATCAGCCTATCATTATCTATCATCCATTTTCACCAGCCTATCATCCATCTGTCACCCATTTATCAGCCTATCACCTATCATCCATTTATCAGCCTATCACCCATCTATGGAATCTATCTATTGTTTATCTAAAAGTAGCTGGATGTGCCTGGTCAGCCTAAGAAGATGGGTTTTTAATTATATGTGTCTGGGTCACATATGGAAAATGCCACATAAACTATATTACTATGTGACTACAAAGTTGACAAGCTTTCCAAGTTGCTGTTGTGACATCAGTTAGAGGCCTTATGTGTCATCCCCTCGACAGAAGACAACCTGACTCCACTCCACACGAAAGGACTTAGGAAACATCTTTAAGGACCCATGATTCACAGTACCTCATAGTGACCTGTATCCTTACAGTTCCCACAAGTACCTGTCATTGAGGGCTGGGGCTTGAGCATCACACCCCTCTCTGGGCAGCGGACATTAGAAATGTAATCCCCAGTGCGATAGCATAACAAGGCTGGTGAAAAGTGGTGAGGTTAGTGAAGGTAGGCCCTGAGAGCTTCGCTTTCCTGGGGAAATTAGTGTAGCGGTTGCAGGAGTAACCTAGTCATCCCCAGAGTGGGTTTGTTATGGGAGAGAGTTTGGGGACCCTGCTCTTTCTTGTCCCTCTTCTGCTCTGTCCCTGCAGCCATGGATAGCAGGGTAAGAAGGCTCTCAACAGGTGCTTGACACTCAGACCCCCAGCTTCTAGAACCATAAGGCAACAAATTCCCACTCATTATAGACTGCCCATCTCTGCCATTGTTTCAGAAACTAAAACTGTGTAGTGAGATATCCACCCGACCCACGCCTGTTGTACTGACCACGCCCGTTTGTGTGTAGTCACAGGTGCAGGCGTGAGGGCATCCCACGCCCAAGCTCGCTCTTTCTTACTTCCAGGTTGGGTTTCGGGGAGCATCCAGGTGGCAGGGTGGTATCTGTGGAGCAGGAACCCCGGGGGTCATCTGTTTCATGTGTGAGTGAATTCTCCCCGAATACACCTTACTTAACACACTGAGTCCAGTGAATCTTGATTCCCACACAATAAAAATGGACTAAGACATCTAACCTGTGAGTTCAATCTGGTCGACAAGTCTGATTTCACTTTAGCATCAAATGCTGGGAGAGATCTCCATTTTAGTTTCACACTTGGGAATGCAGCGCTGAGTCTCCGTGAGCTGCCTTCCGTGTGCTCAATGGGTAGTGATAAAGCACACAGCCACTACTGGTTAGCTTGTCCCTCTCACTCCTCAGAACCCTGGACCAGCCTCTGCCACACAACAGAATGAGAAAAAGGTGGTCACCACACAGCAGGGACATTTGGAGCAGAATGCAGAATCCCAAAGTGTCGAAGTTCAAGGTCAAGGGGCCAGGCCAAAGAACACTTATCTTCTTGCCTGTGGAGATGTTCCTGGCAGGAAACACTTCTCTCTTTGTTCTATAAGTAACCAGAAAACTCCAGAAGCCACTCTCAGTCAGGCCCTGGGTTTACTGGAGTGAGACATCCTCAGGTGTCATTCCTCCACGGATGCCCTGGCTAAGATACCTGACTTGTTAGGGGGCCAAGAAAGAACTTGAGCCTTAGAGACAGACTCACAATAGCAAAACCCACAGACAGTGAACTGCACAAACTCAAGCACCTGTGTGTTTAGATGTATGAGACCCTGAGCTGTCAGGAGTCAGAGAGTTCTGTGTTACTGGAAGCAACTGGATGGTTTACATATGGGGAAGGATGTCTCTCTATATAAATGCATATAGGTATAGAATGGGTTATTTGAACTAAAACACTGTGTGCTACATATGCAGGTGCTTGCGCATGCACACTCACACACACACACACACACTCACACACACACTCACACACACAGACACTCACACACAGACACTCACACACACACACAGACACTCACACACACACAGACACTCACACACACAAACAGACACTCACACAGACACTCACACACACACACAGACACACACTCACATACACAAACACACACACACACACACACACTCACACACACAAACACACACACTCACACAGACACTCACACACACTCACACACACACTCACACACACAGACACTCACACACACACATACACACACACTCACACACACAAACACAGACACTCACACACAGACACTCACACACACACTCACACACACACTTACACACACAGACACTCACACACAGACACTCACACACACAGACACTCACACACAAACACACTCACACACACACACACAGACACTCACACACACAAACAGACACTCACACAGACACTCACATACACAGACACACACACACACTCACACACACACTCACACACACACACTCACACACACAGACACACTCACACACACAGACACTCACACACACAGACACTCACACACAGACACTCACACACACACACACACACACACACACACACACACACACGGAAGGAAACCAATTAAGAGAGCATTACTGAGGTCCAGATGGGAGCTGGGCTTGGAGAAACAGAAACAGAGAAGACAGAATGACTCACATTGCCACAGAGAGTACCGTTGATGTGGGTTCTTGACCTAACATAGAAGGATGGAAAAGAAAGAGTTTGCTTTCCGGGCCTGGGGTATCAATGGAAGGTACCAATGCTGTGTGGTGCAAGTGTCCTAGACATGCTGACTTTGGTGTGCTCCTTCATTTGGCTGAATTTATAAATTGTTGTAATATACACATTTTCAGTCACCTGGAGTGCATAGATTAAAGCGAAAGGTGGAGACATAAACAAACCAGAACTCTCTTAAATTGCTGAAGCGGTGTCAAAGCAACACTGCTTTGAAAACAGTGTTCTATAAAATTAAATACAAATCTACAAAACTTCACATATAAGAACTTATCCAAGAGGAATAAAATATATCTACATGAGAAGATCCATATTAACATGTTCCTACCAGCCTTAGTCTTAAAAATGAAATTGGAAATGTTCCAAATGTCTATCAATGGGAAATTTTGTTTCATTCAATGGAATGCCACTTTTGAATTTTGAAAAGAGAGATGAATGGCTAAGAGACTCAAGCCACTGAGCCTCCAAGACTACAAAGAGGTGGGTCAGGACATCTCTGGGCCGCAGGGGAGTGGGTGGCTACACTGTTGCTTCCCTGGGAGCCTCTGTGTGCATCCACGCTGTTCAGTCAGCAACGTCAAAGTTCTCGCATACAGCTGATGCGGTTTTAGGTGCTGACAGTAGAGTTGCGGAGAATCAGCTACGGTGGCCTTTGCCATCTCCTGCAGCCCATTTTCCAAGGCACTCTCTGTAGCTCCCCCTCCATCTCCATCAGTCTACTGGTGACTGCTTCCAAATGAGCATGGTAAACCAAAGATCAGTCACCTTGCACACAGGACAAGAGTAGAGACCACAGGAAGCAATAGGGTTCAGCGCTACCTCTGCTTCCCTGAAGTCACCCCCTCCAGTACTGCCTTTTCTTGTTTGTAAGCTCCCCTGTTCTCTCCCAAATCTTAGTAGGAACAAACCACTTTATATTTGTGGCATGGTTTATAAGTTAAAGCACCCTCTATCTTTACGACCAGATCTCATCTCATGGCTAAAGAAGCCCTGGAAAAGCAGAAGGTGCAGAATGTGGTCTGCTGTCTCATCATGTGAGTAGCTTGTCTGAGGTCACAGGCGGCGGTCCCTCCAGACCTCATGAATATTCAAAGGCCTACAATAGGAACATGAGCAGCCCACACGTGTATCTCTCTGAGCTGTGTTCCTGAGAAGATGCCTGACAAAGAACCAACTTTCCTGTAAGAAAATGTGATCTTTGAGAATGCCAGTCGCTCCCTGGGGACCCGCGTGACTGAACTGAATTAGAATCAATGAGTGATGGGGAAGCAAGGCTGTATCAACTAGGAGCTTGTGGGGTTATTTGATTTGCCACTTCAGATGGTAGCTAATGGAGTTTTATGGCAAAAAGGAAACTCTGAGATGGTCTAATCCAGTTCATTTGTTTTGCAGCTGAGGACCCAGGGACCTGGGAGGGGATGTATCCTGCAAAGGGTCAGGGTAGGAACTGAGAGCAGAGGGAGGCCCCTGGCTTCCTGGCTGCCTCCCTCTCCACCACTCCACTCACTTTGTGAGCGTCCTAATTTGCTGCCCACTGTTCAAAGAACCCCAGTGTGGTTTTTTTCCTCTGGTTTTCGACTCACACTTCTCTTTTCCAAACCAGGGAAATAAATTTCACAAACAGATTTAAGCTGTCTGCTTCCCACTCGCACTTCTAAGATCTTTGTAATGGCATTGGGCCTAGCTGCCAAATCCAGGAACCCCTCTTATCCCACGGTCCTTAACTTAATCATACCTGCAAACTCCGTTTTCCCGTTTAAGGTAACATTGTGGAGTCTGAAGGTTAGGATGTAGGCACCTTTGGGGGAGCATGCCTACTATTCTGGGAAG
Organism: Phodopus roborovskii; assembly: GCF_943737965.1. NCBI lineage: Eukaryota > Metazoa > Chordata > Mammalia > Rodentia > Cricetidae > Phodopus > Phodopus roborovskii. Next base: position 24,256,816 of record NW_026126571.1, on the reverse strand, counting down.
CACCACTGCGTCATAAGACTGTTGTGAAGAAAGTACAGATATGTGCCCCATGCCACTCACAGACAATGTGCCAGAGATCCAGGCCGGTGTTTGTCACATGAGCAAGGCACAGCACTTACAGCACTCAAGCCCAGCAATTGTTGTCCCTTCCTTTCTTCCCATGAGAGAGTCTGGGGACAGTGGCATCTTGGATCTTATTGTTTCCTACTTCTCTGTAGTTTAATATAGATCCCTGGTGATTAATGAATCTGTGTCTAAAGGTCATTTGCCGGTCTTTTATTTACACCACTAAAGGAATGAGGGCACAATGGACAGCTCAGAAGTTTCTGGAAGAGATGGGAGAAGCAGTCACGCTCTTTTGCTTGGTGTTGGTAAGGACCATTAAGTGCACTTGAGACTTAACAAGTCCGAGTCTTGGGCATACAACTGGTCATGGTGACAGCAATCAAACACATTCTTCTGGCTGAAACTCGACCCTGCAGAAGGAAAGAACCCCTGACTCTCTCCTTAACCCTACAGGAGCCTTCCAGTTCCAGCACATCTGGGGGCAACTTACAAGCTGTCCTGGATAGAAATTGCACGTTTCTAACTGCTCCACAGAAAGGAACCCCCCCCCCAACACACACACACCTGATCCGTTTATCCACAGTACCTTCTCTCTTCCTTCATTACTGTGCCAGCAGCCTCAAAGCAACCTGTGACAATAATGACAAATCTTCCACTGTCCCACAGGAGATGCTTAACTTTTTCTGGGTCACCATTTTTGTTACCCACCCTGGACCCCAGGTGATATTTTTACTGCCACTGTCCTTGTGCCAGACCTGCAAGGCAGTGTGTGGCTTCCAAGTCTGTCACCAAAGGCGTTTCTCACAACTGTCCCTTCCTTCACCTCTTCTAGCCACGATACACAGTTCTCTCGGGTACTACTCTTCTCCTAGTTCTGAAGCATGGTCCTAATTAGTCTTAATGATAAAAACCTGGAGTCAGATATCAGGGTAAAAGCTGAAATGTCAGAGAAGGACAAGGACCGTCACCTCTTACCCTTCCCACTCCGTAGACTGAAAAGGGGCTGAGAATCTGCCTATGCCCCGCCTCATCACTTCCTCTCTCCACCCAGCCACATCACATCTTGTCTCCTGCCTGTACAGACCTCCAGACCTCTATGGTTAAGGAGTGGCTAGCTCCACCCTCTGATCTCCAGGCGAGCTTTATTTGTCAGAATACAAACAAAGTATCACAGCATACTTCCTTTAGCCTAGCAAGTTTATTATAAAATTGCAATACAGAGCAGTCAAAATCCTTGAGGAAGGGACAGCTTTTCTAATGAACAAAAAGATACCAAATTGTCCCTCAGTGGTGTCATACCACAGACTGCTGCACAGGGGCCCTGTACTCCAGCTACCATCCCAAAACAGCGTGTTCAGAGACAAGGTCCTCCCAGCTGAAGCACCAGGGGTGCCGAGTAAAGAGAGAAGCCCTCCGTTGTGTTGCCAGCTTCGACACCACCGTCTTCATCCCTTGCGCCTTCCTTAGAGAGGAAGGCCCCTTTCAGGATGTCTTCCTGGAAAGCAGGAAGCCATGCACACCCTCCAGCCACTCTCTAGTGACTGGTCCTTGGAGGAACTACCACACAGATGCATCTAGGCCCAAGGGGGCATTCACTTCTGAGCAGCAACTCTCCCTCTCCTATTCTGTACCGTGCAAACAAGGCGAGCCTGTCCAGGCCTGGAAGAGTGACATGCAAAGGTCCTCAGGTGGCCTTGAAGAAGTGCAGAGTGAGAGGGGAGGTCTGAGGAAGCTCAGGCTGCCTCCTCTTGTGGAATGGGTCAGGGGTGATCGTGAAATGTCAGCTGGTGCTGCTGGCCTAGGCTTAACTGCCCAGAAGAGGAGGGGCTGTGCTGTGCCACGGGGCAAAAAAGCTGTAGACCACAAGGCTCCAGCCACAGATGTGTAGCTAGAGCATCCCTGTGGATGGACCAAGCTGGCAGCTGGCAATTATGCCAATTAGTGAGCTGAGTGACAGCGGGGAGAGAAGATTTCGTGCAGAGCCAGGTCTATGAGGAATGAGTTGGTTAATGGTTGTCAAGTAAATAAATGACAAAGGGCCAAGAGGCCTGGTGAAGCAACTAGGCAAATTTGGCAGAGATTCCTCCAATGTCGAAATCTGCCTGATCTGTTTCCTCTTCCATCAAAGACTATGTTGAAGGCAGTGGATGCACACACAGGGCTCAGTAGACGTGTGGGTTCAGGGAGTGTCTTCTGCTTCCTTACACCCCAGACATCGTGGCCAGAGGCTATATTCAGGACAGTGTCTTTCTCAGCTTTCTCTCTAACATGGAGCAAGTCTTAGTTAAGGATTACATCCTAACACAGAAGGCCATCAGCTTTGGTGTGCCCTCAAAAGAAGAGGGAGGAAGCAGTACAACGCCACCCTGTGATGTAGCAAACTTGAAACTCTCCCCCAGACATTATCCGCCTGAAGTTATCAATCCTAGAGCACTGTGAAGAAAGCAATTAAGAGGTGATGACAGAGTGCCTTGTAGCTAAACACCAGTGGTTTAAACTGGTTGTGTGCTAAAGGAAGCGGCCGTTGGTGGTTTTGTGAGCTTGTACCATAAATAGGCCACCATCAAACCTGTTAACATCAGTCCCTCCACCATTAAAATTTAGTCTCTTTAAAATGCTCCCATGCTGATAAAGGGTGCAGAGCAATGACTTCACAAGAAGCAGGCAAGAAGAGCTCCATGCAGGCTCCGTGCAGGACACATGGATGCATTCACCTTCAGTGGCACCAACTCCTTCACAAAGTCATCCGGGGCCTAATTTTGACCTTTCCAGGCAGTCCTGTTCCTCAGAGAAGAGCCTCACATCTCAGTCCACCCCCTGATATAAAACTGTTCTCAAGAGAGTGTTAGCCCGTATTTGTTGTAGGATATTTGTACACTACATGAAGATATGTTGCTGTGATTGGTTCAATAAAGAGCTGAATGGCCAATAGCTAGACAGGAGGTCTAGGCTGGACTTCTGGTAGAGAGAAGGAAGAAGAGATAATCAAGGCTTGGAGGAGATGCCAAAGAGGCATGGACAGAGTTGGACATACAGAATAAAAGAAAGGTAAAAAGCCACATGGTAAAATGTAGATTAATAAAAGCAGGTTAATTTAAGTTGTAAGAGCTAGTGGAAAAAATCTAAGCTAAAGACAAAGCTTTTATAATTAATAAGTCTCTGTGTCATTATTTGTGAACTGGCAACCTAAAGCTGTCTAACCTCTGGGCACATATTTCCACATAAGGCCTGAAATCTTAAAACAAAACAAAACAACAGAAATGGACACAGCTTCCTAGTAATCTAGTACTTGTGGCTTACAGAGGCATGGCTGCTCTACAGTGAGCCCTTGAGCAGCTGGCACACTAAGTAGAAACAGTACAGGCTCAGCAAATTCCCAGACCCGGGTCAAGTAAATGCTGCTCCTGGCCAGTGCTGCTGACATAAGGCTCAGCTCTCATAGACTGAGCAGGACAGAGCCAGCCACCAGCACAGAGCTCATGTGGTCAGAGAAGGCTGCAGGTGTGCAGTAAGTTCAGACCAAGAAAACCTCTAACCAGGCACAGGAAAAACTGGGTATAGATAGTCAAAGAAAAAAAATAAATAGCTTAAAAATAATAAAGTCTCTAAAGAAAGAGTAAAGTATTATAAAAAAAAAAATAAGCCACATAAGGATGGGAAATACATATGGTGTCTGGATCTTGTATGGTGCTTTGTTGACTTTGAATTTTTTAAATGATAATAAACAAACAAACAAAATAGCTGCTGAGAGACACTGGGTTTTGGAAACTGCCAAATTAAACCAACCTATATATTTTTAAGAATGTCTTCACTTCAAAATGAAAGTTAAAAATGTTATCCTGGGGGCGAGGTTATGCCTTTGCTCCCACAGAAAATAAAATGTTATGGTTCCCTTCAAAATTAATAAAGATCAGATTTGATTGGGGGAAACCTCCAGAAAATCTTGGCTACAGGCATGAAACACGAAAACAAGAATGATTACAGGACAGGTGACACACGCCCTGATTCCTCTACTATGGGGACGGCTCTGAGACCGGAGAAGACAAAGTAAATCTTGTTGGCTACAGAGTCCTCATGACTTATTATTACACGCCATTCTTTCATATCAGTGGATAAAGATTTATATTACAGTTTGGTTATTCAGTAAAATGGATTTACAATGTCTGAGCTGGGGAACTAGCATAGGACTGAACCAGGCCCCCTGAATGTGGATGGCAGTTAGGAGGTCTAGGCAGTCTATGGGACCAGGATCCATCCCTAGTGCATGAATGGACTTTGGGAGCCCATTCCCCCACAGAGGGATATTTTCTTAGCCTAAATACATGCAGGAAGACCTAAGCCCTGCCCCAAATGATGTGACAAACTTTGATGATCCCCCATAGAAGGCCTCACTCTCCTTGGGGAGGTGGGATGGGGGGATTGGGAGAGCATGGGAGGATGGGAGGGAGAGGGAACTGGGATTAATATGTAATATAAGATTGTTTCTAATTTAAATAAAAAATGTTAAAAATAGATCAGATTTTAAAACAAATGGACGAATAAAGTTGACAGATGCCTTTTACTTGCTCAAACGTAGAACAATCATTTTTAGCTGGTGGTGCACATTGCACACTCCATATTTGTGTTAACATATATACATATGTATATATGTTACCTTTAAAAGTTTGTGTGTTTTCAGGGGGAAAAAAGGGAGACCAGACACAAATAAAGACAAATAGCCCAGTGATCCAGCCTCAAAATACCTCTGTTGCAGTTTCCTCAAAACTCTGCATCCAGAACAACTTCAAAGCTGCTAGTTGAGATGGTCTAGCCTCATGCACTACTCCAGCAAGGATTTCAGATAAGCCCTGCACTTTCCCATTACATGGAGACTGGACAGCAAGCTAGATAACTTGACCATTATCTCAATTTTCTCAGGGTTCCCTAAAGATGCCATCTAAAAATGTTATCACCCCCAGACAACAGGAAACAGTCTAGAGAATACAACATCCAATTCCCAAGAGGTGGGGTGGATGGTTTTTGATCATTCAGTGAGGTATGGATGTTTGTTATTATTTACAGGGGTTGGTTACAAATTGTTATTGGTTGTGGCCAGAAAAAAAGCTGAGCAAAGGGGATTAGATTCAAGGATATCTGTAACGAGTACGATTTTTCTGCCCGCCGCTGGTCTGGTCCTGTCCCGCCCCAAATAACACAGAGACTCTGTATTTGATACAATGCTGTTGGCCCGGTTACTTGTTTCTTATCGGCTAGCTCTTCCTTAATTATTAACCCGTTTCTGCTGATCTATGTATTTCTCTTACCGGGGAGCAGGCCAGCATACTGCTTTCTCCAGACTCTCCATCTTGACTCCTCCTTACTACTTCCTCTTTCCTCCTTGTCTCCTAGTCCCTCCTATCTTCCTTTCCTATTGGCCAACAGTGCTTTATTATTAACCAGTATGAGAAACATATACAGAATGACATCTCCCATCAGATCTCTTTCTGAAGGGAAAAGGGAGGAGATATAATAGAAATGATTGGATAAAAGGGTGGGTTGTTGAGTCTACTTTTGAACAACTACTAGTCTCAAATATTTTATGTTGGTATGGATTTTTGTATACTGATACAAATTTAAGGTTATTTTTGTTATACTGTATATATTTTTCTACTCATATTTAAGGTACTGTACCTATATGCAACTCATCTAAAATGTAATATAATGTTTTAGTCCTTGAAAGCTATTTAGGATAATAAAGAAAAAAATGGCTAGTAATTAGTCATCTATAACAATCAAATTTATGGTCATGCTAGGTATGTTTTCAAAGTCAAACACATATATTTTAAATAAATATATGGTCTTCAAACACTTCAAAGACCTACAGAATATGACATTTAAGATATGTTGCTAACAGAAGGCTTTTCATGACAGTGAGACACATCTTTCCTGGCAGCACCAATATATTTAAAAAAAAAAAAAAAAAAAAAAAAAAAAAAGAATGATGGGCATCCAAGAACCTCCATGTGGAGTATGCTTTCTTTGTGACAAAAATTAGCCACTGGACAAAAAACTGCCCTTGCTTTAACTGCTGACAGTATGCTGTCCAAATTGGACAAGCAGGACACAAAAGAAGTCAATTGCCAAACTTTGCCAAGACAAGGTAGAACAGTACTTCAAAATTCCTGCTTCACAGAACAGTCTGTCAAATATTCTAGGCCTGTAGGTCAAAGATGGATGCCCCAGCATTGCAGAGGAGCCATGGATGATTGTCCAGGCAGCCAGCTCTTTCTGTTATTTCTATAGTTTTAGAAAGTGTTTGCTCTGCACTTCCTTTTCACTCAATTAATAGCGTATCTTTCTTGAGTCTCTGATGGAGTTGAAGATGAGATAGTTACAGTTTTCCTTGTTACCAAAATTTTTAAAAAGCTCACAAGAGGTATAAAGTGTATAGAGTTGAGAAACATAAAAGCTTAAATTATTTATCTAAGAAAATGTTTTGAGTTCTAAAAAGATAGTTTTAGAATGGTAATACAACTCATGATAGAAAATGGTTTAGGTATAAAACTTTAAATTCATCAAGCTAAAATAATGAGTATTTTCTCCAAATATGCCAAATACAAATGGACTATATATTGTGAATGTCATTCTTACTTGATAATTGTTCTTATTGTATATAATTTTACTATGTTAGAGTTAAACCCTTTCCTTTTTATTTAGACAAAAGGGGGGAAATGTTGTGGGATATTTGCACACTGTGTGAAGATATGTTGCTGTGATTGTTTTAATAAAGAACTGAACAGCCAACATCTAGGCACATGATATAGGCAGGATTTCTAGACAGAGAGAGGAAGGAGGGAGAGATAATTGAGATGTGGAGGAGAGGCCAAAGAGACATGGAGGGACTTGGACATATAGAATGCAAGGTAAAAAGCCACATGGTAAAACATAGATGAATAAAAACAGGTTAATCCACATGATAAAAGCTACTAGGAGAAGTGTAAGTTAAGGCCAAGACTTCACAGTTAATAACAAGTCTCTGCGTCATGATTTGTTTTCGTTTTACACAGACAGGCAGAGAGCTTATTAGACTTAGGATTTCCATCCACCATTGTGTCACCACAGGCCATGTGACAAGGGTACAGAGAGGGTACCACATGACCCATATTCCAAAATGGCTGCATGGTGCCCTTTGAGGGATGCTGAGTCTCTTAGTGGGATCAATTTGCTCCCAGAAAGCATCTTGGGAGTTTGGGATGATAGTTCAGGGAAATTTCCCAGTAAGTTTGGCAGTAGAACTCTGCTACAAATTCCTAAGACAGTAACTGTAAGAAACTGAAGTCTGATAGATTTAATTGAAATTTTGGTCCTGCCACTGCTGTTGGTTTATTGTCGATAGTGTCAGCCCATGAGAAAAGTGAACTTTTGGGAGCTGTGTTGGTCAGCAGAGAGGCTTGTTTGTGCTCTTGGCTTCTTAGCCACCAGTTCATGGTTGCTTGACCCTGTTACTTTGGAGCCTGTGACAGCCCAGCACAATGCGTGGGAATTTGTGGCAAAGCAAAGCTCTCATCTCACTGTGGCCAAGAAACAGAGCAAGAGAAAGGGGGAGGGGCACGCAGGGTTCTAATGTTCCCTTTAAGGCCAAGCTCTCAATGACCTGCCATCCTCCCAGTGGGCCCCACCTTCTAAAGGTCCCACCGCCTCCCAGTTGTGCTACAGATTGGGGACCAGATCTTTGGCATATTGGCCACCAGGGAAACATTTAAGAGCCAAATCACAAAAGAGAATTTGTGTGTTGATGCTAAGGGGTTTCACAAAAATAAATAAATAACATGAAAATGACTGGCTATAGAGACCCAGGAACAAGGTTGGCCACTGCCGGGCAATGCACTATTTAACACTCTGGAACACCAACACAGGTCAAAATGTTCTGACAAAGTCTTAAGTTCTGTTCCAAAGATCTGTCCCTGTCTTCAAAAGAGACGCCTGCCCCGACCCCCTTTCACACCCTCATTCAGTGATCATGCAGTTACATCGCAGCTGAGAGCTGGCGGTCTGTACTCAAGACAACTCACTGTCCTAGTGGAACTGGTGTTTGTAGCAGAACAAAAACCAAATGATATGTTGATGACCTAAAGTCAGGAGGTGGTAGGTACAATACAGAAAAACAAAGTACAAGCCAACTGTATGCCAGGCCCAGAAGAGGGGAGGGTTCCAGAGCGCGGGGGGGGGGGGGGTGTTACAGTGCTGAAGGGGTTAAATAGGAGAGGCCCCAGAGCAGTGGGATCAGAAGGCTGGGCAGGCCTTAGAGAGACATTTGGAGAGCACCTGAGCTGACTAAGTTTGGTAAAAGTCCACTTTGTTTAGCATGTGACTCATAGAGCAAAACAGTGGCCCAGTGTCAAAGCAGCAGGCCAGGCTCAATGGTTAAGACCTTGCTGCCCTGCACTGTGGACCTGTGCTGTGATTTAGATGTGGCTTGTTCCCCTCAGTCCATGCATCAGGACTTGGGAGGTAGGGTCTAGTGGGAGGCCCTTTAGGTCAACAGCGGCAGGAACTTAGAAGGGTGGGGTATCTCCTGAGACCCTGGGAAGTTCTTTAAAGGGGTATCACAATAGCCTGCTGGACCCTCCCGTCTCTCTGGCTTCATGTTCCAAAGGGTGAGCTCTTTCCCCGTCTCTCATCCCTGCAGTTGCTATAGACCACGGCATTACGCTGTGGAGGGGACCCAGTCCAGAAAGTGAACCACCATGCTGTGCTGCTGGCGTTCCAGCTAGGTAAATCTCTCCTTCTTCATAGCTAGCCTGCTTCTGATGTTTCATTATGCCATGAAAACTATATTAATCCAAGGTGTGATCATGGAGATAGAGAAAGATGTTCGGTTAATGACACATTTGGATTCGATCCCAGCACTCAGGAGGCTGAGCTGGAGCCAATAGACTGGATTTGTGGGTGCATTCTCAGAGAAAAGAATCTGTGATGATTCCTCCGGGTCTGGTCTGAGCAACTGGGTGAATGAAATAAATACCAGCCTGAAATCAGCGAGAGTTGAGTAGGGTGTGGAGGGAAAACCGAGATTCTGGGTGCCGATGCATGAAGGTTGAGACACCTCTTTGATGAGCAAGTGGAGATGTCAAAGGATGCTGGATATGGATATGGACTGGAGGGAAGAGGTCCGAAGGGGAAACTCCGAATTGGGGTCAGTGTATGTAGATAGTGTAGAAGGTCGTAGGGCTGTATGAAGTTACCTTGAGAATTGTTCTAGTTGCATTTCTGTCACTGTAATAAAAATCCCTGACAAAAAGCAACTCAGGGTTGGACACACTGGGCTGTTTGCCCAAAGAAGGTGGGTTGCTTCAGCTCACAGCTCCAGGTTAGTGTGTGGCTTCAGTGAAGCCCCAGGGCCAGGAACTAGAGACATGGATCACACCACACCCACATCGAAAGCAGAGGAAAAATGAATGCATACATGCTGATTTGCTTGCCTCCCTAGGGAATGCTGTTACCCACAATGGGCTGTGTCTTCAATTAAGAACCCCGCTCCCCCAAGACACAGGCCAATGTAGACAATCCCTCATTGAGACTGTCTTCCCAAGTGACTCTAGGTTATATCAATTTGACAATTAAAGATAACCACAACCCAAGTGGACATGCCTAGAGAGGATGCTGAGATGTCAGTCACGAATGTGAGGGGATTCACTCAAAACAAAAAGACGAGGAAGGCCAAAGGTGAAATCAGAAGGGTGGAACTGGAAAGTGAGTGTGTTTCACCCTGTAAGGAGGTGTTGGTTACAAACCAGGAGGACAAGGGTCGTGGTCAGCTGAGCCCAGGGTCTGGCAATCGTGTTTGCAGGGAATATGTGGACAAAAAGCCTGATTGAGATTAAACTGGAGACAAGGAAGTGGAGACACTCAGTGTTTGCAGTAAGTAGGGCTGAGAAATCAGAATCTAGAAGCGAGGCGGGTGGGTGAGGAGGCTTTCAGTAAAGGCGCTATAGGAGAGCGTTCTGCGGCCAAGAATGGTTCTCTAAACCAGGAAGAAGTAAGGGTGCAACAGGATGCACATCCCAAAGCAAACATCCCAGTGTGTCCAATCTTGGGATTTAAGACAGGTCCTAAGAAGTGTGAACCCTGTTGGCACAGCCCAGATGGAGACAGCCAGGTGGCAGCAACTCCATGCTTAAGCTTCTCCTGTGAATTGTGACCTATTATGTCATTGGAGTGGCGTCTTGTTTTGCCAGTGAACTTGTGAGGGTGGCCACACCTTATGGGCGTGGCTTCCGGTGTTCAGATGTGACCCTTTGTAAGGTAGAGGAGCTGGCTAGCTTTCTTGGGTTGCAGTGAGAGCATCGGAAGGGCAGCGACTGCATCTTCTAGAGCAGGAAGACCGCTACTATTATTTGTGTAAGTGCTTCCCTAATAAATACCTAGTTACATGTATCTTGGGTCTGGTGAACTCATTTAAACCCTACCTTCATATCATGTCATTTAGCAACAGAGTTTTGGATTTAAATTTTGTTCTTTAATTCATCCCTAAACAAAACAAAACAAACTACAACATGAAAAGGATGGAAAGGTACTTATTAGGCAGAATGGATTACTAGGGTCCAACAGCGACACCTAGTGGTAGTGGTGTGAATGGCACTAGCTGATAAGTGCCTCTACCCCACTCGAATCTAAAGCTAATTGAAACCTTTAAAACAAATATACATCCTTAAAGGTTCTCAGAATCATGGTGGGGAGGGGTCTCTTCATACAGGCAAGCATAACATTTTTCAGTGGGGAGAGTGGGCCCTCAGAGTCACAATCTAATTTGAATATAAACAAAAACTGCTTTATTCACTTGCACAGTTTAATTGCTCTTCAGATAATTTGAAAGGTAATTAAAACTCCCTGCCTCCGAATTTGTGAACTCCAGCTGTTGCAATTCTTTTGCTATGCAAAGTCAGACAAGGTTCAAAATGGGCACTGATCCACAGTCTCACCTGGCTTCAAACAATAGGAAAAAAAACCACTTGGTCCCAGGGATTTGAGTTGTCTTTTAATTTACGCCTCTCTTGCGACCTATAAAGAGGCCTGTGATCTTTTTTAAAGGCAGCTTTAAATTTCATTTCTTTTCTTCCTATAGCTTGATGCTACAGAAGGTCTTGAGGTCCCTAGAGTTCTCTGGATGCAGTAACTCACAGTTTCATTGGGTGCCAAGGATATATTTTGTTCACAATCTTTATTTTTTAAAAATCCTGAAAAGAATAAATTGTGGGAATAGATGAAAATACGCAGAATTATAAAAGGGGAATTTGAGTAGCTGTAAAAATGTTTTGCACCAAAGTAATAGCCAAAATATCAGAAAAGGTCATGGTACATACAGGACTCGGGGGGTTAGAAGATAAATAAAACCCATCAGTTGGACGTGCAAATCAGCCTCCCAGTTGGATTCTGAGACAAATAAAACATGAATCAGAGAGTGTCAGGGTGTGGACCGTCCAGACCTTTGGTAGAGAATATTTTTCATCCTATCCCAAACTGATATCGATCTTTTTGTTGTTGGCTTCATCTCAGCCAACTTCAGATACAGAGAAAAATTATGTGTTTTGTTGGAAATTATATTGTTTAGACCTCCCAGATAGCCTCTCTAGGGGCATCCCATTCAAGTTCCATGGAAGCCATTTTGTGACTGAAAGAACTAACTTACTGACAGAAAACAATTTTTGTCCATGGCTGCACAGGATCTGTGCGGTCTTCAGGGTTCCCTGACTTCCTTCTTTCACAGGGGCTGGCTTGGCTTCTGCCCAATGTTCACTTCAGTTTTCCTCAGCCTCCCTGCTACACTGACTGTAGGGCCCTTACTAGTTTCCTTATTAATAACACCTTGAATACGAATTTCACATCTGTATTTAGACATAAATGGTTACACCATAATTTGAAAATTACCTTTTTAAAAAAAATTATAAAATAATTGCCTTGGAAATTACCTTTTTGAAAATTATCACTGCTTTGGATCTTTAAAAAGCCTGAGAGAGAAAGGGGGGGAGGAGGAGGAGGCAGGCATGCTCTGCCGTCAGAGAACAACCTTTAGGAGTTAGTCCCTTTCTCCCACCTCCTTTTGAGATGAGGCCTTTCTTCTTGCCTCCGCCTATTTATCCTTTTTAGAGGAGCTGGCCCACACGATTCTGTTCCATTTCCCCCGCCTCACCCCCACTTCCCCCCACCCCGGTCTTCACCTCCTAACTCAGGTAGAAGCGCTGGGAATCCACATGCTCCTATGGCACCTGTCTTTTTCTCGGGCTCTGGGTCATTGGGCTTGGAAGGCAAGCCATTTCTCCAGCCCTGCATCCATCTTTTTATGGGCTCTTGGTGGCTACTCTTGTTCTAAATGGTCTTCGTTCTTCAGAAGCATGCCAAAGGGTGGGGAGTGAGTGTTTGATAACACACATGTCTAGGTGGCCTCGAGGCTTATGTATACTGATAACCTAGAATATTTTATGCACCTTTGGATGGGAACTCCAGAAGTAAAGCTTCTTGTCTGATGTGACTGTTCTAAAAAGTGTGATAAAATATGAGACTTGCCATCTAAACCCTTTAAAAGGCATGAAGGAAACTGTCGCATAGCAAGAGCTCCATGACAGTCTCATTGGCCCTGGAAAGGGCCATGCTTTAGTCGCATTCCAGTCAGCATCCCACCGGTTGGCCCATTTTCACACTTTAGAGCAGAGCACTTTTGGAAACTGCTCCAGCTGGTCACAGAGCAAGGGCTGCCCTGTTTCCTACCGTCAAGGTTGGGAACCGCAAATTCTCCATTTGAATATATTAAAGAAGGAAGAAAGGAAGGTGATTTATTTTAATTCTCATGCTGCCTGTTACTAAAAATAAACAAGGAGGAAAGCAAAGTGGCTGGACATTTAATTTCCCTTGTTAGCTTGACTGGATTTAGAGTCCATCAGAAGTGGGCACACCTCTCGCTCTTACGGGAGTATTCTGGAGTGGATAGACTGAGCGAAAGACTGATCCTGGAGGTGACCACACCCTGCCCCTGAAATGGCTAGAAGGAGGAAGAGAAGCCAGCAGCTCAGTGCAGTATCCCCTTGCTGCTCTCTGACTGGCCGAGACACGAACCCTCCTGCTCTGCTGCCTTCCGCCATCATCACAGACTGAAACCCTGCAACCGTGAACGGACACTAATGTTCCCTCCCTCACCCATGCACGGGATAGCACCCCATCTCCTCCCACCTCCATGCTGAATGCCCCCACCCCCATCCTAACCCCCCCCCACACTTATTCCTCTCCCACCCCAGCTTACCCCTCCCACCACTCTTCCTGCCTACTAGACTGGAAGTGAGAATCTAGCCCTGACATTTCCTACCAAGAAAAAGAGCTCTAGTATAGACTGAGGCGGCCAATTGCTTTTGTTTCTGCTGCACTGTAAACTCCAGGCAGAAAATAGGCCCTGGGGAACAAATGAGGAGGGAGCATGCTCTGATGTGGAGTTGAATGTCTGTGAAGCAGATACCGGGCACTTCTGAGGGCTCTGGCTCTTACACTGGGAATGGGAATGAGCTGTGTGTAAGCCTGAGCCTTCATTCTCTTTTTCTCTGTAAATATAATATTCTTATGGCTTATTTGGAAATTTCATTCTGCACCCTGATCACATTCACTTTCCAGCCCTCCCAGGCCTATCCCCTACTTTAGTGAGCTCCCCACCCCCAAACAAATGAAGGAGAAGGGGGAAATGCCAAGTCCAATTTGTGTTGCCCATTTACTCAGTGGAGCATGGTCAAACTCCAGTCTGCAGACCGAAGTCGTCAACTGTAAAGAGCCACACTTCAGCATCTTTACCATAATTCCTGTCTAGGTTGCTTCTTCTTGGGAGCAGGCAGGGAAGAGGTCACAGAAGCCTTCTATGTCTCTCATTCTCCACTGTGGGTCTGCAGTCATCGATACCACTGCAAAAGAAGCTTCCATGACCTTTGTAATACAGCTGCAGCCAAGAGCATGGACTTGCATGTGGTTTCTGGCTACAGCACATCCACAGACATCAACGTAAGCTCAGGGGGCAGCCAGGCCACACACATCAATGTGACCCTAGCGGCAGTACAACCTGGTAGCAGTGGTGACACCAGTCACAGACATCCTCATGGCCCCTTGGTCAAAAGCCAGACCATAGTGTCCAACATGGCAATCAGCAGCAGCACAGATCATAAACATCAATATGGCTTTAGATGACAGCATGAACCACAGACATCCCCATGGCCTTTGGAGGTCACATGGACCACAGACATCACAGCAGGGTCAGGGACATCAACATGGCTTTCAGTGACTGCATGGACCATGGATATCAACATGGCCTCTGGCAGCAACATAGACCACATATTCTAACACAGCCATGACAAGAGCACAGACTATGGACATCAATATGGCCTTAGATTGTAATGTGACCATGGACATCGACTTGGTCTCTGGTGGGAGCACAAACTATGGACATCCAATCAGCCTCCTGCTGCGGCATGGACCGTGGACACCATCATGGTCCTTGGCAGCAACACAGACCATGGACATACCCCCGGCTTTCTGTGACAACATTGGCCATAGACATCAACACAACCCCTGGCCAACTTAACCTCCGGCTGCAGCATAGGCCATGGGTATGGCCTCTGCAGGACACACACTAACTTAACCTGGCCTCTGAGGCACAGCTGGGCAGCGTGTTTTGGGGCAGAGCCTGTGCTAGCTCCCAGCTGATGTACACCACCTGTGGGCCCTGCTTATCAAAGCGCCCTGCTCCCCGTTCATTGTCTCCTTCTTGCACACCTGTCGCTGCCTTGGCATCTCTAGTTCCGCCCCTTTCCACTGTGTATGCACCACTCTGTCCCTCCCTATCTCCCACATCTCCTTTGAAATGTCATTTCGATGCCCTGCTGTTAGGATGCACTGACTGGGAGTGCTGGATCTGGGCTGGGATGGCAGCCAAGTTGGTCATCCCAGAATTCCAAATCAGGACAGGACAGTCAGTGTTCAGGCCTCTCTTACTTTTATAATCCCATCCGTACTTAACCATGGATGCTCTTCCCTGATGATTTTAATCCTATTCGCCTCATAAATACATCAAATCAAGGTTCTACCTGCTTGATGTCTCACAGTGAAGATAACATTCCTACGTGAGTTTCAGCCTGTATTTAAATTGCATCATTCATCCATTCCATTCGAATTCATTCATGTGAAACATCAGCTAGATAGGAGAGTTATACTGGCAGATAGGGAGAGTTTAAGACAATGGAGAGAGGAGATCTTAAGGATTGGGTTAAGAAACGGGCCTGTTGCCAGGCAATGGTGGCGCCTTTAATTCTAGTACTAGGGAGGCAGAGGCAGGTGGATATCAGAGTTCAAGACCAGTCTGGTCTACAGAGCTAGAACTACACAGTTGAACCCT
This sequence comes from Phodopus roborovskii, assembly GCF_943737965.1. Taxonomy (NCBI): domain Eukaryota; kingdom Metazoa; phylum Chordata; class Mammalia; order Rodentia; family Cricetidae; genus Phodopus; species Phodopus roborovskii. Next base: position 24,241,350 of record NW_026126571.1, on the reverse strand, counting down.
GTCTCCAAAACCAAAAAGAAAAGAAAAAGAAAACAAAACACAAGAAGGAAGGAAGGAAGGAAGGAAGGAAGGAAGGAAGGAAGGTAGTATGGTATAGATATGAATACTTTGTTTTGAATTTTCATTTATTGATACAATTTAAGGTCAATTTTGTGATATGTATATTTCTCCTCTTGTTTAGGTATTGTGTTTATATAGCTCATTTAGAAATGTAATGTATAATGTAATACAGATTATAAGTAATTACCCATGATAGTCAAAGCTTAGAGTTAAGTTAGTTAAGTTTTTCAAGATACACAGAGATGTATTTGAGATAGGAATTCTTCAAACCTTTCAAAGACCTACACAATATGACATTTTAAATGGTTTAGGGTTTTTCTTGACAGTGAGACATAAATGTTCCTGACAACACCACCTGCGTCAAAAAAAAAAAAAAAAAAAAAAAAAAAAAAAAAGATGAACATTAAAAAAACACATTATGGAGTTTGCCTCCAATATGGCAAGACTAGCCATTTAGACAAGGTACTGCTCTTGTCTGGACTGTTTGACTTTATACTGTATAAACTGAACATACAGGACCCTGCTTCATGCAAGAGTCTGCCAGACAGTCTACAGGACACACACACACACACACACAAAAAAATGACAAACAAGCTGCCAATAAAAAAAGACAGATTAAAGTTTCCTGCTTTGCTAAAGAGTCTGCCAGACACACTATGGCCTATGGGCTAAAGATAAAAGATTACAAAAATACTTCGGGTGACCAGGCAATGAGTTGTCTCTGTCATTTCTAGAGTTTATATATTATCCTTCTATGGTCTTTGATGGAGTTAAAAACAGATAGTTATGGTTATAGTTTTCCTTAGTTAAGCGTAAAGATAAGTTACATATATAATTTTAAACTCACAAATATAAGATAATAAAATAGTTTCTTTTAATCTTACTAAATGTTAATGGACTAAATATTGTTAACTGTGATTATTTGATAACTGTTGTGTTATATATTTCGCTATGTTAAGGTTAAAACCCTTCTTTTTATTTAGACAGAAAAGAGGAGATGATGGGAGATGTCATTCTGTATATGTTTCTCATACTGGTTAATAAATAAAGCACTGTTGGCCAATAGGAAAGAAAGATAGGAGGGACTAGGAGACAAGGAGGAAAGAGGAAGAAGCAAGGAGGAGTCAAGATGGAGAATCTGGAGAGAATAGAACCGCCAGCCGCCTCTCGCTGGTAAGACCACGTGGAAATACATAGAAATGGGTTAATAATTAAGACAGAGCTAGCCAATAAGAAACTAGTAACTGGCCAACAACATAATATCAAATATAGAGTCTCGGTGTGTTAATTGGGGCTGGAGCAGCGGCCGGACAAGACCAGGCGGCGGGCGGAAAAACCTTACTCCTTACAAGGTAGGTCAGTGAAAAACTCTTCATAGTGCTGAATCAGCAACCAAAGTCACAGGAGGAGCACAGGAAAGCTAAGGCCACGGAGACGTCCAAAGTGAAGAGAAAAGGTGATTTGAGGAAGCCACTCCAGGGGCTGCGATGTTTTGTTTTGTTTTGTTTTGTTTTTGAGACAGGGTTTCTCTGTATTGTTTTCAAACCTGTCCTGGCACTCACTCTATAGACCAGGCTGGCCTCGAACTCACAGAGATCAGGCTGCCTCTGCCTCCCCAGTGCTGGGATTAAAGGCGTGCTCCCCCAACACCTGGCTAGGAGCTGTGATTTTTTAAGGAAGCACTGTACTCCCTCTGCCTGCTAAATCTTTCATGGAATTTCTGTAGAATACAGTGTTTATAAACACAGAACATTTCTCATGAGGCTTGAAGATAGTGTTGTTTATGTTCACTGCATTGCAGACTTGTTGATCAACAAGTTTCCACCAGAGAAGTCAGCTCAGACATGTGTTTAAGCCGATAGAAAGTCTTTATTGGACGGCTTGCAACTATGCTGGGTATTTGGAATCTTAGTGAAGACAGAAGCAGATCTACAGAAGCCAAAATCAGTACAATATGACACTTTTCCAGAACTATGGACTTTTAGAGTTTTCATTTTGTCAGGTGGTGCTGTCTACATGTTGTGTTTTGTAGCCTAAGTAACACTTCAACCATGAAGTCAGTTGTGCTAAGGTCTAGGGGTCTGTTACAGAAGGAGAAATTCTTGGCTTGATATCATGAATGATCCTCCTTAAATGCTGGCAACAAAAGGTAGATTTCGCTCAATCCAAAAATTACTGATAAAAGGAAACCTTGTCAAGTTATACAAATGTTTTGTCATTATTTTCAATTATAATCTTTTCTTAAGAGTGCTGAATGATGCTTTGATCACATTATGACAATAAAGCTTGCTTTGAATCAGAGGACAGAGCTAGCTATTAGTGGACCAAAATTAACCATAGAGGTTTTAGAGGATGAGGACAGATAGACAGGAAGTAGTATGGCTTTCCATGATTGCGCACTACTTCATCACAGACTAAGAGGCAATGGAGGCAGCTACTGGGAACTAAGGCTTCCAAACTGTGAGCCAGATGAACCTTCCTCCCTTAAGCTGTTTTCTTCGATAGATGCTTTAGATAGATAGACAGATGATAGATACATAGATAGATAGATGATAGACAGACAGAAAGATTCTATTGTTCTGTTTCTCTGGTGAACTCCTACTGATAAAACTACCAAAAGATCAAGGTCAAATATACATACAATTAGAATCTGAGACTAAGAAAAAAAATGAGAAGGAAAGGTATTTGAAGAAATAACAGCTGCAGACTTGGCAAATTTGCTGGAAAACCTATGTGTAGAGACCTTTAAGATACTCAGCCATTCCCAAGCAAAATTAAGTATTTCTTAAAGTTCCTAGACACTTTATAACTAAATATCTGAAACTACACATACAAAAGTCTTAAGGTCAACTAGTAAAAAATAACAGGGAAACCATCACAGATTTTTCATCAGTAACCAGAGTCTAAAAGACACAGGAACAAGAACATACTTTAGAAAGTTTAGAGAAAAGGATTCAACCCAGTATTTTATGTTAAATTCACACTGAAAAAGAACTTCTGAGAATGATAGTGAAATCAAGTCTCGAAAGAAGCAAACTTCAGGAATTTGTCTATAGTCCATCTGTTCTCAATCTGATAGCTGGCCTGCTTTGCAAAGGAACTAACCCCAGAGGGAGTTTGTTCTCCAAGAGTGGCAAAAGGGACTAGAAATGCTAACTGCCTATTGACATAAATGTGTATAGATTCAGAAAGGAACCTTTTTTTTCTTAAACTGTTAACTGTGGAAAGCAAAATGTGTACATACATGTAACATATATGGCAGGTATGGGGAATTGCTGAAGGTTGTACAGAGTACCTGTAATTGCAATGCTTCTACATTTTATGTGGACTTGGACTGGTACAGAGTTAACTCTAAGCTACGGAAGTTGGAAGGGGTACATATAAGCCCCAGAGTGGTCACTACAGAAAGCATGTACAAAGAGATACAGCCCCAAGTCCAAAACACAAGTTAAAATGGAATTTTTAAAAATTTCAAAAGAAGGCCTAACAAGGGAAAATAGGAAAAACAAAACAAAAACAAGGTGGCTTTAATCCCGGAACTCGGGAGGCAGAGGGAGGTGGATCTCTGAGTTCAAGGCCAGCCTGATCTACAAAGTGAGTTCCAGGACAGGAGGACAGCAAGAATGGTTACACAAAGAAACCCTGTCTCAAAAAACAAAAGAAAGAAACAAATAACAACAATAAAAAAAATACAACCCATAGAAATCAAAAGCAAACAGCAAAATGATAATGCAATATAGACCAGAATCCAACTCATCAGTAGTTAAATATATTATTCAAAAATGCTAAGTACAAGGCAAACATTGTCAGATTAAATAAAAATAAGGCTATGGGCTGGATGATGGTGTCACACGCCTTTAATCCCAGCATTTGGGAGGCAGAGGCAGGTGGATCTTTGTGAGTTTCGTCTACAAAGTGAGTTCCAAGACAGCCAGAGCTACACAGAGGAAACCTGTCTCGAAGAACAGATAGACAGACAGGCAGGCAGGTCTCTGTGATACATAGTTTTGTATCAACTTGACACAAGCTAAAGTCCTCTGAGAGGAGGGAGCCTTAATTAGGAAAATGTCCCCATGGTCTAGAGAGATGGCTCAGTGGTTAGAAGCACTGATTGCTCTTTAAGAGGACCCAGGTTCAAGACCCAACACCCACATGGCAGCTCACAGTTGTCTGTAACTCCAGCTCTCAGGGAATTCAACATTCTCATACAGATATACATGTTTTGGCTAAAACATCAATACACATAAAATAAAGATAAATAAATAAATGAAAGAAAGAAAATGCCCCATAACATCCGCCTGTAGGCAAACCTGTAGAGCAGGACTGCATTAAAGAGAGTCAAATTTAAATTATAAATGATTTTGACACTTCTTACAAGAGCTATTAGGCTGAACAGACAGAATAGATAAAACCCAAACCAAACTGAAAGGAAACAAACCAGGTGACCTGTACAATACTAGCCCGTGGTATCTAACCCCAGTTTGAATAAGTCCACAGAGTCCAACAGACTACACAGTATTGGAGTTTATGAAAGCTGTCAAGCACCAAGAGGATGCCAGAAAATAACCTTAAAGTTTTGTGTAAAAGAACAGTAATCTGAGACCTTGGGGCTACAAGATGGCTTGTCAGGTAAAGGTGCTTGCTGCCAAGCCTGATACCCTAAGTTCAATCCCAGGACCCTGGATGGTGGAAATAGAGAACAGAATCCTGTTGTCTTCTGGCCTTCACACACACAGCACCCACACATCTACAGGCACCCAAATAAATAAAATATCAAAGAAGAATAAAAACATGGCAAAGAATGTTTTCAAACTACAAGAATTTAACTAGAAATCAATTACAGAAAGATATTCCAGGCATGTTGGCACATACCTTTGATCCCAGCACTTGGGAGGCAGAGGCAGGTGGATCTTGTGAGTTGAGAGTCCAAGGCCAGCCTGGTCTGCATAGTGAGATTGTCTTGAAAAATCGTGTGTGTGTGTGTGTGTGTGTGTGTGTGTTATGAGCAGTTTTCCCACCAGCCTGGTCCCAGAGCTGCTTCAGCCCCAAATAACACACAGAGACGCTGCATTAGTTATAAAGCTGTTGGCCAGTTACTAGCATTTCTTATTGGCTAGCTCTGTCTTAAATATTAACCCATTTGTATTAAGCTAAGTTTTCCATGTGGTCTTATCTTACTGGAGAGAGTGTCCAGAGTTGTTCTCCCTCAGTCCTACATTTTAAATCTCCTCACTAGATCTCCCAGAATCCTCCTTGTCTCCTAGTCCCGCGTATCTTGCCTTCCCATTTGCCTACAGTGATTTATTCATTAACCAATAAGAGAAATATATTTACAAAATGACACCTCTCATCATGTGTAGACCCAAAATAAATATTTTGGGATATTTTCCAAATGTTTTCAGTAAGCACATCCCAGTGTGTGAGCATGTGCATTCCCTGGAGGCCTTTCTTCTAAGATGACTTGGGGGACAATTGGGGCACACTGATGCTGTCTTTGGTACATGTCTTATGAGGCAGACTTTGTGATTGTAGTGTGGAGTAGGAGGGTAAGGGACTACACAGCATTGCAGTTTCACTCCCCTTGGCAGCACGCCACCAGTTAAGCTCTGGAGTGACCTCCTGGTTTCCGGGTATGTTGGCATCACTTACCAGTATGTGATCTTGACCATGTATTGAATCTCCTTTGCCTTGATTCCATCCCCTATATGACAATTATAACACGATCACATACACTCCGCTTCGCCTGAGACATCCTGGATTAAACTTGTTTTCCCACTGTATTAAAAGTGCCCTCGTTTGGGTGATGAATAATATGCTCAGTCTGATAGCAGAGCCTGTGTGTTACAGTTTGTTGAGAGGTTTTCAGACAGTGACAGGTAGCCAGACTCAACCCATATTTGAGTGCCTGCTGCAGGCCAGGCACTTTCCCAGGCAGAAGACTGTGGGAAATAAGTCAGTCATTACACCCAGCTGCTGGGGAATGGCACAATGACAAACGCATGGGTTCTGATGCTAGGGCCCCTCAGTGGGGATCCTGCTCTCCTATGACCACCTAGTGACTTTGCTTTCTACATAAATATGGGCTCTTATGAGGAAGAAGTTCTTTATTATTCATGAAGCATGAGTCCCCTGTCTGGTCCATACAAAGGTTGTGTAAACACTTTCTGTTAAATAAAATAAACAGAATTTATCCTATGTTGGATGAATGAATGCAGTGGCATATGAAATTTTATTTGTACTTATACTGGAGATTTTCCTGTTCAAGAAAATTAAAATTTACTATTCTGGTCTTTTTTTTCCCCAAAATAAATAAAGGACTCCTTGAACTGATAGCTCCTCCAGGTCTAAACCAAAAGACTAAAAGGATTTTTCAAGGCCATGTCTACCTAGCTGTCTTTTAAAAGCACACAAAAATAGGGCTGGGTATATAACTTAGTGGCACACGCTAATACCTGGTACCCCAAAAGAAAGAAAGCATGACAGTCCCCCATCCTTGTGACTATCAGAGGAAGCAGGCACCACTTACACTCTCCTTATAAGGGCACGAAGGCTCACAAAAATTCAAGGTCACAGAGCTTTGTGCCTTTGATCCAGTGTGCTACTGGAGGACAGGTAGCGAGCCTCCAGGCCAGAACTGTAACAGGCTCCCAGACACTACCACAGCTCAGAAGCCACATTGGAGGTACATTTTGACCTTCCAACCCAGCACATAGGTCCCCAACACCCGCCAAATGGTAATAAAGACCTAATCTACCAAAGACCCAGTCCACAGTGCCAGGATCCAGGGAAGACCCTACATATACTAACCTTGATTTGTGACTTCTGTAGCTCTGCTTCTTGCTAACTGGAGTGTGCCAAGCAGGATGTGAATTTTGTGCATAAAGGACAAAGGGCTGGCAGGCTCTGGCCTGAGAGACTTGGGAAAGTTCTCCATGCAGCTGCCTGCTGGCAATAAAGACTTTTTCAGTTGTAAGAGTGTCCATGTGGTAGTCGCTGATAGGGCTTACTTCACAACAGAACATTGTGTCAAAGCAAATGTAAAGAAGCTACATTGTTCCAGAATTAGACATGGGGAAACGGTAATGGTGATGTCATAACCCAATCATGGTGGAGTTCCAGGGATCACCCACATGTGTGCAGAGGGCAAGCCTGAGTTGCTATGTGCTGGGCAGCAACACTACATCTTCATCCTTTGTGAGATGCAACAGCACCCCTCCTTAGTGTCAGCCACCACCACTAACTTACCTGACCCCTCTTTATCCACACAGGCTTTGACAGATCTCTATCACTGTCACTGACTTATTTTCCACTGTTACAGGACCCAGCTGTTCCCAATGGTGACTATATATGACCCTAACTCAGTTTCTGCAGATGCAAAGCTAGCAGTGATAACCACTCTACACCATAATGTATGCACTAGACACATTCAGTATGCTTGCTGCTCATCCCAAACTTCCGAATATGCATCGTGTGCCCATTAAAAACCGAAGTCTTCTCCTTGGAAAGAACCTTTTCCCCAGAGCCTGGCAAGGGCTCTCCGCATAATGGCTTATTCCTAATGGCCCCCTTGAGACTGGAAAGACACTTGGGCCTTAAATATAATAACATCAGAACTCATCCTTGTTTTTATAATTATTATTATTACATTCCAATCCCAGTTTCCCGTCCCTTCTCTTCTCCTGCTCTACCCACCCCTCTCCCTCCTCACAGAGGGTAAGCCTTCCCCTAGGAAGTCTACTAAGTCTGTCCCATCCTTTCATTGAGGCAGGACCAAAGCCCACCCTTGTTTTAAACATTTCTCTATGATCAAAGAGAAACCCTGAAAAATGAACTATCCTTCTTGGATGAAGCATTTATCTAAACTGTTCCATTATTAGTAAAAATTTAGGAGTTCAATATTGGGGTAAAAACCTGGTAGATCAAGAAATTGGTGGAGGAATGACCAGCTGACCCTCTCTCCACACTTCCCAGATGGAAAAGAGCATGCACATTCCAAGTCTATCCCTTCTCCTTCCCGTCATCTTCCCTATTCCTGACTCCACCCTGATGCAAAGTCAACCTTATTAATATTATTGGAGAGTCAGAGTGCCATCAAATGTCCAGAAAATGGTCTTCTCTCAGGCCTCAGGAAAATCCTGGTTTAAAGGACTTAGATCTAACTCAAGTTCAATGTGCAACCATGGCTGACCCACCAAACTGAGGGTTGAGGGCTCATATCTCTGAAATGGGCCACAAGCCTGGCCAAGCACCTAAGCTATTATTCCAGGTGGCTATGCAATGTTATAGATCCAGAACAAGAATAAAGAACAAAGGCTGAAAATTGTAGAGTTGTGAAAGGGAGGGCCAAGTGTTTTTTCCCTTTAAACATTATTTTTAATGTGTAACATTAAGGATGTAATCATTGGTCCTGCTTAACACTTTTCAGGGGGGCAAACTGCCTCTGCCTTCTCAGTCCTGCTGCTTCCAATAATTAACTAAGGCCAGAGCAAATTTCTATTGAGCATTCTGTGTGGCCAATCATCCTGATTCCCTTAGTGAGCTGTTTTGAATGCACTGTTGATCTGATGGCAGCGACACTGAGAGGACTTGCTGTCCAACATGCATAAAAGCCAATGGAAAAGCACTGACTTTCTTATTTGAAAAAAGAGAAAATCTGCATTACAGGCCCATCCATAGACCGGGAGACGAGAAGCATGCTCATGTCTGCCTCTTGGAGCGGTGTATTCCAGACCTGCTGGGACAGATATTTTGATACTAGGAGGGGCCCCATTTCTCCACTTTCTGCTCCATCCTGCAGATACTGACTGTGTGCCTGTTCTAACCCAGATCCACGAGTCCCTGTTCTCATTCCTCGAGTTCTGCTGGTTCTGCCAGGCAGTGAAGGTCTTTGTCGGTCATGCCCTGAGGTTCTACACCTGTGCCCTCATACCATCCTGCTTTTAGGAGCAGGAGAGTTGCCATCTTGTGACCTATTATCATTGGTAACTGTTGTTTCCTACCAGATTGTTCCTAACTCTTGAAGTGCCAGGTGTAGTGACATATCTGAGTAAAAATGTCATCAGGAACCCTAATAGTTCTCCATTTATCTTAAAAATTCGTTTAAACTGCAAAAATAAGCTATGAAAGAAAGAATCCAGGGGAATTTGCTATCTCCTGGAAAGTCCTTTCTGTCTCCACGCCACAAGGAGCAACTATAATGTCAAAACCTGCCCGTATTAGTGCCCTGAAGCCAGGAGCTCCACAAATACTGATCCTGAGCAAGGAAGGGATGCATCCACTTTCTGGAAAAGAGCCCTAATACATCACTGGTTTGTTCTTATGCAGGCTAGTAACTGAGTTGTGAGAGAAATCGGAGTGAGGTAATTCAGCATTGCCCTATAAGTGGCCCCATCCACTTCCAGCATTTCCCCCAGCCACCTGAAGTGCCACCACAGTGGAGTTTCTCCTCCCATCTCTGCTTTGCTGGGGTGCAGGGAGGGGTCACAAAAGCATTAAAGGGTGACACTGGGAGCTGTGTATGCAGCTGGCTTGACTATGTTCACCATCTCCGGTCTCCTCTCCATGGGCATTACGTTCTGTGCTTTCCTTTTCCATTTTGCTTGGAGGCTTTAGTGGGCTGGGGCCCTCACTCTGCATTTGCTGCTGTAATGCAGGCAAACTAGGCCAGTCTCTCTCCGGCATCTAAATCTGCCATGGTAGAACTTAAGGGAGAACAGGAGGCATATGGGAGCTGCAGGGACTTCCAGGCATTCGGGAAGAGAGCACTCCATTCTTAATAACCGCGTTTTTATATTAGCTCTTTATCGCTTAGATGCTCATATTTAATGGCGTTATCTTAGCTGGCAGGCAGCCTTGTCTGGTGGCAAGATAGCTTTGGTGTCGAGCACAGCAGCGATTTTTACATCAGTGCCACTGCATGGGGAGTCTGGGACCTCAGGCACTGACTACTTCACTTTTTGTTCCAGTCTTCAATGCTAAATGTAGGTAAGTGACCCAGCCAATGGTGTCACTCTGGGAGGGAGCCCAGCTAGTAGGGTCACTGTGGGAGGAGGCCGGGTCACAGGGAGTCAGTGTGGGAGTGAGGCCTGGTCAGAGGGAGTCAGTGTGGGAGTCAGTGTGGGAGTGAGGCCGGGTCAGTGGGAGTCAGTGTGGGAGTGAGGCCTGGTCAGAGGGAGTCAGTGTGGGAGTGAGGCCTGGTCTGAGGGAGTCAGTGTGGGAGTCAGTGTGGGAGTGAGGCCGGGTCAGTGGGAGTCAGTGTGGGAGTGAGGCCTGGTCAGAGGGAGTCAGTGTGGGAGTGAGGCCTGGTCAGTGGGAGTCAGTGTGGGAGTGAGGCCTGGTCAGTGGGAGTGGCTTAGGAGTGAGGCCTGGTCAGAGGGAGTCAGTGTGGGAGTGAGGCCGGGTCAGTGGGAGTGGCTTAGGAGTGAGGCCGGGTCAGTGGGAGTGGCTTAGGAGTGAGGCCGGGTCAGTGGGAGTGGCTTAGGAGTGAGGCCGGGTCAGTGGGAGTGGCTTAGGAGTGAGGCCGGGTCAATGGGAGTGGCTTAGGAGTGAGGCCGGGTCAGTGGGAGTGGCTTAGGAGTGAGGCCGGGTCAGAGGGAGTCACTACGGGAAGTGTAGGGGCTCCCACACCCTGTTCTTGGTGGCTTAGATGCTGGGAAGTGTGCATCTCACTGTTCCTAGGGTCTTAAGCAGATGTCTACTTACCACTTGTATCCACACCTTGCTTTTATTTTTCTTTTCCCGGAATTTAAAAATCACTTTCTTGACAAAATCTACTTCCTGAAACAATTGATGTGGGTTCTTTTTTTTTTTTTCTTTTCTTTTTCTTTGTTGTAAGTGGAACGCTTGTTATGTTCTAAGCCACTGTAGCATTGCTTTGTGTGGATTTCTCTGATCTGTGATTTTTTTTTTTCTGATCTGTGATTTTCACACACTTTTTTGCTGCATTATTATGGAATTCATGTTGGAGGCATACTCACAATAGTTCAACAGATGCTCTAACATCACCCCCTCTCCACACTGTGCATCTGTCTCTATCCCCAGAGCAAATCTGTTCAGGTACCTCACATGCAATCTTACATGGATGCATTATTGAATTATTAACAATGCATCGGTCTGGCCTCCTCCCCACACAACTGGGACTGTCCTGGCCCAAGTGTTGGAACCAACAGCATCTTCTGGGTCAGGGATCACTTCCTGTTGCATTGTGGAAACTGTAGAGTTACAAAGGGGTCATGGCAGCTGGGACACTCAGAGCCACCAAAGGGCCTGTTTACCAGTGAGTGCATGAAGGCTTCAGTATTGTAATGAGTGGTCCAACTATGCTAGTGTGGGCTGCCTCAGCATCAGCTTTCCTCCGGGGTAATTAAGTCTCCAGGGTCAAGTCACTAGCTAAGTTTGAGTCCCATATACTAGTCAAAACTCCCATCATAAAGATGTAAACTTTTCTTCTACTTGAACATGGGAAGGGAGTAAAGAGCAGCTCCCTCTCCATTTCCTTACTGGTCCTTTCTGCATTTCTTTCCCAGACATGGAGACTGGCATCCCCACAGGAGACAGAAAGAATGAGAGGAGAGGGGAGGGCAGCAACTGACTGGAGCCAGGCAAGGCAGAAAGCCATGGGTGCCATCTGACAGCGTTTCTAGTGGTGGGAACAGAGAATGCTGTCAGCCCTGGGGTGTTAATAAAGCCAGCAGGGTATCTCCATCAAATCCCTCAGCTCAGGGCTCAGGGAACCCTGTGGAGGCAGACAGTGTAAGAGCCAGAGGGCTGGAAGAAAGAAGTCTCTTTATAAACCAACAGGACAATGTACATATGAACCCAGAGACTGAGGTTGCATTCACAGGGCCTGCAGGGGTCCTAGAACTGAAAGTGGATACATGACCCTATCCCTAACCCAGTAGCTACTTCCAACTGATAACCACTTGCAAATGAAAATTTAGCTTGCTCCAAGGGAGTCTCACTGGGAAAACAGACTACTCTTAAGGGTAGGCTGCGCTTATCTAACAATTCTTAGCAGAGAAGCGCCCAGTGACCTCCTACTTCTCTCCTTCCTCCATCAGAGATCCTCTGGAAGGCCCGCCCTACTACTTCCTGTCTCTCTGTTGTCAGATCTCCAAAACCCTCTATGGTTAGTTTTGGGTGGTTAGTAACTATCTCTGACCTCTGAGTCAAAGCTAATTTTATTGTCAGAATGTGGTTAAAATATCACACAACAGATAACCAAAAGAAAACAAGTTGAATAACGCCTTTGGGGATTCTTTGTGTCATAATGTGTTAGAGTTTTTGTTGTTGTTGTTGTTGTTGTTTTGTTTTGTTTTCCACTTTGGAGGCCTGTCCTGGAACTTGCTCTATAGACCAGGCTGGCCTCGAACTCACCTGCTTCTGCCTCCTGAGTGCTGAGACTAAAGGCATGTGTCACCAACGCCTGGCAGAGCTTTTTTTTAAATCAATTTTTATGTGTATTTTTTTCTCTCTTTTTCCTCTTCTGGTGCTTTGTATATGTGTATATTATGGCTTCTAGTTTAATGTTTCTATAGGATTCCTGAGTGTATGAATAAGTGGGTCATGGCGTCCATATCTGTTTCTTGTGCCTTTTCTCGGAATCATTTCCTTCTTTGTTTTGTCCTATTCTGAGATTAGTTTATGTTTAGTCTTATTATATTTTATTATTATCTCATAGAAGCCTGTTGTTTTTCTAATGAGAGACAGAAAGGGGGTGGATCTGGGTGGGAGGGGAGGAACTGGAAGGAACAGAGGGAGAAAAAAAAAATGTAATCAGGGTACTCTATGGGGAGGGGAGATATTTTCCCTAAAAGGGAAACTTAACATTAACATATTTATTATGAAATCAAAATATAAGATAGAATGCAGTTTACAAACCGTCCTCTCAGGGATCACGAGGTTATGCTGAAGAGGAGGCAGGAAGATCCTAAGAGGCAGTGGGGATAGAAGACTCCAAACAGACAGTGCCTTCCAGACACAGCAGGACTGAATGCTTAGGAACTCACAATCACTGTGGCAGACTGACAGGCCTGAAGGCTCAAGCCAGATGGAGTCCAGCACCTGGTGGGGGGGATGGACATGAGCCCCCTCCCATCCCTGGACAGTGGTTTTCTCCACTGGAATGCCATTGGGTTTATTAACACACTGAAGGGTAGGTAGCCTCCATGGTCAGCACAAAATGACTTCCATGGTACTTTTGTAACTGTTGTAGACTTTTTGTCTCATATTGCTTTGTTTGAATTTTTCAAAAAAAAAAAAAAAGGTTTTTTTTTGTCTTACTGATCTTTTGTTTGTTTGCATATTATGATTTCCAATTTAATGTTTTTATGGTTTTCCTGTGTGTTTCTTTGTGCTTTCTCTGCTTTTTTTTTTTTTAATTCTAGTTTGTTTGCTTTTTCTTACTGCTTGTTTTCTAAGATAGAGAAGGAAGGTGTGGAGTAGGGGGAGGTGGGTAGGGGGAAGGTCTGGGAAGAGTTGGGAGAAGGGAAATATTGAAAGACAAAATGGTGAGGAGGAATTAAGATCTCTACATATTTCTGGTGGCTGGTGGGATTATAAATCTCTGAAACTGCTTTGGAAAATATTTATCATGTGTGTAACTCTTTACATTGTTAAATACAGAATTTCTAAGTAAAATTTTGAAAATTAACTCCAAATAAATTCGTTGGTGTGTGTATGACTGGGATGCTGAAGATGGCCTGCGGCATTGATGAGGACACTGCCATCTGCTGGACACAGAACGTAGTGCAGCACGTGGGTCAGCCTGAGCCTTCTCAATGCTCAATGGGGGAGAAGCCAGGAACTCTTGAGCTCCTCTTTGCTTCCCACCTTAGGAAGCAATTCCTCCTAACACCCTCCTCCTTCCTCAGCCAGCTCTCAGACTTTGTTTCCTGCCCCCACTGGATTCTAGTTTCTCACTTTCAGACTATTTCCCTAGCCCTGGAGAGGAAATTGAAGCCCACAGAGGTCAGCTTTCTTGTGTAATGATAGAGGAATAAAACTCCCAAGGTGGGGTTAGAATGCTCTCCCGTACCGATTTCTGGAGGAGTTGTGTAACTCCGTGTAAGCTTGGGACAGTGCACCCCTGAGCCTTTGTCTCCTGTGAGAGTTGCTGTGAAATTATGCCAGAAGAACCTGAGACATGTAAAGTACTAGTTGGCACTCAGTGAACTAGCAAGGATTGTTCCCCAGGGTGATGATGGTGACATCTATCAGTGTTTAACGAATGGCGAAGCCATCAGGTTGACAGCACCACTGAACAGGCAGCTCTAGCGTGGGCAGCAGAAAGGGGGCTGCTGCTTGCCGCCAAGCCCACCAGGCTTGTCCCCAGCCTGTGGTCCTCCCTCTGGCTCAGTTTTCCCAGTCCTCTTCCAGGGCATTGAGGGCACCTGCAGTCACAGGTGCTTGCTGGCTGGTCACCTACCAGTTCACACGCTGACGCAAATACGTCACCACTGCTGCTCTCGAGGCTTATACTCCTGTCCACGTGCTACTTGGTTCCCAGAATTCCATGCCTTTGACATTCCCATGACCCTCATCAGTTACCCTTCCATGACTGTGGCCACCACCCAGTGTACTTTCAGTCCCCTGTCCCCAACTCAGACTCCACAGTCCACGCATCCTTCCTGACGCTTTTAGGAAGGTGCCAACTCCCTTCCCAGGAAACATGGGGGCCATAGTCCTGATTCTCCCTCCCCTCCTCCCTGCATCTCATTCCAGACTTCCTAGCAACCTGCAGCCAGTCTCTTTCTCCATCCTATTTTCCAGACTCCTCTACTCCATAAAATGTGGACCTTTCTGTAAAAGTTAATGTGCATTTAAAAAAAAAATCTAAGATACATGGAAAAATAAGTTTGCAGTAGTGTCTTTATAATAGAGAATCTCTAACAAAAAAGACAACAACGGGAGGTCAATAAACAGTGACATGCCTACTCACTGATATACTATGTACCCACTGCAAGTAATGACATGTATAAAGAGGAAAATAATTGTGAAATTATGAACACAAATAACACCATGCAGTGTTTTATAGACTGTGCTGGAGATGCAGGCAGTCCAGACAAAAATCATGGCCTTTCAAGTCAGGTATAGTTTTAGGTCAAACTCATCCATTAGCAGCAGTTTAATCTATATTAGAGGACAACTAAAAAGTTTGAATGGTTTTTTTTTTGTATGTATGTGATAAAATATATGTGAAACGCTTACCATTTTAGTCTTTTGTTAAGAGCACAGCTAAGTGGCATGGAAGACATCCATACAATTGTGTGTTACCACCTGTCATTTCCCACGGGCTTTCATCATCCCAGACAGGAGCTTTGCACTTGGTAGACAATGCTACCCCATTCTCTCCTGATTGCCTGTGGCAACTTCTGGTCAACTTTCTCATTCTGTGAGGGTGAGGGCTCTTAAGTACTTCGTGTAAGTACTTAATGACCACACAAAAGTTATCTCTTGGTGCCTGGCTTATTCCATTTAACATTTTCAAGGTTCATCAGTGTTGTACCCAGGTTTCAAAGTTTCCTTCTCTGATGGTGGATATCGTCCATTTGACAGCCAAAATTAACAAGGATTCAGCTTTTGGGCACATTCATGAGAGATTTTCTAAACTAGGTTAACTGAGGTAGGAAAGTCCCCTAAGTGGAGGTGGCATATCCCATGGGCTTGAGTCCTGGCCTGATTGAAAAAGAGAGACAGTGTTCATGTTCTCTGCTTCCTGGCTTGGATGCAATGTGACCAGCCACTCCCTGTTCCCAAGTCCCTTGTCAAGATGTAGGAGATCCCCTGGAGCAGGAAACTAAAGTAGCCCTTTCTCTAAATTGCTCTTGTGGGATATTTTGTTGCAGCAACAAGACAAGCAACTAATCTCATTTTTCGTGAAGCAGAGTAGCATCTGATTACCAGTGTGCCAGGCTTACTAATGAGTATGTCATGTTGTTCACTTCCCTGGCTGTTGATCAGTATTTTAAATGTTTAGAAAATGCTCGTCGTGTGCTACAAATGTGCTAAGTGACACTTCATAATTGTTATTATTGTTATGAAGAACATTTGAAAAAGAAAATATATGGATCGTGTTTTCTTCCCTTTTCTATATTTGTTTGCATTTCTTGTCAATGCAGTTGGATAATTAAAATTTATTTTAACGACATGTAATTTTAGCTTCTTTTTCTCCATATTTTTACCTAATTAATCAGAAAGGAAAAAAGGGAGGAAGGAAGGGAGGGAGAGAGAGAGCAAGGGAAGAGGGAGGGACGGACAGACTGATGGATGGACGAAGGAAGGATGAACTGGGTGGTACACACCTGTAATCCAAGCACTAGGGAAATGGAAGCCAAAGATCCAATTCAAGGCCATCCTCAGCCTCATAGGAGGCTCATGGCCAGCCTGGGAAACATGAAACCTTACTTCAAAAGAGAAAATATTAGTGTATGCATACTATCTAAACCACCTTTTGATGGTATTTCATTTAATTATAGAAAACTGAAAACATTTAAAGAAGCGGCAGAGGAATAAAGAATACCTAAGTCTCCATCGCTTTGCCGCCACACTATTAGTTTGGTCAATCCAATTCCTCTCTTACCCCACCTAACCCTAGCTTTGCCCCTAGATGACTCTGATGTAACTATTTCACTGTAACACCTGAGGCAATCAAACCATTTTTAATATCATCAGACATCCAGTTGCTGCTTCAGTTTCCTTACTTACCTTATTATACATTTTTAAGTTTGTTTGAATTAGGATTCAGACCAAATCAATACATTGCAATTGGTTGATGTGTTTCTAACTCTCCCAGCTGAGATTTGCCTCCATTTTGTGTTCTGACAGTGTTTTGGAAGAAGTGAGCCATTAGTGCAGCTGTCTATAGTCTGCATTTTGCATATTGCACCCTTAAGGGATTTCTTGTAAATGTAGGTTGCAGCTGGAAGCTGTGTCTTAGAATATTGCTATCAGATCTATTAGCCATTAATTTTTAAATGGACATCTTGATTGGTGATTACTAAGATGTGTGTTGGCCTTCTACAGGGCTCAAATTTGAGGTTTAGAAGTCACTAAGTTGTGATACTTTTCCCTAAGCAGTAATGAAAAGAAGCAGTTAGTGTCATGTGGGTTTTTGTCAAGCTGGCTTCCAGCTTGAGGTCCTTGCTTCTGCTATGACAAGGTATTCCTGTTCACCCTCTAGAGCACTGTTAAGTTTCCCTGCTGGAACATTCTTTTAAATGTAGTCAGGAGTTTTTCAGATTGAAACTTCTGGTCCTTGTTATTTTTGTCTCTGCAGCGTCTAACATCTAACACGGTTGTCTTCCCTGGACAACAGTGCAGAACCCAACACCATTGTCCTTGTTACTTTCTAGGCCCCTAAGGTTGCCCTTGGGCCCCATACCCTCTGTACTGGCTGGTTTTGTGTTTTGATTTGACACAGCTAGGGTCATCAGAGAGGAAGGAGCCTCAGCTGAGCAAATACCTCCATGAGATCCAGCTGTAAGGCATTTGCTCATTTAGTGATCAATGGGTGAGGGCCCAGCCCTTGGTGGATGGTGCCATCCCCAGGCTGCTGATCCTAGGTTCTAAGTAAGCAGCTGAACAAGCCCCAAAACAAAACCTCTTCATGGTCTCTGCATCAGCTCCTGCCCTGTTTGAGTTCCTGCCCCGACTTCCTTCAGTGATGAACAGCAATGCTGAAGTTTAAACCAAATAAGCCCTTTCCTCCCCAACTTGCTTTTTGGTCCTGGTGTTTTGTCACAGCAATGGAAACCCTAACTAAGACACCTTCTTTGTCTACACTGACTTCATCTGACTTTTAATATTCACCGTCAACTTGACATGACCCTGAGTGTGCCTGTGAGGAAGTTTCAAGTTAGCTGAGGAGGGAAGACCCATCCTAGATGTGGGGGACTGAACTGAAGAAAAGGGGGGAAACAAGCCGAATGCCAGCACCTGTCTCTGCTTCCTGACTTCAGATGCAATGGAACGAATGCCCTCGCCACGCTCCCGCTGCCGCAATAGACTGCACCCTCAAACTGTGAGTACAAATCCTTAGTGACTCCATCCCTGCCCTCCATGCCAGTGGGTCCTAACCCGGTATCTTCTTCTCTGATCTTCCTATGTGACAACACATAAGAACCCTCATTTCCGATTACCTGTTCACAGTGTCCACCTAAACAAACAACCTCCACCTCAAACCCCAGCTCTCTCTTTTTTCCTTTTAATGGCTTCTCCAGACACTGAAGTAAAATATGAGTGGTGTTTAACTTTCCCTGGTCTATCAAGCATTACAAAATAAAAACTATGGCCGCCACCAAATGTTTATTTATCAGACATTTTCCTTTGTCTTACCACCAAAAGAAAAGTGGATTTTTAAAGTTAGATTTCTTTTTTCTTGAGTGTGCCTTGGCATTGGCACAGACAGATGCCAGTGAGAAGCTGAGGAATTATGGGAGCTTGCTCTGTGAGTATGTGAGTTGGAAGTGTAAACAGTCTCCAGCTCAGACAGCCTGTGTCCTACGGGATTCTGGCATTGAAGTCTTGGCCAAGGCTCCTTGAGTCCCCACCAAGGTCTTTACAACTTTTCTTTTGGATCCTCATGCCTGACCAAACTTCTGGGTTTAGTTTTTTTAGATAAATAACTCCTCAATTAATGGACAGGCAAATCTTCAAGATCCATAAAATTAACTGAGACGATACTTACTAAACAAAGAGGTGGCTATAACTATGAGAAGCCCAGGTGACTTTTAAGAAATGCTCTCAAATAACATACTGGCATGAATGTGATTTGGTGTGTTCCCTGGCAGCCTGTGACTCATGTGAGCCTAGCGCCCTCTTGTGTTCACTATGAGGCCAAGCAAGGGTCTTTCCACGGAATTTGTTTTCAGATTTCAATTTTTATTTTATTGTTTTTTTTTCTTTTTTTAAATTCAGTTATTTTACTAAGACCATAGTAGGGCATTAAATCACACACCTCTGTCTTAACCCCGTATGATCTCAGAAACCAAGAGCTGTAACTGTTACTGGAAGGGTCGGGGTTTGGTCTCTAGTTTTCAAAAGATACTGACACTCTCAGAATCATGTATTCAAATATCCAGCTTCTGGGTGACAAACCCACACAATTCTCTCCTTTCTCTTTCACCCTACTCTTTCTAACACTTGACTTTTCTCTGTCTATTCCTTCTGGAGTTCCCAGACCCTTTTTTGACTCCATCATGCATTATAGTAACTAAATTTAAATACACGTTTTAGATGTCCAAGAAGTATTTTCATATGGTACACATTAAAAATACATGGTAGAGGGGTCTGCAGAAGTAGCTCCATGGTTCTGCAGAGTTATGCTGCTGGCAACCATGTTGGGCAGCTCACAACCACCTGTAACTCCAGCTCCAGAGGATCCAATGCCTCTGGCCTGCATGCGTGCATGCGTGCACGCGCGCGCACACACACACAAACACAAACACACACACACAGCATGCACACATATACACACACACACAGCATGCACACATACACACACACACACACACACACACTACATGCAATACACACATAAGTTAAAATATAAAATAATCTTTGGGAGTAAGCTGAGAGTTTAGATGGACGGTGGAAGCAGAGAACCCAGCTCGTCACTTGCCTTAGACACAGCAGGCACTGTAACACAGAGTGGTGATCAAGTGAGGGCGGAATGTCATTTTACTTTTATGTGTTCCGCAAATGATACGGTGTCCTCCAGGGACCTGGGAGTGACTCACCACAGATGAGTCCAAATACCATGGACATCGATACCCACTTTAAGCCTCCAATCCCATACGCATCCATTGTACAAACTTGGCCAAGTTATTTAACTTCACAAGCTCTAATTTCCAACATGTAAAGTAGAATTAATTAAGGCTGTTAAGAGAACTAAATGAGATAAATAATGTATATAAAATATTCAGTGTAAAGTGTTTTTTTAGAGTCCATGTTGAGTGTTTTAGAAAGATTTAAGGCAGATACAATGCATGCAGGGTAAATCAGGATGACACAACTATTTGTTTATGTTAAGGCATAGCTATGAATGGCTGAGAGAAAGGAGCACACATTTAAACTGAACCTCCACAGCTCTAGACACCATTGGAAAACACAAGGCAGGATTTTCAGTCAAAAGCAGGGGACCCACTGTGAAAAGAGAGACAGTTCACAAACTCCACCTACCTCAAAGTGGCAATGACAGTTGACGTTCAAATAACAGGACATTTATACCCTTGCTCAATGTTAAGTCCACAAAGAATATCCAGGATTCTAGATTATACACAATCATGCAATTCCCCCACTTTTTCCCTTCAGGTGCCATGGATAAACGTGTAATTTGAACTTCCAGGAAAGCCTTTCTGGATCACGCTGCTCCTGAGGCCTGCTAGCCCCACTGGCTGCTGCTGAGGAAAGGCACCTCAGGGCCCTGGCCAATGGAAGTGGGCTGTAGGCTGGTTAGGAGTAAGAGATAGCTACCAGTTAGAATGGATATCAGATCTGGCTCTCTTTCAAGATATTTGATTCCACAGTATACAGATTGGAGTAAATGGCCAATAGCTAGGCAGACTGTATAGGCGGGACTTCCGGACAGACAGAGCACTGGGAAGAAGAAAGAGGGAGTCATCAGCTTCCCAAAGAACGTGAACGAGGGGTAAATACCATGGCCACATGGCATCCCGCAGAGTAATAGAAATGGTTCAATTTAAGTTATAAAACTAGATGGAAACAAGCCTAAGCTAAAGCCGAGCTTTCATAATTAATACTAAGTCTCCATGCTATTATTTGGGAGCTGGCAGGACAGAGAAAAACTTGTACATGGCTCCTTGGGAAGTTACTTGGTTCAAAACCCTTATCCCGACAGGGAGAGATAACAAGGTCAGGTGGAATTGCTCCCTTTGAATGAAGGGAGGTCTGCTAGTCCACAGCAGGTGAAGAGAAGACCAAAAATAAAAGAGAATAAAATACTCAAAGGGGAGTCGGGTGAGTGGCAGCGCAGGAGATTTAAGATGCAACAGTTCCTGTGAAAAGGGCAAACCCTTTCATCTGTTCCCTAGCACTGCCTTAGAGTATGAGCGTGCCCCATTTCTTGCGGGAATCGAAGATCCTTGCCTCATGTAATTAACTAAGATTAATTAAAAGCAGTCTGGGGAATAAAAAATTTAAAGGGAGTGTCTCCACCACCACAGAGGTAAATTGTAGCTGTGAAGATCACACTCGCTGGTCATGAGGTATTTATTAGTTCTTACTGCTAAGAAGGGTGTTGAGTACTAGGGCTATGAAGAAAAGAACAGAAGCTGTGTCCTCTGAGACTCCAACAGGAGAGGGACAAGGGAAGGGACGGAAGACATTACCAACACCCAGTTGTTCATTCCTACTGTTGTGAAAGAATCTGGTCCACTGTTTCATCCATGCAGAAGAAACTCAGCTAATGTAATTCACGGCTGTTTCCCACTCCCTTGCTCTGAATTTGGAAGGATTGAAATCGGGAAATGATTTACATATTCTTCCCCTTTGAGGAGGTAGGTGCCTGAGAAACAGATGTTCTAACACTGTTTGTTCTGTTCTCAGCGTCTGCCACTGGCGATTCCGAGAACATCAACTGAGAGGGAGAAAGCCTGTTTCCATCCACAGCTTCAGATCCAGGTTGCTGGGCTCCTGTTTCGGGTCCCTGTGAAGCAGAGCACCATGAAGTAGGGTATGTGTGGATTGTTGATGGACTCCAAAAATAATTGATCTAGAAAGCTAGGCAGTGGTGGTGCATGCCTGTAATCCCTGCATTTGGGAGGCAGAGGCAGGGGGTCTCTGTGAGTTCAAGGCCAGCCTGATCTACAGAGCTAGTTCCGGGACAGCTAGGACTGTTACACAGAAAAACCCTGTCTAAAAGAAAAAAGAAAAAAAAATTGATCTTTGTTTCTGACTGGGAGTCTGTCTTTCACCAGCATCCATGAAAATGGCAGCTGAGGATGCCTCAGCACCTGAGCCCAGGGAAATGAGTCCTGAGGTAACAACTTCTTAGGTAGCTCTGTGGGAGCAGGACTCTTCTCGGGGTCTGTTTTCCAATGAATTTACCATTTCATACCTTTGAGTCTGTGAGGCTGAGTGTCTTCCGCCCAATTCCTGAGATGTCTTCAAGGAATCATTTCTATCACCCCATAGGAAGTATCTGGCTCATCTCTTCACAAACCATTCCTTCCTTAGCCCGGATATGCTGCTAGTTTTATGTCAACTTGACACAAGCTACAGCTATTTACAAAGAAGGAACCTCAACTGAGAAAATGCCCCGGCACAATTGGCCTATGTTCTCTTAATTAGTGATTAATGTGGGTTATTTAATTTATTAACTACCAACTCAGCCCATTGTGGGTTGTGCCACCTCTGGATTGGTAGTCTTGAGTCTCTGTAAGGTAGCAGGCTGAGCAAGCCTTGGGGAGCAAGCCAGTAGCCAGTAGGTGGCACACCTCTCTGAGATCTGGGTCAGCTGCTGCCCTGCTTGAGTTCCTGCCCTAATTTATCTCAGTGATGGAGTGTGACCTGAGAGTTGTAAGCTAAAATAAGCCTTTCCTCCCCAAGTTGCTCTGAGTCATAGTGTTTATTCACAGCAATAGAAATGCTAAGACACAACTTTACACGGGCTTTTCTAACTAAACTGCAAGATTTCCAGTTCTTTCTGCTCTGCTTTTTGCTTCTGATTCTCAGTGCAAACCTGGCTAAAAGCAGCCAGCAATGCCCGTGCCATGGCCTGAATCCTGGTATGCCTTAAAAGTCCTCTCTAGGATTAATTAGTTGATTGACTTTCAGCTCAATTCCAACAAAGTGCTACAACCTATAGACAGGGTCTTTACCTGAATGTAGTATGTACGACCTCTGGTCCACATGTGAAGAGCATCCGTGTTCTCCTCTAAAACCTCACAGTCTTCACCATCTACATTCCATCAGCATGGTGGGTCTTCTGGGTTTCATCAGAATTGTCCATTAACTTCTCCGATAGCATTTCAGGCTTTCTAAGGTCTTCTCACAAAGGGTCCCCAGGTTTAATAACAACACGGCAAGATTTAGTCACATCAAGGACTCTACTTCTTTGGTCCCAGTTTTGTGGGTTAATTAGCTTTCCATTACTGTGACCAAATCGGCTGGGAGAATACTTTAAGAGAAAAACAAAGCCTTTAACTGAAGGTTTCAGAGTTACGCCATAGTTCCTAAACTGTGTTAATTCTGGGCCTATGATGAGTCAGAATATCATGGTAGCAAGGGATATGGCAGAGGGATGTGGCAGAGGCTGCTTATCTGATGGCAGACAGGAAGTAGACAGAGAGAAGGAAACCAGAGAGCAAAAGCCTTCAAAACCACGTCCACAATGATCTACCTCCTCCAGCTGGGCCGCACTTGCTTAAGTACCCAGCACCTTCTAAAACAGAGTGACCAGTTGTAGACAAAGTGTTCTACATGTGAATGGGAGGTGTGGAGGGTGGTATTTCATGTATGTGCCATCATGAGTATGCACTTTAGACCTCACTGGCATATTGCCAATGGTTGTGCCAAGAAGCTATTTTCCTTCTCAGGGACAAATTATTTGAGGTCCCAGCAATTCCATGTTCTCTGTCACTACTAAGTAAGCGGTGCAATACCTGTGTATTTGTGGGGCCCAGTGTGGTGTTTTAGTGTATGTGCACATTGCAGAAAAATCAAAGCTGCTAACATATCCGTTACCCACTGATTAATCACTTAGACTCTTTCAGAAATATTGACCTAGATGTTGACTATAGTCTCCCTGCTGTGCCACAGCTCTCCAAAGATCTCTCCCCCACACCAGCCCACCCAGCCTCCTGTGAGCCTTTAGTAACCAATATTCCTTCCTAAAGCATGAGTTCAGCTTCTTTAGGGTTAGTCATTCTATGCTTGTCTTCTTTTGCTTTACACCACAGCCTCCAGGTTTGTCAGAGTCTCTATGTGTGTGTAAGTGTGTGCGTGTGTGTGTGTGTGTGATGGGTGTGCATGTGTGCAACAACAACCCTGGATGATTCTCCTCAGGTCTTGTCCACCTTTACCCTTTCTTTCTTTCCTCCCTCTACCCACCCATCTTTCAATGGGGTCTCTTATCAGTCTGGAGTTTACTGATTAAGCCAGACTATCTGGTCAGCAAGCTGCCAATTCTGCCTGGCTTTGCCTCTCCAGAACTGGGATTAGGAGTGTGAACTCAGGCTCTCATGTAGGTCATATTTTCCTTATTCTTCCATCTGTTGATGGAAGGCATAATGGTCTTAAGTTTTCTTTCCAGCCTCTAACAATGTCATTTGACAGGTCAAGGTGATGGACTGTTTTGAGATATTCACCTTCTCGTTGTCAAGGCTCGTGAATAGTTACGACTAGCAGAGTTTGAAACTGTATATGTAAGAGGTACAGCTATACTTGAAAGATCAAGGGTTTTGGAAGTGGAGAGTCCTTTGGATGTAAGTTTCCCACTCACCTGGTAATTAGCATGCTCCTCTTCAGTCCTAACAGTGAGTTTTGTCAGTCCTGAGTTGGGTTGTAATACTAATCATTACCATGGGCTCTGTGGGATCCAATGGTTGTGTTTTAAGAGTGAAGCAGAACCACTTAAAAAGTCTCACTCACCCTGTTATCCACAGAACTGCTGAGTGATGAATGAAACCAGGCAGAAAAAGGACACCTGGTAGCCATGCAATTAGAATACAAAATACTGTAGCTAATCAAAAGTTACTTTAGTTGTTCTAATAAAGACATTTGACTTTACTTAGCAAGATGATAAATTTGATTTGTTTGAAATCCATAGAGAATACATTCTACAAGAGGGCCACCACCATTTTGGGGATGGGCACAAATGGAGGAGACTGCAATATAGCTGTGCTAGTTAACTTTAGTTGTCAGCTTGACAAAGCCTAGCCAGAGCCACCTGAGAGGAAAGCCTTGACTGAAGGATTGCCTTGACCAGACTGGTCTGTGGGCATGACATGTCTATGGGGCACTGCCCTGATTAGTCCAGCCCACTGTGGGCAGCACTATCCCTAGGCAAGTGGTTTTGAGTAGCTAAGGATGAGCCTGTGAGGAGCCAGAAACCTGATCCCTCCATGGCTTCCGCAGCAGGTCTTACTTGAGTTCCTACCCTGACTTCCCTCAATGTTAGACCCAGAAGGGCAAGCAGAGTAAATCCTTTCCCTCCCCAAACTGAAGCTGGCCATAGTGTGTTTATGAGAATGACATGAGGACAGTGTGTGTGGATGCTCAAAGGAGCTTTCTCCCTGAATGACTGGGGGCTGGTAGAAAATTTACTCTAGAAGTTTAAGGGGATTGGTAGCAATCTCTACAGAGTTGCAGGGCTGGGAAAGCTGCCAGGTGTCTTTCAAAACATTGGAGAAAGGCCAAGTGCTGTCACTATGACCAGGTGAACTCTGAGGTTGGGGAAAAGCAGGGCTATGATGCTACTTGGTGCTAGGGAAGGTGTTCTAGGGGTTAGGGATGCAGTTTAGCGGGTGAGTGTTTGCCTAGCAGCCCGAAACTCTAGGTTTGATTACCAGCTCCTCCTAAAAGTGGGTGTGGCAGTACATGCTTGTAATGCTAGCAGGGTCCAGGATAAAGGGACTGGGTAGTTGGATGGAGCAATCTGATGCCCCTGCCAAACAGTTTGTCTAGAGTTATTGTTCTCTCTCTCTCTCTCTCTCTCTCTCTCTCTCTGTGTGTGTGTGTGTGTGTGTGTGTGTGTGAGAGAGAGAGAGAGAGAGAGGGGAGTGTGTGTGTGAGAGAGAGAGAGAAAGAGAGAGGAGTGTGTGTGAGTGTGGTGTGTGTGTATTTTCTACTTTCTCTCTGTGAATGTGTGTGTGTGTGTGTGTGTGTGTGTGTAGGCCGGGGAGCCCCTAGTGCTGAAACAGGCATTTATGGGTGCTGTGAACCTAACTTGGATCCTAATAAAACAGAAAGCATCCAACCACCAAGCTATGTCTCCAGCCTTCTCCCCATCTCTCTTTTGTAAAAGAATCCTATGTGTGATGGGAGATGTCATTCTGTAAGTATGTTTCTCATACTGGTTAATGAATAAAGCACTGTTGGCCAATAGGAAAGCAAGATAGGCAGGATTGAAGAGAAGGAGGATTTGAGGAAGTAGTAGGGAGGAGTCAGCATGGGGAGATTGGAGAGAGCAGAATGCCGCCCCCCCCCTCATTCTCCGGTAAGATGAGACCACATGGAAATACTTAGATGAATAGAAATGGGTTACTAATTAAGACAGAGTTAACCGATAAGAAACTAGTAACTGGCCAACAGCGTTGTATCAAATACAGAGTCTCTGTGTGTTAATTGGGGCTGGCGTGGCAGTGGGACCGGCGGCAAGAAAAAACTACTCCTTACATATGTGTGAGTGAAGGAGAGGTAGGTGTGCATGCCACAGCACACACATGGTGGTCGGATGACAGCTTTGCGGAGTCGCTTTTCCCCCTCTGCCTTTATGTGCCTATCAGGAATCAAACAAGCAGGCAGCAAATACCTTTACCTACTGTGCCATCTCAACGACCCTCACTCAGCTTCCTAATGCAGAGCTAAAGATGAAGTGCCTGGAGCAGAGCACTTCTGCTAGAAGAGTCAGAAGAGATGGGGGCTCCCCAGGGACCAGGAGTGTGATGTTTCTAACTGGTGCCTTATCATGGGAGGCAGAGACTCGGCTGAGACTCTAGACGATGATTGGGGCACTGGGCATGTTCTGCAGCATCCTTGGCTTTTACTTACTAAATGTTACCCAATAGCACCTTCCTAAACAATGGTGACAAATAAAAATGTTCCCAGTCATTGTGTTCTGTGAGGTGAGTTCACCCCCATTAAGAACCTTTGAATAGAAGAGAATGAAGGACCTGGCGTGAACAGTAATGTGTAGAAGTAGAAACACCCAGCAAGGAGAGGAAGATGCAGCAAGACAACCCAAGGCACACAGTAATTTCTGGTCTGGATGATTTCAAGATAAAGACAGGAAAAGTAAAAGGGTCAGATTTGGGGGTAAAGTTAAGAATTTTCTGTGTACCTGTTTAGTTTCTTATAGTTCTAGAAGATGGAGGTCTGACCTGCATCTTGGAAGGCTGGAATGCAGCTCTTGGCAGGGCTGACCCCTGACCTTTAAACTGTGCCCCTCCACCTTCAGACTGGTAGCATTCCTCATCTTGTGGTCAGTCACATCACATCAACCTCTGCTTCCTTTAGCATATCATCCTTTCCAGTCTGACTCCTGTTTCTTCCTTTGTAAATAGCTTTATGATTAGATCAGTACCACATGAATAAACCAGGGCTGAGGCCTCCTATGTAAAGATCTTTAACTTAACCACTTAAAGTCTCTATTGCTATTACAATGCAACTTTGAAGGTTTGAGAGGTCAGGATATGGACATATTGGGGCACCCTCATTTCAGCTTATCACAGTATGTATGGGGTATCAAAGGTATCTAAAATGTATAGCATTTGGATTTGAGAGATTAGGCCTAAATGACATAAAGTCATGGGTATTTTAGATACTTATAGATATGGCTTTTCCTGAGGGGGGAGGTAAGAACGGGACACTATTACATGAGTAGGTGTATCAGGATTAAAATTGCTGTATGCAACAGATGCTGAAACAGTAAGGGTTTAAGAAAGAGCTCTCTAAATGGCAAAGTAGTCTGGGCTACTATGACAGCTGCATTACACCATCAATGGGACAGGAGGTCCTTCCTTCTTCCCACCCCATCATCCTCGGGCACTTAGCTGTCACCTTCAGGTACCACCAACTAACGTGGCTGCTCAGCAGTCCTCTCCAGGTCCCTGGAAGGAGAGGGGAAGGGTCACGCAGTCCTCTTGACCGAGTCAGCTGTTTATTGTTTTGATTTTCATTCTCTCCCTCGCTGAGATAGGTCCTTTGCTATACAGACCTAAAAATCGAAATCTTTCCCCTCAGCCTCCTGCATGCATGTGCGCATGCATGTGCTAGGTGGTGGCACACGCCTTTGATCCCAGCACTTGGAGGCAGGGGCAGGAGGATCACTGAGTTCAAGGACGGCCAGGGCTACACCAAGAAACTCTATCTAAGTAAACAAACAAAACAAAACAAACAAACAAACAAACACTTTGCAAAGAAAAGTTTAAGCAGGGATAGCATTTGGAGGGTGGAAGGAAAAAACAGGGGGGGGGAGGGGAGGGGAGCATGAAAACCAAAGTGTAGGGGTTACTATGAAAAAAACCTTATGGAATCCTACTATTTTGCAACCCAATTTAAAAATACAATTTTAAAAAGCAGCTGGAAGGAAGATACCCTGCATAGCTGGGTAATGTTGTTCATAGAAGCCACGAGTTACTGAACAAAATCCCAAGTGCCTGGTATGAGTACCTCTGCGTGTGATGCTGGTCAGAGAGGCCCTGGGGCCTGCAAAACAACTCAGGTGCCTGCTGGTCCTCTTGGCTGTGTATCACAGCTAGATGAGATACTCAGTTGCTGAAGACGCGGCACGCCTGGGTTGCAGGATATAGAGAAATCAAGCTGGAACTGAGCTGGAAACTTCCTCCCTGCTGCCTGGATTCATAGTGCCAGAAGATGCTATGCAGGCTGCTGGGAGAGAAAAGGCATCAACAGCTTTACCCAGCTGTGAGCCCTGTGAACTACACTACTCACTTGCCAGGCAAGATGAGCTCAACGCTGCACAGCTGTTAAGGGAGTGACCAACTTGCTTGGATTTAAGGCCTGTGCCAGAGAATTCACATCTGGTATTGTAAATCTGGTCAAAACCACATGGCTAGGGAAGTTATAGGCTCTAGATGGGAACTTCTGTTGTTTAGCTCAACTAAATTGACACAGTCTCAAAACTACCTTCTAAATATCTGTTTCTAACCCTAGACAAATGCTTTCTATTCTCAGCCTCAATAGCAGGCTGCTTTGCAGTAAGCAGCTGTGATTGTAAAGACTCCAGTCTTCTCAAGGTGCTGAGAGTAAGCAGTGGTTGGATGCTCAGTTCTGAAGAAGACATCTATACCACCACTTCTAAGGCTTGGGGAACACTGCAGAATGGGAGTGTGCTAAACAGGAAGAAAGGCTGCAGAATGCCATCTCCTGGGCATGACAAAACTGTTGCAATAATGAGCTTACAGCAGCTGTGATTACCTGTACTGGGCCTGCACAAGACTGGCCCTATCAACAAGCAGTAGTGAATGGGGAAGGGGATCATGGGCTCTGCCTCTGAACTACTGGCTACTCCGATTCAGGGAGAGGAGGATCCTGGTCTTCATTTGTGCACCCAGTGTTCAGCCCACCAGGCTCCCATGGGTAGTCCCAGCTGTATGGTCATACAGATGGTTAAATTGGGTGGATCACAAAACAAGCATAAAGGTGGAAAGGGTTAAGTAGAGAAGGGGTGTGAGGGAGTTAAGAGAGGGTGTGGGTGAGAATGATTATTTATTTTGGGTTTTCAAGACAGGGGTTCTCTGTCGCTTTGGAGCCTGTCCTGAAACTCACTCTGTAGACCAGGCTAGCCTCAAACTCACAGAGATCCACTTGCCTCTGCCTCCCGAGTGCTGGGATCAAAGGCGTGCACCACCAACGCCGACATGGGTAAGAATTAGTAAGTGCAGTGTACACATGTATGCATTATGAAGTGGACAGCTCTAATACTAAACAATGGAGAGAATGAGTGGGGAGTAGGAGTGGACAGAAAGAAGACTACTGACGAGACTGAGAAGGAGTGACCGAGACTGAGAAGGAGTGACCGAGACTGAGAAGGAGTGACTGAGACTGAGAAGGAGTGACCGAGACTGAGGAGTGACCGTGAGAAAGGACAGAGGCTGCGGCTGATACTTTAGGGACATGTCCTTGCCTTCATTTGAAGTCAGAGGTTGGGTTTGGTTATGATACATTCTTTCCACTGCCAAGGTATTCTGCTTGCTACTGTTTCAGCCCTGACTGCACACTACCCAATACAGACCTTGATGCTAACTAACCTGCTTATCAGATTTATGTTGGAGGACAGGAAGAAAGCTATCAGAATCTTCAAGCAGGTCTCTTAACTAAACAACATAGTGGATATAGCTACCCTTCATTTGAGAATTTACTTGACTCTTGACCCAACCTTGAATCAACAAAAACCACCCCTTACCACCTTGAGATGTGCTGAAATGGGCAAACCTTTTCTATTACTTCCACACACTCCCCCAGAAAAAAAATTTTTACATGTCCTAATCTAGTCTAATTCTCATGATCTCTTTCCTCTCATCTCTAACCTATGCACTCGGCAAACTATTCACTGGGCTAGCGCACACTGAGCTTTGTTGTATTACACACTCTCCACCCTAGAATCACTCAAGAGCTGCTGTTCCAGAACCAACATCCATCAACAGAACAACTACTTAATACTACTCCAAACAAGTGGGCTAGGTACTAGGACCGGCTTTTCCCAGTTTCGCAGGCAGGGGTTTCCTAGGCAGCACGTTGTTTCAACCTATATTGAATCTCTAGGGAAGCCAAAGACTGGGTGGCCAACTCAACATTCCCCACCCCACTCTGCCTCGAACGCAAACACTACCATTTCAATTTGTCTCCACTCTTGTTGAGACAACCATTAAGGTTCAGGAAAAGTTAGCTAGGACTTGCACCTGCAAATGAGTTAAGAACAGCCAGCCAGGTGTGGTGACACGTGTATTCTCGGAGCTTAGGAGGTAAAGGGAGGAGGATCTCAAGTAGACCAACCTCAAGCACTGTCTCAGAATAACAACATACCAACCAAAACAACAAACTAACCAAAATTTTGTCAGGTTACTAGAAAACTAGATGCATTTAGGAGATGAGTGCGTCCACTCTTTTAATCAAACTCAGCCCTGTTTAGATGCTCTTAGGGGAATGTGAAGGTTGCAATTCATAATTCTTATCTTA
Source organism: Phodopus roborovskii (assembly GCF_943737965.1). Taxonomy (NCBI): domain Eukaryota; kingdom Metazoa; phylum Chordata; class Mammalia; order Rodentia; family Cricetidae; genus Phodopus; species Phodopus roborovskii. The sequence continues at coordinate 24,210,411 of NW_026126571.1, read as the reverse complement.
TACAAGGATAGGTGAACTTTCAGAACGGCATGCCTTTGTCATGGCATGTCTCTAATGGCACTTGTTTCAGTGAGCTTCAGGTCCACTCCACTTGGAAAAATCATGTGCCCTTTATTCCTAATTATAACTGTAAGCAGTACAGCAGTATGCCTGGTCCAGCAGGTCCAAAACTAGCTAATGGAATGGTTAACATGCCACATACAATTTCTTAAATCTTCACAACTCTAGGGGCTAGTACAATGTCAGCTTACAGATAGGAATCTAGGGTACACAAGATTAGTGTGCTTGATTCTGTCACTGTCAGAAGAGGGCTCAAACTCTTTGGGGCCTGTTTTCCTCCAACCTTTACCAGTAAAAGCTACAAAAAGTCATGCTTTAACTATATGATGTACAAATTCTGTGGACATGATTTAGAAAGTCTCTGAGTTTCACCTATAACTCTAGCTGGAAAGGTATGTCATCTCTAGTCTGGACCTATACAGGCCTATTTTGGGTAGGAACAATTACAAAGGCATTACTGATGCTAAATAAGAAAAGCTATGACTTAAGAATGTATACACACAGCATATTTGTATTATGGTGTGGCTGCCCAAGGAGAGTCCTGAACCAAAAAGCAAGCAAGCATCCAGCATTGCATCTTCTGGGAGAGGGATGCTAAGGGTGTTATATTATCCCGAGGTTATCTGTATCGTGCAGAGCTACTGATGGTGTGATTGAGCCTTCTGTGCCATCTCTAGATTAGGAACAGCATTCATTGCTCAAGGCAGACAGCAAGACTCTTCCTTGTAACCAGGAGGTAAAGAACCCCTATTGGAAATGGGAGAGGGGGCAGGGGAGGGCTAAGGTGCTCAAGGAGTATGACAATAGCTGCCAAACTGGGAAGTTGGATATATAAATGACAGTCTGATAGGGTGTCTATTGATTCAGTGGATTTAGAGTTGACCTGATTACAGGGGGGCTGACCATAGAAACATGGGGTTTCCTCCAAGACTCAAGTCAGGAATAGGAATGGAGAAAGCAGATAGCTGAGTTTCCAGAGCAGATGCAAAAGGAATCACAAATAACTAAGACAGAGGGTATGGAGAATTCAAGACTGAGAAGAGATCCCAAGAGGCTGGCTAATGACAGAGGTCACAAGAAAATGACAGGGGCCTGGGGTTTTGGTTAGTCCAGGTAAATCACCAGACATTCACTGATAGGTAGATGATTAAGAGAGGGTGTTAGAGAGCCTAAGCCAGCTCAAGTGCTGTGATGATGGGCAGCAGAGACGATAGGTTCTTGTAGGTGAGATCCCATTAGCATGTCTGTGTCAGGAATGATCTGGAAGATGCCTTAGTCATGAAGCTCCTGTTGAGGATAATGTGGAGACTGAGTTGGTTCCATCTGTGAGGGCTACAGGAGCACAGCCCTAGAGCAAACCAGTTCCTATTAAAGCAAGTTATCTATATTAGAAGATGACTATGTAGTTAGGAGTACTTGCTGATCTTACAGAGGACCCAGAATAGTCATACACATAAAACATAAATAAATCATTATTTTGGAAGTTTCCCTAGATAACCTTCACTGTTTAGGATCTCTCTGTAGTCTAGACTCTTTGAACTCAAAGAGCCTTCTGTCTCTGCCTCCTAGTGTTTGGATTAAAGGCATATACTACCACATCCAGCTAGTAAATCTCTTAAAAATGATAACTCAGTTCCTATGAAGTTTATAAATCACCCTGGAAAGTGCAGTCATCACTGTAGTCTGTGTGACAGCTAACAAGGTAATTCATCTAGGTGACCTTTAAGCTTTGCCCATTTATGATATGAGCAACACAACCTTGTTTTGCCATTTGGCAAAGTTCTGAACCAGTGAAACTTAACTGTGTGTATGTTTTTTATTTTTATTAATTTTTCCTGAGATGGGGTTTGTCAATGTAGCTTTGGAGCCTGTCCTGGAACTAGCTCTGTAGACTAGGCTGGCCCCAAACTCACTGAGATACGCCTGCCTCTGTCTCCCAATTGCTGTCCTTTGAAAGCTGTTACTAAAATTTAATAGTCAACAAGTTTTGTGTTACAGAGGCTCAACCTTTGAAGGACTTAGTAAGACACCTATCAGGGCAGAAGATGACTCAGTGTAAGAGCACTGGCTGATCCAGGACCCAGCTTGGATTCCCAGCACCCACACTGAAGATCCCTTCGGTAACACCAATCCCAGGGGATCCAGCACCCTCACCTGGCCCCCAGGGGTATATTTTACATGTGTAGTACACACATAAGTGCAGACAAAACACACATACACATAAATCTTAAAAACAAAAGACCCAGCTCTATCCATCCGCTTAAAACTCCAAATTTGTTTCATCAGACTGCTTTCTATTCCTTATATGAATAAGACTTGTGTCACAAAGTGCTTTGTCAGAGTTTGGAGGTCTATCTACTTAATCTTCACACTCGTGAAGTCATCCATGAGGCCTTTTCCCCAGCCAAGACACTGTTATCATCCTCATTTCCCTAACACTTCCTAGTGAGTGCAAATTTCCCCTTTATACATCACATTCTGCTCAGTGAAGGGTGAAGTGCTGCTCTAGTTTGAGTTGTCCCAGAGGTCAAGGTTAACACCATCACTTGACCACGGCTTTACATTAGGGAAAGTTTAAACTAACTTTGTCAACAGTCATTAAACAAAGCAATCAAGTGTTCTCCATCTGTGACTGCTTTTAATTATGTTCTTATTGTTGATAACTTACAAACTATCTCCTTTATTTTAATCTTTCCATCTAATAAGTTGGCAAAGAGTGTCACCACCAATCACACATATAAGGAGTTCCAGTTTTGTGTGTTTCTGAATGGTCTTTTAAGGACAATTCTGAATTACAACTTAAGTCTTAGATAGTTAAGAATTCGGTGTAAGTTGCTGGTTTCTAAAAGTATTTTAACTTAATAGATTAACTATAAAGAAATGCTAAATACTCTTTATTTGATATTATATATAGACCACAGTAAGTGCCTTTCATTGGTAAAAGGCAGCAGCATCCTTTGACTTAGGGAATTCTAATTAAAATGACATGTCAGGAATAGACAGTTACTTCCTGGTGCTTAGCCATTGCCTGTAACAGACCAGTGAATACAAAGTGAAACACAGGCGAGTCTTCTAATTTCTGAGACAGTAACAGAATTTTCCCAGTGTTTAAACATGCCCAGCTGCCCAGTTATATAGATTTGAGTATAAAGCCATCCAACAGGTTTGAGGTGATATATCCATCTTTGTGGAAAGTAGAACTTAAGTAATTAAGCCCAACCCTATCTCGAGAAAAGGAGAGCAGTGATATTATTTATGCAACTGGAATTGTTATTTTAAAAAAGATCATACCCACTTTACTACAAGTCAGTTTTACTTAAATCAGGACTGACCAACAAAAACATTATTAGCCATTCATGATCTGAATCTTGGTGTATGAATTAAGTTATAGTACACATTAAAAGCCATGAGACATTTGTCTGTAATAAATAAGGCAGTGGGGTTACTCATTAGTAGCCTTTTTAAGATAAGCTATTAGGTCCGCCCTCTCTCCCTTCTTCTTAATTCCAGCGAAGATCATTTTTGTTCCAGGGATGTACTTTTTGGGATTCTCCAAGTACTCCATCAGGGTATCCTCTCCCCAGGTGATGCCTAAACAGAAAGGGATGCAATGATTAGGTGTTTTATACTCCTGATGTCTGTCATTGGTTACCCCACGCAATCAGAAATGCAACCCCTGCTGTGATTAAACACACCCAACAGCCCCACTTACCTTTGTTCTTGTTGGCATCTGTGTATGAGAATCCAGCAGCCTGACCTGTCTTCCTCCCAAATAGACCATGGAGATTTGGTCCAGTCTTATGCTTGCCTCCCTTTTCCACAGTGTGACACTGGGCACACTTCTGAACAAAAATCTTCTTGCCTTTCTCAACATCACCCATTTTTAATTCTAAAAATGAAAAGACCCAACAACAGTTCAAATAACTCCTGCAACACATACAACGAATCCTAACACCATTCAAATCACCCGACTACCAACCCACTGCTATTTTATGTCCTTTAACACTAGACCAGATACTGCCTTACTCAGTCCACTTGCAATACTCTTCAACAGCTAACACACTAATTAGGAGACCCCCACACACACACAATTTTTAAGGCCGATCTATGTTCATGATAGGGTAGTGCCCAAGGAAGGTAAGTGGGAACCCAACTAAAACCTCAGAAGAAGGTCAAAAAGTCACAAATATGAAATTGGACTACAAATGCATTAAACCAAAACCACTGCAATTATAACGTTTCAGGGTGCTTAATTACTGCCTGTGCTGGCAATTAAAGACACGACAAAATACCAAAATACACCAATGGGGTTGGGGGAGGATGTCGTAAGTGCTTTCAGCTACTCTGGTTTCATTTGGAGGTTAAGTCACTCTCTTGCAAGAGAGGGCTGGGGCAGGAACCTTCTCCCTCTCCCGAGATCCCGGGGGTGACCACGAGGTCATCCCATCCAGGCCAGTCAGGGAAAATAGAAAATGAAGAAACCTACCCTTCCGGATGCCTGATCAAAAAACAAAACAAAAAAAGAACCGTCCAGGTGCTTAGTAGCAGCAGCCTCTGCTCTCTGAAAGGGCAGTGGGCGAGTCTTCTCTAGCACTCGGGGGCCCGGCCCTGCGCCCACGCCGCCTCTAGCCCTGCCGCAGTCCTGCATGCCCTTCTAGGTCGGACCCGCGCGGGCCTCCTCGCACCCTTCCCGCCCCGCGTCCCTGTCAGGCGCTCACCGATCCCAGCTGATCAGCACCACAACGGCTGCGACCCGAAGACGGACGTCCCGCTCTCTAGCCCAAGGACACGCCGGCCCGCGCCTATGTACCGGTGTCGGTGCAACCGCACTTGTCATGCGGGCCCGCGGCTCGACGTACGGCAGCGCCGGGCGCTGCGACGTGACGTAGCCACGTCTCATTGGCTTTAGAGTCGGGACCGCGCCAGCGGAGGTGCGCGCGCATGCGGGCTAGCATGTTAGGATGTGCCCAGAGGGCGCCCTTCCTCTGAAGGCCTCGTTTGCCCGGCACTTACGACAGGCGCTCTGATGTCAGGCGTAGGCACGGTGACGTCGCCCTCGGGTTCCTGAGCTTATGAGTGTGGGTGGCGGGGCGGGGGCAACCTCGGGGTCCAGGGCGCGGCGTGGTTCAGCGAGGACTCGACTGAAGACTTCCTGGGCCGCCGCCCGCGGGGAGTGCCACGACTGCCGCCCGGTCAGCTGGCGACCTTTACCCGGGCTTGATCAAGACTCTGTCTGGCGCAACTGCACCAGCCTCGGAGTGGACGCCTGCTGGTGACCTTCACTCGGCTAAACCTTCCCGCTCTCCCAGTGACCTAGCGCCCAGAGCTAGGGAAGGTGCGGCACTTTGGGCATGTAGGATCTCCGCCTGGAGTTCCTGTTCCCCTCCCTCAATGTTTGTAGAAAAAAAGGAGCATGTGCAGGCAAGCTCTTAGGAAGAAACAGGATTTGACCTGATTCTTGGAAATCCACTGGACTTGCATCCCTTCTGACCTTATTGGGGATGGAAGTTTTGTTAGCACACTTTTCATTTGCACTTTAAATCAAACTCTCCGACACGCTAACTTCTGACACTCGAAGTTTTCTTCATTGCTCTTCCAAGTACAGACCCCAAATTCTAAAGAGCGCCTGTCCTTTCCCTGGGTTCTGTCTTCGGGTCGCAGCTGTTGTGGTGTTGATCAGCTGGGAGCGGTGAGCGCGAGACAGAGACGCGGATGCGATGTGATCTGTTTTTTTTTTTTATTATTATTATTTTTTTAAATCCATGGATGTTGAATCCATAGAGAGGTCTGGCTATTCATTTTTTTGAACTGCCCCTAATTTATAATTCCTATTTCTGACACAACACTGCCACATTTTACTATAAAACAGTAGCTCTCACAACATATTTAAGACTTTGGTAGCTTTAGGGGAACTTGTTGAGGATTCTGATATAGTCCTTATATAGGCTTATTTAAATTACCCATATATAGGCTTAAATTTTTTTTTAAGACCTGCCATATCAAATCCATAGGCATTCAATATGTCCTCAAACCAAGTCTTGGCATTGCCTTCCAGATTTCTCCAAAGGAAATGTAGCCCTCACCAAGTCATTGTCCTCCCAGTACCTTCTCTGTGTACTAAAAGTTACTGTTCTTTGTTTATAAGGGAGCGGGCTGACCACAAGATTTTCAGGAACATCCTACTGCAGACTTTGTACACCAGTGACTCAGTTGAACAAGTAAATGGATTGACATCTTACATTGTATTCCCTAACAACATAAAATGGGGTGGTGATGCCCACCAGTAACCCTGGTATTACGAAGGAGGAAACAGAATGAGACCAGATCATCCTTGGCTGGTTCAAGGCCAGGTTGGGTGACATAAGGAGACCTTGTCTCAAACAAATGTATTCTAATGAGGAAGAGGATAGAACACAGACAGCTGAATATTTCTCTAGCTGAGGACACCATCGATTAAAAAAATCTTATTTATGAATATTGTGGAGAGACAAGGAGAAAGCAGCACTCAAGAGGCAGAGGCAGTTCTCTGAGGTCAAGGCCAGCCTGTTGTTCAGAGCAAGTTCCAGGACAGCCAGGGCTACACAGACAAACCCTCTCTCGGGGCTGGGTGGGGCAGCCAAAATAACAGTCACTCTTTCCTGTGTTGAAGGAGCTACCCTAGGGGCTGGGGAGATGGCTCAGAGGTTAAGAGCAGGAGTTCAATTCCCAGCAACCACATGGTGGTTCATAACCATCTATAATGAGATATGGGGCCCTCTTCTGGCCTGCAGGCAGAACACTGTATACACAGTAAATAAATCTTAAAACAAACAAACAACAAACAAAAACCCATAGATGATATGCTGTTACTACTTTTAAGCTCTTAAGAGTCATGGTGTTTACTATTTACTCAGTACGCTCAAGAGGAGAACGGGTGTGTACCTGAGTGGAGTGCTTGCCTAGCATTCAGAAAGCTTTTGGGAGGGAGAGGCAGAAGGATCAGTTCAAGATCATCTTGGACTACATAGTAAATCCAAGACCCACTTGAGATACAAGAAACCTTATTTAAAAAGCAAACTGAAACACACCCCCCCAAAGAAAACCACATAAAACACAAACAAACAGCAACAAAAAGCCAGCATAGCTGAATGAATTGAGTAGGAGAAAGAAACTACATATTGTTGTATTTCTATTGCTCTATCTATTCTGTCTTGTTCCTTAGGAAAGATAGTGGCTGGTAAGAGCTATAACTCTTTAAAGCAGATGCCTCTCTTTCTAACAGTATAATGGATTACATATTTTTTTAAAAAATATGAAAAATATTTATTAAAATTTCTCCTGTCAATCAAAATATGTATCTGAGGCCACAAGAAATCATTTGGTTGGAGGCAGATAGTGTGCTCAGTTCATGCTGATTACAGCTGGATTATGGACTTGGGCTCAGAGTATAGCTCAGAGAAAGAGGCCAGGAGGGATTGGAGGCCAGGGGAGGAGGCCAGGAGGTGTTAGAGCTCAGAAGTGGAGGCCAGGAGGGGTCGGAACAGTTTGGGCAGAAATGCCTACTTAATGCTGCTACACATGTATCTGAAGCATCAAATATAGTTAACTCTTCACTGGCAAAGGGAAGAACCAGATTAGTCTTGTCTGCCTTGGATTTACGTATCTTTGATGAACAACATTTCTCTCAACTTTGAGGAAGAGGAGGTGGAAAGATTGTAAGAGGCAGTGGGTATAGAAACCACCAAGGAAACGATACCTTCCAGATACAACAGAACTGTCATAATACAGACTCACAGAGACTGTGGCAGTGTGCACAGGACCTGTACAAGTCCAAGCAAGATGGGTCCCAGCACTAAGGGAGAAGTGGACATGATCTCCCATCTCTAACCAAGAATCTAGCTCAATTTGGCAACTATTTGCAAAGGAAAAGTTAGTTTTCTCTAATGGAGGTAACAGAGTCTCACAGGGTATACAAACCACACTAAAGGCCAGGCCCCATGCCCAGCAGTAGATGAAAAACTCAAAGCCAGATCTTATTTTTAAAGAATTGTGACCTTATTGGTCATTTGCCTATATGTTATGGCTTTCGATTTTATGTTTTCATGGGTTTATCTTTGTTGCTTTTCATTGGCATCTGAGGCTTAGAATTTCCCAAGATCCTGGGAATCCTCTGGGGCTTGGGTTGAGATATTCCTCTGGAGATTCATGCTTCCTTCTACCAGACATCAAGATGCAGCTACTTAAGCCAGTGGCTCTCTACTTGTGACTTGGACACGGTTTCCGTGTAGTTTCTCCTTCAGAGTTTCTTGTACTGGAAGCTTGCTTGGCAATTGGCAGGTTTGAAAGGTGGGAGGACCTTTAAGAGGAAGGGCCTAATGGGAGGAACACTTCTTCAGATGCCTTGCTCCTTGGTTCTGTAAAACAGAAACTGAAAATAATACCACACAGATTAATGGCAAACTGAAACCAAGAATATACCTTGCAGGTTAAGGTTCTGGTTTTGGTCAAAACAGTTCCTGTCTGTTCCTAGTTAAGACATAAGTCCTATGTCCAATGTCAAGTCCCTGCTAATTGAGGCTTCTATTTAATCTCTTAAATTCCTGGCCTGATGTAAACTACTTTTAACCCCCATTCACTTGGTGTGTATTCTTGCCTTTGTTGTGAGAGGTTCTTTGTTCAGACTGGTCCCGCTGCCCTTCTACCCCAAGTAAACACACAGATGCTATATTAGTTATAAAACTCTTGTCTGGTGGCTTGGGCTTCTAATTGCTAGCTCTGTCTTAATTGTTAACCCATTTCTAATAATCTATGTATTTCCACGTGGTCTTGGCTTACCAGAGAATGCCTGGCGCATCCTCTCTTTCTGGACTCTACATGACGACTCTGTCTGCCTACGTTTCCCAGAATTTTCCTCATCCTAGTTCTGCCTATCTTCCTGCTTCATTGGCCAGACAGTGTTTTATTCATCAACCAATAAGAGAAACATATATACAGAAGGGCATTCCCCCATCCCTTTCATTATATCTTTTTAACAATAGATAACTACCAAACCCCTCACCCATTGTGAACACCTTTTCCACCTATTAAAAGGGATTTGGAGAGGCCAGCGGGGGCTACTCTCAAAAACCTCAACTTAGGGGAGACAGATGGCTGGCAAGCTTTGGGTACCCCAAATGCAGCTCGCTTTAATTCAGGCAGTTGTGGAGCTGGTTATTTCTCGAGAATGTTGCAATTAACAGTTCTCCATGAAGAGATAATCTGGGCACCAGTTGTAAGAGGTTCTCTCGTGAGTGGATTAGTTCCTGAGAGCAAACCCTGGTCCTCATGTTTGCTCCTTTGCCATGATACTTCTTTTTTTGTGCTCTTTATCATATGATGCTGTTTGCCATGAGGCTCCCACTACAAGTTGGAGTGTGTGTGTGTGTGTGTGTGTGTGTGTGTGTGTGATCTATATACAGAGTAATGACAAAATGCCAGCTACTGCAATCCTGAAGGCAGGCCTGAGAGAGAATAAGAAGAATGTCAGCTAGATACAGGTTTTGCTAATTAGATTTACTATAGTTATGATTTCTTCCTTTTATTGTGAAACACATCACATAGAGTTTATTATGTTTTGTTTGGTGGTATTTATTATAGGTATATTGTGCAGCTAACCAGTATCTGTGGATAGAACTCCTTCATTTTGCAAACCTGAAATATCATAATCTGTTGAAATGGATGCCTTTGTCAGCCTGACTGGATTCTGTAATATCCAGGTGGTCAGTAGTATTAGTAGTATTTCTCTTCTTCTTCTTCTCCTCCTTCTCCTCATCCTCTTTCTTCTTCTTCTTCCTCCTTCTTCTTCTCCTCCTTCTTCTCTATTCTCTCTCCATCTCTTTCTCCTCCTCCTCCTCCTTTTTTCTTATTTTTCTTTCTTTTTTTAAAGACAGGGTTTCCCTGAATAATGGTCCTAGCTGTTTTTGAACTCACAGAGATCTGCCTGCCTCTGCCTCCCAAGTGCTGGGATTAAAGGTGTGGGCCACCTCTGCCTGGCTGCCAGTAATATTTCTACGGATGTCAGTAAAGTATCTCCAGTCAGTGGACCAAGTAAGTAAGAGATTCTCTGTCATCCGAAATGGGTGGGCACACTCTTGTGCTCAAGTCATGAAGATCCCAAGAGACCACCAGGGAGAGACAGACCCATTGATGCAAATGGATAAGGTTTATTGTTCACTCAACCATGACAGGGGTCCTGTCTAGCTGGCTGACACAGCAGCCACCAGAGGATGTGAATTCCCTGTCTGTTGTCAGGTTTTTAAAGGCAAAATTCACAGGATTACATCGGTAGGTACAGGTTAGTTTCTGATTGGTTGACATTTGGGGATCAGGGGAATTTCTCAAAGTCATATTTTGGCATGAGATACCTGTACACCATTTATTCTCATTGGTCAGTGCTGAGAGGGAACAGTCTGTGGGTTTTATGGCTTTGTCTTGTTACTTGTAGATGATCTATTATTCATAGATACCAATAGTTTTTAGTACACTATCCTGGAGACTACAGGGGAGGTTTTGGTCCCCCTGGAGTTTCTTTTGTGGCCAAACAGTTCCCAGGAACCAAGCATCCAGGAGGCTGGGGGGTGGTTGGGTCTGGAGTTTCTTTGTGTTGTTTTGTCCCTAGGCTCCAGGAGGCTAGGGGATGTGAAGTGTCTTTGTCATGTGTTGAGTCAGAGGCCTATGTGTCTTTTCTATAGCCTGTCATGGCTGCTAAAGCAGGGGGCTGGGTGAGGGTCTGGTGCCTTTATTATTTTACCCCTTTCACACACATGCAATGGTGGAGGGTCCAGAAGACACAAAGAAACAGAGAGGAGCACTCCTGCTGTCTCTCCAGGAGCCAGAGCTCCTGGGACAAGGGATTCTAGGTTCTCTGGCCTTTGGAAATTTCCCCAGTAACCCTCAGTTCTCAGGTAGAATTGGACTATTAGAATCCCTGGTTGGGGGCTCTCTGGGTTTGAAGTTAGCTATGCTACTCTCTTCTGGTTTTTCCAGCTTGCAGGTGGTCTGTCAAGAACTTCTCACCATCCACTGTCACATAGACATCCATCACATAGACAATCCTATCAAATCTTCTCTCATCTATCTGCACAAGTATTCTTCCTCATTTTATTATGCTTTGTTTTTCCCCTCCTCTTTGTACATCCCGTTTTCTACTTTCAGATTACAGGTTTGTGGCAACCCTGTATGGAACAAATCTGAAGATGCTAGTTTTTATTTGCTTGTTTGTTTTGTGTTTTAGAGGATGTGCTCATGTGATGGCTATTCTTGATTGTCTCCTTGACTATATCTAAAATGAATTATAATTCAGAAATAGCAGGCATACTTGTAATTCAGACCTTGAAGTAAGACAACACACAAGCCTTTGATCCAGATCTTGAGGCTGGATAACACATGCCACTCTTAATCCAGACCTTGAGGAAGGCACACCTTTAATCTGGGCCACACCTTCTGCTGGACAGAAAATGGAAGGAGATTCTTGGATTTTCTATTCACAGCTAGTAATTGTTGGACTGCAACATGTAAGTTACTCCATCCAACCCATTCTACCTGTCTGTCTGTCTGTCTGTCTGTCTATCTATCTATCTATCTATCTATCTATCTATCTCAACCAACCAATCAATCAATCAATCAGCCAGTCAATCAAGAGATTGAGAGATTCATTCTATAAGTTTTGTGGCCCTAGAGAACCCTGACTAATATAACTAATTTCCTTTGAGTGTTGACATGCGAAGCAGAGAACCACATCTCTTTCCTTAAGATTAAAGCCCAGAAAGCATTAAGCTTGGTCAGAAAAGCACAGTGAACGTGAGGACAGCTTAGCAGTCAGGCTCTCTGTGACAAATGGTGAGACTTTCCTTATCGAAGGAAAGAAACCTGAATCACTGCTCCAGCAATACAAGGAAGTGAGACATCTTATTCCTGACATGGAGGCAGTTTAGTGATCTAGAGCAATTCTCTTAAGCCAAGCCTAATCCATTGTAAGTCAGTTTATGAGTACTGAGAGGCGAGGAAGCAAACTTGTGAAGTACTCCACCACTGAGCTATGTTCCAGCCAAGAATTTTACACAGACTATGAATAACTTAAGAATTGTCACATGATTGTAGTACACGATAGTATTTCAATATGGAAATTTTTGCTTTCCTTAAAACCTACCTAATGCTGTATAAAATGAAATTTGCAAAACTGTTCATAATTTTAGCTCAGAATAAGTTTAAGAATGTACATGTGGGCTATAGAGATGGTTCAGCAGTTGAAAGCACTGCTCTTCCAGAGGTTCTGAGTTCAATTCCCAGCAACCACATGGTGGCTCAGAACCACCTCTAAGGAGATCTGGTGCCCTTTTCTAACCTGTGGGGACACATGCAGGCCCAACACTGTATACATAATAAATGAATAAATCTTTAAAAATGTATATGTTAGTCATAAAGACAAAAATAATGTAAAACACATAACTATATTGTGTGAACCAATGAGTTCTACTGGTGTCACTTATAGGAATATAGGTGAGGGGTTATTTATCGGAACAGAAATGACTCAAAAGACAGCTGCTTCATAGCCTGCCTCAGCACTAGTGACAGTTCACAAAGGCTGGTAACTTGGAGCTTGTATAACTTGATGCAGCTCATCATGCTGGAGGCTCTTTCATGCAGCTCTGAACCTTTCTCTTTTAGGCAGCTCAGCTGATCTCCCTTCTTTCATGTAGCTTGACTGGCCTGTTCTTTGGGGCAGCTGGCCTCTTCTGAGCCTCTTGTAAGCAACTTAGTTTATTTCTCAACTCATAACTTCTTCAAGGTACTTAACTTGCTTGGTATATTATTTTTATTATGTACTTCTTGGGCTAGTGAGATACCTCAGCATGTTTTAAACCACTTGCCATGCAAGCTTGATGACCTGAGCTGGATTCTTGGAACCCACAGTGGAAGAAGACTCATAGAGGTTGCTCTCTGACCCCACACTGAGGCTAAGATGGCCAGACAAATAAAGAGAGTGAGAGAGAACTTCTACAAACACACCCCTTGGTACACTGATGTGTTAACATGCATATGGGAGTTACCTACACAGTAGGCAAACATTTCAAAGATGAAGATGTTGGGCTCTGGAATAATTGGAAGCAAGCCACAGTTGTTCTTGCCAAAATTGAAAATATAAGTCGTCTGGATTATAACAAAATAATTTTATCTGTATAGGTTTTCAATCAGAAGGCTAAGAGGAAGGAAGCACATGTAACCTGTACATGTAGAACATTCAGGATTCATCTTTCCCACTGACTTGACATACTTTTTATTGAAGTTCTATAGTTTGGAGAGCCACTCTATCTTTAATTAATTGGGAATTTAGATTGTACCCCCTCTTTGTTTCTTTTGAGACTGGTTCTCTACATAGACTTGCTCTCCTGGAACTCACTATGTAGACCAGGCTGGCCTTGAACTCACAGAGATGAATTTTACCTCTTTTACCCATTATATTGTGAAATAATTTACAGAAAGAGATTGTTGACATATTAATTTTATTAAAGCATAATACATTCTATAGTTGTCTGTCAAATCTTCAATATTTGAATTTTTTTCAACTTTTCATTTCTCACAAAATGATGATGTAAATTTTGTCTACACATTGATTTTCCTGGTTTTGGGAAATTTCTTCAGAGTATCCTTTGAAGATGAGACAAAAGACTGATTTTTCTGGCTCTGATATTTTGTTGACAGACTGTTAAATGTTTTGAGAAGTCAGGACATTATTTTGGTCCCTCGGACAAGATCCTAAAAAGCACAAACCTCATTAATGTCATTATGGTTCAATACAGAAACAGAATCCAGCCAAATGCAGGGCACTCTGTGACATATTTTATTTTCTTGCAAGAGGCTTGGATTTGAAGGGAAGAGGGAATATCTCAATTATAGAAATAATGGGCATTGTGGCCATAGAACTGATGTCTCCTTCCACATTGTATTTTATCCCTGAGATCTTTTTGTTCTTCTTGGATGGAATCATGCAAACGCTTTTGTGCCATGGACTTTGAAAATGAGTTCCTAAGATCTAGCAGGTTGGTCTGAGGCTTGGGCACTCCAGCTCTGGGAATCCATCCCAAAATAGGTCTTGTTTCTTCATTGTTTCCCATGTCCATGCCCCAAAATTCTGGTTTACTTGAAAAGTTGCCAAAATTGAAATTATCCATATCTGTTTTGTTCTGTAGAATATTAGACTTACTAAGGCGAACAGGGCTTTGACATATAGTATAGGGATCACGGAAAGCAGATTTAAGTGGTTCGTAGTCAATGTAATGGTTTGACTTAGAATAGGATATGGGTAGGGGCTTCAAGTCCAGCTGTCTCCAGTACAAATCATCTGTCTTTTTAGTGTCTGTGATCTTTGGAAATGATTTTAGGTCATAAAGATTCATCAGGTCTTTTGCTGGATAACAAGTTGGGAGTGTATAGGTAGACATCAAACCTTGTTCTTCTTTAATCTTCTCTTCGATATCCTGGTTTTTATGGGTAATTCCAGGCAGGAGGTTATCATTCATTGCCATCATTTCTGTAGAACTTGGTATGAATGTATGAAAAGCACACAAAACTCTAGGGGTACAATCTGGACAGGAAGGTGGTCCTTGCTGTACTGTAGCCTCCAGAGGCCGTTGGTTCTGAATAAGTCGGGCAATTCGACCTTCCAAAGGTCTGGGAGGTTTTAAGGCAGGATGGAATTTTTCTTGCTATACCAGTGGAATAAGAGGAAGAAAAATCAACTGGTTAATAAATGTAGCATTATAATGATATGGCTACAAGTGGTAGGCCAATTTCATACCCATTTTCACTATCAGTAAGTAGGAGCACAGTGGAAGTGTACACACTAAGATTCCTTGGTATTTATTTGAGTACACTGAAATTTGGGTTCAAGTAAATACATCTTTTTTTCTTTTACTGGCTTTTGGTAAAATGGAAAGTATAGTTTTACTTGGCTATAGATAGCTTTCCTGTGTGGGAATTCTTGGCTTTCAAAATTTTAAAGATACTGAGGGCCTTGCTTATGAGATCAGGATTGCATTAACTATCTGTGCAGTTATTTAAACCATGTAGGCAAGGTAAGAGTTCTTAAGCCTGGGTTGAATCAAAATCACCTTCAGAACTGGCAGCAAATGGAATCTTAAGCTTTAGTTCTAAGACTAGGGCTTGGAAGATCTATGGTAGGGTTCTGGGATCCCTCTGTTTGGGGAGGGTGTGTAAGAGAACAAACCTATGTACTCTGAGCTAACCTCCCAACTCAGGAACATGCATTTTAACAAGTGTCTCAGGTGCTTCTAAGGCTGGTGGCAAATGCTTTGAGAAGCACTGTCTGAGGTGTTCAGTTGATACCTGCTTTTTGGTTTAAGGCCTGAGCACAGGGCCTTGTGCATGCCAAGTACATGCTCTGTCACTGAGCTGTACCTACTGTCCCATCTGTGTTTCCTTTTGAGGCGTTTTAAAAGTATGGATTCAATCAGGCTTAGAAACTGCAAAAATAAGAAGCATAATCAGGATACTATTACTGGAGCTCTGTGGGTGGGAGAGAAGAGGTGGCCTATGAGGACATGGATGGTGGCCTGTGTTCTATATTGTGGCAGAAACTTGAATGAAAGCTGTACACATTTGTTATTTTTAACAAATGTACACATATGATTTATACAGTTTTATTGAATTTATACTTCACATTGAGTGAAAAGCATAAAAACAGAATTTTAAATGAATGGTATGTATGCCAAATCTTTTTTTCCCTAAATTGTCCTCTCGTGCCTTTAAGAGCTAGCCCTCTTCTTAGGACAGGCCTCCTAAAGTGACAGGGAAACTGTTGTGTGTCCTGCCAGTCTACAAGACTGGGCACAGGGGAGCAGAGAAAGGCACGGGACAAGCATGCCAAATCTTAATGGGTAAAGTATACTAAGATCTATACTTCACTCTAAAATGTGTAAAAATAATAAAAATATTGGATGGTTAAAGGGAATAGATTATGTGAAAGATTGAGTATGGTGAGGTGTTGAGTATACAGGTCTTAAGTGAAAATTATTTCTGTATGTTTGAAAATTTTTATGGTAATATGCTAAAACAAACACCAAAAAGCAGTATAAGCATGTCAGTAGCAGGGAAAGGCAATTATGATGAGTGTGTGGGGGAGGGGTTGGGAATGTAGTTCATTTGGTTGAATACTTGCTTAGACTCCTGGGTTCAATCTGTCATAACTCATACAACTGGGCATAGTGACAGAAGGCTGTAACCCAAACATTAGGGACATAGATGCTGGATTGGGAGTTTAAGGTCATCCTGGGCTACATAGAAAGTCTGAGGCCAGCCTGGGCTACATGACAGCCAATGTTTTAAAAAAAAAGTGGTGATAAAATATTAACAGTAGCATGGACTTAAAGTTTTGGATCATCCCTTTGGATTATCCTAGTTGGAGGAATTTTCATAGTGGATCATTAATAGTTATAAACTTTAGCTAATCAAATGTTAATATGCTATGAGGCAAAGAAAAACTCCAGCTTTATGAAAGTTTACTACATCTGTCATTAAAGAAATGGATATCAGGCTTTAATAGTATCTGCTCTGAGCAACAGCTTTTAATACTCCTTTCTTTTGATGTGTCACAG
Organism: Phodopus roborovskii; assembly: GCF_943737965.1. Classification (NCBI taxonomy): domain Eukaryota; kingdom Metazoa; phylum Chordata; class Mammalia; order Rodentia; family Cricetidae; genus Phodopus; species Phodopus roborovskii. Next base: position 24,193,720 of record NW_026126571.1, on the reverse strand, counting down.
GCTGGCTTTGAACTGTATGTTTATGCAGCTGAGTGTGACCTTCAACTCCTGAACCTGTCACCTCCACTTTTCAAGTTCTGGAATTATAGGTATGTGTCACCATGCCTAGTTTATCAGGTACTGAGAAATCAAACCAGGATTTCATGTATGCTAAGGTAGGGCATTACCAACTGAACAACATCTCTAGCCCTAGGACCTGCATTTCATTCTGAAAAAAGTTTTCACAGGGATTTTTATCACCACTAAATATGCTTTCCTGGAGTTGGTCATGTATGTTGAGCATACCTCGGTGTCAGAGCATATGTCTAATCCAAAAGAGTGCCTATTGCAAGTACAAAATCAAAACAATTAAAAGCCCTTTGGTTGGTGGCTGATAAAACACAGTTTACTGACCCAATTCAGGACACAAATGTTTATGCTAATATAAAATTAGAGTGTTCAAAAAATAATCCATATTTTCATATGCTTATAGTTTTATATATTTCCACAATTATAGCTTTCAAAATTATGTTTTCAAAATTTATATTTATAGAGGATAAACCACCACATGAAATTATATTCTTTATATGATTGATGTGACAGATTACATATTTTATTACAGGGCTTGATAATTTATTTCAAGCCATTTATGTAATCAATTCTCTAATACTATAGGCAAAAAAATGTATTGGCTTTTTATTGTAATTCAGACAACTCTCAATTATTCTGACTACCAGGAAGAAGTCATTACTTTCTTCAAAATAATGGAATGTGTAAGAGACAAATCTGCAAAGATCTAGAATTTATTAGGAATCATGACATTACTAGTTAAGCTTTACTTGTCATAAGCAAATTCTTTTGTGAATTATTTTATCAATAGTAGCTTGATAGAAAATATGTTCGAAATAAAGTACTGTGAAGAAGTTTTGTTTTTCCAAATAGTGACAAGGGTATCCAAATCAGTTCCAGTAAATTCACTGTTATCTTTCAAAACCAATTAGATTTTCTTTTGCTTGGGTGGTCACCAATACTGAAGACAGAAAACATGGGAAAACAAGGAGACTAGGACTGGATATTCTCCCCCAAATAACTGAGAGTTGACTGTAATTACTTACAGGCTGTGGGTCAAATCCTATCTGTCCAGTTAGCTCTGCTACCTCCTTTTCATGGTAATCATCCAGTTCAAGGGGGCTCATGGGCCCCAGACCTTAATGGAAACATTGTCTTATTATTTTGGCAGAGTAAAAGAATGGTTATTAAGCTACTCTTTATGTAGGAAAAGCTATTCTTTATCATATAAATTAGAACAATAAAATATAAACCAGCCCCACCTCCCTGCTACCCACTAAAGAGAGAAACTGAGCTCTCCCACTAATTTGGGTTAGTTTTTCTAATGAGTAACAGAACAGAAGACCAGAAGATGGAGCTTGTTAGAGTATTGTTGAGTGTTCCGTTCTCACTACTTGTGTCAGTGTGAACTCATACCTGTAAAATCATGAGTGTATGAAGTGATCCAGTGGTTCCTCTCAAGGTTTCTCTGTATGTTGGCTTCCTTTGCAGTGTTCACAGCATCCCATGGATTTAAAGATGAGTTAGGAGCAAAGGTTTTAGGAGGTTTGGGATAGAATATTGGCTTGTTTTTCTCAACACATTTAGGAAACTAGAATATGAACATATAGATTGCTGTTATTATTTGTATCTACCAGAATACATGCTGGTTCTCTGTCTCAGCAGTCAAGCAGTTGAGGCCACTTTCTTATTTTTTGACATATTCAAGCCAGGCATGGTGGCTATAACTATAACCACATTCTATCAAAAGAAGACACTAACATCTCTTCTGAAAGTCTCTGAGAACTTAAAATATTCTCCCTCTACTACAATTTCATTAGACATACAGAGGGTTCTGTGCACTGCTGGCTGACTTGACTTCTTTGTCTTCTGTCCCTGAAAGGAAACTGCATGATGTTGGCTACAGCTTTCTGACCAAGGGTTAAGTCACTCACATTCCAATAGAATGGCCATTCTTTATAGATAACTGTAGTTTTATTTTCTAGTCTCTAAAGAGGTGTGCATGTAAATGTGGCTCGATGCATTTTAGTCATTGCCTGCATGGACAAGTTTGTGGCAGGAAAGGAGAATCTTCAAAAGCAAATGTTCCAGGAGCTCACTGGCCAGTACAGGAAAGAATGGGGTAAATGCAAATGACCACAGACAGCTGTTTTGAAAAGGTTAAGACAATCCACACCAACAGAGAAGCTAGGAAACAAGGAGGACACTAAGAGAGACATATATGGTTCTCCAAAGAAGGGAAAAGGGACAGGATCTCCTGAGCAAATCGGGAGAGTAGAGGGAGGAGAGAGGGAGTTAGGAGAAAGAGAAGGGGAGAAGAGGAGGGGAGAGGAAGACATGAGGTAGCAGGAAGATTAAGTCGGGGAAAGAATAGAGGAGAGCAAGAAAGATACAATAATAGAGGGAGCCATTATAGGCTTAAAGAGAAATCTGGCACTAGGGAAATGTCCAGAGATCTACAAGGATGACCCCAACCAACAATCTAAGCAATAGTGGAAAGGCTACCTTAAATGCCCTTCCCTGAAAATGAGATTGATGACTACCTTATATGCCATCCTAGAGCCCTCATCCAATAGCTGATGGAAGCAGAAGCAGACACCCACAGCTAAACGCTGAGCTGAACTCCTGGAATCCAGTTACAGAGAGGGAGGAGTGATGAGCAAAGGGGTCAAGATCAGGCTATAGAAACCCACAGAAACAGCTGACCTGAACAAGAGGGAGCTCATAGACCCCAATCTGATAGCTGAGAAACCAGCATAGGACCAACCCAGACTCTCTGAACATGGGTGTCAGTTAGGAGGCCTGGACAATCTATGGGGCCTGTAGTGGATCAGTACTTATCCCTAGTATACGAATGAACTTTGGGAGCCCATTCCACATAGAGGGATACTCTCTCAGCCTAGACACAAGGGGGGAAGGGCTAGGCCCTGCTCCAAATGATGTGACAGACTTGGAAGGCCTCACCCTCCCTGGGGAGCAGAAAAGTGATGGGCTAGGGGATTGGTGGGGGGCAGGGGAAGAGGGAAGGGAGAGGGAACTGGGATTGACATGAAACAAAAGCTTGTTTCTAATTTAAATTAAAAAGAAAGAGAGAGAAATTAAGAAAGAAAAGAAGGAAGGAAGACAGAAAGAAAGGAAGAAAAAGAAAGAGGTTAATAACTGCTTGGAAGTTCATGGAGGTTCTAATTGAATGGAGAGGTGAGGCCAGGAGCAGGGTGCAAAGGAAGGAGATGAGACGGGCCGTGCTATGTCACACCATAGCAACTAGGCAGAGATATGGAGGCAAGAACCTGCAGGAGCAGAGGTAGGGAGGAGGTGGGCAGTATGGAACCTTACAAAGGTGATGCCACTTGTTGCCTGCAAACCAAGCCCACCTTTAATATTTGCAGGGTAGAGGGTTTAAAGTCCAGATGGAAACCTACCATTTAAACAGTTCACCTGAAATCAAGAAATAAACTACTATCTACTTTGACATGCCATATTAACAACCCAGAAAGCCAGTTCAGAATTCAAACGTGTTAGTCTGTTACAAGTTTTGCATCAAGACAGGGTGGCTCAGGAAGGGCCAGACGCTGCCTGTAGCCTCAGGTCCTGTGGTGCTCTCCTTTCCTTGCTCCATCCTCCCATCACCCCCATGCCATCCAGTAGCCATCTTGGGCTACCCATTTAGTCTAGAGCTGCGTACAGGCTGGGGATATATCAACCGTTAAAGATGGATACAAAGGAGAGTCCCTAGACTGGTGTGGAGTGGGAAGTGAGTACATGTGTTGCAGATGGCCAGAGCCTCCTTACTCTGAAGGTCCCAGCACCACAGAGAGGGTCACAGCAAGAGGAAGGGCAAGGAATAATCACGAATGCCCCTCAGCCTGGGTTGACAATGTTGCTAATATTCTTGTAAAGTTGAAGTAACTCTCATTTTAGTGAGAGTATTTGTGAATCTGTCTCAAGAAATATTAAATAACTACTTTTATATACCATTAATCAACCTATGGCTTGATTACTCAGATGAAAGGAGAGCTCCTTTAAAAATATCTATTTGGGGAAAGGGGGCAGGAAAAAATATCTATTTGACATTGGCAGTGGTGGCACACACCTTTAATCCTAGCATGTGGGAGGCAGAGGCAGGCAGATCTCTGAGTTTGAGGCCAGCCTTGTCTATAGAGTGAGAGATCTAGGACAGCCAGGACTGTTATACAGAGAAACCCTGTCCTGAAAAAGCAAAAAGACAACTATTTGACATAATTACTAAATTTTATTTGTGTGTATGTAAACAATGTCTTTTTTTTTTTTTTTGAGTTTATGTATACCACATGTGTGAAGGAGTCCTCAGGGGCCAGGAGAGGGTGTTGAATCACCTGGAGCTAGAGTTACAGGCAGTTGCAGATGCTGGGAAACAAAGTCTTCTATGTTTCATTATCTTTTTCATTATTTAGAGAGCTAGCTTATTTGAAAAAACATGGACCTTCTTCAAGTACTGTGCTAAGAGGCCAGGATAATGTACTTTATACTGGCTGAAATGCAGTCTAGGACATAAGAAATTCAGTAGGAAATGCAAGAACTAGTGTCACCTGAGGTGTTTTGGCAGGAGTTTAATAGCCAGGACACATCTGAGTTGGAGTGTGCTCAGGTGATGTTATTCTGAGGGACTAGTGAGAGAGAAGCAGTCATGACCCGTGTTCACTGGGGAAGGGTACATCCAGTGCAGACAAAGATAAGCACAGGCAGGCAGGACTCCCATTGCTGGCACATGACTTTCTAGGAAGACATTCCGGTTTACAAAGGGGATGTTAGGTTTTCAACAGAGCCTATAAAGTACAGGTAGCTTAGTCATTGTGTGTGTGTGTGTGTGTGTGTGTGTGTGTGTGTGTGTGTGTGTGTGTGTGTGTGTGTGTGTGTGCCTGGAGGAGGTCAGGTGTCCTCCTTGTCACTTGAGATAGGGTCTCTCACTGAGCCTGGAGCTAGACCAGCATCTAGAGCCTCAGCAAGCTTCCTATCTCTGTCCCATTCTCTGCACAGGGCCACGGGCTTGCACATACCACATCTGGATTTTTGTTTTGTTTTCCAAGTCAGAGTTTCTCAGTAGCTATGGAGCCAGTCCTGGAACTTGAGCTGTAGACCAGGCTGGCCTCGAACCCACAGAGCTCATCCAGCTTTTAATACTGAATGCTGGGATATGAACTTGGGTCCTCACACAGTGCAATAAATTTAATAAACACTTATTAAGTCTGTACTTATTAAATTAGAGTTATGTGCAAAGTTCTGAGGGCTCTGTACTGGGCACCAAACCTCCATAAATCTCCAATAAAATATTAACAAATTATATAGTGGTGATATAGTAAATTATATTTAAAAAATTTTTCTTTTGGTTGCTTTACTGTAGAATGAATGATGAGGTTTATTCAGGTTTAGTAAGGGAGTAATAAAAGGCTTATTGTAGATACTATACCACACTCTGGAAGGACGTTAGCATTTCAGACACTAGTTCTTTATTGGAGACCATTTCATTTAATTACACTATCACACTAATAAGTTATGATTGTGAACTTTAATTATTTGCATATGGAATGATAAAAAACACAAATGGGAACAAATAAAGTGCTAGATTTCTTCTGACATCTAGTTAGGACAATGGAAGGAAGGACTGAATGGAAGGGAGTATACAGGAGTGTGGAAGAGCGTTGCTGGTGAAGTGAAAATGTTGGATATGCCAGTTTGTTTCACTTCCTGAATACCCAGGTGTCACTGAGACTGAGCAGGTGGGAGGCAGCATGGAGAGGCATACTTGTGGGCATCCAGTTGTTTGATCAAAAGACATTTAATTAAAAGGTTTGTTTATGTGCTCCCCATTTTTTTATGGCCATTTAAGGATGAATCTAGATTCCAGGTGCTATGGTGGAGTGACAGCTGTCTCAGGAATGAGGTTACAGGAGGTAGGTGAGCATTTCCAATTGGAAAGAGGAAGCCAGGTGGCTCACCTCCTTCATATGATGAAATAAGTGAGCTCTCTTTCAAAGAGAAGCCAAGGCTTTGTCCAGATACTTAGACTTAAGGAAAGCCATTTGCAACGAACATTAAATAAATAGGCTTGGAGAGACTTTGAAATTGTTTAAGTTTAAAGTTGGGGAAGTATCTGTACCTTCCTTCTGGGATTGTATCTCATCTTACTCAAAAGATGATTACAAAATGCATCTCATCCTGAAGACTTTTTACATCACAAACCTAGTAAGTGTGCTCTGTTCTTGAGAACTAAAAGGACAGAGGGGGTTTGGGCACTTCAGCAAATAGTGGCATGCACAGCCTACAATAATCAAATATTAAAACTTGCTTATGTTTACAACTGTGAAGGAAAAGGGATGCAGGATGCATGCCTGGCTGTGTAATGTCTGGCAATAGCCAGAGAGGAGGTCTCAGAAGGAAGGAGAAGCAGGAGGCAGCTTGCTTCCAGCGCAAGTGCTCAGTGATGACTTGGGGAGACAGTCACACCGAACAGGGATGATGTGGGGTATGGGTGGGAATGAGGGCCTGGAGCTCCTGGAGCCTGATAGCATAAGCTTCCATGTGTATCAGAGAGGATGAGGACAAGATGACAATCAAAGTATTCTGTTAAAAACTAAGTCCAGGGGCCAGTGAGATGGCTCAGTGGCCAAAAGTTTCATCTCAGAATCCTTGGGAGGAGAACTGCATACATACATACATACATACATACATACATACATACATACACGCATACACACAGACACACAGATACATGCACACACACAGACACATGCACAAACACATGCACACATAAGACACACGCACACACACACACACACACACACACACACACACACACACCTTTGCCAAAAGTAGTTGTATGTATTATATTGTGCTACACACTGATATGGTGCTGGGGGCTTACATATGCATCTCTATCTTGGAACAAGCCTTTCAATGAAAATTTATCATTGTCTGGCTTCATCTATTAGGACACGGAGGCACTGAAGATATAAATATATCTGTTACCCAGGGCATGGAGGTGGTAGGCTTTAGAGCCAGAAACTGAGCAACTTCAGATGTTTACCACTGTTAATCACACTTTCTTGACGGTTTACATAGGAAATGCCAAATACGATTTCTGGAGTTTCCTCTTTGTGGTAGGTAACATGGTAGAAAATGCTTATCAAATTATTACCATCATCTCTATGCATGTGGTATGGAGAAAGCCAGCTATTATTCTACAGTATGAGTCACTTGGACAGGCCTGTTGTTGAGCCAACCCTAGAGAATGATTTAGTGTTTCAAATGTGCAGCAAAGGGCAAGAGCCACTGCTCTAGTGACAGGAAGGGCTGGTGCTGTATAAACTCTTAATGCAAATAAAATGCTGGGAGAAAAACGAAGACCTTTGATTCCCCCCTAGTCAAGTGAGAAGAGGGAAATTGGAGAGGACTAGTTCAGGTTATTGCCATGAGTTCACAGAAGGTAACGGTGGCTCAGAGGTTAAAATCACCGGATGCTCTTGCAGAGGACCAGGATTTCGTTCCCAGCACCCAGGTGGTGGCTCACAGCCATCTGGACTCCAGTTCCAGGGTATATAATGCACTTTTCTGACCTCCACAGGCAACAGACATGCACGTGGCACACAAGTATGCAAGCAAACATACATATAAAACCAAAAATAAAAGAAGATGAGCCAGGGTGTACCTAAAGGGTCTCTGGCCAGCTTGAGAGTGGCAAGCACAGCTCTGGCAGGCCTTGCCTTTCTGTGGGATTCCCTCTGCCTTGCTAAAATCACTAGATTGCATTCCTAAAGCTACTCCCCTAGGTCTGTTCCCTTATTTGGTCATTTCCTTCTCATGGGGCTGACTGCCAAGGTCTAGCTATTGAAGTATTGAAGTCCAGCAATCAGAAGGCCCCTTTGGTTCACCTAATTAACATACCCAATTAAAATTAAACACTTCATGCTAATCCTAACATGGGATTCTCCCTTTATGAACTGCCATTTCCTGTGGGCCACATCTCTTTCCTCTCTATCCTGAGAGTTTTTGTTCCTCTAGGATAAGCACCCCTCCCCCCTTTCCTTTGTTCCTGTCCCCTTCTCCCTTGTCCTGTCCCCTTCACCACTGCATCCTAGCCCATTCTAACACAGACCTCCCTTCTTCTCTTAAAACTTACACCTGCAAGGTCATTTGCTGTTGTTTTGCTGAGTCAGAAAGAAGTGGCTTTAACTTTTCTGCCCAGTTTAATAAAGGATTTCTCTGTGAAAACAGGTGTTTGGGCGTGGTTTGTCCTAATCCAGGTCCGTGAGAAAGCTCCCCCTCCACTATGGCAGGGTAGTGGTGGGGGGTTTCCCTCCATACCCATCTAACTCAGTGTCAATTTTGGTTTTGTTGCTGCAAAACTTGATTAAAGATAGGAATGAAGAATGATCAAACAATTGAAAATTAAGACTAGTTAGAACAGATCACAAAAGTGAGATTAAACATTAGAGACATGAAAAATAATAAAGCCAGTGGAAATGTATGTAGGAAGCACTGTCTGTGAGGGAGTAGTTCAGTTGCTAGTGTGAATGTGTAGTATGAACAGTGCCCTGGGTTCCATTCCCAACACTGCATAAAGCAAAGCCAGTGTGGTGTCATAGACCTGTAATCTTAGCACTTGGGAAGGAGGCAGGAGGATCATGAGTTCTTTCTTAGCTATGTGCCAAGTACAATGCCAGCCTGGGTTCTGGGAGATACTGTTACAACCCCCCCCCCACACACACGCAAACACTGTGGAACATATAAATACAGAATACTCTCTTCTCAAAGAAGTTGTAATTTAGTTGGTGGACTATAAAATCAGAGTGGAAAGTTATTGACTATAGAGTATGGTAAGTGTTAGCAGAGAAGAAAATTCCTGCTGGACTACCAATGTCTTATCTTGTATTTTCCAGTTTTTATATTATTCCCCAAACTTTCCACATTTGTAGGCCAGACTTACTGAAATCATACAGATAATTAATCAAAGCTCAAAATGAAACAATATGCATCCCTTGTCACTGAGACAGCAGATGGGAACAGTGGACAGCATTAACTAGAACACAGGTCTTGACTTGTTTCAAGAAAAACAAACTGTTTAGTGGAGGCATGGGGAATGAAAGGTCCTGGAAGAGGGCATTGCATGGCTGAGTCTACTGAAGGAACAGCAGAGGAGGGGAGGAGGAAGGTTGCTCCCAGAAGGCCTTCCTAACGCAGCACATCATTGGGCTTCACTCCCACATGGGCAGAGAGGAGCCCAAAGAGGAGTGACATGAAGGAAGCGCATGGTAGAGACTTGAACTGTCAGAACAAGAAATAATGGGGCGGTTGCAAGAATAACCTCTTATGTTTCTGTTTACCTGAAAGAATCAGATCCTGTGATATTTTATTTACTTGCAAGACATTAAAAATAACAGTTTAGCCAGGTATTAGTGGCACATGCCTTTAATCCCAGCACTCGGGAGGCAGAGGCAGGCAGATAAATGTGAATTCAGGCCAGCCTGGTCAACTGAGCGAGTTCTAGGACAGCTACAGAGAAACCATTCAGAAAATCAAAATAAATAAAATAACAGTTTAATTTTTAAATAATAATTTTAAAGATAGAAAAAAATCAGAGACCCATTTAAAATGATCATGTAAAGGGTTCTTTTAGACATACTTCAGAACGGAACAGGAATTGTTTATTGACAGCTGTGTGTCACTACTGTGACCAAATGTGGTCTGCCACCGTGGTTTTCCAGGTAAAGCTCAGATGTTTCCAACCTTCCATTATTAATTACTTACCTAGCTAACAAATTCTTGGGTGCAAGGAGCAAATATATGGAAGTACTGTCACTGCCTCTTAGAAACCATTTGCCTGGTAAATGGTAGCTATTATTATCTTCAAATGCCTAGATGTGTTCTCTCAGGATTGGAATTTTCCATTTTATCTATGTGGAGTTCTGGTACAGAGGTGAAGAGCAGAGCAAGTTCATAAACTTGAACTCTAATCATTGCATAGTCATAAACTGGAGTCTCAGTATCCCAGTCTATAAAATGGGCTTGGTGGTAGTAATCTTAGAAAATTACTTTAAGAGTTAAATGATGTCTCTCAAAGCGGTTTGTGTGAAGCAATTTAACATATCATGTTTTCTTTTCGGCTGATACAAATGTACTAATAATAACTGGAATGAAAATGGCTTATGAATATTTCTAAAAAAATCTCCCATTTCTTCTATGCACAGGTGGAATAACTTTAATTACTTACCATATTATGAATCACAAGGATGGAGTTAGAGAATACAAAGTATGTGACATGCAGCCCTTTCTCAGTGTGCCTTGAAGGACACACATAAAACTTTTTGTCTTTGTTTTATAACTCTGGAAATGTCCCATAACTATCCCAAGTATATGAAATCAGCTAATAAAATCAAACTGCACACTTCATCTAAGTTTAAACCTATATGTGTTTGACAATACACATCATGTATGGCAGTGGGCATGTGTGTGTGAAGGGGTATATGCATGCATACCCATAGAGGCCAGAGGTTAACACTGGGTGGCTTCGTTTATCATTATCCACGTTAGAATTGTATGACAGGGACTCCCACTGAATTTCGGCCTCACTGACTCAGCTAGGCTGGCAGACCAGATTCACCCTGCATCCCAGCTTTGTGTGTAGGGACTGGAGATTTGAACTCAGGTCTCATGGTTGCATAGCAAATTCTTTACACACTGAGCCATCTCCCCAGCCCCCATCTTGTGTATTTTATAAGTGTAGAAGGTAAAAGGATATTAAGTTTGAAAGATACTTACATCATAATACACACCCTGACCTGGCCAAGTCAATGCTTTTTTCTTTGAATCCATGGGGAAATCAAGCAGTTCATATCTGTAAGGGTTACCTGAAAATTGAAGCAAGAGTAGTTATTCTGAAGAGATCAGATCAATCCAGGCAACAAGAAACAAGACCAAGTAGAGATGCTCTGCTTCTATCACAGAGGCCATGCTTGAAGTGCAGCCATAGTGCTGCAGAGTCTGGTTGAACTGTGTAGTGTGCTCTCAGCTGACTGCACGTACGCTGTGGTACCTTTCCTAACATGGTGGTAATAGGTATTCTGCTCTCCTTGCCTTCTCTGATTTTACTACTGAATTCATACCAATGGTAGAAGTCAAACAGTTTTGATTTCAAGGCACATTTTTACCTCTTGTCTTCAAAATCGTTGTATCATAGGCTTTGGTTGGCACCGTAGGAGGAAAAGGCTGTTGCGTGCGGGCTTTAACGCCTGTGTAGTGGTCCTTAGGTGATGTGAAGGTCGGAAACACGGCACCGCGGCTTATGTGCGTATGGTAGGGATGTTCGATTGGATATGATGAGCAGATTTCTCTAAGATTTATTGAGTAAATAAAAACAGAAAGAAGTACAATAAAAAACCCCATCAAATATTTATAGGGATTCTTTGCTCTTGCAGATGCTGTTCTGTTCACTGTGGGGATGACCCAGACCCTTCCTATGACAATGAAATCTTAATTTTGCTGGATAAATCAAAACTAATTTAGTTAAAAAATAATTGTATCTAATATTAGTAAGTAGCTTTCCTAAATAGCTAATATAAAACAATGTATTAATTTTACAGTTTGTAGACATATACAAAGAATTTTTTTGTTGTTCCTTTTAATTTCCACTTCATGTTTTAAGACAATCCATATGTTTTATTTTACAAAATAATTTTAAGCACTTGGCCACTTGTTTTTTTGAGCAATCAACAACAACAATAACAACAACACACACAGACACACAGACAAACACAGACACACACACACAGACACACACACACACACACTATTTAGAAATTAAAATTGCTAGCACGCTGAAGGAAAAGGTTAAAAAGGCAGAGGGATCTAATATTGCTATAGCTTGGAGAATTGGCACAGACTAAAAGAAAGTTTAAGAGCTGTGTGAACAAGAAGAATTTGAGGTTGAGAGGGCCAGAAAATAGAGAACGGTGTTTATAATTAGAATTCAAGAAAACAAGACCAGTGTCAGAGGTTTAAGTGTGTTTCCTTTCATTCTATGGGTTGAAATCCTAACCACAAAGGCCTTATATTGTAAACGAATTGGGAAACAGGATCATTGTACATGTAATTAGGCACGAGGGGTCATACTAAAGTGGAGCAGGTCCCTAATTTGAAGGCTTGTACAGGGGAGGCCACACTGAGAACACCGTGTGAGGACAGAACTGAGAGGACACATCTAAAGACCCCAGGGCTGGGCAGAGCAGATCCCCTCACAGCTCCCAGGAGGAACCCACCCTCCTACAGCACAATGCTGCACCTCTAGCCTGCCACTTAGAAGCTCAGACTCAAGAAAGATGAACCCAAGAAATATAACCCCAAACCTTTTTAATTCCAACCCCAACCTTAGCCTGGGTTCTGACAGCTTTTTGAGTAGCTCTTTGCTTTTTGAAACGTTAGATTAACGTTCTCAGTTGGTCCAAGAGCACCTACTGCTCAGATCTGGTTTCTTATGCCAGTCCCTAATAGAAGGGACTCGTGTTTCTTAAGGTTCTGGCTGATTCTAGGATAGGACAGGGAATAAGTGGACAGGGAATAAGTAAGATGACCCAGAAATAGCTAATGATGCCAGAAAGTAAGTGAATAATAAAGGTAAAACAAAAACAAAAACAGACAAACAAAAACCCTCTCCACAGCCCACTATAGTGTGGGAAATACTAAAAGAACGAAGGAACAGATTCAAAGAGTGGCTTATGGCCAATTCAAGACACTAGAATAAGTGGCCCTGGATTAGTTCATGAATTCCTAAACCAAAACAAACATCCACAAGGGTGAAACAAGTGATTAAAGGAAAACCACCAAACCAAAACAAAGCCACCATTCAAAAGAGTATGTAGGGCTGCCATGCAGAATACATACATACATACATACATACATACATACATACATACATACATACAGACTAAGGTAGCTCAGGCAGGCCTCAGACTCATGACGTAGTGGAGGAAGACTTTAAGTTCATGATCTTCCTGCCTCTGCCTCCAGAGTTCTGGGCATAGAGGTATGTGCTGGGAATTAAACCTAGGCCCTTGGAGCACACTAGGCAAGTGCTCTACCATCTAAGCTCTACCCCAGCCCTAAGTAATTTGTGAACAAGCTTTGCTCTTAGAAGGTAGCACAGAATTCTAGACGCCTTCTGCACACATCTGCTTTCTACAATGCGGCAGGAAGGACAAAGTGAGTAACTGTAGTGGGGGAGCCCAGTGGTCAAGGGCCACCTTAGCAATCGATCAAGTGGGGTAGGGTAGTATATAAACAGCACTATCTCTGTGCTCTTCCTCCTGCAAACACACCATTCCAGTCTAACCATAAAAACAAGACCAGCCAAATTCCATTTGGGGCCATTCTATAAACATTTTATAACCCTTAAAACTTAAGAATACCAAGACAAGTAAAATCTAAGGAGCTGTCCCAGCCGCTAAATGCAATGTGGTGTTGTAGGTGCAGTCCTGGAACAGAAAAAGGACAGCATGAAAAACCGATCAGATCTGAAGTGAGGATTCAGGAACTATGGTGCATCATTCTTGGTTCATTTGCTATGCAAAGCATGCAGTAAGAGGCGCACAGTAGGGAGAGTAGGGGTACAAGAGGAAGTCTCTGTTTTAACTTCTATTACATAGACAACCTAAAACTATAGGAAAATAAAGTAGCATTTAGAAAGGCTTTATATATAAGTGAGGAGAAATAAAAATACCAGACTGCACAAGACTGCCCTCCAACAGTTAAAAATTGGTTTAAAAAAATTCATCTGTGCTCATACCCATCTAAATCATAAGCAATGACATAATTTTCATTTTTTATTACAATGGGGAGGAAAAGATAAACTATATACTTACCCTACTGCTGAATTAGGTGGTTTGGGTAACCTAGAATAAAAACAGGACAAAAGTCTGAATTTAAGTTGGGGCTTTTAAAGGTTTGAACTCCTATCAGAAAATTAAGAATATTAAGATATATTCTGTGATTAAACCACAGTGGCATGTAGGCAAATTTTTATTGCCTTGCACAATGATAAGACACAGACATAGTATTTTCATATCTCAGTTGCCTATGGATGGATTTTTCCATTGATCCTAACTTAGTCCTGGTCACCCTGCATTTCTATTTGCAGGGAAGGTTCAGGGGCTGAGGCTTCTGATCTAACCTCCTCTGCCATAGTCAGGTTGTAGCCACAGAGTCCTGAGAGCCTGACATCACGTGTGATGCAATTATGTGTCCTAAAATGACCTATGTGGCCTGGCTGGGGACGATATATAAGTACTGGGTGTGCTTTGTCCCTTTGCCCACAGCTGCCAACCTCTCATGACAGTAAATATTGTGCAATCAGAGAGTAGAGGACAAAACTGGCCAACTTCCCAGAGACACTGACTTTCTGAACCCACAGACCAAGAGATAATCCAGGAGTCTTGGACACGAGCCCCCTGCAGAGGGACAGTTATCCATTGACATTTGATATCAGTAATTCCTTTCAGCCTATGCTCATAAGGCTCTTAAAGACTTCGGGTAGAGAAAATAATCAGAATGTTACCATTTCACAATAAAATAAACCAGAAAATTTGAATATACTGTTAAGTGTTTTAGGCATCTTCAATACTAGACATATTCACAAGAAAATAAGCCATATAATTACATTATTCTATAATGACCACAACTTTTTGAAATTTTTATTTGAATTCTGTAGGTATAACTGAAAAAAAGCAAATCATTTCCTGGCTTCCAGCTATGTTGCTGAGGCAGAAATATGGGGGTGCAGCAAGTGATTAATATGTGGACCCAAAGGATTTAGTGTTGCTAGACTGGCTACTATATATAAACAAAACATAGGCTGGCATCTAAAATGTCCCATGTGACAAAATTTCATGACTAAAACAGACTTGATTCAAAATGGAAATAAAATCAGAAAGGAAATATTTTTTAAAACATTTAAAATTCAAAAATATACAAATCAAATTACCAGATGTTCAGATACACTATTTTCTTGACATCAATCCATTAATTTTGTCATGTTTGAGTTAATGAAAATCTCAGACAATTTTGGCTCCCTCTAGTGGCTTTGTCCTATATTGCATTAGCTTCTTGGAACTAATCTTAAGGATTCAGCGTTAACTTCAGTGTTTGTGCAATCTGCTGTATGTTCAATGTACATAGAACTAGGTTCCATAAGGTCATGGCATTTTATTTTTATTTTAAAATAAAAGCATTTCAGTATACATAAGAAACCATTTTAGAATGACAATTTAATATAATGAAAGACATTACCTTAAATGAAGGTGAGTTAACAAATACCCCTTTTATCCATAAAGAGACAGTGATTTTTTACCAAGAGTAGGTAATTATAATAACCTCTCTCAATATAAAATTGTTTTATTCAGGAACCTCGTCATTTTCATTGGATCTTTAAAAGCATCTAACAGACCGAGTAGGAGAAGGCCGGGCTGTGGTCCATGATGGCCTGCCCTGCTCTCCAGGATCCCTTAGCTTTCACAGGCTTGTTTAAAGACTGCACATCATCTAATTTCTGATGTTGGTTATAGTATGAAGGAAGGAAAGGTTTCTATAAAATGGCTTCGAAATTTCTCATACACTTCATTTTTATTTAAAATACCTGAGATCTCACATAGCACAGCCCCAGCCCAGGACTTACAAAGAGTCGTTTCCATAGACATCACTCTTCTTGTTCTGTGTCAAGTAGTAGAACTGCTCAATAGGAAGCTTTCTGAAGAGAGAGCAGGTTCAATTGAACACATTTGTACATAACAGCATATCCATGAGATGGTAAAGGACAAACATGAATACAGACATGGATTTATATGAGTTCTATATCGAATATCTAAAAGGGAGTGCTTTAAATTAGTTGAAAAGTAAGAAGTTTTCAGTAAACAAGATGGGAAAATTTCACCACCTCAACTTAGCACTCCAAAGGGGATAATCTCAGTTACAGTAAAACCTAAACAACAAAGAGGTGGTGGCAGACGCCTATAAGCTCACAAGCAGCATGCCAAGGTAGGGAGACCGAAGCTCAGCTTGGGTTGCACAAACATTCCTGGTTTAAAAGAACTAAAACTAAAAAAGAGAGCTAGAGATAAGGCTCAACAGCTAAGAATGTGTACTGCTCTTGCAGTGGACCAGAGTTTAGTTCCAAGCACCCAAGGGTGGTTCACAGCACCTTTTGCCTCTGTGGACAACTCCATTCATGTGCACATATCTACAAAGAGACACACATCATATACATAATTTAAAAAGGAATACCTTCTCCCTGAACAACACTGAAGAAGGGGTAGCTGGCCTGTGACCTTCAGGGATTCTCCTGTTCCATGTCTGCTCTTGCCATAGCACTGCTAGGATGTCACATGCATACCACTGTGTCTGCTTCCAGACACTGAAACTCAGGGCCTCTTACTTGTGTGACTAGGGCTTGGCTACTGAGTCATGTCCCTAACATATATTTTTAATATTCCATATTTTGACTATAAAGGACAAAAATAATCTCTAAGTAAAATAAAAACCAAATAAATAAGGGGTGAGAGCTGAAAGAAAATACAAAAGCTGTTACATAAAACAAACAAAAAATGTATATAAATAACTAATAATCAAAGAAATATATTCTTAGAATCATGAGAATGGACTGACTCATAAAATAGACAAAAACTGTACAGCTGGAAAACACAGTAGAGGGTGAGACACAAGAAAATGGATGTATTTAGACACTATTACAAGAATATAAATCATTTGGATCACATATACTAAATTAAAAACACTCAGATATTAGTCGGGCATTGGTGGTGCATGCCTTTAATCCCAGCACTCCGGGAGGCAGAGGCGGGCAGATATCTGTGAGTACGAGGCCAGCCTTGTCTACAGAGTGAGTTCCAGGACAGGCTCCAAAGCAATACAGAGAAACCCTGTCTCGAAAAACAACAACAAGAACCACTCAGATGTTAAGACCCATAACTTCCACTTCGGATTTGTTCTAAAGGAACATTTGTGATTGATGGGAGATGCCATTATGTATATATGTTTCTCATACTGGTTAATAATAAAGCACTGTTGGCCAATAGGAAAGGAAGATAGGAGGGACTAGGAGACAAGGAGGAAATAGGAAGTAGTAAGGAGGAGTCAAGATGGAGAGTCTGAAGAAAGCAGTATGCCGCCGGCTCCCCGGTAAGAGAAATACATAGATCAGCAGAAATGGGTTAATAATTAAGATAAAGCTAGCCGATAAGAAACTAGTAACTGGCCAACAGGATAATATCAAATACAGAGTCTCTGTGTGTTATTTGGGGCTGGCGGCGCAGCGGCAGGACAAAACCAAGCGGCAGGCAGAAAAACCCGTACTCGTTACAAATGGCGCCCACGTGGCTAGTAAGAACTTCCACTTAAAATTTAACAAAAGGTTAAAAATGGGTTTTAGAAACAAAAGAACAGAGATAAGCAAGGTTTCTTGGTAGCAGCATTTTTCTCAGTTGGACTCTGACTTGCTAGAGACACGCAGATTGTTCGGCTCCTTTAAGGGAAGATTCCTGACTCAGCTTAAGCGGCAAAAAACCGCACAGCTTTTAAATAACTTTGCTAACAATTTATTGTTGTGTATGAGAGATGGCAATGGCAGTGACCACATCTCCAAGCCGGCAGCATGCTTTCTGGGTGGCAGCGCAGACCAAGGCTGTGAGCACAGCTTTCCATGCTGGCCGGTAAAAGTACCCGCCACCATCTTTGGTAAACCGCGGCAGAAACAAAGACTTTCATCTTAACAATGTTGTTGTTTAACAGATAAAGACTCATGGCCAGAAAAAGATAAAGATTTACAGTAGAGACAGATTCACATTAAGAAAAGGTGCTAAAAGTTTACAGTGTATTTTTTAAAAAAAAAAAATACATAGGCTTGGGAGAGAAAAATAAAATGGTTTTAAATAGACAAAGAGGAACTGGGTGTTGTAGCACACGCCTTTAATCCCAGCACTCAGGAGACAGAGGCAAGCAGATCTCTGTGATTTGCAAAGTAAACCTGGTATGCAGAGTAAATTCCAGGACAGATAAGAGTTACAAAGTGAAACCCTATGTCAAAAAATAAAAAATAAATAAATAAAATTAAAATAAACAGAGCAATAATAAAGCCATGTAAAGATGAAAAGCTCAGAGAGAATCTGGTTACTGTATGCTGTTGTGTTGTCTCTGCATTGTTTGACTGCTGAGAAAATAACAACAACTGATAAAGGAAATGCTGCTGGATTAATTCAATTTATATATTTTAAAAATGCTTTGACTCCAACATTTAAGTTCAAGGACAAGTTACTGGGGAAAAGGATTTCTATTTTTGTTTCCACAGAAAATGAAAAGCTATGGATTCCTTCCAGACTAATGTGGTTTGATCAAGCCAGGCCCCCTGAAACAGTCGCTGATGATCCAACATTCAAAACAGCTTGGACAAAGCAGCCTCGAAGACTACAGCCAAGATTTCTGCAACTTCTCAGGATCCCCCATGACAGCGCCCCCTGTCAGCAGGAAGTAGTTTGGAAAGAACGACGCCCAAATTCCCAAATATTGTTTATAAATGTTTGTTTTCATTTAAATGGACTTGGTTATAAATGGGTAATGATCACAGCCAATTCTTTTTAAAGGTAAAAAGGGGATTATGGTATAGATATGAATACTTTGTTTTGGAATGGATTTTCATTTATTGATACAATTTAAGGTCAATTTTGTCATATGTATATTTCTCCTCTTGTTTGTATAGCTCATTTAGAAATGTAATGTATAATGGAATACAGATTATAGATAATTACCTATGATAGTCAAAGCTTAGAGTTAAGTTAGTTAGGTTTTTCAAGATACACAGAGATGTATTTGAGATAGATATTCTTCAAATCTTTCAAAGACCTACAGAATATGGCATTTAAAATGGTTTAGGGTTTTTCTTGACAATGAGACATAATTGTTCCTGGCAACACCACCTGCATCAGAAAGGAAGATGAAGATGGACATTGAAGAAACTCATTATGGAGTTTACTTCCAATATGGCAAGACTAGCCATTTGGACAAGATACTGCTCTTGTCTGGACTGTTTGACTTTGTGCTATATAAACTGGACATGCAGGGCCCACAGAAAAGTGATTGCTGATTCACGATGGACATTGCTACAGAGTTCCTGCTTCATGGAAGAGTCTGCGAGACAGTATGCAGGACACAGAGAAAAGTGACTGATAAACTGCCAATACAAGAAGACAGTATAAAGTTTTCTGCTTTACTGGAGAGTCTGTCAGACACACTATGGCCTATGGGCTGAAGATGGAAGATTACAAAAGAACTTCGGGTGACCAGGCAGTGAGTTGTTTCTGTCATTTCTAGAGTTTATATATTATCCTTCTGTGGTCTTTGAAGGAGTTGAAGACAGATAGTTATGGTTATAGTTTTCATTAGTTAGGATTAAAGATAAGTTACTTAGACTTTAGACACACAAAGATAGAATAGATGATGAAATATTTTCTTCAAATCTTGCTAAATGTTAATGGACTAAATATTGTTAACTGTGATTCTTATTTGATAACTGTTGTGTTATATATTTTGCTATGTTAAGGTTAAAACCCTTCTTTTTATTTAAACAGAAAAGAGGAGATGATGGGAGATGCCATTATGTATATATGTTTCTCATACTGGTTAATAATAAAGCACTGTTGGCCAATAGGAAAGGAAGATAGGAGGGACTAGGAGACAAGGAGGAAATAGGAAGTAGTAAGGAGGAGTCAAGATGGAGAGTCTGAAGAAAGCAGTATGCCGCCGGCTCCCCGGTAAGAGAAATACATAGATCAGCAGAAATGGGTTAATAATTAAGATAAAGCTAGCCGATAAGAAACTAGTAACTGGCCAACAGGATAATATCAAATACAGAGTCTCTGTGTGTTATTTGGGGCTGGCGGCGCAGCGGCAGGACAAAACCAAGCGGCAGGCAGAAAAACCCGTACTCGTTACATGTGATGAACTGTCAAAGCCCTGTGTAAGGCAGTTCATTAAGGTATAGGTAAAGTAATAGAATATGTGTCTCATCTTTGGCCCAAATGAATTGTGGATATTGAGATTAAAATGAAATGGATCTATGTTTACTATCTGGATTGTAAAGAATAAAAAAAAATCCAAATAGTTTAATACTATGATTGTATGGATCTGTATCTTTTCAATGGCGCACACCAAAAAATTATTAGGAACCAAGTAGCAAAAGGCGTGGAAGGAGACCCTCACATGTCAGTGATGCATCCCTCTAAGAAGGGAAGTGGGGTGCAGAGGTGCCGTCAAGGGAGTTTGGGCCTCCCAACAATGAATCTACCCTTTATTTACCCAGTGGTTTCATCACCAAGGACTCAGCTGGCAAATTAAAGTCTAGTGATGGGAGATGTCATTCTGTAAATATGTTTCTCATATTGGTTAATGAATAAAGCACTTTTGGCCAATAGGAAAGCAAGATAGGTGGGACTAGGAGACTAGGAGGAGAGAGGAAGTAGTAGGGAGGAGATTTAAGATGGAGGACTGAGAGAGCAGAATTCTGGGTCCTCTCTCTGGTAAGATAAGACCACGTGGAAATACTTAGATTAATAGAAATGGGTTAATATTTAAGACAGAGCTAGCCAATCAGAAACGCTAGTAACTGGCCAACAGAATTATATCTAATACAGCGTCTCTGTGTGTTATTTGGGGCTGGCGCAGCTCTGGAACCAGGCCGGAGGGAAAAACTATTCCTAACAGTCTAGTGCAGAAGTGAGTAACTGGTGGGACTTAGGACCCACATTGGCACCCTGCATTTTATCTTGCCACAAGGCAAGTTCCAAATGTGGGAAGTAAGCCAAATAAAAGTTCTGTAGCTCACACACCTCACACCTTTCTCATGCTACCCATGGCGCAGAGTCTTTCTGAGAGGGAAGAACTGAAAGGGGTTTTGTGAGCAGCGAATCCATCCAGGTGTCTGCTGTACTCTACAGGGGTCACTGTCGTTGACCCTTTGACCTCTCTAGGGGTTTCCCCTTGCTAATATGATTTCCACTCGCGTCTCTTCAAACTGGAGAATTGCAGGTTTTGTGTGCTCACCTTGCCTTAGGTGTATCTGGAATGCAGGGTTGGGGTTAGATACAACCCATCCAATACTGTCTGCCTCCCCCCTCCCCATCTTGGGCTCCAATTCTTTCAGGAAAAGCATGGGAGTGAATAGTGGTGGCTTTACTCCACTTGTCACAGCTAATGGTTATTTATAGGTGAAGAGCAAGGGAAACTAAGCATCTTGCAATCTGTGGGACAAAGAACTGCTTGGCTCTAAATGTGTCCTGGAAGACATTAAGTTAGAGCCTGGGATAAATCACATAGGCTTTTCTTTCCTTGGTTGGTTCCTATTAATAGAATAAGGTTTATCATTATTGTTATTGCTTGGTTCTTGTTTGGTGATACATTTTGTATCTATTTTATCTTTTTTACATTAGCAGTTTGGCTTCATGTAGTTCCATTAACTTTTAAGTACCACCATCAAGAAAAAGTTCACAAATCCTTTAGTTCGCAGTGTACTACAGATGTAGTTAATAGCTTTTTATCATTTGGCAATAGTTTAGTGAAGAATCTACTCACTTTTTAAGTAGAGAAATCAACTGTTTTGTTACTTGCCTAAACTTATAAATAAAAGCATTTATGTGAGAATAAGACCATACCTTTTTCATTACTGTTGATTTTATCCTTTCAGTGAAAGGATGAAATGGGAGACAGCTGACCCCACTTAGAATTTCTGAAGCTTACACACTAGGGTTGAGTGAATATGTTGAAAATCCTTTTAAGGAGTTTTCCTTAGATATATGATGGGAGATGTCATTCTGTAAATATATTTCTCTTATTGGTTAATGAATAAAGCACTGTTGGCCAATAGGGAAGCATGATAGGTGGGACTGCCCAGTGGGTTGGGCCATCCCATATCAATCATTAATCAAGAAAATGCTCACAACTGGGTGGTGGTGGAGCATGCCATTAATCCCAGCACTTGGGAGGCAGAGGCAGGCGGATCTATGTGAGTTCACGGCCAGCCTGGTGTACAGAGCAAGTTCCAGGACAGGCTTCAAAGTAACACAAAGAAACCCTATCTTGAAGAAACAAACAAACAAACAAAAAAACAAAAAACAAAAAACAAAAAACAAAAAAAAGAAAAGAAAAGAAAGGAAGGGAGGGAGGGAGGAAAGAAGGAAGGAAAATGCTCACACACATGCCCACAGGCCAACTAGATAAAGGAATTCCTTAATTGGAGTTTCTCTCTCACAGGTGTTAAGTTGACAAAAATAACCAACACATATCCCCCACAAGGAGGGGGTGAATTGTGCCCTCCCCATGCAGGGAAGGTGATATCTGATTTCAAGAGCAATATTTTTATGAAATAACTGAGGCTTGACCCATCAGAGAGCTGGAAAATATTTTGTATAAAAGGCTCTTTTTAGAAAGAAAAGTACTATAAGGAAAAAAGTATTATAGAAGAAGATAAATCTATTCTACAGTTGTTTGCCAAGCTATTTGCAGTATGCTAGAAGACTGACGTTTTCAAGAGAAAAGTATGCTAAAATGACAACTTTGACATAAAAGGCATGAGGAAAACAGATATATTAACCCAGACTCTGGGTCAGGGAAGAGTTATGTTTCTAAAGGGAATAGTACTCCCTCTCCAGGGTCTTAGGGCTGTGTCCAATCACTTAAACTGGATTTCTCTGAATGTTTTAAAACTAGTCTTTTTGACTCCCCTTTAACACACACAGAGTTCTGTGTGAATACCTCTAATTCTTTAGAATATTGTGCAATTTGCTTGTTGGTTTTAAGACAGTTTCTATTCATAGCCCTAGCTGTCCTGGAACTCTATTTGTAGACCAGGCTAGCCTTGAATTCACAGAGATCCACCTCCCTCTGCCTGCCTAGTGCTAGGATTAAAGTCAAGCACCACTATGCCCAGCATAATTGTGTACTTTTCCCATACAAATGTTGGGGGCCACAACTGTGCGTTCCTCAAAGACCTATAACCAGCTTACTAAGTCATTACTTGTTATGTTCAGAGAATAAATGGGTGAAACAATAAAATGAATGGGTGTTAGCATCAAACAAACCTGGGGTTAAATACCTGTTCTACAGATTTCCAATGTCTAGCTTAAGGGAAGAGTGACAGCCTAGAGTTTATAAAGGCACAACCATAGCCTAAGCAAAGCATAGTTAAGAGCTTCTCTGAGAGTGGAGTCTGTTGAACAGGTATTCCAACTTGAGGTCTTCACTATCTGTAATGTGTGTTGATGTCTGAATCTTCCCACTTGGTCTCTGCTGGTTTTTTTTTTTTTTTTTTGGAGTTATTTATTTCCTATTTTCTTTTTCTTGCATTTTTTTATTTTTTTTTTAACATTCTAATCTCAGTTCCTTCCCCCATTCCTCCACTCCTTCCCCACCTCCCATCTGCTCCTTGGAAATCCTCTAGGAAGTCTACTCTGTCTGTCCTATTATCTCCTTGAGGCAGGACCAAGGCACCTCTCTACCCCACACACACCCTATGTCTAGGCTGGGCAACGTATCTCTTCATATAGAATGGGCTCCGACAAGTCAGTTTGTGCATTAGTGTTAGATCTTGGGCCTACTGCCAGGGGCCTCATATATTGTCCTAGTCACATCATTGTCACCTTACTAATGGAGTCTAGTTCGGTCTTATGCTGGTTCCCCATTTGTTAGACCTGAGTCAGTCATCTCTCACTAGCATGGGACAGCTATTTCTGTGGGTCTCTTCATCATGGCCTTGACTCCTTTGTTCATATTATTGCTCCTCCCTCACTTCGATTGTACTCCAGGAGCTTGGTCCACTGGTTAGTTGTGGATTTCTGCATCTTCTTCCATCTATTTCCAGAAGAGAGTTCTAGCTTCTCTGGGATTGTGGATTATATGCTGGGTATCTTTTGTTTTATATCTGGTATCCACTTATGAGTAAGGACATACTATATTTGTCTTTCTGTTTTTGGATTACCTCAATTCAGGATGATATTTTTTCCAGTTCTGTCCATTTGCCTGTAAATTGTAGGATGTGATTGTTTCTTACTGCCGAGTAAGTGGGTAAATATACCACATTTTCTCCATTCTTCAGTTGAGGGGCATCTAGGTTGTTTCCAAGGTCTGGCTATTAGGAATAATGTTGCTATGAACATAGCTGAGCAAATGTCCTTGTAGTGTAAATGTGGGCCTTGTTCTTATTTGTTGATACTTAGAGGTCACTGGCTGCACATGCCCCTATTATTAACATTTTATTGTCTAGCTGTGGCTTATCTTTCCTAGTTTATTCCTTTTACATGCAACTAGTTATCTAGAATGTTAGTAAACCAGGCAACTGGGAGTGTTAGATAAGGCAGGAAAGAAAGTGGGCTCTGTGCCATGATTTTATGGATTCTCCATTCTGGGTAAATATAATAACCTTTAACAAACAAGGAAGCATTTAATTTAATTTGCTGCTTGCCCCCCCTTTTTTTTTTTTAATCTAGAGCCTGTGCATGCTAGGCACCACTGGACACAACTATATTCATATCCTGAATCAATCCTTCCTTTCTTCCTTTCTTCCTTTCTTCCTCCCTCCCTCCGTCCCTCCCTCCTTCCCTCCCTCCCTCCCTCCCTCCCTCCCTCCCTTCCTCCCTCCCTCCCTCCCTCCCTTCCTTCCTTCCTCTCTTTCTTTCTTTTGTTTTCTATTGCCCAGGCCCTGAATTTCTGATCCTCCTGTCTCAGCCCCTTAGTCATCTGGGATTACATACTGTGCCACCAGGCCTAGGCTCCTTTAGTTTTGTGTTTTGAATACTCTAGCTGAAGGCATGACGCTGTAGTTTACTATTTGAAAATATGGGCTGGCCAGTTAGTTTAGGTAAAGGTGCCTGCTGCCAGGCCTTGCCAATTCCTGGAATCTACATAGTAGAAGAAGAGAACCAACTTTCAAAGTTGTCCTCTGACCTCCATGCAACCTACCCCAGACATATATGGGGGGGGGAATCAGCATGAATATAATGCCCTACAGGTTCATAATAAGAATTGGTGAACAAGCTAGAAAATAGTCTCAAAACAACAACACCTGCACAAATTGGGGCGAGCTTTTTGCTCAGGTAAAAACATTTTTAACATAATCCCTTCCTTCTATCTTCCCTCACATTCAGTTGTAATTTTTATCTTATGTATATGCATGTATGTGCTTGCATGTGTATCTGCACATCACACATGTACAGTCTGTATAGTCCAGAAGAAGGAGTCAGATCTCCCAGAACTGGAGTTACAGACAGTTGTGAGCTGCCATGTGGGTGCTGGGAACTGAACTCAGATACTCTGGAAAAGCACCCAGTGTTCTTAACTGCAGAGACACCACTCTAAGGCCTCATTTGGTTTTAGATAAGTGAGGAATTAATCAAACATTCTAATCACAATACTTTAATATCTCAAATGACAGCAACATAAAACAAAACCTACAGACTTACCACTGATTTTACAATTGGGAAGCATAAAACTAGTTTTTCTGTCTTTTCATAAACAGTAAAATCTAGAAGCAAATATGTTAATAAGAACTAATAAAAATGAGCAATGGTTAATGAAGACCTTATGTGAATGCCAGAAAGTTCACTTACTTTGGCCAGATCTCTCCACCAAATCCATAATGCTGATGTCCTTTGCCCATGACACAGGGAGGCTCGCATTTGGGCCTGTGTTCTTCAGGAAGAGCAACTGGAATAATGCCACCATACTCCCTTTCAGCACCCCATGGGAGCCTGCATTGTGGCATTGAGTCCCTCAGCTCCTGAAACCTGTGAGAAAAGACAGACTTCTGACACTGCCTGACTACATCTTAAACCCATTTACTTCATTAGTTTAGGTCATGATTTCGGAATATAGAATTCTAAGATTATGATATACTCTGACTGCTAAAGGGATGAGATTAGCTGTCCCCACAAATATTGTGTTTATTTTGTATATATAAAAAAAAGCTTCATTGAAATGAAAATCACATGCCATAGAATTCTACAGTTTCGTTGACCCACAAGTGTGTACAGCAGCCTCCAGAGTCAATTTTATATCTTCCTGGCCTCAAAAAGAAGTCCTATGCTCTTTGGCTAGTGCTCTACTAAGGAATTCACCTTTTCTCCACCCCAAGCACCAACCTTCTTACTAGACTTGCCTGGTTTGGACACTTCATATAAACAGAACCATATACTATGTAGTCTTTATGTTGGCTTTGACCATTAACATAACTTTTTCTTTTTTCTTTTCTTTCTTTCTTTCTTTTTTTTTTTCAAGACAGGGTTTCTCTGTATTGCTGTGGAGCCTGTTCTGGAACTCACTCTGTAGACCAGGCTGGCCTCCATCCTCCTCTGCCTCCCATGTGCTGGGATTAAAGGTGTGAGCCTCTGACACACAACCAACATAAAGCTTTCAAAGTTGATGCATGATGTGGCATGACCAGGACATTATTCCTCCTAATGACTATCATAGTCTACCAATGGTTATTCTATTTTTGCTTAATCATTCATCAGTTGATAAGATATTTGGCTTCTATTAGTATTGCTGTACTAAATATTAGTACTTTTGTTTGAATACTTGATTTAATTTTCCAGGGAATGCTACCAAAAATGAATTACATTGCTGGATCATGTTAATTTAAATTTAATTTGCTGGGAAACTGCTGGGCTATTCCATAGCTGATTATTCATTTTACACCCCTAAAAGCATGGAATAAGGGTTCAAGCTTCCCATATTCATGGTAACACTTGTTATGTATGTTTGAAAAAGAACTATAGCCATTTTCATGGAGGTAAAAGAGTATCTCACTGGAATTTTCCTTTGCATTTTCTTAATGGCAACAGTACTTTTTGTTACTATTTTTCTTTGGAAAACATCTATTTGATTTTGTGTTTTTAAAATTTGTTTTATTTCTTAGTTACATGTTCTTTTTAAGTCCCAGATACAAGACTCTTATTGGCTATACTATGCAAATATGTCATCCTATTCTGCACACTCCTTTTTACTTACTTGAGAGTATCTTTTGAAATACCAAAATTTCTAATTTTAATGAAATTCAATTCATTTTTACTTTCTCTTTTGGTTTTTCAAGACAGTGTTTCTCTGTAGCTTTGAAGGCTGTCCTGGAACTTGCTCAGTAGACCCAGGCTGGCTTTGAACTCTCATAGATCTGCCTGCCCCTGCCTCCCAAGTACTGGGACTAAAGACATTTGCCAACACCACCTGGATTACTTTTAGTTTTGTTAGGATGTCATATAGAAATACACTGCAACTCAAAAATCAAAGATTTACTCCCGTTTTCCCCTCCATGAGTTTTATAGTTTCAGTTATCGCTTTTACATCCGTATCTCTGAATCATTTTGAGTAAATTTTATGTATGGTATAAGGTAAGGGTCAAACTTGCTCCTTTGTAGTTGGATCTTCCTCGCAGCATCTGTTGAGGAGACTTGGAGTATTGTAAAGAAACAGTACTAATACTGTCAAGGCATTACTTGCTTCCCAACCATTCCGTGAGGTTCCCTAGGTTGACAAATGCTATGCAACAATGGATCCTCTGGAGGGAATTGAGGAATGGCTGGGGGACTTGAGGAATAGAGTTCTCTTTGTGGGTCAATGTGTTGAACAGAAATAGCCTAAGTCTCAAGTCAGAGGCTTAAAAGTGCTACCCCATCGTAACTTGGGTATTTGGATACGTTTGAAAGATTTATGAAGACTTGAGTAGGACTTAGTTGATTGCATGAACCATAAAAATGGTTTCGCATATCTACTTTTAGAGCTGGTCTAGAGGTCAGGGATTTGTGGGCACAGTGGAAGAGGGCCATGGTGAGAGGTATAGTATGAGAGAAAAGCAGAACTGTCTTCTGTGGGCTTCCTGAGCCCTGCGGACTGTCCTGTGAGTATAGAGGAGGCAGTCAGAGTCGGAGAGGCACGAGCTGCTGGGTACTTGTCTCTCTGTCAGCACAGTACATGCCTTAGGTGACCCTTTCCCAATAGTAATTGATAAGTACAGTGGAGAATTAACACTCATGACTGTCTTACAAATGGAACTGAGTATCATATGAAATTGCTATGGCCCTACTAACTGTTTTGCAAATAGTATTTTACTGGAATACTGCCTTTCATTTATGTATGATAACTAATTCATGGCTACCTTCACCCTATAACAGCAGAATTGAATATTTATGATAAAACTGTAAAGCACAAATATTTTGTCTGGCTCATTACAGAGAACGTGTCCTAAGTGCTGCGCCACAGTTTAGGAAAGCGTGGGGCATGTTGCTGTGGGGTCCTGGCAAACAGTTTTCAGACCTTTCCCCTCTTCCAGCTCTGACTATGATCAACACACATGGATTAGGGAATATGACAAGTGAAAAATATTAAACACTTGTGATTAATGAAAAGCTAAGCTTTAATTTTTAAGTTTGTAAAGTTATATTTAAATCATAAATGAGTCAATTTCTCAATATCTGACCCCAATAAATTACATTGTCCCAGAAGATGAGCCAAAAAAAAATGTTAATCAATCATGTGTAATGGCACCCAGTGAAGCTGCAAAATTGAAAAAAAAAAACATTTAAAATAAGATGTAATTCCTTAATCACCCTTGGCCCTCTCGACCCTTTGCAATCTTTCTCTCCGTCCCAGCTGGTGGGGAACTCATTGCAATTTAACTGCCTTAGTCTGCCAAGTGCTGGGATTAATAGGCATGAACCACCACACCCAGCATGTTTGTCTCTTTTTATTTTAAATAATCAAGTCTACTTAACCCTCATCCTGTAGTATTAATATTCATAATTTAAAATGTAAGTTGAGGTTTTAGGATGAAATAATTATTTCAAA
Organism: Phodopus roborovskii; assembly: GCF_943737965.1. Classification (NCBI taxonomy): domain Eukaryota; kingdom Metazoa; phylum Chordata; class Mammalia; order Rodentia; family Cricetidae; genus Phodopus; species Phodopus roborovskii. Next base: position 24,164,761 of record NW_026126571.1, on the reverse strand, counting down.
TAAAACACTTCTCCTAAACAAAGAGAATGATCATGAAACTACTGATATTTCACTCTGTAGCCACAGAAAATTATTTACTTTGTTTGAGGGAAGGTTATGTAATGAACCAAAACCTTTTAAAGTCATTGTGTAGAATCTTGAGTATCAATCACAAAATTAAAGGGCTCAGTTTGACTAGTAACAATTGGAAGGCATGGTTACAAGAAAGCTCACACAAATTTCTAGGTTTTTTTTTTTTAAGTTGGAAGATAACTAATAGCTGTGTGTGTATGTGTGTGTGTGTGTGTGTGTGTGTGTGTGTGTGTGTGTGTGTGTTTTAAAAAGTCAGAAAGTAATGATATAAACCTAGAAGCAAAAACCTAGGAGCCTCCTGTACTGAAGTCTTAAGCAATTCTCAAGATGCTTCTTTAATTGATATATTTCTTTGCCTGATGAGTTACAGAACTGACAAGAAGTCAGCTGACTGGGAAGAGGGGATAGGGCTAGTTATTATAGGGACTGTCCCAGCCACAGGTACATGTATTTAATTTGTGCATGTACACACACACACACACACACACACACACACACACACACACACACACACACAGAGGAAATTAAACCTGGTGCCTCATCGAGGCTGGCAAGAAACTCTTGGGAACTATTGGAAAAAATACAAAAGAATACTGTGCCTATTAATTTACTTAACATTCTCAAAGGAGAACAAATGAGATTGTTATAAAATAGTGGCTGCTGTAATTGTTCTAAGACACAAGTGAATAAAGTAATAGAAGTAAAGATTAGCTTGTTCTTTGATCTTTGGGTAAGCCAGAGCCCTATTTCTGGTTCTCCTACTATTTACAGTGCTTTCTGATAGCCCTGCTTGCCAAGGTTCTTCTGCCTCTCCTCCAACTTAGTGTGCCCGAATACAGACAGGTTAAGCCTGGAAATACACATGAAGCTTCTTAGATGATTTCTTTTTGAGATAGGGTCTTAGTTGGTAGTTCAGGTTGTCCTGGAGCTAACTATAGAGCTCAGGGTGTCCTTAAATACACAGCAATGGTCCTTAGTTCAATAGTTCTGTCTTAGCCTTCAAAGTGCCTTGATTACAGGGATATGCTGATGTGATTATCCTTAGATGATTTTAATATACTCTGACTGCCTTGCCCACTATGAGAAGAACAAAGTAGGCTGGCATAGGGAATTGTATGTTATCATTAAGATTGCCACATTAACTCAATCTGTCACATTTGGCAAGGGTGTGCCTATCTCTATGCTTAGAAAATGAAGCTTCTGAAAGCTAACATATGCCAAGGACTCTATTCACCTTTACCATCAGAAAGAGTGGCTTTCTGGAATGCAGGGACTTTTTGCTTTGGGTTTGGGTTGAGAGCCACTGATCTAGAACTTGTTTGGAAGCAAGCCTCAGGTAGGACAGAGTAGAGATGCTGCTTTTGTCCTGGGGACACTTTTCAGAACAGTGACGGAAAGAGGATCTTCTAGGCTGCCTGGGGTTTCTTATGAGGAGTTAACAGGAAGGGCTGTAAGAACACATGGTCATCCTGGCTTTCTGTCTGGAGACTACAATAAAAAAAGCTCACATGAAATAAAAGGGAAGGCAAGGTTTAGTTATTAGAAGCCAGGGATGGTTATTCCTGGACAGTGGCCTCATATGTTATGGATAGCTGACCATATGGGCACTTAATTTTCTCAAATGTTTATGGTTTAGAAAACAATGTTCATGTCAAATATTTATTTACATATTTGTCATAAATAAATATGCACCACATGTGTGCCTGGTGCTTGAAGAAATCAGAGGACATCACACTCCAAGCAACTATGAGCTAGCAACTGAATCTGGGTCCTTTATAAGAGCTGCAAAGGCTCTTAACCCTGGGCTATCTCTCTAGGCTCCAAGCACCCATTTTTTTCTTTTGCAAAGAGCATGTTTATAAATTGAAATAGATGCATGAAGTCTAAACAAGATAGTAAGAGCCCGATGTAAGAGCAGAGTCTCAAAGAACCAGTGTTGGGGCTGAGGAAGAGACACTTAGGGAGTCCAAAGAAACTTTAAACCCATGAAGAGCTCCTGGCCTGGGGATAATGACTTATTACATATTTTCAGACTAAAGAAACGGAAGCAGCAGGTAGAAGTTACAGGAAGAAAAAGTATTCTTAGAAACATCTCAAAGAAACTGACCCAACAACCAGGGCCAGTCAAAACTGGAATGGACTGCCTGTGTGTAGCAATGTAGCACTTCAGAGGGTTTTGGTTTTGACTATTTATTGCTTTATGAGTATGTATCTATGCCATGTGTCTGCAGGTGCCCTTGGTGGCCTAAAGAGGGTGCTGGATCTTCGGAACTGGACTTACTGTGTTTGTGAGCTGCCTGATGTGGGAGAGCCAAACCTGGATGCTTACAACTAAACTGAGGTCCTCTGAAGAGCAGCAAGTGCTCTTAACTGCTAAGCTAGCTCTCCAGCTCCACTTTGGAAGTGTTTACACGGAGGTAAAGTGGCTTCCTGCCTAATTTCCTAAAATTTAATTTTTAAAGGCTGGTGTATATGTTTCTACAGATGTGTGAGGCCAGAAAGTGACATTGACTGCCTTCCTCAATCACTGAGGCCAGAAAGTGACATTGACTGCCTTCCTCAATCACTCTCCACTTTATTTCTGAGACAGGGCTCTTCATCAAACCTGGTGCTTCCTGATTTTCCTAGACTAGCTGTTTATTGAGCCCCCAAGATCCCAGGGATCCTCCTGTCTCTGCCTCTCCAGCCCTGGGATAATGGGATCACACTGTCACACATGGCTTTTTTATGTGGGTGCTGGGGATCAGACTCACATCTTCATGCTTGTGTGGTCAGCACTTTACATCACCTGGCCTCTTCTTACAAAGCATTGTTACGGATTGGCCAAGTGAAATTAGAAATATACAAAACAAGAACCCAACTACACAAGATACTTAAAAACAAACTTATTCTTCCTCTCAAAATGATCAAATTAATCAAGCAGAAGAAAGCTGAGCCAGAGACTTTGGCAAAGCATTTGCTTGTGCCCTATACATCATAGGTGAAAGGACACCAGTGCTCATGACATGGCTGTCATGAGCATTGAAAGAGTCACAACCAAACACGGTGCAGGGCTTACACACACCATTGCTACAACAGATTCCGGGAGTATTTCGGGGCAGAAAGTGATGGTGAATATTTGAATATACCACAATAAACGGGTAGATCTCAGAGTGAAGGAAGGGGCCATTCTAGATTTCCAGAACAGATGTGTTCTAGAGGTTATTGGTGTAGCTTGGTGTGGTACAGTGTTTGCCTAGCAGGCATAAGGTCTGGGTTTAGTTCCTGCAAAACACACACACACACACACACACACACACACACACACACACACACACACTTCTAAATGTAGTCAAAGAATTTGATGTTTACTTTTTTTATTTTTTAAAACAATTTTTTTTACATACCAATCCCAGTTCCCCTACCTTCCTGCCACCCCACCCTCTCCACTCCTCAGAGAAGGCGAGGCTTCCTATGAGGACTCAACAAAGTCTGTCATATCCTATTAAGGCAGGGCCAAGGCCCTCCTCCTTGTATCTAGGCTGAGCAAGGTTTTCCTCCATAGGGAAAGGGCTCCAAAAAGCCAATTCATGCACTAGGGATACATCCTGGTCCCATTGCCAGTGGCCCCATAAACTGCCCCAGCCACACAACTGTCACCCACATTCAGGAGGCCTAGTTTCGGGTTCCCCAGCTGTCAGTCTGGAGTCAGTGAGCTCCCATTAGCTCAGGGCAGCTGTTTCTATGGGTTTCTCCACTGCTTTTTCCTTTCTTTCTTTTTATTTTCTTTTTAAAATAGAGTATGACAATATACTTTCCCAGTTTTAACAGATTAACCATGGGAAGTTTAGTCAGGATTTGCTTTTTGTTGTTTTGTTTTTCGAGACAGGGTTTCTCTGTTTTGTTTTGGAGCCTGTCCTGGAACTAGCTCTGTAGACCAGGCTGGCCTCGAAACACAGAGATCCCCATCTCTGCCTCCCACGTGCTGGGATTAAAAGTGTGTACCATCAATGCTCAGCATGTTTTGCTTTCTTTTTTCATGTGATATACTGGAGAGCTGAAGTGCTTAGAGCGAGTCACTAATGTATCAAAATCTTTTTTCGCATTCTGACTCTTCCTTTCTGGTTTCTATTTTACCTGTCTTCTGAAGCGGTTGGGCGAGTAGTTGTTTCGAGCGGGGTGTGCAGCTCATTAGAGTAAAAGGTGTTTGACAGGATGTCAGCTCCTTCAAGCTCCCTGCAGCAGCAGGCCCTGCCATGCATTACCTCCATGCTTCTTGCCTATACTTAGGCAGTCTGAAGAGCAAATAAGATACATGAAAGGTGAGGGCGATTTTAATTTTGGAAACTGTCTTGGTTAGTATTACGACTTTGCCTTAGGTAGGAAACATTTTCTGCAGCCAAAATTCAACTCATCGATGCACAAAAATCAGAGGCTTTCTTACTTACTGCCTGTGAGGGTTTGGGGACTCTGTCAAACCTGTAATAAACAGCAACTTCTGTAATTAAAGCCAACTTCTCAGAAGTAACTTCAACTGAACACCCGGAGAACCTGTAACGAATAAGTCCCCTACTGCAGTTCACTCTTGCTCAAATTTAACACACTTTCTACCACGGTGGCCTTTCTATGAAGCAGGGAGACTGACTCATTAACAGGACAAGAGTCTTCCTCTAAAGCAGCAGTTCTCAACTTGTGGATTCCCCACTTGATCCCTTTGGGGGTCGCCTAAGACCAGCAGGAAGCAGATATTTACGATTCATAATCGTAGCAGCGAAAATAATATTATAGTGGGGGGTGTCATCACAACGCGAGGAGCTGCATTAAAGGGTCGAAGCATTCAACAAGATGATGGCACAGACTTAAACTTCCAAGGGGAGGCCTTACCCTCTCCGAGGAGCAGATGGGAGGTGAAGTGGGGGTTAAGTCGGGGGAGTGGGGTGGGGTGGGGGACTGGGATTGGAATGTAAAAAATAAATGAATTTCAAAAAGTAAAAAAAAAAAAAAAAAAAAAACAACAAAACAAAAAGGGATCGCAGTATTAGGAGGGTTGAGGATTCTGGACAAGGTCGTTCTAGTAGACAGATAAACTAGGTGGTCCGGGACCTCTGTCCCCAGAGGGGGACACCGGGCTCCCCCACAGCGCTGGTGAGAAGCCCGCCCGGGCGGAGGACTCCGGGACTGCAGGGCCGTCGCGCCCGCCCAGCGGCACCAGGGGTGGCACGCACCTGGCACATCTGCCCGGGAGCTGCGCCCGCCCGCCCGCGCCTCCCCTTCTTGTCACTGGAGCTGGCGGGTGTCCGCGGGGCGTGGAATTTCGCGGTCTTCCGCACCTGCGGGCCCCGGGAGCGTGCGGGCAGGTGCGGGGGAGGAAGGCCGGAGGGACGCGGGCTGGCCGCGGGCGGGGTTGAGGCTGCCTGTGACGGCGACGGTGACCGCGCACTTAGGTAACACATCCTGAGGGTGGGGCGCCCGGCGGCGGGCCTAGAGCGCAGGCCGACCAGCGGCGGGAAGCTCACTCAGGTCGTTCAGGCAGCCACAAGGGGCCGGAAGTGAGGCGGGAGGGACCTGCCGCAAGCGGGAAGGTGGGACAACGGGCTTTTCCGCCCTCGACCCCACCCGCGCCCTCAGGCCCCGCCCCCGCCCTGAGGTCTTAGCGCCTTCAAGCCCCGGCCCCTCGCGCTCTCAGGCCCCGCCCCCGGCCTCAGGCCCCGCCCCCGGCCTCAGGCCCCGCCCCAAACTCTCACTCTGGTCCCGACACCACCACTGTGCGTCGCCCTTTACAGGCTTTATCCTCGCGCCTCCATCGTAGGCTCTGCCTACACGCCTGTCTCCCCACCACCCCAGGGCCTTTCCTACTTCAGGCTACAGCCTCTCCCCTCCCCTGCTTCAAAGGCTCCTCCTCTCCTCTTCTCCGCACTGAGGCTCTGCTTACACCAACCCGTGCCACCCCGTCGAGCCTCAGGCCGGGCCCCAGGCTGACTCCAGGCGCCCTCTGGTGGCTCCTGCCTGGCAATTCTTTCCTTCCTGGACTCAGGTCTACAGTTGCTCACTCAGTATGCCTTCTCAAAGTCTGAGCTGAGCAAAAGCTCGGTCCTCCTGGAGGAGAGCCCGAAGGTCTCGGTGTAAGAAACGTTCTTATAGTTCATTTGCAGTATGAGGTGCTCTTTAAGTTCGTCAGAGTTGCAGAGAAGCCCGAGGCGCTAGGTACCCCTTCTCCAGCCTGGCGGCTCACCCAGCCTATCTATCTCACAGCTATTAATTGAGAGCCCCTGGTAGCCTGCTGAAAACTATCAGAGAATGGGAAGGCAGACTCAAGGCTAAAGCTCTTGTCCTAAACCAACAAGATGGGGAATTTGGGAAGGGGGCGAGTTCTGGCCGATGGAAGAGTGGATAGACTTTCTCGACATCGGGAATTAAAAACCCATTGTCTTGCTTCAAATCAGTACCCAACCATGTTTGGCCTTTCTTTGTGCTGGTGTTGATTTCCACAGAATTGAGTGTTTAAAAACTGCTTCGCTTTCACTAGTCTTTTGAATTTACTTGTATTTTCAGCACCTTTGAGCTCCAAGGAGGGGTCCGTAGGATTCTACAAGCTCAGACCTGAGCCTCTCTTCTCTTTCCCTGAACGTGGAATGAAAGGGATGGTGGAGTGTAGAGATTGTTTATCTGCCTGTCCCAAAGGCCTGGCCCCTCCCACATTATCTCAGTTCTAACTGCAACCTTGACAGAAACTAAAAACCAAACACTGGACCTGTAATCCCAGCACTCAGTAGGTGGACCACTAGTCTCAGAAAGTTCAAGGTCATCCTCAGCCACAGTGACTTTGAGGCTGACCCTGTCCAAAGAAAGAGAAGGGGGAGGTCAGAGTAAAGATGTCACCTAGACTTAGGCTTCTGAGTTTGTGTCTTTGAAGAACAACCTGAAAGAAACTGAATGCAGAAAGGTGACATTTGGAAGTGGGAACTAAAAATGAGGCAGGAATTTCTCAAACTGTAAGCAAGTCCTAAATTAAATGCTCCCTCCCTCCCTCTCTCTCTCTCTCTCTCTCTCTCTCTCTCTCTCTCTCTCTCTCTCTCTCTCTCTCGGGGGGATGTGCTTCTATGCTGTGAATATATGTTTCTCTTATTGGTTGATGAATAAATGCTGGTTGGCCAGTAACTAGGCAGGAAGTATAGACAAAGCCACTAGATTAGGAGAATTCTAGGAAGAGGCAGAGAGAGAGGCCAGGAATGCCATGTAGCTGCCAAGGGAATGAGAACCAGGCATCATGGGTAAGCCAAGACTTCGTGTAGGTGATTAGATTAATAGAAATGGGATAATAATTAGAGAGAGCTAGCCCGTACGAAGCCTGAACCATTGGCCAAACGGTTTATAATTATAAGCCTTTGTGTGTTTATTTTGGACTAAATGGCTTCAGGACAAGGCAGGAAAGAAACTTCATTTTTTTTTCCTTTTTAAAAAGAATATGGAACACTTCAAAAATTTGTGTGTCATCCTTTTGCAGGGGCCACGCTCATCTTATATCTGTACGGTGTTCCAATTTCAGTATATGTGCTGCTGAAGCGAGCACAATAATAACTATTATTATTGTTGTTGTTGTTGTTTTGACACAGGGTTTCTCTGTTTAACAGCTCCAGTGTCCTGGCGCTAGCTCTATAGTGCTGGGATTAAAGGCATGGGCCACCACTGCCTAAATGCTTTCTTTTTTAAGCTGCCTTGGCTATGGTGTCTCTTCAGAGCAACAAACAGTAATATGTCACCACCCTGAGCTTTGCTGGAGAAGGAAAGGTGGCTTTGACAGTCACCTGTCGGGTTTGGTTTTCAGTTTCTGATGGAACTCCATCCTAATCTTTTAGCGGTTTGCAGCTCCTCTGTGTAAGACCTCCCATTCAACTCCCTGTCTGCCTAGCTTGTTCCATGTCCCCATCTGGATTACTCTTTTCCATTGCTGTTGACAAAATGCCTGACAGGGTTGCAGAGGGTAGCTTCCACCACGGGGAGATACAATGTCTGGAGATGATCTGTTTAAGGTGGAAAGAGCTTGTGGGCAGCTTGTTCACATCTCAGGTGATCAGTAGACAGAATAGGATCCAAAGCGGGGATGAGTATGTTAGCCTTCAAGGCCTGCCCTGGATAGTTAACATTTGCCAACTAGGCCCCATGTCCCAAAGGTTACACAATGTCCCAAAACTGTGCCATCAGCTGAGGACCAAACATTCGGAAACAGCTGGTTGGGGGCCATTGCACATTGACATTCTAACACTAGCCCTCTAGGACTTTCCATACTAAGTTTCTCTGTGCTGTGCCTTGGTGTTTCGTTATGGCTTTAATGTTCCTGCAAAGAAACTAAGTGAGATACATTTGATGAAGATTCACTGTTAGTCCATGTCTGTGGTAACACTAGGGAAGTTGTGGCAACTCTAGGTTAAATGTATGTTAAATAGAATTTAAAAGGGGGAAAATAATGCATAGTCAGTTCATGAAAGGAGGCTGGCATACAAATGCCTTCCAAGAATGAAAGAGAAGATTTGTTAGGAGGAAGAACATTGAAGCCATGCTGGGGCCCCGAGCTGGGAGAACATTAGAAGGAATATAATAGGGTTTTAAATGGAAGGAGAAGCTTCTCTTTAAAACCTGGAGGGATACTTCATTAAGAGAGAACAAAAGATAAGAGGCAAGAAAGCCAGAAGAGGACTGTGTGAGTGTGGGTGGACAGACACAAGCAGGAGTAGTCTTCAGAGAAGTCTCCAACAAGGGAGACACCCAACTACTACTACTACTACTATTTCTTCTCCTCCTCCTTCTTCTTTGAATGGAATATTTACTTTATTTTTTGTTAATGTACCACATTTTCTTTATTAATTTATTTTTTGCATTCCAATCCCAGTTCCTCTTTCCTCCTACTCCCCCCCCCCCACTTCCCCCTGTCCTCATCTGCTCCACAGAGAGGGTAAGTCCTACCATAGGAAGTCACCTAAGCCTGTACCATCATCTTGTTGAGGGAGGGCCAGTGCACCTCTCCACCCCCAAATCCCTGTGTCTAGGCTGGGCAAGGTGAGATACCCAGCTTCTATAACCTTCCAGGGTAGCTGGGCCTTTTATATCATGTGACTTAGTTCAACATCACACATGTGATAGTGAGCATGGGAGAACCAGATACTGGTTAGGACCACAAAACAGAACACAAGACAGCTCTTCACTCTCTGTTCAGGGATAGAATGGTAGGGGATCATGATCTGATTCTCTCTTTCCCCCAGACTATCTTAAAGGGGCCTCTAGCAATTCAGCTATAATCTTCAGGTTGTAGTGTACTTCAATTTTTATTTTAGTTCATGAGTGTAAAGGGTGGAGAAATGTAATTATTCTTAAATTTTATTTAATATACACTGGTGTTTTGCCGGCATATATCTGTATGAGTGCATCAGATTCCCTGGAACAGAAGTTACAGCTGTGAACTGCCATGTGGGTGCTGGGAATTGAACCCATGTCCTCTGGAAGAGCAGCCAGTACTCCTAACCACTGAGCCATCTCTCCAGCCCCTGAGAGATGTAATTATTTTTACTATTGAGTTTTTCCAACTAGAATTTAGAAGAAAGGGACACAGTCTTATCTTTTTAAAGCAGCTGTCCTTTGGAAATGGCTCTGCTCTGAAAGGCTCTCAGAGACAATGTCAGGATTCACTCTTAATGTTTGACCAGCTCATTTGCTCGCTAGAACTTATGGTTTAACTCATCTACCTCAGCCCACAGACAATGAGTGTGTGTCCTACACCAACACAAGTAACCTGCTCATGGGTACTTAGTTAAGCAGTGACTGTTGATGCTCATGGGTACTTAGGTAAGCAGTGACTGTTGATGCTCATGTACTTAGGTTAGCAGTGACTGTTGATGTTCATGTACTTAGGTAAGCAGTGACTGAAGATGCTCATGGATACTTAGGTAAGCAGTGACTGTTGATGCTCATGGATACTTAGATATGCAATACCTGTTGATATCATTAATACCCTCACATTACCTTTCTTCTTCTGAACCCTAACCCTAACCCTAATTTCTCTTGCTAATTTCTCTATCTTAGGAGTTCTTCACACATGGGAGGTAAAATTTAGGATGAAAAGAAATATGCCTAGGAAATTGTATCTGGGTTGACAAAGATTCCAGGTCACGATGAGACCATTTATCTTCACTTAAAGAATTTTCAGGGCGGGCTGGAGAGATGGCTCAGAGTTTAAGAGCACTGCCTCCTCCTCCAGAGGTCCTGAGTTTGATTCCCAGCAACCACATAGTGGCTCACAGCCGCCTATAATGAGATCTGGTGCCCTCCTCTGGCCTGCATACATACATGCAGGCAGAATACTGTGTACATAATAAGTAAATAAATAAAAATAAATCTTAAAAAAAAGGAATTTTCAGGGCATATATAATAATTTAAAGATTGGATTATAGTCTATAACCTAATGGGAGATGTCATTCTATAAATATGCTTCTCTTATTGGTTAATGAATAAAGCACTGTTGGCCAATAGGAAAGCAAGATAGGCGGGACTAGGAGACATGGAGAAGAGAGGAAGTAGTAGGGAGGGATCCAAGTGGAGGACGGAGAGGGAACACCAGCCCCTCTCTCCGGTAAGATGAGACCACGAGGAAGTACTTAGATTAATAGAAATGGGTTAATATTTAAGGCAGAGCTAGCTGATAAGAAACTAGTAACTGGCCAACAGAATTCTATCTAATACAGAGTCTCTGCATATTATTTGGGGCTGGCGTGGCGGTGGGGCAAGACTGGCAGAAAAAACTACTCATAACATAATGGTGTCCAACACAGACCAAAGAACTTTGACTTAAAACTTAACAAAAGCTTAAAAAATGGTTGGACTCTGTTTTGCTAGAGACAAGCAGAGATTTGCGCAGCTCCTTTAAAGAAGGTTTCCCGACTCAGCAAAGTGGCAAAAAACAAAACAAAACAAAAAACAAAAACAAACAAACAAAAAAAAAAAAACTGCAAGGCTTTTAAAGAGCTCTGCTAACAACTTACTAGTGTACGAGAACTGGCAATGGCAATGACCACATTTCCAAGCCGGCAACATGCTGCTGATGGCAGTGTAGACCAAGGCACTGAGCACAGCTCTCAGTTCTGGCAGTAAAAATACCCACAGTCATCTTGGATAGACTGCAGCTAACACAGCTGTGGCTTTCATTTTAGCAGTGTTGTTGTTTACCAGATAAAAGGCTCATGGCCAGAAAAAAGATAAAGATTTACAGTAAAGACAGATTCAGATTAAGAAAAACTGCTAAAGGTTTATGGTGTGTTTTAAAATATATGTAGGCTTGGGAGAGAAAAAGAAACGGGATAAAATGGTTTTAAAAAGAAAGAGAGTAGCTGAGTGTGGTGGCACACGCATTTAATCCCAGCACTCAGGAGACAGAGGCAAGCAGATCTCTGTGATTGCAAAGGAAACTTGATATACAGAGTTAATTTGAGGACAGATAAAAATTACACAAAGAAACCCTGTCTCAAAAAATGAAAACATAAAAATAAAAGAAATAGAGTGATAAAAAAAAGCCACTTAAAGATGGGAAGCACAAAAAGAGTGTGGATACTGTGTGCTGTTCTGTTTTTCTTTAAATTGACTGCTGAAGAAGTAGCAACAACCATTAAAACAAATGCTGCTAGATTAATCCAATTTACATATTTTAAAAATGCTTTGACTCCAAAATTTAAGTCTAAGGGCAGGTTACTGGGGAAAAGGATTTCTATTTTTGTTTCCACGGAAAATGAAAAGCTGTGGATTCCTTCCAGACTAACATGGTTTGATCAAGCCAGACCCCCTGAAACAGCATCCCAGGTGATCCAACATTCAAAACAGTTGGGATAAGCCAGCCTTGCAGACTACAGCCAGGATTTCTGTGTCTTCTTAGGATCCCCATGACAGCGCCCCCTACCAGCAGGAAGCAGTTTGAAAAGAACAATGCCCAAATTCCCAAATATTGTTTATAAATATTTGTTTTCATTTAAATGGGGTTGGTTATAAATGGTTGATGATCACAATCAATCTCTTTTTAAAGGTAAAAAGGGGATTATGGTATAATATGTATACTTTGTTTTGGAATGGATTTTCATTTATTGATAAAAATTTAAGGTCAACTTTGTGATATGTATATTTCTCCTCTTGTTTAGGTATTGTGTTTATATACATTTAGAAATGTAATGTATAATTTAACACAGATTATCAATAATTACCTATGATAGTCAAAACTTATAGTTAAGATTTCTATATGTACAGAGATATATTTGAGATGAATAGGCATTCTTCAAACCTAAGACCTACAGAATGTGGCATTTAAAATGGTTTAGGGTTTTTCTTGACAGTGAGACATAACTGCTTCTGGCAATAGCATCTGCATCAGAATGGAAGATGGACATCGAAGAAACGGGTTATGAAGTTTGCCTTCAACATGGCAAGACTAGCCATTTGGACAAGATACTGCTCTTGTCTGGACTGTTTGTCTTTATGCTGTATAAACTGGACATGCAGGACCCATAGGAAAGTGACCGCTGATACAAGATGTACATTTGCTACAGGATTCCTGTTTCATGAAAGAGTCTGCCAGACAGTGTGCAAGACACAGAGAAAAATGGCTGACAAACTGCCAATACAGGTGGACAGTTTTAAGTTTCCTGCTTTGCTGAGGAGTCTGCCTGACACACTATGGCCTATGTGCTGAAGATGGAACATTACAGAAGAACTTCAGGTACCTGACCAGGTAGCGAGATGCCTCTGTCATTTCTAGAGTTTATATATTATCCTTCCATGGTCTTTGATAGAGTTGAAGACAGATAGTTATGGTTATAGTTTTCCTTAGTTACGATTAAAGATAAATTACATATAGGACTTTAGACTCACAAAGATAGGATAGATGATAAACTATTTAAATCTTGCTAAATGTTAATGGACTAAATATTGTTAATTGTGATTCTTATTTCATAACTGTTGTGTGATATATTTTGCTATGCTAAGGTTAAAACCCTTTTTAGTTTAGACAGAAAAGAGGAGATGATGGGAGATGTCATTCTGTAAATATGTTTCTCCTATTGGTTAATGAATAAAGCACTGTTGGCCAATAGGAAAGCAAGATAGGTGGGCCTAGGAGACAAGGAGGATTCTGGAAGTAGGAGGGAGGAGATCCAAAATGAAGGACCTACAGGGTAGAACGCCAGCCTCTCTCTCCGGTAAGATAAGACCACGTGGAAGTACTTATATGAATAGAAATGGGTTAATATTCAAGACAGAGCTAGCCAATAAGAAACTAGTAACTGGCCAGAAGCATTATATCAAATACAGAGTCTCTGTGTGTTATTTGGGGCTGGCACAGCAGTGGGCCCAGGCTTGCAGGGAGAAAACTACTCATAGCAATTAATCGTTCTTTTAAATCTTACAGAGACCTTTAACAAAGTGGCATTTGAAAAATGAATTAAGTTTTAGAGGGAGAGAAGAATATTTCTTAAATGAAGAAAAACTGGATCTATTCCTTGCCTAGAAGATATAAAGCCCCTGTCAGTGCTTTTTAAAAATTTACATTTAAAAACATGAAATCTTGTACCTCATTGGTTTCAGAGTGTGTAGCTACTTACCAGGAAGACAACTCCTGTGCATATATATGTGTGTGTGTATATATATATATATATATATATATATATATATGTATACATATATACATATATATGATACATTCATATATATAACACATATCACACACATATAACATATATACATATATAACATATACATACATATACATATATTTAAAAATTACACTTTGGATGAGTTAAATGACTTCTCCCTTCATTTGTTGGTCCATTCCCCTCTCTCATCCTCTCCCTGCTCCCACTGAAACCTCTCTTCTCCCCATCAAGCCTCCCTCCTGCTCTCACATTGCCTTTCTGTGTGAGTTTAATTAGATCTGTTTGCCTGATCATGCCTGGGAGTTATTTACATGGGCAACTTGTCAGTGCCTACACCACTGAAGAAAGTGACATAGTGACATCCCTGCTCTCAGCAACCACCAGTAGTCCTGGGGGGGGGGAGGTAGTGTTAGTGTGGCCTCATGAGCCCCTTTGAATGACTTTTTTGTTTGTTTGTTTGTTTTGTTTTTTGAGCCTGTCCTGGAACTATCTCTTGTAGACCAGGCTAGGCTTGAACTCACAAAGATCTGCCTACCTCTGCCTCCTGAGTGCTGGTGAAAGACCCCCACTATGCTTATTGCCTGCTTGAGCTGCTCTCGTTAATTGCCAAGGTCAAGTTATGAGAAAAGTACAGGAGGGAACCAGGTGCTGCTCTCATCCAACGCCAACCAGATATCTGTGGTCTGCAGCTTGGACTAAAGCAAGGTCAGCAGGACAGTGTCCAGTATGCTGAGATAGTCATAACTGAATTCTTTGTATTCTTTGTGCCCAACCTGAATAACCAACTGTCCTTGGTTAACTACAACTGCTACATTTAGATGAAACAATGAAGTCCCTGTACCCATGCTTCTGCTTCTGTAAGCCTGCTTCTTGCCACACCAACCTTATATAAACTGCATATGCTTTAACCAGGCACGCTCTCTCAGTCTCTCGAAAGACTGGGGCGTTCATAGGTACCTGTGTGTAAACAATAAATAACCTCTTGCACTTGCAACCAGTGGTCCGGTCTCGTCTCTTGGGGGCAAGGGCCTTCCCCCTGACAGGCTCCAAACTCTTGGGGTCTTCTGGGGTCTTTCACTGGGACTAAAGGTATGTGCCACCAATGCCCAGCTATGTTGGGTACTTTTTTTATATTGCCATTGGCTATTTTTGTGGCATCTTTTAAGTCGTGCCTATTCAAGTATTTACTCACTTGTGTGTGTCAGATATATGTGTGTGATGTATGCACATGTATACATGTGTATAATATATGTGTTTGTGAATGTGGTATATGTGTGCATTGTATATGCACCTATATGGTATATGTGGTATATGCATATGTGTGTGTGTATGTGTGTGTCATATATGCATGAGTTTCTTGCACTGAGGGAAGAAGATGACATCAACTGTCCTCTATCATGCTCCATCTTATTCCTTTGAGACAGACTCTCTGGCTGGGCTGGGAGCTAGGCTGTCTCTATCCACCCACAGCACTGTCCTTACATCATAATATGTGATGACATCTAGCTTTCTGCTTGCACGCTGGGGTCAGAACTTGGGTTCTTGGGCTTGATCAGCAAGCATTCTTACCTTTTGAGTCGTCTATGCAGGGTTCCTCTTTTCTCACCTTTTAATCAGATTTTTATACAAATAAAAAAATCAGTCGCAGAATTAAATACGGAATCATAAAGACTCCTAAAAGCTATGGTTATTCTGAGAACAAGTGGGCTGAGAACATCCTCCTCCTTGATTTAGCGTTATGCCACCAAGCTGTAGACTGGAAACGGTAAGTCCTGGCACTGGCACTGTAATAGACAGGCCCTGGTGGAATGAAATAGAGAACCAGAGACAAATCCAAAGCATATGATCACATGATGGTTAACGGAGCATCGAGGGGACTCAATGGGGCTTGCAAAAGTGTGGTGGCCCCATTCACTGTTTGGGATCCTGGACTATAGTAAAGACAGGGAAGTAAGAAGTATCATGCATGCAGCTCTCTGCTTCTGACTGGGAATGCAGCGCAACCAGCTGCTTCAAGCTCTTGCCTTGATTTCTCTGCCCGAAATGGACTGTATCCTTGAACCATAACCACGACAACTTAAAGGAGAAAGGGTTTATAAGGGAATTACAGTTCCAGAGGGTTAGTCTGTGTCCATCATGGCCAGCAGGCAGGCAGCTGTGACACTGTAGCAGTAGCTGAGAGCTTATATCTGATCTACAAGCTGCAGGCAGGGGGGGGGGAGGGAGGGAGGGACAGAGAGCTGAGAGTGGCATGGACTTTTGAAACTCAACCCCCCCCCCCCCAGTGACACATGTCCTCCAACGAGGCCATACCTCTTAATCCTTTCTGAACATTTCTACCAGTTGGGGGTTCAAGCATTCAAGTATATGAACCTATAGGGACCATTCTCATTCAAACTGCCATAAACTTCGAGTCAAAATAAACCCCCTTTCCCTTCATTTGTTTTTATCACAACGACAGAGGAGGCAATAAGATCAATACCCACAGCGGCGCCTTTGTGTAATTGGAGCACTGGGGAGGTAGAGATAGGAGAACAGGAGTTTAAAGCCGGCTTGAGCTGTCTGTGTGTAAGGAGGGTTAACCCTGGGTCTGGGGAGCAGACATAGTCCGTCCCAGCAGTCCCAGACTGGGTGGCGGTGACCTTTACACTTCTGCACTGATCCTGTGTTAGTTGTAAGAAAGGCATTTTGAAAGGCCAAGGAGCTTGGTGTGGTAGGGGCAGTCTGTGCCAGGATGGGGCAACAAATCCTGCCTTGAAGAGACCAGGTGTCTGGAGTCAACTATGGTGCAGATGTTTCCATCTCTATGCTCTGTTAAGAAAGAAGTTGGATGGGTATGAAATTCCAAAGTTAGATGTGGGAAATTTCTTTTTCAGACAAGTTAAGTCGTTGGGTATCTTCCTAAAATTTTCTCCTCTGGTCAATGATCTTTTTCATTTTAGTTTCTAAAGGAATTAAAAACAATATTTATTTTATCTTGCCTGCGTGTATGTCTGTATGAGGGCATCAAATCCCTTGGAACTGGAGTTAGTCATGTGGGTGCTGGGAATTGAACCTCGGTCTTTGGAAGAGCATGCAGTGCTTTTAACCACTGATCCATCTCCCCAGCCCCTTTAAAGGAATTTTTAAGTGATACAAGTACAGTCATGGTTGTTTGTTTGTTTTGAGATGTTTGGAATCTAAAAGAAGGTATCCTAAACAAGTTGAAAGTAGATACTGCTGGAGACTACAAACAGGAAATGGGTGTGGTCAAAATGCTGATTTTTTTCCCCCCAACTCACAGGGGATACTTAATAGAATGAAAAGAGACCCTGGTAGTTGCCTATGGATAATAGGCACACATTGGGGACTGAATTATATTCAACCCTCCCCAACTTCATATAGTGAGGCTCTAACCTCCAGTGTGCAACTGATATCTGGAGACAGGGCCGTGGGGAGAAATTGGGTTAAACAGATGTGAGTTCTGATCCTATAGAAAAGAGCAAAATCGAGACTTGCAGTGAGAGCTGGAGAGGAGAGAGCTGTCCCATAAAGCACCGAGGAAAGGCCATGTGAACACACAGCAAGAAGAGGAGCTGGCTATCTGCAAGCCAGCAAGAGTCCTGCCAGAATTGGGCCATGCTGGTGTCCTCGCCTCAGACTCCCAGTTGCTCCATCTGTGGAAGGTACGTTCCTCTTGTTCAAAGCACCAGTTTCTGGTGACTGCTGTTACGGTAGCCGCAGAAGACTAGTGCCTATGAAACTGCCAGAAAACTAGGTAGCAGTGGTTAGATACCAGTATTCAAAACCATCTTTCTCTGCTTTTGAAAAGCAATTATTTACTTAGTGTTTGGGTGTGTGTGCGCGAGCTCTGGTGTGCATGTGCAGGGCAAAGAACAGCTTGTAGGACTTGGTTTTCCACCCTGTGAGTCCCAGGGGTCAAACTCAGGTTGCCAGGCTTGGTGGTGGCTACCTTTACCCACAGCTGTCTCGACAGTTCCTCTCCTTGCTATCACCATATGTAACCCATACAAAACAATGGCCTGATTATTACGACATTTTCAAACACATGCATACTTTGAGCCTCTCCTTGCACCTTTCTGTGCCTAGTGTTAGTTTAAAAGCCCTGCTTTCAGATCACATTGCTCTTACGAGGGACGAGGGACCCTGCCACCCTGCCCACTCCCAGACTTTCCATGTTTATTCGTGTTGGGTGAGTGTTGGGCACAGACCTGGGAAGTGGAAGGAGACCTGTTTAAGTTAAGGAAAAATGCTTTAGAACAGAAGTGATCTAGGGCGGTGGGTAAAGCCGTGCAAGGTGAAAGCTGTATGAGGTTTGACTGGCAAGTGAGAGCCTCATGCATCAGAGATGTCACCAACTTCTGTGATGGGCAATTCGTGGCTCCCTGCCAGCCCATCCCCCCAACAGCCTGCCACCATTGCCCTCTTGCTGTCCAGTGATGTAGGGAATGGCCAAGACTGACAAGGAAGGGAGGAGAAAGGGCAGCAGTTAAAATGTCACCCGCTCAGACTGAAATTCAAATGGGATAATTTGCCATGACACGTTTTAGTTATGGAGAGAGAGAAAGGGAAGAGGTTGAACTTTGTAATCAAAGTAATGCTTTAGTTACTGAAACGCAAATGGCTTCATTGGGAGGAAACCAGTGTTAATTAGGTCACCAAGATACACTAAGAAACTAAGAACACGCTCACTACTTTAGAGCTATTGTTAGATTGTTAGCTTGTGGTAAAGAAAGTTCATATAACAAAGTTCCCAGTGTCAACGGCTGAGTTTATACCACCATGAATTCAGTGACTATCCAGGTCTATGATGAACACTGTCTTTGCCTTGCATTGCAGATTTTTGTCTTTTGGTTTTTTTGTTTTGTTTTGTTTTTAATTTTGAGACAGGGTTTCTTTTTGTATGTAGCCCTGACCATCCTGGAATTCATTCTGTAGACCAGGCTGGCATCGAAATCACAGAGATCCACCTGCCTCTGCTGGATTAAAAGCATGTGCCACCACTGCCTGGCACATTCCAGATACTGTAACAGAGAAAAAGCCTTGCTTGTGATCAGGGGATGTTAGCCTGCTTTAAGCACCCTGAGGATATGCTACATTCAAAGGGATGTTCACTTTCACCTCCTGTGAACTGTTGAATAGAAGAGACTATCTACTAGTTTAAACTTTAAAAACCCATAAGGTCTTCAACTATTATATGTGCAGTGTGCTGTACAGCACACAGGAAGACCCAAAGACCTTCTGTTGTAGTGGAGACTATCTTTTTAGCTTAGGGATTTAAAGTTGGTAACATACAGATGTGAAACATTTTCTGCCCCCAAGTGGTTAAAAGTAATTTTGCAATGTTGGCTCCACTTTACCATTTTAAATTACAAAGGGAAAAGACACAATTAGCTTTGAAAGTGTGAAAATTATGTGATGTATTGCCATAGCTAATTACTTTTATTGCGTACTTTACAAAAGAAGAATAATCAATTCTGCTTTATTAACCACAATATACCAGTGCCTAGAAATCTGGGCAAGAAGTAAAATCAATTTTGTGATATTTTTCCTTCAGGATTAAAATAATATTTTTCTATTTCCACAAAGAGAATGTTAATTTGACATCAATCTAGTTATAATTTAGTTCCATTCCTGATTCTAATAGTGATTTTCCTGTTTGGCTCCGTTCATATTTTAGTTCCTATATTGAGGATGAGGATATGGGTAATAATTCTTGCTATTTCCTTAGCTGCATTTAGGATTATACGCATCATATTCATTTTAAGTTGTGATAGGAAAATTCCATGATGCATTCTGTAAGGAGTTCTCTCATTAGTCATCTTTGGACATCTTTGGGCTAGTTGTTAATGTAGATTCTCAGACATCAAGGGCAAAGTTTTTAATTTTAATTGACTTTAATACGAAACAGATGGGGAGTAATATATGAGCTATTGGGAAGACTATGAATGAGTTCTCAAGTTCAAGGGAAAGTGTTGCAAAACAGCACACAAGCAATCACGGCTTTTCATTCCTTAGGAGGATTCACTTAATCAGACTCCTCATTTTCATGACCATTCTCAAATGTCTCCTTATATCCAACTGTTCCCAGAAAGCTGTGCTCTCCCAGGTGAGAGCTTGGGACCCAGGTCAGCTCGGTGTGTCAAGAGCCATCAATGAATAAAAGGGAAGAAAGAAAATGATTGGCAACATAGCCTCCTTTGAGATGTGCTTAAAGACAGTATAAAGAAAAACGCTTAGTGAAAAGTTGCAACATTTCTGGATGATGGAAGATAACATAGTCCAGGCCTCTTGAAAACCATCAGCCTTCTTGTTTTCATGGGATGGTTTTTTAAAAAATAATTTGTTGTTGTTGTCATTGTTTTTTTTTTTTTTTTGCACATGCTTACATTGTATCAGCATGCACGTAAAGAATAGACTCAGACTCCAGAAGAAGACTAGTGAAATGCACTTAATCTATTGAATTGCATACTTATAGGAGGTTAAGATGGTAAATGTTATGTTATATGGATTTTTATCACAATAAAAATTTAATTCAAAAGGTAAGCAAAATCTCCTCAATTTAAAGAACACAACAATGGATGAAATATGCAACGCCTGATAAATGTTCCAGACACTGAGTCAATGAATAAACGGGAGGTTTACATAGGCTGAGAATAATGAAGAGGGACTGATACCTGCTGGCTAATATTTCCTAACTGAATCTTACCGAACATAGAATTACATCTGTGAGAAGCTGTGGGCATGTCTACTACATTTCATGCAAGTGGGGTCAGGGCATTCTGTTGATTTAATTGCTTCAATGTCTTGTTCCATTTCCTGAAGAAAATCTGTAATAGACTGCAAATCGCCAGAGGAGCACAAGACCTCTCTGGTAGGATGTGCCTCTGGCCACTGCTTCTCATTTCCACTTGTCAGTCATCACCAAGATTTCTGTACCTCTCTGGCCCTGCACTACAGCTGAAGCAGAAATGGGAAGTTGGACTTCATCAACAAGGCCACTTTGGAAGATGGGGAGATAGCTTTGTTGGTAAAATGCTTGCCTTACGGGCACAATGGCTTGAGTTTCATGTTGGCCCACTTGCCATCTTGATGCTGAGGATGGAGAAAAAAAGGTGGATCACTGGGGCTTAGTCTACTTGGTGAGTTTCTTAAAAACGAAAAAAAAAACATTACCTAAGTCCTTTACATGTATATGTGCATGTACACTTGCATGTATGCCTGTACTACATGCACACATATGGATGTGTGTGTGTGCATGCGTGCTTGCGCGCACGTGCACGCATGTGTGTACAGATAGACATGTACTGTCAAATACTTTGACTGCTGAAGAAGAAAAATGGATTAGTTGCTCCTTGTTGGCCCAAGATAATAGTGGTCCCCTCCTGCTTCTGTGATGCTATACCCCTTGCCTCTAGATACTGATGAGGTGAGAACTCCTCATCAGTTAGATGCCTCAGGGAAGAGATAAAGCAATGCTTCCCCCAAATCTATAGTTCATCTCCTCCCTCCCTCCCCCATCCTGCTCCATTCCTTCCCTTCCTCCCTCTGTCCCTCCCTCTGTCCCTCCCTCTGTCCCTCCTCTCCCTCCCCTCCCTCCATCTCTCCTTCCCTCCCTCCCTTTCTCCCTCCTGCTCCATTCCTTCCCTTCCTTCCTCCCTCCATTTTCTTCCTTCCAGAGCTGTGTGTGGTGTTTCAAAACACTAAGGATTTAGTCCTGGGCTCCTGTAGTTATTTTCCTCATTGATGCTTAATTCAGCAAATGTTTCCAGCATGGTTAATATGTTATGGAGCCGGAGGGCACGCCATTGCATGCCGGTGGGCACGGCAGGGGATAGAGGAAGAGTGTAACCCTTCAAGTAGGTTGCTATCAGCTGAAGCAATCTGCTGTCTCTTGTTTCTTCAGACCATTCTTTCTAAGCCCCATTCTCATGTAGAGAAGTCAGTGTTAATGGAATAGCACTAAATGTTAAAACAGACATAATCACTAGAGCAATAAATAGTCACAAGTTTTAGGAAGAAACAATTGAATTAAGTGGACCTCTGGGGAACATTTGGACCTCCAGGGAACATTTGGTGGTGTCTAGAAATATTTTGGATTGTCACAGTTGAAGAGTGGTCCCATTGGCACATAACAGGTGACACTATAGATAGAAACTGTCGGTACTACCAAACAACCTGTGATGCACAAATAGTCCCCAGCCTAAACTCAATGGCTCACTTTTGTCCAGTGAATGAGACAATTAAAATGTGACACATATTTTATGCGGCAAGGAAGTGAGCTTATAGAGGTTGCCCATCCAATAGCCACATCTTGCCTTTTTCTTTCACGGTAATAATGGTTGGGGCCACATCCAAGTAGAAACGCTGCATTAATTCCTATTTGCAGACGAGAGTGGCAGTTTTACAAAAGAGGAAATGACTGGTTAGTGCTTGAAGAAAAGTTTCTTTGAAATACAGAATTTCTTTGCCTTTGCTCTGTTTGTGCTCCTCAGAAAGAGACCTGGCAGCTTGCTGAGGCCCAGTGGAGGGGAAGATTGGGTTCCTTGTTGACTGTGTGGAGTTCTCACACTGTGGAAGCCAGCGTTGCATTGTAAGTTTTAATTACTATGCCTAAGAAGTTCGTGAAACAAACATGCCTCTGATCTGCGAGTCCCTTGCCCAAGGACAGAGAGTTCCTGAAATGCTGGAGGCTGTTGTTTATGGGAGATAACAACCACATGTTTTCACTCCCCTAAATAAGTTCATTTGACCAATCTGCCCTGGATGTACTGGATCACATGTGGGCAGGAGGTTTACAAGCAACCAGGCTGAGAGCAAGCACAGAGGCTGGAGGAAAGCTGCTAGCTTAGGCCACAGCATGGGCGGCGAAGGCGGTAGGGATGGTTAATGGAGTAATGAACTCTGAATGCCAATTGCGATACTGATTACAATAGTACCAAGGCTTTGTATATGTGAATGCATACTTATTTTTCTAAATTTGAGTCTCTTTTTATTACACATA
The DNA here is from genome assembly GCF_943737965.1 of Phodopus roborovskii. NCBI lineage: Eukaryota > Metazoa > Chordata > Mammalia > Rodentia > Cricetidae > Phodopus > Phodopus roborovskii. Next base: position 24,142,027 of record NW_026126571.1, on the reverse strand, counting down.
GAAAAGTATGTTGAATATATTTATAGGGTACAATGAGATGTTACAGTGTGGTATATTTTTTAACTTAGAAAGGCCAAAGAGGGCTAGAGAGATGGATGGCTCAGTGGTTAAGAGCACTTGCTACTACTCTTCAGAACACCCAGGTTCGATTCTTAGCACCCACATGGTGGCTCAAAACAGTAACTCCCCTTCCAGGGCATCTGATCTCCTGACCCCTGTCAATGCCAGGCATGCATGTGGTACACAGACATATATGTATGCAATGCACCCACATAAAATAAAGAATAGTAGTAATAACGACAGTCAAATGTGGGATATCTGTACACTGTGTGAAAAATGTATTGCTGTGACTGGTGTAATAAAAGCTAGAAAGAGGTTAGGTGGGACTTCTGGGGACAGAGGACTCTGGAAAGAAGGGTGGAGTCTTGAGCCAGACATAGAGGAGACAGGCAGAACATGTGGCAGAACATGAATCAAAAAATGTGGGTTAAGTTATAAGAGCTAGTTAAGATAAGCCTAAGCTGAAGGCCAGGCCTCCATAATTAATAACAAATCTTCAGTCATTATTATTATTATTATTATTATTATTATTATTATTATTATTATTATTATTTTGAGACAGAGGTTCTCTGTAGCTTTGGAGCCTGTCCTGGAACTTACTTAGTAGATCAGGCTGGCCTCGAACTCATAGAGACCCTCTTGCCTCTACCTCCTAAGTGCAGGGTTAAAGGTCTGAGCCACCACCACTTGGCTTCTAGGTCATTATTTTTGGGCTTGCTGTCCAAAGGTAGTCCAACAAGAGAGTGCTTACCTAGCATATACTAGGCTCTGAGTTTGCTTTCCAGTACCACAAAACAGTAAAAAAAGAGTATAGATAGAAGGATTGGGAATTGGACCTCATAGAAGTTCACAGGTCAATTTTGAAGGAAGCAGAACAGGCTGTAATAACAAACAGGGCTCCTGGTTCAGAATTATTGAAAATTTCAAGACAGTGAGAGCAGAGTAGTTAATCAATTTTGTCAGTCTGTAGCTTTCTGGCTTGTGTGGCATGTTTCTGCTGTGGTTGTACTGCTATACTAAGTCAGGATCGCCTCATCAATGGCTCTCTGGGCAGTAACCTTCTGCCCGGCTGCCTGAGATTTCCTTGCATTCTGTGCACCCACAAAGTCAGCTCTCCTGTCACAGGTCCATGTGATAACACCGTCACAGGTGCATGCTTTGTTGTTTAGAAATTTCTCCCAAATTTGCAGTTAAACCAGTCCCTGTTTTAAAATTTGACTTTCCACCGAGCCCTGAGGCATGGACACTGTGTGTAGCCATATTCCTTACTGCTGTGTGCTAAGAGTGGCCTTCAACCTGATTTCTGGTAGAACCCTCCCTCATCTGTGTCAGTGGGTAGTTCTCCAGTCCCCCCATCTTAGGAGCCATGACCAGAATCACCTATACTCTAGTTACAGCATTCATGGTTTCCGCTCTTTCAAACTCTTCCAACCTCTGCCCATCACTTGGGTTTGATTTTTAAGTCTGCCTCCATATTTTTAGTTATAGTTTTAGGAATGACTCGGCTCCTCAGAACCAAGTTTCTGTATTAAGCTGTTTCCTGTTACCATAATGAATCTCTGAGGCTGGTTACTTTTATAAAGTGGCGACAGTTTTGAGAGGTTAACTGGTTGTCAGCCTTCTGTCTCTGTGACAGAATTAGCTGGGAGTAACATTTTAAAAGGAGTGTAGGCAGGGAAAGAATAAAGGAGAACAAGAAAAGAGATACCATAATAGAGGGAGCCATTATAGATTTAAGGAAAAATCTGGCACTAGGGAAATGCCCAGAGATCTACAAGGATGACCCCAACTAACAATCTAAGCAATAGTGTGGGAGCTACCTTGAATGACCTTGCATGATAATGACATTGACGACTACCTTATATGCCATTCTAGAGCCTTCACCCAGTAGCTGATGGAAGCAGAAACAGATACCCACAACTAAACACTGAGCTGAACTCCTGGAATCCAGTTACAGAGAGGGAGGAGTGATGAGCGAAGGGGTCAAGACCAGGCTGGAGAAAACCACAGAAACTGCTGATCTGAACAAGGGGGAGCCCATGCACCCCAGTCTGATAGCTGGGACTGACCCAGATGCCCTGAACATGGGTGTCAGTCAGGAGGCCTGTCTATGGGGCCTCTAGTAATGGATCAGTAATTATCCCTAGTATATGAATGGACTTTTGGAGCCCATTCCACACAGAGGGATACTCCCTCATCTTAGACACTTGGGGGAAGGCCTAGGCCCTGCTCCAAATGATGTGACAGACTTTGAAGACTTCCTCTGGAAGGCCTCACCCTCCTTGGGAAGCAAAAAGGGGATGGGCTGGGGTTTGGTGGGGGTAATAGGGGAGAATGGAAGGGTGAGGGAACTGGGATTGACATGTAAAACAACCTTGTTTCAAATAAAAAAAAAAAAAAAAAACGTAGGCTTTATTCTTGGTTTCAGAGGGTTTACTTGGTTCAGTGCAGGCTGCATTCACTCAGTCTCACCACATGGGGGGCTGGGAAATGGAATGAGAGGAAGTGGCTGGAGATGAGACCCACCCTTCAAAGACATAATAAACTAGGCCTCACTTCCTAGTGGCTCTCAGGTTATGAACTCATTAATGGCTGTGTTAGGGTTACTATTGCTGTGATGAAACACTATGACTAAAAAGCAAGTTGGGGGGGGGGCAGCCGGGAAGTGGTGGCGCACACCTTTAATTCCAGCACTAGGGAGGCAGAGGCAGGTGGATCTCTGTGAGTTCGAGGCCAGCCTGGTCTACAGAGCTAGTTCCAGGACAGGCTCCAAAGCCACAGAGAAACCCTGTCTTGGGGGTGGGGGGAAAGAAGCAAGTTGGAGAGGAAAAGGCATATTTGGCTTACATATCACTTATTACACTTACATATCACTGTTCATCACTGAAGGAAGTCAGGACAGGAACTCAAACAGGGCAGGAACCTGGAGGCAGGGGCTGATGCAGAGGCCATGGATGCTGCTTACTGGCTTGCTCCCCAAGGTTTGCTCAGCCTGCTTTCTCATAGAATCCAGAGCTACCATCCCATAGGTGGCTGCACCCACCATGCTCTGGGCCCTCCCCCATGCATCATTAATTAAGAAAATGCCTTACGGCTAAATGTTATGTGTAGTGGGATATTCACTTTGTCTCCTTCTATGGCACTGACCACGCCCATTGGGGGGTGGAGCCATGGGCGGAAGTGACCTGTGGAAGGAGGTTGGAGGGGGCCAGGAAAGGCTCTCTCTTTCTGGCATGACTCGGACAGGAGAGGATCGGGTTGAATTTCCTGGTGTTCATCTGTCTAGGTTGTAAGTTATTTCTCCCTGAATAAACATCTATTCGGCCTATTTGTTTATCCTGATCCTTATTTACCGCAATAGTTATGGAGGCATTTTCTTTCTTCTTTTATATAGAATTTTTAAACTTGTCTTACATAGCAATCCCAGTTCCCTCACCCTCCTCTCCTCCCCTGTTTCCTCCACCAACCCCCATCCCATCCCCTTTCTGCTCCCCAGGGAGGGTGAGGCCTTCCATGGGGAGTCTTCATATCATTTGGAGCAGGGCCTGCCCCATGTGTGTAGGCTGAGACAGTATCCCTCTATGTGGAAGTCCATTCGTATACTAGGGATAAATACTGAGTCACTGCCAGAGGCCTATGGAGGCATTTTCTTACTTGTGGTTCCCTTCTCTCAGATGACTCCAGCTTGTATCAACTTGATGCACAATGGATTGATTCACTGATGAGGTTAGTACCCTCATGATCCAGTCACTGCTCAAACATCAGTTTTGGGGGCACATTTCATCATATCATGACCATAAAGATGTACAATGGTGGGAGCCTGTTAGTACAGGAATGATTAGAAGAGAAAGAGGCAACCAGAAGTCTTGAGTCAGTGTGAGCTAAAGTCACAAAACTAGAACGTCACCCAGGCGTTCTAGGAATACTTCTCTAATGCCTTGTGGATGTGGTACTCCAATGACCTATGACCCCTAGGCTCACATCTCCATACACTCATATGGGGGACCAAGACTCTAACACATGAACCTTTGATGGTCACATTGAAATCATTTTCAAACTTTAACATCAAGGCGGGGCCCTGTGAGACTGCATAGGTCACTGGTCCATGAAGCCACTCTGGGGTGAACAACAAAGGCCAGGAGATGAGCGATCTGGAGAATCCCTGCTCTAGCTCACTTTGCCTGGAAGCCAGGTGGCATGGTCTGGATAGCTTAAGCTTGTCTATGGGCTGGATATTTACACTCGTTTTGGAGTGTTGTAGGAGATGATAGGGGTCATGACCTTAGGAAGGGGCAGATCTTGTTTTCTGTTGCGATTATCAAAATACTTCAAACTTGGTGCCTTATTTTAAAAAGAGATGATTTAACCCACACCTTTGGAGTTTCAGGAGCACAATGATGCTATAATCCACTCAGCACTGGGGAGGCCTCAAAGAAGATGGCGCCACAGGGGTACAGGTTGTTGGGAAGAATTCAAGGAATCCAATGAGGCCTGCCCTAAGATCTGAGTGAGTGAGTGGTGTGATACCCAAACAAGTAAAGTCCTGGGGCACAGGTGAGAGCAGAAGCTAAACAGCAGGGAAGAGGAGGTAAAGAGATCACATATGGAGCGAGTTGCTGTCCCAGCTACTACAGTGGGTGAAAAGGTGAAGTTCTCGCTCATTCTGGCGCTCAGATCCCACATGCTGCTGGGCAGCCTTTGGTTTCTTTGATTGCAGTGTTCATGGAGTTCTGGTGTGTGTGTGTGTGTGTGTGTGTGTGTGTGTGTGTGTGTGTGTGTGTGTTGAGGAGGGTTGTAAGCCTGTGTGTGTGTGTGTGTGTGTGTGTGTGTTGAGGAGGGTTGTAAGCCTGTGTGTGTGTGTGTGTGTGTGTTGAGAAGAGTTGTAAGCCTGTGTGTGTGTGTGTGTGTGTGTGTGTATTGAGGAGGGTTGTAAGCCTGTGTGTGTGTGTGTTGAGGAGGGTTGTAAGCCTGTGTGTGTGTGTGCATGTGTGTGTGTATGTGTTGAGGAGGGTTGTAAGCCTGTGTGTGTGTGTGTGTGTGTGTTGAGAAGAGTTGTAAGCCTGTGTGTGTGTGTGTGTGTGTGTGTGTTGAGGAGGGTTGTAAGCCTGTATGTGTGTGTTGAGGAGGGTTGTAAGCCTGTGTGTGCGTGTGTGTGTGTATGTGTTGAGGAGGGTTGTAAGCCTGTGTGTGTGTGTGTGTGCGTGCGTGCGTGTGTGTGTGTGTGTGTGTGTGTATGTGTTGAGGAGGGTTGTAAGCCTGTGTGTGTGTGTGTGTGTGTGTGTGTGTGTGTGTGTGTGTGTGTGTGTGTGTTTGTTGAGGAGGGTTGTAAGCCTGCTCGGTAGGTCCCTGGGACACATGAGCTCTGTAGTAGCCTTTCCTGTTCTCTTGTGACCAATGTGTCCTGTCTTGTTTATGCAACTAGTGGCTACTGGAAAAGTGGGCAGTCCTTTCTCTCTGGCAACAGGAAGGTACAGGGAGAACAAATAGAGGCAGGAGGAAGAAAGCCAGCCACATCTAGGCCCCCAGGTCAACTTAGGCAGTGTGAAAGCCTGGTCCTGCTCCCTGAATAATTCACCGGGAGAAGCTGCAGTTTCACATAGATTGCATGCGCATCTCATTCCCTGAATTCCCTTTACTCTCTGTCATCCAGACACTCTGGAGAAGGAGACAGACTGTTTTCTAGATTACCATGTTCCCTCCCACAACACGGCCACAGAGGCAGAGCAAAGAGCAGAACTTTTTGGTCCTCACTGCAGATCTTCCCGGCCCACGGGTCTGCCAGTGATGGGGGAGGGAACAGCTTGCCTTGGATATGAGGTTGGTATATTTACCCAGATGTGACAGAGTTTTTTAATATCACCAAGTGACCAAGGAACTTATGGTATCTGTCCAGGGTATTGTTAATGGATCTCTATCCAGCAGGGGTGGCAGAGTCACAAGGCCCAGCTGATGGGAGAGAAAGGAAATCATTTCCTGTGGTTCCCTGTGGAGCTGGACTGTTCAGTAAGCCTGTTACAGCTGATGAAGGGTTTCATATTCCTAAGACTGAGGTTTCATCAATGTGCATTTATGTACGATTTCGCTGCATTTATAAATTGTTAGTTGAGGAGTGGCCAGATGGTTTCCCAATAAATTAAAGGCTTAAGATTTTAAATAAAGAGCAAAGGGTGAGTTTCTGGATAGAGATACAAGGACATTAAATACAACAACTATTATGGTCTCTCTTTTATCCAGCTAAGATCTCAGGGTTTCCTCTGTCCTATAAAATTACACGGACAGGTGTCTGTGAGACTGTCTGTCACAGATTCTCTAACAGTGACATGGAGAACAGAAATCATTTTAATAAAACATGTTCACAAGTAACTTGTTACCTTGGCCCACTTACTTGTCAATCATCAACTTTCACCATATTATCTGTCAGGTGACCCTTCTATTTAATTGTTTTTTCAGACAGGGTTTCTCTGTGTAGCTTTGTAGATCAGGCTGGACTCAAACTCACAGAGACATGCCTGCCTCTGCCTCCTGAGTGCTGGGATTAAAGGTGTGTGTCACCACCACCACTAGACTTTATTTGATTTTTTTTAAATTTATTTTTCTTATTTTACACATTGATCCCAGTTCCCCCTCCCTCCCTCCCTCCTCTCTCATCCTCCCATCCTCCCCAACCATAACCATCTCCTATCCTATCATCCCCCCACTCCACAGGGAGGGTGATGCCTTCCAGGAGGGGTCATCTAAATCTGTCAAGTCATTTGGAATAGGGCCTAGGCCCTCCCTCTTGCCTCTAGGCTAAGGGAGTATCCCTCCATGGGGAATGTGCTCCCAAAGTCCTTTTGTGCACCAAGGACACATCCTGGCTCCACTGTCTGAGGTCCCTTACACTGCCCAGGCCTTCTAACTGAGACCCATGTTCAGGGGGTCTGAGTCAGTCCAATGCTGGATTCCCAGCTATCAGTCTGGGAGCCATTAGCTCCTCCTTGTTCAGGTCAGCTGTCTCTGTGGGTTTCTGTAGCCTGGTCTTGTCCTCCTTCTCTGCATCTAGATTCCAGTTCAGCTCAATGTTTAGCTGTGGGTGTCTGCTTCTGTTTCCATCAGCTACTAGACCAGGACTCTATGATGGTGGATAAGTTAGTCATCAACCTCATTATCAGGGAAGGGCATCTATGGCAGCCTTTCCACTGTTGCTCAGATTGTTAGTTGGGGGTCATCCTTGTAGGTCTCTGGACATTTCTCAAGAGTCAGTTTTCTCTTCAAACCTATAATGGCTCCCTCTTTTATGATCTCTGTCTCTTTCTCTCGTCTATTCCTCCCCTGACTCAGTCTTCCTAGTCCCATGTGCGTTCCTCTCCTCCCCTTCTCTTTCTACTTGATTTTTTAAGAAGTGTAATTTTGCACTTTTTGTTTGTCTGTGTCTGTGTGTATCTAATTAGGAAATCTCATGCAATACAGAGATATGTCTTTATACATTTTTTGTGTGTGTGTGATTTCCTTTTTTTTTTTCCCCCCCAAACAGTAGGGTTTTCTTCATGTAGAGCAGTGAGGGAAGACCTGACCTCCTGACCTCCTGTCATCTGCATTGCTGGGAATGCAGCCCAGGCTTGACCTCGGAAGGCACCAGGCTGTCTGATGGTGCTCTGGAGACCTGAGGGTATCCTGCTGAAAGGAGGGAATGCAGGAACAAACCCAAGGAGCTGGGCCGGGGTTCGCCCAGGTGGGTCCTAGCCAGGCCTCATAGCTTCATGGAGAGCAGGAGCTGGCTGGGAGCCAAGGCTGACTGCATCTCACACCCATAATCTCTTCAGCTGGACGACTGAGCTGGGGGTGGAGGTGGGTGCTGGACAGTGAGCGCTGGGCTGGGCTCAGCAGGCTCCCATAGACCTATTGACACAGAGGCAGGAAGTGCTGGATGCTGGAGGGGACCCGGGGAGGAAGAGGCGTGTGTGTGATTTTAGAATGCTTGTCATGTAGCTTCAGTCTCTGTTTCTCACTCTCTTCCCCCCCCTCTCCCTCCCGCTCTCTTCTCCTCCCTCCCTTCCGTCCCTCCCTTCCTATCTTCTCCTCCCTCTCTCCTTCCCTCTTTCCCTCCTTCCGCCCTCCCTCCCTGTCTTCTCCCTTCCCTTCCCTCTCTCCCTCTCTCCTCTCCTCCTTCTTCCCTTCCTCCCTTCTCTCATTCCTTTCCTCTCATTAGACAGAAGCTTCTTTATTTACAATATTGTTTTATTCTGATAAAAGTTTCTTCAACTTTATATTACAAATATTCTTGACTTAGTTAATAACCATCAACATAACCAACTGATGGGAAAAATTGATGCTCTTCCTTATCAACACCACAGGTCACAGCTTCGTAGCATCTTGAAGGACGGGTTCCAGGTTTCCTATTTTTCATGTTTCCCTTCTTCTTCGTCTGTTTCCATGAATGCTTGTCTCCTTAAATGTAACAGGAAAGAGTGTTCTCATCTATCAGAGCTCTAGCAAGCAAAGTACATAAAGATACAGCCCATCCTGGGTGTGGAGGTACACTAGTCTCAGCACTTGGGATGCAGAGGCAGGAGGATCCCTGTGAGTTTGAGACCAGCTTGGTCTACAGCCAGTTCCAGGCCAGTCAGATCTACACAGCAAGATGATGTCTCAAAAAAAAAAAATCATCTTGTGATTTCTTAGTTATACTTTAGCTGTACTGAGTTGCAGTTGAAATGAATGAGATCATGGTGGATTTTGGGTGGATTTTGAATTTGTGATGGGCACTTACTGTTGACTTGATTGCCCAAGTCTACCTTGCATTATAACCCAGGGCCTCAGCAAAATCGCAGCAATTCTCCATCTCCAGATGACAGAGACCCCAACCCATGTCTGGGCCCTGGTTGTCTGCATTTTGTTTGCGCTCTACCCTCTGCCCTTGTCCCGAACTCTTCCTCGTTCTAGGTCCTGAAAAAGGGATCTCAGCTCTCCATTGCTGGCCTTGCTTCAGTGCCTTTGTTTACACTCAGCGTTTAGTCTGAAAAGACCCCTCTCCTCCCCGCAGTCTCTGCATGTTCAGAGTCCAGCTGCCTTCCCAAGGAAATGTCACTGGGTTCCTGCCTACAGATACACTCTCCATAGGGCTATCTTACAACACTCCTTCATTTTCTCCAGTACCCAGGACTTAAAAGGGGCATTCACGGGTCTAGGCCCTAGGAATATGACAGTAGATACAATGATGAGATTTATAGAAAGGAAAGTCTATTAAAGGTAACTGATCCTAAACATATGAGAGAGGGTAGTAAGTTTGTTGGAAACAGTAAATGAGGTGTATTCTGAAACAGCTTCCCTGATTAGGTGACAGAATTTGCAGCCCTACCTTCTTCAGTCTTTAACTTTTTAAAAATATATAGTCTTTATTAGAAGTAACATTTTCTAATCTTATGTAGTAACCGACACCTTGATTTATATGTAGGGATAACAAATATTTGTTAATTAATACAAAGAATGGCTGTAGGAGGATTTATTTATAAAACCAGATGCAGAAAACTAAGAAAACTTTCCTTAAAAGTTGGGCTAGGATGGTGGTAGCTCTGTGGTAGAGCAACTGCCTAGCTAGCATGCGTAAGGCCCAGATTCCATCTCTTACACCATCCCCAAAAAATGTTGCTGGGGGGGCTGTATTTGCCATCTGATTGAGATGGTGGTATATTCTGGACAGGGGAACAATTCTCTCACATAGGGCTTTTATTTTAGAGCGATGTAACATTGAACAATATGTCCTAACTTAAATCTGTGATCTTGTCATTGCATGGACTTAGTGTATGGCCTATAGGTTGTCACCCTGATGGTCACCTGTGGCTTGGTCTTCTTACACCCGTCCTTGAGGAGCTCAGGTGTTACTTACCTGTGCTGTTGTCTTTGCCCTTGGAGAAGCTGGCTTCCTTAGCAGTCCATCGTGACAGTATGGGACAAGGTTTTTAGTTCTCTGGCCATGTCATTGACCAGCTTTCCTACACTTACCTCGGTTGCTTTCCACCAGGACTCTGGATTTCTTGATGCTGGCAAGTCATGGCATAGAGCAACTCACTGGTGGCTAGCGAATGCAAGGATCTCTGAAGCAAATGACTCAGTGTCTTGGGGATGCTCCTGGCTGTTGTTCTCCCAAACCTTTGTGGCAGGCTGGGGACACGGCCCAAGGTCCTTGCCTCTACGTTGGTCCTTGCCTCTACGTTGGTCCTTGCCCTGGTGCTTCTGTCCTCTTCCAGGGTCCTCCCAAATCTCAGGGGCAGGTTGGCTGCTAAGTGGGGCACTTTGTTGGCGGGCGCTGGGCTCATCTTAATAACATTCTTTGCTCCCCAATCTTTTAGTTCTTGGAAACTGACACTTCTTTCCTTTTCCCCATTTGGGATTCCTGTAGGCTATAATTAGAAATGGCAATTAAAATAATTTATTATTATCACAAGCCATGGATTAAATCCTAAATTAACTTAAATCTAGACTTCAAGCTGCAGACTTGCTCTAGCTATAAACAAAGTTTGCATTCCTATAAGCAGAATTTTTAAGTAAATAATTTGTATTAAGCTTCTTAAAGCAATCTAGTTTCTCTGTCCCTTGACTATTATAAGACAACTATAAAATATTAATAAAAATATATAGTGAGTACAGCAGTATGTTTAAGCAGCAGGAATATAATGAAGTATTGAAATGAGGTGAACGTTTATTTTATTACAGTCATTCTCTCCCAGGTTTTTGATTCATTGTTTATGGAATGTTTTTATATATTTCTATTATGACTTTAGAGAAGACTCCCTTTCTTTCTGCAGGCCTCACGTTTCACCTCCCCCTTTGAAGGCCAAGTGGCACACAGAATTGGATCTAGCCTGGCCAGGCAGTCCCACTGTGTTTCTCTCTCTACTCTGTCATAGCTCCATTCTAAAACCATGTTTCAAAAATCCATTTGCTCTTTAATTAGACTACAAATGACATTTTCAGTGAGAGTCGAAGTTCATTTGTGAGTTCCTATACCTCCAGCAAACCTACTTACCCAACCCACATGAGTGCCTTGGATATTTAGTTAGACTTGGTTCTCCCTTGAACACTGGACCACATTAAAAAACTTAATTCATTTCTGATTGTGACTCGAGTGATCATGCTAACCAGAAACTTTGCAGAATACTTAAACACCGAGAATAAACATAATTTGCAGTTTCCTGATGTAGGGACGAACAGTTTTCCTAGATTTAAAGACACCACAAACTTACCAGTTTGTGATTGCTAAGGAGAAAGTACAAATGTTGTGCTTATCATGCAAGCTTCCAGCTGGAATGCATCCAAATCTTATTTCTATTTCTCTTTATTATAAGCGTGCATCTCTGAGTCAACTGACATGTACTAATTCACCTTCTCCTTGCTAAATATTATACACCGAGTGCAGTACACTTGTCATTAGAGAGGCCAGGTTGATTGCTATTGTGCTACATTTTACAAAGTGACATCATGTATTGTCACAGAAAAGCTGAAGTGTGACAGAAAACCAAAATAAAAAATAAAACAAATTACAAACTTATTATTTTTACTTAGTCTCTGCAGAAGCATTAGATTCAGGAAAATAGTGTGTGCATATATATATATATATACAGAATGTCATTTATATTAGTGTATACATATAGAATGTTGGCTAAATTAGTGTATATGTGTACAATGTCAGTTACATGGTGTGTATATATAGACTGTCAGTTACATTAGTGTGTACATACAGAAAGTTATTTACATTAGTGTGTACATACAGAATGTCAGTTATATTAGTGTGTATGTATAGAATGTCAGTTACTTTAGTGTGTATATATAGAATGTCCATTGTAGGGCTGGAGGGATAACTCAGCCGTTAAAGGCTAGGCTCACAACCATAAATATAAGAATGCCCATTGCATTAGGTAGATTTTAAGACTTACCTGGGAATATTTGTCATCCCTTTCTTTGCTGTGAAAATGGGGCATCATCAATTCTTCTGTACAGAAGATGTTTGATGTCAGTAAGCTTGAAATGGCTAAAGTCAACAAAATGAATCGTTTTGATGAAATAATTTCCATTCTGTCTAAATCCAAAATTGAGTTAATATGTTCAGCCTGGTGTTTATGAGTCTACAAGAAGGGAACTCAGTGTTTTTATACCATAAGAGATGAATTCCACACATTTTAAGTAGTACTATTAATTAGAGTGTGTAACTAAAATATGCATGTAAGGAAGGAGCTTAATTCATTCTGGGGGGACAACAATGTCTGTGTTTGCAAATCCATTGACTTTGAAAAAATCCTTCCTCATTAGCCAGGCTTTCCTAATTAGGTAAGATTGGGGCACCAGTCATCAGGATTCCAAACAAACAGGATGCTTTATTTCTCTGAGCCTAAACAAGAAATCTTTTGTTTTTGATGCTTTTGTTAGTTTTTGAGGGAAGCGTAAAAGGGGGGGGGGGAGATTCAGTACACACTAGCTGTGTTTTAAATAATTCAGACAAAAGAGTTAGGCATAATATTTTCAAAATGTCAAACCAAATTAAGAATGTGAAAAAAGTTGTAAGTCGCCATAGTATCCCAATAAAATGCCATGGATTAATTATTTTTGTAAAATATTGTTCGGTTAATACAAAGCTCCAAGAGTAAATGTCAGCTGTCAGGTGGAGGATGAGCAGCAGAGAGAATGTTCAGGAGGCCTTCTGGGAGACAGTTCAGCCAGTTTGTATTTGCCTTGAGGGTCTAATTTGGCAAACGTATATAAATCACCAGGATTTTATTTCTATAAAGCCACCACGTCCTACCCTCCTGCTCAAAATCCAGAAGTTAAAGAATCTAGCAGGGGATGAGTTAGTCACACACATGCTCCGTTTGTTACTCCCAGGGCCCATATTATTTAGGTAATCTCACTCTGCCACAGGCATACTGACATCATGGCATTAAAAGACAATTTATAGAAATAAATGTGTATTTACTGAAATGCCACAGCGAGTCTCTTTTGTAATAGGTGGCTGGTATTCTTAAAGACTTGCCTTATCACCAGACACACACCAGAGAAGCCACTATGAGTCCCATCAGACCTGTTGTCCCCTAAGAGAGCTAGACCTCACACGGAGATCCATCCACTTCCACACAGAGGCACTCCGTGTGACTTGACGAAAACGTCTATCATTGCTCTATCTTCTCCCCCCACCCTCTCTCTGCCCTCTCTAACCTCTGTACATAACTCAAGGTGGTGAGATGGCAGGAGTGACTCTTCTCCATCCTGAAGGTCTCTACATAAGCCAGAGTAGGCAGCAGGTAAACTCTCCATGGCCTCAGGACCACACTTGCCTACGACCTCTCAAGGCAGTGGACTTTGTGAGCCCCATTTGTTTTGGTCTGTGGTAGCCAAGAGTCCCCACAGTAGGAGGCAATTAATTCAATTCATAGTCCTGTGTTAATTTTGTAATGGTGTTATTAGATTATTTGGGTTTAATTTCCCTTAGGATTTAATATACTTCTCTCCCAAATTGTTCTTTTGCAAACTGCTGATGGGACTTCCCTTTTTGTGGTCAGCAGAGACAAACTTTTGAGAAATGATGAAGCAAGGGACAAGTTTTTTTTTCCCCCTTCAAGTTCACACCCTGGGAAAAGTAGAAAGCACCACCCAGGATCTCTAAAATTTGGTTTGTGTCTAGCCCTTTTCAAAGAATGCAGAGCTTCCAAGCAGGCCACCGGTTTCAGTGGTGCTGAGGGTACAGACACATCAGTTAGAGGTTATTCTAGTCAACATCTGGAGGGGCCCCTGTGACTCACTACCCTAGGTTTCCCATCATAAAAATCCAACTCAAACGAAAGTTGGCTGTTTTCTACCATGTTTTTTATTTTAACATTGAGAAGTTTAACAAATAGAGAACCACCCTGTAGGACATACACTGCATGGAACCGCCATATACCCTTGGCGAAATGTACCACTGCATACATGCATATGGATGTAGAAGTCTGGAACTGTTTGGGGAGATACACAGACATACAAATTTTACTTAAGTTTCTTGCTGGCTTGTGTTATTCATGCACATGCGTTACTTTTAGGTTCTATTCAGAGATTACAAAAATATTGTGTGCGTGTGTGTGTGCTCATGGCATGGCACATGTGTCAGAGGACAACTTGGCTGCAGTCAGTCCTCTCCTTCTCTCATCTAGGTCTTGGGGAACCAACTCAGGTTGTCAGACTTGGTGCCCTTACCCACTGAGCCATCCCCCCACCTCTGAGGGTTAATTTTAAAGGGGAAAAGGCATTCACTGGTGCTGAAGTAGAATATCTAGGGAGAAAGCAAATCATCCAGGATTCAGATCATATTGGAGAAGATATGGATGACAGAGAAATTTGCTACTGTCTCTGGGTCTGCTTGTCCACACCACATGCATGAGACAGTCTGGGTACAGGTGAAGAACGGGGATATCTGTGAGACCCCTGGGCAGTTTTCACGGGGATTTGATGTGGGTGAGCACCATGGTGTCCCCAACATGAACCAGTGGCAGCTATGTATGAGACAGCAGTGAAGCAAACGACTCTGCAGCCAGAGTCTTTTCTAGCACAACGTGCCTCCTTCAAAAGAAAGATGCTTACTGGGTTGGGGCCATGGCCTGGCATCATGTGCTGAAAGGTAGATTTGGAGCTGAGGCAGTCAGTAACTTTTACATTCATCACCATCCATCCAGTTGTCTAAGTCAGAGTCCCCATGTCATCCCTGGCTATTCTCTTCCATTTGCCCCCTCGCCCCACTCTGAAGTTCATTAAGTTGTGTCTAGATTTGAACATTATACTCAATAGTATATTTTTATGTACTCATCACACATGCCAAGACCCATTCTAAGTACTTTGTGATTTACTAACTTTCTTAATCATTTCACCAGCACGTACTGTTCCATGGGAACAACAGTCAAGGTTCAGAAAGGGAAACGGAGATGTTTATATAGGTGTCAGACCCGGGACTGGAACTCTGGTGTGGATAATTACTGATTATTCTAGTGAGGTCTGGTCTCTTCTAACGTCTAAGGAGTTTTTAGATTTGCTAATTTTTCTCCATCTCCATTGAAGACACCATGTCTTCTTGTCTAGAATATAAACTTGCTTACATGCAAGTATGTGCTGGTGGCAACAGAGGCCAGAGGAACTATCAGATCCTCTGGGACTGAAGTTAAAGACAGTTGTGAGCCATTGTGTAGGTATTAGGAATGGAACCTCAGGCATCTGCAAGAGCAGCCAGTGCTCTTAATCAGTGAGCTGTATTTCCAGCCCTCCCCTTTTTTCTTCTTTGACACTTTCTCCACAATGCAACTATTTATGACCTTCCTAATACCTTCAGTGGCTTCCTATTTACCTCCGAATCACTCAGAAAGCCCACATTTATAACCTGTCTTCTGCTGATTTCTCTGGCCTAACTCTCTGCTTCTTAAGAACCCTTTCCCACCCAAGTACTAACCAGGCCCGACACTGCTTAGCTTCGGAGATCAGACAAGATTGGGCGCATTCAGGGTCACACCTCCAGATCAGTGGGCTCCAGTGGGTCTTGCTGAGTTGACGCCCAGCCCCAGGGAGGGCTTCTTGGACATGCTGTAGGTTCTCCCATGGAGCAGCAGACTTGGGTGCAGGGCTCTTTGCTTATCTTTCTATGCCTATTAGATACTTTCTGCTTTTTGGCAAGTAATAATCACTGGGAACAAGTAATTTCTGCTAATGAGGAATAGAAGTGACCCATGTTCAAAAGGTGCTGTTCTACCCAGGTTTCTGGTAAAGTATTTAAATTAAAAGATTGTTTGTGTACCATGGGCTGCACGTTTAAAAACCCTATGTTGAAGGGGCATCTCACTTAACTCATGGAGGCACACTTCCTAAGCTATGGGAGAGGTCTACTAGGGTGGCCAATTTTAAAGTCCACATGAATCTGGTTATGGAGCCCTGTTTCTCACTCCCAACCCAGCCATTTAGTTTTGGGATATTTGCCTTTTTCAATGCTTACTTCTTCCCACCTAAGCGCAATCCAATTGCTGAGTTACACAGAAGAATATATGGTTATTAGACTCTTATGTTGTGTTTCATGTTTCCAAAGTATTTTGCAGCCATCTGTTAACTTTTGGCTCTTTTAAAGTGGGATGGGAGGTGGTATTATGATATAATTAATTTCACTATTATGTATGGTAGAGAGAGAAAAAAAATACCGGTCTTTGTTCCAAGTAAAGTACCATATACAGACTGTATAAAATTATTATTTAAAAAATGTACCGGTAGTTCCTCTGCCTTGAGAATTATGAGTCTTTCGTTGTAATGAACTTGTCATATTTTGATTGCAAGACTGTATTTATGGCTTGGCTTTCTCTGTGACAGATGACAATGGTAGGCCTGGGAAGGTGCTGAGGCAAATGTGAGACAAGGATTATTTCTCCATGTAGTGAGAGATGTCAAAATTCAACTCTAGTTGAAGTAACCTAAAGAATCAATTTGTGCAATGCAAGGATAGACATTAAATATTTATAAAAATTAATTCACATGATTTATTCTTGGAGGGTGAATAACTGGCTGGATCCCCATGTTGGAAGGAAAAAAAAAATTTTAATAGCAATATATTGAATAAACCTCCAGTATTAGATCTTACAAGTAGTGGAATTTAAAAAATTTAAAACAATTTGCAAGGCTGATTAGGGCATAGCCTTCATAGCTCTCCTATTTGAGCTTTTACATTTTTTCAATGCTTTGTTTTATTGACATTTTTTTCCCTCTTGGGAAGAATGTGTGATTTTTACTGGCTTGGCACAGGGTTCTGGTACCTCTGGCCAAAAACTCAAGAAAATTTAGGGATTTTTACATGAGGGACAAAGACCAGATGCTTAGTTAAAATAACACATAGCTTTACACAAATGTAGGAAATAGAAATTGTACTAGAATTATTTTTAGCCTGTTTTGCTTTTGATACATTTTGAAAAAACAAGCAAGCAGCCTTCTCAATATTCCAACTTGAGCAGGATAATGTAACTTAATATTTTTTAATGTGTTTGTGTGTGTGTGTGTGTGTGTGTGTGTGTATTTATGTGCCACACTTTATGTGTGGAGGTCAGAGGACAACTTCCAGGAGTTGGTTCTCTCCTTCCTACTAGAGCCCTGGGGATCAAACTGAGGTGCTCAGGCTAGAGGAGCAAGTGCTCCTCACCACTGAACCATTTTGCCAGCTCTTAACCAAAGTTGGTGAGTACCTTTCCAACACTTTGTTTTATTTCTTCGTGTGGTCTTTAGAAGGGTTCTAAACGTAGAATGTGCCATTAAAGTAACTATTTGCTTTAATAGTTACAATTCAATAATAATAATAATAATAATAATAATAATAATAATAATAATAAAATCTGAGGCTTTGGATAGTGTAGGAGAGACCCAGCCTAAGCCTTAGGGTACCTTTTCTCACTGCCTTAGCCAGGCTTCTCCGAGAAGAGAATTTTTTCTTAAACCTACATTGATGTGAGCTGTAGAGGATGTTTGTGAGCACAGCTGGCTTCCCCTCTCAAACAGACATGGATGTAAGGGCAGATGTGTATCTAATTTGAAGGGGCGTGATGACTAATGTGGACCACATGCATGCTCTTTCATCTGGATGACATGTTGGAGCATGCACATGATTGGATTTTTCTTGGTAGTAGGGGTGCCATGGTTCCTGTGCTTCTGGGTGTTGTTGCTGGGAGCTTCTGTTGAGGTCCTCCAGCAACCATGCTTGTTCAGCTCTCTCAGAGGCTGATGTAGCTTCGACCACTGTTGGATCGACACTTGGTGCTTTGACTCTTTTTCTTCTACCAGACCTTTGGTTTTGGCAATCCCACCCAATTCTTTGCTCTCCCTATGAGATCCTGTAGAAACCTTATGCCCAGTGGCTACTTCAGTCACTTGAGTCATAGCGGCTAGACTTCAACAATGAGGAAGTTATTCCCTTCAGTGTTAGTCTTGTAAGATGAGTCCATGATGCAGCAGGAGCTACAACATGGCAGGTCTGTTGATTGAAAGTCAGGCAACTCCATGATAAATTCATAAAATGCCAGTTTCAAGCAAGACCCCAGAAAAACCTTCAACTGAATTGTAACTGTTGACTTCGGTGTGCATTTAGCACATCGAAAGTGTCTGTGACTCTGGGCATAAATTTAATTAAAAGAGATTTTTCTGACAATCTTCTGGATCTAGACTGTAAGTTTTCATATTAACTGGGTTAAATTAACTAAATAAATGTTAATGTAATCCTCATTAAACATCTAATGGGTTTAATTCCATACTGGGTTTTAAAACTTGGTGAGTCCAAAAGAATGGTTATTTCCCACTTGAGAAGGTATGATAGAAAGACAATAGATAAAATTGGGAAAGGTTTTAGTTTAGAGCATATTTAGATGCACAGCCAGCTCTGTGGACAGGAGTCTCTTACAAATCCAGATGTGAGTGACTCAATGGTAGGCCTTGGCTGATGAGCCATACTCTACAGAACTCTCTCTCATTGACAGAGACAACCAGCAACCTGTGATCTGGGAGCATCCAAAGTGATATGGACACTAAGTGAACCATCCATCCGTGCTCCATCTTTCACTCTCTCAATAAGAGCAGTTGGTGCCCTTCCTATGTTTTCATAGACTTCAGGTTGATTTCTTTATACTTATCCCTTCAAAAGCCTTTCACATATAATTTATTCTGTTCCAGTGAAAAGAGGTATAGGGAAGGAAGACCTAGTATTCGGTCCAGGAGGGATGAGGTGAGAAATGATAAGGAGAGAAATTACTGCAGGCACATGTTGGATCTTCTTGCTTGTTCAACAGCTTGAATTCTTACAAATGCTCTGTGGTTAAAAGTTTCTTATTGGCATAGCTGCAAAATGAGGCTCTCCTTTTCCTGACAGTTTATTCATGTCTCCTGGGTTACATGTTAACAAAATTTCAAACAAAACAAGGAGTTTATTCTAAGGCTCCTGGGATGCCTTACAAATGGGGATGGAGTCTGTGGAACACCTGGAGTCAAGGACTTGCATCACTATCAGGCCTTTCTCTCAACCACATTTATACCCCAACATCTGTTTTCTTATCTTCTCTGACTACTTTCTAGATGAAAGAAAATCGCCTATGCATTTTTCAATACTTTCCAAATTTACATAGTCTCAATTTTGGCCACCCCATGAAAAGCTGCCTTACCATGCTCAGTTCCAGATTCAAGATGTCAAGGAAGGACTCTTATTTGCCCAGTGTAGATAAAGTGTCCAATCCTGAGTCAGCTTGTGACTGGGTGGGGTCATAGTACTAACACAGAAGGCCCTAGGTAAGGCAGAGAGAGGAGTGGGGTGGTGGCACTTCTGGGTGGGTCAACTGACAGGTCACAAGTCACTTGGATAGATGGTGTCAAGTACAAAGATGGATTCTGACCCTTGACTCCAGTTCTGGGGCAGTTGCCCTCACTGTCTGAGTTATGACTGCGCCACAGGCAGAACTAAGCACTTCACGCTGGTGTGCTGTCCCTTTGTTTCTCTGTGGAGGTGCAGTGACAGTCTTCCAGCCCATCCGGGCCGGGGAGGCAGATAGTACTTCTGCCGGGCAATTTGGGTCTTTGTTTCCACAGGCAGGTGTTCTTGTGTGATATTGTTTTTGTAGCTCACATGGGGCTTTGCTGGTAAAAACAAAACAAAACAAATTTTAGACCTTTCTTCCCCATGGGGTGTTTGAGGGCACAGTTCCCAGCTCTTTCTCCATATATCCATCAAAAGCAGAGCCAATGATGAGAGGCCTAAGATTCCCCTTTTCCCTTGGCAGGTGGAAACCCTGGCTCAGGTATTTCCCTCTGGCACTGGGAGGCACTCCTGTTTCCAGCATTATGTTCTCACCAGATACGAAACAGTCCCAAGGATTTCAAGACCAGATGGTTTGATCCCTAAATGGTCTTAAACTCTTTTCAACCGTGGACCTCATTTCATGTTTAAAACCCTTTATTTTCCAATGGTGATACTGGCTTCCCTGATTTCTTCCTATTGAACTTATTAAGGTCAAAGGGTTTAATGAAACAGACTAGAGTGAAACCTTGCTTTTTGAGCAGGAAAGTTATATTTTCTATTAAGTTGGCAAACTTGACATTTCTGTGCCCAACACTTGAGTAGTCTTCCTCAGTGATATGATCCAAAATCCCCTGTTTGTGTATAGTGAACTGTGCAGGAATCACAAAGGAGTGTTTATTTTGGAGAAATAACACATATAAGTGTATACACACTCTTTTGGTAGTTAGCTTTATTGTTCTTTGTCAGTTTTTGATAGAATTTACCCTAAATAAGAAGTAGCAGCAATGGGTTATTCCAATTCAATCCTGCAAGCATATCTGCACTAAAATATTTGCTTCCAATGACAGAAAGTATTTTAGAAGTGTTCATTAGAACAATTTGATAACTGTGTATCCATTATTAATAACCCAAGGCAAGGAATTACGTGTTACATGACTCATGTGACCAATAAGGAAGATATCATTTCCATAATTATAAAGAATTCATATCCCATCCATTTTACTGTTCTATATCATTTGACCCATTTATGGCTCATTTTGAAAGAGTGAGATTTAAAAATTTATAAAGTTTTTTTGAGTGAAAAATTTGTCAGGTAATTTCTCCCTGACTAGCAGTAGTGGCTCAACCAGGCTCTTTTAACCACTTCTAAGAAACTGGCAGAGAAAGTTTGGGGTGCTCTGGGTGGGATCTTCTTCCTCAGGAAGGAGCCCCGGCAGAGGGTGCTTGTTTTGTCTCTGGGATGAAATTGATGTGGGCTGGCCACATTCTGGAATGAAATAGAGGTGTGAGATAGAGGGCAGCCACCCGGTGTCCATCTGCTCTCTGTTCAGTGGCCCCGCTAGCTTCTCCACGGCCCATCTGGAGAGGACACTAGCACATCCTTGGCATGGCTGGCTGGGTCCTCGGCCCAGTAAGCTCTGGATAAATGCTGGTTATTGTCTGTGCTGCTGCTACTGTGCTCACAATCTTTTAGAGATAATGAATGTGGCCATGGGTGGTGGGTGGAAGATGCAGGATGCATGCAGGCTGCAAGGCTGGTGGATCCTGTGCCAGAAAGAAAATCACTGAATGATTCCTGACCTGCTATTTTCTCACACCCAAATCTCAAGTATGTTGAACTGGAGAGGCCGCAGATTATTTTTGCGTTGGAGACCCTGGGCAGTGGTGTTCTCTGTGCATGGCAGTTAGTACCTGCAGACTTGACCTCTGTCTCTTTCTATTGCATTACACCACCCCCTCTTTCCCCTCTGGGCATGCCTATGAACAGCAGTTGCTGGAGTGACTTTGATGAAATGTGACATTTGTAGACTGTGGCCACAGACCAAAGAATCTGAGCTATGGAATCCAATGTTTTACGAGCTACAGAATAAAAGCTGGCCAGCATTTATTGCTTGTTCGAACCGCTTGAGCCAAGTTTCCTAAGCCCACAGAATCAGCTCCTTAGTGCTGCTAATTTTACTATCAGCAAACAAGAGGGAAAAGGGAGATGATATCAAACAGCTGAACCGTGGCTTTTCTGAGGGTAATATGACATAGCAATCTGAAGGGAGAACAAGTTTCTTGTTTCTTCAAACAAAACAAAACAAACTATTATGGACAAAAGATAGAATGGAGAAAAAGTTGAAAGCAGAGAATATTCACTGGCAATGATTTACATATTAAGGTAGTCACTAGGCCGTGTTAGAAACTCTAGGGAAATGTCCAAAATGATGGATAGAACTTTAATATTAATAGACGATTCATCATCATGATAATGTAGGCCATAGATTTAAATCTCCCATCATCAATGGACTAGTTCTTCTCTAGCCTATTATACAGGTAGAACATGTTTTAAATAGCACCATGTAATAGTTCTGAAGTCGTCCTTTGTCTGTAATTTTGGAGTTCTCAGAGCATCAGTGACGAGCTGATTCATTGATCTTTCCTATGCTGCCTGGCCTAGATGCATTTCCCCCCTTACTTTCGATTAATATTTAGTGATTCTCAAAATATTCCCTTTCACAATTATAAAAGGAGTTTTACTTGGCACATAATCATTTATACTCATGACATGACTGGGGAAGAATTGGTTATTAATTTATTTGTTGGTTTGTCTATAAAGAAGATAATCATTTCCAAGTTCCTACCTGATGTAAGTGCGTGTCTTAGTCTGAGTTTTCTAGTCTTGGAATCTTGGACATGCACAGAGTGATGGCATCATCTCAGGGGTCCTTGAAGACAACAACAACCCTATTAGAATGACAATGCTTGTATGAGTAAACAATGTGTGGTGAGACTTGTCTATTACTTTCTTCAAGAGGCTACAACATCCATTAGTGAAGATCACAATCAAGGTTTCTTGTCTTAGTCTAAGATACACATGAACATAGGTCCACAAATGTAGACTACACACACACACACACACATACACACACACACACACAGAGCTTATTCTGTGTACTGCTCTAATCATACTCCATGTTTATGCCCATGGAATATTTACTACAAACTTTAGGTGCACTAGTTCATGCATTTTGTTGATACAAATTTTGTGACATTTAAGGGTTCTGTTATAAAGAAAGCTGTTTGTAAGGAAGCCCCAGAGGTGCCCAAAACAGCATAGGCATTGCATTACTCTCAGTTGCCTACTATAACTAGATGATAAGAGTGTTGAAAACACTATCTCCTTCAGTTATAGGACATCAAGAAATCAAGCTGGAACTGACAAGGAAATTCCCTGTTGGCTATCTTTTATATTGTTGGCGGGTGCTATGTAAACCAAAGGAGAAAAAAGACATCTAAGATCTTATCTAGCCCCAGGCCCTGTGTGTTATAAAACTGACCTGCCAGGTGAGATATACCCACTGCGCAATAGTGGAAGGAGAGTTGTGTGGTAGCCAACCACTTTCTGATTGGGTTTGAGGCCTGTAACATAAGGATTGGAATTAATTGATGTCTGGTATTGTAAACCTGATACAAATTCATGGATATGGAGGTCATAGATCCTAGGAGAGAACCTATTTGTTTTGAAAAATGGTCGTGTTGTCAAACTGCCTCCTACATATATGTTTTGCTACACATAGATTACGCTTCATTTAACCTTTTTGTAGTAGGTAGTGGTTAATGTAGAGACTCATATCTGGTCAAAGCACTGAGAATAAGTGATCATGAATGCACATTGTGGGACATTGTGCTCATAGAGTGAACATTTTGGAAGAGAATCAGCAAAATATGTAAGAGCAGGAAGACAGAGAGAAAAGCTTTGAAATGGGACATGGATGTTGCATACATGTGTTCATACCAGCTGTAGTTATCTGTACAAGACATACACAAAATCAAGCCAGTTAGAACTCCAGCAGGGATGGAAGAGGGGCACGTGAGGCACCACCCCTAGCTGATGAGGAGCTATTGACAGCTGATGGCTGTGGGTAGAGGAGAGCTACTTGTCTTTGGTGATGTGGCTTCTGATGGGTACCTATGCCCCAGTGGATGACCCCATACCTATGCCCATATAGGCAACACTAATGAGACTCAGCAGGTTACTTAAATTTAAAAAAAGAAGAAGGAAAAGGCATTAAATTAGAAGGAAGGTATGCTGGCAGAGCCTAGAGAGCGCTGAACAGGGGAGTAGGGAGTGATGTGTTGAGTGGCGGTGTGTGTGTGTGTGTGTGTGTGTGTGTGTGTGTGTGTGTGTGTGTGTGAGGATTAGCAAGATACACTGTATGCATGAATGAAATTTTCAAAGAAAATTGGTGTAAAATTCAGCATTCCTTAAATTTACAAAAGGACCTATAAAATTCTTTTGTTGTTGTTGGATGGTGGCGCACATCTTAAATGCTGGCACTCAGGAGGCTGATGAGTTTGAGGCTAGCCTGATATTGTATACATTGAGTTGCAGGCCAGCGAGGCTACATACTCCCATGTAGTTAGATTTTCCTTTGGGCCTCCAGATCACAGACAACAACATGGAGACTTATTACCAATTTGAAAGCTCAGCCTATAGCTTAGGCTTGTTCCTAACTAGCTCTTAGAACAAATTAACCCATCTTTATTAAGCTACATTCTATCACACAGTATTACTTCTCTTCCATCTTGTACCTCCTGTTTACTCTCCATGTCTCCTTTGGTCTCTCTCATGTGCCTACATTCCTCCATCTTCTTTCTCTCTCCGCCAGGGTATCCCACCTGTACCTCCTGCCTAGCTATTGGCCATTCAGCTTCTTATTACACCAATCACAGCACCGCACCTGCACACGATGTACAAATATCCCAAAACACTGCCAGCTCAAAATAATTGTTTTTCTTTTTAGGTAAGATCTATAAACCACTGACCAATATTAGCTTAATGGGTGAATTATAGACTTGGTTCCTTTTTAAGTTTTAGTATTTGATTTTCTTAAAACTTTTCATTACTTTTATTGATTGATTGAGTGATTTAATGTGTGTGTGTGTGTGTGTGCGTGCGTGCGTTTAGGTCAGAGGACAACTTGTGGGAGTCAGTTGTCTCCTTCCACCAAGTGGTTTTGGGTGATTGAACTCAGGTCATCAGTTTTGGTGGCAGGTGCTTTACACGCTGAGCTTTACACACATTTTGCCAGTGCTTTTTTGGGGAGTAGGTAAATCTTTGCTTATTCTAGATCATATTTATTTTATATTTTTTAGTATGTTCAGATCATGAAATAAGTATAAATATATATACATATAATAAGTATATATAATAATAAGTATATATAATCTTTAATCTTCTTTATTTTATAAATGATATTTTTGCTGTCTATGACCTACAAAGTATACGTGGCTTATTGTAAGAACTTAAACTCTTTGTTAAATAATTGAAGGGAGGAACGAGTGAATAAGTGGGTCTGGACTTTAAGCAGAAAGATTATCTTTGCTGTGTGTGTTGATATGTAATGAATGAACCCTTTCAAGTTAAGTGCTTTTCCCTCCAGAGTGACTAATTTCCACAGGGTTGATTGAATTGAGGCTAACTTGATGTCAAATGGTTAATCACTTACTCTGCCAAAAGTTCAAGATTGGCTGTTATTCAGTCTATTTCCTCTTGTACAGCAATGAGAGGTGTGTGTGTGTGTGTGTGTGTGTGTGTGTGTGTGTGTGTGTGCAGCACCCATTCATAAAACACGCATTTTTTTCTTACATATATTTACTCAGAACATAACCTTCCTCCTACCTCCAGCTGCTGATTGAAAACATGGACTTTTAGACCCTTTTTACTTTTCATTAAAAATCTAGCATTATAGAATTATAGGCTTGACTATGTTGTGCTTTTAACTCTTTAATTTATAATTCTTTTCTTTTCCTGGCACACTCCAGATTAGGACTGTTATAATGGTTTACATAATACTGTTCTTTTCTTCCTCTCTCCCTTCCTAGATCTTTCCCTCCTGTAATCTTTCAGACTTCTAGAAGATGTACTAGAATAAAGATGTCATGTTCCTGGCCTGTTGCACTCCAACTGTTTGCTCACAGAATGGCCAGCATTAACATAGAACTGTTGCCCTGTGTGTTTGGTGGGTGTAAGTGCGGGGTCACATAAGGGTCAGGCCAAGGTGGAGTCTCGGCTGGAAAGCTATATTAACAACATATTTTTCTGCATTGTACTGTTCTTCAATGAAGATGGCTCCCAAACTCTCCACATAGATAAGGGTATCAATACCCAAGAACCATGCATTTCTGTGTTAGAGACTAGGGTAGCAAATTGAGTGGGGTCAAGCTATCCCTTTTCATGGCATCAGAGTGTTAAAAAATGAGGTCAGATGCCTGAGTTGAAGGAGAGCCATAGAACATTTCAGTCAGAAATGTTACTGCAGGCCTGGAGACAGGAAGGCCCATTATTCCCCCTCCTTCCCTGATTAGTTTTTAAGCAACAGAAATGAATATTACAGCCAAGTGACATGATTACTCCTGGAACCAGGAGGTCGAAAACAAAAGAACAGATCAATGATATCAGGAGCTGGGGAAGGAGGCAGGGTACATGGAGACAGGAGGGAGGGAGGGAGGGAGGGAGGGAGGGAGGGAGGGAGGGAGAGAGAGAGAGAGAGAGAGAGAGAGAGAGAGAGAGAGAGAGAGAGCATGCACTGTAATGGGGAAAGTGTAGAAATTAAAAGAGTTGTGCACACTCTAGTTCTTGGCATCCATGTAATCTTGGGAAAGTTATGTTGCTCATTTTTTCATTCAAAAGTACTCAAGACTGCCAGACAGTCCCTAAGGGTTCCCTGCCTCTGAATCTCCATATTAGTGACAAGATAGACGAATTTGAGGGAGCTGGAGGAAAATCCCTCCCTCCCCCCCTCTCTCTGTGTGTGTGTGTGTGCGTGCGCGTGCGTGCGTGTGGAGTGTGTGTGTGATTGGCAAAGGTGACCCTACTCAGATCTCATTGTGCTTCCTGCTCCTTCAAAACTGTGGGACAATTTGACGGGATCTAGAAGTTTCTGGGTATAAATGAACACTTGGCTCATAGAGAAAAGAACCAACATAGTTAAGTCTGTCAGGAAGCTAAGAGATTGATGCCATACAATTGGGGCACTCATAAGTTTCACCCCAGGAAACCAAGCATAGATGGTTATCATTAGATAAGCTCATTCTGTCAGAGAATGACACACTCATTGGCTTAGCACCCAGCAGTTCCAGGGAGCAAAAACTCTGGAGAAAAGCTTCATGTTGCAGACCATTGGAAAGCCAAGACAAAGAGAGAGAATTTCACTTTCTCAAGTAGGTCCGACATCTGAATTCCAGAGGTGTTCCAGAAACAGAGCATGTGGGCTTGGACCCTTGACCATCAGAGTTTTCCCTGTAGCCGACCTTAGGGTAATCTGGGGGGAAAGTCGACTGTGGAATGTCAGACAAGCAGAAGCCTTCTCAGAGCTGTGCGTTGCTGCACTATTCCCAAGAAAGCAGTTCTGCGAAGCCATTCTTATTTTTACAGATGGCGTATCTGAGAAAGGGATTATTTAGTGATTGCAGCATTTTTGTTTTATGTGCCTCTGAAGGCAAGATATGTTTTGTCTTCGATCAAGTCTTAAAACAATATTTATCCTGGCATCTTCCCATTTTTCTTTCCACATGGAAACTCTGATATTTTTAAGACTAGTTGTGAAATCATTCCTAGGCATGCACATTATACGGAGATCTTAGGAAAACTTTGAAGGAAAAGGAATAGAAAATGATAGTTCTTTTATGTTCCAGACATCGCAATCCATTCTGATGTTGGGCTTTTCTTGATTAGCGAGATGTAATGGAATATGGTAGTTATGCTGTCTCTGAAAGGACAGAATATTGGAAACAGTATGGAGGATGAGGACTTTAAAAGAATGCTCCCACAGCAGCATTGTGAATGCAAGGCTATCTTAGAGGTAAGTAAAGAACCAACAATAATTTTGGATTAGGTACATTCTTCAATTATGCATTTGGTTTTGGGTAATAAAAGATGTGATTTTCAATAATGTTTGGAATTTAAATACACTGCCCTCCCCCCCACCCCTTTTGGAAGCACACTTACCAATGCAAGAGTTACCTCCAGCCCATTCTTGTCCATTAAAAATTAAATGCTTTTACAGTGAATTATTAAAAGTGCTAGGTTAGCTGCAAATCATCAAAGGTACCATAAACCATTATGCAAGCAAGCAAGCAAGCGAGAAGTCTGATTAAATCTAAGCCATCAGAGCTGTATACATCCCTCAATATCCATTGCATTCGAAACTACAAAAGCAACTATAAAATGCTACATTAAGTTACTTTAAAAACTCTTCCAGGACTTTCGAAATTCAACAATGACTTGCCTTTTCAATTAAGTATAAACCAAGAGCCTTCTACCACCAAAGCTCTGGCATACCACTGTTGAAGAGTCGTTCCCACTAGCGATAAATCTGCAGCAAAATTAACCTCATTTTTCCAAACGACATTGCAAACCTAATGGAACCAAGGCACGCAAACAGAATTCGCTGGAAATCTTGTTATGAAGTCCTGTTCTTCCCCCAGATGTCTACTATCATTTGATCACAATGAAAAACATATGATGAGCCTTAGATAGAAGAAGACTATGTTGAAATGTTAAAAGTATTTAAGTATGTCTAAAGAAAAAAAAAGATAATTTATCATTTTGGTTCAAATGAGACAGTGCTATTGTTTGGATATGATTTGAGTATGTCCCCAAGAATGCACGTGTTGGAAGCATGGTCCCCTATGTCATGACATTGGGAAATGGTAGAAACTTCATGAGATGGGTCTATGTGTAGATAACTGAGTGGCTCTGGTTAGTGCTGTCTTGTGGGACCCTGGTTAGTTCTCAGGACAGGGCTGCTATAAAAAGCAAGACTGCCATTTCTTCTTCAATTTCTTGTTACCATGTGATTCCCCTCGCTTATGATACTAATACCCATCACTGAATACCATGAGTCCCTCCCCAGGGACTGAACAGATGCATGGCTCAGTTGTGGATTTTCCTGCCTGGCAGCTAAATAAATACTTTAAATACATATATTATCTGGCCTTAGGTATTTTGTTATTGCAGTAGAAAATGGATTAATAATTTAATCAAAATGTAAAATATCTAGCATAGTACCTGGCACATAGGAGATACTCACTAAGTGAACACTCTTGTTCTTGCCGACTCTATCTTTTTTATTAGTAAATATGCAGGCTCCATCATGCCTACCTTATTTAGTGTAACCCTCATGCTGTGAATCTGGCAGTGAATGGTTCTGAAGCCTGTAACCCCAACTGGCCTTCTTAGAGTTCAGCCATGTAGACAGCCAACTAGCTAGTCCTATATTCATACAGTGGCCTATTGAAATAGCTTTTTGATAAGTTAAAGAATATAGGAGAAATATACAGATGGAGGTATTATTTAGCGAAGCCGAGAGAATGCTGAGGAGGACTAGCAGTCAGAGCTGGTATTTATAGTGGGCCCCTGCCCAGTGTTCCCATCTGACGAGTAGAGCGAGGATCAGTTCCCATGACCTAGCTGCAATTGGCTTGGGTAACTAAGGAACCTGGAGGAAAGAGTGAAACAGATGCATTTGAAACCAAGGGATTGGTGATTTCATCTGCCAGTGGCCTCACACTTCAGTCTGCACTGGGATCTCATGAACAGGAGGGCGAGGGCAGCCCCAGAGTTCTCGCTTCCGTAGCGGGTTCTCGCTTCCGTAGCGGGTTCTCGCTTCCGTAGCGGGTTCTCGCTTCCGTAGCGGTTGCAGTGCCAGGCAGCTGGCGGGATGCAAAGGCCTAGCGATCCCACTTTGAGAACCATTAATACAAGTTGTCAAATTTTAAGTATTACTACACTCCTGGAATGTACATTTTAAGTCCCATTTTCTAGGTGAGAAAATGGATAAATGGTGTAAATCCCAGTTAGGGAAGATGAGAATTGCCTTCAAAGAATCCTCAAGCTCTTGGAACCTCTTCAGTAAGTAAGAAAGGCCAGACTATAATTTGTCTCTTTTATCCTACTATGTACCAAAGAAGAGAATTAATTAATTCAGGATAGGATGAAGAATAGTTAAGTTCTTTCCAACTCTGAGTTGAATGAACCAGAAAACTGGGAAATGCCACAGTGAAGGAAGGTGCTTTAAAACTATGATTATTATTTCCTCAAGAGGCTGGTGTTATTGGGAGAAACTTACACAGATGCTTTTCCAGGTCTTGCTGTGTGTGCTGAGAATGTGTCCTGACCTCTCTGCTTCTTCAGATCTTGCTGTGTGTGCTGAGGATGTACCCTGACCTCTCTGTTCAGGTCTTTTTCTCAGGGCAGCTTTGATGTTATATCTCCCTCTGAGACTGAGAAAGCCTCTTTATTGCCAACTACAAGCAGTGGCTTCTTGAAGCCCCATAGTTTTCTAAGAGAATATAAGATGCTGCCCAGGCGGGTGCCTGTTGCCTCTAAGCTATCACATCTGCTTTCCCTGACCCAAGACTTGTGCTTTTGGGACTCATCCACCAAATAGTCATAGGCTAGCTTACTATGTTACACACACACACACACACACACACACACACACACACACACACACACACAGAGGCTAGCTTACTATGTTTTACACACACACACACACACACACACACACACACACACACCACCATCACCACCACCACCGCCACCACCAGCACCACAAAAACAATTAATGGAAAAAAGAGCTCATAACTTTGAAAAAGAACAAGGAGGAATATTATATGGGAGGGACTGGAGACAAGAAAGGAAAGGGGAAAATGATGTAATTATATTATAATCTTGAAAAAATAAATAATTTTAAATGTAAGGTAAAATCAAATCGAGACTATGAACTTCGGCTAGTAAGGATACAGTAATGATGGAAATATAGCTTTCTGGCAGAGGAAGGAAAAGAATTTCCTAGGTTCAAAGAGACAAGAAAACTCTGAGACCTGATAGCCAAGGGTTGTGCCCAGGTAGAAGAGGAGGGGAATCTGTGTGGGAGATAGGGACGAGGGTTGGCTTTCCCATTCTTGTACCTGTAAATAAATGAGTTGGGTTGAATTAAGGCAAGAGCTGAGTGTGCCAAAGAATAGAACTAAGCAAACCACCACAATGGTTCTTGGTCATTGTTCATTCTCTCATATGAGTAGGCAGAGGGAAGGACGCTATAAGGTCAAAGGCAATACAGTTATAAGGTCAAAAAGCACCTCTATGACTCCATCTAGTAGGTGAGATGTCTCTGTCTCCTAAGAGAGAAGATACAATTGATGTCAGCCGTGAAGACTTTGCTATGCATATAGAGCTTTACAAGAACCATGACCATCAGGGTGGATGAGATGAAAATGTTGAAGCCATGAGCAGGACAGGATGCCAATCAAAAGCTTTACCTAGCAGGGCACAGGTTCTGCATTCACACATGTCTGCATTCAGACATGACTGCAATTCCACTTGTGTTTTGAGAGCCTGGGGTGCTTTGCACAAAGGTCTCCAAGGGTCTCAAAAACAGGTCAGTAGAACTACACACATGGTGAATGCACAGGTGGAGGAAAGGAGCCTTCACCCTGGTCCTAGCTGGGTACCGGGAGACACACGAGGAAGGATGCAACAGTACTGCTCAGGCACTTGTGATGGTTAGGATCAACTGCCAAAAGGACAGAATCTAGAAGCACCTAGATAGTCCTTTGGGCATGCAAGTGGGGAATTACCTTGGATCAGTGATGTGAGTTCTTTGTGGGCTGAACCTCCCATGGGTAGGACATCCTGGATTGTATTGATGACAGACAAATAGAGCTGGGAAGTAGCGTGCATTGATCTCTGTTTCCTGACTGCGGATGCTACAGGATGAGCTGCTTCAAATCCCCCCCCCCCCCCCGCTGCCTTGAACAGTGAGCCAACAACTCCTTAGCTCATTTTTGTCAGGGTGTTTGGTCAGGTTAGCAGAAAAGAGAAGAAGGCATGCTGCTCTCTAGGAGAGGCCTTGGAAGGGAAGAGCAAAGTTCACAGATTACACTTTCTTCCTCTCTGCACAGTTGCCCTTGCTAGCATCTGACCACTCTCCACCCAACAGGAAACAGCAGGGTTTGGAGACTTGATGAAGACCCTAACTCAGGTTAGATTCCTGTATTTAAGGAAGAGGAACACAGTTAGGAGCAAGGAAGGCTCGATTGTGAGACTTGTGGGCCAGGCATGGTTGAGGTTTCCATTGCTCAGTGCATGGCTGGTAATGATGTTATGGGCTTCTGCTGTGAATGCCGATAGGTGGTTGGAGGGAATTTTCCCATTCAGGACTGTTGCATGCCGTCCCTGGCAGGCCCAACAGAAGCCCACAGAAAGGCCGATGGAAATTGCAGCTTGAGTTAAGGGCATAATGACTGGCAGAGCACTAGGCGCTGACCTTTTGTTCCTGACCTTTTCCTGGTCCACACATGTTTCATAGCCACTTCACGTGGCTATCTCAAAGAATTTATTTGTCTTGGCCTCCCCTGGGTGATGAACAACACTAGGAGTATACAGAGTTATGGGGACCTTTTAGAAAAGTTTTTACTCTGGCCATTCATGGGCATGAAATATTTTTCTCCTAATAGCAAACCCAGGTCAACCTAGTACACATTTCCCAGAGGGGGTGTCTTGGGAACAAGGGAGCTCAGACGTGATTGATTCTGAGCTCTGTACCACTTCTTGATGCCATTGACACAAACACACCACCCGGCACAACAGCTTCACTCTGATGGTACAAACTCAGTCTCTTCTGATGGTGCCCAAGCTATGCTAGATACACAATCGTTGGAGATAGAGGCTGTCTTTAAATGAATAGTTGTTGTTTGAGAACAAAACCAGTCATAGAGATCCAAGTGAGGTATATCCCATCTCACTGTGGAATAAGAGGACCCTTCCAGTTTACGTGTTTGTATGTGAGCAGAATAGACCAGGAAATGACTCCTGTGCAGGAATAGGGCTGCTTTTTTGCCCCACCCCCACCCATTACCCTCGTAATTATTGGCAATGATAACAGAAACCAAAGGATTAACTCAAACACTTTTGTGTGTATCTTTGTGGTTCACAGATAGACCTTAGATTACATGCTGGTTGTGAAAGATGGAGTAATTCCCAGAGCCATGGCTACAAAGGAACTTTGCAGGTTTGGTTAAGTATATTAATATGGTGGGTGCTCCTGGATTAGCAGGGCTGGTGCAGTACACATTCCCAGCGTCCATGCAAGAGGATAACAGAATGGGAGACAGGAGATGAGAGCAAAGCTGTAAGGGTGGACATAGAAGTCAGAGGAGGAGGAAGGGGCTTAGAGGATGGGGAAAAAAGGTCGTAAGACCAGGGATAAAGGAGATGGCAGCCAAAACAAACAAACAAGCAAACAACAAAAAACCCATAGAAACAAAACAAAACAAAAGACACCAACCCAGATTTTCTATTAGAGCCTCCCATTTTAGAGCTCTAAGGTAAGAATGCATTGCTTTAACGCGCTAAGTTTGTGGTAACTGCCTGCTGCCACAGGGAACCAGGAGAGCATGCTGACAGCTGGGTCTGCTGGAATGAAAACCTCATGTGACTTTGAGAGCGTGTGTGTGTGTGTGTGTGTGTGTGTGTGTGTGTGTGTGTGTGTTGTACATGTGTGCTGAACACAGCATGGGTACCACCTATGTGCATGAAGGCCGGAAAAGGAAAAGCTGCCCTACCAGCTCTCCTTTATTCCCTGGAGCAAGCTCCAGTCATCCTTCTGACTCCATGCCACTCCCTTCAGAGTGGAACTCTCTCTCTCTCTCTCTCTCTCTCTCTCTCTCTCTCTCTCTCTCTCTCTCATTTTGGATATTTGAACTCAGTTCTCATGCTTGTGCAGTGAGTGCTGTTACCCACTGAATCATCTCCCCAGCATCATAGTCTAAGCCTAGGTTGTCTTGCATAGACCTTGAGTAGAAATATCAACATTAAAACTGCCTATGATAGTTTAGAAGGAATGGTTAAACCTATATGATTTGAGAAAATTCCTCAAGTCATAAATAGAGTGCTGCTAAAAGCGTATATTCTAGAATCATTTCTGATGAGGGCACAGAAGGGAGGTAGGAGCATGTGACTGGAAAATGGAAGACAGACATAATAGAAGAAACTTAGAAACGAAAGCAGAGTTGAGGGCACAACCTTCTTTTTTCTTGCTGCTGATAATACAGTGTGAAAGGAAACAAGCAAATTGAAGGAAGAACTATTTAGAAGAATTAATTAGGACTTGAGGAGTTGAGAAATCACCAGCTCACCCCTATTGCAAAAGACACTAAAATTCAGTTTACTGTCTGGAAAGTATGCCTGAAGACAAAACCATGGGTGTGGCTGGACTACTTCTTGTTAGTGGTTCAGAAGGACATAGAGGCTGAAATATGTAATCACACGGGGATCTGTTGAGCCATGTAAGCAGAGACCAGGGATCGAGATAAGGGAAATCTCTGTTGTCTGGTGGCGTGTATCCCCGTGACACACATAAGTGGCCCCAGGGCCTCTGAGACTGTTCTATGAGCACAGTCAGCTTGGACCCAAAGGGAGAGAACAGATTAAAAATGAAGAAATGGTACAGGACTGTGAAAATCCACAGGCAGGAGGCAGTCTAAGGAGAGTACTGCCCCACCAGACACACCACACCCTTCAAGGGACAGGAAGGATGCTTCCAGAAGCCGTACATCTGATCCAGAGGCCTTGCAGCCTCTGGATTCTGAAATCCTTGAGGACAGCCTCTCCTTCCACCTTGAATTTTCATTCTGCAAGATATTACTTTACACAGAGGGAAAAAAATTGCTCCTCACAGGAAGACTCAGTCGCCATCCCCTGTGAGGGAGGAATGGGGACTGTTTGCTGCCTGGCAGGGTGTGATGAGAGGAACTCATCACTTCTGTAAAGAAAAAAAATCCCTTGAATCCAATCTTGAGGAAATACAGGACAAAGATAAGCTGAGAGATAAACTACAAAATAATTGGCCTGTGTGCTTCCCGTTGTGAAGGCCACAAAAGATAAGGTGCCCTGAGGATTTTACTAAGATTATGAGAAGAAAAGCAAACACATGATTTGGGGTTCAATTCTTCCCTCCCTCCCTCCCTCCCTCCGTCCCTCCCTCCCTCCCTCCCTCCCTCCCTCCCTCCCTCCCTTCCTTTCTTTGTCAGGACCTTATGAGGCTCAAGCTGGTCTCAAACTCACCATGTAGCAAAGAATGATCTTGAACTTCTGATCCTCCTGCCTCCACTTCCCAAGTGTTGGGAACGCAGGCATGCAGCACTGTGCCTAGCTTTGACTCTTGAACAAGAGCAGAAGTTTCTCTCTTAAGGCAACTGCCCAGTATCTTGCTTACTGCCATTTATTTATGAAGCTCTCAGTTTGTTTCTACTAAGTGAATGAGGCAAGTGGAATGTCTGGGTTTAGGAAGCAGGACAAGGGAGAAGATGAATGAAACTTTCATTACCTAGTTCACAAAGCAAAGCCGGACGCAGGGCTCTGCCAAGTTTGACGAAGGCATTTGCTGAAAAGCTTTGCTATAGGCAGAATGAGCTAATTTAGAAAAATAACCAATGTGACACGGAAGTTCCCCTCCAAAGGAACAGCTGCCTGAGTGTCACTGGGACCCTCACTTTTCTCTGCAGTCGATAGTGTGAGGAGATAGAAACCAGGTGAGCTGGTGAAGGCACACAAAGCAGAAATGAGACCCGGGATATGAAAGAAGTTTTGAAGCATTTGCAGGATCTGCTAAAGGAAACCTGATTTCCCAGCTGCCCAGTGGGATCCAAGAAGCAAGGTCCAGAGACCTTCGTTCTCTTGTGAATACTCCCTTCCCTACTGGTGGAAGGACTTCCCAGCTGCTCTGACCCAGCCCACGTGAGTAGGCTCCTGCCGCAGGCCCCTGGAGACAAGGAGATGCACAATAGACAAAGCAGACTAGTAAGCTACCAAATGTTCTCAGATTTATTTCCCAAATTCTAATACACATGGCTGCTGCTTGCTGTTGCTGTGTCATGTTTGATAGCAGACTTAGCTCTTAGATTTTCCCTCACTGGCTTTGGATAAAGCACACATGCTCTGTATTAGCATTTTCCAGAGTCAGGGGCTTTCTAAGACTTAAAAAAAAAAAAAAAAAAAAAAAAGACCTAGTTATACCACTCTTGGGGGAATATACACCCAAAGGACACTTCATCCTACCACAAAGACACTCACTCAACCATGTTCATTGCTGCGCGTTCATAATAGCTGATATCAGAAACAACCTAGACGGTCCTCAACAGAAGAATGGCTAGAGAGAATATGGTACATTTACACAACGGAGTACTACTCAGTAGTTAAAATAAATGACATCATGAAATTTTCAGGCAAATGGATGGAGCTAGAAAACAAATCCCGAATGAGATAACCTATAAAGACAAACAGGATTGGTGCCTTGTTCAATCATCATCAGAGAAGTTTCCTCCTCCAGGCGATGGGAACGTACAGAGAACCACAGCCAGACGCTATGCAAGGGTTGGGGGACAACTTTGGGACACTCAACTGTAAATGTCTAAATGGGATGACTCCATCAAATCCCCCACCCCCTCAGAGTTCAGGGAGCTGCAAGGAAGAGGAGGAGGAGGAATGTAAGGGCCAGAGTGGGTGAAGGACACCCAAAAACCGTGTCCCTCTAAATCAACATGAGCAAAGCTCGTATGAACTCACCAAGGCTGTGGCAGCAACCAAGAGCCTGCACGTGTCTGCACCCGTCCTCTGTGTATATATTATGGCTTCCAGTTCAGTGCTTTTATGGGACGCCTGGCTGTGTGAGTGGTGGGTATTGGATTCTTGTGTTTTCTCTTGGGCTCTTTTTTTTTTTTTTTTTTTTTTTTTTTTGCTTTGTCTTGTCCAACTTCGATATGATAGTTTTTGTTTTATCTTATATTTATTTTACTATATTTTATCATTACCTCTTAGAAGCCTGATCTTTTTTTTTCTAATG
Source organism: Phodopus roborovskii (assembly GCF_943737965.1). Taxonomy (NCBI): domain Eukaryota; kingdom Metazoa; phylum Chordata; class Mammalia; order Rodentia; family Cricetidae; genus Phodopus; species Phodopus roborovskii. The sequence continues at coordinate 24,105,559 of NW_026126571.1, read as the reverse complement.
AGAGACAGAAAGGGAGGGAATGAAAGGGAGGTGGGGTGGAGTAGAAGGAGGGGAAACCATAGTCAGGATGTATCATTTGAGAGAAGAATATATATTTTCAATAAAAAGGAAAATAGCATACTATGCATTTTACATACAAGAGATAATAATTATGGGATTCCTTGCAGGGTTCTGATGCAGCCCAATGGGTAGAGACCTGAGCTCAGTCTTTCTGAAATATAGGGTGTTTATAAAAGCTCCTTGAGACCTGTGAGGATTCCTGTCCATTTGTTTGGAGGAATTGGTTATGACTTCTAAGTTCCGCTTCCATCTTTCTAACTCCTCTCATCATCCATGTAAGCATCTGGCTCAGTGCAGGGCAGACTAGACTGCAGTCTAACCTGATGGATGGCACAGCAGCCACAGCTGATAGGCAGCCAGATGACAAGATGGCAGAGACACCAGGGGAGCACTGGACTACACAGATAAGGGCCAGCAAACATGGGCTGTGAGCTTTGCTTGTAGAGTATCTGGACATGTTGTGTCATTCCTATTGGATGCTTTTGAATCAAAATAGACATTAGGGGAAAACTACCCAGAGGGAGATGTAAACCTAGGCAAAGTGATAAGGAGGATGGAGGACATCAAGGGATAGGAGCAGGCAAAGGGGACATATGCTTAAGGACCAGGAAAAAATATACTCGGGGCATCCATTGGGAACAATAACCATAAGGCCGTTCAGTGTCCTGTACTGAGGTCAGAAGTCTCAGATCTGGTTTTATCTCTGCCACACAAAAGTGGTATCATCCTCGAAGCGAAGCTGTTGCCTGTCTTTAAAAACACTGGGGTGTGGGACACCCTGATGGCACTGAGTACATGTGTACATGTGGTTTGTTAGTGTGAGTGTTCAATTCAGGATTTCTATTGCTGAGATCAAACACCATGACCAAGGTAAATGTGTGGAGGAAAGAGTTTGTTTCACCTTACAGCTCCAAGTCCGTCACTGTGGGGAAGCCAGAGCAAGGAACAGGGCAGGAAGCTGGGGGCAGGAACTGGAGTAGAAGCCATGGAGGATTGACTTACTTTACAAAGCTCCATCAGCCTGCTTACTTAAAGCCCTAGGCCCACTAGGCCAGGAGTGTCACTGCCTATAGTGAGCTGGGCCCTTCCGTATCAATTATCAATCAAGAGAACAGCCTTGTCCACAGGCCGATCTGCTGGGGGTATTTTCTCAGCTGAGCTTCCCTGTTCCCAAATTCCCCGCTTGTGTCAAGTTGACACAAAAGCAGCCAGCACACTGCTAGCTTTGTGTTGTGAAGTAGGAGAAGGACACACAGGGGGGGAGACAGGAAGGACCTGCTCTGGGAGCCCTGGCCACCTTCAGTAATCAGAGGACAGCTTTGGTGATGAATGAGGGGGTATTAAATCATTTAAGGAATAAAATTGTGTAGAACCTGACCTTGCAGTGATAGTCAGATGGCCTAGGCCTGACTGGGAGGATTAAGAAGGCAGAGACTCCTGGAACATGTTCCTTTTCTCAGCCACATATACAAAAAAAATGCCTATTTTAATCTTTCAGCATGGTTCAGCCAGCACACTAAATTGTCCCCAAAGCAATAGTAAAATCTCAGGGAAATCAGGCATAGATCAGATATGTTTTGTTTGGGCAGGAAAGTGGAGGGAAGGGTATAGATGTTCCCAGGGCTCACATGGGCAAGATGAGCCTATGTTGGACCTTCCAGGAGGGCCCAGGAGTATGACTGCACTGGCATATCTTCAGGAGAGTGGGTTGGAGCTTTGGCCAATAGGCACAATGGCAGAAATGGTCAATCAAACACATCTAGCTCTCCTCTGGTTCTGTAAGGCAGGCTCTCCCTGGAACACTAAATTTAGAGCCATGAAGGAGAACCAGAAACCCCTAGAAGGGAGGCTTTCAGCTGTGGGATGGATAAGAATGACTCCAAGTACTCACCACACATTCATACCCCTAGGCTCTGCCCAGAGGCTTCTGATTGTATGTCTGTGTTGCAGCCTTGGGCTCTGCATTTTGAAAACATGCTGGGTGATTCCAGTGCAGGCAAATTGTGGATTATGTTTTCATATATTTAATCTTCTTTGTGTTATGCATATGTGCACCCACAGGAGGGTGTGCTTGACATGTAGAAACCTGTGGAGGTCAGAGGTCAAAATTGGATAACTTTCTCAATTGCTCTCCACTATATTTCTGAGTCAGTATCTCTGGCTGAACCTTACTGTTTGTTTTGTCTAGACTGCCTAGCCAGAGAAGCCCCTATGATATACTTAATTTCATCCCATGGTGCTGGAGTTACAGATATACAGTACCACCTTGCTGGTTTATGTGGGTTCTAGGGTGATCAGAGCTCAGGTCATCATGCTTGCACAGCAAGAGCTTAAACACCAAGACAACTCTTCAGCCACCTGGATTATATATAGAATAATATTTTTTTCCGAGTTTAATTATTTTAATTAAATAGCAAAATTTGAGCTGAAATATGAGCAATAGCCATTTGGTACATTATTTCATTGGTGTTTAGTTCTTCCTTACCTCTGGTAATTTTGTACATCATGTATTTTTGCTCCTGGGAATGAGCAATGCTTCCAGATCTGGAAGCAATGAACACATACTTGGTGGCATTCCTGTCTACTGCTATGGAAATGGGTTTCCTCACTACAGTTCCATATAATGCATGGGTTGAGAAGGCCATGTGAAACCTCCTTCTACATTCCCCCCAACAAACACTTTTGCAATAACTTGTAACATGAGGCAGACCATGTGGTAGTTAGGGGGCTTCTTGGCATATTTGGAAGGGACCAAAAGGTCTAGGAGATACAGGAATGAGTTGAAGGCCGCATTTCCAATCATTCATTAGAGAATGGCGAGAGCAGGCACAACTTGAGTTATGGGGTCATAATTTCATTTCGGGATTCTGGCAGTAGCATAAGCCACTTCAGTGCTTCCTTGGCAGTTTATGAAAACTTCACTCTCTCTACCCTCACCCCACCTCCTGCCGTAGAAGATTAATAGCTCTGTAAATTACAATTGTATTAAAATATGTGTGTTATATCTCAATAAGAGCTTTTCATACAGGTATGAAAATGCCCTTTACTTAAACACCCCGAGTGACAGACAGTTCTTGTTTTTTGCACTAAAGCAATTAACTTCAGAAAAGATGTTTATTTTGTAAAAATAAAAAATCCTTGCTGACTGAGCAAAGCTTAACAAAATGTCACAGGTTTTGAGTCAGACTATTCTGGGCTAACAGCTCAGAGTCTGCAAACAAAGTCAGGCAAAAGAAACAAGCAGATAAAACAAATTCAAGCCCACAAACATAAACAGGCAAGAGAAAGGTGACTGGGAGCAGAAGGAAAGAAATGCAGCTAAAATTGAGTAGAGGGTGGTGGTTGTGTTGTGGAGAGTGGGAAAGGGCCTGAATGTAGGCAGGAGTCAGTCAGCTTCACCGTTAAGAGAAATGAAGGAAAACTAGGAGCAACTGGGTTATGACTTGAAGATGGTATCTGAGGGGATCAACCACTGAAGATTTCTGTGCCAGAAGGTGAGTATAAGATTATGCCAGCTGGGCGGTGGTAGCGTATGTCTTTAACCCCAGCACTCTGGAGGCAGAGGCAGGTGAATTTCTATGATTTTGAGGCCAGCCAGGTAGTTATTCAGAATCCTCTTGGGCAGTGCTTCTCAAATATGGGTTGTGACCCCTTTGGGGTTGAATGACCCTTTCACAGGCGTTGCTTAAGATCACCAGAAAGCAGATATTTAAACTACAATTCATAACAGTTATGAAGTAGCAGCAAAATAATGTTATGGTTGGGGGTCACCACAGTACGAGGAACTGTGTTAAGGATTGCAGCGTCAGGAAGGCTGAGAGCCACTGCTTTAGGGACAACATACTGGTTGGAGTGGAGGCAGGAAAGGAACAAGTAGTTTCACCTTGAGATTATATTTGCATTTGCTTACTTATAGCACATATGTTCGTGTTCTTGGCAGGATCTTGGTGGTAATGGTGGCTAGGCGTCCTTCCTTTGAAGCGTTGAGAACCTGCCTTATTGCCCTGCCTCCCCAGACCCCGTGGGGCTGTGCTTATGTTCATGTTTCTGCCACCACACAAACCTATTCTAGCCATATACTCATATACTCCAGCGACTGAGCCCAGGCCAGTGGAACCTAGTGATCTGGACTCGTGGCTCACCATCTACAAGGATGGATGGTGTGTGGCTTTGTCCTTTAGGTCATTATTCATTATCTGTATTCTTAAAAACAGAGTCCAGATTCTTTCCCATATAGAGCGGCGGGCACATCAGTTTCAACCCTCACGGCCACCAAATAGTATTCCAAAAGGCAAGGGACATGGAAAATGGAGGAAGAAGACGAAAGGAAGGAGAAGGGGGGGGGGGGAGTGGTACAGAGGACAAGACTGACAGCTCAAACCTGCTCAGGGCAGGGTAGTGTGAAGGGCGGCGGGGCGGTCAGAGCAGTCTCTCACTGCTTCCACAGGGGGGCAGACTCTACTCACCAAAACAACCCCAGCTTCCAGAAGCTACACAAGCCTTGCCTATTTAGTGGGACCTTTGCAGTCACTTCCACTGGCCAGTCCTGTTCATCAGGTCCCTCTGATAGTCAAGGTTTCATCCCTCAGAACAATACTGGGTGGATTAGAGGGGGGAACCCCCCGACTTTGCTCAAATGTAGAGTTTTATACAACATAAAGTATAGAATTACAGCTAAAGAGATGACATAAGACAAACACTCTTCTTGCCTTGCTGTTCTAAATGCAGATGATTCCTTCTATACTGAAAGGTATATTCATCACACACACACACACACACACACACACACACACACACACACACACACACACACACACACACACACACACATACCATAGGTGCATTTTGTTTTAGGAGTTTCCAAAGAGAGCATTTTTTGATATCTTCTTATGGTTTCTGTTTTTTTGCTATTATATTTTTCAATACAAGGTGAAAGTGCATGCAAATGTGTGTGTGTGTGTCAGTTAAAAAAAATCATAAACTCTTAGCCTCCATGTTAGAGGAATATTGTCATTTGGAGAGTGGTTGAAAATAACCAAATTACTGCAGATTGCTGTATGGCGCTAAAAATGTAATCTCTGCAAGCGGTAGGTTGCTTCTGAGCATAGTATGACTGGCATGTCAAAATGGAAAAGTCTGAGCTGGGATCCTAAGGAGGATCTGTTTCTTCCATCCACCACGTCATTAAATATTATTATTTCTGAAAAGAACATTTCAGTGTCCATGCTGTTTGCTTTCTGGTAGAACTTGTCCTGTTTTTGAACCATATAGAAATAGTCACCTTGAGAGCATGTGAATATTCTAGAATAGTCTCCTAGAGCATTAAAGTAAGCCGCATCTCTCAAAGGTGAAAACACTTATATGAAATGGTGATTGTGTCTCTGGGACAAAGATTACATCCCAAGATTAAAAGGGACATGGAATTTTATTATCAACGATTGAGGATGGGCTGAGGAAAGTGTAAATTTGCTCTTCCAAAAATAGACAAACAAATGTATGCAAAGGAACAGCAGAGCCACTGAACAATGGATAGAAGTTAGACTTCATTAGCTTGGGCAGCAACAAAACTCAATTTGAGTGAGGAACATTGGCGATGACTTCATTCACCTTGTCTGTTAATTTTGGTAACAGGGAAGACATAAAGTGAAGTTTCTGCTGTGTAGAAAGGTCGTGGGGACCATCACCCCTGGTCCGTAAGTATAATGAGCCACACATTACCTCTCCTCACATCACTGTGCTCATTTAGCCCTCGGCCTCCTTAATGTCCATGATGCACTGTGGTACTTTCTCTCCGCCTGTCTCACGAGGGACATGCCAATGTCATGAAGCTCTTGGCAAGGAAAAAAGAAAGGAGGGGAGGGAGGAAGGAAGGAAGGAAGAAAGGAAGAAAGAAAGGAAGAAAGAAAGAAAGAAAGGTCCTCTAAACTCACTTCTGGTTCACAAGAAGCAGCAGGACTGACTATAAAGAATGATTTACTATTGGTCTCTGCCTCACAGCCATGGAAACTTGGAAGAAGATCAAACACCCTCTCCAATTTGGCCACCACCTTCCTGGTTTTGATAGTGTTTTTAAATGAAATCTCTGACAGTCCCTGTCAGGGCTATGAATTTGTACCTTACAGACATCGTGTTTCAGGACTGTCTGGAACACAGACGTAGAAGGCTTTGGAATGAAGAATATATGGGGCATCTGGTATTTTCTCTAACATTGATGTGATCTCTTATCTGGAAATCATAGGCTTTGACCCAAACTTTGAGGTTCCTTTTTAGTTAATTGGTGTTAAGAGAAAAAGTCAGATAGACACAGAGGGACTGACAAACTCATGAAGTTTGAATTTGCAAAGAGCGCAGCACGGAGTCTTTGGCTTTCTCTTATTTGACTCTATCCCCTGGGAGACTCATTTGTGTTTAGTACCCAGTTTTATTGTTCATTCTTACTAACCTTCAAATCTCAGTGCACTTTTAGGAAAAACAAAAAAGAAAGAAAGAAAACCAACAGTAATTACTTGGGGACCACAAAGGCCATAGCTATATATGAGATCAAACATTTCCCATCGTCCCTTGCTATTTACCTCTAAATAACCGCTCTTCGTTTGCAGGCTTTCCACTTGTTTTTGTGACAAACAGCAGGGATTGTCTTTAGCTAATTAGTGGGGCTATTCTGGGATCCTGCAGAGAGCAGGTCTAAGCAGCTTGCTATTTCCAGTTTTAGTTTCAAGGGAAACTGAACCCTCAGGGAGAGGCTGTGCTGACTTCTCAGATCATGAGACAGTCTGGCCTTAACTCTTCCTCCCTTCTCCAAAGGGACCATGCTACCCAGAAGACGACTTCTAAGACCCCCAGGATCTGTGGCTTTAGGTGCTTTTTTTAGGTGTGTTGTCACACAGTTGGGTGTGAAACATTTCCAAACAAAGGGGAGCAGGGTGTAGATGACAGCCGGGACTGAAAACCTGGACTTAACCTTTGCTCTCGGAAATAAAGGAATGACAGCATGCAATTTGGTAGTCCTTTGCAGGCTTGTGAGACTTCCTCAGAAGAGCTATTGTCCAGTTCTCCCTCAACCCTGTCTCAAACATCTGCCACTGTTCTCAAGACCATACACATTAGCCTTTACAAAGCCCCAAAATATTGCTCTAGACCAGTGGTTCCCAACCTTCCTAATGCTGTGACACTTTCCATACAGTTCCTCTTGCTGTGGTGACCCTCAAACATAAAATTATTTTTATACCTATTTTATAAGTGTAATTTTGCTGCTGTTACGAATCATAATGTAAATATTTGATATTTCCAGTGGTCTTAGGAGACCCCTGTGAAAAGGTTGTTCTACTCCCTAAAGGGGTCTCGACCCTCAGGTTGAGAACCACTGCCCTAAGCTTCCCCTCTTCTTTGTTGTCCTTATGCTATCCTCCCAGAGAATTCACAAGATGCCCAGAGTAGAGATAGGCAGAGTTTATTGTAGAGGATAACACATTCCTGACAGATGAGAGTGGGTAATGGCCAAAGGGACAGTGCAGACCAGAACACTCCCAGGGGGTAATGGCCAAAGGGACCATTGTTCTATTCCACAGTTTAGAGGTGTTATACTCCTTCTGGAGTCTGTAGAACAGGTTGCCCATGTGAGGGGAAAGCCCATTTGATAGGTTCTTATAGAAGAGAATGTTTTTGTACTTACCCAGAAAGCCCCTGACAGGATAGTACTCTTCAAACCTTCTGGGCTGCTCAGCATGTCATGTCTCTACCTAGGGACAGAGATATACTCAGAGCAGCAAGCAGAGTTCTGTAGTTTTAGTTCTTGATTATTAGGGAGGGGTCCATTGACAATGTCCCCCAAGCCTTCAGATACTGACTTGTGACCTAACAATAAGGGGAAACTCCTTTCGATGTAAATGACAGATACCTGTTTAGATTCGAGAATGCATCTTTTTGTTCAAGGGTTAACGGTTACTCCTAAGTCTCCATTTTCTCTACCTCTCAATTGTATTGATTTTGGCTGTTCATTCTTCAGACATGTTAACAACACAGCTTTCAGATACCTTAGATTTACAGTTGTCTGCCTTACAGCAGTCTGGAGAGGATGTGGATTCAAGTTTGAGTTTTTTACCCCCTTAAAGTCTGGGGTGGATAGAGTTAGCATGACCTTCATCTTCCTCTGCAGGAAAGATAGGTTCTGTTGCCAGGAGCATATGGAGAAGCGGTTCAGGGCACCTGGACCCTAAATGTCCAGCACACCCTCTTTATCTGTTCACACCAGGAATGCCATTGCTGCAGGACCAATATGGTACTCATTGTCTTGTGGTATGGAGTTTGTCTATAAGAAAACTGTCACCGCTGCTTCTGACCTGCTCCCCTGTGACTACTTTAAGCCTACATTTGCTTCTCTCTGTGGGCTTTGGTTTCTGCCTTTGCTTCAAGTGGGGCTTCCCACATGGTCACAATGTCTAGTTTATCAATATTTCTCAACACTTTAGGATTCCTTACGTGCGTGTTCAAAAGACCTCCCTTGGCTTCCTCATGGACACTTGTAGAATCTACTCTCTGCTTTCATAGTAGACATGGCTCGGCTCTGTGTTCTTGCTCTAGTGGAGATCCTTGTGTAGCAGGAACATTGTTCTTCACACCTGGCCAGGTAGGTCTGGTCCCCCCACCCTCACCCCACCCCACCCCAGTTCTCCCCTTGTCTTTTCCAACTCTGAGCTGGGATGGAGCAGGTCCTGACAGGGAAGTGACTCATTGTACTGCAAGGACTATTCCAGTTTTGTGCCTGGATGGATCCCTAGCCAGCATGCTCATTTAGAAGTCTGCAAATGTGGGTCTGGAGGGACAGAGGGCACGAGCTTCTAGGTGACACTTTCTCTTTCATGTGTGTGGAAAGTGTTCTCCTTATGACATATTGAACACCAGCAGTCATGTTTCCCTGGAAACTGATTTAACTTTTAACACTTCAGAAAAGATTTGATGTAAACCATGATAACAGCCAGAGAAAATGACTATCTTTCCCGTCTTTCAACACCACCACAGTTCCAAAACGCCTTTCCCTAACAACCAGTCTGTGTTATTTTCCATGTTGTGATGCTACTACAGTTCATCCATTCACTTGCCCCTTCATGCATCCGTTCACAAGCATTTGAGAACTAACCAGGCTCTTTGGAAGGTGTCAGGACTGCGTTCCTGAATAAGACTTGTGCCTCAATCCTTATCCAGCTCCAAATCTCGTGGAAGGCTAGGCAAGCAAATACTGAATTCATGCCCAATGGGACAGATGCATCTGGAACAGCAGTCAGAGGCTCAGAGGGGCCATTATCTTGTAGACTCGGGGCAGGCAGAGTTCCACTGGAAAGCGAATTCCTGCACTGACTCTTAGAGAGAAGACGGGAAGTCATCAGATGGGGAACACTTTCTGGGAAGGAGCATGTTGGACAACAGTTCAGAGCCATCATGAAGGGTTTTCACAGGAGTAATTTAGTATAGTAGGCCACAGGCTGAAGGGCAGGGAGAATAGAGGGAAGCATCAGGGTTATGCTGAGGTGGTGAGCATGGCTCAAAACCTGCAAGTTTTAAAAATCATATAAGGAGGTCTTGAGGAGTTCAGTCTATCTGTGGTTAGATGTGTATGTTAGGAAGACTGCTCCGGCCCTAGTGACAGTATTGCCTGGGAAAGGGTGCTATTGTGGCAGGAAGATAGACAGTAGGCACAAATAGTAATCTGGACTTGGGATCACAAGAGCTTGAACCAGGGCAGCCAACATAGGCTGGGAGACACTGCATTAAAAAAAAAAACAGCTTTAGAATAAATACCTGGCTTTAGTTTTGGGTGAGTCACTAACTAGGCTGGGGATAGTGCTGCAGGTACTATTCTGTATCTGTCTAGCTGGGACTGAAGAGGGGAATCCAGCTTACGATGACTACCTGGCATGTGGATAAAGAGGGCAAGAGAAGCCTGTGGTTAAGACTTTGACCTGGGAGTTGTCTGTAAGAGAAGGAGATGGCTAACTGGTAACAGTACATGAAATTGTTTAGGGAGAACACAGAATGTCAGTGGAATAGAAGCTGTGTGTGGTGTGGCACATCTTTGACCCCAGCACTCAGGAGGCAGAGGCAGGTAGAGCTCTGTGAGTTCGAGGCCAGCCTGCTCTACAGAGTGAGTTCCAGGACAGGCTCCAAAGCTACAGAGAAATCCTGTCTTGAAAAACGAAACAAACAAGCAGGATAGTATGGTCTACCGAACCTGTTCCAGAACAACCAGGGCCATACAGAGAAACCCTGTCGAAAAGAAAAGAAAACAAAAGGAATAGAGGACAAAGCTGTGGCTGGAGGATACCATTTTCCCTTAAGTTATTCATTTTGGACAACTCCATGCGTATATACAATGTATTAAGATTGTGTCCACCCCATTGCTCTCTTCCCCATCCTACATGCCACCCCCTCCGGACACCTTCTTCCCAATTAGCCTCTTCTCTGGTTTCATGTCTCCCCCCTGCACTGAGCTGGACTAGGGTTGCTTGTATGAACATGGATAGTGACAAGACACCAGCGGTGGGGTTACCATTGATGAAAATAGCATATGCCCTCAAGCAGCCATTGACTTCCAGCAGCAGCTAGGAAAGGGTGGGACTCAGGAGCACCTTCTCCATTCATGGTGGATTGCTGATATGAATAGTGTAGTTGCTGTGCTATGTTCCTGATTATTGTTGCCAAGTGTTTCACAGCAACCCTGTCCTCAGGCCTGTGGCTCTTACAACCTCTCCTTTCCTTCTTCCCTTTCCTTCTTCTACAGTGTTTCCTGGGTCTTGGAGTGGGTGAGTGAACAACACTTCTTAATAAAAAGGAGGAACTGGTACTAGGCAAAGAAGTCAAAGGCCGATCCCAAGGGCTTTTTTTTTTTTTTCCCATTCAGTATGTTGCAAATATTTCTCTATAAAGTAATACATTGCACACATAGAAACAGTAACCTGAAACTCCATATCTGTGTTTGTCAATTAAATTAACCTTGTGAAGTAAGTAGGGGCAACATTATTTTCTCTGTTTCAGTCATGAAGATACAAGGGTGAAAAGAACTCAATTCACTTACCCAAACTCTAAAGTTAAGGTTGGAAATGGGGCTAGTATTTGCATTTTGAGTCACACTCCAGGCTTCTTTTCATTCATAAGCCGATGATAGGGTGGGAGTGTTGTCCGGGCTGAATCATCAAGGCAGGAAATCACAGCAGATCTTAATTAAGGGCATATCTGAGTCAGAGGAAACAAAAACAAAACATTGAATCGAATTATGAACGGCGGCTGAAAGGAACTGCATGGCTTTCTGTGTAATTAGCAACTAATTAATTGCTACCATGCAAATAACTTAATGATACAGACATGAATAAAGGAGAAAAGAATTCATAAACAAAGTAAAGAGTATGTGATTCTCCACAGGAGACAGCAGAATGAAGTACCTGCCTGTCAGTTTGGAGAGGCGAGATGAACATGAAGATGACATGCGAGCTAAGAGGCAGACAGGGTGTCTCCTCAGGATGTGCCAGTCTGTGACACAATTGCCCTAAACGTCACACACTTCTCTCTGTGTTAAACAGAGTGACACTGGCACATGGGTGTGTGTGTGTGTAGGCTGCCTATGCCAAAAACGAAGTGGAAGACTCCCATTTTGTAGAAACTATGATGTGGAACTGTAGGAACAGCCCAAGGGCAAGTGTGACAACAGGTACAGCAGTGTGATGAAGCCAACGGGAGTCCTTTTTATTTATTTAATGAATTTATTAAAAATTTTATACATTCTAATTAAAACATAATCACATTTCTCTCTTCCCTTTCCTTCCCCAAGTTGCTCCTAACTCCCCTCCCTCCAACTCCTTCTGTGCTCTCCCAGATCTCAAATTGATAGCCTCCTCCTCAATTATTGCCACACACACACACACACACACACACACACACACACACACACACACACGTACACATAAATATATACATGCAACCTACTGGGTCCATTTTTGGTGTTTGTACATGTATGTGGTTATCAGGGCTGACCACTTTGTATACTGCAACCAATTAGGCAGCTTGTAACTAGGTTAGGCTAATTCCCCTTCTCTTAGCAGTCAGTTGCCTGTAGCTATTCATCCTGGAGTGTGGCCCTGTGAGATTTCTCTCTTTCTGCATTAGAATGCCTATTGATACTGCCGTAATTCAGATCTCACTTATATGAGAGACTGTCTCTCAGCAGACTCTCTGGTATTTTAGCTCTTGTAATCTTTCCGCTCCATCTTTTACAATGATCCATGAACCATAGATGGAGTTGTGATATAGATGTATCTCTTGGGGCTTGGCTCCTCACAATCCGTTGATCTGTGTGTTGTGTCTGGTTGTGGATTCCTGTGATGGTCTCCATTCATTGTAAAGAGAGGCTTCTTTGATGAGGGGTGGTAGTTATATCTGCCTGTGGATATAAGGGTATGCTTTGGAATGTAGTTATTATGCCGTTCTAGCAAAGTGGTGGTGGTAGATTCTCTTATAAGATACATGACCTCATTAGCCCCAGGAAGTTGATTAGATTTCTAGTAGCATGTATGATTTCTATGCTGTTGAGTGGACCTTAAATCCAACTAGATAACTTAGGTCACCACCAACATGTGACTGGCACTTGCTGCACCTTTGCCGTTATCTTGCTGCACTGGTCACTGTTCTGGTTCAAATGTGGCATGGCTGTGCAGGATTATTAATGGCTTCCCTCCCTTGGCAGCTTGCACAGTGTTTTATGTTACCATGGAAGCCAGACCACAGGAAGGAGGCTTTCAGGTGAGACCCAGCTTAAATGATGTGCGTCCAGAATTAGAGTGTATAGTGTCTTCTGCAATAGGGACTTGCCTTCAACCTCTGAGAGGCTCAATAGGAAAGAACCATCTGAAACAAAAGGCAGAGAGTTATTACCTACTGGTTACTATCACCCACCTTCTATTTTTTTTCCTTAAAAAATCAAACAAACAAACAAACAAACAACAACAAAAATGCAAACTAAAAAAAAATCCCAAACATAGTTCCTAGAACAATCATGGCTATTCATCAATATATTGTCCACAGCTGCATTTAGGATACAAGGGTAGAGTTGAGTGGCTGTGCAAAAAGATTGTATGGCTAATGGTTGTGCAGTTGTTTACTATCTAGTCCTTTTTCACACCCACGATCTGTACAGCAAAATTCTGGAAGAGAACAGCTTCTTCTGGACTCCAGGCACTGCAATTTACTGAGAGAACGGTCCAGAGGAGGATGTTTGGAGGAAACTCATGGCCACAGTGCAATAAATCAAAATTAATATCATTTAAGATGACAAGGAGTTTGAGACATTTTAACCCTGGAATGAGACATCTCAGGGTTGAAAGGAGTTATAGGGTGTGGAATATACTCAACTTAATTTAAAAGACTAAGCTGAGTGGAAGGACTTTGTAGACCCAATGAGGTCTATTGGTAACAACTTCAGAGAAGTCATTTAATGTACTTTGTAAGATCAAATTAAAAGAATGTAATGGGCTGGTTTAGGAGAAGATGTTCATGTGTCAAGGTATTCATGGTGGGGCTGGAAGATTGCTCACTGGGGAAATTTTCTGAGTGAGTCAGGAGCAAGGGTAGTTATGACTTGAGGCAGGGAGGGCTCTTCATTCTTTCCATCAACTCTTTATCTACATCACCTGTAATCCTCATTATATTATTACAAATCTGGCTTCTGTCTGAGAAAATAATTCTCGAATGCGGCAAATGGTCTGGCTGGGTGATGTTCCCCAAAGGCTTTGGGTGTGGGGAAGCAATCAGAGTTCTGAGATCTGTATAAATGAAGAACGGGCTTGGTCCTTTCCAGTCTCCTCTCTACTGGCTGAATAGAAATGTGGATGCCAAGTACTCCATTCAGAGTTTCAGACTCCACAGAATTGAATGGCAGATAAGTGGCGTCAAGGTTTATCCACCCACCATCTTCACGCTTGTGTTGCTCTTAGTTAGTGGGGTCTGCTCTTAGCCATTCAAGGAGCGGCTGTCTTTCCCTCTGCACATCACTGTGTGATCTAAGTCTCCAGCCCCATGTGCTTTTCTGGCCCCATAGCTTCTGCACCACCAACTCTACAACTGTCTCCCAGGGCTGCCTGGCATCCTAGGACCATGCCAGCTTCATCCTAGGCACTCTGGCTCCTGCTTATTCCCTATCCTCAGATCTCCAAGGTAGTTCCTTTTAAATAGTGGACTCCCTCTTCAGCATACCCAGACACCGCCCTTTGCACCACACGAATGTATACACTTTAATTTCTCTTTACTGTGACCTGTCTACAAGAGGAATCACTGTCTCGTCATAATTTGTATTGGTGTTGGAAGCTTGTGAAGGCTGCCAGCATTGTCTTGGGGGTAGGACTACACCACAGACGCTTCACCAGAGTAACCTTGGCTTACCTTTTGAGGAGGATTTTGCTTCTCCTCAATCCCACTACCTGGCCAAGGAGGCTTGTAGATGCTTTTTAAAGCAGCACTTGTCTTATGGCCATATTTGCTTCTTAGGCACAGGCAGTTGTTTAATCACTATGTTCATCAGTTTTGAACCCTTCTTCCTCTCTGAGGAATAGTACATTCATCCTTATACTGACTCCTGTCCTTACCAGGGCACGCAGAGGTGGCTTCTGCTCACTGTCCTACGCTCTTCCTATGTTATGCATGACACTCATTGATCACAAATTGATCTGAGGGGCCTTGGAGCAATATGTTACTTCCATTGGTATGTCCCTTTGCACAGCTCCATTAAAAAGTACAAGACATTACATTAGACAAGGCCTCGTCTTGCAGTAAAGCATATATTTTATTTAAGGAGCAAACAAATTGCAGGTAACCGATTTGACAGTTTTACAACACAAAGTTGTTTTGTTTTTCTTCCTTCCTTCCTTTCCTCCTTTTCCTTCCCATTTTTCATCTTGAGATAGTTGTATAAGTTATACTTGACTGGTGGTCAAAATAGCTGACTGAAATTGTTAGTGTTTTCAGAGCACATTTCCTCTCATCCTCTCAGAGACGCTGCCAAATGGCTGTGTTCTCCAGACGCGAGATCATTCCCGTTAGCGGCTCACCTTAATGATATGGGGAATGAACACATACCGAGTTTCCCAAAATGAACAACACAATCTCAGGAGAGAGCTCAGAGTTCGGGGCCATTTTCTTAACTAAACTGCTGATCGCATTAAACTGGTTGTTTGTGTGACTTTTGCTCTTCTTATGAGGGAAGTGGCCTCCTGCTGGGTAATGACTCTCCCTCTGATTCTGGGAGGCCCCTAGGAAAGGGGGCTGTCACATGCCAACCTGGCAGGCAGCCTCTGCCTCTTCCTCTTTCTTCTACATGACTGCCCTCCTTCTGGGTCCCCCATGTGCCCCGGAACATTGGCAGGCTCTGTTGTTTCCATGGGTACAACTAGAGCCCCACTGCTACTGAAAGAGCCTGTGAGATGCCAAGGAGTCATCTGGCAGAGCAGGGCAGACACGGACTCTCCTTTGTATCCTGTGTGTGGCATGTCACCAAAAACTACCATGCTCCAAATCTTCAAACTGTGTAGTGAATCTGCTCACATTAGTTTGCTGAGGTGCCATAGCAAAGTTCCACAAACCGAGGGACCCAAACAACAAAATTTATGATCTTAATTCCAGGAGGCTCTGAGTCCAAAGACCAGGTGATGGTAGAATTTGTCCTTCTGTGCTTGCGAGGTGGAGTTTGTCTAGTCTCTTGCCCAGATCCTTGTGGTTTTCTGGCAATCGTTGGCACTTTTGACTTGTAGAGCCCCACCCTGATACCTACCCTCATCTGCACACAGCATCTGCCCATGTGCCTGTGGTGTGTGTTCAAATTTGCCCTCTATGAGAATACCAGTAGGACATCATCTGAGCTGTATCTGCAGCCAAATCAGGTCATATACGGAGTGCTTAGACTTCCTAGTGATCTCTTCTTGCTGTTGGGAGAGGGCACAATTTACCCATAATGCCACTCTTCCGGGGCTTCTTTAGTTTTCTTCTTTGTAAGAAATTGTTTACAAGATTGTTGATGAGCCTAAAATGCCTCTTTGTTAATGGAGAGCAGTACTTAAGTAATAGGCATTGTTAAGGACTAATATGCTCCTGTTTGCATGGCAGCTTCTCGAAGAGGATTTGCATGGAGAGCTGCTTCAGGAAGGATTTTGGATAGTATTCCTGTAGTCTCCAGAAGATGGGGCTACTCATTGCATTCCCCCCCCCCTTAGGAAGGTGTTAGTGTTGTAAGGAGGTTAATTTTGGACAGAGTAAGGGGTTCTCTCAGTGTTCATCTTCCATCCACACAGGATAAATGCTACCTTTTTTCATAGAAAATAAGCCACACAACCTTCTCAGTTCATCCTCTTGACTCTTCTGAATACTTGGTGCCCTGTTTGATTTATAACCACTACAGTGTGGGTGGAGCCATCAAGCATAGAAAGGGCTTTTGGATCTTCTATTTTGACTAGACACTGGTTCAACAATGTTTATGCTCCCTGGATACACATCTTGTCCCAGAGAGACAAGATGGCTGCCTGAGAGTCCACATATGGTTAGACCTTCTTCACAAAGCTGAGCTTTAGTCTGCAGATGTCTTTGTGTGCCAATGGTCAGCTCCCTTGACTTATTTTACTATAATAATGACCTTTAATGCCTTTGTTTTTTTATTTTTTGCTTGTCTGTCTATTCCACTGGTTTAGAGAACCTAATAGTTGAGATCAAGGTATGTGTTCTCTCCTTTGTGTTTGGAAGCCTAGAATGGTGACTCAAACTTTAGCATTCATTGGAAATCCCCAGAAGGACTTGTTAAAACACAGACTAGCAGGCTTTCCATCAGGTTCTGGTTAGGTAGCTCTGGATAACCTAAAATTCCATCTCCAGGAAGTTCCTAGTTGTTGCTGATGCTGCTGATCTAAGGGCCACATTGTTGACATCTGAGGACCTAGAACTGTTGATGGGATACAGTAAGTGCACAGAACTTGTCTTGGGATGCATGGTGATAGTGAGAAAGGCAGTCTGTGATACTGGGTAATCCATGTCCCTTCTAATTCTTCAGGGTGTTGAGTATAATGCGACATTTATTTACTTAGATCATTTTGGAAATTGCTATATCTTTGGCCAGATCTGCCATGGTCACTCCTGAGTTTTGTCAAGAGAAGATTCAGGGCTGGTGTTGTGATTTAAATGAGAAAGCCCCTCATAGGCTCATGTATTTAACATTTGGCTGACAGTTGGTGGCACTGTTGGGAGAAGTTATGGAACTTTTAAGACATGGAGCCCTCCTGAAGAACATATGTCACTGGGGGGGGGGGCAGGCTGTGAGAGTTTATAGCCATACCTCACTTCCAGTTCTCTCTCTGCTTCCTGGATGCAGATGAAATGTGATCAGCCAACTTCCTGTATTCACGAGACAACTTCCTGTTCCTGCAGTCATGAGCCAACTTCCTGTTCCTGTAGTCATGCTGTCTCTACCACAGATGCCTCCAGGCTCTGGAACCATGAGCCAAAATTAACTTTCTTCCTTGAGTTGTTTCTAGTCATGATATACAGAAAAGTACAGATGGGATTAGTGTGGGAGCAGAGATGATATACCCACCATTTCCCTACGTGCTATTTCATGACAATGATTTTCAGACCTCACTATCTTCATGTGAAAGAGAGCTGTGAAGGCTGGCATTCTGTCTTTGACTAACACAGGTCTTGCCACTTAAGCCAAGCCCCTCTAAGAGGACAGTTGTCATCTTAAATATTTTTCCACTTTAACAAAATGAATTGTAAATTATTAAGAGCATAAGCAAAGAAAATAAATTAGTAGTTGTTGGAAAACTTTAATTTACTTACTTAAAGGTCAATTAAATTTAAAAGATACATCCAAGTAAGCCAGGACATTGCCTGGCCTGTGTATTATCCAAAGTGCCTCCTTTTGGCTTCAAGAAGAGCAGAGTGGGATCATCTGGGGTTTGTAGTGAGGACAACAGAGACATGATGTACGTGTTCAGAGGGGCTCCAGGAAGGCAATGCAGGTATACTATTAGCCACTTCCTTTGCTTGTTGCATGCTAGATACCAGGCTTCAGTCTGTAGCAGATCAAGAAGCCAACCTTTTGCACAGTCTTAGTTTTATAGATAAAGAGCTTACAAACAATCTTATTAGGAAACACAAAGATGGGGCTGGAGAGATGGCTCAGCAATGAAGAGCACTCTGCTCTCTCAGCGTTCTGAGTTTTATTCTCAGCATCCATGTGGTGGCTCACAGCCATCTATAACTATAGTCTCCTGGGATCAGATGACCTCTTCTAGTGTGCAGATAGATGTATATGCAGACAAAACATCCATATACCTAAAATAAATAAATCTTAAAAAAAGTAAACATAAGGACAGTTTTATTAGAGTTTGAGGAAAAAGAAAACCAGGCAAACAACCAGGGCAGGCAAGGTAGAGAGCTCAGCAGCTTCCAGAAGGAAAGAGAAAGGAAACAAGGAAATTATGATTTTTGAGCTGGAAGAACAGGTGGACTCAGAAGTGAAAGTCTGTGGTAGATTCATGAGGTTCAGAGTCTTCAGCAGAGGGAGGAGAGGGAGGGGAAAAGGGAGGGAGAGGGAGAGGGAGGAGGGAAGAAGGGACAGAGGGAGAGGGAGAGCGAGAGAGCGAGAGAGCGAGAGCATGCATCTCTGGGTTGTCAAGGCAGGCAGGCATAGGACTTTGGTGAGAGTGAGCTAAAGAGAAAGAAAAAAGTTCCTGAATTAAAACTCAGGAAGTGGTCAGGTTTAGCAAGAAGGTCTGTAAGTAAGGGCATCAAGAGGGAGCTTCTGGACTTCCAAGTACAAATCCCACTACAGAACAGTTACAGAACGGTGTCTTTGGGCACATCAGGTTTTACTTTACCTCTGGCTTTAGGCTGTTTTCTGGAGACTGTAAAACAGATTTTCTTCTTATTGCTGATCTGCTTTGTCTTAACTAGGGAAGAGACTGCTGACCAAGACATTAGTAAAGGGGGATACTGACTATCACCCTAGTATTGTGTCAGAGATCATCACATATTCATAGTCTCAGTGGCTCTCTAGGTGAGGAAGCACCTGTTTTTATGAAAAGGGATCATGTCATTTTAACAGAGGAAGCTGGTAAGCATTGTATCCCACATGGTTCCAAAGAAGCATCTGGTTGTAAATAGTCTTTCTCATCCCTCATTTCTCCACCTAGCACCTCCATGAGTCTCTAGATGGTGGTGGGTCAACAGTCCATGTGTGAACAAGCTGGTTGCCTGGGAGAAAGCTGGAGAGGAAGTTCAGGGAGCCACAAGCGCTCACCAAACTGAAGATGATGAGGAAGAGGAGGGCAGAATCTGGCATTGTGAGCCTTTCTGCTTCTCAGAAAGCTGGGAAAAGGAGAAGGCGGGGATGGTAAACAAAGCAGGGGTGGGAAGATCACATTGTGCAGAGAAATATGGACTTTATCTAGCTGATATGAAAAAAAGTGGTATCTGCTAATAGGAAGAGAAAGTTGGGGTTGGGAACCTGGGAGGATTGGAAACATCATTTACACAAGTTTTTATACTTTTTGAAGTTTGAATCATGAAAATCATCCATTCAAGCATTCAGTAATAAAAATCAAACAAAAATCTTTCCTTGAGTTTGAGTCAAGTCCATCAAAGTTTCTGGAACTCATTGCTGTGGTTTGAGAATGGGATTACTCCCCTGCTCCACCCCAGCTCAGGGTGGAATTTAATTTGGGGGCATAGATAAGGTCATTAGGGATGAGCTTACACAAGTGAATCATGGTGGCTCTGTAAGGACACAGAACAGGAGAGACATGTGTGTGTCTCCTTGTCTTTTTCCATGTGATCCCTGTGTCATGTGGTACCCTGAGACCGCCAGCAAGAATGGTATCACCAAAATGCAGCCTCCAAAATTAGAAGCCCAGCCAAGCTTCTCTTAACAGGTGTCCAGCCTGTCACACGTGTTATCAGTCATAAAAGTGGGCCATATGTTTCACCAATCACTTGAAGATTGTTGTGGCTCATGTGAACTACTGCAAAGGAAAGAGCAAGGAACCAGTGGGAAGATTTCATGGGAAATCACAGGAGTCAGCTGTTTGTGGTTCTCCAGTGAACTGGGGATGGGGTTTAGAAATCGGGGAGGGTGAACTAGTCTTCAAACGGGAGTCTTGGAATGAAGGAGACTGTCTGGTAGTGAAGATCAGAGGGATGGTAAGGGCAGTGTGCCAACAGTCTGACTTAGTAGAAGTTGAGTCTTCACCTCGGGTTGTGGAAGAGGATACCAAGTACAAAGAGATAAAGTCCAAGGTCACTTATGTACAGTGATCTCAGTGTTCTCTCTTGCATCACTCCACCCCATGTGTAGCTTGATTTTCCCTGAAGTTATCCTTTGTTGCCTTAGCACATTCCATGATTATTTTCTATGATAAGGATAATGATTGATAAAAAGGAAAGGGAATAAGGCAAATTCAATTTAGACGAGAAACAATTTAAAAGCTAATTGGGGGTGGGAGGAGCCAAGAACAGGTGGCACTCTACTTCGCCAGGAATCCTCAAATGACAGTCTGTTGCTAATTTGTATTCAAAAAGGGGGAAAAAAGTATAGAGCTATTTGCATGTAAAAATAGAACATAGCATAGAAGATGGAGGTATCACATAAAGAAATTCAATTTAATTTGGGCTGGCAAGATCGAGCACTTCTTATGGGGTTAGCAGATAACTGTGCAGCCAAAATTTATACTCACTCATAGATTGTATTAATATAGTGAGGTTTTCATGAAATTAAAAAAATGGCTATTTGGAATAAAAGGGCCATTGATCAACTTATCCAACTCTGATGGTTGATGTCGGTGTCATCTTCACTGCATTAAAGAATGGAGTGGATGCTGTCTGAAAGCAGGGATGTTCCTACGTCCGGATACCTCAGTGGACCTATGCAGGGAGAGCAAGAAAACCAAAGCCAGGGAAAAAGCAACAATCCTCCATTAACTGCAAGGCGTAATTTTTGTCGTGTGTGTGTGTGTGTGTGTGTGTGTGTGTGTGGCTTTTTGTCTGTGTAAGTGGCTGTATTTGATCTTGTAATATAGTCACACAATGCTTTTCTGCTAAGTTGTTTGTGATAACTAGGAGAATACCAAGGACCAAGTAATCATGATAAATCAGCCCTTGAGATGTCAGGGGTGGCTTATATCTTTCTCAGTGCAAATTTATGTAAAGTGAAAGGTCAATGCTGCAGAATGAAACTCCAGTGTGTGCATCTCCACTATTCTCTGTACCATGCTTGCAATTAAGCAACATGCATTTTGGGTGGGTTTGCTAAAAGCCAACTTGTTCTAACTACCCTCAGTTTCTCACACAGTCCCCCCTTGTTTGTTGAAGCTATAGAACTTGCTATGTGAATTTTGAGTTAAGGCAGCTACTGTCTTAACTATAGCTTTATCACACACCCTTCATTTGTGCAGGTTACATGAAAGGACCAGGGGAATACTCCAGGTCACAGTATGAGTAGGGATTAGGGTAGGGAGATAGGGGAAAGGGCAGGGATGGGTTACCTAAAATTAAGGATGTGTTAAGAAGCCTTATGGACATTTTCTAGTTTGTAAGCTAATTAAAAATAAGGACTTTTAACAGAAGTACCTGCTCCTGGAAGACATGGGCCATTAAGTGAAAATCTCAGTGCTAGCCTTAGGGTACCCCCTTAGGAATATTTGGTCAGGGTGGCCCTTGCCATTGTTTTTTGGTTGTTATCATAACTAGATGGTAAGACTCTATTGCTTGAGATGCCATTTACTTTGGATGCAGGATACAGAGAAATCAACCTCAATTGATCAGGAAACTGTTTCCCTACTGGCTAGCTTACACAGTACCAGAGGCTGTCATGTAGGCTGCTGGAGGACAAAACATATCAATGATGTTATCTGTCACTGCATGCTACAATATCGATCTGCGTGGAAAGACGTATGTGCTTGTGCAATAGTGGCATGGCATGATAACTATGGGGGCAACCAACCTTTTTTTGCATGAATATGAGTGCTGATACACAGGAAGGATTTTGTGTCTGGAACTGAACTCTTGTCAAAGCTCATGTTTGGAAAGACCTATAATATTAATTGTTATAATGAATGGCCATATCAAACTGACTTCTAAATATATGTGTTTACACTCATACAGTTGGGGTGTGTTTTCAAATTTGGTTAGGGGGGTAGTGGCTAATTCAGAAAATTATAACTGTCAGAATGCCAAGTGTAAATAATCGGGAACGCTCATCTGTCAATGTGTCATCTATTTCATCCTCTCCCATCCAGGGTTCAGGGAACATCTCAGAAGAGTGGATGAAGGGAATATAAGAGCTGGGTAGGGAGAAAAGCTAGCTAAGGCATGGCTGTTGTACATACCAACTCACAGCAAATATAGTACCTGCACAAAACATGTACAGCATCAAGCCAGTAAAAGTTCAAACACACTTCTTATTCCCCTTATTGAGGAGTTATAGTGACAATGGATAGTTGCCAAGAGAAGGAAACTGTCCTAGTTTGATTTCTATTGTTGTGATAAAGAACATGAACAAAAGCAATCTGATGAGAGAGAGGGGGTTATTTGGCTTACAATTTCCAATCACAGCCCATCACTGAAGGAAGCTAAAGAAGGGTGGAAACCTGGAGGCAGGAACTGAAGCAGAAGCCATGGGGGAACACTGATTCCTGTCTTTCTCCTCATGGCTTGCTCAAAATTCTTTCTTATACATCAGGACCATCTGTGCAGAAGAGACATCACCTACAATGGACTGGGCTCTCCCACATCAATCACCAATCAAGAAAACTACTCACAGGCATGTGTGAGTTCAATTTGGTGAAGATAGTTCCTTAATTGAGGTTCCTTTATCTTCCTTAGGATTTCTACTGCTGTAAAGAGACACCATGACCACAGCAACTCTTATAAAGGAAACCACTCAAATGGGGTGGCTTGCTTATAGTTTCAGAGGCTCATCCATTATCATCATGGTAGAGAGCTGGGATGTGTGCAGGCAGGCATGGTGTTGGCAAAGTAGCTGAGAGTCCTACATCTTGCAGGCAACAGGAAATGGACTGAGCCACTGGGAGTGGCTTGAGCATATATGGACCCTCAAAGCCCACATCCATAGTGACATATTTCTTCCAACAAGAATATACCTCCAAATATACCATGCCAACAAAGCCACACCTTCTAATAGTGCCACTCCCTTTGGAGGCCATTTTCTTATAAATCATCACACCAGGTGATCCGTGTGTGTGTCAAGTTGACTAACCAGCACAGAGCATCACTCTCCTTTGAGTACATACTGCTAGTGGGTTGTCCATACTTATGTATATGGACAGTGCTAATGGAACTTGGTGTGTTACCAATAACAACAACAAAAAGGAGGACATGGTGTTGGGAGGGTGGAGTGGCACTGGGTGGATTTAGAGGAAGGTGATCAAGGATGGATATGATCAAAGTGTAATGTTACATGTACAGGATTTTCAATAAATTGCATTATTTTAAAAAGCAATTATAGAGCAGAAACAAACTACACTGAAGTCTAGACTCTGGTCACCTACTCTAGACTGTACTGTAAAATGAGGATCCTCAGGTCCTTACATTTCTCAAGTAGTTTGGATGGCTTGAGCATTGAGGATAAGTAATTCTAATGCATGGTTCAATACTCTCATATTGATTAGACGATGTTTAAGACTTCTATTGATTAATTTATTGTACCCTTTTAGACACTTGCTAGTTCTTCAAACCTTCAAAAGTACTAACAAAAAGTTATGGTTTACTTCCTTGCTCTATGAGTTGCCTTCCAAAGTCCAAGATTCACCATTAAAATGTTGAGAGAGAAAATAGTGATTTGTGGCGCTCACATGGAAGCAGTTGTATGTAGGACTGCCTGTTACTGTGAACAGTGAATGTTTGAAAAGTCCTCAAGTGTGTTGTAGTGAACAGAATATAGACTGACAAAGTTTGTGTCCCGGAAAATGAATGGCATGTTATTTTTGTCTGTGTCAAATGTCCTACGAGGTTTCAGGCAAGGCAGATATCAAAGTGATGGGCATGAGTGGCATGGAAAGGTCTTTGCTCATAGCAGCCTGGGGCAGAGAATAAGGAGAGGGCAAGGTACACAGTCAGAGGCAAGTGCTAGTGACCTGCCTTCGCCAGCCAGTCACCATGCATGGTCACATCTCCCCCACCCCAAATAGTCTCTTCAATGCTGGGCCAAGTCATTGATTAAGACAGAGCCCCCAGGATTCAATCAGTGCCCAGAGGTATGCTTATTCATCTCCTAGTAAGTCCTTCTCTGCAAGGAGGTTGACAGTGAAGATTAACCACCACATAGGGTAAATAGCTAGAAAATTCAAACTCAAATAAAATTTAGATTCAGAATTTAGAACAAAGCTCTTTGAATTCTAACCAAAGGGCAAGCAAAACAAAACAACAAAAACAAAACCCAAATCAAAACAAAATCTCAATGGCGTTTACTTAGAGAACATGTAGTGCTTGTCAAGAAAGAATTTTGCAGGACCGTGGAGGGCTGCAAGCATGGACATCCATATTGGTGGAAATGGGGCATCAAAAGATGTTCAACTTGGAGTTACTCTGTGGAGATGGGTTTCAAGCTGTAAAATCAGCCTACAGTGTTCTCTGTAAGTGTTCGTAGCCTGGGTTGATGGGTCAAACCCGGGACACATGAAACACTGTTTGTCATATTCCCAAAGCTCCTCTTGAAGCTCAACTTGATTATATACTCTGGTGCCTAAACGAGAGAGGAAGAAGGGCACAGAGAAGGTATCTAGGGGCCTTTGTTCAGTCTGTCTTTGGAAACTTCCAATAGAATGTAAGACTTTTCCTGTAGTAACTTGCATTTCTGCTTTTTCAGAGTGTTATGCAAGAATTGGCAACACAAGCATCCCCAAAGTTACTGGATCTGCATTTGAACAATTCCCAGGTGACTCGTGCACACACTGATGTTTGAGGTACTCTCCCCTTGGAAGTGACTGGCAAATCTATTTCTTGGATGCCACAAGAGCCTGCCTATGACAATAGGTAAGGGGACATCCTTACTGCCATGGGTTTCATTGAAAGTCTCTGTCAAATTAAGCAGATGCTATAGAGATCCGGCCTCTTGTGGTCCATAAATGCTTTTACAAGGCCTATTTGATCCCTCACATATATTTTTCATTGAAAAGTACTAGAACCTGGGAGGCTTGCCCACCAGGAAAACACCTGACATGATTTTAAAGCCGATGAAGAGATTTCAAATAGTAATCTGCACAAACAAAGCTCAGTAATCTAACTGTTGTGTTCCCATGTGGTGTGTGTGTGTGTGTGTGTTGTAAGGATAACATTAGTTTCTGAGGTCAAAAACAGTATTTTGTTGTTCCTGCCGTTTCCTCTGCATTATGTTAAAATTCCTGGCAGACTGTGTCTCTCATGAAGTGAGCGCTCGATAAATGTCAATGACAGTGATTTGCACCACACTTGTAATATTTTTAATGTGATTCCTTCTGATGAACACTCTGCTTTGTATGCTAACTTCTCTATACCTAGAAACCAAATGGTCCGGTGCTGAGTGCACAGAATACTGGACTCTGGCTAAGTGTGATTAGTTATTGATTTCTGAGTCCCATTAGCAATGCAAAACTGTTGGGAGTTGGATCATTATGGACTGTGGGGCTGATGCTGGCGGACGTCCAACAGTCACAATTTGTGGTAAAGTTCTGGAGAGGCTATAAAGCCCAGGCTATGAGTTTGACCCTTACACGTGTGTGGCTTTGAGTTGCTCCTCAGCATGCTAACTGTGTCTTGCCATATTCCTTGTGTACAAATACATTTTTAGTTCCAAAGGAAACTGGATGCAGAGAAATGCTTACTGCAAATTTATCCTGATAGCTTGGGGAAAAACCAAAAGTTCCAAGCTAGGCACATGTGGCAAGGAATCTCTGTGCTCTCAAGGAACTGTGGGAAAATCTTTTCAAAGCTCGAATAAGTGGTGAGTGATTAAGAAGTAATATATTTGAAAGCTGGGGATAGATCAGAATGGCTGTATGTACAATCTTCTTTCAAAATGTGTCCTTTTAGTTGTGTCCTCTATCCTTGAATCTGGGCAATTGCTGCTGTGTCTGTGGTGACTGAAGGAATATGGTGGAAGTGGTATTTGCCATAAAGTGGTGCTTTCTATTTTCTGTGTCTTTTTCTCTCAGTATCTAGCCACATAGCAACATTTCATATGTCCTGTGGTTGACTGCCGTAGCTGAGCTTCCAGAGAATTGCAAGTATTAACGGAACCACTGGATGTGCCATTTTGGAAGTCCAACCTGAAACACAAAAGTCATCTCAAGATGAAATGTAGCCGTGTGGCTGTTTATTCATTCATTATTGCTTTTGCTCTGAAACAAAGTAACAAGCAAGCAAACAAGGGAAAGCAATGAACTGCAGGCTTTTTAAGCTTCTTTCTTCCTGGGGTGGATTCTTATGCAGCAATGGATAACTGTAACACGTTCATGACCATTCATTCTCACTTTTGCAACAGCTGTCAGGTCTCTGCTGTCTTCTGCCAGCACCTAGCCCGTGTAAGCTCAGAAGGCTGTACTCTTGGAAGTTCACACTTTGAAAGATGTCATCTATAAAATAATATTGTTTGGAAACAACAAATCTGGAGAGTGTGGGGGACAGGGATCCTTTACTCACTTTTGATGGGACTGCAAACTTGTCCAGCCACTCTGCAAGTCAAAGTGGAGAATGCTCAAAAAGTTAAAAAGTAAATCTGGGATATGACCCAGCTATCCCACGCTCCAGCATTTCCCCTTCTACAGACAGTTGCTCAGGCATGTTCATTGCTTCTCTAGTCATACTAGCTTGGAAATAGAAACAATCTGTACTTCTTGGGGTTTCTACTGCTTGGATAAAACACCATGACCACAAGCAACTTGGGGAAGAAAGCATTGATTTTACATCTGCACATCCCAGTCCATTATTGATGGAAATCAGGGCAGGAACTTAAGCACAAACCATGGGAAATGCTGCTTACTGGCTTGCTCCTCATGAGCCACTCAGCCTGCTTCCGTATACACCCCAGGGCCACCTGTCCCTCAGGGACAATGAACTGGATGCTTCCATATCAAGTACTAATTAAGTGAGGGCATTGTAAAGTTGCGATGCCTTGGTCCCAAATGGTTCTAGCTTGTATCAAGTTGACATAAAATTGCCGAGCACAATTGAGCCCTTGTCAGATGGATACACAAATACATAGATATTTAACTAGAAACTTTTGTTTCTTGTTCGTCTCCACAAACACTCCAAAATTTCAATTAAAAAAAAAAAACTCCATTCAGTTGTTTAAATCTGTTTTATGTGCATTGGTATTTTAGCTGCATGGATGTCTATGTGAGGGTGTCAGGTCCCCTAGAACTGGAAATACAGACAGTTGTGAGCCACCATAAGGGTGCTGGGAATTGAACCAGGATCTTGTGAATGAGCAGTCAGTGGCCTTAACTGATGAGCCATCTCTCCAGCCCCAAAGTTCAATTTATTTAAAACATCCAAAATCTCAAATTAAAAGTT
The DNA here is from genome assembly GCF_943737965.1 of Phodopus roborovskii. Lineage (NCBI taxonomy): Eukaryota > Metazoa > Chordata > Mammalia > Rodentia > Cricetidae > Phodopus > Phodopus roborovskii. Next base: position 24,077,914 of record NW_026126571.1, on the reverse strand, counting down.
TCCATAAAATATCCAGTTTCTCTAAAATTCCAAGATTTCTCAGTTGTGGAGTACTGCAAAATTAAAAAAAATAAATAAATAAAATTTTAAAATGTTAAATACTTTTTACTCCAGGAGGGAAGAACCAGGGCATGTTCACACTGCAAACAATGCAAAACCAAATTCCAACAGTGTAAATAATTCAGGGTTCAATGTCTAGGATCTACTCATGATCTTCTGGGTTCCAAACAGCTTGGACAGTTGAACTTTCTGTCTGTCCTACAATGCACACACAGCTTGTCTGGAAGGCTCAGGTGGGCTCCATTCCATGGCTTCTGCTAGTTTTGGAGGTTGTCCCATGGTCCTAGGATCTCCAAATTCTTGGATCTCCTACAGCAACTGGGCTGCACCAATGGCCTCCCCTGGCCTCTCTTCAGGTACTCTGTCCCTGCCACATGATGCTGAGCCTTCACTCCTCTCCATGACCTTTACTCTATCTTCACTAATGGCTGCTCCGACTCATTCAAGCTCTCAAAATCAGGACCATCTGGGTGACTATTATACAGCCTGCACATCATTTAACAGAGGAATGGATAATGAAAATGTGGTAAATATACTCTATGGAATACAATTCATTGGAAAGAAAAATGAAATCAGTGGCAGATAAATGGATGCCACTAGAAAAGATCACATCGAGGCCAGCCTGGCTCCTCAAGGCCTGGGCTGGCGGGAAGACATCCACAGGCCCACCAGGTGACTCGAGGCACAGAGTAAATAGATGACATTATGGTGATAATGCAGTTGAGGAGAGTATCTGGGTCCACAGCCCTATTGCAGCCAGGGTCTCTGTCTATGGGTCCTGTTACCATTGAAGGGAATGCAGAATTTTGGGTTCTAGGCTACCACCTGGGGACATGTTGGTGTCTGAGGGCCACACTGCCACTGGGGCCATGCTGATCTGAAGGGACTGGTCCTGCTGAATGATATCCACAGGACCACCATGACTCTGGGCAGCTGGGAGTTTTGGTGAGGGTCCAGTGATGAGATCTTTAACCAGACCAATGAATGACTCATTGTAATGAACATTTGCAAGTAAAGCTGATTGAGCAAAAGTGTATACTGTGTGACAATCTGTGATTCCCACTGCCACTAAGATGGATGAGGAGGTGTTGGAGCGGAGGGAAAGATGGAGGAGCGAAGAGGTGATTGTTTTAGTTTTGTTTTAATTTTTTTTTAATAATTTCTTTTGAGGGGCAGACACCATAAGGGTGAAGCGGGGATAGGAAGAGACTGGGAAATGAGCAGAATTGGGGTGCGTGATGTGAAATTCCCGAAGAATCAATAAAGAAATTGTGTTTTATTTAAAAAAAAAAAAAAAAAAAAAGATCATATTGAACAAGGTAACCTGGCCCCAGAAAGATGAACATCTCATCTCTCTCATGTGAGGCTCCTCACTCCACTCCAATCTTTAGATGTGAGCATGTGCTAGCATGGAAGGGGCAAAGCTCAAGAGGCCCCACTCTTAACAAAGGACTCAGTCAGGTACAGAATGCTGAGAGTGAAGGGCATGCCAACTCGCTATCCAGTACCCAGTGTCAGCCCTGAAAACATACATACAAGTTACATTGTATAGACTTAGTAGGTTATAATTATATATTCAGGAACGTGTGTGTGTGTGTGTGTGTGTGTGTGTGTGTTCTTATGAGCATGAGCATCATGGCACTGTGAGGAGGTCAAAGGACAACTTGCAAGAGTTAATTTTCCCCATGCACTGCATGGATCCTGGGTACTGAACTCAGGGTGTAGACCTTGCTGACAAGTCTTTTACCCGTTGAGCTGCTTTGCCAGTCTTGAAAGCTGTCTTCTGGCTGAGAAGATCTTGTGCTTTCTTTACTAAAGTACCCAGAAGCCATCACAGTGCTGAGGCCACCAGTTAGTTGTTCTTGGATCCATTTTAAAGCCCACGTCCAAAGGGGGTATGCGTAGGCTGCAAAGCATCTGTCAGTGGCTGCACTAGACTCCTCCCTCACAGTTTCCTTCTCTCATCCTGCAGGGAATTAACTAGGGCACAGAGTGGTGTCCACAGAATTCCTGTTTTTCTTTCTGATAAACAGAATTCCCAAAGAATAGCAGCTATGTTGAAGCTGATGTTTTATTATTGTTTCCCTTTTTACACTGTAGGGAAACTTTCCAAGCCTGTGAGCCATGGCACAATGGATGCTGGGATTCTCACAGAGTTTTGATAGTAAAATTCAAGGGTAATTCCAAGTCTCCACATATGCCTTTTTTTTTAGCTCCAGATTTTCAGCGCTGGCTGCACATTACCTCACCTGGGGAGTCTTCACACATAGAATGGACCATGCCCAGGTCTTATTATAGATTAATTAAATAAAAATGGCTGAGGTCAGTATCCTCATATCAGTATTTAAAAAATTCTCAGGTGATTTGCAGGCACAGTGAAGGCTGAGAAGCATGGCTATTCCAAGAGTTTCATTGGCTCCTATTGTGGTAGAGAAGAGAGGAATGAATTTCCTAGTGGCGTATATGCCCACTCTTGTCTATTTAAGGCATAGCTCAAATATATGTGTATAATATAAATACAAAATTGGTTGTCAATATTTATGAGCTAACTAGAAAGAAGCACAAATGGATGCGGAGAAAGCCATCCTGCCTTTTCACAGATTCTTTTTGGACACTGGCTCAGTGTCAGTGGGTGGTGGTGGTAGAGGGTCGATTTACAATTCTCCATTAGAACCTTCCTTTCACTGTGACTGGATGATTCCTTTTCTGACCTCTTTCTGGTATTTTCTTTCTTAGTTATCTGAGACATTGTTAGAAAGGGCTCAGATATCTCCTTTGTATTGTCAAGGCAAAGCTGGTTCCCTGAGGGCAGAAAGTTGCTTTACCATGAGCCATGGAATGAAAACACTGGGGACACCAAGATGGAGTCGCTGCTGTGTGCCCTGGAATGAAAACACCAGGAATGCCAAGGAGGATGCTGCTAACCCCTTCCTTTCCCACCAATAAAGCCATAGCTGAAAATGATAAATCTCCCAAAACCAAGCTGTGGTCCACCGGGCTGCTCAGTGTTCTTGGCAGAGCTTCTGTGGCATCTAAACTGGATGGCATGTGATATACACCTTAGCCAGCGAAAGAGCCAATGGATAATAGCTTTGAGTTTTAGGGTCTTCACTGCAATGCCACCAATTTTGTGAGTTTCCAGGAATTTAGGATGTACTTCCGAGAGACCCGTCAGTGTGATCATTTTCATTTTCTGCATGAAGTACTCTGCTATTTACATGTTCACTATTGTTTTTGCAACTGAGCACAAAAGCTCTATTCCCCCCCCACTTTAGAACTCAGAATTTTAAGTGGTTACCAGAAGAGTCCCAAGGCTTGCCTGGAATCACAGAACTCCCTCTTGAAGTTCAAATCTTTCTTAGCACTAATTCAAGAGGGAGTTATGATCCTGTGATGGACTCGTGACATTTCTTATTAGGGATATAAAAGGTCAGGTTTTAATACCTTTTTGTGATATATGCATCTGGCTCAAGATCAGGCAGTTTTGAATGATGGAATTTAAATTGTAATTTAATGACGGGTAAGGGGTGAGGAATTATAACACCATGGCAGTGCCCGGGTCTTGCACCAGCCTCAGCACTCTTGGGGGTCTGCAGGTCAGTCGCAGCAATGGTTTCCCTGGACACCTGACACCCTGCCATGGAAAAGTAAAGACAACTCCTGAGACACAAATCCATAAGGCTTCATTGTTACTCCTCACTTTGTCCAGCTATCTCAAAACTCTTATTTCATTTTCTCTCTTTTCTCAAAAACAAAAATATTCTCAGGCACATGAAGCTCTTCACCCAATCTTTGTTATGTATCAAGTAGGACTGATTGAGACCAAATGAGCTGGGTGAAAGTTACCCTTTCCTAACCTAAGAAAAATTACATCTCTATCTTTATACATGAGCCAAAAAATCAATCCAGCTAGCAGTGGGAGCTCCCAGAATCTACTAAACACAGGGACTATGATGCAGAAAGAGGCAGTGTTTGCAACCCCTGGTTCTCTGGACTTGAGTTCCCTCATCTTTAAGTGATCCCTTAGCCTCAGGTTTCTTCCTTATAAATCATCTTGCTGATAAATTGCTTTGAGGTTAAGATAGAATATCAGCCTCTCTCACAGTGTTCTATTATTGCACAGTTTGAAGGTTCATGGCTAGTGGTTCTGATAAATCCCCTGCATTGTGAGTTCTTGCTGGTCAGACAGTGTGGCCAAATGAGTGAGCTTGTCTCACCACCACCACTATCACCACCACCGCCATCACCACCGCCGTCACCACCACCACCAACACCACCACCACCATCACCACCAGCATCACCACCACCACCATCTCCACCACCACCACCTCCACCACCACCATCATCACCATCACTACCACCACCATCACCACCACCTCCAACACCACCACCAGCATCACCACCACCACCTCCACCACCACCATCATCACCACCGCCATCACCACCACCACCAACACCACCACCATCACCACCACCACCATCACCACCACCACCATCACCACCACCACCATCACCACCACCACCATCACCACCACCACCATCACCACCACCACCATCTCCACAACCATCACAACAATGTGGAGATACAGGAAAACCAATGATGTCAGCCTCTGGCTTCTACATCTACATCCATCACCCACCACCAAAAAGAAGATGACAAAGGAAAAATATCTTCAGTTCAACTTGAACTATGGCTAGAACTAAAACTCAAGGATGTGATATTTGTGAGCATTTTCCCTGGTTTCCATTTTACCCCACAAGGTCACACATGTTTGCTGTAAGAAGTGCCTGTCCAATTGTCTGGATGTAAATCTCTTGGTCTTGTGCTCATTTGGAACCAAGAGCTGCATGTCTGTGTTTTTAACAGGCTCCTGGCCCATGCCACTGCCAATGTTCTCCATCACTCTGAGTGTTGAAGCTTTCCTCTGGTGCGTCCAGGATAAAAAACCCTCTATTCATTTGGCTCCTCTCACAAGTGATACTGTGTTTAAAACAATTTAGAAACTGTAGAGACAAATAGAAAGTATCTTCATTTTGAAAATAATACATTCAAAATAGAATTAAATTTAATTCATTGTTCACTGCTGAGATCCTCAGGAGCCTTGAGGCAAAGCTCTCTCTCCTACTTCATTTTCTTCCCACTAAGCCCATTTTCCTTCAGTCTGAAATTCAGGGAAAATCAATACAAGAGTTAACTTTCTAATTCAATTAAAGTTTTCCTTGCTTAATTATTACTGATATTGATTTCTTCTTACTCTTCTGTAGGGCCTTGGGGTCTGGACCCTCCCCCGTCCCCATTAAAGTGAGCCAGAAGTGGTGGTATGTGCCTGTCATCTCAGCACTTGGGAGGTGGAGGAGCATCCGTGATTCAAGGACATCCTTGGCTCTGTAGCAAATTTGCAACCAGCTCAGGCTATATAAGCTTTCATCTCAAATAAACAAAAACAAAGGAACAAACAAAAAAGATTAATATTGATCCAGGTAAACAGGATTTTGAGTTGCAAACATTTGGTATATGTGGGAAATCTTCAGAATATACAAGATGAATTGTATGGGCAATGATTTAAGTGAAATCCCGGGCGTGAGAACCGTTCTGAGGAGGGAAGCATTTCCTAAGTTTTCTCTATGAACTCTAAAAGGTAGAAAAGTAAATCAAAAGTTGGTAGGCATCCTAGTAGCTCTAGTTTGATTATTTACAATTTAATTTTAAGGATTAAAGCATAAGCAGTGTGCATAACCCTAACAGGCAGTTAGCCAGGCCAGGTTCTTATGACAGTAGCCACCCCTGGGAGGAAAATCAGAAAAAGTGGACACATTCTGTGTGGAGCCGCATTTAGATGGGGAACACAATCCAAATACATGGCTTTGTCTGCCTAGTCTGTTAAGGTTCTATAGTGAAGTGTTTGCCTTCATCTCCACAGGACACTGTAGACAGTGACCCCGTAAAATGTACCTTGTTGAGAATTTACTAGTTTTTGCCATATCCAATCATTTGTTCCAGGAACTTATCAGGGTTCAGGGTTGGAGGATGTGTGTTACTGCAGCTCTTCTTGATTGGGTGCCAAAAATTGTAGGGGATAAAGTAATAATTTTTTAATGTATGACAAAAATAATATGAAATATTTGTCTATTTTTATGTGTATGGTGGTTTGCCTGTATGTGTATCTGGTACCAGAGGATGTCAGGTGAGGTGTGTGATCCCCTAGATGATTTTGAGCTGCCATGTGGGTGCTGGGAACTGAACCCAGGACCTAGGTAAGAGCAGTAAGTGTTCTGAACCCTGGAGTCATAGCTCTAGCCTCCACAGAAAAGTGGGGACAGCAAGACAAAGGCACACACAGTTATTTAACACAAGTTGTATGTGGCAGGGGAATCTTCAGAAACAAGGACCTGAATAGGAAGTTGGTGCCTTTCTATACAGAGTTTGATGACAAGGACAATTGGACAAAAGGGGTGTGGTCTAATGAGGAGGAGAAGGAGAAGGAGGAAGGGCGGAGGTGGTGGAGGAGCAGCTAGGTGGCATCTTCTTAACTGGCTAGTGAATGGGGACAGGTGATGGTGCCCACTATCCTAATACTGTGGGGAAAACTCAGCCGAGTAGATTGTATGACTGACTAGTCAGCGTGTCTGGAAAGGTGTGCTATCTTGGGTTGTAGCTGGGCAGGTGTGTGAGACAGCCCCTCCTGAGAGTGCAGTGCAGCTCCACGAGGCTCATGGGAAGAAATGCTTCACTCAGGCTGGGCTTCAGGAAGTCGGGGCTGGGAGAAGAAAATGGAAAATGTGGAATTGCAGTTCAGTTCTTGGGGAGATGAGAGACTGGTTTTCAAAAAACAAATGGTAGTCCAATACTTAAAGCCTAAGAAAACCACCTAAAGCCTGTGCAGTCAAGCCTTTGTTCTCAAGAAAGGCGTTCTGGAAGCCAGGTCCTGTTGTGAAGCCCTTCCTGGGCTGAGAGACTTGCAGAGGGACAGGAAGCTATCATGGACTTCTCTGCCTGGGAACTTTCTAGTGCCCCACTCCAAGCCCTAAAGCTGCCATCATCTACTTCTGCTATCCTAGAAACATTTATGTGAAGTCAAAGCCTATCAGATTATTTTAGTTACATCCCTGCCTTATTGGGAGAGCAGGAGGAGAGATTGGCTATCCTAACCTTCACAACGATTTGTTTAGAAGTGTCTGTCCGTATTTTGTGCAAGCTGTTTTCTCTAAGACGAGTTTATGGTCGAAGGGACAGGGCCCACTGCCAGGCCTGGACAGTTGGGCAAAATTCAGACTTGGCTCTGGGATTTTGCTGAATGACCTTGGAAGGACTAGATTCCCCCCACTAATGGAAGAATGTTTAGAAAGCACTTCAGAGTTTAATAATTAATGTTTGCGTTGTCTCTTTAATTTTCACAACCCTCTGATGGATTACTTTAGTGTCATAGATCTGAAAACCAAAGCCTTTGAGAGAGACACTTCTGTGGCCTGTTCACTTGCACAGTTAGATAAGGTTGTATGTAAAGTGTTTAGACTGTAAGCTGGCATATAGTGAGTCCTCAGTGACGCTGCCTGCCGCCACCCTCCCTCATCTTGCTCGTCATTAAGGACCAATCTAACAGAGCTGGTGTTGCAGCCCAGATTGCTGAGTCTACATCGCTGGAACAAATGTCTCAAACAAGAACGTGTATTTCCTACATGACAGTTTTTTTTTTTTTTGTTTTGTTTTTCTGTAGGTTTTTTGTTGTCGCCCTTCTGGGATTTTTAAGTCAAGGGAATTATGAGAGTCATCAGTGCTCTATGCAGCATTGCAACCTGTGGGTCACATTGTTGATGCGCATTGATCTGACTGGGATGTCCTTCATGCTAAAAGACTGAGGTTGAGTAGGTACAAAATCAGAAGGCTCTGGGAAGGTGGTGCCTCACTCAGTGAGCAAAGAGGCAGATCCTTCGATCCCTTCACAGGAGACAGCACTTACATGTGACTATTCTGTTCAAGTGCTATGCTTGGGTGTTGACTTGGGCTCATAGATTCTGATCCAGGTGTGGAATAAGGAGCAGAGCTAGTGTAGAGGATGTCTTAACTTCCTGTGTTCCTCATGCTCCTTCTGCTGCTAACCAACCAAAAGGAAAAGAATCACCTGAGCTGTTGGCTCCATTTATGTGAGCCAACTTGTGAAGAATGGGGAATGCAGGTTATGAGAGAACAGCTAGTCTGACAGACAAGGCCATGAGCTCAGGGTTTTTGATAGCTTCAGGGTGATTCATTTGCAGTCTTAGCAGAATATGAGAGGAGAAAAAGAGGTTGTGATATAGCAGCCAATGGAGACAGGAAAGCAAAGGTTATCTGGGAAAGGGGTGTTGAAGCAGGCCCCCTGTGGAGCCAGGTGGAAAGTCTTCAGTTTGATTAACTTACCCAAGACAACGAAAACTCATGGTTCAAATCCCGCCAGTAGATCAGGGCCAGCTAAATGACTGACTTTCTAGCCCTGTTTAACAGTAAGGGTTTAAGTGTTGCATAGAGCCTTGAGCTGTAGATACTGCTGTTTCCAGTGGCAGAGGCTGAGCTCAGGGGCAGAAGCCCTGCACTGTAGGCATACAGCCTGGTGCACTAGCAAGGTAGCTAGACATGAAGTCAGGGTTAACTCAGCCAAGTCCTGCCACCCATGAGTTTGTGAACACCAAACATATCAAATAAGGGCAAATTGTTAAAGGCTCTCCAATGGTTTCAGTAGTTCTTTTATTCCAAATCCTAAATATATTCAATGGGTGTCTTAGTTAGGGTTTCTACTGCTGTGAAGAGACACCATGACCATGGCAACTCTTATAGGGAAAACACTCAGTGGGCGGGCGTGCAGTTCAGAGATGCAGTCCATGGTGGAACATGGCAGTGTGCAGGGAGACAGTGGCGGGGGAGCTGAGAGTGGAGATGGAGCCTCACCCTCATCCTGCAGGCAACAGGAAGTGAGCGAACTAGGCATGGTGAGTATAGGAGACCTCAAAGCCCGCCCCCACAGTGATGCACTTCCTCCAACAAGACCACACCTACTCCACCAAAGCCACGCCTCCTAATAGTGCCGCTCCCTGTGAGCTTATGGGAGCCAATGGCATTCCAACTACCACAATGGGCATCCTATTAAATTCCCCCACAACTGGTAACACTGGCTGTAGAAGGAGAGAGGGGACAGCTTGGATACACCATGACACCAAATTGATGATGCCTCACAGCTTCCTGATGTGGAAGTGGTAGTGGCCTTCTTTTCATCATTATTTTTGTTCATTTCTATAGTGTGTTACAATGTCACACCTTCTCTATGACCTCAGAATCAGCTGTGTAACTCTATTTTCCGTAAGCACAGGACCTTGAGGTCGCAGTCTTTACCACTTAGATGCTTTCCTTTGTGGATGGGGCATGCAGGTGAGGCAGTGTCCCATGCACCTTCATGCTTGTAAGCCCATCAGTGCTTCAGGGAAAGAGCCCAGCGTGTGTTCTCTGTCTGTGGTGCTGAGTTTTATGGTGAGGGAAAACCCAGGGCTCAGAATTGCCAAGATAGTCTCCTGTGGCAGCACTGCTAAATCTGCAGTCCATGCTCACTACTCTGAGGTGTTTTACTACTTAGAGCAAAAGATTTTCCTATTTGTGGAGGTCAAAGCTTACAGGTCAGAGAGATTGGATTGTGTTTGCTACTGATAATAAGGAAAGATAAAAATAAGGGATTTTTCTTTTCATTTAAGATGCTATACCAATCAGCAAAGGTGTTCCAATAGTAGATATTTAGCAGGAAGTGCTAAGGCTTCACCCAGGGTGTCCTGCAGCAGTGACAGCTCTCTGTTCTCTGGAGCATAGTACTCGCTCTTTGTTTCTGTACACACCAATGGAAGAAAAAGGCCACTGCTTATACTTAGACACATATGGAAAACCATGTTTTCTGCAAAAGGACAGGGTATTTTCAGTTAGTGCTGTGAATGGCGGTGGGACCGGGGGAGGGGTGAGCCAAGTTTCTTTGTTTCTGATGCTTTTTGCAGATGTGCCCTCTTGGTTTTGACATCAGATGTTCCTATGCGGGTTTGATTTATAGAGTGGCTAATTCTGAGCATAGGGAAATCAGGACGGAAATTTTGGAGTATCAATCACAGCCTTCATCTGCTTCCTTGTCTGACATGGCTATAATTTGTAGGCTCTACATGTAAATTAGACATTTTCTTCTTCAACAAGGAGGCTAGAAAAAGTAAGGTCTCCCCCACCCCCACTGTGTGCGTATAAACAATATCCATGTCAGCTATAAGGGGAAATGACGGGCTTTATCTTTTTCACAGGGACAGGCTTTGTCCTCTGTTATTTATGACCAGGTTTCAACAACCATGTTTACACTCAGAGCTAAGACTGATGCTTCAATATTTGGAAGAACATAGAAGCAAGTATAAATAATACATAAATAGTTATATTTGGTTGACAAACTTTGTTATCATTTGGGTGTTTTGCATTTTTGACTTGGGTTTGGGGTACACTGAGTTTGGGGGAAGTTACACAAAAAGTAAGAAATGTGTGGAAACTGGTGGATACTGGATGGATTGAGCCTCCATGTTTTTCTTCTTTTCAGTGACTCACTGGTCCAGCACTCGCTTAGACTTGTTGTGAGCACACAGAGCCAAACCCCCCACCCCCACGGGATACTTCTGGACAGAATGGGTTGAGAGATATTCATCTAAATTTTGGGTGGCTGGGGCTCAGATTTACCATCAGACTTTCCTTTTCTCATTGTGACAGTGTGCCCAGAGTTCAGCACAGTGAGAGGAATCATTTGAAATCTGGGGACTCTGATTTTCTTTTTCAGTACCTTTATTTTAATAAGAACAACAAAATCTGTGTTCATACAATGCTGTTCCATTTTTGGTGATCTGCTTTTCCAAGTTATTGGCTTGTGGGCTGATCTGGGACTTGGGAAAGCAGCCTAATTGAGAGGAAAGAGCCCGAGATGATTTAGGATCCAGTCTCACCCTATTGTGTGGCCTTAATTCATTTGCTGAATCTTAATGACCACTCTCGCTGCCTCTATATGATGAGGATAAAATAACTCTTTCCTATTCAGGGCATGCTGAGAGTTGGGAACATGCTGTATAAACATTTATGTAGGTGCTGGGAGTATCATCTCAGTTATCTGTGCAGAGAGTGAGTCTAGGGAGCAGTGAGGAGACCAGAGCTCAGGCCCCTTTCTACATAGCCTTACCAGTCAGGCTAATTTCCATCTTTGCCTGGTATTTAACATGAATATTCTTACTGCTCAGTTCAAGGGATTCCCCCTAACCCCCAGTGATTGCTGAAAGCACCTACTTGGCCACAGCATCTGCTGGCTGGAGACTCCAATTTGGGGGAAAAGTCATGCTCTCCAGTGTGTTATTGGACATGAAGCAGCATTGTCACAATCAGATCTGTCATTGTGGGGCCACCTCAGCATGTCTAGCTGCTAGGGGATTTCTCTCTTTAGTTCTGTGAGTTTAAAGGCAAGGTTTGCCTTACAATCTTTGTTTTGGAGGTGCATGTGTTTTCTACAAGTTGGTGTTTCATTCACATCTGTAAGTGCCACGTTTGAATAGCAGGTGCGGAGCATTTAAGGCCACAGCCTTGCTCCAGCTGCTTATTTCAAGGTTTGCTTCTGTTACTTTCTGCAGCCCATGTAACTTCTTTGAACTTGAGTTATCTCATCTGCAAAAAATAAAAGGTGATGATGACTGAACTGATGAAAGAGGATTTGTGTAAAATGGCTCACCTAGTCCTTGCAGTTAATAAGATCTCGTCTAATTAGATATCATTGTTAAACTTAGAAGAAATTAGTGTTTGCTTAGATGTGACCTGCAGTCTTCACTAGAATGTAGATGGCTACATCATATCATGGATTAGCAAGTGGTAGCTCATGAGCAAATACAGCTTATTGCTTACTTTTGTAAATAAGGTTTTATCAGTACACAGTTGTGCTTATTTGTTCATGTGGAGTTCACACTGCCTGTTGTGCTTCTGTTGAAATTGCGACATAGAGTGTGGTCTACATACAGAGTCTAAATCACCGCCTGGCACTTTTGTGAAGACACCTGCTGAGAGTTATAGACTCAGTTGAATTCTGATTTCTCTTGGTGGCTAAAGTTAAAGCTGATTCTGGCTTTAACTATCTTGTCTCTCCCTAATCTTTATACTTTGAAATTATTATTTATAAAAGTAGAACAGTTGTAGGAAACATACATCCAGGTCAGCAGCCACATCAAATTAAGGCTTAGTCTATATTGCCATTCTTAAAATTTCTAGCAATACTTTGAGAATGGTAGACATGGCGATCTCCCACTCCTGACATTTTAAGACCATAGCTGAACATAAAAATGTGAGGATGCAGATTATCCTGGAAATGACATTTTTATGATAAAAGTAATCTATTAAGAAGTTGTAGAATGGTTATAGCCATTTGACATTGTTAACAATATAATGATGTGTTAAAATGCTAGAGGAAGGGTTATGTCAGGGTTTGATGTTTTTATAAGTTGCTGATGTATAAAAACGTCAAATAAGAATAATCTTATACTTGACATTTTTCATTTGGTTTTCACTCTCAAAATAGCTCTGTGACTTCTAGTTAGAATTTTGCTCACATCCCAGATTCCTCTTCCTTTAGTAGTTTCTATGCTCACCCATGCCACTAGGTTATTTCTTTCTGATTAATTTTTTTTCTTTTAAAAGAGCTTTTGCTATTCTCACATATTTCTTATAATGTCCTCGCTATAAAAAAAGAATGCTTCTTCATCTAGACCTGTGTGTGTGTGTGTGTGTGTGTGTGTGTGTGTTTGTGTGTTTCTGAAACAGGATCTCCCTATGTAGCTTATGCTGGACACCCTCCTGTTTCAGCCTCCTCAGGGTTGGGGCTCTGGAAGTACACCATGGCACCCGCCAGTCATGCTTTTTTTAATTGTAAGTTGTCTGTGTCTAGTTTTGATACTATTCCTGTCTATCCACTCCCCAGTTCTTGCAGACTGGCTCCAGTTTTTCATCAAGTCCAGAGCTAGTCTTTTAAGAGTAGAGTGGGCTTTTGACTTCCAATACTGGCTGTCTGTCCTTGGTTCTCCTGTTGTAAGGATTAAGGTTTTTCCTCTGGTCTTGTCCCGCAGCCGCACCAGCCCCAGATAACACACTGAGACTCGGTATTAGATATAATGCTATTGGCCAGGTACTAGTTTATTATCGGCTAGCTCTGTATTAAGTATTAACCCATTTGTGTTAATCTATGTATTTCCACGTGGTCTTCTTACTGGGAGCTGGCTGCCGTACTGTTCTCTCCAGACTCTCCTCCTTCCTCCTTGTCTCCTAGTTCCTCCTATCTTACTTTCCTATTGGCCAACAGTGCTTTATTCATTAACCAGTATGAGAAACATATACAGAATGACATCTCCTATCATCTCCTCTTTTCTGTCTAAATAAAAAGAAAGGTTTTAACCTTAACATAGCAAAATATATAACACAACAGTTATCAAATAAGAATCACAGTTAACAATATTTAGTCCATTAACATTTAGCAAGATTAAAAGAAAATATTCCATCATCTATCCTATCTTTGTGAGTCTAAAATCTATGTAACTTATCTTTAATCCTAACTAAGGAAAACTATAACCATAACTATTTGTCTTCAACTCCCTCAAAGACCACAGAAGGATAAAATATAAACTCTAGAAATGACAGAGACATCTTTTGTGGTCAGTCATCTGAAGTTCTTCTGTAATCTTCCATCTTCAGCCCATAGGCCATAGTGTGCCTGGCAGACTCTTCAGTAAAACAGACTTTAAACTGTCTTCTTGTATTGGCAGTTTGTCAGTCATTTTTCTCTGTGTCCTGCAGACTGCCTGGCATACTCTTCCATGAAGCAGGAACTCTGTAGCAATGTCCAGAAGAAAGCCTGCCAGTTCAATGCTCTTTGGGAAATGCCATATCTGTGACCTACATAAATAATCACACACACACACACACACACACACACACACACACACACACACACACACGAAATATTTTTATAAAGACTTTTGCTGTTGCATGATGTTTTGCAAATTCCCATATCAGAGGATTCCAACAGAAACTTACATTACTGCTCTTACAAAGTAACAAGCAGCTTTGGGCTATAAAAGCTTTTTAAATCATTTTTTTTTCCCACAGAAGGGATTTGCATGCTGACTCATTCCTACTATATTTATAACCTATCACCAAGCCACTGCTAAGGCAAGATTTCTAATAAAGCTATGGAAATTACATGCACCGCAATGGGACTGAATACATTTACATTTGTAGTATTTTAACATTTTCAAATTTATTGCAGATTACCTTGTTTGTGCATGTCTGTACTTTAATGGTTTTTTATAGCAGAAAATAGCAGTTTATGATTGTATTCCCAGTAGAAATTTATTATGAATCCACCATATGGAGTGTTGCATAAAACTAAGCTTGTAACATGGGTGGTTTTAATATTGCTTAGCAAGAACTATTGTACTTTATTGAAAATTAGTGATAATAGGAATGTCAAAGACAGGAAGTTTGGTTTATGAGGGGAGTCTTTATTTTAGCTTAAATTGTCACAGAGACTTTTAAATTTTCAGATGAAAATGATCTATCTTTTGCTATAAAGACATCACACCATTGTTCATCGCCTTTTCCTGCCCTGCTCATCACAGCTTCCTCTCATGGCAGCCTTGCTGAAAGTATGGCTGTGCAAAGGCACACGCCAAGCCAGGCCCCATACCAGCCCGACTTCCCATGCCACCATTTCTCCCAGCTGGCTTTGAATTGTGGTCACTGAGATTGCTGTGGAAGCAGTTGAGTGGTTTTTTCTCTCCCTGCATTTCTCTCTTGCATTCTTTCTTCAGTATATATTGGAAACCCCCTGAAAGGACTTAAAGTGCTTATTTTCATTAGTGTTTTTGGTTCAGGGAAATTATAGAGGCGAGGAGAAAAGGAAGCTCAGATTTACATCAGTCATATTTCCCATAAGAAAGCCCTGGCATAACTTAGACATGCATTTTGGAAGGTTTCCTTTTTGTCTGATAGGGCTTGAAAGGCTGAGTTGGATAAACATGTACCTAAAGATACTTTTGTTTTTTTTTTTTTTCAAAGCTCATGAGACAACAAATTTGCTTTAAAATTTCCACAAAGAGCCTATGATGATTTTATATACAAGAAAGACAGCAATAAGCACAATTAACAATATTAAACATTGAAAACACCCTTCATGGCACATTTCTTCATATCCTAAAGCTTTTGCTGGTTTCCATGCATGTACCCCCAGGACAGACTGCCATCGCAGGCTCAGCCACACTGAAGACAGAAGAGGGTAGAAGGGATGGCTTTGAGCCATCTAGATTGTCAAGAGTTTCCTGTTGTGTTGTGTGTTTGAGACACACAGCCATGTCTAGTGCTTTGGACATTTATCATGGCCGTGAACATCTGCTGGTGCTGAAGGGTTTATCATGCAGACTACATGTGTTCTTCTTATAAATATGAAAATGTTGCAATGAGCTTTATAAATGTAAATCACTGTAGAATAAAAGAATAGTAAAGGACAGTTCATTGTTGTTTCCCAGACGTTCAGTGTCCCTCTGCTAGTTGTAGACCTCCTGAGTGGTGGGGCTTTCTAAGCTCTGAGGGTCTTTGTATTGTAACTCTGGCCTTGTCAATTTTTCTTGTCTTATGTTCTAGGGAGACTTTTAGCACTTTTGCTACAAACAGCAAATGGTTCATTAAAAATTCAAAGTACATGTGTGATGCACATTTTATGCTTCATGCAAACTGCTGTTGAATTTTTGAGGGACTCTTGCCATTTTAAATATTCATGTGCATGGAGAGGTTCTGGGTGCTGAAATGTCTTTGAAGTGTGATTTTTCTGCACTCCATGTCTTTCTTACCTATCTGGCTGTCGCCTTTAGAGTATCAAATTTCAAGCCTTGCTCTCTGCAAGGGAAAGAATTTGGTCGATAATGTTTTGGCCATCACGGAATTGGGATTTACTCATAACTGAAGTTTATTTTCTATGAATCATGTTAAAATATTTTTATAACAATAATTAAAACCAAACACTGAAGAGCCATGTGAAGTCAGAGCTTTAGGAGTGTCTGTCTAGGAGTTAACCCTGGCCAGAAATGCACCTCTTCAGCCCTTGTTTTGATATTGACAGCATTGTATTGTTACTTCCAACTGAAGTCTCTGAAGCTTGTGGTCAATACAGTGGTTTCTCCTGAAGACACCAGGTTAATAAAGCAGAGCACTCAACCTTCGAAGTAGATCCGTTCCTCTGTTTGGAAAGTCTTCACTCTCGTTAGTAAACTAAAGAGATCCAAGGAGTGTGCAAGAATGGACCTCAGAGGGAGGACACTGGGACTTTGTACCAGCCTCAGCAGGACCCTCACGGTTCTTAGGCAAATAAATGTTTTGATTTAGAAATAAAACTGGTCTCTATTCATCATCTCCCTCCCACTTTCTAGTTATGAGCTATTTAAATGTATTCATTTCAATTCATTTTTACAAGAACGAACTGCTCAAAGTGGGCATTATTTCCCAAACCAGGCACACAGGCACCCTAGAAGGAATTAATCAGTGCAGAACCAAGCAGACAGCTATGAGACAATGGAGTGATGGCAAGGAAGCAACATCATAAAGCAAATCAGAGAGTTTGTTGACAGCTTGTACATCAAGACCAAAAGAAATGTTTTATGTGAAAAATTGCTAGGAGACCCTTAGACTTTAAGAAGTATATTGAAAGAATTGACATAATAGCAATCCAGGAGGCTTTTTTCCTCCTGTTTTTTGGCATTGGAGTGTCCTTTTAAAACTGATTTTAGGTCTCCTAAAAACTGTAAACAGAATAGATGTATGGGTAGTAAGAAGTCCAATGTAAATTATACTTTCAACTTGCTTATGTATTTATTCATATGGCCAGCTTTTGGTCAAACACATGCTTAACATATGTATCTGCCTAAAAACATAAGCTATTTATTTATTGTGCTATAAGAGAATAACAAAAGCTTCAGTTGAGTAAGTCAACTATTTTCATTCCATTTGCATCTATACAGGCTGGCCTGATAAGAGTCTGTTCCAATAATAGCAAATAACATTGATTCTTTGGAAGTATCTGAAACATCATTGGGACACAAGCATTGACTCTGAGCAGCAGATCTCTCCTGGGAAGAGGAATAAACTAGAACCACTTCTTGGACTTCTCAGTTCCCTTCATTATATGCCCTTCTTTCCAGAGAAAACCACATAACATCTCAAAGAGGCCTGGGAAATCTGAGGGAGGATAGGGAGGTGTGGGTCAGGAGAGATGTGTGGAATTTCTCATCTTCATACAACACTGATACTTAATCTCTCAAGCCAATTACAGAGCCCAGCATTTGCATCCACAAGCAAAATACCAATTCCTTTCCATGTTCTCTCTAATGTGGTTTAGCACCCAAGTTGTACAAACAGGTTTAGTAATGAAAAATTACCTTTGTTATATGAGAAACTACTGTTTCAAGATTATCCTAAAATGAAAGTCATTAGATAGTAAAACCTTTTATGGTTTTAATATGTACCTGGGTATACAAAACAGAAGAACTCTCAAGAAATGTTATTTTACTTTTTACTGACTAATAAATCCAATTGGTATTTTATTTGCAGTCTGCTTTTCTAACTGCTGTAGTGGCTTTTATCTGTTATGAAGTGAACCAGTCTAGAGTTCAGAGAACGGTAAATCTTTGGAACTTCACACCAGCTTGGTGTCAAAAGCTTTTGAAGATGATTCCCAAATATCTTTTGATCTTTGTCATAGCCACAGATGGATTTTATTTTATTTAGACTCCTTTATTTATGTTTTTTAAACCCTTTTATTTATGTCTATGTGTCTGCTTGTCAGTGTATGTACCTCATGTATGTAGTGCCCATGAAGGCCAGACAACAGTACTGGGACCCTTGGTTATGATCCACCTGACATGGGTACTGGAAACCAAACCAAGGTCCACTGCAAGAGCAGCAAGTGCTCTCAACCACTGAGGCGTCTCTCCAGCCCTTTACTTAGACTTAATTAATGGAGAATCCATCTTAAAGCTTGGATTTTGTTTGATCTTCTATAGCTTCACCTTAAGAAAAAGGGAGAAATTTATATAATAATATAAAGTGTAATTTTATAGATTCATGATTATAGTTTGTTTTTCTAGACAGGGTTTCTCTGGGTAGCCTGACTATCTTGTAATTCAGTATGTAGATCAGGCTGGCCCTGAACTCACAGAGATCCTCCTGCCTCTGCCTCCTGAGTGCTGGGATTAAAGGTCTGCACCATCACGCTATAACCATGATTATAATTTTTACTTAAGCACTTACTATTTTGCTTTAACAACTTGTTAATTATAGGAATTTTATTCAATTCACTTTGTAAGTCCAACATACTGTGTGTGTTTATTATCTGTTGTTTCTAATTACAAATTTAATCTATATTGAGTTTAAGTTTTAAAACATTGTCATCAAATTTTGAATAGCAAGATATGTATTTGGTGGTAAAATGAGATTTGGTAGCTAATTCTGGCTTTTCTTACATTTGAAGGGAACATAACCTCATATTGCAGTATAAAGTCATTAGAAATGAGAATTTGTCCTGAGCTCCAAGCATATACTTGGTAAGCTAGATGATGTTTGTATGCCCACATGCATTTTGTTAATAAGCCTATGAAATATTATGTCTAGTTTTTAAATGAACAATTTGAGAATCAGAGAGATTAAAATACTTGATCAAGCTTACAGAGCTTCTAAGTGGACAATTCTTGATGTACTTTTCTCATTATTCATGATCATTTGACCATTGGTATAATTAGTATAGCCACTGTTTATTGAGTATTTTGCAGTTGTCAATGATTTAAGCCTCTTTTTCTTTTTGCATTCATGGCTATTTCGCACAGGCATCGGAGGAAATGGTATCCATATTTTCCCAACAAAGACATGGAAGATTCCCAAGGTTAAATAAACTTTTCAAAGTTACACATCTGGCTATTGACTGAGTAGGATTTGAGCATTCCAGTATCCTAATGCAATGCAGTTTTGTTTGTGTTTCACAAGGGAGGGACCAGGGTGGAACTATTACAACAATTTAGAGGTTTTTATGATGTTCTTGAAGATTTTGTTGCTATTGTTTTTCAGCATAACTTTAATTGAAATGGAAATAAACTTTTCTCTCTGAACTTAGTTCCATATGATTCTTTCTAGATGTTTAATATTCCTTAATGTTCCCTGAGCATTAGGTGTAGAAGTTGTGTTGTAGCTGTATCATTTGGGGATATGTTCCCCAAAGTTAGTTGTTCTCTGCATTTTAGTCAGTTGTGACATTCTGTACTGGTTTCTTTTGGAAAAAAGCAAGCTTCCTTGATGAAAGTTAAGAGCTAATTTTACCTGTGGATACAAGGACAGGTGTTTAGAATGCAGTGGTTTTGGGAAGTGGCTTCTTTAGGGTCCATGGCCTCATCAGTCATGGGTAGTTGGCTAGGTTTATTACCAGGCATGAATTTCCTTCTATTGAGTGAACCTTAAGTTCAACTAGAGAGCTGTTTGCTACTCCCATGATCTAAGTGCTACTGTTGCATCTCAGTGGATATCTTGCTGTGTTGAGTACTATGGTTTATAGTTGTTATATCTGAAGAGGACTATTGATGGCTTTTCTCCCTTGGCAGTTTTTCACAGCCCCTTATGGTACTATGAGAGCAGGTCCTCAGGGAGGTTTCCAGGCTGGTTCCAGCCCCATTCCTCCAAGTCCTGTGATGGATCATGTGGTGTCTGGAACAATAGTGTCTTACCTTAAATTTCTGTGAGATAATCAAAGGGAAAGGTGATAGCTTATATTGTTTTGTGGGTCTACTGGGATCCTCTGACTGAAAGGTTTTCCATGCCTGGAAGTGGGGGACTGGTAAGATAGTCTATGTCTTTTAGGGAGAAGCATTGCCACCCCCAATCAAGGTAATGCCATAATTTCATATATATTTATATTCACAATATAATAGATATGATAACCTATGGCTTGTTCAACTGTGCAACTATAGCATTTCTATTTTGTGTTAAGCTCTGATTGCTTTGTAAGTATACCTGCCTCAGGCTTCTATGGAACCTGTATTGATGGGTGCCTGGAGAGTGGCTGGTTCTTGTGGTGATTAAGCATGAATCTAATCTAAGTAAATACAAAATTAAGGGTTTGCTTTGTTTATCTGCCTTCCTCACAGTCTAAATATTGAGCCAAAGTCACGGACATTGGACATGAGAGTTTATTAAAGTTTGATCCTTCCATCCAAGGTTTGCTTGGCCATCCCTTGCAAGCCTGAAGTGTTTCATATGTATCAGTCAAAGCACATGAGAACCCTGGGAAAGGTGGCACTCTGCCTGCACAGCTGTTCTGCAGAAGGGGGTGGGGGGTTGTCACATGATCAGATTCTCATCCTGGCTGAATATTAGTAGGGGCATGGCTGTCCTTCCCCAGGGAGAAGGCTCTGGGCCATGGCAGCTTGAAGATGTGGGAATACCACATTGCTCACATTCCTTTGCCTTTTCTTCTGACTCCTATCTTGCTCTGGTTTTGTCTAGAACCAGAGCTGTCAGCACCTTCATTTTTATGTTCGTCTTGTTCCCTAGCCAAGTATGAATCATGATGGGTTTATATTCCCAAGTGCCTGTGTTTGGCTGGGAAATAGCATCAGGCCATGGCATAGTTACTCCACAGTGAGATGTAAGGCAAATATTATCTGGGTCCTTCTCTCAGAATTTCCTGTGGTTTGGGGTCATGGCCAGAGGTTGGCGGCTCATGTAGGTGGTTTTCTGAATTGGGGAGTTGATGATTTTTCTATCATCAACTGTCAATAATGTAGCATTCTGAGTCCGTCCCCTCTTGAACTTGAAAGCATTGATTTCTTGTTTCTCATGATCGGAATGCTTCTGAGACATTGGATAATCTCACATCATCTAGAGACTCAAGGAGTCGGTTGCAACCCTCAGAGAAGGTTCCTTTGAACTGAGGGAAAGGCTCAGTGGTCTGAACAGAGTCTGCACTTGACACAGTAATGGCACAGTTGTTTCTGCTCCACAGATCCCAGTGAGAAATGCCAGTGACTGGGAACTTTATGTTCATCCAATACAGAGCCCAATGCTAATTTGGAAGTCTTTCCGTTATTGAAGAATTAAATACTGCACAAGTTCATATCAGATTTCAAAGAAGAGGATTTACATTAAAATGCTTTGTATGACATCCATTATGCATCAGTTAAGAAAGGGTTCTTCCAAGCTTTCTGGCACCAGCCTTGAAAGAGCTCCAGCAATACCTCTACACCAACTGGGAGCCTTGGCCGCCAGGTGTTGGGCACTATTATGATGTCTTTGTCATGAGGAAGCATGTTCCTGCCTAGGGCCATAATACTGTAGATGGGACAAGGAGACTCACATGCTCACATGCGGCCTGGGGTGGTCTGCCCCGCCCCCCGAGGAAAAAACCCGGCCCACCTGCACCTTGTGGCATCAGGAAGATGGGCACTACTATGTCGAGCAAATGTATGGTTGTACTATAGGAGAGAGAGAGAGAGAGAGAGAGAGAGAGAGAGAGAGAATAAATAGTTCATGTCCTGTGACAGGGGCATATCTGAAGGATGAAACAGGTCAGGGGTATGCTGAGGTGTCTTGATTGCTACCCATGACCATGGTGATGTCTCTGGGCTGCTGCTGGGGGCCCATGTCTTGTTTCAGGTTCTGATACAGCCACGGTCTCTGTTGATGTCCGTGGCTCCTGATATCATCAAAGGCCAGATGATCCTGCTGTACAGAGTTGGCCCCACCCCTTACTGGCTGCAACCCTAGGGAAAACTAGTCCTGCCCCTCACTAGCTTAAGCACTCCGGAGAAGGCACTATAACTCTCCAGGTAGCACAGCAAAACTGTGGGTGTGGGTGAGCCAGCTCCAACGTTGAGAGCGTAGGAAAGCTGCCCCCTCTACTCATCTGTCTTGTGTCATCGTGGGTAGAGGAGAGACAGAAGAGATAGCGGACCCTCTCTCCCTTACCAGTTGTAGCACTCAGGAAAGTGGGCCCTGCACCTTGCCGGGCAGCACAGCAGAGCTGACCCAATTGACAGGGTATGGGTGAATCTGCCCGAGAACTGTGAGCGTGGGAGATCTGGCCCGCTCCTCATCTGCCATACGGTAGTGTGGGAGGGATGCTCCCCCGACTTCCCACCCCCCCCCACTGCCCCTCAGGGCCTGTGTCAGGTGTGGGAGCTGTCCCTGAGATCATAAGAGCGGAAGAGCTGACCTTGGCCCTCACCAGCTGCAGCGCTTGGGAGAGTGGCCCCTTCATCTTGCAACACAGTAGAGCTGGCCATGATGGTCCAGATGTGGAAGAACCGACCCCGAGGGTGTGAAAGCAGAATTGGGCCGGCCCCTGCTCATCTCTGCAAGGGGTGAACTAGCCAGGGCAATGCAGGAGAGCTCACCCTGGTGGTGAGGACAGGGAAGAGCTTGTAGCTGACTAACCCTGTAACTACCCAGGTTGAGAACGAGGGTTATGAGTTGGCCCACTTCAACACCCACTCATCTGCTGGAACACGTGAAGAGGCTGGTTCTACAGATAGACCCAAAGCTGCAGGATCTCCAGTACACAGGACAACAGGATACCCAAGAGGAGTCCCAGTGAGGCCGGCATCGATAGTGTAGCAGAAACCAGAGGCCTTGAACCAGACCAATGCCTCTTTGCATGTAAAGATGTATGGACTAAAATGTATACTGTGTGAATCACTGTGTCACACTACAGTTTCCATGATGAGACTTTTTCTTTTTTTCTCTCTCTCTTAAATTTTATTTTATTTTATTTATTTTTAAGGGGTGGGAAGTTGCAAGGGCAGAGGGCAGATACTAAGGGATGGGAAATGAATAGGATCGAGATGCATGATATGAAAGACACAAAGTATAAATAAAAAGAAAGTTTTTTTGTTTTGTTTTTAAAGGCTTCTCAAGATCCTGCTGGCTAGGCAGGTGAACAACTGTGTTTTGCAAACAAACTCTAGAAACATCACACCCTGGTCATTCTACTTCAAGTTCTCTGACATTAGATAAATTTCCTGCCTTAATTTGTGCATTCATAAAATGGAAATGAGATGTATGTTACAAGATTGTTTTGAGAACAAAATAAATAGGAAACTCTTGGCAACTAGAATCCCTTAGCAACTATTGCCCTTATTAATCAAGTCACCATGCCTGTTTCTGCGTCCCTGCAGTTACAGATGCCTAGAAAAAGCCTTCCCCTGCAGCAGTTGATTATATACTGAACCAGTCAAAATGCAGATACGAAGGAACACATATCAAAAAGTACAGTTACCCAATGTGTGGATTCTGTCACATGTGGCTGAGCATCTGTGAGCTTGAGAGAATGGGAGAAGCTGGGGCTCTGTGCTCCTATGCTGGGGCAGCTTCATGGATCAGACATCCCTTCCCCATCAAATGCTGATTTACCCCCTCCAACCCCCAACCCCATCACATCCCCATTTCTCCTCCCACTGCCGGCTCCCCTGCATCATCCTCACTCAGCCATGCTCTTCTGCTGCTCTCTGCTTTTGTGCATTTGTCTCTCTTCTTTTACTAGGTTTAGTTTCTCAGTTTTAGTGAAAATAGGGTTTTGCTTGTCATTTCTTTTGAGTGGTGGATCATTTCCCATTAGAATCATGACTCTCTCACATCCTTGGTCTAACTGCTCCAGCCATCTTCCTCTTCACCTGGCTTCTGGCCTTCTGACTCAGCTTCTCATTCTTGTCCTTGATGGTCACTCTTAACATGAGAGAAGAGGTTCGTGGCACCCAGGATCTCAGAGTTTGGGTCTCGAAATTAAAATTCACAGAATATTATAAATGGTCTTGAAATCTAATCCACGGTGTTATTTTGGCATGTATGCGCCTAGCCAACCAAACTGGAATAATCAGAATAAACATCAGTGGTGCTTGGCATGCATGGAAAAATACTCATGGGTTTAACATCTGGAGAAAAAGGTAAATGTGGTCTGCTTTTAGGATGAAATGCATTTCACTTAATAAATCTAAAGTGCTCGTTTCACAAAATGTGAAATTAAAATTCTTTGGAGTATGAGGGGAAAAAAAAGTCTAGCCAAAGAATAGCACATTTGAATACCAAGGCCCATTGCTCCTTGAATAAAATGACCAATGGCACTTGTGCTATATCTGCTTGTACTAGAGCCAGCAGAAGGCAGAGGAAGCCCTTACTGCATTACCGAGATTTCCCTATATCAGCAATGTCCCATCCGTGCAGGAAGTCGATGCTCCAACCGTGTGATAATGATAGAGATAATGATAGAAGGTAAGATGAGAGGGATGATATCACACTGCCTTTGGCAATTGATCCCCCATCTGAAAGCCAAAAGGAACATGAGCCTTTGGGACCATCTCCCTAGATCCTACAAAAGCTCCTGGTGTGACCACGAATTTCTGAGAAGTCCTGATGCTGAGCTTCTCTGGAAAAGTGTTTGCAGTCGGAGAAACCCAGATTCCCACTTAACATCTCAGCTTCTTGTCTAGTATGGGACCCAGGGAGGTGCTAATTAAAAGTGTGACCTTGGGAAAGTCACATCACGGGGCTAAGTAATAGCCAGGCCTCTTTCCAACTCTAGACTGCCTGGATTTCCCTTCACAGCTATCTTCCTGTTATAAACTCTGCCCTCATTGGCTCTTCCCAGGAAATTCTTCATATTGTGCTTAACAGACTGTTAAATTACCTTAATTAAAGTGTCAAGGGATAAAAATTGAGGATTACTGAGCCCTGCCACCCTGACCCTCCCCCCAAGCTAGCTTCTGCCAGGGAGGGTCAGATATGTAGTTCAGGCCTATCCCTGAGTGACAGTGAGCTTTGAGGTCCCATTCATTGTCTTTACAGGCAGAAGGAAATCAAACAGTATGGCAGTTTTTGGCAGATTGTCCAGAAAGCTCCATCAAACTCTGGCTTCATATAGAACTGTTTTGCCTAAACTTTTGAGAGGATGTGAGAGAGAAGTGCCTAGGTTTGTTCTGATTCTTCTCCCACACAGGCTACAGGAGCTATGCTCAAAAGTTGGAGTTTGGTCCTGATGTTGGACTGCTCTATGAGATACTTCTGCAACTTGCTATTTCTGGGATACTTCCAGATTTGGGGAAAAAGTGTCTTGGATGTGTTTTGTTGACCTGGGCAATATTTTGTATGAGAAAGCAAATCCTTCAAGCATAATTGGGTCAGGGCTTTTTATTTCCATTAGTCAGAGGCCCATGGCAATAACAGAGAAGGAGAAATGGATGAAGACCAGGGCTCAGCATAGTCACAAGGAGGGATGGAATATCAGGTTGGAATATGCAGTGTGGATGAAGATATCTACCAAGTGTGGAGTGGATAACTCTCCAAAGCTATCTTCTCCCCAGATCCTCCCAGCCCAGGGGTGTCATGTCTATTTGACAGGATGCATAGCACGGAAGTTAATCCACTTTGTTAGGCCAACACTGGCTCACATTTTAGTTGTGTGATCCAGGAGTGCTACTTTCCTCCATTTGCCTGAGTCTTCTCACCTGTGATGTAGTTTTAACTAGTATCCATTTCACACTGTTCTTACGGATGTTGAGCTAGTGAATAGACCCAGAGAGTTTGAACTGGATATGGTCCCCGGAAGCACTGTATGAGTCTCCAAGTTCAGCCAAGTGGTCTGAACTTGGAGCTTTGTTTAAAATGCAAGTGATCCAAAGACAAGCAGGAACAAAACATTGTCATCCATTAACATCTTTGCACAGATCAATTTCTTGTGTTGTGGGGTGCTCTGGGCATCTTAAGGGCCATGTGAACCTAGAAATGCTCGAAAGAATGGAGACAGGTATGTAAAAGAGGTAATGCATGCATTTGCCTGACTCAAGAACTGGCTTCGGGGAAGTTCAGGCTCCTATTGTGCCCATTCTAGCTTCCTTAAAGATACTGCCTGAGAACCACTATTCCTAATGTGTTCCTAGTTATCCAGCCAGTTCTGGCTTTTACAATAATGGTTCATGGAGACTCTATTACTTTTCTCATTGCTTTGTTAATACCTGATCAAAACCATCTGAGGGAGGAAGGCTTCATTGCCAAAGAGACACAATCCACAATGGAGGGAAGAATTGGTT
The DNA here is from genome assembly GCF_943737965.1 of Phodopus roborovskii. Taxonomy (NCBI): domain Eukaryota; kingdom Metazoa; phylum Chordata; class Mammalia; order Rodentia; family Cricetidae; genus Phodopus; species Phodopus roborovskii. The sequence goes on along the minus strand of NW_026126571.1, from coordinate 24,051,688 downwards.
GCTGGTCATGTTGTATCCACAGCCAGGAAGCAGAGACTGGAGGGGAAATGGGACCAGGTAAAGAAACTGAGTTCTATCCCTAGTGACCCACTTCTTCCAGTTAGGTCCCTCCTCAGGGTCCACCCCCAGCTGGGGACCAAGTTCCCAAACACATAAACCTATGGGGTTGGTTCATATTTCAAACAGAAGAGCGGCCTTTCTTCCTCGTGCCGTAAAACACCTGGTAATGTGAATGCTCCTCCCTCCTCCCATTTCCTTCATCTTAATGCCTATTAAGGGCTAATTGGCTTCGCCCAACAGGTGAGTTCGTTAGAAACACCATCACTTTTTAAAGGATGGTTCCTTGCAGGGGTGGTTCTCCAGGGTTAACATGCTTTTGCATGTTCCCAGAGGGTCGTCAAAGCAGAGATCTCCTAACATGGAGCTAGTTTCTGATGACATCATTATGGGTTGGGGTCTGGGAATGTGCAGTTTTAACAAGTTCCATGATGGAGCCAAAGCTACTGATTCAGGGACCACACTTGGAACTACAGCCCCACAGGGAAGTGTGCACCGTTAATTTGAACACTGGAGTCACTTGACACACTCACATATAGGGTGATTAGACACCTACTCCCAGGGAGTTGATTTTGGGGGTGGTGTATAGGGTGTATACATACCCCACCCCTATCTGTGTGTGTGAGTGTGTGTGTGTGTGTGTGTGTGTGTGTCTGTTCTGCCTGCCTCTCTCTTTCTGCCTCTCTGTATCTCTGTTTCTCTGTCTCTCTCTCTCTTTCTCTCTCACCTTTTAGGCACGAAGGTTATGATTCTGTTGTAATATACAGAAAAAAGAGCATTTCTTGCATGTGCCCAGGATGTTATCTCAAGGGCAGGCTGTGGAAGGGAAGGTACAATTAGATGCTTCATTTCTTGCCCTCACAACTGCTCTCTCCCCAGACCATATAATGGAGAGGATGACTACATTGGCTCAATAAGCAAAAGCTCTTTTCTTCCTTCCTTCCTTCCTTCCTTCCTTCCTTCCTTCCTTCCTTCCTTCCTTTCTTTCTTTCTTTCTTTCTTCCTTTTTCTGGGCACCCTTGGGATACCAGGAAGGAAACTGCTGCTTTGGGAAGGAGAGTGCCTTTGCACACTTAGTCACAGGGATGGCGGGACGAAAAAGCACTCCTAGCGGATTATAACCCCATGGCTTTTCCTTCGGCCAGTCTGGCATGAGGTGGCACATCCACGCCAAGTAACCATAAAAATAGGGGGCTCGTTGGCTGCTTGTCATGGTAACTACCAAGTTGAGGGTTTGTCCAGCGAGGGCAAGTGGCTCTGTTAGGGGGAGGTTGGGCCATAAAACCGTGAACTGGTCATGGAAAAGGCGAGTAATTGTACCTCTTGTCAAAGCTTCCCACAGAGGCTGTGTGGGGAAGAAAGTTTAACTAGCAGAGGGCTTCACTTTATTTGATAAAGTGTAGTTTGCTTTCTACTTGAGATTTTTATTGACCATAATAATTCTAATTGAAATAAACATTTTGATTACAGCTCTGTTCCACAACTGCTTAATAGGGAACTAAAATAACTTTCAATAATCATTTTGTCCAAATGGGATTCATTTAGCCTGACAGTTATTCCAGGCATTTATTGGCACGCGGCAGGCTGGGAGTGTTTCCGAGCATAATTACGGGAACATTTTACACTGGGGTTAACCTTACCAAAATGACAGACTGAAAAGTTGTGTAAAGCGGCAAATAAAACCCATAATCTGGCATAGAAACTCATAAATGAATCCCCCTTTCTCCACTGCTTCTGATACCCAGGACTCCAGTTAAAATTAAAAGGAGTTTTCTGTTGAAGCTGACAGCCTGGCTGTAGAAGCCCACTTTAATGAGGGCACATCAAAAGCCTGCAGCTTGAGGGCAAAGGGGAATTGTATAGCCGCTCGGTACCTTTGAAGTCAGCTCAATGAACCTGAGCTCTGGGTAGCCTGACTTCTTGTCCTAGGTTAAGGTCCCATTTTGCAGCTACGAGGAAGACTTGTTCCTTTTCTCTTCTTAGATTCATGGTCAGAGAGTTGAAGAGATCGGCTGTTTGGGGCCTTGTTTCTTCTCACTATCCTTCTAGAGATGAGTTATCCACTGCTGGTCTTATCTCCTTCCTTGAATGCTTTCTTCAATTGGTTGTAAATATGAACGAGTTCATGTTAAGGGGTGGGGACAGCGGAGGAGGAGTATGGAGGGATGTCTCTCAGCTCTTGTATTCTCAAAGGAAAGAATGAAATCAGGAGATATAGACAGCATAAACAGCACATATTATTGAGCAATAAATAAGCAAAGCAGACATTCTAGAGAGGGACTGGGGTGGTCTATCCCAAGGCAGGGAGCAGTCCAAGAGTGTTCTGCACTGTGGTAAAGGAGTGTCTGGTGAATATTTATTAGGTGGGTGCCACACTCTGAGCTCAGTTACTATTTTTCCCTCTCAAATCATGGTGAAATGGCTCTCCCTTTAAAGGTACCTCGTCCCATGACTCCCACAAATGAAGGTTGGCACCACAATGCAAATGACACTATAATAACGTCAGGCCTTTTGAGGATGCTGACCCTTCATTAGGACACAGATACAGGAAAACTCCCCGGTGTGTTAGCTTCTGATATAGTAGGAACAACCTAACTTTAGCTTCAAGGATATTTAACTACAAGAGGACATTCTGATTATTAGGAGACCCAGATGCAAGCTGTTGGTGTCCTTGGCCACCTCATACCTAGTTCCTTACCTACCCAGTATTACTTTGACACCTGACATTGGAAATCAGTGTGCTCATGGATTTCATTCACAGAAGAGGCTACTTTGGCCCTTCGGGAGGGTACTGAACATCCCCATCATGTCTGTGATGAAGCTGCCTTCTTGCCTGTGTTCAGTCTGCTGCAGTTAAAATGGCTCCTCTGGTTGAGTGGAGAAACCCTTTCACAGGTTCAAGGACAACCTTAAATCCAACACAATTTAAGCACTCATGATGAAGACTTTTTACTCCCTTTTTATGTCAAATGTTATCATTGAGTTTTTTGTTTTTGTTTTTTAAGCTGGAAACCTATGCTGCTGGGAAAACATGCTCTTGAGAAAGCTATAGAAATTTACTGCCGTTGCTGTGTTGGTTTGTTTTCCACAAGCATGCTGGTTTCCAATATCAGGTGTCAGAGCATTATTGGGTAGGCAAGGACTTAGATAGATGATAACCAAGGGGACCAACTGCTGTGTTTTGCAGGTGGTAACCTAATAGTTAGAATGTTTTCTGTGCTAAACACCCTTGAAGCTGAAATTAGATAACTCCAGCTGCCAATCTGAGCGTATCCTTTGCTGCTCTTGCTAAAATGGGGGGGGGTTTGGGAGTAACAGTTGATAGTTGTCTGGATAACCTTCACTACTTCCAAGTTGTCCCCATGAGCACATACTCCAGGGTGATGCCTCTGTCCTGGGGGCACCTGATGTTCCCCTGGCATAAGGATTCACATGTATAGCCTTTGTTCTTGTCCGGGCTTTCTATCCTCCCAAGCTCACGCTCTTTCTTTGTTCTTTCAGCAGGTTTGTCTGAGTTTTCAGCTACCTACAGGCTACTCAACTAATAAATGGACACGTGGTCCTTTTGCACTGATGCCCAGGGAAGGATGATACGGCAAATTATAGGCCTGGCCTGGGAGACAGTGTAGCTGCGTTCTGAGTGATTCCTGTCACCTGGAGCAGGAGCCAAGGCAGTCTCTTGGGAATACACTGAGTCCCAGTCTTGTTGATGTCATTCTATTTGCAGGTGTTGTTTCACACCCCATCCAGTGAGGCATAATCAGGTTCCTTCTGAGTTACTGACCTACAAGTCCTCTGAAGGTCAGGAGTTATCCTGTATTGGATTTCATGTCTGATATGGGCAAATTGGTTAGCTTCACCACAGTAAGAAACATTTCAGTGATCTATATTATAATCTTTATTTTGCAAAGCATCGGATTTTGTCTAAGGAAAAGCTTGATATGTTAGAATTCCAGATGACATCATTGTTACTCACCCCAACCCTGTGTCAATAAAAAGCATTGGTGAACATGGCTAAGTCACAAATTCACACAAAGGAATACTTCCACAGACACTGGGTTGGTCCTTCATTGGAATCAGCTGAAAGAGTTTGATTGTGGGGTGGTCAACACCACTCTGCTCAGTGTTGAAGTTGTCTATCAGCATTCCTGCTTTTGTAAGTCTGAGTGGGCTATCAACTTTCTTGCTATTATTGCCTTGTATTAGATGCCAAAAGGCAGTATATACTAATCATTTTACATAAGTCTTCCAAGACTATTCCTTTCAATAGCCTTTCTGTATTCTCCCCACACTCAGATCAGAATACCTGGCCTCCATTTATAGCTGAAAAAAAAATCAAAGTGCAAATCTCTCCAGGGGAAACTTAGGGCAGGGATTGAAGAACATTCATTACTCCCCACCTGCAAAATGAAGGCTGCTTTGCTTATGCAGTTCTAATTAGACATCGTGTCTTTTTTTTTGGACAATTTCCTTGTCTATGTCTTTTGGGGAAATTTGACAGAACTGGAACAGAAAGAAAACAGAGGAATTTATTACAACCCACATTTATAGGGACATATACATCTCTCACAAGCAGGATTATGTCTCTAAGTTTACAGATGACTGAGATGGGCAGAAAGTCTTCTGTACCTTCTGGAGGGTGGATGCCGTTATAAGCTCTGTAGAGGATGATATGAGTAAAAGCTGCCTCACAAGTTTTCAACCCCCAAGTTTTTGGACTGAACAGATTACTGATTTTGTTTTGAAAAATGATAACATAAGCTCTCGTTGTTTGTGGGAGTATGGAACACCACGATTGTGATTGTTGCAGACAAAGACTCCTTTTCCTCATGCTAGGAGGCTGATGCAAAGATAGGGTTGAGACAGTGTACACCCACAAATTCGGGAAGCTGCTTCCTTGGCCAATACCTTGCCCTGTCTGCATTGTTGACATTGAGCTCCAACCTACTTAGGAACTGATCATAGCAGGTACAGATTTTACAGCTTCCTTTCCCCTCACTCTAGAATAATTTCCTCAAAATCTGTCTTTAGTGGCTGGAAAAGAACCTCAAAGCATTTATGATTGTTTTTCCTTAATTTAAGATTAAGAAGAGTCTTTGCAGGCCCCTTGGAAGCCAGGCGGTTACACGGGAGAGACCTCCTTTCAGAGGGCATGCATTTTGTGCACAACAGCACTTTGAAGGACTCATGCCCAGAGAGCGACATTTGTCCCTGAGTGTAAACTCTAAATTATATCACAAATTAACATTTTAAAATTAAAGCTGGCATTTCTGACCTGCCTCCTGGCAACCATGACCATGCTGAAAAGTGACATCATTTATGAGACTACAGCTAAGAAGCCCAGTGTTGGAGGTCGTAAAACACTTTCCAGGCCTGATTTAATATCGATTTTGCTGTCAGGCTAACTTTACTTTAATATTTAAACAAATGTTTAATGTTTAAACAGTCTGATTTTCCTCTTTTCATTTTTCTGTGGCTTTAACCCAATGTTATCTATGTTGTAACAATTTCCCCTTGGGCCAACTTCTACACTGTACTGACCTATCTGTAGCAGTACCCTGAGTTATTATCTCAATGTATATCCTGTAGCTAAGCCTTTCTTTCTCTTTGCGATGGAATGAGCTTCCTACTGTGTGTTATAATTCCTGCTGTACTGTTGTTATGATATTATGTTGTTACAGTGTGGGTATGTTGTTAGGTCCTGGGAACCAAAGACTATCCTGCAAGCAACTGTTTTCTCCCATGAAGACTTAAACTGATCATTGTGCATGGCCAGCAAGCAACTCTGGGGAAGTAATGGTTTTGAACTAAGGCAGCCTATTTATTTACTTATACATTTGCTTTTCTATTTGTTTACTTATTTGCTTATTTTGAGATAGGGCCTCATGTAGTCAAGGGTGGCATTCAGCTCTTTAAATAATTTTTGGTCTTTATTTATCCCTTAAGAATTCCATAGAGTATATTTTTATCAAAATCTTCCCCTCCCCTATCTTCTCCCAGATCCTTTCACCTTCCTACCCTCCCAGCTTCATGTTCTTTCCTTCTCTTAAAAGAAAGCCTAAACAAAGCACAACAAACAAACAAACACCATGGCATCTGATCTGTGTTGAGCAGCTAGCTTCTCCTGAGCTTGGAGCTTGCCCTGGAGTATGGCATTGAGCTCTTGGTCCTCCTGCTTCTACCTCTTAATGGAGGTCACAGGAGTGTGCCTCTGTGCCTGGGACCCTCGTTTATCAATCGAGAGAAGGTCATACTTACACAGACGAGGGTGCTTTTGTCAGAAATTAGGCAGCTCACATCTGGAGACAAAGTGATGGCAGTAGCAGGAATCAAATATGCCAACGTCAAAAGGAACATCACATTCACAGTGTTTGAAGCCACTTTCCAGTTGCTCTTTCTTATACCTAATTCAGATGAGTAAACCGCCCACTTCCCAAGCCCTCTTACAGAGGAGTGAAATAGGTAAGTCGTGGCATGCACAGACCACAGGGGACAGTATTAGGTTTTACTAGGGGGCCTCCTCAACACCCCCCCCAACACTTGGCAATCTCAGGTAAGGCATCCTAGTATTTTGGAGGTTTGGGGATTTCCTCATTTCTCCCTCGATAGTGATGAGCGAGCAGCCTTCTTGTGCTCTGTATACTGTGGGGATGGAACATCACTCACTAGTCTATCCTCATCTCCAGCAGATTGGTTTTCCAAAGTAATAGTCTGACCTGTTGTTTAGTGATATTATATGGGCCAGGCAGTGGTGGTCCTCACCTTTAATCCCAGCACTGCAGAGGCAGAAGCAGGAGGATCTCTGAGTTCGAGGCCAGCCTGGCCTACAGAGTAAGTTCTAGGACAGCCAGGACTACAAAGAAAAACCCTGTCTTGGAAAACCAGAAAGTGAGCTTAAAATTGTAAAGCTCACAAGGACTCTCTGCTGGTGAGATCCCAGTTGGCTTCAACTGGCATCCTCACAGAAGCAAAGCCTGTGTTTTCTAGTGGCCCCTGAATTACATATTCATCTTTCTGAGTGTTCCATACAGAACCATCAAGTAAGCCAGGGGAACTCCATGTTAGAGAAGCAGAGGAAGTGTCTTATAAAGCTTGGTTTGACAGACAGTTCAATTTTTTTTTTTTTAATGCTACCCTCTAGGGATCGCCCATGCCCCACTTTGGGTTTTGGGGAGTAATTTCTTCCTGTTTGTGGAACCAAAAGTAACTCGTTTAGCTTATTATGACAGTTTTCCTAAAAGAATTTTTGTTTCATGAGACAACAATCAAGGAATAACCTTGTCCCTTTAGTCACAGTGTGTGGCTAAAGGAAGGTAGGGGGAGAGGGAAGGGGGAGGGGAATTCTTACCCTGGCTAGACAAACAGCAGCATCGTGTTTTTATTCTGTCACTCTCAAAAATTCATTTCTCAAAGAGGAGCTCCAAATTACCCAGGGCACAACCGTGTGGGAGTGGGCGGCAGGTCTTATTAAACTGTAGGCCCTGAGATCCTTTGCATATCTAATGAATCAGAATCCTTGGGTGTGATGCCTTCGGTTCTTAACAGCTAAGAGCTTAAGATTTACTGCAGCAGAGGTGTGTGTGTGTGTGTGTGTGTGTGTGTGTGTGTGTGTAGGGTTTGCATGTATGCGAGTGTGCTTCCTTTTGTACTGTACCAATGTCTGCATGTGTGAAGAAGATCAGAGGTAAATGTCAGATGTTGTTTTCATCTTGTTTTGATTTTTGTTTTTTCAGGACAGGGTTTCTCTGTGTAGTCTTGGCTGTCCTGGAACCAGGCTACCCTCAAACTCACAGAGATCCACCTGTTTCTGTCTCCTGAGTGCTAAAGGTATGTGCCACTGTTGGTAGACTTCTCTATTGCAGGCCACCTCATTTTTGAGACAAGGTCTGTCACTGGACCTGGGACTCACTGATTTGTCTAGACTAACAGGCTGGGGTGGCCATGGAATCTCTGTTACAACCCCCACCAGCACTGTGATATTGCTTGCCACCAAGCCTGGCTTGCGGTTGGAAATCCCAATTCAGGTCCTCCATCTTGCACTGCAAGAGCATTGCCCTCTGAGTTACCTCCCTGCCTGACTGAAGTAGTTCTTTTCACATCTACCCAAGATATGACAAGCAGTGGCTTCTGATGAGAAGGCCAAAAGGAACAAAGACAAGGCCACATTTGACTGACAGTGTCGTCACATATCATAGACATCAGTGGCAGGTGAACCAACAATGTTCCAAATGGGATTTCTGGCCAATGAGGCTCACCACTGTGTTGCTCCCCACCCCTGTCTCTAGCCACACTCCAAGAGCGAGGCATTGTTTGTGACTTTGTCTGACTGTCCTCTGTCCTCTAGCTTAAGTCCCTCACACTGCCTCCCCTGCTGGCTTCTACCTTAGGAAACCAAAGGCTCTCACTTCTTTCCAAATTGTGTCATGACACAAAGCACAGCATAGACAATGTTATGTATGAAATCCTGATAAGGAATATCTCCTGGGCCCAGGTGAATGTGCGTGGTCGGCAAAGAGATGGGGGAAGGGTGAAGCAGAAACACAGCCTTGAAAGTCGGGTGCTGTTTGGCAATGTATTGGCTGCTAGGTAGGTCCATAACTAGCCATCCTTTGAAAATTTACTTGCTGGGGAAAAATGACTTCTAAATGGTAAATGGGGTGATGCTCATGAGGGAATCATTTTCTGTCCCCCCTTTTGATGGCTAAATGTAACCTTGCTTCTCCTAATACCCTATTCTTAATATAAAAATGATACTTGTGGCTGGTGCTCTGTCTGGGATAGTCCCGGAGCAGAGTGCTGATTGATGGCTGGCTGGGGCTTACTGGCGCTGTTAAAGCACCCTGAGATCGCCAAGCAAGTGAAAATAAAGGTGTAATGATTGAATTATATATTCTCTTTCTATGATTGAAAATAACATCAGACAACTGACTCCAGTGCCAGACAGATTACATAAGCACAAGTTAAGTGGTAGAATAAAAATGAGTGATTTTCCTCCTTGACTTAAACGTAGCTCTAAGTAGTCTGCCCTTGAATCCAGCAGAAAGCAATTTCCTCCTCCCAGTAACAGCTAGGGGGCATTGCAAATGCAAATTGAGTTAGCTTTGCATTTTTAATATTCCACATATCCATAACTCACTGCTGAGATTTTAGAGATGTTATTTCTACCACTTGGGCACATTTGAATTATTTTGCACCTCTGAACTTTTGCATTAACTTTAACATTGGTGCTTAAGATATATGCTTTAATCTATCAAGCTGTCTTTGCTCAGGGAAACTCTGGTCGTTGTGACTGGGGCTCCCAACAGTCCAGGATAGGCTGTCATTTAGGGTGTCATGTTCTCTTTCAAAGGTGAACTTGTTGAAATAACTCCTGCTAACATGAAGAGCTATGAACTTCAGCCACTACTGAATGGAGCCATCTATGAACAAGTGTAGGCTATGCATCCACTCGGGGCCAGGAGAGTGGGTAAAAAGCAGTTCATGGCTCTACCATGTGCAGAGAACTTCATCACTTGTTGATCAATAGTAATCTTATTCCTTTTTGAAAATCTGCTTTTGTAATTTATAACAGGATTCTGTTTCCCTTATTGGCAGTGGCTGGGACTGGGGAATGACAGGAAATAAGGACTTAGCACGCTTTCTGTTGATACACACACACACACACACACACACACACACACACACACACAGTGCTTCAGGGACAGTGGGGCATGGGCAGTAGAAACAGGTCTCTCCTAACACGAAGCCACAGACTTGGTCACAGAAGAGAATTTCAAGATGATCCAATATGAAGCAGAGACGAATGACTTTATAAAGATGACTGTTTAGCACAGATTTGAGCACAGGGTCACTAGAAAGAGAGACACTCAGAAGAAGGCTACCTCACACCCAAGTATTGGATGTGGGCTTCTCAAGGGAGATTTCTTCTACTAGTCCTAGATGTAATTTGGGTGGTTTTCACGTTGCACCTCAAAGGTGGCTGAAGAGCTCCCCTGTGACCTTTTGGGTTGGCCTCGGAGGTGTCTTGATAGGATTGAAATGTGAAAAGAGAGACCCAGGAGCAATAAGGGGTCCTGTGGAGGTGAAGGCTAGACTGGAAGTGAGGTTTCCCGAGAGAGCCCTGGAAAACTGCAGGTGTATAGCTGGGAAAGAAGAAATGGGATGTACAATTAGGTCTCAAGCATGATTCACTGTTAACATCCCCTTTGAAAGGGTTTTTCTTTCAAAGGAATATTGCTTATGGGGATGTAGACAGCCTGCAGGACAAATTATGTAATTATATTAATCATGCTGGAATTCTTGACTCTCGGGTGACCTGGACCTTCAACCAGACTCCAGAGTAAGGGTCCATTCACTTCCCTGTCCTCTTGGTCTTCCCTTTCTATTCTGCCTCATTACCAGAGGTCTCTGCAATTTCTCTGGCAATCGCTTCCTAGATCTGAAGTCAAGTACCACATTATGCACATTATATTGTCCGTGCTTTCCTTTATTTGCTTGGTTTTTTTCAGACAGGGTCCTACTGTGCAGCCCCAGCCAGACCGGAACTTGACATGTAGACCATGGTGATTTTCCTGACACTGTCTCCTGAGTCACCATGCCTGACACCTTCTTTGGTTCAAACCAGTTTATTGAGTGTCCGTATGTCAGACACTTCTGAGTGCCACGGGCATACTAGTAAATGACAAACATTAACCAGGATGTATAGTATGTAGTAGTGTGTTAAATGAGAACAAGTACCACAGCATAGCAACAAAGGATAAGAAGGAGAAGCTACAGATTCAACCAGAGTGGTGAGAGTAGGAGAGCAGTGGGGGAGGGGAAGTGTGGGCGAAGACTTGAAGGAAGGAAGGGAAGCAGGTAGCCACACAGGTGTCTAGAGCTCTCCCAGCAGAGGGAACAGCCATGCCAGCGTCTCCAGATAAGTTAGCCAAGGAACCACATGGAAGCCAGTGTGACTCGAACTGTTGGGGTAGGGGAGAAAAACTTACAGGACATATTGGGAAGACTCTGCAGGCTTCTGATTTCATTACAAAGTCTTTGGCTTCTGTAATACGTTTCTCATTGCTTTCATTAAAGACAATTTAAACCAAACACTAAGTCCTTGGGTGACCTGCTCTACCTAATACATTCAGATGACATACTTGGTATACAGCTTGTATATAAGGGCTTGTCACAGGCTCAGACACTTGTTCCCCTTAGCAGTGTAAACTCCTTTGAGCAGCCTTCTTTCCATTCCATTTTTGGCAGTTTACCCCCACAGGGGATGCATGCATCCCAACCCATGTCTGCACTTACCAGTTCCACTGTGGATATTTTTTCCTGTGTATGATACCATAGAGAAGAGGGAATTTTTCTTAGATACCTGAAAAAAAATCAACATTTAATTATCAGATGTACTCAAGCTATCTTTAAATGGCAGCAGATCGGCTCAGTGATTAAGAGCATGTCCTGTTCTAGAGGACCCAAGGTTGGTTCCCAGCACCCACATGGAGTAACTCACAATTGCCTGCAACTCCAGCTCCCCCGGATCTGATGTATCTGACCTTCATGGGCACACACATGCACATACCTCACACAAACACAAATATAAATATAATTAATTAAAAATAATACTTTAAAAAATGTGTAGCCCAGGCTAGTCTTGAATTCATGATTCTCTTGCCTCTTTCTCTTCAGCACATCCTACTGAACACATGCCACCATAACTGATGACATTTTTAAACAGTACATCATTTAAATATTTATGTATTGCAAGGGGATGGAGGCATTAAACAAGGCAAACTCAAAGGTAGTTTAGAAATACACAGCATTACTTTATTTAAGTTTTTATTATTGGTAAGAAAATCATACCAATCTGAAGAGTCAATGCTATATCTTGTCAGATGCTTATAATTCTGTGAAAGAGTATGATTCTGTGAGACAAGTACTGTTGTCTCCATACTTCAGGCAGGGTTGCAAGACTTATCCAAAGTCACACAGTAGTGAAGAGGTGCAGGGTTCTAACCTTCTGACCTTAAAGCCTTTCCTGGGTTGGTTGAGTCACTAATACACAATTCACACAGAAGGAAGGGTTGAGATTCTCCATTCTATATTTTTTAAAGATTTACTTAGTTATTATGTATACAGTGGTCTGCCTGCGTGTATGCCTGCATGCCAGAAGAGAGCACCAGATCTCATTACAGATGGTTGTGAGCCAAAAATGTGGTTGTTGGGAATTGAACTCAGAACCTCTGGAAGAGCAGCCAGTGCTCTTAACCTCTGAGCCATCTCTCCAGCCTGATTCTTGGTTCTGAACTGAACCCATATCCTATGTTTAGGGTGTACACTGTAAATGTACTCTAGAAGTGAAGAGTAGGGACATTCCTAGAGTCTGGATTCATCTCTGGGTAGAATCCTGGATGTCCAGCCTCTGACACCGGAAAGGCCAACATGGTGAAGTACCCTTGGCATGATGCTAGGAGAGGAAGGCTGGCTTTGTCACTATGCTTCAGATCTCTCTTGCCAGGAGCTTATTCCAGTGCCACAGTGACCATAGTACCTTCAGAGACATTCTCCAGTCTCTACAGAGACAAAAACCGAGTCTCAGATGATAGAGGACAACCATCTCTTCATTTCCTCCTAATTCCTACATCCCACAGGAAACAGGGAGCCCTCTTTCCTGACTCCAGATGAAAACCACTTGTATGTGTTGATTTTCAGGAGCTGGGTTCGAGAAAAGCAAGCTTGAAAAAAAGTGGAGCCCTTGGACTCACCTGTCTGATTTGGGCAGGACAATGGAGGTGTGGAGGCTGGATGAGAGAGATGTGTTCCCTCAGAGAAGTTCAAAGTCTGTGTCATGAGAATGCAGTTTTGCTGAACAGAGTAGAGGATCTGGGGAACAATTCAAGGAGCAGATTGTTTTGGACCCCCAGGGAGGGCTTAGAGTGATGTCAACATCTATCCAGCAGACTGTTTGGGAGGGCAGGTCCTTCTCTGAACTCTTGGGCAGATTGGAGCCAGATTCAGTCAGCACTGAATCCTGGGGTAAGGAATGGTGCTTGTGCTGAGACTGCTGTCTCTGTCACATAGATGGTCCTTCTGCTAACACAGACAGAATTAAGATAGCTGTCCTATGTTTACACTCCATCCAGGATCCTGCAAACACAACAGCTACCCATAATCTCTTCCACTTCTAGAGCTTTCTCCTAGCTATGTTGCAGACTTCCTAGGGCACAAAGGTTGTTGCCTGGGCTGGAGTCCCCATTTAACCCATAGATCCCCGGGCTTGGTACCTTGAATTATAAACAATGCCTCCGACTGAGTATGACAACCTTGTAAGTAAAGGCATGTTATATTAATGATAAAACTTGACTAGTAGTCCCTTACTCTACAGTCTGCCTTTTCAGTGATGAAAATGAATTATTGATTAAAGAAACAAACATAAACAATGATAGGGATCAAAATAAAACCTACTGAATCAAAGCTGTGTTATCTACCGCTTTGACTCAGAGGTTATTTTAAAGCCATCAGAGCCTTTCATCTTAAAGCACCACATTACCCTTTTTGTTAAAGGTTGCTCTTCTAATGAATTGTTTAGGATGGGGTAAAACGACGCTTACCTTCTGTCCTCATTGGAGAACTGTGTGTGAACTACCCAGAAACCCGTGCTTTGCTGTCCATTAAGGATCTGGGTGTGTTTGGCCTAGGAGAGATTTGTTGAATAGCTTCCACCTTTAAGTGCAGGGCATAATGCATGATGACATCATTATACCTTGACAAATAGAGATTATATCAGGTTTTCCTCTTCCCTTTTCATTACGGAGGATGATTTATTTTAGTGGCTTTCAATTCATAAACCTATGGATTGTCTGTAAAGTTAAAACCCTTTTAAATTTGCAACATGCAATAGGGGTGCTTAATAGAATTCATGAGCCATGCTATATAATGTTATTGGTGCTGCTTTCTCTGTAAAGGTGCATTATAAACAGGAGCTGGAAATTTATAGCAAGCAAATTTGTGAGCCGCATATGCCTGCTCTTATTTCCCAGCCAACCTTAATGCTAAGTTATCATAAGTGACGTGACACGTGACCCTGTTCCTTTTCATCTTCATCAAATTTGGAATGATATTGGAAGGTCTTGGAATGAAAACTCGCAGACTCAATAGAATTGTTTGTGTCATGAAAAGCAGTGCTGTCGCTCATCACTTTTGTCCCCCTGGTAAATCCTGTTTGTGGCTCCAGGGGTTGATTATTTTTAGTATATGTGCCCTGCAATTCCTGGAGATTTCCATGACATTTTCGGTTATTGCCAAAATTCCATTTCCCTTGCCTGTCTCGTGTACTGGAGCTTATGCATTGGAATGTATGAAAAGAGGAGCATTGTGTGCTTGGATGATCTATTCCCCTTCTTAGATTACAATTACAAAATAAGCCTTTGGAGTTTGGGGATAAGATCTGAGTGGATAATGACTGGAAATTAAAAAAAAAGATATATTTTGTTTATCTAAAACCAAAATTTGGAAAATAAATAATTGTATGAAGAGTGGTGTGTGTGTGTGTGTGTGTGTGTGTGTGTGTGTGTGTGTGTGTGTAAGAACACCTGCTTGTCAGGAGTATGAGGAGATGAGATGGGGGTAGGAGAGAGGATAAAATTTGGAGAATAGACTAGTGGCAACCTAAATACAAAAGTAGACTGAAGAGGACATTTCCCCCCCTCAGTTTATTAATGTTGAAGACAGGAGGAAATGAGATTAAGGTATCGGAAGGAAGAAACAGGCTGGGAAGTGAGTGAGGAAAGACACAGACCAGAGGCCTGGGGCCAGTGTCACCATCAGCATCTTCAGCAGATCCCGGGGAAAGGGTACACTGGCAACTGACCGCTAAGAAAGGTCGGCATTGCAATGAGAAAAACCAGGTCCTTCCCAGGCGTGGAGTGGATGGGCAGCGGGAGCCTCCTGGCACATGGGCATGGAGGAAGTTGTGCAGTTGTGTTTCCAGACGGAACGTAAGGCTGAGAATGAGCCCAGAGCAGAGGGTGTTTGTGGCAGGACAGTGTCCCGGTGGAGGGTTCTTATCATCACTGTTGGAGAATCCTCCAAGAGACCCGCAAACAACCCTAGTCCCTGACCCACACACTCTGCACTCTGTCGTCAAACTCCTGCAATGAAGGAAAGGTGATTAATGTCTCCAATAGAGTCCTGTGAGCAAATATACCATGCCAGGACATCATACTGGTAAGCTACTTAAATTCCTGTGATACAAGGATGTTCCTAAGTCAGAGAGTCGTCCCCATGTTCCCTGCGCCTTACCAGCCAATGCTGTTTGACATGTTTGGAGTGAGCACATCTCACTTTTCAAGGACTGTATGATCCGTGATCACTCCCCATCTCCCTGCCCTGGACCCCTGCACCTCCTAGGCTACCACAGCATTGATCTTTGGAGCATCCTACATCATGTGTGTTCAACATGTCCTCCACTGTAACATACAGTTTTTGACTAAATTTTATTCTAGTTTTCTTGTTTGTTTTTCTTCTTGGGTTCTGTTGTTAAGGAAAGTATCAAAAAAAGTCAATATTAGAAATTAACATATTACATAATAAAAGTTAAGCTCAAGATGAAATCATTAGAGCCATCATTTGACTTAAAATATAAAGAATCATGGGTCGGTAGAGCACATGAATATTGGGAACATCTAAAATCAGACCAGGAGAAAAGGTTAAGGGAATTGAGACTGTGTAGTTTTGAAAGGGGAATGACAGCCTATAATAAAACACTAATGATTATCACTGCTCACAGCTGTTTCTAAGACCTGGCAATTATCATAAGAGAAAGCCCACAACACTAGTTCCAGCACTCATTTGACCCAAACCTCATGGATTTTTTTTCCACAGAGAAAGATTTGGGGTATTTTTCTCTCATATATTTACTTCTTTTTGGATTTGAAAGTGGAACATGGAGAGAATGTAGCAGAGGGTAAGTAGTCCCAGGCAGCCGACCCCATGAACAGACTTCGAACCACGAGACAGGAAATAGGAGCTGTCAGTATGGAAATGGGGCTGGGGAATTTCTGGGCTTTAAAAACAAACTCACCTTTAAAAAAGATCACTAAAAGTTAAGACATTTATTTAAAAGAGGATGTTGTGGAATAGTAGTGTAAGGTGTGTGACTTTGGCTTATGCTGAATTTGTTTAACTCTGTGAAGCTGTTACTGTGCCTGTCTAAAACACCCGGTGGTCATTATGAAGCCATGAACGGCGGACAAAAAGGCAGGAGCAAGGATAGGCAGGGCTGGCAGGCAGAGAGGAGAAATAGGAGGAGAAATGAGGAAGGAGAGAGTTGAGAGAACAAGGAGAAGAGAACGTCAGACCCAACCATTTACCCAGCCAACTGTGGAGTAAGAAGGAAAGTAAGATGCACAGAAGTAAGGACGATAAAAGCCTGGAGTGAAAAGGTAGAGGGCTTAATAGAAGTTAAGAAAACCTGGCTAGGAATAAGCCAAGCTATGCCTGGCATTCATAAGTTCTAAGACTCTGTGTGTGATCCATCTGGGAGTTGGGTGGCGGGTCCCCCAAAAGAGAGAAAACTTCATACAATATAATTTTAGACAGGCACAGTAACACAGCTTCACAGTGTTAAACAAATTCAGCATAAACAAAAGACACACACCTTAAAATAATATTCTCAACAAGTGGAACTTTCCATGGTGTCCTCCACTTGACCCCTGGGCAGTTGGCTCAGGAACAATTGTCCATTTTGGGCTAGCCTTATGGCAGTGTACCATTGGCCATATCCTGAAGTTTGGCCCTGTACCCCGGCACAGCATATGGCCCAGGGAGATTTCTTGAGAAAGGCTGCTGAGTTGGATTGAGGGTCAGACTTTCCGTTTTTTGAGTGAGACCACAGAAAGTCTTAAAGTTTTGAATTGCTACACTTTCAGGAATAGATGCCCTGTTCAAGGTGTGGAAGAGAAGGCGTGGGGGAGAAGGCGTGGGGGAGAAGGCATGGGGGAGAAGGTGTGGAGGGAAAGCTGGAAGAGCTTATTTCAACTTTGTGAAAAGAAAGAAGTGTAGCTTGCAAACATCCAGAAAATGGCAGGGTATGGTTTTCCTGTGCCAATTATTTCAAAAGAAACTAAAATGACTGGTGTATCAGTGTTATGAGTTTCCCAAAGATCTTGAAATCCTGATCCCTAGTACCAGTGTGATGGGAGACGCCATTATGTATATGTGTTTCTCATACTGGTTAATGAAAAAAGCACTGTTGGCCACCAGGAAAGCAAGATAGGCGGGACTAGGAGACAAGGAGGAAAGAGGAAGTAGTAAGGAGGAGCCAAGATGGAGAGACTGGGGAGACCAGATGCCTGTCCCACTCCACGGTAAGAAAGGACCACGTGAAAATGGGTTAATACTTAAGACAGAGCTAGCCGATAAGAAACTAGTAACGGGCCAACAGAATTATATCAAATACAGAGTCTCGGTGTGTTAATTGGGGCAGGCGCGGCGGGGGGGACAAGACTCAGCGGCAGGCAGAAAAACCTTACACCTTACACCAGTGAATGTGGCTCTACTTAGAAATGTAGTCTTTATAGATGGCGAACTAAAATTGGAGCCATCAGGGTAGGTGCTAATCAAGTGCTTGATGTTCTTACGAAAATGGAAAATCTGGGCACTTAGAGAAACTGAGAGAATGCCATGGGAAGATCAGAATCATGTAGCCAAAGAAATGCCAAGGATGGCCAGCCTGCAGAACTGCCAGAGTCCAGGAGAAATGAAGGTCTTTCACAGCTCTCAGACTCAACCAGCCCTGTTGACACCAGACCACAGTATGGACCTCCAGCCTCCAGAACTGTGGAACAGTAAGTTCCATTGATGTTTGCTATTCACTATAGCGGCTTCAGTAATCAAAGACGTGAAGAAAGGAACCATGCTTTGTCCTCTAACCTTGGCTGTGGGTGGAAGCTTTGGAAATGGGCACCTCTTTTCTCCAAGTGTCAGAGGTTTGCAGCACATGTCCCAAAGGAACCCCTCCCCTTGCCTTCCTCCACCCTACATGCCACACTGAAACCCTTTTTTGAGTTAAGTATTTTCCAAGGAAGTGACAGATTTTATCTTCCAGATGAATTTTGATGCCCCTTTGTCATTTACTCATTTGGAAACAGCTACCAACATGAGCATTGACATGGGGTACCAGTTTGGTGTTCCATCTTTGGGCAACTTTATGGAGATGGGGTGGCATCTGTAAGTAATGAGTACCTAAGTGTCATTATTACTTTTTTCATGGAAAATGACTTCAGGGTACCAAATCCTTCTCTTCATCTCCTAATGAATAGCAAGCTTAGTCATTCTTTTGTCCATTCAATAGCAAAAGCAAGCATTGTGTCAAAGCTGGGATCAGGCAGAGAGGTAATGGCTATAAGAGAGTTGCTGTGTGCGCATTGCTTTCTGTCTTTATGTATTTATGTACAATTACTGTATTTTCTCGTGAAGGACTTCCCAGAGACAAAATGTCAAAACCAAGTTTATTTGCAGTTTCTCAGCTGTACCCCCCAACTCCCGATCCCATTCTCCTGAGATGAGAAACCAGGCTGCCAGATGTCTGGTAGCTCCTGCTCAAACCCTATTTCATTGCTGTCAGGGTTTGGGCTTTGGCAGCTAGAGCCCGAAAGCTTTGAGAAATCTCTTTGGTTCATTAAGCAAATCTTCAAGGCCACATACAGGTTCTGACCCAATTAAAACATTCATCTCTTTAAGAATGCCCTTAATCATGGTAACCCCGGGCCACATAGAGGGCCTTAGAGAAATTGATGGCTGCCCACTTGGCTGTTGATTGAGCTTACCACTGACAGCCCAGCCCACATGGATGGCTCAGTGCTTCAGACCACGGGCTGGCTGCCTTTCCACACGGGGTGGCCCTCCCCTATGCTCATTGCAGTCTATTGTCTAGGTCATGAGGGCCCCAGGACCTCAAGAATGAGGTTCTTTACAAACACAGCTAGCTACCCATACCTTCTTTCTCTAATTATTTCTTCTGCTTTGTTGCCTGTTCGCTCCTGAAGAACAGTCAGGTGCCTGCAGTCATTTGGGCACACTGCCTTGGTGCGCCCTGATTCTGCAAGTGTCATGACAGATAGATATTCACTACCTGGCTTTTTTCTTTCCTGTTTTGGTATACCTGACCATAAGTAAAAGCACACTTCTTATGTAATTTTGAGCCCAGCAAAACCACTAGTTACCTAGCTGGTCAGCAGATAACCTTTCCTCTTTCTTACCCACACACCCCATTTTGGTTCAGGTCAGCAACTGGCTGCCCAACTCCCTTGCTGAATTAGGAATGATTGCATGATGCGTGGCCAATAGATGAGATGAAAGTAAAAGTCCCCAGGTGAGAACAGTTTTTATAAGAAAAATTCTCAGTTGGCAATTAGTTTTTTTCCCATCTTCCTCATCCTTCGGTGGAGTTGGTGGGTGTGATGTCACAGCAGGGCTTGGTTATAAAACCCTGTGCTGATAGAGATGCATCATGTTAGTTTCTTTGTCAACTTGACACAAACTGGAAACACCTGGGAAGACAACCTCAATTGAGGAGTTGCTTCTATCTGATTGGCCTTTAGGCATGTCTATGGAACATCTTTTAAATTGCAGCATAATGTAGGAGGGCCCAACCCACTGTGATCTGTATGATTGCTAGGCAGGCTCTATAAGAAAAGAAGCTGAGCAAGCCCTGGCAAACAAGCCCGTGAGCAACTCTCCTCCGTGGTCTCTGCTTCAGTTCCTGTCTGCAGCTTTGGGTTCCTGTCCTCAGTGATGAATTGTTACGTAGAAGTGTAACATTAAACATCTCCTGCAAGTTGGTTTCTGTCAGTATTTTATCAAAGCAGCTGCAGAAAGCACACTAGGGCATGCGTTCAATAGTGCCCTGCAGCTAGCGAGCATTTGGAATGTGGTTTGTGGGACTCAGAGGCTGTGTGTGGATGTTTCTTTTATTGCTACATTCTGCAAGTCCTGGTTCTGGAGAAAGAACAGATGCACAGACACAGGGTCAGAGAGGCTGGGATTGGGTGGGCTATGCTTGTTCTGACATGGCGAGTGCAAGAAAGTGTGTCCACCCACTCTCACACAAGAGGTGACAGCAGTGTTCCTCAGGAGCCACAGGGCAGGCAAGAGGAGTCATAAACAGGCCTGAGTCGTGCGGCCCCTGGGCAGTGCTAACAGCCTGTCACTTGAGGGAAATAGGCACAATCCAGCTATGCCTCCTGTTGGGTTCATGCAGGGGACTTCCACATGATCACAGATACACTGAACAAATGCTCAGAATCCAGGTGTGGTCCCTGCCAGCCAGCGGAGGAAAACAAGGCTTTCCCTTCATTGAGGGACTTGGCACTTCACTGGGAAGATTTTCTTCCATAAGTGGCATTTCGGACTTGTTTGTTCCAGTTAGAAACTTTGATAGACACATAACAATTATGCATATTTGTGGGGTATGGTGCCATGTATTAATACAAATGTAAGTGTAGGGTGGGGACATGATTTGGCCATTAAGGGTTAAAGCTCACAACTCAAAGGACAAGATAATGAGCATGTCCATCACTTTTCACTTTCAGGCCTTTGTCCATCCACACGGAAATGTCTCTCTGAAGGTGAACAGTGGGGATCCAAGCTCTGCTGATAATCAGCGTAGTTAGTTTCTCTGCACCTCCCTTTTCATCCTCCTCTTTTCTAAGGTAAGAGTGACCGGATGGCTCTGAGGGCCACCCTCAGTGGGAGATCGTGTAAAAGACCTCCAAACTGGTGAGGTTGGCAGCAGCATTTGTTAGTTTGTTTCCCGTTGCTATGGTAAATATCATGGCCCAAAGCAACTTGTGGCATCTTCTTGTGGCCCATCTCCAAGGGAAGCAGAGGCAGGAACCTGGGAGCAGGGACTGCAGCAGAGGCCATGGATGAATGCTGCTTACTGGAGCATTCAGCTTGCTTTCTTATATCACAGTGCAAAACCATCTGCCCAAGGTGACACTGCTCATGGTGAGCTGGGCCTCCCACGTCAATCATCATTCTGCTCTCAGGTCAGCCTGATGGAGACAATTTCCCTAGATGAGTTCCCTCTGGCAATCTTTACTTCATGCTAAGTTGACATAATCTAACTAGTGCACAATGTCAGTTCCTTTCTGTCCTTCCTCCTAGTGCCAGGGATGGAACCTGGAGTCTTGTACATGCTGGACAAATGCTATCTATACCTGTAACCTGCACCCCACACCTCCAGATAGTCTGTCTTAAGGGAGAAATATCTTGGTAGAAGTTTTGGTTGGGATGATGATGGCCCTTTCAGTGTTCAGGACTCTGCTTTGTGCTTATATTGAAGAGGTAAGATCTTAATTCTCTCCTGTTTCTGTGCCTGTCACATGTCGCCATGCCTCCTAGCCATGAGCCATGGTCTACTCATTCTTTTGAAACTGTAAACCAAAATAAACTGCCTTGGACATGGCTGTTTATCACAGCAACAGGGGGTAGCTAATATAGGAAGGCTCTTCCTCTGGTGGGAAGGTCACCATCTTCCATGAAGGGCTTGGAGCAAGCTGTGGGCCCACCCAACACTCACTATGTTCACTGCAGTGTGACTTTGGGTGTCACTCAAGCCCTTCCCATCTTCTGCTCAATTCAAGATGAGTTCTCATGGCTGCTTTCAAATGTGTGTGTGTAAATATTATATTAATATATTATATATGTATATATAATATAATATATATATTATGTGCATTAGTGTTTTGCATGTAGATTTATGAGATGGTGCCAGGTCCCCTAGAACTGGAGTTACAGACAGTTATGAGCTGTCATGTGGGTGCTGGCACCTGAACCCAGGTCCTCTAGAAGAGCAGACAGTGCTTTTAACCACTGAGTCATCTCTCCAGCCCTTCATGGCTGTTTTCAAGCCTGGACTGAGTATTAGATGAGGTCATCCACACTAAAATACCAACACATACTGCTCCAACTCAGCAAATCTTCTCTTGTTTCCCAATAAAATGAATTAAACTTCACTCTCTAGTGGATTTAGAGCTATCCAAGATGCTGTTCTTGGGCATATGTAAGAGTGTTAGTGAACCCTAAAGAGTCCCCTTCTGTGCAGACATTTGGCCCCTCAACTGTAGAGATTAGTCTTATAGTCTTGGACTTGTCTTTACCTGTAGAAACATAATGTCCAAAACCTTTGTACAAACTGCAGATTTCTTCATATGTTGAGAGTCTTAAGCCATATCTACATAGTCTCTCAAGGGAACTCAGCTGGTGAGGAAAGTTCTCTTGTGACCTTGCTAATGATGGGTCTGGCTCAAATTTGTGAGGAACTGCTGATTTAGAGAACCCCTCTGTCCTGAGAGGGGAGCTTTCTGAGAAACACACCCACACCAAAGCTTCGGCACCAGACTTTCTGGCTGCCACATTTGTCAGAGTCCTCTCATGTGTTCAGTTACAAGTATGACAATGACATCACCAAGTAAACTCTTCCAGATTATCTGCCTGAGAGCAACCATAATTGGATTCAAGTGTTCAGACTTTGAAGGGCGTGAACTTTTGTGTTGGGATGTGTTGGGAAAGTGAGTTCTGGACACAATAGATCATATTTGTGCCCAGTTCACATCTTTGCTACAAATCACTCCTTAGGACTTTGGTTACACTTCAAAACAGGAGAAATGCAAGACTACCCCTAAGTGCATGGCGCAGACAAATGTATACATATTACATAAGCTCGAATGATGCTTCCAGCCATAATAAAACTATACTTGTGTGTGAGAGACTAATGTACAGTTCTAACTGAACTATCTGCTACAGTAGGCCTTGCTTTCCTTTTAGATCAATAATTGCCTCCCAAACTGCTTTTAGAATGAAAACTCTTCCCCTCTCTGCAATCAGTGATTATTTTAACTGAGGGATGAACAGCAGAAAAAGTAATGACTCACAGGAGCTACACAAGGGTGGCAATGCTATAATAAAGGGCTGTGTTTATTTGTTTGCTTGTTTAATTTTTGGCCAAGTCTCTTCTCTTTTGCAGACTATTTCCACTCAGTGACTGTTGCACAGTTTAAAGAAGGCTGACAAGAAGCCTGTGGGCCTTGTGTCTGGGTTGAAGCTACCTTGGTGCTTGGGTGTGGCCCGGAATAGCATCAGTAGGGAGTAGGTCACTGAGTCCCAGTGGAGTTCTGTGTCACATCTGCTAAAGTGGGAGACTCAAGCTTGCTCTCCTCCGTAGTTCTTTAGGGAAATGGTGCTATTTCAGATGCCAGACACATGGGGGAGAGGCAGAGGCAAGCGATTAGCTGTATGTACTCCTCCACCAATGCCAAAGAACGAATAGATCCATCCCTCTACAGGTCCGGTTTGGGAGCAACATGGAGAGCTGGCTGCTCATTTCTCACCATTTATTTCCACCTCCATTGTCTGCAGACCATGCTGTAGCCAGGCTATTCCCACGTGCTCAGTATTTACTAAGGGAATAAGTTTCCAAAATCCTACAGAGGAAAAGGCAACTCCTTGCCTCTCTTTTCGCCTCCCTGTGTGTTGGAGACTACTGAGCAGGAGGTGATGCTAAGAGGAAGAGTAAGCAGCCCCACAGGCACCACAGCTAGGGTATCAAGAAATGGTCAGGCGTCTGGTTAAGTGGCTCTTACCACCCTCTTCAGGGTACCCCACTCTCTCTAGGTTAAGGAAAAGCCCTTTAAATCCTGTGGCTAAGTTTGATGAGAACTCATTGTAAACACGGTATGTACTGGCTTATATAATTTCAAAGTCAAATTCTTTCACCTGACACAAGTCCACAGACACCACTGTCAGCCTAACACATTTTAAGAATGGAGCATGCACTTTGCAGCGTTGGCTCTCCTGAGCAACTCATTCTCTTCATGGAGTGTCCATTTAAGGTGTCATGTAAGCCTTTGAACTTACCCGAAGCATCATACTCAAGGGTTCACTCTTCCACCCATTTTCCATCACCTCAGTATTTTTACAGAATACTACTTTTAAACAGAGCAAAGTGCCACTATGAACACTATTATTTCACTGATCTGTTTCCTGTGATACCTAGTGTTTCTATGTGTAAATTCATTCCTAAGACCCTTATACCTTTTTATGAGTTTTCCAGATATTTATTTGAGTACCTACTATGTGTTGATCATTTTGCCAGGCATTGAGGTCACAATTGTGAATAAGACAGTATTCTGTTCCTACAGAGTGTGCAAGAGACATGGTTTATCTGTTACAATGGCCTTACAGGGTGGCTATTATTGTTACTTTATAGAGGAAGAATGAATTAGCAAGTGATCCCTTAGCTAGCTGTAGTAGATCCAAGACACACATCAGTTTACCTGACTCAAAGATCCTATTGTTTTGTTTTTAATATAGCATGTTTATTAATTCCTTGATATTCTTTACATGTATACAATGTATTTTGATCATATCCACCCCTCAACTCTTTCTGGATCCAATCCCTGCTTTCCACCCTGCCCAACTTTAGAAAATAACCCAGTGAGTCCAGTGTGTGCTTCCTATCCACTCACAAGTGTGGGGCTATCCAGTGGAGCATGATCCACCTATCAGGGGTCACATTCAGGAAGCAAACGTACTGTCTTAGCTACTTTCCTTTGGCAACTTAAAAAACAAAATGTTTAATTTGCCTTATGGTTTTAGAGTGGTAGAGTCCATGATGGAGAATGAAAGAACTCCTGAGAGTTCACACCTTTATCTCTAACCATGAGGCAGAGAGAATGACACACCTTCTCCAATAACGCCATACCTCCTAATCCCTCCCAAGCAGTTCTACCAACTGAGTACCAAGTATTCAAACCTATGAGCCAATGGGGCCATTCTCATTCGAAACACCATGTGGACACTCTGGCTCCCAGAAATCATCAACTGTCAATAGCTACTCAGCTAGGGTGGGGCTGGGGAACATCTCTCCACTCCATTCTGGAATGTTAACTGGAAAACAACTATAGATGGTGGAGTTTGTGAATGGCAGTGGTTCCATTTGTCCAGAAGACACAGTTTACTCCAGTGCTCCCTGACCTCTAGCTTCTACAGTCTTCCTACCTACTCTTCCTCAATAGGTCTTTAGCATTGTGGGCACAGGGTATGATGATGGGAGATGTCATTCTGTAAATATGTTTCTCATACTGGTTAATGAATAAAGCACTGATGGCCAATAGGAAAGCAAGATAGGCGGGACTAGGAGACAAGGAGGATTCGAAGAAGTAGTAAGGGGAGTCAACATGGAGAGACGGGAGAGAGCAGAGGCCGGCCCCACTCCCCGTAAGATGAGACCACGTGGACGTACTTAGATTAATAGAAATGGGTTAATAATTAAGACAGAGCTAGCCTATAAGAAACAAGTAACTGGCCAACAGCATTACATCAAATACAATGTCTTGGTGTGTTAATTGGGGTTGGTGCCGTGGTGGGACCGGCGGCAGGAAAAAACTACTTGTAACAGTATGATATAAAAGTCCCATTTGTGGCAGAATACTCCACAGACGACTTACTCTCTGAACTTTGGCCAGATGTGAGTTTTTCACTAGCCACCATCCACTGTAGAAAAAAACTGATAAAGTTTGAGGCAGCGCCCATATGTAGATATTGATATGAACTTAAAGTTCATCTTGATATTAGGTCAGTGTAGACGAATAACAGCAGTGGGTTCACATCTGGATCCTCTGAGCTCATCAGCCATGGCTTCTGGGACAGATTGACAGCAGTAGGCACACATTTTCTCCTTTGTTACATGCTTTTGATCCAACCAGAAAGGGTTTGGTTACTTCATTCACTCCTATCACTATTGTAGCCATGGAGGATACCTTGCCACATTGGACATTATTATATCTCAGTGTTTGTAGTTTAGTAAGGCTGTTGATGACTTCCTCTGTCTGTCTGCAACAGTCTGCCATAGCACCTTCTCGTACCATGAAAGCTAACTATTGGGAAGTTCTCTGGTAAGTACCAATTAGACTTCTCCATGTCCTGTGACCAGTGTGTGTGTGTGTGTGTGTGTGTGTGTGTGTGTGTGTGTGTGTGTATGTGTGTGTGTGTGTGTGTTCAGCAATAGTTTCTTACCATCAAAATCTGGTAGGCAACCAAAAGCAATGGCAATGGCTTATATTGTTTTGGGAATCCCAAACAACTTGAGGGGAGAAGGGAGGTATCCCTCACCTGGTACTGGACTTCTTATTTGAAAGCCCTTGGTTGTAGCTTTGGTCCATCTCCCCTCTCTGTGATTGTTACTCATTTTCAACCATGAACCTCCATGAGAACACACGACTGGGTGTGTCTATAGCGGTTTAGCTGAAGAGAGACCATCCTGAATGTGGGAAGTACCACTGATGGCTGGAATATTAGTTGTGAAAATGAGGTGGGAGAGAGCCTTTGTTATTCTCTGCTTCCTGACTGTGGGTGCGATTGATGAACTGCCTCACCTCCTGAAACATGCTTTCTCTGCTGAGATAGGCTGTCTCCTCTGAACTGTAAACTGAAAGATGCCACCCTCCCTTATGTGGCTTCTCGGGGATTGGGTCATAGTAATGAGGAAAGTGATGGGTATATCTCCGTTATGACCTAAATGGCAGTTTTATAGGACAGCTTTTGCTTTGAGTTTTGCAGTACATGTGGTTCTGAAGTCTAGTGTATGTAAAAGGAATGCTTTCCACAACACTTGATACTCTGGAGACAATGTTCCCAGTTTCGAAGGCGGTACAGGAAGTGTGGAACAAGGGAATACAGTTCTGGTACCATGTGGACTGCTAGCTACCTTGTTTTTTATTGCATCCTCTATGAATGTTCTACACTAAGTGAAAGAGGGTTTTAAATGAGATTTGTTCTAACAGTGATAAGTGTGCAATTTGAAAAACTTATAAAATAAGCATAAATGAAATTATTTTTAAAAAACCTGAAAGCATTTTTCCACTTGAATAAGACTCAGGAGCCTTTAAAAGACATATCCTATATGAGACCAAACACACTTTGTATTTAAGACCAAGGGCAACATAAACATTCTAGGATATACTTCATTTGTCTTCTGTTTGGTTAGCTAGACAATAGGTAATAATAATTGTTCATGTATTGGTAATGGACAATTCAGTTGAATTCCTTTCTTATAATTATTAGGAATATTTTACATGTTGGGACAAATCAATCTACATTCAAGGAAAGAAACAGTGACTCTGGAGGACATGAGTAGCTCATGGGTAGGAGAACCTTGATCCCAGCAAGCAAAGATGTGTAGCTAGATGTCCTTTCTGGGGGTGTGGCAATAAGAGAGGGACCATGGCTATGAATAAGGCAAGCCCAGAGCTTTGTGGGCATGCAGGATAAGGAGGGAGAGAGAAGTCAGGCTGATCAGCTGGCAAAATGCCCTGTACACTGTGTAATGACTTAAACTATCTGTCTCAGAAGAAAATGGGGGAGAAACCAAAAGCTGTGAACAGAGTGTGAAACAGCTCTGCTCTTTATGCAAAGAAACAGTAGTGGAGGGAAGAAAGGAAGGACATGAGGTGACGATGGAGGGAAGGAAGCAAAAAAGGGGGAAAGGAGGAGGAAATGGAGGAAACAGAAAATCCGGGCCCAATTTTTATTTCCTATGGAAATGTTTGCAGCATCACAGGCACTCACTCTGGAGGGAAGAGATTAACACATACTGAGCTTTCCCCTCTGTAGTTCTGTCTGTCCACAGCTCCTGCAGGGCTTCCTGTGAATTTTATATGGTCAGAGAGAACAGGTGGCTGGCACTGTCCGTGGTTGGGTTTCTGAAGGCTGAATTGTGTGTTGAGCAGAGTTGAGGCCAACCTGGCCAGCCTCCAGCGTCTCGGGTACCACTTTCCCATGATCACACATGAACTGGATTTTAGGTCCCAGTAGATTAGCCCCACTGGGATTCACCAAAGATTGCAGAGTTACCAAAGTCAGAAAGCTTTATGCCTTTTCTGTTTCCTGGTTAACAGTAAAATTGGCCCCTTTTAAACAAATGAACAAAATTATTTTGGAAAAAGCCAGACAAGTTAAACCATTATATGTGGTGCTGCAATGTTTGAAAGTAGGGATGGGTTTTGTTAATCTGAGAAGCACCCCAAGAGTGCTCAGACCCCGCTGAGCTGCCCTAAGACTGGTTTGAGCACCCTGCCCTAGTCCTAGTCTTCTTTGGGTTATGTAACCAAGCCTGAGCTCAATGTGAGCTGTGCAGCCAGGGGATTTGGAATGAGAGAAGGGATATGGCATCCATATGGGGTGGGGCAGAGAGCTGAGGGTGATGAGTCAAGAGTCACTTTGTTGGGTATTGTTTGAAAACAACAGAGCAAAATGCTACCACAACACTCTGTTGCTTCCCCGAAATCTTTCTCCTGTCAAACCTAATGTTTACAAGTGGGGACTTTTCCAGACATTTCTCAGAAAATTTATCTTTTTTTTTTTTTCTGAAATAGGAACAAGGAAGAAAGAGGTATAATTCTTTGAAAATCAGAGCTCAATAATCAACACAGTCATATGAGTGATTAAAGGAAGCCATTGGCGTCAAATGGCGTGAAGGAGTAGGAAGTGTTAACACCGGGATTCTGGGGTATCACTGCAGCTCTAGAAATGTGCTTAGGAACACTGAGAGAGAAATGCCCTAACCTAACGAGCCAACTTAGCATGTGGCTGGGGTCATCATGAACATGTGTTCTTCGTCCTGTCTGCTGCTAGTGATGATTCATTCTTGACAACAAAACAAATGTTAATAGCTTTGTGTGTGTTGTATCCTTCCTACAGGTCCCACGAGTAGCATTTCAGGAAATAATGACTTTGCTGGGCAGTCTGACTGCTGCTGGCTTGCTCTGTAGTGTGTGCAGGTGTTTATCAGTACTCACACATTCCCTACAAACTACAGCTCTTTGTAAGTCCTGCTAACACTGAATTTCTTATTCCTTAGACTATCCTTTAGATATCAGGGATGAGCAAGTATGCGGAGAACCCTGAAAGTGTTTTAATGGCTTGTGGTTTGGAGAATTGCAGGGAGTTTCCCACAATTCCCATCTCACAGTTGGACTTCTCACTAGCATCTTCTGGGAGCCTGGAAGCTTTGGACTGGGTTTAGACCACGCCTTTATTAAAAGATTTTTATTAAATAGACTTAAGTTTGGTCTTAAAGCAATTTTATTCGCTCCAATTTCACTGTCCAGAAGGAGCATTATATATTTATCCTTAACATTTCGGGTTCAAACCAAGCAGGAAAGTGAGTGGTTGAATCAACACACATTTATAATCAATGGTTCACTTTCCCTGAAGATGGTCTCCAAAAGTACATATTGGTTTCTCTGTGTATTTTAGAGCCAGGAGAAAATCAATGTTAACTTTTGCCTCTTATAGGAAAGAAAGACATTCCCATGTTTAAGTTGGTATTTGGCTCAGGATCTGTGTTAGTTGGCTTTCAGTTATTGTAACAAATACCAGAGCTAACAGCTTATCAACGGAAAGGGCTTTGGCTCACGGTTTATAAGTTTTAGCTGCTGATTGGCTGCCTCCCTGGTTTGGGGCCTGTCTGAGGTACTGCCCTATAGTAAGGAGTGTCCCATGACCAGGAACTGAAAAGGAACAAATTAATTGGGGTCTGGGTGATGGCACAGTCAGCAAAGTGCTTCGCTGGCACCTGAGGTCTATCCCCGGCACCCACGTGAGAATCTGGGGGCAGCAGTGCGTGCCTCTGGTCCTAAAGAGCCAGGGGAATCTTGGGGGCTTGCGGGCTAGCCTCTTTCACTGAATCTGTGAGCTCCTGATTCAGAGGGAAAACCCTGTCTCGAGGAAAGAAAGAGAGAGGGGGGGAGGGAGAGAGAGAGAGGGAGGGAGGGAAGGAGGAAGAAAGAAGGACGGAAGGATTGAAGGAAGAAAATATACAGAGAGACTGATAAAAGCATCCAGGGTCACCTTCTGACTCTCACATGTATATTACAATACCATGCATAAGCACCTTCAGATTTTCACACACGTATGAACACATACAATAAATAAACACATTTTAAGTCTGTATCTACATGTCTTTTGATATCAAGGCAATGCACCATTAAAAAGTTATAATTTGCTTGCTTACTCAGGATTTACAATAATTTAATGTGATGTGAGATTTCAGTTTTATTTGGTCTGTATATTATATAAGAGTCAACAATTAAATACATCTTAGAGGAGAGTCATCATGATTTAAGCTAGTCAAAGTTGTTGCCTCTAATAAGGAAGGGTTTAGACAGGAGTTACGGTGGAAAACTTTTTCACGACTTTGAATTATTACAAAGCAATAAAATGATAACAGCCTCAATTAATGTTCTCCTTTCGTATGTATGTGTGGTATGTGTATGCGTGTGTTAATATTGCTTTAGGTCCACAAAACTGAAATGCTGATTACTGGCAGACACCAAGAAAAGAACTGTGGTTGATGAAGGTTACTTTTGGTGGAAGACTTTAAATTCCTTGGGCAGTGGTTGAAACAGCTCAGGCCATTGCCATCGTTGGCTCAAAGTGGAGAGGCTGCCTACAGAGGGGTTTGTAAGGCAAGTGCTGTTTCTCAGGAGGAGTCAGCCACCCAGGCTTATGGTCTCTTTTCTCCCAATCCACTGCTGCTGGCTGTAAGTCCAAGTGTAATTTTGAGTTGAGAGCTCAAGAAAAACGGTAAAGTTGGGAAAGGATTTTGAATTCTCTTTCTTCTTTTATATGTCAGAAAGTCTGTTATAAACCTTATTATAGAAGAGAGACTACAGGAAGCATTTAAAGATCAAAATGAGAATATTTTAATACTGTCAGATATGATTTGAATAAATGTTATCAAAGTTTTGAATTATGCATATTTTTCAACGAATGCATAGCATAGTTCTCATATGTTTTCTCTGTCATTTTACATAATTCTTTCACTACGTTATGAGGACAGGAGATATAAAAATATTTTAAAAGATTTATTCTCAGAACTATGCATACTTGTGTGCTTATGTATGCATGCATGTGTGTATGTGGCTGAATGCTGGCACCTGCAGGGGCCAGAGAAGGTGCTAGATCCTCTGGAGCTGGAGTTACAGGTGGTTGTGAGCTGCCTCATGTGGGTGCTGGGAAACAAACTGAGGTCCTCTGTTTGAGCAGTGAATGATCTTGACCACTAAACCATCTCTCCAGTCCCTTGACAAAATGTATTTTTATGTAGTAGAGGTTCCCTATAATATGTGGCTGCCATCTATAGTTTAGGTTTATCATGTGACCCTGATTCACGTTTTTGATCCCCAGATAGTCACTCCCACCAGACACTGTACAGAATAATCTAAAAGTAAATATAGGCTGATGTCTCAATATGTTCACTCTGCAGATTAAGGTGAAGACAGAGTGACCATGGCACTTCCCACAGGACAGTGTCTTGAAAGAGTAAATGGTGTGCACAGAGCTTCCCCGATTTGTTCTAGATTGATGCATGACACTCAGAGGCTCTCTCATGTGTAGCAGCTAACTTCTTTACTGAAGCCATGTTGGGTCCTATTTCAGCTCATTGAAGACAGAATGAAACTCCAAAGCAGCATGTTTCCTCTTAGCAGGAGAGACATCTCTTGTGTGGTTTGCCTCTACTCAATCTGTTGCCTCATGGAAAATGTCTCTCCTGCTACAAAAAAGGTTGGAAATATAGATGCTCCCAAGACTCATCAGAAGCTGGGAGGCCATGTTCAAATTTGACTTCCCTTAGATATGACTCCAATAGAAGACCCCTTGATCTGTAAGCAGATATAAGCATATTCAGGCCTGCATTGTGAGTGAGCCTGGGAGTGGCTACATTTTACTGTTCGCCAGGTGTGAAGGGAACACATTGGTTTTATCCATTTAGCTTCGAAGACTTCATTTAATCCCAAAACAGTGCCCTCCCACTGTAGTGAGATATCCACCCTGCCTGTACCTGTTGCACTGACCACACCCATTGGGGCATGTGGGTCATGGGGACAGGTGTGGGTCACCTAGTCCCCCAGGTCACACCTGTCCACATGCCCCAATGGGCGTGGTCAGTGCAACAGGTGCGGGGTGGGGGGAGTGGATATCTCACTACACCCCGCCATGGCATTACTTGGGATTTTCTAATCTGTTGATCTGGAGTCCCCAGAATGAGATAGTACTACTGTTTATTTAGTAGTACTAACAAGAATAAGGTATCTACTACTTAGTTACTCTGCAGACGGCATTAGGTGGGCATTTGGCTTCACAACTCATGTTGTTTTCCAAGAAGCTTTATTGCTTTCGTGGTCTAGTTTTAATATCATCTTCATAGAAGGCTGAGGTGTGGTACTAAGGAAAGAGTACGGGAGAACCATGCAAAGTTCACGAATGATGCTCTGGTTGCCCTGCCTTTGACAATCTCTTACATGGGGGACAACCTTGTTACTCAGCCTTGCTGGGAGCCTGTGGATGGATGCTGGGTATTGCTTGATTGTTTCACTCTGTGTAGCATGTGGAGAGGAGGAGGAGAAGAAGCAGATATTCTCACCACACTTTAATTCATAGTAAATCACTTGTGCTCTGTTGAAGAATCTAATGAGAAGACCTTGATAGGTTTTCAGAGTATAGTTAAAATGCTCCATTTTTATTTCTCTGATAGTATTATTAGTAGTATAGTAGTAGTAGTAGTAGTAGTAGTAGTAGTATTTGGGTTTTTTGAGAAGGATTTCTCTGCGTAGTCATGGCTGTCCTGGAACTTGATCTGTAGACCAGGCTGGCCTTGAACTCATGGAGATCTACCTGCCTCTGCCTCCCAAGTGCTTGAATTGATTAAAGGGATGCTCTACCACTGCCCACCCGAATTTTCTCTTCATGTTAGTTATTTCTTTTTTTTCTGTTTTTATTTAAATTAAAACAATCTTATTTTACATACCAATCCTAGTTCCCTCTCCCTTCTATCTTCCCATGCCCCCCACCCACCCCCATCTCACCCCCCATCCATTCCCCAGGGAGGGTGAGGCCTCCCATGGGGGATCATCAAAGTCTGTCACATCATTTGGGGCAGGGCCTAGGCACTCTCCCATATATTAGGCTGAGAGAGTATCCCTCCATAGAGATATTCCCCAAAGTCCATGCACTAGAGATAAATACTAGTTCCACTGCCCTATAAACTGCCCAGGCCTCCCAGCTGACACCCACATTCAGGGAGCCTGGTTCGGTCTTATGTTGGTTCCCCAGCTGTCCGACTAAGGTCCATGAGCTCTAATTTGTTCAGGTCAGCTGTTTCTGTGGGTTTCTCCAACATGGTCTTGACCTCTTTGCTCACCAATCCTCCCTCTCTGCAACTGGATTCCAGGAGTTCAGCTCAGTGCTTAGCTGTGAATCTCTGCTTCCGCTTCCATCAGCTACTGGGTGAAGGCTCTAGAATGGCATTTAAGGTAGTCATCAATCAGTCTCATTACAGGGGAAGAGCATTTAAGGTAGCCTCTCCACTATTGCTTAGATTGTTAGTTGGGGTCATCCTTGTGGATCCCTGAACATTTCCCTAGTGTCAGATTTCTCTTTAAGCCTACAATGGCTCCCTTGATTAAGGTATCCCTCTTCTTGCTCTCTTTCTCTATTTTTCCCTCACCTTGATCTTCCTGATCCCTCGTGTTCCCCTCCACCCTTCCCTTCTTCCTACTTCCCTCCCCCTCCCCCCATGCTCCCAATTTGCTCAGGAGATCTTGTCTCTTTTCCCTTCTCCGGGATGGGGGATGTG
The DNA here is from genome assembly GCF_943737965.1 of Phodopus roborovskii. Lineage (NCBI taxonomy): Eukaryota > Metazoa > Chordata > Mammalia > Rodentia > Cricetidae > Phodopus > Phodopus roborovskii. The sequence continues at coordinate 24,017,943 of NW_026126571.1, read as the reverse complement.
TATGTATGTCTCTCTTAGGGGCCTCTTTTTTTCCTAGATTCTCTGGCAGTGTAGATTGTAGGCTGATAATCCTTTGCTCTATGTCTAAAATCCATATATGAGTGAGTACATACCATGTTTGTTTTTTTGTGACTGGGTTACCTCATTTAGTATGGTTTCTTCTAGTTCCATCCATTTGCCTGCTAATTTCAAGATTTCATTGTTATTTTTCCGCTAAGTAGTATTCCTTTGTGTAAATGTGCCACATTTTCTTCACCGATTCTTCCATTGAGGGGCATCTAGGTGCTTCCAGGTTCTGGCTATTACAAATAATACTGCTATGAACATAGTTGAAATTATTTTTAAAGGAAGATTTAACACACTGCTGAGCCTTTTAATATCACCTGCCCTCATTTTGAGCCACATCAAATTTTACAAATTTCATTTTCTACCATTGTTTTTTCCAAGTCTAATTTATGACTAAAATTTGCAGATCCTAATTCTTGGAGGAAATTTTGCTAAATTATAAAATTGATTTTCCTTCAATTTATTACTTTTAGCATGTCTCATAAGCCATCACCCTATGCTACTTTGTCTTTTTCACTATTTAGCTTTGGTGTTGTTGCATTTATAGTATCCATTATGAGCTGGGTAATTTTAGCACTCAGAGCAGAGACCTTTGGTACAACAGAGACATCGGGCCCAGCTACATGGTAGGATTAACATCCAGATAACAAATGATGTGGTCTAGATATCAGTAGGGAGACTTCCATTTGTATAGTAAATCTTGGACAATATGTAAGTTTCTACTAAATGCATTATTAGGGTACAGTCCTTGTAAATCAGGAACGATGAGGGGAGGAGAAGCCCAAGGAACTTCAGTATCAGAGGAGGGGTCCCAGAGAGGGGCTGTGCAGACAGAAGTAGGCAGGGGCAGGGCCTGGGCACCACAGAGCATAGAAATAGTGACCAGAAAGGTGTGGAGGTTGGCAGCATCAGAACTTGCTGAGACAGTCAGAAGAAGGGGTTGAACAGTAGCCAGTGGATTTGATGGAAGAAAGCCATGATTGGTCTTGCCTCTTGGCCCAGGAATCCTGATTTCACCAATCTGTCCTGAAAGACCAATACGGTGTACTGTTTATATCAAAGTGCTTTTCTTCACTTTCCTATTGCAAAATGTATAAAATAATAATCATACTCATAATAAATAATCAGAAACCCAAGTGCTCAAACTTCCAAAGTATTTTAAAACCATTTTATCACAGCAGCTTAAATTATATTTTTGAAAACTATTTAATGGCACATGAAATAGAGATAAGCACATTAAAACAGTAATGGTATTCTAAGAGTTTGGATTATGAATGATTTTCCACTTTCTCCCTTACACTTGTCCATGTCTTCTAAATTTTTCTAATGAGCATATTAATTTTATAGTTCAGAGAAAACAGTATTTAGGTAGCATTTCCCCCTGAAGTGATTAAAGGGTACACCCTTGTTGACCAGACACAATTGGCATTCATCAAGGTCTTTCTGACATGATAAAAATAGAACCCAAGACATCAATCGAAAGATGGGTCCCAAGAAATGAGTGACATTTTACATAGTATGTGATTTCTAAGGTTTGCTGGAAGAGAATGCCAGCCAGGATCTTTTGTGGTATTTGTGTTCCTGTATGTCCTCCGCCTTCTGTCTATGTGAGGACTGTTTGACTAGCTGTTCTGAAGGGTGAGGGACAGTTCCCCTACCCCTTTCAGCTCTTATTTATGCCTGAAATTTTCCTTGTTTGCTTTGCTTTAAAACACAAGCAAGAGAGCCCCTGGGCATCAGAAACACAGCAGTGAGCAGTGAGGAAGCCAAGTCTTATCGGTCAAAGTTGGTGTTCAGGAAGTACAATCCAGGCATTCAGAATTGGGGGAGGTGTGCAGGAGATGAGAAATGGTCCCTTACATTGTTACAGCATAATGATGAATTGGCTTTGCTTTTCCAAAACCAGGCTCAAGCTCCTCTGTTCACCCCTATTATCTTCCGAGGTCTCTGAAGGCACATTACCATATTAATTCATTGTGTTGCACAATTTGGTCAACTAAATGAGCTTACCTTTGCCCTCTTAATGGCATTGCTTTTAATGTTGGCTTCATGGGATACATTTAACAAAACAGATGTGTCGAGGAAATGTATTTAAACTCAATTTGGTTTTAAAATGTCTAGTGCTCTCTAATGATCCAGGTACCAAAAAGAAAAAAAAAAAAAAAAAAAAAAAAAAAAGAAAGAAAGAAAAGAAAGAAAAAGTGTTATAGGCAACAAGCACACCATGATAAATGTACAGCGTAAATGATGGAACATCCTCAGTGCCCAGGGTGATCAGACACGTTCTGCAGGGGAAATCAGCCACACTTTGTACAAAAGGTATCACACGTTGTTTAGAAGAGGTGGCCTGAAGTGAGACCAAGAGTTAATTGTGTGTCATAGACACTGCCATCTACTGACTTATTGAGACATCTTGAAGAAATACGTGATAACAGCATGAGTGCTGAGTGAGCTGTGGCATTCACTCCCCTGTGTAATTGGAGCCTTTTGGAACAGTAGAAAGCTGCGTTGAGAGTCTTATGTGCTTGGGTCACAATTTTTGTTTCATCAGTTTATTAGCTGACCAATCATGGCAGAATTCATGTATGTAGGCTTCAATCTCCTTGTTTGTAAGGTGGAGGCAATAGTACACCTAGTGTGAAGCCTTGCAATCACATGGGGACAGTAACTAGCAAGTAGTCGCATTTCATTAAGTACATCTATGCATATATTCATTACATTATTTGGTAGTATATGCTATAATAATATATGCAATAATATATATATATATACATACATACATACATATATATATATATGTATATATATATATACTCTCTATCAAAAATTTACTACCTTTTGATAATTACTTGATTTCCTTGAACTGAATACAAATATTCTGTGCCTTGTGTGGTTTTGGGTTAGCCTCTGACATTTGAAATAGACCAGTCACTGAAGCACCCATCTGATCATTTCTACCAGTGTGATGGACTGCTGGCCAGTAAGGCTGTTCTAGCAACTAGCCTGTTCTCAAGAGCAACAGTCTGGCTTGACATTTGATCCAGTGGCAACATACTCACAGCTAACTGCTCCTGCTCTGCAAAACTGCTGAAGTCAATACGGGTATTTTTGGATGACATAATCGACATTTTTTCACAGAAGACTATGTATGCTGCCTAAGAGACACGGCTCCATTTTCTGTAATAGTAACAGTGGATAGGCCAATGGCAAAAGACAGACAATTTACATTCTTAATTTCCTATTTGCTACATCTCCCTTCATGTCTACGGCCTCAGTTCCTGGTTCTATGCTTTGCCATTTAGCCACGGTTTGTTTCCTAACTCTGCACTGAAACTACACCATTTACCTGTTCAACCAGCCTGCACATTAGGAGCAAGCGCTTTCTCTTCACAGGAATTCCAATAGCTTCTTTATGTGCCATTCATTACTTTCTAGTCCTCAAATAATAGATACATTCTTACATTTTCATCATATGGTTGGGAGGCTAAGTATGGAAGGTAATTGGACAGTATCTAATAAAATTAAATGTGTAGGACATTTAATCCAAGAGTTTCACTTCAAAGTATTATCCTAGATGTACACTGCACAGGTAGAAAATACCTCATTCACAAGCACACTCACTAAAATATTATTTATAGCAAGAAGGCATTAAAATGTAAATGTCTATCAGTGATTGAGGCCATTATGATGTATATATGTGTCCAAAATTATGGAGTCAGTATAAGAAGCTGTTTGTATTTATTGATGAAGGATGATCTCAAAATACATTGTTACATGTAAAAAGAAATTAAAAATAGAGTAGAATCTATTGAATGGGAATACCACTCTAAGGGAAGCAATATATGACATCTGTAAACCACAGACAATGTCCGAGATGACCAAAGACAACTTGCTAACTATAGTCAGCTGTGGGGAGGGGGCTTGGTAACCATAGGACAAATGCCTTGCAAATAGTACTACTGAACCAATTATATCTATATATTTACATTATAGTATTTAGCACCGTCTGTGATAATAGTATATGCAATAAGTTAAGTAAATATACAACCTTTACACCCTTTACCAAGTTATTAATAGCAACACATTTAACTGAACTATAAAATGTTATGAATTTAAAGAATAATCTCAATCAAACAGTTAACCATTTCAGTGTCTTTACTAGTAATCACTTCCTTGCTTTCCCAACAGTGTGGTTGCCCTGGCTTGTGGGAGGGTTGAACAATAAGCCCATGAAGCTGGATTACTTCAGGAGTTCAATGATGGGAGAAGGAAAGGGACTGGGTGGGCCCTGTCTCATGGGAAAGAGAATACACACAATTCTGACAACTTGTAGTCCACCTTGCCAAGAGACTGGAGCAGAGACTAAGATAGGTCAGTGATGGGTGGGACCACACCTTGACCAGAGCTGCTTAACTGTGCATCCTTTTTGCTTTCTATTTACAACTAAACCTCATTTCCACTTTTGGGGAGTAACTGGACCTCTTTATTTTTCCTCTTTTCAATATGATCCCATTGAATAAGTCTCCCTTTTCTGCTTTTTGGTTATTGTCTCTTTAATTGGCCTACTGAAGATGGGTGGCAGAGCCTAGCTTGCTAGGGCTGAAAGAGCCTACGCTCCAGCTCCAATGATAGGCAGCAGAAGAATTTATCTTGGAATTGCTTGTGTCCTGAAGTGAAGTAGCTCTTGTGCTATTGAAACATTTAAAATCCCCAAGTGTGTGCATACTAAGGAGAGACCACACAGTGTAATATGGATGGTGCCATTTCTCTCTACCATTCCATCGATAACATGGTGCAAGTCCTCACTATTGCAAATCAAATGCGTGGGAAGCCATTGATTGAGCTGAGCTTCTACACTAGGCCCTGACAGAACAAATGGAATTAGTCAGAGTAAGATCCCATGTCAACAAACTGTTTCTAAGCCTTCAGAGAGCTGAGGAGGGAATTCGAAACTGCAGAAACAGCACTGGGAACCTCACCACGGTTTTGTGCAGCTCTCCAAAGAGAGGGAGTTCTTCGATGTGCAAACTGCCAGGGGTAAAGAAAAGTCACCCTGATGCCACCCACAGCAATGGTGGGTGGCAATTCACCCCAGGAAGAAACAGCATGGGGCTGTGCCACTTCCCCTGGCTAGATTTGTACTTCATCTGAAAGAGAACATTTGACATTCTCCATTTGACTCCAAGTTGTTATATAACTACAGTGGAGAATAAGACTACATTCATCCTGAATTGGTTAGGTATTCCTCTCATAGACTAGAACAGCATGTAGTGGCTTATGTCACATTTTGTAGAACTTTGTGTTTGCCTACATGGTCTGATGAATTAAGTATTTGAATTGCTGAATACAGTTCTTTTTTTTTTTTTTTCAGACCATAGTCAATAAGGAAGACATGTTTTAGGTTCTTCCATTTTGCATTATCTGTATTTCCCCAGAGTCTGTTGTAAGTCCTTGATATAGCTGATGTAGCTGCAATCTGTAAATGCCAGCCCTGCCCCCACTTTCAACAACGCCATTCATCCAAGAATCCCAAAGCGTTTTTTAATAACGGACTCATTAATCCTCATAACACTCTTTCACTTGACACATGTAACTCTCACTACATGATGTGTTGCTACTTACTCTGGATTTAATTTAACAGATTTCCCCCCGTCGTGGCTAGTCATTTACATTGACCTCATTTTGGCTGAGTTATCACTCAGCTTTGAGCCAGTTTGAATGGCCTTATTCCAAAATGACATCTTCTGGCAGATAGAAGGAAACTATATGAAGAAGCAATTATAGTTTGTTTTTTTTTTTTTTTCTCCCAAAGAAGAGGTTTCAGCAATAAATGGCCCTATAAATAAACAACTGGATTTTAATCATGGGCGAAGAGAGTGACACTGTTGGCCATTTTATAAAAATGGGAAATTGAGTGAATTTCACAATTCATGGGCAGAAGGCAGCCGAGACTGTAGCTGAGACTAGGAGAGACCAAGATATCAGGAACTTAACCTCGAGTTCCCACCCCACACTTCTCCTTCTCTTTCATCCTTTTGACGCCTGTCTTTTCTGAGTCGGGATGTCAAGAGCATTTCCTGGAGTCTCCGGCAGAAGTAGTAGAGCTTAAGCTGCAGTGCAATGAGATCTGGTGCATTTTGGAGATGGGCAGAAGTAGCTTTTGATTCGAGAAAGCAGAGAGGGAAAGGATGCAAGCAGGAGTTGGTGGGCATGCAGCGATGCGAGTGTTAATGGTGCATCCGTGTGTGGCTGAAGAACAAGCAGGGGTACACGTTCTCCTTGGAACTTGCCTCTTCCCCGGGAGGTCTTCCTTCTCCCATCACTGCAGACCAAGCATCTCACAAGCTGACTCTTCCCTGTGTCTTCCGCTCTCATCTCTCTATGAATAAACCTCAGAGCTCTTCTTACAACTTCCACTTCTTTCTGAAACAATGCCTCTCAGACCCAGTGATCCTTTCATAAGGGTCACGAGGTTCCCAATATAAATCATTTAGATCCATAATTAAAATATCACAGTGACTTAGTCAATAAAAAGTGAAATAATACAGCAGGTATTTCAGTCTGCATATCCTTTCATGCAGCCACAGTAGACCACGTGATGTGTGGGATGCTTCCACTGCATCCACTAAACCACAGGGCTGAGACGTACAGGAAGGACGTGTCAGCATGGCCACCATCGTGACCTACTGTTGGTGCGAGTTCCTGGAGTGATCAATGACACTTGTTCATGCTTGCAACTGAGTAACACAGGATCTACCATTACTCCACCATTCATTATATTTCTCTAGGTCCACGTACAGTAGAACATTCTAAAGTTCTTTGCGTTTTCCTGAAGAATAGAGTTAGGTCCTACACTTAGAAAATGAGATTTTTTTTTCTTGTACCAGAAAAAAAAATCCCTTTTGGTCCCTGTTTATGCACTTAAAAAGTATTGTGGGTCTCTAATTGCATTTGCATACAATTTGTATGTATTGGTATGCTTATAGCATATTAAAAATTAAAACTAAAAATGTTTGTTACTTAAAAACAATTTCATTAAGTTACCATAAAATCTGTATTAAAAATAACGATATCTTCTATAAAGTGGTGATTTGATGAAGTAGTCCCCCCCCATTTTGCAATTCTCTGAGATATCTAGCATAATTGAAGACAATTAAGGTTCCCATACCTTAATTGTATTTATGTTATATTATGTTATGTGTTTTTTTTTTTTTTTTTTGCCAGAAGTGTTTGTAGAAAATCAAGCTGCATACAGAACAATATTTGGAACAGGCCAGAGTATGTGATTACTTGGATTTTAGATAATTGCAGATATTTTTCTTTGACAAGACATAAAACTCAACAATTTATGGTGCTTTATTACCAGTGTTAATTGGAAACATGCCATTGCACACTGCTGTTACATGGAAATCTGCTGTTTTATCTTGCATATAGAGTAAGTACTTCTTTCGCCATGCAGGAGTTTGTAATGTGCATTACTTATTTATAAACCGGCTCACAAAGGGACACAGGCTTCTCAATGTTAACATGTTGTACTCTGTATCAATATGACGTTTGTCAATATTGCTACTGATTTCATCAGAAAGGGCTTTTCATGCTGCAGATGCTACCAAGCTCATGGTGGCAGCTAGTTTTTCTCTGTGATTTTTTTTTTTTTTGTTTGTCCTTCCTTCCTCCCTCCCTCCCTTCCTCCTTTGCTCCCTCCCTCCTTCCTTCCTTCCTTCCTTCCTTCCTTCCTTCCTTCCTTCCTTCCTTTCTCCTTCCCTCCATTTCTCCCTCCTTCCCTTCTTCTTTTCTCTCTTTCTTTCTGCTAGGATGTTTGAGTTTTTTAATTGGCAGCCAATGCAATTAGTTGCTTCCTTGTAAATAATTCCTTGTAAATGAAAAAAACAATGCTTTGAAGGAATGATCTTTGAGATATTCGCCTGTAGAGTAATTATAGCCTATCTGCCATTCATTTATTTGAGTAAAAATGGTATTCCAAGAAAAGAGGCCTGCTGAACTTGAAAGTCAGAGTAGTATTTTTAGAGACAGCATTCAGCACTTTAAAAGGTGTGTGTTTCCAAGAGCTAGGAATTAATGCAGTCAGTGTTTTAATGCTTTGTGGAGGATGTTTTTACGTGAAGCTGGATTTTCCTGGTGTGTGTTTGTTGGTTGAGATGAACAGCAGGAACATTGCATTGTCGTGCAGTGCAGTGCTGCAGTTGCTGCCAGAGCACAGCACGGGCATTTCACCTGATGGTGTCCATGGAAAGGAAAGTAGCATCATGCTCCTGCTGTGAGAGTGCTTTTGGCCTTGAGTCATCCCTGAAAGGGCCTCGGGAGCCCTCCTTAAGAAAGAGTGTTCTACTTGAATGTGTGGAGGGACTTCGCTCTAGAAGTCCTGTAGCATTTGCCCTCTACTGATTACACGCACACACGCATGCACGCACACACGCACGTGGAGAGAGAGATGGGGGAGGGAAAGAGACAGAAAAGAGAGAGAGAGACTGAGTTATGGGCAAAATGGTTTCCCACTGTTCCTGAAACCATGCCATGGCAAGATCTCTCCCATCCAAACGCTCGTGTCTTTCCTCTCCTTCCGTGGCTGAGCCTCCATTCTCCACTTCCCAGTGTGGGGAGCTTCAGACTCCTACTTCCAGTTCTCCACATCTACATTGTGGTTTTGTTTTGTTGCCTTCCAACCTCTAGTTAGAGTCACTTCGTCTCGGTTTGATTTGGGGCCTCTTCCTCGGGAGTCCTAATACCGGATTTTCTTCCATCCATTCCCAACAGGTTCTGCATCCTGAAGTCACAGACTGGAGCAGGCCACCCCATGAAGAGGGAATCAGAATACAAAGGCCTGCTGGGGGATGGGCAGGGAAGAATGGCTGGCTGGGGAGGAGGTGGGGGAAGGCCCAGAGACTTTTGCTGTTTCAGGTGTTTCCTTCCTCTTTGTCTTGTCTCAGTTCATGGAGTCAGCACAGTTACCTCCACCTCCTTTAAACAGGAAGACAGGGAGGCTCGGGGACTACTGGTAGCTAGTTTGTTCAAGGTCACATGGTCAGTTAGTGACAACTGAAAAATTAACCCGGATCGCCTGTCTCCAAAGTACCTTTGCTACCTTTGCATCCACACCTCTCTCCAGGAAGGAAGGCAGCAGCGGCAAGGATGTTTGGGAAAGCGGAGATTCCAGCCAAGCCTGGAAGTGGGTGAATTCAACTTGATCCTGGCTAAAAGATGGAAGGTGTGTTAGACAATCCGTTCAGATGAGGGTGTAAGAGGGCCTAGCTTGGTCCCAGGATCAGTGCCAAGTGAGGCAAGGTTAGCTGAATGTGGATGGAAGTTTCTGTTCTGCCGGTCTCTTACCCGTTTAGCCCCATATAAACATACAGAGGCAGATATTAAGTATAAACTGTTTGGCTGATGGCTCAGGCTTCTTATTGTCTAGCTCTCTCTTAATTACTAACTCATTTTTATTCATCTAAGTATTTCCATGTGGTCTTGGCTTACCGAAGAGTGCCTGAACCTGTTACTCCTTTGGTGGACAAATGGTGTCTCCCTCACAACCTCTCTCTTCTTCTCCCAGAATTCTCCTGGTCTGGTAGCCCCGCCTATGCTTCCTGCCTGGCTACTGGACAATCAGTGCTTTATTCATCAACCAATAAGAGAACTGTATACACCGAGGGGCATCCCCTATCAGCTGAGGGTACCTGGACTTTAGGGTCTCCCAAGCGTTCATGTTTTTATAGAAACTGACTGTTTTCCTTAATTTGCTAAGGAAACCCCTGGAGAAACGACAGTGCACCCTCGCATTGAGGGCGATAGCACTGTTTCCACACCTTGCTGGCCCCAGAGAAGTCTTATTGAATCCCTGGAGGCCGGCATGAGAGAGGCACTGACAGTGTGGCTTCAGTGCTGGATCCCAAGGCAGGCCCACACAGAAGCCTACTCCTCAGGAGGATGGTTAGTCCACACCGTCTGGCTGGTCCCACCTCATACCCCAACACCCCATTCCCCTTCTCCTACTACTTCCACTCCATATGAAAAGTATGAGGATGGAGCATACGGAATAATATACCACCCTACGCCATTTCAATCTCTTTTTTCCCATGGTATCCGAAAAGAGCAAACAGTCATGGGCACACAATGCGTTTGGGCTACACCCAGAGGGGAACTGTACAGACATGCCAGTCCCCTGACAGTTTGGTTATTCTTTCCCTCTGCCTTTTAAATATTTCTTACCCCGAGGTTTCTTCTGGAACCAGACTGCCCACACTGTGCAACATGAAGGGACATGGAGGGAACCTTGAAGGTATCCATGGTCAGGACTCCGCCGTATTTTATTTAATTGAATTTTTTTTACATTCATGTACAAAATAGTGATTTTGTTTTGATATTTTCATACATATGTAACATTGTAGTTTATTTATGCTTATTCTCATCCTTCATATTTATATTTTAAAATTCTAGTAATGATTTCACACACGAGTATGGATGCATGCATGTCACGGCTCACTTGTGGAGGTCAAAGGACAGTTATCAGGAGTTGCTTCTCTTTTGTTGTGGGTTCTGAGGAGTGAACGTAGGTCATGAGGCTTTGCTTGATGGCAAACACTTTTACCCGCTGAGCCATCTCACCAGCCCCCACCAGGCATGTGTTAAAATATGGGAAACTTTGTTAGGTTAGGGTGAAATGCAACATAAAACAAAATATACTGGAATTACACTTCAAATTTTACATTCTCTGCGTACTGTAAAGGTTTTTTAACCAGCCAAGCACGTGTGCCAATCTTTCCCTTCCTCACTCCCTAGCTAGCCGGCGTTAGTCGAGGAGGTTGTCTGTATGTGATACAAAATCTGTGTGTAAAATTCCAACTATGAAGACACTGGAGCTTAGAGGTGTAGTCAAGGCCAGGGAGGTTCTGAGTCCCACTCTGACCTCCTGATGTGACATTATGACATCATGAGAGTAGACATCTCTAGGAGAAGGTGAGTGTCACCCTCCATAGAGCTCTCAAGAGACAAGGAACATTGGTTCTTCAAGCCAACTCCCTGGAAGGGAGAACTCTGAAAAGTAAGGGATAAATCTGACTGAAGTAGTTTTTAAGAGATAGGAAAATAAGAATGTGAATATGTGGCTGTGCCTTAACAACACGAAGACTTATTGTGAATGTTTGGACTTAGCTTAGGCTTGTTACTAACTAGCTCTTAAATTAAACCATATTTTTAAATCTACATACTGGCACATGGTTCATCATCTCATCTCCCGACTGTCCATCCTGCTTCCTGACTCTGGCTTCTGACTCTGCCTTTCTTCCCAAAGTTCTCTCTCTCCTCGGAAGTCCCACCTATCCTCTCCTGCCAAGCTATTGGCTGTTCAGCTTTTTATCACAGCAATATATAGTATAATGCCTGAATCCTTACATATAATATACAAATATCACAAATTACACATATCCCACAGTATACACTATTATTTTTCTCTGGAGGAACACACACAACAAAGGACACATTCAAGTCAGCATGGCAAATATTAACTGGTCTCTACATAATCCTGGCCCCCACGGTTGCACAGTGCAGATTCCGGTGCTCTGCTTTCGGTCACTAAGGGTGGTTTTCCCAGCTCCCCTGTTGGCATTTACCACATTGATGAATCATCTCCCCAGGGAATTCTGGTCCAGGCTGGCTCATTCACATTGCAGTGCCCAATGGGTCATGTGACTGGCTTTCTGATGCAGGTGGCATATGAGCTCATCTTGAGAAGCTGGGACCAACCTGCTCATTCAGAAGCCATTCGATTTCCCTTCTTCCATTACTTCCTTACCACAGGCTATTGAAACCATTGTGGGCAACCAGAGGTGCATTAATAAGGTCTAGAAAAATCCAGAGATAGTTGCACGCAAAGATGAAAAAGGCCTACTAGAATATTGAGATAAATAAAATCTGCCACGGGCCTCATTTCAGGAGACTAATGGAACATCTTAAAGGGTTCAGACAGAATTATTCTGAGCCCTGGAGGGATGCAGAAACTGCCTTTCCTGTGAGACATTTGGGGTTGCAGCTGCTGGGATCCACCCTGGCCCTCAGCTCTGACAGGGGGACAATGGGATGTTAGGGATGTGCGGCGGTTATCACTGGGAAAATGCCAGGAAATCAGGAGTTTAAATCACTCTGATTTATGCCCAGCTTGTCAAGTCTCCTGGGCTTCAGAAATGCTGACTATTTGAATGCCACTTTCAGATGTGAGCTGGGGCTAGTATTTCAGCTGATTACTAACAATGGAGTCCCTGATGCTTCAGGGGTGCTCAGCTGGAACCTTTAAACTCATCCATTCCTGCTTTGTGAGGTGCTAGAAAGTCCACAATTTAAGAAAAAAAATGTATAGAAACATTGAGTTTTTGACCAGCATTTCTGAGACCCATTACCTGGGGAATGGAGGCTTAAGCATCCTTTGGCTATGTTCACATGACTGGGCTGTTTTCTTACTGAATGTTGGAACTGCACACCAAGTCTGTAATAACGACAAATTCTTCACCGAAGAAGAGACAATGCCAGCATGCTCATCTACCACCCGCGTCGTGGCTGCTTATTATGTATTTAAGAACATTCTGTACCGAGCAGAAAGCCTGGTCCCTCCTGCCCGCCCGGTTACTGTAAATGCTTCAATCAATCCCTTTTATGCAGCACAGAGCACAGGACTCACAATGTGCAGTGACTAAATGGGCCATTTAAATTCTTCTCAGGCAGAGAGGTTAAGAGAGAGGTGTGGGGGGTGGGGTGAGGGTGGGGGGAGCAGAGATGGCCAAGGTACTGCATTCAAGTGTTTTTGATAGGTTTCTAAGATACATGTCTTTCTCTGAAACCAATGCATTCATGTCCCAGGAAGGAAGCCGACAGGAAAAATGCTAGCTGGTGAGCTCATGAGAAATGCCAAAGGGGCTGTTTGTGTGGAGCTTCAAATATCAGGGTTTCTTTATCGTTGAGCTTTGAGGCTCAGAACCAGACAGAGCGTTTCCATGACAACTAATAGATGTTATGTTTATTTACTGAGTGGTGGGCCAATGACAGTGTCAGCAACTGACATTTTAGTTTCTTTCTCCTCTTTTTCTCCTCAGTAAAGATTTGTTTTAGTGGATGAAAATGGCACTGTCTTCCGTTTTATTCACCAGAGCTTCTGTGGTGAAAGTAAATAGCGATTTAAGTCCATTCAGTTATTCCATGAAACATACTTAATGTCCCAGCCCTTTATTGGCCTTAGAGAGCTTTACACTGGGCAATCGCTGGCGAGATGATGATTCACAAAGCAAAAAGCAAATTTTGGATTTTATTCACTTGAAAACGATCTAACAACTGCATTCTAGGCAACTGAAATTTACACAAGTCTCATTAATGTCCTCTAAATTCTACATGACCTTGTTTATATTTCTACTGATACATTCATAAAAGAGGTCAATTAAAACTCGTAACAGGACCCTGGCCTCAGCAGGGATGGGAGATGAGCTACAGGAAAGGCCAGGACAATTGGCCCCTGGTTATAAATAATGCTGTATTCCACCATGTTATCTGTCTGTGGCTTACTCTGCCCTCTAAATTTTTGCAGTCAATTTTTAATGCTGAACTGGCTTCTTCTTACTATCCAGCTGGTGTGTGCTCAGGGGATAAAACCAATGTTAGCATTTGCTTTGAGAAAACACAATCAGGAAGGCAAGCTGCTGTTTGGGATGGGATGTGGATATTCATATGACATGTACTATAACACAGAATTGGCTTTTATCTTTAGTCCCCTTCTACAGTATCTGTGTTGTGGCTCTGAGTAATGTGAAAAATTGAAATTTGAGATATTCCTGGCTTTTGAGAGAAAGCAGCCGGTTGTGGTGGAGCATGCCAGTAGGATTTGTGAGGCAGGAGAATCATGAGTTTGAGGCCAGCCTGGACTATACATTTAGCCAAGCCTTTAATCCCGGCACTCGGGAGGCAGAGGCAGGCAGATCTCTGTGAGTCTGATGCCAGCCTGTTCTACAGAGCAAGTTCTAGGAGAGGCTCCAAAGCAATACAGAGAAATCCTGTCTCCAAAAACCAGAGAGACAGAGACAGAGACACACACACAGAGAGAGAGAGAGAGAGAGATAAAGGAACAAGGTTAACTGGAGACTATTTGGAGGCACTCACATGGTCATTGCCTGAAAATATGCTTCTCTGTCTCTTATGGTCTCGGGTAGACATTGTCTCCCTTACCTCCCCTCCCCCATCACGTTTTACAGCATCCCCGCTGCAAGTCTGTTTCTCACACTATTACCAAGCAGCTCGAAGGCCAGGCTGTATCTGGTTCATCTTTGAGTCTGCAACACACAACCTGTTTCCAGCACAACAAGCGTTAGAGGAGGGAATAATGCTTGGGTGAGTTGTCCCAACCCAGTTGGCTCCTGAGTATCATTCTTGATGGGGAGCAAGGTCAGGATAGAACAGAGCCACTTCTGTAGGCCTCCACAATAAAGGCCAACTTAGGTTTGGAAACAAAATGGCCTCAGCAGCATTTTCAGTGTTCATTTGGAAATCTTTCAAGCATAAGCCCTGGGATCTTGCAAAGCACAGATCTTAGATCTTAGAGCAGGAGGAGAGGAGTAAGAATGTAAGAAGAAAGTTTTCTTCTCTATACTTCAGGTACTGTTTTAAATTTGTGATCCACAGCAACAAGAACTAACAATTGTCTATTAGATGTAAGCACACAGGATGGGTCAGGGTAAGGAAAGGAGGAGAGCAGTGTATTGACTATCTACTATAGGCAAAATTTTACCCAAAGGTCTTCTATCTGCACTAGGACATTACAGGACAAGGAATGTCCTTAAACAAAATCATAGCTCATCATGACACAAGACCATTGTTGGTAGGAAGCAGAGCCAAGAATATCCAAGTGTGTGAGTGTGTATGTCCAAGTTTATGATATATATCAGAATATTGTACTGAGGAAAGAATGCACTCCTCAAGGAAATTAAGCTGCAAGAATTAATCAGTTCAGAGAAGCAAGGAGATAAAAGGAGAGGGCATCATTAGCTTGAATAGTCAGGTGGAGTAACAGGATTCTGGCTTCAGCTTGAACCTGAAAAGCTGGTGGGATCTAGAGGCACAGTAGCAATCATGGTTAAATAAAAGTATTGTGTGACCTCAGATGCTTTGCAGATCTGTGGCCACAGGGTGATCTGAGAAGTAAATCAGAGGGGATATAAGCCAAGTGTATTGTTACCTAATGTCAGCTTATTTTATGTGAACTTGACACAAGCTAGAGTCACCTGAGAGGAGGGAACCTCAATTGAGAAAATACCTCCGTAAGATCTGTCTGGAAGAAAGTCTGTAGAGCATTTTCTTAATTAGAGATTGATCTGGGAAGGTCCAGCCCATTGTTGGTGGGACCACGCTGGGCTGGTAGTCCTGGGTTTTGTAAGAAAGAAGTCTAAGCAAGGCATGAGGAGCAAGCCAGCAAGCAGCACCCTCCATGGCCTCTGATTCAGGTCCTGCCTCCAAGCTCCTAATCAGTTTGAGTTCCTGTCTTGGTTTCCCTCAATGGCCTTTGATTTGGGATATGCAAGGCAAATAAATCCTTTCCTTTCCATACGTCTTTTGATCATCACAGCAATAATAACCCTAAGTATGATACTACCTCAGGTTCTAATGCTTCAGGCAGGGCATGTCAAAACTGTAGACATTCCTGAACCAGTTGTCATCTTCTTATCTCAATGGAATATTTCATCCAGATCTCATGGTCTGGCCTTCACAGTAACCCAAACAATAAAGTCATTATATGTGAAAAGAAAAACATGCTAGCTCAATTGGAAAATAGGCAACGAGACGGTTGTAAAGAAAGTTGTAGCAATAATGCATTTTCTTTCTGCTTTCTTGCACTAGCTGCCTCCTACGTTATGCCAAATGGTCCCTAATGGCTGGCCTTCCACTTAACATAGCCAGGTCTGGTAAATGCTATGATGTTCTCTCCCTCTTTGGAAATAATGTTGGTTTTATGTCCCCCTATGACAATGTCAACAGGTTCTGGTTAAGTCTAATTGGTGTCCCCATGGAAGCACCTGCTCATTTTACTTTTATGGTGCCTGTGGGCATTCTTCTATGGCATTATTCCAGCCAGAAGAGTACCATTTGAGCAAAGACATATCGAAGCATTACATCATTTGGAACCTAAGTTTAGGTCAAAGAATAGAGTGCTTTCAAAACACTGAAGCTGTCTCACTTTTAACAGACCCTATCACTTTTTCATTAGGTGTGTCTGCAAACATTAATTGGCCCTAGAGCACTGATTTTTCTTTTTAAAGATGACCATTTGACATTCCCTCAAGCAGAGTCAAAGCTTGGAAAATGATTAGAGTCATGTGACTTTAGAAGTGGAAGGAACATTTTACAGACAGTTTCATGCAATTTCGTACTATGCCTCATAGACCCAGATGAGCCATAGACCCAGGAGCTGCTATGGGGCATGCAGGGATCCAGCCTCATGGATGCTGCAGGAAGTGGCTCCTTTGGTATTTCATTTGAGAAATGGCTGCATAGTGATGTTTCAAAGCCACATATCTCAGATTGTCCCTCTGTTCCAAAGCCACATATCTCAGATTGTCCCTCTGTTCCAGATGACAGGGAAATGAGGTCTAGAGAAGATCTATAATCCTTGAGGGCGGATCTGGTAGCAAACTTGGGAGAAGGCCCTGCTCTGCCCACCCTGCACAGGCGTCTCACGGGACGTGCTGCAGGAGTATATCATATTCATTTGACTTTGAATTACGTCTTAGTTTTTGAGGATTTTGTTTTTTTCTACTGTTGCCAATTTTTTTTTTCACACATCACCCCCTTCAGTTACAAGCTCTCTATGTTGGTGGATATCCACAGTTTGAGAAGCCATGGCTTACTGACTCTTCCATTTCAAGCTGGAGGTAGCCAAGAGTTAAGGGACGAATCCCAAATGTAACATCTCAGCTGCAACACAGGTCTCTTGAGGATGAAGTGTCCACACTGCAGAAGCTGACACCCTGGGGATTTCCAGATCTGGATGCTCTTGACCTCCGGCTCCTCTATTAAACATCTTGCAATACCAAAGCAGAACTGATTTTGATTGATTCTGGCCTTGTAGTTCCTTACGTTGGTTCTTCTAAGAGGACTGATATAAGGGAGGGGCCGGCAGGCAGTGAAGAAATTGCCGTATGGAGCCAGTAAGAGAAAACTTAATATAAAATACTCACTTGAATGAGGAAGGTAGACTTGAATACCTGCCTGCTTATCCCGTCGCACAGGGAAGAGGGTGTAAGACTCACTTGAATGTGGAAGGTAGACTTGAATACCTGCCTGCTTAGCCCGTCGCACAGAGAAGAGGGTGTAAGACTCACTTGAATGTGGAAGGTAGACTTGAATACCTGCCTGCTTAGCCCGTCGCACAGGGAAGAGGGTGTACATGGGCTCTACATAGTAACATTACATAGGGAGAGCTCAGGGAACCACTGTCTGGGTAACAAACAAAACTGAAAAGAATAAAAAAGCAGATATCCAATGAGCCACTGTGGTCATTCTAAGGACTCTGGAAGTCTCTGTTGGGTGTGGCCTCTTGTCAGAAAGAAGAAAGCATAGGAAGTCACACACTGGTGACAATGCTTCTGTCTGGAAGTGGGACACGTGGCATGTTATTTCTGTGCACAGTCTATGGCCAAGCCTATTGTCAAGAGGTGAGATGTCCTTTGGGGCAGGGCGACAGACATCTCTGACTGATAATTCTTAAATGGCTTAACCCCGCCAATGTTTTTTTATACTCTCTTGTAAAGTGCTGAAACTATTATAAACTTGGTGGTAGGCAGGTGCAGTAGAGTATGCCTCTAATCCTAGCTACTCAGGAGCCTGAGGCAGGAGGATTGCAAATTTGAGGCAACCCTGTCTCAAAATAAAATAATAGGATAAATTAAAACAAGTGTCAAGTATATAGCTGAGTGTCCTGGGTTCCATCTCTAGTACCAGAATGAAATTAGTGTGATGTCACTTTTGGTGTGAACAATTTTTGCACAATGTTCACCTTCAGTTCTGCTCTTACTGCCATGGTGAGCAGATGGTAGGGGTGGCTCTGAAGGACAATAGTCTCTAAGGAAGGTTCTAGAAGGTAATCAAAGTAAGTCCAAATCAGATGGCTTGGCAGCACATATTTTAGGTTACATTACGATTTAAGAATTAACTTATTCAACAGAAAGCTTTCATGAATGGGGGCTCTTACTTGGCTTTCCATGTTGAGAGAGGGACTACATCCTGGCACTGCAGCAGCCCTTCCCCACTGATTCAAGGTCCGTGTGCTCTGAGAGCTAGTGTTGGGTTCAGATGCTCACATCTACCTGTCTCTGCCAGCTGCCTACCTTCTGTACAGGCTCTGCCCAGGGGTCAGGGATGCAGCCTTCCAACTGAAATCACCTAATTTCCCCAGGACACAGGTGTTCATTAAAAGGTATGAGAGCAGAAGGAAAATATCCATTCTCTAATCCGGTCCCCATTGTGCTTCTGGCTCTTGGCTTTGTGGGCATCACCTAATGAGCCAAGAGGAAATGAGGCTCAGAGGCATCCATCCTGGCCTCGAGGGCCCTTAGTGGAGGAGACCAGCCATTCATAAAGAGCCCTGGCCCCTCTATGCTTGGTTGTCTGAGTGGCGTGATGAACACACGGGTAGAAATGGTTGTCCCTATTTACATTCATTTCTAGGACAGGAGAGAGCAAATTGTTCTCAGACGATAAGAAATTGTGCTCTCCTTTATCTCGGAAGTGTGTTTACTGTCCTCCGGCTTGGGAGCCAGCTGTCACTGCTGGCTCTGCACTGTGTTTTGTCTTCAGAGTGTATCTCATACTCCCTGTCCTTACCACCTCCATTCCTACTCTGTTAGGGGACTTGCTTGCTTCTATGTATTATTCAGAAAGGAATTCACACAGTTTGCATTTTAAAAGCTACCCGAATGGCTTACTAGGACCAAAGGCACTAGGCTGATGTGGGATGGACAGACCTCTCCAGAAGGCCACTGGTGAACTTTCCAGTCTCCCACTGCCTCTTCTGGATGTCTCCCGAAAGAATATAGACCTAAAACACAACAGTATTCTTACTGTTTGCTCTGCTGTCCTTGTTCCCTAAGAGGCGAGTTTCAATGTCTTTCTAATTTTCAGATGCAGCAGAAGCTGACAAAAGAGCGCCCAGAGTCTAGTTTCTAGATAGGAACATAAGTATCCGAAGTAGAGATAGAATCCCTGCCTCCACCACACAGGCCCACACACTCCATCCCTTTTCATTTAAATAAAAATCATCTTGCTCCAGCGAATGTCTTAGAAGGAAATTCTAACAATACTGCCTACAATTTTGGTGCTTTTTAGTGGGAGACAGTAACTTTTGGGCTAGTCATGAGAGTATAAAGAGACCTGGACTGGTGTGAATGAAGCCCAAAGATGAAATGGGTGAGCCTTGGTGTATTCCGTGATTCTTTTCAGCCTTGGGACCACAAATTCACATACACCACATTACCTGGTCAAAGGAGCTATGATGGAGAAGGCAATCAGAAAGGCCATTTCCAAGTTTCGTCTTCCCTTCCCTCAGTCAATGCTCTGTTGAGTTGTCTGAAGTCTGGCCTTCTCAGTGCTTGCAGTTTATCTTTGGATGCAAGACAAGCAAACACTGGGCCAGGCATCAGGAGAGAACAAGGGGGATAACAGCCAAAAGACCCATTGCCAAGAGCGCAGAGGAGGCTGTGTGGCAGAGCCAGCCTCTTGACTGGCACCTCAGGGTTCTGAAGCCCGGACATCTGCAGAGCTTGTTACCTTGGGAGGGGGAGACTTTTCTGGCTTGGCTCTTGCCTTCCCTGCACAGTGCCTCCTGCTGAGTTTGTTCTTGGCCTCTGCTCTCTTAAGGCAAGCCAGATGCTGTGGGAGCCAGGTTAGAGGCTGGAGGTTCACTCACTATAGTGAGCTGAAAGTAAAGGGGGAAATGTTTGATACGAACAAATATGTAAGGGAGTCTCAATCCCATCATGAGGACTCGCCATGGGACCAGAATAGGTTTAAATACTGGGACTTCCTGCCTCTGCTAAAGGCACATAATCTGTGCACTGGTAAAAGCTTGTTATGAGCGTCTCTTCAGCTGCATGTAGGAAGTCCACAAAATGGATTCTGTTGTCTGTGGAAAATTCACTAAGCTCCTTGGCTGCTCTGTGGCAGGAGGACTGCCCTCTAGGGTTTGTGTGGATGGCTAGCAAGGAGCAGGCATGATCTTTTCAATTCTGGCAGGATTAAGTGGCTGGGGAAGAAAGATATGAATTAAGTTATTATGAAACATTAAAAGCCAAAGAATTTCCTAGGGCTGAAGGCGAAGGTTATGAAAAGTCTAGCCAACTTGAGGTCCCTCAAAGTTCAGACCCTTCTTTAACCCTGGTCTAACCAGGTCTGGCCTTCACTGGGCATCGCAGCCAGCACACGTAAGCTGGCCTGTGCTCTCCGATTGTTTCAGTTGGTAAAACCACATTTCAAGAACAATACAAGTTCAAGAACCCAGAATGTCTGAGGGACACACTCTCTCTCTCTCTCTCTCTCTCTCTCTCTCTCTCTCTCTCTCTCTCTCTCTCTCATGCCAAATTTTTTTCGTAGACATCCTCAGAGAAACAGAAATATTGACTTTATGGTATCTAAGGGTGCTTGAACTACCATATCATGATATCATATCATACCATGACCTGGGAAGATTTTGCCATTCCTATGGACCTGAGACATTGGGGCTATTGACATGCCATGCTCATGTCAACAGCTCACAGTTACTTAGGATTTCATCTGCTCCCCATATAGTACTGTATATCTGGCCCAAACTCTATAGTTGGGGGGCTTGCAGGCTGCAGGGGTGAACCCACACTCTTATTCTGCTAAATGAATGTAGTACCAAACTTCCTTCTAAGTTCATATCTCTATGTGCCACTCTGAGACTTCACTTGAGCACTCTCTTTGTGTAGTAGACAGGGGAATTACAGAGGCTCACAAACAAAGTGCAGAGAATAAGTATCAATGGAGTATCCGTTGCAAATGGGACATCTCTATCATATTCCCTCTCCAAGGCTCAGGGACCATTATAGAAGAGGTGCTAGAAAGAGTCTAAGAACCAGATGTCAGGTTGTGGAGAACTAGAGCAAAACAGTGTCTTGTGGACATGGCAGAACCACTGTACCCATGAGCTCACGACAGCTGTGGTTGTCTGCACAAGACCCACACAATATTGATCCAATCAATATCCCACCATGGGGGGAAAGTGGCTCTTGAGCACCCTCCCCTAACTGAAGAGCTATTGCCAGTTGATAGCTTCTGGAGGAGGGAGAATCAGTTTTCCTTAAGGGTTTGGCTCCTTGAAGGTTGACCATGCTCCAGTGAAAAGCCCCACACCCTTATGGAGAGCACAGATTACAGTCAATACGTTGTTTAAAAAGTAAATAAGGATGCAGAGTTGGGGTGTGGATTATGATCAAAATACATTGTATGGCATTATCAAAGATAGACTTAGGGAAAGGTGTATTTTAGATTAAACAAAGAAAGCTGATTTTGATCTGGGGAATGTTTCGAGGTAACACCGGCAGCTTAGTTGCTGGTTGCCCTCCCCTACCTTCAAGGTGTTCAAGCCAAAGCTGGAAGACTATTTGTCCACCCACCAGTGTCAGGCAGTAAAACGGCAATGGGTATTTTCATCATTATCTAAGGAGCTCTGGATCCGTGGGCCCCTGAATTTGAATGTAACTTTATGTGCATATTCTGAGGAACTTTGTCCTTTGCATTTTAATTACGGCCTCCTTAGAGGGATGAACTGGAAATCAGCTCAATCATAACTGGTTTGCTAAAAGCAAGAAAAGTTTGAAAATCACTTCTAATGTGAAAGATGGGAGTTTACCAGGCTTGAATGCTACAATCCTAGCACTCAGGAGACTGAGGTGTGAGAACCATGGGTCTGAGGTCAGCCTGGGTTAAAGAGTAAGGCCCTGTCTCAAAAATTGAAAAAGAAGGTAATCATACAAAACAAAGAAATAGAGACAATACAGAAGAAAGTTAAAAAATGTGAAAAAAAAAATTAAAGAGCCAACAGTAGCCAATAACACTTCATTAACAACCCCAGAGAACTAAGAACACATTTGATGAATCAGTGAATTGGAGATTACTTTAAAAGAAGAGTCAGAGGACAAAGACCGAGGAAGTTAAAATTATGGTATCAGACATGAAAATGTCCCAAGAAAGAGTTGAAGTTGCAATTTCAGAAATCTAAAACACTGAAAGAGTAACAATGAAATGGAGACTAAGGGGACATTGTAACAAGTCCAGGAAATTACATTAGAGCATGAGGGACAACTGGAAAGGGAAGAGATATACAGGGCTAAGGCTCTAGTGACAGTGTTGATCCCCAGTATCCAAACAAGTGAAGGTGTGAATGTAATGATTTCACTAGACCCAAGATAAATGGTAAATGGGTGTTCATTGGGGGAACACTTACACAGATGCTATTGAGGAGCGGCAGGAGTGCCTTCCTGCCCTTCCTATTGGATCTGCTGACTCAAGAGAATGACTGCACACAGGAGAAGCCACGCCTCACACCTCCCTCTTTCCACTTCTGTCCACCTGAAGCCACGCCCAAAGGGGTGTGGCCACCGTTACAGGTTCACCAGCAAGATGTCACTATAAACAAGCAAATAAACAAGCATCGTTTTTATTGAGGCAGGGATAATGGGTTTTACCTGTAACCACTGCACTTGGGAGGCCAGCCTGGGCTACATAGCAAGTCCAATCAGCCCGAGCTATAGAACAACACCTGATCTCTAGGGGGCGGGGAGCAAGGGGAAGAGGAGCAAAAATAGAAAGGGGAGAAAGGATTCTTTAAAGAAATAACCCAAGGGAAAATTTATAGAACTAAAGTATGTGATGCTCCAAGGTAGAAAGGGCCTATCAACCATGTAATTTAGTAAAACTGATCCATATCAGTGTGTGTGTGTGTGTGTGTGTGTGTGTGTGTGTGTGTGTGTAATTGACGGTTATATCAAGTTGTGTACGTGTGTGAGAGAAATTGCAGGTTACTGGGTCAGACAAAATTTAGATTTGCAAAAAGCCAAACAAAGCAAACAAAATCAGGCCACATGACAGAGTCAAAATCTGGGTAGAATTAAAATGTTGAATAGGATCTAGTACAGATGATGAATTTGCTTGCTATAAAGGGAAACTGTTTCCAGTTCAGAATTTTATAGTCAGCCATATGTTAGAGGTGGTGAGGTAAGGGAATTGGCAGGGTCAGAAATCAAAGATTTCATAGACCAGCAAGATGACTCATTGGAAGGTGCTTGCTACCCATGCCTAGTGACCTGAATTTAATCCCTGGAATCTACATGGAGGTAGGAAAGAATGGACTCCCACAGGTCACTCTCAGACTTCTACATACCCATGCCATGCCATCACACACACACACACACACACACACACACACACATACACACACACACACACAAACACAAATGAAAAACAAGATTTTCACATTTCTAAACGTTTTATAAACAACTACACACCAGGGCTACTACTCACTGGGAAAATTCTTGGTGACAAGATCTGAGAGCTGAGTATGACGTTCCCCTATTGCCTTTCACACCTTGGGAAGAGCATAGCTACACAGATCCAGACTCCAAATTGGAGATTACACTCAGATACTCTAGCTGCAGGGTTTTGTGCTGAATAGTCAGGAAAACATAAGCCAGTTTGAGGTGTACCAGAGGCCAGAACACAATGGCAGTAGTAGTTGTAGGAGACTTAGCACTGACCAGGTTACTCTGCCTCAATACTGTTTTTGATTAGAGATCAGACCTTTCTTTGGAGAAATCAAGGGTTAGGAGCCAATATTTGAGGTTATAACTGCAGGAAGTACAAGCAGAGATAGTTTTTTGTTTGATTGTTTTTGTTTTGTTTTTGCTTGCTTGTTTTGTTTTGAATCACTGACATTTAATTCCCAAAGCACCAGCCCTTCCCAGGGATGATTGGGGAACAATGTTAACCATTGCCAAGGGATGGAGTTGACTGCTCAAAGCATTGGGCACAATCTATTTGAGCCAAGCTTCAAAGAAGTCAGTTCATTTTCCCTGGGAATTCAAAAGAGTCTTGAATAATAACCTCTTCCTCTTGGAGATGATCAGAAATTGATGTCATGTGCACCTTCTCTGGGAATATTCCTGGGTGATGTGTTCCATCTGACTTGGGGAGTAACCCCAGAAATAGGAAGAGAATGCAGCCTGAGACAAAGGGGATGCAGAGAGAGGATATAAACAGTCATCAGGGTGACAGTAAAGGGGGAGCTTGGGGACTACAGGTTCAAGGGCAATCTCAATGGGAGCATGTGGGAGAGGAATGTGAAACAGGCAAACTACACATTTGAAAAAGTGTTTTGTAAGTGTAGCTGGACTAGAACAACCTGGATGTGCTTAAAATGTACAAATTCGTTAGGTTCACCATTTTTATCCACCCAAGAATCTGTTTATTATCCCAGTTCTTTGCTTTTCCATATGAATTTTAGAATCTACTTTCTTAAAATGTTAGAGGATTTTAATAGCAATAATGACAAATCTACAAATGGACTTGGGGAGACAGGACATCATATCAATTCTGAGTCTTCTGACCCATTTATTTTCCTAGTAATTTCCAGGCAAGTGCTCTACCATTAAGTCACACCCCCAAGTCTTGTTTCTATTGATTTCCACACTAATATTTCATGGGTTTTGAGACAGTCTTACACACCTTTTGTTAGATTTATCTCTCTCTCTCTCTATATATATATATATATATATGTATATATATATATATCCTTATATATTCTTACATATACTCTATCCTTATATATATTCTGATATAATTATAAATAGGACTTATATTTACTTAAAATAATATTTATTTTTAGGTGACAAGTTTTCCTGCAGTAGAAACTTTTTAGTATGTCGATGGTGTTCTTTTCCAGTCTTGATTTTATGAGTTTTTAAAAATAATGAACAGTAAGTACACTTTATGTATATATTGAGACACACGGGTGTTTTTTAGACTAGTAACATGAAGATTTAATTTGATTTGGATATCATTTTATTATTGTGTCTGTCGGCTGTGTGTGCCACAGCGTGTATGTGGAGGTCAGTGGACAGGTTGCAAGGTCAGTTCTTTCTTTCCTCTCTGTGGGTTCCAGGGATTGAATTCAGGTCATCAGGCTTGGTGGGAGACACCCTTCCCTGTGGAGCCATCTCTGGTCTACTATTCTTATTTACATTTCACTTTCTGCCTTTTGATTGCTAGTATAAAGAAATATGGCTAAGTTTTGTATGTTGATGTTGCATAGAGCTCACTTGGATTCTTGAGGACTCCATAGGATCATCAATATAGATCATCATGCTACCTGTCAATAGTGACTAAGTGTGATGTAACCTACTTTATTTTCTTGCTTATTGAACCAGGTGGAACCTCCAGGACAATACTAAATAAAAATTAAGTGGCAGGTTTTTCTGCAGTAGAAATCCTTCAGCATGTTGAGGGTGTTCCTTTCCAGTCTTGGTTTTATGAGTTTTTAAAAATAATGAATGGTGAGTACTCTTTATGTGTATATTAAGACACACAGGTGTTTGTTAGACTAGTAATGTGAAGATTTATTTTGATTTGGATATTATTGCTCAACCTTTAAAAAAATTTGGGAGTGTTATACAATCTAAATTCAGATTTATAGCAATGAAAACAATGGAGCATTGGAACTAAGGCAGTTAAATAAATCAGTGGAACTAAATGGAGAGTTCAAAATAATCCCGTATTGCTCTGGAAAATGAATCTGATAAGTGCAAAAGAAGTTTGAGGAGAAAGAGTAATTGAAATGTTGTTGAAACAACTGAACATCTGCTTAGAACCTTGCAGACCCTCGGTGAAACCCCCTTGGTCATTTTGTATTATCCCTCTCAATATATTGTTGAATTTATTTTGCTAAAGTATTTCTAAGAGCTTCTACATTTGTGTTTATGAAGGGCTTTTGTCTTTCCATATAAATATCAGATTGATGGGAGATGCCTTTATGTATATATGTTTCTCATACTGGTTAATGAATAAAGCACTGTTGGCCAATAGGAAAGCAAGGTAGGAGGGACTAGGAGACAAGGAGGAGAGAGGAAGTAGTAAGGAGGGGAAAGATGGAGAGACTGGAGAAAGCAGAATGCTGGCCGGCTCCCCGGTAAGAGAAATACATAGATCAGCAGAAATGGGTTAATAATTAAGGCAGAGCTAGCCTATAAGAAACAAATAACAGGCCAACAGAATTATATCAAATACAGAGTCTCAGTGTCTTATTTGGGGCTGGCATGGTGGCAGGACAAGACCAGGCAGCGGGCGGATAAAAACCTTACTCCTTACATCAGATACTACTTTTTAATGTTTTATTTATTAAGCTGCGCGCGCATGTATATAGTAGGACAAATTTGGGGAGGTCAGAGGACAACGTGAGGGACCTGATTCTCTCTATCCCCTTTGTGGGTTCTGGGGATTGAACCTATATACTTAGGCTTGGCAACAGGTGCTTCAATATGCTGCTTCATCTCACCAGCCCCTGAGAATCTACATTCTTACAATCAAAACTAATTCTGGGATTATAATAGAGTCAGTAGAAACTACAGATGAACTTGAGGAGAAATGGTACCTTGTACAGTTTATTATCTTGTTTTGTCAAATTTTTGTTTCAGATAATAATGGTCTCAAAAAGCTAGTATGGACTTGTCCCTCCTACTTGAAATTTTGGTAGAGTTTTTGTGAGTTCTTCCTTGTTGTTTTGTGTTATCATTAGTGAAACCATCTAAGGCTGGAGTTCAATTCATGGGAAAGTGTTGTTTTACAAATTCCATTTTATTACTATAATTAGACCTATGAAGGATTTTTTTCTAGAGATCTTGGGCATGCTTTAAATCCATCAAAAACTCCATGTATTTCATCTGGATTTTCTAATCACCTTGCATGGTAACAGTAGGCTTGTGTTACTGATGCCTCTCCCAGGCTTTAGCCTCATCCTTTGCATCTTCTCCTTTCTCCTCATCAGCCTAGCTAATCAGTCTCCTCACTTGGTTTCTGCAACCCCCACCCACAAGCAATATTGGAGAGGGGAGGGGGACCAGTTTCCTCACAAGGCGAGGCAAACACTCTCAGACACAGTTCTAGTAACTGGTCCTCATTGATTACCACTCTGATCTTAATTTCACCTTGGCTTTGTTTATATCAGGCTTTGTCTTTCTTCCCCCTATTATTTATTAATTTAAGGTGTACACTGATGTCTTTGTTAACCTTTTTTTAATGGTGGCATTTCCTATTCCAGGTGCATATTCTCTATTGTTGTAACTTTTCCTGTAAATCCCGATATAGACATGTCCCACAAAGCTTGCTTTCATTTGATTGATTTTTAGTGGTGCTGCAAGTGCTCCCCCTCTGAGCCATCTCCTCAGCCCTGGATGTTGTGTTTTCATTCTCACCCAGGACAAATTACATTCAATTTACCTTTGGGTTTCCTTGAATTATTTAGAAGTATATTATTTTGTTCCCAATATTTAGAGATGTTCCCAGATATATTTCTTCTTTTGACTTTTAAGTGATATCCATGGTGGTCAAAGGATAGAAAAGACATTGTATAACTTGAAATATTTCCATGTACTGACTGGCTTTCTAGATCTCAGTACACAGTACTCATTCCATGTACATTTAAGAAGCATGTGTATTCTCCTAATCATGAGTGGAATTTTGCCTGGATATAATAATACCAAGTTGGCTGACAGTGGTGTTCAGGAGTCTTACATCCTAATGATTGCATGGATACTCCTTCTCATCAGTTGTTCAAAGAGGGATATAGCAATCCATGAAGTTAATTGGTTTTCACATCATGAATCTTCATGCTTTGTTACTAGAGTCATAAATATTTAGGACTGCTACGTTCTCTTGCTGAGCTGACCTTTAGCTATGAATGACCTTCTGTTTCCATAGCAGTCTTACAGGCTCCTGACCCATTGATCGACAGTAGGAAATGGAGACCTCAGGCCCCAGTTAGGAGGAACTTGATTCTGTCAACAATCTGAATGTGGTTCGAGGCAGATTCCTTCACAGAGTTTTCAGATGAGAACTCAAGATGGTGAGTTTCACTCTGATGTCATTTTCTGAGACGCAAGGAGAACTCAGCCATATCGCATCCCAATGTCTGATCTTAGCTGTGAATAGTGAGAACAGACTGTGCCCCCATGCTGTTGTTCTGTGTTGTATAAAACAGTGTTTGTTGTTTTGTTTGTTTGTTTGTTTGTTCTTATCTTGCCCTGGAAGACTATCTACAAGTAGTGTTTACTCTATTTTTAGGATTGATAATGACTCTGCACCTGAGTGGACTGACACCTGGGTGGCAGTATGTCTGCCACCACTCACATGGCACAGATTGATAAATGACTATTTCCTAAGTATAGGAAGATAGCATATTAGAAATCTATCAGGATAAATCAATATTGTAGGGGCACACGAGTGTCTTAAAATCATATCAGGAAAATCAGGTTAGAGAACTTATCAAGCACATCAGACTAAGAAAGCATACAGCTCCTTCACCAGGATGTTATAAAGAGATGGGCACCTAGCACTGTGATGGCCACAGCCTCCACAGACTTGTCTTCTGACTACTGTGTGTGATAACTGTGGACAGGAGTTTCTGTCCTGCTGATCCCGCAGTCGTTTAGTCCCAAATAAACACACAGAGGCTTACATTAGTTATAAGCTGTTTAGCCTATGGCTCAGGCTTCTTATTGGCTCTCTTTTAATTATCAGCCCATGTCTAATAATCTGTGTTATCTCTACATGGTCTTAGCTTACTGGTGATGTCTGAATCTCTTGCTTTCTTGGCAGTTATATGGTGCCTTTCTGGAGACTCTCTCTCTCTCTCCATTCCTCTTCCCAGAATTCTCCTATACTGTCTATACTTCCTGTCTGTCCTACCTGTCCATTGCCCAAAACAGCTTTATTCATGAACCAATAAGAGAAACATATATTCACATCATACAGAAAGACATCGCCATCATCAGATCATCAGACAAGAGAACTCCTGACTGGCTCAGGGGTTTCAGCCTCTCTTGTTCCCTGATGTTGATGTGGCCTAGTTGAACTACTATCCGCTTATCCTTCTGCTTACCCATCTGTAGCCACTGTCCATTTGTCCATCACGTCCTTCTGAACCTGGTCCTGCCTTTGTTTTACCTCATTTCTGAAACTCAGTTCTGACCCTGCTGTCTAGACTCTGTAGCCACCACCCAGCCTGAGAGTAGGAAGAAGGTCTATGAAATGCTGTCTCCTGGCTGTGGTAAAGCCAATGCAGTCATGACCTTGGCAGCTATTGCTGCCTACATTGGGCCTACATAAGACTGGGCCTATTCAACAGTCAATCATGAATGGGGGAGGAGTTTACAAGACCCTCCTCCTTCCTGCTTAATTATTGGCTACTAGTGCTTTTGGTGGAAGTAATCATTGTCTATAGTCGTGTGTGCAACACTGAACCCAGCAGACTCCAGTAGATAGTTCTAGCCCATGATCACACAGATGATCTTAATTAAACTTAATAAACTTAACGACAATGACAACAAGAACAAGAAGTCATGAATGTTAGAAAAGGACTTGTGGAGAGGGGAGGCTAATAAAGATTGGAGAGAAATGGGGGTTATAATAATCAGGATGTACTTTATACATGTATGAAATTGTCAAAGAACAAGCTCCATGAAAGTTTAAAAAGAAAAGATCCTATCAATAAAGGATAAATCACAGACTGTAAGAAAATATCCACTATACATACTTTTAATTAGGTGTCAGAAAATAATTGTTTACGAAAAGATATATGTCCAGTCAAAGTGCGGAAACATGGCTGACAAATAAACTCATTAAAACATGTTCAGTGTGATTATTCACCAAATAAACATGTCTTTTAAAGAAGATTTTTAGTTCTCTATTTAAATACTCACAATTATCCTTTTCTCAAACTTAGAAAAGTTTTTGCCTAATAATGACAGCACCAGGGTTTCTATTCTGTCATCTGTATGTCTGCTGATGTTTATTGATGTGATTTTATTTCTTTGAGTGCCTGGTCAATTTCAGTTATGTACCAAATACTACACATTAAAATTGCTCATGGCAATAATCTGAGGCCTGAGACTGTTATCTTTCCCACACAGAGTATGTGTCTTAGATTCCACTGGGTACTTTAAAGTAGTGACTGTCTTATCAGGACCTCTGTCTAGTTTCAAAGGCCCAGATAACCCTAGGCTAGGCTGGTGACTATGGCAGGACTGTCTATCGTTGGTCTTTTGGGGGTGACTTGATGACTGTGACTCAGAATCTCTGGGTGTTTCTCCCTTTGGTCGGCGAAAGCTGTCAGAAGTGTGCCTCACCTTCTTATTCTTTTGTCAAGTCTTTCTAAAATTAAATTCGCTCACACCCTTCCTAGAGAGAGAGGTCTTATCTTTCACAGATTTGAGAAGGAAGTCTACTACTGAGCCAGCTAATAGAATAAAAGGTATTCTAACAGTCTACATTTTATTCCAGCTTTCCAACTCCATTAGTATTGGCCAAAGCTTTTTTTTTTTTTTTTTTTTTTTTTCCAACAGAGAGACAATAGCCTGGAAGAGGAGGAATTAGCAGAGTCACCAATGCTTTCTTAGCACAAGACATTAAGAGGACCAGTAAGGGGGCCAGGTAATGAGCGTGGCTGTCTCCACAGGGTTCTTATGTTTACTTTTATCCTTGTTTCCGAAAGATGTCCAAGAGTGCCTTGTTTCTCTTGAGTCTTTATGAGAAACTCACCAAGCTATCTTCCTAAACTGAAATTTCAGGGCATTCAGTAGGAAAAGTCAAAGAAGACTCCCAAGAACAATAGATCAACCAAAATACCTATCAGATACACAAGCAATTCTGACATGTGTTAATAGACTGGGGTTTGGAAGGGAATGGATGGGGTAGGGGTGGGTAAAAAGGGTTCTGACTCATGCTCTACAGTCTCAATTTCAGAACAGCCATGTCCTATTCTGGCCATGACACCTTGAAGCACTTATCTAAGCTATCCTATCAATACAAACTCAGGAATCAGATCCTGGGGTAGAAGTGTGACAGAGTGACAGAGAAGCAACCAGCTGACCCTGGCTCTTCACCTTCCCAGATTGAAAAGACTGCACATATTTCTAAGCTTCCCCTTCCTGTGCCCTTCTATCTCGGTACTCCAAGATCTCTATGGCTATCTTTAGTCAGCTTAATGTTGACTTCACCCTTTGATTAAAGGTTTGATTAAAGGCAATTTCAGAGTGACAGTGGGAACAAATCTCCTGCAACAATACCTCACTTGTCTCTTCTTTCCCAGCATATGCTCTACAATCCAAAACACCAAAGACATGTCTTCCCTTGATGGAGACAGACTTCCCAAGGTGTGGGACGCGGGGCAGCTTTACTTAGGCATCTGTTATCTTAAGCAAATGGAATGCTACACTAGGATCCTGACCAGTTGAGTTGTTGGAAAATGTCTTACACCACAGGCCAGTTCACAGGGGGAAGGAAAACAAGACTGAGTATGGACTTGGGGTTGTTTATTTTACTATCTTTTGAAAAATAAACACATTTTGCTGTCTGGAGTCAGTAGTCCATGTTAGCTCTTACAACTCTTAAATCAGTGACATTGAACAAGGGGGGGCATAAAGTTAAATACAAATCCAGTCATGCTCCAAGATGTCTTTGGTCTCCAAGAATCTTAGAGCCTCTCCGGACTCCTGGCTTCCTTGGCATATCTCCTCAGTGAGAGGAGCCAAGTAGCCTTTGGAATTACCTTCCTAAGGAAATCTGGGGAGAATGACAATAGTCAGAAGAGCCAGATTTGATAATAGGAAACAGCTGCCTTGTGACCCTCCAGAGTACCTCCTATAAGGCCTGCAGCCCTTTGCAGCTCAAAACTGATTTAGAGCAATCATGAGCACATACAAAGTCCACAAACATACATATGCACTCATGCTCTCAGAGTCTGTGCTTCTAGTGCAGAAGATCTGACTCATTAGATGTCTATATTTTCAACATGTAAAAAGTTAGCTAACCATGCACTCTATCTTGGAGCAATCCCATTGTTGACATTGGACCCACGAGCCATTAGATCCATTTGAATGAAGTGGGATGTTCTTATTAATCCCATTGCCAATTTATTTAAGCCATTAATCCCATTGCTAATTTTTTTTATTAAATAGGGCTTAATTCTTTAAACCCCATTTTGAGGGTGATACAAGAAAGAGAATCAAACTTTTAAAGTCCTATGAGAAGCCATCAGTGATTTTATGCCACTAGAAACAATATAATTTATTTGAATAAGCAGAATTACGGTTGAGCTTCCTTTGTTTTTAGTTTATACATGTATATGATACCTGGTTGCTTTCAGCAGAGTTGCATTGCATTGCTTGCTTGCTTTTTAAACTAAGCTTTATTGGAAATGGACTTCCTTACAAAGCTCAGAAAAACTGTCATCCCATGACTATTCCAAAGCCCTAATTCTCCTTGGTACTTCGGTTGAAGCATTCATTTAATGACCTCATAAAGATTGTGTATGTGTGTCTGTGATGAGATTATAGACTCCCCACAGGTGGGGGAAGTTAGTTTCTAATTTTCTCAGTCAAAACCTAGATAATTGATGTTGAGAAAATGACTGCTAACTATTGTAGACTTCTCTCCCACTCATTCAACTTCATAAAAGGAAGTGAGTAGAATTAATAACATTTTGGTAACTTTTCAGAATACTTAAAGATTATTTTTTCTAACTATGACTCAAAATTATAAAAACAAAAATAAAATGTTGCTAAGGATATAGTTCAAAATGAAAATGAATTTTGGAATGCTGGCTTCCAGACATTACCCTGGGTGATATGAATGCCTTAATTTTAGAAGAAAAAAGAAAAGAAACATGTATTACATCACAGTTATTTACTTTCTTCATGTTTACTAGTTCTACAGTAATAACCATGTGCCTTGGATGGAAATGAGAAATGGAGAAATTTGATAGTCCACAAGACTAAAGTTGTATTTAGATATCAATTTGGGATCTTAGGTGAATTGTTTTTCACTTTGAGTGTTTTAGATCTCAATGATCTACATTTTGTCCCTGACATGTCTAAGGATCCATAGTTTTTATTGTGTGTTAATGTGTTGATTTCTAGTATCAACACATGTCTGACACCCTTCTGCATCCCTTTAGCTCCTCTACCTGTGCTGACCACTTCAGGTTTAGACCTCCTGCCCCAAAGCATCATGGGATCCTGCTTCTACCTGTACCCATGCTTCCGGGAAGTGCTGTTTAAATAGTGCCAATAGGACAAGCTTTCGATCACTGGAGAGTAAGGCTAGGGAATAATCTCCTCCCCTGAATAGTTGCTTTGGGAGACACACTGCCTATGATGACTCAGATGATGTCAGAAGGGGAACTAGGTCTCCTGGTGCTTTCCTCGGTGTCCATACAAGTCCTCATTCCTGCTCACCCTCTCTCCTCGTTTGCTTCCTATCTTCCCAATCCACCACACCACCACATCATCCACCTCTCTTGATACATGGGGTCACGCCAGCAAGAACTCATACATGAAACATGAATTCTTTCCTCCCTGAGGAATCTAAGCAAAGGTATTATGAAAATCAAGAGAATGATGGTGAGAAAATTCCAAGTGGTGAGCACCCTAGGGTAGGGTGGATGAACTTTGAAACAACTGATATTCCACTTGCACAAACATGAAATATACTTGTATTAAACACAGCATCATGCCTTGTTATCTTTAAAAGGTCTTTTTGGCAAGAGGGACATGGATCAGTTGTGCATTCGTGAGGACCTGAGTTTAGATCTCTAGACACTAAGTAAAAGTATGACTTGATCATTTGAGTCTTGAACCCCTAGCACTGGGAGCAGAAGTGGGGATGGGCTGGTGGAGCCAAGTAGATCTCCGGATCTTGCTGACACCAGTCTTGTTAACTGGTGAATTTTGGGTTCACTGAGGGACTCTGTCACAACAGAGATTGGAGAATGATATTTGGAGTCAGCTGACATCAAGCCCTGGCCTCCACATACATGTGCATATATATCAGCATGCACTCAACCTTGCACACACACACACACACACACACACACACGCACACACACACTCTCACACATACACTCACACACTCACCCACTCTCACACACACTCAAACTCTCTCTCTCTCACACACACACACTCATACACACACACTCTCACACACACTCACCCACTCACACACACACCCACTCTCACACACTCACACACACACTCTCACACACTCACACACTCACTCACACACACACACACACACACACACATATGCACGCAAGCACAAATGCACATATCCACACTCACACACATACTCCCAAAAGGTACTTTTGCAGTTTGGATCTAGTTCTAGGAAAGGCAGTTGTACTGTGCTTGGTATGTATAAGGCTTCCACTAATCAACTTCTTTCTCTTTGTAATGTTACTTATTTGTTCAATGAACAAGGTAAGTCATTTACCATTTCCTTTGTATTTGGGTTGCCACTTGATGTATTTTGCTAGCTCCAGCAGCAAGATACATAACCTCCAGTTCCAACTGTAACTCTTCTACTGCCTAAGTAAGGATGAGAGCAAACATTCAAAGTATTGTCACACCCAATTTCAGCTTTATCTAGACATAAAAACTTGGGGGATCTGGTGAAATAATGAAATAGGATACTTCACCCTATGAAGTACTGGTGTATAGGAAAGACTTGTGATGAACCCTCCCCACACACACCACCACCCCCCAGTGTCCCTACATAAACCAAAGGGCTCTGTCATCAGTTAAGGTGTCACAATGGAGGATGTGACTGGAACTATGAGGAGGGTCTTACATATGGGACAAGATTTGTGTTTGAAGTCTATTTTTTTTCCATTTTGTTTTGAAATGGTGGTCTCATTCTGTTGCCCAGATTGGTCAAGAACTTCCTGGGCTTAAGTGATCTTTCTGCCTCAACCTCCCAAGTAGCTGGAACTATGGGTATGTGTCACTACAACGAAATCAAAAGTCGATTGTTTTATTAAGTTAAATATAAATAAGTAATTAAAAGTAAGGCATGGGGTGGGGAGTACCTGTGATACCAGAATCTAGGATGTGGAGACTGGAGGGTTGCCATGAGTTCCAATGGAATCTGGGCTACATAGGAAGTTCCAGGCAAGCCTGGGTTATAGTGTGAGACCAAACAAACAAACAAACAAAACAAAAGAAAAGAAAAAAATACCATTCTCTTGAGGACTGAATAGCACTTCATTCTGAAGTTTCTGAGACAAAATAGATCAACAATAGACTGTGAGCTTCAGAGACTAATTTCCCCAAAAGATGATAAAAATCAAAGATGGGCTCTTTTTGCCTAAGATTCATACATCTAAGGTCTAAAATGACCATGAGCATATCTAAATTATAGAGGAAGAACTTAATATCTGTTCTTTTAAAATATTTAGAAAAAGCCATGTTGTCCATAATCACCAAAATTAGTCAAGCTATTGATTTATTTAGCTTGAATCATTGTTTTAGATTAATTGTTTGGCAAGAGTGTATTGAAAGGAAATGGGTCCCTTAACAGCAGCATGGGTAAGACTAAACATATCTGTTAGAAAGACAACCATCAGGGAGCCGGAGAAAGCTGGGGTGAGTACTGTATCTGAGGAAGGGTCAAAGGTAAAGGTTTGCTTGAAGCAAACCAGAAGACCTAATTACATAAGAAATAAAAGGGATGGAGCAAGAAGAAGGAATGAACAATGGTGATGAGTTGGGTGGATGGCGGTGGTCATAAAGCCTGGCCATTTATCACATGAAATATTGGTTTGAGTTGAGGTTGAGTCATGTTGAACACTGCAGAGGCCCCGTCCTCACTCTGTGAACCTTGGGGGTAATCTTTAGACATTACCATTAATTATTTAGACTCAGAAGGCTGCAGAAACATCTTGATTCACTGGCAAAGTGACAAGCATATGGCATGTTTTGCAAAGCCCCAGCTTTCTGTTGAGAGGGGGCTAACATTAATTTCCTATAAACCCTACAGGGACTTTCCATGCCAGCCATTGTTAACATAGTTCAACCTCAAAGGTGGAGAGCTGGGAGGAGTTTTGAAAAAGAAGTTAGGTACCAAAGAGTAGCTTGTTACTGGCTAACAACAAGGAAGTTTTGAGGAAACACACATTTCTTGCAAAGAGCTAGGGAGTATCGGACAGCTCAGTAGCTTGATGGATAGTCAAGGTAGCAGGTCTATTTAGTGGGCCCTACTGGATGATGCTTAGAATCTCCATAGTGCGTGGCACTCATAACCTTGGTTCAGGCAAAAGTCCTGCTTCAGATTAATTGAGCATGTGGCTTGATCCTGCTCAGCTGTGATAGGCTTGAGGGGTGTAAACAACTCACCGGCTCCTGAGGCACAGCTGTTGGCAAGCACCTCCCTGCAGAACTAGGAGAGCTGGAGAGCAATGAGTGGGGACAGGTGTAGCTGAATGAAGTGAAAGGTATACAAAGAGGCGGGTCTCAGCCTGGATGTCTGCTATTGTTTGAACTCTCCTTCACAGTGCCATAGATTTCAGCTCCCTAATTAAAGCTCCTGGTTAAATTTAGTGGCTCCATGGACAATAACTCATGCCTCGCTCTCCTAAACTCTTTGTCAGCTCTTAGACCTCCTCAGAAGTCCATCCGCAAGGCATGACGTGTTGGAATTTTGTTTATTATAAAAGTTTACCAAAGGCAGTTTGCACAATGTGGTCCCTTGGGGCAATCATAGTATGGATAAACAAACATTCTTGAGACTGAGAAAAAAGAATGGCAGCAAGGAGCAAATGTGGACACCAATCATCCATCTGGCCAGGAAGCTGAGCCGGAAGGTGGAAGCTGAGCCGGAAGGTGGAGTCCACTGGGCAGTCCACGTGTCCTTCAGTGGGCTGAAAATTAAGGAAGGGAGTATGAGCAGGTGTGGAACAACGGTTTAGATAAATGTTTCTGAAGGGTCCATTCTGAGATGGTCTGTTCTGGAATGTTCACAGGCCACTAGACCTCTTCTAACCAGGAATCTAAGCTCATCTTTAACATGTTACATAAGTGGTTTCAACTCGTCTGGCAAAACCCATCCATAAATTTATATATTTTAAGAAACCCCTTGTTTAAAATACTTTCATCTGCCCAGAATCATTTTGGTTATGAGTAAACTTTTCTTTCTGACCTCAGGAAAATAAAACATAAAATAAGATATCAAACATCTCTTTTCACAGGAAAGGTATATCTGCATCATGGCCATTAAGATCACTATCACTTGCCCAAATGCTAATCCCAGTTGTTACTCTTTACTGATAATTTCCAATCACTGAAGCACTTGTTAGGCACCCCCACAAGGGAACTCTCAATATTCTGCACCCTTTCACATTGAGCGTCTAACCTTTGTATCAGAACATTCTAGAAAATGCTAGTAACTTCCAAGAGTATAGGCTGTCCACATAAGGCACACCTTCAATTTCTTCTTTTTTCATGTTTTTATTATTGGGGAATTTCACATCATGGGCCCTGAGCACATCCGCTTCTCAGTCCTCCTATGTCTGCCTCCATCACCCTTGTGACCTCAGTTTCTACCTGTTTCTCATTCATGTCTTATCTATCCTGATGAATGGGTCAAAGGGCAATTGCCACAATAGTGAGATGGTCTCCCAGGTACAAGTCCATTCACTCTCCTCTGTGGATGCCACCTTCCAGCTCTCTGTCTCTCACCATCACAAAGGAGAACTGAAGAGCAGGGCTGGTATCCTATGTATCTCAAGACTTTGACATGCAAAACTAGCAGGTTGGGGAGACAGCAAGGATGCCAAGAGCCACACTCATCCCTTAGAATTTGCCTCTTCCACTTGTCTAGTGCATGATGCTTACCCAACAACCCATTGTTCTCAGTGGAAATCTGTTCTTCCCTTGGGACCCTGCTCAGCTGTCATATCATTAAACCCCTGAGGTGTGTTCCTTCCATGTTTCCTTCTCCAGAGGCCTTTACTACATAATACCCAAGTGCAGTTTTAGGGGATAAATCAGATGCTTTATCTAATTTTACCACCATCTGACAGGGTACTTGGTACATGGTCACTAATGTAGGATTCTCCAAGAATAGCTGGTGAGTCAAAGAGAAAGTGGCTAAAAGATTTAAAAAAAAAATGGGAGCAGTTAGTCTGTTGGGGCCCACAGAGATCTCTCTGCTTCATCTTGACTTAAGGTCAGAGAGTTCAAACCCACTATTGCTCTCTCAAGGTTGAACTACAGAATGTTTGGCTTGATGTGTGGCTAAACTAATGGATGTCTTACCTTGACAACAGGATATTTGGCCTAAGAAGAAACTTGTAGATGTCTTACTTTAACAGCAGGATATTTAGCCTAAGGTGTGACTGTTGTCTATCTTACCTTGACAACAAGATACTTAATGCTTTGGGTATTGAGAAGGTAATTATGCTTGTATCTTGGCAAGGAAGTCTCCTTGCCTTCCCCCACTTTTAACTGGGGTTTATAAAGACTGTGTGTCACAAACGTGGGCTGTTTGCCCCCAGTATTCACTGGAGTACCCTCCTGATTCTATCCTGTGTCTCTGTCTTTTCTTTACTATTTCTCTACCTGGCATTTCTTAATCCACATGCTTCTCTCCAAACAAGGACATATAAGCTAGGCAGGACCTGGCTAGTGTGGTTTCCCTGGCTTCCCAGACTCAGGCACTACAAATAGCATCCAACGTGGGGTGGTACATTAGTCAAGAATAGTCAGTAAACCTGAATGGTGTGTATGCCTGCATACCCACATGTGTGCGTGTGAAGCTGGGCTAGCATGGGATGCCATGACTGAGAGACCAGTATTTTAGAGCTGGGAAGAGGAGTTTCAAGAATAAACAGTTAGTTAATCAGCACAGTCTATACCCCAGATCCAGGCTGAGTGCATACGTTCCCCGCTGATCTCCACAACTCACCAACTCACCCTGCCTGCCTCTCCTTCCCTCCCTCTGTCCCCTGGATTTCTTCCACTGGCAGCATCCTTAGCAATTCTTCCCCTTAGACCATTTACCCACCATCTCTTTGCCTGAGACATGTCTCTGCTCCTTAGAGCCTACACTTCTGAGTTCTCTCCCCAAACAATACTTTTCTACCATTCTCCCCAGGGCTGTCTCTCATGTATTTCCTTTTCAGCCCCTTGCT
The DNA here is from genome assembly GCF_943737965.1 of Phodopus roborovskii. Taxonomy (NCBI): domain Eukaryota; kingdom Metazoa; phylum Chordata; class Mammalia; order Rodentia; family Cricetidae; genus Phodopus; species Phodopus roborovskii. The sequence goes on along the minus strand of NW_026126571.1, from coordinate 23,978,591 downwards.
TATTTCCTTCATAGAACAGATCGGGCTTTAATTCTGTTCATGTTACAAATAGCTTACGCTTCCATTTTTGCCTCTAGTATGTGGACTCTGCATAGGGTGACACCCACTGAGAGACAACCCAGAACAATAAAGAGCAAATGGCATCTGACCCTGAGCAAACTGTGTCCTTTGAGCAAGAGGCTGCTTTGTTTTGTTTGTATTTTCCTGCTCTCCTGTTCTCTGCTGCTTCCTTGTAGGGTGGAACCGTTTGTCACTGTCTGTCATTGACTCTTCAGTGACCCCCCCCTCTCTGTCAGAATAGCACTGTTCTAGATCTACTCTCAGTGATCTGACTCCAAGACTCTTGCCCACAGATCTTACTGTCTGTGATTTTTATTTGCTCGTCTTCCCCTCTTGAGAAAGCACCATGGAAGGCACAGAGCTTGGGAAGGTTTTAGCCCCAGGGAGACTCCCGTGCAGAGGGTGCCTGATGAGATGGATTCACAGCTGCTCTGAGCTTTGGAAATAGTGTAGGCTGAGTTGCCTCTTTCCAGCTGCTCTGTGGGGCGCGTGTAGAATGTCTGCAAACAGTCCCAGTGTGCTTATAAAACCTCAGGTCACTGACAATTGCAGCTCTCATTTGCTGTGGCCAATTTAGCGCTAATAAGCTGAAACTGGGCTTCAGGGCTTTGTTTCCATGGCACGCAGACTCCCTTTAGAAACACATTTCCCAACCAGAGATTGCAACCTAATAGAGTTTCCCTTCTCCTTTGTGCAAACTGACTTGTAGCTCATTTTGGACACATTTCCCCCTTAGCTGAAACACAGCGCTCATTTTTCTCAGTGAGCTCCACTAAGCGGGCAGCTTGCATGCCACCCACCTGTGCAGATGGGGTCACCCTGCTTTCCCACTGTCTGGGCAGTACAGGGAGGAACTGCCTCTAGTGGGGAAATCTGCTCCTCCAGACCCAGCTGCTGCTGCTTGTGAGATCGGGCCACATGTGTGACAGGGACCATTGTGACAGGCCCTGAGCCAAGATAGCCAGGTGGGCCTCAGGGCTCTCCCCTCTGAGGACTTGTGCAGGGCTGGTCCTATTGGGACTCACCCTGTGCTATACAGATGGCAGCTCCTCCCCTCTGCCAGGAAGGAACCCTCTTGGGAGCTGTCACTCACAGCAAGGATAAGGCACTCCATTGTGACTTGATTCTCAGTGACTTGGAACTTCAAGCTCACCTCTCATGGTGAAGAAACTGATCAGACACAGGCTCTCACAACTCTCTTCCATTTGGGACAAAATGGAAAGGACATCTCTTTGTCCTAGCCACAAATATCCCTGACTCCCTTCAGACAGTTCTTGTGGGTTCTGGAGCTTCTGGTATCTCCTCCATGGTCACTTTGTAAATGCTGGTTTGTCAAACTTGCCCCGGATTTAAAAAAAAAAAAATGTCTTGTATTACCTCTCCCTTGCTTGAGTCCCAAGAACACAGAGGGGAGGAGAGTCCCCAAATCCAACCCAAGCAATACTTTAGCAGATGTCTGGCAGGAGCATGGCCTCCCCTTCCCCAAGGGATGATTAGGGAGTGCAGATGTCTAATTGTCCCTGATGTGCCAAAAGGCTGTTAAGAGCTTACTTGTACCTTGGAAGTTCTGCCAAAAAATTTCCTCTAGTTCTGGGCAGAGATGCTGAGAGACACTTCTGGGACCAACTTTCTTTCATTGCATTCAACAAAAATTTAAGCTGTCCTGAAGAAGAGAGTGAAGAGTGATGGGCAGGAGGGAGGGGGTGAGGAAGGGGGAGGGGATGGAGAGGGGAGGGTGTCATGGAACAAGTCAACCAAGAGCCTGGCTTCTGCTGCCTCAGTCCCCCCCCCCCATATGATCACCATCCCCGGCTTTACTTCATGGCTTAGGAAATACAGCCGCAGAGCCTAGGCCAGTCCCTTGGTGTGAGGTGTAGGGACTCTGGTCAGGTGCCATGGTGGTGATTGAGATCTGTGAGATGGAGGGAAAGAGACAAAGAGGTAGAGAGAAGGAAAGACACAGTGGTATATTGGTTGCCCAGATCAGTTTGTTTGTCTTTAGTTTTAGTGTGCCTCTTGTACAAGCCTAAAAAATAATAGCATGAACCATGTCTGTCCCTGACCTCAAAGGCACAGACACGCCTGGTGGCCAGAGCCTCGCTAGCTGGGTGTTCTGTCTCTGACCTTGTATGGAGGTGGCTCCAAATCACTGGTCCATCACACGTGGAGGACACATTCTCACTCAAGCTTTAGGAAACATGGAGGTTCTATACCTCTAAACTCCAGGCTGTCTCGACAGCCAGTGTGGTCTCATTTAAAGAAAACAAACAAAAATAACCACGCCCCAAATACCCCCTCCTCCCCCAAAAACAAAAAACAAAGCCTGGTTGAGCAAGAAGCTTGGAGGATTATATTTGTGAGTTCCATTGGCGGAGTGTCAAGCAAGCAAATTATTTCCACATTTACGTTTCTTTTTTTCTCCACGTTTTACTCCATCCTGTTCCATTAGCCCCAGAAAAATGGTGGCTGCAATCCGATCCTCAGGAGACGGTGATGAAAATGAACGATGTGGTTGAGGAGGAGGGTGTCATAGATGGTCCTGTGCTAAGATATAATCACGGAAGCACAAAGGATGACCCTGGGAGGCCAGGCTTTCTCACTGATTCAGAATTTCTTAGAGACAAGGAATGGCTTCCTTATTAGTCACCTGGTTGGAGACACTCTTTAGGGACACCTTTAAAAGAGATGAAGAATGGCAGTGTGGCAGATAGGAACACTGAGGGATTGGAGGATGTTTGTTCCTGAGAGCAAGGACCCAAACATTGGAAGAGCTGCTATTTAATAGAAGGGCTGGCTTTTTCTGAGCTGCCCTTGGCAGGAGAGGCAGAGAGCGTCCAAATGGGGAGAAGAAAAGAACTAAAGGGAGCTATTTCTAAGCAGTAGACTTGCTCAGTTATCCGATTCAATGGCAAAGAATTAACACCAGCTATGCAAAGATGAGTCAAATATTCATCTGTAACCCATAGCTATATGTTTTCTCCTCAACTTTAAATCTAACCCTTCCAACAGCTGAGTTTAAATTGACACCTGTCTAACTGCTAATCTAAGTAGCATCATCACTGCTTCGCTGGAGACCTGTGACTGTTCCATTACATTGCCTTGCCTCTGCCCACATACCTTACCAGCCTCTGATCCTTTTGAATGTAACATATTTAGACTTGGCTTTAAAAACCATGGCTGTGTTACCGCCCCACCCCCACCCCTAATGACTTGCTTGTTCAGTTTTTCTGAGCCACCTTATACACATTTACTTTAGAACTGTGTGTCCCTGGTGGTCTCGTTTTGAGTTTTACTCAGCGCTCTGTTTATTCTGTTGAATTCTGCCATGGACAGTGTATCTCCCACCCATTCTTAACCCTATACAGAGTGGGCTGTCCATGGGCCAGAGGGTGATCCCAGGCCCTGATCCATATGGGTCAGTTGTAAATCTCAATCACAAAGTGTATCTGTAACATTTTTTAATGTCTCGTTTTAAGTGCTCTTAAGCCCACTGATGGTACTTGCTTTATATACTGCAACCACCACACCAGCCTGGGCTGCCATGTCTCCTTTCTTACTCCTAGACAACCCAGAACATTCTAAATGTAATTATTTTCTCCAGACTTCTCTCAGTGAGCCATCCTTCCCAGATCCATGGTTGTGAACCCAGGTCTCTCCTATCTTGCTCTGAACTTCACTGCAAAGTATCAAGCTGCATTGCTGTCTTGTCTGTCTTCTGCACCCAGCAACCTTCTTTCTCCAGGTGAGGGTGTTTGGCTGAGCTGCTCTCCACAAATGCGCTAAGTGCAGGGAAACAAAAAACAAACAAACAAACAAACAAACACATTGCTTCAGATTTCATGGGCAATACAGAGCAACAGCGTCAAAGTGTTACTATCAAATATGTGGCTTTAACCAAGTTTATAGTCCTCAGTTTAGATCACAAGCCCCACACAGTCAGCATAGAACTCACTTTGTTATTCACTGCCCTCTGCTGGTTGATGTGGGTATTTAAAAAATCAACTGAATTATTTGAGAATTATGCCATGGGACAACTCCTCTGATATCTATCTGCCTGCAAGGACTTGATAAGGTTGAGACAACATTTATATTTCACGGAGGACCAAAGTGATGTCCTTAAAGCCTTAAAGCTACTGGGCGAAATAGAAGCAGGACTGTAATTCAGCCCCATCCCCAGCCCAGGCGCCATCTGGTGCCGAACTTCTCCTGTCTGTGCACAGACGTGGGGAGTAGTAAACAGGACGCACTAGTCCTTCAAACTTGCTCTCCTACTGTCATGTTATAGCCACAGCAGCCTTTTAGTGCCACCCGGAAGTAAAAGCCCACTCTTTCTAACCTGTGCTGTGCTGTTCTCTGCTGATTTAGATCCGGGAGACCACGTTTCCTTTCCATGCTCAGTTGTGTCAAGTGTTTGACAGACCACCATGGTAGTGAAATGGGTGCTGACATATACTCTGATGTCCAAGATGAAGACAGGGATACGAGTATCTCGTGGCTGCCCAGGGCCCAGGGGCACATAACGCCTTATACCCTTCATGAGAGCAGCAGTCAGGAGTCACTGCCAGTGCTAATCCTTGAAGGTGCAAAGTGAGCAGGAAGGAAGAGGTCAGGAGGTGAACTCCCAGAAAAGGTAGGACTTATGTCTTCAGAAGAGGCGAGGGTTAAATAGACAAATCCAGACAGAACCCAGGGGCAACGTGGCCCTGTGAGGGCCATGTAAACAAGCATGGCAAGGGTCCATGTGCAGAACGAAGCAGAGGCTGTGGGGCGGGCAGGGCAGGGCAGATCTGTTCATCAGTAGTCCTGGTTCTGGGACCGAGCAGTGTGGAGAGAGATGGCTACTTCTCAAAAGGTTGGCAGATCCTCTTGTTCCCATGACGTAAAGAAAAGTGTGGAAACTTTGTCTGGGACAGAATCCAGGCACTCTGAGTCTTTGCCAACACTGTTACTGTTCATCTGTATGTTTGAAAGGAAGTTAAATAAATACTAGTTTTAATAATCCCTCTCATCACTGACCACTGCTGTGGAATAGACACTGTGCTAAGCACTTCCCAGGCATCTGACCTACCCAGTACCCTTTGGTCAGATACTTGGCCTCATCCACGGGGGAGGGATTTGTCCTGTGGCATACACAAACACTAGCTAGTTAGGAGTCTGTTTTAAATGTAAATTGTAAGAAATTTGTTTCCCTTTATCCCATACTTCTGCTATGACAGCTCATTTACCCTCCAGACAGCATCCCCCATGTGAAATGGATCTTTTCTTTCTGCTATGAGGCCACAGGAGGAACCATCATAATCCCTCTGAACATTCTTAAGACACATAGTAAGTCTAACAAGTCCCCTCTGCCCCAAAAGATAAATGTGTTAGTGAAAATAGCTTAAGTTTTTTATGGAAAAGGAACCTGACTGCAATACTTAAAATTTCCAGACGGTGGTGCTACTTCACCAGCTATTTCTTTCTATTTTTTTGTTGGCTAAAGAACGTTCTGGGTAAACTGAAGGCTGTGAATAGGCTCTTATGTTGACATATAACATTTCAGACCTATATTTCATTAATCAACACAGATAAGAAAGGATAGCTTACCAAAATCTAATTCTGTGCTGCAAAAGTTACAGGGCAACAATGTATCTGCTTTGTGGGTGAGCTTTTCCTTTAGGTTAATGGAGTACCACCTAGAACAAGAAGGTAGTAGGAGACTTCTGAAAGAATGGTCCTTGAAGGAAAGGGAATGCTAACCTAGGTTTTCTAAATTAACCAAGATCTCTTACAATTAGGTAAAAACCTCTTGTGCTCCAGTGAGAGCTTTCCCTTCATATATCCATCCAGACTTCACCAAGACATTTTTCTTTTTTCTTTTAACTTTGTATCCCCCAAAGAGCCTTTGAAGTGCTTGTTCTAATATTTGTTGTGCTAGTGAAAGGTCCTGATTTTAGCCCCTGTTCGCATAGCATTTCCAGGCCAAATGGCCAAATATTCAATGTTTTCCTATCACTCCCTTCTAAGGACCATGACTCCACTTTGTTTTATGACCAGCACTGAAGCCAGCACCCGTGACCCCGAGAAGGGGACTCAGTTATTTATCCTCTTGAAGGTTACATTAAAGCACCATTCGCCTCTGCAAACTGTTTCCTAAACATGCTCTCTGATTACACAAAATGTTTCGCCTGTCCAGCTTAACCATATATTTTAAGGGATATTTTTCAAACAAGTGTGTTCAGGAACTCAAGCACCCAGGGGAAAAATACAGCCCTGTTTGCAGCATCTAGGAGCAAAGTTGCCTCCTAATAAATACACAGTGGGATCCTATAGGCGTGGGAGGTCCGTTCATATTCGTGGGAGTTAACAGCATGGATTCCAACGGAATTCAGAGCACAGACATTTAAAATAACATCGGTAAGGTCACACTAACCTCAGCATCCTCCACACGGTGCCTTGAATGTGGTGCAATTTTTATTAGATGATGTGTTGTATGTTAAAGCCAGAAAATGAAAACAATGAAATGGGCAAAACTTGGGACGATACCTCTGTAAATATTTAATGAGAAACAAAGCTGAGACAGTTAGCCATTCATCTAAGCTGATAACAAAGAGAGTCTGTGAAGGCTGTCCTAGTGGACTCAGTGGGGCAGAGCACCCCAGGAGTCTCTCTTCCAGGCTGGGGCTGAGGCTGACACTCTTCAAGTTCATCAAGACATGCAGGACACTTGCTCTTTGCCAGAATTCCCCAGTGTCTCTCTGGAAAGGGACGTGGGTTATGTTCTATGCCCAGGGTTATCTTTACTTACCCATGTACAGTCAGCAGAAGAAAATGCACTGCATTAAAATGTCACGGGGCCATCATCCCCTCTGCTCCAGAAGCCCAGTTTTGTGTGGTGGATCCCGTCTGTCTTTCAGGGCATTCCTAGCTTAGCAGCTGCCAGGCGTTCAGAAGTGGATGACCTGGGATCTTTTACAGTGATGGCCTGTGTCAGGAACAAAGAAATGCCTAGCTCGTATCCCTTTCCAGTACTTTGAAGAAATGTTTGATGTCCCCCTCTGTTACTCTCTCTATCTAGCTCCTTTACTGACTACCAAGACTCCTCAGAATGTCTTTTGTTTATTAAGTGCACAGGATGGTATTTCCAGGACCTTTCTGGAATAAACTCTCATCAGGCTTATTCTCAAATGAGTATGAATTTAGAACATTGAAATATGAATAAGAAATACAGATGAGTTAAGTTCACCCCCCCACACACACACTCACTGAGAGCTATGGACCCAAGAGGAACAGTATACACGCAGGCTCTGATAGCTGGGAAGTGCAGTATTTTGTCTTGTAGACCTTTTTCCTTTTCATGAAGATACTTTATTTGCTTTTCTTCTGTCCATTTGATGGGCATTATCAGTAAATGGAAAGAATTGTCTTTCAAGGATTCCATGATGAATGAATGGTAAATGTGGTAGATACTTTCAATTTGTACTATGATTCGTGAATTCATGCTTAGTGAATTATAACATTGTGGTTATGTCTTGAGATTTCAATAGTAACCATAATACCCTAGCATAACGGTTTGATATAGCAATCTAAAAATACAACCGCAGACAAAGTTCTCTCTCTTCTCTCTCTTCCTCTTCCCCCCTCTGTTTCTCCCTCTTTCCCTCTCTCCCTCTCTCCATCTCTGTGACTCTGTTGTCTCTCTCTCTTACACACACCCACACACCCACCCCTTTATAGCAGTGCTCATCCAGTGCTCTTAACCCCTGTGATCTATTTTTGCTTACAGCTTTCACTAAATAACTGGAGGTGGTCATCACACAATGAATTCTCTTTGATACCCTTTCCAGTCTCCTTCACGATGTAGCCTAGCACAGCTTGCCCCTGAGAAATTTAAAGCACTTTTGTTTGTGTGTACCGTGACTTACATGACCTCCTGACGTCTTTTTCCCTAAGTGGGTGTGGCTGATAATAGTAAGAAACAATGAGACCCCTCTGGAGAATATACCACTCTAAAATAAACTTTCACCACCCCAATTCCCTTTTGGAATAACGTTTCTGTTAGCAATTAAATAAGGAGTTTAAGAGTGAGTGTCACAGTGTCTATAAATAAGCTCGAGAACATCATTTATAAAGAACCATATTTTTACAATCTCATCTCCACTAAACAAAACAGTATTCTCTGGCACCTGTACACTGGCTGTTTCATGTAGTTCTTATTGTGGAATTTCCTCCCTCCTTCTGAGATTGAAGATAATTACTGGATGCGATAGAAACTTTATAGCCATTAAAAATAGAACAGAAAAATATTACCAGACGGCAAGTTGTTCAGAATAAATAAGAAACAGGTCTCATCTCAAGCCGTGTATGAACACTGCTCAGTATGGCCTGGCACTAACAGGGCACAGATTTCTAAGAGTTTGGAAGAGATTAGGAAAATACAAACTGTTTTGCTTAATTTTGTGGAAAATATGGGGTGGAAAAATGTCATGACCTTTAACCCTCTTTTCTCCACCTGTTTTCTCAGCTACTTAGATTAGTTAAAGAGAAGGACCATCATCCAAAAACACATTAGTGAAAGAACTTCCACCTAGGCCCCTTAGCTCGTTTTCATTAGTGAAGGGCTTGATGCTTCTTTGTTGCTGGTTAAGTAGACAATGTTGGAAGTCAGACTAACACATGTGGGTGCTATTTCCACCAGAGTCGCCTGTAGCTGTCAGAAATCTCTTCTTCCCTTTCCATCAGTGACAAATCTTAGATCAAAAAAAAAAAAAAAAAAAAAAAAAGAGAGAGAGAGAGAGAGAAAGAAAATGGCGAAGCCGCAAGATCTTTTTGATTTAAATGTGAATTAGATCAACTTTGATCTCTTCAAATTCATCTTTTTTGTACTTCAAAAATGAGGCCTCCACTCTAAGATTGTCTGGAGGAATCATTTTACTTCATCTAACCTATCTAAACACCGCGTCATATTCCCAAGCCTTTGTGTGGGACTGTGTCAGTTCAGGAGCGAAGTCCGGTCCTGTCAGGTTTAAAGAGAAAATTATTCCCTTTTTCCCAGAGTCATTGAACTTCTGTCTATGATGTTTCAAATCCACTCAAACCATGAGACGGGCTCCTCACCAAACAGCTGTTCTGGCCAGCAGTTTGGGGTCTTTTGGTTTATGCCAAGCTTGTTGGGCAATTTACGTGCTGTGTGTCATGAAATTCCTAGAGCCCCTCTGAGCTAGGCAGTCACTGCAGCCCATGATGAGGAAGCCGGATGCTGTGCCTCCTGGAGACATGTGCTACATAGTGGTTGTGTGAGACTCAGAACTCAGGCTACGGGTGTCAAATGTCAGAGCAACCGAGGCACTTCAATCTCCTTCCGCTCCTGGTCTCAGCGATCCCTTGAACTATCGTTTTATTCCTATCTCACTGACAAGGAAACAGAAGAGGAGAATGCAGGTTCTAAAGCATCATCTCCCACCTGTGTCCTTCAATAAAAGAATTTCATTATCAAAAATTGCAAAAATGCTTATCCCAACTGCTCCTGCTAGCCCGTACTGAATATTCTCCATGTTTTCTATCTCAGAGAAGCCCCATGATTAGAATTCTGTTTAATTTTTGCTTGATCTAGACTTGTCAAATTAATTTTTCACAAAATGCTTTAAAAATTATCATGGGTATATGTATGCACATGTGTGAGTGTATGCACCCATGCACATGTCCACACACACACACACACACTCACCAGGCACACTTACTAGTGAGGTCAGGGCAGCTTCGGGGAATCTGCTCTCCCCTTTTACCTTTGCATGGGTCCAGGCTTTGAACTCTGCTTGTTAGGGTTTTGCACAGGAAGGGCTTTGCTTACTGAGTCATCTTGCTGGCCCTACAAAAACGCTTTTGTGTAACTGTTCTTAACATGTTGTAAGCAAACACATTGGAAACAGTCAAATGCTAGATCATTTCAAGATGGCAGGTGAATGCAAGGACCACAGATGGGATTTGGCAAGTAGGATGTTAGTGACCAGTTCTAACTGGTCAAGTTTATAGGATCTGTGGGAGATGTTCAAAGAGTTAACTGCCTTCCTAAAGGGAATATTTGCCTTTGGATCCAGCTGGCGGCCTAAAGATGATACCAGATGTAAAATTACCCTCTGGAGGGTTATGGCCGAGTCCAGCAAATTGGTTGGTGAGGCTTACCTCAATGCCCACTGCAGACATGCCCAGCATACAGGTGAGCTTATTCTGACTCTGCCCTACTTATTTCCACAGCCATTACAGGAAACAAGGTCCTTGTTATGAACAAGGGTGATATAGGATCACCAGAACCTTCTGGAGAAACTATGTGGCCTCAGGATTCGGATCTCTCATTCCAAGTGGGATTGTCAGGGAACAGGCGCTCAGTTTGGGAACAGTTTGTGAAAGAGTGCACTCGCCAGACTATGTTCTCAAGAGCTCGATTCTGTTGCTGATAAAGCTCACAGATCATCCACTGATGTCGGAGGTGCTGCCCACGGGGTTGTGAAATGGGAAAATGGCTTGGGGAATTTTGCCGAATAAGGATAGTAGGCGCAGATCCTGGCCAAAGAGAGAGAGAAGAGACCCAGGGTGAAGGGTGGGATGAGGGGGTGGGCCTTTGAATAATTACCGAGGCTTTCAAGAAAATGTTAGCATTTATCTTCCTGCAAGGTTTGCCTCACTGAAGCTGAGCTGTTTTGCTCTGTTCAATGAGATATTGATGGAGCGCTGAACTCTGTGATAAATGTTAACTTTTTAATGTGCACTGTGTCCCAGAGGCAGGGCCTATGTGGGCTGTTGAGACAAGCAGGCTCAACGAGCCGCTGCTCAGAATTCCAGGAGGTTAATCGGCAAATCAGCCTGGAAATGGGGGGGGGGACCAGCTGCACGTCTTCTCTACTCTGGCTTTTCTCACAATCCAAGGCATCTGGGTACCATCTTCATGCACAAATAGCCCGTTTCTCAACTTCTCTGGGGTTTTGGTTGACGGGGCCATTTGTTTCTTATTATTATTAATGGCATCCTCTTTTCTGACAGGCTCCAGACAGCCTCGCCGGTTCAGGTCACCAAGGTGGGCTGGGAAATAGGGATCTTGAGCCTGACACTGCAGTGTGGCAAGACTGGAAGGTCATGACAACCTTTTGTCTTCTTGCTGCCTTCAGTTGTACACAGGAGTGGGCTACACTGGAGACTGATACTGGAAATTCATACTAAGATATGGGAAGGACCTGAAGGTACCAAACTCTTGCCTTCTCAAACTTAGCTGCAGGTCAGACTCAAGGATGCAGGGTCTGTCTACCCCCAGAGACACTGATGTCTTTAGTCTGGATTGCAGCCTGGGCATGGAATTTTCAATAAACTACCCAAGGATTCAACCTGCAACAGAGGTCGAGTCCCATTGACTGAACCCAAAGTACATCCTTAAGGCTCATGGGATGGCAATAGATGTCTCCATTCTAAATACCACCTACTGCTCCCTGGCTGTCCTCTACAAACTCCTAAATTAAAACCCTCCTTTTACTCCAAAAATAGAAGTGAGAAAGTCTAATGGTTTTGGGAACAATTGAGTGTAATGCGGTTTTTTTGTTTGTTTGTTTTCCTGAAATCTAACAAGAGGTCATTTTGTTTGTTTGGTTTTGGTGTTTTTTTTTTTTTTTTTTTTTTTGAGCCACAAATTCAACCACACAATGCCCACGAGAACATGGGAAAGAAAGAACTTTGGTGTGTGTGGGGGGGGGGCTTGGGGAAACTAGTGCTACAGGGGCCTCTCCTTGAGGTTGTTCTGATCTAAGAGACAAATTGCACACAGGCGGGTGCACACAGTTAGTGTACACCTACTACATGTGACACTCCTGGCAGATCGCCTTTGCCACCCACTACCTTCCTCTATACAGCACAATGACTTTGCGTGACAGATGCGTTCTATCCAGTTGTTATTTTGTTGCTGTTGTTGATTTTTTTTTTCCTCCTTTAGTTTGAAAACAAAGATATTCTTTAAAAGGGTGACTCTCGGTGTAAAAGTGTCATAAAGTATTTCATGAAGGAGCTAAAATGTACACTTACCTAACACATCTTATACATCACAATTCATGCTGTCTCGTGCTTGGAAGTTGTAAGGAAAGCTCCCGAGTTGTTGCAGACAATAACAGATCTGAATTAACTCAGGTTCTGTGTTTTGTCTTTGTAATCCCTGTGATCACTGTTTATTCCAAATCTGTTATTTAGGAGTGTGTCACACCATGGAGCCAAAGACAGGGCTCAAAGGCCTTCCGTGGCTCCAAAGCATCACACACATCCCAGAAACAAAATGTGTGTAGTGTGTTGTTGCATTTTGTAAATTTATTTCCAAGTGAAACATGTTTCTTTTAAATAATATGAATGTGCTAATTTGAAGCATATGTATTTGCTAATTTATTTATTTGTTAAAATGCATTCCTTCAAACATAGACCAAATGATTTGAAGGGTAGGAACCTCTTTTCGAAGTATGAATGGTGCGTGGTGATAATAAAAAGCAGGCCGACTTCAGTCAGTTTTATTATTGTTTGACATCCTCTATAGACAACATGCACCCTCACTCCTTACCCCTGGAGCAGACCACTCAATCTTCATACAACAGTCTTAGATAGTCAAGACCCCAACATCTGACAATGGAAGTTGGAACTAACACCCAGGTTTCCTGACTCCCAGATCAGTACCATTCTGCATATAATATGCCATGAATAATGCATTTTTCACAAGAGAGCCCAGGAACATAAGGACAAACTTCTAGGACAGCCTATAATGAATAATTGCAGAGCAGTGCCATCTAAATGAAGGATTCAGCCCAAGTGTGAGCCCATTTGGTCCTGTGTGCATTGAGCTTCAGTTCATTTCAGTCCAGAAGTCTGGGTACCATGTGTCCCTTCAGGAAATAGAGGTATCTTTAGGTCTAATAAGAAGAAAATTGTTATTTCGCTTTATTAATAAGTAGCTTATATTATACTGAAAAATTTATTGTCTGCATTCAGCTTGAATACTGTATTCATTCCATTTTCTAATCTATGTGATTACTACCTGTGTAATTTGATGTCTACATCTGCTATCGGAATTCTTTCAGCCCATTATAGTCCTCATTTTTTTTTTTTTTTGTAATAGAGGATAAGATTGGGACACAGAAAATTGCAGCAGATTGCCTAAGGCAAACTGCAACCAGCCGGCAGCTGGATGGACCAGAGAAGATGCTTGTTATTTGGGGAATGTGAAGAGAATGATTTTCGAGTCTGTGCTCTGCTGCGAAACCCAGGTGAAGCTGGAGTTGGCCTCCTCTCTTGCATGGGGACTGGATATCCCCAAATTATCTGCAAGAACTCAACTTGCCATTGCCCACTCATGAAAATGATTCAGATAGAATTTGTAAAGGATAATTGGACAGTGTGCAATTAGCAAACTGTGGGTGAGGCTCCGCAGGGTGAGTGAGGAGTAGGTGCCGGAACAGACAGGAAGAAATCTAATTTTAGAAATGTTTAGAAAATTGAACAGTAAGTTCATACATGTAAATCACAGAATAACAGCATCAAAAATAGCAGACACCGTCTTTGCCTTTTCTGTCCATTCTAACTATAGGCTACCATTTCATTTGACAGATAAAAGCCAGAGGGTGTGTGGGGTGGGAAGAGTGTGCATAGTGAAGTGAGACCTGCTGAGGTGTGAACCAATCTGATCACCAGAGCTCTCGTTTCTATACCAGATTATACTGACGTAGGTGACTGCACGTAGCGAGAATTCTAGAGAGTTCTCAGTGTCCCGTTCAAATTCGTTTCTGCTTCTAGAGGCAAGTGAGGCATCAATTTCAGAGCATCTTCTTGACATTCTAGAACCCCATCTACATTGGATAGAAAATTCAAAAATGAAATCTGCCCTTTCTCCTAACCCCCAAGATGCTGTAAATACTGTGGGGGAAGGCTAGCAGCCACTCTGTAGAGCACATGTTCCCCCCTCAGCCACACCTACAGTGACAGTGCTTTGCCTTTTTTCTGTCAATGTGATTTTGGGAATTGAGATATCCCCTTGTGCAGAATAGAAAGAATGGTGGGAGGTACCATTTAGTGTTGTTATAGGAGTGGGGCAATGTGTGGAAGTTGTTTAGTGAGTGATGCAGATGTTGGAATAGTAAGTGATTTAATTCCTTCTTTCTTCCTTCCTCTCTTTTTCTCTTCCTTCCTTTCTTTCTTTGTGTTTTGAGATAGGGTCTCCTCATGTAGCCTGAGAACTAGCCTAGAACCCTCCATGTAGCATAGCTTGGTCTAGAACCCTTTATGTAGCATAGGTTGGTCTAGAACCCTCTATGTAGCACCAGGCTGGTCTAGAATCCTTGGTGTAGCACAGGCGGATGTTGAAATTACAATCTTCCCACCTCAGCTTCAGGAGCTCTGGGATTACAGGTATGTGTGCTACTATGGCTGACCTTTCTATTTTTTCTTATTTTGGTGACTAGCATGTCCCTTGAGAGTGACCAAATAGCACCTTCCATCCTCTCAAGAGGGGCTGTTGAAGTCTCTACAGTCCCTGGCATGAACGGAAATGCTGCCATGCCATCTCCTCATCATTTCCCAAGTCCTCCCAGCCATGTGAATTCCACTTCGGCCCCTTATCCTGGCTGCCTTCTTTTCTCACAGTCAAGGATAGTGAATATTGGGCAAAGCAAGGATCACTAACTTCCTCCACTCCAAAGCCAGAGTCTCCCCCTTCACTACACACATGGTAAATATAAATCCCTTTGAAACTAAGTCAGGCAGCATCGAGGATCAGCCATATCTGTCCCGGCTTGAGACCATCGGGCACAAGGGAAGCCAAATACAGGAGCCCCGGGTCAGGAGGAGCTTGTTGCTACCTGATCCTTTCCTTTTAGCCAGGGTACCAGCCCTCTGCAAAGGTGCCCAACTCTCCTCTGCTATGATCTGTCTGCCTGGGTGAAGAACTGTGCTAGGAGCAGACTTCCTGTCAGGGAAAAAGCTTTATTCACCTGCAGCCTTCTCTGTCACCGTGTAAGCACCCCTTGAACAAGAGACCAAATGGAAGACTGAAGAGAAGAGTTTTAGATGGGGCCCCGGGACTTACGACGACATGGCCCTAAGCAGGCACTTTCAATGCTAAGAATCTCAGTTTCACACCCACAAAGCAGGCACAGTGGTCACATACATGTTCTGTGGTGTCCTTAGAGGTGTGAGCCAATAATGTAAATAGGGGCTAGAGATGCATCTCACTGGGCAAGCACATACTTAGCATGAGCTAGGCTCACCAGCCCCAGGCCCATAAAATAAATAAATAAAGATTAAAAATGCATTTGTTAAGAGCCAATGAACTCATCTTCCAAATACCCATGTCAGCATTACCTAAATCATCGGTAAGAAGGATTTGTCCCTGCCAAGCTCACACGGTCCTTGCAAGCTTACTCGTCTCCTCCTAGTGTTCCATCAGTGTGATCATGCACAGCTGCGAAGCCAGGGCAGATTCCACTTCCTGTCCACACAGTCTTGGCTTGCTGTCCCCCACACTTCCTCCCCAGGAGGAGGGCTCAGGCACTAGAATCATCAGAACTGCCATGTGATCACTTCTGGACTGGAAACCCTACTAATATCAGTGAGTGTCTCTAAAGCATGCTTGCTGCACCAAGGGCTGCTGGACTTAGGCGAAACTCACCTAACTTCGCAACAGCTTAGTGAGTGAACCTGCTCATAGCCGGGTTTTACAGATGGGGAAGCTGAGGCTCAGAGAGTTGAACTGTCATAAGGAAGACAGCTGACAGCTGGTGGTGCCAAATTAGATCACTGGGATCCAGTTCCAATTCTGAGCTTTGAAGTCATCACAGGCCACCACCCTCCAACCCCACCCCAGAGCAGCAATGTCCTGGGGACAGAATATCTTAACCAAACATGCTAATGTTCCACAGATGGGGCAGGTTAGGTCCCAGAACCATTATCATGTACTTTTGAGAAGTGTTTATCTATAGAGAGGATCTGCATTTATCAGATAGTAACATGTGTCTTTCCCATCCTCTGTGGCATGAGATGCACGCAGTCTACAAATGGGAATCTTTTTGCATATTCCCATCACCAAGGCCCCTCTCTAGACAGGCCCCCTTTTGTTGTCTTGTCTCAACTCCTCTCCTTCTACCTAAGTTATTAAAACATGAAGTCAGTCATACTATCCATGGCCTATAAGTGTTTCTGTTGTGTGACATACTTTCCCCAGGGAAACACAACACACACATCTGCTCACCCCAGAGAGGGAGTCCATAGCAGACCAAAGTACAGACACCACCAAACTCAAACTTGGTGAAGCAATGAGTTTTCTTGGGTCACTTAAAGAAATATAGGTGAGGGATTACTCATGGGAACAGAAATGACTCAAAGACATCTGTGTCACCTAAGTTCACCCCAGCGTGAATGACAGACAACTCACAAAAGCAAGGGACACGGAGCACACTGCACAGCCTACAGACAGCTCAACAGGCAGGAGAATGTCCTTTCCTGGCACCTCACTTTGTCTGAGCCTCTTCCAGGCTGGTGTCTGCTGCTTTTAGCAGATGGGCTTATCTGAGAATGGCTGTCAACCGTCTTTACTGTTTATACACTCTCTGGAAAGGGAGGGGCCTAAGTGAATCTTATCAAGTTTAGGGACTTCCTGAAGTCATTTTGAGTTATTTCCTGACTCAAGGAGCTCTCCTTTAGTATTTTATATCCCCCTTAGAACATCCTGTTTTACCTACTGTAGACATCCCATATTAAGAATTTTCCCTTCTGAAGGGACTATCACTGCTCTGAAATGTCAGCAGGAGTTCAGGAGTAGGGCTTTAAAAACCAGAATGGTTTCTTTGACAAACTGTAACAATGCACACTGAACGAAAACACAAAGCATTTGTATAACCATTATTATATAACCCTTTACCTTTAATGCAAGCCTGCTCAAGAGTATAAGGAAGTCATGGCATGCCACATCACAACAATATTCCAGAAGTCTGATTGAGCCATGGATGCCCAAGCAGCAACTGTATTGTATATTGTCCATTTGGTGTTCCATATCCTGTCTTAATATTTCACTCCATCTTTGTGATATTGCCTAGTGAGTATTGCCAATATAAAACTGTCTAATAGAACTTTGGGTGAAGATGGGTGAGTTTTGTTTCTGTACTGTTCTATACAGCTGCCAGGAGCCACATGTAGTTATTGAATACTTGAAGCTGTTTTATGCGACTGAGGAACTCAAATTGTAATTCTATTTGTTAACTGTGTTGGATTTAAATCCCGTATCAGGCTGGTGGCCACCAAGCACAGCTATATATTAATATTAAAGACGCAAATCATCAGTCTTTGCTATTTCTTGCCCCAACAATTCATTATAGCATAGCACATTCTTAACAAATGGCCTTTATCTCATGTTATCCTTTACTTAGCCATACAGAAGCCTTTATTTTCTCAATGGACTTTCTCCCTTTGTTATCGCAGCTGATTTCCCCTTCGGCCTTTTTCTACTTCTCTTTGAGCCTTTGCACAAGTGTCTAGTTGTTTACCATTATAATGCATTGGTATATCCCTAACTCTAAGCAAAATGGCTTTTGAGTCCCAGTAACAATATAGTCATCTGTACATGGAAAGCATTTCTGGAGTGCAAAGCATCTTTCTTAGCATGACAGCAATGAACGAATGTAGTCGTGCTATAACAGTCCCCTGGCCGTTCACATTCATGCCTTAAAGCAGAAGACCAATAGCCTGTAGTGTGCATTGGTTATCACTTGCTGTGTAACAAGTACTCCCAAACTTGGCAGGCTACACTACTAAGCTCTTATAATCTCATAATTGCTCAGAATATCTGGGGATCGGAAATGTTTGAAGCCGCTAAGCCTTCCTTGAAATCGTAGCCACCCTCTCAGGGAGTGCTGTGCTCACTTCAAGGTTTCACTGGGGAGGGCTCTTCTTTCACACCCAGTCACATGGCTGTAGAAGGGCTTTGGCTTCTTCCTAGCTGCCTCCTAGAAATTCTTTCCTCCATTAAGATGGTTTCCAGGTAGCCTGCCCAACTGACCTTCCAACATGAAGGCTTAGTACAGTAATTCAAGAAAGAAAGAGCCCAAGGTGGAGGCCAAGGCTTCTTATTTCTGCCGTGCTAGCCTTTTCGCCATATTCATTCACACAGATCACCTGGTGTGATGTGAAAGGAGATGTACAGGGTGTGAATGCCAAAACGTGAAGGTCCTGGGGTCTTGATATTACTTCACAAGACACCTGACTGTGTCTGTGGGCCAGAGATATGGTGTCAGAATCCACAGGTGACAGTGGTTTCTAGTGTGTCTTTAAGGTATTTGACTCTCAGCAAAAAGAAAATAAAAGAACAAGAAAAACAAAACAAAACAGTGTTCTAGCACCTTCTCGATTGTGAACTCAGACAAGAAAAAACTAAGGCATCACCAGGACTGGGTCCCCTGTTGTCTTTAAGCATCTTCCTTGTCACCACATGGCATTGTCTAGGCAACACAGTGCTGCTGTGGCTGTTTTTCATTCGCCAAAATCACCACTCATCTTCCTCATCCATAAAAGGTTACATTAGGACTTCTGTTACCCGACAAGGATGGTGAGCATCTAAGGAGAAAGTCCTAGAAACCGGTAACCTGGGCAACACATGCACAGGCAAGGCGGTAACCATGGCGGATTCTGGAGGCTACCTCTCTGTCCTCTGTCACACCTGCTTTCTGCCATCCCACTGCTCTCTCCGGGGCCACACACTGCTTCCACTTCAGCCAATCTGACCAGCTGTTTTCTTTTGGTGTCTTTTTATTGCATCCAGAATTCCAAGAGCTGCAGGGGGAAGGCTGCTGAAAGAAACACAGGCTCGGAGCCGCACTTCAAAGGGGCCTTCATTACTCTTCACACGCCGCCGTTTGCAGGAACCTCCTCTGTTCTCTCCCGGGAACCAAATTCTCCTGGAGATTTTCCTCAGTGATATCACTATTTACAAAGCCCTGGCCCTGGACATCATGTTTATATCTGATTTGTACATGTCCACATGGCCCATAAAGTTTATAAGGGGGTGAGAGAGCTTTTCCTTGTTCATAAATCTTGCCTTCCAGCCTCCCTCTAGCAGTGGGAGAGGAGGCAAGAATGAGAAGAAGGGTTCATGGGGAGATGGGAGGGAGGGCAGTGGCCAGCAGCATGGGGAGATGGGAGGGAGGGCAGTGGCCAGCAGCATGACACCCTTCTCCAGTTTCCTCCCTTGGGGTCCATTGGGCAGCGGAAGGGATATGTGTGGTGGCCTGAGAGCTACATGGGTAAATGAAATGCTCAAAATCTCTTCTGTTATTCTTTGTTAAATGAAGGTAATAATACATGAGATTCCTATGATGAGGAGGAGGAAGCAGAAAGCTTATACTATGGGGTATAGCAATTAGCAAAAACAAACCAACCAGCAAAAAAACTCAAGGAACATATTTTAACAAAGTAACCAAAGGTTTCTGGAGACTCTCCATTCCCTGCCTCAGTTTCCCAGGCGCCCTATGTGTGTCATCCCAGCTGACCTTTGAGCTGTTCTCACTGAGAAAAACTTGTCTTCACTGACCAGTCATGATTAATCATGAGTTGAAAACAACCTTTTTTCAGGCATAATTTTTGCATTTTCAAAGCTGAGGAGGATTCCATTTCAAAGTCAGCACGGCTGGGTACCACTCCGTGGATGGCTTTGGGAACATTTCTGAATTTTTGGAGAAAATATTTTGCAAAGTAAACATTTCATACATATGTTTCCCTGCCCCCAACCCACTGGGCACAGGAAATGTGTGCAGGTCCGTGGAGGTGCTTGGGAAGAATAATAGATCAATAACAATTCACCACCAGTCACACAGATTCCCTTGGCAGCTTAACCAATTGGGTTTGGGAAAGTCATTATAGCCTGTGTCCACCCAGGCAAGGCAAAGGGAAAAAGATTGCGAAATTATGTTTGGAATTGCCTCTAACCACCCAAATAGGAAACCTGGAGGAAAAGAGAAACATGATTGCTGAATTATTTACAGGTATCTTAAGGACAGTCTCATCTCTGAAATCCAACCTCTAACCACCTTTTCTCCAGACTTCCATGGCGGGGGTATCTCAGGATATGGCCAGAGTGATCTTTTCAAAAGATAGATCTGAGAAGCCAATCCTATTCATAACCTTTCAGTGACCACTCACTGCTCTTAGGAAAAGCAATAAGCAGTGTGTGGCCTGGGGCTCTAGTAGGACTTGGCCTTCCCTGTCCCTCCAGCTCCAAGCATGTCCCATCTGAGTTTCCTCTCACTTCCAAGCTGCACAAGCTGTTCCCTCAGCCTGTGAGCCTTCTCCTCCCTCCCTTTGACCAGTTGACTCCTACTCACCCCTCAGATCTCATCCCAAACCCCACTTATTCGGGAACGCTCCAGACACTCCCCCAGCCCACCACAGCGATCTGAGCTTTCCCATCCTCATGCTGGCCCCAGCGGGGCTGGCCCTTTCCCTGCCCATCATGAAGTGACTCAAAGGACATTTGTTTATAAAGTTATTACATCTCCTGTCAGGAAGGTACATTCTTTTGAGAGTAGGGCTTTTGTTCCCCCCCCCCTCCCTTCACACCTTGAACTGTGCCCAGAGTCAACCACAGGCTCAGGAATTCTTCATTGCACAACCATTGAGACCCAAACCACAGGAGTCTGTCTCCCCATCTTGTAAGGCCATCATCAACAAAATGTGGTCTGCACTGGAATGTCAACTCATGTACCCAGAACGTTCTCAGACTGCCTACAGGACCTGCATCATGGCATTTTAACAACTGTAAGCCTATTGAATTTTATTAGTCCAACCCCTTCATTTTATAGACGAGGAAGCTAACGTGTAATCAAAAGTTAGAGCCACTCAACTGCTTAACTACCTAGTTAAGATTAAGATGTGATCTTCAAATTCCCAGTGGTTCACTTTTCCCATTAAGGCAGTAGATGACAAAACTAACATAACCGGAATGGTGAGTGCCCTTGCTACCACCTCCTTCCCGTCATATGTGGGTGCGTGTGAGTCCCTCCAGAGAAAGGAAGACACCAGCCTTCATCATGTTATCACTCTCGCCAATTCTGACAGCACTCAGGGAACTTGCTTTGAACTCTGCGTTGCCATGGCAACAACTGCTCCTCATGAACATCAACATTGCTGCCCATGATCGCCTGTGCAGAAGTGGATGGTTGCCAAGCAAATCATAGGAAAAAAAAATTAAGTCAAGAAGGACGAAAGCCTCAGATCAAGTTCAAATTATTTGGAGGATGTGTGTGTCAGGGACACTTAGCATCAGTTTCGATGGAGAGGCAGATAAAAGCATGATTTAAGACGTGGATGGGGAGAATTGTGCCGCCCGCCTCCGAGCTCTGAGAGATATTCCAGAGCCCCTTTGATGTGATGGAGACATGGAAACTGTGTAATTTTTGCCCCTTCCAGACACAAAGGCTGCTCTAAGGAGCCCAAGCCCCCACCGAACCAGTCAAATGCTTCCTAAGCCTTCCTTCCTTTCTCCCCAGCTCTCCCCGAAACCTGGTCTTTGTTCCCAATGTGCCAGGACCCAAACATGCAGGTTTTGTCTCAAGGAGACGACGTTAGTGTCACAGGAATAAATTTACAAGGCTGTTGGGCTTGGGTGTAATAGGAGCTGTGAGGTCTTGCATCTATTAAGAGAGGTGGTCAAGGCTGTGGTTATAGAGACTAGTCCTGGGGCAGCCTCCGGCAAGCTCTGATTACTGGGGACTGGAGAGATCCCATCTCAGAGGGAGAGAAACACATGCCGAACAAATTGGTCACATCCCATTTAGCCCCTATTAATTTACATCCGACCCTCAGGGCTAAACAGGCAGGATTTTTCATCCTTTTGTGGCACGCCCCCCCCCCACCGTGATTTCCTCTTTTCCTCCTTCTCTCATCTAGTAGTGTCAGCCTGACTGTTTCCACTTCGCTCAGATTTCGTTTCTCCACTTAACTGTTGCGCTCGGCAACCCCCAGATCCTTTGTATTGTAAAGTCGGTGCTGCACATACCCCTCACAGCCTGCTTCCCATCACCTCAGCCTAAATCAAGTTGCCAGATCAGTCCCGTGTGTTAGCAGAGTAATAACTGTCTTTAGCAGGACAAAATGGTTCAAGAGAGTGTTGCCTTTTCTGTTTCAAAGACTCCAGAGATACCTTTCACCGCAAAAATGAGGATAGAATGGAATGGATAGTCAAGAGTCCCATGATGGCAATCTCCCGGCTGGAAATGTTCATGAATTACCTGTAATTTACCTCAAAATGGACCATATGTTGGACTGCGTGGTGCCCCCCCCCACTCCAAGCAGATTTATTCCAAGTACTGTTTTCTCTTAACATGCAACTAATGTGGGGAGTAGGTTGAGGGGAAATGCCCCTGGAAGCTTCACAAATTAAAGTAGGCATGCTTCCACCCTGGTGCTTCACAGGAGGAACGAAATGAGCTGCGTTTCCCTCCTTAACACACCTTCCACCCCAGAGGAGCAGGGTGAGAAGGTTGAAGGTACATTTTGAAATGAGAAGGAGATGAACCATCGATTAACAATTTCTCCATCCCCTTCATGCATTTTACACACTAGGGTAGGAATGGTCATGCCCTCCTAGCCTTGACATATGTAGTCAGAAGCCTCAAGGGTGGCTCTGTGGAGACAGAGGAAGGGCCACTTCCCAGGCCCACAGGACAGCCCTTTGCTCTGTACCAAGCTAGCACGTTTGCCAAAAGCTCTTCCCCTACACCGTTTTCACAGGGGTGCCTGATGATCACTGAAATGACGTCCTGTGATGCTCCCTGACTTTCAGCTGCTTCATCTCTTGGAATCTGAACAGATAAATAAGGAGAAGTGTAAACAATGGCCAATCTTCTTTTCTACCCAGAGCCACGGGGCCTCGTCACTAGCCACGCCACAGCTGTGCTTTTTGAAGGGAAATGTCATAATATTGCTAATCAATAGGAAGAGTGACAGGCCCATTTGTCAAGAACAAGCCAGTGCTGCAGCTGTTGTCGTCCCCTGCATCTGTCTCTTGGGCTTTGCAAGGGGGAGCCTGGGAATGGGCTGACCAGTGTCTAGACAGCTCTGTCCTGTACTGGAGGGGCGGGGGGGGGGTGAGAGCTGCTGCTCTGCACAAATGAGCCTGGATAGGGCAGCAAGGGCTAGAGAGGAAACAGTGGCATCCAGCAGCAGCAGCCAGGCCCCCTCCCTCCAAGGAGGAAAGGCTGGGTCTCGGGAAGTCTATTGCCCTTTAATCTAGGGAATGTACTGGCTTATGTGTTTCTTTGGAGCTGCAGATGTCTCTTGCTGCTCTGGTGGTCACAGGATCAGCAGGTCATCTCAGAGAAGGAGTAGAGCGAGGGGTGAGCTTCGGTCTCAAACTTAATGACAATTTTCATCTTGCTCAGGAGGACAGTATAACTACAGGGTGGAAAATGGTGGCGTGGCAATGTGAACCCTGAGCCCCGCCTCTTGCCAGCTCCCCTGAGCTGCAGCAACATGGCCCAAGAGGGCTCCGGGCTGCAATCAAATCATTCATGCATGGGGCTTGGGTGTATGCTGAGGTGACAGCACTGAAGTGGCCTCTCTTACCCCGCCAAAAGAATTCCTAAGTGGGGAAATTAATCTTAATCACCTCTTGTGTCTTCAGCTCTAGAGAGTCCAGAGTCCTGTTAGAGATTTTCATGTTGTATGGGAGCAGGATCCCCAAGGTTAGTGATCTTATTAGCAAAAGCTAATAAAAGATTGCATTACAAGGGAGACCTTTAAGAAGCCTTGAGGTCTTTTCCTCTGTCCAGACCAGTCTGTGCCCTGTTCTGCATTACTCCATTTTTGTACACAGTGGATTTTTGGCTGTCCTTTGTCTTGAGAGACTGACTCCATTTTGAGTCTACATGCAGAGGCAGTTGACTCTGAAGCTTGGTGCACTCATGACTAGTACCAGCTAGCACAACCCACAAGGCACAGACTGACAAGAACATTCTTAAAAGCACAAAGGGCACCTACCCTATAAATTCGTCAGTGCAAGATGGGACTGTGGGAACACATAGACACATTAAAACCGGATCAGAAGAACTGGGCCCAAGAACTTATCAGACACTCCAGACTAGAAAAGAGAGGAAACTCTGGTCTGGAGCCCATAAAGAGGACACCTAATACTGAAGAGACAGTGGATCCACAGACCTGGCATGTGACCACCAACTATGTGTATCAAGGAACCAACAAGCAGAAGACTCCCATCTGTCCCAGGGGCTTCAGTTAGGCATGGTCCTTGCTAGTGATGTGGACCACTTGAACAGCTGTCCATCCATCTACTTGTCTGGATCCAGTTTTATCTTCTGCCTCCATCACCCCTCATTATGCTTCAATTCAACTGGAAGCCTAGGCTTGGTCTGTAGCAACAGTTTTGTTTGTTTCCAGTAGACCTCCAGAAGAGCAATTATCAGACACCCTTCACACCCTCCCACAAAGATGCCTGCATCCCCACCACCTTTTCCTTATTGTTTTATGTGTGGGTTGGTGCTTTACCTGATATGCCATGTGCATAACTGTTGTCCATGGAGGCCAAAAAGGGCATCTGATCCCCTAGAATTGGAGTTAGATACAGTTATGAGCCATCGAGTGGGTCCTGGGGACTGAACTCTCTGGAAGAGCAGTAGGTAATCTTAACTGTCAGCTCACATCTCCATCCCCTCCATAACCTGCTTCTGCCTCTCACTTAGGCCTCTTCTAATAGTCTTCTGAGACCTCTTTAACTCTTTGTAACCACGCTGCAACACACACACACACACACACACACACACACACACACACACACACACACACACACACACACGTTTACCTAAGCTGACCCTCAAGGAAATCAGAACTACTTGTCATTTGCTGTTGAAGAAACCACTATTATTTGCATATATGTCTTGTTAGTCACTAAATTCTGACCCTGTGGAAAGACACAAATGTGTTTATCTTTCTGACATAGCAAGCTCACAACATCTTATCAATTCACACTTCTCCCATTCACTTCTTGTCCTTAAGAAGAGGCGATATTGTAGAAAGTGAGCCTTTTCCTCAAGGTACTCCCAGTGCCTGGCATTCGAAAGCCAGCTGCATCCAATTTAAAGAAGAATGCAATTTTGACATTCCATCATAAGGTATGCACGCTTCAGAAAAACACCAGGCAGGAATACACCACTAAGCAACACCTAGCCCCAGGCCCAAGTCCAAGAACTATCTGGAAAGAATTACTTCGTTAAAGGAAGGTCATGTGCTTTCTGTCCTATTGTGCATTACCCGTTACCACTTAGGCACTGCATGGGGAGTTTGCAGCTTCTCGAAGGCAAAAAGACAAGGCTCTAAGAGTAATATTGAAAAACACAAGAAAGTGGTAAGCAAGCCATTGAAGCTACCTGCAAGGCAGCTTTCAGGCCCATGGAACCCGGTTGCTAGAAATGCTGTTGGTGGCTCTCTCCATAGGTGTCAATGTTTCTTTGAATGTCAGCAGGAGGTCACAAGGGCCTGTTGTTTAGGGCAACTACACTTGTTTTATTTACATCTCTAAAGTCATTCAAAAAAAAAGTCTGGGACATGAGCTGGCACTAAATGTTTGCTTGGTCTGGATCAACAACGTAGGAAGTGGCTCAGGGGACAGTGTGAGATGTTGCTGGTTAGGGAGCATGGCAGAACAGGAGAGTTATCTTCCCTGGGGAGAGGGAAGGCCTTGATTTGTTCAATACGTTCTGATGTTTGTTTTAAACAGAACTAAATCCTTCCTGATAGTGACATCATGAAGGGCAGAGCCCTTACAGCACTCACAGAAGTGTATGTAACTCCTCAAGCTGCCTCTGACAGGCGTGATCTCTGAGCAGTCAATCACGAGCCTTCAATGCAGCTGAATTCCCTCATCTGTAAAATGGGCTGTGATGTGGCACCAGATTAATTTAGGAGGGAGGACACAGAGCAGTGTCAAGTAGTGGCAGGCATCCCTCTCATGGCCGTTGCCATCTGGATCACCTTCATATTTAGAAACAGAGGCTTGTATACAGCCATAGAACCATAACATGCCACAGTTATAGTGCCAGGTTGCCAATGCTCCAAAGCTAGACTAGAAAGGGCTCCACACTTTCCCTAGCTGTGGAGTTTGGTGGGGAAGGGTCCTATAGTTCGTAGCTCTCCATTCATGGTGCTCCTGCTGATTTATCTGAAGCTTTCTGTCTGTATGCCCCTTCTCTGCTGAGTTGAGATCACTGTCTGTCTCCTGCTTAGTTGTGAGAAAGCTGCATGTGGCCTTGCTTTGGATTTCTGAGTGAGAAGTCTTGAGGATTCTTCCCCCTGGGGAAAGAAAGTCAGACAGAACTGGATTCTCTGCAGAGGAGGGCTTCTGAGACCATGGACTGCCCATTGGTAGGAGGAGGGCCTGACAATTAAGACAGAATGGACATTAAGGGATACTTAGTTTTCCTTTTGTGCTTTTTCCTATCATCTGTCTGTCTGTCTATCTATCTATCTATCTATCTATCTATCTATCTATCTATCTATCTTTTATATATCTAGTATTCAAACTAGAAATAGTCCCAAGATTTCACTTTCTTTTCATTATAGAAACTAGTGGACCAGTCTAATACAACTGAAGGCAGCCTCTATGCTGTCAGTATACACAGGGGGACTCGACACTTCATGTGAGGACCTGATATCATTTTTGAGGACACTGTGTTGAGGTTTATGTGAGCTAGGAATAACGAGCATGTTGGTAACTGATTGTTTTCCAGGCAAGTGTCTGTGCCATACATCTTGGTACCTATTGGGATTCTTCTCCCCACCGCCCCACCGTGCAAACTTCCAGAGATCTCAGGATTCTACTGACTATACAGACTTCAGAAATCAAACTGATCAGATTGGGAAATGAACTAATATTATCAACTTTTCCTGTTTTTTTGTTTGTTTGTTTTTGTTTTGTTTTGGTTTGGTTTGTTTTGGCTTTTCAAGACAGGGTTTCTCTGTGTAGCTTTGGAGCCTGTCCTGGAACTTGCTCTGTAGACCAGGCTGGCCTCCAACTCACAGAGATCCTCCTGCCTCTGCCTCCCGAGTGCTGGGATTAAAGGTGTGGGCCACCACTGCCTGGCAACTTTTCCTGTTTATATAACTCTCAGCACATAGCCTGGGAATGTTGTATTGTCAAACACTAGATAGATATACACAGAGGTTGACTTAGAGAAGGAAATGTGGGCAATCTAATGTTGTGTGGGCTTGGGCTTTCTAATTTGGTGCTTAAAAAGTCTTGGGGTTGACATTGTATGGGAGGTGGTATTATGAGAAGCAGGACAAATGCTCATATATGTAAACTTAGGAATCTAACACACTAGATTAGTATGACACTAGATTAGTCAGACATAGTATTAGCTCACCCTGCAGTTTTTCTATCCTTTAAAAATATTCTATTTTGAATTACATGTATATGCATGTGCTTTTGTGTTGACACAGGCATGTGAACATGAGTAGAGATGCCTGCAGAGACCAGAAAAGAGCATCAAATAGATCCTTTGGGGTTGGGGTTATAGGTATTTGTGAGCTAATGGGTTCTGGGAACAAAATTTGAGTCCTCTGGAAGAATACTATGTGCTCTTAACCACTGAGCCATCTCTCCAGCCCTTGTCCTATCTTTAATACTTATACCTACCTCCATTAGGAATCAAGCCACTGTGCTAGCCATTTGTTCCCGTGGGGTGATCTGCAAAGTGTCAAGGCCAGTCTGCAGCCGGAAGAGAAACTGTCACATTTGCAGAGTCCAACACTCAAAATTCTTCAGTAAACTGAGTTAAAGGGGAGTGAGTGGGTTTAAGCCTGTGAAGCATCAAGTTAGAGGACTTTACAGAGAACTACTTAAGAAACCTGGTAAAAGACAGGGTTCTGTATTTTATTTTTAAGTGGCAATACTCCTACCCTGTTTCTATTAGAAGTCTTTTAAAGAATCAAATTGAATTGGAGAAAAAGGAAGCTGAAGCCAGAGAATGAGGGAAACGTGGAGTTAGCCTTAGACTGTGACCTGTTCCTCTCAATCAGGGAGCCCAGGGCTTGGAGTAGTGAATTGACTTTATCTTTGGGTCCACACATGTTCTCTCTCACAAGGAATCAGTGACCCCAAGGTCGCCTGGAAGGCTAGAATGCTTGCTGAAAGGACATCTATTTTCTTTCAGTCCCTGTTTGTTCTATGACAAGTGATTTCCTGGCAGGTGGATCTCATGGCTAGTCAGAGACTGAACACTGCCCTCTGCCTCAGGGCAAATGCCAGCCACCGTATTCACAACAGCCCATGCAGGCACCATACTCCCTACAGACTGAGGAAATACCAGGTTTCTCCCTTCCTTTTGGGGGCGGGGCGGCGGGGACGATGAGAATTGATCGCTTGGCACTGATTTTACCCAAATTCCTCCATTGGTTTGATAGACTGTGCCACCAGAGCCCAGCACTTGTGCTTTTTTTGTTCTTGGGAATCTTTAAGAGGTACCCCAGTTCCTGGCCTTATTATGAAAATTAAGTCAGACATCTGAGGACAGAGCCAGGCATCAGTATTCAACTAGAGCATTAGTGGTACCAATTTTCAGCAAGGTTTGGGCGCCTTGGGCTGAGTTCTGCAGATGTTAAGGGGTGCGGGGAATAGTATCTCACGCAGGTTGGTGTCCACCAAATGGTAACCCCCTTTTCCAGTAGTAAGAAGATTTGCCCATTATGATAACAACGACAATAATACTGAGTCCTTACGTATTTAGGGTGCTTCCTTCTGTACTGTCATGTCTATGGCTTGCTCTAGCCTCCATGCTTCTCCCATGAGATGAATATGGGCATGTGAACAGCATCTTTTCCATCTTACAAGCAAGGGAATAGAGCTTAAAAGTATTAGTAACTTTCTCAGGCAGAATCTGGCCTAGAGCTGGGTCTTGCGTTCCATGCCTATGGTACTTCCCACATTCAACACTCACTGGACTCTAGGGCGTGTTGGAAATGCCTAGTAGGTAAAAACACCCAATCAGTTGAGATTATATGCAGAAAGCCCTGTGGAGGTCCACCTCATTGTCACCATCTTCATGATGCAGCTGGAATGAGGCATGGCAGGTCTCACCTCCTCCCCAAACCCAGACAACTTTGCGCTCCTACTGTAGGACCAGCCAGATAGGCTGAGTGTGTTACAGCACACAGAACAGAACTGTTGGCCTTTGACCTTGAATCATTATGCCAGGAGTTAGCAGGTCCAAGAGTGGCATCCCCTCACTCTCTCTAGACCCCTATATTGCTAAACATCAGTCATTCCTGCCTCTGGGCACACCAGTCAGTAGGCTCTTTTTCCCTCGGGGGAGAGAAACTGAGGGTTGATTTTGTGCCATGTGTCATGATGATGATGGGAGACAGGATTCTTCTCATATCAGGCAGGGTGTGAAGACAGTAGACATAGACACAAAGTGTGAAGAGAGCTGCAGTTAGAGCAGACTCCATGAAAGGATGATTGGGCTTTTCCCTGATTTTGGAGATAGTGGTAGTTAACATCATCTAAGGGATTAACTAAATAAATCCAATATGGCTAACTGATATTTGAGCAAGCAATTGCAGCTGAAGCCCCTCTTGAAGGTACTAGCAAACCAGAGAGCCCAGGTCTCTGTGGCAAGTGCCTGGTCTTGCTGACCCTAACAAGTGACTAAACACAGTTTTTAAAGAGACACATCTTTAAATCGTGGTTAGAATGAGTCTCGCAATTCCGAGGAAAAGAGGTAACCATATCACCATGCAGGAGGACATTGCTGTAAACTGCTAATCCTGTCCTTGATGCTCACTCACAGTGTGACCTCAGGCATGGTGCACATTCCCTCAACAAAATCACCTTCTCCAGTAGCACGTCCTTTAAGGCTGATGTGAGATACTACATGCATGCACATGTATGCTAGAATGATCTAGTTTCTAATAGATCATATGCACATTAGCTAATGTGGCTGCTGTGGTATCTTTATGCTATTTCTAGGACTCAGATTCATCCCGCTTTGGAGATGCCCCCTGCTGGTGTATTGGAAATAGACTGCCCAATGGCCAGGAAACTCATCTTCCTGAGCATTGTCTTCTTTGGATCTTGAATATTTTCCCCTTTGACCTACAGGGAATCTGTCACCTTGGAGGAGAGGCTGCTCTTTCTCCTTCCGCTAACATTCCATCCATCTTTCAAGTTTCACTGCAGATTCCATTTGGGGAAATTAGGAAACACTTTATGAGGAACTGGCATTCATCTCTCCCTCTGCTCCCACAGGCATTTGTAATTTTATTATGGCATTTATCATATTCTATCTGTACTGCAGTTGCATGCCATCTGTCTCTTTCAGCACACAGTAACTTTCCTGAGGGGAGGAAGTCTAGTCTACTCATTGTAAAGCCTCCAACAGTGCATAGCATCAACCTGGCACACAGTAGATGCTCAATAAATATTTGTTCTAATGGAAGAAGATATTTTAAAATCCTGTTTTATAATCTCCTGTCATCTACTAATCTTGCCAACTGCTAAGGATCAGTTTGAAGATTACTAGGAAGCATAAATCAGCTTCAGGAATCATGGGTCATGTGACGTCCACTCCTATATTATTGCCATTATCTCCTCCAGGGGTGTAGATAATCCAGAGCGACACAATACTGGGACTGATGTGGTTGACTGTTGATTGATCCTTTATAGGCCTCAGTTCTGCCACTGTATAATGTAGTACAGATTATAGATAGTTACCTATGATAGTCAAAACTTAGAGTTAAGATAGTTAGGTTTTCAAGATGTATTTGAGATGGATAGGAATTCTTCAATCTTTTCAAAGACCTACAGAATATGGCATTTAAAATAGTTTATGATTTTTCTTGACAGTGAGACATAACTGCTCCTAGCAATGCTACCTGCATCAGAAAGGAATATGGACATAGAAGAAACATGTGATGAAGCTTGCTTTCAATATGGCAAGACTAGCCATTTGGGCAAGATACTGTTCTTGTCTGGACTGTTTGACTTCATGATGTATAACTGGACATGCAGGACCCACAGAAAAGTGACTGCTGATACAAGATGGACATTGCTACAGAGTTCCTGCTTCATGGAAG
Source organism: Phodopus roborovskii (assembly GCF_943737965.1). Taxonomy (NCBI): domain Eukaryota; kingdom Metazoa; phylum Chordata; class Mammalia; order Rodentia; family Cricetidae; genus Phodopus; species Phodopus roborovskii. The sequence continues at coordinate 23,947,415 of NW_026126571.1, read as the reverse complement.
AATCTGCCAGGCAGTCTGCCGGACACAGAGGAAAGTGACTGACAAACTGCCAATGCAGGTGGACAGCTTAAAATTTCCTGCTTTGCTGAGGAGTCTGCCAGACACATTATGGCCTATAGGCTGAAGATGGAAGATTACAGAAGAACTTCAGGTGACTGACAATGCAAGATGTCTCTGTCATTTCTAGAGTTTATATATTATCCTTCTGTGGTCTTTGATGGAGTTGAAGACAGATAGTTGTGGTTATAGTTTTCCTTAATTAGGATTAAAGATAAGTTACATATAAGACTTTAGACTCACAAAGATAGATGATGGAATATTTTCTTAAATCTTACTAAATGTTAATGGACTAAATATTGTTAACTGTGATTCTTATTTGATAAATGTTGTGTGATATATTTTGCTATGTTAAGGTTAAAACCCTTCTTTTTTTTAGACAGAAAAGAGGAGATGATGGGAGATGTCATTCTGTAAATAATGTTTCTCATGCTGGTTAATGAATAAAGCACCGTTGGCCAATAGAAAAGCAAGATAGGCGGGACTAGGAGACAAGGAGGATTCGAGGAAGTAGTAGGGAGGAGTCAACATGGAGACATGGGAGAGAGCAGAACCGTGGGCCCCCGCTCTCGGGTAAGATAAGACCACGTGGAAATACTTAGATGAATAGAAATGGGTTAATAACTAAGACAAAGCTAGCCGATAAGAAACTAGTACCTGGCTAACAGCATAATATTAAATACAGCGTCTCTCTGTGTATTAATTGGGGCTGGCATGGCGGTGGGACTGGCCGAACCACACCAGCAGGAAAAACCTTACTCCTTACAGCGATACCATGTGCCTTTTGACCATGTGTAAAATGAAGGTGAAGAGATTGTTTTTACTTACATGTTTTCTAGAATTCTTAGATTCTTTATTTAGACATAAAGAGAAGTTTGTTACTGTTCTTCACTTCTTCCCCATTAAAATAGTAAGTTAAATAGATTAGTAAAAATTTAATTACTACTCTTCCAGGGCCGAGAACAGTGTTGGATCACAGTAGTTGCTCAATAAATACTTATTCCCTTATATGAAAAACAAGTACATCGGGACATAATTCAGGAACGCTGCACTGTCATACAGAAGAAGGATCATAGTCCTGGCCTTCAGCCTTTCTTATTACTGTGGGGTAATAGAGCAAGCTGCGCACTGAGAAGACATTTTGTTGGTCTATGGTGCAGGTTCAGTTATAGGCTTAACCAGTGAGGGTACAAACTGTGGCAATGGTCAGCAAGTTGTTCAAGGCCATTTCATATCCATCATTCTGCTCCACCCTCTGGGGATTACCTTCAAACCCACAGGACTGATGGTTTGCTAACAAGCTCGCTGCTTTAGCAAACATGAAGGAGGAAAGAAAGACAATGTGTTAAGTTTCTTCTTTTTTCTTAAGCAAATAGCATGTGAGATTCTTCACTTCCCCTCTGCTTGCATTCTCTCAAACAAAATTAATTCACATATATATATGTAGTGGGATATTCACTTTGTCTGCTTCTGTGGCACTGACTACACCCATTGGGGGTGGAGCCAGGGGCGGAAGTGACTTGTGGAACTAGGTCTGAGGAGGAGCCCAGGACGCTCTCTTGTTGGCATGAGGTGGAGAGGAGAGCATATGGTGGAACTTGCTGGTGTTCATCTGTTTAGGTTGTAAGTTCTTTCTCCCTGAATAAACACCTATTCGGCGTATTTGTTTATCCTGACCCTTATTAAACCTCAATACATATATCCATAGCCAGTTTAGCCTCAAGAGAGTCTTGAAATGTAGCTTTTATTCTGGGATATTGTATACCCAGGATAAATCTGAGTCCCTGAGGAAGAAGTAAAATGGATGCCGAGATGGGTGTCTCTGTGATAGCATCCCTGCCTTGAGCGTTTTGGATCAAATCTGGACTGTCTTACCCACATAGAAAGTCCCCTTCTCTTTCCAGAATCAATGCGATGTTCACTCTCATATTACATGAGGACCCAGGAGACATTTTTCTGGTCCTTTGTTTTGCCTGTCTTCTAATGTTAGGTTCCTAAGTACTTTTCAATTACCTTCTCTTCTTAACAGATTTCCCCCATGGTGCATCGACCTTTATGATTTTTCTTTTCATCTGTAAAATGCTGGCTCTTATGTCTTACTGAATTCTTTTCACTTAAGATCTTTGTAGAAGACCAGGGCTCCTGAACAGGGTGAGGATTGTGTGGAAATAAATGAGGAGCTTTGGGAGCATCGCTAAGGACATTTTTAGCATCATGCAAGTGGCTCATTCTGAAATCAGATCCCAATCTCAAGGCTCAGTGGCTCTCATCTCAAGCTGCTGAGATAATCTCCTACCTCCTTCTCATTTCCAGATGTTGCCTCATACAGCTTGTCTCTAAGCTGCTCCCAACATGTTCTTATTAAAACTTAGATTTGGTCTTATATCTTTGTCTCTCACAAGCTTTAAAAGAAAAAAGAAGAAGATCCCATCCAAATGTGTATGACTGTTTATGACTTATGAAATCAAGTTCAGAGTCCTTGTCTTGGCACATAGGGCCTTTATGTCGTTTCCTTCAGCCACCCTCCCTCTGCAATCAGTGTCCATGAGTCATTTGCATGTAGTAGCTGGCATTGTTTGGGTTTCAGTAGGATCTAGCCAACTTGTCTAGTCTATGCCTGAGAGGGAGGAATATGGAATAGACAAGAGACACAGGATAGAGACGGGAGGGCATCCAGTGAATACTGAACCACCCATGTTTATTTTGAACAGTCTTTTTTTTTTAAATACCCCCATCAAAAGAGGGGATAAGGCAAAAGACTTCCTTACCAAGATACAAAGAACAAGCTAGTGTAATTACCTTCTCAGTACCCCAAACATCAACAACCATCTCCGGAGTTAAGCATGCTGTTGTTAAGGCAGGACTTGTAGCTACCATACCAAGTAACTTTATCCTGAGTTAAGTATTCTATTGTTCAGGAAGGACATGCAGCAACCACATCCCATGCCAAGCATCCCGTTGCATTCACATCTTAGGCCAGACATCTGTTGTCAAGGTAAGATACACAATAGCCACATCTTAGGCCCAACATTCTACCTTTTGATCTTGAAGGAACAAGGGCAGATTTAAAAATCATTGGCCTTAAGTCAAAATGAAATGGAGTCAATTCTGTGGGCTTCCACATTTGCAGAGGTTCTTATTGCTTCTCTTTTCCAGAATGCCTCTCTCCCTTTGCTTTATCTTGAAGACTCCTGCACACTGTTTAAGGCCTCCTCAAATGTCATTTCATTTGTGAAGCCTTCTCCAACTTTATTCAGAGTTACTGCTCTCCTACAGCTTTGATGCATGTCCTGTTGTGGCTCTGCTGTTTTGTTTATGTACGTTCCCTCCAGGAGACTTTGAATGTCCATCCAGAGAAAGGAGAGATTGTCTTATTTAACTCTATGCCTCCTGTTCCCAGCACAGTATCCTGTGCAGAAACCAATAGTGCTTGGTGATTCAATGGATAAACAATGCCTAATTAGCTGCTGAAGAGAATCCATGAAATTAGCTTCCTAAGGCCTGGAGACTGGGTTTTTATGTCAAAAAGTTCACCAATCACCATCTTGTGGTCACAAACATAACCTACCAAGTTTGAGGAGAAAGCCTTGATTGGAACACAGTCTACAGGCTTCTCTGCCAGTTGGCTTCAGTGTCTTGTTCTTGTTTGTGTTAGAATGTCTTACTAGTGTTACACAGACACTAAAGGCTTCCTCAAGCCTCAAGGATCCTTACCAAGTGGTGCAAACTAAACCATTCTACAGGGCTCACATTGAAAAATGGAAGTAAATTAAAAAACCAGCTTCCAGTACGAAGATAAGAGAACTCTTGGGAAAAGTTTTAAAACATGAATTGTTGGTCAGCCCCACTCTCCTCAGAGGAGTCAGGTATCTGTAGGTGCATGACCTTGTAAGGCCACCGTAGAGCTTTCTCTCTGTCACATTCACATGTGGTCTGACATGGGGGTCATTAATCTGTCTTCATGCCTCTTTCTTGCCCAGGAGGAAAACCACTTTGCCTAGCAAATGAGTGTGCTCAGTCAAGGGAGTCAAGCTGGATTCTATTCCCCAAGGGAGCTGGGTTTTTCACAATGAGAAGACATCCATTACTCACCAAGGCTCCAAAGTAGAATCATGGAATTTCTCAGGCTGATACCTTAGTCACAGTGGCAGTGTGACGAACCGTGTGGTGTGGTCAAAAGGCTCAAATTACCCAAAAATGTCATCCGTGAGTTTTTTTTTTCTTTGAGCTTGTTAAATCTGTGATTTTTGTAATCCTGCATTAATATAAATGTGACCAGTGTCACACAATGCACTGGGTGACTCCACATCATTGCATAGGTGGTTCTCATGGCAGATAAACGTTTCCACCTCTCTGTGATAAATGCAGCAGGATGCAATCTGTCCATTCGTCACCCTCTGTGCTGAATTTACATCCCATCAGTCTCTTCCACTCTCATTTTCCAGATGAAGAAGCTGAGACTCCCAACAATTTAGCCAATGACTTGTCAAAGCTGGCCTTCCACACAGATGATCCAATGCAGAGCAAGGACCAAAGCGAAATCTGTTTGGATGCTACGGATTCTGGGTGAAAAGGTGGGTAAAACATGATTTTTTTATTAAAAAATTAAATTTTTTATATGATATTTATTCAGGCCATTTTGAAGCAAGTATATAGTAGATTTTGAACACAACACTCATATCCTGCTACCTCCTGCTACCCTCCCCCTGCTCCCCCTTCCAAACCCATTACTTCCTTTTGTTCCCTAGACATTTTCACACACACACACACACACACACACACACACACACACACACACATGCATACATACACACATGGAGATATACATATACATCTCCAAGTGAGGGAACATGTAACATTTGTCTTTCTGACTCAATTCACTTTGCATGACCGTCACCAGCTGTACCCATTTTCCTGCCAATAACTGAACTCTGTTCTTTTTTTATGGCTAGAATAAACATGCGCCATGTATATAACTCAGTTTCATCCATCCCTCGGTTGTTAAACACCTCGGTTGCCTATAACTTTAACTATAGTGAAAAGAGCCGCAGTGAACGTGGATGTGTAAATATCTCTGTAGTACATTGACTGGAATTTCTTCTTGCTTTAGCAAAAGAAATGTAAATACTGCCTCACTTCATGTCATCCACGCACACTATCCATAGTGGGAGCAGGGAGCTGAGGGACTCTGGAGAGTGACTGATGGTGGCACTTTACTCCAGGGAGGGCAATATATCTACCATGTGGAAAGGGTTCCAGTGAACCATCTGAAAAGTAAAATCCTATTTTAAAATCTGAAACCTGTCTCATAGTCTAATGTGTGCAAATGAATGTGTGGCCCCAACCCCACTCCCTGTAACAACGGTGAACTCCTGCCTCCCATTTGCTGCCCAGCTTCTTCCAGACAAAATCTCAGGCACCTGCTATGGATTTGTTGTATCTCTTCAGGAATTGTTTTGTGGGAAACCTAATCCCCAAAGACATATGCTGACTGGATTCAGATGTAGGGGCTGCTGGAGAGGATTGGCCATGATGGCTTTGTCCTCTTGAGTGGGTGGATACACCTATGGGTTAATGAATTAATGAATCAATGGGCTATAGATGGTGTTGTTTTTTTAAATAGGCCAAAATTCTTTCTGAAACTATAATTTAATTACAACATTTTTCCTTTCCCCTTCCTCTTTCTAACCCCTGCTCCCATACAACCCTCCCTGTTCTCCTTGAAATTCATGGCCACTTTTTTTCACTAGCTATTATGGCATGCATGTAAGTGTATGCACACACATTTGCATATTCCTAATGTAACCTAGTCAATCTGCATAACATCATTTGTAGTACACTTTCAGGGTTTTCGGTTTGGCACTGGACAAACAACCGGTGTGCTTTTCCCCGGGGAAGATCACCTCTCCCACCCCCAGCTTTCTTCAGTTGTCTGTAGTTCTTTGTGTAGAGTTGAGGCCTCATCATGGTCTTTACCCCCATACAGTTCAGCATGCCCATTGGTGTTATACTTGTTCAGCTCATGTTTGGATAGTCCTGTTGGCAAGACTTTGTCGATATGGTCTCTGACATTCCTAGGAGACTTCCTGGTCATCTGGCTCTTACAATCTACACACACACACACACACACACACACACACACACACACACACACACACACCAAGGGCAGTGTTCTCTGACCTGTAGGTCTTGGAGTGTTTTGTAGATGTGTCCACTGAGACTGGGATCCACAATTCTACATTTTGATTGGATGTGGTTTTCTGGAGTGGTCTATTGAAAAGAGGAGTTTTCTTGATGAGGAGTGATGATTACATTTATATAGATGTTTATACATTATTGTTAGGGATTATACTGGCTTAATAAATTATTGGTTGTAGATTCTCTTCCAATAACTGTGACTTTACTAGCACTGAGTAGTGAGCTGGATTTCCAGTACCAGGCTAAAAGCTATGTATTGGTTACTGCCAACGTATGTGTGCCACTACCGCACCATTTGTAATTAAAGGCACCTGCTGTCTCTGGAAACTTTCTATTTGCCAAGTTCTATAAGTCAAGTTCCCCTGAAACAGAACCCCAGGTGCTAACTCAAGTAACAATTGAGATGTTTGCTTTCAGATAAAGCTGTAAGAGTGGGGGATGTAACACAGGGCACTGTAGGAAAGGTGGGGGCCTGAGCGAGACTCTGCCTTGAATTTGATCTCATCGATCTGGAGTGCAAATACGTATTCTATTTTGAGGAAAGTGCACTGGGTTTTCCAGTCCCAAACCAAGGAGGATTCAGGAAGAACCTCACAGACATAGCTGATGGCCCTGCTCAGTACTCTCAGTCAGGGAAGGATTGACTATCAGCTCTTAGTGGTTGATTAGCACTGCAGTAGGAGGTGTGGGTGTCTTATTGAGATCTGGACAAATCACTAAGGTTGTACACTAAGCATCACCTTATTTCAGTATCTCAGAAGAGAAAAAAATACCATCTATATGACATAAAACAATAAAAGAGCTTTGTTCACTACAAAGCAGAATTCATATCTTGTGTCTTGTGATGACAAAAAAAGACATAAATAAGATGCTGAAAACAAAGAATAGCTATGGCCACCTCTGACAATGGCTCTGTGAGGCCCCTTGTGTGACTGCATAACACTGAATGTCCCACAGACCCAGAACACTGGATGTAACCCAGGCCTCCCTATGAAGCACATGCCGTGCTCTGTTCCTTCTTGTGCTTTGAGATTCCTTCCTACAATATCCCACAGTCTCTGCCCATTACCCGAAACCTGAAAAGTAGGCAGTATGGGACTCAGAATCGTCAAATGGAAGTGTTATTTTTGAGTCATTGACTAGTTTGGGGACCTTCCAAAGGTATCATGCCTCAAAACAAACAAACAAACAAACAAAACCCCTCATATACCTAAGTAGCTTCTGCCACTGTCTCATGAAGCTGAACAAATATACATAAAAACTGAACTGCCAGGCTTGTGTGTGTGTGTGTGTGTGTGTGTGTGTGTGTGTGTGTGTGTGTGGCTTAGTGGTTAAGGTCCTTGATATGCAAGTGTGGGGACCAGAGTCTGGATCTGCACATAAATGCAGGTGGGTATGGCAGGTGCCTGTGATTCTAGTTCTTAGAAAGTGGACACAGAGGATCTCTGGAGCAAATTGGCTACCCAGCATTGGATACACCTGAGAGAACATACTGTCCATGAATAAGACGGAGAGTGACTGAGGAAGACTCTCAATGTCAGCCTCAGACTCTTCACACATGCACACACATGGCACACACATGCATTCTTACACACATGTGCCCCGTACATGTGCAACATACCTGCACACAACACGCACACACACACATGCGCGCGCACACACACACACACACACACAAGACTGAACAGTCCTCTTATTTGTGGACTCATTTGATCTTAGAATATTTATATTAAAATTAAAATTATGTATAGAAACTATTTACTTAAGGCACTTGGTTCAAACAACAATGCATATCAGATACACATTAAGCAAGAATGTTGTAATGTTCTTTTCCCCTCTCCCTTTATGTCTTTCTTTCTTCCTTTGTTTCCTTCTTTTTTTTGATACATATTGTTTTTGTCTAGTCTGTGTATATGTACATTATGTATGCTATAGGGAGAGTAGACTATTACAAGTACTTTCCCACCAGCCTGGTCCCAGAACCACGTCAGTTCCAAAACGACACACAGAGACTCTATTAGTTACAAAGCTGTTGGCCAGTGGTTAGATCTTCTTTTTGGCTAGCTCTGTCCTAAACATTAACCCCTTTCTATCAATTTAAGTGTGTCACATGGTCTCATTTTATCAGAGAAAGGGTCCGGACCTCTTACTCCTCTAGGTCCCACATTTCGACTCCTCTCTACTACATCTCCCAGAATCCTCCTCGTCTCCTAGTCTCACCTTTCTTGCTTTCCTATTTGCCAGCAGTGCTTTATTCATTAACCAATAAGAGAAACATGTTTACAAAATGACATCTTCATCAAGTAGATGATAGCATTGACCCTTTACGTTTGTCCTGAGCACTATACTGTACAGTGTTAGTAATGTCATGAATTTTTGACCATGTTAACATTTTTCTAAGTTGCATGAATCAGAAATAGAGTTTATTTCTCTTCTCTATTACTAGAAAACTTTCTCCTGAGCCTCCGTTTCTTCTGCTGATGGAGGAGGAGACGGGGTAACGGAACAGAACCACACCACCCTGGTCCATGCTGGTGGAAAATAATTTTCAGCCCAGCCCTGACCCCCAATGAGCAGGACACTGCTCCTAGGCTGCTTTTCTGGTTTTCCTGTCTCCAGCCTCTCAGAGTCTTCAGTGACACGAGGGCCTAGATGTCATGATTCTGATGAGGGCATCTTTATAAATGAGGCAGCTTCCCAATTCCAGGAGAAATTCAATTACGTTTTTCTTGTCTATTCAGCTGATTTGTTTTTTAAAAGTCCTGTAAGAGAGTAGGGAAAGGAAGCTCAGAGCCCCTTGACTTGGTTAGTGTGGCTTTTCCCTGACCCTGTTCTCTCTTACAGGTGGGATGATTTTCTTTGGCAAATTGAATAATTTTCACAAGTCAATTGCATACACTCCCTTAGCCTGTTTCACTATAATGAAATGGCTTAATAGAATAAAACAATAATCCCCAAGATGATGATGTTGGCCATTATTAAGTGTAACAATAGGAATTAATTATGACAGCAGAAAGGATAATTGATGACTCAGAGAACGGACTCCAAAGCTCTCTGATGTGACTTCAGAGACATTTGAATAGCTCTGTGCCTTTCAGGGACTTTCTAGCAGGGTTATTAATAAACTTTTTTCCTTAACTCCTTATATTTGGTTAGCCTTTTTTAAGGACACTTGTCATGTTTGGAGTCTTATTTTAATTTCCCAGACATGAGGCCCCAGGCCTTGTTCTGAGCAATTCAGACATGTAAACTCAGTCCCTGCACACCAAGTCTTTCTGTGTTGGGGATGGCTCTGTTACCAACAAGGACACTGACGTAGGCAGAGTTGGGACACAAGTTCAGTCTGCTCCCGCTGGAACACAGGCAATTCAGAACTTGGATCCAATATGCTTCTGGGGCACTTTAACCCCTGGCTGGTTCTATCTACCCCCCAATGGAGCCTTAAAATTTTCTGTAAACCGGGAATGCTTAGTTCCAGTTCTATTTTCCTATCTGAAGCCGACATTAAAAAGATGTTTGCAAAAAAAAAAATAAATAAATAAAAAAAAATAAAATAAATAAATAAATAAAGATATTTGCAACAACTGCAGAATTAGCAAGAATTAGCATGTCAGCCCAGAGCTGGAATGCAATCCCTGTCCGTGCAATTTCTAGCATGCCCTCATGAGGCAACAACTTATTTTATCCAAGTTGGTATGTAATGCTTCCAGAATGGTGCAACATGGAGGGAAAAACTCCCGCTGTTCTCCATTGGGAAGGAAAGCATATACAGGTGCTGAGAGCTCGTAGAAACACACCCAGCTGTAGCATGGCCGGGTAGAAACAAACACACCCAGCTGTAGCATGGCCGGGTGAGTCCCACAGTTGACCTCTCAGTCCCTCCATCGCAAGTGTTCGTTGCCATAGTCACCAGAGTCACTGGTCTGATTCCAGGCCTCTGCTACCCCGTCAATGCTGGGCCCTCACTGGGGCTCCTCTTGGATATCCTGTTGTTGTCCTGTGTCGTGGAGATCCTGCAGCTTGGGATCTGTAGGTCTGGGGATCTAAATTTTTAACAATGTAATCTAAATGGGAAGTGGTGCTCGGACCGAAGGATTGTCACCCTGTCTAGATCTACTGGAGTGCTGAAAAATGGAGACTCGGGGCTAACAGGGCACTGAAGTCCTTCGGTTTGTTCATAAAATGACATTTATGAAATTTGGAGCTTAATTTATTCTAATAAGAATTACAGATTCACTAATGTAATTATTTTTCTCTGTGTAGCCCTGGCTGTCCTGGAACTCTATAGATCAGGCTGGGCTGGAACTCATAAAGATCTGCCTGCCTCTGCCTCCTGAGTGCTGAGATTAAAGGCATGCACCACAACTACCCAGATAAAGTCATTTATTCTTAAGTGAATTAAATCTGTCATATACTTGAAGCTACAAACTATAGTTTTAAGGAACTGAATCTTACTTTTAAACTTAATAAATGTAAGCAATGATCTATACTTTTCCAGAAATTAATTATATTAGCATTAATGCTTAAAATCAGATATGTTCCAAACTCAAGTAGCAGAGGGTTTTCTGGAGAGAGGCTGACAGTGGACAATTGACTTTCATCAGCCAAGAATATATCCGCATAAGGAAGCTATCTGCAGGCTGGGAGTGTCTGGGATCCTCTGGGGAACAGGAAGCCTAGGTCTGGTGCTATTCAGCAGTGGACTATTGGCCCAGCCCTAAGACATGTTCTCTGAGCCTCTTCCAGGCCAGCCCAGTGTCTAGTCCTAGGAGCCATATTTAGAGGGGATTATTACACCTGTCTCCACCAACAAAGCAGACCCTCAAAACCTAAACTGCCAGATTGCCCAACCTGAACACTGGTTGGGTTCAAAGGTTCTGACTAATATTTCCTAGTTGCTTCATATATAAAAACCCATGAACTTCTGGATCCTAAGTGAAACAAGAAGCTTTATAAAGATATATTAACTATAGTAATCAAAGAAAAAGAGGCCTGAGTTTGGGAGGGAGTAGGGAGGGGGCACAGGAATGGCTTGAGAGAGAGTACATGAGAGGGCTATACAGAGGAAAGGGAAGGAGGAAAAGATATGAGTATATGTAATTAAAATTTTAAATTATTAAGAAACACTAATAACCAATCAGGACACAGAGTTGTGGAGTCCAGCCCCTCAGTTTCTGAACCTAAGGCTCAGGGATCATTCATGGCAGAAAAAGAGAGGTGGGAAGATTGGGAGAGCCAGAGGATCAGGCAGTTTGCTGTGAGATCGGTCTCCTAGGAATGGCAGAAGCCATACCCAAACAGTCTCGCCAACACGACTGCCTAAACATGAGCCGAACAAGGACAACAGCAATAGACATGCCAGCGTGGGTGGGTAAAAGCCCCCTCAACCCTACACAAAGAATTACAGCCAACTACGGAAAGCTGAGAGTAGGGGGAAATCGTCTTCCCAGGGAAGAGCATACTGATTGGTTATCTAATAGCAAGGGGCCAGTCCTGAAAACATAGACAGGTGGCAACTATATAGACCGAGCAAGCTGTAGTTATGTATTTAGAAATATGTGTGCACACGCAACATATTCAAAGACAGTTAATAGAGGAAAGGGCCATGGATCTGAAAGGGAGCAAAAGGGGATCTGTGGGAGGGGTTGGAGAGAGGAAAGGGAAGGTGGCAAAGCTATAGTTATGATCTCAAAAATAAAAACAATTTAAAAAGAGAAACAACAGCAGTAGCACTGGCGGCGGCGGCAACAACAAAAACAGGGTGGAGATGACAAAGACTGGATATTTAAAAACAGAGACTGATCAGGCTGAGGCTGAAGCAACAATTCTGGTTCAAGGTCAGCTATGAACACATCATGGGATGACCTATGTTTAAGGCTCCTGTGACAAACAGCCAGGGTCATTCTAACCACATTAGTCCGAATTATCATCCTTGCTTAGCCCCACCACCACCTTTAAAAATTTAACTTTTTATAGTTTCTCTTGTAAGACTTTGGATGACCCAATTTAAGAGTCACCCAGGCATAAATGGTTCGTAGGAAGTTTCACAAAGTTCATATTGTATAGTTTTAGAAATAATTAGCAGACCACAGAGCCAGGTATCGTTAGATGATGAATACTTAGAATGTGGAATAGTCTTTTATTTACCTGTCCTTCTTCACATCCATAAACACAAACTCACAACACACATGAACACACATTCAACAGTGCACATATGTATATGTGTACTGACATTTTCATTTCAGCATTTCTTTAGCCTAATTTTTTTTAAGGTAATAAAGTTTCCTGGTGCTTTGGGGTCACTTTTCCACCCAAAGAGTTCAACAAGCAGCCAGATATAAAGTTGTAAAATTCCAGCTTGAAAAGGGGCTTTGAGTGTGTGGTGGGGACCACCCCAATACTTGTCAAAGTGGTTCGGGGCTTACTGTAAAAAAGAAGCTCTGCTCTAAGAGGACCTTATTTATGACCCTAAAGACAGAACTGAGAATGGGAAATTTAAAAAGTCAATAACCCAAATGATAAGGAAGCATTGATAAGACTAGAGACAGCAATAGGAAGACAAGAATTAGAGAAAATGCATCCCAGGCGAAGCACCCTGCCCACGGCGAACTGGCCCTCTGCAGCCCGCACTATCCTGATAGACGTGATGCAGAATGTATATTTTTAAAGAGCTCTGGGTTCCTTATCTTGCTCAGCTGTGTAATGAAAATTGAAAGGACTGCACAGGCCCTGGGTGCGATCAGCTGGGCCCTCTCCTCTCTTCCCTCACTGCATTCTTAGCCAGTCCAAGACACGATGAGGGCATGTCATTTGATTTTCGTTCTTTGCAGGCAAAGTGTTGTGCACCTATCAAATAATGTTTGGTAACCAATTCTTGATCTCACCTGGAGGTCAGCCAGTGACACCATCTAAATTTTCATTTCGTTTCTTTCTTTAAAGAAAGGTCATATATTTTCTTAATCATGTGAGTGTTTCAGAGGCAAGTAAGGTACTAAACCGCTCATGAAATAAATGACTTTTTTTTTTCCTCTCACTAAGACCGGCAGATTTGGCTTCCTTGGGATGACAGACTTAGTTATTTAAAAAGACCTCTTTTATTTAAAGTTTCCATTAAAGCTAGCTGGGGTGGCAAAGGCCTGTAATCCCAGCGCTTAGGAGATGAAAGTTGGATGATTATGAATTCAAGGCCACCGTCAGCTACATGGTGAGTTCAAGGCCAGCCTGAGACAAAATATCAAAGAACCAAACAAGTTCCAGTTAGGATCTCACTTAGTTCTTCCTAAGTATTCATTGTGAGGGATTCTCATCTTTGGGTTACTTTTTTTTTTTTGGGGGGGGGGAGTATGATGAAAGGAAGGATGCTGTAAACTGAAAGCCAAGCATTGTTTGTTGATGCACACGGCAGCAGGTAAACAGGTTTGTAGTGGCCCAGGTGGGTTAGCAAGAGAAAGTAATATGCGCGAACAGACAGAAGTAGAAAACCTTTGAGACTGGCTTGGCGATTGCAAGATTAAAGGTTAGAGACTTGAAACACAAAATGCCCATTTTTGGGGGGATGCATATTCACATTCAGGTGTCTTTCGTGTCCATAGTGAATTTGCTGACAGCACCTTCAGTTCCATGAAGGTTTATTTATCCTGCATCTCCTGAGTCTTTCGGAGATCCTGAGAATCTTTAGCAAAACCTCCCTCAGCCTTTGTGTCTTTCTGTCCCTGCTCCAAATGTGCCCCCGGCAATTTTTAGCTTTTAAAATGGGTAATTTGAGGACGGTGCTCTCCCTACATTTAACGACTTCATCTTGTCTGCCAAAATGATTCAGAGTGGCAGTTGCTCCCCACATGTCAGACTCATTTGGTGAGATTGTGATGAGCAGGCTTAGGTACCAGCACGGAGTTAACTGTGGGAATAATGGGCTAGCAGAAGGCAGGAGCAACCTCAGCAGCAAGCTCCTCTCTGAATCCACAGTCCTTTTGCGTCCCGTTTGGAGCAGGCATTGCTCTGAAGCCAGATCCTTAGGGCTTGCATGAAATACAGTAGTTTTTTTTTTTTCTTAAGAAAAGGATTTGTCCTAAAGCAGATTCATTCTCAGTTATGTTTGGACATCTTTGTAAAGATCTTTATTTTCCTCCATTGTCAGCTCCATCCTTTTGCTAGAATATCCTGATGAGTGGTTCTATGGATAACTAAAAGAAAACAAACCAGGAAAGCAAACACATTTATGAAATAAACAAAATCCTATGTACTACTTCTCATTTGGTGATGCTTTGTACTTTATTGTTTTACTATATGGTTCAGTGTCTACTAACCGCATCATTGAATAAGAAAACAACCATTAGGTAGATAGCCAGAGAGAACACTGGTGGCAAGCTATCCCCTTGTCCTGGGGCAAGACCTGAAGGGCTAGGGAGACTCCCAGCTCTCCAAGTACAACTCAAGACAGCCGGAAGCTCCAGGGTCCAGGGCCTGATCCTTGCTGAAATCTCACTTCCTGATTAGGCAGCTGACGCATCACCAGAGTGTCTCTCGTTTTCAGTTAGACTTCACACAGCTTCAGCCTCTCAACTCTGGGTTTTTGGCTTGTCCTTTTTAAAAGTGGTCACAACAGCTACTGGGCAGGACAGAAAATCCAATGAGTAGGCTGTCTAATGAAACATGCCCTGACAGTAGAAACTGTTAGACAGTGTCACATAGTGGCAACCCATGCTCAAGGGGCTTGGCTTTCTTTCTTTTCCATTTATTTATTTATTTTTACTTTTGGTTGTGATAAAATATGTATCATATAAATTTATTGTTTTAATCATTTTTAAGTATGATGCTCAGTGCCATCCAGCACAGTCATGACTGGGTAGCTCCAGAATATTCTGTCATCCGAAACTGAATTGTACCCATTAATAATGCCTTTCGGTTCCCATGTCCCCCTTGGTTGTCCCATTCTGCTTTCCATCCATGACATTTGGCTCTTTTGACAATACTGCCAACTCCAAGTATTGCTTAACCTTGGGAACTTTCTGTTGCTTATTTTAAAAAACCCATCAGAGAAAATGCACAGCATCCAGGGAAGGCATAAACCTCCAGGGGTCCATTTGAAAGAATGATTGTGTCAATAATGATGTTGTGGAAGGAACTGTGGTCCCTGAATGAGGCAGGCTCTTGAGAGGCTGTGCCAAACTTAAAACCCAATTTCTGCTCTGAATGGCTGGTGATCGAGGGGAGCTGTGTGCTTCCAAGGGAAGACAGTTCAATCACTGGGCCGGCCAACGCATGGAAATGGATGGCCTTTCGATCTGCCATGTGGTTATTGTTGGGCGAGAAGGCGTTCGCAATTTGTTCTACTGCCTTTGTGCTGAAAGCATCACGGGGCCAAGTGGCTCATTTGTCTCGGTTTATCGAATTGCCAGACCAAGGTGAAGATCTGGAATGGTTTAAAGGCTAGAAATGAAGCTGGATGTGGGGATTGCAGCCGGATGTGGGGACTGCAGCCGGGTGCGGTCCTGGCTGTGGGAATGAAATCAGCAGCTTTCCTCCTCCTCCTCTACACACCCCATGGCATCCGCCTTCCAGAGAAGAAAGCAGTCGATCCCTTTTGGAAATAACCTGTGCAGACATAGTAGAGAGTGTGAAATAAGCTTAATGCCAGCCTGGGAAAGTCTTACCCTAAGAGAAATTCCAGTCCCTTTTAGAACAGAATTGGGTCTGTTTTATCTGAGTTACCATGATAATTATGTCAACTTAACATTTCTCTTTGTCTGTAGGCACACATGGATCTAACCAGAAATTAAAGTTTGGTTTCAGTCATGTCTTTCCAGAAAATTTTGTTTATGATCTATTTAAAGTTTTCCAAAACAAATGTACAGAGTTTACATGTAGAGAAACACACATGGACATAAACATCCTTCATAGGGAGAACAAGAAAGAGAGGTAGTTTGTTGGTTCCATTTAAACATGTGGGAAACAGTTTGTGGATACACTTTGGTGGGACTTTTCACTTACTCCCTGGACATGTGTTCCAGTACGTACTGGCTACAGGCAGGGACTAGGTTTCTGTTTCTGCATTCCCACAGTGTTGGGGACCATCCCTCGGGGCTCCAGGAGCATCTCTCCTCGGGATATAAGAACAATTGAAGGCATAAGTTCTGTGGGTGGTTATTGCTGTCCACTCGGGCTAGAGATGGAAACAATTTCATGACAATACAAGATTCTATTAGGTTGGTCCCATCACTATCACAACATAATACTGGGACAACAGACTGATAGTTGACGTTAGAGTCACTCACAAGGGTGTGTGCTTGGAGAAGAGGACAGTCTTCGGAGAAGAAGTGGTGCTAAAGTGTGAAGGTTGATCACTCTGGGTGCTTCGCCCTCTCTTTCCACAGCACCCCATAGCTTTTAGTTTCTCCCGCCAACACGGTTGTCTGGTCGGTAGGACTAATTTCTTCACAAGGGACCTTGTGAAAGGTAATTAGTGATTAGCATAGGGGTTGGCCTCAGATGTCTGATTGTATTGGGTTGCAGCTTCTCTACCTCCAATGTGAGGGTCCGTTCACTCAGAGAGATGCTGAGCACTCAAGAGAATCATGGGAGCTTGCTGTTTCTGCTCTTTAATGATACTCTGCAGAGACAAGGTCCATGAATATAAGCCATGGTTCACTAGGCAAACCGGGACACCAGCCTCTTTGAGATATAATATGCTCAACCTGGATCTGCCTGGCTCTGTAGAGTCCAGCATGATGGTCCATGGCTATGTTGCCAGAGTGACAGCAGCCGAACTAGGGAAAGACTTGTGCTTGGCAGCCTGAGACGTGCTAGGCTCCTGTCTCTGGCCATCTCCACATGATACAAAAGTTTCATTACCCTTGGCATATGAGAAGGGAGTGCATGTAAGGAGCTGAGTGCCGACTTGATTCCCAAGGACCCAGTTTCAATCTTCTTCTCTGCCACTTAGTGTGTGACTGTGGGGAGCTACTAATCACCTCTGAATCTCTCCCTCAACTGTGAAACTAGCATGTTGATTATGGACCTGTCCTGAGAGTTCAAGATAACATATGTAAAGTTCTTGATTCAGTTCCCAGTCTAATAGCCACTAGGGTAAGGGAAGTAAGTATTCCTATCATATTTGCCTTCTAAAAACAGAAGGACAAAGTCCTTAGGAAAAACCAGAATTCCTCCTCCTTCTTTTTTGTCCTCCTCCTCTTCCTTTTTCTCTTGCTGTATTTCTTTATTTTAGCATGAGTGTTTGGATGCATGTATGGGCACCACCTTATGTGCCACATACATGCCTGGTGTCCTTGGAGTTCTGAAGGGGGTGTCAGATGCCCTGGAACTGGAGTATGGATGGAGGCAAGCTACCATGTTGGTGTTTAGAATCAAACTCATGCCCTCTCCAAGAGTAACAAGAGCTCTTAATTGATGATCCATTCTTCATCCCCCTGTCCACAGCAAACAATCTGTTTTTAATAAGCTACGAGGTAGGCACTGGTGCCTCCTTTAACAGAGGAACTTGCTCAAGATAATTAGGAACTTCCAAATAGGATGACAACACATGGAAACCCCCACCCCCAAACACTTCCTCCTTACCCATGCAAACCCTGACACCGAGCAGGAAGTGGTCCCCGAAGCCATCAGGTGTGACCAAGCGTCTCCTCCTGCACGTTTCTACGAGAGACATTGTGGAAAGTAGACTGAGCTTCCTCTCAAGGAGACAGATACCTCTTGTCAACAGTCAGGTCCTCAAGGACATAGGACTCCCAGGGCCCATGCTTCAGATTGGGCCTTATTCGTTTAACAAGAAAACATTCACTTTGGGAAATAATGAGTCAGACAGAGTGAAGACTAAAAGATTACTCTTCACTCATATTCAGGGCTATGCCAGTTAGTGGTGTTTGCCATCTTGTCACAGACTAGGGGACCCTAGAAAGAGGGACCTTCAACTGAGGACCTACCCCCATCGAATTGCTGTGGTTACATCTGTGGGACATTTTCTTGATTCCTGCTGAGGTGGGAGGATCAGGCCACTGTGGAGTGACTACAAAAGTCTTGTCAATTTTCTAAACAGGAGACCAGGTGGGTGCAAAGCTTTTGATTTCTAAGCAAACTCTGATCTAGCAGTTTCTGACAGCACAATGCTGAGAAAATGCTCTTCTTTAGCTGTAAATGCACCACAAGGAGTCTGTGCTAACTATAAAACAATAAACTAAGATGTTCTAAATGGCTATGTACTCAGAATATTGCCATTTGTTTGACCACTGTCACGCATACTTTCTGTATTTTAGAAATAGCAATCAGAGAAATCATTCTTTCAACCCTATCAACCTGTAATAATTTCATCTAAACTACAACTGGCCAAGGAGTTGTCAGGAAAAACTGCACTTTGCCCTTCACCTTGAGCCATCTCACAGTCTAGGATCCTGCTTCCCTACTCTGCAGAGGACCCCTTCCCCCCCCCCCATGTTCCCACCATAGAGTTCAGCCCCTCTGTGCTAACTGCTGAAAGCCAAGGACCCGATTTCTCCAGCCAGAAACAATCTCTTGATGCAGCCTGAGAGCAAAGAGGAAGGGGTCTGTCCACACTTCCGTTTTCTCCAGCTCACGACACAGAGTTGGCATAAGGACAGGGTGCCAGACAGTCCTTACTGTGACCTGCTCTGCCAAGGACAGAGAAGGGATCAGTTCCTTATTTCTGTAGGAAACCTGGAGTACTCTCCCAGTAAACATACGATAACCAGCAAGAAAACAACAGCAGGAGGTATGTGAGCTGAAGCTCACGGTCTCTCCTGCTTCTTATGAGATTTTTTTTTCAAATATTGAAGTTTTTAAAATGACATTTCAAGTACTTACCTCACATGTAATTCATCGAGGCTGGAGGCTGTCCTTTATCCCGCCTGGAATGCCCCTCTCCCAGCCCTGTCCAACTCTGACTCTGATTCTTTCCCTTCTCTGCTCCATATTCCCCAGGTCATCCTCTGCCTGGCCCCATTTACATTTATTCTGTGTAAGTTATTGTGAGTTAGGCCTTCGTTGGGATCCACACAAATACAACACTGTCAGGAAAATTTAGACTTTTCCAGATATAATAGCAGCAGATTTCCGTTATAGTAGTTTGGAGAGTTAAGGCTTGGGCAGAAAGGAAATTAAAACCCCATGTTCTCTTATGCATGAGAGACAGCCATTGTTAGCATCCACTGCATATGACTCTGTTTTTCACTCTATAGTCCAAGCACTTTAGGCATGTTCCTGTTTTATGAAACTGAAATTTTATTATATTACAAATATAATATACAAAGATTTTTTTTTCATAGCATCAAACTGTGTCTCTACAACGACATGGCAAGCTTCAACGATGGCTCAGAACCATCAGGGATGGGTTGTCATCTATCCCTTTAAATTTGTCTCCCTAGAGTCCTTAATCCTATATATCAGGGGACACAGAGACATCCCTAGTTTATTCTGATACTGTTCCTCCTCCAGCCTTGAGTCAGTCAGTTTTATATACTATTTTTCATTTTTACATACTATTTTCACAGGAACATGAGTACATGTTCCTGGCTGTGCCTGGTTTTAATTCCTATTTTAGAAGTTGGAAAGGATTTCTTCTGCAGATTTTCACCAAAATTAAAACTACTGTTAGTACAAGGTTAATCAAATGATGTATGCACCAAAATTCTCAGGGCAAGAAATTCCCTTGTCCTCAGCCTTCCTCCCCATCTATATGCTAACCCTCATTTATGGCTGACTCTTTGTGCCTTTTTGGCTGTCTCCTTTGGATATGAAATTCCTAATGTCTTTCCAGAACATTCACATTTTTTGATACTTTCTCACCATTTCTCACCACTTGGTGAATAACTCTGGGATGTAACTCATTTATAAAGTGACAACACAATAAATGGACACTTTAGCTAATGCTTCTTCCAAGTGATGGAGGAAGTGATAACAAGCACCAGGGCCATGGGGACCTGGCTGTCATGGTGGATTAGCCAGCTGACCTTCTGTTAATCCTGGGGCCACACATATTTAAAACTAGAAACCACAGAACCCTAGAAATGCTTATCTACCAAGGAGATGCCGCTGGTTGATTGACTTATCTCTGGTTCCAAGTACAGTACATTATGTCTTCCTTAACCCAAGCCTCGCAGAAACAGACACGTTTGCACTGAACAGAAGAGAGAAAGAGAAGGCATCAAGGACAATGGGTACCATTATGAAACACTGTTAAATGGCTAGGTTTAATTTTAAACATTAAAGTTAAATCTCACAGTCTACTTGCTTTTTGTATTTTTTTTAATCTATTATTTATAAGTACAGCCAAGAAGGTTGGAGGTCGCATCTGGGTACAGAGATGGTAATGGGGGCCCTGCTATAGGAAGTTCCAAAGGCTTATGCTGGAGTGTAAGTGCCAGAGAGATGCTCCAGCTGCTCCACCACATAGCCACAGGTGATCTCCCCTGAACGTTACCAGGTAAGTGGCCCTCTGAGAGATACTCACTTTCAAACATTTCTGCAGTTGGCACCTGTGAAGACTCATGCAATCAAGTTTCCTTCACGATCTCCAGCCATTTGTATGCTCACATCAGACCATCTGCTGTGGGCCAGGCAACAGGGCAAGGGAAGAGCCAGTTTGCTAGAAAGAGCCAGGTCCTGAAAGGAGATTAAAGGTCAGAGTGGTTAAGAAACCTGAGCAAGGTAATGCAGTTAGAATGGAGCCCCACCAGAATCTGCATTCATAGCTCCTCTTTCTCCCACATCCCTCTCCTCTTTCTGTACCCTCTTTCTTATTCTTTCCACTCTGCCGAAGAAAGAACACTAACACTGTCTAACTGCCCACCACACATCCCATCTCCTCATAACAGGAGCTCCTGCACCACTCTTAGGGAATCGCCTTCTCCCACCCAATAGCAAGCTATGGGACTGGGTTTTTTTTTTTTGTTTGTTTTTGTTTTGTTTTGTTTTCTTATTTTACATATTGATCCCTGGTCCCTCTCCCTCCCATGCTCCCTGATACCCCCTTCCATCCCATTCCCCACCCACTCCACAGGGAGGGTGATGCCTTCCAGGAGGGATCATCAAAGTCTGTCAAGTCATTTGGAATAGGGTCTAGACCCTCCCTCCTGTCTTTAGGCTAAGGGAGTATCCCTCTATGGGGAATGTGCTCCCAAAGTTCTTTTGTGCATCAGAAATACATTCTGGTTTCACTGTCAGAGGTCCCTTAGACTGCCCAGGCCTTCTAATTGAGACCCATTTTCAGGGGGTCTGAGTCAGTCCAATGCTTGTTTCCTAGCTATCAGTCTGGGGGGTCCATGAGCTTCCCCTTGTTCAGGTCAGCTGTCTTTGTGGGTTTCTGTAGCCTGGTCTTGACCCCTTTTCTTATCACTCCTCCCTCTCTGCAACTGGATTCCAGGAGTATGGCTCAGTGTTTAGCTATGGCTATCTGCTTCTGTTTCCAACAGCTACTACATGAATGTTCTAGGATGGCATATAAATTAGTTATTAATCTCATTACCAGGGAAGGGCATTTAAGGTGGTCTCTCCACTGTTGCTCAGAGTGTTAGTTGGGGTCATCCTTGTAGGTCTCTGGACATTTCTCTAGAGTCAGTTTTCTCTTCAAACCTGTAATGATTCCTTCTATTATGGTATCTCTTTTCTTGCTCTTGTCTATTCATCCCCCAATTCAATCTTCCTGGTCCCACATGTTCTCCTCTCCTCCCCTTCCCTTTCTCCTTACTCCCTCTCCACTCACTGCCTCCCACCCTGCTCCCAATATGCTTGTCCCTTTCTCCTTCTGTAGGGGACCTTGTGTGAATCTCTTAGGCTCCTCCATGTTGAGTAAGACAAGGATCTGCTGCCCTCTGAGTCTACTGGATGCTGCCTGCCCAAAACTCTAACTGATGGTGCAGAAAAGTATTCAAGAAGAAGCCTCTGACCCTCACTCTTTCCAGTTACCGTTCCCTATGTCCCTTGGAGAAAGGGATTCTTTTCTTCCCAAGGTGGTTCGAAGCCCATTCCTTACAATCCTTGAAATTTCCTGGCACACATCACCAATGCAATATGATTTGTTTTTTTATCACTTAAACTCTGTTACTTGCAGACTAAGGATTGGAGTTAAACACATCCTAAAATTATAAAGCCACCAAAAGAAGTCACCCAATTGCCTCATGGCCTATTAAGATTTGCCTAGGAGAACCATTCAAGGTGGCGTCTTACCAGGCTTTATCAGTCACTTTTTATTGCAGAAATAAACTTCAGCTGTCACCTTTCCCCTTGGTTCCTGACTTGAGTTCACCCCACCGTGTGAGTTTCTTCTCTAGGCTCTCACCGTAAAGATTATGCCACACCTGACTCATTTTTCCTCCTCTTCCTTTCCTCATCCACTCTTCTCCAGGTTTGTTTGTATTAAGACTCTCCATAGACTTTTAATATTTGCATACATTGATCTTTGTCATTTATTTATTTATTGGTGGTAATTTCTCTATTCACATTTTCTTCATAGTACATAACAGTGTACATGGACACCCTGTAGAAGTGTTTCAATTGTAGATACCATGGTGAAAATTCTGGGCTGTAGGCATTCACATACACAGTTTCATTCAGTTATTCCCCATGGTCTTCCCATAAATTGCAGTTCGTTATACAGGCATGATGTTTACTGTTTTCTCTGAGATATGATGTTTAGTATTACCCAGCATTATTTTTCTCTTTGCTTTCTGGTTTTTAGTTTGACAACAGGGTTTCTATATATTGCTTTGGAGCCTGTTCTGGAACTTTCTCTGTAGACCTGGCTGTCCTGGAACTCACAGAAATCCACCTGCCTCTGCTTCCCAAGTGCTGGGATTAAAGACATACACCATAAATGCCTGGTTATTTTTTTTAATTTTTCTGACTGTATAGATGTTACTAGGACCTTATAGTTCTAATTTGCTTTTCTGTGGTAACTGAGTGTTACTGCATCTCCAGTCCAACTGTCTTGAGATACCTGTTCACATTCTTTGTACATTTAGGTTTGCTTGTGGAGCAAAGTGTATTTTTCAAAAATGACCATGATGATATTTTTCATTTTGCATTCATTTCCAGGACTTTCTCATTTCTCATCGAGAGGTGAAATAAACTTTGAATCTGGACAGGACTTTGTAACCAGCTTAGAGGACAGAATGTGGCAGAAATGAGTACCTAACTCTTCAGGCTGGTCATTAAAAAGTTTCTCCTTCTCTTTCTCTTCCTCCGTCTCCTCCTCCTTCTTCTCCTTCCCCTTACCCTCTTCCTCTCCCTTTCCTTCTTTCTCTCCTTCTCCCTCTCCTTCTTTTCTTCTTCCTCTTCTCCCTCCTTCCCAGCCACACACATAAACATCTTACCCTTGAAATCTAACCCTTGTGTTGTACAGATACCCAGATCACGTGATGAAGCAGTATTAACCAATGCTCACAAACTCAAATTCTTGACGGTATCTATTGTGGCATGTGACTGAAGAACCCCACCCCTGGACAATGGTTTTTGGATGTTTTCTTAAAGAGCCAAAGAGCATTCAAGTGTGACAAAAACATGTCCATAACCCCAGCACTTGGGAGACTGAGGAAGGAGGATTGTGAATTGTAGACCAAGTCTGGCTCACATAGTATGCTCCTGTTTCAAAAAAAAAAAAATTAAGTCAGTGTTAGTTGGTGGGTCATATAAAATGAGACACCAGGGTTTGCCCTCTGCTTAAACGGTTTGTGTATTCAACCTTCGTGCCACCCAGGTGTGCACTCTCTGATGACAGTGATGCTCAATGCAGGTCAGTCCTTGCTTGCTTCAGCCTATTAGGTTTCCTCTGTTTCTGGAAGAGGATGCACAAGCATTTGAATACAGCTGTGGGTTAATCCATTTCTTTCAGTTCCATGATCTCTTCATTGCATACTTCAGTGTTGTACTGGTTGGCGCACACATGCCAAGGATTATTAGGTATGGGGGCTGGCCTTTAATCACTATGTGATACTCCATTAATCTTTGATAATTATATTTGCTCTGGCGTCTGCTCTGTTTGACATCAACAGAGTCATTCTTGTTTTCTTTTTATTCATGTGAGTATGGTATAGTTCCTTTTTAATCCTTCAGTGTCTGAAGAGTTAGTGATTTCTTAAAATAAATAACATATAACTACATATTGTTTTGAGCCAGGCCACCCATGTCTTTTCCTGTGTATTTTAGACCAGTGGTATTTAAAATGATTACCGTTAGAATTGCACCAATAGCTACCATATTTGTGACCTCAAAAATTTATTGCTCTTATTCTTTGTTCCTACACTTGTCTCCTCTTTGTTTTGTCTTTTTTATATTAAGTAATCACTTTATATGGCTAAATCTTCTCTCCTTTCTTAGCATTCCAATTGCATTGCCCCTGTGTTATATTTTTAATATACTTTTTAATATAGACTGATGTTTAATGCAAATTCATTTTCAAATAACAGGAACAATGAAAGTATTTTATAATCACAACATATTCCTTCCCTTCTTTCTTTTTTCTTCCCTCCCTCCTTCCTTCCTCTCACCTCCTGTCAGAGCTATCACTCACTTTGCTTGTAAATAAATGCATATCAGCATATATACAGTATTGTATAGTACATACACTTCTCTATCACTTTGAACAAACTGTTATCTATAGATCAGTTAAGAGAAAAAAACAAATCAAAACAACAAAACCAGGGGACTAGAGTGATGGTCAGACATTAAGAATATACATTACTTTTTCAAGGACCCAATTTCAAGT
Source organism: Phodopus roborovskii (assembly GCF_943737965.1). Classification (NCBI taxonomy): domain Eukaryota; kingdom Metazoa; phylum Chordata; class Mammalia; order Rodentia; family Cricetidae; genus Phodopus; species Phodopus roborovskii. Next base: position 23,922,430 of record NW_026126571.1, on the reverse strand, counting down.
CCTAGCATCCAGGTTAGATGGTTCACAACCACTTGTAACTCCATCTCTGGGGATATCTGGGGTCATCGCATGCATGCTTGGTGCTCTCTGAAACCAGGAGAGGTCATTGGCTCCCTCTCAATCTGGAGTTACAGTGTGATGCACCATGTGGGTACTAGAATCAGAGTCCTCTGGGAAAGCAGCCAATACTCTTAACTGATGAACTATCTCTCCAGCACAAATGTTATGGGAATAACCAATCACTTTTTGATTGGATTTAAGGCCTATTCTATAAGATAGAACTCATGCCTTAAAGTGCTAAATTGACCAGGAACCCAAGACTAGATAGGACATAGACCTATCAAGTAAGGTGAAATGTACTACTTAGTATTATTCTGCTAAAGGTCATAGCAATAAAATGACTCCTAATGATGTATCATTACACTCATAGATCAGTGCATCACCTCATCAGGAAAGCTTCTCCTTGCAATAGATGGCAATTAACAAAGGCCCACAACTAAACAATATGCAGAGAGTGAGAGACTTAGGAGCATCAGTCCTAAATGGGATGCATTCATTAAATCCTTCCTCTCGAGGCTTGGATCTATGTGGAAGAGTAGGCAGAAACATTTTAAAAGCCTGAGGTAGTAGATGACTCCAAGGAAATGGTGTGTTCCAGACACAACAGTACTGACGCACTTATGAATGCACAGACTGTGACACACACACAGGACTTGTACAGGTGCAGACTGGACAAAAGCCCAGTTCTGACAAGGGACAATGGATCAAAGTCCCACTCCATAATCAAGAAGCTATTTGCAATTGATACTTGCCAGGAAAGGGAAAATCAATTCTCTCCAATGGTGTGTCACTCTACCCGGTGTCCAGGAGGAGTTGGCTAGCACATAGCAGACTCCATGTTTCCTGGGCTTTTCATTTCATTTTTTGTTTTTTGTTTTTGTTTTTTTTTTTTTTGGAACTATTTTTTTTGTCTTATTGGTTTTTGTTTGTTTATGATTTTTATTTTTGGTTTTTTTTTTTTTGAGAAAGAGGAGGAGGAACATAAAGCTTAGGGATATGGAATGGAAAGGATTTAGGAGGGTTTGGGGGGAGGAGAAAACATGATCAAATATATTACATAAAATGTTGAATTAAAAATTTCAAACTTGGAGCTTTCCTTGCCACCCCTTTCTCCCCAGTGCTCCTCCTTTCCTTACGTAAACCTGAGTGCCTTACTCTGTGCAGAAGCTCACACATTTCTTGCAAGGTGGGCCACACATTCCCTAATTTTTGTTTGTCCACAAAACTTTTTTTCCTTCCTAGAAAGGGTAATTCCACAGGGTAGAGAATTATTGGTTAGTGGCTTCTCTGTATCGCTTGAAATACTTCACTTTACTTTCTTCTTGATAAACTTTTATTGGCACTTTCAAAAATTAATTTATTTTTTACACTCCAATCCCAGTTCCCCCTCCCTCCTCTGCTGCCGCTCCCCCCTCCCGTCTGCTCCATAGAGAGGGTAAGGCCTCCCCTGGGAAGTCTACTAAGTCTGTCCCATCATCTCATGGAGGCAGGACCAAGGCAGCTCTCTACCCCCCCCCAAACACACACACACACACACACACACACACACACACACACACACACACACACACATGCTCCTGAGTCTATGGGCAAGGTATCTCTCCATACAGAATGGGCTCCACTAAGTCAGTTTGTGCGTTAGTGTTAGGTCTTGGACACACTGCCAGTGGCCTCATATATGGCCTGGTATATTGTCCCTGCTGCACCATTGTCACCTACATTAAGGGAGTCTAGTTCAGTCTTATGCAGGTTCCCCATTTGTCAGTCCACAATCACTGATGTCTCACTAGCTGGGGTCAGCTGATTCTGCGGGTTTCCCCACCATGATCTTGACTCCTTTGTTCATATCATCGCTCCGCCCTCATTTTTGTACTCCAGGAGCTTGGCCCAGTGGTTAGTTATGGGTTTCTGCATCTGCTTCCATCTGTTTCTGGAAGAGGATTCTAGCTTCTCTGGGATTGTGGATTATAGGCTGGGTATCTTTTGCTTTATGTCTGGTATCTACTTATGAGTGAGATATGCTATATTTGTCTTTCTGGGTCTGGGTTCCCTCACTCAAGATGTCATTGTTGCTATTAGGATTTCTGAGGAGACTCGAATGTAACTTTTATCTTTGGTCCTTACTCCATATGGAATCCCCACCCCAGCCCTTTTCTAACTATGTGCTTGTATATTCTATTACTTGTTTTATTATTTTCACTTTTATTTTTATTTATGTGTGTCCTACATGTGTGTGGATGGAGGGGAATGGGATATAATGGTTGGACCCCTGAATCTGGAGTTGTAAGTGGTTGAGTTGTCTGTTTTGGACATCAGGAAGTGAACTCCAGTCTTTTGGAAGAGCAGCAAGTGCACTTAACTACGGATTCAGCTTCAGACCCATTTTTTGTTTGTTTGTATTTTAGCCTTTGTATTTTGCAATTTGAATATAATTTTTAAGTATGCATTTTTGAGCATTTGTACTGCTTGATTTTTTTTTTTTGAGATTCTCAAACCTATAATTGTGGTCTGATATCAATTTGAGAGGATTTTTTACTAATCATTACTTCAATATTTCCCCTTTTCTTCTCCCAACATTCCTTTTGCACATATCTGTTTTATTAATTCTAGAGTTCTTGCACATTGTCCTAGTTTTCCCAGGCTTTTCTCTTCTTTGCTTTTCAGTTCAGGTTGTTTTGACACGTCCTCAAGGTCATATTCTTTTCTTAGTTGGGAACAGTTTTTTTCTAGTGTGCCAATGAAAATGTTCATATCTGTTAAAGCATCTTGGTTTTGTTTTTGTTTGTTTTTTGTTACTTTTGGTTTTCAAGGCATGGTTCCTCTGTGTAGCCATGGCTGTCCCTGAACTTACTCTATAGACCAGGCTGGCCTTGACCTCAGAGATCTGCCTGCCTCGCTGGAATTAAAGATGTATACCATGACCCAGCACTATTCTTAATGAGCTGCCTTCCTTTCTATCCTTCTCTGCTTATGCTGCCTATGTATACTTGAATGCTGTCTACCATTTGGGGACATTTATTATTTACTTTGACCATCCCAACATTCCTGCCATATCTAAGTCTAGTTTGTTAGTTTTGTTTCTTCAAAATGTGCTTTTTTTTTTTTAGAATGTCTGGTAATTTTTTTGTTTGCTTTTCATGATATATGATGTACTTAGTAAAAGAATCCATTCAATAAGTCCTTGCCAATGTGGTAGAAAGTGAGGGAGTATTCTGTGGTCATATACTTAACTGTCAGCTTTCTAGGTGGCCAGGGACCATGAATTATGAACCTTACAAGTAGCTCCTACCTGTTTCCTAGGTGGGACAGATTGGTAAGAAAGCCAGGCCTAGCTCTTGTACAGACCAGACCCCCTAACCACAGCTGCAATCCACTGGCCCAGCTTTTAACAACCATCCCACTGAGATGCTCTCATGGTGATTTTCCCATCAGTCAAATCTGAAGAAGCCTTGCCCTTCTCCCTCCCCTTCCAGTCCCAGATCTAAGCTATCTCCTAACATTATTGAAATTAGCTTTCAATTCCAGAGATGGACGTGTCACTCAAAAGGTAGCCTGGCCTCATGTTAGAGACTCCATATTCCATCTTGCTTGGATAAGGTCTTCCTCTGACTTTTCCAGACACAGAAGACCCAGGGTGGATCAGAAGTTTGGCATCAGGTTGTTAAGTCTGACACCCTAGGCTGAAATCTGGCATACAGGCAACCGATCCAATATGTGTGGGTTCACCATGTCTAAATATTCAAGAACAAAGAATAACGACAACAATTCAAACTTGGATTTCACCTTTTTGCTCATATTTATCTTAGTCTCTGAAGCACACAGCCCATGGATAGCTGGCAAGCTCTTCCCAGAGACGAGACGGACTGGCTTTGACTGCTCTAATGTTACTTCCTGAATAAAGTCCAGCAAGGAATTCCTTGTCACTAGCTGACCTTTGCTGGAAAAAAATCATAAAGCTTTCATATTAGTCTGTTAACATTCAGTATCTCCTGTCTTCACTCTCATTAAATTCCACTCCATCCCTTACCATCTACAATGTTCTGTAAGGTTAGAGTAGTGATGACAAGCCTGGTTTCCTTCTATGCTGGCTGTGTGACCTTCAGCAATCTTTAACTTTCCCCATTTATATAGTGGGCATGGTAATTATTCATATCTTAATGTCTTCTAAGAATCAAATGACATAGTTCCTATGAGCATTTAGAAGCACGTTGAAAATGTTTTTGCCAGTCAGTAGGTTGCTCATGATTTTTACCTGAATCTGGTGTACTCTTAGAAACATTTGTCAATTCATAGAGACATGTTTACTTGTCACAATTGGACAAGTAAAATTAGATTGAGGAGTGCAGCTGGCATCAAGTGGATAAAGTCACCCAATATTACTTAACATCTGATAGTGCATAAGGCAGCCCAAAGGGACCCTACTCAACAACAACAAAAAAAAATCATAAAATAAAAAGAATCAACCCACCCATAATAACACCAATGGGGCTGGGTCTGAGAAATCCTAGGTTGGCAGTGAGAATATTAATGTCCCTGTGGAAGAAATAACTCTCTAGTCTGGATCAAGTTCTTGGAGACAGAAACAGAAGAGATGTGAGCAATTGCAGAGTTTGACCTTATTTTAACAGATGGGTTTGTGACCAAAACAAGTGCAAGATGATTAACCAAGGACCAGCTTGTACACACCATCGGGCATCATCTCTGTTATCAGATTATATGTCGTCAGCTCAGTATCCAAAAAGAAAGAGTCTGGGACTCCGTGTACATATTGGCTCTTCTTACTCTTTGATCCTAGAAGATAAACTACCAAGTGTCAGGGCTTCAGTTTGAAAAAGTAAAATGTTCCTAACCTCTTCTCTTACAAAAAAAAAAAAAAAAAAAAAAAAAAAGGCAACACACATTTATTATCTAAAGAATTGAAATTTATCATTTTTCTTGACCCTGCAATGAGTCTGATTTCATTCAGTTAGATCAGACTCTATAATGGGTTCATCTTGATGAGTCTGCCAACCCCTTGAAGGCTTTGTCATTAATTCAACTCATATTTAATGAGCACCATCTATTTGTTCAAATTATGCTAGATGCCAAAGAGATAATGGATAAATAAACATGATCTCTGTTCTAGTTTGCTTTCTGTTGCTGTGAAAAATACCACGACCAAAAGCAAGCTTGGGAGAATGGGCCTAGAGAGATGGTTAAGTGGTTATGAACACATGCTTTTCTTGCAATGGACCCAAGTTAGGTTTCCAGCATCCACATGGCAGCTTAAACCTAACCCTAACTCCAGATCTCATGCCCTCTTGTGGCCTCCTCAGACACCTGCCACATACCTGGTATAGACAGATACATAATCCAGGTAAAATACTCATACACATTTTTTTAAAGCAAGATTGGAAAGTGTTTATCTTACAGGTTACATGTAGTACATCATGGGAGAAGCCAGGACAGGAACTGGGAACAAAAGTCACAGAGGAATATTGTTTACAGGCTGGTTGCCAAGATTATATCTAGCTTCCTTTCTTATCCAGTCCCATCTGCCTATGGATGGTGTAAGGAGTAAGGTTTTTTCTCCCGCCACTGCTGGTCTTGTCACGCCAGCCCCAATTATATAATGCTGTTGGCCAGGTCTCTTATCGGCTAGCTCTGTCTTAAGTATTAACCCATTTCTGTTAATCTAATATTTCCACGTGCTTTCACCTTACCAGGGAGTGGGGCATGCATCTGGTCTCCCCAGACTCTTCAGGTTGACTCCTCCTTACTACTTCCTCATTCCTCCTTGTCTCCTAGTCCCTCCTATCGTCCTTTCCTATTGGCCAACAGTTCTTCATTCATTAACCAGTATGAGAAACATTTACAGAATGACATCTCCAATCAGGATGGTACCACCCAACTTGACCTGGGCCCTCCTACACCAATTGCCAATCAAGAAAATACCTCATAGACATGCCCACAGGCCAACTTGTTGGAGTTAATTCTTCAATTAAGGTTTTCTCTTCCCAGGCGTGTCAAGTTGATGAACAAGATCAACTACCACAGTCCCAGTCTATATAGATGTGGTGGTTTGAATGCAAATGGCCCCCATGGAGTCATAGGGAGTGGCACTATTGGGAGGTGTGGCCTTGTTGGAGTAGGTGTGGCCTTGTTGTTGGAAGTCTGGCACTGGCGGTTAGTTTTAGGGTTTCAGAAGCCCGAGCTAGGCCCAGTGGTTCTCTCTCTCTTTTCCTGCTGTCTGCCAAACCAGATACAGACAGAACTCTCAGCTACCTCTCCTGTGCATGTCTACCTGTTTGCTGCCGTGTTTCCTGCCATGATAAGAGACTGAAAATCTAAATGTAAGAAAGCCCCCAAATGTTTCTTTGATAAGAGTTCCCATGGTCATCGTGCTTTTTTCACGATGGCAATGGAGGATTGAGACTATGTAAATAATTACAAGTGGGATGTTAATAGATGTTATAAAAGAGGTAGCATTGCAATGCTATGAAAGGAGACTCAGAGGAGTCCTTGGTGCTGAGGAAGTAGCCTTGAAGGCCATGAAAGGTTTCCCTCAGATTGAAGGAAGACCATTGATAATAGTTCTGGGGACCAAGCCATGGCCTTCTGGATAGTAGGTACATATTCTGGGCTATACTACAGTATCACTTGGAAAGATACATCACGATAGGATTTCTTTGTTAAAGTGACTAGACTTAGAGTGTGCATTGTTGGTGGGTAGTTTGTGGTTCATAAGAGGAAATTCACCCACTTGTTTGAGTGTCTGGTTTTGTTCAAGCTATGTTCAAGTTATGTTCAATTCACTGTGCTATTAGCTCTTTATTGAAAATCAAAATAGTAGAATCTGGCAAGTAATTATGTGCTCCTCTTCTGCCTTTCAAAGTCTTCAAATGTTAAATATTTTGCATCTTCTTCCTAATAGCCTCTTGTTTTACTTACTTTATTTAGCATAAATTAGAGCTAACACATTCCCATTTTTAATAGCTCTTTCAAAGTCTGTTGATGTGCTGTTTGAAATGAATCATCCTAAATGCCTTCCCTCATGGGCAAGACCATCTGTCAGGAGCTGCAAAATTGTCTTTCCTGCTTATGGGAGACATCTATGTGGAGCAGAGTGCCCTCCCTGCTAAGAAGAACACCACTGTAGCTGCATGCTAATAGGCCAGTTCCCTGCAAACCCATCTTTTGGGGATGTTCAGAAAAAGCAAAAAGTCCATGATCCAAAATTAGTAATAAAAAAAAGCAGTTTTCCTAGTCTGACCTACAAGCAAGCTTTGCCATGAGTATAGTATTGCTAAATTTAACAAATAAAATATAGCTTTTTTCAATATAAGTATAATGCAAACCGATTGTTATTTATGTGAAATTCTTGCTTGTGGTGCATTGTACAATATTTGAAAGGCTTCTATGCACTACTCCTCCATACTTAACCATTTTCTCAGCAATGCCTCCATTGGTCACCCAGTTTAAAAGGAATGGCCTCTTTATCTCTATGAGTGGACTTTCTGCATTTGTAATACGCATGAGCAAATATTTATGTGTTGACTGTCTTCCCTTTTAGAATGGATTTTGGTCTGTTTTACTTAGTACAATATGCCCTGCATACAGAATAGGCACTGATGTAGAATGGATAGGAAGTAAGGAGCTGTTTAAAATCATTCATCCATCTATTCAACATCTATCTACCCAGCCATCTGTAAACTATTGACTATAAGCCTAGACCAGAGTCTCATTGACTTGAGTTTGTATTTTGGCTGCACAGAGTTTCTGCTGTGTTGTTAGATGAGTTAGCTACATCATTTTCCTTTCTTGTTTTCCTCCCTTGTTCAATAGATATAAGACTAGAATCCTTTGGGTGGGGATGCAAAGAAGCCCATAGAGTCCTTATGACAATGACTGTATGGAGTAAATGTTTAATACATGCAGCTTATTATACAGCTATTAAGTTCCTGTTGGTTATCCTTTGGATCTTATAGAATGCTCTAGGTGTTTGAGTGAACCTGATGAACAACCCAGTGCCCTCACCATCAAAGAGGTGATAATCTAATGACACCATGCACATACGGTCATAGGTTATAGTAAATGCAAACTATGTGGTAGAAACATGATCTGTGCGAGCATTAAAGGTACCAGATCCAGAGTGGGTTGCAGGGAGGGTGGTAGGAAGGACTTCATGGAAGAATTAGTATCTAAGACTAATAGGCTGTTGTTAATCAGAAGAGGATGAGGTGGCATGAATAGGGAAAAATTAATTATTTTAGGAGCAGGGGGGACATCAGAGCTCAGAGCCACAGGTGTGCAAATGGCTTCTGTGTTTGAGGAGACAGAAGGTAGACTTGTGGGTCTGGCTCATGGAAGGACATTGACATGTCAGATCATGGAGTTTAGACTCTAACCAAAGAAGAGGAGGGCCATGAGGGCCGAACTTTGTGCCCTTGGAGAATCCCTTCATGTGAAGTGTGGAACATGGGTTCAGTGGGCTACAGGTGGTAATAGATAAGGGAAATTTGAATAAACATAGCAATAAAAATATGACAGCCATTGGGTCTAGAAGGGATTTGAGTGATAATTAGAGTATCTGAGCATTAGTTGTCTTCTTGGATTCATAATAATTTCTCTGTTTTTTGTGAATATTTTTTTTTTACAAAGAAATGATCTAATTTTGTTATCATGTATCACTGGGTTAGGGTTAGGGTTAGAATCAACGGAGAAATACCCTGTTTCCTGAACTTAGTAGATGACTTTGCATACATTGTCATTGTTTCTGCTATAGCTATGTGGTAGAGTTTACAAGTGAAGTTGTCTGGGTCCAGAATGTTGAAAGTTACAAATTTAATTTTTTAAATAGATACATGCCTATTGGGAGCATCATTCTTTTTTCAGGGAGAACTGATCTTTTGTGTATTTCAAAGAATTTTTCTATTGACACTAAGTTGTCCGTGTCACATGTATGATGTTGAGCATTGTGTCCTCTCACTAACATGTTACTCTCTGTGGGCAGTGTCCCTTCTCCTCCTGGACACTGGCCATTCACCTCTTCCCTTTGTGTCTGATCACTTTGTTGAGAGGATTAGCAACTTAGTGATCTCAACAAGCTTTTGGTGTCATCAATTCCCCCTCCCCATTCTTTTCCTATCTTCTATCTAATTGATTTCTAATTTTAATCTTACTTTTTCCCTGCCAATTTGGATTTAACTTTCTATTATTTTCCTACTTCTGAAAGTAGGAAATAAGGCGACTGACTCAAGACCTTTCTTTTTGCCAATATAGGCATTTGCTTGTTAAACATTTCCCTCTAGGTCCTGGCTCAGTCACGCCTTACACATTCTAGTACCTTCCCATTTTCACTCAAATAAAACTGCTTTCTAAATTATCATGATTTACTTGATGACTCAGGAATTATTTAGAGATACTTTGTCTTTCTGATACTGATCTCTAATAGGGCCAACAAGCAAACTTTATCAGAGAAAGCATTTGGAGTTTCTGAATACTTCTCCTATGGCCCAGATGACCTTTTGATACATGTTCTGTGCACACTTAAGAAGAACACGTGATCAGTTGTTATCTGGTGAAGTTGGCAGTGTTTCTCTAGTCTTAATAGACTTTTAATTTTCTATGTTTCTATTTGGGGATGAGATATTCTCTTATCATTATTAAATTGTCTCTTTCTACCTACAGTTTGTCAGTTTTGAGGGTTTGTACAACTTTGGTACTAGGTGAATATATGTGTGTAATTATTTCATCTTCATGATGAACTAGCCTTTTTAATCATGATTAAATGTTTCTTTTTAAATGGAAATTTTTTCTTCTAATCTGTGATTTTATATTATTATAGCCACTTCAGCCACTTGCATTAAGATCATCTGAAATTGAAATATTATAAGCACTTATTCCTGTTTTCAGCACTCTGCCTGTTGTGCCCAAATTCTGAACCCCTACGTCATCAAGAGCCCCATTCCAAAGCAAAAGTAAAGAACCTTTTATTGTTTAATGAGCTAACCCCATTAACTCGGGCCCTTCATCTGGTCATCAAGGCCATGGCTGGAGAAGGACCCGGAGAAACCACAAGATGGGCAAATATATTGGGTAGAGCAAGCAGAGTGTCCAGGGGTATGCAACAGTGTTGGGATTGGTGAGCTTCCTGGCTGGGACAACCTGCCTTGTGTTGATTGGTCAACTGGTTGTTATGGCCTCCCAGGATGGTTGCTATACTCTGTATGTCACTGTTGTGAACTTGTACTGTAAAGCACACCCAGAGCTGTAAAGCACAGTTTTGCCAGCTAACTTCTGATTGGCTCCTTGCCACAAGGCGGGTAACTGCCCTCCTAGTGACTAGGGCAGGAGGGGCAAGGTGAGGCAAGCACATGTTGAGTCTTTTCTGTAGTGTTTGCTAAAGAAGTGGGCTGGTCCCTTCATGCCCTGCTAACAATCTTTATCTTAGGTTTATTTTATTATTATTTTTTTTTTCTCGTCCAAATTAGAGGACCTCCTGGGCTAAGTCTTTTCTGTCTCACCATCTGGAAGCTTTCTCAGCAGAGCCAAGTGTACAAACCAAGGGACTCCTCTCTTCCTGCACTCCTCAGAGAAAACCCATCACTGTCTGAAAAAAATAAATAAATAAAATTAAAAATAAATAAATAAAACTACTTCATATGTTTTTTTCTCCTAAGGAGCGATATTTCAAATTTTTAAATTATTTAAATCTAGCCCCTATTCCTCCATTTTGACTGAAATGGTAGATCATCTGATATTATCTTGCACCTGAGAAGTTGTCATTTTGCTCATAAAATCCTTCAGTCTGTACCTCTCAACAAGTGAAGTAGTCCGTTACTGCTGCGATAACAACACACTCGAGGCTGATTATTTTTAAAGAGAATATTTGACTCAGTTTTTGAGACTGAAAGTCCAAGATTGTGCAGTTCCAATGGCTTGGGCTGTGTTGAGAGGGTGTCGTACTGGATAGCACAGCCATGGTGGGGGTGGATCTGGGAGGCAAAGATCACACGATGATACAGTCAGCCAGAATTGGAGGAAGGGTTTGATTGGGTTTTCTTTGTTTTTTTTTTTTAATTTAACTACTTGATTTCTTTTTCTAGCAATCCACTTTTTTCAGGGTTGAACTCACTCCATGAGAGCAGCATTAATTTCTTCCAAAGGCACTATCCCAGTGAGCCCAGTGCCTTTCCTTGAGGCCCACCTCTTAGGGCTCAACCACCTCCTCACACTGCCACTGAGAACTAAGATTTCCACACATAAATTCTTGCAGGAATGCTCAAAGTATATTCACAATTCACACTGTAACAACAAAATACTTTTACTTATTACACATTTCCTTTTTTTTTTTTTTTTTTTTTTTTTTTTTTTTTGACTGTACTGGGGATTGAACATAGGGTCTCAACAGATACTAGATAAATACTCCACCTCTGAGCTACATCCCCGGATCCTACAAAACGTACTTAAAAAGTACAATCACAGCACCATTATATCATCTTTAAAGTTTTATAATAATTCAAGATGATTCAAGTTTGGATTATCTCCTAAATTCATGTCCTTTTAACTGTTTATCTCCCTCTACCCATATTTAGTTTTGTTATCTCTTCCATTCCCTAGTCTCTGTTCCCGTCTCTCTCTTCTCTCCCCCTCTCCCCTCCTCTCCTCTCCTCTCTACTCCTCTCTCTTTCCTTTCTCCTGCTCTCTGACTCTCTGTTTCTGTCCATGTCTCTCTCCTTTGTTTTATAGAATTTCTCATAGTCCTCTTTTGAGGACTACAAATCGTTAATGGCCTGGAAGATTGACCAGATATCTTAATGTTTATGAGCTATTCATATTTGAGCTTATTATGGTTCAGTTCCCAAGAAATCCACTTGAAGTGCCCATCTTAAGTCCTGCTACCAGGGACTGTTCAAGACTCCTTTTTGAAATCTACCATTTACTCACCACATCGAGCCTTATACCATCAGTCACATCACAAAGAAACAGGTTCAGAAAGGAGTCAATATGGGGAGAGCGATAACCTCATGCATTTAAAAAGTCTTGGAAGTGAAATAGTGGGGGGGTGCCCTAGAAAGAACACTGTAAGGAACAGTGAAGCTGGTCTGTGAATTTAATTTCAGGTTCCATTATCCTAAATTACACATTCATAAAAATGAAATAGGTCATTATGAAGTGCTTAATTTTCAATGTAAGCCATAAAAACGCATATCCACATAGTATAGGTTGGAGTTATGTTTAGGATTTGCATTCCAGTCTCAAGTGATCTGGCATCTGTAGACAGAGAGCAGTAAAAATGTTCATCAAGAAACAGCTGATCCGAACAAGGGGGAGCTCATGGAACCCAGACGGACAGTTTGGAAACCAGCATAGGATAGAGCCAAGCCCCCTGAATGTGGGTGTCAGTTAAGAGGTCTGTTCCTCTGGTAGTGGATCAGTATTTATCCCTAGTGTATGAATGGACATTGGGAACCCATTCCCCATAGAGAGATACTCTCTCAGCCTTTATTCATAACAGGGATACAAATTAAAATTTTTGTAGCAGATGCTGTCCTGGGCATTTTCTTTGCCTAAAATTGTATAGCTTTTTTTTTTCTCCTGACACTTAATCTGTGGTGTTTTCCCTTCATGCCAGCAACCTCCACCTCTCTGGACACAACTTCATAATCTACAGTTTAGTTCAGTTATGACACTGTCCACTTAGAGCTAGCACCATACCTCCGGTTAACGGTCCAGTCTCGCAGCAGTTACTGTTCCATTTGAAAGCTGCTGACTGTTGGGCTGTAAAGGCAAGGGTTCCCACCTCTCCTCCAGTAATTCTAAAATGACTCAGAACTTGCTATTACATAAGGTACAGTTAGGAAATAGCCAGATGGACGATATGCATAAGCAAGGTGTTGGAGTGAATGGAGCTCTGTGAGTGAATACCCAGATCCTTGATGTGTCCATCATTTGGGAAGCTTCTTGAACCTATCATTTAACAGCCTTTGTGAAAGCTCCAATACACGTGTATGATTGATTAAACCACTGACCATTGGAGTTTAACTGTATCCCACCCCATACTTCCCCCAGAAGTTTGGGGTAGGGGTGGAGGTGGGAACATGCTCTGAAAATACTAACATTGTAATCACACGTTTGGTTTTCCTAGCAACCTGACCCTTTCCTAAAGTATGCATAGGCCCCCAAAAAAGCCATTATCAGCATCAGTGTTCGGTTTTGATAGTCTCAAAGAAGGTAGCATCAGGGGCATCCACAGTAGATGCTGCCAACTAAAATCTTAGTTCTGCCACTTAGTAGCTATGCTCCACTTAACATTGCATTGCCTCAGTTTCTTCTCCTGTAAAATGGAGCTAATAATAAACTCCCCATCTTAGTTTCTCTTCCTACTGGTATAATAAAATGTCCTGACAAAGCTCACTTAAAGGAGAAAGATTTTTTTCCCTAGCTCAGTTCAAGTTACAGTTGGAGAAGTCACAATGGCAGGCACTGGCCAAAAGGCACCCACAGTCAAGGAGCAGAGGATGGAGAGTCTCTCCAGTCTTATACAATCCAGAGTCTCCACCCAGGGAATTCGTCACTCACAATTAAGATGGGTCTTCCCATGTCAATTTATGTACTCCGGATAATCCCTTACAGACATTTCCGGAGACCAATCTTTATCGAGATAATTCCTCACATATTAGTTGGGAGACTTGCCTCTTAGGTGATTCTAGATTTTGTCTTGTTAACAATTAATGCTAAGAGTTTAACAAAGGAAAACGTTTAAAGAAATCAAACTTGCCTTCAGATATTGAGTGGCACACATTTCCCGAGTGAACAGGCTTGTCTCTCGTTGAGAGGCACTTATCTAAGGAACAGAACTTTGGCATCACAGAGTGCACACTTGGCATATGCAATTGAATTAGCCCTCTCAGCTGTAATCACAGCTTGCAATAACTTCGTATTGAGTGTGTTGTGGGTGCGAAATCTCATCCCCTCAGATTATTCCAATATAAATGCCACACATATATAGCACAGAGAGACCTGAAGCATGCAAACCCAACAAATACAAATGAACACTGAAGGTAGGTAAGATGAGGCCTTCCCTAAGTGTTTCAGAAAATTCTCTACCTACTTGGAAAATGGTTTATTTTTGTCATTATTAAAATTATTAGTGAAATTTTCCCCATTTCCCCATTGTGATAATTGAGAATGAATGCTTGTGTCATTTTCCAAATGTATTGAAATTTGTCCCTGATTTGGTGATGTTGGAGGTAGGAGGAAGATCTCAGGGACCTTGCAGGGACAGAGCTGGAACCTGTTCTCTGTCAGGTGAGAGTTCCAGGGGAGACATCCTCACAGAACTCCAGATTATTAGCATCTTGATTTGGACTCCCCATGGGAGCAGGGGAATTTGTTTTGTAAACCACCAAGTCTCTGTTGTATTGATTATAGCAGCCTGAATCAAGAAAGTGTCCCAATGCACCACTGTGTGATGAGTCACAGTCAGGAGCATAGTCATGGAGAGAGCTGGGCTTCTGTCTGGCGGTGAAGACCATTTCATTGTAGGAAGCGTGTTATTTCCACTTGAATTCAAAGCAGATAGAGAGTTTTGATCCTTAGGAAAAACATCAATGGCAAAAGTAACTCTGTGTATCATATGGGTCAGAAAGAATGTCTCACAGACCTATCTAGGCTCACCCACATTTGATCCTGGCTTCCAACTCAAATGCCAAATGTTAATTTTACTCAGAAACAGCATATGCTTACCTGCATACTAAAAATAATTTTTAACCAGCTATCGGGACCCATAAAATTGACACATACAGTTGATACATAAATTTGCCATCATATTTGGACACACTCTTCTGTCATCATGACCTGTCATGGACTTAACATCATGCCCCTGACTGAATTTATATCTCTAGATCTATTGGAGAGGCAAGGGCTACAATTTATGAAGCCTATGATGGGTGACTTCTACCAGTAACTTCTTAGCCCTCAATGAGATCCCATCCTCTAGGTGAGCTATGTGTGGTCCTTAATAAGGAGGTCATTATATAAATTATGACACCACATTATAGGTTTTATGATTAACCTTGAGATTTTTACTCCAGATGTCATGGGAGTCATGACTCCATAACTGGCAAGGTGCTAGTGGCAAATCGCTTCCTCTCAAATCCAATCTCATGGAAGAGACAAACGTACTAACCTCTGGAGGGGGCAGGAGTGTAGGTATGGTTTATGAGCCTGATTAGGCTTTCAAATGGCATTTTAGTCTCAGCAGAAACTATTATAACCTGTACAAAATCTTAGAGGATAAGGATGAGGAGAAGCCCTGGTACCCTTGGTATCTGTTCACTTCAGGAGCCCAGGCTGGCGACTGCCCCTGGGCTGTTGAACTCCAAACACAAGGCAGATATGCTACTGAACTGGGTTATAATTCCAATAAAGACAGACCTTACACAACACTGTTGAAGAAATGATAACCAGGACCTTGAAAGGCCTGGTTATCAGACAAAGAGGATCTGCAGATATTTTTCTATAAGAAACCAGGTTAGATGCCTTCTGTTGGTTAATTTTATGTCAAAGTGATACAAGCTAGAGTCACTTGGGACTCTCAGCTGAGAAATCGCTTCCATAAGATTGGGTTTGTAGGAACGTACATCAGCCACTTTCTTGATTAATGATTGATATGGAGCCTATCCCACCATGAATAGGTGGTTCTGAGTGCTGTAAGAAAGCAGGCTGAGCAAACCATGATGAGAAGCCAGTAAGCAGCATCCTCCATGGCCTCTGTGCTAGTTCCTGCCTCTATGCTCCTGCTCTGACTTCCCCTGTGATGGACTGGGTAAACAGAAGCAAACCCTTTCCTCCCCAAGTTGGTCTTGATTTATCACAGCCATAGAGACCTAAGAAAGAGCTGGAGAGTAGGTTGTGGGATGTTGGTGTGGCAGGCATGACCATGTGTTTTGGGGGAGGATTATGATGACATCTGAACTTGGGGCTGGAAAAGCCATCGAGTTCAGAGTCCTGCGGGCTGCTCTGTGGGAGCGTGGATGATAAGAGTCTGAGAGTGATGCAGACATGCAGAGGAAACCTGGGTTGCAATGTTTCAGAATGAGGCAGAGACTTTGCAGGGGTCATTTCTTACTTACTGCTTCCCATGAGCCCATTTACTGCTTCAAGAAATATTTCCATCTTGCCAAGCCATTCCAGGACTAAGTGGTTTTGAAGTTTTCTTTAAGCTTTTTTATGAAGGAGAGTTTTACTTTCTGGAATTTCCATAAGATTTTGTCATAAATGTCCATTATGCCAAACACACTCTACACAGCCCCTGTGAGCAGACCCTGTCCCATTTCCAAATTCTAATAACTTGGGAGGAAGATGGCCAGCTCCCTCAGTATACCTCCCTTTTCCTCAAATCCCAGGTGTCTTCTGCATAGTCAAGTTTGGAGATAACTAACAGTTGAAAAATGAATGCGGGAGCTGGGCAGGGGTCCCAGGGCAGTATCCTGGTTAACCATAGACTTGATAAAGCCTAGAATTTTCTGGGAAGTGAACATCATCTTAGGAGTTTCTTACATTAGATTGGCCTATGGAATTGTTAGTTGATATAGCAGAGCCCAGCCCACTGGGGGAGCCCTATTGCCTAGGCAAATGATCCTGAACTACTTAAGAAAGCTAGCTAAGCATAAGCCTGCCTGCCAGCCAGTAGGCCACATTCTTGATTCCTGCTGTGCTTCTTTGGTTGCAAAGTGAGTTCCTTGGTCATAGGTTTTGAATAGCAGCAGACAGATCTGCCTTCAAGTTCCTGCTGTGATTTCTCTCACTGCTGGACGGTGATCTGGAAGTGTAAGCCAGATAGATACATGTTGAACAGCATTCTGAGAGGGTATCTGCAACAGAGGCCCTTTGTCCTCCCCCCACAAATTGTTTGTCATAGCAACAGAAATAAGCAGAGCAGTGAACAAGTACTTCCTGTACTAGCCAGAGGGCCAGAGTTCAGATCCCCTCACTCATATGAGAGCTAGGTATGGTGACACAGATCTGTAGCATTGTGTAGCACATGTAGCACTGCATGTGTCTGCAGAGATAGACAGCTTCTAGGGGCTTGTTGGCAAGCCAGGATAACTGAAATAGCAAATTATAGTCCCAGTGAGAGACCTTACCCCAAAGTAAGGCAGGGAGCCATTGACATCTGACTCCCAAACGGATGTACCACTCCACATACATACACACACACACACCACCCCACCACAACACACAAAGTTAAAGTAAAGAAATAGATAAACAAGAATGAATGAACACATGAACACAGAAATAAATACTAAAGGAAAAAATGAGCAAATGCCTTTGGGCAACACATAAAAGAGTTGGTTTACAAAAATCTTAGAAAGGGGAAATCATCGTCTTTGTATATCCTGTGTGCTCCAATGGACATTTCCAATGTGATGCTCACAAAGATGGCCCTAAACTAAATGGGTCACAAAACCAAAATAAAAGTCATGACTCTGGAAACTAGACTGGTGGGGGTAAATGAGGAGGGGAAGAAGGAAATGAGAGAGGATGGGGGAAGTGATTAGAATATATTATATATGTATGAAATTATCAAACTACAAAACTACTGAATAAAGACAGAAAAAAAAAAAAAACCTGGTCCTGGTGAGCTAGTTCAGGGGTAAAGGTGCTCACCACCAAAAGACTTACGGCCTGAGTTGGATCCCTGAGGTGCAGGGATAGAAGGAGAAACAGCTCCTGGGAGTTGTCCTCTGACTATGTGAGCCACTGGGTCACACACCATCCCCCCAGTGCACACAGAATAAATATACGAAAATGTAGGTTCTACATACAGAGATGTTATAAAGACAGGGTGAGAAGCTGAGCCGGGAAAGTGGGTTTGAAATCCTTGATGCCTTTTTTCTGTCTTTCGGAGTTTCACACCGGCCATATGGGAGCCAGGTGTCTGTCCTGGGGTGACTTCCAGTGGGTTGCAGTGACATTCTGTTTTATTGGGAAGTGCAGCACGCAGGTCGGGCCGAACTCTTGTGAAATCGCCGATTCTATATTTGCCCTTTCCTCTTTGTGAGTTTAATTATAAAGTCATCCTCGTTCCCCTGAACTCTTCTTTTCCTCATCTCAAGCTTTTCCTAATAATATAAGGCCCAAACAAAAACTATGAATGCTAATGTCTACCCCTGTTAAGTTGGAGGGGAAAAGATAACACATTCAAAGTAAACAGGTACCCTTGAGAGCCACCTAGATATGGCCTGTGGGAATTGTGTAAACCTCATGTTTAAGCAAGGAGTGTAATTGGTCAGAAACTACAATAAACTAACTTTTACAAGTTTTAATGTAGAGGAGAAAAATGGCCAGATAAACACTCACATTGCTTCTATTTCCAAGGAACCCAAAATGAATATGACTTCTCCCTGAGGGTAGCCTTATTTCTCTTGGAAGTCCTGGAGCCTGTAACCTGAGGCTGAAGTCAAAATGATTTTTTTTAAGTGCCCAGTGCACAGCAGGCAGAGAGCAAACAACTTCCAGAAGAGAAATCACACTGCATTTGACTCAGCCATCAGTGGTCCCGTATATTAGCAACATCGCTCACACATAACTCTGTTTTAGTGGCTGATATTAAGAAAAGTGTTGCTTGTAGTGTGATGCACAGGGCTGTCAAATTCATGTGTGCATGCCCTTTGGTCAGAAAATGATTGTTTTCATCACATCAGTCCAGTAGTACAAAGTTCATAAATTTGTATTAGGAAGATGAGGCCCTCATTACATCACAAGAGGAAAGTGGAACCCTACTGCTGGGGAAATGTTAATCCCATCTTCAAAAAAATCAACGTCAAGAGTCAGCTTATGAGTCAGTGGAATCTTCTAGAAATCAATGTAGCATATTGCTCTGGTTTTGGAAAGGTGAGCTCAGCACAGGGTCTTGTCCATTATTTATGTAGAGGTGGACACCCAGACTCTGCAGTCACAGAGAGCATTGACTGCATTTGTTTAGAGGTGTGACACTTAGAAGAGAGTCATCTTAGACCTGGCAGATGACTCTGAGGTCCTTCTGAGCAGGGGAGTTTCCTCTCAATGGGAGAAACTGATTGTGCTCACAAAACAGAAGGATAGATGCCCTCATTAACCTAATGCCCTCACTGCCCCTTCTAGGAGAAGCTTGAAAATGAACCAATAATGGACAAACCAAAAGCATTAATTTCACAGTAAACAAAACAAGTAAACTTCCTCAACAGCCATCCTAGAAGTCATTGGGAGCAGGTATCATGTGGATATAGTTTGGAGGCCAAGGAAGTTAATCAGAACAGAGTAGGACAGATGAAAGGTGACAATTGCTGGGCACATATTGTCTCCAGTGTGTGGTGTTTTGGAGTAAATATTGCTATCTCCTTCAAAGGCTCCAGGAAGGTGTTGACACGGATTTTCTTGTTGAGCCTCTAACAGCAGAGTGGAGTCCTTTCTCCTCAGGCCCTCTTCTTTTTCTTCACTGTTGAGAGGAGACAGGGCAAAGTGGGGAGGGCCTTTTCCAACACACTGGAGCGGCCCTTAGTGGAGGCTAAGTTTTGAAATGTAGGGAAGAGTCTACAACACAGCTGTATTGTTCTGGAAAAGACAACAACAAGAGGACATACTTCAGCAAGCCAGGAATCCTTTACTGAGAATGTCAGGCCATTCTCACTCACCATGGTGAAGCCTGGCAGGACAGGCCTGCACTGTCTTAAATGGCCCATGGAATGCGCTCCCCATTCCTGATGATTTATTTGTATATGTCCACATGCATGAGAATATATCATGTTGTGTGTAAAGACACATTTCTAGAGTCAATTTTCCCACATTATGATGATGTGGGCTCTAGGGGCTAACTCAGGCCATCAGACAAATGCCTCTACAGCTGAGCCATCTTGACAGTCCCTCCACAGCTATCTCACAAAGGTCTTTCCGTGGCCATGCCAGGCACGTCTTATATTTCTCATGCCATGGCTCAAATCCAGCCTGAGCATATCTGTTGAGTCCTCCTGAGGAATGTTCTTGCTTCCTTCCTTCATAATGGGACAGATGAAGAGACCCTGCACATGGACTCAAAGCCTTTGTCAGCTCAAGTTCTGGTCTATAGTTAATGGGGAGCCAGCCACTTACCACTTGGAATCTGCCTTCAACCTACTGACATGTCTTAGAAGAATCACATTTGGGTCTGGGGAGAAAAACTAAAGTTGAGCAGCTGCCTTCCAACACATGTGCCAAGTCCAAGTGCTGCACTCATCTGGGCTGGAAGAAGTAGGGGCTGCCTTGATTAGGTGATGCTAAAAGCAGATTTCAATCGCTTGTAAGCTTGAAAGATGATGTACACATTCATCACAACGTGCCCCTGAGTTCTCGAAGGTTCACGTTGCCAGGCCTCTCTTATTCAGTTTGAAAGTGATTGAAGAATCACTGAACCAGAACACCTAGAATCAGTATTGCTTTATTACAGCTACAATGAAATCTATCTCACTGGGAAGCTAGGAACAGACGACAAGAATTTATGGCATTTCCTTTGGTCCTCTTTTCCCCCACAAAAGACTCCCTTACATAAACAAAATAGCATGAATGTGGCAGAAAATACAATCGAAAGAGCAAAAGACATAGCCACATCACTGTAAGAAAACGGGCCTCTTTAGTTTAATGACTGAGCAGGGTTTACAAGGCAACCTTCTTTGGAGAAAGGCCAGACACTTGTTTCTTCCAATAGTTAGTGTCACATTTTTGAAAACCACAGGAACTCTGCTCACTTGGCAGGCTGGGAAAACACTCAGTGCAGCTAAACCTGTTTTCACGGGTACTTCTTGCCATCAATGAAACTGGTCTTTTCCTGACATTTTTAGCCCCTTAAACATTAAAGAGCTTTAAGGAGCCCATGACCATTATCTGAGAAGCATTTGGATCCAGCCTTGCAATGCTTCTCTGCAGAGGAAGGATGGGAGGGATATGAATGGGCAACATGGAAAAGTATTCTTTGGTCCCATGAAGAATTGGTCTATATAGGACAGCCCCACTCTACCTAGTGGTTACCTAGGAACCTGGAGCAGACAGAATTGTCCTTACTGACCCCTGTGATGGCATCAAAAAACAATAACATACATCAATTTCCTCTGTCTGGACCGTGACTGAAACCTGCCCCTCCACTTAAACCTGTAGACTCTCCTTTCACACTAAAAGGACAATAGATCTCCTAAATGAAGAAGCACACAGAAGCAAATTCAGCCTCTGGGGAGTGCACCAGAGTGAAAGGATGAGGAACTGGCTAGGGGAAGGTACAGCCAAGGACTATTTGCTATTATGACTTTCTGTGTTGAAGGCACTGGGTCCCCTAGAGCTTAAGAGATGATGAGCAATTTCAGTGTGGGTGTTTCTCCAAAGCAGTGCCAACATCGTTGGTGCTTCCCCGAAAGACAATCTAATCTGTCTTAAGTGGGATGGGGAATTTGAACCCCCCCTTTTTTTGAGCAACCAGTGGCAGATGAAAGGGAAGGATTGATGATGAGTGTGGGGAGGGAATAGGGGGATAGAGTGACTTAATCTTTTGGGTTCTCTGACTTCTTTCTTATGTCATACAGGATCGCTCAAAGGTGATTTTCATTTGATTTGATAAAGTCATTCACCCAGAAATCCATCACAGGGTGAAGCTGCCTAAGGATCACACCTTCCCACTGAGGACCTCTGTGTCAGTCACTATGCTGAAATTTCATGCTGTCCACATACTTTGTCACCAAGCCACAGTGCTTGTCACACTATTTGCATGTGCATGGTCATTAGCGTCTTCAGCCTGCGGAGATTCTTAGCTTGTCTAGTCTGTTCTTTGGCAAGATATTCTCTTCAGCAGAAACAATGAGGGAGTAAGAGGTGAGCGGGCTGCTCAGTGCCTGTGGAAATGGTTGAAACGGGCTCCCTAGGCATTGTCATAGTATGAGTAGAAGTTGCCTCAAAACAATGGGAGCCATATTTTCTCAAAAGTTGAAGAGCCTTGAGGTGCCAAGGCAGAAGTCCCTGAAGTAGGTATATTCTTCTAGAGTCTGCATAGATTAGCCCATGCTGTGAATACTAGAGATACTGAGACTAGCTGTAGCATTTGCTCAGCATCTGCTGTCCCCATTGGTCCATATACCCTAATGAAGACATACCCCTTTCTCTCTGTGATGTGCTATTTTGTAAGGTGGGATGGAATACCTTCATTTCATTTTCAAGGCTCATGAATACTCAAGAACGGCAAGAGAGGATCGGTATGGAGCACAAGTCACTAGGTCACCTGGTTCACCTTCATACTGTCTACTTCTGCTTGGTGACACCGATTCTCTGACACAGGTTTGGCATCTAGGATGATGACATAGCATGAAAATTATGATAGAAGGAACAAAAGAGTCCCCTATCTCAAGACCTTTTAGCTTCATTTAAATCAGAAGTTATGAGATAGTGGATTGCCTGTGGACTCTGGAGTTAGAGATGGCGACCTTGATGGAGGAGAAGGGAAAGCTTTCCCTGAGGGTGACTATTAGTGACTGCTGCTGAATTCTCATGAATGGGATTCAGGTTTAATTTGGAAGCTTATATGATTTGGGATCCAAGGGATGAAGGGTGTGGACTCAATTCCCAAAACACCCTAATAATGTTCAGGGCAGAGCTTCTATCTTCCAGACATTGAACCTTTGTGCTACTTGATCTGACATGCTTCCTCAGGAGGTGAGAAGGCACATGGACAGCCAGCATGTGACATTTTAGGAGAGTGGCTTGTCACAGAGGTCCCCAGTCAATATTGTCTATCAGTCTCAGGTGTAAGTGTTTGCCTGGCCTGGGCATCTTTTCCAGTGGAAAGAAGACAATGTACAAAGCTTGTGACTACTGAGATGAGAACTTCCAAGCCTAGAGGTCTGGGGGCATAGAAGGGACCCAGGATCCATGCAGAAGGCTGAGAAAGATGCTCTACAGCTCACTCACCAAGTTAAAAGAGCAGCATCTCCTAAGCAAAAGTTGCACAGCAGCCAGTGTGCTCAGAGGAATCAAGCTGCTTGTGAAGTTTTGGAAGTCAGTTAACACCGTGTAGGAGCCCATTTGGAGAAGTTATTCACACCTATAAGGAAAGCTGATTGTTATAATTTGGAAATGGGAGCATCTCCCCAAAGATGTGTGTGTTGAATTCTGGTCCCCAATGCAGCAATCTTCAGAGGTGGGGCCACAAGGCTGTGTTGTGGCTGTTGCTGAGTTGGTTAATCCACTGGTGGGCTTGTCATTTAAAAGATCATGGAAACATAAGGAGTGGGATGTAGTTGAAATGAGTGAGTCCTGAGGGCAATGTCCATGAGGACTGTGTTTTGTCCCTGGCCACTTGACCTTTGTCCCCCCTTCGTGATCATCATGAGACTAGTAGATCTGCTCCAGTGTACACTCCTGGCCAGAACTGTTCCTTCACCAAAGCAAGGAGATCAAGTGACCATGAATTGAAACATCTGAAACCATGAGCAAGAAAAAGCCTACCCACCTTTAAATTGTTTCTCCTCTGACATTTTGTCACAGTGTCAGAAAGCTAACACAATTATTCACTGAGGGCTTTAACTTTAACAAAAAATAAGTCAGATACTGAATTTATACTTTTAAAAGTTTTGTAGCTGTGGGGGAGAAAGATCGGGGGAGATGGGCAAAATGAAAGTGAACTTTTTTTTCTTTGTAGAAAATATATCCTTTGAATTTGTTTTTGAGTATGGGGTTCAGTTTTCCAATAAAACAGAACTCATACAAGAATGATAAGAGGAACCATGTCACAGAGAAGCGTGGAAGCCTGGTATAACCATAAGATCGGGATCTGGCTACTCTTCGCTGCGTGTGGACTACAGATGTTTTTAGGTTGTCTTCCCTTCCTTTGTTTCCAGGCTCAGGTAGCATTGGGTCAGCAGATGTCAACTGGCTTTGGGAAAGTGAGCTGTACAGACTCACCTTAGGAAGCCTCTGCCCCAGCCTGCTTGGCCAGTTCCCTTAGCCCTTGCTTCTGTTTCCCAGTCAAGCTGTCAGAAACCCGGATGAGGGAGTAGTCACTGACCATCATGTGAGAGGAGGCTTCAGTATTCTACAAGGTTAGGGAAGTGGTACATTTGCTTAACCTCAGTGTGATGCCTGGGGTAGAATTTCAAGTTGAATTCAGAACCTAAGAACATGCAGGCTTCCTCTTCCTCTAACAGACTGCAGAAGAGCAGCCACGTGGTAGGAGCAGTTTATAAACAAAGAACACCACACAAATGTAAGGGCTAGCTTGAGGAATGAAGGAACGAGGGAGAGGGTCTGGCCCCTATAAAGGACCGCCTCCCCCACCCCCATGAACATCAAAGGATGGACAAGGGTGGGCTGGGGCAGGAGGACAAAGGTAGCGTGGGGAATGTTGGCTCCTCCTCAAAGGCACTTCCTCTCTGTTGGGAATCAAATCCAGAGACTCCAGTGATAATGACTCTCACTTTATGGCCCTTTTATTATTCAAGGTTGGCTGAGCACTGTTCCCCTCAAAGGCATGTGAGTGAAGATGAAAAGTGCCAAGTTAATATCTTAAAGGAGGCGAGTTCTATAACCAAGTTCTTCATGGACAGATGTGGCACCAGCTTGTTCGAATGTCTCGGCCTCCATCACGCCACTGTAGCAAGAATCCAGTGTGCCCCTTATGGGAACAAAGTGAAGGACTCTGAGAAAAGGGACCTTTTCCTCTATGTATTTTAATGAGCCCATCAGCAGCCCCCTAGAGTAATTCCCAGGAAAGACACAGAGTCCAAATACTGTGCTTAATAAACATCATCCCAAGGCCATGGTTGACTTAAAAGGTAAAACCATGGTGTGACGCAGTATTGCCAACCCATATCCAATGATCCCTTAGAAGCATGACTATGAATTTAATTCCCATAATGGTTCAGCAATCTGTCTTGTCACTGTGTCAGACTTGAAGCTGCATATGTGTAAAAATGATGTTCTCAAAAGGGTTGAAATGACTTTATGTTTTTTATACTTAGGTCTATAAAATGAGAATAGTAAGCCAGTATATTATTTTCTTTCTTTAATCTCTCCAGTATAGTTAGAACTGGCCAGCTCACCTCACAACATTTATGTTTCTTTGTCCTTTAAATTTGTCTACAGGGCTGATGAGATGATCTGGTGGATAAATGTGTATTTCATAAGCTCGGGGACCTGTATTCAGGTAACCCAAACCTAACAAAGAGTGGAGTGTGGCAGTACATGCCTGTAACACCAGCACTGAGGTGCCGAGACAGGAAGAGACTTGAAGGCCTGCTGACCAGCCAAATCTAGCCAAAACAGCCAGCTTTGAGTTTAATGAAGAGACCCTGTTTCCAAGAATAAGATGGGAGTGATAGTTACTTGAATTCAACCTCTGGCCTCTTCAAGAGCATGGGTGGGCAAATGCACCTGTACACACATGCATAACACAAATGCATACCACACACACACACACACACACACACACACACACGTCTGAACCAGGCCAAGAGTCAAGTCCAGCCCATTGCTTCTTTTTGTAGAGACAGTTCAAGCACAGCCAGGCTCTCCTTACTTATTGTCCATTGCTCTTTTGCGCTACATGGACAGAGGAGAACAAGATTGAAAGCCTTAAGTATTTACTGTCTAGCTTGCTGAATCTGGCCTGAGGTAGCAAAGGGAAACAGAAGATAACCTCAAAATGAATGCTAGTTGAATGCTAGTATCTCACTTCTGCAGAGAAAATAAGCCCTACACCTACAGAGAGGCGGTCTCCATGGTGACCCACCACACCGATACACACACATAGGGAACATGGAAAGGGCATGAAGGCTGGAAGTCAATGAAACAGTTCTTTTCCTCACTGGCTCTGTGACTAGGAATGAGTTCTTTGGCCTCCTTAAACTTCCATTTCCTCAGTTACAAAGAGTTCCAGAGACATAGTGGTCTATCATGGCAGAGCTGAGGCATGGTGCCTGGAGCTGGAAGCGGAGGGCTCACATCTTGAACAGCAAGTGTAAAGCAGAGAAAGAAAACTTGAAAAGGCACAGGCTTTACACCTGCAAGGCCCGCCTCCAATGACATACTTCCTCCCACTAGGCCACACTTCTTACGCCTCCCCAAACAGCGCCACCAACTGGGGACATAGTATTCATGTGCCAGAACCTATGGGGGACATTGCTATTCAAACCACCAGAGGAGAGGAGGGAAAACAGAAAGGAGGAAGGACATGGAGGAGATGCACATATGACTGAGCTTTGAGTCTTAAGATAGAGATAGACTTCTACTGTGGACAGGGTGGCACAGGGTCACAACAGAACACTGGGACCCACAGCTCGGATGCTGAGAGATTACAACAGCCTTACCCTTTCCCAAGTTTGTCTGCATTAAGCATCTGTTTTATAATGAATATCAAATGATATGAAAAGGGAGAATGAGAAGAGAACCATCTTTGTCTTCAAGTGGTCAGAATCTTTACACATGAACACAGACACACAAGAGACATGCGCATGATTTACCCCATTGTTTTGTGACATTCAGAACACAGAATCTAATAAAAACAGATGCACAAACAGCCCTTTGGCAAGCAACACATTGCAAGACTGGAGCTGCCTGTGGCTGATTACATGGCTGGTATGTCAGAAGTGGGGTTTTAAAGTTCAAATTGCTCACTAACAGAAATCGTTACAATACACAGGCTTGGTTGTAGGGAAATAGTCTAAAAATTGGATACATTTAAAAGAAAACGTTTCAATGTGTTTATGTTCAAATTCAGCCTCAAAGGGTAGCCTTTCAGCTTAAGAACCATTGTGGACAACTGCTCTTGAAACTGTCATGTGTGTGATACCCAATTGCTCATGACTAACAAAAATACATTGCCTTCTTCTTGGGGCCAGAAAGCAACAGATGAGGGTCCTCTAAATGATTTGGCCCAAAACTTATCTTCTAAGTGCTTTCCTGTAGGCACTTAGCTATTTTGTTTTCCTTTCATTCTTGATCATGGATGTTTTCTTCAAAGACAGTTGAAAGACTATCAAAAGAAAGACAGCCCTCCTTTCTTCTAGAAGCTCATGGGCTGTTTGGTTGCTTAGCATATCAGAAGATGTGGGTCTATAGGAAAGAACAGGGTGTCTTGTAGCATAAAGGGTTAAAAGGGGCTTCTAAACCAGAAAGGTATGCCTTTGGGCTCAAGGAACAAAGAGGTCACTGACCAGGTCAGTGAGGAAAGGTACCCTTTTTTGTGATAATATTCAGGGGAGTGTATCAAGTTTCCAGAAGAGAAAAAGAACCATAAATATAAGTGTGTGCCTAAGCATGACCTCCAAGAGAGGAAGTGAAGGGAGTGGATGGTCTTCCATAGACAAAAAGTGGTCATGCTGTAAGTAAACACTCTGTGGTCTCTTGTGCTCAGGCTTTGACACCGCCAAAGACTAAAACCTAGAATCAGCCCTGGTTGGCAAATTACTCCAGAAATAGCTGAAGCTCCTTTAGCAGAATATCCAGGCAGGGCAGGATTTGGAGTTGAAACCAGCTATCACTGATGACATATTTTGTGCTTACACCGGAATCTAGGGATTGACCATCATAAGCTAGAATAATGTTGGGTGAAGGGATGGCCCAATATTGCCTCTTTGCAATGTGTATACATTCAATGAAGATGTAAAAGATCATACATGTATATACTATGTCTACTCAAATCACTCTTGGCGCTCAAGCTGCTAGCAAGTCCTAAGTGTGGCTCACCCAAGGAATTAGCCTTTGCCACAGTAAGCAACTTTGCTCTTCCCAGGTTCAGAGACAGCCTTTTGCCTGCCTTATTTACAAGAATCCTGAAGAGTCTCTCAGCACCAAGGCTCCTGCTGGAGAAAGCTGATGCAAATACAGGTCTCACTGCTCCATCCTGTTTCCTGAATGTGAGCAATTCCCCTCTGTTGCTGAAGCCACCCAGTCTGGTATGTTGTTATGACTGAGTGACATGAGACATTGGTTATGAGTTTCTGGAGGCTATCAGCTCCTTAGAATGACCTTGATGAGTCAGAGATACACCTTCAACCCCACTCCAGGTGCATCTGCTGCTGTATTATAGCTTTTCCACATTGTTGTTTCCTTACCATATTCCTCTATGTACCGATCTCACTCCCTGTTTCTCTCTCTCTCCCTCCCCCTTCTACCTTCTTCCTTTTTGACTTTTCCCATGTCATTAACAACAGTCCTTACTGGCAGATATGGGAAGTCATGGGAGACAATTTCACCTACTGCGGAAAAGAAAAATTGACCAGTCATTAATTTACAACATGCTGAGTTCTCTCCCATATGAGGCCTATACACTGGGTTTCTTTCTACAGAGGGCTGTACGTTCTCTATACATTGACTGCATTCTTCAGGCCTTCAGTACAAGAGGAAGTGGTTCTTGATTGAATGATAAGCTATCTGGCCCCTGAATGAAAGGGAGCAGCCCGTGACTGGGTTTTAAGAGAAGGATACCAATGCCTCAATAAAATCTTTGATGTGTAAGATTAGTTTGGTTTGGTAGAAAATACCATTGTTTTTGTTTTGTTTGGCTCAGTCATTCATTTGGCATTGCTGGTGATCAAGGCAGGGCCCTGATTGGGCTGGGTACCTTCTCTACCACTGATCTTCTCTGATCCCTCTCAGTTTCTTTTCTTAAAAACTACACTCCCTGTAACCATCCTCTGTGGTGGGATAGTCCAGACTGCCAATAAAGTTTACCTTGTATTGGGGGAGGAGTCAGCAACTAGCAGACCAGAATTAGCCATAGAGAAGCCAGCAATTTGGACAGAGAAGGAAAGGCGCGGGGGGGGGGGGGGAGCTGGGGGGAGAGCACGGGGGACTTGAGTTTGGCACTTTCCTTTTAGGGACAAGTGAAGAAACACATCTCTTGCTTTGTCTCTGGCCAACAGCAAGGTCAGTTGTTTGCTTTCAGCTTCTCTGATCTACCTGATTTTCACCCGCATAGCTGATTTCTGAACCTTTGTTGGTTGATAGAGACTTAGTTTAAACCTATATATCATGGCCAAAGTGGGGGGAGGGGTTCACCGAGATGCCCTCCAGGCCAGCCAGTGGGGCTGCAAGACCAGCAGAGCATTGGCTGCTGGGCCAAAGACAATAAATAAAATATCAGAAGAGTCATGTACAGCCACCAAGCCAACCGAAAAATGTCATTCTTCTTCACCTCAGTAAGTAAACCAGGGAAATGTGGCCATTTAGTAAGACATTGATTTGGCTTTTCATGCATCCACTTATAGATACTCATGGTTACAGAGCAGGGCAGGTGTGTTTCCTGGAAATGGTAGCACAATGCAGGTCTAAACAGCCTAAGAATAACAAACCACTTCAGTTTGCTTCCTAGGGTTCGCCTGATGTTTCCTTGTTTAGCAGCTGAGTCTGACTGGGACCACACTGTTTCTGCCCTGGCATCAGTTGCTGTTACAGCTCGTATTAGCTGTGTCAGAATGTCCAATTTACCCACACCAGATGACTTACAGTTAATACCCCAACTCCTCTCTATTTATCCCACTTTCTATTGTTACTGCTATCTTCTCTATTGTGCATTAAAGTTGTCCTCTCAGTCATGGAAAAACAATGGCCCATGGAAGGGCCAGGGTGTTCTAGATGGGAACTGAAGAATCCTGGGCTTGAATTCTGTTTTGGACACCTTCCTTCACTCTGTTCCTAGCTTTGTTTTCTCCTCTGCAAAGGAAATGCAGAAACATGGGACAGCTTTCTTTCTGATGCTATAACTATACTGAGTTTGTTTGGTTTTGCTTTTTTTTTTTTTTTCACCATCTTTGTGGCTTTGTGACCTAAATTTTAGGCACAAGATGATGTTTTTTAGAGCCCCATGATCAATGTTTAATGACCCCCCAAGTCCACTGCCAGGATGAGTGATTCCCAAGGAGGACTCACAGGACATGTCCTATTATCACACCAACAACCTAGGCAGCAAAACGGAACCAAATTCTGCCAGCAGGGCAGAGTCCAGGGGGAAGCAAGGTGCTAGCCTTCCAGTCAAGGTTCTTCTCAAGTGGAGTCACACTGACCATCTTAATTAGTTCAGCAGTGAGCTGTGACATCACGTCTGACATTCGGTCAGTGATAGAAGCCTATAGAGACTCCAGAGTTTGTATTGGGGGTGGTCACATAGATATGTCAAAAGTCCAATTCTCAGAAGGAACACAAGTGTTCCTGATAAGCCAGAATGTTTATGAAAGCAGTTAAAACACAGCAGCCAAACACAGCGGCCACGTTAGTTAGTGGGAACCCTACTGAAATCAGACTTGCCAGACACCAGCTGCATGCCAGTACCCTGCCTTTCATGGGGTCACATTTGTTTCCTAGTTTAGGCTTGTATACTACTCTGTGGTTTATAAAAATCACAATTGAATAAAATGGTATTTTTTTCCATCTGAGTCATTTTTTTTTTCCCCATTAACAAAGCAATGTTTTCATTCAAGCAAGTTTGGAAAGAAAAGAAAATAGAAGGAAAAGATGGCCTGTGTGGTAGTTTGTCAACAGAATTATCTCTGGCTAATCACCTTTTATCTACTTGGGACCTTATTAGCATAATGCTTCCTTAAGTGCTATTCTGTGCTCTTATTTTTAATGGAAATTTTTCAAGTTATTTCAGAACATTCTGCAAACCCCTTTTGTACCACCTTTAGTTCATCATACCATGATGTACATAACCAATGTCCCATTTAAATATAAGCAACCCTATAGCAAGCATCTTTACACACAAAGCTCTTTCTGTGTTGCTTCTGAAAAGGTCCCAGAAATGAATTTACCAAGACAAAGGTTATGGATGAAGACGCCTTGCCCATGCTTTCCAAGGGTGTAATATATGATACCCACTCACCAAGTAATTCTCCAAAACGAAATGCTACTTTCATTTGTTCTCCGTTGACAGTTTTTCTTTTCCTTTCCTCCTCCCATTAGCCTGGTCTCTGTTGTTTAATTAACCCACCACAGAGCCCCGCTGTTGATGATGGAATTCATACATTTCTTTTTAAAGTAAGATCGTCACCCAAGAATCCTCATTATACTGTGGCTATTGGATGAGATACTGGACTCATTTGCTAGTTTC
Source organism: Phodopus roborovskii (assembly GCF_943737965.1). Lineage (NCBI taxonomy): Eukaryota > Metazoa > Chordata > Mammalia > Rodentia > Cricetidae > Phodopus > Phodopus roborovskii. Next base: position 23,891,289 of record NW_026126571.1, on the reverse strand, counting down.
TTTAGTGAATGGGACCCATGTTCTTCAGGTTTGGACTTGTGGGACAAGAGAGGGATGCTTGAGGGGGGGGGGAATCTGAGGGCATCTGCTGGCAGGTGGCACAATGTTCAGCTGGACCCTGGGTCAGTGCAAGAGGAACGAAGGGGTTCTAAGAGGAAGGGTTTGAAAAGACCTCAACAGGTGCAGCATAATATTCATGCTCCAGAGCAATGTTGACCCAGTAAGCACCAAGGCGACGTGGACACAGTGAGAAGTTGAGTTTGGAAGCAGCTAGCTCAGTCTGTGTTCTTCTGCCTTCTCTGCCCTGCCACTCAACAGCCAGCGTTCCTCACCTCCCTCACTAGTAGAGGGGAATGCTAAACCCTGCCCACCTATCTCACACAGCCTCTGGGAATCAGGTTCAAATTGCATAGTCAATGTTCAGGACATCATTGTGTAAATTGTCTGGTACATGAACGCATGAGTCAGTGATTACAAGGAAATGAGAGGAGAGAAAACTTCATGATCTCGAAAGTTGTGGGCAAGCCTCCCAGAGCCTTGCTGGGGCTTATGCATAGACATGACTGCCAAGAGGTGGTTTTGAAATGCCAGCAAATACTATTGTATTTTCAAAGATCAAACTAAAACACATTTCACAGGCAAGAAACTTGTGTCATTGTGCGAATATTTTATTTTAAACTTATTTATTTATTTATTTCATCTCGATCCCAGTCCCCTCTCCCTCCCTTCCTCCCTCCCTTCCTCCCTCCCTCTCTCCCTCCCTCTCTCGCCCCCTCACATGCACCCCACCACCCTCCTCTCCCATCCCCATCCACTCCACATGTAGGTGATGTCATCCAGGAGGGGTCATTTAAATCTGTCAAGTCATTTAATTAGGAGGAAGTCCCACTGAGCCCTAGTATTTGCTCTGGATTTGCTGTTTATTTGTGGTTGTTGTAGTTTGATAGAAAAAAAAAAACACATTCCAATACATACATATGCAAATGAACTACTGAAACAAAATCTCTTGCTGGATTAGCAATAATTAAGCTGGGCCAGATAGTAAACTCCATGTGCCTGTGTGTGTGTGTGTGTGTGTGTGTGTGTGTGTGTGTGTCACACATGGTGAGGATTGGCTAAAACTTTTATTATAATATGCATGGACAATTTAGAAAATACAAAAAAGCACAAACACTACATATTTCTTCTCTCAAAGGCACACACACACACACACACCAGCAGCACCATCGCCATTAATTCCTTTTAATATTTTTTTAATCAGAGTTTTAATATCATTTGTTCATTAGGCAATAGGGCAAAAGAGAAATTTTGTTCTGTCGTCATACAGAGGCAATTAAAGCCACATCTCTGGGCACTGGGGAGAAACTTTGGTGGTGAAGAGAATTGTTGGTTTTACAGATTACCTGGATTTGGTTACCAACAACCACATGGTGGTTCACAATCATTCATAAATGTGGTTTCAGGGGGCCTAACGCTGTCTTCTCACTTTCTTGGACACCAGGCACATAGACAGTGCATATACATACATGCAAGTAAAACATTCATGCACATAAAACTTAAAAAAAATTTTGAAAAGATTTAGATTTAATGTCTTGTCTCTGCTACTTGTTGGCTATGACATGTGGCAACATTGTAGGAAGTCACTTAGTTTCTCTGGGTTTTGCTTTCTTCCTCCATAAAATGGAAACAGTGATTCTTCCCAAATCAGTAGTCACCCAAAACAACAAGCATAAAGAAATAAGCTGGGCCGAGGAAGTCCTCAATGGCAAGACCCTTGCCTGGTACCCACAAGTGCTGAGTGAGTTCTATCTATAGCATTTCACACACAAAGGCAGAGGTCAGTGTTCAGAAACTGCACTGTATACAAAACTACAGGCTTTAGCTAGAAACAAGAGTTCAAGTTACTTAGGAGCAGAGACACTAGTTAGTTTTCTGTTAACTTGACACAATCGAGGGTCATTGGGATGAGGGACCCTCTAGTGAGAAACTGCCACCATGAGATTGGCCCGACAGAAAGCCTGTGGGATATTTTCTTGGTTCATGATTAAAGTGGGAGGGTCCAACCAACTGTGGGTGGTGCCACCCCTAGTAAGGTGGCCCTGGGTGAGATAAGAGAGGAGGCTGAGCAAGGGCTAAGTCACACAGACAGGATTAGAACCCAACACTCCTTCCTCTCACTAACCCCCATGGACTGAACACCAGTGTTCTAGATCACTCCACTGAGCACAAAGGTACAAAGGTATAGGAGACTAATCTTTCTCTAGAAGTTTCCGTGTTGAGAAATTCCTTCTGAAAGTGTGAGCTGAAGGCCTCTCCTATAGACTTTCCCAAGGTGCTTTTGAAAAGTGAGAAAAATACATGGAAGATTGCCAGTGCCTTGCTCAAGGCTCCTTCCTCATACAGACTATCTGGAACTCAGTGGCATTCTTCAGGTTTCCATTCCATGGTCACCTACACTGGCCAGCCAATGTTCAGAGGAGAAGAGCTGCAGCAACAAATTCTAACACCTGTGTAGTGGTGGGCTCTGCAGAAACACGGAGTTTTGGGGCAGGGAATTTGGAAAACACCACACACAGACTCATCTGGTGATGAGGTGAAACTTTGGTAGCGCCTAGTCATATCTCTCAGCCTTCATTGTTATCATGCCTGCCTCTGAGTGGTATTCCATTTCATGAGATGTTTTCTAAGGAGATGCTGATGAACACACTGCTGGGAAGAGCTGGAAATGCCATGGCCATTGTCATCATCGGCCCCAAAGGCCAACACAGGACATCCCAATCTATACCCCACCTATGTACCAATTCCATCCCAGAGGCACATCCTGGGGAACCAAAGGTTCCCCAAGCCTTGACAAAAATCCTGTCCCTGGAGCCCAACTCTTCACCTATAGCAGCTAAGGACTGGATTACCGACTACCCTTTTCCCCAGCTGGTCTCCCTCTTTACTGCCCCCCACCCCTTTTCTCTCTCAGCTCTATGTGGTGGGAAACACACAGCACCCCCGGAGACTGCAGAGGCAGAGACCTGTTACCAGTTTTATCAGCTCCCTAAATGGCAGATGGCTACAGTCTGCAGCCTCTTGCTATAGCCAAGATGTCTTCATCTGTCCTCCCAGGACCCCAGAAAAATGCTTCTGGCAAGAGAAGGAGAAAAGGATAAGAAGTCGGTATGAGGCCTCGCATTCAGAGGGCCCTTTATGGGTTTAGATGTGTAATGCAGGTTTAATGGTAGGCAAGGGGCAGGTGATTAGGAGCAGCAGGCTGCTCTGATCACCCTTGTACACAGCTCCTGATAGCTCCCAGCACTCTGAAGCCTTGTTTGCTTTCTGTGAGGCAGAAATCCCACAAGGTCCGCCCGCTGCCAGCTGTCGAGCTAACTAACTGTCTGTGTGCTGCTGAATGGGAGCCCGAAGCCTGGCGAGGCTCGGCATCCCGGGCTGTCTCCAAGTGTGATTGCCTTTATCTAGCCAGCGCAGGCGCCCTTCTAATCAGGCGGCTGCTGGCCTCCAAGGGTCAAACCCGTACCATTGCTACCTAAACAAACGAAGACGATGTCACCTTTGTGGGGAGACTGATAAGCAGTTGGCAGGCAGGCCACGGGCAAGAGAAGACGCCAGCAGCCAGCAATCTGCGAAGGCTGTAAATATGCCGCATTCTCAGCAGGGAGACGGGCAATATAGCCACCAAGAGGCCTTTGTTTAATGAGCTGTCAGAAAGCAGGCATGAAATTATGTTTGAAAACATGTGCAAGCTGCAGAGACAGAGTGGGGGCCATAAATGGTCGTCTTCCTTCACCAGGGATGGCTGCGGCATCTTATCAGTGTGCTGGCTGTCATCACATGAAAGCTATCATTAGCAAACTAATGGTGTTTGAAAGCTACAAATTTTTCTCTCTCTTCTTTATTTTTGACTTAAATGGATTATAGAAAAAAATTTTAATTGTTTTATTTTTCTTTCCTTGGGGTTTTGGTAAACATGCAAATTGGAAGAGAATCAAAAACAAAAACAAAAGCCCCCCCCCCCAAAAAAATGTATCTGTGGAAGGGTGAAGGAAGCAGTTAGGCTTGCAGGCTCGCCTCAGAGTGCTCAGCCTGTAGTCTCTCCAGTTCTGTGGAGACCCCATTCAGAGAACTCTAACGCAACTCCAGCTACCATTTTATTTCAATCAGGCCCATAAAAGAAGGCATAAATATAAAATGAATTGCTTGCTGATAATCTGCACGCTAAAGTTAGTGGGTAGGTGGGAAACTATTTCTACCACATCAGCCATCAAACAGAGAGGAATTTTCGGAGGACCTAAAACTACTCTTGTGGGCAACGTGGCTGCAGAGTCTATCTCTTTTGAGAGTGAAATGTAAAGACTTTTTAAACATCTGCCAGGACTGAGAGGCTCGGCTGAGTTGGGACCCCCTTGGGTTGGGTTCTCAAATGCTGACACAGTATGTGAGAGCTTGGTTGTCCTGCGGTGAGCACCAAACCTGACTCTCCAATCAAGACAGGCACCCAGAAAAACGACTTCAACAAACCCAGTCTCCTATGAGCTGGAGCCAGCCAGGCAAAGCTGCCCCAGGAGGGGAGGCAAATCAGCAGGAGACACTGAACAGGGGCCTCCATTGTTTTTCAGTTTTAAGTAAAAGAGAGAGAAAGGCCTGATTAGAGGCAGAGATTAGAGGCCAGAAAATAAATAAAGAAAATAAAATTGCTCCCCACCAAACAGCATTAATTGACACCAACACAGCTCCTGATGAAATTGAGAGGAGCATGCTGGATGGCTCCCGATGTTGTATCCTCAGACGAGCTGCAGAGCAGGCCCTGGCACCCAAAGTTCTTGTTTGCTCACAAATGGAACCATCTTGGAATGCATTCTTCTGCCCCTCTCTCTGGAGCATTCAGGAAGATTCCAGGCACAGAGTGGATGGTTTTTCTGTGTAAAGGGAAGGAAGGACTGTAGTCCACACCAGAGCCCAGAAAAGTAATACAAAACAAAACTAGGAAAGCAACCACAGGCAGGCTATGCTCTGCCCAGAACAAGTCCAAAGGGTGACCTCGCCCTCAGTTTTCCAGATGGAGAACAGAGAGTTGGTCAGAGTTGAAGCTGCCCTGTGGGCATTTTCCAGCGCTTCTTTGTAGAAGCTGCAGTTCTTGATATCACTTTTAGATTGGAAAACATTTCATTTATTCTAGTCCAGTAAATACAGAATGAGTCCTTTTTAGGTCCTTATACTGTGCTGAGCATGGTGCATAATGTTAAAAACTGTGTGGTTGGATCTGTGTCTGGTGTGTGTGTGTGTGTGTGTGTGTGTGTGTGTGTGTGTGTGTCCACACATGTCTCTTTGAAATGTCCTTGGGGTTAGTTGTCCCTCGCCCCACCCCCTCCTTTTATGGCTTCATCTCTTGTTTGGAGTTTTGATCCGGATGAGAATATAAGTATAAGAGGTAAGCCATGGGGTCACCTGCCTTATAGGGTAGTTTTCTCAAGTATTAAGCTACTGAACGCCATTTGTTGTATAATCAGTTTGTTTCTAATAATTTGAAATGGTACCTTAATGTGATCCTAAATTCCTTGGGTGTATATACATCCTCTCCCCATGCATTTGAAATCTCTGCATGCATCTCGACTTCCATGAGGCTGCTGTTTTTGTTGTGTTGACTTGCTGTTTACTTGGATGTGGACACCACACGGCTTTACTTCTTGTCATTGCTTACAACAAGTTTTGAGTGGATATGTTTAGGTTTTCCAAGTGAGCAATCCTACCATACGCAAGTAATAACTTCACTCTCTTATTTTCAGGGTTTATATTTTCAATTTCTGTTTCTTACATGATTGTATCAGCTCTACTAATTCCAGAATAGTGTACACAGCAGTAATAAAATTCAAATATTTACATTAAATTTGTTACAGGATAAAACTTAGGTGGATGATGAATAATTTCAGGGTTTTTTTTTTTTTCATCTAGAAGACTAGGATGGTTCTCTTTCTGTAATTGATTTGTATAGTAAGAAAAGTAATGGCTAACTTCAAGCTGATACCTGGAATACATCCTACACAGTGCCCAGGGCAGAAACTTTACAGGTAGTTTTTCATGTCTTTATTTTCTGGATATTTGGGTTTCTCACCTTTTTCTCTTTTACTCCAAAGTTATTTACTACTGAGTATTTTTAGGAAGTGAGCTTTTTGTCTTAATGGTTTCACTGTGTTCTGAATCTGTGATTTGTACCATTTCTCCTGTGTGGGTCTTATTGATATTTTCTGCTTCCCTCACTCATGGAGCTCAGATCTCCAGCATTTGTTTTGTCCTTACTATTGGCTGATGATCTTGATTCCCACTTTACTGGAAAACACAATGGGAACAATGGACTACAATTCCCAAAGTTTCACAATAACTGCTTCTTGCCTACCAGGACCTAGGCTCATGACCTTGTTCCTCTTCTAGACTAACCTATGCGCGTGCTGAGGTCTCACCCTGCTTTATTCAATGCCAACAACTTCTCTTCTGTAACAGTCCATTCCAGCAGTCCACAATCACAGCATTGCATTACCTTAAAAATAAAAGTGCAAAATTGAACAAGCTTCTCCTCACAGCACTTGCTCTTCTTTATCCACCACTTAAAAAAACAAATAACTTGACAGATGCTCCAATCCCACACCTCCCCATTGTCTTAAGTCACTTAAGTCTTCTCCAGATAGTTTGTGGACTCTCGTACACCGCTAAACTTTTGCCTGCCAATATTATCAAAGACTGGCATGGTGTTGCCTACTCTGGGTACCCATGGAACTTGACATATGAGCACTATAATGTGCAGCAGATCTATTAACTCTTGAAGAAATGATTTCTGTGTTGTCCTATAAGACATTGTACACTTAATTTCCCTTCAACATCTCCCATTGTTCCTTCTTAGTCTCCTTTATTGGCTCCATTTTGCCCCATTCATTTCATAACATTGACATGCCACAGATTTGGTCCAGGTATCCTTAATCCCCTCTCGTCTCTTTCCACTTACATTTTTGGCTTTAAATAGCATTTGTATGAGACGGACATGATAGCCATGCCCTATTCTGTGCTTACCCGGAGATGACGGTCTCCCAATATCATGGCTTTAAATGGCCATGAAATCTTCAACAATTCTCAAGTGCATGCCTTCTACTTTGATGACTGCCTGAACGTAGTCACATATCAAATATTTGTCAATTGTGTCTCTAATGGATGCCTCCAAGGTGCTGTACATAAACCAAAATCCTGTTCTTATTTACTTACAGCTGTCTCCATCTCAGCCAAAGGTATCTGTGCTGATGCTGGAACGCCTTCAGCCTTAGAAGGCATTTTACTATGCCAAATGAGTGTTTACCATTGCCATAGCAAGAAACAACTTTGAGGAAAATGGCGAGAAGAGTGTTTCTGGGTTGTGAAGTCTTTTAAGGCATGAGCTAACCTTCACCTCTATGTCTGTGTATTACCTCTTTTCAAGTTCCAGTATAATGCTCTGACCTGCAAAAGACCTCATCTTTGTGCATTCAGGGACTATCCTCTTCTCTAATTGAAGTCAGATGGTTGGCTTGTGAGTTTCTCTCCCCCTTTCCAGAGCTGCCTCTCAACAGCTGTGGTCTATTGCCAATGAGTTATCAGTGGACAGACATGAGATTCCTTTATGATGTTAAATGACATATTACAGTGCTTCTTCTACAAACTACAAAAGCTGAACATCATGGACAATATTAAATCTTGTGCAGCGGTTATTCATTCCATAAAATACATGTTGATTTCTGAACTACAACTGCATGATGATTTTTGGCCATTTTCCTAACATATGCTCCATTTCATGAAAAAATATTTTCATAGAATTGGATGATCTTCACTAGTTTCACATTTTTAGGCAATAACAACAACAGCAAGGATTGGATCTGACCTTAAAAGTTGGAAATGGATCAATCATTATTAAAACACAATTAAATAAAAATTAAGACCTACCAATGTAATAATTGATGTAGGCAAGGGTCATCAGCAGATGCTTCAGCCACTGAATAATACATCATATGGTCTCTTGATCACACAGGATATTTATTAGTTTCATAGAGAGGACTGCAAGATATTACCTAACCAACTAACACCAAACTGACATGATCAGTTTTACTCTCTCTGTCACTCTGTGCTTCCGGATGGGATAGGAAAAATTACAATGACATCGGAATTCTTAGCAAAGGTGGTTAAGCTGATACTGGTTAAAAGGAAATATAAGAGTTTAGGATAAACTTACAAGAGATTCTTTATGTAGCAATATCCACTTAGGGTTGAAGTTTTACAGCAAGTGGGACTCACTTTCAAATAGCTGGGCAATGTAGCAGAACAGTTGATGGCTGGAAATTAGATGAGTGTACTTACTATAGCTACATTATACACTTACAGTAAGAAATTTATGGCACTTTTTTGAAAATTGAAAAGCAAATGAATGGAAGAAATACCTTCACAAAGAGGCACCTTAGGGGACAGACCATCCTTTCCCTTTGAAGTTTTCCAGGACTCTTAATTTTTCCTCCACACTGGTGGCATTCCTTTATATTCTGATTTTAATGTTTCCTCTCATTATTATCATACCAGTTGTCATAATGCCAATTGCCTTGCTTGAACATTGCTGTTGTGTAACAATTTCCTTCAAATTGAAACTTTCCCTCCTGAAGTGATGATCCAGAGACTGAGAAAGATAAAGAAACTTACAAGGTTTAGAGAGGTGCTGAGTAACAGGACTCGTGACCCGCGCCCCAAATGATGGCTAATTTGGGTTGTTAACTTGACTTTATTTGGAATCAGCTAGGAGATAAACTGCTAGGCACCCTGTGAGGGACTTCTTTGACCAGGTCATTGTAAGTGGGACAACCACCCTAGAAGGAACTGGCACCCCCTGCTGGTTGCCAGGTAAAGGGGAGTTCAAGAGAGGAATTTATCTGTTTTTGCCTCACTGCCTCTACATCTCATCACCCGAATGAGAGGTGCATCTATCTTTTTGCCACCACAGCTGCTGCCATATCTGTTCCCTGATATCGGAACTCAGCTTCTTTGGGATTCCAATGTGCGCTGAAGACAGTGCTTCTCCAGGAATTTCCTAGACCTTCACAATCAGGATAGTATTGATGAAGCATCCAGCCTTGAGGACTTCAGGGTAATGGCAACCATTTTCAGAGACACAAATTGTACCATGTAAGCCAACCTAGTAAATCTCTTTATATATAGACTTGATTTATTCAGTACTACTTATGATATGGGTGCTGTTCCTCCAGATATCCCTATTTCCAACATCAATGTCTGCACAAGTAGTGGAAAAGATCTACAGTGGAACAGGTTGAAATTTGACTAGGAAGCTTCAGGAACACATTACCCATGTTCAGATGGTTTCACAGTGACATAGTTGCCCTTGAGTCACCCATGCCCCTGTAGGTAGCCCTCCCCCATGGGTTTCCTTCACCCATGCCCCTGTAGGTAGCTCCTTGATCATGCCCATGTAAGTGGCCCATCACCCCTGCTCCTGTAGGTAGCCCCTCATCCATGCTCCTGTAAGTAGCCCTCATCCATACCCCTGTAGGTGACCCTCATCCATACCCCTGTAGGTCACCCTCACCCATGCCCAGGTAGGAAGCCCTTACCTATATCCCTATAGGTAGCCCTCACCCATACCCCTTTAGGTAGCCCCTCACCCATGGTAACCCTTCACCCATGCCCATGTAGGTAGCCCTGGCTCATACCCCTGTAGGTAGCCCCTCACCCATGTCCTGTGACTCCAATAAATTCATTGGTTCACCAAACTAGACCTGAGTGAAACCGATGTCCTGTCTGGGATGTCTAGAGCTTTGTTCACATTTCCTCATGAAAAGTCATACAGTGTTACTTATATGGTCACATTTGAACTCTAAGAGCCATGGTAGATAGCACTGGTTGCATTTTCTAGATGCAGAAACAAAAACAAAGGAGGCATGGTTTGACCAGGTTTCTCTCCATCTTTTAGGATGTGCTGCACAAAGCCTCATAACACTGAGTGGGAAAAGAGTAGGAGACACAGTCGAGGGTGAGGAGATCTTTCCCCTCAGAATCAGATAGGTTCACAGTAATTCAGAGGTGGGGAGATCATTCCCTCAGAATCTCTTTTTATTCCCCAGCCTTATCCTGCCATTTTATTAAGAGGGAAAGCATCAAAAGACCATAATCACAGCATCTGCAAGGCTTGAAGGGAGCATAAAATGGTGAGAATTGTTAACACCTTAAGAGCATATACATCTTCAACTTTGTATGACCTGGACACTCATCACTGGGTGATACACACATATACCACAAAGTTTCCCATAATGTCCCTTCATTCATTGCTACATGGATGGCAATAAATTATACAGACATAGAAATTCAGTGTTAACTAGAGGGGTAAAAACTATTCAAACTTAATTTAATTTAATTTAGAAGATAATATTTAATTAGGAGTTATCAACTACTTTTGTCTGAATTCCACTCAATAGATGAAGAACCAGAACAGAACCATCTGTTTGGTTTCTATTCTTGTTTGTTCCCCCCTTTGACAGTAGAAAATAGCAGAGAGAATTTCATATTGCCAGGAAAACAAATATTTAATTTTCAGTGAATATATATATATATATGTGTGTGTGTGTGTGTGTGTGTGTGTGTGTGTGTGTGTATACACTTTCAAGGCTCCTACACTTTCAAGGCTGTTGTCACCACCATAGTCACTAACCCTAACATTTTTTGTGGCACCAAGAAGTAGGAAAGAATAGGGTTTCTGTTAGAGCAATAACAGGTGGTTAACCAAATAATTATTGGGAAATTGAACCCCCAAAATACTGAACTGGTATTCAATGGTTCCCAACTCCAATATCAACTCCATCTTTCACTTTGTGTTGTATAAAGTATGTCTAAATGTCCAGTGCCCCAGCTCCTGACATGTAAAACATAGTAACTTAAAAAATGCTGTGACAGACCTCCCATATCTAATTTCATAAATTCTTGTATTTGTACATGGACTCAAGTTCTACAGAGGCAACCCCCCATGAATTTCCAATTCTTTTTTCTCATTTACTGAATATATATACATACGTATGTACATAATATATATACCTATTATATATACATATACATACTGAATGTATATATACATACTGGAAGGGATCTGGGGGCAGAAAAGACAGTGTATGTATGTATTATACAATATATACCAGGAAAATATAATCTAATAATGTCATATATCTATGGAGTATGGTATGATATTTCTATACATGATTCTGTTAATAAAATTAACATGATTTCTATAACATGATTCTGTTAATAAAATTAGCATATCCATCATTTCAAACATTGTTTCTTTATGATGAAAAATTCAAAATCCTTCTGTCTCTTTTGAAATATGCATTATTGTTAACTAAAGTAGCTCTTGTGGTTTGAATATGAAGGTCCTTCCATATATTAAAGGCTTGGTAGCATGTTTTTTTTGTCAGCTGCCAGCTCACAAACAATGACATGGAGACTTCTTATTAATGATAAAAACTTGGCCATTAGCTTAGGCTGGTCCCACTAGCTCTTATAACTTAAAATTACCCAATTTTATTAATCTACTTTCTGCCACGTGGCATTACCTCTTTTTCATCTTGCACCTCCTGTTTCCTATCCACATCTGGCTGGTGACTCTGCCTTTCTTTCTCTCTGCAGAAGTCCCACCTAACACCTTCCTGCCTAACTATTAGCCATTCAGCCCTTTATTAAGCCAATCCGAAGATGCCTTGGCTAAGACATATCCTCACAGTGTAAACAAATATTCTGCTTGATCTATAGTAAAGGCAGCATTTACTCCTCCTTCATCCATGGACTAGCCCACTGATGAATTTGGACTTCAGACGCTGCTGCCCTGTGGATCCCATAGCTTTTCCTTCCTTTCTAGCTGTTGTCTTGTGCCTGACGCCCAGTGTTTCTCTCTGATCCTCTCTCCCTGTCCTTTCCAACTACAGAGCCACTACTCTACCCTCTACTCCTATGCCCTTTTAGTTGAGCTAAGTGCTAGAAGCAAAACAAGCTCCATTTTCTTCCATGTTACATATACTAGACTTTTAATTTTTCCTTTTAAAATAAGGTTACAGGGGAAATGTGAACACGTTAATTTAGAACTTTTTTCTCAACCTTTTAAAGCCATAATCGTAATTCTGACTGTCACTCACAGTTTTGGGGAGGCACTCTAGGGCTCCACATGCTCGATTTCATGTATGTGTGTGTGTATAATGTGTGATGTGAGATCCTGTTATGCTCCTTGTGAGATGAAGACATTGAATCTTTAAAGATTACGGCTTCAGTGGATGGCACAGCTCTTTAAAATCCAAGTCCATGGAATTTGGAGCTCTCACTAGCAATGTCTATATCCTTGGGTGTGGGGGGCTAGTTCTTGAAAACACATTGTAAAATTATTTAACACAGAAGCTGTAGATCAATAAATGTGAGCAAGACATTCACTCACACTATCAATTCATTGCATGCATACTCCCATCATATTTTCATTGCCATCTGATCATCCAGTTATTTCACAGTGATAATAGAGGGAGCTAAAATAATGTGCTGTGTGTTTCAAGTAGAAAGGGGAGGCAATGGTTGAATCCATTTAGATTCAATTCTGCTGCAGCTGATCTTTTATAGAAATGAGGTTATAATGGAAATGAATGTACACTTGTACTAGAGGGAAACATATAGAGCCTTTGAAGTTATTCGATTTATATTGCTATTCAGTTGTTAAAGTGTTGGTGAAGCAGCATGTATATAAATATGACACCAGTGGCAGCTATAAAGATAAAGCTTGTTCCTTGTAACGTCTCAATTTAAGCACATAAGACTAAATTTCAGGAATACATCATGATAACAGGCAGGCGTTACATTTATATGAAAATGAATAAATGTCTTATACTGTCAGTTTATTAACCTGTAATGAGTAGCTACTTCCTCATTGCTCTGGAGATTTCTTTTGGAATACCCTAACACATCAGGCTACAGATAGTGCAGCCTTGTCTGGTTGTTAAATGTTAATTTTATTACCTGAGAAATGCATTTCCTCAGCACCCAATAGTAGGCTTTGCCAAAAGAGTGTGTGACTGACCCCAACACATTGGGCAACCCTGTGACAAACACAGTGGAGAAATGTTCAGTTTCTTTATCATGTGGGAAGAAGGTTACATGCAGATGGCAGGAGGGATTAGATTAAAGACGGTAAGACTCCTCAGAGCATAGTGGTCATGATTCCTAGGACTCTGCCAGGTAATAAACTCTATGAGAGGGCTGTCTGGCAGCAAAGGTGTAGCAAGGGGGTGCCCGCTGGCCCCACACTGTGCATGGTGATGCCACTTCTGAAACATGACATTAGAGGCATCACAAGAACCTTTGGGTCCATATCTCCTGCTAGGCCCTTGTTCCTTGATGCCCCCTCTGTCTTGCTCTACAATGAAGGCTTTGATCTCAGGACAGCCCAGCACAGTGCAACGTACAGAGCAGTGTCCACAGAACATCCTCAGGACTTCTCTGGGCAGTGTGGCAACTAGCCAGTGGCCAATCTCCTTTCTCCAGCTGGAGACACTGTAGTCAGTCAAGTATCTAAGAAACAGTGGGAACCAAGACCCCTAAGCACTGTCAAGTGCTCTGCTAAAACCTGGTACCCAAGCACAGACTGGCAACAAAGCCTAAACTTTCCTGACCAGAGAGTACCACACTCAACCCATTAAAAGGAAATCAAAGAGGAGACATCATCGAGTACACAGCATCTCCAGCCCACCTCACTACACCTCAGTAGCCCAGAAAGTAAAAGCCACATGTGTGGCTCTTCTGTCCCCAAATTCCCACTATCACCAGGTGACATCAATGCAACTTGTCTATACTCTTCATACAACATTTCAAGAATGTCAGAGCTTCGGGAACTTTGGAATGTGTAGACCAAGCCCAAGAAGGCTTGACAAGTTCAAGGTCACTCCGCGGAAATAGCATGCAAGTCCAAGCCTTCTGTTTCCCGTGAAGGAGGTCTGGGTCGGTGCTGCCAGGTTTCCACAATCTAACAGCCAATTCCTGGGTCTGCAGTGAAAAGAACTGAGAGTAGGGACATAAACACAAATGTGTACACATATGCTTATAGCATCAAGGTCACAAGGGCAAAAGGTAGAGACAACTGAAATACCCACCAGAATAAAAGAGTAAGTACTATTTTGTATTCAACAACGGAATATTATTCGGCCTTAAAAACGAAGGAGCGTTATTGTTCATGCTGCCCAATAGGTGAATCTTGAAATTATGCTAAGTGACAGAAGCCAAACCAAAAGGACAAATACTGAGTGGTAATGCTTATATGAGGGGTAAAGAACAGTTAAATTCACAGAAAGATGATAAAGTAGGAAAGCAATTGCCAGGGGCTAGGTCGGGGAGAGAAAAGGTCAATGGTGATACTTGTTTTCTCTTTTAGATGATGTTGAGTTCCAGGGGTAGAGAGGGTGGTGGTCTGTGACATTGTAAATGTATTCAATGCCATAGAACTCCACACCTAGAACTTTCCTGATGTAGTAACCAAAACTAAGAAGTAGTAAATGAAGCAAAGCAGTTTCCCACGGTGATCCTGGTATTCCTCATTTTCCCACGGTGATCCTGTATTCCTCACTCTCGAATCTCAGAGCCATCTTTAACTCCTTATTCTCTTTGCCCTACCTGGTCTTGTTCTTTCACTAGTACTTCTGTGCGTGCAGGAAAAGCAGACTTGTTGTCTACCTCCAGTGTGCTAAATATTTATCCTAAGGGCATGTTTGTGTACAGATACCAGGGAAGCCAGAAAAAAACCATGCTTGGGAACAGTCTCACACTGCTGTCTCACTGAGTGTGGCTCCGAGAACAGAGGGTGACATAAGAAGGAAATGTGTCTGCAAAACAGAGCTTAGAAAATCACAGAACTGAATCCAAGACTGGTGTTGATTGGGAGCAAAGGCACCAACCGAGTCCCAGTATTGGCCCTCGGACTCTGCTGCATGTGGGACCACAGAAAAGCTAACCTTTTGGCTCTGAATTTCCTATGCATAAAATGGGGGTGTCCCTGTATTGATTTCAGGGTTGTAGTGATTATATAAATAAATTGTCAGCATAGAGTAAGCATAAAGTAAGTAATGGTTCCCATTACATTCTACTTGTTATTTATTTTCATTACTTCTTGAAAGTTCCAGTTAACATTAGCCCTCTGTCCACATGATCCAATGGGTGTGTATGTGTGTATGTGTGTGTGTGTGTGTGTGTGTGTGTGCACGTGTATTAATGTGTGTTGCTGAATATTGTGTGAAGATATTTTGCTGTGATTGGTGAAATAAAGAGCTGAATGACCAATAGCTAGGCAGGAGGTCTAGGCAAGACATCTGGGGACAGAGGGAACTCTGGGAAAAAACAGAGGCAGAGATGCCAGGAGACACAAAGCAAGCAGAACATACAGAAGGAGAGGTAAAAACCACAAGTCACATGATAGCATGTAGATTAGTAGAAATGGGTTGATTTCAGTTATAAGTGCTAGTTAGAAACAAGTCTAAGCTAAGGCCAAGCTTCCATAAAACTCTAATTCTAATTTTGGGGCTAATGGTCCAAGAAAGTCTGCTATACTCCACAGGATCTGTTCATCTTTTTTTTTCCCTCCCTCCTTTCATATTGTGTGTTTGCTTTGTTGTTTTGAGATAAGGTTTCTCACTGGCTTGAAGCTTCATCAGGAAGTCTCTGCTTTCCTCAGAAATGGTGTTACAAACATGCACTGCTATGCCTGGCTGTTTATGTGGGTGACAGGGATCACACTTGTTCTTCAGACACTTCACTAACTGGGCTATCTCCCCTGGTCTTGCCATGTCCATGTCAAGTGCAACCGTCTCTAGAACTCCTCCACCTCCATTCAGCACCTTACTGTTCTGATATTTTTCCCCTTCATCAAAGCGTTAAAAACATTTGTGAGTAAAGCCACACCTCCTGTCCTTACTGCTGGTTCAGCTACTCTGGATTTCCTTGTTTGCTAATGTTCCAAGCCACTGTCCTTCTGTCTGAGAGTCTCTCCAGACAGAGCCAATGTTTAGGGAGAAATGCTCTTGGCTTTCCTTCATCTGGAACGCATCTACTTCTCCCTCACATCTGAAGGGACAGGTGATCAACGCATCATTCCTCTCGGTGCTTTCAACACAGCATTGCTCTCTCTGCCCTTCATCCCTCAGACGAGGAACCTCGATCAAGGCATGGTAGCTTGGCTGACAAAGCACATGTGTGCAAGCCTGGTGACTCAAGATCAATCCCTGGAACCCACATAGAGGTGGAAGGAGAGGACCATCTCTACAAAGTTGTTCTTTGCCCTTCACATGTGTGCGGTGACATGTATATGCCTACATTCACAACAGTGGTTTAAAAAGTATTTTTATTTAAACATACTGTCATTCAAGCCATTCTTCTCCTACAGGTTACATGCCATTCTCTTTGCTGCTTTCATCATTTTCTTCGATAATTCAGCTCCACAGTCACTTTTCTCTGCTGGGTAGGTCTGTCAATTCAAATACTTGATTTTTGTATTTGTGGTTGCCCCGAAGGTCCCTGAGGCCTGCTCTCTTTTAATTATTTATTTTATTCTGTTGTTGACATCATGTAAATTATATTACTCTGGTTCTCTGGTTGCATTTCTTTGTCATATCCATGTAGGGACAGTTTAGGTTTGGGTTGTTTATTTATTCATTTATTTATTTATTTATTATTTTGGACAGGCTAGCTGGGTTTGGTTACCTCACTTTCAATCTTATAATTTCTATTCTGATCTTCCTGTGACTTTTATTTTCTGACTAGTCTTTTTTATCTTTCCTCGATTCAAGTGAGTTCCCTGTTATATGTTGTAGTAACTTAATGGCAGCCACTCTGAGCTCCCTTTCAGTGAATCACATTCATACTGGTATTGGGACCAGTTCATTGCCTTTTCTCAAGCAAGCTGTGATTTCCTGATTCATGGTTTGACGAGTGATTTTCAGTTATGCCCTGGACAGTCTGGGTAATTCGTCAAACCTTACTTTGTGTCAGGAAATCCCCTAATTTAAGGCCACGTGGTTCCACCATAAGTTCTCAGATGCTCCCCATGGTGTCCCGGCTCCTGGGTCTGGCACTGTGGCTCTGCTCTCTTGATGTTTTTGTTCCACATGGGCTCCTGCCAGATCCCATCCTTGTGGAGAATGGAGGGCAAGGTCTGTGTGGACCTGATGACATCAGGGGATGGAAGAAGCAGGGTATCCTGCTCAATCTGTTGACTCTGCAGGAGGGAAGCATCTTCAGCTGCTGGGTGCTGGGTCCCCCAGCAGGTAGGGTTGGGGAAGGGCTGGTCCAGCCAGTCTCCTCCTGGGGCTGAGTGAGATGGTGAGTATTGATGACTCAGCCCTCTCTGCTCCTAGTTACAGGGTGAAACACACACTGAGCCAGGAGCCCATTGAAGCAGGAGCTCGTTTTATTACACCAGGGATGCACTTACATAGCGTTGAGAAAGAGGGTAGAGATCTCTGGATGGGGTGATGTATAAGGGACAGTAATATTTCACTACGTTAGCAGTAGCTGGGCAGAGGCAGTTTTGATGAGTCACTCCTATGTGGAAGTGATAGGCCAAAGACAGGTTGCCAAATTCTAGCCAGGCTCAGGAAGTTCCACTAGGCCTTGCATCTGGGCCTTTTTAGGCCCCACAGCTTGGTAGTGTTGTGCCTACGGGTTTCCTCAACCTCCAACGAAGTGACTCCCGGCTGCAAAAACAAAAGTTTTTATTGCTAAGAACTGAACTGGCTGGGACCTCACTCTATAGGAAGAGTAAGGTGCCCTTACAATTGTGAAGCATTCTTAAAGGGAAAGGGAGGCTTGAGACAGCTAGTCTCAGCCCATAAGGTTTCCAAGGTTACAGAGATTTCATAGAGTACAAAGTTTTTACAAGGCAGGATTGTTTAGCGCACCTTCAAGGTTAGGGGATTTCTTTCTCTAGGACTGGCGGGCTCAGTGGCCTTGTCCTTAAGATAAAGGGGACAGGGAGACTGTCCTCTCTAGTCAGGGAGTTATCTATACCTATTGGCAGAGCACTTGTTCTTTCTGGTTTTTCCTTCTTGCCATGAGTCCCGTATCTTTTAGTTATTAATTTTCCCTCACAAGCAGAAGGCAGGAATCCATGAGGTCTGTCACTGGTGAAGGTTGAGAATGCCCCTGGCCTAATTAATCTTTTAATTCTGTATGGAAAATGTAAGGGCCCGGTTTGCATTACTTTCTGCCCATAGTTAAAACATGTTAGTCTAGGATGGCAAAAGTGGCCTTTCTAGAGGGGCTGGCACAGAGGCCGAAGGCCACCTCTGCTCCTGTATGGCGAGGAGGGATCAGAATCTACCTTCTGGGGTAGCTTCTGCCGCAAATGTATGGGCCTGTTGCTGCTCAAGGACTACCTGTCCTCTTGTCTTGACTGTTTGAGGAAGATGGAGGCCACTAAGGCCCTACTTAGCTACTTTCCAGGGCTTCAGCTGGGGGGGATAAGCTTTTCTTTCTTTGTGTTTCTGCTGCTTCATGATCCAGCCTGCAGCCTCTCTGTATCTGGTCTAAATAAATAAGAGATAGAGAGCTCAGGGAAGAAAAGGGGTCTTTCCCCGTCTTTCTGAGCGGTTTCCAATCTTTGAATGCCACTGTACCTAGGAAAGAGGCAACGAGGGGGAAGTGGGGTGCACTGTGACCCCTGACTCAAATGCCCGGCCTTCCACGCTTGAAGTGGTAGCTAGTGCTAAAGTGACTTGAAGACACGGCCTCCTGGGCCCTGCTATGCCCACTTGAACTCAGTGCTCCCTCCCTCATCTGTCTTGGACAGTCTCCTTTAGCTTGTGGTCTGGGGCGATTTGACAAATTGAGTGTAGGAAAGGTAGCAACCCCAGGGTTAGCATTCTCTTTGAGCAAGGTATTGTAGGGGAGAAAAGAATTCAGCAGCAAGCCTAAAAACCATCATCTGTTCTTAAAGTTCAAAGAGAATGCAGGCAGTTACATTAGTATACACTATTCTCTTCTTCCAAGTCATCAAAGTAAGGTCTCCTCACTCGGGAATAACTGTATCTTCCAAGTAACCTCTTCTAAGGAGAGTGTGGATGAAACATCTGTTGGGATTTTCTTCTTTACACAGGAATTAAAGATGCTCTGGGGCAGATGTGGGGTCCTCCATTCTGCCTCAAGCAATGTGTATGACTCCATGACACATATTCTGTGTGTTGCTTCTTATTTGAATTTTTCCTTTTGTCTTTTTTATTTTTATCTTATGATCTAGTTTTTATAGACATTTTGGGAAATGGCGGCATAAAAATCATCAAAATAAATACTTCCCTTTGTAAGTCTGTAAGAAGAAAGGGTTTCCATCACAGTTCTTGATGAAGTAGATGTCCCCTCTCCACTCCAACTTCCAGCAACATTAAGATCAAGTGGATTCAGGCAGGGGACAGAGGTCAAGCTCAGGATAGGGAATGAAAAAGAACAGGTATTCTGGAATGGAGACTAGCAACTCTGGGGCAACATAAGAGGGAAACCATGCCATATGCAGCCCTGTGCCTGTAGTGAGTGCCCAGGAAGATTCTGGTGAGTTCATCTGAACACCGTAGGGAGCAGGAAGTGTGGTGTGCAAAGCCTGGCTTCCTCTCGAACTCTCCCGTCTCCTTTCACATAGTGCATTCTCCTCCGTAGACTACACAGTCTAGTGACTTGCAAACAGCAGCAATGTTGGATCTTACAGGCAATGACAAAATAAAATAGCAGGTTTTGAAAGCACAGACTAACCCATGAGCTGAAAGGATGGTCCATAGCTCCTTCAGTCATCCACAGTCCTCTGTTATGACTCATCGAAACCAACCAACCAACCAACCATGTCTGAGTGTTTTTCACATCAAATTTGAAGATAGCCCCTACCTCTTGCCATTGAGGACTAAAGCAGAAGGCCTCTTTCCGAACACTTCCTGTCTGGGTTTCCCAGCTGATGAAGGGCAGCTTAGAAAGCAAGCCATGCCTCTGTGATAACAAGTATGCTTCATCTCTGCCCGCTGCAGCCAGCAGAATCCAGCTGTGTAAGCACAGTCAGAGGTCACTGCCAATCAACCATCTCTGCACAGATGCCTTCCAGGCTAGCTGCTCCTGGCAGATGTCCATATCTATCCAAACTGATCTGCAGACAACATGAATGACGCCTCCTGCTGCCCTCTAAAATGCTCTGGTGCCAGAGCTCTCAGCATCACCACTTAAGCCACTCAGGTACCTGAGTGTCAGTCAGCAGTTAAATTAGGGGATGGGAAAAGAAACGGGTAATCCTTCTCTTGGATGGCCCTAGTATGAGGAGTGGCACAGTTTTCATTAATAGCTTTTGCCAATCTCTGGACAAGAAACCAGACAGGCACAGAGCACCCATTAAGGACAAGCTGGTCTTAATGGCTGGCGGTTTCTCTTCAAGACAATTCGCCCACACATCAACTCTGTAGCCAGCTTGTTTACTGAGTTCCCATTCTTTATTTTTATTGCTGACAAACAAGGCCCAGGGCAAGCCAGTGAAATTATCTGCAACCAGTGATCAGAATCCTGCTGTTTCCCCCAAGTCTTCCACTTTGCAAAGATTTGTCTGTGAGGTGATGCCCAGGGAAGATTTGAACAGCCATGCCAATTAGCGATGACCTTCAGCCCTGGGAACACAGAGGGAGTATGCTCTGGGTAAGAGGAAAATGGTTTACCACAACGGAAAACACATCTCATAGATCAAATGGAGTCACTTTGGGCAAGTTAATATTCCATAAATAGAGATCACACATCCTCAGGAGAATGAGGAAAGAGGCCCCATCACAGCCACAAAAGCCTCTGCCCAATTCATTCACAGAGACCAATCTACCTTAACCTTTTGTGGAGCATGGCGGACAAGGGAGACTGGGGGAGAACTTTCTTACATATGATAGTCAGCTACTCTGTCACACACTTTCTAGACTTTGTGGCTTTAACCAGCACTGGTTGATGAGGTTTCTCAAGTTTTGGCATTGTGTTAGTGGTTCTGCTGGGGATCTATGGCTTCATGAATCTCAGTGGGATTTGCCCAGGCCTCCGTGACCAACTACTCTGCTGGCTAACAGGATCTCTTGCCTAAATGGCTGCTACTGGAGGGACTCTGCACTCTTACCTTTCTTCAGGCAAGACATTGGGGTAGCACCCAAGACAGGTGAGTAAAACTAAAGGCTGGGCCAGAATCCACAGGCCACACTCCTCCAATAACCTGCTGAGCAAGCGAGCTATGTGGCCAAGCCAAGCCAGGAGAAGGAGAAACAGACTCCACTCCTGATGTCGCAAAGTGCCACAGCCAAGGACACAGATGCAAGATGGATGGAGAGTTGGGGTGCTGGCGAAGTCCATCAGCCATGATGTGATGAGGTGGTGGAAGAAATAACCTGGGGGGAAGATGAACGGGTTTTAGGAACATGTGGCCATGTCTGGGGACCCAGGGATCTTTTCACTATTCAGATCTTAAACACCTTGGCAGAAGAACAAGATAAGCCATATCCTTTTGAGCAATTAAAAATTTTGGCTGGCTGTGTAGTCAGAGAAAGGATATGAGGTCTTAGTTCTGGGGTTGGGAGTGTTTCTAATCTACGTCTCCCTTTTTGTCTTTTGATATTATGTGATATTATTAAACTAAATATCAAAAATCTCCCACCTGTCTCTATGTCCAGCAGGTTCTTCCTGCACATGTAGAAAGACCCACCTTCAAGCTCTCACCATGATCCGATGAACTGTTTGACTCCAGGGATTTGATGGGCACAGCACAGTCGGTCATTATGTTGTTATCACTATAAAGAAAGAGAATGTGACCACATATTGCCACACAGAGACCAGGCAGGGACCAAGGATTTGCCATGGCTTCTAATGGGATGAGGGGTTCTCTGCACTTCTACTGCATTCTCTTGGCAACTGTTACCACAGACCACTCTTTTCCTACGTAATAGTAAATGACAAAAGCAGAAAGAATCCTTGCAAGGGAACTGTCTCCTCTATTCTGGGTACTCAACACTAATAACAACTCATCACCTGGGACCCATGGTTCTTTCATATTACTATGACTCATGGTCTCAGAGGTTAATGCATCATGGTGAATAGGTGTATCAGAGACACAACACAGTGGCCTGGAAGCAGGAAGAGAGAATACCCATGTTGTAATTTTTAAAAGTTGTGTGGGAGAGAAAGATGCAATGCGACAAAGCTTGGGTGGAGGTCCTGATCTCTCTTTCCCTCCTTTCCCATTCACTTTCCCCCAATAAAAAGAGATCAGCCTCCGGGGACAGGAATAGCGGAAGAGAAGAGAGAGAGGCAGAGATGGGGGGGGGGAGAAGGAGAGACAGAGAGGCAGGCAGAGAAGCAGAGAGGAAGGGAGAGGGTGGGAGGAGGAGGGAGAGAGAGGAAGTGGGCAGGACCTTTTTTAAAGGAATGTAGTGAATGTGCACAGGTGGTGCTCTTAGTGGCTGCAGCTGAGAGCATATCCTGTCAGAATCCCAAGGCAGGCCAGTATAGATGCCTGAATACTAACAACCAGCACTTTGCTGGATTTCCCTTCTTCCCTCCCCACCCCCACTTTTTTTTAAGCCTAGGCCTCTGCCCCATGAAGATGGTACTGCCTACATTTGTGGTAGATCTTCCCTCATGTCAACTAATCCTTACAGGAAGCATCCTCACAGATCTCCTCACTGGCCCACTAGGTGATTCTAAGTCCACCAAGTCAAGCTGATGATGTGGGTAACTATGGCAGAGCCCTGATCCCACGCGGACTCCATTCTTTCTCATGTAAAGGGCCTTACCTTTGGGGAGCTGTGCTGAGTGTGGCTGGTTGTGGTGGGGGCTTGTGGGATGAGGATCTCACAAACCTTGGGGGTTGTTATGATGATATTCCAGCTAATCGCTATGGTGTTGGGAATCAAGAGTCAACATAGGAACTTAATGCTGGTGGGATCCACAAACATGCAAACCACAGCCTCGGGAAAAAGGAGTTCTCTGGAAGTCATGCTGCTTAGGTTTTTGACATTTGGACACAGGTTAGGTCATCTGGGAAGATGGAGATGGAAATGCCTCAAGCAGACTGGCCTGTAGGCAAGTCTGTGGAGCATTTTCTTGATAATGGCTGATATGGGAGGGCCCAGCTCACTGAGGGGGGTGCCACCCCAGGGTAGGTGTACCTAGGAGATATAAGAAAGCAGGATGAGCAAGCCATGAAGAGCAACCCAGTGATCTCCATTCCTCCACGGGTTTTGCTTTTAGTCCCTGCTACCAGGTTCCTGCTTTGGCTCCCGTCAGTCTTGAACCGTAAGCTTTAAGATAAAATAAACCCTTTCTTCGCCATGTTTCCTTTGGCCATGGTGTTTGTCACAGCAATAGGAAGCAAACCTGGATGGAGGCACTGGGGTGTGCTCAATCTCAAAACAGAAGTCAAGCTAGCTCTGCCAGGACTCAGGGCTGACAATGGGGGAGGAGATGGTTCGCAGAAGGAAAAGAAATACCCTGCCCAACAAAAGAGGGAACATATCAAAACAGTAG
This sequence comes from Phodopus roborovskii, assembly GCF_943737965.1. Lineage (NCBI taxonomy): Eukaryota > Metazoa > Chordata > Mammalia > Rodentia > Cricetidae > Phodopus > Phodopus roborovskii. Next base: position 23,867,694 of record NW_026126571.1, on the reverse strand, counting down.
ATCTTTACTAGAAACTGATGCTGTCTGTAGCCTCATTCTCTGGGTTAGGACATCGAAACTCAGCTAGAGGAAATGACAAACTAGATCACACACCAGTAGGCTGGAAATTTAAATGCAGGTCTGGCTACAAATGACACTAGATTGTCATTCTCAGTTGCCAGCTAGACATCTCTACTGGTAATATAGTAATCTGAATGTATGACAAAAGTATGATATGAGCTTTTGAAATATACAGCAAACCAAAGAAATCAACAGTATTTCTGAGTATTATGGTTAAAGTGTAGTGAGACTATTTTAACACCATCCATGTTTTCTGACCAAGCTTTAAAACCCACAATAAATTTTAAAAATTTATAACCTCATTTAGAAAAATTAAGAGATGGGAATAAATTAATTGATAAATACAAATTCTTTTTTTAAAAACGGATACAGAATTAATATAAAATAATCGCCCCATATGACTGATTTCCCTTGAGCCTGACTGCATTTAAATTATCTCTTGCCCTTATTCAGACCTCATCTAGGGAAATAAATTAATCTTTCATTCTGGAAAGAGATAGAATAAAGAATACCCCATGAGAAGACAGAGGAGAAATAGTCAGAGTTCTTAAAAGATGGATGGAGATCTCTTTCCTCCTAGTTGGTAGGAGGGTGTACCACCTGCAATCAATCCTGCATCTTTTAAAACCATCCCTTCTAATGCCATCCTCCCAGGTCCAGGAGTTCACAAAGCTATGTTATCTATGGTCACCTCCCACCAGAGCCTATGGAGGATGCATTCTAAACAGACAACATCTTGCTCATTTCCAGAACACTATCTAGACCTTGAGAAGGGTTACTACAAACTCTCAGACAGTCATTCACATCCTTCAAGGACAAACACGGGATATGGATGTAGCTTAATGGCAGAGCACTTGCCTAACATGTGCAATGTGCAACCATCAAGATTTACCAAACAGTTGCCCATGTTTTTACTTAGATAATTCAACCATCTTGTAAAGCCAAGTCATACCAAGTAGGGTCCCACATGCAGAGGAATCAAATCTGAGGAGCAGTTGGAGAATTTTCCCCCTTCTTTTGGGAAGCCTGAGTGGTTTTAAAAGTCTCAGTAGAGCCGTGATTAAGCAAACAGGAGGCTGGAAAGGTCATCGCTGAAATCCCCATGGTGTTGACTGGTATCTTGACTGAAGCTACTCCCACAGAGTGGTGTGGGTGAATCCCTGGTCAGAATGGATTCAGCCAAGAAGTGCCAAAAGAGAGAGAGCTGGAACATCAGTTTCAAGGGGGGGGGTGCCATAATCAGAGATGGTAAGTTGTACCATGAGTAGAGAATGATGTAAGGTAAAAAAAATGTTTTGTCCAGCTTCCTGTGGGGAATTACAGTAAGTTTGCATGTGAATGGGATGCAGCTGGATGGGGGAGAGCTAGATGCAGCTGCATGGAGGAGAGGCAGTCACTGAAGTGCGTTTCTGAGTGGGGGAGAAGGGTTAAGACCCATCACCCAACCACTGAAGGGTTGACCTCAGACTGCTCACTCGTGCCAACCAGGGGTGTGTGGTACCCTTGAACAGGTGCATCAAATGGTAGGTCACAGCCATGAAGGCTTGTGAAAGTTCCCTCCTGGCTGCTCAGTTTTAGTAATGAAATAAGCATTCAGCTGAGGTGAAGACTGAGGAGGGAAAAAAGATGGGAACTAAACATCGAGTTGAGTGACAAGATGGACAGTCAAGAAACACAACTCAAAAATGCTCTATCTGGACTGTGACATGCTGTACTTAAAATTGACCCTGCAGACTGTAGTTGTCAGTCCAAGCTTTGAATTCTGGTTGGATTGTCAGGTGGTAATGATGCTTTCTACACACTGGCAAAATCTGTAGTCAGTGAGTACCAGTTCATAGCCTTTCAAATATTGGTCTACAGAACAAAACTCTTTTTAATACAATAAAATAAAATCATTCTCCCGAGATGAGGACAGACTTGACACTACAACCCTTCAAAAGTGCTTTGCAAATGTCTCAGTGACTTGGGGAAAAACTACAAGTCAAGAACCTAGAAGATGATGTTGCCTTCAAAGCAAGAAACGTAACCTAAATCAGACATTGTTCAAATGCTGGAAACACAGTCCTTCAAGAATAGTTTTTGTAATATAATTTTAGAGGCATAAAAGGCATTCATATCTAAACCAGGATTGTGAAGCAAGGTTTAGATGGAGTGACCTGACTTTTGTGCTCCCTAGGTGACCCACAACCTCCCTGAAGTTGCACACCAGGGGGTGTTTGTACGTGAATAAGTATGTGTGCTTTTGGAAGAGATCACACAACCTTCACTGAATTCTCAAAATAGCCCATGATTTCTAAGGCATTAAGGATATATTCATAAAAAAATACTACCCACAGTGGACACAGTGGAATATCTCACACAGGTAATTCCTGAAACAAAGAGCCAGTCTTGGATGCAGGGTTTGGATTCTGCTGTGTGGCTCCAGAACCACAGTCCTTTTCTTACTCTTGCCTTGGGCTCATCCTGAAAGGATTCTGTGTTTCTGTGCTGAGTAGGCCTGGCCTTCAACATGAGATGTTCCTGAGGGACTGTGTGAGATGGGCCAACATCCCTGGTGAGATGTAGAATATTTGATTACAGAACATCAAAGTCCTGTGTGTCCTAGATAATGGGTGGAATAGCTCTCAAGGTGTCAAGATAGACAAGAGGAAGGCTCTCTGTTCACAGGGAGCCCACTCTCTGCCCTCCTCTCATCTCCATGATGCTCCATGGCCGTTTCCAATGGTTCCCCTCCACCCACCATCCTCCCAGTGAGAACTGACAAGAGAGAAAGTCAATGAAAAGGGACCAGATGGGGCGCTGCCCTAATTCATAACTTGAACCAAGGAAGTGGCTCAAGTGCAACTACAGCAAATGTGCTGTGTCTTCATAGCAGCCACCAGGCCCTTTGTAGCCACCTCACAAGCCAAGCTGAGGTTCGATGCTCTTTTGACCTAGGGGTCCTGGCTCCTAAAACAGGGGGCTGGTAATGGAACCAAGACTGTATTTCTTTTGATTTGCTTGCTTTGTTTTTTGATCTAAGCATGGAGAAAGGGGTGGAACAGGTAAGACTCTCAACCCTATGGAGCCACCACAACCCAAAGCTCTGCCTCCCAGCGTTTTCTTGTGGAAGGGCTGTCCTCTAGAGGGAGACTGTTCTTTTCTCCCACAGTTCCGCTGTTTTACAAACTGGTAAGAAAACAGCCCTGGAAGCCCTGGAAGCTTACTGCTCTCAACAGCAGATCAACCCTGATGTTCCATCGGTCCCCTCCTAGACATGCTGGACCTCAGGAGCCGTCCTAATGATCTTTCAGGCTGAAAGGGCCAACACATTGACATGTGACGAGACCACTCAGGTGGTCTTGCCCAGCAGGCTCTTTCTACACCCAGAAAGTTAGCAACTAAGGGACAACCAAGCGGCAGGTAGTCACCATCACCATAGGCCAATGCAAGCAAGCTCACATACTGTGTTTGAGTCTTCCAAAGAAATAAAGGCAAACAAAAACTGACTAAGGAGGAACAAGGCAAAAGATTTTCTCATTTATAACTAAACAGAGCCGTGTGGAAACAATATTTTTGTGCTATCAGTGGCTGGATTTAGCAGTATATGGTCTATTTTAACTTTTTTTTTGTCAGTTCCTCCATGAATAGTTTTATTTTGCTGAAAAGGCACAGAATGGGGTTAGAAAAATTAGCATTAATTAGACTTTATTTCTCTTGGACACTGGCCATCAGTTCAAATAAAGTACAGCCGCTGGCCAAGTTCTGTCACAAGCAAAATACAAAATACTCAGATTGATTCATTTGCCTTTTTTTTTTTCCTGACAAGAAAAGGGTAATAGAGCTAGAGGGAAAAGAAGAATGGGAATGTTCTTATTCATTGCCTTTCTTCCCTTTCTTTTTGAGAAAACAAATGGGAAGTGGGGGGTGGGGGGAGAAAGGCAAGATACAAAGATGTGTTACCAACTAGGTAAACTGAGTATTTGAGTGTAGCCAACATAGGACACGCCTATGAACTGAGCTCCAGTCTCTCTGTTCAAGACCTGTGCACCCACATTCCTCCAGTCCCTACTTTCTTTTCTTTAAAAGATTTTAATCCCATACCACACACACACACACACACACACACACACACACACACACACACACACACCATAGCTTCCATTCAGTAAGCCTACTCTAATATACAGAAGTTCACTGAGTTGTATAGTCTTTGGGTTTGGTTGATTTCAGTGTGTGTTTACTTTTATTGAATTTTTTTGTAATAAAATTTAAAACAAAAAAAGAACACAACCATCAACTACATGTATCTCTAGTAATAATATGGTGAATGTTTTGTTGTTTTCTTGGCTTTCCTAAACGTATGCCGAAATGGTGTGTTATTCCCATCATTCAGAGAAACTATGACACTTAAATGATTTTTGTGAAATTTGAGGTCTAGCCAGATTTTAATAACTTATGCTCTTTTCAATCAGGTCTTGAGGTGAAAGTCCAAATTGTCTTAATGGTACTGTCACTGAGAGTCAACCTGGCCATCCCACAGACTCCTGGCCACCTCCCCCACATTCTCTAGTGTGTCCCTCAACAGCAAGCTCTCCATCCTTCCCAGGATGATCCTCCCTTTCCACTCCAGTGCTGTCACCACCATCAGACTTCCAGGGGCCAGTTTCCCTCCTCACTTAGGTCCCACAGTTTATCTAAGACTCTTCATCATGCTCCTTTTCACCTGCCAACATTTCATGTCCCCCATCATTCCTGCTTCCGAATCCAAATTCTATTTGTAACCTCTGCTCGTCATCCAGCTTCCCCATCTAGAAATATTCTGGAGCTCAGACCTTACCATCTCCTTCACTGATCTAGAATCGCTCACTTCTGGACACTACTAGACTTATCCCAGCCTATCTCAACTCTCAGCTTCCCAGCCTCGTTTGTCCCCATGCCTGTCAAATGAGTTGACACCTATCTTCTAAACTCAGCTCTCTAGCCACTTCCTCTAGAAGGTTCTCCCTCATGCCTGTTACATTGGATGTTGCTCCTTGGGGTCCTCAGAGGAAGTTAGAACGTGTTTCAGTCATCAACTTGTTCACTGCAATCTTAGATTGCACTGTTAGCTCCCTGGGGGTGGGGCCTGGGTCTTAACACTGTATTTCAACATGACATTGAAGTCAACATTTGACATCCAGTAGACATGTCCTAAACTCTTATAAAAAGGAACGAGAAGAAAAGAAGAGGGGAGCCAGCTCAACAATTAGATGGAGTAAGGCTATAAATATGTTTCGCTCAATAATTAGATAGAGTAAGGCTATAAATATGTTTCTCTCAATAATTAGATAGAGTAAGGCTATAAATATGTTTCGGGAAAGTACATAAGGTCTGGAGCTGTGCACACTTGATCTCTGGATGTTTGCAAGGCTTTGGGGCTGAGTTATTTGAAGAGAACAGAACATGGTGATTAATGAGAGACCACATGCATCTGAATCCTAGCTTAACCACTTTGTAGCTGACCGCCCCAAGCACACTGCTGAGCCAATCTGATCCTCAGTTCCCTTATCAGGAAGTGACATGTGTGATACTGCCAGGCTGCTGGAGTCGGTACGAGGTTAAACAGGATAACTCACATGAAGAGTTGGTCCAGCACAGTGCGTGGCAGCAGCAAATGTTCAGTAAACGTCACTAATGATAATGTTGATGATAATCACCGGGAAAACAAGACACTGAAGTGTTTTTAACCACACAGTAAAGGGAGGTCCAATGATACAGTTCTCCACCATCTCCTATGAATGACTCGGATTCCATGTAATTTCAAAGGCCAGCCCTTGCTCTGGCATCCTCCCTTGGGGAAGCCAACCAGCTGCTCTTCACAGCACACCAGCCACACCACAGGGACAGGGAGAGGGGCGTTCACCTTTCTCTCAATTTAGCTGCAGTTTTAGAACTGTGCTCAGCACCATTCCACAGGACGGTAATGTGCATTATGTGGGAACAAGTGTTCCGTGACTCGACAGAGCCATAAGACGCCATAAACCAACTCCAAGGGTGTTGTACGCTGGCTGTTAGATTTCTCTGGGAGTCCCTGGGAAGCAGATGGCAGGATTCACCCTGTGTTTCTCATTAGAACTTTCTATGGATTTTAGATGATCCCCTAGGACTTCTGCAAGCATTCCGACACAAGGGCAGCTCCAAGGTCAGCGTGTACATTCCCAGTAACTAGAGAAGTGGGAAGGGAGTGAAGAAGAAACAACGCAATCTGCAGATATAGACGTCTGCGGTGATAGTCTACGCAAGTGCTGTGTGTTCCGCAATCTTTCTGAATGCATAAAAAAGCATTTTATAATAAAAACAGATGCAACTCTTTTCTGAAAATAATTGTCATATTTGAAATTTGAGAACATGAAAATCATTGCTTAAAAAAATATTTTTAGGAAGGGAAATGTGCTGTGTGTTGTGGCCTTTTAGGTGGAATGAAACAGAAATCTACCAGCTCGACAGTAAGACCTTCATTTCCCAGCCCCCCACCCCAGCCCTTGACACCTCCATCACGGAGTGGGGCACCTGAATTCTCTCCAGGCAGATCTTCGAGAGCTGTTTGTACTGGGCTTCCCTAGACTTCTTGAATTTTCTCTCCTTCCTGGGGGTAACTGAGGCCTGGAATAGCTCTGAGTTCAGCTGGGCCAGTAATGCCAGATCAGCCTCACTGACACTGATCCCAAGCCAGAGATTTTTTTCCTTTGGTAGTTGTTAGGCTTCACTGTATTTGTGATTTTCTGTGCAAGTTTCAAAACTGTTTTCAAAGTTGTGTTCAAAATTGGTTTCCTGTCATTTTTATGAAAAGGAATTTATTGATATTTGTGCATGTGTATGTTGCCTACATCTCTCCCTAACCACCTGCGGTCTTTGCTTGTTTGCTTTTGTTAGTTTTGTTAGTTTCTTCTTTCTGAAGTCTGTGTTGGACTCAACTCAAAGGTCCTCAGATCAGGGACAGGTTGGAGTAGGGTGGGGTGGAGGCAAGCAGATAATGGAGTGGCAATGTGTGTTAACTGTCCCCTCGGCATTTACTGAGACTTTTTGCCCTCAGCAGCTCGTCCCATCACCTCTGTGAATAATGCAGGTCCATGCACAGAGCCATCATCCACACAAAAATGCCACAAGCTACCCTCTAGTTTCAGAGATAGCAGACACTATCAATCCCTTCAGCAGGGCTAGAAGAAATCAGCTCGATATGTAGCCAAGTAGGCAGGGAGGCTATTTGGCCATACTCTCAGGGGTCCTCACTCTGTGCTAGGCCAAAAACACATCAAAATCCAGGTATGTCACCCTTGGTGCTAGGTCAGAAGCCTCCGGTGGACCAAATCAGGTTGTAGCTCCAAGGCAGGAGCAAGATGTTGACAGAGGAGTGATGGAGGCCTTGGAACTGGGTACCATCCAGTAAGCAATGACCACTCTTCCTCAGGAGTGCATGTCAGGGTTCTCTAGAGTAACAAAATTAATAGTATCTGTCTATATCTATATATCTAGGTATATAGAGAGATGTAACTACTATATATAGATATATAATATGGGTACTATATATGTGTATATAGCTAGATATAGGTACTGTATCTATCTATAAATATATAAATTGATACAGTTAGCTATACAGGCTATGGTCCAGCTAGTCCAACAATATCTGTCTACCAAAAGAAAGTCCAAGAGGCAGTCCAACAGATAAGGCTAAACAAAGAACTGGGTATCTGACTAGACACCTGGGAACAGATACCACACCCCAGATGTGTCAACATTTCTCTGTCCTAAAGATCAGATAGCTATCAATTGTAGTTGTAAAAATCCCTGGCCCAGGAGATAATTAACAAATTTATTTCCTCTACAGCATCCTGCTTAATTGCACCCTGCCTGAAACATGTTATTGTTTCATCCTATGGACCCATGAAAGCTTGGCAATCTCAAGATTTCCAGTCTTTTGAACTTTCCCTTTAAACCCCCACCCCCTCAGATGTAAGTGACATTCTGCTTACTTCCTATTGGGCAGAATCCAGGCTGCAGCTTGCAATAAAAGAAACCTTTGTTTTTACGTTCGATGTGTCACCTCCTTGGTGGTAGATTTTTGGGGCATAACAGAGGTACTTGGTAGCTTGCGCTTGGACCACACAGACATTACACACTCTTATAGGAGACTCTTGCAAAGTAATGCATAATTCATTGATGACCAAGGGAAATGCCTTCCCAGTGGGTCAAGTGGAAGACAGGTCTGTGCCATGCTTTGATACCATGTTTTGAACTATGATGATGATGATGATGATGATGATAAAAGTTGACATAAAATGCTGAAACCATGGGCATGAATGAAGTAGGACAGGTTTTCCCTTTTAATGAGTTTATTGGTGGTTTTCTTTTTAGGAACTCTTGCATTTTCTATTTTTTTTCTTCAACCAATAGTGTCACTTTTAACAACAGAAGTCATTACGTCATTTGTTCAACATCTATGTTTAAATATCTCTTTAGAGTCTCAATTATAAACATAACAACATGTTTGTGCTTATTTGTGTGTGAGCAGACACCATTGGTTAAACATGAATAGATGTGACTAAATATGTGTGCCTATAACTGTGTTAATATACATATACATCTTATCATGATTAACTTTGGAGAACAATAAATACAGACAACTTGTCCACTGTAAATCTGTGGAGGTATATCATACCAGCAGGCCAACAACAAATAAAACAGAGATTCCCACCAGGTTAATGACTCTTATAATGATGCATTTACTCTTTAGAGGTCAGCTGGCACCTTGGTGACTATGATCTTCATAGCCCTTTGTGCCCAGGAAAAGTTTTTCTTGACTTTTCCCAGTTGGAAAAGTGCTCTACACACAGAGGAAGGAGTAGGTTCTCTCTCAAAATAAGACAGCATGGCCACTCTGAAGTCAAAAGGTTTCTTCTTGTGTGCTCTGCTACCATACCTACCTACCCCCAGGCTTCCTGCCAGGCATCAGCTGGGGCTCCTCCCTCAGGGCTCAGGACTCACCCTAAAGGGATGTCTTTAGATAGACTTCAGAGTCTTAGCCTCTATGACTCCACAATTCCAAAGCCTCCAATTACAACACTGTAATTTGTAAAATTACAATCTTGTGGATGACCCCAGGGCTTTGCACATTCTCAGTACATCTCTTACATCGAGCCACACCCCAAACCCTGGTATTTTATTAGGGCTCTGCCATTTCTTATTACCAACACTGCACCCTCCAACCAAAATTAAAAAGAAACCAAAGAAGACTCAATGAAATCTGTCTTAGTCAGGACTTCTTCGATTTTTAAGGATTGTGGCAAGAGTTATAGCATGAGTAAGAATGGCCCCCATAGGCCCATATATTTGAATGTTTAGTCACAAGGGAGTGGTGCTATTTGAAAGGATTAGAAGGATTAGAGGTATGGCCTTGTTAGAGGAAGTATGTTACTGAGTGTGGGCTTTGAGGTTTTAAAACCCATGTCAGACCCAAGCTCGCTTGCTCTCTCTCTCTCTCTCTGTCTCTCTCTCTCTCTCTCTCTCTCTCTCTCTCTCTCTCTGTGTGTGTGTGTGTGTGTGTGTGTGTGTGTGTGTGTGTGTGTGTGTGTGTTTTGCAGATCAGGATGTAGCTCTCAGCTACTTCTTCAGCACCCTGCCTACTGGTTGCCATGCTCCCTGCCATGATAATAATGGACTGAGCCTCTGAAACTGTAGGCCCCTAATTAAATGCTTTCGCTGTGGTAATGGCATCTCTTCACAGCAATAGAACACTGACCAACACACTGTGTCTGTCTAGCTTACAGACAAGGAGGAAATCCATTGGTGTCCATTACTGGGAAATCCTGAGTTAAGAATAATAAAACCAGGTCTACTGGAATTAAGGGGTGTAGGTAACATAAATAGTCTCTCTCCCTTCTCTCTCTCTCTCCCCTCCTTTCCCATCTTAAAAAAAGTATATATAATTTAAACCACATCCTTGCAGCCATTGTTACAAATTAAAAAGATTCCAATGTCACTCATCTGTAAATCAAATTCTAACAAAGATGGCCATTGTCTTTGTAAGAGTCATAGCTGCTTCAAGGCTAATCGCTCTGGCTTTGGGATGCCAGGCTTGGACTGGCCTGGCAGGATCACATTCCACATCTGCATTCTAGATCAGCAAGGGCTGGTGTGGGTGCAGCTTAGAGGCCCAGGGCATGGGAGAAACGCAAGGCGCAGACGTGGGAGAAGCACAGGGGCCTGTGGTAGAAGGAATAGCAATGTCAGACCCAACGACAGTGCACAAAGCATCACTGGGAAATGTACCTGGAAGCAAAAGGGAACCGGACCAAAAGTCGAGCTACGTATGCCACACCACAGCATCCAGTGTTATCGAGAACCCTTGACTCGGAAGAGTTTGCTCCCCAAAATACCTTAACAGAGAAAATCCAGGAACGTGCCTCCAATCATGATCAGACATGTTTGTTTTCATAAAATAGAACCCAAGTAGTTTTGGGGTCAAACAAGTTTTCCAGGAACTGAGGTATTTTAGTTCCCCCAAAGAAGTCCAAATTTAATTAAGATGGGATTAAGCACATCTGGACTAGTCAGCTTTCATTTCTCACTCTGTCCGTTTCCTCCCTTTCTCTCCCTCTCAGTCCATCCCTCTCTCATTTGCTCATTCGATTTAGAGTGCCCATGGCATCTGTAAACCAAAACACTCCGTCCTGCAGCACCTACCCTCCATAATCTTGTGTGGCCATACCCAGTAAGTTCCACAGTGACTCTGAATGCCACAGCCTGTCAGTTTCCTCCAAGATTCAATGCAACTGTTTTCCTCAGTTGTAACCTTTCTTCTTTACAAAGGCCTGCCTGCTTCAAGCCAGCCCATGGGGTAAGTTCACCTAGTGTCAAATACCTGTAGCTCAGTGATGTCATGTCTCTGCATTCATTTGCAAGGTAGGCAGTTTGGCTTGAATGCTGCTGCTCCCAGGGTCTGACACCTACAACGGTAGAGTCCACAGACACACTGGTCCCTTTTGGATAGTTCCTCTGACTGACTTTTCCTAGTGGCCTTTATTTGAAGGCCAGGTCCTAACCCTGCCCCTAGAGAGGGAAAAGCCAAGCTAGATGGAGAGGCCAGGCATCAGATATCCAGATTCAAACTGGCAAAGTCAAATGAATAGCTTTGGTGATAGCAAGGCTCTTCCTTCCTCCTTCTCCCTTCCGGGACCAAAGCCTATGTGCTGACTGTTGAAAATCAGTCATTAACAGCCAGCAAATGACTCTCCCATCCATCAGAGCCCTGCTCAGCCGTGTTCCAGTCTCTCCTCTTCTCCCTGTGTAATTATTCTCATCCACCCCTGATTACAGTTTATAATAGCTGTAATTCTTTTCGAATCAATCATAACTTTACCACAGGGTTACCAGGAGAAATGCAAGAGGACGCAAACGCCCCTGGCTGGCCTTCGGGTTTGTAAATTGCCAGTTCTCATCTGGGTCTCAGCAAATCATCTGGGTGCTCACAGAAGAGCTAAGTTTTTTTTTTCACTCAAAAGCATTTTTTTTAAAGAACTCATTCTTCCCTTCCGATTTTTAAGAAAGAAAATGGTGGTTCCTTGAAGCTGATACTGTGCAAAGGTCCAGGGAAGCCATTTAAAGAGCCCAGCAGGGACTTTCTGGAATTGTTATCATGAGCTGGTGGTGTCTCTTTGCCACTTTACCCACTAAGTCCTGAGTAAATTGCTTATGTTCTGTGGTTTCTGTGAGGTGTAATGGTTGCCCTTTCTCTGGACTGATTAGACAAAACCTCCTAGCCTGGACATAAACATTGCTATTAATAAGAACTCATTATGAAAAGGTGTAACCATCAGTCACTTACTGAGAAGTTTATGCAATTTAATTTTATTTAACATTGCTGAACTTACTGTGTACCATATATTGTGCTGGTGGTTCGATATTTTTTTAATAGATATTATCTAGTTACTGCATTCAAGAGTCCAATAGCTGGGCATGGCAGGAAAAGAGATGCAGACCGTGACACTATGAGGAACAGGGAGAGTGTAGTAAGGGAACCTATTTACATCTCCAGATCTTAGAATTCTCAGAGGGAAAGTGGTTGGAAATGAAGGCATCGCCCCAGTGGTACAAGAGGTGAATTACAAAGCCTTCTGGAAGGAGAGACGATGAAGGAGACGACTTAGGCCAGGATGAAGCAAGTTGGCAGTGGCATGTCCCTGGGCAAAGGAGGACAGGTGACTCAGCACTGTCAGGGTATACCCAGGAAGCTATAGAGAACGACAGTAGTCTCTCTGTGAACGTTCTAGAAACTGTGAAGGTGCCATGGCAAACCACCAAACAAGACACGATATGTTATTGCAAATGCCATCTCCCAGGCAGAGCTGGTCAGCAATTGAAAGGCATTACACTGCTGGATAACCCACCATTACAAATGCAATCTTGAAGCTGACAGTTTTTTTGTAAGACTCTTCATAGACAACTGACTTCATGTTTTGCAAGCACATCCACCCAAGCTGACACAGGCTGGCTTATTGGACAACCTTCAAACTTCCCTAAAGCAAATGGGGCTCCTATGCCAGGGTCATCACCTATAAGTCATCCAGGCCCAGGGGTCTGCAGTCTGGGGAAACGTCCTAGGTAAGTTCTAATCTGGAAATTATTTTCTTTCTCAAACGACCAGGGTGGTCCACAGCAGCGATTTTCGGTCCCCTCCCCCTTAAAATTTCACAAGGCAGTAAAGTGTCATTTTTAAAGTTCTATGGTACTAGAACGAAAAACATCAGTTTTTAGTTTTTCTATCTTTTATTTTGCCGTGTATTAAAATTAACAACTATATTATAACTGTTTTTAATATAAAAAATTAAGCAAAGTTAATCTCAGCATAGATAAAAGTCCTTCCAGTCAGAACCTTTACTGAAGATACCCCTTCTCTGTTCTTACTTTCCTTCTACTTTGTTTCTCAAAGACTTGTTTCATATTCACCTTGTATGTATGTTTGTCTGTATGTGTCTCTGTGGCCTGCAGAAGTCAGAAGAGGGTGTCAGATCCCCAGGGCAGGAGTTCAGGTGGTTGTAAATCACCGTGTGGGTGCTGAGAACTGAATGTAGGCTCTCTGCAAGAGCAGCCAGCCTTTTAACCTCTGAGAGGCCTTTCCAACCCCCACTTTGTTGTCTGAGGAGAGGGTCTCTGCATAAATATCTCAGAATAGCTCTGTGCCCCCAATCACTCTGCCTCAACCTCCCCAGCTCTGCAGCTAAAGCTCTGCACTACCATGGCTGGTTCAAGGATGTGTTATTGAAGGACATGTCCCTTGAGAGGCTCTGGCCCAGGTGTGCTGCTTCTTGACCTGTGACAGATATCCTGGAGGAGCATGGCCCAGGGATCCTCCTCCAAACACACTAGAATAAATAGAAAGAATGTCTTACCTTCCCTAATTGCACAAACCACCAAGAAGCATCTTAGACTAGAGTATTCAAAGTGGACATTTGGACAGCATGAGGTAGAGGCCAATATGTCGGTTTTCAAATGAGTGGTTTGTCCGTGCTGTGGGGAGGTGCCCAGCCTATTAGGCTTCATTTGTATTAAGAACGCAAGAGACAAAGGTCAGCCAATAATACAGACTCCAGACAGGTGAGGGTTGATCATTTAGATTAGGACATGCCCAGAAACAACTCTTTGCTTAACATTTTTATTAATTCCCAAAGAGGGGGCAGAAAAGGGCCTATGGACCAATAATAATTGCATGGGTACTATCATGTCTAAAGTCCTATACTGACCTTTCCTCATACCATCTCATTTAATCCTCAGGATGGTTTCTGCTGTTTTGGACCTGAGATGTTCACAATGGCCCATTGTTGAAGACCCAATCTCTAGCCTCTGGCACCCTGTGTGGTAGAGAGAATCTGGAGGAGTTAGGCCTTGTGGAATGAAGTTAGGTCATTGATCTTCAAAGGACAATGGAACTCCCATCACTTGTCTTCTCCCCTCTCCTTTGTCCGCAGCCATAAGTGGAGCAGAAAGCTGCTCTACGGCATGATTCCCTCGTGACAGCCGACCTTACCACTGACCTAAGATCAACAGATGCTCTACAGCATGATTCCCCAGTGATAGCCGACCTCACCACCGACCTAAGATCAACAGATGCTCTACAGCATGATTCCCCAGTGATAGCTGACCTCACCACCGACCTAAGATCAAGAGATGCTCTACAGCATGATTCCCCAGTGATAGCTGACCTCACCACCGACCTAAGATCAAGAGATGCTCTACAGCATGATTCCCCAGTGATAGCTGACCTCACCACCGAACTAAGATCAAGAGATGCTCTACAGCATGATTCCCCAGTGATAGCTGACCTCACCACCGACCTAAGATCAAGAGATGCTCTACAGCATGATTCCCCAGTGATAGCCGACCTCACCACTGACCTAAGATCACCAGAACTAGCCAACCTGAAGCTGTGATACCAAACAAACATTTCATCCTTATGGTTCATGTATCCCAAGTGGTTTATTGCAGTAACAGGACACTGGCTAACACAGCAATTGATGTAAATTCTTGCCACAGACAAATTTTGAAAAGGTGATTCATTGGAGGGGGTGTATGGGAGGAAAGAGATGAGGAAAATGATTTAATTATATTATAATTTCAAAAAAACATTAAAAATGAAAACCTAACCTTTAGTGATTATACCTGCATATTTTACATTAAGTTTAGACTGCATTCAGCTGTTTGACTTCTTAATCATATGAATTTAAATAATAAGCTAAAGACTCCTTGCAAGAACAAAAAAAAAATAATTTAATAAAAGTAAAGCTCTTTGCCAGGAATGACACAGAGGTGGATACAGGACAGAGGTCTGTGTGACTACTGCACTCAGGACTCATGTGGCCATCCTCCTGCATATGTGGTCTACAGTTACACATTAGCAAACAGCGCCCCGTCTTTGTTTGGTTTTCTAAACTCCAGCACAGCTGTTTTCATCAAGTTCTGGGCTGAAGGAACCTAATGTGTTAAGAGCGAGCAGGAATAGTTCAGTGTTCTGGTGGATCTAGGACTGCGGACGTAGGCAGCAGCCCTCATAGAAAGGTGATGCAGGGCTCCTGTTAAAATTGATCTGTTGGGGTGAGGGGACTAGCATTGGTTCTAGGACCTAACCCAGGGGCATGAACTGGCTCTTTGGAGCCCATTCCCTATGCTGGGATACCTTGCTCAGCCTTGATACAATGGGAGGGGCTTGGTACTGCCTCAACTTGGTATACCAGACTTTGGACTCCCTAAAGGAGTGGATGGGGGTGGGAAGGAGGGAAGTGTAGGGGACAGGGGGAGGGAGAACTGGGGTGTAGATAGAAGCCTAGTCATACAGTCATTTAGTTCCAAATAAACACAAAGGCTTATATTAAAATTATAAAATGTTTAGCCTGTTGCTCAGGCTTCTTATTGGCTAGCTCTATCTTTACTATTAACCCATTTCTATTACTCTACCTATCTCCATGTAGTCTTGGCTTACTGGTGATACCCACGACTCTTACTTCCTTGGATGCTACATGAAGTCTTACTTCCTGCCTGTTTGTACAGACCTCCAGAACTCTATGGTTATCTAGTGCCAAGCTACATCCTCTGATTTTCAGATAGGCTTTATGTGTACAAGCAAGATGCCACCACACTGAGGTTGGTACATAATATAAAAAAATATTTTTTCAATAAAAATTTAATAAAAAGAAAAACTCAGTTCCCCCATTATTGTGTTTGGAGGACTGACCATTGTCAGGTCTCAACTTCCACAGTCCTGAAAATGCTGACCACTGCCTGCTGCAGCCTCCTGGTTGGACACATGTTCTCAGCAACAAGCATCAGTGTCCTTCCCCTGGACCTTTGCTCCATCTTCTGCCACAAATATTTCACAGTAGCCATTGCCAAAAAGAAACCCAGGGAGAAGAGAAAGCTTGCATGCTAATTCCAGTGGTTGGGTAAAGAGGATTTCATTCATTTCTCCTGACTTCCCTGGGGTCCCCTTGCTCACTAGCTTTTGCCTGCCATCCTGGCTACTGAGTCCCAAGAGGGCAGTGAATGCTCCGTCCATTAGTGTTCAGTGGTACATAGCCATGGTCCATGCCTGCCTGGAGCTGACCCAGCAGCACTGGGGGGTACCCACTCCTCTACTCACAGATGCCTCACTTGGGCACGGGCTGGACATGACCCCTTCCCTGGAAAGGATGTTGCCCTTGAATGAACTGTGTTATCTCGACTGGGATCTTTCTTGGAGTGAGAAAACTGAGTATCCCATAGCTACCAGCAGCCCCAGAGAATTATAGAAGCTGACCAACATGAACTACAAACCAATGGTATGGTGTCAGGGATCAGGGTAGCTTTCTATAGAAGTTTGAGGACCTGTGTTGACCCCAAAACCCATGTGAAAGATCTGTGTGCTGCCCACATCCTTGATATCCTGAGCTGGAGAGGTAGAAGTAGGTCTGTCCCTAAGTATCACTAGCCAGACAGCCTAGGCTAACCCAGGAACCCCAGGCCCCAGTGAGAGATGCTATCTCATAAGCAAGACAAACAATGGTACCCACCATTGTCCTTTAACTTCTACGCTTCCTCAAGCACATACGCTCACATGTCATAAAATTTTCATCACCAACTTCTGTAGGTTTTAGTGTCAACCTTGCAGATGACAGCATCATCATACTTCAGTGTCCAAGTCTTGGCTACATATGCAGCTGTGAGCACCCCTTCCTTGCCTGATGTGTACACACAGCCCCTGGACACTTCCCCAGGACAGCCTGCACATTTGGTTACCTCAGAGAGGGTCCTGACATGGCAGTGATGGACACATGAAGTGATGCCTTCTAGTCCCCGGAGTCAGTGGCCCCCGGAGAGGGTTGGGAAGCGCGAGCAATGGTGCAGCAATGGGGAGGAGATCGTAGCTTGGAAGGAAAACAATTCTGGACGCACTCACGTTAGAACCACACTACCACTGGCTGTCTCTAGTACACCTGTCCAAGTGTGAATTGTGTGGGCATTGACAGGGCCCAGGGACCAAAGTCTGCAGAGCAACATGTGGCTCCTCTGGCACCTGCAGAGCTGTTCCGCTATGGTCAGATGGCTACAGGGTATATAGTTTAGGCTGTGTAGGAAGCAGGGCTAATTTCGCATTAGAAGAGCATTGAACTTGCATCAAGGCACTACAAAGGACAGGGGTTAAAGATACCAGATGCAAATTAATTGCATGATCTTGGGTCTGTCCCTTTACCTTCCTGACCCCCCCCCCCAGCTGCCTTGTCAATCAATCTATGTGCTAGGCCTCGCTTGGAAAAGGAGCCAAAATCCCAGAATCACTCTTTCTTGAAGCTTTATTTGGAATTCTGTAGCTGACTCTGAGGATATTCAGGTGTGAAGTCCATGCTTGGGTGATTGCTAAGATCTGTGCACACTATTTTCCGAAGTCCTATTTCTTTCTTTCAGAATTTGTTCAAATTCACGTGATTGCTGTTTTCCAGTCCATGATACAGTCGTGTATGTTTTAATTTGAAACTAACATTTTAAATTTGTTATTGTCTAGTGAAAATTGATGATTCAGGAATACATGTCATGTTCAATTTGTCCAGGACTCATGGCTTTGAGCTGCTGATGTATACACATGACTCACTCTGAGAATCTCAGCACTGGCTGCGCAATGATCTTATTCTTCAATATTCCTGCCACCTGACAACAGTTTTCCAGGCATCTTCATCAGAGAGCCCTGTTTCTGTGAGAAATGAACTCCTTGCTCCCTGTGTGAGCCATGGGACCACTAAGACTGCTGGACCACTCACACCAACCTCTGTTCCGGGTTACTCTAGAAAAGACACAGGTGTAAGATTCTCTCCTGGTTCTCCCACATACTCTGAAAGACACCCGGAAAGCTGAACAAGTGCAAACTGTGTTCCATGTTGTCCCCATGCCAGGCCCACCTTCCAGAAAGTTAGTTCCTAGTTTCTATATTAGAAATCCCTTCCAGGACCCAGGGAGATGGCTCGATTGGTAAAATGCTTCTGCACAAGCATGAGGCTCCTGAGTTTAAATTCCCAGACCTTTGTAAATGTTGAGGAGGAACATGGAGACCCACCCATATTCCCAGCACCCAAGAGGGAGAGACAGGACTCCCTAGGGCAACCTGGCTCTCTCTGCTAGCTGAATCAGTAAGCTTTTTAAGTAAATAAATAATATGGAGAGCAATTGAGGAAGACATTCAGTACCAACCTGCAGACTCCACATACATGTATACACACAAACACACATGCATACAGGCCACACACACACACACACACACACCAAAGAGCCTCTTCCTTCTCTCATATGCTTGCCCTTAGAATAAGAGTTTAATTAAACCATTCTCACTAGAATGTCAATTGTGTCTGTATCTGTCATTGACATTCTAGACAGATATAGTATACTTAAATGTGTCTACATGTGTTACAGTGCAAGAGGATGGCACTAACTGTTCCAAGAGAAAATGACTTAAAGGGAGAATTTCAGACATGAGCATCCATTAATGGAGAGAGGGTCATTTACAACTAAAGCGGGTTTTCTGAGCTCCCTCTAATGACAAACTTCCTGTTGTAGCTGGCAATGTGTTTGCCATTTCTTGACAACAGAAGGTCTTTTGGCATGGAAAACATATATTAAAAAAAAATCAACCAACCAAATAAACAAGCAAGAACCCCAAAATGTCACTAGAATTCCTACTTGTATTGTTCAAAGTCATAAAGATGAAGTAAGGAGGTTTCAGTCAAGCCTGACAGATGAACAAAGAGGATGGTGGTCTAGAATGTTAGGTTAGATTCTAACAAGAACAAAGCAAAGCGAAGAGTGAATTGCAGTCAAGAGGAGCCTTGGCCCAAAGGGCAAACCTGAGGATTCCCAGAAATACACTGGGCCCAAGAAAGAGGGAAAGAGAGAAAAGGGGAAGTAAAGGAGAGGGAGACAGGCAGGGAGGAGGGGGGAGGGGGAGGATGAGAAAAGGGACCAGTGTCTCCTCTGAAGGGAGGAGTGGGTGCTAATAGCTCCCTGCACCCCTGCTGGACTCCAAAGGGGTGTCTGTCATAAGGGCATGCTCTCAATTTCCCAGATTCCTACGGCCCAGTGGTACTCCATGGTCTCATAGGAAAATATCTCAAAGGCAGGGGTAGCCAGCGAAGCAGAGTCTCAGGAATTCAGGCTTAGATCCAACAGAAAAGGAGCCTACTCCACCCACCCATGCATCTACCCACTGGTTATGGGATCAGGTCACCTCCTGTCTGAACAGACAAACAGACAGACAGACAGACAGACAGACAGACAAATACAAGCACTCTTTCTTCCCTGAGAGAATCGGTTTGTGCTGCAGGAAGCACGCGAAGTGGACCCCCGAGGCCCACGGCCACGAAGCTGCCTTCCTCACTTTGTTCATGTGGAAACAGAGCAGGCCCCTTAAAAACTGACTGCGGAGTTTGCTGGGAAGATGATGCTTGCAGGACCTGAAGGGTAGGCAGCCATCAGTCCTGCCTATTAGCATTCAGAGACAGCAGAATGAGGTGCGTGGGAAATTATGAAACTGGGATGCTGTCTCCCTTTCTCTGGATGGGTAGGATGGACAGCAGGGTTGTGGCAGAGCAGGTCTGAAAAGTCATGGTTCCTGCTTTGTCTTCCACAGAAAAGCACCTAGGCCCTTTCCATAGGCCGTGCTGCCCAAGGGGCTCGTGTAATGCAGGGGCTCAATCGTGGGCTTGAGCTTTGTGACCAGTGTGATGGGAAGTGTAGGAGAGAATGGAGGGCTGAAGTGAGTGGAAGCCAGTGGACCCCGTGCTGTGCCCAGCAGTGAGGGAGTGAACTCACCCTGTCTCTGTGTGTGAGGACAGGAAGTAGCTGGACAGGGAGAAATGTGTTGATTGCCATTTAATTTCTCTAAGTAAACAGTTATTTGTGGCTCCAACGGCTTCTGGTAGTAGTTATAAAAGGCAGGAGTAAAAACCCAGGTTAAGAAGCAGGCTCAACCCTTGAGTGGACTGCCACGCAATGGGAGGCTTCTGGCTTCTGCCTGAGGGCGGGCAGCCAGTCTTTGCCTCCTTATTTTTTGAAGCTTATAGAAACAGGCTCTTGTGAGGTGATGACAGGTTAACATGACAGATGAGAGCTCGTTTGGAATGGTGGACTGAGACTCCCTTAGAATAGCCCTTGAATTGCTCTCAAGGAGGCACATAGCACCACACTGAAAGATTTCTGTTGACTGCACTGTCTTCTGTGATGAGCTGGCCCAGGGTAGTTTAGATGATTGCCAAAATTATGAAAAGATAATTGGACAGAAAGGAGATATCCTATTCTAAACCATTTACCACACCCACCCAAATCACATAGGAGCCCCAAGCCAGGTCTAGATTGTTCAGCAGCTATGAATAGATGGAACCGGAAAATATGTTTGGGAGTTTGATGGGGCAATTTAGGTATCAAGTCATTTATAACTGAGCGGAAGCAAGGATTATGCAAAACAACACGGCAGGGCCTGAGATTAGGGCATAGACACCGTGAGAAGCTGGAACCAGTTAGCCACAACCCACCCTCATCTCTGCATTTCAAAACATGTAGGAGCCAAGACAGAAAAAGGACTTGATCAAGTGGGTACGCAGTAAGACATGTGTGATGTTTCTACCCACAATATGGGAAATATTATGTAGCCATGAAAGGTAACAAAGCACTGGTCCATGATCCAACAGGGTGGACCTTAGTGAAAGTCATTACATGAAAGAAGCCAATCAAAAAAGGCCACTTATTACAGCGTTCCATTCATAAGCAACATCAAAACTGGCAGTTCCGTGGAGACAAAAGGTAGGCCACAGCTGCCGAGAGAGATTGTTGTGACTATGAACAGAGAGAGTTCCCTTTGGGAGGTGAACATCATAGACAGTGTCGATGGTTATAGAGCCTTAACATGCTAAAGACTGCAAACTGACCATTTCAGTGCAGTAGGTTTTACATTATATGAGTTTTGTTTTAATTTTTAAAATGTGATATTGATTTTTTTTTTCCCTCTTTGGCAACAGGTATCAATTGCACGTAGCTTCTTGGTTAGGGGTGGAAAAATCAGCTCCTTACCAGTTCATTTCAATGAAAAGTTAGTGAAGACATTAAACATGTCACAAGCCCTCAGACTCTATATGTAGACCATTTAGAGAGTACAGGTTAAGAATTGCTCCATTCAGGACTGGAGAGATGGCTCAGTGGTTAACAGCACTGACTGTTCATCTAGAGGATCCAGGTTCAATTCCTAGTACCCACAAGTGGCTCACAACCATCTGTAATGGCATCTGGTGCCCTCTTCTGGTGTGGAGGCAGACATGCAGACAGAACACTATATACATAACAAATAAACAGATCTTTTAAAACAGGGGCAGGGGAGCTGGAGCAATGGCTCAGCAGTTAAGAGTAATGATTGCTCTTCCAGAGGACCAGGGTTCAATTCCCAGCACCCACATGGTAGCTCACAACTGTCTGTAACTCCAAGATCCAACAGCTTCACCCAGACATATGTGCAGGGGAAACACCAATGTACACAAAACAAAAATATGTTATATTTTAAAAAAGAATTCAGGGCTGGAAAGATGCCTCGGTCCATAAATCAGCTGTCACACAAGTTTTAGGCACCTAATTTGGTGCCTAGAACCCAGGTAAAAAGCCAGGTGTGTAAGCATGCTGTGCTGGTGAAGCAGAGTGGGGATCCCTGTGGCCAGTCAGCCTAGCCTGGTGATAGCCCGAGTCCAGAGAGAAACCTGGTCTGTTAAAAACAAGGTGGGCGGCTTCTGAAGAAAAGTAGCCAAGGTTAGCCCCTGGCCTCCACAAACACAAAGAATTCTTCAGTTGAACCATTTGGGAAGGCTGATGCAGGAAATGCAAAGGTTTTAACATCCTAAAACATCGTTATTTCCCCAGTTACAATACCTTCCAAACCCAGCAGCCAATGAGTAGAAAGTAATATGTCAAGTCCAATTCTTGTCATTCCGTGGAGCACGGACAACACCCCGTTCTTGGTAACCCGACAAGTCCCTCCGATACAAACAGAGCACATGGTGTTTGTGTGATCAGACAAAGGGAAAGTCTGGACGTCTGGGCTCTGCCGTGAGAACAGTCGTGCCGTGGGCGGGACTGTGATGTCGTCAGAGAATGAACGTGGTTATGAGACCCCAGACTGCATTGGGAAGAGTGACAATGGAGCATGACAATCGTCTACAAGGTCGGCCACCCATCACTTCGTGCCATCTGTGGTCACTGCTGCTTAGCCAAGGCAGCCCAGGAGGTACGTTGTGACTGTGGGATGTTGACAAGAAAGGTAAATCAAGAAGCATACATAGACTTTTGGTGAGGCTTTTCCCTATAACTCCTATCTATTCATGTTACAATATGCCCCTAGTGAAATACAGGTTCTTAGGAGGGTTGTTTGGAGAAGGAATGCAGAGTAAGAACTGAAAAGCAACATTCATTTCTGTTTAGTGGTACAAGAAGTTGAACCCAGGGCTTTGCTTAGAGGTCAATGTCAGGACTTTGGTTCATCCTTAGTGCCCTCCAGTTCCCTGGCCTGGAGCTTCCTAGACAGTTTAGCTTGGCGCTCTGCCTTTGCCCTAACCTTCCCTCCTCTCGACAGCTGTCCTAGAAGTGAACTTGACTCTGTAGGACCCCGTGACCTTTACTCCATTATCCCACCAGTCTGACTTCATTCGCTGGATGCAAATGGCCTTGAACCCACATGGGCCTTTGTCTCCTGGGTGCTGGGATTTCTGGTGTGTTCTACCACACCTGGCACAATTAGGGCTTTGTTAAAGTGCCCCACCCTAATAAAAATCCCTTCCTTTCCCTCTCCCACCCATCTTTCTTGACTACATTCCTGCTCACACACTCAAGCACTAGAAGGTGTGTTCTTGTTGAGAGGATGTGTCCATGAACCTGGGTCTAGCCTCAGAGCCCTTTCAGACCAGGGACCAACACACCTCCAGTGATGGAACACAGGAGGCAACGCCTTTTGCATCTCTGTATGAAATCTTTGGCAATGGGCATTGAAGAGCAGTTAGATGAATACCGATGGAGGGTTAGGCCCGTGAACAGCTGTCTCTCCATGCCCAGCTAGTGCTGTGAGGCCAATGAGCCTCTCAAGTAGCCATAGACAATTCATGTCAACCTTTGATTTATGTGGGGATGTCTGGTGCTGGGACCCAGAAGCCAGGCAATGCATGTCACCCTGCCCCAGGAGAGATTCACCATTCTCCTGGCACGTCAATCACACCCTGGTCCAGTGTGCAGAGGCTCTGCCGCCCAGGGGTCTTTCTTACTAATTGCCAGGCCTCTCGGCCTCTGTAGTTTGCATACTGTCCAGGCCCCATCAGTCCATGGTGTCAACTTTCCCATTGTCCCTTAGGCTTCCCTTCTGCTTCAGCCCATCCTTTGTTCCTTTGTCCACCCCACATGAACCTCATTACTTCCCACCCCTGAATCTCTGGATATATTGGTTCCCGAGAGTATTCAGTGTCATTTTAGCTTTTAGATATTTGTTTTTTATTTTATTTCTAGTTAAGCTTTTTGAGATACAGCTTCTCCACCTAGTTCAGGTTGGCCTTGAACTTACAATTTGCCTGCTTCGGCCACTTGAGAATGGGGTCAGGAGTCCATGCTACCACTCCCGCATGAGCCACGTTTCACTACATTGCCCCACCACAACAGACTCCCCCCCCCACTCTCCTTCTCTCCTGTCTCACTGATGTTTCTACTCACACAGCAGCTGGAAGGTGTGCTCCCACTGAGTAGACCTGTCCACTCATGTCTTCTTATCCTCTGCAATCACTTTTCCCTCCAGGCTAAACCCACGCTACAGCCCAGCCCCAGGTGTCAGAATAAAATCCTGGCCAGCAGGTACAGCAGCTACGAGCAGCCCTGAGATGGGGTCCGCCCTTCTACCAAGCTGGTCTTGGCATCTAGTGCAACACCTTCTCCTCCGAAGTGTCCTCCCCATGCAAGCATACCAGCATGGAAGAGGACAGGGGGTCCATACTCCTCTCCTCGCACGCGGGTGGGGGAATCTGAGAGGTGAATTTCTGCCCTCTGTGGAATCTTCCAGTGTTAGTTATCTGGAGGCCTTCTGAGGCTCCCAGAAAGTGAATTGACTGGAGAGGCCTGGTATCTGTCTATGGGGCACCAGAAGCATAGAGAAGACTGTCCCTGTCCTGTCTTGGCCAGCTCACAATGATCAACCAAAGGGACTGGTTCCCGCTGACCCCAGCACAGCTTCTAGAAACAGCTCCAGAAGAGGCGTAGGCAGTTACAATGAGCAAGGTCCTGTCTCATATGGGTAACTTGATGGATACAGCGGAGGACGTGCTGGGCCATGGAAACTCACCCGGGTTTGGAATGTCAACACTGAGTGGAGCCCTGACTTCTGCCACCCCCCCCCCCCCCCCCCCGGTAGAGAAACCCTGCAGCTGCCACACAAAGCCAACTCCATTTCCACAGGAAGACTCTTCCCTCAGTTCAAGCCCTCAGTCCCCTCCTCCCTTCTCCCAAGGTCCCTGCCTCACCATCCGTCCCAGAGTGGGGTGCTCAGCACTGTGATTGGGGGGTGAGCTCCCTGTGCCTTGAGCCCCCTGGGCAGATGGATCTGCAGCTGAGTAATGCCATTCTGAGCCACTGCAGCGCTCATCTGCTTAACAATCGGATTTCTAGGACGTTTTAGAAGTTGTTAGCTGACTGCCAAAAATGAGGATCATTAAAAATAGATTCACAGCTGTTGAGGAAGCCAGAGATATAATTTTACCTTCATTATGCCTTATTGCAGATGTTATTGATTTAATCCCATTGCATTTTACTGTGTAATATCAATTGGCACTGTCTTTGCCATAGAAACTGGGAACTGTTTTGGTTCTTCCGGTCCTCGGGACAGAAGGCATACTTAACCGGACAGCCCAAGTAGGTGCAAGCCCCGCCCCCACTACCCATGAAATAGGGGCCACATAGGTGAGACTGGTGTGGATGGCCTTCAGAGATGACTCAACAGAGCTGGGTGACAGAATGATAATCTAAAAATGGGGCTTCTACATCCTTTAAGATCATGTTCAAGCCGGTAAACCACCAACATCAAATAAATAAGGCAAAGAGGGGGAACATTTTCCAGCCCCTCCCAGTCTCTCTTGTGCATCGCAAACATGTTGTGTGCCAGATCCTTCACTTTTGGGTCAGTTCTGTTCTCTGAAAATCTTATGCTGAAAAATTGTTAATTTAATCCAAGTAAGTTAGGACACATTGTCTTTCAAAGAGTGTTTCTCTGAAGACTCATTCTGAGACATTCCATGGTTTAGAAACATCGCTTCTGAACCCCAAAGTTTGAGAATGCTGCATTAAAGAAGTTTGGGAAGCATTAGTACTGGCTTCTCTTTTTAAAAATTGTAGCATAGTAACAACTCCTGGGTACAAAAGAAATTTAATTGATAAATTAAAAGTATTTTCTTAGAAAATTAATTAACAAAGCATTTTCTAAGCTAATTTGATGCAAAGACCATTACTACCCATGCACTGACACTCCTCTGTCAGTAACAAACAGCCTTTGGAAACCAGTGGTTTAAGTAGAAGGCCCATCAGCCCCTCCTGGGAATCCCAACAACTTCAAGTACTGCTGCTGTGGGCTCCATCTCATCTGCATGGACTTGCAAAGATTCCGTTGTGAACTTTTGCACCTTAATAGCCTTGGCAGCATCCTCGCCTTGTCCCTGTTCCACCACCTCAGCTTCCAGATTCTGCATAGGCCACCACTCACTTTCCATCTCCTGCCTCCCAACAGCCTGCCCATCTCATGCCCCAAGAGAGCTGGGTTATGATACCCACATTATCAGTGGGTACAGCAGGGCTTAGGGTAGTGCACCATGGTTCTACCAAGCCCAGATCAGATGGCCATTAACTATGCAATCCTTCAAGTTTGCACTTTTTTTGTAGCGTGATTTTCCTTGGATCACATAACCACTGTCTTGGTATCCTTTGGCCAGCATGACACACATAAGAACATACACCTCTTTTTGTCTGTTTGTAAGAGTTGAGCAAAGAGCCTTCTTCGTTCCCATGACTAGCATTTGAAAGGGCTCCATAGATACCATTTAGGGTGGTGAGTGTACAAGGGAAGATTCACCAACTCTAGGGGATGTCATTGAGGATGGTGTCTTGTGGCTTATCCCCTTTTTGTGCCCACTGCAAACTTTTGGATATTGTTAATGCTAGTAAGCCCTGTATTGTGTGTGTGTGTGTGTGTGTGTGTGTGTGTGTGTGTGTGTGTGTGTGTCTGTGTCCTGCTTCACAGAAAGTCTAGCAGCTTTGGTCATGAGGTGTAACATCTGCTATCAGCTAGAAAGAAATGTGAAATATCTCTTCTGTATAACAACTTGAAGAGCTCTGAAAAAAAGCATTCGGTTGTCTCCTTCCACCCATGGTGACTTAACTGTGGATAAAATTCAGTCAGGAATCAAATCACAGCTACCATCCCATGTCATTCCACAACAATTCCTCATTTTTCTTGACTCTCCAACAGCAGACAACTTGTTGCCCCTCTGCATTTCTGAAGTACCAGTACCTGGTTCTGATCTCTCTCAGTAGCCACCACTGTGTTTAACACTAAGTACAGTTCTCACCTGCTAACTAGCATATTAGCATCTCTCAGGCTGGAAAGGATGGAGCAAATCTCTCCCCTTGTTCAGACTATTCTAGATGGACTTAAGACACAGAAGATGGATTGAAACACTTGCCACTTACATGTGCTATGCCCCTAAGAACCATCTAGACTTTTTAGATAGCATCTGTTACTAGATACCCTCAAGAACTATGTTTAGGAAAGGCAGGGGACATGGCTATGCTTATTCATGACCTCATGGACTTCCCAGGTGGAAAGACATCTTTAACGGTACTGAGAGGTACCAAACTTCAGGCAGTGAATAACTCAGAGATGTAGCCCTAATTCACTAAGGAGTTGATGCTTGACCAACTTTGCTCTATACAACTCAACCCAGGAGCCAATCCCTAGCTACTTTGTAGCTCCGACCAAATTTAGAATGTTGTCTCTTAAAGATCATACCAAATAAAAAGTCCAGAAAACACTAAAGAATATGAGCCAGTGAAAGACCAAAAAGGGAAACTTCTTCTGGGATATGCTTGAATGCACTTAAAAACACATACATGCTAACTCATCTGCATGTTGTGCAGGGGAAGGTATGTTAAGACAACTAATGACTTCCCTCTTTTATCAGACTTTCAAAAAAGAAAGGCACAGAAGCCAGACATATTAGTCAGAGTCTAGGAAAACAGAAACGTGTTTTACACAGCTAAAACTAACCCATTAACTTCGCTGCTAAACAAAGGAATGAACTTGAATTAAAACCAGACTGAAGAAAAATGACTGAGTGGTGCCACCTAGTGTCTGTTTTCTTTTACAACAGTTGGTGTTTTGTGCGCCCTCTGGTGGTGCAAGGTAAACGGGAAACCCGTCTGCAATGCCGGTTTCTTTGCTTTGCACTGGTTGCTTAGGTAAAAATAGTTCCTCTGTATCTGCTAAGCAAGACAGACATGCAGAGCAATCGAAAGCACACTATTTCCCACTTACTGCAGAGCCAAATCTTCCTTTTGACATATTTTAATTGAGCCCTAACTTTTAGAGTCTAAATAATGACGTTTTAAAAGCTGCTTCCATAAAATCTATTGAGGGGGTAGTCAGATTTTTAGTTCAGTACCTGTGCTAATATTTTGTTAATATTTAAAAAATCAAGATAAACTTAGATTTGAGTCAGAGATGAGCCCCATCCCCTATGTCTAAGTTTACACAAATAATGAGAATTATTTCAGCCTGCCTTCAAGTTGCTGTGGTCAAGAACAAATGAGATGGCTGGTTATGGAAGCTTGAGAAACTGGATGTGCATTATTTGCACAAAACAGAGGTACTATTGTATGCCTGGTTTTTAATTTAGTTGAGTTCCAGCCCAAATATTTATGGCTCCAGAATTTTTAATTGGTTAATTGTAGAAAAGTCTATGGATGAGGAAATTAAAAGACCCAGGGTAGTGCCAAGATTTAGTCTGAAACACATCATTTATGTCTGCAGGTCATTGCTTCTGTAAAGTGGGAACTGGTGGAGGATGCGGCCATAATGCCTGTTCTGCTTCTAAAGCCTGTGCTCATTCTTACCACTGTCCCTGCAAGTCTCTGCAATATTATGGGTCTTTCTAACAGGTCTCTCACAGCTCAATCCACCCTGACAGTTTAGCCAGGGATGGCTGGTGTTTCCAAAGTGTCTCTTGGTAAGTGTGAATCTATTCACCTTGTTCTGAAGAAAGTCCTAAACTATCTACTTTCCGACTCTGCTTCTCGGGGCAGACAGCATTTACCACACAGCATACTCCAGACTTTCTGGGCTCATGGTCATTGCACCCAGGCTGAGACACTTCACAGAAGCAGGAGAGGCCCTGATTTCATGGAACAACAAGCCAGGACCCAGAGAACTAGCCTATGCCTTCCTCTCCCCAGTGAGTGCATGCAGCCCCTGGAAGATGAATCCAAAGATGTAGTCTTTGTGATTTAAAAGGTGGATTTAAGAATCAGAGAAACTGGATCTGGAATCCAGGTTTGTCACATGTTATGTATCTCCTTGCCTCTAGTTCCTCATCTGTGAAATGGGTATCTTATTAGTTCCTATCACAAGCTGAGGCCACATCCAGTAAATACAGGGGCTCTCTGCCTCAGATACTAAGTATTTGTTACTCTTCCTGCAGCTGCTCAGGAAGAGTAACAGAGTTCAAGGCACGGGAGTTCAGAGCAGTTCTGAACTTGACACTAATGTGCCTTCTGGCCATTTCCTCTTCCATTTTCCTAGGGGTCCAGCAAGCATTCATTCAAATCCCCACCCCAAATATAGGTTTCCTCAACATACAGTGGTTTGATTTTCAAAGGCCTGAAGTAAAGAACAGAGACCATGATCCTGTATTTTAGTTGTGATGCAGTACCAAGTATATTCTATGGACTGGATAGCGTCAACAAGCTCCATGTTAGAGGACCGTGCCTCACTACTGATGTTTCAAAGCTTTGTTTGTTAAATATAACTCTGGCTCATGGTATTTTCTATCTACAATGGTGTTGTTGGGGACATAGTCCCACTATACACTTAGGAGCATCTGTGCTTATAAACATCTCCTTCAGTTCTCTGCTGCTGCTATTTCCTTTCAAAATTTTCACCTCTTCTCTACTGACCCCTGGTGGTCAACATGGAAACGAACGTGGACACTGTTCTCAATACTATTTCTCAAGGTTGGGCCCCAAAGTCATTTCACTCATGAGGTTTTGACATACCACATATGTCTTAGACAATGTCCTCCTCAGAGCTTCCTCACGTTGCTGTCTCACCTACACTAGGTCCCTTCTCGTAATCCTAAGATACTTTCTGCCCATTCAATAGCCTCTGGCTACATGCAACTACTGCATACTTAGTATGTGGCTGGTTCAAATGATGCATGAGAAATGCAAGCCAGTTCTAAAGACATTGCATAGACAGAAGCATAAAATATGACACATGTCTTTTAGTACTTTAACTTGTATTGGTTATATATTGAAATGATACTTGGGATGGACTAGATAAAACAAAAAATATTACTAAAATTAACTTGAAATATATAAAAGCACAGGATAAAGATGGTCCTTGGCATCTCTCCACTTTTATTGCTAGAGATGTGTCCGGGCTCATGACCCAAGTACTTTGTCATCTACTTTGTCCATGTAATACTTCCTCCCCTGTAGCATTTCTTTTCTTTAAGATGGGATCTGGCTATGTAGCTCAGGCTGATCTAGATCTTACATCCTCTTGAGTCCTGGGGATGCAAGTGTGTACAGTTCTACCCTACCCCCCCAAAAAAAATCTGGGTGCCTTGTGCATAATAAGCAAGGGCCCTGCCTCTGAGCTACATCCAAGTCCACTTTTAAAAAATAATTTGAGACAGGGTCTCACTTGACTGACCAAACTTGGCCTGATCTGACTTTGCAGCCCGAGCAGACCTTAAATTAGAGATCCTCCTGCCTCAACCGTGGGGGTAGCTATAATTATAGACCTTTACCACTAAGATGCTTTATAGCTTCATGTTTTTGTTGATTAATGTTCTGCACTGAAGATTTCATATATGTACAGAATATAGTCTAAGTCCTTTCTCCACCAGCCTTCTCTTACCTTTGGCCCATCCCCATACCTTTCTCCAGTCCCTATTTCTCCCGGTCCCGGTCCCGGCCTCATGACCTTTGGTTTAGTTTTATAACCCTCTTTAGTTTAGCCAGTGCCATCTGCATGAGCAGGAACTACCCCCTGGAGCCCAGTGGGGTCATGAGTGGGAGGAAACCTGAAGGCCATGTCCCCCCTCTCTGAATCTTTCAGTATATCAAATGGTTTAGCAGTAAGGGGTGGAAAGCATTCTGTACCCACACCTGGAGGTTGACTAACCCATGCTTGCATAGGATCTGTCCAGGCAGCCACTGCCACTGGGAGTTTGTGACTGCAATAGCAGCATCTTGTCCAGAGGGTGGCGTTTCACAGCCCTCCTTCCTCTATTTCAGCTCTTACATTCTCTCTTCCCTCTCTTTCACAACACTCCATGAACTTGACAGGAAACGGTGAAAATGTCTTCCTTAGGATCTGCCGCTTATTCGCAGCACCTGGTGCAGTCACAAATCTCCGCATCCATTGCCATTCGCTGGAAAGGAAGCTTCTCTGCTTGGTCCTGAGAGTAGCATTTGTCTGTGCCTGCACACATAAACAGAGACAGGATGTTGTTATGTCAATTCAGCTAAACCACAGCATGCAGTTCCCCTAAGGCCTATGATCTTCTGTGGCATAGGTTTCCGGGCATGGATTTCTTCTTGTGGAGTTTCAAATCCAGTTAGAGAGCACTTGGCCACCCCCCATGATAGGAATGCCACTCCTGTATATCTTGCCTGGCAGGTTGATCTTGAACCTTATAGGTTTCATATCTGAGTGAGAGCTTTAACGACTTATCCCCTAGCAGCCTGGGCAGCGCTACCTGGCCTATGAAAGCTAGCTGGCAGGGAGAACTCCATATTTAATGGCCACATAAGTGTCATGTTTATGGATGTACATACTCTATTCAGACTATCTGTGAATAAGCCATAGATAAGCAAAGTTGAAGATAATACTTCAAAGCCTCCTTTACAGTGTCTCTGGCTACGTTACCAGCTTCTGTCCCCCACCCCAAAGTAGTCATAATTGGGTGAGCTGCATCCATAGAGGATTGTTTTTGTTCTCTCTCCTCATTCATCTGATATATGGATGCAAGGATTCCCCAGGAGGATTTTGATCTTCAGAGAGTAGAACTACAAGGTAAGGTGAGTTGGGTTTCTTAAACCACATGTGGAAACTAAGCATTGTGCCTTGAATTGTGACATAAGTTAAAAATAAATATGACTGCATTAAGCCATTCACATGGTACTTTTATTACTTATTTATTTATATGTATATGTGTCTGTGTATGAACATGGATGTGCCTATGCCCTCAGAGGCCAGATCCCCTGCAGCTAGAGCTATGAGCACTCATGAGCTGTCTGGCATGGATGTGTCGAACTTGGGTCCCTTGGGAGAGCAGTACAAACTCTAAGCCATCCCCCCAGCCCCTGACACAAGGCACTATTTATAAAGGCAAGCCAAGGTTAATTATCTTAGCAAATGATACAGGGTATTTAGTTAATAATCATGTATTTCAGATAAGTTCCTAGAAGCAGAATTGCCAAGTCAAAGGGTATATACTTTTTTTTTTTTTTTTTTGACTTTTTAAAACTATCAGTCAAATGCTGTTTGGAAAATTGAACAGTCTTTCCAGGCTTCTATTCCTTATATAAGAAGCCATGTAAGGCATTCCACTTCAGTTACTTCTGGATACTTTGAGGATGGTAGCTCTGTGCTGATGGATAATTTATCTCACGGAGTATGCAAAAGAAGATGCTGCATTTTAGGAATAATAGCTTTGGAGTGGAGGTTTCAGAAACTACATGACATGTGTAGGCACTTTCAAGATAGAAGGATTATAGGAAAAAGGCAGCAACTAACCCACATATGTACTGATGGACCTTGGTTGTTACTTTGGCAGTGAGTCATGATCTATCCAGTCTGTCAGGGATATAAGTCACACACTGTGGATGGGCCGCTTGGACCAGGCAGATGGCTGCATCTTTGTCTATGGATTCTCTCTGTAAATCTCACTACATACAGTCTAGCCAGGCCTTTTTCATCTATTGCAAACCAGTGTCTTTTTGAAAACTACATTTGGTCCTTTAAGAGACACAGATGTTAGATGGGGAAGGGCTGAATATAAGACAACATAACTTCTAAGATTCCTCCCAACTCTGAGCCTCCAGATGAGAGGCTCTGTAAGGAAGTGAGTGAAGGTGCCTGGTGTACAAGTCTGTTCTGGAAGAGATCACAGTGGCCTGCAAGCCACATTGCCATCCACAGCAAACAGTCCTCTCTGGAAGCCTAAGCAGAGTATCTTTGAACTTTTGGCTATAGGCTAGAGCACTTTCATATCATATCTCGACTATGTCAAGAAGAGGAAGACAGAAATGATATCTGCACCCAAGCCTTGTGCCTGTTGAACTTGTCAAGAAAAGACGGGGCTTTGGGGGTACAAAGCTGCAAGCCAAGGTACTTTTCTTCTCTTGGACCTTTCTGCTATCCTGTGGTTATATAATCATCTTTAAACTGTAAGTGCATCCCCTTCACAGAGTTCCAGGCAGGTGGTAACACACAACTGCTTCTTTTGAAATCTCCTGTGTGTCTGTGTACTTTATGTATTATGCAAATACTCCCAAGCAGACCAGAGAATCTTAAACAAGACAGCAGAGTTCACAGGGGCCAAACAATGCCTCACATAGAGGGTGCTCAAATATAGTAAAATTAATAAATCTTCGGGGCCGGGGCGGGGGTTGCCACTTCTCACATCACCTTGGTGGTCAATATCTATTAGCTACATATATGTTAAATGCAGCCTAGCCTTGCCTCCCCACATCTTCCCCAGGTCAGGATGTGGAGTTCTAGCTGATATCAACTACACTTTTGAGAAAGTGATCTCCAAAAAGAACAGAAAAATACTACTCAGCAGTGAAGTGGATCCCACGCCTTCTGTTGGGAGCATACCTTGCTTTTCTGCTTGAGGTGTGCTTCGGATCTCTGTATTCATGTGTGGTGTGGGAATGAATGCTCAGAGTTGTATCAGGAGACAAACTACACATTCTGAATTACCTGTCTTCTACTGTAGGTTTTCAGTAACACAGCAACAAGACTGCTTTAAAGAATGGAAGTGTCTGGCAGTGTATTGTGTTCTTCATGGGTGGTTGTTGACTAGGGTGGCTTGGTAGAACAAAAGAGTGGAGATAAATCCAAATATTTCTCCTTTTATTGCAGAAGAGTTTCAGTCACAAAAAGATCACTGCTGCTCTTGCCGTTTACATCACTGGGGATTGTTTCACCTCTGTGGCAAAGTGCCAATGTGGCGCTTAGAGCGATGGATCCAGTCAGCACAGGAATCCAGCTCCATAATATCTCCTTCCTCAAGGGTGAGTGGGTTTCTCTAAAATGCTTTCCTTACTCTCCATCATGAAGCCTACTACTCTTCTGGCCTTTTCTTTGTCCCAGACCCCTTCCTTTTGGCTTTAGCTAAACTACACAAGGTACTCAGGGAAATGACTGCCCTAATCATAATCTCTGAGATCGCCACATGAGGTGTCCATAACTGGAATTTCCTCATTACTTTAATGTCCTTCTAGTCACAGCTCCACAGACCTATTATGTGTAAATTAGAAACACATTATTGCACCACCAAAGCTTTTCTTTCAAATGCATAGAATTTTATAACCTGTCACAATCTATTAAATTCTGGATTGTTTGTACTGAAACTGACTTTTTTCTGTACGGAGATGTCAAAGGATCTTAATTTCAGCTAATTCTGGCATCAAAATGAGCTCCTCTACTTAATAGCTGGCACTGGTCTCTACAGCAAAATGCTTCCAGGGACAACTGGAAATTGCAAAGATAATAGTGTGTTTCTTTGGTTAGTATCACATCTGAAATGCAGGGTGTTTGCCAACTCAAAGCTGCTCTGCTGTCTTTTTTAAAACTGAATTTCCTGAAAAGGCCTTAAATACTAAGACAACTTGACATAAGTAGACAGGAGGATGGGAGCGGAAGGCTGGGAGACAGAATGTGTATGACCTGCTCAGAGTTCTAGAACTCCATAAGGGCTTCTAACAGATAGGGGACTTTGGCAGACATGGTTTGGGGGGTCTTGTTTAGTGTATCCCCTTTTGCAGAGCTGGACACATGCTTATGACTAATGCTGTTGGACTTCATGGTCATACTGCCATCAACTGCCACACTTCCAAGGGTGATACATGCTTGGGTGAGAAAGCCATTGTTTCCTTCAGAGCCATCCCAGTGGGGAGAGTTCTCTGTTAGGCCTCTCCACTAGGGTCTGACTCTGACTGTGGGTAATCATGCTAAAGGAGCATTGTTGAGTCAATCAAGAAGAGTGGGGTGTTTGATGAGGGCCAACTAACAATGGTAGCTGTTACCTTACATGCCTTCTGTTTTCCATCCATTTAGTCCTTTAAATGTCTGTGGGGTTAACGTAATAGCTATTCCTATTTACAGAGAGCTGAGACTAAAGAGAAAGAGAGTCAAGACTTGAACTCAAGTCACCCTTGGCATCCCCAGCCACCCACCCTTTTTCTCTCGGTATCTGACAAAGAGTGGGGAAGAAAGGGAAGTGGCGAGGAGGGCCTCTAAAATGGTCACTCACTCTTAAATCTGTTAAAGATTAACTTTGAAAAACCTAATGGTGGCCTTGGTTAAGATGAGTACATACATAAATTCCTGTGCTGTACATTACTTTCAAGACTAATAGAGTTCAAAGTTGAAAGAAAGAGTTCAATAAGTGATTGGTACTTATAGTTCAATAAGTGATTGGTACTTATGGCTCTAATAGAAGAAACCCCACAGCTCCGATGTCAGCTCTTCTGGCCCAGCTGTGTGAAAGCAGTTCTCCAACATGGCAGACTCCTTGGGATGCTAGAAGGCCAGCAGAAGTTCTGAATGCTAAGACTCAGCTTCCAAGTTCCTGATTCCTTCAGTTCTGCTTAAGGCCTGAGGATTTACATTTGGACCAAGTTTCCAAATGCTGATGCTGATGCTGGTGCTGCTGGTTTGAAAAACCCTCCAAGAGGCACTGATAGAACAAGCGCGGCATCCATCCTCATAGCAGATTGGAACGGTTTCTTACTGGTCAGTGGCAAGGCAAATACTCACGTGGCTGTTGTGCCTTTGACACTGTCATGACACCCAATGCATGGTCAGCAGGC
This sequence comes from Phodopus roborovskii, assembly GCF_943737965.1. Lineage (NCBI taxonomy): Eukaryota > Metazoa > Chordata > Mammalia > Rodentia > Cricetidae > Phodopus > Phodopus roborovskii. Next base: position 23,832,225 of record NW_026126571.1, on the reverse strand, counting down.
AACTGCCACACGTGGTGGGAGGCGTTGTGGGAGCCTGGGTCTCATTCTGTGACAGACTGAAGCACAAAGCCTTGGTCATTCAACACAGACGGTCCGAGTGCAGCCTTCTAAATGGTGATGCCGTAGTGACATACTTTGGGGAAAGGTACATGCACAAATGAGTTAGGTTCAGTCTTTCTCATGCAGTGAGCGACACCTGGGAAGAGAGAGGTGACAGGACCTGGGCTATGGACATAGAGCTGAGTGTGACAATCCACGTCAATGGAATGGATCAGCCCAGGGACTAAAGTAGATGTTGGAAGACTGGAGGAAGAAATGGACCAGTCAGAATTTGGGAGGACCAAACTTGTGTTGAGGATCAAACTGGGTCAGTGGATAGCATCCCAATGGGGTCTAGTGAGGCTCTCACAGGCATCCTAGGAGACTGAAGACAATACAGGAAGTTCTCTATTGTCAGGTGTGAGTAAAAGAGTTAGTATCCAGGCCTGAAAACTTTGACATGCTTTAGGGGACAAGCGAGATCAAGAACCCTCCCAGGCTCACACAGTACACTCAAAAGGGCAATGCCCAGGAGAAGGGGGGGTACTTAAAACTATCACCTACTGTATTTAGAAGAGAGCAAAGCCCAGGAAAAGGAAAGGCTTAAAACTACCCCCTAGATCTCAGCTACTTGGGCTGCCATTTTGTTTTAGCTTCTTAAATATTTTTATTAAAATTCCCAAGGGTCTCATAGCTAATTATCAGGACTCAGCTGTTCCCTGCCTTAAATTGCAGGAGCCCCTTGGGCTGCCTGAAAGCCCACGTGAATGGCCCTTCCCCGTGATTTGAAAGCTTGATGGATGCTCCTCAAACTTACTTTGCTAACTGTCTTTCCAAATGGATCTCCTGGTAGCGCTACGATTTTACTAGCTGTGATTTATTTTTTAATATTTTGCACTTCAAGCTCTGATAAATCCAGTGTTCTTGCTGAGCACTTGTACAAATTACATTGCAGGCAGAGCAGTTTAGCATTCCTACATGTTCAATACATTCCTACATGTTCAATACATCAGCACTGAGAAGTGTCGGAGGTGCCTGGGTCCATCTCTGCTCCCCACTGAAGTCAAACTCTCTGTAAAGCTTCCCTTGTCCCGAGCCATTCAAAGAGAGGTCCTCTTAGACCCACAGACTCAATTCTACAGTTTCTGTCACCTACAGCCAATGCCAGTCCAAACATAATGAATGGAAAATTCCATAAACAAAGAGTCCATAAGTTTTAAGATGTCTACCATTCTCTGTACTTTCCACCTTCCCACTGCATCCCATTGGGGAGATGAATCATCCCATCACCCGATGTGTCCACACTGTATGCACCACCCACACTGAAGCTATTGCAATTAACAGACACATTGTCTGAAGTATCACAGTATCTGCCCTAAAGTAACACCTATTTTACTTAACAACAGACCTGAGTGTGGCAAGGAAAAAGCTGCTGGTTGTTTCCTTCTAGTAAAAGGATGCCAAGCTACTCAGAAGCCTGCTCTGCCTGTGGTCCAGTTTTTCTCCCCATTCTGCTGGTCCCCCTTCATCCTGAGACTAAGTTCATGATTCCCTTCAGGGAAGCTGGGTGGCTGCAGGCTGCAGTAAGGGCTATCGGCTTCCTTTTAAGGAAGCAGAGGGAGCATCAGTGACTTCAATATGATTAGCAAAGTGAATGACCTGTGCTGGTGGGCTAAGATCCAGGGTGTCTGAACTAATCACTGCCCAAAGTATGACCAGGAATGGCTGAAATCAACAAGACTCTGGATTTGGAAGTGGACACAAAGTATGCTGTTCCCGAAGAAAGGGATGGGTCCCCAGAAGATGCCACACTGCTCATGACACTGCCTCTCCTCTAACATCTCTGTTTTCTCATCTGTAACTGATTACCAATAATCTGCTCCTCCGGAGTTCTGTGCTCGGTCTGGCATGTTGTAAGTACTCGGTACACCTCGTAAGAGGGAAGACAGGTCCAAGGAGGCACCTACCACATTTAGACACTCTTCCTTTGTGGACCTGCTCCAAATAGATCCTTTCTCTTGCTGTAGGACAGTTATGTCTAAAAGAGAGTAATGAAAGCTTTGTTCAGCTAGGTCACTATATGATGTCCTCCCGGGTCGTGAGTTAGGTGAAAAAACACAAGATAGTGTTTCAAACCCACTCGAAGAAAGTCTCTAGCTGGGGCTGTCAGATGATAGAATGCTTGCCTAGCATGTACAGGTCCCTGCCAGCCCTGTAAAAACGAAAACGGACCGTTTCTAAGTAGTGATGTCCATATATTTACATATAAATGTACTGTACAGATGTAATTATTATTATGTTAAAACAAAGGTGAGATGAAGGGAATGAAGATAGTGGAAGGGGGAAGTTACCGGGTACAGAGCATGGCAGGGCATTGCAAGGAGCACTTTAGCAGATGGAAACCCTTAACATGGGTTTTGTGATGCTCACTTATCCATGAGGAACTGGAATTTATAGGAAAGCCAGTGAGTTATAAATAACAAAAATGTATTTGAACTAAAACTATTATGATCTCGAATTTTATTTCCTGTTCCCTTTACTGAAAGTACTTGCAAAGGAGGGTGCCCTCACTCATTCATCCATCATTTCCCCCATCTGTGCCCCCAGCGGGGAAGGCCTGGGACCCTGCCATGGTCCTACATTTCTTTGAGTTTGGGGAAGGATCCTGCAGGAACCAGGTCTTAGAACTGCAGGGGAGCTTTAGACGATCTCGGGGCAATGTCTGCAAAGAGCAGGGCTCTGTTCTCTTCCCTCTACCAAATGAGAGTGATGGAGTCACTAATGACAATGGAAGTTAGCAGTTTGGGCACAACATGCTCCAAGGCCCTTAGGACACAAGGTCGCTCTGCTCCTAGGTCTCTGTCCCATCTAGTCTCCTCCAGGACACGATTTCTTCTTTAGATAGAGTCCGTGGGTCACCTCAATTCTCCATAGCACTCTTCTGAAGTCATTGCTTTGAAGGAAAGGGACGTTGATCCCTCAGATTCTTCCTCATTCAGAGTCTAGAGCAGAGGACATGAACAGGCTTCAAGGTTGACGCTATAGTTCTGTTTTGTTCCCTAAGGAGAAGGCTTGCTTGATATGGCTTGTGTTGGGAGCCCAGTACACTCAAAGTGATCAGCGTTTTGTGTCCCTGGGCTCTGAGTGCACAGGCTAGCAGCACAGACAGGGCCACACACATGACACTGTGTATCATTAGCCAGCCTTGTCTGAGATGATTCAATATGACCAAACAAGCTGTTGATATTTGTGTTGATCCCAAATTGGTTGATAAAGAGTTGATGTCTTGATTGTTCACCCACTTATTCCCACATGGTTGACCTGACCTCATCCCAAGAATATCTCTGCAGAGCTTTGCCCAAGTTATAAACTCGTGGCTTCCTAGCCCCTGGCCCGATGCCATAGTAGCCATCTATTTAATTGGTTTGCATCTTAGCCATCCCAGTTGTCAGACATTTTGAGTGACATCTACAAATAAAGGGTAGTCTATATGATTCCTGAACACAGAAGAGTGAGGAAGAAAACTTGGAACCAATAGAACGTGAACACATTTTGGCACACCATCCATTGTCCCCTAAGACATCTGACCTCACTCTACCATGCTATCCAGAACAGCCCCAAATTATTCTCCCTCTACCCCATCCTGAAGTCATCCTATCTGAGCCCCAAGCCATCACTTTCTTCCTAAGTCAGCCCAAGTTGCCAACGTGAACTCTCAATATGGAGGCCCCAAAAGCCAGATCTTCCATGAGTGTGCTGCAGTGTCGTGTGTGTGTGTGTGTGTGTGTGTGTGTGTGTGTGTGTGTGTGTGTGTGTTTATGGGGAAAAGCAAGAGGAGGTGTCTCCCTTGAGACAGCCTTTGGCTGCAAGTTTAAAATAACAACAATCTTTTAAATATTAGAGTTGACTTGACAAAATGGAGTAATGGAGGGATGAGGGGTCTGGCTCCCAGGCATGCTTCTGGTCATATCAAGATGCTTTTGCCACTCAAGTTTGTGTTGGGCCAACCTTGGCATGAGTCATCTTGCTGAAAGCTGGTGGTCAGAGCACAATTGTTTTTGAAACCCTTAGCAAGAAGAGCTCTTTTCCAGAAAGACACTCAGTTGGACCATCCATCTCAATCAGACAGGTCTCAAGGTCACCCACCCAACGTCTGATGGAGGTCCTGCAGTTACCACTGCTGGCTCTCTCTATTGGGATTTTCCCTGGAGTGGGGATAGGGCTCCCATATTTCAGAGGTTCTGTCAGAAGGTGAACACCATGGGCGACCAGAAATATCTGCCATGAGAACCTGCCAGGAAGACAGGCAGAATTGGCACGTGTGGTGTTGGTGAAGAAGACGTACACATGAGCAATCAAGACAGAAGGGGCAGGGGCTTTTGGAGAAGAAAGCTGGAGTAGACTGCTCTTCCTGTTTGGTTTTACTTTTTTGTTTTTGTTTTCTGGATTTTGTTGTTGTTGTTGTTGCTGCTGCTGCTACTGAGTAATAGCTATTCTAAATCTTGGTAGCTTAGAACTATACTGAGGCTCACTATGTACTGGGCAGGAAATTCACTAGAGGTTCTGCCAGTGTGGGTGGGCCAAGCTCACCTGAGTAGTATGTCTGGGCCATAAGTTCTCAACCTGTAGGTCATGACCCCTTTGGCAAACCTCTACCTCCCAAAAATATTTGCATTATAATTCATAACAGTAGCAAAATTACATCTGTGAAGTAGCAACAAAAACAATTTTATGGTGGTGGGGGGTTGACACAACTCCAGGGTCCCAGCATTAGGAAGGTTGAGAACCACTGGTCTTGACTCTCCCATTGAGGCCACAGGCACTGGCTGGAGTAGAATGGCCTCTACTGGGGCAGTGCATATCTGTTCCACATAGCCTCTTATCCTCTAGCAGGCCAGACAGGGCTTATGCACCCATCAGGGTTCCAAGGATAGGAGAAATGTAGAGGTGCATCTTAGGATCTGATCAGAGAATGAGGACTGCCCAGCAAATCATCAGGTCATCCAAGTACTGCAAAATCCCACTAGAGGCAGCTCCTGGGAAGAATGAAGAGAGGTGGTCACTTAGATCGTTAATCTACCCCGGTGGCCATAGAGAGACATCTTTCCACAAACACAGCACCTTTCACTACTGAACCAAAACTGGCAGCCACATTCATCCGAAAGCAGAGCTTCCTTCCTGTAAGCACTTAGCACAGTGCCAGGCACACAGTGAGCATTAGCTTTCAATTTGCCTGATTTTATGATGAGAACCCATACTGTTAATAGTCATTGCTAAGTTTAGTAATCACTATGATGATATTGAGGCTTTCTCTGCTGGGTTACGATTCCTCTGGGATCTGAGCCTCCAAACCAGCCAGACCTGCTGGTTATTGGCTGCCTCTCCAGCAGCCGCTAATCTGAACATGCCTTCTCTACTCCCTGCCACCTCCTATGTCATTTGGTGAGGGCCATTCTCTCTGGGTTACTTGCCCTTTGTCTGTGTGCTGAGTACCTCTCCAGTGAGACCTTGCCACGGTGCATCGTTAACTGTGATTTCAGCTAACTCTGGCCAGCACAGCAGAGAAGGAAGGAAGCTGCCACTCTTTCCCAGATATCCAGATTGATACTGCTTCCTGTTGCCCAACCTATGCCCAGTGCATAACTATCAACATAATGACATAATTCAGAGTTGCCAGAGTGGGTAGCAAGTGATAAGGAGACACTTCTCTCTCTCTCTCTCTCTCTCTCTCTCTCTCTCTCTCTCTCTCTCTCTCTCTCTCTCTCTCTCACACACACACACACACACACACACGCATGCATGCATGCACACACACAAACCCAGGTACCAAGGATTTAAACCAGTTAACCACTTGAGTCTTAAGTCTGCAGACAACAGGCTGTTTTGAAAGTGGCTGTTTTGTTCTCGATGATTCTGGCGTCAGTACCCAGGCAGCCTCTACCCTCGCCAAGGAGGGAAGGGCCAGCAGCTTGCTAACTTCATGTCATCTGCCACTACGGCCTTCCCATCTGCTCAGGGACACGGCCGGACAATTTTCCACATATAATTGCCATCCTTTGTAATTTAGACTGAAACAGAATCAACAGCTTGATCACAGCCCCACAGCAGGGACTTCAAGGGCAACACTGCCATTTTCTGTCCTCACTCAAAGAAAGCCAAAGCTGGCCTTCCCTTGTGTGCACGTCTCCTTGCCTGTCCGTCTCAGGGAGTTCTGTTTATCTGTCTGCCTACCATGTTTGCTGGCCCTTCACAATTTTTCTTTGTCCTTTCTCTTTATCAGGCTCTGTATTTCTGCCTTGCAAATGTGCTGGTTGTATCTGGACACCTCCCATAGATTATGTCGCCACAATAACCATTGTCAGGTCTCCCTAGCTAATTGTAGCCCCACCCCGCCTCATCTGGCCGGGGTTAAGATGGATGTTCAATTTGCATTATTTATGTCTTTTGCTCTGTGTTTCGGTGATGTGCTTTTGCATAACATATGTAAAATTCTGCTGATGTGGAGAATTCATCTGGCTTAAGATGCTCAAAAGAGTGGGGGGACGGAAGGTGGGGGACTCAGTAAATTCAAAAGCCGTCAGACAGCTTTGCAGTCATCTGGTACTGAGGAAGTGGGGGGTGGGGTGGGGGGTGTTGTGGATTTGCTCCTAATATTGAAATATCTCTGTGTGTGTGTGTGTGTGTGTGTGTGTGTGTGTGTGTGTGTGTGTGTGTGTGTACAGTCCAGTGAGCTCTTTTGCTCTTAAGAGCTCAGGCTCTATCTGGAATTGAGAAGATCAAGGTGAACAAACCATCCAGATCCAGGTCCATGCTAGGTTCAAATGCAAGTCTGTTGCTATAATTAAAGCATCAATTTGGAGAGGATGAAGCTGAGGCATCCTTAACATTACACAGAGCACGTAGTGTTGCTGGGATCAAGATTCCCAAGTTAAGGGACTGGACTATAGTCCAGGGGATGATATTCACATCACATGTGTGAGGCCCCAGTTTCCATCTCTACCACCACAATAAATAAATAAAAGGATTAGGGGAGATAGTCTGTGATCTGAGCAGCCTGAGCCACAGCGTCTTTGAAATGCTTTGTTTCTGATCTTGCCAGTCCTGACTCTCAACGTTTCTGCATCTCCTTACCATGGAATCTGCTGTTGGAAAAAACAAAACAAGTTTTATACTGGTCACCATTCCATCACCGTTTGGCCACACAGAATGTACTTTGGTCCCCAAACACTTCCTAGCCAAGTGTTGAGAACATTTACAGCCAGTGCTAGGCTTGTCGCCTTCTATGAAAGTATATGCTTGTTTAGACTCTGCAAGCATACATTTGTTCTGCTGAGGTGCATGCATCAATAATCCTAAAACTTGTCCCCTGACTTCTAGAATCCAGATGCTCCTGGGGGAGTGGGGGAGTCCTGTGGCTAAGAAATGGGATTATGCTGTACACACTCCCTAAAAAGTGGATGATGCTGTACATGCTTCCTGTAGAATGGATGATGCTGTATAGTTGTACATGCTCCCTCCCTATAGAGTGGATGATGCTGTGCATACTCCCTATAAAGTGGATGATGCTGTCTGTACATGCTCCCTGTAGAGTGGATGATGCTGTATAGTTGTACATGCTCCCTTTGTAAAAGTTGCTGTGGTTATGGTGTCTCTTCACAGGAATAGACAGCCTAACCAAGACAGACCCCCAGAACTGGAGTTGCATATAGTTAAGAGTCACCATGTGGGTGCTGGGAATTGAGCCCAGGTCCTCTGGGAGTACAGCCAGTGTTCTTCACCACTGAGTCATATCTCCAGCCCCATCAGCAGCCACCCTGTTTCTGTAGAATCTGAGAGTGAGGACATATGGGTAGGATGAAATCCAAGGGTAGAGAGACACCAGGTCTTGTTGGTGGTGTCTGTACTATTCTCCAGTTTAAGCTGTACCCAGAGCTTGTCCCTCTCTGTGGCTGAGTTCTGTATGCTCTTTGGTTGTGTGTCTTTCTTGCAAGTGAAACTACAGATTGAGTCTTAGGCTACACCACACCCAAGCTCTCCCAACCATACCGTGTTGTCTCCAGGTTCTCAACTTGGAACTCCCTCTCCGCTCACCCTGAAGTGACAAGGTGACAATGTCCTATTTCCCAGAGATTTACTCTCCATACAGGGTGTGTGTTATGCTCTCTAAGGGAACCAATGTTTGTCTTAAGTGATTTGTGCACTTAGGACAACAGATATAGCTGTGATGTGCCCTGGAGAGGCGACTCTAACAAATAAGCCTACCCCTGTCAACTCTAGTTTGCTTCTGGAATGGCTCTATAAGGTTGTGTATTAATTTCTTTGTCCTCGGTATGCCACACTGGGGGATGACAAGCTTTGGGAAGTGGGACCTAGGAAAAAAGGTAGGCCTAAGAGAAGCTTCCTGGAATTATGAATCAGGATCCCAGGCCTTCCTTGTCTCTTCTTGCTTCTAAGCTATCATGAGAACTGCAGCTTCCTCTGACATATGTTCCCACATGGAGGAGAGAGTGAGCAAGAGATTGAAATTTCAATATGGAAGGACAGAGTCAGGAAGGACGCAAGCTCAAAGCCAGTATGGGTGAATAGTAAGGTCAGCCTGACCCTGTCTCAATGATAAACAAGCAAGAAAACAAGGACTGAAAGGAACCAGAGGATTTAAGAGTCAGTCACTCACCTCATATGGACCTTATTTGAATTCTGACTGATTAGAACAAAAACCGTCTCTCATCCCATTAGGAGGCAAATATCCAGTAATTTCTACTTCTCACTTGATAGTATCATTATGGTTCAGAATTGATTGCTATTAAACATTAGTGGTAGAATTTTTAATACTGATCATTTAGGCTTAATGAGTAAAAATATTAATTTCTGGTTACACACATATTTTAGAGCAGGCAAGTAAAATGAAGTATTCAATAAAAGATTTTAGGCATAAAAGTACATTCCAGAGGATTGAAATAAAGTGGAATATAAATAATTCATTTATAGAAATAAGGAAACACTATAAAATTTCAAGAGTCTTTAAAAAAAACAGCAAGTATTGGGACTGGGAGGACATCTCTGTGGGCAAAGTGTTAAGGGCCAGAATTTAGGTACCCAGCATCTATGTACATGCCTGGTAGGCAGAGTACCTCATCTGTAATTCTGAGACGGGAGTTTCTGGAGCAAACTTCTTGGATAGATGAGCTGAAATGGCAAAGTTCAGGCTCACTTGAGAGACTCTGCCTTAAAGAATAAGGTGGAGATCAATCAAGAAAGACTCCCAATGTTGGCCTCAGCCACACACACACACACACACACACACACACAAATCACATGCATGCACATTAGCATATACCTGTGCACCCTCATACATGAAACATATGTATACCACACATACATTCAAACACATGAAAAAATAGAAAGCATCAAATTGGAGAGATTCTGTGAGTACATTTGAAACATCCATATAATGTGTTAATGTCAATATCTAAAACATGGTAATAAAAATCATGTTGCAACTCATGATGAAAAATGTAGATTCTAACCTAAAAGAGGGTCAGGGTGTATGGCTTCAAATCCTCCTAGGGGTACACAAGCAAAAGAGTTTGAAAACGACTTTCCCTCTGCTCAATAAATTTTAATTGAAATGCCTTTCTTACCCCACATTTAACACCATCTATGGTTTTGGTCAGCTGTGATTCAACCACAGTCTGAAAATATCAATGGAAAAGTCTCTAAGCAATTTACAAGTTTCACGTTGTACACCCTTCTGAGTAGCCTGCTGAAATCTCACAGCACTCCACTCCTTTCTGGATGAACATCATCTCTTTATCCAGTGGATCCACTCTGTGGATGCTACCCTCTCCCATCAGTCACACAGTACTCTTGATTATCAGGTTGCCTATAAACATATAGCAGTGCTGTATTCAAGAAACCCATTTTACTTAATAACAAGCCCAAAGTTCAAGAGTGGTGGTACAGAGAAGGCCCCAGAGCACTGGACAAAGAAGGAGAAATAAATTTCTGCTACCATATGTAGATGCTGTGGGGCATAAAGGAAAAATATAACAGAGAGGACTTCAAACTGTCCTGGTTTCAGGCTTCCACTGGGGATCTTTGAAGGTGTCTAGAAAACTCCAACGCCTCTGTGTGTTGCAGTGAATCCTGAGGGGTGTGGGCCTCCAGCATCAGTCATGCCGGTGGTCCATCTGCAGAATTCGCTGAGTAAGTACCAGATTCAAAGCCCCATGTGAGGACATAGGAAAGCACCGCTGGAGTCCTACACACCTCCAGTTACAAACTTCACAGGGATCAGATGCTTAAGCTGCCTTAGCTGACATGCCTGGAAGAGAATAGCAAAGGTCATCCTTGAAGAAACAGAAATGCTCACAGGAGGATCTACATAATGATTAAATATCAAGGGTACATCCCCATTATAAAACTCTCATTCTGCTCTTAAAACAGCACCTCGGTTTTTCTGTAACCCCGTGAAAAGGTGAGCTAGAAGCTGCGTCACAGGGAGGTCAGAGGATTCATCCTGACAAACTTAAGGATAGTCTATGAACGAACATCGCTACCCAGCCCTGCCACTGCAGGCCCATCGATTTTCAAATGTTTAGTAGATTCTGTGTTCAGACCACCTGAGAGTAGTTTACCGGCAGTTATGTGACCAGCTCTGCCAGGCAGTCAGTAATATGGGGGTGAGGACGGGAAGATGGCATTGATAATGCCCATGTCTATTACAACCTGCCCTTTTGAGCTCTGCGGGTACAAAGTCTCTGTGTGTGCTGTTCTCTGCTGTGTAAACAGCACTCAGATGGCAAGCACAGGCACACCTTACTCTGTGTTACATATCTCTACCCTCTTGCCATTTGCAACTGACATGTTCATTCATGGATTCTTACACACTTTAGTTTGATTCTTGCACAAAACATCTTCTTTGGTTCTTGAGAGATAAGTGTGGAGCTCTTCCTGTCCCTTCATAAATGCTGAGCTGGGCCTGGCTCCTGACTTGGGCCACCCTGGCAGAAGGCAGCTTTCCTGTTTACACTTTGCTTTTAGCAATCCGAGTAGCCCCAACCTTTCACTCATTGGTTATGCACTATATCAAAGAGAGGCCTGGAGGAGAAAGGCTCTTACAGGGCAAGCCTAAAGACCTGAGTCTAATCTCCGGAAACCACATAAATGTGGGGGGGGAGAACCTCACACGGTTGTCCTCTGACATCCACAGATGCACTGGGACACATACACTCCTGAACTCAATTACTTTCACACATATAAGGTAGGTAGGTAGATAGGTAGATAATCATAGTGATATAGGGACAGCCCCGGCACTTGAAAAGCTGAGGCAGGAAGATGGTAAGTTCAAGGTCAGCCTACAGCCTACACTACTTGATGTGACCTAGTCTCAGACAAAAAAGAGAAGCCAGGAGACTTTCTTAGGCACTTGAGAAACAGCCTGGTGCTTATCATTGTATTTCATCCATTCAGCAGATATTTCTGAGCTGTCTGTAGTAGGCAAAGCTCTTGGGCCAATCTGCTTTTTTAATATGGGAGTTTGGGGCACTGAAGACAGATTGAGATCCACAGCAAAGCAGGAAACTCTACCATGGAGTACAGAGGAAGTCCAGCCTCCTCCCTCCTTCCTGCAAGGGTCTGCCACTGAGTCTCAGGCTACCATTTTGATTCAGCATGGGTGACATATGGTGGGACACAAAGCTCAATTCACCTGGAATCCCAGAAGATCAACTTTCATCCACCTTCCTTCCACATGGCACAATGTCATCAGTAAGAACGTTGAGTACCCTCTGGCTTATGAGTGGCTATTCTATTTTTAGTAACAGATTCTTGGAAAAAAATCAGTCTGTTGATAGCTCAACATCACCTTCAGCTCCCAGCCCTGGTGTGCCTTCTAGGAGAGCTTGTGGGCTAGCACCACCAACCCAGACATCAGAATAAAAGTGGCAGGAATGAATACTTCCTCCAGCCAGCACCTGGAAACAGTCCTGCTTTTATCTCTTAATCCATAATATCTGCAAACAAAAGCAAACAAAGAGCCATCAGCAACATAAAGAGAAAAATTGCCAATTATATACATACATACATACACACACACACACACACACACACACACACACACACATACACACACACACACACACATATGCCTATTTATGTAAAAACAAAAACAAAAAAACAAAGCCTAGACAGGTTGTCAAGCATATTTCCTCTGCCTACTTCTTAGACCATCATGTCTTAAGGCTTTAATGTCTCCGTTTACAAACCAACACACTGCCTCCCCCAACCCTCACCAGGGACACATGTGTGGTAGATCTGAAACTTCAATTACACTGGGTGTCTGTATTATATCTGGCAGTCTTATCCCTAACTAGCATTGCTGGTGATTCACCAAATATTTTATGGCTATGACTTCTTCTGATCAAAGGGATTTCGAGAAATAACTACCTAGTAATGATAGCAACTCCAAGATTGGGCAGCCTATCAAAGAACCGTTAGAGGACCTCCCGGCATCCAAGAAGTCATAATACAGACAGAGGCCCTACATGTCTGTGTGGAAGGAGACCTTCATGATCATCAGAGAAGAGGCTGACAGCAGAAAATTGAAAATGAGCAGGGAACAACCCATCTTCGAGACCCCGGGGACACGGTGTGCTGTGTCTCTCTGCACTAGTTCATCCTGTACCAACCTTGGGGAACACTGGCCAGCAGTTTTTCTCCCCAGCCTCTGAGAAAGTGGAGACTGAGACCTTAGTTTGGCACATTGGAAACCACAGTATCATGCCAGAGGCCCAACTTGTTTTCCATTTTCTTCCCTTTGTATCTCAGCCAGGAGTTTCACCTAGTTTCTCATAAGCCGAGCTAATATTTATAGGTGGGAAATGGCATGGGGTGCCTTGATAAGCTCAAAGCAATGCTTAAATATGTGTTTGGACCACTTAATCACAAGATCTGGGATGTATAAACATGCCACATATTATCCCCCTCCCACATTTGGAGCCTCAAAATTCGATCCAAGTCTGGGAGTTTAAAAGTCCCATTTTGTGTAATCAGGTGCTGGTTGAACATGATTGCTGAATTATTTTAAATTGAAGACACATGTCTGGGGGTTGAGCTATATGTATTATTTCAGGATGGTGTCCATTAGGCCTTATCCACAGGGGCTATCTTCAACTTTTGCCACATTCAATGCATTCTTCATACATCAGCATTTGCAAAATAGTGAATCATATATAAGGGAAAATTGGAGGAATATGGTCCTCGTTAAAGGGTGATTTTTTAAAAAATTATCTTGAATACATTATTCAGACCCAATTCTAGTCTCCCCTGCTAAGGGTCCCCAGTGCTTGTTGGGAAAGTTCTAGGGGAGAAAGGATATTTTACAGACAGTAATGTTGCATAAATAAATACAACTATGCAGGCATTGTGCAAAGCCCTCATGCAGGGCTACATCTTTGAAGACTTTACAACTGAGTCAGCATTTGTATTCACTTTAAATGCCTTAATAGTAGATCCAAATTGCTGCCACTACTTGCAGCTATTCACCGAATGTGTTTGTCCCTGAATCAAGCAAGGCTCTACAAGACTTCACCAGGAGGCAGCCTATCTGCTCTGCAAATTGTTGCATCAATAGAGGCCACTGCCCTGACTCGAAGGCCACCTGCTTCCTGTGGGGACAGTTAGGGTAAGGGGAACTGAAATACTGAATCGAGTGGATGCTCAACAACTCCAAAGACATCCCCCATTCTGGGAGGTGGGGCATCTGTCCTGTGGGTGCTCGTTTGTTTAACATTAAGAGGCATACTGCATATACCAGAAATATTTCACCCAACATATGTAGTTCAGTAACTTGTAATGAACTTAGAGAGTTGGGGAGCCACCACAGCAGTCTATGTTTAGGTCTGAATCACCCCCCCCCAAAAGAAGCCCCATACTCATTTGCAATCTGCTCTTATTACCTTGACAATCATCAATCTACTCTATGCCTCCTAGTCTTGCCTTGTAGGGCATTTCATAGAAATGGAATCCCTCAGCCTGAAGTCTGTTTTGTCTGACTATTTCCACATTTCAGATGTATCACTACTTTGTCTTTGTTGCTGGGTATCAGTTCCCTGAGTCAGAAGCCTAGTTCTCCTCGGCATCAGTTGATGGGCATATTTGTGTTGTTCTTACGTTGTAGCTACTGTGAAGGATGCTGCATAAACATTTCTGTAAAACAGAAAGCAGGTGAGCTTGAGGTAAGTTGTCTACTGTCATCCACAGTAATCATTAAATTGGGTTTAATTTGTTGGTTATGTTCTTAAGGTTGCCGATCGAGTCAGAACATTCCAGAATAAAGGAGACCCATGACGATTTCAAGAAACAACCTTAGAGATTTCAGGGTGCGAAGTGGTTAAAGGTAAGAAAAGGAATCTTTGGGAGGAAGTCTGGAGACCAAGGGAACTTGAAGAGCCTCAAAGTCTCTTCTGTGTCCATCGCACCCGGAACCTTAGAGCACTTAAACCCACCTGCACCCCACTGTGCAAATATTCCTTCTGGCAGCCGGGGCACACACTGCCTAGTGCCTGAAAGTCCCTGCTGACTTGAATAAGGGGAGGCTGCTCAGGAAGAAGTCAAGTTGGAAGTGGCAGGAGAGGTGAACAGGTCACAACACGGGAGCAGCATTGTCAGGCTTTGTTTATTTCCGTTTTCTGCGGCTTTGGCGGCTGATAGGAGATTTGGCAGCCCCTGTCATCAAGAAATGAACTTTCTACCTGTTGGGATGCAGCTAGATCCCCAAAGGCCCTTACACGCTGCCCCTGTCATCCACGTAGGGCCAGGGGAACCTCATGTCAGGAGAAACCCCTCCACGGGAACCGTGGGGAGAGGCAGGCATATGGGAAGAATCATGCACAATATGGATCTACGCTGAAGCCCAGTACCTCATTCTCTTTGCTATAATCCTAGCTGTGACCTTGGTTGGGTCACTCACCTCTCCGGGACTTGAAAAGTGAGGTGTGGATGTCACGATTCTTTGAGCTTTTTTTCCCACATCCACCACCCTGCATCTCTGAAGACTTTGAAAGCTCTACTCTTTTGGAACGCACACTTAGATTTTAAACGGGCATCATCGTACTGCAAGCAATCAGCTCACAGATACCAAGGGACACAGTCTGGAACAGCAACTGGTGAATAATTAGCATTCGGAACATAGGGGTTTTTTTTTTTTTTTTTTTTTTTTTGTTCGTTTGGTTTTTGTTTGTGTTTTAATGTCACCCTGTGTCTCAGCGGCAACTCTTTTGCAGATGGGAAAATTGTTGCTGATTTTTCTACATATCCTCTCACAAGTTGTTTAGCTCCATAGTGTCAGCGTTGGGAATTGGACCCACATTTTAGGGCTTTCAGACTTTTATTGTATCAATTAATCCAAACTGCCTGAGAACAGAGAAAATAATCATTCAAGAGTGGTGTGACTCAGGCACTAGGAAGTCTGACTCATTGGCCAAATCAAAGTCTTATTTCTTCCTGGTTTTGCCTTCTGGCTTAGGCTCATATTGAGGGTCATGAGAACACCCTAGAGAAAGAAGAAGGTGGGCAGTCGGAGTGTGATGATGATGATGTTGGTGATCTCCCAAGAATAAAGAATGTTCTCAGAGAGAAGAATGAGAGTATCTCCTTCCCCTCCTCTGTGGCCTATCTCCTTCACCCCGACCCCGTAGAGCCATGTGATGACTGTCTTGCAGCTCACAAATGCACAGCCAGCTCTTGAGAGCACAACATACTTTCATTGTGATGGTCAAGTCCATCTCTTGCAGGTAGCCAGCATGCTCTGTCTGCTTCCTGTGGTAAGGAGGAGCAGTAGGATCCATGGGCATACCTGCTTCTCTGAACTCCACACGGAGTATTCTAGAGCCCTGATATCGTGCCTGTCCTCCAAAGCGAGTGACCAGCCTGGTAGTTGAAAGGAATCTGGGGACAGATGGCATGAAATCGAAATTGCACAATCACTACCTTTTCACAAATGCTGGCCTATTAGTTTGATGAATCTCCACAAAGTAGCACAGCACTCTTGCTGGGCTTGTTGGAGGTCTACGACTGAAAACATGGATGCCTGAACATCTGGGCTAGTGGAGAGGGGGAGGTTAACAGGAACCTTCGCTGGCAGACTGTGTCCCTCCCTGACAAACAGAAGAAGCACAGGTCTTTGAAGACACCGAACAAACAGTAAAGTACCTTTCCATGTGCGTACCAATCCGTTACTGAGAGAAAACCCTGTATCTGTGAGAATCAATTCTCTGACAGGCAGCCTGGTATTTAAGAAAAAGAAAGCTGCAAAAGCTCTTTTTTTTTTTCCCTGTTTCTTTTTCCTTTGAGTTCATCTAAAAGGCTGTCCCTTAAAAAAAAGCCACGTGGGGTCATAGGAAGACTCTGACATCTTCCTTTGATTCTGTTTTTCCTTTTGGATGTTGGAAAATCTTCCTTTGCTTCATTTTTTTTTTTTTTTTTTTGTTCTCATTTGTAAAATAGAAGTGGTCATTAGTTGTCTTACAAACCAGGAGTTGGCTGTCTTAGCTGAATTCTTGCCGAAGCACCTATGTAGCAATGTGGTAAAGTGAGGCGGGAGGTACCTTTTAGGACACTGTGGGTGGGCAGTGATTCCATGAACAATGTGCATGATGCTGAGACCTCCTCCCACTAGCCAGCTTTCATAACGCCAGCATTGGTGTATGGAACAATCTAGATGCTCTGGCTGGCAGTGGCTCCTTGCCTGCTGCTGTTAGTTTATTCCATGGCAAAGAATTATATTTCCTCCTTCCCTGAATATTTCAAAACAGCGCAAATAATGTATAAGTCCATAAACATAAGTGCTCTGGATTCTTCACAGATTAATTTTGAGAAAACAGAAAAGTACATTACATTTCTCTAACCTCCCATTTGGAAAGACAAACACAGTGAGCAAACACGTGTATCCTGTTCTAATCCACTGTCATTCAAACATGGAAGAGCAAAGAATTTGGAGTTTGGTGGTTTGTGTTTTAAAATTCCTGCTCTGCTGTTTCTGTCTCTGATGATTAAAAAGAACTCAGCTTCAGATTTATTATCTGTGCAAATGAGTCGGTTCTCTGGTTCTCGGCAGTGAGGGCAACTTCAGAGAGCTGGGAAAATTAAATGTTACATTGTTTTAAAATAGGAAAGTCTTCATTGAAAGCTTGTTGTTATTATCTATTGGTGGTGTGGCAGTAAGTTTAACAAAACATCTGGGTAAGGCTTGTCTGTCATTTGTTGTTAGCATTGTCACTGGGTGTGTGGGGGGGGGTGATGCAGAGAAACAGCAAGGCGAGATGTAACTGGTTTGAACCCTTTCTTGGTCCATAGCTCTCTTTTCTATCATGTCTCCATGCTTTCCTCACTGCTCGAGCAGATTTCCAGGAGACCATACTGTCAGACGAGAATCTTCTGTTGTCTTTTCCCCTTCCTACATTTTCCCCTTGGAGGTCAGGCTCATCTCCCCAGGGTATTGGGGGTTCCTAGGTAGCTTTGCCGTTCCATTCAACCTCTGCTTGCCTCCAAGCAAGGCTTTGATTTAGGAATCAGAAATCACTTTGTGAAATGGGAAAAATGCATAGTGTAGATTTCAGCAAATACAGGCTTTGATAATGCCATCTCCATCAGGGTTAATTGGAAGCAACTCATCATTGTCTGACTCCTATTGCTAGAAACCCTAGGTTCTGAGCTTGTAAGTTGTCAAGAGCACACTACTCCTTTAAAAACTGGTTCTTTAATACCGATGCATTGTAAGAAACAACATTGATCACATTCTTAGCTAGATCACAGCACTGCCTTTCTGCCCTTGGGCTTGAGGGTCTTTATCCCTTTATGTGACAAAAGTACCACAGTTGTCTTTGGCTAATTCAGAGGGAGGAAAAAAGGAAAGTCTGGAGCCCAAAATGCAAGATAGCATGACACTAAAAAGAAAGGGAGCCTTATATTCAAATAATCCTGAACTGGCATGTAAGTTTCTGTACACTGCTGAATGTCTGCCTGAAAGCTGTCTTCAGATTACATGCCCTTCTAGGGATAAAACAGGATGTTTCTTAACATGTGTTCCTTAAAATCTTCACTTCATCTAGAAATCACAGAGACAGATAGCAAGCTTTATCAATCCTGTGACCCACGCAACTCTGAACTCTGGGGAAATGACCAAAGGTACTGAAGCCTTGACAAATACCCATCACCTAAGACAAAAAGCTAGCATGAAACATTGCCAGAAAAACGGCAGGTACTTACAAAAACCTGAAGCAGTCTATACCTCCTGAATTCACCCTTCCATATGAATAATGGGCATGTTGGCATGAGAGACTCCCCTGGCATATGAAGCTGCATGTCATAACAGTGTGTGCTAATATTCACATGGCCAACAGCACTGATGAATGGTAGCCTTGTATGATGAATGTCCCTTCCTGGACAGCAAGGGACAAAGACATCACCCTCTAATTAGGATTTTCAATGCCTTCAGGTTAATAAAAAAAAAGTAAAGCTGTTTTCTAGAAAAAATTTCATACTTCTTGACTCTCCAGAAACAATCCATAGTTTTGCTTTTATCTATTTGTTTAGCAACAGACACTCTCTAAGAGGATGAAAAATGTGAACTCTACTTGGGAGAAAAATCCCAATTAAAAAATCATAAAGAAATAGTGATTTGTTTTGTGAAAAAAAAAATGGGTTAAATTAAATCTCTTTGATAGAAAGTAAATTTTTCACACAAAGTCCTGTTTCTTAGTTTTAGAGCATGCCAGTTCATTATTTTTAGTAACGATAGAAGATATACTATGCTAGTCATTTTGTTACCATCCTGAGGACTAAATTTTTTTATAAGACTTATCAGAAGTGCATAAAGATCTTCCTAATTTTCCTACAGATTTTCATTTAATTAAATCAACTTCTTAGAATACAATGCTATCTTAATCTGAAACAAACATAAATTCTTCTTGTTAGCAACTTTAAGAAGTATTTAATATAAAAAAAAATTCTAAGGCACCTCCAGCCAAGTTAAATGTCTTATAATTTCCAATTGTTTTAAATTAATTTTAATGTTTAAGTTAGCTATAAAAGCGCTTATTCTTATATTAAAATAGCCTTAGTTTTTGTGTGTATTGGACTATTAAAGTAAATTGTGCTATTAAAATATTGAATCAAAGTGTTTATCTTTGCAGCAAAGGTCTCTATTATTCTTCTAAAGAAACAAAGAGTACGTATGATATTAATGGGATGTTGTGTCGCTGTGGGCTCTTCTAATTTACAGAGTCAGCTTTATTTTAAGAATCGCAGACATATCAAAATCATACGTCCCTGCTTGTCAAAGGCCAGTAAGCTTGTTCCTGTTGTGTGGAACTTAAATCAGGAAGCCAGTGCTCACAACATTGGAGGGTGTTTCTAAAGAAACAAAAAACTAGCTGCTCCTTTTTAAAAAAATGAAGAAACAAACCACCTAAAGTGGCAATTTCTATAAATTTTTTTAAATATGTGAAATTATTGGCTTTATATTTTGATTTGATCCTTGCTTGATGTTTTTTCATTGGATTCACAAGAATAAATGAAAATGTAAAATAGACCCAGTCTGATAGCTGGGAAACCAGCATAGAACTGACCTAGAACCCCTGAATGTGGATGTTAGTTAGAAGGACTGGGCAGTCCATGGGGCCTCTGGTAGTGGACCAGTATGTATTCCTAGTATACAAATGGTCTCTGGGAGCCCATTCCACATAGCGGGATACTCCCTCAGCCTAGACACAAGGAGGAGGGCCTGGGCCCTACTCCAAATGATAGGACAGCCTTTAAAGATCCCCTATGGAAGGCCTCACCCTCCCTGGGCAGCAAAAAGGGGATGGCATAGGGGTCTGGAGGGAGACAGGGGAAGGGAGGGTGAGGGACGTGGGATTGACATGTAAAACAAGCTTGTTTCACATTTAAATTAAAAAATTATCACAAAAAAGAAAATATAAAATGAAACTGAGGTGTCTGTCCTACCTTGTCTAATGTTGCTTTGAAAAAGTCAGTTCTTGCCTTAATCTAGAGACAGGAGAGAAGCCCTAGTCCCTACTTCACATGACCTGTCAGACCTACATGACCCCTACTGGATGGCATTCCCCTACATTTGGAATTGGGGTGGGGGGATGGGAGGGTGTTTAGAGTGCATGTGAGAGGGCAGAGAGGGTAAAAGGGAGGGAAGGAGGGAGGGAGTAAGGGAGGGAGGGAGGGAGGAAGGGAGATGGAACTGGGATCGACATGTAAAATAATAAATTAAATTTAAAAAAAAATGCTTTGACTCCAAAATTTAAGTTCAAGGACAAGTTACTGGGGAAAAGGATTTCTATTTTTGTTTCCACAGAAAATGAAAAGATGTGGATTCGTTCCAGACTAATGTGGTTTGATCAAGCCAGACCACCTGAAACAGAGTACTAGGTGATTCTACATTCAAAACAGCTGGACAAAGCAGCCTGACAGACTACAGCCAGGATTTCTGAATCTTCTTCGAATCCCCCATGACAGCGCCCCTTACCAGCAGGAAGTAGTTTGGAAAGAACGACACCCAAATTCCCAAATATTGTCTATAAATGTTTGTTTTCATTTAAATGGACTTGGTTATATAAAATAAAATAAAGAAAAGAAAAAGTCAGTTCTTGCTGGAAAAAGAAAATAGCT
The DNA here is from genome assembly GCF_943737965.1 of Phodopus roborovskii. Lineage (NCBI taxonomy): Eukaryota > Metazoa > Chordata > Mammalia > Rodentia > Cricetidae > Phodopus > Phodopus roborovskii. The sequence goes on along the minus strand of NW_026126571.1, from coordinate 23,811,504 downwards.
CAGTGATCCAAACAAGGCTGTCAGAAAGGTTTAGATCAACTTGTTTTCTTCTATGTCTGTGTTACATTAAGTCAGGGTTTTCATGTGCTGGGCCCTTGATGGATACCCACGGTGAGCAGTTTCCATAGAACAGGTTACATTTATCTTTGATTATTTGGAACTCAACACTTTCATTATTTGGGATTTGGGATTCTAAGGAAAGCTCTTGGAATCAAATGTTTCACCTAATAGGAGGATGCTCTGGCTGACTCAGAAAATTCTAACCAAGCCATAGATGGGCTTGTTTGGTGGTGATAGGAGTGTCTGGTGGTGGTGACTTGGAGGACAGAGTTGCACCCTTTAGATTTGTTCATCTTGGAGCTTGTTATATGGATCAGGTGGCTTTGAACCTGTTTCTGCTTCTCTGAGTGCTGCTATTATAGGCATGAGCCACAAAGTCAAGCAGAGCAATAAATAGTATTTAAACCACAACCAGCTATTGGACAAAACACTTTCTATTTAAAAAATGCATTCTCTGCTCCATCTCTGGGCGCTGAAGCTGCACAGATCTCAGAGCAGAGGAGGGGCTACCCAGTTAGAGGGAGGAGGAAAGGACTGGAAAGTTAATTGAGACCATAATGAACCTCTAAATTTTCTAGTATTGCAAAATGAAGAAAAGAGGGGGAGGAAGGAAGGAAGGAAAGAAGGGAGGGAGGGAGAGAAGGAGGGAGGAAGGAAGGGAAAAGAAGGACAGAGGAAAAGGTCAAATCATGACTGGTACATAAAGATAAAATGAGCTGGTATCCAGGGTTTTTAACTTACTATTAAGATTGTAATGGGGTCAAACCACACATATGTGCAATAAGGAAATGAAAAGATGTAAAGGGTTTCAGCCATAAGGCAAGCACTGATTCTATCCTACCAGACACATATTTGCACTCCTATAAATAAAAGTTATTTTCATCATTATCAATCTCCTACAACTTGTATAATTATAAAATAGCTCTATTTAACAACAAAAGGTAAAAATAGCTAGACAAATACCTTGAGAAGGCCACTCAGGGATTTTTCTTTCATCTGTATTTTGTAACTTTCTCTGCTAACCTATGCAACAGGAGGATCAGCTCAGGCCCGTCACAGCCCAATGCCACTACTTGGGAAGGAGGTACTGAATCCCCAGTGGCAACAGCCTCACGAACTCTACAAAAGCCATGCCTGTGTTAGGTAGTGGAAAAGCAATGCATGTCCCAGATGCAGCCACATCTGTAATTTTAAAGTTTCTAGTACCTGTATTTTAATTAATATATTCAATAATTAATATAAAATTAATGCCTGCTGCAAAAGAAGCAGGTATTAAATTTAATAAATACAAATATGCAAAGTATTTCAAATGTAATAAATAATAAAGACCTATAAACTTAACTTTTTCTTAAATTATAGGTCCTCAAAAGCCAATGTGTATTTTACTTCAGACTAACCTCATTTCAAAATGTTTCCCTGACCACAACTCAATTGCTGGTTATGTTTAGCACTGTTTTGAATATTAATTAAAACATTTTGCATCTGTCTCCACCCTCCTGTACACACACAGCTATTTTCCAGGCAGCCAGGTTCTATGATTTCCTCATTTGAGAATGGAACATGCTCAGTACCCAAGGAAACTACAATCCAAAACAACTGTTCTGTGTGGTCCCAGTTGCCTTCCCATTGGCAATCTGTGCCGTTGTCTTCTCCTGAGGTCTTGCTTACCCCCTCACTGTTACAGAGAAGGATGAGCAGACAGGGACATGGCAGGAGCCGTAATGATAGACATATCCCTGTATCTGTAACCTGAGTATAACAGTGCCCATCAAAAACATTAACGTTCTAATTTTCATGTCCCTTTTGTGGTAAAGAGGGAAGATGACTTTCTCACAAGCTCCCTTTCACTGCAGATCAGGAAGGGACCCAGTGTCTGAAACACTGACAAAGCTCCATGGGGGCATAGTGATCCAACTTAAACCCCACCCATGAGAGGGAAAACACCCCCTTCTTCCTGCTGCATGGCACGTGGACATGCCCAGGACAGGTAGCTCAGCAGGAGCAGAGGCAGGAGGCTGAGGAACAAGAAGATCTAGGAAAGAGCCCTGTTCATGCACAGGAGCTGGGGTTAGGAGCCCTGTGGGGATCCTCTCTTTAAACCAGCATTTTCATAACATCCATATTCACCCATATCAATATTTTCCTTTACTGCGTCACTCTCAGGGCGTTCTGAGATAATTCAAGTCTGGGGTAGGACAGCTCACAAGGATCCTTAATACAAACTATTTATAAAGTTTTGTGTGTGTGTGTGTGTGTGTGTGTGTGTGTGTGTGTGTGTGTGTGTGGTGTACAAGACAGACAGACAGAGAAAGAGAAGAAAACCACCAGATAAAATGTATCTCCCCTCCCCTCATTTTCTTAGTACCCTGGCTAAAATCAGTATTCTAGGACCCAGTGGTCAACACAATAGATTTTAGTGGCCTCTCCTATCCTCACACCCTGTCTTGGAGTTTAAAAAACATCACTGAAAGTCATGCTATCACCTCCTCCCCAAATCCAACCGACAATTTTGACCCCAGGAATCACCGTTTGTAATCATCGCCTCCCTCACGTGAGTGGTACTTTCACCATACAAGAGACACAGGCATCCCATTCAAGTGGCAGTGTCCATCTGTGTTTAACATTAACTGCTCAAACATACCCCATCGAAGGACTGGGCCCTATAGTGTTTGTGTAAGGAGGGAAACAAGGAAGAAAGACTCCATGTGCCGAATTCAAGACGGGGGAGGTTTCTTTCCCACTATAAACAGAAATGATTATAAAACCAGAGCCCAAAGAGCTCCTTGCCCTTCACTTTGGCAGGAGAGTTTGGGTTCTTCCAAGGCCTACTCTTTGCACAGTGTCTTCTCCTACTTTTTCCTACATTCCAGGCAGGAAGATAGAGACCAAACCAAATAAAATGCCCCTGAAGTACATTCTCCTCCTCCGAGAGGCTCCTCTGTTTAATTTTTTGCAGCTTTTCAAACAATCACATGGGGACGTTTGGCAGTCTGCGGTGGGAGAGAACGCTGGTACTCTCTGTGGACACCCACTCCGGATAAGCCCAGCTGGCAGCAGGCCACAGCTGGGCAAAGGGACTTTCTTGGCAGTCTCTTCTCGGTAGTCTGTCATCACAGAACTGTGTTTTCCTCTCCCTGGATGAGTAGAAACTGGGTTTGAAGCTGCTTGCTCATGAAATGCAGACCATACCTACTGCCCCAGAGCACCTGGGTCTAAGGCTCCAAGCAGTTTTGTTTGGTTGGTTTGTTTTTGTTTTTCCAGCATTGGTGCCTTTTGTGGGTTCCTGCCTTGAAACCAGTGTCCCTGAGTCCTGTAGACTTTCTTATTCGCCCCATATCCAACTCCTGAGCAGGGTTGCAAACTGTAAGACCCTCAGTGATGTGAAGAAATGGAATGTCTTCCCAAGCATGTCTGGGGGAGTAGTGGCCAGACAAGGAAATGTTCTACTGTGCCTGTGGCTCTGCTTGGTGTGTGAACTTGCGACTAACCCTTGCCAGCCACACAGTACCTGGTGAACACTGATTGCCCAGCTTCTCAGAGTTTCATCTGGCAGAAGTGTCTTGACCTCAACCATGTAGCCCACCCTCCTATCCTCAAATCCCGTTCCCCTCCCAGCCAACATAGAGCATTGCAGCAACCATGGACACCTGTCCCTTGGGGACACAGCACAACAGAATGGCTGCAGGCATCTCCACTTCACCCCAGGCTGCCTTTGCGTGGCTGTCCCCACATGCACACGGCTTACTTTCAAAGGGCAACAGGCAGTTGGCCACAGAAAGAGCGAGACCCAAATAACCTCACAGGGTTCCTAAGGACAGGGCTTGGAAACTGGGAAGGAAATGCCGAATAAGCTGCAGGTGCGAAGGAGATGAGCCTGCTCCAGTGTGGTGGAGTCGGTCATGCAGATTTCAAAGTTATGTCGACCTCCTAAGGCTACAGTCATTAAATCAAGAATTTAAATCTGTAGCCAAAATACTCTGTTTCCTAATACTCAGTCCTTTCTTGGCAAGACTCTGCTTATGAATGCCTCCTGCTCTTTCTCCCTCTTTCCAACCTTTAGCTCTCAACTGGAGCCCATTTTCTATTAAAGGAGGAAGAAAGCAATAGAAATACAAAAGAACAAACGTGTCAGGCCATTCTCTCATCCCATGATTTCTTATCAACTTTGAAGCCAATAAAATGTGAGCTCAAGTCAGCCATGAACTTGGTGCATAAACTGGGGGACTTTGGGGCTTATGTTTTCAATTAATCTATATTCAACTCATCGAAATATTTTGCAGTTTTAAGAAGGGGGGACCTATTTGATGTTTAAGGAATTGTTTCCAGCTTTTAAAATGAAGCTTGTAGATGTCTTCTCATTTCAAAATAAGAAACTGTGGGGTGCTTAAGAAAACAGGATCTCTAGTGCCAAGAAGTTCCGGGATGGCGTCAAGCTCAGAGCCATGAATGTGGCGAGGGTTCAAGAGTTGGCAAAATGAACTCTCTCATCCCTGCCCACAAATAATAAATATCACAAGGAACGGGGGAGAGGGAAAGCCACTGGAAAGCCATAACTTATCCTGTCTCCAGCCTTACAGTTCTCTCTTGTAAACCAGGAGTTCTTTGGAGAACTTGGGCCATGCTGCCTGCAGGGAGCTGAGCTCGTCTTGGGTCGTAAATTACCTTGCTTGGTTTAAGCTTTCCTCCAGGTCCAACCAACGGACTGCTCTGCAAGACCCATCACCCAGCTCAGGGCTTCTTAAATTATCCTTCATCTGGTTGTGACATCTGAAAAGCTAGGAGAAGGATCCCCCAAATCTGACCTTCCTATACTGCTAGGTACACACACACACACACACACACACACACACACACACACACACACACACACCATTCAAGAGGAAAAGATGCAACCACATCCCATTTATAAACACAAGTGGGGTGGGCAGAGCCTTCTTTGTGTGACTCCAAATGTAAGCTACAATGTATATAAAGTCCTCATTTGTCTTTAATAGTAATGTGACCCTAAGTCCTTTCCAACCAAGGTAGCCTTAGCCAAGGCTGAAATCTTCTCTTTCTTTGTCATTTCCTAATCAACACTTTGCAATCATTCACTTTTCGACTGCACTCAGATGTGTAAACACACAGACTGACACAGCACACAAACATCTCAGCACCGAGGGTATCCGAGAGGATGGCTGGGCTTCCTTGAAATGTGATCAAGACTGAAGAGTAGATACCCAGCCAAGAGAAACAACGCTTCTCCACAAAAAGTTCCACAATAAATCAGAAAGCCTTCTCTTCCACATGTCACCTGACATGTTTAATTTGTCTGCTTTGACAGAATCATGGCAAGCCCAGCTGACCGTTGGCACAATTCGAATGGGCCTTTGTGATGAAGGGTAAGCTATCTGGCACAGACGGCACTGTGGAAAGCTCACATAGTAGGCATTCTAGAAGCACTGAAGGCTAGCTCTGCGTGGTGGAGCATGCAACCAAGATTAAGACTCCATGGATTTACAACACATCAGGCCAATGGAAAGATGCAGTGCCTGACATATTACCCAAAATGTTAACTTCTTCCTCTCCTCCTTTGCATCTCCCTGGAATTCAGCTTTGTCATAAACTCTAGGGAGAGATAGAGGCTTGCTCATTTTCACTTCAGAGTTGTACTTATGGAACACAAGATTTACACCAAAGACAAGGAAGTGCTCTTCCGACTGTCTACACCTTCTGAGCCAAGAAAAGACCATGGATTTATTAATGATGGTTGGCTAATGCATCTGGTCGTACGATTTGTTTGGAAAGAACTTTTTACAGGCAGAGGGAATATACCTGAACCTGCTAACAAAGGGCTTTTAAATGTCTACAGTTTGTTTAGGAAAAAAGATCAGAGTTGCCAGCTGACGATGGTGTTACCTACCTAGCCTGCACTAACAGGCATGCCTAATTACTAAAACTTCCATGGCACCAACAGACTCTCTTCACACCCAAACCCTTATATGAATTAGCCCAGTTCATCAAAGGACTAAACTATTCCTGTTGTGTAGATAAGTCGATTGAAACATGGCAGATATCATGTAGCCTCGAGCTCAGACAGTCTGCCTGACTACAGGATGCCCTTCCATCGCTCTGCCCGAGCCAAGTTCCATTAGTTAGAGGTGTTGTCAGCAGCAGATTCCTACCTGCTGAGTGCCAGGCAGACATTCAGCTAATTGCTGGTTGTACATATGCACCTCATCTTCACATTTGTTCATCTGTTGTTTGCTATTTTAATACAACTGAAGTATAATATGAATATTTAAGAGAATAGAAGTGTCTAGTCCTGTGACTTTTCCACAGTGGCATATGGATGCTGAGACAAAGAAATGTCAGTTCGAAGCTAGAAGCCCCACTTCATGCTCCCTTTAAGTCATACCCCCCACCCCATCCCCAAACACTATACAGCTCTTCCATTGTAGAGGTGGAATTGCAAAGCAGGGAACTTAATGTTTGATTCTAAGCAACTGCTTTGTAATCGTGTTCCTCCTTATATACATTGTGCTTCCTTGGACAAGTTGTGTCACTTCCTCATGCCTCAGTTTCCCCCTATGCAATGAGAACATCAACAGACTCTGCATCAGGAGGTCGTGGTGAAGCTCTAAGGAGCTGGGGTGGGGACACATGGAAAACCCCAGGCTACACCTTCACCTCCTTCTGAGCTCTCAGGGACTGGCAGCAGAGATAAGAAGATTTGGACACAATGGGGAAGCCAAGTAGACAGCAAAGGAGAGAGAAAAAGTGACTTGCAGCCCGGAGTGTTGGGTGTCATTAGGAAACCAAACCCATCCTGAGACACAGGAAGTGAAGAGCTGAACAGCCAAAGCAGAGCTACTTAGAGATTCTGCCCCACAGACACAAGTGTGCAGGGTGAGCTTTTATTTGAAACATATTGTACTTTCTTCTTATTTCTACTCACAAGGCCACACACACACACACACACACACACACACACACACACCAGTGATTCCAATTGCCTTGAATTGGAAGTGTCCTTTAGAACTTCCCAGGATAGCAAGGAAAAGTGTATTTCTTCCCACACTGTGGACAATTGAATTCTTTTTTACTTCATTAACTTCATGACTTCATTAACCAGGCCATAGTGGCAACAAATGCAAAGCCACCATTTCTTAGGTAGCATTTCACACACTTCTTTTCATGTGCTTTACCTATTTCATTAGAACTTCCCAATGCCCTCGGTATAAATCAGAGGAAACAGCACAGATCGGGAGGAATAAGAAACCTCAGGAAAATATGAACGCAAGCTCTAGAACTTGCTGGGTGAGTCTCTTTTCTTTCCCCGAAGAAGACACATTTACAGCAACAGCTTTTTTATGTCTGCATATAAATGTCAAAATAATTAATGTTATTGAAGTTTAAAAAAAAAGAAAATAAAAATGCTTCAAGTAATACTAAAAATGATAAGCATGGGATACTACTTTGAATAACAAGTCGATTACAGTAAAGGACTGACGGACAAATTTAGATTCCAAACTAGAGCAAGGCATGGCATATAGAGCAGTCATATTATAACTGAGTTTAGAAAAAGTCAAGATGGATAAGAAAAGAGGCCTCGGCTCAGCCACCAGCCCTGCTGATGTCCTTACATGCCCTCTCTTGCCTCTGTCATTTTTCTTTTCACATTTGTTATGAAGTCAACAGACCAGAGATAAGGATGAAACCAACCACGCTGTGAGGCTCAAGTTCTAATAGATCTTTTTTAATGCAGTACAGATACCATGACTTACAGAGCTTTTCAACAGTGTGGCCATATGGCTGACCAGGAACAACATGCTTCCTTCCTGGGTGGCTGGCTTTGGGCTGGAACAGTACGGGATGTTCAGGATAAGAAAAACGGAAGCTTCCAGCACTGAGTGTGTAGTTTAACCAAATGAAGAAAATAAGAAATGGATAGATGGTGAGAAGCTGCCTTGTGTTGCAGCCTGTGTCAGAGCCAGTGTGGGGATGTGAAGGGGCATGGGTTCTCTCTCCAGCAGGCTTTGTCCCCGAAACTTAGTGCTGCACAGATAGCAATGTGAGATGGGTGGCTGGCTACCTTTTAGAGGTATTGTAAAGAAATCAAGATAAAGTTGTTCTTGTGCCCTTGAACTTGCTGTGGGTGATGAAGGTAGCTGAAAAACCACAATGCCCTTTCCAGAGCTGGAGGTTGTGTCCATCTATGTCCAACCCCAGTGGTCCTTCCTCATCTCAGAGTTCCCTCTGTCTTTCCCCATACAAGGTGCTGGTCATCACCTCATTCATGGCAGGAGCCTTCACGTGCATTACATGTCCAGCCCAAGAAACTGCTCATCCCCACAGCCTTCTGCAAGCCTGCAGTTCCTCGTAGCAGCATCAGCAACAATACTACATCTACCCATATAGGCTGTTTCTTCAGGTTGGGCCCACCAAAAGATGCCTAAAAGGTAAAAGACACACCCAGCTATAATTAGCTATGTTGTCCTCAGTGAGTCCCTTATCTCTCTGATTCTCTGAGTTTATATCTGAAAATAGGTCTCCTAAGACCAAACTTAAAATCGGTGACATGTAAGTCAGCCTCAGAACAACTGTCCTTTTCAGGGGTGAGTCCACCCAGTACCCCTCTCTACCGGAAGGAGGGGAGAACTCCCATTCTGCCTAATCTCTGCTCTCTTAACCCACAGCTAGTCACAGCAAACGTCAGCCTTCATTTTCATTCACTCAATGAGCATTTACAAAGTTAACTGATTTCAAGTTTCAATAACATAAAATCAAGCATTTCCCCACGCGGCATCCATTTTGTGCTGTGTCGAACACAGTACAAAGTTCATAGCCATGGAGACTTGAGGGCTGAGCTTTGAAGCAACTGGGCTCCAAATTCTTTACCACACCCAGAAGCTAATGACTTCCAGAGGTAGCCATTACAAAGAATGCACTGGAACACTGGTCACTGTGTCAAGGGTCATGTCAGAAAGAGAAGGTCACCACTTTCAAGTATTTCAGAGGTGAAAAGGCCACTCTTCAAATGCCACATCCTCCAAGCTGGCTCTCCACTGTCCATTCTGGTGACAGTGGAGGCAATGGTTGTCATCAAGGCAGACACAATCTGCATGAAACTCTTCAGCCTCCGCCAGCCAGGGGCCAATGCTCTGTCTTGGGTGACTCCTCTGGGACCGGGTGTGGATGAGTGTTTTGTCTCTGTAATGAGGGACATCAGAGGTTCACAGTGCTGTGGAGGGACCTCTGGGACCTCTGAGACCCTTCCAGGATTTGTGTATTAAAAATGCCTTCATAACAGTGCTCAAGTGCTATTCCCTCCTCATCTATGGTGTGCATTTTCTGGAAATAACAAGTCAGGACAATTTCCTCATCTTTATGACCAATAGAATTGGTATTTTTGTATCTAGAACACTTTATGTATAAAATGATTGATATGTATAAGTATGGTTCAGATAAGCTAAAGGTCATCACTAATCATTAAAAATATGAAGATGTCCCAAGACCAGCAGGTTTGAGAACTGATGGACTAAGTATCTGTTCCCTATTCTGTAACTTCAAAGATAGGCCTACCTTGCCTTTTTCCAGATAATTCTCTCTTTTATTCCCACAAATTACTACTGTGCTCCCTCTTAAACACAGCATGGCATTGGCCACTGTGCACATCCCAGTATCATAGGCCTAGTAATTTTGGCAAACAAGAAACTAAAGGAATGAGCTGCCAGTCACTTCACAAAGTGACTCTTCTTAGGATGTGAGCTATGGATTACATTTTGTGCGCCCCAGCATAATTTTAAGAAATTTTTCCAAAAGAAAGACTTAACATATTCTAATTTCAAAAGCATTTCTTGCCTGTAAATAGAAAAGAAAAAGAAAGCAATCTGTTGCGTTAATTGCTCAGACAAAGCATATCCTTGGAAAAGGAAATGTCTACTGATTCCCAAAGAATGTTTTACACACCACACACACACACAAAACCCTTCAAGAGCACATATGGTATTTAATACATACCTGTTATAGAATGGCGCATGGTTTTACCTTTTCGTGAACTGCAAGTTCTTTTGCCCAGGAGGTTCTGAGCTTCATAAATATTGAATCTGAACAGGTGGTTTCTACAAATATGAATACTGCTTCTTTGCTTCATTCCATATTTCCCATAGTCTTTTGCACTGTAATTGCTGACTCCATGAAAAGAGAGTTACTCTGCATAGATAAACATGCCTGAAAGCCCAAAGCTTAGCTATTTCAAATCCTAAGACATTCATTCAGCCATTCAGTCATTCATCCATTCATCTAAAAGACAGTCCTGGACCTTGAGCCAGGAATTGCACTGAGCCTTAAGAATCTTACAACAGTTAAGTGAAATTTATCCTGCAGATAGCAAATATTCTAAAATACATAGAATGGAATTTATCCTAAATTTTATCCCAGTGATCTTAAAAGTGAAATTTTTTTTTCAAAGACAAAATTAGATACTCTGTATCTTTCATTTTTTGTGGTAGAAGCAATATTTTTATTAGCAAATGTATATACTATAAGCAAACAAAATGCCCATCAACAGGAGCTGTCCCCATTGTCCCTGATAGACTTGACAACTAAGAGAAAGAAGAGACACTGATGCAACCGGCTCTGCCAAGTCTTTCCTTTTCCGTGATGATGACCAGATGCCCCTTATGAAATAGAAGATGTGGCAGGACCTAACTGGCTGCCGAAATTCACCAGAAAATTAGAGGAGAATTCTGGCAACCTGGGAAATCATTGCGGAATTGAGAGGCCACCAATTTGAAGATTTTATTTTAAAATTAGTCAAGGCCCAGTAGGAGGAGTGATTGCCTAAAGTGAGGACTCCCAGCATGGTGAAGGGGTTAGTAGTTCTACAAAGAAAGATACTGAGTCAGCGTGGCAGTGAGTGGGGCCTTGTAAGAATGTGGTGTTTTCCAAGTAAATCAGATGCTTAAAGAACTATGGGACTTGGAAGGTGGGGACTTGGCCGTGTTTCAACTCCCTCACACACACTGTCTGGGCTTTTAGAACAGGGACTATGTATTCACCATGATGATGCCCTCGGGCTTTCCAGATGTGCAGTGCTGATTGACCCATTACAGATGCTGTGGGGTTGCTGGCCTTGCTAATTCTGGGACCCCTTTCTGAAGGCTTGCTTTTTTATCTCTTCCTTTGATGTCAGGCTGTTTGTCTTCATTTCCTACTGCCATTGGTGTGATTATCACTAATCTCTCTTTCCTTTGGCCTTACTCCCCTCAATTTTCTGTTTTTAATTCACTGTGGCCCAAGTGACTAAATAAGTGGGCTCATTAGGAGTATGCGTTAATTAAGAGCCAATTAGGCACAGTTAGAGTGCATCACTTTGTGACTGGTGTTTCCGCTACTTCCAGCCTGTTTTGCTTCCTTCCTGCCCCTCAAGCCGAATTCCAGAAGGTTGAGGTTGAGGGAAATCTGACCTCTGGTTAAGTGGGGCACAAGAATATTTACTTTCTTGTCACATTTCCCTGCTGTCAAAGCTCAGAGAACCTGGTTGGGTCCCCAGAGGAGCCAGTGTGCTTAATGACTCAGGACACCTGTGTGTGAGCCATCCCTTTACTTTCTCCAAGTTCAGCATGATTTACTGGAAGGCAGAAAGGGCAGCATCCAGGAAACAAGAGAAAGGGCCTCTGCCCCAGAATAGACTAGGGAGGAGGATTCAACTCCCCTGAAGGATGCACTAACTTTTAGTTCTAGAAGGGTCTTTAGCATGGCCCCTTGCTTCTGGGAAGTCATAGCTTTGATTTACACAACAATACATTTGGTTATGGCAGGCAACACTAGGCTGTGAGTATGGGAGGGGCATTCCTAATGTAGAAGGCATACAGTCTCTAACAGAGAGGTCCATGCAATGCAAAAATGCTGTTTTAAAATCTATACTAGCCCTTGGATAGTGATAGCTCAGAAGCCATACATTTCAGCAACTGCTCCATAGCGTCAGTATAAACCAGAAAGTTGTAAAGTCTTCATCTTTATCCTGTGTGAAGGAACAGGAATCATTTGTCCTCATAGCGCCCCCAGGAGCCTTTTGGTTTCTTCATCTTATGCAAACATACAGTCTTCTGAATATAGTTCTCCTCTCCTTCTGAACTTACACAGTGACAAAAATAAATGCAACCAGGAATCCAAAGATAACGTGGCTTTTCCCCAGCTTGCCATACTCCTTGACAGTTTGTCCCAGAAAAAAAGGAGGGCAATGTTTTCAGCTGATACCCACCAGGACATGCATGGCTGAGGATGAAACATGAGGAGGAGGAGGAAAATGTTTAAGAAGACACAAAAAGTGAAAGGCCCTTGTCCACCGTGCGTGATTGCACCACCAATTCATTTCCAATGCTTAATTGCAATCTGCTCCAACTGATGTCCTTACTGCGCCCAGCTGCTATTCTTCTGTCACTGGTTTACTTTTCTTTGAAAATCTAAGAGGCATCAAGCCTCACCCTGAAAGTCATCAGAAGCAGAACGGGATCCCAGATGCCTCCTTTCTGGTCTTGTTTGCAATCCTGTTGGGTTGTTTATGCCTTGCATTCAAGTCATTCATTTTGTTCCAACCCTCCGTTGCTTTGAGCATGACCTCAGAGCCCTGGACTGCTTTTATCCCTGAGCCGGCTGCTGTTCCTGTAACAGGACCATTGTGATTTAATCAGCATTATAATTTCCCAATAATCTAGGTAGGCCTTGTATGTAGTATCGTATTAACCTTTAGAGCACCAGACACACACAGTAACCCAAGGGTCTAGGGGCCTTAGTAGGAAAGCAAAAAAAAAAAAAAAAAAACAAACAAAAAAAAAAAAAAAAAACATTGCTCAGGGGAAGCTGTTTCACATTTGGAAGATATTTCATCTGAATATACCAGTGCAGAATGGTTTAGAACTTACAGGGATAATGCTGTCTCTGCCAAGAAGACTGGCTGCTACAATCAGACCATGCATTTGGTGGGATGGTACTCTGGTTGTTGACACAATGTCTCATTCTAACCACAGCCTAACAGGAAACTGAAAAGTAACCTTAAGAGCAGGAGGCCTGGGTTCTGATCTTAGAGGACAACATTTCCTTCTCTGGAGGCTTAGTGCTTCCTTTTATACAGAGAAATGAGTAGCAGCCACTAACATAGAAGACATACAGGCCAGGCAAGAAGACCAGACAAGTCAAGAAATTAGAGCTATTTTGCTATTGTTTTCTTGAAAAAAAGGAACTAGTTGTTTGATTATTTCTGTTTCTACAGCACTGCAGAAAACAATGCTAGCTGATCTCAAGGCAAACTGTTACAGTAACTGGGGTCAGTCAGGTGCCCAAATAATAGAGAATGATATATGTGATATTAATAATTATTACAGGATACTTACAACCTTAAGTATTTTCCAGTTCAATGGACCCATTTTTACAGAGGAGGAAAATGAAGTCCAGAGCAGTGAAGTGACAACCAAGATCACTGGAGCTAATACTTAAGAACAAACGTGTGGAATTCTGGTACCCTTAGCAGGGATGGGAACCATCTCTCTTCCATCTCTTCTCTTGAAAACAATCCATGTTGTCATCTCTCATCTTTAACTCTAATTTGAACCAGAACCGAGGAGTCAACATAAATCAGTCTTTTACAGGAAGGCTTGTCATTTTTCTAACCTCAGCCCACCATGCTGATGCTCTGAGCTATTTTGGGTTTTCTGTTTTTGTTTTGTGAAATCGCCTCAATCTGTAGCCCAGGCTAGCCTTACTCATCGGTGTTGTCCTGCTTCTGCCTCTTTCATGAGGCACCATGCCTGACCCAGCTGTTTTATTATTCAGTTGTGTTTCAAGAGAAAGAGAAAGCAACTGTCCCTATCTTATATAAAGAAAGTTCTTTTGTTTTTACATTTACTTGTTTATTGTGTGTGCATGTATACATACAGAGGCATACATGATACATACACACAACTTTCATGTTGAGGTCAGAAAGCAACTTGCTGGTATTGGTACTATCCATGTGAGTCCAGGAGATCTAACTCAAGTTGTCAGACTCAGTGGCAATCACTGTAACCCACTGATCCACCTCACCAGCGCAAGGATGTTCTTTCAGTTCACACTCAACTATCCATTGCTTCATTTTCCTCTGCATCAATGGTCTACCTTTAGTCCTTAACTAGAGCATCCTTCCAACAATTTTTCAAAAGTTCTAACCAGGGTGCATTTAGGTCAACATCTCCTGGACATTGCACATGTGACGATCCATCTTTAATCCCTGTTGAATGCAGGACACACATTAGCTACGAAGAGCTCTCACTTCTGGTATTGGGTGATTCAGGCATGTTAGCACTATCTTGCAGAATTTTAACTTTGGAAATAACAGTGCCAACAGGTCAGAAGTCACAAGATGTGGGGTTTCCTGAGGACACCATCAGCTTCTCTCTATAACAAAGAGCATGCTTTATATTCACAATCCAACACTAATGGAAATGGATGAAGACTGCTTATTTAGACTGGTGCTTTTGTACATCAGTGTCACAGTTTTACTCTCCTAAGTCTTTTTGCCTTGAAATGGGTAAGTTTGGTTGTTCTGTTCATATCTCTCTGGGTGTTATGCTCTGGTCTGCCCATGAGGATGACAGATGGAACATTTCAGAAGCATCAGGGCCTTCGGTTCTTGAGCCATTTTGAGTGGAAGCAGAAGAGTCAGCAAAGAGAACACTGCAGGATGGGTCTCATACTTTCCCATCATGCAGTTCAGGGGTGAGCAAGGCAGTGGCTGGGGCAACAATGAGGCTCCCAGAACCTAGTAATCGATAGCTGGGGGAAGTTTCTCTAGTTTCTCCAAGAAGCTAGCCCAGCAACCTCCCTTTTCTCCACATCTTGTGTATGTTATGCACACGGGGTTCATCTCTAGTGTTCAAATATGCAGGGATCTTTCCACATCTCTGTTTGGAAGACCATTTTCAAAAGTAGCATCTGATGTTTAGATGGCAAGCTGCATTTACTTAGAAGCCAGTTAGAAACAAATGATGTCAAACCTGTGTGCTCTGAGAAGATATCAGCTTAAGGATGCCAGTTAAAGAGATGGTTTGAATTGTGTGCTTGAAAGTACACACTGACATCAGATCTGAATTCAAGTCCTGTCCTACAATTCTGCAGACTTAGGCAAAGTAGCTGATTTTTCTTCTCCTCACCTATAAGTTAAGAATAGAGTATCCTGATAGGATTGCTATGAAATTAGATGTGATGATGCATATAGACGGCTTAGCATAATGATGCCAAGCACAAAAGAAATGTAAGCAATGGTTCCATTTTTTACACTAGACCATCAAAGAAGTGTCTGTTTACATATACATGTGCAAATTGTTGTTGTTTTAGTAGAACACAAATACTAGGCAGCGGAGAGATTCAGAATACAGTTTAAGTAGCAGAGACAGAGAGACAAGAAAAGCTAGGTGGCAGGCACAACAAGAGATAGAGACAAATGGCAGTGCTGATACATGACTTCATACGGTCAATCAAGGCCAAAGGGGCAGTAAGAACAGCCAGTTCAAAAACGCCAGGACTTTCAGGGTCACACGGACTTGGCCCCCCAGGCCAGGCTTGCCTCTAGTTGGACACAGAGGTGTTCTGTCTCTACAATAGGTTCCTGTAGCACTTCTCCTGCAAAATAGCCAAGGAGGCATCCAAGACACTTAGAACCAGGGAGGAGAGGGGAAGCCTCTTAGGACTGCCAGGTGTCCCTCCTTAATGACATCAGCCACCAGGAAGTACTGACCTATACACGTCAAACAAGGATGATCGTGACTACCCCTTCACTCTCAGTCACACAGAGTCTAAAGCTCTGTGTGTTTAGAAAATCCTCAGGGCTGCTGAGCATCTGGTTTTTACCCTACCCATCCACCCCCCTCCCACCCCCGCCGCCCCCTGCTCCCAGCCCATCGCTCTGCACTCCATCTGACAGCTAGAGGAGGCAGGGGGCTCAAGTTTCATGGCTGGGCATGAGGCCCTCCAGGTATATTACAACTGGTCCATTTCATGTGAAATCTTCCAGCTTGACCAAGAGTCAGTGACCTCAAGAGCAGCCATTTAACCTCCATTACTTGGTTTATATTGGTAATATTTACATGGGAACTTGATTAAAGCTGACCTTTGGAGAAAACAGAATTCAGTGTGTATTTGAAACGTCTCTGCCTTCTCCAGCCCATGTCAGGCGTCATCTGTTTCACTTCTTTCCTAATTGGCCAACTGGCCTCCACTTCGCCGGCACCAACTCTCCCCGAATGTCTGCACTGTTTCCACTCCGGTCTGTGCCTTGTCCCCCAGGGGCAGGCTGGAAAACCTCAGGGCCAGATACCCAGCTTGGTTGCAGTTACAGATGATTTGTCTTAAATAGATCCTTTCAGCCTATGCTGTAGAAAAAGCACCAAAAACCTGTCTTTCTGCTCTGGGGAATCTTTCCTAGCATGCAGTGAGGGCCTCAGACACGGCTATGCCAGCCCATGTCACATGGAGAACTGAGGCCCATGGGGAAGGAATGCAGTAGCCACTGAGTCGGGGTGAAACTCAACTTCCGATATGGAAATCTTACCTGTATTGCTTTTCGGCTCGATATATGTCTGTAATGGAAGGAGAGGCTATCGATAGCATGTTTGTTTGCTGACATGTCCAGCAGCTGTGGCTGCTCTCAAATGACTCAGCAACTGTCAACTACCTTCTGAAAATGTTAAACAGCTTGGAACTAATACACCTTCACAGAACTTTAAATCTCAGAGGTCTGAGTCTCTCTCTCTCTCTCTCTCTCTCTCTCTCTCTCTCTCTCTCTCTGTCTGTCTCTGTGTGTGTGTGTGAGAGAGAGAGACAGAGACAGAGAAAGCATGTGAGAGTGTATGGGTATGCATGTGCTTGAGAGTGAGTGTGTGAACATCTGTGAGTGTGTGATATGAGACTGTGTGTCTGTGTGTTGGAAATGGAGGCATGGATAGGAGCCACATGTGTATACTCAAATGTTATACAACAGTAGACGACCCAGATAGTGCAAAGCCCACCTGTGTATTGGAGTCTGAGACTGCTTCAAGCTTTCTTCGGAGTCTTTACCGACTTACAGTCTCCAAGCCTTCCAGGACCTCCCAGAAAATTAGACTCTTTGCCCCAGAAGCTAAATTAGGTATGTTTCAACTTACAGCCTGCTTTGTGACTCCAGAAAAACAGACATAGGACATTAAGATGCCACAAGAATGAGCATGACACCACTGCAAAGGCATGGTCAGTCCAGACAGAATGAAGCCACTTGGGGGGGGGTCAATGGTTGGGGGGTATTTGGGAGCATCTGGGAACCCACAGGTTTATAGCGTCCACTACAACTGTGTGTTCTGAGATATAAGGGCCACAAAATTCCCCCACAGAGTGTGTTTGCTCCATGGAGACCAAAAGCATGCTGTCAGTTATGGAATACTTCCCACATCTCAGGCATGCACTTTCACAACACCATTATCACAACCCTGTGAGGCTGGAACTAGTATTCCCATCTTCCAGACAGATTTGGAGACTGGCAACTCCCTCTAGTCAGACACAGAGAAGAACCAGAGTCTAAACCTAGCATGGTTCATTCCTAAGCACCCTGGGTGTCATTTACACTGCCCGACTGTGTAGTGCCTTTGGAAGCTGAGAGCCCAAGAACAGACTGTGCAAGCTGGGACCAAGGGAGCACTCAAGCCAGGGTGGGCTCTGGGAAAGCAGGCACTTCTGCACACAGCATCAAATTGTGGCATCAAAATATGTGTCACATAGCGTGACATATTTAATTTTTTTCTTTCAAAACCATGCTTCTTTTTGCTTTTCCTAGCCAAAGACTCTCCTTTTCTTATCTAAACAATCAAAGACTTGATTCTCTCAAGCGCCAGCCTTCTCTGTCGGTGATCGTTCGTATTGGCTTGGTTAAACAAAGTGCTTGTTTATAATAGATATAACAGATGACAGAGTCATTTTGAAATTACACAGTTGGTGTAATAAAACCAGTTAAAACCTTATTTTAAAAATGTCACAGTTGGTCAGATACATTCATAGCGTGCAGCTCAGTTTTCTTTCCCCTTGCAGAGGCGTATGAGCACATTCTAGATCCCCACAGTGAGCAGAGGGTTAGTGGGAAAGATGAACTTTCCACTGCCTTTTCTCCTGGCTGACCTACATGTTCATGAACTGAATCAAGGCTTGCTTACCCTCCCCAGGTCTCCTCTTACCTTCTTGTCTTTTGCAAGAGCACTCAATTGCAAAATTCTCAAAATTCTGGGCAATGTAAGAAATGCATATGGTATCATATAGAGCATGCTTTAGAGGCTGAGTTCAAGCAGAAATTACACACTGTATAAACAAAATGCTCACAGCCAGCAAGCATAGATATTGTTTTCTCCTCTTGATAGCCCACATGTAATAGTAACGTAAAAGAAAAAAATGTGTCCCCAGTGGTATTAGTTGACATGTGTGGTGATCACACAAGCAGAACAGAGCTTCCTTGTCCCTCTGAGGGGAAATCTCTCTCCTGCTATGTCTTTCCTGGGACGGGCTATTAGAGACTGGCTTGGTTCTTCCCAAGAGTGATGCTTTGGCTAAGGGTCTGAAGTCCAGGTTTGCCAGCCTGGCTGTACCCAATCAGATGGGACATCTCAGAACTATACCTGCACTTTGCCTACAGCTCAGAGATGCCACCTCTAATCTACAGCCCTGCCGTGAATTTGTTTTTTGTCATAAATGAAGCATGGGGCTGTGCTTTAATTTTCTCACTGCCCTCTGTCAAGTAATAACCATAAATATTGTCTTGAATCATTAAGTCACAACCTGAAACCTGATCTTGCCCAGCTCCCAATCAGACAGCCATCTGGAAGATCAAAGCCGTCTATTTGGGTTTTGGAATGATCCAGGCTCTAATTTGGAGCAACAGTCTTAACAGGCTGTTTCAGAGACATTAACCAGCAACTTCTCTCAGATTCACGAGGAAGGCACATTGTCCACAGTTGGCAACATTTACTTCAGGCAGAACTGTGAACTGGAACTGTTGAAAAACTTCCAGGTTCTGTGGCTTTCAATCAAATGCCACATTCTTCCATAGACACTAGACTCCTACCCAAGGGCAAGGATATATGCGTGCTAGTGCACGTACAATATATCTCTGAATATTTTCCATGTCATAAGGAAAACAAACACTTCAAGGAAGGAGGAAAACAAATTACATTGTCCACAGGCAAACAACAACACACTGTGTTAGATATATATATTTTCCTACCACCCCGAGGTTACTTTCCCAAAGAAAATAAATCCTATTCTTTTTGGCTGTGGAATAAATTTGTAAACACAAAAAGTGAGTCATTATCTAAAGTCTGCATATGTCACTAGAACACGAGTACATGCCTGATGAAGAGGGCCACTAGCTGACAAATTACGTTAAATAGCTGAACATCTGGATTGACCAGCAAGCAAAGCAGTGTTGCCAAGAGATGCCTTCCTGTGTCCCCTTGACCTTGGGTTGGAAAGTCTGTCAGAGGAATGTGCAGTGTATGATCATACTTCTCCACAAGTTACATATACCGTCCTGATTGTCCTAATGTGTTCTTTGCCGCGTTGTGTTGAACTTCTGAGCATGTCCAATACTCAATGACAAAATGCAGGTATTTATGGACAAAGAAATAAGGCAGTGAGGCAGTCGGCTGTGCAGGGCACTCGGGTGCACACAGTATTAATTTGCATCCTTCTGGGTGGGGGGGAAATGTAGAGCCAGTGTGCTCAGAGGTTCTCTTCCTTTGCTTCAGTGTAGAGCCTAGCACTTCTCACGGTAGTTACAAGATGTGTCACTGGTGTGAATAAATGGCACAAAGATATAGATTAAAAGAATTTTAAATTCATTGCCTGATTTGACTTAATCCTGTTTGAATGAATCTGTTTTTCTAAAAGGTCCACAACGTGACAAAAAATAAATCACAGAAATCTAAGCACGGGCAGAGTGTTCAGTCACATTAGGGGACCCTTCGTGGATGTGATGATATTGTGGTAATTTCAAGCCCTTCTCTTTCAGAGATAAGCGCTTAAATATTTATGACAGAAATGGCACAGTGTCTGAGATTTGCTTTCAAACATTAGGCAAATAGACAGTGGTAAATACAGAAGAAACAGCAGATGATATCGCAAGAGAAGACAGATGAAGGATTACAAAAATATTCATAATTATTGGAGAGGCATAGTAGGCATGATTTATTACCCGCTCTTTTAATTTTATCATTGCTTGAAATTTTATTTAAAATGATTATTTTTAAAATGTATTCAGAATGGAGGACAGGCTTCTTAGCCTGAGGAGGTAACTGCTGTTCCTTCATCCTCCGGCTTCATTGAGCACATCTGGAGACAGTCTGGTTGTCACAGTCCAACAGCTGAATGGACAGCATAGACAGCACAGAGGCCAGGGACCGCTGTTGCAAAACACCCTGCCATCCCACAGGACGGGCTCGCAGCAGGCATTACCCAGACTCCAGAGCCCTGCTGAAAGTGAGATGCTTGGCTAGGCTGGGCCTGGGGCAGACCCATACAGCCTGAGGCTATTGCAACCTGAACCAAGCACAAAGGCCCTGCCAGTGCCTCGGGAAAGAGGGTGGGAGGCTGGCTTTCCTCGGCATGGAGAACCTGGGTGTCTCCAGCGCAGGGCTGTGTCATGAGTTCAGCAGTGATCGGCCCTTGATGCTCTCAGAGACTTGTGGTACTTTAGTGCTTCGCCCAAGAGGGTTACGGGGAGGGCAGGAAAGGCTGCCAACTCCTTCTTAGGGTTTCCCAGTGAGCTCCAGTGAAGGGTCAGTTTGGGTGGTCCAGAATTGGTACTTTCCCAAAACAAGCGGAGACGCCTGCATGCCCGGCTGACTCCCACTGCAGCCCTAACGTCTGGCACCAGAGGCCACATTGGCTTGGAGAGCTCATTAGCGAACGCAGAAAGGCAGGGCAGAGGAGTGCAAGACCAGATGAGTGGGACACGGAGGGTTGGAAACTTCTCGTCCGGTGGTCAGAGCGCCTCAGCTAACCAAGTTCTGGCAGTGGGGAACTGCCTGGAGCAAGAGGCTGGGCTCTGGCCTCTTCCACTGCTGTGGTTGGGTACGGTCAGCAAGTCAACTCCTTGGAGACTGATTTCAGTGCTTCTGATCAAAGGTGTGCTCCGTCCCGACCTGGGTTGAAACCTGTCTCTGGCACTAACTGGCTATATTGAGGAAATCGTTCATTGAGTCACGTTGTCTGAATCAACAAATCATTTTTAAAGGAGGAGGACAGGGCATCAGCAGGGAGAGGCGTGGGGAGAGCGTTCTGTGTTGAAAGGGTTAACAAGCTTCTTTCTAGGGATTCCTGGGTCCAGAGAAGCAGTGTGGATTCAATGGATAGAGGCTTTTCTTGTCCCCTCCATCTTCCCATAGGTAAGCCAGAAACCAAGGCTACACCTATCCCAGCACACAGTTAGTTGTCACACGACTTATTGAGGAATCTATGGTCAGCAAAGTCCCTGAGAAACAATGGCTCGTATTCTAAGGAGCATGCCTCCCCAGCTCCCTCATCTTTACACCCGAGCTCAAGGGCATGCCTGTGGATCACTCACTAAGTTGTGGTGTCCTTTAAGGAAGCAGTTATTGAAGCGGAGAGTTCTACTTTTGGAGAGAGATGCTGCTGGCAGCTGGGTTTTTTGTGCATGACTTAAAGTGAAGAAGAACCATCCTGCTCATGTTGGACCTTTGGGCCCCTTGAGGCTGTGTCATAGCTTTGCTATTAGATTCTTTCTCTTCTAGCCTCCCCTCCATCCCTCTCCCAGCCATTGTCTTAAACAGAGCCCTCTCGGATACATATTGCTGGGTCAGGGATTCTTAAACACTTTAACAAATCACTCAGGCATCCTGGATAGGCAGTCTGGGTTATATGTGTAACCCTCCTCTGACCCTAGCCCTGGGAAGCCCCAGGGGACACAGGGAGCAGTTCATAGTTCCTTAGTGTTTTCCTAGACCTCTTCAGACCTTTCCAATCTGGAAACTAGTGAGACTCTCTGGAGACAAGTAATCCAGTGGGTCTTTGACTCTTCCTGTTTCCGAAGAGGACAGACAGCTCCACCACTGTGACAGATGGTGCATCTCAGTTTTGTCCTAAGGTATTTGCACCCCTGCAGAAGTACGAGGGCACAGGAATCTGCAAAGCATTGCCCCAATTGTCTAAAAATGCTAGAAGTTCAGCTTAGTTTGGGGTCGAAGGTCGGGTTGATGTTAAAGTGCTCCTTCCCTCTGGGCCTGCTTTGGTTCGGCCATTGCCATCTCCTGTCATCACTCTGTGCAGCCTTTTGGAGAGTGTGGCCCACTTGCTTTGCTTCTGCTAATGTTAAGTCCCACAGTCACTGGCCTGTGATGGGGTTACTGCTTGTCCTGTCTTTCCTTCAGTTAATCTACTGAAGCCAGTACCTATGGAGCCATCTCCTCACTGCCTGGCCCTGTGGCCATAAGGCGTCTAACTATCCCATACATTCTGAGAACAGCTCAAAGGGTCTTCCTGGACTTCTCTTTCTTTGTTAATTTATAGTTTTACATTCCAATCCCAGTTCCCTCTCCCTCCTCTCCTCCCATCCCCCAATTCTTCCACCACCTCCTATCTGTTCCTCGGAGAGGGTAAGGCCTTCCCTAGGAAGTCTTCTCCTTGAGGCAAGACCAAGGCACCTCTCCACCCCCACATCCCTGTGTCTAGGCTGGGCAAGGAATCTCTCCATATAGAATGGGCTCCACTAAGTCAGTTTGTGCATTAGTGTTAGGTCTTGGACACACTGCCAGTGGCCTCATATATTGTCCCAGTCACACCATTGTTACCTGTTTGATCTTATGCAGGTTCTCCCTTTGTGAGACCTGAGTCAGTGATCTCTCACTAGCTCAGGTTAACTATTTCTGTGGGTTTCTCCATCATGGTCTTGTCTCCTTTGTTCATATTCTTGCTCCTTCTTCACTTCAATTGTACTCCAGGAGCTTGGCCCATTGGTTAGTTGTGGATTTCTGCATCCACTTCCATCTGTTTCTGGAAGAGAGTTCTAGCTTCTCTGGGGTTGTGGATTATAGGCTGGGTATCTTTTGTTTTATGTCTGGTATCCACTTATGAGTGAGGACATACTATATTTGTCTTCCTGGTTTTGGGTAATCTCATTCAGGATGTATTTTTTCTAGTTCTGTCCATTTACCTGCAAATTTTAGGATGTCATTGTTTCTTACTGCTGAGTAGTACTCCATGGTATAAATATACTGTATTTTCTCTATCCATTCTTCAGTTGAGGGGCAAATAGATTGTTTCCAAGATCTGGCTATTACAAATGTTGCTATGAACATAGTTGAGCAAATTCCCTTGTGGTGTGACTGTGCCTGGGCTTTTCTTTGTCCTCCTCATACAGGCAGTAACAGAGAAAGGCTCACTTCCCAGATACCCCAAGCTGCAGGGTGAAGCTAGGAATAAGGGTAGCCTTAGCTCCATCTGGGCTGCTGACTCCAGGGATATAATTTGAGCTGTGACCCCCTTCAGGCTGTGGGAGCTCACACAAATGTGACCTATTCTCTGAGGCCTTGGCAGGGATGGAGGCTTGGGTATCAGAAGAGGACAGCTGGAAAGGAACTCAAATGACCTCTCTTGAGCACTGATGTACCTGTGTATATCCCACCCAATGTCTGTGCTCTGAAGACTCATCCATCACCTCCTTTCTGGCCTGCTCATGGTTTCCAGGTACTCCCAAACCTTGCAGTATAAAGACCCCAGCTGCCTGCCACCAGACAGATGGTATAGTGTACTGGGTCAGAGACTGTCTCCAGAGCCATGTGGCACAGATCTGAACTATGCTTCTGTGGGTTTACCGGTTGACTTCAGCCAAGTTACTCAGCCTCAAGATGCTTGCATTTCCTCATCCATAAAATTGAAGAGACAGTAGGATGTACCCAACTGGATCATTCTAGAAGTGAAATGAGTACACACCTGGGAAGTGCTTGCACCTGACATACAGTAAGCATTTATAAACTACAGAGACACTCAGGTGGGATATAGTGGCAATTTCCAGACAGGTGTTTCAAACTCACTTAGATGATGGGGTTGAGAAGTTTACTCAGAACACACAGCCAAGAGCCACCACTTGACATCCACAGGACTAGACCAACACAGCAGGCTGCCTTTGTGTCTCCTACTGCATTGGGTGGGAAGCAACCAGAACCCTCCACATTATACCATCCTTAGTAAAATATCTGAATATGTTCATTCTTTTGGTTATATATACTAACATCATTGCCCATTATTATTGTTAAGACAAAGCAAAGAGGAACAAGTTGTTCAGGGATATCCACTCTCAGGTGAACATCAGAAACATCCATAGCTACTCTGGTTGTCATAACTGGGTGTCTGTGACCAGGATAAGTGGGTATAGTGATGCTGCTAAGCACCCTACTACGCACAGGACAGTTTTCCCCAAGCCCTGTCTAAGAACTGAGTGTCCATAATTTTAACAATATAGGCTGTATACTAAACCTGTAGTTAGTATAGCCACAAGGTACCACATCTCAGGGTCTATAGCTAGTTCACCCTCTAAAGAAAAGTAACATCATACTACCTGTATACATGCATGGAGGGGACTATGTTTTTAAATGTTTTATTATTATTATTCCAACAGCAAACTGGTATCATAAATACATATGGCATGAAATGTAAAGTCCTTCATGGTCTGACCATCCTTGCTTCTCCAAACACAACTTCAATTCCCATGCTTAGCTTCTCATACTTGTGCCCCCCAAAGTCACCTTCAGTCAAGTCTCCCCATCTTTCTGCATGCTGTTCCCATGTCTCATGTTCTTTCAGTCACTTCTGGAGGCTGACTCCTCAGTAGCTTCTTGAACCTGGACCCAGGAGGCTGACCTGGGACTTCCCTTTCAGCCTCCACAAGCTGCATCCACACCCTTAGCATTCTGCACTGTCGATGGTACCTTCTCATCTGAGTCTGCCACCAAACCATCAGCTCCTCAAGGCCAGGCACTGTCACTTATTCTGTTTACTGGTGTTGAGAGCACAGCCTCTGACCAGGTAGCTGATTAATAAATGTTAATGGATTGAGCAACCATCAGGGCTTTGATGAGTAAATACATGGTCATTGAAATAGCTGAGTGAATGAATCGATGGGGCTATCACTTGGTATACTAAGTGTCTGCTTTCCTCCGTCCTTGGTGGAGTTACCTCGTACACATTGCTGCCCTGGCTCCTAGGAATCCAGAGCTGCATAATCAGAGCTTCACTTAGCTGAAGCCACATGCCCACTAACTGAATTCCTTCTTCCTTACCCTAATTCTATCACCATCCATCGTCTTCCGCAAATCCAAACCACATTCTGTTCATCAAGCATTGCTTTCCCTGACCTCCCCCACATCTTCTCCAGTGGAAGATCCTCCTGAGGGAGGTACTAGTAAGACACACTTCTTCGTTGTCTTCTCTGTTTCATCACTGAACTGCAGCCAAAAGCATCTCTTTAGATCCTTTCTCTCCCTGATTCCGCTCCTGCCTTACACCATCCATTCTCTCCACGGGAGCCTAAAAGAATTCTTTTGGAAGGGAAGGCAAGAACCTGTCACTTCCAGCCTTCAAACCAATTGCTCTGTACGCTCTAGCTAGCCTGGAACTCAGTATGTAGCCAGTTTGGCCTCATGGCAGTCCTGCCTCTGCCTTCCATGGTACATCACTATCCAAACAAATTTTACTTCTCTTTAGAAACATTACAAAGAAAGCAAGCATTTCCTCTGACATATTACAATTCCCATGAGCAACAGTATCCCCTGGGCCTCAGGAAAATGCAACCCAGCTCAGATCTGATGCTGTTTCTTGGTGAGCATGGTGAGATTTTACCAAATGTGGGCACTTTGAAGGTTCCAGAAACAAATGGTGCTTCTAAGCACTTGGGGTATTTCAGAAACACTGTGACTATCTAACAGAGTAGGACCAACTATGTGAGGAGAGTAAGATGGAATCTTCTCCCTGGCACCTATTTCAGAAGAGTTCACAGGCCCTTCCTGGGCCTCTCTGGCACAGCCAGATGCTAAGGACTCAAAACAGACAACTTGGGTTCCAGTCCGTGCTGTACTCTTTTGAACTGAGTGTCCTCGTGTAGGTCACAGGCTCATCACATGTGCAAATATGGACCGTGGGGATGCCCATTCCTACAATTGTAGTCTATTTAAGTAGTAATGAGGTAATGGAAACAAAACAGCATCAGAAACACAGTGGATGCCATGGCTTTTACCATGGCATATCCAAAGCTAACTGGGTCCAAGGGACCTCTGCCACCATCAACAAAGCTCCCCAAGATGTAATCCATAGTCAAGCGATTCCCATTCCTCCCATTTCTTATTGCCTTGCCTAAGTAAAGAATTCATAAAGGCCTCTTGCCCTCAGTGTCCCACTCTGAGTAGAAACAAGCCCTGTCCTTCCCAGCCAGGACATGTTTTATGTGGGGCTGTCTTGTATACTCCATTGCTTTTCCCAGTCTACAGCATGGTCCGCAGCCTTGAGAATCAGGTCTTCTATTGGTTTCTCACTGCAAGTGATTGGCTCCCTGGGAAGAAGTCTCTCAGAGGGAGCTCAGAAAAAAAAAAAAAATACTGAGTCCGGTAACCTATTTTAAAACAGGGTGGGAAATTCCCTGTGAGCTGCACAGGCAACAGCAAAGGTTCATGGGAATGTAATTTTATATGGGCAGATTGGAGAGTCCCCACCCTAGATAGGCCAGGAACAGAACTCATGAGAACACAGGATAGGAATTCAGCCCTCGGGCCCCACACCACTTTCCGGTAGTAACATCCCTGCTTTCATTTTTTTTCCTCCTCCCAGATAGCAGTAAAACATAGCATGAACCACAACTATCCTCAGGCCTGGGCTGGACAAAACAAACTCTCTCATGGCCCCATGACAGAGCTTAACTCTGTCAGCGTGAAAATATCTGGAGTAGCACAATTCAAGAATAAGTCATGTTATTTTCCACTGACCTCTGTTATTGAGTCAATAAAAGTTCTCCATTTAAAAAAAATATATATATATATATATATATATATATATATGCCACTCTCTTTAAAAGAATGCTCAGAGTGTTTTAGACATAAGTTAAGAATATTCTTCTATTGCACACAAGCTGTCATCCAAAGAAAACGAGAACAATCAGGCTATCACTTGGACAGAATGTGGTTGTGGGTCTCAGTGGATCCTTCTTGCTCTTCTCCTGCAATAATGAAGGCATTAAATTACCAGGTCAGAGGCCCCAATTCTCAAAGAAATAATATCAGTTTATTATTTCTAATCTTATTAAGTTAGAAAATAGTCCTGAGATGTAATGTCATCCCAGAATGGCTGAAGTATCGATTATGTGAGGCTGTTCTCATGGATAATTCAAGGAGCCTGATTTCATTTAATTTCAGTAATTTTTAAAGCATTCCAACAAATTTCCTATAAAGCAAATAACCCTAAATTATTCCCATAAATAATGTAGACGAGTGGTCAGATTTACTTTGTATTTACCGGTTACACATTTTGGTATTATGAGTTTAAGAAGGAGAGATTTTTTCCAATCCCGTTTTCCTAGTCCCTTATGTCTTCCTTGAGGCAATAGGCCTTTAAAAATATATACTCCAATTCAAAAAAAATTAAATGTGGACATTATCAGAATAGGACTTGTGACAGTCCATTGATGTTGTCATTT
This sequence comes from Phodopus roborovskii, assembly GCF_943737965.1. NCBI lineage: Eukaryota > Metazoa > Chordata > Mammalia > Rodentia > Cricetidae > Phodopus > Phodopus roborovskii. The sequence continues at coordinate 23,783,717 of NW_026126571.1, read as the reverse complement.
TCTTATAATTGTATTACATTCGGAGCTGAACCCTCATATGGCTGTGACTTGAAACAATGCAAGAAAAGCATAGAGCAGGTGTGGCAGTGCAGACTGGCTGCAGCCAGGCTGAGGGAATTAACCCTGAGTCAGCACGTTTCTCCTGCAAAGTAGCAAAGCCATATCAGGGGCAGCGTTAGGACAAAGGTTCTGTGTGCTCAGCCACAAGTCACACTCCCCCTCACAAGTGGTCTTAGCCTCTCATGGCCAGAGTCCAACCCTGCAGTTAATGACTGTCTACTAGGGTCCAACACCAAGGCTGAAGGTATGAGATTGACCAAATCCTATTTCCTTCCCTTGACATTTTTCAACTTGGTCTGTATCTCCACAATGAGAGGCTCCAGAGAGTGATGTCCAGCTGACTCGGGGCCTTCTCTCCATGAGTGAAGAGTACCAGGTCTAAACTATCAATATCCTTTGCTACCACATTTTTGTTATGGTGCCTGGGTCCTACTCACCTTTCATACTGTTTGTTTCTTCACTCGCCAAGAAAATTTTCCAGACACTGCTCTAGGCAAGGGAGCACAGCAAGCCGCAAGACATTTTTAGGGTCTAGGAGACCACAGATAGGCCAGTGAAGACAGTGTTGAGATGCAGTCACTAGAGTAAAGGACAGATCTGTAAGGTCATGAAAAGCCTTTTGGAAGATGTGACTTCTAAGCCTAATCTCCAAACGTGATGAACATAAAAAAAAAAAAAGGACATGGGAATAAAGTGGGACATCCCAGACAAAAAAGAGAGCTTGTGTTCAAGAGCCCAGAGGTGAGAGAGGGAGACGGGATTGGAAATTTCCAAGTGATGTGTCGAGTGTTCATGGTTCAAGTGGTGGGAATATAGTTGCCAAAAGGGCTGGCGTAATGTGCTGTGGTGTTGGTATCATGGTCAGCTGGGGTCAGCCTCAGCTCTATCCAACTGGTGTTCCTGCTCCTTTATCCTGTGCCCTATAGGTCACATAACCCCATAGTCTCTCACTCACTTCTCCCAAAGATTTTTCATTAAACTCTTCCCATCTCTGTTCTCAAGATGCTGTTATGAGCGATAGGCAAAGCACCTTCATACAATTAATGAGCCTAGAGTTACAGATCCAAACCTGAGACTCACACCCTCAAGAATGTTTCCTCTCAGGATATTTATTAGTTCAGAAGACATGTGTGGGCAGAGCATGTTATTTAGTGACCTGTAATGCCTGAATAATGATCACAATAAATCAGCCCTCATTATTATGTGCGGGAGACCTGGACGGCCCAACTGGCTAGGTAATGAGGTCTAATTTAATGCCCTTGTATTATTCAGCACGTGTTTTCTGAGAAGCAAGCGGTGGGGTGGAGGGGTGGTCTCATGGATCCAGATGCCCTGGGATGTTCTGCACTTACTGGGGGGGGGGAGTTGTAGTGGCACAAGCATATGCTAGGAGTTGGAAAAAAAAGAGCGTGGTCAGCAGTGTTCACCCCTCTCAGTGGGTTACGACGACGCCTGGTTCATCACACCAGCTTAAACAGGAAACGCTGATAGAGCTAATTATAACAAACAGCAACATCCTGGGAGCTATTTCTTAGAAGTAAAAGGTAAATTACATAGTCAGGAAATGCCAGCAGTGGCAGGGAAACCAGAATCTTAGTGTTAAGGGGTATTACTGTCCCAAGCCTTCTTCCATGAGCCAGGCTTCTCAAACAGGGTTCTAAGTGAGTCGGTTGAGAGTGTCCGAACCAGGGGAGATAACTCAGCCCACACTCTGAATATGACCAGCTCTCATCTCTTGCTATGAGGAGCCCTTTTGCCATTTGGCTTTTAATTCTTTCTGTGCAGCCGACCACATTGATTATCTGGCATCATTAGTTTGGGCCAGTCTCATACAAAAGTCAATGGAGAAATCGATTTTAACCATATGATATACAGAAATTTGTTCTCAAAGAGTTTAGAGACTGATAGCATTTATCTGTTGCCTATCAAATCATGAGTCTTTTCTGGCTATTTGTTTCCTACTGAGTAGTATACATAAAAGGGAGGATACCTGGAGACCTTTGTTTAAGCGGCGTTCTTTGGATCCCTAAGGAGTCACCATCCACAAAGCCGTCAATGGTCCCTGGCACTTATAAAATGCAATATGTACCTGCAACACCAGGGGCTAGGCGGCCTGTAATCCTCCCTGCTCTATAAGCTACAGCTCTCCCACGCCCCTTCTTCACCAGCTTCCAGCTCTTTTACCTTTGTGCTTAAGTCAAACAAGGCAGGTGTACCTCCTCCACACGTCAGGCAATGGTGGAGAGTAGTGGGCTCCCAATAAAAAGTGATGCTGAGCACAAACCAGGCCTCTTCCACAGCAGCAGGCTCCTCACACCCCCTCTCAGAACAGCAGCATGGGCGTTTGCTTCTACATAACCCAGAAAAATGATTTCTCTGTGTTACCTTTGGGTTTGAAGAGAATTCTTACACCTGCCTGTGTCCTGGGACCTCTAGGTTCACGGTCAAGCAGGAAGCCTTTTATTGAAATCAAAGTATGAAGTAGGATGACCATCCCGAGCACAGGAGAGCAACTGCTGGGAGGCATCTCATTGCATTTTAAAGTACTCTAGTCAACAGAAGAAACCATGACGCCGCAACAGAAACCAAATAGTAATTAACAGAGCATTTGTTGTATGGCGAGATATCCCTACATCAGGAGTTGGGCTGGGTGTCCACTGGGCTGTCAAGTGATATGAAGAGAGATATAACAAGACCAGAGAAAGCAGATCTGCTCAGAGTTCAAGGGGATCCCAATAAGTAAAAACTGGCCTTAGTCTGAGTTAGCTTGGTAGAATGTTTGGAATGGTGTCTGTTAAAGATGACTATAAGTAGGTCTCAGAAGCTCAGCCCACCTTGGCTTTCTGTAGCCTTGACATAGATGCCTATGTCCTCACTTGAGCTTACACTGTATGGTTGGCAGTGGAAACAGAGGTCACTAGTTGCGAAGGAGTGAGCAAGACAAAGCCATCTCTAGGAGCAATGGAGTCCCACCCCACCCCTCTGACATGCTTTGGTACAGTAGCTCTCACACTTTAGCCCTGGTCAGAACCACAGAGGCTGGTCACTGAGCAGACTTCAGAGATGATCCCAGAGTTCCTGACACAACAGCTCTGGGAAGGTCCTACAATCCACTGCCCCGATGGTACTGCCGCTTCTACTGAACCAGTGGCCAACTCCGAGGAGCGGCTTGTAAAGTATTTACGAGCATATGGGAAACCCTTCTGTACCTGCCCCTCCGCCAGCAGCGCCACTGCCTTGCCGATGGCTCGCTTCTGTTTTCTTCGGGCTCCATGTGATCAACTGCCAGCTTCACCTCCGTTAGGGCTGCAAGGTGGCCCTCTTGATGTTCAAAGAATCCTACCAGCATTTAAACCCTTGCTGAGTGTGGCTTTGGCTCTACCATTTTAACCAGCAGCTCCAGATGTACCAGGACAGGCAGCGCGGAGGCAATTGGAAAAAGAGAATTCTGTTGTTTCTTTGAAATGGGTCAGACATTTTCACATGCACAGGCTGCTACTGCCCAGGGATAAATTAATTAATCAGCATTTTGAAATTGCCACTCAGATCACCAGACTTAGATGAGATCCGTAACACATGATGATATGTAAGTACATGTATATTATACAAATACTATACAGTTATAAACACACTCACAGACTATTTCAAACACAAATGTTAAAACATGCCAGTCCTTCATAGACATGGCTTATATACTAAATTTAGTCAGAGTGCATAGTTGAAATCATGTCAAATATCTTTGGGGTCTGCTCCATAGAATGTGTCCCATGGTGAATGCATGAAATAGAGGCGTGCACACAGTTTATAGTAAGAAGACAGAAGCAGAGTCCTTGGCTAGGAAGGGCTTGTGAAACTTCTCTCAGGGACTGAAGAGAGGTGAGAAATGGGATTGTGTGCAATGGCAAGAAAAAGTGACCAGCAAACTTACTAACCTGTGGCCTCCGAGACTATGAGAGCCTCTACCTCCTTCCTGTGAGGGAGAATCCTGAGAAGTTTTCAGACTTAGTTTTCATCTTTTGCCTGGACTCACGTCAGAAATCCTAGCTGAGAACAGAGATCTGCACTTAGCTTTAGGAACTCTCAAAACTTACTCCATAGATTTCTATAATATGATTAACTTCAACCCACCCATAGTATTTATTTTTAAATAAAAGGTGATTCTGCCCCTCCCCCATGTATCATCAAAGGGAAGTGTCCTTTCTGTGGCTGAGAGCTGCAAAGGGTTGGGGCAGTGGAAGACAGATGCCACCATGTACTCGGTGATCCTATGTGAGCGTGCTCTCTCAGAAGCACAGCTGAACCTGGAAAACTGTGGCTGCACGTTCATTCCCATCTTAGGGTTGCAAAGTGATCTAACTATAAAAAGATGCAGCGGTCCCAGAAAAACTTGAGGAATGTTCTGCAACATCATCCTGCTTCCTTCAGGATGTCCTCCCTTGAGCAAGGGAGCTGTTGAGAAGCTTTTAAAGGCGTGACTGTCCTCTGGTTTTTCTAGCACTATTTTAGTCAGTACACTCCATCATCCTTATTTTCTATGTCGTGTATTTTCCTTCCTCCTACACTATAATCAAACTGGCCAACGTTCAAATACTTTCTGTTGTTTCCAACTCAATATGGACAAGGGTTGTGATTCCGGGACAGACCTAATTAGAGACTGGATGCTCCACTCTGTGCCAAGTGAAAACTTTTCCAGAACTTTTACAACCTGGACCCCTGACATTTCCCAGGTGAGCATGCACAAGAACTATGGTGCCTAATTACTTGGAGAGATGCCTGTCTTTCTGAGCTACAAGTGTTTCAGACTTGGAGAACACAGCACAGGCCCCATACTGGTTTACCCTAGACATGACTCTTCTGCTCCGGACCATTATCTGCATTGACACTGTGAGGGACTCATTGATCCTTTTTCCTTCTCCACACTAAATCAGCTTCATTATCCAGCACCTACGGGTTGCCGAAAGGTCTGATTTTCTTATCTCCTTCTTTCAGAATGTTCCAGACTAATGTCTGCATTATTCAAAATAATATTAACTGCTTTATTTTATTAGAAGAGACTGGGGGTCTCAATGATATAAAAAGGAAATCTTATTTATCACTCCTGTCACAGCCCATCATGACTGTTCCTGATTAGAAAGTTCTACTACCCATAACAATGTGGAGACCCAGACTCTTGCTACCTTCTTGCTCAGCATCTCCACGCAAACAGTCCTAGCATAATTTCCATTGTAACCAGACAATAGCACAGTGAACCTCTAGAGGGATGTTTAAAACACCAGACACAGACGTGGTACAAGTCACTGTCACTCACGTTCCTCAGTCCCAATTCTAGCTATGCAGCCACTTTACTGACACACAGGCAGGAAAATGTTTTTAGACCCTGTTAGCTTGGTGGGGGGTGGGGGGATATGGACAGGGGAGACAGACTATGGTAATTCCCCAGCAACCTCTACCACAATGGCTTTTATAGCTGTTCCGGACATTTATCATGAATAGACAAGGGAGGTATAAACAAACAAACTGACTTGTTACTTGTAGGGCTGGTGCCTAACTTTATTGCTAAGGAAAATTCTGTGTTAGCTTATGTGAAGCATACTCAAGAGAAGAAGAGGGAAGGGGCAGAGAGGTGAATAAGGGAGAGGCGGGGAGGGGGAAAGAGGGGGGGAAATGTATCAAAAAGAATTCTCCAATGTCACAGCTTTTTGTTGCCACTGACTGGACAAGCACTCAGAGTCTTAGAGAAGTCCCTGGTAGGTGACCTACATAATCTTCACACCTAGTTATGCATCTGGGGCTGGTTTGGGTTGGATTTCCCACATCACACCTTCCCTCCACCCTGTCTTCCTCTGGTCCCCAGTGCCAGGCAGAGTTTCATCTAAGGGGTGTGGGATTGTTGAGCTGGATGAAATAGTTTTTGGTGTCACCTTGTTTGTCACCAACTGGAGACGTCAGCACCGCCCAGGTGACATGTTCATGCCTAGATGCTCAGGACATAGACAACAAAATGCCAGGACTGTGAGAAAGAGTTTCTGGGTAGTAACTGTGATATAAGGAACCCAGTGACTTCACAGCCACCCAGGGCCTGGGAACGGTTTGAATGTAGAATCCTGGGAGACCTTGTTTCCTACTCTTCCTATTTTGAATGTAACTTTATCTTGTTTGCTTTTGTGGATGCTAAGGACTGGAAACCTTTAACACCGAGAGGCCGCTAACATTTGATTTGGTCATCATTCAGCCAGTTTTGCCAATCTAAACTGGACTTGGAGATCTCATAAAGGGAACGGATCTGAATACTGTACGAACACACAAATGCACGATTGCCTCCTCTCAGATGACATCACACGGGCCAAAGGGATAGTGAGGGGGCCAATGAAAGGACCGATTTCCCTCTTAGATTCTTCCCTGGGAAAAGCCACCTGATCTGGCCTCACTCTTTACCCCTAATTGGAATATACTGTGGAAAGAAAGTGGAGGCCCTACAGATTTGCTCTCTCATTCCTGCGGGAATGTCGTCTTACCTGTGTGCCATCGCTCTACATCCCATGCAGACAAACTGTGTAGCGCTTAAGGATTAGAATATGCCTGGTATCCAACCCTGGAAAGGTTTTGGGGATCATGATGGCAGGTGCCCACGCTGATCACCAGCTCAGGGTGTGGCTTTTATCTATCTATCTATCTATCTATCTATCTATCTATCTATCTATCTATCTATTTTTCTGGCTTGGCATTCCTCTTTCCTGCCTTGGCCTCCCATCTCAAGTTCCCTCTGTAGACTCTTTCTGTAGCTATAGGGCAGGAAGAGAAATGAAAAGAGGTGGTCTCTGCCATTCAGTGAATGGAAAGGCTCCTTCCAATCTTCTCACATGTTCTGTCATGAGAGATGTTTGATTCCACTGTGAAGGCCTGGTGCCATCCTCAACACCCAACTGCCTCTGCAGCAGCGTTCAGGAGAAGTTTGTTGTTAATGGTAAATAAGAGAGAAACTGAACGATCTCTAACATATGGCAGAGATCTTACACCCAAAAAGCCTGTGGTCCCCAAGGCACTGAGGTCTGAAGCTGGCCAGGTACATCCTAGGGACAAACTGAAGAAGACTTGTCCTATGGAACGGAGCTGTTACTCCTTACTCAAGCTTATGGCTGCCCCGCCAACTGCCTTTCATGAGAAGTTGGAAAATAATTCTACGGGAATTATCCCAGTATTGTGATGATGAAAACCAATCCATGGGTCCGGGGTGTGGCTTTTAAATACTATACTGTCCTACCTAACCAAATATATCTATGAGGCATCTCTAGTAAGTTCACTCCTTTACAAATAATTGCTATGCTCAGCCTGCCCACTTGTACTTTACACACCATGGGCCTTCTATATGTAATGGTAAAATGACAGCCACCATGAAATTCTGTCATTGGGAATACAGATAGGAGCAGCAATTCAGGCTAGGAAAGTCTCCCTTAGCCCCTCACGAAAGTACAAGTCTATTCCAGAACTTAAAATTTTAACCAGCATGGCTCCATACAATTTTCACTAAAAAGGGAAAACCTTATGCAGTTGTTAAAATCCAAGCATTTGTCTCAGGGAGCCAAGACACAGACATTACGAATCGAGAGCATGCAGAAAAGAGGGGACACTCTCTCCACTAGATTTCAAGAGGGATCTGCTGATTGATTAGCCAAAGGGAAATTGCTTAAATACTGCCCTGGGGTGTGGAATTTGAATAAAGGTGCTGAAAACCCAAAAGGAAGCAAAAACATCCACTAAGAGGCTAGAGAATCTAGCAGACAGCCCTGTCAGGGTTAGGAAGGAATAGAGCCAAACCAACGGTGATACTTCCCATACAGGCAGTTGGGGGCTTTCAGTGGGAAATTTGCAAGCAGGCAAGTAGTCCCATGGCCCTTGAGCCAAAGCCCTGGGCTGGCCTGCCCTCAAGAATGACTAGTTCAGACTCTGAGGTCTTCTGCTGAATACGGAAGCTTCACTGGAAAGAGACTTTACTCGTCATCTAGCCTTCCTAGACCCTCAAGCTTTTCAATCCAAGTTTTAGTAGTCCAGACTTTAATTGGCTCTGTTATTTCATAGCAAAACCAATGAAACGAACGAACGAGATGAGAGTTTAGCAACAGCGGAACTGACAGATCTGTTTTGTTTGTATATGCAGTTGGTCAGTTTTGTTTGTGAGGCCTACTGTGTATTTCAGCCTAGGCTGGCCTCAAACTTCTGATCCTCTTCCCCAGTCTCTGAGAAGTGTTGTCTTTAAACGCTGTGTCACCATGCCTAGGGATGATTCTTAGCCGTCATTAATTTAAAATAATTTAGTTGGGGCTGGAGAGATGGCTCATCAGTTAAGAGCGCTGGCTGCTCTTTCAGAGGACCCAGGTTCTATTCCCAGCACCTATATGCCAGCTCACTGCCATCAATAATTTCAGTTCTAGCAGACCTGAGGGCCTTTGCTGGCCTCTGAGTACACCAGACATACATGTGGTACACATGCATACATTCAGGCAAAACACTCATACACAGAAAATAAATAATTTTTAAAAGCAGAAACAAACAAAAAGAACCCTAAAACATAAGCTAATCCAGTCGATAGCTTCACGTCTCGTTGATAAGGACCTATGAAACAGCTCACAGACCTCACAGCTCTCCTGCCTTGAAGCATCCCTCTTTCTCTGTGCTTGCTTGTGGTTCCCCTGAATGGATGCATGTGGAGTCTAGAACAGCAGGGCTTCTGGACCCCAGAAGAATAGGGGTGCCAGTTAATGCCATCAACTCTTGCCACATGAGCCATGGGAACCTGTAATGTGTAAGATTTGTCTTCTCTTGTTTTGGGAAGTCTCAGAGTATACCTCTCATATAATGCAGGGGCAGAGTTTTAAATTATATAACGAGTGGTAAATGCATTTAAAAAAAAAAAAAGAACTTTACAACATGGAGAGAAAAAACTCATCACACCAATATATTTTTTTAACTCTCAAAAATGCATAGAAAAAAATACAAGTAATACACTAAACTATTGGCGGTAATTTTCCAATCTTTTTTCCACAACAAATGACAGTGAAATGTCAGTTAACCTCACAGAGCTTTTCTTTCCCTTACTGTGATGGTAGTAAAGAGAAGAAATGAAGAGCAGTTGGGGTTTTATTGGGTCTAACTTCTCTCTGTGGAGCATCAGTTCTTTTTAGTAATTAAAAACAAATTTTATAATTTACTCATTTTTAGTTTAGGCAGCTCAGGCTACCCATCACTTCAGTGATACACAGTTGAGAAAAGGAAGTCCGATGTGAAAACTGTCTGATGAGCCTGTCTGTGGGGCATGGTGCTCAGATGCAATTGTGGTTAGACGTGAGTGTGGTGGCAATCAATGTCAACCCCAAAGTGCACCTGCCTCTGACAGCAGAGCGCTGGCCTCCTTTCCTTATTTCCTTCCACCACTTTGAGAGCCAAGTCCTTGGTTTTCGTGGGGTGTGGGGGAGCATTTGGGGAGGGTATTTACTTCATCACATTTTCATCTATCTTAATTTAGACCTTTACATCTCTAGAATTGGTGATTGATAGCCCCCAAACACATAAACACTCTCCACCTGTACACAATGCTCCAGGGACCTCCTGCTCAGAAATGAGAATCATCAAGGTAGGACCAGAAAGAAACCCTAAACCCACTCCTTACCAGAAGTAAGTTTCAGGATGGGCCATAGTCTCAGAAGGTGACAGTTTCTGGATGCTGTTACTTTGTACTTTGAAACAAATAGAAATTTTGTAGTTTTATCAGCTACCAGAACTTTCTCTCAAAAAAAAAAAAAAAAAAAAAAAAAAAAGTGTAGCCGATGAGGGAGAAAGCAGGAGCCCCATCGTCTCATTTTTAACAAGGACCAGCTGAGAAATGAAGGCGCACACCACACAAAGCATCTCATGTCTGCCAGTTCATTTCCTGGCCCCCAAAGGGGAGGGGGGACCTTGTGTTTCCTCTTATGCAGGCCAAACATGGCGGAGCACCAAGGGAATTCTGAATGGAATCAATTGCACTTGTTACTAACTGAGTTTTCTTTTATTCTTATATTACCGAGGGCTGGATACTCAGCTGCAAGCAATTATAATGAAGAGTTACTGAGTAATGGCTTCCAGATTGCTCCATGATGGGGCATTAATTGAAAGGGACAATTTAAGAGCTTGGGCCATGTAAATGCATTTCTTATTCTGTCAGATTGAGAAATTTCTCCATGCAAAAGACTGCAATGCTCAGAGATGATAAAGACTTAATTGTGCCCATTTAGACCAGCATTTTTTTTTTAATGAGCTTCATGTCTTTAAGAGGAGAAATAGAAAAGAGTAACCCTGTGTATGTATCCATTCAATCAGGAGTACGTTCTAAATGACACACTTACATGCTGCACTCGTGTTAGCAGGATGTGCACATTGCACAAAACTGACTGCAATACTCCTGCTCTGCAAGGCCAGTAAAGCTTCCTAGAACAATTACTTTTCAGGTTGAATGCTCCTGCAAGGTATGCTAAGCATTCTCTTGCTCCCTGACTCTTTGGCTTTATCTCTCCCTCTGTACACATGCTTTAAAGTTTTCAATTGCACTTTAAAACATGAGTTTTAAATACCTGGGTTAAAATGTAAAGCAGTATTTTAAGTGTTTTGCATGCATATGAAAATGGGCTTCCACAGGACTTAACAAGTAGATCCATAATCACAAAACTTCTTTGGTTTCTTTAGGTGAAATTTTTTATGTTCCTGAGTCCCATTAAACAACATTTCAAAGGGATTTTCTGCTGGGTCACAACGGATGAATATCAGAAGAGTTACAACCGAAGAAAGAAGTTCCCATCGTTCTGTAAAAGAAAAAGTTTATGCTGGTTTTAAAGGATTAATTTCAGATTACAGCATTAGTGCAGTTTTGTCCTTAAAAAGAGGAAAGAGGGAGGAGGCATAGAGGGGGAGAGAATGAGGGAGGGCAGAAGAAAGGAATGGAAAAGAAAGGAAAGAAAGAAGGAGGAAAGGGAAAGATGTATGATCAACCCATTCATTAATAGACAGATGGGCACATAGAGATGCAGATACATTGTGAGAGTTAAGTTCAAAGCTGAAGGAGAGATGGCCACTAGTCTTTCTTCTAAATTGAAACTGCTACTTGATAATTAAATGTTTACCCTTCCTCCTGCCTTCATCATCCTTTTGCATTTTTGGATTTGCATAAAGGAGCTGTGGTGTTGCAAAGCATCTCCTGGAGCCCCGATACAAATAGTGCCTTGGACAGCAACATGTGCAGAAGGGAGACACTGTCAACCTAGGGAAATTCAGACCACCCAATCAGAGAGGAGCAGAAAGCCCTCATCACTGGAGTGCCTTACATTGCTCTTTCTCATGCATTCATTCAGCAAACCATGGTGACTCCATCTAGCTCTTCAAACAATGGCTGAACACAAAACTAGAATGAAGATAATGTAACTGTTCATTGGTGTTTCTTCATTTATGAAATAATTCTGATACAATATCTTAGACCAGTGTCTCTCTTATTAGATTAATCTTCCCTAGGATGAAAGCCCCAAATTAGTATTCAGCTATCATGCGGCTATTCTATATTTGATAACAGTGAAAGCAAGTTCAACCAATACTGGAAAAGTTGTACTGCCCATCTAGAGTCAGGTCACGACCCATGAGCATGTTCCGGACAGTTCTCAGACTGAGACGCCTAAAGTTCGAAACTCTATTGTTCATTTACAGTATTTGGGAAGGGTTTCTTTGTAGAATGTCCAGTCTAAAAATGAACCAAACTCTAAGACTTAACTCATCTCTTTCAATCTGTTTGTGACTTCTGGCTCTTTGTGCTGTACTGATAAATTATCATTAGTCATCATAATTTTGCCTAAGAAATGACTGTAAAGCATTTATGTCATCCAGCCACTTCCTGGGTGGCTGCTATTCCCAATGACATCCAAACACCTGAGCAAAGCCAGAAACTCCAGATAGACTTGATGTGGTCAAACAGTTCATTTTTAATGCAACTTAAAATGTGTCCTTCCCATTCCTCCACTTAGGAAAAGAAATTGAGGACACATTGTCATCTGGTGATGACATGATGTATGCTGAAAGGGTTTGGACAAATACATACATACATAATTGAATAAAAGAGTGTGAGCATTGCCCAAAAAGAGATTCCACATAACTCTGGATCCTAAACGTAGACTTCAACAGCTCACAGAAAAGAAGGGATGTTGAATTCATAGGTAAGCTGTGAGCATTTTAGAAGGTGATTTAGAAGGTGTTTCCTTTTCTTGCTTTTTTTAAGCTTCAGCATCTCTCAAATGCAGATATTGTACAACAGAGCCCCCAAGTTCCACCGTTGGCAATTTGATGCTTACATTAGGCAGTTTTGCTTGAATTAGTACCTGGAAAAGCTACAGCAATTCTGGTGTTTACAGGCTCCACTCAAGCAAGGCAGCAGCAACATTTGAGAGGGATTAGCAATCAAAAATTGCAAGCCTCCCATCACCACACAAACCAGCCTGCTCATTCTGTACAGATCATAAAACCCATAACACGGCCCAGACCCCTGTCCAGAAAATGTTCACATCCTAATTTTAAAAATAGCCTTTATACACGACAGCTCTCTTTTCAATAAAACAAAGATTTGTTTATAGCTACGGATTAATTAAGAACCTTCTCTAGGAGGAAGATTTGCAAACCTGGGCCTTTCCTTTTTTTTTTTTTTTTTTTTTTATTATTTTTTAATTTTTTTTCCTCTCCCAAATCAGGGTTGTTTGTTTATTGGCTTAATTTTCCCTGAAGTAAAAATACACTTTGAAATGTAACATGTCATTATGTAATTTGTAGTAACAAAGTGCAGGCCCTTGTGCATGACAGCACATGGGGCGGCTGTACTCACAGCGTCCCATGTCGGCTGCCCGCTCCCCATCTGATTAACAGCCTGTGTAAACACACAGCCAACCAGAACCCTGGCCAGCACACACTTCGGTCAGCCATAAAACTGCCAGCCAAACATGGACGCGAGGGCTTTAGGCAGAAATCTTAATTTGGGGCAAATGATCAAACCGAGACAACATGGCCCCAGCTGGGACTGGAAAGGGCTAACCTCTGTTTTCATTAATCCTTCTCCAATCCCCAAACAGGGAGTGATGACATCATTGCTGAAGGTGAACTGCTCAATAAAATGTCACTGAAATACAGGGTTCCAAGGTAACACCATCAGACAGACGCTTAACACCTTAAGGGGAAACCAAGGAGGAAAGGGAAGAGGGTAGTGAAGGAGAAATTTTTTCAAGTGTCTAAGATGGTTGGAAAGACTATTTTGACCTGCCCGGGATGGATTCTCTGTTCTCTGTCTGTGCAAGGAAAGTTAATATGCCTTCAGGCTGCTGAAATAAATGGAGTTTGTACAAAGGACTGTTTTGTTGGCTTTTGTTTTTCTTCCCATTATTTTCATTGCTCTTGGCAAAAAAAAAAAAAAAGCTTTAGACCCTTCACTTAATGGGAAATTCAAAAATTTGCAACGTAAATCAAGTATTTAGTAGGAAACAGTTAATTTCATTTAGTCTTTAAAAAAAAAGAAAAAGAAAAGGTACCCTCACAAGATGGTAAAATTATTTTCTCTGGAGCTGGCCAGTATTTTAGGACTCACTTTGGACACAAAATAATGTTCTGAGGGCCTGATGTAGGTTGTGATGCCTACACATATGTACAATATAGTAAGCATATAGTAAGCATATCCTCCTCTTTAGGCTACACAACACCCTATGTGTCCTGTTCTCCTTTAGAATAATATGCTGGTGCTAATGATAGCATACTAAACAGCCACTGTCCTGGCCTGCCTCTGTGAGGACTCTGGGTACTGGGACTGTGGAGAATTGGGCCTCCTGGCTGTTGCTCACAGCTCTTACCACGGCTCTACCCTGATTTTCAGTTTCTGCTCTGTTTGAAAAGGAAAGCTCGTCAGCTGTTCTGGCCCTGCACTGCCCCCACACCTTTAGTATATCTAAATGTGCTCACAGACATCCATGCTTTGCCTATTATAAGAACCCCATGCCTCATTCAGGTGGCTTTGCCCAAACAGAACAAGAAACTGTGCAGACATATTGAGGGTTTGCCTCCCTCTGGTTTTGTTCCCCAAACACTACATAAAATGCATTTGGAATCCTAGACTGTGGTTATGACTGTATTCACATTTTTTTATATAGATTAAGGGCTTCGGTGCAAAGAGTCTCAGTAATTTAACCGCAAGCCACACAGAGAGTGAGCAGCAATCTGAAATGCACCCCAAGACAGCCTTATGAATGAGCAAAGCCTTTCTTGGCCTTTCAGGTGCTGTCTGTCCTGGTTTCATAGCCTTGGGGCCAGTGCTCAGGTAGAATGGGACTATTCCTGATGACACCTCTTATGAATGGTGGCCTGGAACTTTCAGGAACATGTGCCCCAGGGCTTGAAGCTATGGGTCCTTAACACATGCTACACTATAGCTAGTGTAGGACATTGGAAAGGCTGTTCATATGTCCCACGTGTTGCTTTTCCATTTCAGGGCCCATGGCTACACTACTGAAGAAATGACACCCCCTTCCTCAGTAACAAATAACTGCTCCTGGTTCATTGGGGGGGGGCGGTGAAGGAAACCCTGAGTGAGTGAAGGCCTGACTGAATGTGTATTTTGACATGGGCCCAGCCTATTGAGGACGCCAAAACCAAATGGCGCATGGTAATTTGGCAAAGCTGTTACCTGAATGAGCCAGGCTCAACACAAATGGCAAAGCGTTCTTCCAGAGTCCAAGTAGGTGTGTTAATGGCTGGCTGGTCAGTGTGTACAGACTAATAGCTGTAGCTTCCTCCCCTGGGATATTTACAACTTGAGGCTGGTCCCTGTGGAGACCTCTTAACTAGACTAGCCAATCCCTCCCCCTGTGCTGTACCCGATAAACCTGCTGAGGTTCAAGGTTGTGGTGGGGGGGGGTTAGAGCACCCCACTGGATCCCAGCTTCACTGTTCATGTGTCTGTGTGTTTGTCCTGTCTCCATCCCTTCCCTGTCTCTGGACTCGAAGATTCTGGAGTCCAAACCTCAGACCCCATGGGCTCTTTTTCTTCATGGATGGGGAAGTCATTATCTTCTGCTGCAGGTATCTCTGCTCAAAATTTTAATTTTAAAAATAATTTTAAATATCATTTTAATAGGTTTAAAAATAGTAGGTTTCCATGGGGCTTTTTCATCGATCCTTATTCGTCACTCAAATCTTTCCATCCTCAACGTTTTTCCCCCTACTATCAATCACACCTTCCGATATCCTACCTCCCTTAAGGCCTACACACAAGCGTGCACGCGCACACACACGCACACAGAGAGAGAGAGAGAGGGGGGGGGGATGGAGGGAGGGAGGGAGGGAGGGAGGGATGGCAGAGGGCAGAGGGAGGGATAGGGAGAAAGAGACAGTCCTTTTTAGCTTAGGATCTGTGTCTAAGAGAGCACACAAGAGGTTTGTCTGTCTGTACCATGCTCACCCAAATCAGTTAAATTTTATTTCATTTACATCAACTTTCCTGTAAATGAAATAGCATTTTAAAACCCTAACAGACATATATCACCCATTCTTTCTTTTCCACTTCCATATTTACCAAGTTAAATCACTTATGATGGATTTTTGTGGTGTTTACAAGTATAACAGAAAATCCCAATCCCAGGACACATGATGTATTGATATACACATGTTAAAACACTGGGACACAGTGAATTATGTACTCACAATATAAAAATTAAATTGATCTTTAAGTGTTGTTAAAAGGTAAAACTCACACACACACACACACACACACACACACACACACACACACAAAACCCTAGCAGAAATTTCCAGACTTCAGTATTCCAGAATGTTCATTGAAGAAGAGTGTAGCTGTGTACATGTGCACATATTCATTAATAGGTTAAGGAAAAGATTTGATGTTGAAGGAGGACTTTCCTCTCTGAGGAGATGTCTACCAACCTGAAGTGGTTGGATTTCCTCATCACAGACTGCCTTCAGCCAATTTTCACATTAGAACAAGGGAAAGTTAGTCAAAATACAATAGAAATACACCACAGATTTGCCCTAAATGCTCTCCTGACAGTGTTGAGAAATCTTGGCCTCACTTAAGAACACTAGATCTACCCCACCAGCACCAGCACACAGAGGGGGCCTTCCATGTCTTCAATCATAAATTAACTAGCAGTACACAGACAAGTAACTTTTCCATAGCCTCATGGAGTAAAAGCATAGTCTAGCTCCCATCAAAAGCCCTACAGTGTTGGCCTGCACCAAGGGGCATTTTTATTCACAAATTCTAGCTATACTAACTGTTGAAAGGAGAATAGATTCTCAAAAGAGGTTTCAAATTATCCTCGCTTTTGAGATCATCACTGCTCACAGTCCAGTATTTGTACAAGATGAAGTGATTTACTGACCCGAGCCTGGAAAATCTGGAGGGCAAGAACGTGTTGCCGAGTCCATCTCTCACCCTGCCAGGGAAACTTTGGTCATGTCCAAAACTGTTATGAGACACTGATCTCCAGCCAGGCAGAAAAGTCACTGATGAGGCTGGAGGAGGTCGGCCACACAGCCAGCGTGGAGAGCTGGAGTTTTTGGCAGGGCACCTTCCACCCAAAAGCAGACAGAGTCCTGGAAGGATGCTCACATAAACAAAGCTCACACAGACAGCTTCAGCTCTGCACAGAGGCTCATCCTTTCCCAGATCAAAGCCTGGGCTAGAGACACAGCCCTGTGGAACAGAGTGTCCTTTATGGAATGTCCCACACGGGAGAAGAGATTTGAGCTGGAGCCACAACCTTGCCACCTGCAGCCAGCAGCTTCCATGCTGTGATTTTCACAGGCTGGGGAACTTGTAACTAATGGAGCAACAGAAGACTAGTACAGAGAAAATCTGAGGGAAACCTCTAACTAAACTTGCCTCCCACCAAGCTGCCATCTATTAGGGACCGAAAAGGCTAGAATTCAGCTCAGGCCTATGGCCGGAACAGAAACTTTTGCTGCCTGTGGGCTATGTGACTGAAGCCTCGGCTTCCTCACCTGCTAAAATGTGCCCACTACAGACTATTTAATGAGAGACTAGCTCGTGTTACAGCTCGTGTCTGAAGTCACACAGTCTGGGGTTTGGACCTGACTTAGTGGGAACTTGGGGAGGGATCACCTTTGGGTAAAGTCCCCCACTTTCAATAGGGCCCGGCAGCACTGCCATTGTGATTTGAGTTTATATGTCACCCAGTGGGAGTTCAGTAAATGACACTAATTAATATTTTTCCTGACCCCTGGTGGAGAAAGCACAGGACTGGTTAGACTGGAAGAAACAGAGCCAGTGAGATGTAAGGTCCTTCCAATTCCTCACAACTTCATCCTATACAACAGAGATACATCTCCGGGGACAATGGGGTCCTGGGTGTTTTAGATACACAACGTATTTTAAGACTGCAAAGGGAACCTGGGCATGCTCCCAAATTGAACATCTGCAGGCAGATAGGATGACGAAATATATTAGTATTGAGGAATAACTTTCTCCTGTCTTCTTTCTTGGAAAACATCTGGGGTCTTACCCTCCCCTCCACTCACTCACTCCCCCCAATTGACTCTTGGCTGACAGTTTATCAGAGATAAATGGAAACACCTGGAGCAGATAAGGGCCCTGAATATGATCAGGTGAAGACTCCAAGTGCCACTAACTATATTTTTTTCCATTTTGGGCAGGTTAGAGGTGGTAAGTTCTACTTTTTTGTTAATTCATTTATTAATTCATCTGTTCACTCAGCTGTACATCCTGAACATCCACAGGGGAGTAGGTCGCCTAGCTCGGTGCCTGAAGTACAAGGCCTGTGCTACCAGCAAAGTTAGATGGCTGTTGACCCCACTTCTAAGAGTTTCTGTAAAAATATGTGACAAGACCTTTCTCCAGATTTTGTATGACTCTTTAATAACCCTCTCTTTTGTCAGGCCAAACTCTCTCCAGCTACAATGTATCATATCCACAGAGATGCAAGACCTAATAAAATTTTTGGTGCCCTGTGGCCATTCAGAGATATTTTTATGGTCATGTATGCTACAATAACCTCCTCAGACATTTAAATTTTCCATCTCTTTTTCTTCCCACATCTTTGTGCCATCTAGACTAAACAATCCCCATCTTCTGTCACCTTTATCCAAAGGTCTGACTTGCCTTCCCTTTAATTGGCTTGTTCTTCTCTCAACTCATTCCAGCTCTACATAACACCCAGGGGCCAAAACCCATGTAAAACTCTAACACCTAACAAGTACCTAACAGCTATTGAAACGAGACTAGTCCCAGTAGGTTCTCACACAGCCACCATCCAGGGCCCAAGCAAGTTCCCTAGCAACTCTGGATCTCAGTTTCCTCAGATATAAAGGGTTTAATCCCAAAGAACGAGGATGGAGAACATGACCAAGTCCAGACTCATGAACTCAGAAAGGTGCAGATTAACTAGGGAAGAGGGGTGGGAAAGGAGACCAAGCATCAGTAAAGGCCCCGAGGCTGAGAAGTGAGAAAACAAGAGTGACTAGACGGGAAAGAGCCAGGGGAACGGATATGAACAGGGTTCAGAGACAGCCAGTATGGGGCCTTACATGACTAAGTAAAGACCTTAAAGGTCCCATGAAGATGACAGTGGTAAACAGTTCTACGTGGTACCTAAAAGAGCACTGGTTATAGGGTGAGTAGGACGTAGCATAGATCTGGGGAAAGTGGGAGGTTGCTGAAGTAATCCAAGATTGCAAAAGCACAGACCACAGTGTCATCTGGAGATACAGAGGTGGACACATCTGGAAAGGAGAATCAGAGCACCTACTGGCTCAGAGGATGTGACTGGGAGAGGGAGGCGCAGGGGGAGACTGCCAAAGGCTTGGCTTGGTGGAGCTGTTTCCCGGGAATGCTGGGGGAGGAAAAGGGTAGAGAAACAGTGTGAGTTCAGTCTGGGGCCACGCAGAGTCTGAAGTGCCTGGAGATGGCCAAGTCAAGATGCAGAATAGGCAACTCAATTTATGACCGGGAGCTCAGAGGAGTGTCTGGACTGGAGATATAAATTCAAAAGTCATCAGCACATAGATAATAATTAAAACTGAAAGCATGGGCAAGATCGCAGGAGGAGGATGTGGACTGTGAAGGAGATGAGCACAGGAGATCAAATCTTGAAATTCTCCAACGCTCAACGGTCAGGAAGGGGAGCCGGCCAGCGCCCATGAAAAGGCTGCAGAGTCCCGAGGAGTGGGCGGGCCGAGGCCAGGAGACACAAAATGATGCTGGAAGAAGGGAAACCGATCAGGAAGCTGTCACAGTCAGTGAGAGTGGGTGCCTTGAGCCAGGTCACATTCCAAACTTCAGAATATACACTGTCCTGGGCTTCTCCATCTTCGAACCTAGTATGGTCAAAGTTATAACTGCAGTAGCAATACTTCACCAGCAACTTCTGCTATGCAAAATATTTCAGAGAATTAAGAAGAACAACCCTCCCAAAGAAGGAAAAAAAAACATTACATGGGTATATCTCAGGTCTAGTTACTAATATTTAAGTGTTTACTAAGGGGAACTTCTAACCAACTTTTGCATAGAGCCACTTTACCTTTTATTCAGTAAATTTGAAAAGCTGATATTCACTTTCTTCACCCATGATAAAATGGAAAGAACCTGTAGGCAGGACCAGTGTAGAGGAGGATCACAAAGGCATGCAAATCTGTCACTGGCCAGCCTGTGGCCCAGTGTGGAGAACATCCACAAAGGCAACAGAATGGAAAAACAAACCTGCAACCTGTGACCACTTACGTTGTGGAATGGAATATTTGTTTACCTGTGTAAAGATGTGTTGCTGTTTCACCTTGCCTGCCTAAAGCACTTGATTGGTCTAATAAAAAAAAAAAACTTAACAGCCAATAGCTAGGCAGAGAAGGGATGGGGGCTGCTGGTGGGCAGAGGGAAAAGGGGAGCCAGTCAGCTGGACCAACCAGACAGACACAGAAGAAACAGGAAAGCAAGATGGACAGTACATAGAGGATGTAAACAAGCCTTTGGGCAGCACATAGATTAATAGAAACGGAAGCTAGCTGGAAACAAGTCTAAACTAAAGCTGAGCCGTCATAATTAATAATAAGTTTCTATGTCATGGTTTGGGGGCTGGCAGTCTAAGAAAGCCTGCTACACACTTTGTCAGAGACAAACATTCCCTCATCTTCAGTAATCCCAGGTGAAAAAACACTGCATGATACCTGTTGGTAATAAACAAACTTGAAGTACATGTTTAAAATGGAGAAGGAAGCTTTCATCTGATTTTGTGTTTATTCTGTCCTTTGTATTTTCCACAAACTGATGGTAACAGCTGAAAGTTCAGTTGGGCCACAGCTAACGTTTCTGGCAGGAATCAGTTTGGATGGCTTCAGGCATCCTCCATTGCAAAGCCTCCTGTGAGGCTCTGACTTAATGGGTTTATACTATTACTATCACACTCATTCACTTGAAAACTTGCTGGCTGTGGCAGTGCAGGCCTATAGCTCTGGCATCCTGAAGGTGGAGAGAGAAGGATCATGAGTTAAAGGCAAGCCTGGGATAACTAGCAAACTGACAATGGGAAAGCCTGGGCTTAACTAGCAAACTGTGACCAGAGGAAAGTGGGGGAAAGGGAGGGTAAGAGAAGAGGGGAGGAATTGAAAACTAAGAATGTTGTAAACTCCACCTCGTGGAGAACCTGTACTCTCAATGAATAAATTGCAGTGAAGGAGCAGAAGCAGGAGGAGGAAGAGGGAGAGGATGGCTACAGATTTAAAGACATTTAAGAGAGAAAGACAAATTCTGTTTATTAGTAAATACACATTTATAGACCATTTATGGGGAAATTTTTAAACTGATTAGACATAAGAGGTTATTTATTTTACATATGATAACACCATTGTGTTCTACATTAAAAAGTCTGTCCTCTTATCAAGATGTATATTGAAGTATTTTGGATCGAATGACATGATGCCTGGTGCTTATAAAAGATTGGGATCAGGAGTCTTGGGTACCCAGGGGGAGGCTGGGTAGAGCAGGAAGTCTCAGTCACGTGTCAGTTGAGGCTGGCCACTGAGCATCTGAGGCTCGTGGGGCCACCTATGCTCTCTACTGCCAATCAATAGGGGCTTGAGATGTTCCTAACAAAAAGCTAAAGATTGCTTTCAAATTCATTTCTTTTTTTTTTTATGGGATGCTTTCTCCAGCAGGGTGGGCTTAACATCAAAGACCAATTATTTGCAAAGTCCTGTAGGTGCACAGGAAGTCAGACTAAGAAGAGCTCACTTCAGATGACAAGGTGTGATTGCATGGTTTCTGTGTGAATGGAAACAAGAGGAAAGCAAGCACAAGAAGAGACCCTCTTCTCTGTGCATGGGGCAGAGGGTTGCATGTCTCAGAACTGATTTCCAGCTGAAGCACTCAGGGCTTTCCCTTAGAGCAGACAGCAAAGCCTGGCTTCTGCCGGTGATTGAGTCTGTCCTGGGAGGACATTTGTGCCTTTGACCTTGAAGCCCAGATCTCTCTTCCCCTCTCTCTCTCATTGTCCCCTGTCCTCTGCTCCAGAGATGGCTTCCATTTGCTTGCTGACTCCACCATGCATGACATGAATGTCCTGGAAAGCTTTAAGAAGGGAAATTTTTCCAATGACATTCGAACAATGTGGAACAGATCCTTCATTTCTTTCTCTTGTGTTGTGACTGTGCCCCCTAAGGATTCACTCATTGCCTGGCTATGTGTGAGTGGGAAGACTAAAAAGCATTTTCTGTAGCTCCTTACATAGGTGTGGGACAAGGGTATCCAGACAGAGGAGCAGAAACAACAGACCTGTCCCTCTTTTTAGTCCCCAAGTATCTAAGAGCAAAGGCTAAGTTGCATGCGCCTGGAAACTTCTGGAATATCAGGCTGCATCAGGGTGACTGGGAGTGCCACATTCACCAAATGCTTGCCTGGGGTTTGAGACCTCCCTGCTGGATTTTCCCTTCCACTATCCCTCAGTTCAAAAAGCTAACCATCCTCTGGGATTCCACTCATCTTTAAGAACTTATTTTCAGCATTACCAAATCACAGGTCTTCTCCAAACCCGCCCTTCAGAGCTAAGGGTGCTCTCCTATGACTCCCAGGTCTTTGCTCGCAGAGCTTGGATGATGCTCAGGAACTCTGACTCATTGGTACACTTCTGGATGACCAGGCTGTTCATTTACCTGTGTGCTATCCTAGACCATGCCTGACCCTAAGAATTGCCCCCACACATGTGGGTGATACATATGATAACATACAGCCTTCCAATGCCCCTGCCGCGATTGTCCTCACCTACCCTTCCTAACACCTCTCCTTTCCCATGACCCCTCCCCCAACTCTTGACTCTTCATTTCAGAGTTGAGAAGTGAAGGGAGCAAGGTTCATTTTCATGCCCCAAGCTCAGGTTGTCTCCATAGCATTCCCTATGGCAAGCATTTGGCTGGGATGACGAGTAATTTCAGCCTTACCCAGGCATCCTCCAGCTCGTGGGCCCATCACAGCTTTCTGGATGAACAAATCCCTCCTTCCATCAATAGGAGCTTTGTGAACTCAACAGATGCCACTGGGCCTAGAAGTCAAATAAGTGTGGTTATTCAAACAGCACTATGTCACAATGTACATAATTCAGGAAATTCAATTATGTTTCTCTGGCACCAGCCAACACAATCTTGGGCTGGGTCAACAGACCTTGTTTGCTGATGTGCCAGAGACTGACCTTCATGCCTTCACATGAGTGGAGACAACTTAATCTGGCAGACTCATGGTTACCATTGGAAACCTGACCGGGTCCCCCTCAATCCTATGCTAACAAATGCAAAGCTGCTTTTTACTAGCATAAACCCAGACACCTGTAAGCATGGGAAGATGCAGCATCACTGGGCATAAAGCAAAAGATGCATGCAATTAAGGCACAGAGCAACTCTTAGAATGTGAAGTGTCAGGGTCACACATGCCCACTGCCTACTGCCTAGTATGCAGGTCATTAACTAAGGGGAGATCAGCAATGTACTAGCCAGGAACATAGATTTTGGTATCATACTTCACAGGTTCACATCCTGCCCATATCTGTGCTCCTAGATCATCAAATAGAAATCACAGAATTAGTTGAGTGCAGGAGTACTGGTGTCAAAGGTGTTACTGAATGTCTAATCAAGACTTACTAATGACATCATTTAGCCTTGTTTTTCAATTCTACTTGTAACTGGATGCTTGTACCAAGACCAGAACTGGGTCATGTTGTGTGTATGCTACTGTGAATCTATTATTTTTCATTTTCCACTCCTCACTCATCTGTGAGCTTCGGTTAAGACTTTCCTCACCCAGTGAGCAAGGCAAAGGTTGGGCTTTGCATCTTAGAGGACACGGGAGCTTGCACAGGAGCAGGCTTTTGCAGTGTGGCAGTCCCTCCTGAGCCCCACACTGCTGATTTATAAGACGTCAAACTCATTGGCTTATTCCTCCCTTCTCCCCTGGTCATTTCTCAATCAAGTCACTTGGCTGGAAACATCTGAAAAAGACATTTCCTGAGAGATGCACAGACAGCCCATTCACGTTTCATAACTTTTCAGGGGCTCCCCAGATCCACAACTCCGATCTAGCATCCGTCCCCTCAATTCACTCATGAGTACTGGCAAGTAAGTCCCTTCCACACTTGGCCTCTTTGACTGTAATGCTCAGTGACAGGGCTAACACAGCACACACTGTTCTCGGTCCTTGCCCAGCTTTGCCTGGGACAGCAGGATTAGGCAAGGAAATATGAGTGGGAGATACCCAATGGATTTAGTGACTTCATTGTCTGAGTGCTTGAAACTGTGGGATTATTCCACTTTAAGTACAGTTGCTCTTTCTCACTAATAGGAATTTTTTCAAACGGATTCATTTGGATAGAGAGCCAATAGAAGCTCCCCAAAATCCCCGGCACAGCTCACGCACCTCTTCTCTCCCTTTTCCTAAAGCACCCCACCTTTACCCACCCTCTCAACACTCTGATAAACTACATAAACCTTGAATCTAAAACTGGGTTTTTGTTACTAAGTCTTCCATTTGTGCTTGCAGTCCTTTGCAGTGGCCACTTTCTGTGCTCTGTTCTCAGGCCTGTCCTGGTCAATTAGTACAATGTCAAAGCCGTGTAGAGTTATTGTAACGCCAGCTGTGAGCTGTTAATAATGAACTTGCCCACAGGACAATCTGGCCATATGGTGGATGGTCAATCAAGACTGAAATATGCACTAGGAAAAAAGTGACCCAGTCAACAGCGGGTGGGTATAGGCGGACGGCTAGGATGCTGGCATGTGACAGCTGAGTTGGGGTCGCTTGCTGTATCCTTGGCATCTATGACTTGTTCCCACTTGCAATGGATGCCTCGAAACACAAAGGTGTGATAATGGGTAACATGACAGGGCTGGCATCAGAAAAGTAGACAAAACATGGTGAAATGGATATTATGGGTCAGGAGGTGGGGGTTGCTGAAAAGCATAGCTCAGATTCTTTGGTAGGAAAAGGACTCAGCTCCACATGCTGGTCATGGGAAACGAACTGCGTGTTACAAGACACATTTTATTTCATGGGAGTTTTGAGACAAATAAAGCCCAGCCGATGAGTGGTGGCCGAGTGAAGCGGGGCAGTCACCTACTTGGCTGATGGTGTGACCTCCCTCCCCAGGGTGTCAGGGCTTGACGACTTCAGATTGGTTTTGAACTGGGGGTCGGGGCAGTATGAGTATGAGAGGGACGGCTTGGTGCATGGCTGAAGTGTGATTGTGTCCCTCGAGAGCCAGCTGTCCACCAATGAAAGCAAACGGTGTCTTAGAAAAGATAAACTTTTGTTTGTACCAATGACCAAAGTAATTCTTAGCACAATTCTGGGTCGATATCATCTGAAATTATAAAGAACCAGTGAAGAACGATAGAAGGTCATGTGAGGTATTGGAACTCATGCTTTTATTATGCCAAGTTCTACACACCAGATCTCTCACAGGCGTGCGCTGCTGGGTCAGACCCTGGGAGCTGTCTAGCCAGCACTTCTTGCTGAAAATCCAGGTGAAAATAGTGTGCGTGCCTTCTCCATTGAATTTAAATATTCTCTCACCCTGCCCCTACAGACCCTTTTTTTCCTACTTTCTCTTTTACTTTTCCCTTCCTGGTTAAAAAATGAAGGGTCTCAACTCCTATTGAGGGTCGTTTTCCAAAAAAGAAGAAGAGAGAAGAGAGCTTCCCCCACTGAAACAAATCCCTTTTAATTGCCACTGGGTGACCACACACTGCCAACCCAACTAAAAGCCTGGAGACCTGCTCGCTTGCCCTGGAGCTGTCTGGACATGAGTGGACTGCAGCTTCCTGTAGGGAGTACTTCCTTCAGGCACATTATGTGCTAACCCACTCTCCTCGAGTAAGAAGTAAACAAACCTCTCTGTCCTTCTTCTGGATCTGCCTTAAAGCTGTCCAGGAAAGCTGTCCTGTCCCAGATATGTGAATCCATTCGTGGAGAGGTCCTGCATGTGTAAGTGGGCACATGCACACATGTACCTGTGCAACCTGTGCACATGTTTCACCTCTATCTTAATTACTTGGTTACTAGCAGTTCTATGAAGTTTCTAGCACTTTGGGGCTGCTTCACTAACCCAGTGCTTCTCAGCTGGGTGCATGGTAATGTCTGGAGATGTTCTTGGCTGTCACAAAGAGATCTCATTGAGTTTGCCTAGTGGGTGACAGTCAGAGATGTTGATAAAGATGCTACAGTGCACAGTAACCACCTCCATCCAAATTTACCTGCCTTTAATGTCAGCGGTGACAAAGTTGAGATGATACGAGATAGTCTATGGATTTGAACTCCAAATAAAAGTGATTAAATGAAAGTGCAAGCCCCTTCCATCTCCTTTGTTTCATCCCAAAGACCAGGGTCAAAAAAAAGACTGGGGTCTAATCATGCCAAATTTGCCAAAGCCAGTTTTCTCTGTGAGGTTGGGCTCAGCAGCCTGCAGCCTACTGTGGCTGCCTCCTACTTTGCTCTAGCCAGGAGGCAATAGCTAGTTAATGCTTTTTCAAAAGGCTAAGACATGAACAAGAATGATGTGCTGACATTCATGAACATAATGTCCACTTGGACTCAAGCCACACTCATTTCTTATATGTGGCACAGGTAGATTTTGCATTTGTAGTAATGGATGATGACCCCCTTGGTCGATGGTATTTTCTCTCTGGCCCTTGACAACATCATTGGCCTCAAGTATAAATCAGCAAACTTTTGTGACTCGCCTTTGAACTTACAATGGTGGACGTTACCATGCTGGACCATACAGATTTAAAATTAAAGAGATGCAACTTTAAAAGCCTGCCCTGGCACAGTGCCTGCCAATGACATATTCTAGTTTGGAGATGCATCAGGGACACAGAGAAGAAGGCAAAAGCTGGGAGAAGTGCCTGGATCTGGAGGTGATGGTCCTAAGGCAGCAGAGGGACAGAATGAAAGCATCTTCTACTGAGGCATCAGGAAAGCTGCCATGCTGAAGGTATTCAGCCCACTTAACAGATAGAAAACAGACTCCATGAGATGATGTGGTGAAGGACAAAGCCTTAACAAAGTAGAGGAAGAAATCCAATCTCTGTGGCTGCTCATCTCTCCGTGTGAAAAGAATACTTCAGAGCACAAGCAAGATGTGAATTGTTCCTGGATAAGCTAGGGAGAAAGATTCAGATTGCTAAACTACATGGGCTTGGGGGCAGGATGCTAGAAATATGATAAAGAGATGCAAATACAACCAGAGGCTGGAATAGGCAGATTATAGGAGATGTTAGAGACAGAGTGAAAAGGTTGCTTGAATCCAGAATTGGCAGACTGCAGATAGTGCTGGGAAAGTCTAGTGAGACTAAGAGCTACCACTCTTAGAAATATATCTTGTGAAACCCACATGGAAAGAATGTCCTATGATAAAAGGCCAAGACAGCTGTCTTAATTAGGGTTTTAGGGGGTTTTTGGTTTTTATTTTTTGCTTGTGTGTATGCCTGCAGGCCAGCAGAGGGCACCAGACCTCATTACAGATGGTTGTGAGCCACCATGTGGTTGCTGGGAATTGAACTTAGGACCTCTGGAAGAATAGCCAGTGCTCTTAACCACAGAGCCATCTCTCTAGCCCCAACCATGGTAACTCTGATAAAGGGGAAAGCATTTAATTGGGGCTGGCTTACAGTTTAGAGGTTTAATCCATTATCATCATAGTGGGACATGGTGTCAGGCAGGCCAACATGGTGCTGGAGAAGGAGCTAAGAATTCTTCATTTTGATCCACAGGTAACAGGAAATGAACTGTGTCTCACATTGGGTGAGCATATATGCGATCTCAAAATCCACCCCTATAGGGACACACTTCCTCCAACAAGACCACACTCCCTAATAGTGCCAGTCTCTATGAGCCAAACATTCAGGCACATGAGCCTATGGGGCCATACCCCCACAGCAGCTTTATTTATAACTTCCAAAACCAGAAAGCAACCAAGATGTCCTTCACACAAAAATGAATGAGGACCAGTGCATCCATATGACAAAATAGGATTCATCAATGAAACAAGCTGTCAAGCTACTAAAGGATGTGAAGGAACCTTCAGGGCATATTGCTGAGGGAAAGAAATCAACTGGAAAGATTTATATGTTATGGAATTATTCTTAATGGCTATCAGATGTGGTGCTGAGAGAGATGACTAGTACATGACTTTTAAGGGCAGCAGAATTATTCTTGTATAACCTGGAATGATGGGTACACACTATGATACGTTGGTCAAAATCCACAGAATGAGTGAATCCTAATGTAAACTGTAGACTCTAGTTAAAACTATAATAACCAAATTAGCAAGACTGGTTCATCCATTGTTAAAGATGTAGCAAACTCACCCAACATTGTGAGAATGAGGAGCAGTGGCGATTGGGTGGAAAGGATGAATGAGGAAAGCCATTGTTTTTCATTCAATGTTTTCAGTAAACCTAAAATGTCTACACACAAGAGAAAAGTAAACCAAGCTTTTTAATTTCAGCTAGTTAGGTGCCTGAGGCAAAAAGGTCACACGTTCGGGGCATGCCTTACTGAGACCCTACCTCAAAAATCAAGAGGAAGAAGAGAATTAAGGATACAGTTCAGTGGCAGAGTGTGTCTAGCATGCCCAAGGCATGGGGCTCCTTGCCTCATTCCACTCTGCAACACACACCAGACTGAAGTTCTAAAACCAGACCAAGTGGTCTGTGCAGAGCCCACCACATCCTATGGCCCTGAGATAATGGACATTATCTGATTTTTCTCCCTTCACTGATGAGTAAAAGGACCCTGGGCCAGAAGCATCAGCCCTGGGAGTGTTAGGGAATATGCAGCAACAAATCAGATACATAATTTCACTTGCTTCAGGCACAGAAGGTCATTTCACACTCAATGGCCCAGCCACCAACATCTGCATGGCTATCGAGTAGAATAACATCCCCATCCCAAGCTTCTTCAAACCTTGGGCAAAGTGTATTTCTTGGGGCTGATAATTTTGCAGTATGATGGAAACTAGCAACAGGCACGGCAAAATGTGCTGACTTTAGAAGTCAACGTGGGTATTAACATGTCTTCTCTTCCACATCCTGCCTCAGAGCTTACATGCTGAGCAGCCTGACAGAAAGTTGGCCATGGCCACCTTGAAAGTGGCGGTGTGACTGGCAACTCTCAGCGGTGTGTCTCGGGTGCTCCTGTGAACCAGCAGAGGTGGCCCCTGCGTCGTTGAGTCGCCACTCACCTCATGTGGCTGACAGTTTCTGGACTGCTGCAGAGCACCAGCCTAGAGGAGGGTGTGATCTGAGCTCATGTCACAAGTCTGTGTTTACCTAATTCCTCAAAAATCATAACTACACAAAGATGTCAGCTGGTCCCGTGGAAATAATAAAACCATTCTTTAAGAAGATTGTTCATGAGGAAAGGGGAACACAGAGCCAGCTGAGATGGATTACTCAATTCTACATAGAGACACACCCAAAAATACTCTTAGATTTTATATTATGCAGATTTTTTTCTATACACACAAACACACATTTTCCAAACAGTGTAGTAGAGAAGTCAACATTGGCAATTTTTACTTGTATGTAAACTTTAATTCAAAACTTAAACAGATGAGTGTTTATAACTTTGGGAAGGCACATGTGTAAAACATTTTAACACTGATTTCACAGAGAACCCCTGTATTTACATCTTTTAATTGTGTGATACGTATTCTGTTTATATGTATTGACATTTATGATTGAAAACCAAGCAGCTCCATGCAAGTGAGTTCTTCCTGGGTTTTGAAACAATCCCAGGCCTAGAAGTGATGAGCTGCTAAGGAAGGGTAAAGGAGGAGGCTGCTGGATGTTAACTGATTCCAAAACAATAGGGGAAAATAATAAAAAAATTAAAAGTAAAAAACTAAGTTCTGTACAAGTCACAAAATCAGAGACTATTTTTGCCACAGAAAGACAGACCAGCTTTTAGCGTCTGCCACCATGAGCTATTATTTGAAAGAGGGACAGGTGTGAGGTCTGGGCAGGGACAAGGAGGTGGGCCACCCTCTGTGGAGTCCCGAGCCAACACTTCTCAATGAGGATTCCAGAAAGCATGGCATGTAAATGCCTGTATTGTCTTCAGAATTACAGCTGAACATTTCGTTTGGAGGGACCACAAAAGTTTTCTTCTTACAGCCAAGGCTTGGGTTTTTAATAGCAGCTGTGTTTGGAAAAATTCTAAAATCAGAAAGGATGTGGTCTGCAGTGTTGAAGTGTGCGGCCACATGTGCAATGTGCAGCTCTGAGATGTGAAGGGGCTCATTTATCAGGTCGTAATGCGGAGGCTCAAGGTTGCGATCCAGTAGAAATTTCCCAAGACCAAAGGTTGCTGAGTGTCTTCATCCACTGAGGCTCATGAATTTTTCTGCTTCCCTCCACAGCACTGGTCTGCTGCCCTTTGCCACATATTATTAATGTTACTGAAAATTCTGCTTATTCCCCCCTCTGTATCAGTAATTCAGCCTTATGAATCTAATAAATATAAGATTTCAATTGTACATTGGTGATTTCTCTTTCTGTGTCTCTTTGTTTTTGTC
Source organism: Phodopus roborovskii (assembly GCF_943737965.1). Lineage (NCBI taxonomy): Eukaryota > Metazoa > Chordata > Mammalia > Rodentia > Cricetidae > Phodopus > Phodopus roborovskii. The sequence continues at coordinate 23,753,508 of NW_026126571.1, read as the reverse complement.
TCTCTGTGTGTCTCTGTCCTCTCTCTGCCCTCTCCTTCTCTCTCTCTTTCTGCCCTCTTCCCCCCCCCCCCTCTCCTTTTGCTAGCTTCCCAGTGCTTTGGGAACAAATTGTCATACCAACTGAGCTATGTGGAGAGTGGAATGGCAGAGTCTCGAGGGAAGTATTGGCAACATTCATGAGGTCACACCAAGCTGCTCTAGAAACATGGTAAGGCCAGTTCTTCAAACTCAAAACTAGATGCTCTCTCGGAACTTGCAAATCTTTTCTAGTGTAAATTCCAATGGCTGTAGAAACAAACAAGCCTATTTTTCCAGTCCTTTGTGCAGAGCTGAGTAAAGAGGCCAGGTTGGTGTGGGGGACAGAGAGACATGAAACACAATAAAAATGACCATCAACCATCAAGCATAGCTTTAAGGACAGGCTGGGGAGATGACCCAGCCCCTACAGTCCTTCAAGTCCTCAGTCAGTAAAGTCTCTGCAGGTGACACAGCCTAAGTTTGTCCCTTGTCTCACCCTGATCTGTGAATTTGAACCTAGGGGAGAACGGCAGTACCATGGTAATGGTTTGGGTATCTTGGTTGACTTTTTGTAAGGTTGACTTGGAACTAAATCACACCGAAGTCCTTCCAAGTAGAAGGTGCATACATGTACACATGAACAGATTGAATGGTTCTTGAGAAAGGGAATGGAACATGGCCAAAAGAACAGATGAAAACACAAAGTCTGGAAAGTCCTGGAATGATTATTTGAGGCAAAGGGTGAGGAAGCATATGGCCATTCTGACTAACCCCAAAAGCTGGTCCTGATGATGATCCAGTCCCTGTGGAGTGGAGGCTTTTCCAGCCAGCGCCTTCTGCTGATTCCCTGTGAAACATCTTTAGGGAAAGAGGGTTGGAGCAAAGAGACAGATGCACATTGGGAAAGAAACCTGTGTGGCCATCCTGATACCAGCTTGTTCCCAGGTGAAATGACATTCTGGGAGACTATTCTAGGGAATTCTGGGTTTTGGGTTTGTTTTTAAGAGATCTGAATTATTAAGAATCCACCCTGTTAGGACTGGACTCTATGGAGGTGGCAGACAGCCCAATGTAGTGATGGCTTCCATAACAAAAACATCCAGCACTCTCTCCCAAGAAAGAGACCTAGATATGTTAGCCAGTTTTAGGTACCCACCCACCTTCTACCTCTCTCAACCTGTGGCTTCCTCTCCTCCTTTAACATTTATTTATTGTTATTTTGTGTGTATGAGTGTTTGGCCTGCATATGTGTCTGTGTAATCCAAGTGCACAGTGAGCAGAGACTCCAGAAGAGGAACACGGAAGAACGTTGTTTATTGACTTGTTCCTCCTGGCTCACTCAGGCTGTTTCTTTTAGCATCCAGAACTACCAGTCCAGGGGTGGCAGCACCCACAGTGACCTGGCACTTTCAAATCAATCAAGAATGTGTAGAGCAGGCTTGCCCACAGGCCAGTCTAGTGGGGGAATTTTTCCATTTGAGGTGCCTTCTTCTAAAATGACTCTACCTTGTATATATGGTTGACATAACACTAGCCAGCAAGTTGGGCAAGGCTTGGCCAATGACTGTTGGTTAAAATTTGATTCACTACAAGAAACCTAGGTGTGCTAATGGAGAAATTTGTAGACATGCTTTCTGCCTGGATGAATTTCTCTCTGTGTCTTTCTGAGCTGAATGAATAGCAGAGGTTGGTTCTTTTGTGGCTAGAACAAGGAGGCTCTATTTCAGTACAAGTGTGAGTCTGTAAGTTTATCTATATTTGCTTTCATTGCCGTATTCCAATGCCTGGGAGTAGATAGAGTTCAGGGCCTCTGCTGTCCTCTGCTACTAGACTTCTTTAAAATACCTGCTGGCTGCTTGTGACACTCATGAGCCCTGCAGAGGCCAAGAGACTTCAGAAGATGCATGATCAGGTGACCTCAAGTTGCTTCTAACTCGGACAACTGAGACTGAACCCAGAAGAGCTATGTAGTTCTGAAAACCTGAAATGGCCTTGCCAACATTTAATTTATTCATCAAAAAGATTTAGAGTCATACATACCTTTTAAGTTGTTTTAAATGTAGATAATGTATAAAGTTTTCTGCAAAAGGACCTTTCTAGAAGCAAGACCCTCATTTTTAGAATCTATGAGTCTAGAGAGAGAGGAGAGAGACAGATGATGATGACAACGACGATGATGATGATGATGATAGGCAGGTAGATAGGTCACTGGGTTGCCTGGCTAAGACTGATAATTGTTATTAATGAAACTTTATGAAGCATGTACTCTCTCCCCTCAAGGACCAGAAGAGAAGGCTGAGGGGGACGATGTCTATAAGCAGGAATATGGGCTCTCTTTTTAATTTTTTTTATTTTATGTGTGTTTTGCCTGCACATATGTCTGTATGATGGCTTTGGATCCCCTAGAACAGGAGTTACAGACAGTTGTGGGCTGCCCTGTGAATGCTGGGAATTGAACCCCGGTCCTCTGGAAGAGCAGTCAGTGCTCTTAGCCACTGAGCCATTCATCTCTCCAGCCTCGCAAATAGTGACTCTTTATTCTGTCACATTGATGACCATGTGGCAGCTGCTTCAGACATGATTAAAAAAGGAAGAAGGAAATGAGGAAGGAAGAAAGAGAGGGAAAGACCTGACCCATAATCCTTCTTATACTGCTTCTAAAATGAAAATTACTGATTAAAAATAGATAGATATTTTTTCATTCCTTAGAAGACAGGACAAAGGAAGGATATGGCTATCTAAATCCAACCTCTCTGAGTGCAGCTGAACTTCCTGTCATGTTGTATGCACTTCATTGGCTCTGAAGAGTTCTGGGTATGGACAGTTTTCATGGCTGCAAAGTCAAGTTCCCAAAGTGACTCACGTTTTAGAGATGTTGATACATCACACTGTGTTCTAATAACATTTTCAATACTGGCTGTGACATAGATTGCACTCCTCTAGCTTCCCGGGGGACTCACCCAGGAGAACCCCTCTGGTGAGCACCCTGGAGCTAAGGTGAATCCTGCAGAGTGCTGAGACACACGTCGAATATCAGCAATGACAGAGAAACAATTTGGCAGCAAATGTGGGCATGAGAGAACTTCTTTGCAAGCAATCTCCCCTCCTAAACCAAGGCTGCATGTAGTGACACCTTCCCCACACACATAGGACCATTGGCCATCAAGAAAGCTGTGGAGATAACTGCCATAAGGAGAAATGAAAGTTGAAATGCCTGAACTGAGCTTGTCCGAGAAAGCACTGGGAAGCTCTGGAAACATCAAAGCTTGAAGGGCAGAGGGCAACATGAAAAAGAAACCCTCTTCCACCCTAGTGACTTAAACTCGACCTGGCAGGACATCAAGTGGGTTTGGCATGTCAGCCAGGAGAAGGGGAAAAGGCTCACAGTTACCCTGGAGGAACGTTGGGTGAATGACCTCTTGCTACTGAGACCTCTGTCACCTGGGTGAGTCTTTCCTCTGTCCTCTGCCTCCTCCCACAAGAACTGAAGTACTTCCCAGCTTTTGATGGTTCTGTTTCAAGACATTTGGCTTCTTTTAGCCTAGCAAGGATGATGAGAATCATTTCCCTTACAAAGAAGTTTGACAACAGGGAAATGCTTTGGTAAGGTCTTGAAAAGAGTGGAGTATGCTTCTAGTGAGAGTAGGAAAAGGTATGACATGACCTTCATTTAAACAAACTAACAGACAAACAACAAAAACCAAAATGGCTGGGGACAGAGCTCAGTGGTAGAGCATTTGCCAGGGCCTTGGGTTCCATCCCTAGTCCCTAGCACTATAAAAAGCAATCAATGTAGCAAATATTTACCTAAATGTAAATGCATGTGAAGTTTAACTAACAATTGCACCTCTAAAAACCCACAGCCAAGAGAAGCCCTTTCTACCTCTCTGACCTGATACATACACATTTGCTATAGTTGGGGCATCGTTGCTGACAAGCAAAGAGACTAAAAGCATCCCAAGGGTCCATCAGGAAGGGACATGGATCAATAGGAGCACACAGTGACTAGGAAACTCTCTATGAGCTCAGACTTCTGAATGAAGCAGGCCTGAGATTCACACATAGGCTGGGTCTGTGCACCCAGGCCTCACCTCTGGGCCAGCTTCCTTCCCAGGTGCTCCAGCCTTCATCATGCCAGAGAAGTACTGTCTCAGGCCAGTCCACAGCAGCCCTGGTTCTCACTAAGCCATGAATGCTCTGAAAACAAAGATCCTCAATCTGACAGCAAGCAGAGTTCAGCCTCAGACCAGCAGCTCTGCCAGGATTCCAGAGAGAGCCAGTCTGTTCTAATGTTTCTGACAGTCCCATGGGCAGTACTTCTGATCTACATGTGATTTTCTGCCAAGCTTCCTTCCAGGAGTTGTAACATCTCATAAGTGACCACTGACACAGCTCTCAGTGTCTGTTCCATTGTCCCTCCACCTAGACAAGAAGCCAGTTCTGTAACGACAAGCCTGAGAAGGTGTTGCTGAAATTCCTTTCCCCAGAGCAGATGTGGGCAACATCTATCCTTCCTCGTAAGGGCCCAAACTAAGACAAACTAAGGCACAATTCTGCCAAAGTTCACTCTGGGGAGTTCATTGGGCTTCCTATAAAGGCGTGGATACCTCTCCCCCAGAAGGCTATACCTGGAAGGCCTTACCCAGCAGGGATTCCGGCTTCTCTTTATCCACATAGATGGGGCCCCAGCCCTAGTCTACCCTGGTCTTTGAGTACTCTAGCTCCATTATATACTCTTCCTCAGGCCACATGCAATCAAAACAGAATTCTGTACAAGACCAGGTAGGAAGCAGCTTGACACTCAGGTGAGAATCTCAAGCCCCTCTTCATCCCTCTATGCGGGTGTGGAAACAGTCAACTAGTGCTGCTGAATGCCCCAAAATGGTTGGTAGCTTACCTTGGAGGACAGTCGCTCAGGACAGAAGGGCTGCTGAGTACAGGAGGGGGACTCAGGCTCAGCATACACTGGGATGGTGAGGGCTGTAGGAGGACTCAGTCTAGGTATACACTGGGATGCTGGGGGCTATGGGAGGACTCGGGCTCTGCATACACTGGAATTCTGAGGACTATGGGAGGACTCGGGCTCTGCATACACTGGGATGCTGGAGGGTATAGGAAGATTCACACTTGGTTTAAACTGAGATTTCAAGGCTGCTGTGTCTGAAAATCGTCTGCCCTAAATAAGCTTGAGCATCTCTTGGAACGAGAAGTACAACCTGGAAAGAGGAAGGTTTTTGCTTCTCGGTCATGGGCACCAAAGAAGGCCTCAGGTGAGCCCACTGAGCGCAGCATGGACTCAGCATAGTGAGATCTGAAGGGGCCTGCGGACATTCGGTGTCACTCCAAACTACTGCCCAATGCAGTCAGAAGGAGATCGCAGGGATGAGCGTTGTTAGGAAGCTGATAGGAAGGGCAGCCTAGAGGACAGACTCTAAGACCTGCATGAGAACTCACAGCAAGCATGCTCCTGAGGGAAACCGGGAGACTCGGGTACTGGCATGGCTGAGCTGGAGTGATTTTAACCAGCAGCACTCCATTCCTTGTGGAGATTCCGTTCTCATAGCTGAGATGGCTGACGAGACTGCTTCTGGCAAAGACACAACACAAGAGAGTTAGAGACTGAGGGATGGGTCCAGGCTCTTCCTTCTGTCAGGACCCATTCCCATGGTGACCATGTCAACCCATCCATGAGAGGACTCCTCATCCTATAGTCACCTGCTAAAGCCCCGCCTCCCTGCACTGTTTCAGCCCTGTCGCTCCTGAGGCATGGACTTCCAGGAACACACTCAAACTGCAGCAGACAGATACAGTGATGCTCCCAGACCTGGCAATCAGGTCAGGATGGCTCCTGCAGACTCTGGACAGGAGGAGCTGGAGGAGTCAAATGGCAAGCAGACCGCTACTAGGGCTAGCAGATGACAAGGGTACTGGACACTGGAGCAGCAGTCTTGTGGATCCAGCACCCAGTGTGGATCACCTCTGTTTTCACACCCCCGACTCTGACGTCCAGGCCTGACTCTCCGGGGGAAAGCCTAGCAGTGCACAGCCAGCCTTACTTCAGCTCCTCCAAGAACCCTTGTCTGGCTACAGATGTGTCTAAGATGTGCTCAGAGCCCCCGTCTACTACCAAAGGACATGGTGGCATTTCACAGGAAGTAAGCCAGGTTATCCTAAGCAGGACCAACTCCAGGAAGGTGGGGGTGGGTTCCTGTGCCTCGGAAATCCAAGGCTGTCCTAACAGGACCTTCAGATATTTGAGAGAATCTCCAAGATGCTCACAGTCACATTGCTAGCCTCCTCACTGGCTGCTCTCCTCCTATTCTCTCCTGATGGACAATCCTCTCTGCAGTTGGATTAATCCCCCGCATGACCCTTTTTGCCTATTAATTCACCAAAAATCTTCCCCAGCTGTCACACACAGTCCAGAATTCTTAAGTTTGCTTTTAGAACTGTCTGGAGAGAACTTACATTTTTGAAACTCTCACTGTCTAGGCTCAAGGTGAACAGGGTGATTCACCTGCCACCAAACCAAAAAAAAAAAAAAAAAAAAAAAGAAAGATACTTTCTATCTTAGTTCTTGTTGCCTAGTATGCACCAAATATCTGTGATCACTTGTTCACATCTTACCATATTCAAAATCCAACTCGATATCATCTTTTCCAGGACAACCTCCCTGTTTCTAACAGCCAGGTACAGACATTCTTCTATTTGCCATGGGGCCTATCTCTGCTTCCTTCTCTGGGCTCTTTATGCATCACTGTGTGTGTGGCTGTACTTCTGGGGCGTAAATTGTAGTTTGAATTTTCTGTATCATATCCTGAGACCTTGGGCCTTATAAATAATACACACTTGCAACATTTAAACTGGAGGAGCTTGCTGTGAACCAAATTGTGTCCCCGCTAAATTAATATATCCTAGCTAATTGCAAAGATGATGACGGTATTTAGACAAGGGACCTTTGGAGAATAATCAGTTTGAGGAGGCAGTGAGAGTGTGAGAGTGGCACCCTCCTCAATGGGACGAGGGTCCTTATGAGAAATGACAATGAACGTCTGCTGTCTGTTTCTTTCTCTGCTATGTGAGGGATCCCATGAAAAGGGTCCCCTGACCCAAACCTTTGAAACCTCCAAAACAGAAAGGTAACTTCTATGGAAGCCAGCCAGTATACGGTACTGTGCCAGGGTACCAGGCGGCAGACGTGGCCTTCGGGGGCCCTCCAAGCAGCCTCATTTTATACAGTTAAGTACAAATCCATAGGGCCACAGAGATCAAACCCCCGTCAGTCTCTTAACTTCTACCTCTGCTCCAGAAAGTGTAAGACGTTGCCAACTAACACAAAATGAAAGAAAAAGCTCAAAGCATTACGTGTATTTTTCTTAAACATGTCCATACCTTTAAGCTCTTTTTATCCTAGCCCTGAAAAAACAAACCAAAGGTCTAAGGGGACTTCTAGTGAGATCTGCAATCAAAAATATGGCTTAAAGGCTGCCAAGGATGAGAAAGGGAGAGGCCTGTTCGGTTATGACAATATCACCTTACAAAGTTATGAATTATGCAAGTGAAAACAGACGGCAGGATGCATGGCCTCATGAGACTTCATGTACCTACCTGTATACACAACACTGTGAACAAGCATCTTAGAGCCCCATTTGAAAAGTTTCTGTTACACTGCAGGACTCAGCTTTACTCTCCTGTAGTCCTTTAATTCTCACAAAGGGCTTTCACATGTGTCAACTTGGGCAGTCTGTGTGACCACCAACAAAGCTATCACCATTTCTTAGCAAAATAACACAATGGAGTGTGGGAACTAAAGAGCCAAATACAGTGTGCGTGCGTGCGTGTGTGTGTGGGGGGGGGGGGACAGAGAGAGAGCTCATGGGGGTGGGGCCTTGTTGTAGGGTTGTTCCTGTTTCCCTATATATTCCAGACTAGCATTCAAACCCTCAAATGTTCTCTATCCGTTAGTGCTGAAAGAGAGATAAGCAATGGAGAAAGCCGAGGTTGGGTCCCAGCCTATCCCTGTTGGTTAGGTAACTTACTCAGCCTCCTTGCTGTTTGGTCTTGTGTGGAAAGTGTGTTGAATTGTTTTTTCTTCCATTCTCTTTAGATTCTGGTGATCTGTGAGTTTCATAATAAATAAGCATTAGATAAAAGTGCAGGCTGGGTTACTTTCCAAAGCTTGCAAGCCCTGGAGCAAGGCCTTTGGAAGAAGACACCATTCACAGTGCTTCTTACCCAACTCTGCAAGGAAAAGAGATGGAGACAAAGGCTGTGTCTCTGGTCTTTAAAAATTAAGAATCTGGCCTATGGACATTAGCAGAAAGACTTGGAGGCAGCCATCTGTTCTAATGGAGCTAACATGCTTTGAGCATCAAAAGCAAGTATGGAAGTGCCTAGGGACTTACTCCACCGAGACTAACAAACATCACATTTCTCACCTCTCTTCTGACAGAATTTAAGATTGCTGGTACCCTGCCCCATTGAAAGCCCAGCTACTCTTAATTTCAGAACAGCAATAGACTGATAAAAGCAGTCATTGTAAGACATAAAGCAATCTGGAGTCCTTTATACTGAACGATACGCATGGATGAATCACCAAATATTAGTCTAATATAGAGACTGGTTTCCTATGTAACCCCATAAATTTTAATTTTTAATGCAGAATAATTTTAATCCAGTTCAAAAACATGTCCTCAGAGTCATAAAAAAAACATCCATCAGAAGAAAGATGGTAAGCAAGTGTGCAACACGTGACAAATAAAGTCAGTGTCTACAAGAGAGTAGGTTTAAAGTGCAATGATCAGGTTGCATTAGCTATGGCTTCCAATCTCATTGTCTGATTCTGGTATCCCGTACCAATTTATGTTTACACATTCCATGAGAATTTAAAGGTCTCTCAAGCCAGGGGTCTCTCTTATCAGCGGATGTTAAAGAGAAGATAGCAAGAAATATTTGTGAACGAAGATGCAATTTGAGGATAAGATTTGACTTTTCAAACATCAGCACCCAGGGCCCCCTTCACAGCTTTGTGTCTTTCCTGTATATTATATTCTTAATATAACATCTTATTCTGTGCTAAACAACAAGATAGGTCAAATGAGTTCACTTAGTTGTACTCCTCCTGAACATATTAAGCTACATAACAACTACATAAAGTATTTTTCCTGGTTTCCTCAAACATGTGAATTATGTGCTTGTGGTTGACCTGTAACTCCAGAGTCAGTTGGCTACAATTTGGGTATCAATATTTGTTCACTTGTCAAATACTCATCTGCTATAAACTCTACAGATGCAAAATAAATATGACATGGTCCTTGTCATGATTGTCACCAGAAAGTGAAGGAATAGTCAGTAACAGTAATATCTCTAATTCAAAACTGAGCAGACGACTCATCCTCTTTGAGCCATACACAGAGGTAAGATTGGCCCTCAGCATTGAGCACACATCCTCTCTGATCCATCTGCAGTGATGTGATTGGCCCTCAGCACTAAGCAAACATCCTCTTTAAGCCACCCACAGTGATGTGATTGGCCCTCAGTGGCACAATGTATCCAGGAGAGTAGCTCTTGGATCTTTTGGTTTGGAAAATCCTAAGCACTCTTAAATTTATTTGAGAACTTCAAAGAGCTAAGTGGGTGGTATTTACCAAAACTATATTCAGGGCTGGAGAGATGGTTAAGCAGTTAAGAACGATTGCTATGCATGTATGAGGTTTGGAATTTGGATCCCAGAACCCATAAAGAAGCTAGACCTGATCTCATACTGCCTGGAACCCCAGCACTGAGGAAGGTAGAAACAAGACAGTTTGCATGGTGAAAAAAAAAAGTTTTAAAAAGTAGTATGTTCAAATTTTAAACTGAGACTGCTTAAGCATTTAATAGTTGCCTAAAATAACAATAGTAAACACATTACATAAATAACATTTTTATGAAGATGACAATATTTCCTCAAAAGTATACACATTATCTGATGCCACTAATACTGTGAGCAAGGGCTATAGTGTGTGATGATATTTTGTTTATAACCTAACAAATAAAGCTTGCCTGAAGATCAGAGTGCAAAGCTACCACAGTGGTCAGCCACACAGGCCAGGCAGTGGTGGCACACATTTATAATCCCATAAAGCACATTAGCTATAGAAGCTGGGCAGTGGTGGTGCACACCTCTAATTCCAGCCCTGGAGAGGAATATGAGGCAGGTAGAGACAGGAATGCAGGCATTCGGTCTGCAGTGATGCTGAGGACAGGATTGCCTTCCGTCTTGGTAGAGGTGAGAGCTCTCTAGTGATTGACTGCTTTGCTTTTCTGATTTTGAGGTAGGTTTACTTGTTAGATCATGAACAAAATATCACCACTCCAACCAAGGCCGAGAGCAGCCAGGCCTCGGGATACAGACACAAATATTTAGAAGGCAATTTGACAGTGAGACCATTTAGAAAATAACAATAACAGGTTCTACTCTATGGCTTATGACCTACTCATCTACAGGCTTCTGACAGACCATGCATGATGTTCCTTCCTGTGGCTTTCAGGCCTCAAATCCAACCAGAAAGCAGTTGTGCCACTGTTACACAGTGGATGGTCTTGCCTGTCAGGGTCTCACTGCAGCACACGGGATTCAGTGCTGGGGGAAAACACTAATGTGTCTTCTGTCCATGTAGCACCATCTGGCGCTATGAAAGTTAGCAGCAGGGAGGACGTTCCCCATTTAGTTTGAAATTGATGTCTGATGTCCCACAGCCTAAGTGTGTGATAGAAGACAATAAGCTTCATGTTAATTGCATTTTTCCACAATTAACAATTTTTACTGTTTGGAAAAGGGGGTGGCATACCTTTACAGTTTCACAGATCTTACAGCTGTCTAGCTTAATAAACCACATTGAATTCCCTTACCCACACCTATAACACATAGTATACTTCTATACTCAATCTGCTGCAACTCACTGAAGCGACTGAAGTTACATGAAGCTTATGCAGCATCAGGACCACTGCTTTCTAAAAGGCAAAAGCCTTTGGATAGGCTTTTCAGGTGCAAAGAAGTGTCCTTTGATGCTTCACGAGAACTTTCAAAGTGGCAGTGTCTTAAAGATTACTCTGAATGTGGCATCTGAAATCAAAGCAAACTGTTGCTGTCACAGTCAGGTTCATTGTCCACCTAGGACCTTGAATCCTTCATCCACACATGGTTTTGTAACTTCAAGCACAGTACTAGAGAAATACCAGCTGACTCTGCTCTATATCCCTCCAGATTCTGTCCCACTCTGTTTTCCAGTGTCACAGACTCACACCCAATGTCACCTCTCAGATCAGTGGAATAGTCCTTACACATCCTGAAGCTGCCAGGCTTATGGTGGTGAACCCAAGTTCCCAAAAACTCCAAATTTCTTCTGAAAGCTCAATTCTAATCTTATCCATAAACTATCAATGGTTTTTCTCAACACAACAAGTCTGCTTTGTTTATTCATGTAGCTGGATCTATAACCTGCAAAATCTAAATATTCAAAGTTTTCCTATTATTCCTACAAATAAAACTGGAGTATCATGAAAGATATAACTCCTGTCACAGCTCAAACCACCAAGCAAGTGCTTTTCATCAGGGTTAGTCATAATTTTTCTGTGTACAGGAGAAGGGCTTTACAAACAGGACAGGAAAAAGATGTGTAGGGATCAAGGTTTAAAAACTTAAATTTTAATTTATTCTAATTAATATTAATATCTCATTATTCTATAAGGAAGGCTGTTAGGTGAAACTGGCTTTTTTTTTTCTTTTCATAAATTCATGTTGGTGAATTATGCCAGGATGGATACCACTGCCTTGCCTATGCCATTTCTGCCTCTGAGTTTTTTGTATCATCAATACAAAGATCAGCCGGCTCTATTAAAAAAAGGGAAAAACAAAACAAAACAGCATTGTATCTCAGTATCCATGGGAAACTGATTTCCAGGATGTCCTGTGAGTTGAGTCTTAAATCCAAAGATGGTGAAGTCATTAGATAAGATGAAGCAGTGTTTGCATACGACCTCTACTGGCCTCTATCTCTACATTAAACGATACTATCGTTTGTAATGTATGTAAATGCTATGCAGTTGTTGAACTACAGTGGTTAGAGCAGCAATTCTCAACCTTCCTAGTGCCACAACTGTTTAATACAGTCCCTTTATTACATTGCTATATCATAACTCTAATTTTGTTACTGATATGAATCGCAACATAAATATCTGTGTTTTCTGATGGTCTTAAGTCACCCCTGTGAAAGGGTTGTTGACTCAAGGGGATTTGACCCACAGGTTGAGAACCACTGGTTTAAGGACTAGGGACAAGATACAGTCAGAAGAGAAGCCATATATAGTCAATGTAAAGTCATTTGACTCCTCATCTGTAGGACATACAGATACAGAGGGCCAACAGTTTCTAGACTAGAGCTCCAAGAGCCTGCTGGGAGAGCATTGGAGCTAGAATTCCCACTGAAAAAAATAGCCCCTGAAAATGTTGGGCCCCTTAGTAAGCTTTGGTTTCATCTTCTCTGAGTGGGGAGAGTAACCATTCCCATGAAAGTACACTTGAGGAAGAACTGAGTCCAAGGAGGACATGTGCACAACTCAGCACCTAGTCTATTGTGAGTGGCAAATGTCATCTTTCAATGAAGTTTTCCGCTGCGACTAAAGCTGCGCTCACCTTTGCCTCCTTGGCAAAATGCTAATGTTTTTTCTCAAACCGATAAACATCACTGAAGGAGTCCTCATCATTGCTGTGATGTCTTCACTTTGCAAAAGAAGATGAAATTTAACCACAAACTGTTAAAGGTACTGTAGATAAACATTGCAATTGTATCTATACTGCCAGGCTGATATCAGAGATGCCTCTGTCCCTGAGTATAAGAGAAGTCTATGAGATCTTTAACAAACAGAATGTTTTAATGCTTGAATATAGTTTACTCCAAAGGTGGTTCTAGACCTAAGGGGACCCAGTAGAGTATCCCCCTCTCTAGAGACAAAATTAAGTGAGCATATTGGGCATGAAACAATCAAACTCCATTGTTCAAGTCAATTCCTGAATGTTTTGCAGAGACTTGTGGGTTGACTTTTCTTTTCTTTCTTTCCTATCCCTTCCTTTCTTTCTTCCTGTGAAATTTCTCTCTTTCTCTGTCAGGAAAATTCTAATGAGCAAGTGGGAGTCCCCAGATGATACTCAAATCATTTCTTAATTAGGATGCAAGACTTGGCCTGTAGAACCTGTGACAGCAGAAACTTCATCAGAACAAACAGCACAGCCCTTCCACTCTCCAAAGCATCCAGAAGGTTGGGTTTCAAGGAATGAAATAGCTGGGAAGTCGCTGCATTTGTCCTATTTCAAGCTGAGTGTGTAAATAATAAGGGTCAAACTCAGAAAACAAGGCGGGTAATTCCTTGGTGACCAGCCAGACTCCAGTTCCCATCATTAATTCATATGTTGATAGACTTCCCCAGGAAGCCTGGGAACATAACAGAAGTAACTCAGCTTCCCCCAAGAGAAAAGGCCTCATTTTTCCTTGGCAGATTCATTCCTAATCACATAGCAGGAAACCATTATTAACATCTGGATATTTGAAAAGAGCCACTGAATTATTATAAAAACTGCTTCAACTCATCAACCTAGGGCTCAGATGATCTACAGTGTGCACAATGCTTTCCCTTCGCTTTAGTCAAGAAGATAAATGAAAAAGTTCTGTATATTTCAACTGCCACTACACATTTGTTTTCGATCTGGGGAAATTCATGTCTGTACCTCCTATCCTAAGGCTGATATGTCAGCAGTGGCTTCTACCCCTCCCGCACGGAGTTTCTTCTTGGTGTACAGTTTTCAGAAGGCTACTGCCAATGCTAATTGGTTCAAAACAGCTGCAAGTTGGAGCATAGTGCTGGATTAGATTCTCTTTGAGCAAAAGTCTTCCATTCTTCAACCAGTCGAATCTTCCTTCGATACTTTATATAGACAATCCCTAAACATCAGTAGCCACTGCAATACTCTTTGCCCTCATCCAAGCCCTCAGCATCACTGGGCTGGTGGCATTAGGTAAATGTACGTCATTCCTCTATTTGAAACCTCACAGCTTCCCTTTGCTATTAAGTCAATATACAGATTCCCATCAGGACCCACAGCCTCCTATTACAGTCCCAGCATGCACGCACAGATGAAGGAAACAAAACAAACAAACAAACAAACAAACAAAAACCTATTTTGGGAGCATTGCTTTACTCCCTACCCCAACCACAGTAAGGATGAATAGATCAAAATTTTGCAAGCAACACGTAAGCAAAGTCCTTTCCAAATGTCCTCCCCTAGGAGTAGGCTGTCAGTGCTCCATCAAAGGCTACTCTACCTCCCATCCTCCATCACTTGTTCCAGCCCGTTCCCCTCACTAACACTGTGCCAGCCTCCTCTCCCTCCATGCTGCCCATCTCAAGGCTCTGCCCCCAAAGTCTTGGAATGTTTTTTACTGGCCCAGTCTCATTCAAACTCAAATCCTGGCATAAGAGTCACCCCCTCAAGGGCATTTTGTTCACGAACACACACATTCCACTAGAGGGATCTGTGTTTTGTCTGTCTCCCCAAGGGGCCTGACTCTATCTGGCTTGTGTAAATGCCTCACACTTAGCTAAGAACCATACATACAGGCTCTCAAAACTTCATGGGAGGAATGTGGAAGACCATTTTTTTGAGAAGGCCAAGTTCTCCTGACTGATGTTTCCCAGGGGAAAAGCCCATCCCAGATGTAGGAGAGGGAAAACAGGAAGTTCCGGGTTTTGGCGGATTGCAGTGACCCTCTTTAAGAGGACAGAGGCTCCTAAGCCACTGGCCTACATATTTTGTATGAGCTAATAAGCATTTAAATTGAGCATGTCTTATAGATCTACCTTTTTAAAAATTTACCTTCAGAATAAACTAGAAGTTCTTGTATAAACTAGAAGTATGGGTATGCAAACAAGACACAGAGAGCAGTTTAGCTGTTATCCAGCGCCCAAATAAACTACACTGTTATCTTTTTAATTTGTTTACTTATGCACGCATGAGCATGTGTGCTTACATGTGTAGGGGGCGTGTGGAGAGGTCAGTGTTTGGGAGTTGGTTCTTTCCCTCCATTTCATGTGTCCCAGGGATCCAATATGGTCAACAAACTCGGCAGCAAAAGCATTCTTACTCGCTGAGTCGTCTAGCCGGTCCTACGTTTTTAAACTCTTGAGTAGGAGAGTATGATTTTTTTTTTCTTCACACATCCACACTGCTGTCCAGCAAGGAAACATGGTGGCCACTGTCTTGAAAAGATCACTAACCCATGGAATAGTCAGAATTCAGTTCTACTGAACAATCTCCAGAGTGGACATAAATGGAAGTTATTGGCTACAAAGAGGTCATTTAGCAATCATCTTCCAGATCTATCCCAAGAAAAATTATGCCAAATTTTCCTCTGCATAGTTTCTAACTCTGTCTTCACCCTTGGTGTCCCCAGAGACCAGTATTGGGTGAGAATCTTAATGCCCCAAACCACTGTCGATAATGCCCGGCCCTATGACTAGCAGAGCTTCCTGTGGGTACTGGGTGCACAGATCCACACAGGGAAGGGTATCTCCAGCCTGGCATGAGTTTGCATTTCACAAGGACATAGGCTGGAGGCTGTCTCCCAGGAGCCTTTTTTCCTTTCATCTTCCATTATCCTTACAGAAATGGTTCTGCCAGCAACTCTAACAACTGGTTTTAATTTTACCCTTTCTCATACCCTCTGTTGAATAATTACCATAATCTTCATTCAAACACACAGTAAGAAACTTTCATACATGATTTGTAATTAACTATAAAAGGATCCATAAATCCCTTTGAGACGTGGAAGGACATGGCCCAGTGTTGCAACATGAAGAAAAGAATTGTCCTGTGAGCTACTCTGTGACTTTGTCCTTTCTCTGCTCTGTAGGTACAACTGTCACTCAAGAAGGCTTTGCCTGGGCTTCTTTTTGTCCCTCTGATAGTGCACTTACTTCCTCCTTCTTAAGTAAGGCACAAACATACTGGAAATTAACTTGGGAGAATCATACAGCCCCTTGGCTTGGCTGGTGGTATCAGATGAAATGCAAGAAACTAGTTTAGTCATTTTACTCACGTTGAAGCAAAGTGCTTTTGGAAAGTGGCCTCTCAAACAGCAACTTGCTACACTACCAGCCTTCTGGGGAAGAAGTATGGAATTCCAGGTGAAATGTATTAACAGAGTTAGTTTTCTGTCTCTCTTTTGACTCCACCTCCGGGAGAACTAAGGCCTAATGATCCCAGGACACAAACAGCAATTAAATTTCACTCGGTGATAAGTTGAAGAAAGTGTCCCATGTGAAAAGGCTGTGTCTTTGCCACGTCACATGGGTGGCAATAAACAGCCAAACTCCCTGGCTTTAATATAGTAGCATGCACTTTCATGGGGCTCAGGTTGGTTTCATTTTAAAAAGTTGAATTTATGGGACAGAGGATTGAAAGTTCTGTACTGACATGTTTAAAACCTCCTTTTAAAAAGTGGCAGATTGCATCGTTCCATTTAAGCGTTCACACCGCAGCCTGAAACATAATCTGTTTACTGAAAAAACAACTTTTTATTGCCCTGCGAATAATTTCCCATTGAAAAAGAAAACAATGTACAGTACTTTACAGCTTTGTGAAACATCTGGAAAGTTTCTTGGTTGCTAAAGTGATGAAGAATTTGCATCCACATTCGAACTACTGATTTTTTAATTCAACACAGAACAACTTCAGACATCCTATTGAACCAACTAAAGTCTGAGCAATACTGCCAGTTTCCAGAGCCCAATGATCACAAGAAATCGGTCCCCAGCAAAGTGAGTGGTTTCAGGAACCTGCCCCTGTGTCTCCAGGCTCTGAGTTGTATAAATGTGCACTGCCTTGGTCCAGGTCACTTTGAGCTACTGCAGCAAGTGGCTTGTGCCATATTTACCTTTATTCACCTAAACACTGAGCCTGGGAGTGCCAGTCAGGCAGGAAGCTTCCAGAAGAAAGAACACAGGCTGTGATGGGGCCACCTGTGTGTCTACCCACCATCTTGACCATGAAGCTTCGGGAAAGCGTGTGGCACCACAGTGTTGACTAGTCAATCCACACCCCACTGGCAAAACACGGTCTTGTGACCAAAGGAACATCAAGCTTATCAGAGAAATGACTATTAGTTGTCCCAAAAGGACAAGAAAGGGGTCTGGTAAACAATCCATAGATCCCAGCCAGCGCTTTCCAAGATGAAATTTTTCTCCAAAATCAAGCAGGTAGAGTGCTTAGAGCTGTTCTCTCTTGGGAACTCCGAAAACCATTCTACTAACAAAGTTAGATGTGGGTGAGGTGAATGCCTGTACAGCAAAGCCATCTGCCTTGGCACTTTGTCCTGTTGTCATTTCCTAAGCCTGTGGCTTTATTTACGAAAGCCGTGGAATTGCATTCATTATAGAGACAATAAATTAAACAATCCAAAGCGTTTGGAAAGATTGCAACTTTTGTAGTCAAAAGTCCTTTTTGTATTTCATTCTGTTTTACTCCCCCCCCACCACCACTATTATTTCTCCACAAAGGAGCTAAATGCGAAGTTAAGACTCTAGTGCTCTGTACAAAGCATCCTCATCCAGTTGTGGGAATGCTGAGGGGCAGGCACAAGGCTTAGGGTTTGAGGGCATGCAGTGACAAGAAGCCGTTTCCTCAACAACAGGCCCATCTAGAAGGATACATTAAAACACCCTACATGCTGGGAGGTGACTTAGTGTAGCAGCTGCCATGAAAGTATAAAGACCAGAGTTTGCATCCCCAACATCCACTTAAAAGCTGTACAGAACTGATGAGCTCTGGGTCACTAATTACTTGAGACCTTTTCTCAAAAGTTAAGGTGCAGAGTCAGTGAGGGAGCTGAGCAGGCACTTGCAGTCAAGCCTCATGGCCAGAGTTCAGTGTCCGGAATCACATGGTGAAAGGAGAGACTCAACCCCTCAAGTTTTCCTCTGACCTCCATGTCCAGGCACTTCCATGACAAAATAAATAAATAAAAATATTGGTTGGTGGAAAACAATAGAGAAAGACATCTCGTGATCATCTCTGGTCCCCAGATGCATGTGCAAGTGCATAAAAGAGTACACATCTATAGTGCATACACATGTGTACATGAGCATGCATATACAGACTCGCCGGCGCACGCGCACACACACACACAACTGATGGTTCTATGTGCATTTTTTGGTTCTCAGTGCACATCTGCTTTCAACAATGGCTCTTCCTGTGTCACCATCAGATACGATTGACTTCATCAGCTGATGGCAAATATCAGCCTCTTCTGTCAGCCTAGTGAAGAAGGGCTCTCCCCCCCCCCCAAACTCCATTCTACCCTCCCTATCCCTCTTGTATCACCAGCACACCCTCAGGCTTTGGCTTCTAGTGGGTGCTAGCTAGATGTTTATAGAATGAGTGTGTTGAAAGCAATTAGAAAAAGATGAGTTCCATAAAACATCAAAAGAATCAAAGAGCTCCCAGCACTTCAGAGGGGCCACCGTGCATCTGCTGGAAGGGAGTGGGGGCAGGAACTTGTTAAGGAAGGGTAGAGGCTCACCAAGCAAACTCTCTAGGTGGCACTCTAGGTAGAGGGACAGCCATACAGATGGCTGGAGATGACAAAGCAAAGTTGTATCTGCAGAATGGTTGGTATCCATATTCACTACACCTAATAGCATGTGAAGACGGTAGAGGAGTTAGGACTGGGGAAGAGGTTGCAGCCGTTCCAGAAAGGCTTTGGCTCTCAAGGTACCAAGTGTCTTCAGCTCTGTGGGCAGTGAAGAGCTGCGTGAAGTCCTGGCATAAAGAGGTAAGGTTACCTCTGCCAATGAGGTAAGGTTGAGCTGGGAGGAGTCATGGTGACTATCCAGGTGAGTGTCTTCACTTTACTAAAGGAAGGTGGACAGATGAGGGTGGGCCAGGGGAAACTCTGGGCATGGGACAGAGAGGAAGCCACTGCTCTTATCAACTGGTCAGATCTTGAGGAAACAAGAAGGAGGAGCACATGGTCAATGAAAACAGGATGGGGCATTCAAGGGAAGAGGCGCTTGGGGAGCAGAGGAAGGAGGACAATGGGGTTTAAGACACTGGGATTTGAGAGGACCAGGGCAGGGAGCTGCAAACGTGAGGAACTGCAACGCAATTAGACAGAGGTGTGATTAGCAGTGTGGAGAGTCTTGAGCCCTAGACCTTGTCATCTTGAAGTTGCTCAAATGGATTTTTCAGTGTCTCTACAGAAATTCTGTTGTCTGAATGACCTCCAGTGTTCATGTGTTCAAGCTTCAGGGTGGTATTAATAGGAGGGGACTGGGGAAAAATACTAAGTCATGAGGACTCTAACCTCATGAATGAAGGGAGATAGGTTCTGCCCTTTCTGCCCTTGTTCCCTTCAGCCACATGAGAACAATTTTTCATCCACACAGAGGCGCCATCTTGAAGCAGAGAGCAGATCTTCCCTGGACACCACACCTGCTAACATGCTGATCTCAGACTGCAGGCTCAAAACTGTGACAAATAAACTTCTGTTATTTATAAGTCATTCAGTCTCATCTAATTTGTTATTGCATCACCAACAGCCCAAGAGCAAATATACTTTTCCATTCATGTAGATGTTGAAAAATTAGTAAACATAAACTTTGGATATACATTTTCCTATCCTACAGGTATATTTATCCATTGCTCTAATACACATAGAGGCTTTTATGAATTAGAAATATTTTCCAAGAGCTCAGGACTGGGGTCCCATCATAACCTTCCTTCACTTCTAATTGTAATAATCTCTCCACCGAACAGTGGGAACCTCCCATCAATTGCCCCCTCCCACTCTGTTTAATTGGAGCCTACTCTGATCTCCTTCTAGGTATAGTCACTTCATCAATACATAGTCTGAAAAGAACAGTGTGGGAAACCCTTCTTGTCTATATGGAAGTACTCACTATAGACATCAAAGCAGAGGAAGGCTTTATAGAAGAAAAGAACTACCTTCCTTTCAAAAAAAAAAAAAAGCAACAAAACAACCTTGTACCATTAGTATCACATGTGGCAAGTCTGAAATGCAAACCAGCTGCCATGTTTTGTGCAAAGCATGGCTATCAGGGAAATTTTGTCTAGCTTGCTGTTGAAGTCCAGAGCAAGCAGGCAGTGAATATCCCAAAGATTGCCACTCCGGGTATTTTGCACTTTGTGGGTTCCCCTTTTGAACACAGACATTCTCCAGAGACATGATCCAAGACCATTTCAACCCTCTTCTCCTTTGGCTGCTGCATGAGCACACATGGAGAGAAATTAAGTAAAAATGTGGGATATTGAAGTAGCATCGAAGATGAAGGGACAACAATCCTTTCTCTTCTTCCTTATTAAACCCTGGGAAGATTGCTTCAAGAAGAAAGAGCGTGGTGCCCAGTTATTATAAGAATACACTCTTGACACACCTGTTTTGCCTCTCAAAGCTGACTTTGATGACATTAATTTTACCTACACTGTGGCATAAATTTTCACTGAGATCTTTGTCTCATCCTGACACCAATTAGAACATGAGTTTCAGCAGAAGAAACCACCGCAATTTAGTCCATACCTTGGAAGGAAAAGAAGCACTAATAGAGATGAAGACCGCCCCAAACCCGATTGAACAGGTGTGCATTTCCATAAGAGCTGCACAATTCAGCGATGAAGTGGTGTCTGCTGCTCTCGCTTGTGAACGGAATTAGCAATCTTCACAGGCCCTGTCCCAGTGATTGAAATAAATTACTTTGTTAAATTGCAAAGCAGGTTGACCCATCTGTTGGCCCATGAATGTTCAGATCCTCAGAGGGTTTATTACTCCAAATAATGTCTGCCATATGCAGCGGTAAACAGTCCCTTTAAAACTGACTGAAGGGTTTGGTGCTGCTTTTGAAGGCAATTTATAAAGCGCTTCATGTCTCCCCAGAAAGGACCTGCCCTTCAACTAAACTTCTAGTGATGTCTAGCTGTCTTCATCAGTTAATCCCAGCTGAGACACCTTGCTGTCTCTGCAGAGGAAAGAGGAAGGCTCTGGGGGAACCTACTATATGTTGGTTGGAAGCTCATCTATTGGCACTCGCTCAAGAAGTGTCAGAACACCCATGTGCCATGAACATTTCATCCCAGAGAAAACAGGAAGCCAGAGAGGTTAAGTGGCACATCCAAAGACAGCTGCTACATAGTCCATCTGGGTACCAGACACTGGGTTCTATGGGACATCCTGAGTCAGAATTGTTTAACCTGGGAAATACACAGGGTCCAATCACAGTTTGGACTCACAGGGAAACCCAAACCCAAAGTGCTTATGCCCTTGAGCTGTTTGACTCCTCTTTCTCAAATACAGGAATCACACTCTTCCTGCTTGGCTCGGTCACTAAGGACAGGGCCAAACTTTGACCTTTGGCTGGCAAGATCCTAATAGGAATTTTTAAAGACAGAGATCTGTGGATCTTCTTGTCATGTGTGTGTTTCCTTGCTTTAGATCATCCCAATTCCACGTCCCCAGGGAGAAGGCCTGTTCTATTCACACAAGGTCCATAAACTGCTCTGACTGCGGACCAGCCATGATTTGTTCATGATGTTAGCAGGGACTTGCAGCGGCTAGGTTACAGATGTGCAGTTGCTGATGGATGGCCCAAAGCCAGCACATGGTCAGCTCTTCTGGTATTCAACTTCAATATTAATCATGTGTAGAAAGGCATTTTCCCCCCTCTGTGAAAATGAAATGGCTAATATACAGTATGGAATGAGTGCTCGGGAACAATTCCTTTTCTTAACAGGAAAAGAATAAAGCTATTAAAAGAATAAACTCCTGTATGTGACATGATGACAGTGGGATTTTTCTGATGAGCTAAATGAATACACTCCCTCTCCTTTGATTTATGCCAGCTCAGAGTCTCTCAGAGCTTCAAAAGGCAGGGAGCACATTTGGAAGCCAATGGTCTCCACCCCATTTGTATAATGGGAGTGAGAGGCCAAGATTCAGCCAAGGCAAAGCTTGACAGACTGACAACTGGAAAGGTCAGTCCCAAGTGCCCGGACACTGAGATGACTTGTGGGGGGAGGGGGTTGCCAGAATCTTTGGTTGAGGAGATTCACCCTTTGTTTCCACAGCTACACACACACACACACACACACACACACACACACATTCAGGAACCTCTGTGTGAGCCAAAGCTAGGCCCTAACTCCATGGCTGGTCTTTGCCCCAAACCAGAGAAATCAGCCCTCTTCCTTTGCTGTCAGGTAGTATCCTGAAGAGGGGTAGAAATCAGAATTGCTCTTCACCTCTGCCCAAACATACATCCTAGAACCACATGAAAACCTCAGAAAAAGCAGCCTCAGCAGGGCAGGGTAACTCCCCTGTGACCCCTGCAATCTGGAGGCAGAGGCTGTAGCATCACAGGTGCCAGACCAGCCTGGATGCACATAGAGGCAGGAGATGAACAGTTCAAGGCCAGCCTGGGCTGTGCAAAAAACCTGCTCAGAACACAACCGAAAAGCTTGATATCCTCAGAGAGTATAATGAGCATCAAAAAAGACCACCCAGGTAGCGTCCATTGAAGGAAAAAATGTAACTGAATTTTTGTGGGCTTGTTGATCTAAATCAAGAACAGCATGTGTATGTATCAAAACATCAGAGTATACTTGATGAACACATGCAACCATTAATTATGTATAAAAAAACTATATAAAGAAAAACACAAGACATCTGACAAACTCCAATTCAGGGGGAGGGGGAGCAAAATAAATGCAAAAGTCTTTGCCAGCTGTGGCCTGCAAAGGCCGTAAGAGATGAAGATGCGAGTGCAGTGACAAGTCAGAAGAGAGCAAGGGACCTGGTGCAGTGAGGGATAGAAAGCAGATTCTGGCCAGGATGCGTATGGTGGAGCAGCGATGGGCTGAGTTACCAGTGCTCAGCTGCGGCTTTCCTGGATCTAGGTCCCTGGTTACATGAGACATTGGGAGACATCTTTGTACCATTTCTGCACCTTCTCACTAACATCTAAAATTATTTCAGAATGATGTTGACAGGTACCGATGCAGAAGAGCCCACTGGGGTGAGCTGCAGTGTCTCTGAGGTCCACACACACTCTCTGTCCCACTGCTCATAACGCTTGATTTTTTTCCAAGAACTGTGGGCCTAGAACTACTATGATTAAAACACCATCTACAGTGCTTAAGACAATATTTCCTGACCTCCGGCCACACTGACTGAGAATTCACTTCCTTTTCACCGGCCCTCAATGTTCACCCATACTTGAAAAAGAAGAAAAGAACAAGAAAAAACAAAAGTGTCCAATTTTGAAATGTGAAATGAGTTTAGACTCTGAAGAAAGCTGCAAAGACCATGAGGTTCTCAATTCACTTCCACGAAGCTCTACCTTGTGTTCATAATCATGGCGTAAGTCTCAAAGACCAGAAATTAGCATCAATACAACACTGTTAACCAAGCTACAGGTTTTTACTGGGATTTTTCTGACCTTTCCATTTCCAGATCTCATCCAGGGCTTCACAGCTCTCAGTATCACTAGGGTGGCTTTTCTATTTAGTGTCTTCTATTCTGTGACATTTCCTGGTGTTTCATAACCTTGACATGTTTGGAAACTGCAAGTCAAAGTTGTAGAGTGTCTGTCCTTCTGGGACTGTGTGACACTAAGGTCTAGACTGAGCCACAGAGACGATGTGCCCTGTGCAGAATTTCAGGTGCGTATGATCCCAGTGGGTCTCACTTGCAATGAAGTGAACATGATCTTTCAGCTAATGCACTATCTGTTTCTTTAAGGGAACGTTACACGGTTCTCTTCTTTCTACTAGAGGGAAGTCACTAAGTCCAGCTTACTCTCCAAGAGAGATCAGTTCGACCTTAGTTCCTGGAGAAGTGTTCCTGGGGAATCTGCAGGTTTGTGTTAAAATCACAAAAGCATGAAATGTGTTAAGACAAGATACTCTGAGGTTAGGCAAATATGTAATTTCTGTTTAACATTTTATCCACGATTTTTAGCCTGCCTCCGGGAACTGTGCCTGCATGAACCATTGCTATGGGGTTCTAACGCGAGTTTCTATTTTCCCCACTCCTTTTATGTTCAGTTGGAATTCTGTGAGGAAGTGTTGGCCCTTCTCCCCATGTACTTATTTATTCAATCTTGTATTTATATCTACAGGATCTGTTACTATTTACCTCATTCTTTGAGTTACAATCCAGTACCATCATTATTTAGTTGACTTCTCAAATTTTCCAGAATTGACATTTGGAAACTATTTCAGGTTGAATTCTGTGTCCTTTTGAAGTGCCTTGCCCCTTCCTTACCCAGCCCATCCCTTTTCTTCCCTCCTTAACCATTTTGGCATCTGAAGGTATACAGGATGCTCTAAGTACATCTCACAGCTTCACCACACCAGCCCTAGAATTAGCCATTTTTCCAAGAACATTTGATTTCTTTTATTGGAGAATCGTGTTTTAAAATTTAAAATGGTGATTGACTCCTCAGGTATACCACTGTTCCAGAATGTCTTAGGAGTCAGAGCTGGGCTATGAGTACACATACTAACCCACACTTACTTACTCCGGTACCTGTCTAGGTGTAGACGTATCGATTGACTGGGGGCCTAAGTGAGTCTAAGCCAGCATCACACTTCATCCCCTCTACCTCCCCAGTCTGCAGCTTCTCTCTTCCACAGTGAGAATCCCAGCTCTGATAGCTACAGCTGTTCAGTGTTGGGCTGTAGGAGTGTAACTGGCTTCCTATGCCGCTCTGTGACATGGCTAAATCTATTTTTAGGTACAGGAGTACTCTGATATATTCTTTGGGGTTTCACTTATAGACAATTATAAAATTTACAAGTAGAAAGTTTTTCTCTCCTCTTTATCAATGTGTGTAAAGTCTGAGGTTTTTGATGTTTGTTTCACAGTTTCCAGTCAGGAAGAGGGCAAGAGACAACCTTTAGAGGAAATCTTTCAATCCCTGATATTCTGCAATGCTACCTACAGGGTTTTCACAGATGGCCTTTCTCAGGTTGGGAAAGTCTCTCTACTCCTAATTTTCAGAGTTCTTGAGTATCAAACTTGTCAGAAGACTTTTCTGCATCTATCAAGATGAAGACATCTTGTTTTTGTTCTTCAGTCTGCTAGTGTGGCAGCCTACAGTTGCTCCTGAACAGTTCATGGTGTCCTTCAGCCAGCCTACCACACCTGGGAAGTCCCTCACTTGGCCCTGATGCATCAAAACCTTCTCATGTCATTGTATGGCATTTGTAAGTATCATGCTAAAGGTTGGGCATATACTCATGAGAGCTTTTGATCTGTGATTTTTTTTCTTTTCTAGTGATGTCCCTATTTTTGTAGGACTAGAAGACACATAGAAAAGGAGAACTAAATACCTATCAAGATTTCCCACCACAGCAGTAGCTGAATAAAATGAAAACCAGCACAGATAAAGCAAGTAAAACTGAAAGATGCAAATCTAACAGTGTGATTTTAAAACACGAATTCATAAAATCCACACACATTCAACTAATACTCAAATCAGAGTCTGTCCTTTCCCTAGGGAGAAATGAGATTGGGGGAAGTCTGCAGCCTCCTCTTGGTATGATTACTACTGATCTGGTCAGTGCCCGTTAGGGTACTGAGGATATGCTACTGTGTGATGCTGGCAATAATGTACACTGTACTCTCCTGAGACTGACTGATTAAAGTTCAAAGTTTAATCAAATCCAAGGAGATGAGTAATCTTCCCAAATTCAGACCCTTAGTGTGATAAAGTGAGATAAGCCTGGACAACCTGATTTTGGAGCCAACAGCCTGATTGCCCTACAGCCCTTGTAAATAGGAAGTCCCTTTTCTTTCTCAAGGCTTTTCCTCCTCTCTGCTCCAATATATGGTATGGCTAGAACTTTGTCATTCAAGTCTCTGGTGGGTGGCACATCTTCAAAGCCTGTCCCTGGCCACTCCCTGCCAATCATTCTCCACCCTCTGATCCTGTTACAGAGCCTGTAGAGCATTAATGGAAAGCATTCCCGCTTATGGTCTGGCTGGTGTAAGCTCATCCAGAGGGAACCTGAGCTCCCTGAAACTAGGGGACCTTGTCAGCTTGACCACTAGGACCCCAGTCCAGTGTTAAGCAGATATGTAAAGGTACTTCCTAATTCTTTGCTGAGCTCCCAAAAGTCCCTGCAGGCCACGTGACCTCACTCTCCAAGACCAAATGTCAGGTATTCATGTTTCAGACTGCTTCATCCTAAGTCTGTCCTCAACATTAGGTATCACAAAGCATAAAGGCCAAAGGGGAAAAAAATATCACCATAAACTTCCTCTGGCCCAGAGGCAACACTTGATGGAGAATCCTAACCATAGTGCTTGGCTTTGTCTCTGGTCTCTCAGTTCCCTGAAGCACATGTAAATGGATGCAACTGGTAAATGAGGTACACACCTTGTTTGGGACCTTTAGAAGTGAACTTGTTGCCTACATAGCTGTATATGTCTCCTGCCAGACAGACCTCCCACCTCAGCCATGTTTGTCTCCTCAGAGTTTAGTATCTTTAATGACATCACTTCCTCTCCTTCTAGTCCAGTTTCCTGTTTCCTGGTCCACGTCCTTGGAACTGCTCTGGAGTTATGTCCTATTTAGAATCCTTCTTCTGCTGATGTTTGATTATACTTTTAAAATAACATTTTAATACTTAAATAATTTTACAATTAAAATGCATTCATTTATGTAATACAACATGATTTTAATATAAGTTGCTTTACAGAATGGCTAAGTCAAATGAGCAAATAAATCTCCTTCATTTTTAAGGCTCAGGTCTGAGTTCCCACCTCCACTTCAGTGGTGGATAGCCAGGTAGACACCTGTGCCCAGTGTGGACCCTGACTTCACAAAGCCAGTGCCCTGGAAACAAGCCCTCTTTCCTGAGATTCTCATAGGAAATAGTAATGTGGGGTTATAAAGAGTTGCCATCATCCTGCTTTATGTTTTTGCTGCTTAACTTAGCCAACATACTCTATTATGGTTTGTCGCAATGATGAGACCCCTCAGTAGGCTGCAGCTACTCCTCAAACACAAATACATATATACATACATTATTCAGTGTTGTTGGCATTGGTTCCAAAACCTGATTTTTAAAAAATCCAGCAGCAAGGGAAATGGGATGCCACTATGAAATTTAAAAAAAGCAGAATGTCACTAGCCCTTATAACTTAAGTTAACCAGTTCCTATTAATCTATGTGCTGCTATGTGGCTTGTGGCTTTTACCTCTCTTCTTGCACGTCCTACTTCCTCTCCTTCTCCTCTAGCATTTCTCCATGTCTAGATTCATCTCTTCTTCCTCTCTCTCTGCCCAGAAGTCCCACCTAACCTCTTCCTGCCTAGCTATTGGCCATTCAGCTCTTTATTAAACCAATCAGAAGGGGCCTTGGCAAAGACACATCTTTGAAGTGTACAGAACGATTATCCCACAGCATCGCAGTAAGATCCAGAATACAAAAGGCTTATGAGCAAGGCTCTTGCCCAGAAGTGGAAGCCGAGAAGACTGAAGTCTATGTGTTGGCTCTCTCTACCAGGGAGTAGGCAGTGCATGTAAGACAGAAAGATGGGAAACTGGCTTGTTTTTTTTTTTCAAGTGTTGGATATTAATTCACCATAGTGAAGCCCACTGACTGATTTTAGAAGATTTCTAATGTTCAAACTATCAACAGCTTATCAATTAAAATTCATCAATTACCCTAATGTAACAAAACAAGCAATCCACAGGTCCATGGTGCCAAGATGAGGGGTAGGTAGCAGGCATCACGTTCAGTAGCCACTGTGCTCTGTGTTAAAAAAAAAAAAATGTTTGGACACCTGTGACCTGTGAGTGGCTTCTTTTTAAGGAGTAAATGAAATGAGAGGGAGGAACGCTAAAGCATCATCACATATAAAGGTTTAAATGAAGCATATGGTCAAGGGTGATGGTGATGTTGAGAATTTTCATTGATTACACACTGCTGCCTCTTACTATGGGATGCATCCTGCTGAAGGTGCTGGAAGTGCAATGCTGAACAGGGCATGGAGGATCTCAACACCTAAGGGCCTGGGATGGGAGAAACAAATAATAACTAAGGTCATAAACCACGTTTTGGCGAGCATGGAGGTGACAATAAAAGGTGATACAATAGATAGAGATTAAAGAATGCGCAATAGGGACACTAGGGACTCAAATGATCAGAGAAGGCCTCAGGAAAGAGAACATTTTGAAGAGCTGGGTGATGATGAGGCAGTCATGGATAGCAGTGACACAGAGCTTTGCAGGTAGAGACTATAACAAGTAGAAAGATAAACCTGTGCTCTGAAAACAAAAGGAAGGGCAATGAGATGTTCTGGCCAATCACGTGTGCTGGCCAACCAGGTGGGCTGGCCAATCAGGTGGGCTGGCCAACCAGGTGGGCTGGGCCACTGTCAAACAGAACCACTGAAGAAAGAAGCATGAACCCTGGTGAATTATCAAAGTACAATGAAGGCCCACACTTCAGAATAAGGTCCAATAATCTCATGGTGGGAGGGGGGCAGAGTCACACACACAATGGCCTAGACTGGTCTACTTGGCATAGTCAGTGTCCTCACTAAATGGCTATGGTTTCAGCGGCTACCCAACCTGCTCAAACCTGTTTCATGAGTCTGTTCCTATGGTCTGCTGGATTTTGTACCTTTGTCTATATCCCTTTAGTGACTTTCTCTGCTGCCTACATCCTACAGAATTCACCTCTTTTCCTTGCAACTAAGAACTTAGACTGGGGTCTGAAGAAACAACTCATTGGTTAAGAGCACTGGCTGTTCTTCCAGAAGACCCAGGTTTAACTTCCAGTACCCATCTATAACTCCAATCCCAGGGGATCTGATGGGACCTAATGGCCTCTTCGGGCCTCTGAGGATACCAGGCATGAATGTAACACATAGACATACAAGCAAATGAGACACTTATACACATAAAATAAACAAATACAAATTTTAAGAACTTTGACATGACATAGTAAGAACACTGATTTTTTTTCCCCTGAGGACAATAGGAAGCCAACAGATGGATTGAAACAGGACAATGCACAGATGAAATCAAGAACCTAGAATCTACCTCTTGCGAAGTGCAGATATAAAACATTTTCAGCTTCACAGAAAGTTCATCTTGTGATGCCTCTCAGGACTCATCAATGGAAGGCTGAAGTCTTCTGAGAGACCACTAATGGAGATCTGAAACTGCACTGCGGTGCACACAAAACAGTGCCTTTCCTGGAGATGAAACAAATTTAAAAAAAAAAAAAGTGATCATTAACATAAGCTAGGGAACACCTTTAATAGAATATCCACTATAATTTACTGCTTAATATCAAGGTAGAATTAAAGTCATTGCTTCCCCCATCGTCTGTTGAAGAGAAAGCTGAGCCCTTTATATCAAAACAGAGACACTGAGTCCTTTCTTTCCAATGGCTAGCAATGCAAGTTTCCTTGATCAGGTGAAACACACATCAGCAAGTTGTTGTCTTCATTGCTTCAAGGTCAGCAAGACCAGGGGCTGATTAGTGAGAGCAGCAGCCTCTCGCAGACCCAGGAGGAGGGGCCGAGTGGGCGCAGACACTTCTTACAGCAGCAGATTTGTTCCCACCTGAGATCTTGGGAGAAGGAGGAAGGAGCTCCCGGGACAACCATCAACATAGTAGCAGCCTGTTGTGTTTTCTTGTCCTCCCCTGGGGAGCTATTTTCTTTGCAAAACTACTGTAATTTTAATAGGCTGCCATTTGCTCATTGAAGTCATCTGGGACTTCAGTCAGCATATGGACCACAAAATAGGACCCTGTGTAATGTTTAGGCGTTTGTCGTTTAATAAAACATTTTATAAGCTCTGTGAGTACCTATTAACTAATAACTGCCCTTCCCGGGGCCCAGTGGCCCACCCTGTGGGTTCTACAGAGCGCCTGGGCTGGAGGGGAGTTTTAGGGAGATCTTTCTCCAGTTCCCATTTGTCTTTATTATGACACTCAACCAGCACATGATGAACAATCAGTCACTGTTAAATTACATCCCTGGGAATTGTACCAGGCTTGACTTCTTATCCTTCAAACTCTTCTCGAACGCTTCCTCCTTCAGAAAAGGGAGGCCCTGGTTTCTGGGCCATGGGGGAATTTATTATCTTCCGTAGGGGAGGAAGGATGATGTGTGTGTGCAAGGGGCAGTTATCACTGACGAAGAGCTTTATCTCCTGCTTTAGGACCTGGCTCTATCAGTCTCTTGTGATGAATGACAAAAGGGGGGGGGGGGTAATGGACATCCTAGGTCTTTGTCAAGCTCGCCCAATTAGCCTCAAAAACAAGGCCTCAAATAACCTGATGACCACAGGCCCCAATATTCTTTGATGTTGCAGTTACAGAAGGGAATCCCTTGGAAGATTTTAATGGGCTCAAAACTGAAAGTCATATAGAAATTAAGAAGATAGTTCAGTCAGGAAAATGCCCACAAGGCAAGCATGAGGATGGGAGTTTTCATCCTCTGGAGCCACACAAAAAGCTCAGTGCCTGCACCTCCCCAGGGAGGAGGAGACAGTCAGTCCCTGGAGCTCAGCACCTGCCAGCCTAGCAGAATCAGCAAGCTCCAGGCTGAGTGAGAGCCCCATCCCAAAAACCGAGAGGGAGAGCAGCTAAGGAAGACACTCAATGTCAGCCTCTGATCTGTACACACTTATGTACCTGCACACATACACACAAATATGTGCATACACACTTGCACACAAATACACACATATACCACATATACACACACAAATACACACGTACACCACATATATACACACATACACCACATATATACATACAAATACACACATACACCACGTACACACACAAATACACATATACACACAAGTATAAACATACACACAAATAGGCACATATATAAATACACACATACACATATACACAAATACACATACACATACCATATACACACATACAAAAACTAAACATTTTTTAAAAGTTTCCTATCACCCTTATAGTATAATAATTTTTAATAAGAAAAATGAAAAGGAAGCACAGACTCGTGGGCTTCAGTGATAGATCAGTGCATAAAGTGCTTACTATAAAAGTACAAAACCCAGCTTATATCCTCAGCACCCATATTAAAAAAAAAAAAAAGCCTATGGCATAATTTCAGTGCTCTATGAAGCATAGAAGAAGATCCTCAGGGCAAGCTGGCTGCCTAGCCCAGACAACTGGCCAGCACTAAGTTCAAAAAGAGACCCTGACTCAGAAAACAAAGTAGAGAGAGAGCCAGGAAGATACTCAGCACTGACTTCTGGCCTCCACATGCAATTGCACATGTTCTGTAAACATGTACACCGCGTGCATTTGCACGCAAACACACATGTACATGGACACAAAAAGGAAACATAGACTCTGGTAGACAGCAAATCCATGGAACTCTAATGGCAAATCCATTAATACTGATTGCTGCAAAGGTCTGAATGAAAATATATTTTGAATACTTGATGTCTGGTCATCTAGAGTCCAACACCACCATCTGGGACACTGCAGACTGCCAGCAGTTCTTTGCTGATGGTGACAATACCCAAGAAAACACAAGAGAATGTCATTGGTGGTCAAAGTGGTCTCTTTCCATTAACCAAAACCCCCCAGCAGAGCCCATGCCAGTGATGATAGGCAAAGCCATGGAGGAGAACATTCACGCTGATCACAAGGCACAATGTCAATGGAGCAGAGGGTTTGTGAGCTGGAGGTCAGTAGAATTCCCTCAATTAGTGTAGCTTTGCTGCCTCCTTCAGCAAAACAAAACTGGGCTAAAAACAAAGAAATTAAAATATCTCTCATTTCCCCCAAATGATAACAGAAATCTTTTTCTAGAACTTGTCCTCCCTAAAAGTTCAGCCTACACCACCTGCAGAGAACATCTCACATCTGGGATCCCTCACAATGGTAGGCCCATGAGTGCAGAGCTGGCCCCTACATTCTTTGGGTGCCTTCTCAAGGAGTCCCACCCACACAGAGGCCTTCCAGCCTCTTCCTGGATGCTGTATCTCAGATGGCAGTAAGTGGGAGGTGACACTGAGAGCTTGGGAGAGTCTCAGAAGCAACCCTGACCCAGCAACACATCAAAGCGCCTGACATTTGCCCTGGGAAGACCCCGGGTCCCATTCCCAAAGAGAATCAACCCACTGTCTGTGATGACCAGAACTGAGGCTTAGTTAGTGGTGACAATGCGCCCCATACAATGAGAACACAAAGGCTCCTTTTCCCTCCACTGGGTGTCCAGGGCCCGTGGATAGAAGCTATAATAGCTGCCACTCATTGTGCCCTTATCATGGTCCAGATCCAGCCCCAACCAGAGGACAGATTACCTTCAGATGTGCAGTAATAGGTGGGAAGGTGTTGATGCTCCCATTTTACAGATGGTAAAACTGACACTCAGACTCCTTCAGAGCTACTAAGAATGAGTTAATATCTAGTTCTGACATAAGTGCTCTGATCCAGTAATCTACAATGTGTCCTGCTGCTCACAAATGCTTCACGGGGGGGGGGGGGGGGCAGAGAAAGTTAGTCATAAATGAGTGACATTTCAGGTTATCTCTCCTCTTGTTTGATTGTACAAATCAGTATTTATTTTTTTCCATAGATATCCAGATAGCAGGGGAAACCTGACCAGATCATATGCAATCACTGTTGCTTTTAGGGACGTTTCGCGAACACTCTACAGGGCAGGGTAGAAGAGGTGGAAGGCAGCGGGGGAGGGGAGCAAGGGTGGGTCTCTTCTTCTGAGACAGCTGAGGTGCTCCAGTGATGCACAACCCAACCCAAGGAGAGCCCAGGCAGACAAAGCAGCGTGGGGGAGGGGTGGCCGTTCATCCTGTTTGCAGTATCTGTTTTCAATAGATGTAACCCAATATAATCTTCCCTGATCTGAGTCAAAAAGGAGAGAAAGCAGGATAGGAGGGAAATGGTGGTTTTCCCTAAAGCTGAATCTGTCAGCTTCATGTTCTTGTTCTGAGAGTCTCCCTTCTCTTTTTAGTAGTATGGTATCTTTCATGTTTAGAAAATGATAATAGAAATCTATCTATCTATCTATACTTACCAATCATTCCTTTCAATACCCTGAAACTAAGAGCTAGCCACCTTTGATTAACTTTTCAAAGTCATATTTTTCAACTTTTATTCTTTCAAGAGGTTTTAGGATAACTATCTAATAAATTGAATTAACATGTATTTTTTAAAGAAACTAATAGAGTAATTCTAAGAGAAAGAAAGTATAGCGTTTTAGGGGTAGAGCACACACACATCTATCTGCTTTGTAAAAACCTTGCTTCTGAATTTTTAAGAACCTGGTCATTCTGGTTCTCTGTGTTGGCTGCCGCTCCTAGCAGAAGTGTGAAAGGCACATTAAAAAGGTTGGGATAACCCTGAAAGGGTTTAATACGGATGGACCAGGGAGTCAGGTGAAATCTCACAGAAGAATATTTATAAGTCTTTATTGAGCCAGATGATGTAGTAAGAAATTGTCTATGGGAGCAGGCAAAGATATATGTCTCTATTACAGACACAAAACAAACAGAAAGACAGATTAGCTCTACCAGAAATTAGATCACAGCAAATAAACACCAAGTATCTGATGTATAAAAGAAGAAGAAGAAGAAAGAAAAACGTTAATTGACCTTCTGGGCATAGCCTGACAGTCAAGAAACAAAACCTCAACTGTGAACAGACTCTATCTCAAGAGCAGCCTGAGGGAGGATTTGGCAAAATGAAGTTTAGGCTTGGACTAATTTCACATGCTAATGAGAATCTCCAGATAAAAGCTGCTTTATAATGGGCACTAACCAGTTGGCAGATTAACAGGATTCAGAACAAACAGAGCAGGAATTAGTCATGTTTGTCATGATACCATATGGCCAGAAAGAAACTGCCAGGGTCTGGTTTAACCTATCACAGGGGTTATTTAGGGGAACAATGTAGTTTGGCATTCCTGGGAAATCAGTGTGGACTCGAACTCCTTCTCATGAGGACACTATGCAAGCTTTAGTTTCAGTTCCTTAGAGCCACACTCTCCAGTACTGCACCCTCTAGCCTCATGCAACTATTTCAGCTTAAGTCTGAACGACATCTCATCTTCACAGATCTAGTCATCTTAGCACACTTCCTGTGTACAGCATCCACTGATGTGGGCTATTGCTATCATGTTGAGGAAGACAGACTATTTCAATCATGGCAGAAAGTTCTATGGGCCAGTGCTGCTCAGAGGTCAAAGATCTACCTCCATGAACTTAAGTGTCACTCCATTTCCTCACTTTTAAATTTAAGAAACTTATAATGTGTCATCCCAGGAAGTGAGGTGAGTCCACTATATGAAAGAGTTCTATAAGCTTTGGGATGTCTTGGCCATTTTGATGAATTTGGTGATAGTGATGACCCCCATATGTGAAGCCCTCACCTAACTAGAAATGACTGACAGTTTTAGCCTGTGCTCAGAGAGCACACATGCAGACTGGAGGCTTCTCTCCCAACTGTATGCTCTTTCCTTCTTGAAAAATCTCCCTTGTAGTCAGTCTTTGGGGACAAAGGAATAGATGATGTAAAAATAAAGGACTCCAGAATCCTACTTAGAACATATGCTAAGCTTGAAGAGAAGTATATTAAACAGAATTCATCACCAGTGTTTCTTAAGTTAATTCCCCTAAATCATACTGGCTAATAACAGGAACCTTGGTTACTACAGATGTCTTCCAGAAGGTGTACATTTCCCAGGATAAGGCTATCCTGTTGTCAACCCACATACAAAGCATCAGTTCTGTCTTCCATTATGTTGTCAATCTAAAAGACACGGTTCTAGTACATTATTTGATGGAGCCATGCACAATTTCAATTTTTGAATGTCAAAAATGGTCAGAAGCTTGAGTGCAGGGGTGCATGCCTATAGTCCCAGAATTCAAGAAGCTGGGCCAGGAGACATTCAAGGCTAGCCTAGACTACATAATAAGACATTGTTTTAAAACAAAACAAAGAAGTCAAACACTGGAATCTTTGTATGGTTCAGGCCAATACTTATTCCAATTAAACCTCAGCACAGGGACTTAGAGTCCAAGTGTCAGTTGAGAAATGCCTGGCCCTGAATCTCACCTAATAACTATACGTCTTTCAGAAATTAGTAGATTAATTAGAAAAAAAAATGCCATTTGCAGACTAAAAGAAAATAATGTTTTCGTGGAAAATGTCATTTTGTATGGCAAAAAAAAAGTTATTGAAGACTACTCATAACAAGGCTTTTAGTTGTGAATACACCACCTTTGCCAAGGAAGATGCATCTTGGGAAACAGGAAAATGATGGCTTCCCTAATAATCAAGACTTTAAGACCCAGGAAACCGATTCCTCATCTCCTGGCCTGATGAAGTCACTTCCTGCTTATCAAGAACTCTGCATAGGAGCTCGTTGGATGACAGAAAGAAGCAGCATCCCGTACATCCAAACACAGAGGTCAAAAGTATAGTTACTTGGTCTTGGCCTTCACTAGCCCAAGAACATCACCATAGCACAGTGATGTTGAGGTCACCTCTGGAGGCAGCAGAAACACCCATCCTAATCAGGCTAGGTCAGTTCACAAAAGCAACCATCGAACTGACACTATAGGCAGATAAAGGGCAGTGAGTGCCCAGCACTGAAAAAGAGACCTGGGAAAGGGGCAGCCAGTGGGTCCTGGGAACAAACACCAGGAACTACGACCTGGAGGACCAGAAGAGGAAGGACACACCAAGTTAGGACCATGAGAGGGGGAAATAAAGAACAATGGCTAAGACACAGAATCCAAGAAGTGAATAAAGTTGGAGAATCATGAAGTCTAAGAACAACTCTCATGGAGCAGACAATCTGTGAGCCAAGTGAATCCCCCTGGGTGGGTTTTACAGTGTTCGAGCATCAGGAGAGACAGGTGGAGTCAGTAAGTTCCAGCTTACTGGAAGTGAGGATGGGATGCCCTTAATTTTAAACAACAGTCAATGCAGCCGATAGTCACTCGTTTACCCCAGGTTTTGATTTTCTTTTTTAAGAAGTGGAGGTCAGAAGACAACTTGCAGGAGTCAGGCCTGGGGACCACACTCCTGGGTTGTCAGGCTAGACAGCCATGCACTTTTATGCACTGGGCGCCACAGCAGCTCCTATTGTAGCAACCTGAGAGAAAGCACAGAAATTGGGTTCAGAGACAGCTGAGTCACACTGTACCTTCAGTGGCTTCATTTTAAAACCGAAGCACTGATAGGCCTTCACCCACCTGTGGTAGATGCGGAGGACCCACACCTGGCCAATACCTGCAACTTGGCAAGCACTCAACAAGGTTGCGTCCCTGTACGGATGACTCTTGGCAGCTGAAACAGTTGAAGCCGTACTTTCTTTGTTGTCTTTCAGGCCATCTGTCATGACCTTAATAATCTTGTTGGACATACACCCCCCCCCTCCTGAGAGTAAACAGGTTCCTGAGCTTTTCTTCCAAACAATGGTGGATTTCAAATCTCACTCTGTGTTTCCTTAAGATTTGGATCTAATCCTTGTTTTTGTTACGACCTTAGGTACCATCTTATGCCTAGTGTCAACACTAGAAGGAGTTCATTGTTGATGGAAGACAACAAGGTAGGGGGGGAAAGTCCTCAAAAGCAAGAGTATCCTCCACACCTGCCAATAAATAAGCCAACTGCCCTCAGCCTCCCATTGTGAGCAGCTGCTCCAGGCTGGGCCCCTGGCCCACACTGTGCCCTGTGTTTCATGCTTCACCGTCAAAGGATGGTTCAGGGTCCCTAGTCTTCTGGCTTATCAGTCTCAGACATCGGTGCCCCCGACTGAAGAGACCACCCAGAGGGCAGCTAGAGAGCCCTCAGGCTCCCCAAAGAATGTACGGGAGAGTCAAGGGTCACATGCTCCAACCCGCTTGCTAAAAGTGTTCCAGGCAGACCCTGTTGAAAGGTCATTTAAGACAGTGACAGGGCACAGCTTGGGGGAACAGTGGAGGGCACTGAAGAATTTCTTTTTTTAACTAACAAAAATTACATCTGTTTCTGACTCAGCTTGGACTTTCAAGTCAGATTTTTCTTTCGACGGCATTTCTTTGGCATTTGTAGCTCATGTCTAAAAATCACAAAATACATCCATTGTGCACTTCTGGGCTTGGGTGCATGTGCCGCGGAGGCCAACACTGCGAATGCATTTTCTCACTTCATTAAACATTGCTCTGAAATGGTGTCCAAACGTCCGCTCTCCCTGCCCCGCCTGGGGGAAAAGATTGTGTTACTTTCCCCCCAGTGGGAACAGAAGGAACGGAGAAGCCACAAGCTGTGATGTTTAATATTTTTCAATTTCACATGTCCGACGTTGAGAGCTGATTGCAGGGACAGCCTGGTCAGCCATGCCATAGCCAGAAAAGGCTCAGTTGTCCTGGGGACGGTCCCATGGTGCCCTGCAAATCTCTGATGTCTATAGCAGCAGCAAAACTGGCCAAACCCCAGGGAGCCTTCTCACTTCAGTGGGTGAGGTGCTGACTCCACCTCCCACAGGCAGGCCAGGACGAGTTCTGCTGACTTAAGACGATGCCACGTAAATTAGAACTCATGTAACCATATGGTCCAAACCTGCGGCTCATATTTTATACACAAATGACTATGACAGGCGGTATTTTTGTGCTGACAAGTTGTATTTCACCCATGTTTACTTAGAATTCCATGCTAAAAAGCCGAGCAGTCAAACTTTATGCTATTTCCAGGCAAAAAAATTCATTGCGTTTCCTACTTATTAAGAGGTGAAGAAGAGAAGCCCACCAACCCATGCAGCTTCAGCTTCACCCTTCACTCTCATCCAGGCATTTGGTGCTGGGTGCTTTAGTTGTTCTGATGTCCAGCCTTTGAAAGCAGCCCTGGAGCCCTGGCTTTCAGACAGGTCTATGGCTGAGTGTGCTAAACGGCCATTCTATCTGATTTAGAAGTTGAAACTAGGTCGGATCACTAATCACTCCACACTATGTGACCTCTGGTATTTGCAAACACAGCCAGGCCACTCAACTTTCTGTGACTCTGTCCCCTGCTGTCTACTTCTGGCTAGAAAAGAGTCAACCAAGTACTGGCTGGATCGGATCAATCCATAAAAAATGGCAGAGCAATACCTCCCATGTGTGCTAAGGTTTGATTAAACCCACAGTCAAGCAAGACCTAGAGACTTGGGGACTAAATTAAATTTGCAAAAAGTAAGACATGTTGAAGCAAATCTTGAACTCACTCTGGAAATGTTCTGCAAGCGTGCACGTGTGTGTGTGTGTGTTTGTACACGCTCACAAACAATGCCTTCTGCTCTGAGGAAAGTGTATTTGACCTGAACACATTCTTCCCTCTGCCATCCAAAGGAGTGTATTTGCATGTAGTTTGGAGAAGATAGTTTTTCTAATTTCTTAATGAACCACTAAAGAACATTCTAACGAATCCATTAAATCATGGTAACATTTAGGGGTACTTTTAACAACTGATCCAGAGTCATTTCTTATAAATCAGTACTAACTCAGGCACTCTAGGCACATGGCTGCCAGTTCCCAGCCTTCCCAAGACGGTTGGATCTTCCATATGCAGGCTCTGAGGGAAGGTAGCTCATCAGAGTTCTGCAGGTAGCTGACCTGGGTTTGAGTCCTGCCCACTCTGTCCCCTTCTGAAAGCAACTCTAATGTGGCCAAGCCCAGTCCCTGCCTTGTAAATGGGGTGTAGTGAACAAAGCCAAATGCACTCTTTGTTCTGATCCCAATGGATACCAAGAGCTGCTAAAGGGGCAGTCATGTAGGAGGCCGGAAAGTGTTCTGGGCTGACATTTGATTTGTCTCCCCTCCCCCCCTCCCCCCCCCGCCCCCCACCCTCACTTCCACCCCACTCCCCACCCCCTACCCCCATCTCCCCCTCCAGGCACCATCTTGGCTCTCCCTCCCCAGGTGTTTATCTTTCAAGTCTTCACTGATAATGGCTTAGGGACTGATTCATCCCAGGTGTATTTTAATGAGAGACTCTACAAAAGCTTAAAGACTATAAAGACGGAAGGGAATAATTTTCTTTTAATGAATATGTGTCATTCTATTATAAAAGTCATGCATGACTGCCACAAAAAGTGAGAAAATGCAGAAAAGTAAAACACAAAAGAATTTTCCATCATCCCACTTCCCAAATACCATGCGTTTTCATAAACTCCATGTGGGGAAGGGGGTTACACTGACTTTAGACAAAAATCATAGATAACTCTATACCCTTCTTATCACTGAACATTATAAACCAGCAAGCATTTTCCACATGATCGTATACTCCTCATGAAGAATTGATTTTAATGGCAGAGAAATCAGAGACATTCTCAAAGGCAAAACTTATGAATCATATTCTTTAATCCTTGTTTCAAAGGATGCTTTCCTAACTCTGGTAAGTGCTAGGGGCAATGAGCGAATGAGCCAAAACTAAACATAGCTTGTCTAGGAGCAGGGGCTTTTGACTGTGTTCTTTGGAGATACCCTGATATTATACTACCTCCCCGCCCATGGCAGGTGACCTTTAATGAAGAAGAACAAGGAGGGGGAGGAGGAGGAGGAGAAGGAGGAGGAGGAGAAGGAGGATGATGAGGAGGAGGAGAAGGAGGAGGAGGAGAAGGAGGATGATGAGGAGGAGGATGATGATGAGGAGGAGGAGAAAGAAGAGGAGGATGAGGAGGAGGATGAGAATGAGGAGGAGAAAGAGGAGGAGGAGGATGAGAATGAGGAGGAGAAGGAGGAGGAGAAAGAGGAGGAGGATGAGGAGAAGGAGGATGAGAATGAGGAGGAGAAGGAGGAGGAGAAGGATGAGGAGGAGGAGGATGAGAATGAGGAGGAGAAGGAGGAGGAGAAGGATGAGGAGGAGGAGGAGGAGGAGAAGGAGGAGGAGAAAGAGGAGGAGGATGAGGAGGAGGAGGATGAGAATGAGGAGGAGAAGGAGGAGGAGAAGGATGAGGAGGAGGAGGATGAGAATGAGGAGGAGAAGGAGGAGGAGAAGGATGAGGAGGAGGAGGATGATGAGGAGGAGGAGGAGAAGGAGGAGGAGGAGAAAGAGGAGGAGGATGAGGAGGAGGAGGATGAGAATGAGGAGGAGAAGGAGGAAGAGAGGGAGGAGAAGGAGGAAGAGGAGAAGGAGGATGAGGAGGAGAAGGAGAAGGAGGAGGAGGAGAAGGAGGATGATGAGGAGGAGGATGAGGAGGAGGAGGAGGAGAAGGAGAAGGAGGAGGAGGAGAAAGAGGAGGAGGATGAGGAGGAGAAGGATGAGGAGGAGGAGGAGGAGGAGGAGGATGGGTGTATTGTGACTGCTCAGATTGCCACTCCTAACATACCACTCACTGTCCCTGGTTTGCTGTCTCATTCTGCAGAAGGTTGAAAAGTGACTTGTTTTCTCTGTGTTCCCTTCTTTTTAGGTTCTGTTTCTAAGACAAACGCTTGAGACAACACATGATGGGTAATGGACACAGACTTTTCCCAGCCACCACCTTTGCAGGCATGTTTGGAAAACTTCTAGGAAATTTGAGATTTATTAAAACATGTTTGTAGGGTTTTTTTGTTTGTTTGTTTTTGTTCTTTTTTTTTTTTTTTTTTTTTTTTTTTTTTTTGTGCAACTTAAAAAGCCATGCCTCTGCGTCTCTGGTTACCAAGTATCTAAAACTTTCAGAAATTCCTCAAATAGATAAAGATTTCATTTAATGAAAACAACAACAACAAAAAGATACATTACTTCTCTTCAACCAAGAGCTTTGATTCTTATGAAAACCCACGGCGGCTTTTTACCATTCCCTGGACGTATGTGTAGACTGGTGACACTTGACATCCATTTAGGATCTAGCATCTCATCACCTTGAACTACAGCATCAGTGGTTTAGCCAAAGACTAGAAATGAGTTCATGGAAGGCTACAAGTTGCACCCAGGTATGACTAAGAGAAGGTTTCCAGAAATGATCACAGGTGGGGGAAGGCAGAGTTTAATCTAAGGAGTAGGAACTCTGCCTAGCACCCCACTGAGTGCTCCATGTGCTCTTCTTATGTAGGCCCAACCAACCTCAAATCAGGAATATTTTTTTAATTGTATCAAGACTAAAGACAAGCAGACTTTAAATGCTTTTATTAATTTATTTTTAAGGATTTTATTTTTTTATTATTAGCATGTTAATTGACATTGTCATATATGCATGTAATACATTCTGATTAAACTCTCCCTGCCCTCTCTAATCCCCTCCCATCATTATCAACCTCCCTTTATTACTACCATTCACGTTCCCAGAGTCATGACTTTGGATTTTGTTTTGTGACACAATTAGGGCCATCTAGAAACACATGCAAGTACCAAAACAATAGAGTTCAAAAAATTTTTATATAATATTATTAAATTAAAAATGTATTAAATTTAATAAGGAATCTAGAGATGAATTGAAGTATATGAAGGAAGTGTATAATTTACAAAAAAAAAAAAAGCCTGAATCATTTCTATAAAGAACTTGAATGTCTGCAGATTTGGATATCTAAGAGCAGAGAAAGGGGCCCAATCCCCAGTGAACACCAAGGGAAGGTCGTAATTCTTAGCATTTTGTGCTAGGTAGAATACTATCACACATTTCCCCCATTAAAAACCTAAGAACTTCATACATGCACCACTGGAAATGCTCACAAACTTAGGATTAATAAATATGACTTTGAAAATCATTATAATATGAGTATATTAAATTTAAAAATATATGTTATCAATACCACTCTGTGTCTTCCACCAGTCTGGGGAAATAACAGACGTGCCTTGTCAGTTCTGTCTCCTCTCCCTGCACACATTGCAAACCTTGGGTTATGCGGAGGCGACTGAGACCACCACAAAGGTGAATAGGAGGCTGTGGGGTAGAAGCCCAAGAGAAAGCTAAATGAAGAACTCGGGGATTTTTTAAAGTAATCTTCAATTATGTGAGAGGATGTTTATATAAGAAGGTGACCTTTTTTCCCCCCATCTCTTCTGGGATAGGGTCAAAAGCAACGGACTAAGCTAGCCGGAGAGGGCTTAGGTAAGACAGGAGAAGGAATTTCCTCAATGTGGAGATCGTTAAAGACTAGAATGAGTTAGTAAGGGAGTCTGCGGACACTCTGCCTCAGGGGAACACTTAAAAACAAGATAAATTTTCATCTGTCAGGGAGGGTTTAGAAGTAATCCAACCAGAAGGTCTCTCAAAGCATTTTCCAGCCCTATAACCTGAAGGCCAAATTCCCTCCAATTTTATTTCTCTAGTTAAGTAGATGGGAGATGGATGCCGGAAGCAAAATTCAGGACTGGGCTTCAATGGAGGCTGCTGCCTTCACTTTATAATAAGATGGTGCGTCTCAGGAAGGCTAAGCTGTAATCCTTCCTGGAAACCACATCAAGGAAAACCTCACAGCCTCAGAGCTTGGCAAAATAACAATGGTTTGGACTCCTGCAACTCAACATCTTCCCTGCAAATACCAACACCATCGCTTCCCTTTGGTCTGCTGAAAACACCTTTAAAAAGGAGGAAGAGGAGTGTGGGGGTGGGGTGCAGGTGTTCAAGAGCTCCTGGAGCCCAGAAGAAGGTGGTGGAGTTACAGGCAGTTGAGAGCCACCATATATAGGAATATGAAGGAATGAAGTTGGTCCCTCTAGAAGGGCAGCAAGCACTGTTAACTGTTAAGCCATCTCTCCAGCCCCTTTTCAGTTTTTTATTTTAATCCTATCTTTTCCAGATGGTCCTTCGAAATACCCATTTCTGTAGCTAGTCAGTCACTATAAACAGTGTTTTGAAACCTGATCAGATGCTTTCCCAGCAATGGTTTAGCTACGTTTCCATCTTAGCTGTAAGAATCTAAAAACTTAACTGGAGTGCATCCCATTCTTTTCTTGTTGTTTCCCCCCCCTCATAGTTTTAGTCCAGGGAATTTCTGAGTTTAGTTGTAATCCCAAGGGTAGAAACCCTGATGTTTACTGGAGGGTCGATAAACAGGCTGGTACAATTTACTAATTTTGCTTTTTCTTTAAGAATGTGTCAAATGCCTTTTGTTTCTGGTCAAATCAGGATTTGAAAGGGCGATGCTGAACCAGCCCTCCTCCACCTTCCATGGACCTCCTCTTCCTCTTAAGCCCTGCTTAGCTCCACCCACCTCCTCACCTCCTCAGCCTGGGTAAGTCAAGAAGAGGCTAACAGTGGAAAGGAGGCTTGGCACATGGCCTCTGCCTTTCTAACAGCTGACTCTTAAGGGGAGCAAGAAGCATCCTTGCAAAACAGCATTCTTTCAAGGCCGGGTTTGAGAACAAAGTGTGGGCACCTAGAAACAACACAAACTCGTTAATCCATTATGAATGAAAATAGATCATAACAGACTGTTCATGAGACTTTCCCATGCCTACAACTTTGCTTACAGATGAAAATTAAGTGCCGAATGGCACTCACCAAAATAAAAGGATGTCCTTGGTTTTATTTGTGTTGAAGCTCATCAAAGAACTTAGTGAGAATGAGGTGAGGAGGGGATATGCTTTACCCCACAAGGGGAAGACAAAGGGTGTGTTCTCTATAAAGGACAGACACCAAGACCACATCAGTGGTGTCTTTTATTCAGGGTTCTCTCCTTTCATGTCATAGGATGCCCTGTTAGAGTGACATTTGTACGTATAGTTAAATCAATAATAGAATATAAATGCTAATCAGCTAATATTGTAGGGTTTTTTTAAAACATTTTCGGTCCCAAAGAGGTTTAGGTGCCTCATGCTTCAGGAAGAGCAGCTGCCCACAGACTTCTTACCAGAAGAGTCGGTCCCAAGGCAGCACCATCAAGAGCCTGCATGCATCACTAAATTAATCCTAAAATTTGTACACAAAGAGATATTAGCTTGGGCTTCTGAAAAATCCCCATATAGCAAAATGCATTATTAAATATTTAAGACATGGAGAGGAGTGAATCAATAAGAGGCAGGCTTCTTGACCAGGATTGGTCTCAGCAGCAGTTCAGGTCAGAAACCTCAAAGCTTTCTCCTCAGGTTTACCTGCAGAGGTGGCTGCAGCCCACCCAGTTCCTGGCAGACCACTCAGAGTTCAATGCTCCTTTCTCAGAAAGAGCAGAGATGAAAGATAAACAGAAAGCTATATATGGATATGTAAGAGAGAGGTGAGTCACGGAAGAGGCTGGGTTTGTGTTCTTACCAAGGCAGCATGGCAGTGCGCCGTGTTGGAAGGGACTACTGTTGGGTGCACTGATGATCAAGCCCTTCCTGGGACAATTCCTGGGCTCCTTGGAGCCTTGAGAGACTAACAAAACCAGAGTCTACTTTAACACCATCACTTCCTTTTCTCCATTCAACAACCAGCACTCTCATTAGTGGGCAAGACTCTATTTACACACACACACACACACACAGAGAGAGAGAGAGAGAGAGAGAGAGAGAGAGAGAGAGAGAGAGAGAGAGAGTCTTTCCTTCAACCATCTCTACCTTAAAAAGAAGAAAAGAAAATAAAGGGATAAAAGGCTTTCTTCCTTTTTTCTCTTACACCCTCTTTCCCACCTCCCAGAAGTGAAAACACTACAGGAAAATTCCTGGACACAAGGAACCTGCTGCATGGTGCGGGTTTTCTACGGAAACTTCTAGAAATACTGCAAATTCTACTGCAGCAAAGCAAATCACCCTTTGAA
This sequence comes from Phodopus roborovskii, assembly GCF_943737965.1. Taxonomy (NCBI): domain Eukaryota; kingdom Metazoa; phylum Chordata; class Mammalia; order Rodentia; family Cricetidae; genus Phodopus; species Phodopus roborovskii. The sequence continues at coordinate 23,708,722 of NW_026126571.1, read as the reverse complement.
TAAAAAGCACCAAAAGTTAGAGAGAAGAACAGAAGAAAGCTGCAGATCTCTTCATAAATTATGTATGCACCATGCCTCGGATGCTGGATGCTCGCAGGGGTCGTGAATTCAGCGATCTCAACAGCACCAACAACAACAGCAAGCCAATATCTGACACCGTATGTTCCTGAAACTCATTACAGCTCTGGGAATGAAAGTACAGGGCAGAAAAGGAAAAAACTACTAACAGGAAATAAATTATTTAGAAAGGAAATGCTCTTGTTGTTGTCTCTTGCTCCTTGAGCTTTTCCCAACAGTTTCAAAACTTACAGAAAAAGAAGGAATCCTGTCTCCTAAATTATCTCTCCAATTAAAGTGCCCTCTGACCTAGGGTGGAAAAGATCATTCATGCCTTCATGAACCAATCTGAAAAATGTGTAATGCACTGATCTTAACCCTTCCTTCTTCTGAAATGTCCCGAAGGAAATAAATCACATCTCATCTAAAGCAGAGGCCACATTTGCTCCTTCAGTCGGACTTTCCAATGAATGACATCATGGTTCCTTATATTAAACCACAGAGCCCGGATGAAGGTTTGATGTTCTTTGTATCTGAAATGCCACGCATCCCCACCTTCTATCCCCAGCAGTTCTCGTTACACTTGTCTCTGGGATCCAAGAGTACGTCTGCATTACTTGGTCTGTACTGACCCAGAGCATGACACATTTCACATGTGAGAGGAGCCTGTGGCTCTAAGCGGCCAGCTCTGAGCACTGGGGACGCTTGCTCATCCCAGGGCCCACAGCACCTCCCTCACACGACAAAGCCCAGCCAACTTAATGAACAAATCAAAAGCAGTTATAAAGTGCTAAGGCCAGGAGCGCACTGTCCCCTCCCTCCCTTCCCTGATGAGTTCCTTGAGAATCACTCTTTGTCCCCTAAGACATTTTAGTAATCAAAGGAATGTACCCTGTTCCAAAAGTCCTACACATTCTGTTTCTTATTTCAAAAAAAAAAAAAAAAAATTGACTGGAACCCTCCCCACCACATGCGGGTTGAATTTCCATTCTCCTGTCCCCGTCCCACCTTTCTTTTTTCTGTCTGCATCAGAGCAGCGCCTTCAGTATCTGCAGAAGTAATTCTCTGCTGAATGAGGTTTGGCCGAAAGCCAAGGGCAGATTTATTAAAGCCCTGGCACCGCCTGTTCCCTGGCACTGTTGACATGACAGTTTAAATCTCTGATCGCCCTCACATAGAACCCCTTCACCGCTGAACAGTCCCGCTCCAGAAACTAGCAGCCCTGTCCGGTACTGAAATGAGCTCAAAATGGCCCAAGACCCATGGAGACAGGCAGCCTTCACCAGGGCCCTGTGTCTCCTGGGAGCACCCAGTGTATCGGAACACTCCAGTATTCTGTCCCTACCAAGACTCACAGCTGTCTTCTACCTGCTTGTAGCAGAAGACCACTTACAGCATTGCCAAAGTCGTGGCAAACTCCACTCTGGTGTGTCACCAAAATAGCTGTTTTATTTATCAAGGCAGTTGGGTGCTTTATAAAAGACTGTTGTCATTTCTGTTTGGGTTCTACAGTTTGTTTCCATTTTTTAATGATTTTGCCTTTCGGTGACAATTTACCTAGTATCCAGCACTGCATAAGCCATTCTAAACACACACACAAAACCATACACATGCACATATACACATCTATACACACGCAACTGTAGCACACAAACACACACACAACCATACACACACAAACACACACTTCCTTGAAAAATAACAGGAAGGTGAAATTAAGCATTGGTAAATTGAAGCTATATTGCTAATGAGAACAATTTAGCTCATAAAATTCTTTATTAAAAAGTAGTCTAATGATTTTGTCTAGAAGCTGCCTTGTGAGTTTCTCTTCTGAGCTTTAAATGCTAAAACAGAAGGCAGAGCCTGTCAAACTCCCTTTGAGTAATGTAGGAAGGTTTGGAGACAAAAATTGAATAGTTTGTGGACTGGGGGTATGTAGGTTAATTCTATAAAAATGTGTATAGTGGATGAGAGGAATATTTGGTCAGGAGAAAAATATTCCCTTGAACTTAGCATAAGGAGAGTTTCACTGTTCAAGACTCCATGATGGGGTCCTAACTTCCCCTGGGAGATGAAGGGTCTGGGAGTTGGGAGAGGAGGCAGACAGAGAGAATGGCTGGAGGCAATTGTCAAGGATTTGGGGGTAGGGCTCCTTTCCACAAAGAGAAGTAGAAAATCATGTCCAAACAGAATTAGCACAACCCCATAAACTCCCCAACCACAATGTCAGCCATGGGGCATAGTCCTCTCAAGCTGTAATTACTTCTAGAAAAATAAAAGAATCTTGGCACCCAGCCATGGAAGGGCATCCTCAGAGAAGAGCCAGCCACAGGAATGTTTAGAGGGGTCATACATCTTCTGTTTTTGTTTAGGTAAACACAAGTTTCTGCCCACACCCTGTTACCACCAGAGACACTTGAAGAGAAATAAGAATACATTTTTCTTTCAGCAGAAGATTAATTGTACGTCCCCTGACTTGAGTGCTGGTGTGGTCCTTGGGGCCTCACAAACTCTGCCTAGAAGAAGCAAAGCAAAACCATACAGAAAATAGACAGAGAGCTGAGGAGAGCAAATTCTCCAGGACCTGGCTCTCTGTTGTCTGGAAAAATCACCAAAAAATTAGTCCAATTCCCAGAAAGTTGGTGCTTGCAAAAGACCATAAATGGTTTCCACTGGGGGTGACCCATTAAAAATGCTATGCTGCTGTACTCATGGGGTCCCCAATTAGCCCTCTGAAAGGGCATCCAGCCCTGGGCCCCTTCTCAGAGCACACATTTGAATCATTGAAGGGGAGAAATGCCCACTGAGTTGTTTTACCTCTGGGCAAGTTCCATGCAATCACTAACACCTGTGGCTGCACAAGGTCACCCTCCAGCTCCCTTGCATGGTCCTTTCATAAGCCAAGGGAGCTCTTCCTTGTAGAGAAATAGACGTGTCCCCTCCCTAATCACAGCCATTTGTCTCCTTGGAGCATTCTAGTGGACCCTAGCAATGACTTCAGGCAGGCATTTGTCTTCAGAGTTATGGGACATTCGGGCACATCTGCTCGTTGTGTGAACATTATTTTAATCTAAGTGCTTTATTGGCTAATCATACTAGTATAGGTGTCCCATTCTTTAAATGCTTCCATTTTTTAACCATTCTAAAATAACTATTGTAATTGAATCTGCTCCCATAAATTCTTATTTATGAAAACAGGTTGCCCATAAACACATTTGGAAAACAACTTTCTCAACATTTCTTTTTCTCTGGTGCCTTAACAGCTAAGAGTGTGACAGCCACATTGAAACTATGAAAATAACTGACAGGTTTTGTGCCTTTAGATTTTTTTTCCCTTCTATGCCCTAAAGTTTCTGAGTCTTTGAGAGCCGCCAGGGACAATGACTCTGGTTTAATAACTGTGAAATGCTATTGAACTAGCAATAAAAAATATTCCCCACCACCAGACAATATGATACTTACAATGGCCCACACTGCTGCCAATCACAAGGCATTCACACTGAAGTGGCCTGAGTTCCTTTAGCAGCAGGAACAGCCCCTTGCAAAGGGCGTTTATACAAGCAGGGAGGTTTTGGTTGCCCAAGGAGAGTTCCCCAGCCACATACCTTAGTTTGAATGGCACAGAACCACTGCATTTATGTTGTGGAAGAAAAACATGTCCCTTGTTTGCTGACTAAAGTATCAGGACTGAGTGCTGGTGTTCATGACCTCAACCTCATGCAATCTTGCTCTCCCAGCCCTCCATCAATAACCAGAGCACTCAACCTACAGCAACACTAAAACATCTCTCAGTTTCTAATTTTGATGAATAAATTTGGCAGGATAACAAATTATTGCACAGAAAGGTGATTTTACTTTTAATTCAAGAGTTAAAAAGGGGGACAACATGCATCACATCTAAAATAAATAAGGAAGGAAATGCTGTTTACTTAATGCGGTAAAGTATTTCTTCTTGAAAAAAGTTTTAACAAGCTTCAGCAATCTGTCCTCAGAAAGACGCCCACCACCACTCTGGGAAGTCAATAGCCCTGGTCTCTTGCTGGGCATTGTTGAGTTTCACAGAATTTGGGCAAATTGAGCGTCTTTCTAAGAATATATTATGTGGCAGGTGGGTGAGAAAATATCCTCAAGCTGAAGCATTTAGCATTAGTCACGACCCTGGATTGCTGTACAACATCTAGATATAAGAACCCAGAAATGCTGGCAGAAGAAATGTGTAGGTTCGTCACAGAAGTCTAAGGAACCCACACTTGCAGACTGAAGCCACAGGCTACTGCACTCTTACACTCTGTTGGACATGGACTGGGATTTGATTCAACACGGAGATTGTTCCAAGTTGATTCCTCCCCCCAACCCCAGACTAAAAGGAGCAAAAGGAGAAAGTTCTCACCCAGCTGGAGTGAATTGTCACAGGGATGGACAAAAAGGCATATTAAGGTCAGAATTCATCTTGATTTTTGACTTCTGGCTGCAGAGGGGCACTTCTGAAATGGTTCAAAGAAGGAAGATGCAAATGGGGAGGGTCCCATGAAAAGTGATGATGAGATTCTTAGAATTTGACACTGCTGGGCCCCATTCCCCCTTGTAGAGATGAAATCTTTAAAAAGAATAAGAATAAAAAGACATAGACCTCACTTCAGCATAAGGAGTAGTTCAATTCCTTGGCATTAGTTTCTTAGGAAGTGCTTTCTCTCTCTCTTTCTCTCTCTCTCTCTCTTTCCTCTCTCACTTTGTCTATCTCTTACTCTGTCTCTCCATCACCCCCTCTGTCTCTGTTTCCTTCTCTGGCTCTCACTCTCCCTCCCTCTCTCCCCCACCCCCAGACTACAGTCTCCTTGAGATGAAGAACAATGGCTCCCTGACAGTTCCCATCACCATGTCCACTCAGAGCAGAGCCTCAACAAATGTTCGCTGACACCTGGCTCCATTTTCTCTGGAGCTAAAGTGATTATCAATTTGACCATATGAATGAATGGTCAAATAGTAGCAGTTTCATATGGCCAATGTGGTGTTTATCACCATGCTTCTACTGCAAGCTACCTTATCCAACCTGCCAACATTTCTATGCTGCTGTTTGCTTGTGACCAAAGCTAGACCTAACCCCACTTGCCAGTGAGAAATGGGATACTCAGATTAATCAAGAATTTGACAAAGATGAAGAATAGCTAAGTCTTGGGTATTGATCCCTAAATGTAGCATGTTAAGAGACCTTTGTGTTGTAAGTTAAAGATACCCATGTGTTATGACCCAGTCCCTGTGGACACAAGGATTGGACCTGACCACGTGTAGGTCATTGACCTACCTGACCTCCAGCATCAGGAACTGGTGCTATGATTAGCAACCCATCAGAACCATTTAGAAAATGAACAGTTTCCCAGAATGGAGGGGTGCTTGGGAGAAGGCGGACAAAATCACAGGTGTTCAGGGTATCCCCATCAATCTAGTCCCTGTACACCCTGCCTGAGGACTCTAACAGGGCTTCTGTGGCTCTCTGGCTATCCTCTCTCTACAGAGTTGATCATAAGACTTACCCCCGTTTAGATGGCCCCACTCCCCCAGCCTCAACAAGATGTGATAACTGTGTTAACCATTTGTTCCCTATCAGGGCCAAGAAGCCAAAGGAGTTAGTACATGCATTTCTGTATCCAGTGGACTTAGTTTCCATGTGAATCTGTTGGTTCTGATAGGTGTCATGTCTACAGACAATGCTAGCCAGGTGTAGTAATGCACATCTGTAGTCCCGGAAGGCTGAAGGAGCGGGGTCATTTGAGTCAGGAATGCAAGGCCAAGCTGAGAAACAGCAAAGAGCCTATCTCTTAAACAGAAACACACAAAGATGCCAACAAAAATACAACACTGCAGCTGGATTACATTTAAAACCAGGTGTCCTTCATTTCCCCATAAAACAAACAGATGTGGGGGAGGGACATCAGTACAAACCCATTACACACACCAAGGAGAACCTGCAAAAATGGAGAACCAGGGGACAAGACCTGCTGCATTTCTAGAGTGAGGCCAGCATCTCCAGTATCTCTCTAAATCACTTTGAGGAAGGCAAAGGTTATCAGAAAATGTAGTTAAAATAGTCTTCCATTATCCCTGCCATTATAAATATTTATCCAATGATCTATTGACAGAAAGTTCAATAATTGATCAAATCTACATCACTATGTAATACATACATACTGAATTAACTAGATGGATTTCAGATTGCTTGGCCTCTCAGTTCAGATTCAAGCATACCACACTAACAGACTTGACTGTTTCTCTGAAGGGAAAATGCTAAATCCGGTGGTGACCAATAGACACCCTGCCATAGTACCTATCTGTAATGTCAGGAGCATCCAGGAGAAGAACTGTGACCGATTTAATGAGACCAGATGAAAGAAGGGCTCAGTTCAGCACCTCAGAGCCTGTTCAGCAAGAAGACTAGAGACCTCCAAAGTCAGGCCTTGGAAACCTCAAACACCACTGTGAACATCTAAATGGTGCTGGGATTAAGCTCCGAGGAAATCCCTTCCCTGTAGGGTCAGCTTTTTACAAATGGGCACAGCCTAGAAAGTTTTACAAGTCAGTCACCCATCAGAAATGTCTGCTTTGCCAGCCATGGGCCACAAGATACATCAACAGGGCAACCAGTTACGGAGACAATGATCGTAAGAGGCAAGCAGGGAGTGGATAGTCATTAATAAAGAACGTTTTCCCACTTGGTTGCCGGCTACATACACATGATAGAGCAAAACAAAAAAAATGCAATCAATAATAGGGGCTAAAGAGATGGCTCAGTGGTTAAGAGCACTGGCTGCTCTTCCAGACAACCCAAGTTCAAGTTCCATCACTCACAATGGCAGCTCACAACTGGCTGTAACTCCTGTTCTAGAGCATCTAATGCCCTCTGCTGGCCTCTGTGGGTACTGAATATGAGTACGATACATATGCACATATGTAGACAAAACACCAGTACACATGAAAAATGTTTTTTGATTAAACAGAATATAATAATAATGATAATAATGGAGTGACTAGAGTACAATGAAACATATATAAGAAAATGTTTATGACACTTATTTTGTATGCTGATTTTTAATTGATAAAATACAATAGAAATAAACATATAAATGGCAATTAAGGTGTAGTAAAAGCTGTTCTAAAGTACACCCATGTACTAACTACCTGCATACCTACTTGCAAAGGCTTCACCATTTTGCCCATTTCGCCCATTTCATGGTAAGGGTCACACAAAGCAAGTGGCTATAGCAGAACTGAAAGGAAGTGACATACCACAAAAAGCCGTAGCCTTGGCTATCATAAACGTTAACCCAAACAGGAAGTTCATATTTGACATAAGAAACTTTAGTGGGATGCACTCAGTACATATTATCACTATGCCAATAACCGAACATAGATTCAACCCATTAGAGTATAAGTAATTGTTATTGCAACTAGGATGGTTACCATTACTAATAATTAGCATCTTGCTGACCTGGTTTGACTAAAAATCACATAAGAACTAATGACCAAGGCGCTGGAGAGGCACAGCAGTTAAGTTCAGTTCCCAGAACTCAGGTCGGGTAGCTAATAACCACCCATAATTCCAGCTTCAGGGGACCCAACACCCTCGTCTCACCTTCCCTCATACAGATACATACGTGTACACATAAATAAAAATAAAAAGGGACATTTTATGACCAAGAAGGTCCTCTGGCAAGCCAAAGCTCTGACCCTATTTCCAGCCCAAATTAACTGATTTCCTAATTCAGGAAAGAGCTTCTTCCTCGTGGTTTGAGTAATTTGGTGGTGAGGTCTTCAGATGAAACTCTAAAACTTGACCATTGCAGAACTGACATATGTCAGCATATGAAAATAGTATGACATTTTTTTTTAAGATCTGAAGTCTAAAGCAATCTAAAATGTAGAAAGAATTTGAATAGTCTCAACCAGACTTTCAAACCTGGGATTCAGTTGCTTCTGTACATAACTCCAGAGGAAACTGCAGACAAAAACCCGTTTAAAACAGAAGAACCAGCAGCCTGTACAACACAACCTCAGCTGGACAGATGCTCTACAGGCATCACTTAAGGATGACAGCTGAGAAACACACTATGGCTAATATTGGAGTGTAGTGTCTACCTGACAGCAAGCCATGGGCTCCATGGTGTTTAGTATTGCGTGACAGGATGGAGCTAACCAAACCCACAGAGACAATGTCTTTGCTGAGGGGCCAGAGTCCCCTCCAAGCCTACCGCCCGCTGCCCCAGCCCCAGAGAATGACCTGGGGGGTGGTAAAAATCTATTGCTCACAAGGGTGCTTGGAGCAACAGAACGTGGAGGTACCAGAGCAAGCTGACTTGGAGTTTTAGTTTGCATGCTGGCCTGCTGAACAGAACAGTGGTCTAAGTAGCAGCAAGGGAGGATCTGGGGACCAGGAACTTTACTCAAAGGATTTTTCTCCCACTAAACTATACATTGGCATTCTAAGCATTTCTGTTGGCTATAAGCTTATAGTGTTTGTGTAGTTATTAACGTTAAAACAGACACTGCAACATCCACTTTAAGTTGCAGGCACAAAAGGAAAACTGTCTCCCTGGTTAGACAGCCTGCCTGGCAGCACCAGGGAGACATGTTTGTTTTAGGCTGAGGGAAGGCAGGCAGGCAGAAAATGAGCTGAGAGATGGCTTTTTATTTTTACTTTTTTCAAGTGTGGCAGCTCATTAATAATCAGTGAAGGAGAGACTCGGGAAGCCTCACAGCACATATCTCTGCAATTCATTTAATATTCCAGAGAAATATGAATTTCCACACCGAGTGTTCCATGGGCCTAAATTCTAACTCACAGCTCCTTCCAAGCAACTTGAGGAGCTGCAGGCTCTGGGGAGTTTCCAGAGCTTTTGAGGGAAGAGGTGGCTCTTCCAATGTAAAAGTGCAGATGCTATAGGGCTAGGACCAAGGTTCAGCAATGAGGCTCAGCTACGGCATGTTTGCTTATCATGTGTGAGGCCCTAGCTTCCATCCCTGGGTCCTCAAGAAAAAGGAAGAAAAGCTGTGCTTCATTTAGTAAAATCAATTTAATCACTTTTATTTTTCTAAACGCATATGTTATGGCAAAATGCTCAAACCTACATCTTTGAAAGTTGCCTAGCTTTTGTTACATAGAGTGAGTATACTATATTTGTTTTGACAATTTTTAAACCTGCTTCAGGGTGACTAAGTTTATCAGGCCATGCCAGAAGCCTTTTAAATTGCAGTTCGGTCTGTCTAAAACAGGCTGGTCTCCGGGGGCCTATGGACATGAGTAGGAGAAAACAAAGTCCACATTGTGACTACAGGGGGACAGAGGTGGAAAACAGAGGTGGGTTTTCATTGCCTTGTGTACCTGTGCTGTAAGTCACATGGGTGGTCCTGAAAGCTGCCTGAAGGCTATCCCTGCTTGTCCTAATACCTAGACCTAGGTGAGAGGAAAAAGATGTCAAGCAACACCTCACTAGTTGCCTCCTCTGAGCAGTGGAGCGGGAGATGGACCGTGGGGTAAGAAAGGACTGAGGACGTGGGTCTATTGCTTTTGCATTATATTTTCAAATAATCATAACAATAAAAACTCCTGAAGACAGAAAAGACAACAAGGAAGTAAGAAATAACACACTCAGGTTTGAGGGACTACAGACCCACAGCCAGGTCGCTGTCCTAGGACGGGACCAATTCCTCTCTGCATGCCCAGGCCTTCGGAGCCAGAGGAAAACATCTGGAGTGATGTTCCAGAGCTTTTGCTCCAGCGTTCAAGGAAGAACAAGCTGTTTGTTCAGAGAAACTTCTGTGCTGCCCTGGCTCCCTCTCATCCTATTTATTTTTTCCTGAAGCCCTAAGAGGAAGTGTCACCCAAACATAAGGAATTGGTCATTAGAGTGTCTAACAGAGGACGTTTTTTACATAAAATTCTGAATCTATAATGAACAAAAGCAACTGTTCAGAACTCTCAGGGAAAAAGAAAAAAAAAATCACCCAGCCATTTTAAGTAAACGGGCAAGATTAATGGATTGTCATATAATGGGAGAGGAGAGTATTAGGAAAAGGGTGAAAGCAACTCTACAAAATTGGTTTGGAATTCGAGTCTACCCGAAGGCCCCTCGGCAAGAGCATTACTGTCTGCAGTATTTTCCACTAAGCGGTGTATTAATGTGAAAGCCTTGCCTTGCCCAGTCACCCGGCACTTAGTGGTTGGTTTTATGTTAAAAATGCTTAGCATGAACCCTGTGCTGAAAGTTTGCCCAAACATCTCATAGTTGACTGAAAAGCTGAGTGCCTGGGGCTCCAAGTCTGCGCCTCAAGAATGTGGGTGACTGGGGACCTTCTGGCTCCACACCTGGGTTTGTCAAGGCCTCTTAGCGGCTGCTGGGAATGTGCCCTGCCTGGGGCCTGAGGCTCTCCCCCCATCACCCCTCTGACAGATGCAAACACAACAGGGTCTGTGGCATGACTGACACATTCCTCTCCTGTCTGCCTCTGAAAGGACTTTATTTAACAGGCCTGGAGTCAGGCTTTTGACTGACAGATTGAGAAGGGTAAAAGTCATTCAATTCCATTAAGCTCTGTAACTTCTCTGGAACAAAACACCTTTAAAAAAAAAAAAAAGTGGGGGAGGTAAAGCCCTGGAGAGTGGGGGCGTGGGCTTTAGGAAGAAAAAAGGGGGATTCTTTTCAGGTTCAAAAACAATCCTTCTCTTTGCCTTCTGTCTATCAATTAGGGCACATTCCCAGAGGGAATACAGGCCCGGCCTCATTGGTGTCATTCAGCTGCCAATCTCCTGACAGGGACACCAAAGGGCCTCATGTAGCGCCGCGGAAACTGTCTGTCAGGCCATCAGCAGCTGCTATGACGACATGGGCTGTTTTTTCTAGGATTATTGGGAGTGGGGGAGTCACACTACAGTCTAAGAATCTCAATCCAACTCTCTGTTCATATTTCCCTCCTTCCCCTCACCCTCTCCAAATCACAGTACGAATTCTCCACAAAAACAACCCTAGGCTTCCTTACCTGGCAGGCTACAGGGTAAATAAAAAAATCACCCCTAAGGACACGTTAGATGAGGCTTTGCGTCTGGGAAACATCAAGCCCTGAGTAACCATATTCAACAGTGTGGGTTCAGATGAGTCCAAAGAAACAGGATTGGCAGTGAAAGCTACTCACTCTTCTGAGGGACCTGCCCAGGCCTAGAGCGTGTGAAGAACGATCAGAGCGAGCCCACAGCAACCTCCTGCCAAGCCTCAACCTTGTTTGAGTTGCTGTGGGTTTCAATCCCCTCCTGAGTTTTGCTTGGAGGCCAAAGGCTCCAATGGGGCCCAAAACTCCTTGCCAAACTCAGCACCAAGCAATCACTTCCCACTTCCCTGTTTCTCAGCCTCACTTCCTGCCTTCCCAGGAGACAGACTTACAAACTTGTGTTGGGTTTGTCCCAAAGACGCCTCAACCTCAGCCCCAGCCTTAGCTGGTCTTGTTGAAGGAGTACCACATGTATCTAAGCTGTCTGGGTCCTCTCCTCCCTTTTTACCCTCTCCCCTCTCTCCCTGCTCCATCCTGCCCACGGCTCTGAAGGTAAACCAAAGAAAGCAGAGTGGCAACCCGCAAAGAAGCACGATTGTCACCCTGTGTTTTAAAATGGCTGGGGTTGTAACTCTTAGCGTTTTTCCTGGAAGTCCTTCACATTACAGGGAGTGACTTCCAAACAGTAATGATAACACTTTGTACCAAACCGAGAACTGGAGAGTGTGGCTGCCAAGCCCTGAGGTCAGGCCGCTGTGTTGTAACTCTACGTGGGCTACAGTTCTTCACACACGTGCCATATAGGCCTCACAGAGCAGTTAGCCAAACGCTGCAAGCGCCCGTGCCTAACACTGTTTCCATGCTGCCAGGCGCACAAAACCTATCTCTTCTTTTCCACATTCTGGAAAAGCTTCTAGGGTCTTGCCCTTTCTGAGCATAAATCTATCACATGCTGGCTTCACCCAGATGCTGGGCCTTGGATATGAAGACTGGGCCTGAGGAAATACAGAATTAACCAGGTTTTGGCACAGGGAATCCATGCAGAGAGAAGCAAATGGCTAGGACAATGATGACAAGAAAGAGACAGAGAGGTTAACTCAATTGTTCCCTTCCTGCTCTCTAGCCTCAGGAAGACACCCCGGAGCCAGGCCTTGGCCATCTGCACCAGCAGCATCTGCAGCAGTCATGCGCGGCATGATGGTTTACTAACAAATGAGCATCTGCAGACTGCTTTGCAGGTCTCTGGCTGCTCGGGCTTCACATTTCCATTACGGAGACAGAAAGCCAGTGTAAGGCAGTGGCCAGGAGATCAGAGGACCGCTTAGATGGCATCCCCCTACAAGAGTGCAAAAACAGCTTCAGAGCTGAATCCAAGGATGTCGTGAGCACAGCGCTTGTGATCAGTACCTTGAGACCAGCACTTGGAGAAAGCGCAAACGAACAGATGGCTCGGCTCTCCTGAATACTTAATAGTGGCCTGTTCCCATCCACGGTCCTGTGTTACTGCCCAGTGTCCTTCCCTGCCCAATGTACTGCCCAGCTCTGCCCTGCAGATTTTTCGAAAGGACTTCCGACAGAGTCTGTGTTGTATGAGGCTCATGCTCTGCTCCTACTATAGAAGACAACTTGGAACATCCTGATTTAATCCTCATGATATATGAATATCAAAATATCTGTCCTGCAGAGACAACCATCTCTGCTTCCCGTCTTCTCAAGCCAGCCCTGGCCATTTGCTCTGCTTTGGGTTCACATAGTTCTTTCTAGGCTATTTTTCAACATCCCTTCTACTAGATATGGCGCCTTTCTGGGTTCTTTCCATTAGGCTAGCAAGGGTTAGTTAAGTGGGTAGTCCCTCAGGTTGCCAGAGACAAAGCTACTCCGTTTCCTGAGTGTGATGTTCCCTGTGTGGTATCTTAAGTGAAATCTTGACAGTTTTCATTGAGTGGTTGTGGATTGTGGATAATCTTAATTAATGTGTATTGCTGTTTGATTTCAACAGAATTAGTAGTTGCTGATCGTTAGTAGTTGTGAGGGGGTCTAGATAATGTACTTAATTTGGTAAGTGGATTCCCTTTATAATAGATGAGATTTCTCCTCTCAGGACCCTTTTCATTATTAATATTTTGCTTTCTTCTTTCTTCTTTCTTTTTATTTTATGTGCATTGGTGTTTTTTTATTTTTTTTATAATTTTTTATTTAATTTTATATAACAAAGTCCAATTAAATGAAAACAAACATTTATACACAATATTTGGGAATTTGGGCGTCGTTCTTTCCAAACTACTTCCTGCTGGTAAGGGGCGCTGTCTTGGGGGATTCGAAGAAGATTCAGATATCCTAGCTGTAGTCTGTAGGGCTGTTTTGTCCAGCTGTTTTGAATGTAGGATCAGCTTGTACTCTGTTTCAGGCGGTCTGGCGTGATCAAACCACATTAGTCTGGAAGGAATCCACATCTTTTCATTTTCTGTGGAAACAAAAATAGAAATCCTTTTCCCCAGTAACTTGTTCTTCAAGTTAAATTTGGAGTCAAAGCATTTTTTTTTTAATTTATTATTTTACATGTCGATCCCACGGGTGTCAGATCCCCTGGAACTGCATTACAGTTGTGAGTTGCCATGTGGGTGCTGGGAACTGAACTCCTGTCTCCTAGAAGAGCAGTCAGTACTCTTAACCATCTCTCCAGCCTCCTTCCTTTCAGATTCTTAAAGATGTAATATATATATATATATATATATATATATATATATATATATATATATACAGTCTTCCAGATACACAACTCTCCCACCTTCCAGTTTCATCCCAAACAAAAAACAAGGCTTGGCAAGAGATATAAAACCTAACATCTCCCCACATCACATCAGTAAGATCCCAAGACAAAAGTGCAAATAAGTTAACAACATGTCACTTTGTGATGGCTTGTTACACCTTTCAATCTGTCTCCAGAGTGAGATGGGGGCACAGATGTGAACAATCACTTTGTTCCCAGTAAGACAAATTGGAAGATGAGTCTTGAATGTGTATTGCCATCTATGTATAGATTTTTAAATAGCACAGATACCCATATTAAAAAAGAAGATACACCAATACTATTGCTTTAAAAAAATGTAATATTTCATATTATCTACTCCTATTCATCTCCCAGTAAACAGAGAGCTTTGAGGACACGGAATGCAGCAAGTGCCACATGTCAGAATAATCAAAAATAATTGGTGGGGAAACCCCAACACATCATTCTTATTAACACAACTGTATGTGAGATGTATACTTCTGGTACTTCAAGGAAGTGTTTAGACCTGTCTGAAAAGATCGATGGAACTGATCTATTCACAGCACAGAGGCAGCTGTCACCCAAACAGCACTAAAGCTGGATGTCTCCTGGGTTAGTCTTTGATCTTCAGCAATGCTCTTAGACTGGAGATTAAGATGCATAGGCACATTTGTCTTGGCTTTATTTTCTAGAAATCTATAGATTACAACATCATAACCTTACTAGCGTCATCGTCATATAAGTGAAGATTTTCTTACTAAGAAACTTAGCATTTGGTCAGGGTAATAACTAACTTGACTGTGGTAGAGATGATTGAGGACTGTGCTAGAAATATAACCCATATATTTGGGGTTTCCCGTTTCTTTCATAAGACTCACTAGCTTAGACAAAACACTGTACCCTACAACTCTGACACTCTTTCCTGCTATTAAATATAAAAGAAGGAACAGAAGGCAGTAAGACAGAGAACCAAGAAAGAGAAGAGGAATAAAGATGGCTAAGACTGTCGTTAAGGTTCATAGTAACCATCCCTGGAATATCCCTTTATGGGCTGAACTGAGAAACCATAGAAACCAGAAGATGAGGGGGAACAGGACCAGAGAGAGCCAGACAGAGCCCTTTTGTCACAAGGTTCACAGGCAACTAGTGCTTTTAGACTAACCAGTGAGAGAAAGCTTCCTCCGCTTACAAATGAAATGGATACTGTGTTGCCTCTTTATGTGAAGGAGCTAACTGTGTCAAACTAATTCCATTGCAACCTTTTAATTTTTTTTTTCTGAAGTCAAACATCGACTGTCTTCTACACATCTAGAGTCTAATTTGGCTTATACTAAAATGCTGGTTAGCGTCTGGTGGAAAAGTAAATCCTTACCAGGCACAATCTCTTCTTCCTGCCTCCTGGGAGAGGGTGAGTCTTCCTGCAGTGCTGTTTCAATGTGCTTGAATTCCGTGCTATCTTTATTGTAATTTTGCGACTTTAAAAGGAATGGATGCTAAAGAATCTTTGGCAGAAGTCCTTGATGTTAAAATGTTACTCTGTGCTCCAGATCTCAGTTTTCTTGCCCTTCAACCATTTCTTTCTCCATCCCGAGGTGTTGACAGGTTCACAACACTAAGCTGCCAATTCTTATTCCTTTCTGGAACCTCTTCATCTTCCTTGTGAACTGGGGGCTTTTTAGGATCTCCAAGTTTCTGCTGAGACTCCGGAGAGAATGAGTCATAGAAGAAGAATCTGGACCATCCTGTTTTCATTTGTTCCATACCCTTGATCAAAATTCTCTAAATACTCAGTTTTCCAGAATTGGTAGGAACCTGACTGTTTTTCAGCTATTCAGCAGCTGAGTGTATGAAGGTAAGATGCAAGCAAAGGAGAGACAGCAGAATAGCATACACCATGAGCTCCTGATGCTGCAACGTAGGACTGCCTTATGTAGAATAACCTCAGACACGTGGCTAAGTCACTCCCTCCCTCACGCCAGCTATGAAGCACTAACAGTGGTTTTCAAGGCTCTGGTCATGTACGTGCGGCCTTTGCTTTGTTTCCTGGTAAAGTACTTCAGTCATGTCTTCAGTTTTACAATTTTTTCCATGAAGTTTGCCACTGGGAGACAAAATCAAACTCCAATACAAGGAACCAACCAAGAGTCTAACGCCAACCCGTCCATGACCATGTTAAAAGTTTTCTCCCTTCTATCAGAAGAGAGCTTCCCCTACTTTGAATAGTTGAAATGTTCTTCTACTTGGCTTTCTGCACAGGTCACCAGATACACTTTCAAACAGCCTCAGAAAACGTGGTTTTGACATTTACATTTTTGGAATCCCATATACGGAAACAGTGTTCGTGCTAGATCAGCACTGGCTTTTCTAGACACACTTGCTCTGTGATGTTTAAAGTGGGACTGTGGTTATGCAGTTATCCAGACATCACTTCCTCGGAAGCACTCTCAAACCTCTTGTGAGACAGCAGAACAACACAACACAAGGCCCAATCTGCCCACCCCAAGTATCAACCTCCACAGCCACTGAGATAGGCCAAGGGCTGGAAAACTGTCCTTTTAACTTTGCTTGGACTTAGCCCAGCACCAGATTCCCCTTTTGTGGTGGCTTTCTAGTAGCCAAAACATAATATAAAGCATGAAAATCAACACTAACGGGAAGCTGGAAAGATGCCTCAACTGTTAAGAGTACTTCCTGTTCTTTTGGAGGAACTGGTTTCAGTTCCCAGCACTCACATGGTAGCTAACAATTATTTAACTCCAGTTCCAGGGAGCCAATATACTCTTTTGACCTCTGAGGGCACAAAGCACATGCATGCTTTATATATATATATATATATATATATGAACCATACACAAAAAAAATAAAACAATTTAAAATCTTAAAAATAAAACATGTAAAATTTTTAAATAATAGGTATAAATAAACCCATTTTAAGCAAACACAAAACAATAGCCAGGAGTCACTTTGAACCAATGACATCAAAACACAAAAATGTCCAAATACTGAGTAATGTTCCCTTCACACTCGTAACAGGGCCCTGGACAGATCTGAACTAGTTCGTCCATGCTCGGGCCACTTCTCCTCTTTTGAAAAATCAGTTGTCTTTCCTAGAACATCATTCTTGTTATCATTAATTAAAAAGCAAAGGTATGACCCAAAATGCAAAATATTTAAAAAACCAGAATCAGTAGCTTAAAAACACACCACCACTTGTGGGTGCCCATAAGGATGACAGCACTCCATCTTGGCTCAAGGGCGGAGAGTTCAAAACTGTCCTCAGCAAATCATAAGACCTAAACAACAACAGACCTGGTCTGAGGTGTGGCTACTCCTGATCCTCAAGGCTAGGGAATGAGAAGTTGAATCTAAGGTGTGGTTGCTGAACCCTTAGAGTAAGGAGGAAGTAAAGTCTGTTTGTCCTGTATTCATGATGCCATGTTCCCCTTTTTGGTGAAAGTATATAAGAGTGGTGAAAAATAAACTCATGGCAATTCAGTATTAACTGAATCTGCCCTCCTGATTTTATTCTGTGTCTCTGTCTTTTCTTTATGGTCTATAGCTAGCCTTTCCCTCTATCCACACACCCCCCACTCAGGTACAAACTTGGGGCTGCTCAGCTGGTTCCAATTGCAGCCCCACAAAGACAGCTTCCGATAACCACTATCACTTAATACAACGACAAGAATCAGATCCTTGTCTTAGGCATTTCAGCGGTTCCCAGTGAGGTGGTGTCATAGAACTCGATAGTGAAACAGCTAAGTTTGGCTGCTGGTTTCGATAATTAGAAAAACTATCCCAATTATTCTCTGTTCTTTGTATGTGCAGACCCAGACTTTTCCATGAGGTCCAATGTTATTAATGAGAAGACAGGAAGCTTGGATTATGTGTTCAAAGGGGCTCAGTGATGAAGCCAGTCCTTAATCATCTCAGTTTATCCATCTTGCCAATGAAGAATGGAATAGAAACACAGTCTTCTTGGCACTTTTAGAGAAAATGTCACATGAAAACGAAACAGTGCCGTATTAGCCTTAGTCTCCTAGAAAACAGAATCAAAGCAGGAACTAAGTTCTGTTTTCTTTGGGAGGTGCAATTCCCAAGCAACTGGAGTCTTAGAGTATTTTAAACTAACTGAAGTGAAGCAAGGAGCCGAGAGAGCAATGCAAAGAAATGTGTAAGATGGTGGCTTCTGCTTCACAGTGAGCCTCAACGAGAAAGGAGACCTGAGGGGATGGGGAGAAGGAACCTGTCTGTCTAGTTCTCTGCCATGTCCCCATGGCTACAGCCAGCCAGTACCACCTGGCCTTTCTGACAGAGCCCAAACCTGCCAAGTGGTTGGCCATCAAATGTGGTACCAGGTGAGAAAACTCAGAAGCTCAAAGATGTTGATGGAGGGCATCAGGCTACATAATGGTGTGAGTCTTCCTCAGAGTGAGAGGCAGAGCAGGAGCTAAGTGGGAGAGCAGCTCTTGGCAGAACACAGGGTTGAGAAGATCCAAGGATGTTGGAGATGAAAATGCAAAGCTGTAGCCAAGGTTTACCCAGTGCCAACCAATTTGCTAACGTACAAGGGTCAAAAGCAGTAATACTGAAATTTCTTCTGATATTGAATAGCAAGTTTAGAGTGATTTTGATAAACATAATCTTTAAGTGGGGTGGACAAAATGTTAAACCCATGACACTCAACACCCATCCATCTACCATCGATGCCTCTGATGTTCTTTAAGAACCTGTTCTCCTAGTCCTGGGCCCTGCAGTCCAGGCACACCCAACCCAACACCCAGCCCCAGAAGCCTGTACCAGGCTCAGTCAGCCAGAGCTCTGTGGCTCATGAGGGGTTCAGAGACAGTCTAAATCAGGGCCCTTCTCCTCAGCACCAGGACCCATGGCAAGCTAATTGTTCTCCACAGGTAACTGAGTCTTAGCAAGCCTGAATAATAGAACCAGCCTGGGACAGAAAGAAATGGAAAGAGATTGGACCAGAAGCATAGTTAGGACCTCTGGATCCAGCAAAACATTCTGGTTGATGAGCCAATAAGGCCTCTTTTCTTTGGTTTAAAGCAATTTCAATTAATTTCTGTCACTTGCATTTGAAAGGTTTTAAATTTATGGGTCAGGGATTGGGGGGGGGGTTATATCTAAAACTAACCATAAGACAAAGTGGTCAGTCTGGAAGTAAAGAAAAACCGTTGGGAACTTAATAGCATTACTTCCTGGGTAGTTTCCATCAACCTGGCTGAGTTTGCATTGATGACCTTTAAAATAACTTGTGTGGCCAACTCCTGCGTTCTGAGGCTCAGGGAAATGTTAGCTCATAGGACCGCTCTCCTGGAGCTGTTCACATCCATCCATTTACTAACTAGCAAAGCAGGGCAGCTTTCTCAGGCTCCTCGAAAATTCCATCGGGTTATTAACATGGAAGGTCACCAATTGGAACGGCAAAGCCTCAGTCAGTTAGTGGATGCGGAGGCAAGCCTGCCAATCGATCATCACCACACCACCTGCTGCACTTCGGAAAATTACCTCACGACATTCTTTGGTCCTTAGGTAAATCCTTAGACATCATCCTTAAGAAAATGAATCACACATGTGTCTTTCTCCCCAGTGTGATGTGCAGTGGTCTGGGTGAGTGCTGCAACTGTTCTCCATAAATACGAGGAGCATCCGGACGCACAGGGGTGGGTATCCCTGTGGGGTTAAAAGTGTCAATGTTGTGGGGATTGTCATCACCCTGACACTGGTCCTCAATCTAGGGTTCCTTCCTTGGGCTCCCTCCCTCCTCTCCCCCCGCACCTCCAATATGTGTGTCTACATTAACTAAACCTTGAAGAGTGAGAAGAATTTCCACAGGTGGAGAAAGAAAAGGAAAGGGTTCCAGAGAAATGGGTGTTATGGGTAATGGGAGGTTTTCTGCTTCAGGAACGGTCCAGTGTGCTTAGAGGTACGAGCTGATAGGGTGGGGGTGGGAGGGACTGGAAAGAAGGAAGGGACCAAGTATTGCAGGCCTTCACAGGCCCAGAGGGGTTGCCATCACTTTGTCAGGTTCCCACGCTAATGGAAAGGGGTAGAGATGGGTATGTGTGTCACGAGGGGCTGTTGTCCGTGGCTATTCCAGGGAGAGACAGCAGACCCAAGTGGGCTTGACTGGAGACTGATGAAAGGATATTGGAAGACAAAAATGGCTCCCTCCTCTGGAGTCAGGCAGATGCACAGTTTAGGATGTTGGTAACTTTTTTTCCTGTTGCTTATAAAGAGCTTGTTTGTAACATGAAGTTAAGACAGTAACAGACTAGCCATCTGGAGATGCCACCTGGGAGAATGCTGAGGACCTGTACTGAGACCTTAGGTCCTGAGATTCTAAGTATGTCCCTGACATCTCAGTTATGTGGGTTAATAGATCCCTTTTGTTTGAGCTGGTTGGAGCTAACAGATTCCTGGCTATATGTATAGCCATGTAGACCATGTTCGGCGGTATAGGCTTACTAGTTCCGAACTAGGGATCTGTTAAGTCTCTACTCATGATAAATGGCTAGCACACAGAGACTTATGTAGCAGGCACAGAGGCTTGGAGGGATTGAATGACCATCCAGGGTCAGAGGAATCCTCAGAGCCTTCAAATCCATCACGTGAATGGGAGAAGTTAATCTACACCTACAGCTGGCATCCAACAACCCTCTCTGCTTCCCAAAGCAAGAGCCACATGAAACAATGACATGAATTTGAGCAGCAAATCACTACTGATGTTGTTAGGACATTCTGGATAGTAGATGTCTGACCCAACAGAGTGACAATACTTCAGGAGGAACAGGCAACTTGTAAGGTCAAAATACAGAGCTCGAAATAGCATCCCTACAGCAAGTGTGAAGGGTCTGGTTACCTCACTGCCTGAAACCCAAGATGCATGAAGGAAAAAAGGTGCTGAAATGTCTGAGGTTGGTGGTGACACCTGAGAACAGAGAATACTCTCACTCCATGTATGAGGAGCAAGCCTTTTGCTGCAAATAGCTTTAAACCTCACGGCCACTTTTAACATCTGCCTTGCAGGGGGTGGGAGACCATTTTGCCCCTTGCTGCAAGCCCTGGGTATCCAGTTACTTGACACATTAAAAGCAAAACTAGATGAACCTTAATCTTGCCCACGTTAGAAAATTCCAAATTAAAATGGCCCCTGTTTGGCATTATATAAGGAGACTGACCTGACGTCATTGTCAATCACAAGATAAACTCTTTGCAAGGAGAAGCTGGTCAAGGTTAGGATGTGCATGGACTAGAACTATTTTTCTTCTACTGTCTCTGAAAAAGAGAACATACAAACTCTGTAAAGTGCCTCCTCCAAAATGGATGAGTCTGCCTCTGGGCAAATGTCTTACCATGTATTAACAGAGAAACAGAGAACGTGAGACTGAAGTTGGCATATCAAAGCAAAGCCTGTTAGCCTCCTGCACTGTGCTCTGTGCCCACCTCCACCTTGCCCTACAGGATGAACATCCTAGGAGAAATGTGAGGTCAGCTAGGTGCAGCTTGGGATAGGATGCTCAGTGGTAGTGGATCTGCAGAGGGGACTGTGGAACAGGGAGGAAACTGGAAACTCATGTGTACTATTCAAGGCTCAGGAGAGAAGAGGTGATGCCCAAATCACTTAAACATGCTCGTTTTTCACAATAATCTCTCTGATACAACCACACCTTGCTATCAATGGTACATTGCATATTAAGAGTGGCAGTTCCTTTTCTTGGTCATTCATGAAATAACGGTGTGTTTGCCCTTGGGTTCCAGAAGAGATTTTGCATTGACATCAGCTGCTCTGCCCATCCCCAAGAGACACAATTGGATCACAAAGAAGAGCAGGAGGGATAGACAAATGGTCAACCTCATTCATGAGAGACTGACAAATGGCCAACCTCATCATGAGAGATAAACTAATGGTGAACCTCATCCAGTTTCTCAGTGTTAAACCAAAGATGAGCCCTGCATGTCTGGGAAACAGCAGACAGCTGCTTCCATGAAAGGCCCTCAGCTCCAGATCCCCAAGCTGAGGGCAGATGGCAACAAAGGGGGGAGGGTGCTAGGAATAGTGGTTTCAGTCATCAGTGACAAGATGGAGCCTTCAAATGAACTTTACAGTATGCGGTTTTCCTGAGCATTAGCTGAGCTCAGTCCCAACTGCTCTCCCTGTCCCCTTCTCCCACATAAGGACATTAAGACACATGCCTTGAGTGACAGTGGTGGAGAAGGCTTACAGACTTCAGATGTAATCTCCTTCCTTAATACCCTTCCACCACTCGGCAGGGGACAGGGGAAGATTAAGGCCCAGGTAATTCTGTCTCCAACCTTTTCAAATTCAAAAGGTAAAACAATGTTTGAGGTATGTCTACCTTTTTACAGGCATTACTGAAAAAAGAAAAAAAGGAAAGAATAAAGTGGCAAACGTCTAGTGTCTGTGTTCCGTAGGATGTCTGTAGTGATACTGATAACTGAAATTCCCACTGGGGAGATTAGTTGTTAAAAAGAGAGAGAGAGAGAGAGAGAGAGAGAGAGAGAGAGAGAGAGAGAGAGAGAGAGAGATGGCCCAGGCAGTGGAGTGAGTACCTGCTGCACAACAAGGGCCTGGGTTCAGATCCCCAGAACCTCTGTAAAAGAACCACACATAGTAAGGTCTAGTTGTAACTCAGCACTGGAGGTTAGAAATAGGCCAGACAACCTAGCAGAATCTATAAGCTTTATACATATGGAGAGCAATCAAGTAAAGATATTCAACACTGACCTCTTGGTTTCCACAGGCAGGCAAACATCACCACACTATCAAGTACATACACACACATACATGCACACACACACATGCACATGCACATACACAATGCACATACACACATACACATACAAAGACCAAAGAGATACAAGTTTCAAGATATTCAAAGTATTTACACAATTAGCTTGCAATTATTAAATGCCTTTATTAAGCAACATACACAAAGTCATAAATGACTGTAACAGAATTCTCTCACAGGAACTGATAAGAATATCAAGAGAATAAAATAAACTTAAAAATATATTAGTACACAGTTGAAAATTTTAGCTACAATAAGGAAAAATCGATAAAGCTATGTCCTGGGCTGGTCAAGAATCTTCTAAAACTTCACAACACCTGGCTTTTGGATTGCCAAAAGGTTGCTGCTATGCAGGCTGATGCTGTGAGAAAAAGTCATCAACAGTCTTACTAGATATGAACCCTGCCGGCTGCAATAACAACTGGCCTGGCAAGACATGCCCAACTGTGTACTAATGGCATAAAAGCTATAGATATAACCAACCACTTTCTGATTGGATTAAAAGCCCACTCTACAAGAGGAAATTCATGCCTGACACTATAAACCTAGTCAAAACCTGTGGCTGAGATCTTAGGCTCTAGGGAAGAACCCACTACTATTATTTTGCTAAATTAACACAATATCAAACTGCCTCCTAAATACTCATCTTCGTACCCGTAATTGGTACAGTCTCCAACATCATTAGAAAAACATCTTTTAGCAGTGGACAACACTTAATACAAAAAATCGTAACTGATCCAAAGTTCAGAGCATAAGTGATTATGGAATGCTCATCCATGAACATGTAACACACACACACATACACACACACACACAGGTTCAGGGAATATCATAGAAGGGGGGAGGACTGATGATGTGAAATATTGTCTTCTAGCTATAACACAGCTGATTTGCTCATGAATTCACTGCAGCTCTCATTACCCCCACTAGACTGAGCCCAGTAACACCATGGAGAGGGAAGGGACCAGGAGATTCACCCATGCCTGAAGGACAGTCGATGTTGGTTAAGGCAAGAGAGTCACTTTCTTAGGTGGTGTAACAACTAGTTGCCCATGCCCCAGGAAATAACCTCCCGCCATGCTCATGCAGGCAATCCTATTTAAACTCACATACAAAAGACAGGAAAGTAGGGAAGAGATTTGCTAAAAAGGTTTCAGTGGGAAAAGGATGGGGGTGGTTAGGTGTGGTAATGAGGGGTGAGAAGGACTGAAATTCATTATATAAATGTATGTAACTGCCAAAGAATATTTTAAAATGAAAAAGAATGGCTTCCTAGAGAAGGAAAGATGTGCAGTGGAACTTAAAAGATGGGTAGTATTTCGCTCAACCGAGAGGAAGGTGGATGAACTCTTGTGTCCAATAAACAAACCAGCTTTTCTCCGGGGGCTCCTGTGTGTCACTGAGGGCAAAAGAAGAAACAGCAACTGCTTCCGGGTAAGAGCAGCAAGCCTGGCCACAGAGGGACAGTGACAAGGATCACAAAGACCACATCAAAGGTGAGTTGTAAAGGATTTTGGAAACTGGGCTGGGAAATTTTGATTTTTTAACCTGTAAATTATGAGGAACCACCAAAAGATTCTGAGCATAACTGGTGCTAAGACTGATCTCTGACAGAGAATCTGCAAGGCACTGATGAAAAGCTCCATTGAAAATGGGTGCCTTTGTCCGCTGGAAATGGGGACAGAGGAAGGAAAACCTGTGATGACAGACAAGGCCTTGTCCAACATGGATCCTGAGTGGGAAACAAGCAAGACTTGGATCATGAACGGTTTTCTCTGCAATCTGGGAAAAATAACAAAGCACACAGGCTGTCTGCAAGCGTAAGAGAGGACAGGCCCAGCAGCCAAAGGACCACAGGCTTCACACTACACATGAGAGAGACCACTTCATGGTAGACAGATGATTGGTTGACAGTGTGGGGTGGCTAATCTTGGCCATCAACCTGACTGCATTTAGAGTCAACTAAAGCCCAAGATGCTGGGCGCTCCTGGGAGGGAGTTTTCTCTGTCAGACTACTTGAAGCAGGAAGACCCATGATAAAGCTGGGCCACACCTTCTGGTGGTGGCTCACACCAAAGAACATGGAAAAAGGAAACTGCTTGTTCCTGCTTGCCTTCACTCTCACTGACTACGATGACAATGGGTCATTCCAGAAGAAAATTCCACTTTGACCTTTCCTTTGGTTTGCAAGAGTAAAGAAAGACCTACCTGCCAACACTAACTTGCACAATTCTTACATGCTAGGACATGTATGTGTCAGGCATTTCAGTGTGCTCAGCAATAAACAAGACATTCTCCATTTCTTTATGTCATAAATGTTCCAAGTGTGTACAAAAAACAAAATAGAACAAAAAAGCCTATGCAAAGAATTGTATAAGTTATGTCTCCTAGTTTTATAGGCTCACACAGCATAGGAAGAAGGAAATAGCAGCTGTGTCAGTATCCATGATGTCACTGCCTTGGGGAAGCACAATCATAGTTCCAGTCTTAAGTCTGTTCCACACCTAGACAAGCCATTCCAGGGAGGAAATGAAACTGTTCTAACTGTCCTGAGCATGTGGGATTCACAGCTGTTCTTGTAAAACTAAATGCCAACTGCCTGCCTGCCTATTGGCTATTTGCCTCCTCCAAGGCATTTATGTTTATTTATTTATTTGTTTACTTATTTGCTAGATTTATCACATTTGCAGGATGTGCCATTTGGCCCCTGGGTCAAGATAAATCACTTTTAAAACCATCCTTAAGTACCATGTGCCTTTCCCTGCCCCTCCAGACTTCCTAAAGGCTTTTTAAGGACAGGATTAGATCCATTTTCCAAATACATACACTGGGAACAATGGAGTTAAAATGTACTATAGAAGGAAAAATAAGTTCTAGGAAATCTAGAGCTAGAACTGAAGCATTCTGCCCCCTGGCTGTTAAAATTGGAAGTCGCTGATTTTTGGCATCATAAGTGGCCATGCGTTCACTGCTGTTTAGCCCAAAGAGAAACTTCTCTGATTAATGCTGAGAATGACATTTGTCTATAAGTAAAAATGTGAATATTTAGAATGTAGTTTGGTTTCAATTCAAATTAACTATGCAACAGCAGAAAGATTCCCCACCACCACCACCACCACCACCAACAACAACAACAACCCTACCACGTCTATGGCGTCCCTAGAAGGCCTCAAATACAATCTGGAAGCAGTTGGTTAGCCCCATAACAGTTGTGCACTACTGAAACAGAAGGAACTTCTGGCCTGGCAGATTGGCATTGCAGTTCATAGGTTTCACATCTGGGTAATTTCTCCCCTAGCATGTAACAGCTGGAAGGTGGAAAAGAGTCCATAACATATGACTTTCAGGGCATGAAAGATGTAAACAGGATCTCATAGCATCTGCCATTGACCACCTTGGGCCTATAAGTAGTCAACCATAGATCAAGGAAGGGTTCGCGAGGCTCTATCCTTCCATGACGTGAAGTATTGGTTACTGATGTATTCTGGGGGACAGTCGGTGTCTTCAGTTGTGTACCCAGTGGTGAACCCATCAGGCTCCACTGGATAGTTTCAAGCCTGTGATCTGAGTAAAGTCAGTGGGCCACAAAATAAAACAACAGGCATGAATGTGAGGAAGGGACTTAGAAGAAAGTGGGAAAGAAATCAGAGATGGGAGAAAGCAGATAGGGAGGGTGAAAGCAGATAGAAAGCATGAGGGTGATCAAAATGAATTGCACAGGTGCATGAAATTGTCAAAGAACAAATTTAATTTTAAAAGGTGGAACTGTTTTTCCCTAAAATGTGGCAGTTAAAACGCTCCCTCTCTTCTTGGCACAGCTGAGGGATGTGCATCCCAGAGTTTATCACTAGGCGTGAAAAGGAAGCCAGCAATCCAGTGACAATGTGGCTTGGAAGGGAATATTCTGGGATACTGCAGTGCCATCTGGGGAGTAGTTGCTTCTCCCAGGACCTCAGGGTACATATGGAGACAGTTAAGTACAGAATAGAGAGGCCACAGATTCAACATGTTATCAGCTAGCACCATAAATTGTGCCAAATCGTCTTTTCATAAACTCATCAAATACTTCACAAATGCAATATAACAACACACAAAAACCCAACTCACAGTAGCCGATTTTAAGGAACTTTAAATTATCCAATAGATAATTAATAATGATACATTATCTACTTGAAAATCACCAGTAGACTAGGGGTAATTTCATATAACAATGAAATGTTAATTACATGGGGTGACATGTATGTTCGTTAGCTTGATTTAGTCATTCTACAATGAGTATATATTTCAAAACATTGTATTCTACATCCTAAAAAGTATAATTTTGTTCACTTTAAAAGTGATATTTGCTGGGCATAGGTGGAGCACTCCCTTAATCCCAGCACTGGGGAGGCAGAGGCAGACAGATCTCTGTGAGTTCGAGGCCAGCCTGGTTTACAGAGCTAGTTCCAGGACAGGCTCCAGAGCAATACAGAGAAACCCTGTCTCAAAAAAAAAGTGATATTTTATTAACTATGTAATACATATTATAAGAAACAGCTATGAGATCTTGAAGGCAGTGTTTGGTATTAGCAAAGGCTGTTTTCTTGTCACGCCATATCTCTCTTCTCTCTTAGTCTCTCTATTCCTTTGCTCCTCTTCTCTTTCTCTCCTGAACTTTCTTGAAATTAGAAAATTTGTGGAGGGGGTAGTGTTAGTAATAGTAGTAGAATAAATGTCTATACATATAATAGAATATATATATATATATATTCAACTATAAAACAATTTGCCTTATCCAGTATCTTTTTTCAAAGGAAGTGACTTATTCTGACTCAATTGAATTACTGGGGAAAGATTTTGATATTTGGGACTTTCTACTATACACTTGCTAATATTTCAACAAGATAGTAAAACCCAGAGTCATGGTGCCCTTCTTGGAAAACAGAAATATCAAATGAACATTCCGTGAATATTTCAAGAATTTAGACACATGGCTTCTATATCTCGTTGTCTTATAACCCCTCACTACCTGAAAATGAAAGGGCTTCACCAGTCACATCACCTCTTAAAGCCTCAGCTTCCTCATCGGCAGAACAGTGGTCAGATGTTCCAGTTATCTGAGGTACCCAGGAATTCGACTAGCAATCTAGCAAGGGAGATACAGATTCTGAGTAGACTAGAGAGTCATTACCATGCCATTAACTCTACTCAGCATTATCATATGCCTAATTTTTTTCTTTTTTAATTATTGTATTATTTTGTGTGTATTGGTGTTTTGTCTGCATGCATGTGTACCAGACTCATACATACGGTGCCCCCAGAGACCAGAAGAAGGCATGATGGTTGTGAGCCACAATGTGTGTGTTGGAGATTGAACCTGGGTCTTCTTGGAAGAACAGCTAGTGCTCTTGACTGCTGAGTCATTACTCCAGGCTTTTAAAACAATGGTTATTAGAATTAGAATTATTTCATTTATTTAATAAACATTAGCAACAACTCAGACACATTCTGTGTTAGCAAGGTCCAGAAAATTTCAAGACCTAACAACCAATTATATTATGATTTCTATGGAACTGGGCAGTTGGGGGTTCCAACAATTGACTTGAAAGGAATTTATAGAGGTTGAGAATGTAGGTCAATGGTAGGACACTTGCCCAGAATGCAAGAAATCCTGGGTTTGTTACCCAGTATAAACAGTGTGAGCCATTTTTACATATATGACTGTGTGTAGCAAGCAGCATTCTGACACCAACAAAGAAAAAAGAAAATGGTACAAACCACCCAATTCAGGAACCACCACTCCACAGCTGGACACACATGATTCCACCTTCTTGGGTATTTTTCCTTTGGCATCTCCTATAACCACGATAGCAAACTCCCACTGGGGTAGGAGGAAGGTCATCCAGGTTGCCATCACAAAGACCCAATGTCAACTCTAAGACATGAACTTTCAGCTAGTGAATGAACCTTCTCAGCAAATGTGTAAAGGTCTCGGTCCAGAGAAAAGCACCAACAACTAAGGGTTCTGTGAACCCCTCAAAAGCCCTTACCTAAAAGAACCTTCTTATCCAAATGAATATTGCTGCTCACTGCCTATCCAATAATTTTCCAGCCTTGTATGCTTACAGAGGGGAAAGTTAAAGTCCGAAAACCTGACAAGACCATCTTCCTTCTCAATGAAGACCTCAAAGGCAGCCCCAGCACAGGCATGGATGGGCACAGCTTATCTTTGGATCAGCTTCAGGGAAGGGACAAAAAAACTCTCATTTTGTGACTAATTGGATTTGTGCCTCTTTCTACTACATAATGAAATTCAGAGCCATTTTATTAGTCCTCTTGGGACTTTTTTTTTTTTAATTCTTCCTCTACTGTATTACATTAGCCTCGCCAAGATGGCCCCATGTAAAATAAGGTCAGGGTCCTCTGGGTATGTCTTGCTGTCCCTGCTCTCACGGGGCATACAAAGGTCGTGCTTTGGATTTGTTTTTTTGTTTCTGTTTTTGTTTCTTTGGCTTCTCATCCAATTATTCCAGGGGGTGACCACGAAGCCTGCTAGGTCCTGGAGTCAAGTAGGATTTGCCACATACTCTAGGTGGTTCCTACTGTGTATTTCCACACAAGGCACTGAGCCAGTGCCTTACATGCCTTGGACAGTGGAGGGCTTTGCAGGAAAGCAGTTTCACCCTGGCCTGGCACCACCCCACACCCACTCACACCACCCCACACCACACCCACTCACACCACCCACACCCACTCACTCACACCACACCCACCCACTCACTCACACCCACTCACACCACACCCACTCACTCACACCACACCCACTCACACCACCCCACACCACACCCACTCACTCACTCACACCACTCACTCACACCACACCACACCACACCCACTCACTCACACCACACCACACCCACCCACTCACACCACACCACACCCACTCACACCACCCCACACCCACTCACACCCCCTCACACTCACACTGCATCTCACAAGCTCTCTTGAGGATGATGCAGTAGAGTGGGGTCAATGTTTATGTCAAATTGCATCTGTTGATATGCAACATATGAGAATGCAAGAAGCCAGCCATTTGCAACCAAGGAGAAGCCCCCTCCAGAGCTAGACCATGCTGACACCTTAGCTTGGCCTTCCAGCCTTCAAAATTGCGGGAAGTTGTTTTTTATTGTTGCTACGGTTGAAACTTGCGTGTTTCCAAAAGGCGCATGTACTAAAGGCTCAGTGTCTGGCTTGCCACCACCAGGAGCTGGAAGAAACTATATGATATGATGCCTTGAGTGAGTTTTCAGATCACTGGAGACATGATTTCAAAGGGAACAAGGAGAATCCAGCCCTCTTCCCTTTTCACACACAACATCGAGTGAACTGCCCTATCCCACCACACACTCCCAATGTGGTGTATTGTGCCATCACATGTCCAAAGCAATATTGCCAATGGGTTATGGACTAGGATCTGCAAAACTGTGAGCCAGTCTGAACCTTTTCTCTTCATAAGTTGATTGCCTTGGGTATCTGTGTAGTAACAGAACACTAACTGGAACAGTTGTTCATAAGCCATCTGGTCTCTAGCACTTTGTCATATCAGCCCAGACTGAGTAGGCTCCATAATAGCCTCTCCTTTGTGATGTATAAGTCATGGAACAGTAAATAAATACTCCCTTCCCTTCCTGAACTGGTCTGCAGGTTGGCCTAGAGAAGACAACAGAAAAGCCTGTTTCATGACAGCAAATTGGTCTTTCCAAAATGATATTTCTAGTGGTGACAGCTGTTTGGTGAGTACTTGTGGACACTTTGAAGCTGAGCACTCTAGATCTGTGTAGCATGCACTGGAGGTTGAGCTTCAGTACACAGTTGTGAGTCTGTGGGCTCTGGAGCCAGGGTGTGGGGTCAGGACTCAGTCCTGCCACCTCCAGCTGTGTGACAACTTTGCCTCTGCCATTATTCAGCTTCTTGCTGACTGATTCTCTAAAACTGGGTGACTAAAGGATGCTACGAGGATCTCACATGAACAAACATCTAAGATTCTTCCATCAGTGTCTGGAAGGCAGGAAATCCTACAGAAGGGTTTGCAGTTCATATTTCTCCTCAGCATCTGCCCTTCTCTCCCAATGTCCCAGTGAGAAGAATGGCTGTTGCCTCGGCCTTTCACCCTCAGTAGCTCAAGCCAATGCTTCTCAGCCTCTCTTCCCCAACTCTTATGTAACTTTCTATTACACTCATATGGATACAAAAGTTAATAAACAGCTTCACAAACCAGCTAATGGCATACAGTGTGCACTGCTATTCGCTTTTCACTCCTGCTCTGACCTGTTTGTCTTTTCTGAAGCTAGTCACAATCCACTGAATTTATTGTGACTCACCACCAGGTTGTTGAGGATGGCCTGGGAAAACTCCAAAAGTGAGCTAACCATCATTCATTACGTTCTCACCACATCTGTATGAGTAATTACTGTCACAGACTTGACAAATTGGAAACCTGGGCATAGACAGGAAATTTCACAAGGTCGTAGGGCTTGCCAGGGATTGGTGTGGGCATTCCTGAAGATGGTTCCTTGCTCAGAAGCAGACGCATGGTCTATTGCAGCCCCACTGAACTGGGTGGAAATGAGGCTGTATGTGGAGCATCGGCCATCACCCTACTACAAGCATGAAGGGAGCAGGTCTGGGCAGAACAACCACTGTGGATAGCAGAATTAAATGTCTGACCCTCCACAATACAGGTCATCCCTGAAGCCATCACACCCTCAGCTCTCTCTTTCCCAAACTAGAAAATATTATTGACATTGGGCTTTTCTGTAGCTTGCAGATAAAAGCACCAAAGCTGACCCGTTGCCTCTTCACACTCTGACAGTAATTATGTGTGTTGAAAGTGAAGCCGTAAGAGTTATAGGGGTATCTGAGGCCTGGTGGGCATTAGATGTAAATCGAGGTCT
This sequence comes from Phodopus roborovskii, assembly GCF_943737965.1. Taxonomy (NCBI): domain Eukaryota; kingdom Metazoa; phylum Chordata; class Mammalia; order Rodentia; family Cricetidae; genus Phodopus; species Phodopus roborovskii. The sequence goes on along the minus strand of NW_026126571.1, from coordinate 23,677,103 downwards.
CTCTGTTTGGGGTACTATGTAGAATACAAAGAAAACAATAGGAAGATCTGAGACATGCTGTACCCCCACTCCCAAAAACCATCACAATCCCCCATGTCTTCCTCTGCCACACACACACAGAGAGAGAAAGAGAGAAAGAGAGAGAGAGAGAGAGCCTGTTACTTCACCTGTGACTATTCATGCTCCCTTTCCACTTACTGGAGAGTTGCTGGTGTCCACACTTTCGGTTCCCCCTGAAGACTGGGAGCACAGAGACCATATCCATACAGCTCTTATTCATGAGCTATGAGCCTCACACATCAAAGGAACACAAAACATGATGGTCCCCCATCACACTTTGCCCCCGTTTAGAACTGGTGGAGGGAACACGCAGGATGCTACAACTTCTGTTTTATAGCAGAAAGCGTTTGATTTGGGGATCACTGTTCCAGATGATTAGAGTGCATAACCATGATGGCAGGAGCATGGCAGCATGCAGGCAGACATAGTGCTGAAGAAGGAACTGGGGGTTCACGTCTGATCCACAAGCATGAGGCAGCGTGTGAGCGAAACCCCAAAGCATACCCCAAGTGACACACTTCCTCTAACAAGTCTACCACCTCCTAATCCTTCCCTGACATTTCTACCAACTGCAAGCCAAGCATTCAAATATATGAGGATGCTATAACTTTTGATGGTAAGTTTGAGATATGTCACACCCAGCTTGGCTCTGCCCCAGGTGCAGGCTGTGTGCTGTCACTCCCTGTCGGTCCCATGTCCCTGTTACAGAGGGACGGGAGTGGAAATGGAGGGGTGAAATTACTTCAAAAGCACATAAATTGTTGGCACTTCTGTTGACATGGCGACCAGACCAGCTGAATCTGAACCTTGTGAGTTTTCAGGTCTGAGCTAATCGTTATCCTTAGAGCCAAAATCCCATCCACTTTGGACTGTGGTCTAGCTCTGAGTCAATCCAAAATCCCAGGACCAACAGCTTTGCCAATATTTTATGCGTTCCCTGGGTAACCCCTGAAAGGAGGCCTTCTAGAGAAGATCATGGCCTTCACAGATTAGACTCCTTCAGGCCCTTCCCCACCCACCAAACCCAACATCAACATTTGGAACGCACTCAAGATGCTGGTGACAGAGCCTACACTTTCCATCTCAATTCATTTATTTCCTGCCCCCTCAGCCAGATGGCCTTGTTAGGCCCTGTGTGCCCCACATTATCTAGTTTCTGGGCAGGCATTGTACCCGTCTAAGGATTAACACAAAGCCTGACCCTGAGGCAGACCATATGCATAAGAAGTTAGTTGATCAAGAATTATAAGATTGTATTGTGATTTCTATTAAATGCCATCTGAGTAGCTTATTTTCCTGGGAAAGGGAAAGTTTGCCTACCCAATATAAATTTCTGAATATGTTTGCATATAGGCTTCCAAGTGAAGTTCTTTCTTTAAGCTATTAAGAATGTTCTCTGTCCATAACTCCAGTCCATGGGGATCCAATGCCCTCTTTGGCACTCCGGGGGCACTGAACACACATGGTACACATACACATGCAGGCAAAACATTCATATACATGAAATAAAAACAAGGAAATCTAAAGCAATTTTTTTCAAATGTCCTCTTTCAAGGTAGGATAGAAGCAAATCCAGCTGTTTTCACTACTTGGATGCAAGCAAAGTGTGCAAGCCAAGACGAAATCTGTGTAAGCTGAGATGAATGCTGCTAACTGCATTATCCATGCCCGGGTGTCTCTGCCATCTCCTCCGGCTTTGTAGTTTCAGTCTAGGCTGCTCTGATTTTGTTTATGTTGCCATAAATTAGAGGACACACGTCTTAAATATCCAGAATACATTTCACTCAGAATGACAGAGTACAGGAAAAATAGTCTCCCATGTCCCTCTCGAGTGTCCCAGAATGAGCTGCATGGGGGGGGGGGGGAGTCCACTTCATAGCCAGGCACTCTGACACCTGACAAGAGGAGAATGGCTGAAAGTAATGGGCCATCACCACCACACTGCCCACCATGGCCGGAAGGGATCACTTTCATCCACACATGAGCTTCAGCCACGACCCTCAGGCAAGAATGTGCTCTGTGCCAACCGTGAAAATCAGTCACATATGCCTCCTGGTCCTTACTCAGTGTCGGTCGGACTACATCGTATCAATTTGTCTCACCAACATCTCCTGATTGTCCCATGACTTCATCTAAAGTCCCAGACGGTCCCCCTACACAGAGACCTGAATCTTTTAATAGCCAGGGTCCCACCCATCATGGCTAGGCCCTTGCTGTGCTGAACTCAGATCAGACCCAGGGCTCTGGGACACACAAGGCAAACTGCTGAGACTGGGTTGTTTTTCCAGACAGCAAAACCAAAGATTAATGCCAAAGGCTGGGGGACGGGATAGCACCCTATTTCCAGAGCTGTGGTTCATGCAACATAATTGCCACAGAAACAAAAGTTATATCACACACACACACACACACACACACGCACACACGCGCGCGCACACACACACACACACACACACACACACACGCATGCGCGCGCACACTGTGCACATGAACTTGAGTGCTACTATGCCTTGGGATTTTGAACACAAATCCAGGATAAACTACTGTAACATTTTTTTTTTTAAGTCACCAAAGGAAAGCACTTTCTGTGCAAAGATTTCCTTTTGGCATAGTCCCTCATTTTCCTCTGTGTGGCATTTCTACAGGAGAAAACCAATAAGCAAGGAGTAAAGGCCGTGGAAGGGTGTGTACCTGAGAGGCTGGAGACCAGCCTGCCTCAGTGTCAGGGAGAAGGGAGAAGAGGCCAAACTTTTGGCCATGGGGAGGAAAGGCCTATACTGTATTCAGTGACCCAATGATTTTCAACTAGGACTCAGTTTTTCTCCCACGAAGCAACATTTGGTGATATCTGAAGACATTTCTTACTTTAGCATCTGAGACTGGGAATGTGCCGTCATGCAAATACAGATAGAAGCATAGTATAAATGTTTATATCTTTCCAAAACTCAGATTGATATTTCCCCTCCTTAAGTGATATGTTAGGTCTTGGGAGATAATCAGGTTATGTGGCTAGAGCCCTCCTGCTGGAACTTACTCTCTAAGAGGCCTGACCAGCTTTGGTGTAACATCGAGTACACAGGAGATCAAGACGGGAGGACAGAAAATTTCAAGGCCAGCCAGGGCAAATTAGCAAGACCACTCCTCAAAATTCATGAGATAAAGATGAGCTGAGAATATAATTCAGAGGTAGAGTCCTTGTCTATCGTGTACAAGGCCTTGAGTTCAATGGCCAGTACTATGGGGATCAAAATGAAGAACTAAAGGAGTCCAGACAGAGAGAGACTTTGCATCTTCCACCGGAGTGAGTTTGGAAATACAGCTGTCTATGATGTGTTTGGTCCTTTGCAGGATGCAGAGAACTTGACCTCAGATGACATAGCCTCTAGAAATGTGGGAAACTAAGTTGTTGTTCATGAGCCTAATGCATGATGTTTTCCTATACAGCAGCCCAAGGCACTAAGAAAGGCTGCCACTGTCACTCACTAGGTAGTGGTCAGAGAGGGTACTGGCCCTGGGACTGGGCTCTGGGACTGAGTCATTCTGCCCCAAGGACAGCAATGGGAAAGGCTGAGAAAGGGAAGAATAATATAAATGCCATAAATCCCTTCTTTAAGCTGGGCAGATTTCATAAGCAAGAATATTCCATTCTGTACAGTCAGGGGCAGCTAGGGCTCCTCCAAAATCTCTGTGCAAAGTTTTAGAATGTTGGTCCTTTTCAAAATGCTCCAGGGTAGCTACTAGCAAACCCTTGGTGACTTCTCCTAAATGTCCCCACCTTTCCTGCCCCTGCATACATTCTGATGAGGCCTAGTCATGGTGATTCCGAGTCTCCTGAAGTGAACTGCAGGGAACCTTCTCTCCCAGACAAGGACAGTATGGGCCTCCCCCAGAAAGGGAAAGCAAGAAAGTCACATGGCCCGACCAGAGCAGCTCTGTGTTAGATCATTGATTGATCCCAGATCAGTGAGTGCCCTTCCCTGCATGAGTCAGTGTCTCTTAAGTGCAAGTATTTCTTCACCCTGTTATTGTGGGACACTTGATCCAAATTTTCATCGCAATCAAGAGCTGTTTTCTCTGCTGGCACACTGGGGACAGAACATAGTTCTTTTGAAAGCTTCAAAAACGTATTTGTGTTTCTCAGTGGCTGCCTCCAATAACTGCCTTTATTTTCAAACAATAAGACAATGAATTTTTCTTGTTTTCCAGCTGAACCCCACTTTTCCCCAGACCTGGGTCTCCTTCTTTCCCTTTAGGAACCCTCACACGTCTGCCTACACTGAATATTGATGGATGTCTCTTAGGAGCTTTCATTGTTTACTTCCTGACAAAACTTGAAGGCATGACTGTGTTTGGTGTGAAAACTTCCAACTGTGACTAAACTAAATCAGGAAAATGAGCAGTTACTTCAAATAAAAGATGCAAAAACTTCAGCTTCAAAAACCTGGGAAGTTACTTGTTCAACAAAATCAAATGACCACAAAGGAAAATAGATACATTTCAAATAAAAAGAAACTCCAAGCACCTTGTCCTGACTGCCCTACTTCAGAAGTGCTGGGGTGAGCACTCACTGAGAACCTAGGCCAAACCTGAGAAAGCCCACCAGTGGGCAGTGGGCTTCTGAGCAAATAACCAGAGGTACCACCGCCTGGGCCTCTGCTCTCTGCAGCTCTGCTTCATGGACAGGGCAATCAGCACATTTCTAAGGAGCCCCTGACCAGACTCCAATCCCTCCTTCTCTGCACACACTTTGTTGCAGAATCAAAACCCCACATCTGGAATTTGGCTTTTTGCTGTCACAGGATGTCTCAAATGCTGGCTACTATTTCTAGAGTTACATAATTTCTCCTCGTACAGAACTTTTTTCCCTTGCCTCAAACAGAGAGTAGAAAAGACTGGAAGGGAAATGCCTGTGATGCTCTGAGTCCTAAGTGCTCATCTGTAGTAATGAAAGAGCTGTGGCATAAACACACATAGGATCTGATGGCTTGCGGGAAACGTGAGGGACTGGGCCCACTGGAAATGACCACACAAAGAGCCAAAATAAGAACTGTGACCGCTGCAAATACTTCATGGTTTGCAAACATGGCAGTGAAGATTTCCACACCTGAGGGACAAATTGGTGGTTTGAGGTGTATCTGGGAATTCAGACCATATCACCCAGATAATATTACCAACTCTCATTTACTAATTGGTTTAACAGCAGTAAATCTTGACAAGAAGTTATCAAATTTGAAACTAAACATTACACCCTTGCTGATTGGAATTCAGAGTTAACAGGTAAATTCCTGCCCTCAAGAAGCCTGGGGTCTAGTTGAGGAGCCAAATTCTGACACAGGCAATATGCCACTCAATGCTGTCAGTGTCAAGTCACATCCTGGTGGGTAATTCTGGATTTTCTGAAACAAAGATAGGCACCGAGTTCTAAGTTTCCGAAGGCCAAACAAGACATAGTGGGAGAATTGACACTTAAACTGACATCAAAACAGCGGTGAGTTCGCAAAGACAAAGACAGAGCATCACTTACAAAATCCCAGAAAGGCTGGCTGTTGCAAGTGATAGACAAGAAACAGAAACAGATTCTGCAAACCAAGAGCAGCAGATATTTCAGTAGAAGGTAAAATATATTTTAGGGTTTATTATTTATAAAATTTTTGTCACAACAAATCAGTTCCCACACTGTATGGACACAAAACTTATAGACAAAATGTGAATGAATGTGTTCCAATAAAACTTTATTGACAAAAACAGGTAGTAGGTGAGATACACCTCATAGTCTGCCATTATTTATTATTATAGGCACATTCACTTTGTTGGGGCTCATGAATTTGACATCAGTTTCTAGAAAAATAAGCAGGCTACAACTCTAAGTGTGAACAGGATAAAGTCCCTTCATTAGAGCTCTGGGGCCCCTGTGCACAATCCAAGGGAAGACATCCATCAAAGAACCTATCTTTCTCCTGTACCTCTTACTAATTCTTTAGAAAATCCAGTTAAGGCAGGGCCTGCCACTTTCAACCATTTGGCATATAAAAGTTGCATCTAAACATGGCACATGTCTGAGTTCTCTCTCTCTCTCTCTCTCTCTCTCTCTCTCTCTCTCTTTCTCTGTCTCTCCTCTCTCTGTCATGCACACTAAATAAACACACAAACACATCCTGTTTCTTCCCCACCATCTTTGGGACCAGCCAAAAGGATGGTTAAACGGTCAGAAAACATCACTCAGCCGCCATGAGCAGTTTCTCATGTCCTCACTCTATGATATATTTCATCCATGTGTCTTTCCTGCTCAGTCCGTGTTGGCCTTGGGGACTGTTCTTTCAGACTGTGTTATTGATGTGAGCAAACCCTGTGCATAATTTCACCTTACTCCCACACTGATGTGAAGTAGATGTTTCTTTACAGTTGAATCTCTGCTCTTGTAGCAGCACCTGGGCAATGGACAGTCCTGGGAGAGACCGAGAATGTGACTGCTGGGACCCCACTGAGGCTGGACATGGCACTGCGCTCATTGAGCTCATGTCTTTAAATGCCCCAACACATCGTACTTAACCCACATCACCCAAAAACACATAGCAGTCCCATTTAACATATGAGTAAAGAGAGGCTGGGAGGATTGAGTTATTTCCCCCAGCTGCACTTCGAGTAATGAGAAAAGCTCAGGAGGTCTGAGAGCATCTCCACTCAGGGCCAAAGGTGGTAATGAAACTCACGCTGCTTGAAATGCACAGTATACTCTATCCTAAAATAAAACCAGTTCCTCAAAGATCAAGAAGTTATTCTCTGTCTAACTGTGGCAAGTGCCTTAAGGGTTGGGGGAACATACAAGAAATAAAGAGGAAGCATCTGCCTTAAGCAAATTGTAACGGTCTTTGAAGAAGTAAAACATGCACATAGAAAATACTAAGTAGGGCTGGCACAATGGCTCAACGGTTAAGAGCACTGCTCTCCTAGAGAACCCAGGTTTGATTCCCAGCATCCACATGGCAGCTCGCAACTGCTTGTTACTCAAATCCCAGGGGATTCAATGCCCTCTTCTGGACCCAACAGGCACCAAGCATGCCAGCCAAACACCCATATAAAAATAAATAAAATTTTAACAAAGAAAATACTGTGTGTGTGTGTGTGTGTGTGTGTGTGTGTTCAACCAGGTGCTTTATTCATATGTGCTGGAACACATGAGTCAGTGTTCTGCCCAGGGCTGGCTGGTCTAAGGAAGCTTTAATGAGAAGGAACTGAAGGGAAGACTTCTGGAATAAATAAGTAAAGCAACAATAGTGGATGGAGCTAGGTGATGGAACTCAGGGCTCCCTCTCAACTTTCATACACGATACTGTCATAATAAAAAGAAAATGGAGAAATTACAGTTTTCATTTTATAACACGATAGCCTCAACTCTTCCCATAGGTAGACAAGTCCATTTCTAAAACATAAATTTTGAAAGAAATCCTGAGTCAACCAGTCCCCTCCAGCTCTATGACAGAAATCACTATCAACCATAGACTGATTACCTGATTAGCCAGAGAAGCTTCTGGAATGTTATCAAAGCTGCCTGTCAGAAACAAGGCCCCTCAGGGTTGTTGATGAGTGTGACACAGAGTGTGCCTCGCTTACATTCTGTACTACGATTTGTTTCATTGTAGACTCTCAGGGTACTGTCCGCCATTATTGCACATCAACATGGCAGTTCACCAGCATGCGGTCAGGGCTCCGGATGTGGCCTCCACCAGCTTGAGTCCAGGCCCCCATTCCTGCCAGAGCCCCTGCTGAGCCTGACCCACCAGCCCTCCTTCAGCGGCTGGCAGGAATGTTTTCCTAAGATGAGCCTCCCTGTGGCTCTCAGAAAGCGATGAGTGCTAACAGATCCCAGTTGGTACAGAAGGAAACCGGTCCAGTTATTTTTGGGTTGACTTCTGGTTGATGAGGGGCTCTTCCACATTTGGGCAGAAATAATGTGCCAGGCACGTCTTTCCTGACTGTGCTGACTTCCAGCTGCTTCAGCATAAAATGAAGGTGATGAGCGCAGTCTGATACAGCTTGGTGAGAAATTTCTGGCACTGTTTACACAACGGACCCTGACTCTCGCTTCTCCCAGTCTTGTGAGCCAGGCTTCTCAGGCAGCCCTGACTCAGTCTCGGGGCTCATCTATTCTTTCACTTAAGAGACTGAGAAACATGGCGGGAAGTGGCCTATGTTGATCATGTCTATGGCCAGACCCAGCGCTAAGAACTTTCTGCTCATTTCACTCGAATGGTAAACCCTCTGGGTGGGATTTTACAAGATGAAATGATGGGTGGTAGGGCCAGAAAGTGACAAAAAAACAGGACCCAAGCTTAGGTCTTTCTGAACTCATGAGCCTTTGTTGTTCTTCACCTCGTGTCTAAAGAAACCTATGCGTACTTGTCAGCCCCTCAGTGTGCCAAGCGCCACTGTTGACAGTCTGGATTGGCACGGACGCCACCTAAGGAAGGCTTCACCATATAAAAGAGGTCCAGGACATTTGAGTCCCTACTTCAAGTAGTCCTGGTTCCACTTACAATTGGGAACTTGCTGAACAAACATACTCCTCGGGTAGCTGGAGCTTCCTCCGTGCTCCCCGCATCTCTGTTCTACTACTGCCATTCTACACTGTCTTCACTTGGACGATGCCCAGGACCTTAGTGTGTGTTGTACAGCTCCAGAGGAAAGTGATCTCATTTAAGAATAACAGACCAAACAAAAGGTTTAACTTGGAGCTAGGGAGATGCTTCAAGTCAGTAAAATGTTTGCCATGCAAGCAGGAGGACCTGAGTTCAATTCTGCAGCATCCTCATGAAAAGTCAGGCAAGGCACAGAGAGGTGTGGTCTTTGCCCCTCATCAAAGAAAGTTCTTTTGGCAACAGATGGAGACAATTACAGAAAACACAACCAGTGTGAATCCCAGTCCCAGTGGATATGTCTTCAAAACACTTCCACACCTAAGGCCCAGGGAGAGTTTCAAAAAGATTGTAAGAGTCAGAAGACCAGGGACTTTGCTATGAGATTGTGTCTCCTAGTAGCTCCAGTTGCTACATCTGTAAAGTCTCACCAACATGACCACCCAAATGTAAGCTGAACAAATGACACCAACAAACAGGGAAAAGCCCATGAGTCCCCAGCCCTACACAAAGGACTACTGGATGCTTGTATGTGGTAATTTGAATGTAATTGGCCCCCACAAGCTCATAGGGAGTGGCACTATTAGGAGGCATGGCTTTGTTGGAATGGGTATGACCTTATTAGAAGTGTGTCACAGTGGGGATAAGCTTTGAGGCTTCCTATGCTCAGGATACTGTCCAGTGTCTGAGCAGACTTCTTGTTGTGTGCAAGATATAGGACTCTCAGCTCCTTCTCCAGCACCATGCCTGCCTGCCTGCATGCTGCCATGCTCCCCACCATGATGACAATGGACTCAACTTCTAAAGTATAAGGGACCCACCTCAACTAAATGTCTTCCTTTGTAAGAGTTGCCATGGTCATGGCTTCTCTTCACAGCAATAGAAACACTCACTAAGACAATGGCCAACATAACACAAACTCAGTGGCATTTTTGGAAGTTCTTTTGTCTCATAATGCTTTGTCAGGGTATTTTTTTTCCTTATAGGTAGATCCTTTGCATTTATATTAGTTTCCAATTGTGTGTTTTATAGTACTTGTGTGTGTGAATATGTGTGTTTCTGTGTTTAAATGTGCTTCTTGAGCTTTTTCTTTGATTCTTTTTCTTCAGTTTGTTTTGCTCTACTCTAGTTTGTCTTTATTTTACCTTATATTATCATTGTTCTTGATTATTTATATTATCTTATGTTATCATTATTATATTATTGATGCCTATAGTTTAAAGAGAGAGAGAAACAGTGTGTATTTGAGTGGTTAAGGAACTGAGGAGTTTGGGTATGGGGAAACAATTTGAATATGTATGAAAAGATCTATCTTCAGTTTTTAAAATCCACTTATAAAACACACTGGGGGAAAACTTCAGGCAACTAAGTAAATCTGGGAGCCGAAAAGGCGGTCTTCCCCAGGGAAGAGCACACAAATTGGTTGTTCAGTACCAAGTGGTCAGCTCTGAAGACATATATAACACTATATGGACTCAACAGGGTATATTTAGGAACATATGCATACATACATACATACATACATACATACATACATACATACACTAATGGTTGATAGAAAGGAAGCCATGAATTTGAATGAGAGTGGGGGAGAGGTTAGAGAAAGGAAAAGAAAGGGAGAAATGTTCTAATTAACGTACAATATCAAAATTAAATAAAAAATAAAGTCAGGCATGGGATGAAGAAGCCTTGCAGTGGCTTAGTAGAGGAGGTATTGGCAGTTGATGGTGCTGAGAGAGGGAGAGTCTCTCTCCTCAGTTGCCCAGGCCCAGTGGATGGCACCATACCTGTGTATATATGGACAGCACCAATTTGGGGTTATTGATAAAAATGTGTAAAGAGGATATGAGGTTGAGAGGGTGACAGTATGGGAGACACTAGAGGAAGTTAGAGGGACATGATGGTGAATGAATATAATCAAATTATACTGTGTATAAAACTTTCAAAGAATAAAGATATTTAAACAAACAAACAAACAAAAAATCTGAGCAACTCGGGTCTGCAATCCCAGCCCTGGGAGGTAGAGACAGGTGTTGTCTGAAGCTAACTGGTCAGCCTGCCCAGCCAAATAAGTGAGTTCCAGATTCACTGAAAGACCCAACCCCAAAAACTAAGGTGATGGAGGAATACATGCTATATCAACCTCCAAATTACAAACACACATATGCACATACAGAAGAACATGTACACACATACAACATACATACATTTATTTTTAAATCTAACTATAGCTATGCAATTGACATAGGTTAATTTGTCACTCATATGTCACTCTTAATTTTCTACACAGGCTACACGGGCTCACCTTGAAGATGCCTGGTCCATCAAGGTCCAGAAATGAGCACAGACCACAGCTCAAGAAAGTATGAGTCACTTGGCCTGGGGTGGCAGAACACCCTTGGACACACCTGTCTGTCTCAAGGACTGATACTATATGCAGATACAAGGTCAGCAAAAAGTACAGGAAATTGAACAACATGATTAACCAACATGACCTAATTGAATACTCCACCCAGCATCTAGAAAATGTATGTTCTTTCCAAGAGCATGGAAACCTTTAAGAAAATAAACTACAAGCCAGCCAATAAAATAAATCTCAACAAACTTTAGATTAAGATAAGAGTATCATCTTTAATTTATTGTATGGAAAGTCAGTACCAAAAAAAAATAAAATAAATGAAATCACCAAATATGTGGAAATTAAGTAGCACATTTAAATACACTACAATCAGCAAAGAAATCAAAACAGAAGAAAATGCAGCTATTGTGCTTAGAGAAATATTTATAAAGCTAAATACACAGGTTAAAATACAAATGAATATGTTAAGAAAATGCATATATGTTCAAACAAAACATTTGAAGACTAACAATGTATTTTTATCACTAGAAGCTTTGGGGGAAACCAGAAACATCCAAAGAGGAGGTATAAAGTTACAAATAAAGGCAATCACAAAGTTAATGAAGCATAAAATAAGCATGCAGTGAGGAAAAATCAACAAATCCAAGTGCTGATCACTTCAAAAGATGAATAAAACTAATGAATTCCTAGCAAGACTGGATTAAAAACGTAAGTCACTATATATCCTATAGGCACTAAGAAAATATTAACATAGTATGAGGAATTGTCTAACAAGAAATTTTAAGTTTTACAAGCACTATAAAAACTGACTCAGGAAGAAATAGAAGTCTGAATAATCTTGATTCTTTTAAACAAATTTAACTGGTTTAGCATTTAGAGGTATGCCTGTAATCCCAGCCAGCACTCAGGAGGTGGAAGAAGGAGGACCACAGGTTTCAGGCCAGGTTGGGTTGTACAAGAGTTTTTCAGGACAGGACAGGCTATGAGAGAAAGAAAGAAAGAAAGGAAGGAAGAAAGAAAGGAAGGAAGGAAGGAAGGAAGGAAGGAAGGAAGGAAGGGGAGAAGGAAGGAAGGGAAGAAGGAAGGAAGGAAGGAAGGAAGGAAGGGGGGAAGGAAGGAAGGAAGGAAGGAAGGAAGGAAGGAAGGGGAGAAGGAAGGAAGGGAAGAAGGAAGGAAGGAAGGGAAGAAGGAAGGAAGGAAGGAAGGAGGAAGGAAGGAAGGAAGGAAGGAAGGGAAGAAGGAAGGAAGGAAGGAAGGAAGGAAGGAGGAAGGAAGCAAGGGAAGAAGGAAGGAAGGAAGGAAGGAAGAAAGCAAGGGAAGAAGGAAGGAAGGAAGAAAGGAAGGAAGGGGGAAGGAAGGAAGCAAGGGAAGAAGGAAGTGAGGGAGGGAAATTAAATCGATAATTTATTTTAAAACATCTCACAAAGAAAACCACACCCAAGTAGCTTTCTTGTCAAATCTGGTGGAAACCTTCCTAGAGAGTAGTAAGAGAAACATAACAGAATATCAGAACCTGATATAAGAAAGTAAAATTATATATTCAAAAAAGACTGAGTACATCAAATTTAATAATAGCATAAAAAGATAATACATTATGACCAAATGGGGTTCATTTCAGGAAAAAGTGGGTTTATGTTGTAAATGCAGTATTTCATCTCATTAAAATAATGAAGTAGAAAAATATATTTATCAAAATTTAATTCCTTGTGATTAAAACAAAAACTCTTAGAAAACTAGGAATAACAAGGAAAACTCTTAAATCTGGCAAAAGGTATCTTCAAGATTTATCTTGCATCAGAAGACAGCAAGGCAATGCTCATTAGTATTCCTTTTATTTCTAGTCAATACAATAATGTAAGAAAAAATAATAATTTAAAATAAAAACCTTGTAAAGAATCTCAAAACATAAAAGAAATAAATTTGAAAAGCCATAAATAAATTCTTAAAAGGAAAGAAGCAAAACAGCATCATTCATAAAGTACACGATAAACACGTAGAAACAAACTACAGACCATGAGAGGTGGCTCAGTGGTTAGGTCACTGGCTGCTCTTCCAGAAGACTCGGTTTTGATTCCCAGTACCCATCTGTCATACATCAGCTCACAACCAGAGGCTCTGATGCCCTCTTCTGGCCTCCAGAGCCACCACACATACAAATGGTAGTTACATACACCTACATGCAAGCAAAGCACTTATACACATAAAATAAGCAAATCTTTAAAATAAAGTAACTTTGCAAGATCATTTACATAAAAATAATTACATATTTACTAAAAACAGTTAAAGTGATGTTTTAAATGTTTAAAGCAATAGTATAAAAATCATAAAGTTTCTAGGAATAAAGCTAATAAAAATAAGAAAGATCGACCACCAAAAATTATAAGGTATGGTGAAAAAAATTGAAAGATTTAAGTAAATCAAGGGATAAACCATGTCCATAAATTAGAAGACTCAGTATAATGGGGATGTGAATCCTAAGTTCCCTTATAAATTCAACATGATTCCAATAAAAATGCAGCAGGCTTCTTACTGCAAGCTGTTTGTACATATGTGAAAATAAAAAGAACCCTGAGGACAATTCAAAGTTCAAACCTACAGGGTGTACACTATCAGATGACAAGACATTTTGAAAGCACTCTGACACTTCTGAGACTATCAATGAAGTTTTTCTTGAATCAGAGGGCAGAGTTATTGACTAGCTGACTAGAATTAGCCATAGAGATTTTGGAGAACCTAGGATATATAGAGAGGCACAGGAAGTAGTAAGGAGGGGCTTAGAAAGATTCACCAGCCTTTTTGGATCAAGGAAGAAGAGAGACAAGGTCACTGGTTGCTTCTCTGCTGCTCCTCTGATCAATCAGGTTTTTACCCCAATATCTGACTCCCGAGTTTTATTTAATAAGAGACTAATATAAGTAATCGCTTTAAAGACAGAGCCACCATAATAGAGGCAGTGAGGAAAACACAAAGATGCATGGGCCAGCTGCACAAAACAGAGAACTCCCAAACAACCCATACATGTCAGCAAACCCACAGTAAGATACACTGCAGTTCTATCCAGTAAGCGGTGCTGGGTCAAAGGATCTTTCTCTAGAAAGTAAGGAAGTAAACTTTCACATTAAAAAAATAGTTAAAGATAGATCACATGCAAGCCAGGACACCTAAGCATCTACAAAGAAACATAGAACACTATAATGAACAGTGCGGACAAAGATATCTAACCAGTACACAAAAGGCACTGCTATTAAAGTTTCAAAAACTGGGCTTCCTTCACGCCAAGAACTTCCGTGTATCATAGTAACACACAAAGAGAATTCATTGGCTGGGAACAGAGTTCAGTGGTGGACTGCCTACCTAGAAAATGTGAGAACCTGGGCTTGGCCTCTCACAGAGATGGAGAACGGGAGAGAAGTGAATTAATAAGCAGCTGTAGAGAGAAAAGAGGTTTTAGTTCAAATGTCTGCCAAAGGACCAGTATCCAGGATGCATCAAGCTCTCCTACAAGCCAGCATGGAGGATGATGATCCTATGATGCTCTGTGGGTAAGAAACCTTGAAGATACCCAGTGGTCAGTCAGCTTATGGCAATTGTTCGACATCATTAGTCATCAGTGATATCCACATTAAACCTGCAATGAAATATTAATTGAAGACCACTCTTATGAATGTTGTAAATTGAAGCCCTAACTTCCCATGTGCTGATATTTGGAAATGGGCCAGTGAGTATTTGGAAACACCTCCTGTAAATTCAAAACGATGGGGACACAATTCAACAGAAGACTTCAAGAGGAAGACTCTAGGAGGCACTATGCCTAGCAGAGGAAAAGCCAAGAGGTGTGACAGCAAGAAAATAAAGCCTTCTTCAGAAACCAAGTCTGCCAGCATCTTAATCTTGGACCAATTTCATCCATGACTCCAGGATTAAGTTCTTCTGTCTGCAGTCATTGGCTGTGGCACCTGGAGCTGACTGGCAGCTACCAACAGAGGTGGTAAAACTACCGAGACAGGAAGTCTGCCAGAACTAAGCATAGGCCTATCCTATGACACATCCGTGTACGTGCATAGAAAGAGTGTACCAGTGAATTCACAGATGTCTAGAAGGACACCTCAATACCTCGATGTATAATAACCCCAAGCTGGGAACACTCCAGATTCTATCAGCAATAAAGTGGTTGTGAACATCACCAAATGGCTAACATTCAAAGAAATACTGTGGCATGTGGAAAGCCCAACCCTGAAAGAGAATACAGTGTGTGGTTGGTTCCATTTATGTGGAGCTTTAAAACACACGGGACTAATCTGTGGAGACAAAGATCAGAACAGTGGTTGCCTTTGGTGGAGACATTCACTTAGAGGAGACATAAGACAACTTTCTGGAAGGCTAGATACACTATAAATCCTGACAGTTCTATGGATGTCTGCACATATCAAAATTTTATATTTGTGAAGCTTACATTCGTTACAAAAGAGTATCTTGACTACTAGGAATCAAAATGGCTACAGTTTTCTTTCCCAAGGAACTCTGTCTCTGTTTCCACTTGAGTTACAAAGCACAGTCAAGTGGACTCTCAGAGACATGTTGTTTATCAAGACTGTGCTGTTATTGCCTCATTCAAAAACTTAATATATCAAATGGAATTTGTCTGCCCTGAAATTTATAGTTTGTTTGTGAACACTGACTGTATTCATTCCTGGCTCTCTGCTTGATTCTCTGCTATGAAAGCTATCCCAACTTCCATTACATTTTATCAGAGGCCAGTCACGTGAGCTAATGAACACGCAGCACGGGCAAATATCCTTATGGAGTCAGTCCGGCTCTCACATGGCTTCTGGATACAGCTACAGCAGCTTAGGTCTGTAGAAATGATGGTATTTGTCCTTAGTATTTGTTCAACAGCAAAGTCACAAGCTAGCAACCATGGTTGCATAGAGAGGGGACAGGAATGGGGGGCAGGGGAGGGGTGTCCTGGAAGTGTGGAGACACAGATTCATGAAGTTCTGGACACAATTACATTTCTTCCTAAGAAGACATTGGAAGGTAACCTTCACTTCTCTCAGGAATGACATGAGCATAGGAGAAATACAGCTCCATCAATTTTGCTAAAAAGAACCAGATTTTCTACATAAATATAGATTCTATATACAACTTGACATTTAAAGACAGACAATTTTACCAAGGAGGTGGTAAGAGAAAACAGGCAGCCCCTCTTGACTGTGGCTGTCATCTTCTCACCTAAAAATAGCTAAAGCAAAATAAATGGAGCAACTGGAGGATGATTCTCAGAGACAAAGGGGACCTCGGAGGTCAAAGGTAGCATGACATCACAAAAAGGAACAGACGCAGATTATTTTTCTCTTCTCTTGCCTGTCTCTGTCTACTGAGGATGCCATTCTCTCTCCTGCCAATCAGCTGTCTACACCGCAGGGAGTATGCCTGGAGAAAGAGGTGATTTCACCTCTCCAAGCCATCTGCCAGCATCTCTTGTCACCTGTGGGGATGACCACTGATTCTCTTGACTGGTGCCATCCTGCAGAGGCATTAAGGCTCATGATTCAGATGGAGCCCTTGCTGTCCACAGCAGATGAGCCTCGCTTCCTCAGGCTCCATACGTCATTTCTTCTGTTCCCAGGATGGACTAGTGCTCCATCTTCACCCTCCAGCCTGGAGACAGCCCTCCCCCCCACAGGCTGTCAGCACTCCCGGCCGGCCCTGGACCCTGATCTTCACAGTGAGAACACAGAAAGACGTGGAACAACTGAAAAGATTGGCAGGAGACAAGAGTGGGTAAAACACTTTGAATTCTAAAAACAGGTACCTTGCAGACACCTAGGGTTACTTACATTTGACTCACTTTAACGTTCAAAAATAGTACTGACGGGCCACACTCCCGTGCTCGTGTGCACGAGTGTGTGGGCACACCCACACCTCTGCCACTCCCAGAAAGCAGTTTACTCACTAGCTGGCCTGGCTGGTACGATTGAAACAATGAATACACCCACGGTGTAATTAAAGGAAGGTGTGGAAAGTGCCTGGGGGAGGGTACATGACACCTGGCAACCATGGATGAACGTTGATCATATCACTGTCTGGGTCATTTTGAGTGCCTTACTTTATCCCACTATGGGTCCACTTGCTCTTGTGTAAAAAGAGAAAGTTGGATACATTGAAGGATGGTGAACCAAAGCCCACAGGCCAAGTCTGGAGCCGCCATCTTTTTCATAGACAGGTTGTAAAAGTCAGGGGAGGGGGAATACCCACGTGTACATATGTGCATGAAGGACAGAGGTCAACTTGAATAGCATGCCCCAGGTGCCAAGTACTTATATATATTTTTAAATAGAACTCACTCTTTAGCCTAGGCTAGCTGGCTGGAAAGCTGCAGGGACCCTCCTGGTTCTGTGTACCCACTGCTCAGATTATAAGAGCACCTAATTTTCTTATTTGAGGTCTAGGGATCCAACTCAGGTCCACACGGCTTGCACAGTGAGCCTGAGATTATCCCCCACCCCACAAATAAATTTTCATTGAGACAACTTGCCCATCCTCCCGGGTACTTTCTAAGGCTGTTTTTGTGATATCACAGAAAGTTGCACATTTGTACATTCTAGAATAGTTACTCACTAGCACTTTATAGGAAATTTGCCAAACTCGGATCTAAATAAGTCCCCCCAAATATAAAGCCATCTTTCCCATGAACATCTGTCATGGAAAAGTAGTTTTTGATCTGAATTATCCAAATAATTACCACGTCTCTGACTTTCTTTGCCTGTACCCGTTGTTTAATCCAAGCCACATGGACATATATCAGCATGGGCAGAGACTCACAGGAAACCAGTGAACTGTGCACTCAGTCAAACTGAGCAGCCAACCGTGTTACTCATATTATCCCCTGGGCAATTGCAGCAGTCACAGGGAATACCCAAACACCACCTCCCAGCTTCCTGTCCACTTCCCTGTGGTCATAGAAACAGACACAAAAAGCTGAGGAAGAGACAGCAACTCATCAGCTCAAAGGGCGTGGCACCATGGCCATCAGTGAATTCTACATGAGGGCACTGTCTGGGGAGACTAGGAAATCTATTTGGGAATTGGAGTTTTCTGTTATACCTCTTGAAATAACCAAACTGTTGGTTAAATGCCAAAAACCTTTACACCGTGTATAAACCATAAGAAAAGACAAAGACTTAACTAATAAAATACTATGCTCACATGTTTTCAGTTTTCTAGTGTTAGTGTTTAAGAATGTGAAAAAACACTATACATTCTGTTGAATCCATATTCCTGAAAACTGTTCTGGGAAACATCATACTAACGAACTTGGAAAACCCAGGAGGGGTGAATAAGAGAGTACACACAGACACACACACACACACACACACACACACACACACACACACACACAGACACGCGCACACACACATACCACATGCACCTAGGTGCACACAGACACGCATGCATGCACCTAGGCACACACAGGCACACATACATACATGTGCACACACAGAGACCATCCTCACAAAAATAAATCCAAAAGCAATAACCAACTCCAAAATGCCAGGAAGCAGGGTTATAAATTTAACACAAACAGCTCCCTCTTCAAACTCCCAGCCCGTTTATCAAATTTTAAAAACTAAATGACAAGTTAAGATTATTAGTCAAAATATATAAATAAATCACCTTACATCTGCTATGTCCAAGGCCTGTGAATGATTTCACAGTGGTTAGCAGGACTAAGTGAATATACAGGCAACCAGGCTCGGGAGCCAGCCGTGCAGGTAAGGCTGGCCAGCTGCCAGGCCTCCAACAGCACAATTAGCTGATAGGGTTGGAACTCTGGGCCAGCACAGAGGGAACTCAAGCTTTCTTCCACGGGCTGAGCTGACATGGCTCTCAGTCTTCAAACCCCTCCACGCAATCCCATTGTTTATAGAAAGAACTTTTTTTAGACATCTCCAAACAGCAAGGATTAAGTCAACTCATCATAAATTCCTCCTTCTAAAAACCAACTCACGGAAAAACTTTCTGAAAATGCAGTTTGTCAAACGCTTTGGGTTTAATGAAATGCCAAGGTCTGGGAGTCATAATTTATCCACTGGAACAGGAAGCCTCACAGAGATGGAGGAATGTTGGAGTTCTGTGTTCAAGATGAATTGCTAGAAAATTCGCCATCTTAAAAAACCAGTGCTGTTTTTTTACCTGCTTAGATTTATATAACACCCTGTGTCACCAGTCCTGAGGCTGCTGCTATGTGCCAAACATAAACAGGAAAACAAGAAAAGAAAATGGTTTGGGCATTTCTCCCCCAGTGAACCAGAGCTGAGTCTCCCAAGGGTCTGAGTGTTCCAGGCCATATTGTCACTGCTATTCACAGCGCTGGTGGCATTGAAACAAGTCCCATTAGTTTCCACTTCAAACCCATTTGTCCAGTTGTGTGGGTTATCATGTTAGGCAATTGGTCACTTCTTGGAAAAACAAAAACAAAAAACAATCTTTAATTCCCTTTCCTTCACTCATCTCTCTCTGAGCATTTGAAGGCATTTGCTGTTAGCACCCCTCAGAATAAGCCACCCTCCTGTAACCTTCCCTAGACAGCCAATTGTTTCTAAGTGAAGGTATGCAAACCTAACTTTTCAGGATTATTTCTACACTGCCTATGAACATGGAGAACAGGGCTGCATGAACAAAGGCCGCCCTTGAGACACAGCTAAAGAGTGTTTCACAGTCACAAGGAAAGCTTCTGTTCAAGGGTTTCCCTTGGCTCCCCATCATCCTGTGAGCAGAGGCCTAGGGATGAGAATACTCTTTTTTGAGCAACATTTTCAGTGTGCTCTCACAGGAAAAGATGGACTCTTTTCGAGAAAGATATTAGGGCCTGGAGAATTGAGCCTTAGCCTTGGTTTCCCTTGTACAAAATATACAAAGTGGAGCTGGAGAGGTGGTCCAGCAGTTAGAAGCACTGGCTGCTCTTCCAGAGGACCAGGGTAAGATCCCCAGCACCCACACAATGGCTCCCAACTATCCACAACTCCAGTCTCAAGAGATCCAACACCCCCTTCTGCCCGCTGAGGGCACCAAGCATGTTTGTGGTACACAGACATGTGGGCAGGCAAAACATCCATATACATACAGCAAACAAGAAAAATGAAATTTAAAATATAATTTAAAAAGAAAAAGGCCTACAGAGTGATGCTACCTAAGATTGTAAAGGGGGTAAAAACAGGTTTTCTAACCCAGTGTGCAGTTTGATAGCAGTTACATTTCTATGCATGTGACAGAAGCCTGTCGACTAACAGGATTTGTTTCTCACACATAGTGAGAAGTCTTGGAGTGTCTGGGCCAGGCTGATAAGGGGTCCCACAACCTGACCCCTGCAGGTCCCCACCTTCCCACTTGTCCTGTCTTCCTGGACTTCTCACCGAAGGCTCACAGGGTGGCAGCCCACCTCCAGCCCCCACCTTGTCAGAAAGGAAAATGAAAAGATGTTGATTCCAGCCTATATCAGAAGATCAAAATCTTTTCTATTGCTTCATTTATTTTTATTGTTTTGGAATGGGATCTCACACTGTTATGCCACTGAGGCTGGCTTTGAACTCCCGATCCTCCTGCCTCCACCTCCCTGGTGCTGGAATTCCATGTGCTACCGTGACTGGCTTAGAAAAGAAAAATCTTCCCCTAAGACCTCCAGCCAAATTCTATTCTCTTACTGAGGATGCTGAGATATGTAGTCACGTGGGGCACACTGCCCCACCAGCGCATAAGGTCATGTATAGCTCACCAGAGGAGTCACACACAGACCACAGTAAGGCAGGCTACATCCTGATACTAAACACGCTGGAAGTGGAATCCTGAGCCAACTATCAAGCTCCATGGAAAGTGAACAATTATGGGATTAAGATGTCACTGACAATAAAGCTGGAATCAAGTGGCTTTCATTTTCTCTTACCAGATTGACCATAAAATATGAACCACACAGTTATTTTTTTTTAATTCTTTAAACACTCTACCACTAAAGTCCCTGAATCCAATCCCCAGCACCATTAAAAACAATTTTTAAAAAACTAAAAAAAAAAACAAAAAAAAACAACTCATCACTCTCCAATTGAAATAATCACTTTGCATAATCTTAATAGCAGCTTCCTAGCCCACTGTGTACCCCCGCATAAGCAAAAGGAAGGTAGAGATTGTTATACCCAAACAGAAGAATAAGGAAGTGTCTACTCACTTCAACAAATCTCGTTCCCTGATAATGATTTGGAAAACGCAAAATTTCTCAAAGATTTACACAAACTGCATTTTTATGCCTTTCTGTTAAACTAACTGAAAAGTAAAATAGGTAATCAAATATTCGAACTCTATAGAGACTTGTCCCTGGAGCTACACATGTAAGAGAAACTGGGTATGGACACTGGGATCCTTGGGTCTCTTTCTCACGTTTGGGGCTTCAAACTTTATTTAATAATTTTTTTTAAAGATTTGCCACCAGAGGAGATCGGGCGCATTCAGGGTAGACACCAGAAAATGGAAAGATCTCCCATGCTCTTGGATAGGTAGGATAAATACAGTAAAAATGGCAATCTTGCCAAAAGCAATCTCAGATTCAATGCAATCCCCATTAAAATCCCAGCACAATTCTTCACCGACCTTGAAAGGATAATAATCAACTTTATATGGAAAAACAAAAGACCCAGGATAGCCAAAACAACCCTGTACAATAAAAAGAACTTCAGGAGGCATCACTATCCCTGACTTTAAGCTCTACTATAGAGCAATGTAGTGCTGAAAACAGCCTGGTATTGGCACAAAAATAGACAGGTAGACCAATGGAATCGAATCGAAAATCCTGATATTAACCCACGTACCTATGAATACCTGATTTTCGACAAAACAGCTAAAAGAATACAATGGGGGGAGGAAAGCATCTTCAGCAAATGGTGCTGGCACAATTGGATGATGGTGTGTAGAAGACTGCAGATAGACCCATGTCTATCGCCACCCACAAAACTCAAGTCCAAATGGATCAAGACCTCAATATAAATCCAGCCACCCTGAACCTCTTAGACGAGAAAGTAGGAGGTACCCTTGAACAAATTGGTATAGGAAACCACTTCCTGAACATAACTCCAGGAGCACAGACACTGAGATCAACTATTAATAAATGAGACCTCCTCAAACTTAGAAGCTTCTGTAAGGCAAAAGACACAGTGGACAAGACCAAACGGCAGCCCACAGAGTGGGAAAAGATTTTTACCAATCCTACATCTGACAAAGGGCTGATCTCCAAAATATACAAAGAACTCAAAAAACTAACCAACAAAACACCAAATAACCCGATTTAAAAATGGGGTACAGAACTGAAGAAAGAATTCTCAATAGAGGAAATCAAAAAGGCTGAAAGACACTTAAGAAAGTGCTCAACATCCTTAGCTATCAGGGAAATGCAAATCAAAACAACTTTGAGATACCATCTTACTCCTGCCAGAATGGCTAAAATTAGAAACGTGAATGACAACTTATGCTGGAGAGGATGTGGAGAAAGGGAAACACTCCTCCACTGCTGGTGGGAGTGCAAACTCGTACAGCCATTTTGGAGATCAGTATGGCAGTTCCTCAGAAAAATGAGAATTAGTTTACCACAGGACCTGGCAATCCCCCTCTTAGGCATATACCCAAATGATCACCATCCATGCAACAAAGACATGTGCTCAACTATGTTCATAACAGCATTATTTGTAATAGCAAGAACCTGGAAGCAACCTAGATGCCCCTCAACTGAAGAATGGATAAAGAAGATGCGGCACATCTACACAATGGAATACTACTCTGCAGAAAAAAATAATGGAATCTTGAAATTCGCAGGCAAGTGGATGGCACTTGAAGAAACCATCCTGAATGAGGTAACCCAGTCACAAAAAGAGGAACATGGTATGTACTCACTCATATACGGATTTTAGACCTAGAAGGAAGGATCACCAGCTATAATTCACACCGCCAGAGGAACTAGGATACAAGGTGTATTCTAAGAAATTCATATAAAGTCCCTCATGGAAGGGGGAAGGGACAATTCCCCAGAGCACATGGGAAGTGGGGGGGGGCAGTGAATGGAGAGAGAACTAGGAGAAAGAGAAGGGGAGGAGAGGAAAGCACGTGCAACTAGGAAGATTGAGTCAGGGTAGGAATAGAAGACGAGAGAGAGAGAGAGAGAGAGAGAGAGAGAGAGAGAGAGAGAGAGAGAGAGAGAGAACATAAAAGAGGGAGCCATTATTGGTATGAAGAGAAAACTGAACCTAAAGAAAATTCTAGACGCCTACAAGACTGACTCCAACTAACAATTGGAGCAACCATGGAAAAGCTACCATAAATGCCCTTCCTGGACAGTGAGATCAACAACTAACTTATCCACCATCATGGAGTCCTCATCTAGTACCTGTTGGAAACAGAAGCAAACACCCATAACTAAACACTGAGTCGAACTAGAATTCAGATGCAGAGAGAGAGGACAAGACCAGGTTGCAGAAACACATAGAGACAGCTGACCTGAACAAGGAGGAGCTAATGGGCCCCCAGACTGATAGCTGGGAATCCAGCATGGGACTGACTCAGACCCCTTGAATATGGGTCTCAGCCAGAAGGACTAAGCAGTCTAAGGGACCTCAGACAGTGGAACCAGGATGTATTCCTGGTGCACAAAAGGACCTTGCGGACACATCCCCCATGGAGGGATAACTGCCTTAACCTAGAGACAGGAGAGAAGCCCTAGTCCCTACTTCACATGACCTGACAGATTTATGTGACCCCACCTGGATGGCATTGCACTACATGTGGAATGGGGGTGGGGGATGGGAGGGGAGAGTGGTCAGGGTGCATGTGAAAGGGGAGAGAGAATAAGAGGGAGGGAGGGGCAACTAGGATCGACATGTAAAATTAAAAAAAGAAAGAAAGGAAGAAAGAAAGGAAGGAAGGGAAAAAAAGCAAAAAAAAATGCAAAAAGAGGATATTGTAACCCTAGTTTGTATGTTGTTGCTATTGTTGTTCATTTAAGGGAAAAAAAACTTTATAAGGAATTGAAGACAGTGAGTAGAAAAATTCAGAATGGAGATGCAATAATTCATAAAATCCAATTGCAAAGTGAACAGCTACTTCTGTGGAAAATGAAGGGGCTTCCTTGAAAACTTTGGGAAAGGTTGTCTGTGGTTTACACTGTCTGGTTTGGGGATGACCCTCCCTAGGAATCGAGTCTCCAGAGGGTCTTTCTGTACCTTTCAGTGAGACCACAGCACCAGATGCTGTCCTACAAACACATGGCAAATGTGCCTGCCCCTCTGGCCAGCATTTTCTGGTGACATTAACAAATGTCAAGATTTCTTCATCTTGTTTTTCTAAAACAAGCTCTAGAAGGCTGTGGCTTGTACTCAGCTGAGTTTTGCAAATGACCCACACTTGCATCTATTACGGTGCTGCTAGAGCATCTATCTCTGACTTTTAATGCATCAAGCCTTAATTTTTAACATGTTTATCTGCATGTCAGTCATGCTCTCTTTAAACACTCTCCACCTTACTGTTAGGTGCAGCATCAAGAAGATCCCTGACGGAAGATCCATGCCTTTCTCCTAAGACCAGTCAAGTTTTAAAAAATTCTTCCCCTCTCCTCTCTGTCCTCCCCAATCCTCAAAGTGACTGTTTGCTCAGATTTGGTTACTACTTTGGAGGCTCAGTGGGCACTCCTGTGTTCAATCACTTTCAATGCAAACACATAGTTTTCCAGATCACAGATCTCTTTCCAAAATACACTATGCACTGTGCCAAAACAAAAAAACAAAAACCCACACATTTCCTTTTTTTCAGTTTTCAAATTACAAATGCATGGCCAAACAACCATGTAGAATGTTTTACACACGCACACGCACACACACGTACATAACATTTCTAAGTAAGTTACTGTCTTTGAGTAGAGGGAGAAAGATGATTTAAGATGAATTTTAATCCTTGACATTTCTTTCTTAATGTTCTATTTGGAACAATATAAAACTCTTCAATTTTTTTTAAGTATTAGTGCGAAGCCAAAATCTCATTAGCAAGTAACAAAGCAGTGTCCGTTTTAAAATAGATCTGTGTCCATTCAGATAACTTGAAAAGCAAAACAAAACCTCAAGCAGTTACAGCCTGTATAGACTGTCAAATTTAGTGTGGGTAAATGTTATATTGCCTAGTTTGGGTAAACTAGTCATGTCCAAGTGTGTATGAAATGTAAATTCAACAAGTATAGTTAGGCAGTGTCCGTTTTAAAATAGATCTGTGTCCATTCAGATAACTTGAAAAGCAAAACAAAACCTCAAGCAGTTACAGCCTGTATAGATTGTCAAATTTAGTGTGGGTAAATGTTATATTGCCTAGTTTGGGTTAACTAGTCATGTCCAAGTGTGTATGAAATGTAAATTCAACAAGTATAGTTAGGACCAATTCTGCCCTTTTTGAAGATAAAATGTCAAAGACACCATACTTCACAGGTAGAAACAGAGGCCCCTTGGATTCTTGTGACCTTCAGTGAAGGTGATGTTGGGAAAGGAGAGTCAATAAAAATCTCACCAAAACACATATGCCTTTGGTTGCAGTGCCGAGTCCTGATGTAACTCCATAAAAACTGTTTAAAAAACAAATTTCCACAGCTACAGAGCAGCACTTCCAGCACAGACCCCTCTGCAGCCCTGCAGTCTGAGCGAGTCCCCAGGGCATCCACTAAGTGCAAGGCCCGTTTAAAGACTGTCTCCAGTGTTAACAGCCTGGTTTTATAGGGGGTTTACATACAAAAACAAAACAAAACAAGTATCAGATGGCCACCAGAAAAGGATTTTGAATAAAATAGCCTTTGTTTTTAGAACATCATCTTTTATTAAAAGTTTTATGGAGAGGGAAAGGCAAGAACTACAGCCAGGTGTGTGGAGTGGGTGTGAGATGCAGGGTGCCTGGGAGAGGATCATGCTTGCAGCTTCAGCACCATCCTCACAGCAGGGTGAGGTCAGAGCCTCACATGTCCTATGATAAGACACACAGCTAGAAGGGGTTTTAACTCACCTTGTGCCCCAGTGAAACCCCTCACCGTTGTGTCCACAAACCTGCTACTTGTGGTCTGTCAGATCCCAGCTGCTTGATCTGTGCTGTTACACAGCATAGCCAACCCTCTGCTGTGTGACAATTCTGGGTACAGCCTGAGCACACTGGGGTGATGTGCTTGGAAACTGACAGGATGAGCTCCTAAGGGAAGATCAGGAAACTCTGCAGAGGGAGTGTCTGGAAGTGCTGGGACTATGGAAACATCTCAAGCCATTCCCCTGTCGGTGCTTTCAGGCAGAATGGTAAAGACATCCGTCCAACAAACAGTGCATGTCTCCCCGTACCCAGTAGACATCAGATTCATAAGACTGGACGGTGCTGAAAGGCATGGCGCAGTCCATCTCTTGATTCCCATAGGAGGGTGTCAGCGGGCTTGGGGGGTCTTTTATAACAGCCTCTGTTACACATGTTGGGGACAGTGGGCAGGTTGGTTGTTTTGAGGGCGGGTTCCAGAGTGGTTTGGTGCTGTTTGTCTTTAACCTTCCTCACATGAAATTTGTAAGTGATGAAGTGCATAAATATAGTTCTACAAAGGCATTCTGGAAACTCTTACAAGATTTCAGAGCTCTGTTTCATAAAAATGTTCTGGGAATGCCAATGCTCACACACTGATGCTCTTAAGAGGCAGCGGAGTCGGGAGAAAAGCCATAAAATGGGGAGCTGGAACTGGGTTCTTATGCTGACCTTGCCCACTCATAAGTGTTATAGCCACTAAGCTGTCTGGTGCAGACTCGTTGAGCTTCTCTGTCGCATCAACTAGGCTGGTCCCTGTGCTACTCCTGAGAGAGCCATGTACTTAGGGCAAACTGCTCTGCTGCCTACAGACTGTGGGCTCAAGCCCCAGGGCTCACTTCATCGTCCTGGTGAGAGAATTAGCACTAAGCGACAGCAGACATCCACCCATCAAAAAGCAGTCTACTAAATCCATCTCTCTAAATGACCACTTCACTGAGTTATGCCCAATTTTCCAAGTTTGCTGATTTGTTAAGGAAAAAAAAAAGCTTCTTTCCATGCATTTCAGTGATCGTTATAGTGAATGCCTATAATTTCGGCTCTCAGGAGGCTGAGGCAGGAGGATCATGTAAATTCAAGGACAGTTTAGGCTACAGAACAATTTCAAGGCTAGCCTGCACTAGGTTACAAGATGCTGTTTCAACAAACTAAAAGTTCTTTTCAACTACTCATTAATTTCCAAGAAATTTGTCTTCCTCGGGATGGTTTTTAACAGCCCTATTGTGATGAGATTTCTTCTGTTACAATTATGTTCTATTTTTGGCTCTGACAACAGAAGGAATAAAGACCAATTTGTCAAAAGAAAAGACTCTTAAGAAAACCCATCCAGTTTATGAATGACAAATCTTTTTAAGGTGTCTCTTTATAAATAATCAAAATCTCACTGTTTTACAAGGTTGCATTTCAGCTTTTGCTGGTTTCTTTTACCATTCTAACTTTTATGCCATTGTGTTTTGTAAGACCCTACTGCAGAAAACACCATGTTCCTGAATTACAGAGCATGGAGGAAGCAGGCTGGAACTTAGCTGGTTCAGATGGAAACTGTGTCGCCCGCCTGCACTCAAGACAGCCCAGGTGAGTTGCTTCTGCTCTCTGGGCTTCAGTCCCCTGAACTGGACATGGTCAACCACGGACTGCAGGGAGATCCTGGGAGGACTGATGTCATTTGCCAGCATGTGTGTAAAAGCTGAGAACAGACCCTGTATACAGTGAGGACTGAGCAAGAGTAAACTGCTTTTGTAGCTTTTTTAAAATGTTATGCAACTTGAGCATTACTTACCCAACATACTTAGATGTTTTGGATTGGAATTTTTTTTTCAGATTTTGGAATATTTAGATATATATGATGATTCATTTCCCTAAATGCACAATTCATTCTGTAATCTCTGATTTTCCTCATGTGTAAATGTATTTGGCTGGGCAGCGGTGGCGCACGCCTTTAATCCTAGCACTCGGGAGGGAGAGACAGGCGGATCTCTGTGAGTTTGAGGCCAGCCTGATCTACAGAGTGAGTTCCAGAACATCCAAGGCTTCATAGAGAAACCCTGTCTCAAAAAAATAAACAAAAAGTTTAGAGTGGTCTCAAGTCTATACATAAAATATATTCACAAAGCACACCACGTGTAACCTCACAATAAGTGTACACAGTGATTTTAGTGCCCCTGGATTTTTATTGCTACTCACCACATGTGGTCAGGTATGAAATCCTCTCAGATACTTGGATTTGGGGGTTAGGAATTCTTGCATTAAAGTATGTCATCCTGACAGGGTTAAAAATTCTTGCATTAAAGTATGACATCCTGACACTTGGTTACCGTCCATAAATTTTGAAAGCTGGATTCATTCTGCATCTTCTACCTACAAGAAGGGTTCCATTTTGTGCTTGGCATGCTGTGCTGTAACAGCGGGTGAACACACCTCTGCAAAGGCTTGTGTCCACACTCAGCCAGCCTCTAATCCAGTGGTCTAATAATCTCTGCATGCCACCAAGCCAGTCAATGGTTTCCCTCTGACATATCCCTGGAGACTCACATGCCCAGAGCTTGGTCTTGAATCCAAAAGCATCCAGAGGTGGCATCTATGGAGGTGACTGGATGCTGGCTTCTTCAATGGGTAAACCCACTGATGGGGTTACAATTCAAAGGGTTTGGGGGTGTGGTGACAACTTTAGGGGTCTATTTGGAAGAAGCAGGTCACTTGGGGTGAATTAGAAGGTTATATCTGGTCTCCAGAACTTTCCCCACTCTCTTTGCTTCCAACCCTCATGAAGCAAGCAGTCTTTCTCTACCACACATCCCCTGTTGTGACATTCTGCCACACCAAAAGCCCAAAGTACAGGACCAAGTATCCAGGAGCCAAGTAACCTTTCCTCCTCCGAGCAGATCCTCTCCGGTGTTTTGTCACAGTGATAAAAGCTGACTGATGTGACACCATCGAGCTGCTAGCACTGTTCTGGGTGTTAGGTGAGCCACAAGCTTTTGGTGAATAAATAAACACACACAGTACATGCCCAGTGTCCGGACAGGCCCCTTGCGCTGGTTGTTGTTGGCTTCTAGTGTGATGGCCTTTCGGTGAACTCCTGCCCTTGTTTTGGAATACACTCTCCTCTGAGCAAGCAGTTCCAACATCCACTTAGCATCCATGCCACTCCCTTGGAGCCAAGAAACAAAACTACATTAATGGCATCCCCACCTTAGCGGGGCCTTCCTGGGATGAGGTGTAAATTAATGCCAGCCTGGGCATGGGATCATTAAGGATCAGATGGGACATTTCACAAAAGGAACAACTGAATCCTAGCTAACCTGGCCCTCATCCAACCAGAATAATTGCCTGCTGCCTACACAGTATCCCCTACTTGTTCCAGATGCAGAAATGAGTATCACTTCATCCTCCGAATGGTCACCGAGCCAACTCTGCTGCTGTGGTGTGGGTGTGGGAGAACCAGTCAGCTGTCCTCTGGAGGGTGTGCAAAGTGCTCTGGGGCAACATAAATTCAAGGGATTCAATCGTGTATTTGGAAAAGTAAGGCTTCATTGTTTTGTTTTGTTTTTTAGGAGAAACACTTCATCTCCCACTATACTTTCCCTTTAAACTCGAGAGTGATCAGAAGTCTGTTGTACTTTAACAAGAGTTTAATTGATGAATCGTTCATGTTTTTTATCTGAATCATAGAAATATAGCTCTCATCCTCCCCCACCCCTGTAGTCCTGGGAATGGTCCTGTT
The DNA here is from genome assembly GCF_943737965.1 of Phodopus roborovskii. Lineage (NCBI taxonomy): Eukaryota > Metazoa > Chordata > Mammalia > Rodentia > Cricetidae > Phodopus > Phodopus roborovskii. Next base: position 23,647,207 of record NW_026126571.1, on the reverse strand, counting down.
TGACATTATGGCTTCCTAGGAAGTCCAGATGAATCTGTGCTACTGAAGACCCCAACTCCTACAATAATGGAGGAGTTGAGTGCATACAAGAACCCCAGGAGCCTTCTCAGCATGGATGGAACAGTTCTGTGAACTGTCCAGAGCTAAAAACCAAAGTCAAGAGTAGCCCGGGGTAGCCAAGATTGGTAGCACAGAAGCAGGCAGGTCTCTGAGTTCAAGGACAGCCTGACCTACATAGTTGTTTCAGGATATCCAGGGTATGTAGAGAGACACTGTCTAAAAGCATCCTGAGGGGGAAGAAAAGTGGCTGCTGTTGGTCTGACTGGCATGCTGGTAAACAAATATTGTTCAGGGCACAAGAGAGCTGGGCTGGTGAGGATACCCCATTCCCAGCAGGCCTACAGTCTCTGCGCCTTCTTGTGAGATTACCCAGAGTACACTGGAAGCACCCAGAGAGAAACATTGTTCCCAGGGTGGATACGAGTGTATGTTGGCTCATCACACTCAGAACTCACCACACCTCCTTTTGCATCCTTGTCCAAAGATACGGTTTGTATGGAATGGGCTGAAGCGTATTTTCTCAACCCAGAAAACATTCATGAGGTCTCAGAAGACCACATACAGCTTCCTGCAGGGCTGTCAGGGATCCCTGACTCTCCCACAAACACATTCTCCTCAGCAACAGCCTGGGCTCAAACCTACCTTGGAGAAACTATGTCTTGACTCAAGCCTAATACTTAGTAATAAAGCTCCCTGGGAAAGTAAGGCTGCCAAAGTTAAAGTGGTGGGGTTTTATGAGCAGGATTATGGTCCATTAGGGGACGAGAAGGAAAACAGCAGCCTGTTTCATTTTGGTCCTTTCTCTCAGCTGAACCACCATCCGGTTTCCAATTAAATCTCCTCAAGAAAGATGCTGCCATCTCCCCTCCTGACACACCCTTCTGGCCTTTGCCCAAAAGCCAGAGTCTGAAGCCACGAGTTCACAGCCAGGAAGTTCTGGGTCTGTTTGCTCCAAGGGGGTAAATGGCATATAAGGAAAATGAACTTCCATTTTTTTTTTATGAGAAAATAGAGCAAACACACACATTGTCTGAATGAGGACATGGGTTCATGCACCCTGTGGTAACGGAAAGGGAAAGTCCTTCCCGCGGTAACGGAAAGGGAAAGTCCTTCCCGCGGAAGTTCCTGACACGCAGCTGCTCGAAGGAGGCTGTGCTTCCTGCTGATGAAGCCACTGTCACCATGAAATACTTTTAACCGTCCACACTCACGGAATGACAATGCACAGCCTGGTCCTTCCATGGTTCTTAACTGGTCAACTCCAACAGTGTGGCCAGGCAAGGCAAAGCTCTCCCTCCCTTCTAGAGATCTGATCTTTTTTTTTTTTTTTTTTTTTTTTTTTTTTTTTTTTTTAGGATATGATACATAAACATCTTAAAAGCATTCTAGACAAATCCTTATATATAAGATTATATATAAGATCCTTGCATGGAGAATTAAGTTAAACAGTTAGTGGACTTGGATCTGCCTTTCCTTTCAAGGGGTGACAATGTGATCATGTCTTCTTTGAACCTTTCCAATAGTAAGTTTTAAAATTAGCTGTGTATCTTTGACTTACTGAGGCCTGAAATTCACATAAAAACTTTCTCAAATACTGTGGAAACAAAGTTAAAAACTATTAATAAACTATTTTATAAGAGGCACTAAACAAAAATAAAGAAATCTAATGGGTTGCAAACTAGAGCCATCCCTTAGTAAACATTGGGGGGGGGCTCAACATTTTCCATGAAAGGGAAGTATGTTCCTTCCAAGAATATTTGCATCAGGCCCTGAGAATTCAAACAAATTCAAGCTGAAAACAAAACAAAATGGAATGTCTAACACCACCTAGTTTTGTGTGTCCTCTTATCTCACACTTAGAGAACAACCCCTTCATCCAATCCCATACCACCCAAAACAGAAAATATTTAGGGATAAAATTTGACTGAAATATGCTAGAAAATTACAAAACCCCAGTTAAGAAAAAGTTTTAATCCTCATCGTTGTTGTTTTCCAAGACAGGGTTTCTGTGTGTAACAGCCCTAGCTGTCTGTCCTGGAATTCACTCTGTAAACCAGGCTGGCCTCAAATTCACAGAGTTCTGCCTGCCTCTGCCTCCCAAGTACTGAGATTAAAGGTGTGTGCACCACACCTGTCAAGTGTTAACCTTTAAAACGTGGAGAAATAAACCATTCCATAGCTCAGAAGAGCCAAGGAAACTGTATCTGCAACTTACAGCCTGAGTAAGTGACAAAAGTTATAGTTGAGGCAAACATTGACAGCCAATGTGACCTCATTGGAAAATATAGAATTGCCCAACCAACTATAGAATCTTGACCTTTTCTCCAGTGCATTCAAAGCATTTACCAAGATACAAGTTTTAATTTAATACAAAACAACTCAATTTTTAAGTTTTTATTTAGTGTGTGTGTGTGTGTGTGTGTGTGTGTGTGTGTGTGTACTCGCGCGTGTGTGCACGCGCATATGTACACCTGTGAGCACAGGTGCCTTTAACCTGCTGGAACTCCACTCCCACATGATTATTAGCCACTCAGCGTGAGTGTGGGAAAGCTGTCTCGGGTCCCTTGCAAGAATGCTCCATGCTCTCAGCCACTGAGCCATGTCTCCAGGCCCCGCTCAGTTTCTATGAAGTACATTACTTGACCACAATGAAACAAAACTAGAAATCGATAACAGAAAAAAGAATCTCTGAAAAAACCAGAAATATTGACAAACTAAGCAATATACTTTTAAATACCCTGTAAGTCAAAGGAAAAGTCAGAAGGAGGATGTAAAGCAGTTTGAACTGAATAAAAGGGCACCACAGTCTATTAGGACAAATCTAGAAAGGTCTCAAGTCAGTTACCAAAACCCTTTTCTTGTTTCCACAAGACACTGGGGGAAAACTGAATTAAACTGAAAATAAAGATCAGAGCAAAGACCAGTGAAATAGGAGAAAAGGAATAAACACAGGAAACCGGAAGTTTGTTCCTTCAGGATATTAAAAAGTTAATAAACTGGCAGCCAGACTAACTCAGTCAAACGGAGGAAAAGCACATCTTAGCAGTGTAACAAATGAGAACTGTAGCCTCACTTCAGATCCTACAGACACGGAAAGCATAATAAAGGCAAATTATTATAAACTAGTATAAGACAATAAGCTAAGCAACCTACATTACTTTCTGTTGTTGCCATACTGCTCAGTGTTTTTATTTCATTTTTATTGTCTTTAAAGTGTTTCATACTGTGTTTTTGGTTGCATTCTTTCCCTTCCCCGCAAATCCTCCCAGCTCCTAACACTTCCCTACCCACCAGACTTCATGTTCTTAATCTCTCTCAAAAGCCAAAGCAAAGAGAGAAGACAAAACAGAAAAGACAAAAACTTCCGAGCCTCACCATCTACTGCAAGAAGTGTTTCCTGATGAAGGCTGAGCAATGCACTGATCTATGAGTATGGCAATATGGCATTAGGAGTCATTTTATTGCTATGTCCCTTTAGCAGAATAATAGTACTGGGTTTCCCTAGGGCACTTGACCTATCTAGTCTCCTCTCATGTTCTTGGCTTCATTAACAGAGTCAGGTGTGGGTTTTTGTTGCGGGCCTTAACACAAAAAGTGGCTGGTTACTACCCTAATATTTCTGCCACTATTGCACGAGAATATCTTGTAGCCGGGTCACTGTTTTTGCGTTGCAAGGGTTGCAAGGGTTGTAGCTGGATGAGATTAATGATTATTTTTCTCTTCTGCTAGTGTGTAGAGTACCTTCCAGTCCATGAATGATGGTCAGTAGACTGCTTCTAGTCCAATACTGCTCAGTTTCTCTATGTTCTATAACACAAGTAAATCATGCCTTCAGCAATAGGACCTTACTGTCAGTTTGAAGAAGGGAGCCAATAGCATTGGCAATCACCTGTAATTTGCATTGAATGTTGTGTGAATTTTAACTACACTGTGACACTCCAAGTATGTTAAATAAAATTTACCTTGAATCAGGGGGCAGAGCTAGCAACTAGCTGACCAAAACTAGCCATAGAGAAGCCAGAAGCCAAAGATGCACAGGAAGGAAAGGTAGGGACTTGAGTTTGGTGCCTCCTTTTGACTTGGGGATGAGTAAAGAGACACATCTCTTGATGGATCGCTAGCCAAAAAGCAAGGTCAGCTGGTGGCTTCTCCGATCTAGCAGGATTTCACTCCCACATCTGACTTCTGAGTCTTTGTTGGTAAATAGAATTATAAGAGATTTCGTTTAAACCTACATATCATGGCTGTGACAGAGACCAGGCCATGGCCTGAGTGGCTGGTGGGCCACAGGCAATACTTAAAGTATCAGTAGATTAATATGCAGCCACTAAGCTGACAGCAAAACATCAGAGAGGCATCTTTGGAACCCCTTTGGCCAATGGTTCAAGAAGATGTAACCCATTCCTGGTACAGGTGTTTTACTTGGTACCATGATGTCTAGTTGGGTTATTGTCTCCCCCATTATATGGTAGTTCCATTTAAAACCCTTTATATATCTTAAGAATCAATTAGAATAGGTTTCCCTATGACTTTTCAAAAGACCTTTGGTGTTAGCTGTCGCTCCCCATGTTACCTCCTTTACCCTTCCCAGCATCCTCCTCCCCATTTGACCTAGTGCTCTAGTTTTACCTCTATGCTTTTATAATACTATATACTATATTCTATTTCACTTCCTTGGAGGATTCCCTTCTCTCTGCTGATCCCTTACAAGCTACCTAATCACTGTGGATATTCTACATGAGCACGCATATCTGAAGCTTTAAAAAGTTAAGCTATTTCACAAATGGGAGAAAACACACAGTGTTTGTCTCTCTGGTGTGTATTACCTCCTTCAGGGTGATTATTTCTAGTTCAACCCATTTCCTTGCAAATCTCATAATTCCACTTTTCATAACAGCTGAGTTCTACCCATTGTCTCAAGTTGACAAAACACTAGCCAGAACAATTGATAAAGACTTTTTTTCTGTGAGCTGATGTGTTTGCTCAAACAATGATGTCCTATGTTAGCAGTTGTTGGTCTGTGCTATTGGGATTCTTTCTGTTCATAAAGTTTTTTGTGCCAATGAGTTCAAACATATTCCTCACTTTCTCTTCTAGCAGATTCAGGGTGTGTGGTCTTATGTCAAAGCCCTTCATACCTGTACAATTTCTTGAAAGCTACTACCAAAACTTAGAGACCAATATGGTAGCATAGGCCTGTAATTCCAGCACTCGGGAGGCTGAAACAGGAGGATTGCTATGAGTTCGAGATTGCCTGGGATACCAGAGATTATGAGTTATCCGAGAAGAAATGCATAGCAAGGTAACATCCTTTCAACTAAAGGTTTGAATCTACAGTTAAATCCTTATCACAAAGGAAACTTCAGGGCTTCACCATTAGATTCTACTGAATATTTAAGTTAGAAATTATATCCATATAAACAAGGTCTACCAGAAATTTGAAAGGACAGAATTCTTTCAAAGCATTGTAAGAGGGCTTCACCATAATAATCTCAAAACCAAAATTATTACTAGAAACTACAAATCTCTCTCATGAACACAGATATTAAAATTCTAAATAGCCAGGAGGTGGTGGTACATGCCTTTAATCCCAGCACTCAGAGAGGCAGAGGCAGGTGGATCTCTGTGAGTTTGAGGCCAGCCTGGTCTACAGAGTGAGTTCCAGGACAGCCAGAGCTACACAGAGAAACCCTATCTCAAAAATCCAAAAGAGAAAAAAATGCTAAATAATCCTTTGGACATGAAATCTAACATGACTTATTTATCTACATACAATATGAGGTTATATAAATATGTCATGGACAATGATGTCTATCCTCACAGTGAAAAATTTCTTTAATGTTTAAATATTAAAGAAAGTTACCATAGTAACAAAGGAAAAAAATGAAACTGACATCTCAATTGAAGCCAAGATAGAAGAGAGTACTTGATAGGATACAGCATTCATTCCTGGTTTATATAAAAGGAAAGTCCCTCTGATACCTAGGAATGCTAGGGGAGCGTCCTCAACTAATAAAGGGCATCTGTGAAAAGCTTACATCAGGCTTAACTGTGCAAACCTGACTCTTCCCCAAGACTTTGAGTAATACAAGGTGTCTTCGCCCACCATGTGTAGTCAGAATTGTGTAAGAGCAATGCTTCTAAACATCAAGGCAAGAAGACTAAACAAAGGTACATAGACAGGGAAAGAAGGAAAGGTTTCTTCCTGCTCACAGCAGGAAAGTCTGTATTAAAACTCAGTGAAATCTACAAAAAAAAAATAGCTACCAGAGGTAATATATAAGTGTATTGGCTGTAGGATCTAGATGAACATGTTAAACTATTTAGATTGCCTTTCTATCATCATGTCCTGATACTAATTGAAAGATTAAATTGTAAAACAATAGCATTAAAACTATCAGAAATATAAATAGATATGGTATGCCTGTAAGGTCTGAAAACCATAAAACACTGCTGAAGGAAATCTTCTAGACACAGAACTAGAAGTCTGTGCCTGTTCATAGAGCCAGTAACTCAGCATCATCATTTCACCCCAAGATACAGACTGAACATAGACCCTCTTGAGAGTCCAGACACTTTTTTCAGTTTTAGAAAATGCCAAGCTGAAATCTGGGTATGATGGCATACACCAGTAATCCCAGTATACAAGAAGCTGAGGCAGAGGGATAAAATATTCCAGGCCAACCTAGGCTGCATTGTGATGTCTATAACCAAAAAAATGAAAAAGGAGGCAGAGAGATGCTGACAGGCTGATGACAAACTTTATTTGAAAATGCAAATTACTCAGACTATTCAAAGCAATTCTGAAAAGGAACAAAGTTGAATAAAAATACTATCTTACTGCAAGATTTGTTCCAAACTGGAGTAACCCGGTCACACTAGGCAAGTAGACCAGTAAGGATGAGAAGAGAGTTCAGAATTGGTCCACACATATATGAACTCTTTATTTTGATAAAGATGCAAAAAATATTTAGTGACAAAACAAGGGTGTTTTCAACAAATGGCCCTGGAACAACTGGACATATTTATATGTAAAATAAAAATGATGAGGTTCAACCCATAACTCAGAACATATCTATTAGAGTCTAAGCAGGTAAATTTCTTTTTTAGAAAGCAAACCTGTTGGACCCTTGCACTAGACATAAATATCTTAAATATTACAATGAAAATACAGTCCACAAAAGACCTGATAAATTGGATTTCATTTAAATCCAATGATTTTTCCCTTTGAAAGACAAGGCACTGCCATGTCACAGACCCATAAAATTTTGCAAATCACATACTTGACAAAGGCTTGTTTCCAGACTGAAGTGTAATACAAGAAAACAACCTCCAAGAAGGAAATGTTGAATATTTCAGTCTAATAATTCAGTCTTGTCTAACAATATTTCAATCTTTGCAATGTGTAATACATATGTGTGTGTATATAAATGTGTGTATGTGTGTATATATATGTATATATATGCCTATATATATACATACATACATATACATAATTTGACAAATAAGCACACGAACAAGTGCTAAGCACCTCTGGTTTTGGAGAAGCAAAGTTTAAACCATAAGAGATGCCACCATACACCTATTAGAATAGTTAAAATTAAAGGTGTTGGATATGGAGCAATTGGAAATTCTTGTACACAGCCAGTGAAAACAAATAACATACACACTTTAGAAAACAGTCTGGCTTTCCCTGGGGGCTGTGCATTAGAAAGCCCCTCCCTCATGTCCTCCCCGCCTCTACCCACGCAGCCCAGTGCGTAGACTTCAAGAAGACAACAAGGAACCATGTTTGTGTTCCCACTTTGAAATGGATGACCCACTGAAACAGAACATTTCAGATTTCTTACAGGCTACAGGGACCCACTGTCCTTCAAAAGGACAGAAAACCATGTGTTTGGATGGGATGACAAAAGCCAGCAAAGGTGTACTGAGAACCCAAAGTGTCTTGGCTCTTGAGCAGAGCATAAAACCAGACCTAGCTGTCTGTAGAAAATGTAGTCACTTCACCAACCGGCTTGCGGAATGAATATAAAAACAAGCTTGTACACTGTTCCAAGTAAAAGTAAGAGATGCGGTCCTTTTTCAGACTTAACTCGAACAGTCTTCTATTAAGGACATTAGCAGAAATCTTCCCGGATGCTGACAAAGTGTCCATTTGATTTCTATACCCAAAATCAGAACACCTTTGTACTGAAAATATTTCATGCCCAACAGTTACACAAAACCACCATTTCTTCACTTTATAGCCTTCTTAGTCTTTGTGGAAATCTCCAAACCTCAGCCACATTCCTTGAAATTCTACAGGGCACAAGAGGAACAGAAATCAGCTCAAAATGAATATGTGTATTCAGAAACGCGTTGAGATTTTTCCAACTTTTCAGGTCCCTCACACAAATTAATCTTCTTGAGGCTCTGGTGGTCCCTGAATCACAGCTCTACTCCCCCACTTCTCTGCAACCCGGCTGTATTCTCCTGCTAGGAATAACTGCCAGATCATTAGGCAAGAAAAAGTTTATTGAGCCAGGATCTGGGCGGGCCCCCACAAGGTCAGGAGAAGGGACCACCAGATTTACATAATTTTTGCATCTGTACCAATTTGATTTAAGGCTGTAAGTGGAATTTATCGGTGAGTATTGCATTATAAAAAGTGGTTTATACCATATTGTCTTATATTTATTATGATTCAGTCAAAAGTGAATTGTGCACGTGCCGTCTGCAGTGAGCTGGTACAATAAGGGAGAAACCCTGGCTCTTGAAAAATGCGTTCATTCTCCTTTCCATTGCCTTTAATGGTTTGCTTCAGTGGAAGAAAAATCACTTTAATGATAAAGCCCTGCATCTTTTCCTGTAGTGATAATTACCAGATAGAAATTATTAGGACAAAGGGACAGGAAGAGGTTGAACTTGGTGTGTTGGGGCAGGCAACAAGGAGCGTGGAACTGTTGGTGTGAGTGGGAAAAAAAGAAAAAAATATTGGGGATGCGCAGGAAGAAAATAAATGTGAAGAAACTTAGGATAAACGTTCTGAAATTTTGATCTTGGGACAAAAACAAAACAAAACAGTGCTAATTAGTTAACATTCTTTATTTGAACATAATCTCTACTAGGTAAAAGAGACACTTCCAAACTTGTGCAAGTGGAGAGTTTCCCAGAATGCATCTGGCATCTGTAAGAAAGAAAGAAAATTCACATCTGCTACATGATGAAACACAGTGATGATAGAAGGAAGCCAAAACTTGCCCGGATTCCTTTCTGAAAGCTGCATTGGGCACTGTTTGGGCTTTTGTTTGTTTGTTTATTTGTTTTCTCTGTACCAATCCTACCATTATTCCCAACTTGGTCTATCCCAATAACCAATCCTACCATTCCAAGAGTCAGCACTATGTTGATAGAACAACAGATTTCCCTCCATTTCAGCAGAGCCAGATCCCAGGTTGTGGCTTCCTGAGTTTATCAACACACTTAGTGCTTTTGCTTTGTGTTATGTTGGTTTTCCTCTGCCTCTCACTGTTCACCATGTGATTCGGTACCCTAGGTAGCATTTCTGAAATGTGTACAAGTAAGAGACCGAGGAGGTGACTTGGTCAGTAAAATGCTCACCACACAAGCACTTGAACCTGGGTTCGGTCCCTTGCACCAATGTGAACGAGATGGTAAGAACCAATTGCTCAAGATCACACACTTTGGACACAGGACACAGAAGAATCAACATGGAACTCAGCTAAAAGTTCCCTTTCTGCCGTATAACTTCTATTACGATCTATGGTGCTATGCAGCCTGCTAGGGACCCAGCACATTACAATGGCAACCTTCCAGAAAAGATATACCCACTGGTGTAATACTTGCAGGACTATTTTGGAAGCAACCAATCACTTTCTGATTTTATTGAGATGGACTCCACGGGACAGAATGCACACCTAGTACTGTAAACCTAGTCAAAATCTCATAGCTGGAGAAGCCAATGCTGTGGGAAATCCTACTACTGTTGTTTTGCTAAGTGAGCATAAATATTCACGTTTATACACATAGACTGGTGCTGCTCTTGGCCTTTTGAGCAAAGGAGTTTCTTTTTGCCATGGGCAATGGTTGATGTGGAGACTCAAAACTGGTCAAAAGTGCAGGGAATGAGTGACTGCTGAGGCTCAGTCATAAAGAGGGCATCTATGTCATCTCTCCAAGGTCCAGAGAACATCATGGAAGAGGGTGGAAAGAAATACAAGAACCAAAAGAGGAGGAGGAGAGCTGTGAAACACTGTCCTCTAGACACAACACGGCCATTGCACTCGTGACCCGCAGCAGCCATGGTTGGTTATCTGCACAGACCTACAGAAGACTGGGCCCTTCCACACTCCATCACAGCCTTAAATTATTGCTGAGGGGAAGCATGTCATTTATTCATTTCTGTAACCACTGTTTATGTTGCCTGTGCTCTAGAAAGTAACCCCACCCCTACTCACGCAAGCAACCCTAAGTCAACCCAGCATGTCAAAAACAAAAACATGCGTGAAAGGAGTCGGAGGGGAAGGAGAGGAAAGAGGGTGATGGGGGTGAATATAATTGCCACATATTGTGTGTATGAATGAAACTGTCAAAAGTGATGTGAAATCCAACCCAAGGTCGTTTCAGTGATACTAGCATTAAATGATAGAATTAACGTTATTGATGAGTACATATAATACATAATTTAATATATAATCCTAAATCCTATAATCCCAGCACAGGGGAGGTGAAGACACAAAGGTCTCTTGGGGTTTCTGGTCAGTCAGTGTAACCCAGTCAGTCCCAATCACTCAATTCTAGGTTTAGTGAGAGACCCTATCAGTAAAAAATTGGGCAGAGAGAAGTTAAGGAAGACACCTGACACAAAACAGTACATGTGTGGACATCAAAAGGTAGGTGTGTGTGTGTGTGTGTGTGTGTGTGTGTGTGTATACACGTGAGCCTGGATGCACATATGTGTACCATGTTTATACAGTACCACAGAGGTCAGAAGGTTGTTGGATCTCCTAGAACTGGAGTTACAGATGGATGTGAGCTCCCATATGGGTGCTAAACACTGAACGGGAGTCCTCTGTAAGAGCAGTAAGTGCTTTAACCACTGGGCCATCTCTTCCCCCCACCCCCGGGATGAGATCTGTTGAAAGATGGGTCTCCTCTTCTTCTAGCCCCTGTATCACTGTCACTCACAGAACATCCAGTCCCATTCCCCTCGGTATCTCTCCCCTAAAAGCCAGTAGTCCCTTCTATGGAGGAGCTGAGGACTATAGATGTCACAACTTATCCCAGTGTCCATGTCCTCAGAGCAAGCCAGGACCTTTATGAAGTTTACACTTCATAATTATTGTCTAGCTATGAACATTGTTCTCATGCTGTTCTTGCTAAGCGCCCAGTGCCATCACGTTCTCCATTCACACCATCATTTGCTCTCTGAAGAGCTCTGAACTCAGCTACCTCATTGGTCACCCCTGTCTCTTGGTACCAGTGACGCTGTCCTCTCTCTGCTCCTGGGCCATGCTTTCCTTAAGACTTGTGCACACGCAGTTCCCTCAGCCTGGAATACACACTCCAGATCCCTGATGCTCCCTGGTTTGCTTTCTTGATCCCTCTCTTTAAGCATCACCTCCAAGAACAAGCCCTCTACATCCCAGCCACTCCACCCAACAGAGTGCTCCATGCCATGGCTAACTGGGTCATTGTCCTTCGTACCTCTATCACTAGGCCCCTCTAAAACAAGGGAACTCCGTAAGGCTGGGGACACCCTCTGGTGAGTCCTCAGAGCCTGGAGTAGTGACTGACACATGATGAGCATGGAGTACCATCTGAATAAACCTGTGAAGGAGAGTATTGCTAACAGGCAGCTCTGGTGCTCAATGTCCTGTTCTATGCTGTGTTCCTGGAGCGATCCAGATGACATATCCTTAGGCTACTGAGACAGTAGCCAGCCCTGTTCTTTCGGCTGCCTAAGGTACACACATGCAGACCCTGTGTACAGAGTATATGCCATGTCCAGGTGAGGACAACCAGCATCAGCTGACCTTGCACAGGCCCTGCCATGCTGTCCTGGTCACCTGCCAGCACTTGGGGAGCCTGGGACTCTCTTTCTGTGAGTGGCATTGTCTCCTTCCTTCCCTGGCTTTGCTTCTATTTTCCCTCTTGGAATGTGTCACCAAAAAAAAAAAAACATGGGATTAACCAACACCCAAGAAGATGCCAAGTACATGTCAGACAGCCATGTCAGCATGGAATGTCTGAGACAAGGCCAGGAAAATGAAAAATGTCAGTGTTTTAATAACCCAGAACATTGCAGATAGTGGTTGATGCCAAAGGTAGCTCGTCAGTGAACACTAAATCAAACCATCCCTCGAGTGCCGTCAGGCCCTTGAAGGATGAGGACACCAGCAACTTCGGATTGGCACGTGTGCCACACTTTCCTTCAGAGATGTGAAATGTGATTGTAACAAGAGTACCGCTGACCCTAAGCCTTCCCATTGAGCTCTGCAGTTTGTGATTTTGGAGACTAGAAAGGGCCTTATAAGAGCAAGCTGAAACTCGTGAGTGGAGCCCTGGGCTGGGAATGGGTCCGTTCTCAGAGGCAGGCTCCATCAGAAACGGTCCTGAGACAAATGAACATTAGCTTCCAGCCAGGGACTGCACACATCGAGGGCACAGAGCAGGGCTTTCCGAAGAGCACCTCCCAGCCCTGACGAGTAGATCGGCGTTCACTTCTCTGCCTACTGCTTGCCGCCAGGCCGTGAAAGTGGGAGGGCTCTGGCCTTGTGCCCACCAAAGTCAGTTATCCTGCACACCTGGTCTCACCAGTCCCAGCCAATGTGTGGACAAAGAAACACGGGAAGAGTCTCAAAGCTGGATTTGCTGGCTACTGATAGAAGCAGAGAATGCTCTCACCAACAGGAGTGTCCAAGCACCTGACAAGAACACATCTCTCAGGTGTCCACATTTAGTCAGCACGCGCAGACGGGTCGCCTGTATTTTAAATGAAGATGAAACATCTAGGTGAATGGACAGACAATGGAGTAGTATTAAGCTGTGAAAATGAAGTACTGAAACATTCAGCACTCGGGAGGCAGAGGCAAGTGGATCTCTGGGAGTTCGAGGCCAGCCTGGTCTACAGAGCTAGTTCCAGGACAGGCTCCAAAACAATACAGAGAGACAAAAAAGCACCATGGGAAGTAATTCAAAAAGAAAGTAGAAAGAAGTCATGCAGCCCACATGTCATGCAATCCCATCCGTCAGCCCAGAACAGGGAGGTCTCTATCAACTGAAAGTACATTCCCAGTTGCATAGAGCTATGTGGGCTGAGGGAATTAGAAGAGATGGCTGGTGAATACAGGCTTCTTTTTCATTCTTTGGCGATTTCATACATGCATAGAGTGTATTTTTGGTCATTCTCTCTCTCTCTCTCTCTCTCTCTCTCTCTCTCCCTCTCTCTCTCTCTCTCTCTTGCATGCATGCACACGCGTGCACACACACACACACACACACACACCATCACCTTCTCATCCCCTCACTTTTACCGAATCCTTTCTCTTCTAAGAGGAACTCTCTGCTCTCATACCTTTTGTTTGTTTAGTTTGGCTCTTTCTGACCTGCTGGGTTTAATTAGGGTTGCATGCATGAGCATGGTGGAGGGGTTATTCACTGGAGCGTGGACAACTCGACAGTGGCTACACCACTAAGAAGATAACTCCCCTCCCCCAGCAATGATCAACTGCCAAGAAAGGCCTCTAGATGTTGAGGAGCCTCTAGAATAAGGCTTTTTGTTTTGTTTTTAAGGATTAGAAAATTGTCTAAAAATTCACTCTGGAGATGATAGTACCTACCTGCAAATACATCAAAATCATTGAAGTTCACACTTTAAATGGGTAAATTTGTGGTATATGAACTATATTTTAATAAAGTTAAAATAGAAAAGCAAGACCTGCTATCAGCAGCCCCCTTGAAATATATCCACAGGTGTTGCTTCCAACTACCAGACTCAGGTGGTTGGAAGCTTCATATACTGGAGACACAGCGTATGAAGAAGTTTTTGAAAACAAAGCATAATAGAACATAAAGTATCATAGTGCTTTGTCAAGAATAAACATGTTACAACATCCCAGGGTGCCAAGGCAAAAGACCTATGTCTGGCGTCTTCATGAAGAGTCTCCCAGCAAGCAGCCCCTCCTCCATATGCCTACTCAACCTAGATGGCCCTGTTGCACAGTCCTAGAGAGTTCGAGATTTGCTAATCTACCCACCCATGTCCAGGGTCAAAGATGCCGTCTGTTTCTCTTTGTTTTACTTCCAGAAGCAGCACACTTGGCATGTGACAGGCGGTGCCTGTCATCACTATTAATGACAGGCAGAAATGTTTGATCTCCCAAGCAACCATGCTGGCAGTCCCTCTCCCACACAGCTTCCACACTGCTGAGGTGCCCACCCCTTCACAAAAGTCACGCTATGGATCGCATGAGGTTACAGGCCATCCGACTGAGTTGTTGGAAGCCCCTTGTTACTTCCAGCTTTCTGTTTTACTGATTCAATCAGTATCTTTTGGTTTCTCATTCTCATGCTCTGGGCATCAGTTGCTGAGCAAATAGGCCTGGCCATTGTCCTGTGGAAGCCTACAGCCTTGTCACATTTGTCAGGACAGAGAGGCATCCTCAAGTTTCTTACAGACCTCATCAGCACATGGGGACTTTTGGTTAGCCTTTTCCTGATCCTGCTGAGTCTTGCTTCCTAGAAGCCGGGTTTTCCAGCCAACTGAAAATCATGATCTTAGATCCAGGGCAGATCTGACAGGCTGACAAGGTAATCTAGACTCAGAGACACACTAGAAACATGCCTGCCAGAGCCTGCACCCCATTCCTAACACAGCCCAGCCATCAATAACATGCTCATGCTATCTACTCTTATGGGAACTGAGAGACCCTCAGAAGAGGGGCTTCAGCCTGAGCTTCTCAGATGTGAGCCACAAGGTCCAGATTGCAATGAATGTAGAAAAACCCAAAGTTAGATTCCCATCTCACAAAAGAGTCTTCAACAACACAGAGGCACCGAAAGGAGAGCATCAGTTATCAGAGACATCCCATAAGTCCTAATAAATCTCCATTTCTGTTTTGAGTTTGAGGGATACCTTATAGTGTGGCCTGATAACCTGAGTCCCCTCAGAAACAATAGCCAAGTTTCCCCTCAGGTTCTGTGGTTGGTTGGTTGGCATACCTGGTTGGTGGGTGTTTTCTCCCTTCCTCCAGGCTCAAAACTCCAGCCAGCATCCCAGGAGCCATAGGTTTAGTGTCTCCAAATCCTCAACAGTTTCCCTAAAAGTCTGTCCCATTAAACATAAAACCCACAGAACACACACCAAGCTCCATTTCTCTTTCCCTAATAAATCAGGTAAATTGCCTCCTTTGTTTTTAAGACCACTTCAAGCTCACCTTTAACATGTTTAGCTATCGTATTATTTATGTTGTGATATAATCAAGATTTAATCTGCTTTTCAGCACACCATCGTCTCACCATCTCCCTGCATTTTCCTCCCATGTTATTAAACTTGAGGGGAAAGGCAGCATTTCCTCAGAGGTGGTATTGATCATTTCCAGACTGTGTGTGTCTGCCTGGCATCTCAGCCCACCTGAGTTTGGAAAGCCCACTAAAATAAATAACAGTTCGGTCTGCAAAGAACAGAGCTGTGTTCATAAATGCATAGAGAGGTCTGTGTTTATCTCTTCTTTCTAGAGATATAAGAGTCTTCTACATTGTGTATATACACAGAGAAACCATGTGGATCTCCTGGTAAATGTTTACCTTTATTCCTTGGATGTGTTGTACACCAGATGGTCTGGTCAAAACAAGATCACACATACATGTGCACTCACAACTCACATACATACTCACACATGTTTAAGTATCATGCTTCCTTGGGGAGTTTCATAGATTTTTTTTTATTATTTTCTCTCCTTCCATGCATGAGAAAGAATGTAGAAATACTTGGAATAATGACCAATATGCTCTGTGTTTACTGCTGCTTTCCCTCACTAGCGATTAACTCATAAAACTTTATTCCAAATTAAACAAACTGAGGATCTCCTTGCAGCCAGTCAAAGCTGCCACTTACATTGAGGAAATCAGGCTTCCATCTCTTGAGAGGCTGGATGGCCACCCTGCCGAGAGAGTCCTCTTGCCAACCTAAAGAGGCTGGACTCTAGTTTCCATGGGAGTATAATGGAAACTGCCAAAAGCCCAGAAAGATAGCTAGGTAGATGATTAATAGACAGACAGACAGACAGACAGACAGACAGACAGACAGACAGACAGACAGATTTTTGAGAAAGTGGCTTTGGCTGGCCTCCTGCTCACAGAGATCCTCCTGCTTCTGCCTCCCAAGCACTGGGATTAAAAGTGTTCATCTGCATACCTAGCTTGAGAACTTTAATTTAGAATATTAACAGCTCTCCCACCTTTACAAAAAAAAAAAAAAAAAAAAGAACAAATTTTATGACCACTCTGATTACAGAGAATTTGGAGACTAGAATTTTATAATGGGAGGACAACACACACACACACACACACACACACACAAATTCTTTTTGCTGGAGAATACCCAAAGACAACTGAACCCAAAATGGATTTAGGAACTCTATTACCATCCAGCCTACTACTTATCTGAGAAAAATTAGGTGTTGTCTTTTTTAAAAAAGAACACTAAATGGTAACCAATACCAAATGATCATCCCTGAAAACATACACATACAAGTAGTAATATACAAGCTGAGAAGGTTATATTTATGAATATATTACATATAGGATATGTACAATAATAGAAAAAGAGACCCTGAATTTGAAAGAGAACAGGGAGGGGCTGAGGGCAGGGTTTATAGGAAGGAAAGGGGAGGGAGAAATCATAGTCTCAAAAAGAAAAGAAAAACAATGAAAGAAACGAGCCATGTACACTGCCACCTGGCTCTCCGTGAGAATGCCTGGCATGAAATCTGAATCAGGGCAAGTTTCCAAAAGATTCAGAAGACCTTGAGAAAGAAATTCAAGTTTCGTGATCTCAGCGGCCTCCTGGGCACTGTGTGGGCTTCATGGCCTCCAGCTCCAGAGAAGCCTTAGAAGGGTCTTTAATTTTAAAGGGGGATTTCTAATTTTAAAGGGGTGGATTTCTAAACATCATCCAGTGTGAGTAGGCTGCTTCCTACACTTAAGGGCCCTTCTCTTCAGTGCCCGCCTGGAGCCAGCATATGTTTTTGTGTGGTCCCAGACCCGTTTTATGAGTCACTCCTGTACCCTGGAATCCCTTGGATACTTCAGTTACAGAAATTACCATGAGCTGGGTCCTATCGGGTTGACAGGACTGCTCTCCTTTCTCTTGGGTCTGAGCTGTGTTTGTTTGCATAGGAAATGTACTCTTAACACACTGGCTGTTTCAGTGACCACTCAGACAGCTGCGGGGGTTGGGGAGGTGTAAAAATTTCAAGAAAGAAGGAGGCAAGGAAGGAAAAGAAAATATATCTTTAGAATCTTGCCAGGAACTTTGTTGAGACCGAACTTGGAAAAGCAAAGGCTGTTTCCTTCTCTTCCTTAAGACATTCTCTTGTTCTGGAAGGTGAACTCCAGCGTGGTTGTGTGGGTCACAGCATAACCTTCTACTGTTTATCCTCTGTGCTTTCATAATTGTTCTTTTCAGAGTAAAACTAGACAACCGTGTGTCCTCAGACTATATCCTGTTTATTTGAACAAGGAATGCTAATATTTTTGTACATGACCTAAAAACTCAGTCTTGTGGTTAAGACTGGCACCCTTTAAGCTCAGGAAGCTCACTCGCTATCTTCCAGAACTCAGGGATTCACAGTAACATCATTTCCAAAGCTGTGGGGATTATCTGTATTGTTTAACAAGAGGGCCTGCCTTTTCTGTGTTTACCTTAACCCTGTCATTTTGGTCCTTACTCACGCTCCTCTCTATGCCGTTCTCTCCATTCTCTCTGTCTTCCATCTGCCCACTACCCAATCTACTCCCCTAGCTCCTTTCCACATCCATGTGAGGGATAGTTGTGGCCAATCATCGCCCACAAGGATCTCAGTCCTGTTCACCTGTGTTCATTACATCCTACTATCCCCCATCTGTGCTTTTGAGAACCCCCTTCCCACTAGTCCCCACTCCTCTTCAGGGCCCTAGATCTTTAGAAGCAGGGATTAGAACAGAAACATGCCACTGGTAAAACAGGTTCCCATGGAAACAGGCTGTCTCTTACACCTGTCAATCAAGCCCTCCCTAGACAGGACTGAGCCATCAAAGTTGTTAAAGGGGAAACTCAGAGTCTTCTCTCCAATGCCCTTGTTTAGGCCTTTTTGTGCTACCTTGCTTAAAAACATGCTCCAAGATGAATAAATCAACCAGAACCTTAAATACTGGAATAATCAGAAAGCAAATTAGGCTAAGATCCTGATGCTAACCAACTAGTCAGATCAGAGTCAACTAGCTAGCTCCTAGACTCTAATCTTGTGATTCAGAGTCCCCACATGCCTCCAAAAAACTTCCTAGTTGCTCTGTGTTGTGGACCTTTGCAATGGCCAGCTCTTGAATCACAAATCTGGAACGCCCACAGCCTAGTTGAGTTTAACCCTGGAAGTCATCAAAGTGCTCTGTGGTGTATGCTTTTCCGTGATTGAGCCGCTTACTATCAAGGCTTTGAAGACAATGTAAAAACACGGGAAATGTTTCCACACAACATTAAGTGAAAATAAAAAGGTGCAAAGTTATCCCTAAATTATAATTAAATATGCAAAGAAAAGTAACTAAAGGGACACACTATATAGAACTACAGAAAAATACCTTCATAGCTTTTAGGGTGCTAGATTGTGCGCAGTTCTTCTCTGTTATGTATTTTTATGAGCACCTTCATGAGTAATTATATTCATAAACTTAAAAATTAATATGCAATAATTTTAAAAACCGGAACCTATTTAGGAATGGAATGAATCTGCTTGCTTATCATTTTTAACCATACAGTAACCTCTAATAATTTAAAACCATCATTTCTAAGATGTTGAAAATTGCTATCGTTTTCTGATTTATTTGGATCTTACTAATATTGTATTGGAGATCTGCATAAATCTGCTTAAAACTACCTTATGAGGCCAGGGCAATCCTAACATCACTAAATTAAAATGTGTTGACGGTTCCTGGGTGAGGCCAGTTGGTTCAGATCTAAGCTGAGCACAGAAAAGGGGGTGATGTCACCCATTTCTGGGCCCAGAAAACTGGCTCCACAGCCACTTACCCATCTTGGAATCAGCAGACCTTAGTTATTCCCCAGAGAAAATACATGCTGGAAAGTTCTGCTAATGAGTGTGTATTTATACCCACGGCCAAGAAGGCCTTGTGAGAGAAAACAATAATAAAATCAGACCATTAAGTACTTTTCTGGTCCCCCTTGGACCATTTCTTGAAGACCAGCAATCCCTTTGACTTTTGACCTCCATACTCCCTATTTTGGACCCCGTCTTCTCTTGTCTCACATCCATCATCGTATAATAAGCCCGAATGAGCGGAACATGGATTTCATCTCCAAGAAAGTTTCTCGTGAAATTTAAACTTTGGCCAGTGTGGGCTCCAGCCACCCCAAACTATCTTTCTGGATCCCACGTGACCGCAGTGGGTCTAGTATAAATACTTAGCAAAATCGTGTCAGCCTCTGTTTGTTAAACATAGTTCCAACTTACAAATTCAATCAAATTACAGAGTCTAATACATCAAATGGCAAAACCATAACACAGAAAGTTCTTGTAATTTGAATATTAAACAACTGTCACTCAGTTGTAATACTTTCTATACAAATTCCCCCATAACATGGAAAGGAGCCACACTCAGCTGGCCCGGTGGCTTTTTCCAACCCAAGGCCTTCTGTCATCCGTCTGCCACCACAACAAGGTGGGTCTGAGAGCTGAATTAGATTCCAGGAGAAAGTCAGACTTCAGGAGAAAGAAAAAGACATCAAGATGACTAGATTTCAAACCAGAACTTTAGCCAAATGTTGCCTGTCTTCTTAAACTCACCAATACTGTATCTCCTCCCAGCTGAGACTCAGGACTTTCAGGCTATTGAGCTGGACTGGAACTTTCCAAACGAGGCTTGGCTTGCCCCCACTTTCATAGCAACATTATTCACAACAGCCAAAAGGTGGGGACAACCTGCACCAGTGAATGCGTGCGTGGGTAAATGATATGTGTAACAATGAAGATTATTTGGCTGAAGGAAGAGTGAGGTTCTGTGTTGTCTGTATGTTAGTGGTAGCATGCTATTGTTTTGCATAAATCTGTTTAAATCTAATTCAAAGCACCTTAAGAAAAGAAGGTGAGCTTAAACTCACTAAATCAAAACTTGCCGAAGCAAGCCTCTGAGCTAAAGCACAGTTTGATTCAATCCTAAACTAAATACAGAGACAAATCAACAACAACCACAAAACCCAGCACGTTTCCACCCTTTGAGGTGTGACAATATAGATGAACCTCGACTTTGTTAAAAGAAACAGTCAAAGCACAAAAGTCAAAAAGTGTATGAGTCCCCTTATAGAGACAGGGGACAATGTGGCCTGGAACAGGGAAAGGGTAAGGAAGTGTTTTTCTTAATGGGCATAGTTCATTCAGGAGGATGCAAATTTCTAGAAATTATAGTGTTCATTGTTGTATGCATGGTGACTCAACTAAACCCTATATAATTGCACACTTAAAGATGGTTAAATGGCTAATTGCATCCATTTGACAATAACACATTAGAAAGGGGTTTAAAAGAGCACATACTTGCTCTTTCCTTTCTGCCGCCGCCATGCCATCCAGACTGAGGAAGACCCGGAAACTCCGGGGCCACGTAAGCCATGGCCACGGTCGCATTGGTAAACACCGCAAGCACCCAGGAGGCCGCGGGAATGCTGGAGGCATGCATCACCACAGGATCAACTTCGACAAATACCATCCAGGTTACTTTGGGAAAGTTGGTATGAGGCATTACCACTTAAAGAGGAACCAGAGCTTCTGCCCAACAGTCAACCTGGATAAGTTGTGGACACTGGTCAGTGAACAGACTAGGGTCAATGCTGCCAAGAACAAGACTGGAGCTGCTCCCATCATTGATGTTGTGCGATCGGGCTACTACAAAGTTCTGGGGAAGGGGAAGCTCCCTAAACAACCTGTCATCGTGAAAGCCAAATTTTTCAGCAGAAGAGCTGAAGAGAAGATAAAGGGTGTTGGAGGTGCCTGTGTCCTGGTGGCTTGAACCACCCAGGGAGGTTAATTAAATGCTAACATTTTCCAAGTGAAAAAAAAAAAAAAGAGCACATACTTGGGATAAAACAAAACAAAAACAAAAAAAAAATTTAAGTAGTATCATGGGCTGGCCATCTTTATGTCCAAACTAGAATCAACTGAATACAAACATGCTGCCCAAGTTGCTGTCTAAAAAGAGGTTGTCCTCATGTCCCACTAATCCCTTAGCCCAGTGGCCTACATTCATGACTTCAAGATTATGAGCCATTTACCATCTCTTATCATAGAAGAATGGGTGTTCCTAATTTAGGTTTTATTTTTGTGCTTTCCACGGGCGAAGCCTACAGAAGCAAGGCTCCTGCCATGAACACATGCCATGCTCACTAAGTCACTGTCATCTTCACTCAGGCAGTTCTTTATCCATACAGTTGGTTCCAACCGAGGTAGTCATCTCACCAAGACAGACAAACAACCAGGTGGAGTCTTCATCGTATTGCTCAAAATAATAATCATAACAAATGGCAAGTGGCATTCCTTAGCAATGGGACAGTTAGGGGAGATATTAAGGAGCAGGGGTAGCCCCTATGGAGACCACTGGTGAGCCAGCACAGTACACGGGAGAGCATGAACTTACACATTCTTTTCCAGATCTGTTTTTCACAGCTCCTACTGGGTACTGAACTCACTGCCATGGGAGAGTATGGATGTCAGTGTCTCTCTCGCTGAACCCTGGGTGTTAGGACATTAAAAGCTCATGCACAGCAGCACTTTCAAGGAAATGTCCATTTCTAAGGGTTCAGGCTAGATGAGCTCAGCATTTCCCACAATGCCTTCCAGGGAAAGGGGTCTGTGATCAGTTAATTTGGGAAACTGGGCTGAATGAAACACCCCTGTTCAAGTTTTTGTTAGGTAGGTAGGTTGGTTGGTTGGTTGTTTGGTTTATTAAGACTGGGTTTCTCTGCGTAGCTCTGGCTGCCTAGACCTCACTCTGTAGACCATGCTGGGAAATCCACCCTGCCTCTACCTCCCTCGTGCTGGTATTAAAGGCTTGCACCACCACCAGATGAAGTTTGACCTTGTACTTGATCATCTTAGTTTTTCTTCTTCCCATAAGAATACCAGCCATGCCTCACCTGAGCTGTGCCTTCATATGAGAGGAAGTTTGGCCAGGCCACTTGCCTGGACCAATAGCATGTGAGCAAGGCCAGCATGTAGCACATCCAAGCAGAAGCTTTAAATGTAGTTGAATAGTTTGGATCAGCCTCCATGCTTCCTGCTGCCCTGGAAAGAGTGTCCCAAGCAGAAGCTCCTCTTCCAACAGTGGTCCAGGCATGGAAAAAAGTGTGGAGTCCCACAGAGCCAAAGCAAGTCAGAACCAACCTACAGATCTGGAAGTGAAAAATAACCTTGGCAAAGGCCTTCAGCTCTGATGGATAATGAAACACACACCATGCTTCAGGAAGCCTCTAGAAGATAAGACTCATCCAGCCAAGAGGCCCATGGGAAACTCTGGCCAAAGGGTTGATAACAGGAGAGGTATAAACAGAATGTGCATGAGCTTATCAGTTTTATGCAAATGTCACAGTTTTGACATAGCAAATGGGTTTTTGTTTGTTTGTTGTTTTTAAATTACTTGCATACATTACATCTTGACCACAGTTCCTTTTACCTCCACTCCTCTGGGTCTCCCCCATCTCCCCTCCCTTCCCAGATGCACTCCTGGGCATTCTAGTGATGGCCTTTCTCAGCAGAATCCAGTGTGCCTTGGGAGGAGGATTGACTCTGCATTAGGGCAGAGAAGGTAAGGATGATCCAGAGCCTTAATCTGCTATGCAGAAGTAAAGGGGTTGTAGAGCTATGTCTCAAGAAAAGGTTCACACTGGGCAAATTCAAGGCGATCTGAGCATCAGAATAAATTATTAAAATCTACTTAAAGAGAGGACCAAGGAAATATATTAGTCCACAATGTGTTTGCCTTACAAGGACATCAATTTCCAGAGCATGCTTTAAAAAAACAAAACAAAACAAAATCAAAAACAAACACTGATGCAGGCAGACCCCTGGGGCTCTCTGGACAGCCAGTTTAGCCCAATCAGAGATTTCCACGCCAGTTAGAATCTTTGCCTGAGAAATGACACATGAGGCCATCTTCTGACTTCAACATAAATGAGTGCACTTACACACAAGCATGTGCACACATATGCACAAAAATCTTTTTAATTCAAAGCTACATATAAATAAAATCTACCTAATGAAATAGTGATGTCTATGTAAAAGATTGAAAGGAAAGGAAAAGAAGTCCTTGAGAGAGAGAGAGAGAGAGAGAGAGAGAGAGAGAGGGAGAGAGAGAGAGAGAGAGAGAGAGAGAGATAGAGCACCAGAATGAAGCCCATAGCCATATCCTCCCCCATCCGGGTTACAGCCTACCCACTTGTGTGGCTGACTGTGGACAGCAGAAAGGCAAGTTGTCCCTAGAACAAGTTGTCCCTAGAAGCGCCTGACACAGACTTCTCGAGATGTCCTCTTTGCAGTGAGAGGAGCTGGGAGAAATACACATGGGAAGAAATAAAATAGAGCAATGAAGTGGCCAGAGATAAGGAAATAAGACAAGGCCTTTGCTAGGTGCGTGGAGTCTCAGGCCCACAGACGAGGAAGGAGAGAACCAATAGAAAGAAGTAAAAGACCGCCGTCCCGCCCCACGGCTCCAGGCCAGAGACAACCATTACACTGCGGATGCAGGCTCTCGTGTCCTTCGAATCATGTCGGTCATCTGTTCTCAGCTTTGTTCTCATCCTGAACGCATCCCCGGATCTTTCTCAACACAACCTGCTGGTTCCTTCACCCAACAATATCTCTGTGAGAGTCTTGCATCTGAGAGTAGAAACTGAGTCAAATGAGAGAGGAGGGGCCTGTAGTTCTGTCCCATGTCAGCACCTGTGTGGGTGACAGCCCTAAATTTTGTAGTAAAGGAAGAGAATAATTGTCGAATTTTCCACCCAAGCAACTACAAATTTTTCTATAGTTATAGCAATGTAATACTTTAAATTTTTATTATGTTTCAGTGTGTGGTAGGGGTATGTACACAGAAGATGCAGGAGCAGGCTGGAGGTGCTGGATCCCCTGGAGCTGGAATTAGAAGTGTATGTAAGCCACCTGACCAAACTCCATCCTCCAGAAGAGAGATACATGCTCCAGCTCTGCGATGTGGTAGCCACTCTTAACACTGGGCCTTCTCTCCAGCCCTGAAGCATGTACTTTGAAAGCTATTCCTTCTCAACAATAAAGAAGTCTATATCTGAAAACCCTCACATAATGAAAATATAGGATGCCAGAACAAGTGGTGTGCCGGGCTTTTCATAGGCATGTCTAAAGCAACCCACAGCCAAAATCATGTTTTCTGCTTCAACCCTTCTGATAAAGAAGCAGCGGTTTGGATTGTGAGAGCTCTCAGTGAATCGAATTCCACCCATGTTTTCCCATGGTCCCTAAAGTCACAGGAGGCTGGAACTGTTCGCCATAAACACTGCTATCTTATCAAAATAAAATGAGAATAGCGCAGGAGTTAGAGTCTCCATAAAAAGGCAAGGCTGTAGCGCGCTCTCCAGAGGGCTTTTGAAACCGCAGAGCTCACACGTGGTATCAGCCTCTCTAAGATGTCCCCTCTAAGGTCCCTCCTAGCTTGGTACAATGGCTCACACTTGTAATCCCAGAAGCTGTAAGTTTAAAGACCACATCGTGAGTTCCTGGCTAACCTGAGCTGCAGAGTAAGAAATGAGACAAATGAGGATATCTCAGTCGGTCAGGAAAAAAGAAAAAAAAAAAAGCTAACTATGGAAGCACACAGGCCTGACACTGGTCCCCAAAATACACATAAAAATCCAGGTGTGATTGAACAGTTTTTCAGCTTGCTTCTAGGATACAGAGACAGGAGGATCCCTGGGGCTTGACAGGAGAAAACCTAGCTGAATTGGTGAGCCCTACTTCCCAGTGAAAGACCCTCACTCATTAGAAAAAAGACGAGGATAATCACTTTGGGGAAACAACACTAGAAGCTGGCCTCTACAGGTGTATGCACCCACATACCTGTGAATGCATACTTCAGCCCACGTACACACACAAATAAGGCAACCAAAGACTGACCTCTGACATCCATACATGTGCACTTAGGAGCATGTACACACTCATGAACACACACACGAAACACCTTCATAAAAGTCATAAAAGTCATCCTTGTTCCTCACTAATCTAGAGCAGGGAGCAACAAACTTTTTCCTGCCGAGGACCAAATAACAGACATCTTCAACCTTATGAGCCATTTGGTCTCTCAAAACTCCTCAGTCTTCCTGATACAGAGGGAATGTGGCCATCAACAGTACATACAAAAACATACACAGCTAAGTTCCAATAAAGCTTTATTTATAACCGCAGACAAGGAAGCAGATCTGGGCCATGGCCGGTGTTCTGAGCATCAAATACAGACAAGTTGAAAAGTTGCCTTCAACTGCACCTGCTACTCCTGCCTGGCCTCCACCCATGCCACCCACCACTGCTTTCTGACACATCTTTGCTTTGAGACCCAAGGACGTGTTCAGGGACCCCTGGGATTTCTCTTAGCGTCGGCAAGGAGAGCCTGGAGACTCTGAAAAGCTTCCTAATACACAATCAAAATGTCACCCACAGACACTCTGCTTGGACCCTGCAATAGCGTCTGCTGTATAAACTTCCCATTTACCTTTCACTCCTGGCCCTGCCCTATGCTTTGCTGGCTTCGGGCTGCTTGCTTGGATCACATTTAAATTGTCAAGAGATGTCAGCAAGTTGTGAAGGACAGCCTCACTCTGGCAGCAATTTCAGAGGGCAGTGATCAATGGGCCTCCTTTGTTAGCCTTGCAGGATCACCATTGACTCCAGAAGCAAAGGTCCCAATGGTTTATGAGACGGCTGAAATGGACAAGCAGTTTCACCCTCATAGCCCCAAAGCCACAAACCCACACTCACCCCATTAATTACTCTGGCCCCAAGGACAAGGCTTGTGGCCATCTGCAGAGGAACAAGGCAGCCAGAGAGCCTCATGGAGCTCCTGTGGAAGGCGCCAGGAAATGCGGCCTCCTGACGTTCCCGGAAAGCATGATTGCCTGAGCCCACAGGGACTCCTTCTGTAAACAGGTACAGACCATACACAGTCACTGGGAACCAGAGGGATTTGGAACCTTGGCCACGCTTTCAATTGCAGAGATCATATTTATCTGATACCATCACCTGACAGATTGCCCCAGTGCAGAAGGGATGCTATTTGTGGGATACGCACCCATGTGGAATTGCTTTTTTTTTTTTTTTTTTTTTCCCTCTTGGATCGTTTTATCTTGACACGTTCATGTCTTACAATCACAGACCTTTCATAGGCACTAGGACAGGAAGCTAGACCCTAACTTACATGAAAATAAATACACACATCCACAGCTAGTCTTTCAATAAGCAGACTCAAAATCCCATTTGCACTCAATGCTCCCTTTTCTAGATTGGCCATATTGTTCACCTAGCTCAGTGCCCCTTCCAAGGGGCCTCCCCATCCATAAACCGGAAACAGTCTCTCTTGACCCTGACCTTCCATGGGCATCTCTTTGCATCCCAGCATACTACATGCATGCCTTTGTGCTCCGCACCCGCACGCTCCATCCTCGCCATACACGCTCCCCTCTGAGGGCGAACTCAGGCCACAGTCAGGTTAACAGCTCTCGGGTCATCCAGGCCAGCCCAGCATGGAAACATGGCTGCTGCTTCTGTCAGTGGGCTCGGGATTCCATCCCAAGCACAAATGTTTGATACTGAAGTCATGATGCCACTGCACTCATCACATGGAACTTTCCTTCTCATCGAGACTAGGAAAATCCCAGAATGGTTGTGCACATCTTTAATCCCAGTGGGAGGCAGAGGCAGGTTGCTCTCTTTGAGTTCAAGGCCAATCTGAAATGAGTATTCCTGAGAAATGGTCTACATAGTGAGTTCCGGGACAGCCAGGGCTATGTAGGGAGACTTGTCTCAAAAGAATAAAAACTTTAAAAAAGATTAGGAAAATCCCTAAGTCCTTTGTTTCTTAATAAGAAAACTTGAACAGCAGTTAATAGTGGATGGAGACAAAATGTCTGGATGAGCTAACTCCAGAGAACCCTTGCAGACAGAAAAGCAGAAGGTCATTTAGAAAGTGACCTTGAGCCATCATCTTTCCTGTACGCAGTCAAGTCCAATATTCACAATAGTAGTGAGCTCTAAAGTCAGACAGAAGACAGAAGGGGGCGCCAGAGCGCTCACCAAGCAGGGGTCCCCTAGTCCTCTTCTTGGCCGCTTTATACACAGGTCAGTGTCCCATCTCTTTAGAATATTACATGGAACATGAAGCTGGTATGCAACCTCTTGGTGATAACAGATAATGATGGGCAAGTTGGGTTCCCCGTGACATTTTCACTGAGGAAGTTCGCTTCTGGTCAGAAACTCTTTCCCCTGACATCGGTGAGGGGCACCACTCCCTGGGGCCCCTGAGAAGTGGAAAAAACATCCAGCCAAGAGGATGCTTCCTATTTAAAACTTGGCTCTGTGGGCAGGTAACTATGTCCTAAGGTAAATTTTAAATATAAGAAAGGGCAGCCATTTCCATATATGAAATTATACCCTTTAACTCTATAGCTATATATTCCCTTAAGCAGCTAAATTTTAGATAGAGGGCCAACTGTCTATTTTTAATATGTATACTTTGGTATTCTGCAGCTTTGTCAAGTATTGGGCTTCATTTTGATAATCAGGAAAGATTATCAGGGAGGCAGTTTTGTCTCTCTGCAGAGCCTAAGGCTTTGTGAAGGCAGGGAAAGCTTCCCAAGCAGAGTCTGTGGTAAATAGACTACTGGATGGTCCCCTGTGGTTTTGCTTATGAGCTTAGGCCTTGCATGGCTTGAATGGGTAGTTTAACTGTTTCTCCTCTGTCAAAGAGATGTGGCACATTTACCATGTCACAGGAAAAGCTGTATCTTACAGTTGAGGGCTTAATCCTATAATGATGAATCAAAACCACTTTTTAAAAAATATTATTATAATATTAGCAGTCCAAATATCCCCCCAAAATATGAAATTGGGCTTACTGGTGTATAAAATACAGACTAATTTTATGGAATTTATTCCAAAAAAATTTTAAAAAAAGAATGGGAAAATATTTTTAACTAAGAGAAGGTAAAAGAAGAAAAACAGCTGTGACATAAAACTCTACAATCTCCCTCCTTCCTGGGGACAACAGAAATCCTCCTTGATTGCTCAACCTCAATCCATGTCTCATCTTCCATCTCAGACCAAGTGAGCCAGACTCTGGAGAAGATGCATTCCCCAGCAGCCCCTTGGGACAGTGCTTGTTACCCAGTGGGGTACAATCTGGCTCCTACATCCATTGAAAATTCACCAAGGAGACTCAGCAGGTAAAAGTTCTTGCCCTTAGAATCTGATGACTTGAGATGGATGCCCTGGACCAAGTAAAAAGTGGAAGGAGGGGCTGGAGAGATGGGTCAGAGGTTAAGAGCACTGGCTGCTCTTCCAAAGGTCCTGAGTTCAGTTCCCAGCATCCACATGGTGGCTCACAAATACCTGTAATGAGATCCAATGCCCTCTCTTCTGGCCTGCAGGGATACAAAACACTGTATACATAATAAATAAATTTTTTAAAAAAGGGGGTGGAGGGTGAAAATGTCTACACATGCATGTGTGTTCTCTATCTATCTTACACAGACACAAAGAGGGAGAGAAAAATAAATGGTTTTAAATTCACATAGGCATATTACAACAGTGATAGTTATAACAAAAACATAGTACAGAGCAAGTACTTTGGGACTGAGCAGTATATTGGAGCTATAGAGGTTTTCAGACCCAGTTGAGGCTACCAGAAGACTACCATGCACACACCTTATTCTCTGCATCTGCAAACCGAATGAGGCACACAAGCATATTCAAGGCATCTTAAAGCCAATCTTCTAAAATATCAAGCATTGGTATCTACATTCTTATATGACTGTACACACATACATGCACGATGGCTGTAGGAATTGCCAGATGCCTAACACACAACCCTTTGTGTTTCAGGTACAACTCTCCACATCTGTGAATACTGATGAACTGTTTTCTCTCTGTCTGGCACCAATACCTGATAGGGTAACTTACTTCCTGTGTGAAAGCCACGAGCTTCCGCCATGGCCCTAGGGAGATGTCATCTAAAGAGCCGCCACCCACCAGGCAGTCCAGAGTTTCTCATCTGACATCAATAATGAATGACATATTTCCCCAGGCCTTGAACACTCTCAGAACTGATACTGGTGACCCACCCTGTCCCTGGGCTGAGCTCCTGCTGCTGTTGAATCCTAGGCCTGTGGTGACATCAGAGGTCTGGCACTGAGTTTTGTGGAAGGGCATGGGGGAGTGGCTAAGTGCCATGGGGGAATCTGGGAAGCAGTGGCCTGGAGTCTCAGCAGCCTTTCAGCAACCTGTATCTAGGTGATATAACACTGATCCACCCAACAGGCCACCTGAAGAGGCTCCTCCTGCTGGCCCTGAGCTGTCCTGTGCACTCGGGCTTTCTGAAGAGACTATCAGCATACCACCAAACTTCCAAAAGCTGATGTTGTCTCCCGCCCCTTCCAAGAGGTAATTTAGAGGAAGGGTACCGGTCATCAAAGAATTTCCCTTCTTGCTTCTCAATAGCAGCCTTTGAAATCTAGGTTGTAAACCAAGACCCTTTCCTGTTATAAGAAATTGTCAGCAATTATCTAGTCCTCTGACTATGGGGATCCGCCCAGCTAACAGAGAGCTGTGTTTCCTGTCCTAGGCTGATTTCCCTACCCAAACTTGAGGGCCTGCCACTAGGGCAATGGAAAAAAGTAAAGGAAAAGGAATCATAATTTAGAAATAGGCAAGATGGTCTACATGTCTATACTAGCACCTGAGAGGCTGAGGCAGGAGGATGACAAGTTCTAAGCCAGCCTGAGCTATGTCTTGTCTCTAGAAACCAAAAATAAACTCCTTCAGATGCATCCTCTTGGACATTTCATTTCTATCCATGAAGGTGAATGAAAGAAGCCAACAATAATCCACCATTCCACACAGCAAATTTACATACATATGCAAAAGGCCAGGTTATTCGTTCAAGCATAGACATGAAGTTACTTACCACTACCCAACTTCCCAAACAGCCCAGTTGTTGCTTTGCTTATTTGTTAACAAAATCAGACGCACATGGTTGGTGTAGACCCTGAGACGGTGCCGGGTTTAAGCAGGAATTCAGGAATAAATCAAGAGAAAGAACAAAACAGCTAAGACAGGGGCACGTTCAGACGCATCTTCAAAGCCCTGTTATTCTATGCTATTCATGCTACTTTCCTTATTTATGTAAAACCATTTCTGTTTTCTTTTCCAGGAAGAATGCTGCCAATCGCCAGAGGCAGACATGTTTATCAAGCTGAGTATCTTGAAGTCTGACATAAAATCTGTGGCCTTTGGTATAACTGAAAAACACTCTGTCAACACCATGGAGAGAGCACGCCCGAGGCACTGGCCTCTGCCCAAGGAGTGCAGAGGAATGGACAAAAAAAAAAAAAAAATTTGACTCAAGTCCAAAAATTACAAAATGAGGGAAAGCCAAACTCGAGGCGAACAAACCTTTTCCATCGAGTCTGGTTAACGTCTTGGGGAAGCATCCAGCCCACAAGCCAGTCAGTGCTTAGGTGAAAATACAAGTTTTTCCCCCTTTTGGAAAGCCATGGTACTCCTGCTCTGATGAATACATCAATTATATTAAAACTGAGAGTGTCTGTCAGTGCCATGTTAAAAGGTCCACTATGTTACAGACTGCCCTCATCAGAAACAAAATATCCTTCAAACCCCCCATCCTCCAGCTCAGGCAGAATATCTGGAGAGGGGGATAGTATACGCTCTCGGGTAGGGAGGGGTAGTTTAAGATATTCTTACATCCATAGTTACCAGCATAGCGCCCTTCCCCCTTCGATGTCTTCTGTAAGAGGAGTAACCTGCCCCCGCAAAAAGGTTGTCAAAGATCCCTCAAAGGCCAATGTCTGGATGTTTGATTAGAGGGGGCTGAAATACCCTGTCCTCGGCTTTTCCTTCAAGTGTTTGCTTCTAGGGTCCCAGGGAAGACGTCAACAATGGCCAGACCCCACAGTCACAGTGCACAGGATCCAAACTAAAGCTGGAGACAGCCCACAGACCTAACCCTAACCACACACTGTAACCACGCCCACAGACCTAACCCTAACCACACACTGTAACCACGCCCACAGACCTAACCCTAACCACACACTGTAACCACGCCCACAGACCTAACCCTAACCACACACTGTAACCAACCTGGGCACCCTCCCATGGGCTCTGTTGCTTGGTGAGTCACTCGAACCCTCGACCTTAGCCTTGCTGTTTTCATTCATCGTGTGTTTTTTGCAGAGTCCCCTACCCCTGTAGTGTCTGTCCCCAAGCCCACCACCCTCAGTTTGCTTACATTGGCCAACCAGCCTGAAATGGGAGCATCAGGATCCTTCCTGCTATGCACATAGCCAACATTCCATAAGATTTATGTCACAACAGCCTGTGAAAATGACAGATGGTGGGAAAGAGGGGCCGAGGAGGAAAGTGAAAATAATCCAACTCAGGTTTAACCAAGGGTGGCCCAGTCCCCAAACCTACAGAGTGATGGGATTGTTTCAGAGCCATGGACTTAGCGGGAGAAAAATAAACAAATAGAGCGTGTGAGGTGCTTCCCATATTCTCATTTTCAATTCAAAATCCTTTTAGAGGAGGTAACTTTTTACTCTTAAGTCACACTCCAAAAGTGCCAGAGTGGTAAACACACTTGGCTTGATTGGGTCTGGGGTTGTGAGGGAAGTTGGGGTGAGCCTTTTCTCAGGTATTTTCTCTGAAGAGTGAGCTTAGATAGAGGAAGATGCCTGGATGATAACAGCCATGGAAGCTGGTGAAGAGGGGTCATACAGGTCAGGCAGGAGGGCAACTCACCGCAGCGCCTACCCACCAAGTCACCAACCTCAGAAACCTCTGGTTCTCCCACAGGGTGGTGTTCCATCCAGACACTAAAAGCTAGTCTTACAGAGAAGCTAAGTACAGAGGTACTTCTGATTATTATTCAATGAATAGAGGCAAGTTAAATGTAAAGACATTCAGTCTAGTGAACCCAGTCTACAAGGGACAGCAATGTGACAACATCTGGGGAATTATTAGTGGCTGTGGGATTAGAGGTGGGTTTTATTATTTTCTGTGCTCTGCGATCTATCTCCCTCCTTCCCTCCCTCCCTGTGTGTGTGTGTGTGTGTGTGTCCCCATACCACAGCACTCTAGTGGCAATTAGAGGACAACCCCCGATGCCACCCTGCAGTAGTTTGCCCGCCATTGCCTTGCCTCTCCTGATAGGGTAGAACAGATGCAATTATTGTTTCATCTAGATTTTAGAGGGAATCTGAGGCTCCAAAATCAGGTCATCAGGCCCTCTCCAGGGACCCAGTTTTCTTTACTCTGGCATGTCCTTGTTCTGTAATGAGGACAGAATACTTTTTTAGCAACATAAACACTTTAAAACAGAAAAAATTCTCTACACAACAACATTACCCGTGTGGTTCAAACACCAGGCTCCCCTCCACCCAAGGCATGAGTCCAAGGACTCCTTTTCAGTTGAAATGGCCAGGTGTGGGGCACTTGCCTATAATCCTAGCACTGGGGAGGCTGAGGGATAAACATGCAAGGCCAGTTTAAGCTGTAAAGTGAAACCAAAGAGAAAAAAATCCCACACCCACAAATACTTACATAATATGCAGTGTTTCCTCCCAGTCTTTTTCCTGGCCCTTCAGCTTTCTGCTCACCCCAGTGTGAATGTGTGGGAAGTATGTTTTGACTCTTTTTGTGCCCCTAGACTACCTAAACCTGATACTATCCAAACTAGCATCAGAGCTCACTAAAACACCCTCCACTATGACTACCAACCACTTGGGATGTGGCTAGTCCAAAGCGAGATGCTCTTCAATTGTAAAACGCACATCAGATTTTGGCAGTGGAAGAAAAGAAAATATTGAAAATGTCTCATTGATAAATTTATGTCAATTATGCATGAAAATAATATCTAATAGATATTACACTTAATAAAAATTATTAAAGTGCTTTCAACTTTTTGCTTTATTAAATGTGTACTCTAGGAAAAAATGAGATGTTACCTATATAGCAGATACTATATTCTTATAACAGAACAAAGTTCTCTGGGATGGAAAAATCTGCTGACCTAGAATTCAAGTATCCATTGTCCACCTTTTAGACAAAGGTAGGACCCACATACACAAATGCTTCACCAAAGCCTGTCCACTGTCTCTAATAACACGCATTGTGTTGTTCCTGATCCAAGTCATGATACACTGTCAATGGGTAGGTAATTCCCACCCTCTCCAAGAACTGATGAATCCAGGATCTTTTGACAACTCACCGGCAGCATCTAAAGGTCACCCTGTCCATCTCCAGCCAGACTGGAGTCCTCCAACAGCTGCCTCTGTTCTCATGGATTCACTCTCAAGTCTGTATAACCTTTCATTCAGAAGATGCAGTCCCCACTGGGGACAGCCTCATTTAGTCTCAGGTCATGCCAAAGGGACTTCATCTATGTGGAGCCAGGCCATTTCTCAGAGTGTCCTAGATGCGAGGTACTGAACACTATTGCTCTTTGAAAAGGCAAGGAGATATTTAAGAAGGGGCCTTCCGGATGAAACTGCCAGACTACATGTGACAGGCAGATGCTCCAGAGCATGATGCAGGTCTATGTGATGTTTATTCAGGGATGATGCTTGCACAGGAGATGTCGAAGGGTATGTTTGGCCCTGACTAGACCTACTCCAACTTCAGAGACCAGGCTGAGCTCTTTCTCTGCAGCAGGCCACCAGAAGAAATAAAAATCTTTATAATTGCCATGGAGTCGGGGCGATTGCCTAGGACTTCTGTGGTGCTAGGGAGAGTGAGGGCGATTTTTGAAAAGATCAGAGCAGGGAACTCGCCAGCTCTGAAGTCACTCTGTCAAAGCTCATGAGGCCAAGCAGAGCTTTTAATTCCCAATTATTCCCTCAAAGCCAAGTCCCACAGTCCTGTTCTATCAGTTTTCAGATTTCAGCAATCCTTCACGTGGTTCCTTTCATCCATTTCATCTGAATTGACCAAAATCTTTTCATAAAAATGAAGTCTTTCATGACAGAAAATGTACTTAATTCATTTTTCCTCAGGTATGAGAATCCCAAATTCTGTCTGCCACCCCATTGAGCCGTTTCATTTCTCTGTCTGAATTTTGAAATCATGGCTTACAGATTAAAACGCCAAAGGAAATGAAAGCATGTCACATTTTTTTTTCAAAGACTGAAGATCATAATTTGTTTGCTTTTTGGAGTCTTTCTATTTTGAACAGAATTTAGAAAGCAAAACCTATACTTCATTACCTCAAAATACACTCACTTCCCCAAGCACTGCTACATTAAAAGATGTCATAAAAGATGCCTGTGTGAGAGCATTTGATGGACATGGTACAGGGGGGGAAGGGGGGAGCTTGGCAGTATAGAAGGAGGAATCAAAACTCTTTTTGTCAAAAGGAAAAAGAAAAAGTCTCTTTGGATTTTTTTTTTTTTTTTTTTTTTTTTTTGAGTCAGTGTCTCACCCTTTAGTTCACACACTGGCCTCAAGCTGGTGGCAATCTGTCTGCTTCAGCTTCCCAAGTGCTAATATCACAGGTGTGAACCGCCATGCCTAGCTGGGAAGAATCAAATTTGAAAGAGACTTGGGTTCATTTTCTAATGTCATTCAAATAATTATAGTCATTATACACCTCTCTACCCATGGTAAAATAAATAAAATAAAATAAAATAAAATAAAGCCCCCAAGCTCTGCTGTAATTTTTTTCCTCTGTGTGTACTGTTAAAACACACACATGTTCACAAATGCACCCAGTGAAACCAAGTTTAGGGGTTCAGTGATTGTCTGCCAAGGTTTACCCCAGAGCAAATATTTACTGAAGAATCACAAAACTTCCCTCTAGGAGGACCAAAATGAAAGCATTTACACACGTGGCAAACGCTTCTTGCCTGCCTGGGCCACAAGAAAGATAGTTTCATAGAAACGTTTATGGATTTTGAAAGCAAACACAATCCAAGAGCCTTTGCACATGTGGGAAAATATATTTCAACCTTACATGTTTTCTCCTGAAGATCTTTTAGTTAGTGACAGTGAACAAGGCCCAGTGTCCTCCAGGGCCCAGCTAAGCCAGCTGCAAAACACACACAACAACAACAAATAAAAGCGCAATATGGACAGGGGTCCTGGGCGGGGGGGGGGGGAGGGGGGGGGACACTTCCCTGTTATTACCGCGCAAATATCCCCACTGCTCACTGAGAAACCTGAGGGGGGGAATGTCTCACTTCCTCACCTCTCTGCTTCCCTCTTTCTCCTGTTTGCCTGTGCCTTCGCTATTCTAAAAAGAACTCCATAGTAGCAAAAAGTAGGAAGATGCATGAGTGCTTTCCATCATCTCAAAGCCTTGTTTTTGTTTTCTGACGGTTCCAGTCCAGAGCCCACTAAATGGTGTGGCCTTGGAGTTAGAAACTGCATAATCTAAGAGTCAAAGTTTGCTGCTTTAGATTAGCCCCCTTTTGCACATTTCATTTTTTCTGCCATTTGGACGTCTGCTGTTCTTCGTTATGCTTTTGTGCCTCCTCCCCACACACACCCCAGGCCACATTCATCAGTCAGAACGCTGAGGATCAAATGGAAATTGTAGAAGAAATCACTAGGCCATATATGAATCACAGAAGCTAGCAAAAGGGATCTAGGCCCAGTCTGACAACGTTTTGAGGGGGAAAGAAATGTGGTGCCTAGATGCTCTATGCTTGGTCTGCATCGCCCCCTGGTGGCCTGTGAGGATGGAATCGGGAGGATCGGGGCTCAGTTCCACTACGGTTAGGGGGACTGCTGGGGGGATGGAGTTGCTTTCTGCAGTGCTCTGGTGCCCTACACGCTGCGGGGCGGGGAGGGGGGATGATAAGGGGAGGAAGTCTAGGATCTAGGTGGAAGGAAGGGAAGGAAATTTTTTAAATTGTATAGGGCAAAAAGCTCAGGCTTCTCCATCCCAAACAAAAGAACGCTGCATCTAGATAATAAAGAAATAAAAAGCAAACGCAGAACTCTCGATTTACGATCAAGAAACCCAGGTCCAGAAACGTGGTGTGACTTGCTGGGGAAATAGACTTGCTGGTTATTAATCTCCCTCACCCCTTCTGGGGTCACAGTGTTGGGGGACCCACAAAGTGGAGAAGGATTGGGTCGTCGGCCAACCAGGGGACTAGATCTGCAGATAAGAGTCCCAATCTTCACGTCCCGGGGTGGGGACGGCTGGGAATGTTCCAGGCTGCCTCGTCCACACATGGGGACCTGACACGGGTCCCAGGGACCCCGGGGCACTCCAGCCGGCTTCCCAGGCCCGCAACGGGCAGACACAAAGCAGGCCCCGCGGGCGGCGCTCAGGCCAGAGCGGTCGGTCAAGCCTGATTGATGGACCCCGGGGGCGGTGGCCCAGCTGCAGCCACAGGCCTGGGGTGAGTGCCGGTCCTCATCCCCGCGCGCCTGGGGAGGGAAGGTTGATCTACAGAACCCAGCTGGACTCGGGCAAGGTTCCTGCTGCAGTGAAATCCACCCCAGGGCCCGCCCGGACACAGCCGCCTTCCACCCAGCCTGGTTTGCGGGACCTCCTAGTACCCTGCCCCAACGCTGTCCCGCAAGCCCCGCCGCCCTGCGCAGCTGGCCGGGGCGCCCAGGTCGTGCCTTTGTGGCCACGACCGTCGGGGAGATGCCAGGCTTCAGACTCCGAAGTTAAGTGTAGGATAGGCGGCTCCCTAATCCTCCCGGGCGCAGCTCCATTTTTTCCCCCTTCTTACAATGCTGAGAAACTCAAGACTCCCTCTTTCTTACAATCGAAGTGAAATACACGTAGTCCCAATTTCTTACTCTTAATTATTGAGTGTGCTTTGTTTCAGAAGGTAAAAGGCGAACAAATTTAACGGAGAGTGAGAAAAAAAATAAGATTTGAACTAACGAACCTGAAAAAGTAATTCTAAACTCAAAGGTAATGCTGGGCCCTAGTATAAGTTTCCCTGCCGTTTATGAAGTTGAATAGTAGTCACCAGGGCTGAGATAATTCAGATTCTTTTTCTACAGACCCTGGGGATCCAGAGACAGGGTAAAAATAAGTAAGTAAATAAATAAACTCAGAGTTTGGGTGTCAGGAGGGGAGAGGCCAGGGTTCACTTCCAGTGCTAATCAACTGGTTTCTAAATAAAATTCAATAAACAAGGAACCCAAAGTAACAAGCCTAATGAATCGCTTTTTTGTAGGATGAGGGCCTCATGGCTCGATTCTGAAATATTTTTTTCTTTTTTTTTTTTTTTTTAAGAAATAAATACGCCTCTTTAGAGCTATTTTTGAAGGCTGGGTGCCATTTTAAAATTAGTAATTTTAAATTAAATTACGGTGGTCAAAAGGATATATAAGTTTTGCGTGACTGAGTGTAGTCAGCCCATTAGATGTACATGTAAACCTCGTCTGTCAACTTTATTTTCTTTTCTTTCCTCCCTTCTGCCCTCTGTAAATATCATTAGCTCTTAGTCTGGCCTTGGTGGCCCGAACCCCTCCTCTCTTCCCGATGATAAGTCCAAACAGAAAAACAGATACGCTGAGGGTGTAGAGATAAAGCTTTGTGGGAGTCTCACACCCCGGTGTCTTCCGCTGGTGTTGCCAAACACAAAAGCGACTAATAAGGCTCAGAAAGTCCTTCCTGGGATGAGGACCCAACGGAAATCCCTGGAAACGCCAAGCTGTGTCAACAGCAACTGGTCAGAAAGCAGCGACACAGCCTGGGCCCCGGGGCTGTGGCTGGGCCAGGCTCCGGAAAATTCTGGTCCTTGAAAAATTAAGCTTCCTTCTCGCACTTTAATTTCACTTTAATTCCTAAAAGGCCCTGAAAATGACACTCTCCGAAGCGCAGCTGCCTCGTTCCCTTATGATCGCTTTAAGGAAGTTTTTTGCAAACACTTTCTATGGGTGCGTGTTTTTACTCACAAACTTTGATAGGCAAAAATCTCAAGAGGAAGTTTCACATTAAAGCAACAACCAATAAACTGATTTTCGTAATGTGCAGCTTCCTAATAGTACAAGTGTGTCCCACTTCACTCCGTTATAAAACATAAAAATGTTTGGTTATCAATTTTTCTAAATTACTTGCAGGATAGGGGAGTGCTGAGGTGGAGCAGGAAGATGAACCTTATGCCATCTGGTGGTAACATGAGGAACTTCATGACAGCCTCCAAATTCAATGATCTGAATCTACAGGCTCTGTAAACTTCATCCTTTTGAGACTAAAGAAGCCACCCCCCGCCCCCAGCAAGGACTAAATTTGAAGACAAAAATGTTGGCAAAATTGAGAGATTCTGAAAGTCTGTAACGACATAAAATTTTTTAACGAACCATCATACCTCTTGGGGAATTTTTTTAATGACAAAGAATTTTAAGGAAGGCTAAAGCGAGCTGTAGAATTTAACCTTTCGAAGCGTTTGGGAGTAGTCTCTGCAATACCCGCTACTGAACACTTGGGGGCGTAGTCAAGTCTCTCTGATCTCTGGTAATATGACTCCTTCATTTATTTGCATGAATCGTTGTGATTGGATAGTAGGCTTTTAAAACGTCAGTTGTACGTCAAATCATAGTCAGCCAATCAGCAGCCTACTATAACGTGATTGGTTTCCACTAGAGATGTCAATCATCCAAAATTTGCATACTAGTCAGCCAGAAGGCTGGAGCTTGTCAGTTTGCTGTGGCAGCTAGAAGAGAAGGAATCGGACGGAGAATGAAAATTCACTTTTGCTCTCGCAAAGCGAAAGAAAAGTATTGTTTTAATAATTGTTTCAAAATTAATTCTACTGTAGATTTACCTAGTAAAATAAAGGCGTTCAATTAAATAAAAATAAGCAGCGATCAAAGCCTTGGCTACTAATTTTAGGTTTACTGTTTAAAATATTAATAAGTAGTCGAAAGAATAATAAAACACCAAAATTAAGCAAACAAATTCGAGTCATAAATGAACACTGTTAAACTAAGAGTGAACATGGTATTTATAAATAAATTATTCTTATTTATAAAACACTGCTTTCAATACATAGGCAAGCTAAAAGCATAGCTTCATAAATACCACAGAGAAGAAAATCTAAAACAACATTTTTTTACTTTATCAATAATGACAAACTTCGATCATCCTCCCCTCTTTATTTACCATGCACTCACAAACCAGAATATTTGTATTTGCACATTTCTCTTCACACACACATTTTTTTTTAAATGGAAAAGGAAATTTGCAGGACCTGTGAAGAAGTCATGACTAGTTTTTAAATTTAGAAATTCGTAAAACCGAAGCCTTGATTTCTCAAATAGATCTTCTGGTGCTATTGTAATTTAAAATGCGTGCAGAACCATGGGATGCTTATCATTGCCCTAAAATATGTTCCAGAAGGAATCCGAGGCCTAAGGGGTTTCAGAAACATTCTGGGGCCTCTCGC
Organism: Phodopus roborovskii; assembly: GCF_943737965.1. Taxonomy (NCBI): domain Eukaryota; kingdom Metazoa; phylum Chordata; class Mammalia; order Rodentia; family Cricetidae; genus Phodopus; species Phodopus roborovskii. Next base: position 23,607,213 of record NW_026126571.1, on the reverse strand, counting down.
TCCAAGACGCTGGAATTTGGATGCACACGGGCAGTAAGTTTAGCGCTGCTGCCGCCAGGCCTCGCCTCTCAAGAATTTTGTAGCAGGCGTTAACACGCATCCACACAAACCGGGTTTGCTCCTCCCGTGCGAACCGGGACATAGAATGGTTTCCAAACTTTCCATTCAATAACCAAGAGATTTATCCCTCCGCGTTTTCTTTTTCTGCCACTATTCTTTGGTGGCTGCACTTTTCTAGATTTGTTCTTTCTATTTTTCTTCCTTTACGCATTTTTCCTTTCTTATTTTTTTTTTTTTTTCTTCCACCCAAGCATTTTTACAACGTATCTTTCTCCCTGACCTCTTCGGTTGCAAGATGCTTAGAGTTGTGGCAGTTGCGGCTGCAGCGGGAAGCCACACAGACCTCTCCGGAGTGATGCAAGGGGGGCGGGGGATGAGGGGTGCTTAAGAAGACATCGCCCGGGACACCGCGGGGCTAGTATTGTGGGCTTTACGGGGGTAGGGGGATGCACGAACGGCAGGGCACTAAAAGTAAACTTCCTGGTGATTTCAAGTGATCCCTACAAGAAAACGGGCCTCCTTGTTCTCTGTATCCCCCTCCTACAGTTAGCCTGGTGGAGACCCTCCTCCGAGAGGGTGAGTGGAGGATGAGTGCCAACTCCACAACTCCTGCTGGGACTGCACCCCACTAGCCTCCAGAAGCCTCCCGAGTGCCAGCACTCATCACCTCTCCCTACACGTTTTTTCTCACCCTTCCACTCTCGCGCTTCTCTCCCTACACCTCCTTTCTTTCTCTCCCCTCTCCCTTTCTTTCCTTTTCTCTTCTCATCCTCCCCCTTCCTCTTTCTCTATCATCCTCTCTATCTTTTCTTTTAGTGCCTGTCTCTCGGCGTCTCTGTCTCTGCATCTCTCCCTCACTCTCATCCACGCACGCGCGTAATTTCTCCTTGCTGTCAATCACACCCGCGCACCCTAGGACGCCTGCGCACTGGAGAAATCCAGCCCCCATCAACCCCACGCCCTTTCAATGCGTCACCCCGCCATAATGACCAATAAGAGCACGGATCTGGGGGCGGACTTCAAGAAAAAAGCCAATGAGATAGCGGTTGGGAGCTAGGGCTCAAAGGGGAGTAAATCCTTCTTGGTCCACATTCAGTCTCCCTGGCGATGATTTATGCTCCCCTTTTATTATTTGTAACACTTTGGGAAGTTATTAAGAGGAAGATCTACTGCTTCCTCTTTTGGGAGGTGGAACTGGATAGGAATATTTGTTACTGGCCGGTATTAGGGGACAGTAGTGCGGGGTGGAAGGCCGGTCGGATGCTGGTTTGTTTGTGTGGGTACTGTTTTTCATTACACGACAGATTACCCTTTTCATTACAAGCTGTAGACAGGGCCAACTTCGAAGGCCCTCTTGGCTGAATGATCTTGGCTCACTCAGGGGGCTGAAACCTGATGCCTTCTGACTTTCCTGTCTATACTCTCAGCACTGGAGGGAGCCACTGGGGAAAGATGTTGCAACCTGTGGTTGCAAAAGAAGTAGACAAACTCCCCTCACTCAGTCCCCTCCCCAGAACCTCGCGAACCTCGCGCTTTTTCCTCCTGGACTCTCATTAAGAGTTAGTTGGCTCTCTGGCGGATGCAATAAAATGTGGATGGTTTCAGAACCCCAAACAAACCTGGTTTCTGTTTTTCTCTCGGCCGGACCACCCCCCCACTCCCACCCCCCCCCCAAGGAAATTGCCTTTCAACGGGCGCCATCCGGAAAAGAACTGCGGGAGACAGATTTTGCTCTGAGGCCTGAAGTTTGGAGAGGAGGAATGGGGGGGGGGGCTGATAAAGGGCTGCACAGGAAGAGCAGAGTAACTCACGGCACCGCACAGTCCCCGGAAGAACTGCTAGCTAGGAGGACCATCCAGGACCCCGCAGTAGCTGGAGGTGTGATGAGGAAGTCAGATGCTCACCGGTAGAGACAAAGGCTGACCGCCTAGCCTGCTTCCTGGGAAGGCCACTCTCCAAGGGGGAAATAGGCAAAAGGCTTTGGATGGAGAGAAAGTGCCAAAGAGATTTGCTACCTCTGATCTCCCAAACAGAAAGTGAATGTTCAAACATTAAACTCTATTCCCTGCAGACAAGGATGTGTGCGGAGGGGAGATAGGGGAGTTTTTCCTTCTGTTTCTAGATCACTGACAGGAACTCGTGCCAAGATATTTCTACTTAAAATTAAAAAAAAAACAATGCAAAGGACTTGTTAGGGTATAGGATTGGAGTGAAGAGATACCAGAGGAGGAGAGGATGCAGGGAACCAGGAACTGTTTGATCATGGGAGTGGATAGAAGGAAAACAAAAAACAGTAAACTTCAAAGCTTCGGGCCTAATCCTCCTCAGGTTAATTTCTGTTTCCTAAAACGTAGATACGTATCATAAATCACCCGCCCCACCCCCACCCCGCTGATCTGGCCGGGAGGGTTCTCCCCACCCCTGATCTGTCCCCGGGGGCTCGGTGACTCTCCAGAACTCAGGCCTGGGCCTCCAGGGTGGAGACATTCCTGGGGTTGAACCTCCACCGGATGGATGTGTGAAATCCACAGACAGGAAAGATGCTGGGAAGAGTACGGACCTGACCCGCCCGAGAGGAAATGGGGTGCAGATGCATTCTGCTTGGCTCTGGGGGCTGTCTGTCTGGCACGGTGTTTGAAAAGGATTACAGCGTGTTTAGAGATTTGCAAAACTTTGAGGAGCAGCAAAGATTAGAAAGGCCAGCCTAAGATTTATCAAATGACTTCCGGTAATAGAGCCAGGTTTAAACCCAGGCATCCTCTGAAGGCGGGTTCTGGACCTGGACCACTGTGCAGGATTGTGCTGGCCAGTCTTGCTATGAGGAGGAGGGGAGAAGAGATAGGACCAGGAAAGGGTCTGCCTCCAGTCCCCAGGGGACTCACTTTGCGGCCAACCTTAGCTGTGAGGCAGTAAATGTCAAGTCAAAGCCTTCCCAACGCCTTTTCTGAGCAGCAGTCGCCTCCCCCTCCCCAGCCCGCCTCACTTCCCTCACCCTCCTGTGCACGAGATCTCAATCGCTTGTGAATCAAATGCCTTGAAATTGATAGATGCCAGGGTACTATCCCTGGAATTCCCAGGCTGGCTGTCCTTGGTTTAGGAGGAAGCCAGGGTTTGGACCGTCTTGGGGAAAACTAGATGCATCTTCATCCTAAGCTCTTATGTTCACAGCAGGAGCATTGATTAAACAAAATATTAATATAAAGCAAAACTTGGACTAAACAAAATGTTAAATAAAGCAAAACATGTCAAAAGTTTTAGACTGCAATGGGTGGGAATCTGGGGTGGTGGTTCAAGCCTACAATCCTAGCACTCTGGAGACAGAAGCTGAAGTATCTTTGACAAGTTTGGAACCAGTCAAGGGTATCTGGTGAGACCTCATCTCAAAAAATAAAATAAAACAAATATTTGGAGGAAGGAAAGAAAGAAAAAGAACTGAGACAGTGACTCAGTGGTGCATAATGAGCTGTAGCTTATAGGATGTTCGGGGGTCTTAGAGTCTTCCAAGAGAGGGCCCAGATTTAAGTCCTTCCCTATATGAATGTCTGTTCCTAGACACACCTCAGGTCTGTATATCAAATGGTTCTCCAGACACTTACAGGAAGCCCCAGAGAAAATATTGCAGCAATGGGCCCACCCGCCTAAAATAAACATCTAGAGAATAAAGAAAAATAAGAAAGAGGGAGAAGCTCCATCACTGAACCTTAATGAGGTCTCTTCTCTGTCCTGGAAAATTGGGGAGGGCTGCAAATGTTCCTGGATATTATTAGATGCTAAGATGTGCCTCCAAAAAGAAGGGGGAGGGTGAGGGAGGGTGAGAGGGAGGGAGAGTGGGAGGGTGGTACACAGGCAGGCTGGAAGGAGCTCACAGCATTTGTTCTTCAGGTGAATGATTATGTAGAGCCATGCATGTGAATGCTCCCTTGTCCCTATACCACAGGCTCTGCCACAAAAGGACCTTGGAAAACAAGCTAATTCTAAAGTTGAGCAGTGATGGACAAAATGTTAACAGTTTTCAATATTGTATGAACAAGCAGTAATGGAATTAGATTCTGAGACGCGGGACCTTGGAAATTGCTTTCTCTCCCTTCCCTTCCCCCAGAAGTAAAAAGTAACCCCCTTTCCAAAATAAAACATTGTTGCTCTACCAACAAGGAACAGAAGACCCGGGACTTGTTAGAGAAGACCTACTACTATTGCCTGTTCTATTAAAACATAAAGATCAAAGGCAAAAAAAAGCAATGAAAGGCAAGGACAAATTTGAAGAGATTATCGGTCACATCTGTCCCAGATGTCAGCTCTCCCTGCTTGTGTTTCAGTTTAGGTTCTGAAATGACCCACCAGCGCTGGATGCACACACTCCAGTGAGGTGTTATGCCTCTCAGCCCCTGGCTCAGGGGCGAAAGCTGCTGGAAAGCTAGGAAAGCCAAGACCCAGAAGCCCTGCGCCCACAGTGAAGCGGTGGGGAGAACATGTCTTCTCAATTTATCCCAGCCTCGCTTGGCCAATTGCTAGCAAATATTTCCAGCAGCTTTGCAACTGAGATGATTCGCTAACAACCATGGCTGACTCATATGGGGGGTCCTGGCCTGCCCAAAGTCACGCTGTTTACATTCAGACAGGTCTGGGTGAGTTACAAGCTTTGGCTGTTTCCTGCTGAGCCAGAGCTTGCATTTGCATCAGAAATTCTCAAGATCTGGTACTCCCACAACCCGTTATGTGGGAACTCAGAGGCATTCGGCAGCTGAGATGCTTTTTTTTTTTTTTCATTGCTGTGGCACAGAGCTCTTTTTTAAAAACGAATAGGAACCTATTCTTTACATCCGCTCCATGCACAGATATTTATTGTCTGTAGGGATATTTAAGGGTTTGTAGAGGGCCAGCCACCTTTGACAGGCACCATCACCTCACACTCCAGGCTAATGGACCACACTGTGGTCACATTTAATTTATTAGACTGAGAAGTTACTGCAGGGGAGAGGGTCTTAAAGAGAAGAGTTTTGCTTGGAAGAGAGGGGCCCTGGCCCACCCTGTAGCTGCTTAGATTTTATTTTTGCCTCAGAATAGCATAGCCTTGGAATAGCATAACCACATACACAACTCAAAATGTGAAAACCATTTCCTTTCAGTTTGATTCCTAACTGAGATCCATTGAAGCTTGGGAGTCTGAAGGGTGGCCATAGTGGCCAAGGGCTAGCTAAAAGAGAATACTAAATCTTGGGTACAGTTTGTTTGACTCATTAAATTTAACAATATCAATAACAGTGCAATTCTGGCCAGACATGTTGCATTCCTGTAATTCTAGCCCTAGGGAGGCTGAAACAGGAGGGCCAAGAACTGGACATTAGCTTTAACTGTACAACAAAACCCTGTTTCCAAATAGTAATCCAGTAAGTTCTGAAGAAGAAGAAAAAAAAGTCTGTGCTCATCATTAAGAAACCGTAGTTGAAAATTATACCAAGCGCTCCAATGTTTGCACTAAACCACGATAGAGAAACCGGAGAAGCCGGTTCAATTAGCAAGGAGCTATGCAGGATTTTTCACTTCATTAAGGCAATAGATCAAAACAAGCAACACAGAAATCCTTAATAGCCATACTACTGTGCTAAACTCAAGAGAGCTCGGAGAGCTTGGTAATATTAATGAGTTCTTAAGATAGAATATTTCAATGGTTCCATTTCCTCCTAAACTTCAAGGCAACCTAAGCTCCCTTAATATTGTCATTACCACGACCGACAGAGGGAACCCGATCCGATTTGGTTCTTAAACAAAATGGGATATTAACCGTGTTTGTTTTCACTTTGATCCATAGGAAGTAGGTCCCGCGCCCTGTGACCCATTAAACTAATAAGATTATACACGTCGACAGAGCGGAGGTTCTAATTGTTTCCATCTGTCCCAGATCTTTGCATTTTAAAAACTGATGAAAATAGAGCTTGAGTTGCGAAAACGAAAATATATCAACAGCGGGATCGTGACAAAGCTGGGCCACTTGGACTACACATGCAACCAATTACTGAGAAAAAAATAGATGTGTGCATAGGGTGTTGAGGTCTGGAAAGAAAAATAATAAAGCTAGAAACGCAATAATTAATAATGTAGTTGATCTGGGGATGCTCACACACTCTCTATAGCTAACACACGCTTGAGAAAACTAGCCAATCAGAAGCGCTTTCTGGAGACACCCTACACCTCCCCTCCTCTTCATAAATATTTAAATAGATAGAGGCCAGATTTGTTATTTAAATATACAAGGAACCTTCGCTGGCTCATCTTTCCTAGGGTTGTTAATTTACTGGGTGGAGCGAGAGGGAGGTGCGTTAGTTCCGCGCTCTCATTCGCTAATTATGTCTTCGTTGCATCATCATTAGTTTGACCAATCCTTGAATTTCACTTTGAAGCTTTCCCCTCCCCTCAACCTGAGCCAATAGTATGGCTGCATGTAAATGAAAGCATGGGCGTTTCTCTTTCCGCCCACAGCCGGCCTCTAACCAGGGCGAGGGGGGGCAGCGAGGGCGGAGCGGGGTGCGGGCGTGGCGCAGCGTAGCTTGGGGCCCCCTGGCTCCACCTCCTGCAGGGCGGGATACCGCTTGCTCATTGGCTAGGTTAATAAATTATTTTGCATAGAAATGGGTGGGCTTCCAAAGTCCTTGTAACCTGAGAACCAGTGTCGCTGTCGGGGGGCAGGGAAAAGGGAAGTTAGGGGTGGATCCTTGCAGCCTCGCCCAAGGTGCGACAGATCCTAAAGAAAACGAAGGAACGGTTTTCTGGAAAAAAAGTCTTTTAATGCGCCCTCTTAAGGGAATTATATACTCCTAAACCCATGTTTTCGTTTACTTTAACAAATCGTTCAGAGTTGTACCATGAAATACATAGACCCATACACACTCCAAATTAATTTCCTTTCAATCTTAATAAACTCTAGTACACCTAGCCCTGTGCGAAAGCAAACTTTATAAGAGGTTTCTCTTTCATTAAAAGTCATGTTTGTTTTACTATAGATTCCCTGCTCCGCCAATTTTCAACGATCCGAATTGAGAAGTAGAGTATAAAACCCAGAGGAAGTCGAAAAATTCTTTCAGGCTAAGCACTCCGTGCATTGCTTGTGAATGAGGCAAGTGCTAAAATTCTTTCCAACTGGAAACGGTCCCCAGAATATTCGATTGGCATTATAGACTAAAAGTTATTCTTGGGAAATATGTTCCCTTTTATTTCTTGCATAATTTCTTGTTTTATTTCCAACAGAACATAAGACTTAACCTTTTCAATACTGTTAAAGTACCGAATGGCAAATATTTGAAAAATGATTGGACGGAAAGGGAATCTGGGACCCTAAGTTTAAAAAAAAAAAAAAAAATCTGTGATTTGGGTAACATTTCTTCAGCTTTCAGAAATGTAGTTAATATAGCCTATATACTCAAACTCGAATCCGGGAGTTTTCCTTACTCACATTTGGAAGTTTTCATTGCTCAATGTCAATGGCATTTTAAGGACTACGTGGTCAATGCAGCCATCGATAAAAATGAAGTAAAATTGGAAAATATATATTTCTCTTGGCTAAAATAAAAGTCACAACAAAAACTAAAATACAGATTCCCCTCTCACCCACCACTATCCTTTTAAATAATCTCTTTATTCCCAGCTTTGCAGACATCTTTCCACCTAGTGCTGAGGCTGAAAAGCCTGGCCAGCTCTGGAAGAATGGATCCAGGGGAGTTAGGAAAAGAGAAAAAGAAAAAAAATATGTGCTGGGCTACTGTGAGCTAGTATTTTTTTTTTCCAAAACATTTTCTGATGTGTAATAAAATTAGGAAAAACTGTTTAATAACTGTCCCTGGGTTTACATCAGTTCACGAATGACATTTAATTCAAGTCGTATATTTCGCTCGTGAAAATACCGGGTTGCAGCATCGTTTCATGCCTCCTCCATGAAATTAGATCCAGAAATATTCCGGTGATTAAATGTTGAAATGCGCATTAATGTCCATGATATTACAGGCAATTACTCATACACATCCGCCTCCATCCAAGAAACATGATGTCAGCTGATAATTTGTCAAAATTGTTGTTTGAAACTGAACTCTAGGTACGGTGGAGTAATAAAACACTAGCACCTTTGTACACTTGAGTCTTAGTAGTTACAGTTAATTTTATGACCTCATGACAAAAACTTATATTTATATTTATGTTCGTTGCTTTTAGAGGCTGTAGATGTGTGGCACTGCTGGTTCCAGATTTTAGAAACCAAACTGAAAATTCATTTAATCCAAGAGTGAGCTTTTTTGGTTTTGTTTAGGGAGAGTTTTACTTTTATGGGCAAAGTTGACAAAGTGATGTGCATTCCCACATTTAAAAAAAGAAACTAATTCCATTTAAATACTAAGTGGAATTAGAAGGGAGAACCCAAAGTGTGTATAGTCTCTTAGTCAAAAACCGGATGGGACAGGCTTGTCATTCCTACTTTTCTCAGAAGTTTTCTCATAGAAATGTCTCTCTGTTTCATTTCGCTACAAAACTAAGAATGATCATAAGAATTCACTTTCTCAAGCTCACATTGGTCCTGTTCTCTTTTTTTTCTTCTGTTTTTCACTATAAATTGCCTTTGTGAAAATTCAGTTTTATTACATCTACATGTGTAAAGCTTCTTTTTATTATAAAGAAATGAATGCTCCCAAAATAACCATTTGAAAAACCAAAAAAACAAGTAATTCCTGGTGTCATGCTTGCATGTTTTAAACATGGAATCATGAAACTTATTATTATGTATGACTGATATATGGAAAAGGAAAAATATATTTATAGACATTATTAGGAAACTCTGGTTTAAAACTAATTTGCCTTTATTTTTACTATTTGTTTAAAGTTGCATTTCAGTGTTGTAATTTAACAAAGGCTGATTTGAAGGTATTCTTTGTGTTGAGTTTATCTCCTGCAACTTCTTCCAGCAGTTCTAACATTGTTCTTAGGAACATTTTTCTGAGCTAGTTATCTGGACTCCACATCCTGCAGGAATGCATAACCACAGCAAACTCACACATTAAAGACATTAGCCCATTTTTAAATTGCAAACGTTTTTTTCCTTTGGCCCAGTTCCGTTTTGCTAACAGCATCTGCTTCCAATCGACTTGTGCTTTTAGGAATACTGGTTTTTATTAATAGCACCTGAGAACACCAGCGAACCACAAAGGGTGTGTGATTAAGAATACCTTCAAACAAGTTTTAACAAAATGCGTGATTGGCTATGCTCCTGTCGCTAAACTGAGTGTATGTAGCTCATTCACGATTCGGTTTACTGTCTCTAACACTATTTGCTTCTTCCCCGTTTATCATTATTCATGATAATATGGTCCCGGCAACAAATCAGTAGCTCTGCTTATCATTATTTCATAAAGTCACAGCAACACACTATTTATAACAGAGCTCATATCCAGTAAACTTCTTGTATTGTGGTGGCTGATGGTTGTGAAAGAACTGTGGGTTTTTTTTTTTGTGCATGTTGGTTTCATTTAGTTTACAGTGATGATTAACTAACATATCTAATTAAGTTCAAATAATAGACTCAAAACATGGTCTAAACATATACAATAAGTTGCTAGCTGTGAAAAATAAATTTGTATTTCATTTTTTCTCCAGCTTATGAATGGAATGGGTGCTTTTATCCATTTTCTCTTGTGGCTATATAAGAAAAAGACACAGAAAACTGACATACTCTATGGAAAAGCAATGGTTTGGGCCAAATGGAAAGATCCAGGAATTAAGCAGGAATGTTACAGTGGCATTTTACAAATCTCTCTGAATAAAAACTGATTGGCCAATTACATGCTCACAGCTGGAAGGTGCTTATTCATACACATTTTAAAGACTTCATTTGCCTTTGTGCACAAATAGCATCCACAAGACAGGAAATTAAGAGCGCAGTGGGAGGTGTTGGTTTTGTTTATTCCAAGTTTCTTTCATCATGAGTGCTTTTAAAAGCAGCAGTAAGAGTTCCTATGCATATGATCATATGTCCAAGCATTTAGGTTTTGTTCTCGGAGTGCCACAATGAAAGCAAACAGACTGAAAACATGACCATCTTTAGTAAGCTATTATATTTAAGGATCCTACATTCTATAGATGCTTCTAAAGGAGTTAAGCAATATTTTCATTGGCATAAACATGAAATAAATGTATAAAATAAAAATTATGCAAGAATACTGGCTTTTGTGCAAAGATAAAAAAAATAATAGCTGAAGGAAATAGGTAAGTCTGTCGATAAAATGAGCAAGTTTTCCCCCTCACTTCAAACTCGGGTTGCAATAGGAAACTGTCTCATTACTAGCCCCACAGAAGGCAGGGTTGAAAGGACAATTCAAAGTTATAGGCCATCTATCCCCCCCCCCAACAATTGTATTCACTTGAACTTGACTGTAAAATGACTTTTGGGTAGGAAGGGGCATTTATTAAATATCCATATGATCATCACTTATCTCAGCCACAGGGTTCTTTGCATATTTCCACAATGGTAAACATGATGGTTAGTAAATATATATATTTTCTAACTTGTGAATTCAGAATAGTTTTCTGACTTCTGGAGTGTAATGGCACATATGTTTTAGAAGAAAAATAAATACTACTGGAGGGGGGGAAGTGACTGCAGCTTTTTTCTCTCCCTTCTTAGTCTTCCATAGTAGATGCAAAATATTGGTGTTGTTTGTAAGCATATTTGAGTGGCTATTAAAGCATGTGGATAACTGAAGGTTGCCATGTATGTGCAGCTTTCAAAACTGTGTGGGTTTTCTTTTCAACACCCAAATTACATATATGGAATTATGTATATAGAATTGTATATATGTGTGTGGGGTCATAATATAATTTAAAAGAGTGAATAAGGGGAAGTGAAATTCATCCTTAACTGAAGAAAGCTAACATATATATATATATATATATTATATATATATTTGGATTATTGTATATACAAACAATATATAAATATATTTTTGGAATTTTTTCTGGGCATCTTTTTGTATTTCAAAAACGCACTCACAAATATTACACATTCTAATTTTAAACCATGGAACTGTTTTAAAATAGCCTTGGTAAGTTATGTAATTCTCCCCATATCTTCGGCAAGAACTTCACCAGCCTCCTAATGTGTTGGCTTTGTAAGCAGCACTGATTGTGGGCCTTTCTGGGGTCGACTATTTGTTTAGCTGAATTCTTGCGAAAATCGTTGTGTATTTTTAAAGCTTTCCCCTTCTTTTTATTTACTTAATTTTTTTGATGTGTGTGTGCTGTGTTTTGTTTTGTTTTCTTCAAATAGCTTGGTATCAGCCAGAAAAGCAATACATACACTCTTATGGCTTTTAAAGAATCAAAGTATTCAAAACTAAAAACACACCAAGATCCCTGTATAACAGCTTTTTCTTAGCCAGTTAAGCATGTGGGTTTTTGGGGGGTTTTTTTGGGGGGGTTGTTGCTGGGTTTTTGTTGTTGTTGTTGTTGTTTTGTTTTGTTTTTTTAACCTTTTCCCTGAATAAATTTGCAAGTAACATATGTACACGTCAAAAATGTATGGTGCTGTGGTATATAATCTTAGACACTAATAACATATTTCAAGCTGCACACACTCTTCATGACGATCCTACAAATGAGCTGAAAGGATGTATGCAGCAGAGCCAGAAAGAGCGAGCCAGGCAGACGTTGCAGAAGGACGCAGAGACTGCCTGGCTGGTACTCGATATTGTCCCTTTTCCTTTTCTTAGTTCCTGCTTAGAATGTTTTAATTGAATTAAAGACAAAAAGTAATCCAAACATTATGGTGCTAGTATGGATGCTGGTCCACAAGTCACTCACTCCGCGGCTGCTGGTGACCCGAGGCCTCGGCACTGGCCAAGCACTCTTAACCACCAGGGGAGGCTGAGCCCTTCCCGCTTTGCGTGCTGGGGAGCGACCAAAGGATGCTTAGAAAATGAACCTCAAGCTGAGTCTTTGATAAACATTATCAGAGCTGAGTTCAACTTAGCTCTTCCTAGATAAGCGGCCAAGGGTTCAGGAAGTAGAGGTGTAGATTTTCCACTCTCTTTGTCTGGACGCCCGGGTCTCTAAACAAGAGCACTTTAGCGACGCAGTCGCCTTTAGCGACTTGAGCTTGCTAATGTAGGCTAAACAAGATCCCCCAAGGCTCCTCTGCGCAGCCCAAAACCCAGTTGCAAATGCCCCGTGCCTAGCAAGTGAGGAATTTGTGGTGTCACCGTTCCAGGGTCACCTTATTCTGCTTCCTCCTGATTACTGCACAGACACGGCCTGCAACTCCCTTCTTTCCATCGGACGCCTGCCATTAGCCACCTCTGGAGCCGGGCAACTCTTTCTTAACACAAAGGCTACCTTGAGAATAAGGTGACAAAGATAGCTGAAATACTGTGGAAAACCCTGAGACTCAAGTGTGAGTGCACTCGTTTCTGTTCTTTGAGGATTTTCTCCTAACAGATAAAGAAAAGTAACCGACTTAAGACCTTTCTCATTTCTAAGCGTCAAGTTAACCTTTAACTCCACAAAACGGGCTTCAATCTTGTGGAAAATACTTTAGAGGCACACTAGACATCAAATAACTGCTTCGGGACACTCTGATGCTTCAAGTCTGGGAGTATCAGAAACAGATGGGCCGGCTTCCTCTCTGTGTTCTATACAATCTCCAAAAATAAAGGGAGAGGTTGGGGGGGGGGGGCGAGAGACAGAAAGAACAGTTTCATTCGTCCATTCAATCCACATTTGAAAATTCTGACTAATACCAGATCCGTTCTAATTACATGGTTTATTGCTTTTGAGAAGTTATTGTCATTAGAGGCATTGCCAAACATTTAATCTTTCAAAAAATCCTGACTTTTATTTGTGTAGTTTCTCTGACTAAGACTTGAAGCCTTTTAGGGGAAAAAAAATCCCATTAAAACAAAACAATATCAACCAAAGGGGGGGGGGACAAATATCAACAAAAAACAACTTCTTGCTCCTGGCACCAATGGCGATGCCCTTTTTCGGAAACGCAAGTCAGCTCTGGGAGCACGTGTGCCCCTGCTATGGCCCATTCCTGGAACTTATCATTTTACTGGTTGATATGAGCAATGCTGTTCCTAACTAAGGGTCTCCTCCTCTCCAAACAGCTACTAAGGTGTTCCTAATGAGTACCCAATCTTATGTATTAGTAAGAGTTTTTTTTTTTTTTTTTTTTTTTTTTTTTCCCAAATGGCCACTTCTTTTCTGGGCTGCAGAGAAACACAGGGGCATGTGTCTATGCCTATGTCTAGCTCTCCAAAGGCTTATTGGTATGTCAGTGCCCATGTGAGTTCCTGACACAAAAATGCTTGGGATGTGAAGTAGCTGCAAATGACATATTACACATGTGATGAAATTCTAGACCTGGAAACTTATTCTTAAATATCTCACTTCAGTCCCATCTCAGGGATCATTTTCTTCTGCTGTCTGGAGAAATCCAGCAAGAGGATCGAAGATGGAGAATTCAAACCTAAACCGGCTCCTTCCAATGTCTTCCATTTATTAAACCAAGAGGCAAACCATAGTGAATCCAATTGCCCTTCTTCAGGACAGTGTTGTTTAGAGAGGCAGATCTCAAAGCAAGCGTAAGTAGCTCCAAGAGCACACCCAGGTTGTGCCAATTTCCAATTTTAGTTGTGTTCTGGAGAGCAAGACAGGCTGCCTGCTGGGCTGGCTCAGCCATTGGCTACATATGCAACTCTATGCAAAGTGAATAGCTTCTCTGTAGTTCTATTTCCCTCATCGGTATGATTAGAATAATTATAGTATCTATCACCTCATAACACTGGGGAGAAAACTGTTAATATTCAAGAAGCCTGATACAAAGAACACATCCAAACCCTTGGGAAGGGGTGTTATTTGTTTTGTTTGAAACAGGGTTTCTCAGTCTCACCTTGCTCTAAAGACCAAGCTGGCCTTGAACTCAGAGATCTGCCAGCCTCTGCTTCCTAAGCAGATTAAAGATGTGTGCCACCATGCCTGGCTACCAAATGTTTTTGTTTGTTTTTTACTTACAATTTTATTTATTATTTGTGTGTGTGTGTGTGTGTGCACGTGCGTGCGCGTGCACACATGTATATAATATGGGGGTGGGTCCATGCTCTGTGACATGCATGTGGAGATCAAGGTCAACTTTGTGGAGTGGGTTCACTCCTTTCACCTTTCTTTGGAGACCAGGGTTTGAACTTAGGTAACCAAGCTTTCGTGGCAAGTATGCTTACGCTCTGAGCAAATCCACCAGCCCCAAAAGAGTTTTATTTGCTTATTTTTACTTTTATTATATGTTTGTTAGTGATAGGTAGCCTTTTTGACTAAACAGAAAATCTCTTTGTCTGGGATACAGGATATTTCAGACCTCTCTGGGATATCCCACAGAGGTAATTTGATTAATATAGTACTGGTGAATTGGTATCTTCCAGAGGGTCTGTGGACCTGGGGTTTCCTACTCTGTCATTTTGTTCAAGCCCTTTCCAGTGCACACCTGTTTGCCATTTGTTTGTAGAATCAGTGCTGTGCCCTGATAATGAGCAATCAATAGAAAACTTTGGAAGGAATGAGTGAAGGAAGAGTGAGTCTGTGAATTAAGAGGATGGGTGGGGCCAGTGAACATGGCAGGAGAGAGATAACCTTAAAGAGCTAAGGCACAGGACCGCTCTTAAGTCCTTGCTAAGAGTGTGGGGGTCTGCTGTGATGGTGACCCTGACTGTGGGCTTCACTGGGTTGAGAGACTCCAAGAAGACTTGTAAAGCACACCTCTGGGTGTGTCTGTGAGGGAACTTCTGGAGACTGATGGACCCTAATCAAAGCCAACCCATTAATGCATTCAAAATTGGGAGGTGTGGGACTGTGCCAGGTCAAACCTACTGGAGAGCCCACTAGGACACCATTTAAAGACTGTTGTGACAGTGGCCCCTTCTCCTCTCAGTCTTCTGGCTACCATGATGTGAACAGCTCTGCATCTCTGCTACCTTCTGCCACGATGCTCTGCTGCAGATCAGAAACCCAGCACTGGCAGCCCAGGAACTCAAAGCTCTGAACCCCAAATAGATCATTTGAGTTGTTTATCTCAGGTATTTGTCACAGCAGGGAAAACCGAGTCACTTAATTTGGAGGACAGAAACAAAATTCTGAGTCTGGGGTGGTTCTAATAGAAGGGCCAGAGCCAGTCTACAGCAGGGGACACAGTCATTCCACAGTAGGAGCATCACTGGCCCTCCCACAAGCTGCAGCTGTGTGATGCCTTCAGATCTGGAGACAATGGGCTAACACTTTCTTACCCAGCTCTAATGAGGTGAGCCTGTACCACCTTGAACCTCCATCTTTTCTTTGGAAAAGGAGACTGTATAGCAGCAAGTTCTAGAAAGCATGGATGAGCGTGGATGTTGCAGAGTCTACATAAAATAGGATGAATGAGGAAGATGAAGGCAATAGTGTGTGTGTGTGTGTGTGTGTGTGTATCTCAATTAGGTTTACACTCAGGGGCAGGATGAGGCTGGCAAAGCTGACCAGGTTTCTAGAAGAGACAGTGAACTCTCTACCCAGGGAAAATTTGAAAGGAAAGCAAGGAAGGGACTTGGGATGTTGAAACCATAGGTTCAATCCAGAGCATGGAGTGCTGTAAAAAACCATCTGTAATCCTGTAACCCTAGCACTGAGGAGGGAGGGGAAGGGGGACAGGGCACAAGGCCCTATGCTACATAATGAGCTCAGGGTTAGCTTGGATTACATGAGATCTGAAAGAGAGGGAGGGAAGGAGGGAGGGAGGGAAAGAGGAAGGGAGGGAGGGAGAGAGGAAGGGAGGGAGGGAGGGAGAGAGGAAGGGAGGGAGGGAGGGAAAGAGGGAGGGAGGGAGGGAGGGAGGGAGGGAGAGAGGGAGGGAGGGAGAGAGGGAGGGAGGGAGGGAGGGAGAGAGGGAGGGAGAGAAAGAGGAAGGGAGGGAGGGAGGGAAAGAGGAAGGGAGGGAGGGAGGGAAAGAGGGAGGGAGGGAGGGAGGGAGGGAGGGAGAGAGGGAGGGAGGGAAAGAGGGAGGGAGGGAGGGAGGGAGGGAGGGAGAGAGGGAGGGAGGGAAAGAGGGAGGGAGGGAGAGAGGGAGGGATGGACTGAGGAAGGGGGAGGAAGGGAGGGAAAGAAGGAGAGGGAGGGAGGGAAGGAGAAAAGAAAGGAAGGAACATTTGATTGTTACGAAAGGAACTAAGTCAAAAAAAAAAAAAAAAAAATAGACCCCAGAGGCCTTTTTGTGTCCTGAGTTCCATAAGCAGGTGGTACTTAAGAACATTCACTGGGGTTCCAGGAAGCTGCTGGGGATTGAAAGGGCTTCCTGAAACACAAGCCAGCATAGCCAGCATAGGGAGGAAGGAGGCCCCGAGTGAGTGAGGTCCCGAGTGAGTGTATATTGTTGACATAGGCATGGCCGTGACAAGGACCAAGGTCCCAGACTGTGGGAAATCAGCATAGTTGGTCATTCCATCAGAGTGACCAGTCCACCCGACTTCCAGCATTTTGTACTTGTATCTTGTGTGTGGCCTTTCTTCAGCCCCTCTCCACCCTTAGTCAGGATTCCAAGACCCAAGCTGTGTGGGTCAAGGCATCACAGGGGCACTTTCAAAGGACCTATACCTGTGAGAAGTCCTGAAGCCTCAGTTTACAGAATGGGAACCAGTTCAGAGAGGTGAAGGGCCTTGTTCCAAGTCATGATGAAGATGGGTGGGGTCCATAAAGCCTTGTCAGACATTCGATGCTTGGAGGTTCAACTACAGAAGCTTAAGGAAGTAATAGTCGATGCTCTCGGTGAGTATTAAAGAAGCAATATTTGTGACTATGATCACGGATGTGTATACATTATATTAGTATTGACAGTAAAGCCCCAAGGTTGTCACAATAGTGATCCAATAATGTAGATGCTAGGGACTGAGCCAACGCCATCTCTTGGACTAAAGAGGGAAATTGCAAGAGATTTCACAACTTCCAGGGATGTAGTTGGAGCTGATAATCTGCTCTTGGATGCTAACAAACCTATAGAGGCTTTAATTCATTTACTTCCTAAACAGGGACAGTATTATACTGCTTTCAGACATGTATTTTGAACTTTTTAAATGTATTTTGAATTTTACCTTAAGTCAATGATAAGCAAAATACCCCTCCTTTATTTATTTTGTTTTTTATCCTATAAAATGCTTTCCCACAACTTTTCCATTCAGTGAATTAGTGTTACTTCCAGGTGCTGTCTATTGTTTACGAAAGAAATAACTCTGTCCCTGCACCAGCATAAGGAACGCAAGGGAAAGGGCTAACCACTCTTTTAACTGACCTTTGAAACATCCTTGCCTCTGCCACGCTTAAGGCTATCCAGTAGTAAACTGACTAAATAATTCCCATGATTCCTCTCCAGACTCAACAGTTTCTGGTTACTCGGGAACTAAATTTTAGATGTTAGTTGTAGCTAATGATAACTATATTAGAAAAGGTAAGTGTAAACATTTCCAGGATTTTGTAGTTTCATTGCGATAAACAGGAGCTTTGAAACTTTATTCCACAACAGCCCAATTGGCCTTTCTCATTTAGACTGAGCTTTAAAAAAAAAAAGCCTTCCAAAGTGGCTTGGTGAGACATTTCTAGAAGGTCAACTAAAATGCTGCGGCAGTGTGGAGAGGGGCATATGCTCCCTTCATAGTGAGACTTTAGAATACATAAAAAAGGTGGGAATTTTGACAACTTTAGTGGGTTCCCCTTCTTCAAAGATGAGAAACAGAGGTACATTGAGTTAGTGACTCAGCACAAGTCAATAACTGACTTGTCAATAAATTCTCAAGTGTCTTCATCCATGGTTGCCTGCAGCCTGGTTCTGGAAGCCAAGAGAAGCTGCCCCTCTTTCGTCATTCCTGTAACCCTCTCGTATCACAGCTTTCTCCATACCAGAGCTCTTGTGTGTAGAGCAGATGACATTGGGGACACCGGCTGCCTTTCGGTGGGGAGTGACTTGCCCATCTGTTCCCTCAAAGGTTCTATACAGAGGATGGGGTAGGTGGTCAGGCATTGCCTGGGGCTGGCCTAGCTTTAGCACTGAATGCCTCGTGTTCCAGGAGTCATCACGGTCCAAGTTGAATCAGAATAATGGTTCACACTGAGACCAATAACAGCATCACTGCCTGGTGCTCCAGAACCCAGATGAAGCAAGGGATACGGCAGATACCACCCCTGGGTGGAGAGCGAATGCCTTCACTTCATCAGTCAGAGAAAAAGAAGTTACCTGAAGTAGCGTGCAGGGATTTCCCCCTTCGTCTGCACTCAATCACCCTCCTGTAGCAGCAAACAGACCTGCTTTGAAATGGCCCATGCCTCCTGGCGGAGCATTACATCTTAAAACACTCCTTTAAAAGACTCATAACATGGTTTTAAAACATAGATATGGAGTGATTAATCCACAATGCATGGCTGTGTTCTGGATTCTGAGACAGACTGTTACAAGGTGTGGGCACTTATGCAGTCCTCAGTGTTCTGCACCAAAGCCGTGGTAAGTGGAGGTCTGGGACTTTCTAATGGCCTCTTTAAGAACACCGTGTTTCCATTTGGTGGCCCCTAGACAGAAGCCTTATTCAGGTAACCCTTGAACACCTGTCTGCAAAACCTCAGCCTGAAGATAGCAGAGCATACCAGAAGTTCAAGGTGAGGAACAGGAGTCGGGATGCTAGTTTTAACCAGGAAGCTAGCTAGGCTGTTACTGTAGGAAAATCAAGTGGCTTCTCTGAGCTTCATCTTCAAAAAGGTGACAACTGTTCTCAAGGGAGACTGCGGAGTCAGAGAAGGGACAAATGTGGCAGCGCCTTGAAAGCTGTCAGGTGTCACATAGAGCCAAGGTGTTCAGTGACAGGCCTGGGATGCCAGAGCGGGAGCTCTGCAAAGTGCAAGGAATTATACACATTTTCTGGTCCCCAAAATGACTGTCACCAAATCACTTCAGTGGATGAAAGGTGACAAAGAAACCAGAGGAAGTGACAGCACCAAAACCACAAACTGCACCGCAGGGTCTCAGGAAACCCAAAGAGCCCTGCTGCACTCAACCGCTTTCTTCTCTCACTGACATAACCTCAGAACATTAGGACAAGCACTTAAGGGCTGCTACACAAGGCTTACATTCTGCCAGTGTTTATTACAGATTTGGAGGCCCAGAATATGCGAGAAATACCTCTTATCTGCATAGAGTACATAGACAGCAGGACACCAGTCAGACGGCTCTTCTCTGAAACTCAGTCTGATTCCTTTCTTAAGATGTGGCTTTCTTGTCCCCAGATTGAGGCAGGGCAGTGTGATTGACACTGGCCAGTACAACACAGTGACAGAGTCTGAGCTGAGACCTGGCATTGTTGAACCTCCACCATGCTTTCTCTTGCTAGCTATGGGAACAAGCCCCAGCTGGCCTGCAGAGGGATGGGGTCTTTCTGAGTTGACAATCCATATGTTAGCCATTGTCAAAACACTGGGGTAGTATATGCCTTTAGTCCCATCACCCAGCATGCAGAGGCAGGCAGATCTATATGAATTGAAGGCCAGCCTGGTCTACATAAAGAGTTCTCTAGCTGTCTACAACAGCAAAACAAAACCAAAAAAAAAATCACATAAGAAAGAAACACACAAACCATGTGTCATTTGCCAGCAAATGTTTATTTTTGTTCATGAGTCTAGGAGCATTTATGATGGCCTCCATTGGGTTCTTTTTTAAATTTTTGTTTTGTTTTGTTTTTGTTTTGTTCGAGGCAGGTTCTCAGTATATAGGTTAGGCTGGCATCAAATGCAAAATCCTCCTGCCTCAGCTTCCTGGATACAAGTGTTACAAACGGTTGCCAGAATACAAGTACAAAGTATAACCTGTGTGTTATGTGTTTGTGCGTGTGTGCGTGTGTGTATGTATATGTGTGTGCACATGTGTGTGTGTGTGTGCGCGCGAGTGTGCATGCTTGTGTGTGAAAGACAAGAGCTCTCTACATATCTATACCCCAGCTCTTCATTGAGCTCATTCATGCATCTGCCATCGGTCACGGTCGAGGCATAGCGCTGCTGCTCTTGGCCAGGCCCTGTGATGGGTTTGTGGCTGACCAGCTAATACTGAGTGGTGACATCTGGGATCTCTTCAATGTGTTGAATTACAGATGAAATTAAGGACTCTGCTA
The DNA here is from genome assembly GCF_943737965.1 of Phodopus roborovskii. NCBI lineage: Eukaryota > Metazoa > Chordata > Mammalia > Rodentia > Cricetidae > Phodopus > Phodopus roborovskii. Next base: position 23,586,961 of record NW_026126571.1, on the reverse strand, counting down.
CTTTAGGACAAACAACAGTTACTTTCTGGCATAAGGATGTTCCAAATACTTGCTCTCCTACATGGCTCTCCCATCCCTCCTGCAGGCCAGCTGGGGCTTGTTCCCAAAGCTAGCAAGAGAAAGCACAGTAAGGCAGGCTCAGCAACGCCACCAGGTCAGGGTATCATCAGGTCACTCCACTTGTATTGTTCTGGCTAACACAAGTCCAGCTGCTGTCTCCCAACGTGGGGTCTAGCAAGTCACATTGAGTAAGACACAAAAAGATGGAGGTAAAGGTTTCATCCTGACAGCCAATCTACCCAAGTCTCCAGCAGCAACGTCACTGCCAAACGATGTCAAGAAAATGTTCCACGAACATGGATGTCACCTGCCCCTTCTATTCAAATACAGGAGTGTGCTGATGAAGCTTTTGGCAGAGCAAACCCAGGCTCTGGTCTGCTTTTGTAAATTATTTTCTTTATTTTCTTGGTCAGGCCACATCTCTGGAGCAGTTCCTTTGCCTATAAACTGGTAAATTTGCACTCATGGGGCCTTGCTGCTCTCTGACTCAATAACCTTGAATATTTTAACTCAAGCAACTTCCTTCTTTCTGCCATGTCTCCACAGAAAACCCTCCCAGCCTAATCGGCTTTATGACGATATTAGCAACGCTATCACTTAAAATAGCCCATTACAGCCTCACTGACTGCTCCTGAATTCAAAGTAAATTCAATCATCAATACATATCCAATAAAAAAAATGGAAATCTCTAGGCTAAAGGGACATCAGCTCCTAGAAGGGAACGGACCTCCTGAATAAATAAATCTGTTTTGCCCAATATTTCCCCCTCTTGATTTGAACAGAGACAGTAACCCTTTTTCTGTCATTGAATTAATTTGCTAGAAGTGGCTGTAATTTCTATATAAATCCTGAGATTGTTTCTAATTTGCATGTTATATATGAATGTTTATGCATGTGGTGCCAGTCTAATGTTCTCCAGGGATGCACTTGGAAACTGCATGAATCATGTAAACAAAATTAGACCGAAATAAAAAGAATGTATGATATTTTCCTCACTAGTGCTAATTTTTTTTTAAAGTTTGGTTTTCTCCTTAATGGTCTTCCTGCTGACTTTAATTATATTTATGGCACAATTATCCTGTGCTGGGCACAGCCTTGTATGCCCAGTGCTCATTTGGCGTCTGGTTTGGGGGTATGCCTGGCAGACAGATGGGTAGTGTGATGGCTCTTTTGTCTGTTCCCTTTGGAGCCAGTGAGGAGGGAAGGTGGTGATAGGTGGTATGGTGGCGTCTATGCAATTCATGCTTCTCCACGTCACCGTCTTTCTTATGAGGATGAATTCAGACCACGGGTAAAACTGAACCCAGGTCCAGGGCTTCTTCCTCCTGCAGCCTCCCTGGAGTGCTATCTGAAGACCATTGCTGCTGTTAATTAATGATTTGCCAGCTGTCTACGCTAATTTTATAGCATTTATGTATGCACATGCATTGTTCTGTAACAACAAACATTCAGTGGTCATGGTTCCATCACTCAGGTCGCTTTCTAAGGCTTTCCAGCACACCTCTCCAGGGCCAGTGTCAACCAGGGAGGGGCTCTTGCTCTCACTGGGGCAACATTACTCCATAGTCCTGATGGTAATGCCACAGTTTCAAAATTCAGGCAGTTCCAGGGTCCCTTTGTTTTTGTCTGAAGGAAGAGTCACCAAGTCATTGTGACCCTCCCCGCTTTATCTCAGTACTCTCCAAAATTGCTTTGGTCTGACCACTGCCGCAGCTCCTTCTAGAGGCTTGTAGGTATTTGGGCATCTGAGAGGTTCATAATGGCCATCCCCAAGCTCCTTCTCACTCTAGCATTTGGGATTTTAGAGGCCTCTACCATTAGCAGGCAACTTCCTATCACTCCCCTCTCAGGCATTGTGTCTCAGGGTGAATCTACTTCAGACCAAGTCATCCTTGCCCAAAGGTTTTGATCATCCTTCCCTGAAAGGTCAAGAGAAAATGTACCCTGCCGATGAGTGGGACACACTAGTGACTTAAGCTTTCAGTAATTAGCAGATTCACTCGAAAATCTTTCCCCCAGGTTGGGAAGGAAGATGTTCCAGGAACATGGCAAAGTCCCTTGGGAAGAAGCTTTGGGTGTGTTTGTGAAACACATGTCAGGCTTTGTGCTCTGGCTTGTGTTGTCTTCACAAATATCCTGTATGGGCTACCATTCTGCAAAGAGTGAGTCTGGGGCACGGCAACAAAAGCCCCAGGGAGGATCACATCATTGCTACTCGAAGGGAGAAGCCCAAGTGAGTGGGGCAGATCCCCACTAGTCCCAAAGCAGCAGGTGGCTGCTTGAAACACCAGACGTGCAAAGAGCAGATGAGAAGTGGCTGGGCTTCATGGTTAGAGAAGTGCACAGAAAACCCTGCCAAGCAAGAGGAGACTTTCCAGAAAAGACTCTGAGGAGCCAGAGCCAATGGTGCAAGTCCCAGCCTCTTGGGAGACTGAAGCAGGAGGATGGAAAGTTTAAGGCCTTCCTGGACTGTAGAATAGGTTCAAGACTAGCCTGGGGAATTTAGTGAGAGCCTGCCTCAAAGTTACAAAAAGTAAAAAAAAAAAAAAAAAGTTGGGGACATGGCCCAGCGGGAGAATGCTTCCCTAACTTGCACAAGGCCCTAGGTCCAAGTTGTGTTCAGTCATGAAAAAAATTAAAAGGCCCTGGTGGAGGAAGATAGTCATGAACAGGAAGAGGGTAGCTTCAGGAAAGGTCCAAGGTAGGGTGAGAAGAATCTAGGAGGGTCCAAAGCTTATACTCTAGATGGCATGTATGTTTGATATTGGAAACTGGCTCAGTCTGGACAGAGGGCTGGCCTATTGGGAGGCCTGGAGCCTCACACAGGCAGCAGTGGCAGACTTCCCTTGCTTCTCACTAGAGGACAAATCAAGGATCACCGAGACTATTACAATCAGCACTCAGGGGCTGGAGAGATGCTCAGGGTTAACAACACTGTCCTCTTCTGGCCTCTGTGGGCATTAGGTACACAGTTCACAGACATACACATAAAAACATTTTAAAAAGCAGCATCTCAATAGACATGCGAACACTATTTCCAGAAATCAGTAAGTGAGATGGCCATAGCTTGGCAGGATACTCTTCCCGATGCTGGAGGGGAAGCACTTCAATGGGCTCGGGTACCCAAGGCTGCATCAGTCAGTGCCTTGGGAAGGTTTGCCCACTTCTAAGTTTCTTTACCACATTGCAATTGCTTCAGATACAGTTATCTTCACATCCAACAGCCCACATATGATCTCATTTATTTGTCCAGCTTTATAAACACAGACTTTGGTAAGAGTAGGAGAAAGACAGTGTGCATTTGGGAATAATAAGACAGAATTTTGCTTTTGAATGCTTTCCTTTTCTTTACTGAATTCATTTGAGAAGAATTCAATCTTCAAGGTCAAAAGAAGGTCACATATCCTAACTTCCTTGCACCCACAGCTTAATCATCTAAAATTAAAAATCAATTCCTGTCTGAGCCTCATGGTGAGCCCATAATTGCTTCAGAGTGAAGCCCCGAATACCCGCACCCTCTCCCACCTTCCATTTCTTAGAAATGAGAGTATCATTTTTCAAGTCCAAGGCATTGTCAGGATGAGATTGCACAGTAACCGAGTAGAACAATCTGTTAAAGATGAAATCATTTTCATCATTATGTTCTTCAGGCAGAAATGAAGCCCCTCTTCAATGCTGCCTCTGAAGATGGCAAAAAAGGAATATGAGCCAATTATTAGCAATATTTTTCTTTAAAAGAATAGCACTGGCTTCTGTCTCCTTTCTTCTGCTGACAAGGTAGCATTCCACACCGGCAGCTTGCTTTGGCTTGCATAGAGAACTGCTGGCCACTTCCCAGCTACCGGATTTTTTCTTTCTCCTCAGTACCCAGCTGTGCTTGGACCTTCATCATTACATGCGTGCTCCCCGTGAGCCTGTTTGGTTAGATTCTGTGCCACTAAATTGAACTGAGACTTCTAGGATGCCAGTGAATTTCCCATCACAGTTGCAAACATTGTGTGTGCGTGCGTGCTGTGTGTTTGCGCACGCGTGCTAAGGACAACTTTCCATTTAATTGGTATCTTATTACAGAAGTATTTAGCCTTTCAACCACCCACAGCTGTTAAAAACCAATTCCCAGAGTTTTCATGAAATTTTCAAGCACCTATTAGGAGCCTTTTAACTGTAAAGATCAGTTACAATGTGGAAATGAAGGAATCTACTAGAATAGTATTATGGGATGCAGAATTCTTGGCTACTTTTAAATTCCATTCAACAGGAATGGGGCTGCCCCTGTCCTCCCTCTGCTGGCTGTGTCTAGTCATGGCCCCTACTGAGTATTGAAAGGCTGACAGGGCAGGCAAACATACCTCCTAGCCCAGCTCTGCCACAGGCACACACCTGCCTAACCTGGATTTATCCTGTCCATCACCATCGTAGCCGTGGGTGCTCCCTGCCCTCTCTCCCTCCCCACCACGGCCACCGAACCTCCAAAGGCATGACACTCATCCAAAGTTCCCTAACCCCCATTTTAATCACCCTTTAGGATGTCTACAATGTGACTTCTTTCAGACCAAGCCAACTTGCTTTTAAGTCGGGAGCCTGTTCTGTGAGGCTGGCTAATTAGCCTGCCTATACTAGAAGTACTGACTTTTTATTACCTTTAGAAAACAAAGCCAGGTTTGAGGAAGTGTTGGATGTAAGCTGTCTCCAAAACTTCAGGAAGGGAACCCCCACCTTCTAAGGCCCCCTTCTCCCCAGGAAGATTTGTGGTCTGGTTAGGAGGACCATTTGGATGATGAAAGGAACCAGTGGACAGCCCCTGATTTATAACCAGCGTGATTTTTTTTAATATCCACCAAATTAATATTTTTATGTCTGTTCCCCCATCAAGTTGCTTGGGTTTGAATTTCAAGTAGGTAACCCGCCAAGATGGTGTAGTAAAACACGAACTGGATCATAAATCCCAGCAGGGTTGGGAGAACATAAGACAGATTGCTAACACCTTATAGAAAACACACACACACACACACAACAACAACAACAACAACAACACATTTAAACAAAAAAGCAGGAATTTGCTTTAAAGTGTGCTGAGTCCAGCAGGGACAGGAAGAGGCCTGAGTGAGCTGGAGGTGGGGCTTGTTTTACCATCCCAACTTTTCTTTTCTGAGGAGCCCAAGATGCTGAAAACCATTCTGGCAGATAACCCAGGCCCCATGGGTCTTCTGTCACCCAGGGGCAGCGATGGCTCTCTCAGATGTGTGTTTGGAGATAAGGCAGTAGTACCTTCCAATGAGCACCTTGGTGCTTGGGCCTCTCAGTCTCTTCTACAAGGCAGTGACTGCTCTAAGCTCATCTAAGTTGCCTTTCATTACTGCCAGGCTAAGGGAAATAAATGCAGCTGGCAAGAAGGAGGCTGAGCTGTAAGAAGAAAGCCATATGTTTCCTCCCGAAGACTAAAATAATTTCCCCGAGAGGAATAAAGAGCTTTTTGAAACCTGGATGGCTACGGCTTGGCTGGAACCCGCTGATTGCTCTCCTAACATCATCGGGCACCGGAGGGAACAGAAGCCCCTATGGGCTTGGTTTTATAACAAGTTTACTGTACCACAGCATACACACTTACGCAAATTGTCCTGCCACCTAGCTTATTACTACAGAGATCTGGATAAACGGCAGGTCAGATCGTGTCACAGAAATGGGCTACTGCTTGCGAGAGGTCTCATGCAACAGAACTCAAGCAGTAGCCCATAAAACAGACGTGAGTCCTGTCTGTCAACACCAGCATTATAAAGGCAATCCACTAATCCTTCTCATGGTCAGCTGTCAGTCCTGGAGCAATGTTGTCTTTTCTTCTCATGACTGGTCAGTGCATGGCTCTCAGGACACAAGGCATGCTCAGGGGAGCTGGCTCTACCAAGCGGCACCCTATGTCACAGTTCGGCAGGTGCCACATTTCACGGAGACACATTTTCAAACCAAATCACCAGGTCCCATAACACTTTGCAAACACACCCTTGGACTTCTGTTTTACTCTTTCTGGGCTCCGAGGCAAAGCCATGGCCAAGACTTTCAGAACCTGTGAGTGGCAAAGAGGAAGGTACTGCTTGGGACCAAATGGCTACTCAAGAGACTCACTAAACTTAGGTTATTTTGGCCAAAGAACATATAAAAGTTTTAAATTTGCCAATTATGGACATTTAATTATAACTATAAAAGGGGAATATCAAGTAAAGATGAACTTAGATACAGTGCTTACATAGGTACAGTACATACACAGATTCGGTGCATATGGCGCTACAGCACATACGTAGATACAGTACAGATATATTTTAAGAGTAAAGTTAATCCATCAGTTTAATATACTAAAAATTTAACAGACTCCACCTTTTCAAATAGGTCCTTACAAATAGGACAGAATCCTCCCAAAGTAAGTGAAAACACATTTTTTTTTCCTATAAAGGGAAGCAGCAGGATGAAACTGAAAGTTGTGTGTACACAATACCTTAAAGATGCTAATTTCTTGGATTGGTAGCTGCACTGTAGTTATGTAAATGGATTTAGGAAATATACACAGAAGTAAAACATCTACAACTTATTTCCAAACCACTCAGAAGAGAAAACAAACACACAGAGGTACATATACATGGTGGCACATGCACTCACACATATACACACACACGCACACACACACACACACACACACACACACACACACACACACAGAATGATAAAACAAATATCTAAAGTGTCAACATCTGAGGAACTTAATGAAGGGTACACTACAATTCTTGCTACTTTTCTTGAAATTTTTATGTAAATCTGGAGTTATTTCAAAGCAAAACAGGTTTTTTTTAAAGCTAGCTTATTTGTTTACTAGCTATTAATTAATTTATTTATCTATGTTTATTTATTTTGTGGGCTCAGGATTCAACATGGGGCCTTGTCCTGCCACTGAGCTATATTCCTTGACCTCTTTTTACTTTCTATATTGAGACTGGTCCTTCAAATTGTCATCCTCCTGCCTCAGCCTCTGATGGCACTGGGGTTACATTGCTGCTTACTCAAAATGAAATGCTAACCAACTGTTCTTATAAGTTCTTTGGTTTGCTTTGTCACCATGGATCTAAAAAGGACTTGAAGCAGGTTCCATTTAAGATATCACGAAGTAAAATCTTTAGATATGTGTATTTAAACTGGAGTAACCATAGAAGCCAGGAAACCAGTAAGGTGTGGGGATGAGGACGTGTCCAAGGGAAGGGAAAAAGAACACTGTGGTGTGGGGGAGGGGAAGGAGGCTATCGGAAGGGAAAGGTTAAATGGGGTGGGAGGAGGGTAAGGCAGATGAAGAAGGTGAGGAGGGAAACCTAACACTGAAGACCTTTGAAAATGCCAAATGGAAATCCACTGCTGAGAAGTTTCCTAAAATGATTGCAAAATCATATAAGAAAGGAGTTCAAATTGAGTTGCCCTATAACAGGGGGCAATGCCTCTCCAAGACTCCAGAGATATTCAGATAAAGGACCCAGTGTCAGGTATAGGTTACCCTCCAAACATTACAGACTATTGCCATTGCTCTCGATTACCTTTCAGAACTTGATGGTAAAACCCTATTGCTGAAGACAACACATGCTTGAGTCATATGGAAAAATCATCCTGGTATGATTTGGAAGCTTCATCCCTACTGGCTACCTACCACAGGGCTGGAAGGTTCAACGCACACTACCAGGGAAGAAAAAAATAATCAAAGGTTTTACCCAGCTGTAAACCCTGCAAACTGAATAAAGAATGGCCTGGAAAGCTATGCCCATTGATGCAAGAGTGGTGCAAACATTATGGTTTTAACCAACCACCTTCTGATTGGAAGACATAACCTATGCCTGGTTCCGTTGATTGAGTTAAAAACCCATAGCTGGCCAAGTCATGGGTCCTAGGGGAGAACCCAATACTATTATTCTGCAAATAGATGTAATAACAAACTGTTCCCAAGTTCTTATCTTTTTTTAAAAGGTGCTTTTTGATTTATTTATTTTATGTGTGTGAGTACTTTACCTGCATGTATGCATGTGTAACGTGTGTGTGCATATGTATGTGTGTGTACCTGGTGCCTGCAGAGGTCAGAAGAGGGCATTAGATTCCCTAGAACTATAGTTATAGACATTTGTGAGCCGCTCTGTTGATGGTGGGAACTGAACCATGGTCCTTTATAAGAACAAATGCTCTCTAACCATTGAACCACCTCTCCAGCCCTGTTCTTATCTCTATACTCATAGATTAGTGGCTCTCTCAACCCTCACCAAAGAAGCTCCCCTTTGGAGCACTTGCTGACTGACTGGTCCAGAGACCCACAGTGGATCAGTATGCAGAGAACTTTCGAGAGACTGTGGGGTGATGGGCTCTAAGTGGAACATCTACATTGCTCCTTCTCACTGCAAGGCTCAGGGATCCTTACAGAATGGATAGGAGGACTGTAAGAGCCAGAGGTAGTGAACATACATCCACAGCAAAATAGTATTTGCTGGACATGGCAGTGTGGTTGCACATGTGAGCTCACAGTGGCTGTGACTGCAGGCAGAAGATAAGATCGAGCCACCCAAAATCCCAACATGGGGAGGACTCCTAGCTAGAGTAGCTGTTGGCAACTAATGGCCGCTAGAAGTGGTTGCCGAGGTGCTTTCCACGCTCCAGGGATGGTCTACACCCACACACCTACAGGAAGCACAAAGTAGACTCATTAGGCTCACAAAGCACAGAACATGAAGTTGTGAGGGCATAGTGGATGAATTGCAGGGAAGGAATGAGGAAGATTTTATCAAAATGCGTTATACGCATGTATGAAATCTCAGAAAATAAAACACCTCACTGAGAACCTTCTCAGACAACAGGAGCTGACTCTGAAGCAGTTTTGGAAACCTTCACCTCTCCAGCCAAGCCCTGCCCTTCGGTAATGGAAACATCCCGAGTACACACACCTTCCTGTGAATCTCATTTGGATTGAAAGCCTGCTGACATTCATTACCCGAAACCTGCATTTCAAGAGATTTCCACTCACTTTGAGCTAAACATGTGGGCCCCAGCCCTGCCCAACACACATTATACTTTTTTCTTTCTCTTTTGACCAGAAACATCACCCGGCTGTTGGAAACTGATGCATGTGAGTTCAAAGCATCTCTTCCCAGACCTTCAAAGGAAATGGAGCCAGATTCAGCACATTCGTTCACAGGTGCAGACACACACATGTACACACACACACACACACACACACACACTCCCTAAAGTTAAACACTCCACTGGGCAGTCGAAAACCACCACTTGGTAGACATCACCTCCTTTCTGGAACTTCTGGGGCTGTGGACAAGGTCCTGTCATTGAGCATGTGTATAGTTTGAACTGGCAATAAATTGAGGCGATAATCCTGAGGCTCGACAGCACCTGCAGAACCAAAGGAGGACGCCTCCACAGACGACATGTATATAAATCACATTTATTTTCATAGCACATTTAAATAACGTTTCAGCCCTGGGGATTTTCCGTCAAGTAATGAAGCATCACCCAATGAGAGTGTGAGACGTTGCTCCGATCTGCACAGCCCCTCGCAGGCCAGGAATAAAGCCTGTGATTTATATGGGTGTCATCAGTGGTATCAGGGCTTCCTTGCCTTGCGTTTGCATGAGACGTTGCTGCGCATTGGATTAGAGCTGAAATTTATTTGCAAAATAAACAAAGAAAAGGCCCCGTTTTCTCTCTCAATCACACCCAACAAGCCATCAAGCGCTCACACACATGCACCAGCTCACACACTCCCCTCCACAAGCGCACACAGAAGGCAGCACACGCCCCTCCACACACAATGCAGACCACAGGCCAGTTTGTTACAAGCCAGGAGAGAGAACCCGCCCTGTGGAAGACATCCTTTGCAGCCTGGTGAAGATCCCCTGTGGTGCTCAGGCTTGGGAGGCATCAGCATGGGGCCAGCCTTGGGTGTCTGAGGAGACATCATCACTTCCACACATGGCAAGAAAGAGGTGTGACTCCAGCTCACCTGCCACTTTCTGTCTTGTTATAAAGGAAAACCGGAGCCCACCAGGGTCCTTGGAACAGTGGTGTGGTGGTCACACGCCTTGTTCAGGGGAATGAAAAGCAGAGCGCTCTGCTGAAAGCCTTAGGAACTCAGACCCTCTTTCTGTATCCTCTTCCGCTCCGCTTTGCTCACCTCCTCCCTGCATTCTCCCCTCCCTCCCTCCCCTCTTCCCTCATGTCACCCTTCCTGGTTTCCTTCCCTTGTTTCTTTCCCCTGCCTCCCGCTTGCTTTCTCCTTCTCCCTCTTTCTTTTCTTGCCCACCTTCTTCCCTTCCTCTCTTGCTAGCCTCCATCACGCCTCCGTATATGTTTTAACTTGAGGCTACCATGCGCCTGTACACGTGTATAGGTTGTTGCTGGCATTTGGATAAGAACAAACTACACCTGAGTGGGGACCCCCAGCTGACATACGACCGACAGTGCAAATATCTGGATGTGCAACAACTCCTATTATAACTGCGAAGTCATTCAATGCATCCCATAATCCTTGAAGCTCACACAGTTATGGGGTTATAGATAGCAAAATTCATTCAGGTATTGCAGCTGGACTTCACACAGACCTGTGTGACAGGAGACACAGGATGGAGGAATCTTTTTTGTTTGTTAGTTTGGGTTTTTTGTTTGTTTGGTTGTTTTTGTTTTGTTTTGGTATGTGTTTGTGAGACAGTGTTTCTCTATATACTACAGAGCCTGTCCTTGTGAGACAGTGTTTCCTAGAACTTGCTCTGTTGAGGCTGGCCTCAAACTCACAGAGATCCATCTGCCTCTGTCTCCCAAGCACTGGGATTAAATGCGTGTGCCACCATCGCCCAGCAGGATGGAGACCCACAGGATGGAGGAATCTTAAGTCTGTGGACAACAGTCTTTCTTGGACAGTGGTTCTTGCCTGCATCGAGGACCTTACCGCTTGCCTCGAGATTACTGGAGAAAACAAAATCAGAAAGCCTCATGCTCTGCTGCTGACAGCCATCCCTTGACTGCCCATGAGTGGATAATGGATAGCTGGTGTCAAGGAGGCTCACTAATCAGTTCCGCTTGAATCAGCCTGGAGTCCAGGCCAGGTCAGGATTCCCCGATGCTACCTGGATATTTCTAAACGAGGCTGTTTCCCCAGAAGCGCAGTTTCCATTCTAACGTCAAAGGATGGGCTTTTAATTTTAGAAAAGGCCAAGGCCTAGGCTGGCCACAAATGTACTTCATAGGCAAAAAAAATGACCTCGAACTTTTGATCTTTAGCCTCCACATCCACAGAGCTGGGTTACAGGTGTGTGTCATCCTGCCTGCGCTGTCCCAAGGCCCTGTGCACCTTAAGCATGCACTCTGCAACTGCACTCTGCCCCAGCCCCGGGAGGGGAGGGAGGACTTTTCGTTGACCCAAGTATGACTTCTCCTGGAGTGGAGAGATGCTTTAGTGTCACCCATCATGTCTCCTGCTACTTACGGGAGAGTCGGGACCTTTTCGCGTTTAGGCTCCGATCACAAATTTGGCCTGAAGAATTATTAGCCCAGATTTTCCTTTGAACTCTGGTTGTCACATCAAAGGCTGCCCCTGACAACCCATGTCTGGATATAAATATCCCTGTTTCTCATCATTTTAATTTCTCAAGTTCATCCTGAAGTTGCACAATAGCCAGCTATGTCACAAGGAGAAACTTTACATTTACAAGAAAAAAAAAAGTGATTGCCCCAAATTAATAGTTTAAGAGGTGGGAGGGGCAAGTAAAGAAGTTAAGAAAGCAGCATTGCTTAGCAGGACTGCAGGAGAGGGTCAGCCTGTCCCTAAAAATAGGATTACCGCCTGTAGGTGTTTGCAGCAGCCTGCTGGTATATGCTGTTGTCCCAGCTTAATTATTAATAGCTCGCCTCTTGCCCTCACAACTGTCCCAGTTTGGATGTTGAATTATATAGTCACCCTACCTAGGAGCTCTAAAAAAAAAATCTGGTTGAAATAGGTTTTATTCAAAAATGGGGGAGGGGGAGGGGAGAGAAGAAACTGCAGTCCATTCAGTTACTCAGCCACAGAAGGTTCAGAGAGATTGTCTTGCTTTTGTTCATGCAGTCCTAGTTATGAGCCAATGATGTGGACTAGAGCTAATTGTATTATAACCACCAGTCTGCAATAAAACAAATGCACGATGTAATTTGTTGAGTTGTAAGGTTTAGGTGCAGATTAACTCCAGTGCCCTCGTGGTTAGAGAGGAAGGCCCATCACCCACCATTTTGACTCCAGAGGGGTGGGCAGTGGCAGGGGTTGGGGGGGGGATGCCGGTGTGGATCTAGGTAGAAGAGAATGACATCCCAGATTCCCAGTAGTGTGAGGGTCAGGCCCACAGTGATGGACGGCTAGAGGCACCATCCTACATAATGCATGTGTCACACAGACAGAGGGACATGGCCCTGTCAGGGATGAGTGGTGGCCTCTGTGGAAGAATGGCGGTGTTTTCACAGAGTTTGGCTGGCTCCTTGAATGTGCCTCTGCACGCCCTCCACACCTGCTGCCCCCTTGAAGATGGAGGATTTTAACCGCCTTCATTGTAGCTATCTAAGGCATGCAGGCAGGGCCTACATCCCCACACAAAGTCAGAGAACTCAGCACTCGCTACCTAAGCCTTGCCAGCTCTACTGTGTTGCCCAAGACTTGGCTCAGGCCCCAAACCCCAATGCAGCCTTCTCCCTTAACCACATCCCATCACAGAAGCACACAGGGAGTGAACCGCCGTCACTGCTGTGCACTCAAAAGCCCTCAGTGACAACTGCAGACTATCTAGTCCCCCTTCTACCAGAGCTCCCAGCGCCAACAGTGATGTAAATCCTTGTCCCAGCAGTGTGCCATACCCAGCACTCCTGAAAAACAAAGCAAAAAGAATGGTAATAGATGCTGTGCATTTATTAAAAGCTCGTGCATACACATGTAAAAACATACACATACATTGCAATCTGATATTTTAAATGATGATTACAAATACATCATAACTTTATATTAAATCTAATACTTTTAATGTGAAGGTGACTAATGTGACATATACTCTGTTGTGCAAATGGCTTTCTAGATCATTTTCATTTCCACAACCTAAAGTGAGGTATTCTTACTTGCCGAGGAAGCATCATCTCATTTAAAGCTCTACTGCTGGTGGTAGGGAGAGAAGACAATAGGCATCTATTTCAAGGTCACACAGCAAACAGTTGGTAGCCATATTTGAGACTCTTACATTGTTTACAGTTTTCCTTTGCTCTCCCAGCCTCATAACCCCAACATTCTATTCTACAAGGCTCTCCTTGTCTCTACCAAAATGAAGCCTGCCCGGGGAAAACCGGCACCGACTTAGTACTTCAACTTTGGAAACAGAATACTACAAAACCCTATCTGTGTTGTAAAGAAAAAAATGAAAATTTTGATTACTGTGATGCATTTGCTTCATGGCCTGGACCGCAGCATGTGGCATCAGTAGGGACAGCCTCTGTCTCATGCGAAGGGGGCCCTCGGTCTGACTCTGAACACAACGAAGTACAACTTTCTCTTGATTTCTCAAAGTGACAAAGGGAGAAAATGGCGATTGCTAGACTTTTCTGTTTAATTACAAAACAGTGCAGGTTCTTTACTCCTGCGTGCTTGTCTGCGGGACAAGCTGTGTGAACGGCAGAATGATCTTGACAGGAACAAGTAACGGCAAAGTGTTCACCTCAGGAGGTGGTGTAGTAGGGGACACGGGGACACTGATCATCGGTCTCTCCTTTCCATACGTGTAGAAAAGTAAACCTTTTCACTCTGCATGTAAAGAGAGTTTCATTCTCATTTTATGAAAACATGTGTACATTACACACACATAGGAAGTGCTGGCTAATTACAGCTACCCGCAGCTTCTGCTGTGCACTGAAAAACATGTGAATTGGATGAGGCACTAAGGGTTACTGGGGACTTGGGGCTTCGTTTTTAATCTTTTTTTTTTTTTTTAATCTATTTATTTCTATTTTATATATGTGTGTATGTTGCCTGCATGCTAGTCCATGCCAAGTGCATGCAAAGGCCATAAGAAAGCATCAGACCCCATAGAGGACAGAGGAGGGCATAGCAGCCCCTGGAACTGGGATTACAGTTGTGAGCTGCCATGAAGGTGCTGGGAATCAAACCCAGATCCTTTGGAAGAACAGCCAGTGGACCTAACCAGTGAAACATCCTTCCAGTCCTGCTTTTGCTTTTTGAGACAGGATCTCATGTAACTCAGACTGACCTCAAATTCGCCATGTGGTCAAGGATAACTTTGAACTTCTGATCCTTCTGTCTCCATCTCCTGAGCTCTAGGATTCCAGGGGTGTGTCACCATGTGCCGTTTATTCAATGCTGCAGCTCAAGCTCAGGGATTTGTACATGCTAGGCATGTATTCTGAGCCACACCCTCACTTCTGAAAGATTCTTTTAAAATCTTAAATTCAGTAATCAACACTAGTGCCTGCACGGGGCAGGGGGAAGTGCTGTGGAGGGTCCATCTTGTGTAATGGACACTGCGCTGCCCCAGTGTCTTCGAGAGGAGCGAACAGATGGAGTCAGCGAAACTGCAGCTCCAAGCTTTCCAACCCCGTGGCCCGCTCTGCCAAGCCCTTCTTTGTCTCATTTGGCGATCACCCCGATTGAATTGTGCTTCCCTGAACGGGATCACCCCTAAACAAGGGACCATAGAAAGGCTCCCTTCTGCGGCTTTTAGTTTCCCTCACTGAGCCCAGATGCAGCGGACATGCACTACATTTTCCTGTCCTTCAGATTACAAGGGTATTGCCCTTCAAGGCACTTCCAGCCTTGATAAGCAGCAGGTGTTGGCGCTCTGATCACCTAAACACACAGCCAAAGGGGGAGGGCGCTTTGGGAATGAAACCCCAAGCAGGCTTGGATAGCCCAGCAGTTGGTGCTAGTTTATGAAAACCAGTTTATGAAAACCAACTGTTATTCACAGGGCACCTGCAACCGCAGCTCCTTTGCCATGGACACCCACCATGCCTTCTCCGATCCCATAAAGGAGAGATTATCTGCCCACTTTACAGGAGGAAAGACTGAGGCCAAAAGAGGCCAGGAAGTGAGGTTAGCATCGCCAGTCCTGTCTGAGGACAGGACACACGCCAAACCTGTCTTTCCACCCAGTCAGTGTCTCTTCCTTGATAGCCAAGCTCTCCATCTACCTGGATGCTGGAAAGCAAGGTGAGGGAATTTGAGAGTCCCATCTCATTGATAAACTGATGTCAGCCACAGCTGGCACCCTGGTGGGGTCAGGCACCTACTGCTGGGCTATCCAAGCCTCTCTCCTGCCTGACTCCTTAGAACTTTCTTGGACTCTTCGTATAAATCTTCAAGGCTCAGAACAGCCCCCCGGGGACCCTTGAGAGGCTTGCTTCTGGGCTTCCCACTCCCTGTGCCATGCTGGCGCCTTGTCCTATGTCACCCTGTTCCTGTAATACCCGCTCCCCTTTCCCTCTGGGGAAGTTCCCCCTCCCACCGGCTCCCTTCTACTCTGAGTGCTTCCCCCATAGTCTTCTCCATATCGTGAGGCCTGGCCATGCACATCCCTCCTAGGCCTGGACTTCACCTGCCAGTTGAACTAAATTGACTGTCGTACTCATAGGAGGGTGTGGAAGAAGGAAATGCTCTCTTTTTTAAAAATTGCAATTAAATATTAAATTAGCGGCAGTGTTTAGAAATCAAGCATCGTACTGCCCTTTGGAGTACTGTGGATTCATTTGCCCTATTCATTCTCACAAAATAGACAGGATCTGTATATCTTTTATTTAAATGAATGGATCTCAGGGGGAAAAAAATAAAGAATGGCTTAATTATTACACGTGATAATAAATTTCTAAAATTAAAACTGTCCTCTGTTCAACCAATTTACAAAGAATATCTTTATGGACAAAAGAAACTGCTTAATAATCTGCCTTCTGAAAAATAATTTTTAAAGCCATTAATTTTTTTGAAG
Organism: Phodopus roborovskii; assembly: GCF_943737965.1. Lineage (NCBI taxonomy): Eukaryota > Metazoa > Chordata > Mammalia > Rodentia > Cricetidae > Phodopus > Phodopus roborovskii. Next base: position 23,570,879 of record NW_026126571.1, on the reverse strand, counting down.
GTGAAAAGATTTCTCTCCAATGTAATACTTCAGTTATTAAATCTTATGCTAGCGTTGACTTACTTTCACATTGCTGTAGTTCCCCGTTTGAAAAAGGGCCTGAGAGAAAGAAGTCGATGCAGAAAGCAATGACTCCTCTCTCCTCCATATGAACCTAGTTCATAAATAAATCAAGATTATGCTAATAACTAGGGCGGGACACGATTCAGGTTTTGACGATTCCACAGAGTTGACACCAGGGGGCACTACAGGACCACGTTTTGCAATTTCAGGCGCCATTTTTTTTCCACCTCAAATTGGACAACCATTTCTTAAAAAAAACAAAAAACAAAAAACAAAACAAAGAAAGGAAAAAAAATGTTAACTTCTGAACACCAGACATTATTTTGTTTGTTGTAATTGTTATCCTATCACCACAAAACTTAAGTAGGAAGGTTTACCAAGTTATTTTAAAGAACAATGTGTTAAAAAAGAGAATGCTTGGTTTCCTCTTCCCATTGCTTTGTGTAGGACATCAGGGGTGTGCGTGTGCGCGCGTGTGTGTTTTATTTACAAGGGAAGAAGCCATTTAGGGAATATCACATTTAAACTACTGTGTTTCCCCAACATAGCCTCTATGTTTCAGACATTATCTTAATTGTTATTACCCGGGTAACAGCTTTTACTCATCTCCTAATCCAATCAGCAAATATTTGTGGAAACCCCTCATGCCCGCCCCTATGCCAGGCTCTGGATACACCGTGCACCTGAGCCGCATTCCTTGCCCGGGCTCTCACCCAAAACAAGGAGGCAGTTTCCTTCACCCTTTAAGCATCAAACTCTGTAAATAAAAATGATTTAATTTTTTTCTAACTTTTTACTGCCTCTAGAAACATATCCTTAAAACAGCAGTAATAACTGGGTTTTCTGGATGTGACTACCTCAGACTGAACAAAGCAGGGCTGAATACTAAGTGACTGAATTTCTATTGATCACAGAAAATGGATGCACGTGGCTTGGAGGATTTTGCTTTTTTCCCCCAAATCTCATGTTCATCAAAATGAATGGCTGGAATTTAGCAAGAGGCTGAGGAACTAATGCATTCTTGCTATCTCACAGATGTCCTCTGGACCCAGCTGGGCAACACTGGCACCATGGGCTGATCAAAACAGGAGAAAGGGACCAGTTTCCCCCTCCCCTCTCCTCTCATCCAGTCCCCGAGGGTTCCACACAAGCATGTATGGCCACGTGGACGCTCTATTCTTTCATTTCATGATCACAGTGACCCCACAAGATGTTCCCATTTCCCACAGGACAACCTGAGGCTTGATTCCTTGACCCACTGTCTCACACAGCACCCAAACCCAACTCTTCTCTCCTCCAAAACTCCAAAGTCCCAAATCATTCAATACCACTCGTTAAACGGCTGTCAGCTAACTTAATTCCGATACACATAGCTGATGCACCTATCCCAAACCCATCTCAAATTCTTCCTGTGCCTTGGCTGGATTGCATAGCCCAGCCCCCTCCAGGTGAGGCTTTGACAATGAGCAGGCTTGCCTGTCACCAGCAAGACTATCTGTGTCACCCAAGTGCAAACCCAGCGGCAGGAATCGCAGCTCTTGAGTCAATGGTGTCTCGGCGTGAAAGGCACTAGGTCCCCCTGAGCTGCTGCTGTGTGAGAGGTACCCACCCAACACTAACAAATCCCACGAGGAGGTGCATGAGTGAGGTGTGACCTCTGTGTGTGTGCTAAGACCCTGGGGTCAATTGGGCACATGTGTTAGTCAGCACCCACTAAGTAATGCACTAGGGAAGAGATGGCTTCCATTAAAAAGATGGAAATTTGACCCCTGGGGTCCTGGAGTCTTCTCCAGTTCTGTACAGGAACAGTCTCCGGGGGCTTGCCAGGCATGTCCTCATCTGAGCAAACCCTGGAATCCTGCGACATTCCTTCTAAGCCACAGCAGCCCCTGCCCCTGGACATTCATGTTTGCGGGTAGGAGCAAGCTGTCTCTGCAACAAGGCTTTGCACAGAGTTTTACACACCCAGGGCACTTTTGTTTGCACATCACACTCCTCTCCTGGTGCTTGGTGGCACACATCTTCGATTCCAGCACTCAGGAGGCAGAGTAAGGTGGATCTCTGTAAATTAAGGCCAGCCAGGTCTCCAGGGTTCCAGCGCAGCCAGGGTTGTTGCAGAGAAACCCTGTCTCAGGAGGGAGGGAGGGAGGGAGCGAGGGAGGGAGATGACAAAGATGACGAGGAAAATAGAAAGGCTTGGTGCTTTGAAAAGTCCTGACTTCCTGAGTGATGCCACTTGATATCTGTACATCATTATACTTAAGATACACAGATGTGAAATATATCTTCTGTGGTCCACGTGTTAACTCACAAAATGAAGAGGATGCTAAAGAAAAAAATGTAGTGATGAGACACAGTGACACAGACTCCAAACCACTACACACACACACACACACACACACAGAGAGAGAGAGAGAGAGAGAGAGAGAGAGAGAGAGAGAGAGAACATTTTTCGTTTTATTGAGTCCAGCTGAGTACCCTTTGCCCACTTTTGGCTTTCCAGGGCACCTCAGGGAAAAGCTGTATCTGCCAGCTCACAAGTGCCACGCCCTGAGGGCTGGGGTGGAGTTGGACCTCAGTGCCTCCCATCTACAGCCTGGAATTGCCCTGGCAGGGGCTTGTAATTCACACAAGCATTTCTAGGAAAAAAAAAAAAAAAAAAAAAAAAAAAAAAAGCAGGAGTTGAAACTGTTTTTCTGTTTTTTTGTTTTGTTTTGTTTTGTTTGAACTGTGACAAGAATCCAGATGTAAAATCAAGAACCCTGTCATATATGGTAGAGATACTTGGTTGTAGACCGAGAGCAGGAGGGAGGAATGGATAGGGTTATCCATGGTAAATTTTGTTAACCGATAGAATGAAACTGTTTGGGACTGGCCACTATCCCTCCCTTTCAGTAAGAGATTCCTCTCCTCTGATCTCAGGACGAGCTGGGGAGGGGCTTGAGAACATGCCCCATCTTGGCTGTTCCAAACGCCACATCCTCCATCTCCCGGCTAGACTGGTCCCTGCTCCCTTTCTGATGCCTATACTCTACAGATCGCTAACCACTAAGGCACAGCTGGGCACTGCAGAGTGCATTCATTGTTCTAAGGGATGCACACCTGACCCACAATTCAGATTACTTCCAAGGGTAAAAGCAAGGTTAATGATGAAACAAATGAATGCATAGTTAACGAATAGAAGTGTTCTAACACTACCCAAGATGAAAGAAGGTTAATTAAAGTAATTTTCAAAATATTAGCAGGACCAACATTCCAGGGAATGTACGAGCAAGGCCAGCACGTTCGCATCATTAAGGGACTTAACCGATCCAGGCAGAGACGTAGAAGGAGCACTCGCATTCACGGAGGTCAGAAACTAGTTAACTTTGTTTATGCAAGCCTGTCTTGTTTTCTATACACAGCGGCACTATTATACATAAAATCCAATGCCCTGAGTTTTGTTTGCTGATTTCTATGTGTAGAAGCTGAACTACCACGCTAAAAGAAAAGTAATTGATTAAGTTTAACCGTTCGCAAATGGACATAATTTGCAGGTACTTACACATGAAGATTACGGGGCCCTGCACTTCGTCATTTTCAGCCGGTATTGCACAGCCTATAAGCACACAATTGAGTACAAAATGGCCATGTTTCTATGGCACAGCTGTGACTTTGATGGATCATGAGACGACACGGCTACCATTTTTAATTTTGAAAATGTAAGCTTTTCTGGAGTAAATTGACCTAATCACACAGCATGAGTAAATTAATGTCAGTTCATTACCTAATTGCAAAAATAATACTAACCTGAAGAATCTAAATCTACTTGCGACACATACTCAATTTTTATAGTGTGCCATTGACAGTTTTTCTGGGTTATATGCGGTCCTCTGCGCTGACGGTGTCTCTGTTAGTTGGGAATGCTACAAATACACAGTGGCCATGTGGCAGGAAGGTTGCCTGTAGAGGCCATGGGGCTATGTTATAATTCGGACACCGCTGGTATCTTTCATGTGAGAATCACATGTGAGAATCAGTGAGAATTTCTCCAGACTTCCCTCCCTAGGCCATAAGGGGGCTTTTTCTCCAAGGCAGGCTTGCAGCTTCCAACCCTCCCTCCCCATCCTGCAGTGGGAGAATCAGACACCGTGGGCACTGTCCACAGCCTTGCAGCACCCCGGGTACTGGTCCCACAATTCCTACCGATGGGAGGAGACTAGAGAGGAAGGGAGGCCCTGAGTTCACAAAACTTCTCCTGGACCCTGGTGCATTCCGAGTTGAGAAATTGATGTAGCAACCTTGAGAAAGGCAAAACAACCACAGAGTGCAACAGCTGTTTGTTTTCCTGTTGACAATTCTCCAAATTCAGACTGGAACCCCTCCAGGGGGCCGAATTGCTCAGCCCTGAAGCCCCAGCTGCTTCTGCAGCCAGGCCTGTGCAGCCCTCACAGCACTAGAGAGTTCTAAACCTTGGAGTGTGTGGCTGTATGATGTGTGGTTTTTACTGCACAGAACAAGCCAAGGCCCCCAAGGTCCCCAAGGCCCCAGACGGAAGAGATCAAATGACAGAAAGCCAGAGACCTTCCTGTGCTTCTTGCTGGTGACTTCCCGGGTTCCTGCGAGGTTAGGGACTCTGGCTAAGGCCCGTGAGGCTCCCAGCCAAATTCATCCTTCTTTAAATATTTGCCACATGCTCTACTTCTTTTCTTTCTTTCCTTTTTTCCTTCTTTCCTTCCTTCCTTCCTTTGACAGGGTTTCTCTGTGTAGCTTTGGAGCCTGTTGTGGAACTCGCCCTGTAGACCAGGCTGGCCTCGAACTCATAGAAATCAACCTGCCTCTGCCTCCCGAGTGCTGGGATTAAAGGCAGACACCACCAACACCCAGCCTGCCACATGCTCTATTGCAATTGTGGTTTCATCTTTAAATCTTGAATCGGCGGCTGCATGTGGCAGCTTCACACTATATACGTTAGTCTTTTCCTTAGCATACAGCTATACAATTCACAGGCCAGTCTAGGTAAAAATGATCATTTAAAATCCTTAATCACCCCTCATCTTAGTTATTGTAACTGGCTGCTTTTGAAATTTAGAAATAGAATCATTTTTCTAATTATCAAAGTCTATATGCCTTTTATGGAAAAGGGTATACTTTTAAAAATCCATACTCTCATCATTTTAAGTCTGGGTGTATTTCTTTTTCTTTGCAAGTCATTCTCTGTGGAAACAGGCCTTTGGCTTTTACCTCGAAGCAGAAGTGTTTTCCCAACATTGAGTTATTATTAATACAGCTCCTGCAAAGAGCCGTAAGCATTGCTTTGATGGCAGTCCACCCTAGAACTCGCCATAACTAATGTCTTTGTTGAACATCTTGAACTTGTTTCTATGTAAGTCTTTGACATGTTGCTCTTTTCCTGCACAGGCTAGACTTCCGGGAGTGGAATTACTGGGTCAAAGCACAGGAACAACACTAAGGCTGCTGACATCTTCTGTAGGGTTGCGTTGTTCTAACAGAGGCTGATCAGTGGATGTCCCTGCCTGGTGGAGGGACCCTGCCTCTCTGTGCTCATCCATGTAGAGGCTTACAGGTTTGTTATCTTGCCAACACTGTGGACACCCCTGCTGGTAAGATCAGTGCCACAGCCAGGGCTAGGGGGGCTTTAGACTGCAAATCAGGAGACCTGGGCTTGAATGCAGTCTCTTATTACATGGCTCTGTGACTTCTCAGAGAAACCGTATCAGCAAGAATGAAAACTAGCAACACTTTGACTCCTCCCATGGGATAAGTAATGTGAAAAAAAAAGCTTTTACTATGTCCAGTTAGGGTTATCACTGCTGCAATAAAACACCATGACCAAAGCAAGCTGGGGAGGAAAGGGTTTATTTGGCTCACACTTCCCCATCACAGTTCATCATCAAAGGAGGTCAGGTCATAAACTCACAAAAGGCAGGAACCTGGAAGCAGGAGCTGATGCAGAGGCCATGGAGGGGCTCTGCTTACTGGCTTGCTCCTTGTAGCTTGCTGAGCCTGCTTTCTTATAGAACCCAGGACCACCAGCCCAGAGGGGGCACCACCCACAATGGGCTGGGCCCTCCCCCATCAATCACTAATTAAGAAGGTTCCCTGAACCTATAGTCCTATCTTCTGGAGGCATTTTCTCAGTTCGCATCTCCTCCCCTTCGGTGACTCTAGATTGTGTCAAGGTGACATAAAACTAACCTGCACAGAAAGAAGGTGAGGTGTCTTATCACTATGAGGCACCTACCACCCATTGCTGTAGGTGTGTTCGAAACATGGGAACTGGGTTTTAAAATAGTAAACAAAATAAATTTTTGTGGAGGTACTGACTCAAAGTCACCTTTTAAAAACTAAGAGAAGGGTGAGTTTCTTATCAGCATATTTGCTCACATCTCTGACTTCTTGAAAAGTGCCATTGTCTGTGCACCTGTTTCTCTGCAGGTGAGCCTGTCTGACATTAGCCTAGGAAATGAATGTTTCCTTGTACTTCACATTCTCTGTCAAGACTCTCCACTGTTTTGAAGAGTAGCTTCTGGTACAGTTTAAGTGAGAAATGCATAAAATGAAGACCTTTTTTTCCTTTTTATTAACTGCCACAACTCATTACAAAGGCTTCCACGCCTGCCATACTAATACCTATTCCCTGCTTCTGCCCACTGTATCCATCTCCTCCAAGGGTTTTCCAGGTTCTACTTTCTCATGACATCTTTCCCAATGACCCAGGTAAAGGCTCCACCGGCAAAGGACTCTGCCTGCCAAGTTCCAGCTTGCTCTAACCAGCCCTGCTTTGTAAAGGTGCACACCCCCCCCCACCCATCATCTCCAAGTGCAGGCGATCTTCTCCATCTAAACTACGAAATCTTCCAGAAGCCTTCTGCCTTGAAGCTTGTGTATACTGTTGACCCTAAGCTACTTGCCCCTGAAGTTGATGCATGTTTTCCAAGAGCCAAAGAGTCATTTTCCCAGAAACCCTCACTGGGGAAATTTTCTCCAGACTTTGTCCCTCTTGGCGAGAAGGGAGCGGAGGCTAGGTCAGTACCTCTAGCCACATTTCTTCTGGGGACTATTTTTCCCTCATTAATCCTGCTGTCAAGATTAAGAATAGCTCCCAACCCAGTGGCAAAGACTAAGTCAGACAGTTTCTTTCTTTCTTTACCCATCACCCCGTTCCTCTTGAATCACCTTCCACCCTCCTTGCTAAATATACGTCTCCTTTCTGATCAGATGACACACTTTCCAAAACAAAACTGTGTAAGAGGCTGGCCTTAGGCACAAGCATGAGAATCTCCAAGGACATTTTAAAGTTTGGGGAACAACAATGTCAGCTTCACATTCTGGCCAGGTGACACTCGATTTTCTTTTAAATATATTGGAATTCTAGCGGCAGCCAAAGGTCCAGAGGTTTAATAAGGGCATGCATTTGCAGGAAACAGACACTCATCCAAATTATGCAAGTTAAAGACACAGGCTAGAAGTTAAGGCCATACCAGCCTTTCCAACCTAGTAGACATGGGGGGTTCAAAACTTTATTTGTAAAAGGGAACACTGCTTTTAAGGTTCCAGGCTATAGAATTGCTACAACTTGAGGGGTTAAATTCTCTGCTCCTCATGATGCCTAATTTCAACTCTATGAAGGAATATAAAGATTATGCCATATGTGTATACAATTGGGTCATTAGGCCCTGGGCGATAACCCAAAACAATTTTCCTCAGACTTACAACACAGTTACAGAGAGAGTTATTGGCAACCAGCCCTAGGGAGGCTCTGAGAAGGCGCTCAGCAACTGGCCAAATATAACCTCCTTCCAGAAGGAGGTCAAAGTTGTTTGCAGTAGCAGAGGACGTAAAGAGAAATTCAGAGTTCTGACCAATCAGTGGGTAAAGTCAGGGTCCTAGCCAACCACAGGTTTGTCTGCTCTACTGGCAATGGTGTCTGAGGAATATGTAGGCGAGAGACATGGAACTCTGTGCTTGTGCCCACCGCGGTCTACGGAAGTCATTTGGTAGTCTAGAAGTTTCACTGACAAACTTTCTTTCCTGCCATTTTACATTCACTTTTGTCCTGCCTTCCTTTGATTTTAGAATTGTCTCGTAGCCGCTTAAAAACCCAAATCCTAGTATGTAAGTTGAGCTGTGAAGACAGCACCAGGCTATCCATACTTGAGGGATGGCATGTGTCATCCTGCGCTCAGACTCAGGCATGGCAGCTCCTCCATCCCTGCTCCCGCCGTCTCTCCATCCTACACAAATCCAGCCTACACAAATCCAGACAGGGTGAAGCCGGGACCATCACTGACTCACTATTGAGAGGTAGAAACAGTCTACAGAGACAGTGGTGCAGTGGTGAGAGACAAACAGCACCTTCTAAAGCCAGTCCTTTGTGATAGGCCAGCTTCAAGGCTGAGCTAGCAGGATGCACCCTCCCTGGGCAGGAGACTCTGCTTCCCAGCTTCCGTAGCTTTCAGCCTAAGCAAATGAAGGGGAAGGACATTGGTCCCCTTGTCCATCAGAGCTTCCTTTGCTGCTAGAAGCAAATGAGATGAACTGTATGAAAGGATTTTGGAAATAATAAATTGGTAAAAAAAAAAAAAATGTGAGACCACAGCATATTTAAGGGGTGATGTGTCATCTCTTCCTAGCAAAAGTTGGATAAAACTATCACTAACATTTAATTCAAAATTTGAAAGAAAGACTTAAAATCAAAGTGAAGCTAGTCAATGGAGTGGGTGACAGTGCTCTGCAAATGAACCAAGATCTCCTATGGGCCTGGCTTAGACCATAGACCCCACGGGGCCGTGACTGTGGAGGGAAGGGCTGAAGCACAGAGTAGTAACTTAGTCCAGTGTTCAGGAAGACAGTTGGGACCCCACATCTGCTCATCTCTACTTCACAGGTCTAGAACCCACACTGTAAGCGGAGGATTCCCGAATGGCCACCTCCTTGAGGTGCCCTTAGTCTGTGGGCTGAGTTACAGGCATAGCAGTTTTGCTCATAGCACAATGACACCACCATCCATCCTTTACAATACAGTGGCTTAGCTTTTGAATTAAATTTCACCAGGAATTTAAGTTAATTACTTAACTGTCCAATTTCCTTAGTCCGTTTTCTGTTGCTGCTCGAACAATCCCAACAGACTGGACAAGTTATAAAGAAAAGAAGTTTATTTTAGTTCGTAGTTCTAACCCAGGGTTGAGGAGCTGTGTCTGATGGTAGCCTTCTTCCTGACTGAGTCCTGAGATTCGGCAAGAGATTTCATGGCACAAGAGTGAGCCAGACCTGGCCAAACTCATTTATAGGAGACACACGTTCAAGATAACCGTTTACCCTCTTAGTCATAGGAGAGACTCACTTACTCATGTGGGCAGAGCCTTCCTCATCTCTTATAGTTCCTGTCTCTTAGAATCTACTAATGGGAATTAAATTGCAACACAAGTTCCTTTTCAGAGGGAGCAAACCATTGTCAACCCACAGCCGTGATTCACACAAAGGGCTAAGCCCACATTAAGTAACACTTTATACAGTGAATAAATTTCCAGCATAATGGCTGAGTAGATTAAAATAGCTGGCTTTATATCCAAGGTCTCCCTCTGATCCAGTCATTTACTCTCTCTAAAGCCTAAGTAATTTAATCTCCTCTCTCCGCTTTGGTCTAAGATGTAGAGAAGGGCCTGCCTCAGAGGGTTTTGCTGGGCAATAAAAATAACTGTAAAGCATGTTTCCAGTACACAGTGCTGTGTAAATGCTTAACAATTTCCTATAATGACAGCGTGGAATGGGACATTGTACTTTTAAGTGAAATATTTTCATTTGAGTTATAGCATGTAATACTCCAGATGTCAAATCTTGACGGATGGTTGAAATAAGGATTTTTTTTTTCTGGACCAGATAATTTAATCATTTTTCCTTCATTTCCAAAAACTTACATCTAATTAAATACATCCAAAAACTCACAAAAGGCCAGCGATGGCCTGGCCTCTCTAAAGAGGAGGGGGTCTCTGTCAGATGTGGTGATAATCTTGTCATAAGGCTGTCGTCAGTTTTGTCCCGGAATTCTGTTTTTCTAATTTGACTCAATTCAGAAGAATCATAGCTTTCCATTATATCGAGTCCTGACCAGTGTCTGAGGGACCAGGAGGGGGGCACTCCCTAGTTAGCACAGGAAAGCATCCTGCTCTCTGGAGCAGACAAGAGAGTTGGTCACATGTATTCATCCCTCACGAGAAAGAGAAAAGCAGGGCAGCCTCTAGAGGAAACGGCTTCAGCTTCTTTTGCTGCTATGAGAATGTGGCCATGGCACCCTTTCCCAGCTTTCCAAATGCATACTAAATATTTACATGCATTTGAGGTCTACCCTGCTGGTCTGTTCCCATCTCTCTATTCTTCACATAGATGGTCCTTCCAGGAGTTTTCCTACTCTCAAATGCCAAGGCCGGCCACTCCCCTCCCACTGGCCCTCACATAACAGCTGCGTTGTGTGGGGCCAGGGATACTCATGTCGTCCAGGTAACACCGCTCGAGTTGCAATCATTTGTTCTATTTACCAGATGAGGAAACGGTGCTTGGTGGAGTTGCCATTCACCCTAAGCCACACAGTGGGACCATCCACATCCACCATTTCCAGGAAACAGACTGGTCAGACAAGCAAAATGCTTCTGCCGACATTTATAACATGCACAGTGGCCCAGGCTGAACCCGGCTGCCAGGGTTTCCAGTTCTCAGGTGTAGTCTCTCCATCATGGCCCTCCCAGTGTTTAAAGATCTTTTTAAAGATAGTAATTGTGTGTGTGTGTGTGTGTGTGCATGTGCGTGTGTGTGTGTGTGTGTGTGCCTGCATATATGCTGTGTATCACATGTGTGCCTGGAGCCCATAGAAGCCAGAGAAGGGTATCAGATCCCCTGGAACTGGAGATACAGTTGTGAGCCTCTGAATAACTCAACCCTGGTCCTCTCCAAGGGTTGTACTCTCTCTAACAACTGGGCCATCTCTCCAGCTCCATCCACATTCCCAGTCTATTGCTTTGCTTTAGTTTTTTAACCATTTTTTAATTTTTATTTTGTTTTATTTATTGTTGTTGTTGTTATTTACTGAGACAGGGTATCACTACATAGCCTTGTCTATACTAGAATTCATTATATAGACCAGGTTGACCTCAGACTCACAGAGATCTGCCTGCCTCTGCCTCCCGAGTGCTGGGATTAAAGGTGTGCACCATTATACCCAGCTAACTTTTTATTATTTTATGCGTGCGAGTATTCTGCCTGCATGTATGTACGCACTTTATGATGCGCTGTATGCGTCTCGTGCATGCAATGCCATTAGAGGCCTGTAGAGGGCATCCGCTGAATAGCTACAGATGGTTGGAAGCCATGCTGTGTGGTGGGGAATGGAGCCAGGGGCCACTGGAAGAACAGTCAGGACTCTTACTTGCTTCAGCTCCCCCACTCCAAGTCTCTTGAAACAGTCTACAATCCTCAGTGTAGCTCTCAGTAATAAAATACGTAGATCATTTAAACTGTGTCAGTGACCGGGAATGGCAGTGTACTCAGGAGGCAAGGCCTGCTCTTTAACATGTTATTGTGCATTCCACCAACAGCGCGTTTATAAGGCTGTGCATCAGGGGTCAGCAGCCTGACTGGTCTTGTGAACACCGAGGAACTTCCTGCCCGATGAACCTAATAGTCTAACAGACTTAATCTTCTGTCACACATCATTGGTTAAGAAGGAGAGAAAAATGAAATTGATCAAAGACATTCATTTTTTTAACACTATCCTGTAGACGAATTTTCCTTTGGAACACCAGCTCACAAAAAACAACACAGAGACTTACTAATTGTGAAAGCTTGGCCTATAACTTAGGCTTTTCCCGTTAGCTTTTTTTCTTTTTCTTTTTTTAAGGTTTATTCATTATGTATACAGTGTTCTACCTGCATGCTGGAAGAGGGCACCAGGTCTCATTTTTATAGAGGTTGGGAGCCACCATGTGGGTGCTGGGAGTTGAACCTGGGTCCTCTGGAAGAGCAGCAACTCTGCCTTTTCTTCTTCCCAGAGCTTCCTCTGTCCCAAAGTCTCTGCTACACTGCCTGCCTAGCTGTTGGCCAATTAGCTTTTTATTAAACCAATCACAGTAATGCATCTTTACAGAGTGTAAAGGAATACTCCCCAACACTACCCTTTCTCCACTCAAAGTCTTCATCTGTTCCCGTAGAAACATTTAACATTTTAAAATGCAGTGAAGGACATTTTATTCCTTCATCAAATCCTTACACCAATGATGAACAGAAACATTTCCCATCCGTGTGCAAGCAGATGCCATCACTAAAGCAAACAGACAACCATGGCTACTCTCTTAAACAACAAAGGCTGCAAAGGATTGCGAATTCGGAGTGGTTGAAGGGCTGATGCTCATTTTAAAAGGGTACCTAGCTCCATTGTGACCATTTAAGTATCTAGCAGGTGAGGGAGCTAGACCATGACAAACACAAGTCAGAAGATTACAGCACTGTGTGTGGCCAGCTCAAGGACCTTCAGAAGGGACGCTCAGGCAGCGTCACTGACACGGAGCATACAGGAGGGAGAAAGGGAATCAGGGGTGGCAGGGGAAGGAGATGCTCACACCATGTAGCCTTGATGTGGAGCCTTGTACAGAAGCTCTGACTTTGTTCCAAGTCAAATGGAGAGACTCAAAATTCTCGTGGGTTAGGGGATTTAGGTTGTAAGTAGATCATTCCAACTTTTGGGTTGTGAAGATACCTTGGTAGTCTAGGGAGGAGGCAAAAGGCCAATCAGGAAATGCTGACATCTCTTCCAGGTATGAGACAGCAGTAACTCAGACCTTGGTAGTAGCAGAGCTGGTTGGGAGACATGGTTACATCCTCAGATGTAACATTACCTCACAGCTTGGATTAGGATCGTGGGAATGCAGGGAGTAACAGGCAAAAGCAAAAGGCTCTAAGTTGGAACTGCAAGAATGGGGTTGCCATTTTCTGAGAAGGGGGATGGGGTACAGCTGGCACACGGCAATGAACTTAGGCGTCCCGGCTTAATGAAAGCAGCCAGCCAGTGGCTCTGGAGAGACAACTCAGAGCTCTTGTTGCTCTCACAGAGGACTCTGGTTCAGTTCCCAGCACCCCCCATGGTGGCTCAAAACACCAGTAACTCCAGTTTCAGCCCATCCCCCTTATGACTTGTATGGGAACTTTGTGTATGTGATACTCAGGGAGACATCGAAGGGGGCACTGAGAGATGTGGGCTTGGAGGTTCAAAGGAAGGTCAGGACCAGGGGTCAGAACTTGGAGTTTGCATTCTCTGGAAGCTACAAGACTGGTGGAGACCATTCTAGGGCTCCAGGAGCTAGCAAAGTTGGTAGAAACAATTCAAATAATCTCATTTTTCTCTAAGATGCATAAAGAACATGAATTTGCTAAAAGTAAAAGGGTTGTTGGATAATTATTTTTTAAAAAGCCTCACAAGTTTATATATATATATATATATATATATGTGTATATATATATATATACACACTTTGGGAAATCAAATTACACTTTTAAATTTTGCTTTTTCACAATGATGACATGAGCTTTAGTTCAGGAGTGCAGGTGAACAGCAACCCTGGGATTTCCTGTGTGAGTGTATGGCGCTCGGTTGGAGAGGAGCCCTGGGTAGCCCTGTGTATGGTGATGACGCTAGCAGACCTTTGTGTTGCAGTGTCTGGCCATTACCTGTACAAAGAGGAGGCACGGGCCTTCCCACTACTCACACCTCACTGCAGTAAAGGTGTTTGAACTGCAGGTTTGTGCCTTCAGGCTTGGCTGCATTTTTCCACTAAGCAGTGCGTGTCATTATGGCCCCATCCATATCTAAGTGGGAAGGCAAGCTGTGCTGCAAGAGGAAGCAGGCTGCAAGGTTCTGGAAAACCTGCACATCTTTGCTCCACAGTGGGTCCTCATACCTCTACCCTCTGCAGCCCTAACCACCAGGAAGGCTTTGGCAAAGCATTCAGCAGTGTTCAGTTTGCCCTTTGAAAGTAAGTCCTCACAAAGGAATTTATCCTGTGGCCGCCATGGCTCAGCAGCCCCAGCCACTGGGCACACTTGCTGTATTCCCTAGGTTCACCAGCAAGGCAGTCTAAAGCTCCAGTCACCACTGCGGGCCTTGTGGCTAGAAACCTGCCATCTCCAGCTTGTCCTGGGGCCCTTTGTTCTTCATGGAGAGAATATTTTGTCTCTCATCTCTCTCTCTCTCTCTCTCTCTCTCTCTCTCTCTCTCTCACACACACACACACACACACACACACAAATGTCTGTGAAGTCACAGATCTGTGTGATGGTGAATCAATCGCTCTCTCACTTCAAATTCTCTTACAAGTAGAAGGGACAGTCCCGTGTGCCTAAACACCCATCACGTTTTTTTTTTGCAGCCCACCAAGGAAATTCCAGCACTGCTGGTACCCATGTGGCTGCTGTGACTGCTCACGAAACTGTCTGTGGGACAGTGCAGCAAGCATCTTCATGGAGCTCTGTGATTAATTCTTGGAAAGTCCTAGAAGAGCTTGTTGAACCCTGTTAAATCAAAAGCAGGCTTCCTGCTGGCCTGCTCCAATGGAGCCCTGATAGTGTCTACCAGATAATGAGCCAGGCTCAAGAAAACCCTGGTAAGCCTTCATGCTAGATTAGGGTCATGCAAATGTGGACTAATGCAGGTTGCATAGGTCACTGCTCCTCTGTGACAGGGAGACCTTGGACCGTAAGCTTTAATGCCTTTTTGGTCAAGACTGCTTTGTTCCCATATGATTTCCTGTCACCCTTATGTTGGCTGGTGATGTGGGATGATGCTCTTGTACACTGGAAAGATTCGTCACTCATATTGGCTTAATAAAACGACGATTGGCCAGTAGCCAGGCAGGAAGTATAGGTGGGCTCCCAGACTAGAATTATGGGAAGAGGAAGGTGGAGAGACGAATTTGCCAGCCAGACGCAGAGGAAGCA
This sequence comes from Phodopus roborovskii, assembly GCF_943737965.1. Classification (NCBI taxonomy): domain Eukaryota; kingdom Metazoa; phylum Chordata; class Mammalia; order Rodentia; family Cricetidae; genus Phodopus; species Phodopus roborovskii. The sequence goes on along the minus strand of NW_026126571.1, from coordinate 23,555,834 downwards.
AGAGGAGAAAGAAGGCCCTGCTGAGAAAAGGCACCAAGCCACAGAGCTAAACTTAGATAAGAATTAAGGGTTAATTTAAGTTGTAAGAGTTGTTAGTAATAAGACTGAGCAATAGGCCAAGCAGTTTATAATTAATATAAGCCTCCGTGTGTTTATTTGGGACTGGCCAGGCAGGGCAGAAACTTCCGTCTACAAGCTGGCTTGTTCTCATAAACACATTTCAGATAGATGTGTGAACGTAACATATCATGAAGCCAGGGAAGGACCAGTTAATCGGTAGATGAGCCTTATCCAAGTACACTTTGGATAATAATAATGGTACCAAGTGGCACTTGTTTTGGTAGGGCTCAACCATTTTGAACATATTCTCCCAAGAACTCTAAAGGAACAGGGATTGTAGAGCCCACTGTTAGGCTATCCCTCCATGCCAGTGTAGTAGACATGCCTTTCTTTCTTTATGTCTAAGTAAAGCTGCTTCTGTAAAGGTCAATGCCTTATATGCAATAAAGGCTAAATAAATGTGGTTATCAACTCAGTGAAACAAGCACATAGTCATCAGCTTTAAAGGGGAACATGTCATTTCCTTAAAGAGGGGATTTGCAGCTAGAGGTAGTCCCCCCTCCAGCACATACTCCCCATCCCCTAGACATATTCTGCACACTCTGAAGACATTATTAAATGTCACCATTCAGGAATGAAGTGTGTGCTTCTGGCTTGCATCTAATGGACAGGAAGCAAGGATTCAGCTAAGCCTACAATGCAATCAACAGCAGCTTAACTTCAAGAAAACACATTCATCTACCTTTTATATACAGGCCAGATCTACCTGCCTAGGGATGGTACTACCCACAGTGGACTTGACACTTCTAAACCAATTAACAATCAAGAAAATGCCCCCCCACAGGCATCCCCACAGGGCAGTTTCATGGAGGCAATTCTTCCCAGGTGTGTCAAAGTGACCTAAGACTATCCAGCACAAATATATTATATATCCAGGAGGTAGGTATGTATGTGTATATATATATATATATATATATGTATATATATACATACATACATATATATGTGTGTGTATGTATATATATATATGTATATATATATTACATCTGTAATAATTGGGATGCTTTTAAAATATGTGTAAAAACTAATATAAATGAAAAATTTAACATGGGCTGGCACTAAGGCTCAGTGAGTATGCTGGCTAGATTTTTGTCAACTTTACACAGGCTAGAATAATCTGAGAGAGGGGAACCTCAACTGAGAAAATGCCTCCATAACATGGGGCAAGCCTGTAGAGCATTTTCTTAGTGATTGATGGGGGAGGAAACAGCCCATGGTGGGTACTGCCACCCCTGGGCTGGTGGTCCTGGGTCCTATAAGAAGACAGGCTCAGTAAGCCATGAGAAGCAAGCCAGTAAACAGAGTTCCTCTAAGGCCTCTGTGTTAGCTCCTAGCCCCAGGACCCTGCCCAGACTTCCCTGTAGGTTGAAATAAAGCCTCTCTTTACCAAGTTTGGTCATGGTGTTTATCACACCAACAGAAACCCAACTATGACAGTGCGTAAAGGTTCTTGCCACCAAGCCTGCCGAGCAACATTTTAGCATCCTGCCTGTATTAGTTACTTTTATATAGCAGCACACCCAAAGGAACAACTTTCAAGGAGGAAGGATTCATCTTGGCTCATGGTTTCAGAGGGTTCTTCCCTTCTGGAGAAGATTAACTGAGCAAAGGCCTGCCCTGAACACCAGTGTGACCATTCTGTGCACTGGGGGCCCAGATAGAACAGAAGGAAAACAAGGAGAACCCAGCTCAGTTCCAGCCTGAGGAGATGGAACCCTCCAAAGCCATGAGTCAAAAGAAATACTGCCCCCTTGGAAGCTAGTCTGTCTGAGACTTTAATCAGAGCTACACAAAAGGAACCCAATGCATGCTAAAATATTATTTCCTGAGTTTTTTTTTTTTTAAGAATTTGGCTTTAGAATATGGAAATCCCCAAGATTTCTGCTTACCAAGAGTACAATAATTATCAACCTCCCCAAAATTTTTCCCACTGTATCCATAAACCCTTTCAATTAGAGATGGCTTCCACAGCCTTCCCAGCAGCGCTCCATTGGTCCATGAAAGACCTTTGCCATTTCGCCAGGCTGTATTTTAAAGGGTCCTAGCTATGAATGGCACCAACACATTCATCTTTCCATGTTTAAAAGCAAGCCTTGTCTCGTTGTTCTCGGAGTCCAAATTTACTCTGTTCTTCTACAAAACAATGCAGGTCGGGGTTCTCTTTACAGCTCTGGCTCTTGTCAAGCAAGAGAAATTTCCTGGCTCCCCTCACTGCTCCAGAGCACACATCTTCCTGGGGAAGGAGACTCTTCCAAGGACAAAGTGAGGTGGTGGCCCTGCAGCCTTTGTCATCCAGTCGCTGTGCTTGGGCCTGGTTTTGCACCTCTGATTAGATGCTTTGCCTTTCTGGAGAATGGTATCATCTGCTTCAGTGTTGACCTGTGACATTTTATTCCCATTTTAAATATTTTATCTCTGTGGCTCCTATGAGGTTTTCTCCTTCTGTTTCCTCCCCCATAGGTATTGATTCTCTATTTTGCCAAAAGGTGAGGAAAATTCCCTCCCCATTGGCATGTTTGCAGAGAATCGGACCGCCATTTTCCTCCCCGCAAAAGTAGTACCGAGAGCCATTTAATTATGTAGTTTATTTTTAACGGGACAATGAAAGAAGCTGGGATCGTCTCTTGCCTAAATTAAGCTTAGCTCGCTCTCAAAGCGTCTGCCTTTCTCATTCCTCCAGTTATTGAAATAGGTGGCCTCATCTCAGAGAAAACGAATGCATTCGGTCTCCCCCAGCATAATGTCACAGCTTTTATGGTGCACTGTTTTCTTTTGTCAGACAGAAATAGAATCCATAACCTCCAATGCTGTCAAAAGGAAATAAATATGCTCTGTGGGAAAAATAGCAACCCTCAGACAGTTCAGTTGCAGAATAAATTCGGTATCTTCCACCAGACACAGCCTGCACATAGCAGGGTCCCCGGCATTGCCTCTATGCCCCAATAGATGCTGCTCCTGCGTTTATGTTTGGAAGACACAGAAATGTTCTCTGCCAATTGAATTTTAATGCAATAGAAAAAAAACTGTTACTCATTGCTAAGATTTAAAAACATCAGAAGGAATTTATGTAATAATTCATGTTGTCAAAAGCCAAAGTTAAGTGTGTGCAGCCAGAGAAAGTAAGCTTGCAGATGAGAAATGAATGCTTCTTGAAGTAGAAAACCTGTCCTGGGTCATCCAGAGGTCTGGAGCCCCATAGCCATCTTCTGAGCACACGCATGTGTGCATGTGTGAGCAAGTGAGTGCGTGCGCGCGCGCGCGCACATACACACACACACACACACACACACACACACACACACACACACCTGAGGATTTGATCTTCCAGGAGCCCCTGGTATCTAGAGAGATGCATGAGTTTTGACATACGCTGCTGATTAGGTGTCTTCAGTTGCAGATGGAGTCTGAATCCCGCTGGAGCGGTGCTCCCTTTCCATACAATGAAAAGATGGTGTCAGTCCGGCCTTTTCTCCTCCTCTACCCCAAGGACATACATGGATCTTGAATTCTTTGGAAATTTTACACTATGGCCAGTGGCTCATCAATCTTCTTGGTCATCCCCACACCCATGCTTTCCATCTTATAAAACCACAAAGAGGAATTGAGGGTTGGTGTCTATGCTGGCTGCGGGACAGGGTGTTGCCTTAGATACCCACTCCACACCCCAGCACTGTCTGAGTGGCAGAAAATGCCAGGGCACTTTCAACCACTCTTCCAACATGATGAAGCTCCATTCACCACTTAAAGGGAAAAGAATGTGTGAGATTTAAAGACACCCAGACAGGACAGAGCTAGCAAAAGAGTAAGGCATCTGTCCCTATGACAACCAGGCAGAAGCTGTTCTAGATGCAGACTCCAACATGGGAGTGCTGGCACAAGGCTTGGTGAGGCTCTCCTGAGGGTTTGAAATTTCCTTGGTAAGGATAGTAAATTAATTGCAGGTTAACATACACCCGGAGCATCATCCTGCTGGGCTTGCCTCACTGGAGGCTCTCACACACTCCTGCCTCCAAGGCTGCTTCTGGAAAGCCTCAGTGAGTGTCACATTTGCCAGATACAAGTCCCTGTAGGAGCCTGGGAGCCAGAGAAACAGTCCACACTCTGCTCTGGGCTTCTGTGAGATGGAGAGAGAAAAGCTTTCCGTTGGGAATGGTGGGTACCACTGTTGCCCTTCACTTGCAGAAACAGATATGCCATTTCTCCCTTAGGACTTAACCCTCACGAGGAGCCACATGGACAAGCAGAAACCTTTCATATCTGCCTATACCATGTTTCTCATCTTTCTTGAGGAGTATCTGAGTCCTCAAATTTTTTCCAGAACAAGAGTTTTTAAGAAAGCAGGACCAGAGCCAGGCAGTGATGGCACGCACCTTCAATTCCAGCAGGCGGGCGGATCTCTGTGAGTTCCAGGCCAGCCTGGTATACAGAACGAGTTCAGGTCCAGGGGATGGAAGATGGTTCAGTTGGCAAAGTGTTTGCAATGCATGAAGACCTGAGTGTGATCCCCAGCTTGATTTGGAAACAAATGAAATTTGTTCAAATAACTGGAATATACATGAAGGTGTAGTATAACTAATTTGCCTGAAAGATATATGAAGGATTATAAGAGAGTGCTATGAACAACGGCGCAGCAACAAATGGAAGAGGCAGATGAATGAATAAACCCTGGAGGACCACACCGCTTGCCAAGGCTGAGCTAGGAAGACATGACCTCACCAGACTCGTAACTACAAAGGGCATTAGTTGGATGAGCAAAAGCCTCCCAATAAAGAAAAGCCCACGACCTTATGGCTTTAATGGTGAATTCTATCAGACATCAGGAAAAGAACCTGATACCAGTTTCCCAACTTCCAAACTTGGATCAGAGAGATCACTTCCATCCCAATCCAAGAGCCCAGCATCACCATGATGTACAACCCAAATGCACGGAAAAACCAACCAACTGCAAAAGTAGCAGAAGGAATGAAAGGATAGCAAAGACTAAAGAAGCAAGCAAATCTGCAGGCCAACGCCCTTGAACACTACCGAAAACAATGCTGGAAACCACTTAGCCAGTGCCTTAAAGGACTGTACTAACATGACTAAGTAGCATTTATTCCTTCGATGCACGGAGGGTTCCATGTACGGAAATCAAATAATGCATCACATAAACAGACTAAAGTGAAAAATAATTCATTTTGTCTCAATTAACATGGAAAAGCATTTAACAAAATCCAACACCTTTTCATGGCAAAAATTACCAATAAACGGCAAATAGAAGACAACATATAAATTATTTAAAGCAAAGACCATGCTCAATGGAGGAAGACAGAACTTTTCCCAAAAAGAAAGATAAAAAATAAAAAAGGATAGCGCTCCCTTCCTTGCTACATCTACTAAAAACATTGTTAGAAGTCTCAGCCAGGGAAGTTAGTCGAGTTAATTAAATGAAAGTAATCAGAACTGAGCTGGAGAGATGGCTCAATGGCTAAGAGCACTGACTGCTCTTCCAGAGGTTCTGAGTTCAATTCCCAGCAACCACATGGCGACTCACTGCTGTCTGTAACTCAAGTTCCAGAGGATCTGACACCTTCACACCAATGCAAATAAAATAAATTTAAAATAAAGAAAATCACCAGCTTCTAAGGAGATTATCATCACATTAAAAAAAAAAGTAATCAGAACTGGAAAAGAGGGGGCAAAGTTGTCTTGGATCACAGATAATATAGCTCAACCCACAGAAAATTCTAAAGATGGCCCCCTGCCCCAAATAATTCAACCTGTTAGCACTGATGAGCAAACTCTGCAAACTTTCTGTACAAAATCAGCCACAAATATCAGCTGTTTTTCTGTATAAAGAACCAAAAAAGATCTGGGGGTTGGTAGCGCACATCTTTAATCCCAGTACTTGGGCAGGTGGATCTCCGAAGTCTGGTCTACAGAGCAACTTCTGGTCCAACCTGGGCTACACAGAAAAACAAAACAAAAGAATAAGATACTTAGGATAAATTTAGCCAGGGGCTTCTACAGTGAAAACGGTAAAATATTACTGAAGGGCTAGGGAGATGGTTCAGGGAGCAAGCATAGGACCTGAGTCCAAACCTCCAGCACCAATCTAAAAAGTTGGACATGGTTGTGTACACGTTTGTAACTACAGAGCTTCCATGGGACATAGAGACAGAAAGATGACTGGGGCTTGCTAGTTTTCAACCTAGCTCCAGTGAGAGTCCCTGTCTCAAAGGAATAAGGTGGACAATGACAGAGCAGACACATAGTGTTATTCTCTGGCCTCCTTATGTATATGTACAAGTGCATACACCACACACATATACCATACGTACACTCACACACATACAAACACATATATACACAACACAAGAAAAACAAACATTGCTAAAAGAGATTAAAGACAGTAAATGGAAAACCTTCCACATTTATGAATTAAAGTATTAGTATATTAATATACTAGTATAGTTAAGAGTTTGGTACTACAATAGTATATTTATAACAGTATACATAACATCTAATCCCTCCTATGGACTTAAAGACAAGCTAAGGTATGACTCCACCGAAGTTCACTCTGAGAGGTCAATGACTTTATTAGACTTCCTTACAGAACAATGGGTGACCTTTAAGCAGCTTCACTGGAAGGTCTACACTCAGCATGGATGATGACCCCTCCCTGACTGTGTAGATGGAGTCCCATCCCCTAATCTTTCCTCACCTGTATCCTCTAGCCCTTCCCAAAGACCCTGAGTCCTCAGTGTAATTAGGGAATAATTGAATACAGCTGGTTGGAGGGTCTCACGACTTTCCCAGCCCCTCTTTCCCAGAGTCAAGTGTCAACCAGCACAGCTGTGATGATCTCTGGTGAACAGGCCCAGCTGAAAGCCTGAAGATGGACAGTCCTGTACAACAGATGTGGCAGCTGCTTCAAGGTCTTGCTGCCCTGACTTCTTGCTACGACGGACCATACCTTGAACTGTAGCTAAAACAAACCCTTTCTCCCTTAAGTTGCTTTCATCAGAGTGTTTTATCACAGCAACAGGAAAAGACCATGACCTTATTATGAAAGGGTCCCCAGGAGCATATGAGACCACCATCTGTAAGAAAATCCTGACAGACGAACACGCAGGAGCTTGCTAGAAATAAGAACCAACTTGTGATGCTCTCAAGCTAGAAACTTACATCATAGTAGCCCTAATCAATTAAGAATTAATCATTAGGGAAATGTATATCCAAAGTATATTAAAGCATCAACTCATATACCTGAAGGTGGCTGCTATTAAAAACAAACAGAAAGTAGCAAACCTTGACAAGGACACAGGAAACCGGAACCATTAAGCTGCACTCTTGCTGGGCTGCACCATTGTGCAGGCACTATGCAATATTTGGAGGTTCATCAAAAATTCCAATAGGATTATTATGCAAGCCAAAACTCCATTTCTGAAGATGCACTTACAAGAATTAAAGAGCAATTATCAAGGAGATATTTACAGGCCCACATTAACAACACGTGACTAAGAAAAGCCAAGGGTTGTGTATTATTTGCTTTCCCTGTTGCTGTAACAAAGCCTAACAAAAGGAGTTTAGAGAAAGAAGGGTTTGTAATGCTTCTCTGTAGTGAGATATTCACCTTGTCCGCACTCCTGACACCAGATATTGATGTTTAATAAGGATCAGGAGAAACAAATAGGCCGAATAGATGTTTATTCAGGGAGAAATAACTCACAGCATAGACAGATGAATACCAGCAGGTTCCTGGTCCCAAGGATGCCTCCAGATGTTCTCCTGTTCCCATGCCGCAAGCAAGAGAGCTCTCCTAGCCCCCTCCTCAGCCTTAGTTCCCCCAGGTAACTTCTGGCTCTGTCTCCACCCCCAATGGGCGTGGTCTATGCTACAGGTGCCAGGTGTTCTCAGTGTGAGGGTGGCTCTAGGTATGGTGGCAGGTCTGTGAGGCATCTGGTCACATTGTGTTTACAGTTCTGAACAGGGACAGTGCTACAATCCATCAGATTTCCTGCTCACTTTCCCTTTTACTCGATTTGGACACACAGTCCATATAGGTGGATATGACCCCCTCAGTGAAACCTCCCTAGAGACACCCCCTGGAGATGTCTCTGGGGTGATTCTAAACTCTAGTCCAGTTAATAATGAAGATTAGCCTCACAGGGTAGAAGCAACCCTTGACTGTCAACAGATGAGCAAAATATGGTGAAGGCAAAGAACACAACAGATTTCAGCCTTAAAAAAAGGAAGGCCAGTCTGACTAGCTTTGACTTGGATGAATTCAGCAAGTCTCACATATTGTAATTTCTAAAAAGCGGTGCTTGAGAGAAAAACACCATGTGATAGAACTTGGGTGGAGGTTTTTTTTTTTTTTTTTTTTTTTTTTTTAATTGGAGGGATGAAGAGGTAAATGGGAAAAGGGCACATGGAAGACCAGCCTCTGGGGACAGGAGCAACAAGAGAAGAGAGAGGAAGAGAAAGAGAGAGAATGTGAGAGACAGAGACAGGCAGAGAAGGAGAGAGAGAGAGAGAGAGAGAGAGAGAGAGAGAGAGAGAGAGAGAGAGAGAGAGGAGAACGTAATGAATATGCACAGGTGGTGCTCTTAGTAGCTACAGCTGAAGGCATATCCTGTCAGAACCCCGAGGGCAGGCCAGTACAGAATCTGAATACTAACATCACATGCACAAACAAAGAAAATGGAATCCAATATGACGAGGTATCCTGGGGACTCAAGTTCACAGGCAGAAAGTAGAATGGAGGTTGCCATGGGCAAAAGGGAGTCAACTGAAAATGATTGCCTCACAGATATGGAAAGAGTTCCTGAGGTTGGCTGTGGTGTGACATGCACAGGACTGTGAATGTAATTAATGGCACTAAATTACACACTTAGTGGTAAAATGCAAAGTTTTATATTTATTTTACCACAATTTTTTGAAGTACAAAACACATGGATCTTAGTTGCCATAACACTCAATCATCATAATTCAAAATACAACTTCAAATATTAAAATTTTCTTCTTGTTTTTATACTTAATTAGGGCTGCACCCATTTAAAACATGAAGGAGCCCAAACATGACAGTCTTACCAACACCAGAGGTGAGCAATGGAGTACTTAAGCCAAGATTTCGTCTTCAGGAAAATTTACAAGTGATGATTACCAGTGTGTCTGCTTGGGGCCGCTTTATATTAAGAATGTACACTTGACCTAGACCTGGAAGGCTGAGAAGAATCTGCCAAGTGAGAAAAGATGGGAACCAGAATTCCCAGGGTGTGTACTGGTGAAAGGGCAAGGCTTGTCCTAGGAAGCAAGGGACATCTCCGTGAGACTAAAGTGCTAAGTAAGTGGCATGGAGTGACAGAGGCACAAAGCCAGGAAGAACAGATTTCCAGCTCTCTGCCCTTCCTTATTCTCACTTAAGCATGAGGCCTTTCCAAAAGACATCACCTCTGGAGAAGTTGCATGCAGTTCCATGGTAGAAAAATCCAGTATCTTCAAGTCTCTCTGGTGTTAAAGAGACTAAGATAAGTATTGTAATTCAGTCAAGGAAAATGCCTACACATGTACCAGCACTAACATAGCCCAGTTCCACAGCAGGCATGACTAATGGATGCTTGCACGCCTCACCCTGAAAACCAGACATAATCTTGTATCCTCACCAACTCTGAGACAGGTAGACCAATAAATGAAGATAGCACAGGAGCTAATTCTTTTGCACCACATCTTAGGGTTACTATTCTTCCGACAAAACACTATGACCAAAACCAAGTTGGGGAGGAAAGGGTTTATTTAGCATACACCTCCATATCATAGTTCATTACTGAAGGAAGCCAGGACAGGAATTCATGCAGGGTAAGAACCTGGAGGCAGGAGCTGATGCAGAGGCCATGAAGGAGTGCTACTTATTGGCTTGTTCCCATGGTCTTCTCAACCTGCTTTTTTGTACAACCCAGGTCCACCTGCCAGGGTGTCCCATTACAGTAGGATGAGACTCGCTGTCAATCATTAATCAAGAAAATACCCCCACATAATTGCCTGCAGGTTAATCGCTATAGGCATTTTCTCAGTTGAGATTCCCTCCTCTCAGATGATTATAGTTTGAATCAAGTTGACATAAATCTAGCCAGCAATCACCCCCTACTCTAGGAAGGAGAATTTTGTAAGGTCTGGCCAAATCACATTAAATAGTCAACAAATATGGCAGTTCTACCACTTGTCAGCTCTAAGACAAGCTCTAAGAACACATACTTAAATCATGTTGAAACTTTCAATGTTTTCATTGGCAGTGCCATCTGTCTGCCAAGAGCCCAGTACACACATACATATTTTACCTCGTGAACTATTCAACAACCTAGCAAAGCAGGCATGTTTATTCCTGTTTAAGATGAGGAAAATGTGCCTCAAATATCCAAGTAATTAACCTAAGATCACAAGGTGAGAAGGAAGAGGTGAGATCTCAGTATGACCTTCCCACCACGTCCCGTCGAAGTAGCATATGCAGCCATCACACAACAGGCATCACTTTGTTTTTCATCTTGCACTTAGAGATGGTCGAGGAGCCAATAAATTGCTCCAAGAACCTAAGGATATTCATAATTCTTTTAGACAATACAGGCTGGAGAGAGATAGCCACAGATTCTGAAGCTATTAGATGCAGAAATTCTGAACAGAGTTCATTCAGGAGGAAGGTCTCATGAGACTCATGTGGACACTGAAGGCCTCTGATGGTTCAGGGAAGTTACTGGATGCCATCTGCTTTTAAGACCCTGGTGCTCATCACTAATGTTAACATTTCTTTCCTGGGTACCTAGTCAGTAGCACACAATACTCTTTCCAGTGTTAGGCACTTGACAGTAAGCATCACATCTGGCCACAAAAGCAAAGGCACAGAAGTCTCTCCACAGCTGTGGTTGATTGTTTCCACCTGTTCCTGAATGAAACTGTCTTTGGTTCAGTCCATTCCTCTGGGGAGAATCCCCTCTGGGTGGAGAATATTGTTTCATTCTAGAGAAAGTGGCCATCCCGAAGGGTATATCCTAAATGATCTATTTGTCAGGAAATACCACACCTGCTGTGGTGGTTTGAATGAGAATGGCCCAGTAGGGACATATATGTGAATGCTTAGTCACCAGGGAGTAGAACTCTTTGAAAGGATTAGAAGGACTGGGAGGTGTGGCCTTGTTGGAGAAAGTGTGTTGTTGCGGGTAGGCTTTGAGGTTTCAAAAGCCCATGCAAGGCCCAGGTTCCCTACACATGGATCAGAATGTAGCTCTCAGCTACTGTTCTGACATCTGCCTGCAAGCCACCATGCTTCCTTTCCGTGACAATGGATTAGCCCTCTGAAACTATAGGTAAACCCTCAACCAAATGATAGCTTTTATAAGAGTTTCCTGGGTTGTGGTGTCTTTTCACAGCAATAGAACAGTGACTAAGACACCTGTCTTCTTTTAATCTTTCTTTATAAGACATGTTTTGTTATAGTTGGATTATTATATGATTCTTTGTGTATATGTGTCCACATGTATATATGCATGCATACATGTGGATGTGTGTTTGAAAGTGGGGCTACACATGTGTATGTGTGTGTACAAGCATGTATGTACATGTGCCTTTGGAGGTCAGACAGAGGACAGCCTAAAGTTCTCCCGGGTGCCTTTGACCTTGCTGTTCCAGACAGAATCACTTAGAGTGTTTCTTCCTAGAATTATGCAAAGTAGACCAGGCTAGCTGGACAGCGTGTTCCAGGGAGCCTCCTGTCTCTACCTTCAATTTCATCCATCACTCCCAGTTTTTGTTTTGTTTTGTTTTTTCAGTGGTTTGGGGAATATAAATTCATGTTCTCAGGATGGCTTTACTGACAGAGCCATCTCTCTAGTTCCTGTTTATAATTCTCAAAACATTTGGCATGTACCACTAAAGAGGACTTGATTAGTAAAAAACATTGAGTTATTTCCAAAGGGTCTTAAAATTTCCATTCTGCGTAAGTATTTACCACCACAACATCTTTTCCTATTTGGTATGAATGAGTTAATGCAGATTTGGCAAGACTGCAATATAACTCATATTATTTTCCCTTAGGGCTTCAAGACTGAATGTTTTCCAGTACCAAGATCTGCAGTTACAAATGAAATCCAGGAATCAGTAAATCCTCATTTCAAAGCTGACTACAACACACCAATGAAGGAAGGAAAACTGACTTCGTTGCAGAGATGTGAACGTTATACAAAAAAAATATAAGAGACAAAATGACAAATGGGAGTTTGCAGATTCATGCTAAACTCAAATGTATTTAGGGTGGATTCTCTCAGGGTCATAGAGGTACCAGGGTTTAAGAGAGTAAGGCTCAGTGCTGGTCCCAGCTCAACCCCTTCTGGTCTGGGTGGAGTTAGATTCTGATCAGTAAAACTAAGATGACAACATCCTTGCCTCCCACTGCATTTAGCTGTTCTGAAGAGAAGCTGAGATATTGATATTATATGCTCAGAAAACAATGCTCTGCCCTGTCAAAAGCAGAGCCAGCCTTGCAAAGGCTGGTAGAGTTTACTCTGAATTAAGGAAATGCTAGAACTCCATCCATTCAGCTAATCCTTTAATAGCTGCTCATCAGACCACCTTCTCTATTCACCATGACATTTCAAAGAGTGTCTCAACTTAGGCATCAAGAGGCTATGGAAGTAAAGTCACAAACTGAAAACTAACCCTCCCCATTCTGTGGATTCAGGTCCTCCCCACACTGCCTATGAAGTCTGTGTTTTAAAAGTCAAACCATATTTCATTTATTTATTTGTGTGTGTGTGTGTGTGTGTGTGTGTGTGTGTGTGTGTGTGTGTGTAGGTCAGAGGGCAACTTTCAGGAGTCAGTTATTTCCTTCTACTATGGATTCTAGGGATTGAACTCAGGTCCAGGTAATCAGGCTTGTGGGGCACTGAGCCATCTCTACATCCCCAAGCCTTATTTTAAATATACTGAGTGTGTGTGATTCATCTTTGTTGCTGTGATAAACAACCACAACCTAAACAACTTGTAGAAGAAAGAGTTTGTTTTGGCTCACAATTCTGAAGGGAGAACCCATAGGGATGGGGATACATGGCAGCCTGTGACCAGAGCGGGAGGTTGAGAGGATGAACTGGAAGTGAGGGAGACTATAAATTCTCAAAGCCCCCTTCAGTAACATTTCCTCCAGCAAGGCCCCACATCCTAGAGGTCCCATAACATCCACACAGTGTCACCAACTAGGGACCAGGTGTTCAAACACTTGAGTCTGTATGGGACATTCTCATCCAAACCACCACACAGTGCTAATTCACTTTAAAGGGGCATGTGTGGTTAGCCTTGGGAAATGAACCCTCATCCTTACCTTTTGGGCAATGCAGACCTCTGTACCCTTTGTCCACCTGAACTCTAGACATACTTGAGCTGAGTAGGCCCCAGGAGTCACTGATCTCCCACCTTCAACTAACACACCGTGGTTCTCAATGGACAGCTTCTCTATAAACAGTTGGTAACGATGAAGACAGTGGATCAGATCCTGTGTCTCAGGTGGGATGGGCACACAGGAGGAGGGGGCCTTCAGGACTCAAACACTCATGAAGATGTATTCTCCTTCAAGTAAAAGGCTCTTGGTTATAACCACCCAGGGTACTGTATTAATTCTAACAGTTTTCTTAACTGCAAGTGTATAGAGACAAAAATTTTATTCATTAAGCATATAATTTACCCATGTAAAAGTATAAAATGTGCATTATAATGCTACACAAATATGAATTGCTACAACAAATTTTCAGAGAAAGGAAGCAACACATGTCTTAGGTTCCATTGTGATGAACACCACAACCCAAAGCAACTTGGGGAGGAAAGGGTCTATTTCATCTTATGCCTCTAGTGTAATGCTCTGTTACTGGGGAGTCAGGCCAGGAATTCATGGCAGGAGCCTGGAGGTGGGGAGTGAAGCAAAGGCCGTGAAGGAGCACGCTTACTGGCTTGCTTTTCATGGCTCTCAGCCTGACTTTTTTATATGTCTTAGGACCACCCACCCACTCATGTCAATCATTAATCAAGACAGCACACCACAGGCTTGCCTGGAGACCAACCTTGTTTTTCTTATATTGAAAATAGATGTTTGTTTCAGACAATACATTCTGATTACATTTCCCACTCCCAATCCCTCCCAACTTCTCCTACCATCTGGATCAACACCCTTTCTGTCTCATTAGAAAACAAATGGGCTTCTAAAGAATAGCAATGTAATGCAATGCAATACAATACAAATACAAACAAATTGGAATAGGACAAAACAACCAAACATGAGAAAGGGACAAATAAAAAGCACAAAGAAGCACGTAGAGTTGCAGAGACACACATGTGTGCACACAGGGGAATCCCATAAAAAACACAAAACTGGAAGTCATAGTGTATGCTTAAAGGACCTGTAAGATTAAAAAAAAAAAAAAAAGTACCCTGACAATATTATGAGACAAAGAGCCTCCAAAGATGCCATCCAGTAATGCATTTTGTGTTGGCCATCTACTGTTTGTCATAAGACCTATCCTTAACAGTGTTTTTTGTTTTCGTGTTTGTTTTGTTTTTGTTAGTTTGTTTTGTTTTGATTTGTTTTTTTTTTCCCTTTGTGAGAATCCTTTGGAAAAAAGTTTCTAGCTTTCGGATGTGGTCTTAGCCACTTCTCATTCAGTTCTAGGACTCAGACTGGTACAGACCCAAAGCCCTGGTGTGCCACCATAGTCTCTGTGAGACCATGAGTGCCAGCCATGTCGTGTTGAAAAGGCCTTGATTCCTTGGTGTCCTCTAATCCCTTCTAACTCTTACACTCTTTCTGCCCCAAGGGAGGGATTCGATGGAGACATCCCGTTTATGGCTGAGTATTACAAAGTCCTCTACAGACTGCCTGCCTGTGGGTCCGTATTTACTCCCATATGCTGCAAGAGGAGGCTTCTTCGATGATGGTTGAGCAAGTATAGTAGAATGTAATTATGAGTCACTAGATAGATATCTGGCCAATCTAGTCTCAAGTTCTTGGCCACCTGAGCAGTGTTGGGGATGGGTTCTGTATCATTGAGTGGGCCTCAGTTCAAATCAGATATTGGTTGGTTACTCCTATAAGCTCTGTGCAACTATTACACCAGCATATCTTGCAGGCAAGCCACCATTTTAGTTCAAATGGTCTGTAGCCGGGTTGTTTACGGTTCTCCTTTGGTAGTGTGCACAATAGCTTCCAGTACCATGAATACTAGCACATAGGGATGAAGTCTCTAGGTAAGCACTAGCTCAACTTCTGTGTTTTCAATGAATCGTGTAGGTGTTGTCTTCAGCAATAGGACTTTACGCTCAGTTTGTGGAGAGCCACCAATAGCTATAGCCTTGGTGACTGAGATTTCCAATGGGACCACTTTGGCCAATGACTGAATGTAACCCATTCCTGGTCTTGGGAACTCCATTTGGTGATGAGAGATGTCCATTTGGGGCTCTGTCTCCCCTGTTATTTGATGATTTCATTTAGATTGCCTCTATATATGTATATATTTTAGGAAGTTTTTACTGTGACTAGGTTTCCATATGACCCCTCAAATGGGTCTTAGTTTTAACTGTCCCTCCCTGGAATCCCTTCTCTCCCTCTCCTTTTCCTCCCCATCCCTGTTTGAATCCCTCATTCTAGTCCATCCATAACCATCTAGTCTGTGTTCTCTTCTGAAGGAGATCCATTCCTCACCCTAGTCCCTTACTCTCTACCTAACCTCTGTGGTTATATGGATTATAGCTTGCTTATTAATAACTTCACAGCTAACATTCACATACAAGTGAATACATATCATTTGTTGTTGTAGTTAGGGTTACTATTGCTGTGATGAAACATCCTAACTGTGGTGAGCTGTCTTTTCAGGGCTGCTGTCAGGCCAGCTGAGCAGCTCCAGGTTCATACCTGAAAGGGGAAGTGTGCATAAAGAAAGGCTAGCTATAGACAGTAAAGGAAGGACAGAGGCACAGAATAAAATCAGGAGGGCAGGTTCACTTAATACTGAATTGCCAAGAGTTTATTTTCCACCACTCTTTCATATCTTAATCAAAAAAGGGACCATAGTATCATGTATGGAACAAACAGACTTTTCTTCCCCTTTTCTCCAAGGATTCAGTAACCACACCTTAGATTCAACTTCTTGCTACCTGGCCTTGAGGGTCAGGAGTAACCACTCCTCAGACCAGGTCTATTGTTATTTAGAATAAGACAGCCAAAGCCAAGATCAAACATCCTTCTGTAGCCATGCCTTTGAGAACAGTTTTGAACTCTCTGCCCTTGAGCCAAGATGGAGGGCAGCCATCTTGTGGGCACTAACACATAACCAAAAGCAAATTGAGGAGGAAAGGGTTTATTTGGCTTACGCTTCCACATCTTTGCTCATCATCAAAGGAAGTCACCACAGGAACTCGAGCAGGACAGGAACTTAGCAGGGCAGGAATCTGGAGGCAGGAGCTGATGCAGAGGCCATTGAAGATTGCTTGCTCCTCATGGCTTGCTCAGCCTGTTTTCTTATAGAACCCAGGACCATCAACCCAGGTATGGCAGCACCTACAAATGGGCTGGGCTCTCTCCTATCAATCACTAATTAAGAAAATGCTCTACAGATCTGGTTATCTTCTGGAGGCATTTTCTCAACTGAGGCTTCCTCCTCTCTGATTAGCTTGTGTCAAGTGGACATAAAACTAATTGGTATATCTGTCTACACCAATCCTTTTCTTTACATTTTATTTACTTTTATTTTATGAGCATTAATATTTTTCCTTCATGCATGTCTATATGAGGATGTCAGATCTGGTTATAGGCAGTTGAGAGTTTCCACGTAGGTGCTGGGAATTGAACTGGGTCCTCTGAAAGAGCTGTTGGCGCTCTTCACTACCAAGTCATCTCTCCAGCCCCTAGCCATCTTCTCCAGCACCCAAACCAATCTTATAGAGGCATTTTCTCAGTTAGAAGTCCTTCTTCCCAGATACATCTAAGTTTGTGTCAAGTTGACAAAACCAACTAGCACAAAGCCCTTACATTATGTACAATTCCAAAGATTACATAACATACCTACTTTAACAACCATATGGGCGTTGATTCTATATACAGTTAATGCTCAGAAGTGCTAGTCATCACTTTGGTAGATTAAATGCTATGACTATGAACGAATACTGCTACACTGGATCTGCCCTCTCCTGCATCTTTGCCATCATTCCTCTTCTTCTTTCTCTTCAACAGGATCTTGTTGTATTGTCCAAGTTATCATCAAATTCACAACCTCCTTGCCTCATCCTCTGAGTTCTGGTATTACTGGTATATGCCACAATGCTCTTTCTGAAGAATTGTCTTTCAGCTAGGAAAATAGAGGCAAATACTGGCTTAAAATCACCTGGGATTTTCTTCAGTTAAACACAATAAAAAAAAATGTGGACACGACTGTCATAATAGACACATTTTTTTACAAAGTATCTTACATACCTTTAGGAATAGGAGGCATGACACACTGTCTCCAGCTGCTTGGGAAACACAAGGATTGGTCAGGAACCAAGAGGAGTAAAGGAAAAACATGAGCCTTTGTTCCCCCCCTCCCCAGGAAGAAGTGGACAGGACAGAAAGCTTTAGGATTGGCCAGCTGAAATAATCTTTTCGAGCTCTGGGAAACAGAGCTGGACCCAGCTGTCTGGTATTTAGGTGGTGATTAGGACAGGGAACTGAGAGCCACAGTGCACGAGATCAATAGAGGAGGTGGTTGGAATTGAGGCTCCTGATTGGCTGGTTACCTATGAAAGGTACACTTAGGAAGAATTGTTTGCTGTGTGTAGAAGTTAGTCAGCTCTTGGAAAGACAGTCTACCTATGATTAGTATTATAACTTGAGTCTTAAAATGTCTCCCACAGGCTCATGTGTGTGGATATCTGTTTCAAAAGCTGTTGGTGCTGTTCTGGGACATATGGAGCCTTTGAGAATGGAACCTAGTGTAAATACAAGCCACTAGAGGTAGGACTTTGAAGGTTATAACCTCCGAGTCTGGGTTAGCACTCTGTTTCCTGAGCCACCATGATGTGACTAAGAACACTGCAAGCACCAGATATCACGGACCGAGCCACTCCGGACACTGTGCTTTCCCCAACCTCCAGAACTCTTGAAATGTGAGGCAAAGGAAACCTCTCCCCCATTAAGTTCTGTCAGGTGGTCTGTCACAGCAGCAAGAAGAGAAGCTGTAATCAACAGGAACCCAAAATGGCAAAGTAGCAAAAGCACAGGGTTAAAAGACATGATTAATCAACATGCCGATTGTAAGTCTCTAGAATTATACAGGAAGTCACTTCTCCACAGCCCTCACTTCACCTGTCCACGAGTTTTCTGAGGGACAGTCTTCCCAAGATAATCACTGACATCATGGGAATTTACTAAGACTTTTCAAAGAATAACTTCGAACCATTCATTTGAGTGGTAAGGCTGAGAAGTTCCCAAAATAAAGTATGTGCAGAGCCCAAAGCAAAGTTGTCAATTCATGAAAATTTGGTTCAGCTCTGTGTCTGAAAAGAATAGCTTGACAACATGAATCTTTATCGTTTTTGGCATAATGTCTAGAAGTAGGTAGTTGAGATGATGTACAGCTCCACTAAGGCCTCGAGGCATCCATGATCCTTTGAGTGCAGGCTGAAGCAGCTCAGAATTTTCCTTTGTTCCTCATGCTCATTTTCAAGTGCCAGGATTGAGGAAGAACAAAAACTAAGAAGGAGCAGATGTACAGGTAGTGGCCTTTCAAAGGCAGTGCCTGGAGAGTTATCACATGATACTTCCGTTTTTATCTAACTGGCCAGAATGTAGCCACACTGTTTCATACAGATACATACAACCATGAAAAAAATAGTCATTGTTACTTAGCTAAAATAAAAGGCTCTTAGGATTAGATTTTGCAGATAACTTATGGCCCCCATCAGACACTGTGCTTTGAGCTTGTGTCACCCTTCTGTAGTTTCTTTTATGCCAATTCCAAAAGTAGTAGGCCAGATACTTTTCAAGTCTGAAATCTGCCACAATAAACCTTTACTTCTCTTATTCTTCAATGTCAGGCCAAGACTTAAGCCTGGTTTATTCTACCACACTGATCTCTCTTAAGCAGTTTCAGAGAGGGGTTCTGCCATCTGGTCTACCATCCTCCTAACACGTGTCCTCTCCCTCCACCTATTACCCCATGCATCCCTTTCAGATCATGTCCTTTTCTGGAGCAGTAGCCTTTCCATGAATGCTCATCTGGCTATGTCTTTTGCTGCCTAGAGCTCTGCAGGACTCCTCCTCATAAAGCCCAAGGGACAAACAATGCTGCAGGCCGTGCATGATGTGTGGATCCTGACTGTCCTCCCCCGCTTATCCCTCTTGACCCCATCCTGATGTATACAAGTCCGTATGACCACAACTACATAAGGTCTCAAACCTGTCACAGAACTGAGTGACTCCATGCATTTGTGCACACTGGGTTATCCAGAGTGTTCTTCTCTGACTTCTAGGGAGTATTAGAGGATTTCTGTCATTATTGAGACCCACGTCTGTAGAGCATTTCTCAGTCCTGGCTTCTGACAGCAGATGGGCACTGCTTCCATGGTGCCACCCAGCCATGTTCCCATATGCTGCAATGGTTCACTTATATGTTAATCCATCTTGCCAGGGTCTGACTGCTGCAGCAAAGGAGCCACAGCTTGCTCATCTTTGAAAAACTAATACTAATTGTATCTGCCAGACACAAGCCCCCAGTAACCAGCCACAAAACCAAGGCCTGGCTGGAAGGAGGTGCCCTCTGAACCTATTGCCCTGCAGCACATATGCAAGCCTGTACTTGCTGTCTCTCCGGCCTTGAGTAGCAGTTGGCAGGTGTTTCTAGCTAGATTCTCAACTGTAAACGGGGCTATGTATTATTTGGTCACTGTTCTGGCACCAGAGATGGCTGTTAGAAGGCACAACCGTGTATTTGTGAGTGTTAACATGTAAAATAACTAGGCCAAAAGCCACCATTTTATACCAAATGTTTCAAAGTCAAATGATAGCCATAAGAATGAAAGACCTGTTTTAGTTTACAGTGTTGTTAGAAGGTGGCCCTACCTTAAACACACCATGGTCATGATGTCATCGAACCAATTTGTGTGACCTCTTGTTAAGATATCAAACAGCCAGGTGGTGGTGGTGTAGGCCTTTAATCCCAGCACGCAGGAGGCAGAAGTAGGCAGATCTTTGTAAGTTTGAGATCAGCCTGGTCTACAAAGCAAGTTCCAGGACAGCCAAGTCTGTTACACAGAGAAATCCTGTCTCAAACAAACAAACAAACAAACAAAAAGATATCAAATAACAATAAAACAAAAATAATTAAATAGCTGTGGACACAGATGTCTTAAGTTAATAGCTCTCTATATTATTTCAAACTGAAAATAAAGTGAGGGGTACCACTCAGCTGTAGAGTGTTTGCCTGGCCTGAATGGGACCTAGGTTCCAGAGAGGAAGGGGAGGAGATGGGAAGGATAAGGGGAGAAGGAGAGGGGAAGTAACTGAATAATTACATCTGAATACAAAACATAATATATACAACTATAAGTAAGATGTTGCTACAATTGTTCACAGAGAATTCTAAGATGGTCCCATGAATCCTAATAGTATCCTAATTACACAGCAGATGTGAGCTAAGGGTCCAGGAGCGTTACTGATGGATATAGGTCCTTCCTTGATATCTCAATCCTTTGGCTTTAGGTCCAGATGCA
Source organism: Phodopus roborovskii (assembly GCF_943737965.1). NCBI lineage: Eukaryota > Metazoa > Chordata > Mammalia > Rodentia > Cricetidae > Phodopus > Phodopus roborovskii. The sequence goes on along the minus strand of NW_026126571.1, from coordinate 23,534,960 downwards.
AGTAAAGTTAATAAAGGCAATACATAAATAAATAGCTCAGGTTCTATGTGAATTCTTCACACCACCATCACCCAATCCTTAAAACAGCTGTAGTGATGTATTAGTCTATGAAATGATTACAGCACTTTGGGTTTTACTTATTTACTTTTGGTACCAGCTGTAGCGATGTTTTTGCCTATACAATGATAACAACACTGCAGATTTTATTTGTTTACTTTTGATAACAGCCGTAGTGATGTTTTGGTCTATACAATGATACAACATTGTGGGGTTTCCTTACTTCCTTTTGGTACTAGGCACTGAACCCAGCACCTTGTGTGCACTGAGCACATTCTCTAGCACTAGCCCAGATGTCTTCAGGTAAAGGTGGTTTGAAGTCACTCACCTATTAGGACACTGTTGCAGCTTCTGATGGCAATGCAGTAACAGGGTAAAGGTGGCCCAGAAGGCCCCAAGCATGAACCCTGATGCCAATGGTAGGAAGATGATCAGGTCTGGCCACTCCCCTGGGTACCAGCTCCCTGGTCCCTGCTGAGTGCTGCAAGCAACTCTTCTGAGAGTTGGATGGGAACCTAGCTTTGCCATTTGCCAGCTTTGAAATACTGGGAAAATTACCTGTTTTATGCCCCTCCTTCCTTACAAATTAGGGTGATACTAGAGTGACTTCATTATGAAAATTAATTGAGATGATCCAGGTAAGATATCTAACATGAAGCCTGATTCAGATTAAACGTGCTATAAACTTGATTAGTTGTGTTATAATTAAGAATAGAACCATGTCCTCTTTAGTACAGTAGTGCCCACCCATCCATCATTCAGGGGCCTGAGGCTTGATCTGCTGATGGGAAGGTGTGCCGCCAGCTTTTTGTCAACTTCACACAGCTAGAGTTTTCTGAGAAGAGGAGAAGATGCCTCCATAAGATAGGCCTGTAGGCAAGCATATGGGCAAACCTTAATTTCCTTAATTAGTAATAGAAGTGAGAGATCCCACCCCATTGTGGGTGGTACCTTCCCTGGGCTGGTAGTCCTGGGTTCTATAAGAAAACAGGCTGAGCAAGCCATGGGGAGCAAGCCAGTAAGCAGCACCCACTCATGGCCTCTGCTTCAGCTCCTGCCTCCAGGTTCCTGCCCTGTTTGAGTTCCTGTTTTCACTTCCCTTAGTGATAGACTATGATGTGGAACTGTGAGATGAAATAAGCTCTCTCTTCCTCAAGCTGCTTTTAGTCATGGTATTCTATCACAGCATTAGAAACCCCAGGACTGAAGTCAAAACAGGAATTAATTCCTTAATCCCAACACTCAGAAAGCAGAAGCAGGTGAATCTCTGGAAGTTCCAGACCAGCCAGTTAGATAGTGAGACCCTGTGTGTGTGTGTGTGTGTGTGTGTGTGTGTGTGTGTGTGTGTGTAAACGTGCGTGCACATGCACGCGTGCACGTGCATATCAGATTGCCCAGGACTGACTCTCTATTGTGTAACAGCTATGTGTAGTAGGACTTTCTTGTTGGACTTTCCCAAATAATGACATGGAGACTTATTATTAATTATGAAATCTTGACCTGTAGCTTAGGCTTGTTCCCAACTAGCTCTCATAACTTAATTAACCTGCATTTTGCCACATGGCTCTTTACCTCTCCTCTATTCTGTATGTCCAACTCCCTCCATGTCTTACTGACATCTCCCTCACATACCTAGATTCATCCTGAGTTCCTCTCTCTGCCAGGAAGTCCCACCTAACCTCTCCCGCCTAGCTACTGGCCATTCATCTCTTTATTAAACCAACCAGGTGCCTTAGGCAGACAAGGTAAAACAGTGACATATCTTTACACAGTTTGTTTAAATATCCCACAGTAGCTATGTGTCACTAGAAAAGCTTGTTTTACTTCACTGTGTTCCAGTTACCTACTCTATAAAATAAAAGTAATATTACCCTATTGTGAGAGTAAATGAGGTTAGGTATATGACCTTCTGGACATCTTCTTTTACTCTTCAAGAGTGTTACTCTTTCCAGTGGTTCCTTTGAGTAGAATACACAGCATATGGGTAGTAATATTGACAGGAACTAGGGTGGGAACTGATATCAGAAGTGTTAGTAAGCTGCAGCAACATTACATTTTCATAATTGACAGCAGGATACTCACTTTGCAGGCTAACTCTGTGCCAATGCCCACCACAGTGCTTGACATACAGTCTGTGCTCAGTAAGTTTCTGCTGCATAAACTACAACAGGGCTGCTGTGTTACACAAACTACAAAATGCCATTCCTAGAGTAAGGTCTCCTAAACCTGTGCTATGTCCAGGCATGGTCCCTTCAGGAGCTCCACAGTTCTCTAAATGAGGAAGGCCTAAGGTTGTTCACCAACCTGTAACTGTGTCTGAGTTATGTGGTCAAAGCACTTTGGCCTCTAGAACTACTGTCCCAAGCAAGTGTACTTAGTTACTCATATGTGTATGTTGGCCACCTACAGCAAGAAACTTTAAAAATCTATCTTAAAACTAACGTTTTGGTACACAGACACCATGGGATATTGAGATTCAGTTAAACATGCCTACCTACCTCATCATTTACCACTTCTATGTGATAAGAACATTTAAAATCTGTCTTAGCTTTTAGAGACGGTCAGTAAATGGTGTCAAGTCTACACAAAGGCACACCTGAGCTGTCTGCTCCTAGCTCAGTGATTCAGACCCATCAGCCTGTCTCTTCCACTTATTCCCATTGCTCTTCTCCAAATCTGGTCAGCACCCCTCTGCTGTCAACTGTTATGAAGGCCTATCTCTGAGATTCCAAATATTAGTGCAATTATTAATGCAATCCCATGGCACTTCTCTTCCCATCTCGGTTTGAATCATTCTATGCAATGATCTCTTGTGTGCGTGACAGCATGCATTATGGCTGAATAGTATTCTCTGTGTACAGACCACACTCTCTTCAGCCACTCACAGTTGATGACCTTTAAGTTGTGACCACATTGTGGCTTTGGTGAATTGGGTCACAGCAAAGGAGGGAATTTATACACCTCTTCAGAGACCAGCTTCATCTCCTCTGACTACACACCCAGAAATGGACAGCTTGATCACACAGAACACCAGTGATTAAGTCGGTATTCTGAAGAGTCTTTACACTTCTTTTCCTACCTGTTCAGAAGAATCTCTGGGAGTTCCCAGACAAACAGTTATAATCAGACAATGCAGCCGTGGATTTATTCTGTCCCTCCACCTGCCACCTCTCTTTTAAATATTTGCTTAGCAGCCTCCCCTTTTACCACAAAAACCTTGAGAAATGATTTCCTCAGCACATATTTAAGTAGATACGCAACATTTTTCCTTAGTTGCAAAGGATATAATTTCTGGTTACTGAAAATACTGAAACTTAAAATAGTGACATTCATTAAAATAGGGGCCAAACAAAATTTAAATGTCCCAGTGATTTGATACCAACAATTAACCATTTAAAAGTATATGAAAAAACTCTTACTGAATCACTAGAATCTATATTTTTTCCTTTTGTTCTTGAAATTATTTGATGATGTAACATTTACATTGAAGCTTTTTTATTATTCTATTATCCTTTTCTGTAGTTAAAATGTAAATGTGAATAGTGATTTAAATTTGTTTCGTTTCCCACTATCATGATTCACTAAGCATTTTTCTCTAGATTGAGTCCTTATTAAACTTTTATAAGTATGCAGTTGGACAGAAAGATCCAAATACAAGTTTTAGTAAATATATGTTTGGCAAATAATTATTAAAACACAGAAGGGAACTCTTTATATTCCTCTCCCTCTTCCCTTATCCATACCAAAAAAAAAAAAAAACAAAAACAAAAAACAAACAAACAAAAAAAAAACATGTATGAAGAGTCCTGGGTCAAAAATCCATGGCACCTAACTGAGCAGATGGCCCAGAGTCATTATTCCAGTCACTCAGCTTGATGCAATGCCTAGGCTGAGACATGGTTCAAGTAGCCAGGATCCTACACATGGCCAAAGCACTGACCATTTGTGGAAACACTTGGATCTACATAGACTGATGGAATAGCTCAACAAATGTTCAATAGGATCAGACAGAGAGGACCAACAGCTACACTGAGGCTCATCATGATCCCCAAACAAACCCTTTGAAGGTCCAAATTTAAAATATAGACAGAAGGAAAAATTTATCCAGGCATAGTAACACATGCCTGTACTCTCCATGCTCCAAAAGCTGAGGCAGGTGTAAAGCAAGTTTGAGGCTAGCCTGGGCTATATTATGAGAACCTAGCTCTAATGAAGGAAGGAAGGAGGGAGGGAGGGAGGAAGGGGAGAAAGGAAGGGAGAGAGGGACAAAGGAAGGGACAGAGAGAGAGGAGAGAGGAGAGAGAGAGAGAGGAGAGAGAGAGGAAGTTAGGAAGGAAGGAAGGAAGGAAGGAAAGAAGGAAGGAGTTTCCAAATGAGATTAATGAAAAAATTATATTTTTTTGGGAGGGGAGGGGTTATTTTTGTTTTTTGTTTTTCCAAGAGTCCTAGTTGTCCTGTAACTTGCTCTGTAGGCCAGGCTGGCCTTGAACTCACTTGGATATGCCTGCCTCTGCCTCCCAAATGCTGGGATAATTAAAGGTGTGCTGTTGATGAAGTTTCTGTTCCACCCAGTCCTGGAGCAGTTTAGCTCCAAATAAACACACAGAGTCTTATATTAATTATAAACTGTTTGGCTGATGGCTTGGGAGTCTTATTGGCTGGCTCTCTCTTAATTATTAACCCATTTCTATCAATCTAAGTGTCTCCATGTAGTCCTATCTTACCAGAGAATGCCCAGGTGTCTTATCTTCCCAGTAGCTACATGGCGTCTCCCTCATGACTCACTCCCTGTGTTCATCTTCCCAGCATTCTCCTCATCTGGAGAATGCTTATACTTCCTGTCTTTCTACATCCTGCCTGTCCATTGGTCAAACAGCTTTATTCATTAGCTAATAAGAGAAACTCATATTCACAGCATACAGAAGGACCTCCTCCATCACAATGCACCATCACCACTCTGCAAACTATAGGGTCTTAATTAAAAGAAGAATCTTATCTGACACCTTTTTGCTACTTGGCCATAAAGCAAGAGTGCTGAGTGGATGGAAGCCCCAAGATGGGAGACTACGTCTCATCGCCCAGAACTGTGCTTGGCAGTAAGTGTGTGAGGTCAGGTGAATTGTTCCTATGATGTCATCAGGGTTTTTAATCCCTGGGTAAGGCACTTTAGAAAGCTGTGGTATGTCAAAGAACACTGACTCCTCTGCAAGGTAAAGAAGAGGAGTGCGTGCGCAAAGGGCAGAAAGACGACAAGAACCCAATGGCTTAGCAGTTACAGCCCGGCTACTCTCTTTCAGAGGAAATGGTTCAACTCCCAGCACCCACATGGCAGCTCACAACTGCCAGTAACTCCAGTCCAGGGATCTGACTCCCTCACACACACATATGCAGACAAAACATCAATGCACATATAATAAAAATAAATCATTTACAAAACAAAGCCAAGTCCAGAAGATTCTGATTTTGTCTGCTGAAGGAGTTTGTTTACCGGAAAGTTGGGGACCAGCAACAGGTTCTTTAACAAAGCCTTCCTGTGGGTGCCTCAGGCTAGCTTTGCCCTGGACTAAGACTCAACTTTAGCACTAGTCTGAGTAGTTTGCCTGGGGAGAAGCCCTGGTTTTAGCAGGAGGAGACTCCTCATCATTCTGGGCTGGATACTTCCCAAACCAGAACCAACCTACAAAGAAATGCTGGGCGAGACATGCGTGCTTAACTCCCTCCACAGAAGAGTTTGGAAAGCAGCTGCGTGGAAGGGCATGGTTATCTGAGCTGCAAGCCTCTCGAGATAACTACCTCTTCCTGTTCGGTCCTCTGGTAAGGGTTCCCCCTTCCTTAATTGGGTCACAATTGGCTTTCTTCAGCGGTACTAGTCAACTTCAAGAAAGTCCACAGGTAGAAACCAGGAGGGCTGAAACACCACAGAAGACGTGGTGCACGGCTATTAGCAAATTCCACTGTTGTCTTCTCTCCAGGCCTCTTGCCATTAAAAGAGGTGTGGGCAAAGAGGAGACTGTGAGAATGGGAGAGGATATAAATCTCAAAGCGTACAGGTCTTTGTGAAGCAATGGCTCTGTTCAAAGGCACAGAGAAGGACCATCCAGGGCACCAGGAAAGGTCACAGACCTCCAGGGACCTAAGCCCTGGGAGCAGGACTGGCTGAGACTCCTTGCTCTTCTCATGTTACAGGAAACCCTGCTTCACCTGTCCTTCGGTTGTAACCACACAGTGATAGCCTAAAGTCTGCATCCTGCACTTAACAAGTACTGAATCAATGAAATGGAAAAGTCCCTGCATAGGCCACTTTTCCCATTACTATCACAAAATGCCAAAGATCGGGTAAGTCATAGATAAAAGAGGTTTGTTTTGTTTCCAGTTCTAGAGGTAAGAAACTTCAAGAACATGGCACCAGCACCTGCCCAGCTTCTGGTGACATGACAACATGACAGAACAAGGGAAGGACACAGGCTTGTATCAGGGGCATGTGTGCAAGAGAAGACAGAGGCCAACCTGCTTCTAGCAGCCCACTCTTGTTGCAGGGACCTAACTCCCTTCCTCCAAATGGATTCCACTTTGGAGAAAACTACCTCAATCTCTTGACATTAACCCACTCTAGGGGTAGTGCCACGTGACCTAATGACCTTCTACTAGCATCTCTTACATTCCTGTCACCATCAGAGACCAGGCTTCCAGTACATAAGCCTGTGGAAGAGAAACCATATCTAGACCATAGCAGTTCCTAATGGCAACGTAATAAGTAACTTTATTGACAATTCACCAAGTGCAAAGCACTAAGCAAATGTAATCTGTCAGACAAGTCTGTGAGCTACACACAATCATTCTGACAACTTTAATGACTGGAATGCAAAGTACAAAGAGGTAAAATATCTGCACAAGCCACATAGTAATGAAAAGACCCAGCCTATGCCTGGACACAAGACAGTGACCTGCCTGCTGCAAGCTGTCCACTGGGCCTCTCTGGGATGGAACTCATGCTTTCCAACAAGGCAGCCTCAAGCTGTGTGTGCTGGGCATTTTATTCACTCATCCATTCATGCATGTGTGTAGTCTTTTTGTTTTTTAAAGGGTATCTTTCTGTGTAACTCCTCCACTCAAGTGATCCTCCTGTCTCAACCTCCAAAGAAGCTGAGATTGTAGGTGTTTGCCACCGCACCAAACCTGTTGAATACTAAAAACATGACTAAGGAAGTGATTCTCAAATTTTATTTAACTTTTAATGAACTTAAATTTAAATACCACCCAGAGTTAGTGATCGCTTCAGGGAGCTCAGCTCCAGAGACCAAACTGTTAACACTAAAGATTACCAGTGTGGGTAAAGACAATAAAGCTGGAACAAGCTTCTTTATACACAGAACACAGGAGATGTGTTCCAGTGAGCTATTGCTAATGTAATATCACTGTGTTATTTTCCGTTTGACAGCCATCCATGTGGCAAACTCATTTTCTAATCACAAGAGTGATTTTTAAAGTATTTTTTAAGAGTAAAAACAATTGTGTGTGTGTGTGTATGTGTGTGTGTGTGAGAGAGAGAGAGAGAGAGAGAGAGAGAGAGAGAGAGAGAGAGAGAAGTGTGCCAATGTTGTGGTAGTAGAAGGCATTAGATCTCTAGAGCTGGAGTTACAGGAGGTTGTGAGCTGCTCCATGTAGACATTAGGAACCAAATAGGGTCCTCTGGAAAAAGAGAAGCTTTCTTAACCACAGAACCATCTCTCCAGTCCCCAAGAGTAATATCATTTTTAAACCTCAATAAAAAAATATACAACACTTAAGTCATCTTGGTTACTTTTCTATTGCTGTGATAAAAACACATGACCAAGACAGTGGATAAAAGAAGATTCTTAATCTGGCTTATGGTTTCAGAGTGTGCAAGTCCCTAACGTCAGAGTGGAGAGTACAGCTGACAGCTCGCATCCTGATCCACAACCATGAGGCAGAGGTGTAACTGGACATTTCTCTGCCCCGCCCGCCAGTCCCGCAGCCACTTAGAAAATAACCACTCAGAGGCTTAATTCAATGTTTAATGTTTGGCCGACAGCTTAGGCTTATTACTAGCTAGCCTTTACATTTATTGTTTTCCCTCTTTTTAAATTTTAAATTAGAAACAAGCTTGTTTTATAAGACAATCCCAGTTCCCTCTCTCTCCCCTCCTCCCTTGCCCCCCAAGCCTCCTATTCCATCCCCTTTCTGCTCCCCAGGGAGGGGGAGGCCTTCCATGGGGAGTCTTCAAAGTCTATCATATCATTTGGAGCAGGGCCCAGGCCCTCCCCCATGTGTCTAGGCTGAGGGAGTATCCCTCTATGTGGGATGGACTCCCAAAGTCCATTCCTATACTAGGGATAAATACTGATCCTCTACCAGAGGCCCTATAGACTGTCCAGACCTTCTAACTAACACCCACATTCAGGGAATCTGGATCGGTCCTGAGCTGGTTTCCCAGGTATTAGTCTGGGATGCATGAGCTCCCCCTAGTTCAGGTCAGCTGTTTCTGTGGGTTTCTCCAGCCTGGTCTTAACCCCTTTGCTCATTACTCCTCCCTCTCTACAACTGGATTCCAGGAGTTCAGCTCAGTGTTTAGCTGTGGGTGTCTGCTTCTGCTTCCATCAGCTACTGGATAAAGGCTCTAGGATAACATATAAGGTAGTCGTCAATCTCATTATTGTGGAAGGGCATTAAAGGTAACTTCTCTATTATTGCTTAGATTGTTAGTTGGGGTCATCCTTATAGATCTCTGGACATTTCCCTAGTGCCAGATATCTCTTTAAACCTATGATGTCTCCCTCTATTAAGGTAGCTCCTTTCTTGCTCTCCTCTATTCTTCCCCTGACTCAGTCTTCCTTGTCCCTCATGCCCACCTTTTCCCTCCTCTCCTTTTCTTTCTCCTGACTCCCTCTCCCCTCCCCCCATGCTCCCAATTTTCTCAGGAGATCTTGTCCTTTTCCCCTTCTGTGGGGGACCATGTATGTCTCTCTTAGGATCCTCCTTGTTTCCTAGCTTCTATGTTGGTGTGGATTTTAGGCTTGTAATCCTTTGCTCTATGTCTAAAATCCATATATGAGTGAGCACATAACATGTTTGTCTTTTTGTGACTGGGTTACCTCACTCAGGATGGTTTCTTCTAGTTACATCCATTTACCTGCAAATTTCAAGATTCCAGAGAATTCTCAATAAAGGGATCTAAAATGGCTGAAAGACACTTAAGAAAGTGTTCAACATTCTTAGCCATCAGGAAAATGCAAATCAAAACAACTCTGAGATACTATCTTACCCCTGTCAGAATGATTAACATAAAAAACACCAAGGACAATTTATGCTGGAGAGGATGAGGAGAAAGGAGAACACTCCTCTGCTGGTGGGAGTGTAAACTCTTACAGCCACTTTGGAAATCAGTATGGGGGTTCCTCAGGAAAATTGGAATCAGTCTACCACTCTTAGGCATATACCCAAAAGATGCACATTCATACAACAAGGACACCTGTTCAACTATGTTCATAGCAGCATTATTTATAATAGCCAGAACCTGGAAGCAATCTAGATGCCCCTCAACTGAAGAATGGATAAAGAAGATGTAGTACATTTACAGAATGGCATACTACTTAACCCTTACATTTAAATTAACCCATTTCTACTAATCTATGTATTGCTACTTGGTTGTGGCGCTGCCTCATTTTTTACATGTCTTCCTTCCTTGGCAGCTGGCTTTCTGGCGTCTCTTCCCTATAGCTCTGCTTGGATTTCCCACCCATATTCTATATTCTAGCTATATTCTGCCCTGCCATAGGCCAAAGCAGCTTTATTCGTCAACCAATAAAGTCAACACATACTTACCTCGTACAGAAAGACATCCCACATCACAGAAAAAATGAGGGAGACAGACAGACACTCACTTGGTCTAAATGTTTTGAAGCCTAACACACCTTGTCCGACAATGCCACATGTCCCAATCACTCCCAAGCAGTTCTACCAACCGGGGACCAAGCCATAGGAGCCTATGGAACCATTCTCATTCAAACCACCATAAGAGTCAAAGCTCTTCTACAACCTACAGGCTAGCTAGAAAAGTCTGTCTGTTTTAAGTCCACATGCTCCTGACTGTACAAGGATGTGAATGGATCAGACCTGTTTGTTGTTCTACAACATTCTCTTTATTGGAAACACTTCCTTCAGCGAGCTTCCGTGTTGTGTTGATTGTATTTGTATCTCTTTCACTTTGACTGAGTGGCTGAGTCAGATTTTAACTCTTCCTTATCAGTGGACATCTTAATTATAAAGTTTGCCTTTAAAGATGACGTAGCCAAGAGTGTCAGTCACCATGGAGCTGCATTTTTATGAGACTGCTCCCTTAGTAGACCTTCAGCAGACCCTGCTATTAACTTCCCAAGAGACATCTCTCCACCTCTTCTTTGCTAACAGAACAAACTCAATTTTCATTCACCCAAAGCCCAAGGCCTCAGATTCAAGTCTTGATTGGTTTAGGTCAATCAGAATGATGTCATTCCCATCATGATGATTGGTTGTTTAATGCCTGGCCATCCAATGCAATTCTGCTCTGTGGGAAGTAGCAGAAAGTGGCTGGTGGTCTTAGAGAAAAAACAAAAAACAAAAACAAACAAACAAACAAAAACAAAACAAGGCACACAGGGACATCCTGCAAGTACATGCAGAGTGTTGCTTCTGCCTTCAGCCACCAGAAAACCTAGTAAGAGAGCCAGGCAAAGAAGCCTAGAATGGGAGAGGGGATAGCAGAATGAACTCAGACCCGCAAAACACTACTGAGCAGATGTAACTAATCCTGGAGCCTTGCTGCCTCTGGACCTCTTAGAAGTGGTTTTCTTTCAAGTAATTGAGGTAAATTAGGCTTATATTAGAGCCAAGAGCACGCTAACAAACACAAGCTGAATTGCTGGTTCAAAGGCAATGTACAGACTTTATTGTGCAAGGAACCCCAAACTAGCCTCTGTTTCTCCTTCTAGCATGATGCAGAGGAGTTTCAAAGTCCTGGCTATGCCCTCTATCATCTGAAATGGGGACTTTCCTGCCATGGAAGGTGAGGCTTATTGGTGCAGCTCTCCATCAGGTACCCCTGTCTACAGATGCACACAGATGATACTGAATTAAACATAAACCCAGAAGTCCATCCAGGCTGAGGACAGAGATCTGCTAGAGCATGCTTCTCGGCCTTCCTCATATCACATTGCAGGCAGGAAATGATCACATTTTAGGGCACACTCAAAGCCAGTCACTTTCAGCCTAAAGATTACAGTTGACTTAGGTCCTGTGTGATCTCCCTAAGAAAGGAAGAAGGCAAGTTTTGGACCCATCAGAAACTCATCCATGGGCCACTGGTTTTGAGTGCTTCTTTGAAGTGTTCACATTTTAACATCTCTGAAATGCAGAAGCCTCTTAAAAATCCAGCGTCTGATAAGTGGTGTCATCCGGGTGGCATGATGCCATTACCACTTCTTACCTTCATAAAAGTCCAGTTTGTTGGTCCCTCCTGGTGAGGGCAAGGAAACCTCATTGTCTTCAGGGGTTACTGTTCAACAGGACAGACTTGAAGTTTGACGTAATAAGAATACATTTCTGGAGGTGGGTGATAATGATAATTGCATGGCCAACCCTGTGAATATACTCAGGCAGATGAACTCTTCCTGAAAATGGTATGTTTTATGCAGTGTAAAATTACCATAAGGAAAGGGATCAGAAAGGCTCAGCATCAAACCTGTGCAGGTGTCAGTGGCTTGATGCCAGAGACAAGAGTGGACTGCATTTGGGCTGAAGAGATGGCTCAGCGGTAAGAGCACTTGCTCTTCTTGCAAAGGACCAATATTTTTGTGAGACATATGGTGGCTCACAAACATCCATAACTTCAATTGCAGGGGAACTGAACCCTCTCCTGAACTTCAAAAGCACCAGGCATTTATGTAGTGCATAGACATACATGCATATATACATACATGCAAAACATTCCTACACATAAATCTAAAAATGTCCTTTAAATCCTGAACCTGTAATTTATGCCACTGATGACACAGGAGATGATTATGTGGCAAACAAACAAACAAACTAGATGCAGGCACCCAAATTTAAATAAAACCCCAAATAGTTGATTCATCTTATAATTCTTTGTTTCATTTGATGATCAAGACAGTAAAACTGACTGGCAATTCCCCCTCTGGCCTTTAGAACACCACTTACCCTGGCCACCAAGGGCAGTTCAGGTGAACTAAAAGTCCCTAGTCTCCACCTGTGCTGGAGGAGTCAGTGGGAGGAGCCTGGGGATGTATGGAGTGTGCACTCCCCAGATCCCTCTCTCCCTGTGACTGAGGCTGTGACTTCTTTCGCCATCAAAGGCGATTCCCATGGAACCTCCTCTCCCCACTGGAGAGCTGAGTGGTAACAGCTGCCCACACTTCCTGCTTGGTTCAGCCTTACCCTGGTCTGTGAGGCCACCCTCACCAGTCAGACCAGCAGTTCTCAACCTGGGAGTCCAATGACCCTTTCACAGGGGTCACCTAAAACCATCTGAAAGGATGACTATCTATATTACAATTCATAACAGTAGCAAAATTAGTTAGGACATAGCAACAAATATAATTTTATGGTCGAGGGTCACCACAACATGAGGAACTGAACTAAAGGGTGACAGCATTAGGAAGGTTCAGAACCTTCTCTAGACTAGTCCTTACTAAAACCCTCCCCAGCCACCACCTGCCCAGCCTCCACTTGCAGCTCAGACGCTCTTTATAACTTGTATCTTTGATATGTTTTGGCAATAGGCAATTCTTTAAATTTCACCAACTAAGTAATATCTCCAATATGCCAATCAAGGGATAAAGCAATATTTCTAATATCACACTTGGAGAATTAACTGATCATTACAGCCAAGCAAAGTGTAACATTTGGACATTCTATCCAGTGTGCTTGAGTGTCTCTTTTGGGCTAGTATTACCAGGAACACATACGGAAAGGCCTCAGAAGCAAGCTTCCTTGGGTGTTCTATGTGGCCATGTCTTGTCTCCTGCTCTCCTCCTAAGCGTACCCATACCCGTGTTTTGCACACCTCTGGCTGCCACTGTGTCTGCCCAATGCTTCTCTATGGGCTTCCTAACTGGGATTCTGCTTCCAAACATTTTTCCCTCTCTTGTTGCCAGAATGTTGCTACAAAAGCAGGGCTGATGGGGCATTTTCTGTGTTTAAGATCTTTTATTGCTTTCTGAGGCTTTTAGGACCAGTTCAAACCTTTAAATGTAACACACAAGATGCTCAAGCTTTCCCCAGCCCATCTCCTGAGCTTTGCTTCCTATTGCTCACCCATGCCCTGTGTGCCTGCCACAGGTAAAGGCTTGCTAATTCCTAAGCACACCACACTGGTGCATGCATAGCCCCATGAGTCTGCACTTGGCTCTTCCAGTAACTAGAATGCCCTTCCTTCTGCGCATTAGTATTCAGCTCCATTATCATCTCCTTTGGGAAGCCTCACTGGACATTTGGAGTTGATGGAGAGACATTCTCTGTGTGTACCTCCCCTGAAATGGTTCACACCCAGGGTTTTTGGTGCCTGTTAAGAACTCAAGGGATGATGAATGAATGCATTAATGCAGCTTATTTCCTACTTCTATTACTTTTTAGATTGTTTTAACCATGACACCTGTTGAAGAAATTGCTATTCTCTTTCTCAACATTCAATTCTGCTCAGTGACAGTGTGGGTAGTACACCCAAAATAGCACAACAATCTCCAAATCAGTGCTATCCCCACCTTGGAAAACAAGCTCCCACACTAAAGACAGACTAACATTTGCATGGAGCAAATACCTGGGACTCAGCACTGTTAATTTTGCATCCAGACCCCCAGGCTTTATAACACTATAGTTAGACATGGAAACAATACCCACTACACGCAGTGGTTCAAAACCTTTCTAAAGCTGAGACCCAAGTGTAAATTTCCATTGCTAGTCTATAACTGTAATTTTGCCGTTGTGGATCATAATGTAAATATCTGATATGGGAGACCCCCAGGTTGAGAATCGATGCTCTATTCAGAACAGACTGGGACCCCACTGAATGCTGAGTGTGGTGCCTGATCCAATCTTGGTTGTTGATTTGACACACCTAGGAAGAAGGAACCTCAGCTGAGGAATTGCCGCCATCAGATTGGTCTGAGGGCATGTTGGGGGTGGGCAGGGTTTTCTAGATGGCCGATCTGTGTAGGGAGGGCTCAGACCACTGTGGGTAATGCGATCCCTAGGCAGGTGGATCTCAGCTTATAAGGAACTGAGCAAGCCGCCTCCGTGGTCTCTGCTTCAGTTTCTGCCTTGGCTTCCCTTGATGACAGACTGTGACTTGTCAAACACTTTCATCCCTCAAATTGTTTGTGATCAATGTTTTATCACAGCAACAGAGAAACTGAAGTTTCAGTTCCCTTATCAAAGCAACCAGGACAACTCAGGTGAGGTTCCCTACTCATGATTCCAATCTATGGCAAACTGACATTAAAACCAACACATGATTTGTACCTAACTTCCGACAAACTAGCTTTGAGCCTGGGTTAAATTATTTAATGTTTTTGCCTGTTTCCCCACCTGTCACAGGGAAGTGAACCAACTACAGGGATTTAACAGTTGAATGCTTCTACTACTCATCACAAATTAAGTGCGGTACAACTGTGCTGGGCTCAGACCAAGTGCTGTGTAACTACACTGGCTCATTTTCATATGAACTAGCAAGAAGAGAAAGGCTAAGGCGCAGAGTGAAGAGGCCATCTTGGCAGCTGGCTTTTTCTTCCGGCGAAGCCTCTGCTAATTTCCCTAGCATGCAGTGACGCTTACTCACAGGGATCCTCACCAGTATTACCAGGGACCTGCTGAAGGGACACCACAGTCTTCCCTGCCTCAGGCTACCATATGGGTTTCTAGTCCTCACCTGTCACCTACAGCTGCTGTCGCCTACAGCAGTGTGACCAATGTTCTGTCATTTCCCCCTACTTGTAGCATTTGCATTTTTAAGACTTCAACCTGTGTTTGTAGTGATTATCTCAGGGAAGCCCCTGTACACCCTCTATGTGCTGTCCACTAAGGACACCTTAAGTCTCCTAATGAGGAGCTGAGCAAGTGCTTCCAGAACTTCACACATGGATCTAATGGCAACACACCTGTGGCTGGCTCCTGGAAAGCCCAAGACAAGAGTGTCCACTGTTTCCAGTGATTTAAAGACTTTCTGAGGGGCTAGAGAGATGGTTTGGGGCTAAAAGTGTATTCTGCACTTACAGAAGACCCAAGTTCAGTTCCCATCACCCATGTTGAGCAATTCACAGCTGCTTGTAATTCCAGCTTCAGGGGAACCCATGCCTCTGGCCTCCCAGGGCATTGATAATCATGTGCATATCCCCACAGACATGCCATTAAAGTAAGTTTAGAAGTCCCCAAGGAGTATCTGAATACATAAGCTTTTAGAATTGATTATTTTGGCATTCAAGAGTACCCAAAATCCTAGACTTAATCAACCAAGAATCAGTGGTCCAGTGGCATAGTGTCCTAGTTCCTTGCTCTAGATACCTTCCAGAACCATGTCCACAGTTCTCAACTTTTGCATTTGAGAATAAAAATGTTTTAAAAATAATGAAAGGCTACTGGTATTCAGTGACATAATTCAGCTCTACCTTTCATTCAGTTCATTTTCTGGAAACAGAGAGCCCGGGCTACATAAATTGGGTTGCTGGTGGCAGTGCCCTTTGGTTCAGTAAGCTGGGTTAAAACAACACATGGCCTTCCCGGCATTGCCTGCTGGCCCTTCCCTGCCAACCTTACCAACCTTCTGGATGCTGGTGGCACTGTCCACCTTGAACACGAGAATGAACTCCAGAATGGAGATCTGAGCTGATTTTGCTCCCAGCTGTATACCAGCACCTAATACCTGAAGCTCAGTCACTATCAAGGTTCTAATCACTCAGTGACTAAGGTCCATGCCAGAATGAATGTCAACCTCATGGCACATCCAGCCTTCTGGACCCTACACCTGGAATGCACAGCACCAGCATAAGCCACAAATCTTTCCTGTCTGGCTGGTCTTTAATTCATTCAGGCAGGAGACAAAGCAAGACTTTTAACGAAATCATTTTTACAATGAAGTCAAACCAGATGGATCCAGAGAGGGACTCAATCCTTGTTCTTATTCAAGTCCTGACCTAATCTTTTGCATGGATGACCCCTCTCCCAGCCAACCACTTCACCCTATACCCTCCAAAGGCCACTACAGTGTCTTACAAAGTTGGTTACATAGTATCCTGTAGACACTTTCATTCACAAAAGCCAGGAAAGAAAATTCTCCTTACCAGGCATACCTAGTATCTTAAATGAAAACAAAAAGAACCTGAGTTTGGATTACTTTATTTAACTGCAAAAATATAATTAGCTACCGTTTGGGTAGAAAGGTGATGAGATGAAGCTAAAAAGTCAACAGATGGGAATGGAGGAGGATGGGTGACAGTCTCAGAAGAGCAGCTGGGCCCTGGGATCCAGACATGAGTGAAAACCAACCGCAGAGTCCCTCTATGAGCCTTGATACTTTCCCACACACTCTCCCTCCATTATCTCAGTGCTAAACTGCAATATACTGGGAATAAAGGTGGTGGACTTACGTTTCATTAAAATCAAGACTTCCCAGAGGCACAGAACATGTGACCCCAGGGCTTATGAAGCGTCCTACAAACTGTGCCAGGAGGTCCTTTAGGTATTTACTTGCCTGGGATCACCACAGGAGGCATCATGCCTTCATGCTCATCCCCAGGTGTCACAGCCTGGCACCCAGCATGCATCAGATGAGAGACTTTGTTAATAAAGGTTTTGTAATTCCTTGACTCCATCAGCTCTCCAGCCAAATGCTCATCAAATCAAAATAGGGCAATGACCATGGAACAAGATACAGTTCAATGCCAGTCCTGCCCCATGCACAGAGCAGACGATTAACTGCAACTTGCCAACCACAACCCACATTCCATTAAGGTCCAGGAGAGCAGTTTCTCCATGTAAAGTATCTCACAACCCCAAAGTATAAACACTAACCTCATAAATGGCTGTCAAAATGCTTTCTTAGAAAAGGTACTTCCTTTCCTTTAACAAAACCCACTTAAAAAAAAAAAAAAAGAAAGAAAAGGAAGGAAGAAAGGAAGAAAAAAGAAAAGGAAGAAAAGTGAACTGTGCCTAAATCAGACTCAGAACTGAAACTAAATCCCCAAACCGGGTCCTTGCAGGCTCGTTTATCTAACAGGACATTTGAGTAAAAGGAGCAGTATCTGTGGCTTTGGCACACATGTATTTCCTTCTTTAAGGGTACAGTTTGAACACACCAACACACCCATCAATAAACTTGTGTTCTCTCCTTGCTCAATAAATGAAGCCAGACTGTTTTAGTATTTTTAAAATAACCTAGTGTGTGTGTGTGTGAGAGGGGTGTAAAATCAGAAGTCCGCCAGGGTAAAAAGAAAATGGGGGGGGGGGGTTTACTCCCTTTATGTGATCTAACCCACTGGCTTCAAGGCGGTTTGCCAAGTTCTTCTCGGGGTTGTGTCCCCTCTGGCCTGCCCCTCCCCCAAAGGAAAGGTGCAACGACGTGGCCAACAGGGCCACGAGCTTGGCGTCCAGGGCCCTCGCGGGGAGGCGGCGACAACAGCCTCCAGAGACAAAGTTCTGTAGTGCACTGACTTCTATCATACTCAGAGTCGAAGTGTCTCAGAACTTTGCCTCAAAAGACCAAACCGGCTGTCTTCCTCTAGAAGTTTCGTCCTGCAGGTGTGCTCCCTGCCACCCATCACCCTACCCCCAGCGAAGGCAAAGAAAAATAACTCATTATAGGCAGTTTAGCTCGGGAAGAGACCAATAGTGGAACGGATCGTTAATTATGGAAAATTACCGTCGCAGTCATTAAGAGTAAAAAGCCCAAATGAAACGGTGTCCTAACAGACTCTGGTGGCAACGTCATGGCAAACGGACTGCTGGAATCACACAATGCCCCCTCCTTCCTACCCATCCCACCCCACCCCACATACCTGATCCAGCCCCCACCTCCGCAGGGCCTGTTACTAAACTCTGGCAAGGAGCTAATTCACTCACTCTAAGTTGTCCTAACTTTTTACCTTCCCATCTGGAAAGTTAGTGGGGGCGGGGAGGATTGCATGAGGACGAATTCCTAGAGCTGGGAGTCAAAGCCAGAGAACACGAGATGGAGCAATGGTCCGCAGATGGGACGTCCCGGGAAAAGCCAAGCTCTTGAAGGCCTCCCCTTCCCCCAGCCATTCTCACCGCGCTACTCCGGTTATCCAGTTGCCCGCGCACAGTCCCAGGAACCCGCGTCCACGCAGCCCTGGCCCCTCGGTGCCACCCTCTCTCCCGGTTTCCCTCTGCTCGCTTGGGCAGCGCCTCGGCAGCAGATCTGCACGGAGCCCACGACACAGGCCCGGTGTCCCTAGCTCGCCCACCCCGGACCACCGTGCGGTCCCGCACGCCTCCCCACGCACTGCGCGCAAGCAGCTGTTGCGCGCATGCAACAGGTCCGCGGAGCGCAGTCCCCATCCTGCCCGGCCGATGAGCGCGGCCGACGGAGCAGGGTCCAGAGCTCCGGAGCTGAGGCCGGGGGTTGCCTCGGCCTGTCTGGCCTAGCCGCCCTCCCAAAGGGGCCCCGCACGCCGCAGCCCGGCCCTCCGCGTCCCGGGCCGCTGCGGCCAGCTCCCAGTGGGCGCTCCGCTCCGCTCTCTTCCATCTTGACTTTTGCCGACGTGGAAATTTTGGGTTTGGAGACGACCTGCGCTCTTATTGGCTGCCGGCGGGCGGGGTCGGAGGTCACGGCTGCTCTTGCTATTCCGCGCCAAGGGGAGCCGCAAAACGGCTCATGTCAAGTCAGCAGGTTTCCTCCTCCTCCCCGGGGTCACGTGCGCGCCCGGAGGGGCGGGGAGCCGCCTCCTTATGCAAATATAGCTGAGACCCGAGCTTCAGGGGGAGGGGCGGGGCCTGCAGGCAGATGGGCGGGGCGGGGGCGGGGCCGGAGCCGGGCGGGGCGCGGCGCTCCAGGTGGCCACCTGGCTTCAAGTCCGGCCCCGCCCGGCCTCGGGATTCAACCCCTAGGGGTAGTCTGGCTGCACGTGGTGTCCTTCCCTCCCGCGTGCAAGAAGACGCTGAACGCAGCTTTGCCCTCAGCCCCTTCCAGGCTGAGCCAGAGCCCAGAATGGGCCTGGGTCTCTGCTGGGTGGGAGAAGACGAGGTTGCCTCCTAAGCGAAATGGGAAATGGAAACCTCGAGTAGGAAGGACACTTTGCCTCCTCCGGGGCTGAGTGTTTACAAGAACTGACAGCGAGATTCTCGCTAAGAGAATTCTAGGACAAAGCTCAATCAAGTATTCACCAAAGTTAAAAAACCACCCCTTTTAATTACCTGCAAGTTAAAAAAAAACACCAGTTTTTTTAACGTCTACAGAGATTAACCCAAAGGTCGGTCTGTCTGCACTCTGACCCCTCCTGGACATTAGGCCCCCGGGGGAGGGGGCGGCGTGGAACCTGGAGTCAAGGTCTCCTGCATCCGGAAGGAGATGTAAATCAAGGTGCTCAAAATTGCCCATGTCCTGGAGGGCAAAAGGAAGCAATCTGTACAAGCATGGAGGAAGAAGGCTTTTGTAGAGGAAAGGGGATTGATGAGCGACCATATGACTAAATGTCTTCCTTCCCTCCCCCTCCCCAGAAGACATCAAAGTCAGCGCAAAGGTAGAGCCCAGGTTATTGTGAAACCCACAGCCCGTGGCCACCTAAGAAAACGAGCTGCAGCTGTTAACATACAGGTATTTCTCAGAACAGGCCTGGTTTCTCTTTGTGATTAAGCGTCTATATCATCTTTTTTTCCCCCATCTTAAGTCTGGTTGGATGATACAGAAAATGAAAAACACATTTTCATGGGAAGACTCTTACCTGGGAAATTATTCCCTTCCTGTCTTCTTATAATACACTCGTCCCTTCACCCCTTTCCCCCATAGGAAGGGTAAATCCTTGCTCCTTCCAACTGTTTATCCTTGCACACTTGCGTATTTATCTGACCCTTCCGGGTTTGCGGGAGGGGGGAGAGTTAGGGGGACTCGCCCCAGGCATTGTCTCCTGCAGACTCCCCCCACTCGCCAAGGCCTGCCAGCAGTGCTCGCTGGGTCTCAGAGTTGGTCCAGGCTCTGCCGCAGGTTCTGTTGTGTGCACTGGAATATTGATTTTTCAGTGTGTGTGCGCCGCTCTGTAAAAAAAAAAAAAAAAAAAAAAAAAAAAAAAAATCAATATTTCAGTAGCTCAAGCACAGCGCGGGGCAGTGTAATGGAGCCGGCCGGCTGATGTAATGTGCAGGGCCCACCCTCAGCGATTGAGGTCAACCAGAGAAAGGCAGTGTGCCTCCTTATTTCATTGTTTGCTTCACAGACAGGGAGGGGGTTGGCCTATGCTGTGTACATCAGATGCCAAGCTCCTGGGTAGCACAGGAACCAAGTTAGGGGGAAAAGGGGGGGAGGTGATAACTGCATATGTTGTATTATCTTTTTATGTGAAAACTCTTACATAAAACATTAGGCGATGTGAAATGAGTCTTAGCCATCAGTTTACCAAATTTCACAGTGAGCAAAAGAAAATAGACTTGCTCGGGGACAAGCCTTGAGTTTGTCTTAGTACTTACTGGCTATCTGGAAACTTATTAGCCTTCTGTCCCATAATATACCTCTATTCAAAAAGACAAAAGATTTCTCACATAGTTTCAAAGGGGAAAGTAGATCAATAAGTGTTGTTGCTTGGGGCTACATTCATGACCTCGGCAGCTGATGGGGGCCGGCTGGTAGACCTGGGTGAGGTATGAGGCACCAGGGTCTTCCAGGCCCTGCCACTAGATGAGGCCCCCAGTTTTTACCTGTAACTTAAAAGGTTAGAGCCAGTGAATACCCCCCTCCAACAACTATGATCTACAGAAGGGAGGATGGCATAGCTAAAGACAAAAGCTTAATTACATTAAGGGTAGATCTTAGGTAAGAAAATGGATTAACACCAAGACTATCTTCAAAGCAGAAGGTGAATTGTTCCAACTCTAGTTTTCCTTGATTTAAATTACATTTCATTGCCACCTTTTTGGAGGGTAATTTGGCCATTTTCTAAAATACACTTTTTTTGACCCAGCTTTTCTCATTCAAAGAGTTTTTCCTAAAGAAATATTACTTAAAAAGAAGTTCATCACTTCAATTTAGTACCATTAAAACACCGGAAATAATGTGGGATCTATTACATAAAATACGGCAATGACATTGCATTCAGCAGGGTGCAGCTATTTCATAGTGGTGCTAGCTAAGGAAGTGTTTGCAGTGATGGACATGCATGTGCTCCTGGAATCTCTAATTGTCCAGGTCCAGTGTCCCAGTGGCCAAGGATGTGGACTCTGCACTAGCTGGCTTGGGTTGAAATCCCATCTTCATCACTAGCTAGCTGTGTATCTGCTCTTAGTGTGTTTGTCGGTCTCCTGTTGCCATTGGAAAGCAGTGCAGGAACTCCAAGACTTGAAGTACACTAATTTGTATCTTACAAGCTCTGGGCCTCAGAAGTCCAAAGTGGGTTTTTCTGGGTGAAAAGGGTGGGTACTCATTCCCTCTAGAGGCTGCTTTGCCTTTCCTGGAGGTACAAGGTTGGGAAGTGCAGAGCTCTGACCCCTGTTCTGTCTTTTTTCTCCTCCTACCCATGATCCTCTGCCTCCTCACAGGAAGATCTGCTGTGATAACACCACTTGGATAATCAAGAAGCATCTCTCTGACCCGAGATTCTCTTGCCATCTCCACATGAGTTGTCACTGGGGCTTTGTAACCGTTAGTGAGCCACCGCAGAAAGATCTGCAGGGTTGTGTTCTTTTCTGAGAACTCCTGGAGGGAATTCTGGTCAGTTAGAGTCTGATCACACTTCTTTAGTTTCTGGCTGGCAATGGGGTTGAGTCTTCCAAGTCAGTCCTGACACCATTTTCCCTACCTCAGTTCCTCTTCCCTTCTGATTATGTTAGGCCCCGTTGGATATTAAGGGTAATCTCCTTATTTTAAGGGCAAATAAATATCAAATTCATTTCTATTTGCAACCTTATATTTTCTATGTCAAGTAACATGGCATAATCACATGTTCCTGGGATAAGAACACAAACACAGTTGGGTGTGGTAGCACTTCCCTTAAATCTAGGACTTAAAAAAAAAAAGCCAGGCGGTGATGGTACATGCTTTTAATGGAGCACTCAGGAGGCAAAGGCAGGTGGATCTCTGTGAGTTCTAGGTCAGCCTGGTCTACAGAGTAGCAAAAACAGGAGAATCTTGGTGAGTTTGGGGCCAGTCTGGGATATATATCTAGTGAGATCCTGTCTTAAAAAAGACAAAAACAAACAAACAAAAACAAAGGATGTAAATATTTTATTATTGCCTGCCACATTCAAGGTAACGGAGAAAATCATTACCAAAGAGTTGTGAGAACAATTGCAATAAAATATATACAATGTTTAGCATAATGCCTAGTGTGTAGTAGGCACCACATAATACTTCTCACAGAGCAATTGTTCCACAGTGACTCTCTAGTTTCACCTGGAAACTAGACTGTACCTGTCCCATTTGGTAGATGGAACTAAAACTGGTTTAATTTTTCTTTGTTTTGAAAATGTTTTTTCTTTTCCCTTTCCTCTACCAGGAACATGTATGACTTGAATATCAAAAAATTTAATGGAATTTAGTCAGGCATGGTGGCTCACACCTTCAAGCCCAGCACTCAGAAAGCAGAGGCAGGTGATCTCTGAGTCTGAGGTCAGCCTAGTCTACAGAGTGAGTTCCAGGGCAGCCAGGGCTACACAGAGAAA
This sequence comes from Phodopus roborovskii, assembly GCF_943737965.1. Lineage (NCBI taxonomy): Eukaryota > Metazoa > Chordata > Mammalia > Rodentia > Cricetidae > Phodopus > Phodopus roborovskii. The sequence continues at coordinate 23,512,013 of NW_026126571.1, read as the reverse complement.
ACCTGTCTTGAAAAAACAAAGCAGAACAAAAGATGAATGAAATGCAACAAATAAATAAGAGATGATCATGATATAATAGCAAAGTAGTTTAAATGGGGTCTAAAAGGCCCAGGTGCTACCCTCAGCATGACTGTAAAATATGAGCTGTGACATCACACAAGTTACTTTAACTTCTTTCCACTCTCGCTTTCCTCGTGGGTAATATGAGGGAAAGGGTGATGTATTTCAAAAGTCTTTCCAGTTCTTAATGTAATATTTCTAAAAAGTTTAAAGATCAACAAATGGAGAAAAACAAAGCATTGCTATAAAAAGAAATCGTATAATATGATAAAGATAGCCCCATAAGGACAAGAAATGGCAAAAGGCATACATAAATTTTGCAAAGAAAAAAAAATAAGGCAAGCAAGCATAAAGAACTAACTGTAGTCAGTGATGAGGAAATGCAAGTTAGAACTTCAGTGGACCACCATGATAGGTCATACATGTAATCATGACCCAGAAGGCTGAGGCAGGAGGATCACAAGCTACAGTCCATCTTAGGTGCCATAGTGAGATCCTGTCTCAAAAATAAAACAAAACAAAGAACTTGAATCAAATGTTTTATTCTCACCAGGTGAGCAAAAATGCACGAGTCTGACAACAAAGCCAGACATGGATGATACACAACAATGGCATTGAGTAACAGCAAGCATGAATGACAGCTCCTCACACCATTATGATTGGGGGGTGGGGGACAGGAAGCAAGTCCCCAGAGACCACAGATGCTTTGCCATCTGTATAGAGCTTAACCACGAGCAAAACTAAATATGCATTTGAGGCCTTCATAAAGTGAAAGCAAAACAGGAAGGTGGTGATGAGAACATCTAGGAGAGTGATTAGTGGTAGGATGTGGGGAGGAAAGGATGAGGAGGGAACCCAAAGTCAGATGCAACTGTTTGCGCTCTGATTCTAAAGCTGGATGGAACTCTTATGCACCTAAGGGTCCACTATATTGTGCTTCACAAGTGCATTTCTGGGAGGAAGGGAGAGAAGGGAGGAGAAAGGGGGAGACGGGAGGAGGGTGTTCTGAGGGGTATCAGCAGTAACTGGCATCCAGCTATTAGCATTTCTCTATGGAGGTGGAATGTGACAGGTGCTTTTATTGAGAGGGAAAAATGAAGGAGGGTGGCTGCCTCTGATTTTTTAAGAAGCAGCCAAGAACTGAGCAGAAGACAAGGTTTACATAGGGTTTCTTGGTGGTGGAGCTTTATAGGGTGGTGTCCAGGGTGGGGATTGGTGAGTTTTCAAGTCCTGAGTTTGGACTTTTTATTCTGTAGAGCTGTGCTACCTGTGTCGAGGGGTGGGGGGAGACTGCATCCATCAGATTGTTCTGTGGGCAGATCATGGAGGTTGGAGGTCCTCAGGGGCAGGGTCTGTAGGAGCTTACAATGACAATAAGCAACTTGGGAAGGACAACAATTATTTCAGCTTACACTTCCACATCACAAGGGTCAAGTGGGTTACTTGACCACACCTGAGTAGCTAAATGAGGTAGCTTAGAATGCAGGAGACTGGTTACCATTGAAGGACCAACCATGTGACTGGGGAGGTTGAAGCTTTGAGCACGGTGATATAAATCCACCCCCAGATAAGGGAGAAAAGCTGGAGACTGAGTTCAGTCACATCCTCAATGCTTCACCCAATCGTGCCTTTGTATTGAAATGCTGTGATGATTAATCTTGATTTTCAATATATCCAAACTTAGAATCGCCATGGAAAGGAACCTGTAAGCATGTCTAGATTGGGCTAGTTAAAGAGGGAAGATCCATCCTAAAGGAGGGAGCTGCCATTCCATGGGTTGGGGTCTAGGATTGAAGAGTTTCATCATTTCTACTTAGCTCTCTCTGCCCAACAGTGTGTCTCAAGATGTAAGCTCTCAACTACCACTCCAGCACCATGTCTGCCTGTCTGCTACCATGCTCCTCACTACGATGACCATAGACTCTAACCCTCTGAAACCATAAGCATCAAATAAATTCTTTCTTTTATATGTCGCCTTGGTCACAGTGTCATATCACAGCAATAGGAAAGTAACTAACGTACACCAGAGGAAAGAGGCAGTACTTTTGCCTTAGTCACTCTGGAGAAAGCACAGGAACCTTGCTAGGAGCCTTTGAAGAAGGACGAGATTGAACATACAGAAATTGTAGTAAAATACGACATTAGTTAAGTAATAAATAAGCATACACTTGTGTTAGTCATAAACTCAGATGTCTGACATCTAAAGAGTAAAGATTTGGACACCTGGCTGTGGGGTCCCAGCCTATGGCTGGGTGGACTCATGGCTCTTGGCTCTGTGGTGGGAGTGTGAGACGGCAATGGCAGGGAGTGCATGGTGGGGCAATTTGCTCAAATCATGGTTATGAAGCAAAAGCACAAATAGGAAGGAGGCAAGGTCCCCACATCCTTTAAGAGTGCATGCTTATAGTATCCTACTGTCCTCTCACTAGGCCCCTTCTCCTAAAGGTCCCACCACCTCCCAGAATTACCACTGCGGGTCACAATCCAACAACAGAGCCTTTTGAGGGTCACTCACATCCAAACTATAGCAACTTCTCTACAGCAGTGCACAAATATTGTTTTTTTTTTACTGGCACGTAGTCTGAGGCACTCTTAGCAATTTATCAACTTACCAGGAACTACACAGCTGGGTTTGAACCCTGAAAACAGGACTGAGTGACCGCTCTTAGCCACTACATTCAACTGTTTCTGAAGTGGAATATTCCTGGTGGGAGGAATAGCAGAAATAGATGGGGAAGCATTGTAGGCCCAAGGAACTAGGAATAGCATTAGATGGGTGAGGCCAGTCTAAAGACTGACATTGCTTTAACAGGCAGTGAGAAACCAAAAGTTCTTAGTGGGAACTTCAGGGGACTACAGTACTGTGAACTACATTTTAAAACATGGTCCCACCTTGCATCCAGATAGCTGCTTTCCCTCCTGAAGACTGCATCACTTTGTATGTGTGCCTATGCTTTGGCATACACTCCACATGCCGAAGAGCATCTACGTCATTCTTATTTTTTAATCTCCCATGGAAATTGGCTTAATACTCAGTTCATGCACTTAAGACTTTGCTGAATAAGTGGGTATTAAACTACGTAAAACCATATCGAATCATTGATATTTGACTCTTTTGACCTACAAAACAGCAATTCATTATGGCCTCATTCTGTTTTAAGAGTTGTGTTACAGTCATGCTACAGAGGTAGACTAATAGGGAAAATTCAAGAACATACAATGAAAGGGGCTACAGTGTCAGTTAGAAACTGTAAGCAACCATTCTTTGCTTACAAACAATGTACAGATAGAAACTAGAATGAATACATGCATATATACATACATAGTCATATATGTGAGATACGTGGAAGCCTGTTGAAGGTTTTCTCTATAAGGATTAGAACCATGTAGGCTGATAATGAGGTCAAATCATAAGCTCAAATTCTATTTGAAATGGGTTTATAAGCTTCAGATAAAACTCAGTACAGTAGATCCAATGTGAATGGAGGAGACAGGGAAACATGACAAATAGAAAATCCTTATCCAACAGAACACAGCTTTATGGGGATTTTTTTTTTCCCAACGGTTGAGCAAAGGTCATTTTTAGGCTTCAACAAAGAAGTTAGGAAATTGTAAAAGTTGAATGTGGGTGACATTAAAGACAGAAGACAAGTTTACATAGGTGTCCTTTTGTCTTAGGATTTCTATTGCTGCCATGAAACATCATGACCAAAAAGCAAGCTGGAAAGGAAAGGGTTTATTTGGCTTACACTTCCATATTGTTGTTTATTGTGGAAAGAAGTCAAATAGGGCAGGATCCTGGAGGCAGGAGCTGAAGCAAAAGCCACTGAGGTATGCTGCTTACTGGCTTTTGTCCCCTGACTTGTTCAGCCTGCTTTCTTATATGACCTAGGACCACCAGCCCAGGGATGGCATCACCCCATGGGATGGGCCCTCCCCCATCAATCCCTTACTTTGCTGCAGTGGCACATGCCTTTAATCCCAGCACTCAAGAGGTAGAGGCAGGTGGATCTCTGTGAGTTTGAGCCATCCTGGTCTACAGAACAAGTTCCAGGACAGCTTCCAAAGCTACACAGAGAAACCCTGTCTCAAAAAACAAAACAAAACAAACAAACAAAAAAAAACAACCACCCCCCCCCCAAAAAAAGGAAGAAAAGAAGAAAAGAAAGTGCTGTACAGCTGGATTTCATGGAGGCATTTCCTCAACTGAGGCTCCTTCCTCTGATGACTCTAGCTCATGTCAAGTTGACACACAAAAGCAGCCTGTACAACTTCTTAAAGCAAGAGAATTGTCTACATACACCCCTAGTTCCCCTTGAGGTCTCTCCCTGAGCTAATGGCCAGTTCCCAGGGCCAAGAATCAAGTTACACCAGAAAGGATGGCCATTGCCGGTGCAGTTTAAGCTGAGGAAGGGGCCAGTAAGTGGAGCTTCACGTGGGAGTAACTGAACTCAGTGAGCCTGTCTTATCTCGTGTGTTTGTTCAGTGTAGCTGAGCAACAGAGCATAAGGAAGTTTATTCCTGAAGTAGCTCAGACCTGCTTGTGTGCTGACTCTTCTGAAGAAGCTCTACGGCCACGAAGGGTTTTTCTGGAAGGTTCTATACAAAACAGAGTGTTCAGTGAAGACTATTGTGCCCGACTGTAGGAAGTCAATGATCATCGAGCTGGGACGCAGGATCATGTGACTTTCAGATCTGCACACAGAGAGTACAGGCTCCCCAAGATGCGATATGAAAAACTGTTCACATGAGAAAACACATTGATGTGCCTTCCATTTCAAACCACGTGGAAATTCCTTGACCATCTCAGGAGATTTCGCTTTCCCCACACAGCTTCATAACCATTATTTGTGAGACTCCTTCAGTACTGATCGTGTTAGTAATCTCCAGTGCAGCCTACTAACACCCTGCTAGAAGAGTATGGGCCCTCAGAGGTCCTGAGAGTTGCTGCCCACTTGCCAGGGTCCACACAAACATCTCTGCCATCTTTGTCATCCAGGACTTGTCTGCTAGAATCATTCTTTTTTTATGCCAGGTTTGGTTTGAACCTGGGAGTCTACTTGACTAGAGACGGGAAACTGTACTCTTGAAACCAGGGCACCGGCTGCTGGGTCTTCATAGTCACTGTGGACAATTGAGCAAAAACGGTACCCTGCCTGGCCCTGAAGTCTGTGACTTGAGTCCTTTATGTCCCTCCTCCTAACTGGAGGAAAACCTGTTGCTCTTGCAGTTTTCTCTTCCAGGGGACATTGGAAACCGATCTGGACCCCGAGAAAGTGCATCTTGGAGCACTCGGCCCTGTCTTCCAGCCCCCTGCTGTCTGGGCTCCTTTTCTAGCCTCCTCTGGAGCTGCAGGCCTGGGCCAGGCTCATTTTCTGGGCCCTCCACTCCTCATATATACACTTAATTTCCTTCTTTAATTAGAAAATATTTTCAGTTTTGATTACGTGTACAAGTGTGAGCGTCTGCATATGAGCACAGTGCGTGGGGGGGGGCAGGTATTAGATCCACCTGAAATTAGAGTTCACAGGTTAGAACCTGCCTATTGTGGGTGTTAGACTCTGAAGTTGGGGTCTCTGGAAAAGTAGCAAGTGCTCTTAACCAATGAGCCCTCTCAGTCTCCTCATCTTTAACTTTAAAATGATATGGACACCACTTTTGAAAGCGCATGAACTGACACACCCAGCCCAGCACTCAGAACTCGCCACTCCTTACCTCACATCTCACCAGCTGACATCTGGCTCGTGCATTCTCTGTCATGTAGTCACTGCTGTCCCCAGACTACAGGCTCCTGAGGACAGGACTTCTTCACTGATAACACCCCAAGATAGCACTACACTGTTGACTGGGCAAATGTGTAATACTGGAAGGTAAAATGAAGGGAATGAAGAACAAACTGGAATAAATTGGCCTTTTGGATCTTTCGTGTGTGCGTGTGAAACTAAGAATGTTTAAAGAGTTGGAGAACTCCCCAACAAGCCTTAAAACTGTTGGGAACATACTGATCCTGACTGCCAGTGTAGTAAGGGGGGAAAAAATCTGTACTTTTGCCTTTAAATATATACTGCAGTCTGACATTCTTTGTGGAGATTTTCTATATATAGAACCATCTTATTTAAGGCTAAGTTAGGCCACCAAACTCCAGGTTCTTATTTCCTTGTGCTATGTGCCTCAACCACCAGTGACTTCGTGTACCTATAGTTAGATTATCCTTCTAGACAAGGCTCACCTTCCATAGCACACATTCCCTCTTTTAGGCAGTAACGTTTTCAATGTGGAGTACTGAATCTGATGGTACTTTCTAAGAGCTAAATGAAAAGAAAGTTTGTTTTCCTCCAACAGTACAAGAACGGGGACAAGGAGATGGACCCTGACTTTACCTTCATTTAATCTGTGCCAACAGTTCACGAGTCCTAATGTCATTTTCTTACACTCTGTGAAGCTCATAGTGGAGAGTCTGACTTGCCTGGTGCCACTCAATCTTGCTTTAGAGCAGTGAGGCGGGCCTTGGCCTGGTCAGCAGAGGTAACTAACCTTCTGGAGTGGGTTTCGACTATTAAATATGAGGAGCATCAGCAGAGGCAACCCTGAGCCCTATGGCTTATTTCTGCTGCTGGATGAAATTTGATTGTGAGGTCCAGAGATATCACCCCCCCATCCCATCTCACCCCCCACCCCACCTCACTCAAAAAGAAATTAAAACCCTGCCAAATTGATGCAGAGTTTGGAATGTTCCACACGCTCTGCCTTTGCCCTTCCCGCTTGGAATCTGGACTTTCCCACTCTCCAGGAAACAGCCACGGTCTCCTCCTTCAGGAACCACTTTAGACAAGTCTTCCTCCAGTCCAGCCACAGGGTTTTGCTGACAATAATTTATTCCTGAAGCCACTGCTAGCTCATATGGATCATGTGTCAATCAGAGAAAGGTACTATTTCATATTGGTGAGTCAGGAAAGATGAGATAATACTAAGGACATCTTTTTGTTCAATTTAGAAAGAAAATTAGGGCAAGAAGGACATACATCTCCCTTCCTTGCAGGCCCATACCTATCGGATGAAACAAGAGATGAATTTGGCACTCACAAAATCTGTTGCTTAGTCTAGTTGCAAGATATATCTTGTTAACGGTGGTGAATGTTTTCATTCAGGACAAAATCTCTTCCAGAGCAGAGGAACCAGGGCAACAATCTGTGTGAAAAGTATGTAGATCACGTGATCTACAGGTTGCCAGTCATTCATTGATCGTTTACATTTAAAGATGGCTGGTTGATTGATGATGATGACTCTTCTGGGGGAGGGGGGCTCAGGGAAAACACGAACAAGACACAATGATGCTTTCTCTCTGCTTGTGTGTGAGACCACAAGGAAAGCAACGAGGAAAGCATTTGTCCCTTGTCCCTGCTGCTTGCTCCTGTGGAGGGAGACAGAGGAGGGGAGAGAAGAAAGGCAAGAAATGATTGCTACAAGGGTCTCAGCGGTCCTCTGGCAATGCAGCCTGGGGGTATTGGAGGCTCTCTTCCCTGGCCTTGGCTAAATAGGCAATAGAGCCGGGGCGTGCTCCCTCCCTGGAGGGTAACCCTTCTGCAGCTGAGCTCTTCCTCAGGTAGTGTGAAGGCTCTTTTACTTTCTTCTCAACCATGCTCTGAGCACATTGTTCATAGGCGCTAATGTAGGGCTAGGGGTGCTGCCTTTGGGAACCAGGCTTTGAACCTGAAGGGACCTGGATGCAAGGACTCCAGAGCTGAGGCAAATTTTCACATGCCATATATACAGGCATACCTGTATATGCATGTCTGAAACAAAAGCTTTCGGAAATAGTGGGTCATATACATATGCACCTCAACATTTTTTTTTTCTATTCTTTTGGATGTTGACTGGAATTCACTGTGTCGTCTTTGTGATTTCTAATGAGTCAAGGATGACGGTTTGATACTCACTCATCCATGCCAGTCGTCTTAGGTTTCAGAGCAGGAAATTGAAGTTAAAAAAGGTTTAGTGACCTAGCCAAGGTCATGCTGTTCCTGCCTAGTCTTAGAGCCAGTATAGAACACACAAAGCCAGATTGTCTAGTTAATAATAATAAAAATAATTAATATTTATTTTTAGTAATAAGCTCCCTTCTTGAAAAGCAATGTCCCAATACTGTAAAGGGTATATACACCGTTAACTACAAAAACACAGACTCTTTTATTGGTGGAAAATGAAAACCACCTCCAAAATAAAACTAAAGAGGATCTCTTTCCCCTGATCCTCATGGACATATCATTTTCAGTTTCAAACTCAAATGTCAAGAGAGCTGTCTATATAAATATATGTAGAGAGAGTCTGTTTATTTTACAAATGTTTTCAATTATGCCTGTAATTTGGCTCCAATATGTTAGCTCGGTGTAAACGTCTCTCCCCCGACTTCTCTAAAGGAAGAGGCAAGACTTGCACAGCCAGTTCCTCCAGAAATGGTGGGCTGTGTCTGCTTGGTCACAGGAGGACCGGTAGACACCTTTGTGACTAGAGAGGACCTCTCTCTCAGTTTCTTCTCAGGTACACACTTAGGGGCTGGGCTGGGTCTGCATCTGAAGTAGGAGGTCTCTGTAACAGCAATGGTGTGAGTCCAGAACATTCTGGGCAGTGTGCATCAATCCCCTAAGCCATCCTTCTTAGACAGTTCCCCACTCCAGTCTCCACAGTCACTGCAGCTGCCTGTGTCACCAACCCTGAAGGAGCAATGTTTCCATTGACCTGCATTAGCCCGTGAGAACGCAGCCTCCCTGTTAGTAACTGGCGTACTCTCCTTCGATGAGGGCATGGGCGCTTTCCTGCTCTCCCTATTTTTAGCCTGTTTTGAAAATGTCTCCCTCAGCCAAAGCAAACATACCCTGCAGCCCCCAGTCCTAGCCCTCCAGCGTCAAGACTGGCTGCAAACCTGCCCAGGGTATGGGATGGAGGGTGAGTGTGCCTGCTCTCACCGCTTGTGATGTTTCATTCTCATTGCCATGATACCTTTTCGCGAGTCTCTATGTCAGCTGATGAAAGCAGCCTTGACCTTTTACAACAATCGGCCTCTGTCTTTACACTGGCTCTCTTCATTCACTGGGACCCATTGGGATCACCTTAGAGGCCCCTTCCAGCCTACCCCGTGAAATGGCAACAGAGCAGAAAGTGACAGCACGGTGCTTCTGGGGACACGCCGGCATAGATGCTGGTACTTTCTGTTTGCAAATGTGAAAATGTCACAGGTCGTTTCTGAGCGTGTTCCAGCTGGAAGCTAAGAGTGATCTGGGTGAACATATGGGGCCCAAGTGCAGGAGCACCGAAAATTAGGCATGAAGGTTGTGTATGCGAAACTACCACGAAAGTTCCTGCTCTGATCATTGTGAATGGCCCTAGGGCACAGGGCTCATTCTCTGAGCTCCACAGTCCCTTTCCACAAACCCTCTCCCTCCCTCAATCTACCTTAGAACACGGAGGAAGGTAGTGCCTGCTCCCGAGCCCTTACTGCTCAAGGATGGCTACCTAAAAAGTAGTGCTCTCTGAGGAGACAGGAAGGACAGGCCAGATTGTGAGTATAACATTTAACATTCAGTTTTAAACATTGACATATTTTCATACTGTCTAAAGATACAACTCAGGGCAGAACTGTGTTTATGTTGGCAGACGCATGGGTGACTGTTGCAATGGGCAGGTATCCATAGTATGCATATTTCTAGCAAATACAGTGCACATTGGTCCCTGTACCTATAAAGAAATCAACAATCACAAAGTCTCATTCTGTCTTGTTTTCTCTTGTTCCACTTTTCTCCAAAGACTGGCAGAACAATTGCCATGAAATAGAGAATAGTCATTCCTGGGGGGGGGAGCGGGGAGCTCTCACATCTGGGGAGAAAGATGTTCTATGCAACCTCCGCCTCATTCCTTCTCTCCTCTTCAAATAATGCAATGTAATACCCCATAGCTCAATATAGCGTTTTGGAGGAGGATAGCCATCATGATTGGGAGTGCTCATAAGTTGGATCCCCTGTTGACATCAAGCACTTCAAATGGGGTGGGGCGCTGTGAGTTATGTCCAAAAGGGGTGGTGATCTTTGAGGAACTCATACTGCCTTCTTTTGTCTCTTCATGATCCTGTTCATCCCTAGCAGATTGACAGAAATGTCCCAGCACCCAAACGGAAGCTACCAGGAGGAACATGAGCCACACTGATTTTAATAGTCCCTGTAATGACTTGTGACTGTGGTTACGTCAGCCTTTACTGAAGGAATATGCTCCAAATTCACTTGCACATCTGGAACACAGAATGCCAAGTTTGCCGCTTATATATTTAGAGTTGCAAATGCTTAGTTCCCACGAAAACTTGTAGAAATCTAGATGGGCAGCTTACTGATAGTGACAAGAGAGACAGCATATGCAAGATTCATAGAGAAGTAACTGGCCCTAGGAAACCTATCTGAAATCAAAACAATTTCCTGTCAATCAATCCAGAAAGATGGAACAAAGGAAGGAAGGAAAGAAAGGAAGGTAGAAGGGAGGGATCGGGAAGGGAGGGAGGGGAAGGAAAGGAAGATGGCCATCTCTGAGGTGGCCTTCAATGATAAGTACTTGCTGACTTTCACACCATGGGACGTTTCTTTTTGAGCATGAGCTGGGCATACTGTTATCTTACATCTAATCCATGGAATACCTAAGATGTGACAGGACACTACGTCATCCAAGGTCAGGCTATAAAGGCAGCTATGGTTCAGTCCTGGATCATATCAGCTTTGGTCCAAAAAAGAAACAAAAAAAGCAGTGTTTGAATTTTCAGGACTCAGCAACGCTAATTTGCTGCTGGAAGATGCCGAGGCCACCCAGAAGTTAGCAGGAGTGGGAAGGTACTATCCAAATGTGGAAGGACAGGGGGACTTGAGGGTGTGGCCAGAGGCTGTAAGCTGGATGAGAGGGCCCTTGGCCTTGGGGGCTGGAACTATGGGTGCAGACACAGGGAAGACAAGGAGGCTGAAGGTTCTTCCCTCTGCCGGCAGCTCCCATTTAGCTCCTGTACTGGGCAAACCTGTCCACAAACCAGCTGATGCTGGGGCCTGGGGAGCTCAACCCTCTGGGCTCAGCCTCCTTCAATTCAAAGGAGAGCTAAGGAGGACAAGAACTAGAGGGCCAAGCTTCCAGCCATGACATGCACAATAGCCCGCTAGCAAAAAGGAAGATAAAACCTAAGCTAAATCCTCACCGGTATAACAGGAAGGGACTGTCTATTGCCTCTGAGTGCAGGGCCTAGCTGGGGTTTCCATGAGAAAACCAAGCTATTTTACAACAAAATAGCACTCCTGGTCAACAGCACAAAGCATATCCCCACCTACCAAGCTGTGGGTCCAGAGATGGGACAGACCACACTGGCCTGGAATCTGTTGGGTTGGGAACTAGAAAGGAGAGAGAGCCAGGGTTAATTGGGGTTCCTGGAGCCTAAAAGAAGGGAGAGTTGGGAACAGTAGCCAAATTTGAAGAAATAGAAAAACGCAGAATTGGGCATATTGAAGATATTGGGAAAACCAGGCCAAACACCACCTTTAGACACATGCAGGCATTTGGGAGACACACACACACACACACACACACACACACACACACACACACACACACACACACACACACACAAAACCACCACCATCACAGTTTTCAAAAAAATAGTAATAATAAGCGAAACATAAGGACAGCACACCCCCTTTTGTGGGGGAAGGTAGCAGGTGAGAGACTTTGACCTTGGAGGGCTCTCCTCTGGGTCAGAAGCCAGACCACAGGGTGTTTCCTGACCACCTGCAATACTGTAAAGTTCAACAACGAACGGGAAGAAAAAACGCAAGCCTGCAAGGTGGCAAAACTTTGCTTGAAGACAGCAGTGAAAGAATAGTGGCAACAGTGGAGACCTTGACGGCCTCCAGCCAGTCTGCAAACCCCTAGAGGTAGGAACTTACGATGCACATGCCCTCACACCGAAGAACCTTGAACAAGATATGGCCGGTAGAGGTGCTTAGTGAACAGCTGCTAAATTAGCGAATCAGCCAACATGAAACCTCAGCCCATTGGAGGGGCAGAAGCCCACAGAACTCCGGGAAGATGTTCCGAGGTGATGTGGCAGCGTGGTGACCCGCTGGAAAACCCCAGCAGCAGCCAGAACAGCGTAGGCAGCTGCCACCCGAAAATGAGATGGTTCTTTTAGGGCAAATGTGCGGAGTCATAAATAGCTCAGACCTATGCAAATTACCACAGCTGCATAGGTCTGCAGAAGGCTGAAATGTGTACTCTGCTCAGAACACTTTCTGGCCGGCTCAGCTCTTCCAGTGAGCACCCACCTGGCAGCCAGCTAGGCTGCCACAGCGAGGACAGCCACTGCACAGGTCAGCTTTTAGTTAGACCCCGTTCTGTGTAAGGATGCCTTAAGCCTCAAATGTTATTTGCCTAGTAGCAGTGTCCCAACTTACGAGATGATGTCATTCAGAAATGACCCCTGTGTAAAATTATCAGGTCGCACTCGACATCTGTGTTACTTAATCTTCACTGTCAGCTTAACTGAATTTGAAATCACCTATGAGACCCACCCCCAGGTATCTGTGAAGGTGTGCCCAGCAAGGCTTAGCTGAAGGCTCACTCTGAATGTGGGTGGCACCGTCCTTTGGGTTGGGGGGGGGCTGCAAACACATATAAAGAGAAAAAAGTCAGGACAGCCAGCCGAACTGTCTACTACCAGACTGCAAACATAGCGCAACCACCTGCTTTGCAGTCCCTTCCTCCAACTCCCTGCCCCATCGTAATGGACTATAGCTTCCCTTAAGCTGTGAGCCAAAGAAGGCCAACCACAAAACCTCCCTTCAGTTGCTACTGCTGGGTATTTATTTCACAGCAATGAAAAAAGTTGTCAGTACAACATCTTTAATTTGGGAAATTTCTAGCAGGAACCTCAGTCATTAAACACATAAAACCTCCTTCGTAGGGGTGTGTTAGCAGGGAAAACAACCACCTACCGTGTTAGCGTCTTAAAACCTCTAACCAGGGCCAAGACAAAGCTGAATCCTTAACAAAACCAGTGAAAAGACATAACTGCTTATTAGCATTCTGAGAAGAGGAGAAGGGAGGGGAGGAGAGAGGAGAGGAGGAGGGAGAAGGGAAGGGGAAGAGAAGGAAAGAAGGGAAGAGGAGAGGGGGAGAGAGAGAGGGAAGGGGAGGCAACTCACTCATAGTTATCTCGAGTTTCCTTTCCTGTTGCCAAGACTCTAGTATTGACTGATGTACACAATCCAATATCTGTCCAATAAAATGATCCCATTAGAAAACTGTGACAGTTCTCTAACTCAGATACTTTAAAAAGTATAGCTTACTGGAGTTGTCATGACAGGGTTGGGTGGCTTGCAAACATACTTGTTGTCATGGTTCTGGAGGCAGGGAGCCAAGACAAAGATTTAGTCAGGGTCCATTTTTCTGAGGGACCTGGCAAGTTCTCTTCCTGCCTCTTTCTGTGGTTTGTGGTTCTTTAACATCCACCTTTGTATGCATTCTTCCTGTGCATCCCTGTGTCCAAATTTCCCCTGAATGAGAATGGCAGCCATGTTGGTTGGAGCTTACCCCACTCCAGTACAACCTCATCATTAAAATCAACATTGCGTACTCAAAGAAGATTACAATCTTAGTGTATGGAGTTTGAGGGGGATACAATTTGATGGGAGGTGTCATTCTATAAACATGTTTCTCTTATTGGTTAATGAATAAAGTACTGTTGGCAAATAGGAAGGCAAAATAGGTGGGACTAGGAGAGGCGGAGAATTCTGGGAAATGTAGTGGAGTCGAGATGTGATCTCGGGAAGAGAGGACACAAATCTGGCATTCTTGGTAAGATAAGACCATGCAGAAATACATATATTAGTGGTTGTGGGTTAATATTTAAGACAGAGCTAGCCAATAAGAAGCTCTAGCCATTGGCTAACAGCTTTATAGAGTCTCTGTGTGTTATTTTAGAATTGATGCATCTCTGGGACCAGGCTGGCAGGAAAGTGCTTGTAACAACAATTCAATTCATAAGGTGGGGGAGAAAGGTTGGAGAGATGGTTCAGCCTATAGGAGTACTGGTTGATCTTGCAGAGGACCTAGGTTCAGTCCCAAACACCCACATGGTGGCTCACAACCATCTGTAACTCTGGTTGTAGGGTATCTGAGACCTTTTCTGACTTCCACAGTTTCCTTCATGTCCCTGATGCACTCGGGCACACTCACATACACATAACATAAAATAAATACTTTTAAAGGAAACAGGAGGGTGATGCATGGATACCAAGCATGCACATTATCTATTCTCCTAAACTTTTGTAAAGTAATAACGTAAGCCTGGGGAGCTGGCACAGAGTGGCTAAAACACTCATTACACAAGCCTGACGAGCTGAGTTTGAATCTCCAGAGTCCACATGAAAAAGCCAGGTACAGTAACACACCTTTGTAAAATCCCAGTATTGTGGAGTTAAAGACAGGGAAATCTCCGAGGCTCACTGGCCAGCCAGCTTAGTCCACTTAGTGTGATCAAGGACTGAGAGAGACCCTGTCTCAAGGAGAAGGTAGGCTATGTCTGAGGAAGAGTACCCAAAGTTGTTATCAGCACCCACACCTGCGCCTACACAAACACATGCACACAATAAGAGAGCACAGCTATAACTAAAGGGCTCCAGAAAGACAACTGTGACTGGAATAAAGCTCTGGAGTTAAGGAAGAGTCAACAGAATAGCAGGGAAGCATGGAGCTACAACCCCAGGTCCACAGGGCTGAGAGCCACCCACTCCATAGAAGCTCAGAGACTCTAAACTTGGAGAGGCTGGATGCCAGAACAGGCAGATGGAGGGCATGATGTGGACGTTGGACTGACTTTCCTCTACCCTCTACTTCCAGATGACAGGCTTTCCTTGTGCAGCTTTCTAGAAAAATCAGAAGTTTATTCTGAGGCATGTTGAATAGAGAACATACAACCAGAGGACACCAGACCTGTAACGGGGCTGGGGAGTGGTGAGGCTAGCCATACAATGAGTCAGGATCATGCGTATAGCTCTGGATTAGGGAGCTGCAGAACCCCCTTTATCTGCTTGGACTCAAAACACCAGCAAAGCCAGATGGAGGGGAGAGCTATACTAGAGATCTAAACAGCCCTGGGCTGAATAGTCTGTCATATTGATATCCAGAGTCCCAAAAGAAGGCTGGTTACCACCTTATTCTACACTGTTCTGTTTCTAGAACACCAAGTGAGGTTCCTACCCTCTCACTCTTACAGATAAAAGGACAACCAAACCTGGCCCTGGGGTCCTAAAGGCTAGGCCGACAAAGGGACCTAGAAGACACAAACAAAATAATAAGAACAAAACAACAAAGAATGTTTTTTGATGTTATAATTAGGATCCCCAGTGAGATATGAGAGAACAGATTCTAATGAAAAGAGAATGCAGGAGCAGAAGAGGCCCCCTGCCCACTAAGACCATGAACACAGAACCCACTAGAGCATTCAGGACGAAGACAAGAAAAACCTTTTAGAAAGTAGAAGGAAATGTCCAAATGTTAGAAAAGAATACACAGAAGAAACCTTTTGAAATAAACGTGTGGACTCTGGCCAGAGGAGGAGGGCTAGCTGCATATCTGCAAGTGTTCCTCAGTGCCTCCCAAACCAATCCCCCAGGCTTCTTCACCCCAGGCTATAGCAGACCACCTGCTGTAGTCCCCCCTTCCTGCCCCCTTTCCAGTGGATTGCACAGATCTCTACAAACTTTCTTACCCCAATCGTTGCTTTATCCCAGTCCCCAACTCCCTGCTGACCCACAGCCACTCCAGCCAGCCTACCTCTCACTCCATTTCTCCAAGTAAAATCCCCAGCTCTGTAGGGGATCGGCTTGGACCCTCTTCTCACTCTCAGTTTCCATTCCCAGAGAACTAAGCAGATCCTGGTAGAACACCCTGCTTTCCTCCTTCCCACAGGTCCCCTGGACCACCACCACATAAGCCCATCCAAATTCCCAATACCTAGAACCACATTTGACCTGGAACTCCCAGCGGCCACACCAACAAAATACAGGAGAAGGAAGAGAGTATCTTGGGTATTGAAAATAAGATATAGGAAATGGATACCTTGGTCAAAAGTTAAATCTTAAAAGGAAGGAAAGAAGGAAGGAAGGAAGGAAGGAAGGAAGGAAGGAAAAGAAACCCTGGCCAAAAAAACTTGCCCCCCCAACCAAACCAAAACAAACAAACAAACAAAAAACAAAAACTGGAACACTATGAAAAGACCAAATCCAAGAATAATAAGAATACAGAAAGGAGTAGAAATCCAGGTCAAAGATACAAGAAGTATTTTCAACAAAATCACAGAAGACAATCTCCCTAACCTAAAGGAGATTCCTATCAAAGCACAAGAAGTATACAGAACAAATAGACTGGACCAGAAAAGAGAGTCCCCTCAGCCCAATATCATCAGAACACTAAATATACAGAACACAGAAAGAGTATTAAAAGAGGCAAGGGGGAAAGACTAAGTAATATGAAGGTAGACCTATTAGAACAACGCCTGACTTCTCAGTGGAGATGTTCTGCAAATGACAAAACTCTCAGTCACCACAGATGGAGAAAGAAAAGCATTCCAAGACAAAACCACATTTAAGCATGACCTATCTACAAATCCAGCCCTACTGAAGATGTTAGAAGGAAAATTCCAACCTAAAGAGGTTAATCACAATCACATCCAAGCAAATACAAGGAATACATAATCCCAGACCAGCAAATCAAAAGAGGGAAACATACACACAGCAACAACAACAAAATAACAAGAATCAACAAGCACTGTTCATTGATATCTCTCAACAGAAATTGTAGGGCCCTGCATGGACCCCCAGGCGCCTTGAGCAAGCCTGAAGCTGTTGGCTGGAACTCCTTGCCCCAATCCTGCTGTTGTACTCTTCCCATTTGTGACAACACATACCTCATGACAATACATACCTCATGACAACATACACCTCGTAGGGAGGAGCTAAGCCTAAAATTCCTGTAATTTTCCACTGTGCTGTAAGTTAGTATTTAAGCCCGTTCCATCTCCTCAATAAACGACATCGGCATTTGGCGTTCCGACATTGCCATTGAACGAATGACCCGCTGTCTTGTCTTTATTTCAATCTCTAGGCCTTCGCCCGATTCGTGGAAGAGATGGTAGCGTGGGTGCTACAAGAAATGGTCTCAATTCCCCCAATAAAAAGACACAGACTGGTAGTTTGAAAGAAAATGGCCAAAAAGAATGGCACTATTAGGAGGTGTGGCCTTGTTGGAATAGGTATGGCCTTGTTGGATGTATGTCACTGCAGAAGCAGACTTTAAGGTATCATATATGCTCAAGCCACGCCCAGTGTCTCAGGCCACTTCCTGTTGCCTGAGGGACAAGATGTAAGAACCCTCAGCTCCTTCTCCAGTACTATGTCTGCCTTGCTGACATACTGATAATGGACTGAACCTCTGAACTGTAAGCGAGCTCCAATTAAATGTTTTCTTTTATAAGAGTTGCTGTGGGGCTGGGTGGTGGTGGTGCACACCTTTATCACAGCACAGAGGCAGAGGCAGGCAGATCTCTGCGATTCAAGGCCAGCCTGCTCTACAAAGCTAGTTGCAGCACAGCCAGAGCTACACAGAGAAACCCTGTCTCCAAAAAAAAAGTGTCTCTTCACAGCAATAGAAATCCTAACTAAGACAAGAGTAACAGAATAAATTTGAAAGTAGGATTCATACTTTTGCTGCACCCAAGAAAAAGACCTTAGTATCAAGGATAGATGTCATCTCAGGGTAATAAAATGGAAAAAGATGTTCTAACTAAGTGGACCTAAGAAGCAAGCTGGTATAGCCATTTTACTATCTAACAAAATAGACTTCAAGCAAAAACTGATCTGAAGAATTAGGGAAGAACATCACATACTCATCAAAGGGAAAGTCCACCCAGAGAACGCTTCAATTTTTAACAATTCTTAAGAAACACTACTGCAACTTAAATCACATATTGACCCTCATACACTGATAGTGTGTGATTTCAATACTCCACTCTCACCAATAGACAGGTCATCTAGACAAAAACTAAACAGAGAAATGCTAGAGCTAACAGACGTTATAAACCAAATGGACCTAACAGATATTTACAGAACATTTCACCCCAACACAAAAATATACACCTTCTTCTCTTCAATTCATGGAACTTTCTCCAAAATTCAGCACATACTCAGACACAAAGCAAATCAACAAATACAACATATATAAATTGGTAAATGTAATCCACCATATAACAAACTGAAAGATAAAAACCACATGATCATCTCATTAGATGCAGGAAAGACCCTTCACAAAAATCCAGCACCCATTATGAGAAAGTCCTGAAGAGATTAGGGATACATGGGACATACCTCAACATAATAAAGGTAGTTTATAGCAAGCCCATAACCAATATCAATTTAAATGAAAAGAAGCTCAAAACAAGTCCACTAAAATAAGGAACAAGACAAGATTGTCTACTCTCTCCATACCTATTCAATACAGTATTTGAAGTCTTAGCTAGAGCAATAAGACAACTTAAAATCAAGGGGATACAAATCAGAAAGGGAAAAGTCAAAATGTCATTATTTGCAGGTAATATTATAGTATACATGTAACCCTAAAAATTCCACGAGAAACTACTACAGCTGATAAACACTATCAGCCAAACGAACCAAAAAAAAAAAAAAAAAAAAAAAACCTCAAAAATATCAGCAGCCTTCCCATATACAAATGGCAAACATGCTGAGAAAGAAATCAAGAAAACAACACCTTTCATGATAGCCTCAAATAATATAAAAACAAACAAAAAACTCAAAAATATCAGCAGCCTTCCCATATACAAATGACAAACAAACATACTGAGAAAGAAATCAAGAAAACAACACCTTTCATGATAGCCTCAAATAATATAAAATATCTTGGGGGTAACACTAACCTAGCGAGTGAAAGACTTATACAACAAAAACTTCAAATCTTTGAAAAAGAAATTGAAGAACATAACAGAAGATGGAAAGCTCTCCCATGCTCATGGATGATTAGGATTAATATAATAAAAATAGCCATCCTATCTAAATCTATCTATAGATTCAATGCAATTCCCATCAAAATTCTAACACAAATTGAATTCCTTCACAGATCTTGAAAGGACAATCTTCACCTTCATCTGGAAACACAAACACCCAGTGATTGCTAAAACAATCCTGAACAAGAAAAGAACTGCAGGAGGTATCACCATCCCAAGTTCACGTTGTAATACAGTGCTATAGAAATAAAAACAGAATGGTTTGGCACAAAAATGGACACACTAATCAATGGAATTGAATCAAAGACACAAACATAAATCCACACACTTGAGAACACATTATTTTGGGGGGTGTGGTGGGGACAGCATCTTCAATAAATGATGCTGGTCAAAACTGATAGATCCATACTTATTGCCCGACACAAAACTCAATTCCAAATGAATCAAACACCTCTACATAAAATCAGATACATTTTCAGGCCAGTGGTGGTCATGCTTTTAGTCCCAGCACTCAGGAGGCAGAGGCAAGGCAAAGGCAGGCAGATCTCTGCAGGTTCAAGGCCAGCTGGTCTACATAGATAGTTCCAGATCAGCCAGGTCTACACTGAGAAACCCTGTCTCAAAAAACAAACCCATAAGTTACATTCAACCTGATAAAGAGAAAGTAAGGAATAGCCTGAACCCATTGGCACAGGAAGAGGGACAAGAACTAAGACAACAATTAGTAAATGGGACCTCATGAAACTAAGAAGCTTCTGCACACCAAAGGACACCATCATTCAAAGTGGCAGCCTACAGAATAGGAAAAGATTTTACCAACTCCAAATCTGACAGAGGGAGGGCTAATATTCAAAGAATATAAAGAATTCAGAAAACTAGATATAAAGAAAACAAATTGCAAGCTCAGTAGTCAAAGGCTTTTCTCATTAGGTGACTAGGATGGCAACTTGATGGGGTTTAGTGTCTTGAGATGGGGAGATCTCTGGGCTTGGTTGTGAAGGATTATATGGATTCACATGAGGTGGGGCTACCTACCTTAAAGGAGGGAGGTACCATTCCAGGGGCTGGAGTCCTGAGCCTCACAGAAGAGCGTGCTAGATGAACAAAACTTTCCAGATCTGTTTCCTAACAGAAGACACTGTGACCAGACACCTCCTGCTCCTCTACCATATGTCCCTGTCACAATGCACTTTAGCCTCTAACCGAGAGCTAGAATATACCCTCCTTCCTGAAGTTGCTTTTGTTTGGTGTTTTGTTGCAACAATGGGACAAGTAACTATTATAGTGACATCTTTCTTGAGATGACTAAATGTGCAACGTCTATGTTACACAGTTGTATCTGTTCAAGTTGTGTTTGGTGCTGTGTTTGGTCTGGCTATAAAAACCAGACACCCACATGGCAGCTCATAACCATCTATAGCTCCTATTATAGGGGACCCATTGACCTCTTTTGGCGTCTTCCAGCACTAGACATGCGCATGGTACATAAATACACATTCAGGCAAAATCTCATTTACATAAAATAAAAAGGAACTCTAATTTTTTTCTGTTTTGTCTTGCAAAAGCCCCATGTTCTAAAGTATATCCTGAATCATGTGATTGTTAACAGTCTTCCTCAGTGTTCACAAGTATGTAGACTGCCTAGTGACCAGGGAGACCCTCAGAGCCATCACTTACTTTGTTGTCCTGACCCAGCTCAGAAACACCTGTACAGATGAGTCCCCATTGTCTTGTAAATTGAGTTTATTGCTTTTCCTATTATTTGATGGCACATTAAATTGACCATAAAGAACAGATCATTCAGAAGACAGGGATGAGGAAAAGAAGAAAGGTAATCTGCTGGCGTGCCCCAACCTCTGAGTAGCTGCCACCCAGGGCAGTGACTATGCATTTGGCTTCTGGTATCCAGTGTCATTCACAGAGCTGATTTGAGCCTCCTGTCTACTATTTAGGACCATTCCATTGGCCTCTGTATACCTCAGTATCCACATGTATAGAATTAGCACGATGACAGTTCTCATCAGGGGGTAGAGTTGAACACAGAATGAGGTAATGGGTATCAGGTAGGGGGGACCAGCACCCAAAAACATCATAGCAGCAGCCTTTACTGTTATCTGTTCTATAAACTTGTTTTTACATCCAGTGTTTCTGCTTGTTGTTATGTAGAATGTGTATATATACATTTTCAGGCCAGTGGTGGTCATGCTTTTAGTCCCAGCACTCAGGAGGCAGAGGCAAGGCAAAGGCAGGCAGATCTCTGCAGGTTCAAGGCCAGCTGGTCTACATAGATAGTTCCAGATCAGCCAGGTCTACACTGAGAAACCCTGTCTCAAAAAACAAACCCATAAGTTACATTCAACCTGATAAAGAGAAAGTAAGGAATAGCCTGAACCCATTGGCACAGGAAGAGGGACAAGAACTAAGACAACAATTAGTAAATGGGACCTCATGAAACTAAGAAGCTTCTGCACACCAAAGGACACCATCATTCAAAGTGGCAGCCTACAGAATAGGAAAAATCCTGGACTCAGTGTTAATACAGAGAAACAGAAAGGGGGAACCTCTTATGAATTTATATGAATTAATATGGTGAAGTATTTGCTGTGCAAGCATGAGGTCCTGAATTTGGATCCCACAGTCCATATAAAAAGCCAGTCACCAGAGTTTCCATACTCTCAGAACTGAGGCGGTGAGACAAGAGAATCCTGGAGACTCACTGGCCAGCCAGTTCAGCCAATTGCTGAGCTCCACATTCAGTGAGAGACCCTGCCTCAAAACTAAAAGTGATGGGAAAGATGATTGATGTCTACTTTGGCCTCCATGTATGTATACATGGCACCTACACAGATGTACACACATGCATACACAATCCACACCCTTTCCTTTGGCAAATTCTGTAGACTCTGAAAGACGCACAGCTGTTCTGTGGCAGCTTGAGGGCTGATAAAGAAGCATACCTAACCAAGCAGACACACCCTAAGGTGACCCTCCCAATGGACCACACCCTTGAATAATTCTTCCTCTCCAGGGTGGGAGGGACTCGTGACTATGTATTGGTCCCCTAACTAGGAAGAAACGGAAGAAAAAGCTCTATCCTAAATTGAACTTCCAAACCGGGATCAGCTATGGCAGGACCGAGGAAACCTCCCTCTAGCACCCATGAAACCCAGGGCCTTCCATCCGGCAACAAGGACCTTTACTGTGTCAATGACCTGCAAGAGCTTAGAATAGATTCTTCTCTAGACCTTTTCAGGATGACTCTGACTGTAGCCTGGAGAGGTTGTAGAGGGACTTCACAGAGACATACCTGGTCCAGGGAACTCGTGACATGACCAATGTGCACTGAAGGGTACCGTGACAATAGGAGACAGATACACTTTCTCTCAGTTACAATGGGGCCTGAATTGTATTCACACTAAAAGATCTTATGCTGTACCTGTAAATTGTACTTTATTTGGAAATAGACCATATAACTATAGATGATCAAGAGAAGACACAGCCTGGAGGGCCTCCGTTCAATTTGTCCAGTGTCCTTGTATGAATAGGAAACTGGAACCCAGGGCCAGGTGTGTGCAGAGGGAAGATGAGAAGACACAGGCGGGACCATTAACAAATTGGGGGCTACCTGAGCAGCCAGATACACCAGAGAGGACTGTGGTGGGACCTCCTCAACTTTCAGACAGCTCTGCCATCTCTTGACTTTGGACTTCTGGCTGCAGAACTGCTTGTTAAGCCATCTGGGTGGTGATCTTTGGCTATGGCCTCCATAGAAACTAGGCAGAAAGCTGGAGAAAGCCACTTTCCAATCATATAAAAGCCTGGAAAGAAAAGAGAATCTATCCATCCACCCATGCCTTAGACACTTCATAGAGGTGGAGTCTTTCCTCTGCAAGGAAGGTGCTAGGTGCTTGTTCTTTGCCATGCACACTGGTGCCAGGCTGTGGGGTTACAGATCCCTCAGCATCTCATCATCTACAAGCAGGGCATCGCCAAATACAAGGGAGTCCAAACACAAGGGCAGTAGAGCAGAGAATGTGGGGACACAGTGCTCAGAAGAGATGCATTTAATCTAACCCTGGGTGAGGAGGGCAAGATGCCTGTCAAGAATAGGTCATGGGAAAGAGAGAAGAAGAAGAGACTTTCGGGAGAAAGAGAAGACATCGGAGAACACCCCCAGATTCGAAGAGGGTCTCCATGGCCAGAGCCAAGCACGCAGGCAATGAAGCAGAGGATGCTACCATGCACGGAACAACGAGGTCTGGAACATATCCCCCAGCTCTCTGGAAGCTACTGAAGAACTTTCCAGAAGCAAAGATATAATGGGACCCAGGTGGTATTGTGACAGAGCCCAAGTCATGACCACGGGGACAACATGGAAGGCACTCGGAGAATGGTAATGTTGTGGGTGGGGGGAAAAGTGGGATCACTCATGCTTTTCTTGGTGATCCTGTGAACAGGGCTTTTCCCTTATCATAGGAAGAGATGCAGGCTGGAAGGAAGGTAAGGCCAGTGGTCATGGAACAGCCATTGTCCTTCTTCTCTATTGGCAGAACCTTGATTTTGTCTACTGTCCTCTGAAAATGGAGGCTGAACCCCCAGTCACCCTCCTCCCCCCACACACAGAAAAGAGCAATCAGTTCTGCAGGCTGGCATGTACTACACAGCACAGAAGGGCCAATGGCCCAGTGTGGCTATTGCCCACTTGAAATGTAACTACTTGTATCTGAGATGTGATGCGAGTGCAAAATATGCTCTGGCATGTGCAATAGAATGATCCATTCTATTATCTGCATTCATTATATTGAAATGTAATTCTTAATTATTGGGTTCAGTACAATACTCTATCTAGTAGGACTAATATCACCTGTGACCTCTTTGTTTTAAAAATATGACTCCTAGAAAGTTTTAAATGATGTAGCATACATCATTTGTTGGCCACAGAGTAGGGGTCTAATCCAAGCATGGTGGTCCCATTCCATTAGCAAGTGATGGGTTTAGATAAGTGGATGTGCATGATGTCGACCTGACCAATGAGAATGGAGACTTGACAGCAAGATTTCTGGGAGAGTGCTCCTTCCTCTTCAAAGTCATGTCGTCATCAAGGCACTTCCTGGAGCAGTGGCAGCCATTTGGAGACACTGAAAGCAGATCTCTCTTAATAACCAGGCATGGTGTCTCATACCGATGAGCTGTGGGAAGGCAGGCAGAGGTAGGAGAAAATAAGAAACAAGCGGGGGAGCGGAGGAGGAAGAGGAAGAGGGGAAGGACACAGAGGAAGAGGAGAAGGATCAGGAAGAAGAAGAGGGTAGGAAATCAAGAGAAACTGCTTCTTAATGAAAACTGAACAGAACTTAGGTGTGGTGGCCACGACTTAAGCTCCACTTCAGAGGCAGAGACAGGAGGACCTCTGAATTGGAGACCAACCTAGTCTATAGAACAACAGCCAAGGATACATAGTGAGTCCCTGTCTCAAAAAAAAAAAAGAAAAAAAAAAGAAAAAAAAAAAGAAAAGAAAAAACGACAAAGAAAAAAAAAGTCGATGGACAGGATATTTATGCTATGTTTCTGTGGTAAATAAAGACATGCTGGTCCTGTGGACAAGATGTTGGTCCATCTTTGATATTGGTGTTGAAAGCATAATACCTGATTTCTCTACTTTGCTAACACTGAAACATTCCTCTGAAAATAACAAAGCAGAAATAAAACAATATCTGAGTCATTTTTGTGTGTGTGATCTAGTCTAAAATGCTACCATTCTGTGTTGGTGACAGTCCTTGGGGCTGAAGCTGACAGGGTAGGCTGGCTTCTTGATGAACTCTACTTTCCAGCCTGCAGTAAGAATTTGTCTTCCTTAGGGTTTCCATTACTACAATGAAACCCCATGACCAGAAAGCAAGTTGTGGAGGAAAGGGCTTATTTGGCTTACACTTCTGTATCACTGTTCATCATGGAAGAAAGTCAGGACAGGAACTCAGACAAGGCAGGATCCCGGAGGCAGGAGCCGATGCAGAGGTGTGGAGGAGTGCTGTCTGCTGGCTTGCTCATCACAGCTTGCTCAGCCCATTTTCTGATAGAACCCAGGGCCACCTGCCCAGGATGGCACCACTCACAATGGACTGGGCACTCCCCATCAATCACTAATCAAAAAAGTGCCCTACAGATTTGTGTATAACCCAATCCTATGGAAGCATTGTCTTATCTGCGGATTCTTCCTCTCAGATGACTCCAGCTTGTGTAGAGTTGACATAAAACTCTCCACCACACATTAGTCCCCAGTAGCAGTGGGGTGGTTTACTTCTGTAGCAACTTGTGCTCAGAACTCCAGATATCTGTCACCTGCAGGGAGGAGCCATTGCTCTGGCCTCCTGTCAGACTCCAAACTACGTCAAGTTCGGTTGTCATTGTCTTTGCAGGCAGCTTTGTGGCTTCATGGAGAAGGGGTTTTGATGTGATGATCACAGTGTACTGAATTTATGGAACCAGTGTTAAAAATGCCAGTTCTTCTCTATGATACTTGACTTTAGGCCAGTATGAAGTTTTCAGTGTCCCTGACTTTGACCCACAACCAACTGCTTTCTTATCTATTGTCTCAAGGTCTGAGCAGAGTAAGCAGCCAGCATCAGACGCCAGAGGCACTGAGAACTGTGCTCCATGCTCAAGCTTGTAAGAGAGATGAGAGGAGTCGGAAAGAAAATCGGCCAGCGCAGTGCTGGTACCAGGTCTGTGAACTGCAAGCAGGTTGGAGAGATGAAGAGAAGCATGGGCCCGTGAGCCTTTTGGTCCAGTTCCTCCTCTTCAGCATAAGGTGCCGGAATGGAACCAAGCAGCCTCCTCCCTCCCTCCCTGCCTTCGTTATTACCCTGAAGGTATTTATCATTCTTTCCTTTCTCACTTTGACCTTGGGAATGGCAAGGACTATGTCTTGATTGGAATAACAACCAAACAACTACCACAAGCTAGAGTACAAGGATGGAGCCCACTCTTGACCTTTCCCCGGAGTTTTGTAAGTACCCCCAGTAATGGTGCTGTCCTCTGGGGAAATGGGGAGCAGGACACAGATGCACCCTCACACATGGATTGCTACACTGACTGAAGATGAAGAAGCTGAAATGGAGAGCCAGCATATTTAGAAGGCCACCCCAAGGTGGATATCTTCCTCAGTTACTTCCCCCTTTATTTTTTGAGACAGGGTCTCTCAATGAATCTGGAGTCTGCTGTGCCAACCACCCTGACCATCAATGAGCTACAGAGAGCTGCCTCTCCCTGCATTCCCTGTGCTGGGTTTACAGATACATGCTGCCATGCTTCAATTTTCAGCTGGGTGCTAGGGATCCAAACTCAGGACCTCATGATTGCACAGCTGGCACTTTATTGACTGAGCCAGCTCCCCAGGCCCTACATGATATTCTGAAATCACAAATCTGATAACCATAGTGGCTATCTTTTAGCACCAATACCACCTTGTGATTAACTCTGTTCCTCCTGAATTTTGAAGAAGCCACCTGGCCTTCCTTCTTCAGATTCTTTGCTATCAGTCTTTGTCAAGGTTTCTATTGCTGTAAAGAGATTATGGAGGCCAATTACATTCTAACTACCACAGTTTCTGACCCCATTCTTGCCTTCTGTTTGTGTCATTCCCCTTCCAGCTCTCTCCATGGCTGTCTCTATTCAGAGTAAACCGCAAGTTCCCTTGAGCAGACAGGTGTCTGCTCTTGGTTTCCTTAATGCCGCTGATCTGGCTGATTCTTTTTTATTTTAATTAGATGCAATGTTTGCATATCTTATGGTGATTTCTAGACACTAAATTAGCAGTGTGCTGGCTAGTTTTATGTCAACTTGACATAGGCTAGTCACCTTAGAGGAGGGAACCTCAACTGAGAAAATGTCTCCATAAGATCTGGCTGTAGGGCATTTTCTTATTTAGTGGTTGATGTGGGAGGGCACAGGCCATTGTGGGTGGTGCTATCCCTGGGCTGGTGGTCCTGGGTTCTATAAGAAAGCAGGCTGAGCAAACCATGGGGAGCAAGCCAGTAAGCAGCACCCTTCCATGGCGTCTGCATCAGCTCCTACCTTCAGGTTCTGAGTTCCTGTAGAGCACTGCATGAATCCTGGAGGCATCTCAAGCAAGCCGGAAGCTGTTGGCTGGAACCTCTTGCCCCAGAGTTGTTATTGGTACTCTTCCTGTTTTGCTAACACACACCTCATGGGGAGGAGCTAAGCCTTAAAACTTGTACTCTTGACCTTGTTGCTTTCCCCTGTGTTGTGAGTCAGTAGATAAGCCCACTCCTTCCCCTCAATAAACGGCATTTGGCATTTGACATTCTGACATTGCTGTTGAACAAATGACCCGCTGTCTTGTCTCATTTCAATCTCTAGGCTTTTGCCGGACTCGTGGAACAGATTGTATCACAGGTGCTACAAGTTTCTGTCCTGACTTCCCTTTATAATGAACCACGATATGGAATGTAAGCCAAATAAACCCTTTCCTCCCCTACTTGCTTATGGTCATGGGGTTTCATCAGAGCAATAGAAACCCCAACTAAGACAGTCATAATGCTCAGTACTGAAAATAGGAACCCCACACTGGGCTTTGGGGTCCTGGCTGGCTGAATGATGCAAGCAGTCTTTACTGAGAATAAGACTGACAATTTGGCAAGCATGAGACCAGCAGGTGTGATTTCTCAGCACCTTTCCTGTGCTTCTGAACCGGGATTCCGAGAACTCTTTGTCACCACTGACTCGGCTCCACTTTGTCACAAAATCTAGCAATTTCCCAGCAGCTAAAACCCTACTTCTGCAGCTTTCCTGCCAAAAAGATGTAAGAATGCCACAGGGCTAAAATACACTCCTAGAAAAACTTATCAAGTTAGGTTATATAATGTGATCCATGTTTTAAATGTATAAGGCATGAAATAAGGAAGGTGTTTGATCAGAAGTCTACTGGCTTTCTTAAATTTTATTTTTGGTTATTTCATTTTGAATTGCTTTTAATTGTCTTGTGCAATATATTTTAATGTTATTTTTCCTCTCCAAGTCCTCCCAGATCATCCCTACCTCCCTGCTTACCCAACTGCATGTTCCCATTCTCTCAAAACAAAAAGATAAGAAATACCAAACAATAACACACAAAAATGTCACACAAAAGCACACTGAGTCTGTTTCGTGTTGGCCAACCATGGCAGAGCATGAGATCTGCCCTGGAGTGTGGTTGCCATGCCTACCCAGTGTCTCTCCACTGGAGATAACCGGGGTTCCCTCTTCCATAGGGTATCAATTGCAAAGAGTGGGATTTGAACCTACTCCACCTCAGTAGAGTATGTGCTTAGCTGACCAAGGGCACAGGACCTCTGAGGCTTCAAACCGACACTTGGAAGATTCTACATTTCGGCATGTCTGGGCTGCACAGAGAACCCATGCTTTCCAAAATAGTTATTAAGGTCTCAGTAAGCAAAAAATTTTCAAAAGAAAAAAATAAAACTTTTGTTAAACATTTAACCTACATACCATAAAACTGTTTATATTTCATTTGCTATTCATTGTTTTAACTCTATAACAGTAACGCACGCTTGCTAAAGAATTCGGAGAAGTACCAAGGAGTCAGCTGTCTTCCCACAACCCCACCCAAACAGTCAGCTCCCCTTTCACTGTAGGTGGTAGGTGGTTGGGCGTCTCATACTGACCCTTTCACCTACTTCTCAGCAAAGTGCACACAAGTATACACATGTATTTCCTGAGCTTTGCTGGCGTTCCCTGCCCTATTTTCTTTTTAATTAAACAATTTTACTGTGTCCGGGTTTGGAGTTTTGTTTGTTTTTTGTTGTTTTTCTTTTCCTCACTGAGCGATATGGTACCCCCAAATTGGTGCTGGCAGTTTTGCCTTCTCATGCTTGTGCTTCATAAGAGTCGCTGTTTTCAAATATTCCTTAGTGAAACTTATCACAGTCCACTCAGCCACAGG
Organism: Phodopus roborovskii; assembly: GCF_943737965.1. Lineage (NCBI taxonomy): Eukaryota > Metazoa > Chordata > Mammalia > Rodentia > Cricetidae > Phodopus > Phodopus roborovskii. Next base: position 23,482,905 of record NW_026126571.1, on the reverse strand, counting down.
CCCTGGGCTGGACAGTCTGTTTTCCCTTCTCTTTGTTCTCTGCCTATGTAGCAAGATCATGCTGGAGCCCTGTGCACCAGCACCAGGCACTCTGCCTCTTTGTAGAAATCTCGCCCACACTGTGTGTGTGTGTGTGTGTGTGTGTGTGTGTGTGTGTGTGTGTGTGTGTGTGTGTGTGTTTACATGGACCGCGCCTACACCCTTTCTTTGACTGTGAGGCAGTTGCTCCGCTGGAGGCAGGAAGTATCCGGCACTGGGCCTTTGATCATCGCCTGTAGCTCTTCCATGCTGGGAACAGTCCTTTCTCATCTGCAGACTCCACAGCCCCTGTGTGAACTTGCACTCCTCTGTAAACATGCAGAGCCTGAATAGTCAACCTCAAACCATCTTTAGAATGGAGTCTGCTGTAAAAATACATCCTATGTATGCTACTGGGAGGTAAGATTCTAGCAGAATGTTAGTGTGAGGGCCGTCAGGGGGTAGAGAACTTCCTCCTGGCTGCAAAATGCCTCCTAAGCTTCTCCACCCTAGGGAGAGATCATGTTCCTTATCACTCTGTGATTGTATAGCTGCCAGACTTAGGAAATAAAACAGGATACCCAGTTAAATATGAATTTCAGCTATGCCACAATTGATGCTTAGTGATTTGTATATTGTTATGTTATATAGTATTTTATGAATGTCACACAGGATATATTTATATAACGCAATGCGCATGCTCATACGGAATTAGAGTTTAACCAGGAATCATGTATTTTATCTGGCAACTCAGCAGGACAGAACATATTTGCCACCTCCCATCCTACTAGCCCAGAACTTGCTTTGCTTTTGACACAGCCGAGGGATTGATGAGCCGTCTTCTGCCAGGCTTCCTGCGGATGTGGGTCAACTCCTGCTATAATCTTGGTTCCTGTTGGTCCAGGCTGGCATCTAGTTCCATAGTGCTTGCCTTAGCACCAGGCTCCGTGTGGTTATCTTACATCTATTGCATGGACTTTGTGGGTTAAAAGGTCTTGGCATTCCAAATTCCCTCCTCATTTCAACCATGAAAAATGGCCCTCTCCTTGACCTGTGTCTGAACTTTCTAGATTGTGCACTTGGCATTCTTTTGGCTCTCCTGCATCTCTGGTTCCCTTGGGATCACCATCTACTCAAACTTTATATCAATCTAAGGCCATGTCATCAGAAGATCCAAGTTTTTTTCACCCTACTATATAAACAGGGAAGGCACCACCAGCACCTCAATTTCCTCTCTGTAAAATAGGTGTTGAGATATTCAAGTTCATGTCTCACTCCAGAAGCTTTGTTGAACCTTTGCCCCACTCCCGGTTTTCCTGGCCATACCCAGATCTGCGTATTTCTCTAGACCTAACCCTGACTTGTCCCTACTCCATTCTCAGCATTACGAACGTAGTTTGTTTTCTATTGTGATAAAACACTGACCAAAAGAAGGGAAGGGCTTATTTCACTATGTTTCCCTATCACAATCCATCACTGAGGGAAGTCAAGACCTGGAACAGGAACCCAGAGGCGGGAGCTGAAAAGAGACCATAGGGCGCTGTTTACTGGCTTGCTCCCTATGGCTAGCTCAGCTTGCTCTCTTAAATAACCCAGAACTACTTGGCAGGGTGGTACCATCCATAGCTAGGCCCTCCAAAATCAGTCACTAGTCAAAAAGAAAAGAAAAGAAGTCCCACAGATATGTCCTTAGGGTAATCAATAAAGGTCATTCCTCAGTTAAGGTTCTTCCCAGGTGACTCTAGTTTATGTCAAATTGACCAAAACTAAACAGCACGGTTAACCCCATGTCAACTTGACAAACAAATACATCACTATTAAACCTATAACCTTTCCTTTTTTGTTTATCCCCCAAATCTCATCTTGTCATCACATTTTAAAACATAGTCCCACAATCTTTAAATAATTCAAATGCTTTAAAAGTTTCAACATCTTTTTAAATGTCCAAAGTCTTTCAATTGTAGGATCCTGGAATATAGAAAATAAGTTACATATTTATTTTTCTAGGAGGGAGGAAGACAGTTGCATTGAAGCCCCAGGACAGAGTCACTATTGAAAGTTGAAACTCAACAGGTCTCTTGTAAGACAGCCTGCCCTGCTTCTCTAAGAACTTTGCTGTCTTAGACCATGAATAACCAGCATAGCGTTTGATGGAGTAACACACTCACCTGTTTGTCAGAGGTGATCACTAAAAATGTCTGTGTGGTATGAATTACTGTATTATTACACATCCAGGTATTTCTACATTAGCACATTGAGTATAACTGTAACAACACTACAGTGTGTCTCCTACCTGAACAGTTATTGATAGTTAATGACTCCAGGGAAAAGGGTAGTACATTTTAAAAAAAAAAGGTTTTAAAATTGTGTATGCATGTTTGATTATCCATCTGGGCATTGGGTGCATTCAAATGCCTGTGGATGAGGGCTTAGATTCCCCTAAACTGGAATGACATGGTTCTGAGCTGCCTGAGGGGATGCTGGGAACTGAATCTGGCTGCTCTGTAAGATCAGCAAGTGCTTTGAAGTGCTGGGTACTCTCTCCAGCCTTAGAGTCAGCTTTAAGGGTGTGGCTCCTGGTAGTTGGTCACGTTCCTGTGGTTAGCCTCACACCCATGAATATATGATCAGCACAAACTGAAATCAGTGGACCACAATCAGGAGAGAGGTAGGGGTGGAGCTGGGAGGAGTTAGGGGGAGGAAAAGGAATGAATGTGATCAAAATGCATTATACACATATAGGAAATTCTCAAAAATGGTAATTAAATATTATATTTTTAAAAACTTCTCACAAAGAAAATTTCTTGCCCAGAGAGCTTCAAGGTAGTCAAACATTTAAATAAAACATTTAAGAAGGAAACAATGTTATTTTTCTACAAAGCTTTATTTTAAAAACTGAATCAGAAAGAATGCTTCATAGCATATTCTGAGTTCAGTATTACCCTGCAATTTAATTCAATACGACACCAAAAGGATATAATATCACAGCCAAGAGAGTATGGTTTGAATTAGCATTCACAATTAAATAAGGGGCCAGCAAGATGGCTTGGTGGGTAAGAGTGATTGCTGCTAAACCTAATGACCTGAGTTGGTCCCCGGAGGCCAAATGGTGGAGAGGGAGAGATGGCCGCAACAGGCTGTCTTCTGACATCAGCTTGTACACAAACACATGCACAAAATAAATGAAAATTCAAAAAGTAGTTAAATCAGTACAGTTTATAATAGAAAAGTTAAAAATAGAAGCCATGTGATCATTCCAGCATGTGTAAGAAACAGCGTTTGACAAAGTTCAAGCATCCATTCCCAACTGAAAATGAAATTCTTGTTAGGTACAGTGGCACAGGCTTTAATATGCAGGCTCAGGAGACTAGAATAGGAGCATCAGTGCAAGTTCAAGGTCATTTTGGACTACACACTAAGACTCTACCTCAAAAGACCATTAAACAAATTAAGCACACTCTCAGTGAAGTAGGAATAGAAGGAAACTTTCTCAGCCATATAGAGGACAGCCACAAACAACTATATATTGAATTACAACATCATGTCTAATTCTGAAACACTGGATGCAGCCCTAAGATCCAGAACGAGACAATAGATGCATTTATGCATTGCCCCCACTTCTACCCAACACTGTACTAGAAGTCTGGCACATGCAATTAGATTAAAAAGAAAGAAAAGGAAAGAATTAGTCTAGTAAAATACACTAAATAAAACCATTCTAGTCACAAAAGATATGATTACCCGACTGAAGAAAATGGAAAGCAAAGCCTCAGTAGAGGATCCCATGCAACATGAATGCTGCCAGAAATGCATCAGACAGAAACATGTCAGATCCATCACAGGTTTAGCTTTTAATTAACTTTTGGTCACTGTGTATTCAAAAGCCTCTTTTGACATTGCAAACATTTTTGTGGCCCCACTCAGGGGACTCCTATGAGGTCACAACTCAGAGTTTAAGAAGCCCAGCCAAGCTGACACATAGAATTTAACTGTCCTTCTGAGGCGACACTATTAACCCAGTATGGTGGGTGTGGTGGTTTGAAAAAAATGCCCTCCCACCCCCAAAGTGAGTGGTTCTATTAGGAAGTGTGGCCTTGCCGGAGTAAGCGTGGCTTTGTTGAGGAAGGTGTGTTCCTAGGGAGTGGGCTTTGAGGTCTCAGAAACTAAAGCCCGCCTAGTAGCACACTGTCACTTTTGCTGCCTGTGAATCAAGACGTAGAACTCTCAGCTCCTTCCCCAGTACTAACCCTGCCTGCACGCCATCATGGCTACAATGGGCTAACCCTATGAAGGTAGGTCAGCCCCAATTGAATGTTTTTCTTTGTAAGAGTTGCTGTGCTCATGGTTGTCCCCTCACAGCAATAGAATCTTAGCTAAGACAAGGGGTGTGTTACCCACCTTTTCGAGTGCTCAGTTTCCTCTGCTGTGGAGTGGAGGTTCTAAACCCCACCACTCAGCTTTACAATAAAAATCAAATGAAGGACATCGTGGAAAAGGCTGCAGTGCACAGCTAAGATTTTTGTCTGTTTAACCTGTCTGTTCTGAGCAGCTTGCTTCCCGGGCACGGGATGCTGAAGCATGACTATCTTTATATAATGATACCCAATCAGTTTCTTTTCCATTTCCCTCAGCCTCAAAGGCTGGTCCGTGCCAGCCACCCAGCTGTGAGAAGCTTTCAGGTTGAAGTCGAAAGAGGGAGGAACTTTTGTCACTGGTGTTGGAGCAGAGTGGGCCAGGGCTTACCAGCAAAGGTTCTAGCTGTGGGAAGAAAGTTGATCTGGGCAAAAAGAAACTTGGGTTGTTGGTTTTTCTTTTTTAGGAGGGAGTGTAAACTGAAATATAAGCTACACATATTTAAAATGCATAATTTGACCAAAGTTTTGATATATGGTCATGTCCCATGAAACCATCTCCATTAGCAACATGTCCTCCATGCCAAAGGTTTCCAGTGTCTTTGGTCACCCTTTCCTCTCCACTCACACCCAAACAGCCACAGACCTACTTTCTGTCACTGTGAGTCACTTCGCATTTCCCGGTTTTCTTTAGATGGATCTATATTCTAGGTTGTGAAAGCAGGGCTTGGTTTTTCACTCCACTTTTATTTTGAGCTTCTGAATCATCCCTGGAAGCAACTGCCCCTCCTACTTGCTAGAGTATGGATATGGTGGCGGTTTGCTTATCCAGCCTCCTGCTGTGGACATTTGAGTTGTCTGAAGGCTGGCCTCTTAAACTGTGAGTTGTGAACCCACAAATGTGGGGATTTGAGGGACATGGTGGGACTAAAGAGTTGCTGAGCCCACAACAACTGACAGTTCAAAACTAAACGTGTGAGGAGTCTGAAGTGCTCAGACAGCACGCTGCCCGGTTGGATCACGTGTCTCCGAGGTAGCCTGAACAGGCAATGTGAGCACTTGGTCTGTGCATGGTAGCACACACACACACACACCAAACACACTTGAAACACCACAGTCCAGCTCCAGACTTACATACATGGAGCACCTTACTTTCGCCATTAGTAACCAGTTTCCTGTGCTTATAGAAACAGCATGGTTCCTAGTAGAAAATATGACTCAGGACTCACTATTTTCTTACATCATTCTTCAGCGGGTAAGGATCTCTCACTGTATTTTTTAAAGTGTCTGTTTGAGTTTCATAAAGTGTCATTAGATGATTTTGGGCTTGGATATAATGTCTAAAATGTCCCTAAATATACTCCTGCGACTTTGTACTATGCGTTCACACAAAATACATTCTCATCTTTAACACATGGAAAATCAAAAATATCAGTCAACTCTGAAGAAAATGCTGATGTTGCTTTATTTTGCAGTATTAAATATTCAACCAAGGTTTATACTCTTCATGTAAAAATAAACAATCATAACTATCGTGTGCAAATTTACTTTCATCTTTGATACAATGGTAAAAATAAATGAATACCAAATAATTGCTTTAAAATACATTTCCTTTTAGCGCATTTGTGTTTGCATGTGTGCAGATGAGTGATTATGTGGGAACACATGTACATATGTGAGCATGTGGATGGGGTCATCAGAGGACAACCCTAGGAATGTTATCCATTTCAATAAGCTCATTGTCCTGGAGCTCACCAGTTAGGCCAGACTGGCTGGCCAGCGAGCCCCAAGGGTCCTCTTGTCTCCACACCACAAAATATATATATTTTAATTGATTCTTGAGAATTTCACATCATGCACCTCAATCCCACTCACCTCCCAACCCCTCTATATATGCCCCTCACCCCTGTAGCATCCCCTTGAAAAGAGCCCCCAAAATTAATTACAAACAAAACAAAACAAAAAAACACCTCACTCCTCCATCTTTCCCACTTCCCCAATGCCTCTTCATTTATCCTAGTGGCACTGGAAACTACAGTGTGTCACAGTGTACCCTTTTGTTCAATCAGCCCCACCTGCAAATGTTAATTGTAATGAGTCATTGGTCTGGTCCAAGGCCAATCATCACTGGGCCCTTACCGAAACTCGTCTAATGTTGCCCCGAGTCATGGAGATCCTGTATCTATCTTCAGGTCCAGTCCCTACACACACTCCAGCAGGTCATAGATAGGGAGGATGTTAGGGTGGTCCAACCCAAAGCCCAGGATATGGGCCTGGGTGGTGGCTGAGCTGGACAATTTGGGCCACTGGGACTGCCCTCCTTAGGCAAGGGATTAAGCCAGCCCTCCTAGACCCATGTTCATGGGGCCAATCCTCCATGCCTGTGGTGAGGGGTGGAACTACCTCTCCTGAGCGCAAGTGGTGGTGGCGGCTGTCTCCCATGAGGAATGGGCCAGCTCTCCTGCTGCAGTGTCCAGCAAGCGGCCAGCATGCCCAGCATTTGTACACGGTTCTTGAGGATAGAAGTTAGGCCTTCATGAAAGATAAACCCTTTACTGACTAAGCCATCCTCCAAGACCTAAATTAAATTTATAATTTACTATCAGTAATTTTTAAATTCATATGCCTATTCTATATATCTGTACCCAGCGCCAAATAAAAATTTCTCAGGCAAGAAAGGGTCACAAGCAGAAAAAGTTTTAAAAGCTCTGTTACCAAAAAGATGGCTATAAACAACCATGGGTGTCCCTTAGGAACATGTATTTCCTTGTATTTTGGACAAATGTGTAAGACGAAAGTGGCTGAACCATATGACATACATGTGCCCAACTGTGAATGTTAGTGCTAATTGTCATCTTGAGGAAATGAAAGTCAGGAAAAGGACCTCCGAGCATGCCTATAGGAGGTTGTATTGATTACATTAAGAGGACCTGACCACTGTGGGTGGCACCATTCCCTAGTTCCTGGATTGTGTGAGAGTGAAGAAACCTAGCTAAGAACAAGCCGTTTGCTTACACAGATATAATGCTTTGCCCTTGCTTCTGTGACTTCCCTGCAGTGATGGACAGTAACCTAGAATTGTGAGTTAAAATAACCCTCCCCGGAGTTGCTTTTGTCAGAGTATTTTACCAAAGCAACCAGCAAAGAAACTAAGACACCAACTTCTAAAGAATCTGAGAACTTTTCCAAAGTAGTTGTACCATTTTATGCTCTTGTCTGCAGTATCAGAGAATTCGGGTTCCTCCACTATCCTTACTAACACTTGACAAGGTCAAACATGTAAATCTTGCTGCTCTAATAGGTGTAATAGTATTTCACTGTGGTTTTATTTTATGCTTCTTTGATGACTAATGCTGCCAAGAACTTTTTTTCATGTGTTTATATGGCTGGCCCTGTTTTGTGGAGTGTTCCTGGTCGTCTTTGTGATGTGTCTGCTCAAATCTTTATTGGATTGTATTTTTTCTCATTGTTGAGTGCTCTTTATACTCTAGATATAAGTCCTTTATCTGTTATAGGCTTTGCAAATATTTTCTCTTCATTCACAGCTAGGTCCCAGAGCATAGATAATTTATGCATGTTGCTATACAGATTCTTTTTAAATGAGATTAGCATTTAACCCAGTAGTGCCCAAGTAAAACAGATCTGTAATGTGGATGGGCCTCATGCAATCATTTGAAAGCCTTCAGGAAAAGGCTGACCTCCCTGAGGAAGAGAAGTTCTGCAGGAGACTGCTTCTAGACTGGAACGGCTGCCTTAGCCCTCCCCAGGCTGGCTGCCGCTGTTAAACTTAACAACCTCTGTAACAGTGTGAGCCCATTTCTGCAAGATCACAGTCTCCCTCCTCCTGCCACCCACACCTGCTCATCCCTGCATGGACTCTCGCACAGACACACAAAAGCCTGCTGGTTTTGTTTTCTTAGGGCATCAGCTCTTATTTTAAAATCTTCCTTCTTTGTTATGTCCACCAGTCATAAACGGTTTTCTTGAAAATGGTACCCAATCTAATCAGAGGTTTAACTGATAGACCCATCTGAAACCACTTGAACTCAGGCCCAAATTCCATGTTATTCTCCTCTGAGGCACCACCAAGTCCTCACCCATGCCAAGCTTTCCCTTACTGTAGTAAATAACTAACTCATCTTTGTGAGGGATCTTGTCGTCTCTTGGAAACATCAGCAGTTGATAACTAAGATGGACTCAGTGGGGACGAGATGGAAGTTGGGGTGTTACTAAAATCAGAAATGGTGAAGCCTAGATCCCAGCAAGAGTAGGAAGTCATCAGCAGACTGAGGGCTGAGAGAACAAGGGGAGGAACAATGTCCCCAGAACCCAGTGTGAATGGGAATGAGAGCCATGCTGTCTGCCCAGCAGAGCTCACAGCTGTGGAGAGGCACAAGTAGGAATTGGGGAGGGGCTCTGCTGGGATGGGGCCCTGCTTCGTGCGTCTTTTGTCCTTCACTTGCTTGCTGGTCAGATTATATTTTTTGAGAGGAGCTGAAAAGGACAGCAAATTTTGAAATGCCACCAAATAAGAAGGGGCCAAGCAATCCTTTTAAAAACTGAGCTACGACGTATTCGTTAAAATCAAGGAAGTTAATTAGGCTTGGGGGCTGTGTGCCACGTGACAGGTGCTCCCAGGATAATGAGTGTGAATAAAGTGTGGTTCTGCAAGAAGACACACTGACTTTTGCATTTCACACTTGATCCTGCAAGCTACTTGATTCTCATGCCTCCATATCTTCGTGTGAGAAATGCGAATATTATTCCATGTTCCTTTTGGCTGTTATTTTTGGCAACCATGACTACCTTCTTGCACATGCCAGGGATCTTCCCCATTTCCCAGGGCTATACTCTGATCACATGTCCCAGAATTTCTCCCCTGTTCCTCATAGTTCTTGATAAAGAATACAGTCTGTCAATTACATACCCTTTTGTGAGATCAGGAGCTTTGGACTTCAACAGATGTGTTTCACAGCAAGGTTAAGTTCCCCCTTCTATCATCAGTCTGGTGCAGGGACCCACTGTGACCATGAACAATTTCCTATGACTATTTCTTGTCTTTTATTGAAAAGAGATTTTTTTTTTCATACAATATATTCTGATTATAACTTCACCACCTCTTCCCGGCTCCTCTCCACCTGCCCTTCCATCTGGATCCATACATTTTCTGTCTCTCCTTAAAAACCAAAAACAGCATCTAAGGGATAAGAATAAAATAAAATAAGACAAAACAACAACACAACAAAACAAAATCAGAGTTGGGCAAAACAACCAAACAAGAAAAAGAGCCAAAGAAAAAGTCCAAGAAATCCATAGAGACGGAGACACGCATATTCGCACATACGGGGATCCCATAAATAAAAGTACAAAACTGGGAGCCATAATATACATGCAAAGGACCTATATGTAAGGTTTTGTTTGTTTTAATGCCTTGACTTAACATTAGGAGACAAAGAACCTTCAAAGATGTCGTTGCATTAATTTTGTGTTGAGCTGTGGAAAGGAGGGCTTGCACTTAGACTGTAATGTCCAACCTGAATGATGGCAGTCACCCCCCTGACTTTTTTCTCCTTTGGCCCTTGTAATATAACTTTAAATAAGGAACGAATTGTTTTTGTTCAATCCCTTTCTACATGAAATGCCTACAGTGGTTTCTGCTCTGCTGAGTGATAACTACTAGAGTGTAAGGCACTTTCCTAGAGTGCACCACTTTATAGAAAGGACCCTCGAATGAGTGGCACTTGGAAGTGCTTCGGCACATGGGGAACTATGTGTGCATAGTGTAAGGATCTGAAAACTTTAGAGCTCTCCAGAGCGATGGTAGTTAACAAGTGTCTTAGTCATCACGGCAATGCTTTCAACATTTGTTTAGTTAGAATGGTCCTTCCACCAAGTTAAGTATAGAAGTATATAAAATATAAGCTGAGGATGAGATGTCTCCCCGGGGAAAGTACTTGCCATGAACGCTTGCTGACCTGAGTTCGAGTCTTAGCAGTAGAGGGAGAGAATGGACTTCACAAAGTTGTCCACTGCCCCCCACACATGCCCCAAGGCACACTCACGCCTCTCTCACACACATCAAACACACACATACACATCATACAACATACACATTTAAAAGCTTTTTCCCCTTCATGTTTATTATTTGAATATGGGTGTTTGGTCTGCATTTATGTCTGAGGGGCCCAAAGAAGGTGTCAGGTGCCTGGGACTGGAGTTTTCAAGCTGTCATGTGGATGCTGAGAATCAAACCCAGGTCTCTGGAAGAACAGCCAGTGCTCTTACTGCTGGGCCATAGCTCCAGCCCCTACACATTAAATAATAATAATGATGATGATAGTAATAGTAAAAAAAAATAAAAGTTGAAGTATATAAGCTGAACTAGATTTCTTTGTGTAAGGGGGCCAGCCCCCTTGGAATGAGTACAGTGCATACTCAGACACCAAATTTTCAGCACAAAAGAGATGAATTACCGAGCAATCAAGTGAGTAAGCAGGTGTCTTTTGTAAGAGTGGGTTTTTAAAGAGAAATAGAAGAAGTCTATGCTAGGGTGAGCTGATTGGACATATTAGCCAAATAATGAATTTAAATTGTTGCACTTTGGTGTTTTGTTTCAAGAATGTGTCAGTGGTTGGATAAGGGAATGGACATTAGGGGCTAGCTTTAGACATGTAATCTAACGGTGTTTAGCAAGGGGGAGAGGGAAAAGGGCAAAACCTCTGAGGGCCGTCTTTGCCATGTTCAGGCCTGCTAGAGTCCTTCACTCGGCAAGAAGAGGAGAGCTTATAAAAGACCATGGTGCTTCAGACTCCGTGAGTAAAAAAATCGGCTTGCTGTTTGAGCATGAAGACTCAAGTCCAGTCCCCAGCAAGCCCACATAAAGGTGTGTGTGACCGCACATGCCTGCAGCCCCAGAGCTTGGGGAGGGGACAGGGCAGAAACAGACGGATCCTAAGGGTTCACAGGCCAATCAGCCCAGCTGAAATGGTGGGGTCCAGGTCCAGCGAGAGGCCCTGTCTCAAAATATAAATAAGGAGGAGAAGTAACTGAAGAAAACATCCTGCTGTCAGCCTCTGGTCTCCACATGCTCTGCCCGCCCCCCTCCCCCACACACATGCATGTGCACACGCGCGCACACACACACACACACAAAGCACTCACACTAAATATTTAATGCAAACAATACATTTAGGAACTCAGTGATAGTTCTCTTTCCCAAGTGTCACTAATAGTCACTTCTCCAGGCCAAGTTTATGATCAGAGCCCCTGAAGGACATGGCAGCACTTGTTCTGAGAGAACAGTCATGGTTAAGGGACAGAAAGTGCTGAGAAAGATGCACTGATTTCCATGAAGACAGAGCCATTCACTTACGCTAAGGCAAGTAGGGTAGAGGGTGATCCCTGGCTTCCCTCAGATCAGCCTTGCTCGCTGTGCCAGGGCTTTCCACAAGTATTGTAGAGGACATGCTGCCACCACTCCCAGAGGAGGCTGATCTAAGGCAGGCTCCAGGGCTCTCGGGTGGGGGATCTCCTGTGGTGTTCCTCACATTCCAGGTAGAGGAGGCCATGGGTTCTGAGATACTCAGAGAAAGAGCCACCACCCACCCCAGTCTCAGAGCAGCTTGCTTTCATGCCTGAGTTTTCAAGGCCAGGTCCAGGCCTCCCTTTCCTCATACATCTAATTAATCTTATCTCTCAGCTAATGAAACCGATTGCATGGCGCTTTGTAAATACCCAAGGTACTCCCCAAAAAGTAAACAGTGGTAATGGTCAAGATGAAAGCCTGAGGGATGGAGCGCTGATATTATACAGCCCAGGGCCATGCCTGTCTGGGAAGAACAATAAACACAGGCCGCCTTTGATCATACCATTCCCAACACTGAACTTTTGGGGGTCCCACACTTCCTCAGCAGTCCACACATCTTGAAGGAAGTGCCCCCTGTGCCCCTGACTTCTGGTTTCTACACCCCCCCCACACACACCATTACCACCCATTGTCTCTACACCATGAGCAAGATCACTGGTTACATAAACATAGCTCATGCCTACACCAAATGGCCTCTTACTCTCGGTGTCCTCTCCTTCTGCTCTTTCCTGTCTCTCATGACCCCACCCAGGTCCCTTTTCTTGGCAGAAGCATCACATGATGCTCCCCCACCCACCCTCCCCAAGAACAAATAACAGGGAACACATCTTTTACACAGATGAGTGCTAAATGTACAGTGGTTCAACTTAATGACTTTTCGGCCTGACTATGGTGTGAAAGTGGTGGCCATCCAGCAGCTGCTGTGCTTTGAATTTTAATTGATCTTTATACTCCACGGTGCACTGTGCAGCTGATCTCTCAGGTTCAATGGGCTAGGTATGCTACATGCGTTTTCTACCAATATTTCCATTTGCGAAGGGTCTCCCAAGCAGTAACCCCGTCACAGTGGAGGAACATCTGTATCCATTAAGCATTTGAAATGTATTGCCTCACTTAATCCTTGAAGCAACTCAGTGAGGCAGGATTGTGCCTCAATTTTATGGATGAGGAAAAAGAGGCAAAAGCTATAGTTCTTCCCATGGTATGGTTCAGTTCTCAGTTTGTATAGCTCATTTACGCTCCACAAGAGAATATGGCTGATTTATTCCTGAAACAGCTGGAGGAAATCTATAAGTTTTCTTGAACAAAGTAATCAGAACATTTGAAGTTCACTGTAATACTCAAATTGTAGCGTCTGTGGTGTAAAATACTTCGTAACCTATACATACTTGAGAGATCCCTGTCACCAAAGCAGAGTCACACTGAATCCCCCTTCACTAAAGCAGAACCACACTGAAGTACTCCCCACATCTGTCAGGATGCCTATTGTTTTCTGAGAAAAGGAAACAAAATGATTAGCTTTGGTGAGAGTGTAGAAGAATGCAGGTCCTTAGGCATAAGATGGCAGGATGTTAGAACAGGTTCTGGGGAGCAGTATAGAAGCCTCTGGAAAAGTTAGCCCTGGTAGCCATATGATCCAGTAGGGACACTTCTGGAACAGAAAATGGACTCAAAGGAATATTAGTAATCTGTGTCTCCATAGCATCATTATTCATAGTAACAAAAGGTAGAAACTATGCAAATGTCCACAAACAGATCAATGAGACAAACAAAATAAAGTGCATATATCAAAAAATGAGCTATTCCCCCTTTAAAAGAAAAGATGTTGATACATTATAAATAGATGAACGGTGAGGACATCATAGTAATGAACCAATCACGAAAGGGTAAATCCTATATGATCCCATTTGCATTCGAAAGCTGGACTCACGGTGTCACAGGATGGTAGCTACAAGGGGCCAAGGGAAGGAGCCTTGGAATGTTAGTATGGGATATCCAGAGTTTTGCTCTGGGAGGATGGAGAGAAATGGTTGTACAACAGTATGCATGTGCTTAATGACCCCAAACCATACAAGTAGAAATGTAGGCAAGAGTGAAAGCTATAGGCCAACATCCTGCATAAAAATAGAAGTACCATTTTTATTGTGGTTTTTGTTGTTTTGGTTTTTCTGAGACATGATTTCTCTGTGTAGCCTTGGCTATCCTGTACTTACTCTGTTGACTAGGCTGGCCTCTAACTCAGAGATCCACCTGCCTCTGCCTCCTGAGTGCTGGGATTAAAAGTATGTGCCACCACCACCTGGCTGGTCATTTACAAATTCTTAACAAAACCCCAGCAATTGAATCTAAAGGCAAACTAAGAAAGGATGCTCACATGATTGAGTAAGAGTTATCCTAGGGACACAAAGATAGTTTGCCATTCACAAATCAATAAACACATTATACCAGATCAACATAAATCATATGTTCATCTCAATAGATGCATAAAATGCAGTTGATAAATTCAAGAACCCTTCATAATTAAAAAATGATAAAAAAAAAAACTAAACACCAATCAGTAGAATATATTGTGCTTCAATATGACAAAGATTATATGTTAACAAGCTAGAAGCTGATGTTGTGGTGAATGGAGGAAGGCTGGACACTTTCACTCCACGGAACATGGCAGGAATGGCTGTCTTCACATAATGGAGTCCTGAAAGTCTTAGCCAAATGTATCAGGCAAAGGAAAGAAAAGGGGCATCCATATTAGGAACCAGCGAGTCAAACTGTCACTGTCTACTGATGATATGACCAGACATAGATTTAAAAATAAGAGCAAAGATTCTAGAAAAAAAACTATTAGATAAATTAAAAATCTAATGGATGAATTCAGTTAAGCTGCAGGATACAAAATAAACAGAAAAAACAGTAAGGTTGCTATTCCATAGTTGTGAAATATCTAAAATAAAAACTAAAATGAACAGTCCCCTTTACAGAATTATGTCGATTAAATAAACCGACAAAGAAAAGTGAAATCAATACTGTGAAAATGTCCGTGTGATCCAAAAGTATCTACAGATGGAATGCAATCCTGATCAAGATGCTAACACCATTCTACAAAGAATGGCAACAACAAAACTCCTAATGTGCAATCCTTTGAGAATTTCATAAAATGCCCCCAGTCCTCCGGATCAACCCCTCCTTCCTAACCATCCATGTCCTCCCAAACCAACTTCTCCTTCCTACCCCTCATGTACTCCCAGGTAAACCCCTCCTTCCTACCCCCATGTACTCCCAGATCAACTCTTCTTTCCTACCCACCCCCATGTCTTCTATTTCTTTAGAAGAGTTTCTCTCGGAACAGATACTCTGGTCCAGCCTGATCTTCACTATCTATACCAGAACAATCTTGAGCAAAAAGAACAAAGTAGATGGCATTAAACTACTTGACTTCAAAATATACTACAAAGCTAACCAAAACACATAATATTGGCATAACAACAGACACTGGAACCCAGTGGGCAGAAAAGAGAAGCCAGGAGCAAACTCAGACTTACAACTGGACAATCTTCAAAAGGGTATCAAAGACAGTGGAAAAAACACACCTTTCAATAAATGGTGCTGGAAAAGAAACACATCTACACACAGAAGAATGAAGCTAGACCCTATCATACACTAGTTACAAAAATAAACTCCAAATGGATTAAAGACTAAAATGTAATGCTTGAAACTACCAGAAGAAAACAAAGGATTCTAAGTGGGCTAGTATAGCAAGCTTTCTTGGCAGACTATCTTTGGATTGCCAGCTCCCAAGTAATGACATGGAGACTTATTATTATGAAAGCTTGGCCTTTAGTTTAGGCTTCTTTCCAACTAGCTCTTATAACTTAATTAACCCATATTTTTTTTTCATCTATGTCCTGCCATGTGACTCGGTTACCTCTCTGAGTCGCTGGTAAAATCCTGCGCCTAGATTCCTCCTCCTCCTCTTTGGCTTCTCTCTCCCCAGAAGTCCCACCTACCCCCTCTTGCCTAGCTATTGGCCGTTCAGCTCTTTATTAAACCAATCAGACAGTGCCTTAGGCAGAGAAACATCTTTACAGTGTACACAAATATTCCACAACAGGTAGGCCTTTTTTGAATAAGATTATAATAACAACAAGAAGCAATGCAGACAAATGGGGTTGCATTAAATCCCAAGCCTGTGTACTGGAAAGGAAACAGTCAACACAGCAGAAAGGCAGCTTCCAAGGAGAAAGATTTGCAAAGCGCACATCGGACAAGGGACTAACACATATAAGACTCCAATC
Source organism: Phodopus roborovskii (assembly GCF_943737965.1). Taxonomy (NCBI): domain Eukaryota; kingdom Metazoa; phylum Chordata; class Mammalia; order Rodentia; family Cricetidae; genus Phodopus; species Phodopus roborovskii. The sequence continues at coordinate 23,466,877 of NW_026126571.1, read as the reverse complement.
TCAGTAGCAATAGATCAATAAATGAATAAAAAGAAACAAATAACCTAGCTGTAAAAATGGGCAGTAGATCTCACAGACAGCTCTCAAAAGAAGACATACAAACAGCTACCCATTACATTTTTTGAAAAAAAAAAAATGCTCCATATCACCAACCATCACAGAAATGCAAATCAAAATCACAGTGAGATACCGTCTCTCTCCAGTCAGAAAGGCTGTTATCAAAAGGACAAAGAAAGCCGCCGAGGAGCTGAGAAGGGCACCTTCACGTACAGTTTGTAGATAGGAACTTAAGCACAGACCTTATGAAACAAACCATCATGGTGGTCTGCCAACACATTCAAAATCTATTTATGATCCACACCAGTCCACTACTGAGCATGTATCCCAAGGAAGTAAAAATGATGTATCAAAGAAATGCATTATTCCTCTTTTTAGTGCAGCTCTGGTCACAACAGCCAAGAAACAATTGGCAAATGGTTAAAGAAAGCATGTTATCTGTCCACAATAGAACATTGAGCCATTAAAAGAATGAGATCCTATCACCTGGGACAACATGGTGAAACCTGAAATCAGTATGCTAAATGGAATAAGCCAGGCACAGAAAGGTAAGTACAGTATTTGTGGACTTTTCTAAAGCCAGTCTTGTAGAAATCTGAGGAAAGGATGGTAGTTACCCAGACACTACGGAGTCTTGTCAGTGGGAATTAGACATAGTTAGACAGGAACAGGAAGTGAGCTGCTGCAGAGGAGGGTGGCCATCCATAACAATCGTATACTATATAGTCCAACAACACGGCTGCCTAAACATGGCCTTAATAAATACAACACTAATAGACAGACTAACAGAAAAGTGGACAATCTCACGGGGTCCCATCTCTCAAAAAGAACTACAGGTAATTAAAGAATAATGAGATGGGAGATATAGTCTTCTGCAGGGACAAGCTTGTCTGGCTGATTATCCAATGCCAGCAATCAGTGCTGAGATCATGTACATACAAACAATACTAAATGGACTCAGCAGATCCTATTTATATTAAGGTATTTCTATGTATATGTGACAACAATAATTAAAGAAAAAGAGGCCATGAATTTCAGAGGAAGCAGGGTGGGTATACAGGAGGGATCAGATGGAGTAAAGGGAAGGGGAAATGATGCAATTATATTTTAATTTAAAAAAAAGAATGTTTAGCCAGGCAGTGATGTTGCATGACTTTAATCCAAGCATTTGGGAAGCAGAGGCAAGTGGGTCTGTGGGTCTTTGTGATTTCAAGCCAGCCTGGTTAGTTCCAGGACAACCAGAGCTACACAGAGGGACCCTGTGTAATTTTTTAAAATTAAAAAGCAAACAAGTAAAAGTTTAATGTGTGTGTGTGTGTGTGTGTGTGTGTGTGTGTGTGTGTGTGTGTGAGATAATAGCCCATGACTTCATACCAAGTTTATATCTTATTAGATTTATTTTATTATCTCATGGATATGAGTGTTTTGCCTGCATGTATGTTTGTATACCACTTCCATGCTGAACCTGATGGAAGTTGGAAGATGAAGTCAGATTTCCCAAGACTAGAGTTACAAATGGTTGTGAGCTACCATGTGGCTGCTAGGAATCAAATTTGGGTCCTGTGCAAGAGCAACAAGCAACAAGCAACCATTTAACTGCTAAACCAAATCTCCAGTCCGGCGGCATATCCATTTTGTATGTTAATTTAAAATCTTTAAAAGAACTGTGATAAGATTGTGACACATTTTACTTCAATAGAAATACGAACATGTTTTCCTCTCATGCATTTGGCCTTCACAAGCACCTTATAAGGATGCAAAGGTGTCCCCAGAGTCCCTTGTTGCTAAGATATGGAGAGTAAGCTCAGAGACGTCAACTGATATGCTCTGGATCTGTGCAACGGTTGGGTTACAATGCAGAACATTTGTGTTTGCACAGCCAAGATTCTGTGCTCTGACCTGCTCCTGGGTCACAAGGACAGTCCTTAGTCAGGAAAAGCATGAAACAGGCTATCAGTCAGCACCTGATTCCACACCTGATCCCTACATTCAATGCCACCATAGGTTCTTGTGGCTCAGAGGGTCCCTCAAAAGATGCCACTGTCCTCACAAGGAGTCAGGGAAAAAAAGGATAACTGAGGCCACAGAGCCTCGTCATCTCTGTGGACTGACCACCTAGGTACTCCCAAATGCCCAGAACCTGGCTCAGCTGTGTTTGTGAAGGTTCAGAACACTCGGAGGGCAATTCAAGTTACACCCTTTTTATCTTTTGGAGATTAACTTTTAAAGGACTGCCTGTACTTTAGCCACAGCAAAAGTATGATAGAAATGATTTAATTGCAAACTAGTTGGACAACTTGAAGGTCTCTTTAGCCAGATTATCAAAAGTTCTGTTTCCCAGGTACATGGAAAACACCTGTGTATTGGTTTGTTGCTTTTAAATGCAATCGTCCTAGACTTAACCTTGACCCAAGACACTGACCCAATTGGCTTGCTGTTTTGTCCTCTGTGTTACATATAAGTTCTACAAGTACTTCTAATAGCAGTTGAGGATGGGAACCACTTCCCTAAAATGAAATACTAACCTAAATCCAAAATAATATTTAAGCTAGGTTTGGGAATGAACTCCTCTAATTCCAGCATTCAAGAGGCTGGGGCAAGGTGCTTGCTGTGATGAGTTCAAGGATATCCAGGGCTATATAGAAAGACCCTGTTTAAAAAAAAAAAAAAAAGCAAATGCAAAATCTGTTTAATAGGGACAAGAGAGATGACTCAACAGTTAAGAGCATTGACTGCCCTTCCAGAGGACCTTGGTTTAATTCCCAGCATCCACATTGCAGCTCAAAGCTATTCATAACTCCAGTCCTAGGGAATCTAACACATCTTCTGGCCTTTGTTGGCACCAGGCATGCATGAGGTGCAGACATGCATGCAGGTAAAACACCCATACACACAAAAATAAATGAATAATCACTTTTTAAGCTAGATGTCAGAAGAAAAGTTTCTTCTATTTTATTTGCTAACTTCAAAGGTAAATAGGATATTTCAGCTCTCGTACTGGGTCTAAATTTACTCTGGTAGCAAACTTTACCAAATAATGCAAGATTACTTGCCATCTTATAGCCCTAGAAGCAAACACAAAGGTTACTTTGAGCATTAAATTTCCTACTAGAGTCTGTACAGAGTCACGTTGAGCATAGCATGCTAATTCTACATCTGCTGAAATACAACTTACCACAACGGCTATGTGGATAGTAACTTTTTTCTTGATCTTTGTCGTTCATATTCAATCATAATTTGAATATTGCCAACCAACACTTCCAGCCAAGGACACTTCAAGGTAATGTATATAAATCGAGTCTTATTGATCACAGAACATCTGCTAGTTCTCAACTGTGTTCACATATAAACATGAGCAGAAATTTGCAAGACTGCATTTCTAATGCTCATAAAATTGTAATTTATAACAAAACAAGTACTGTTGGGCTTTTTAAAAATCACATTCATAAAGATAAAGTGATATAACTGGGGATCTTAAATTATAAAGCCGTTAAAAAAGTATAAAGCCCTAAAAGGTTTTCTCCACATGATTTATGGAAAGAAAACTGCATTATTTTTCCCTGACACCTGAAACCATCTCATTGCATTTTGCCACTTGTATAATGAAAACTGATGGCCACGTTATAATTAGTGAGATCAGAAAGTACAATACAATCAAACAGGATTTTCTAAAGCTGAGTAAATGTGTCTTCTTATTTTAAGACTTCAGGAGGCCACAGAAAGGCCAATGTGACTAGTTTCTTAGGATGGGTGGCCCAGTGACTGCTCTATTTAATAGCAGCAAAGAATGCTATTAAATAGAATATGTGCAAAGTCTCAACGCTGTCATGAGGTGACTACTGTTAATAGCAGTTTGTATTAAGAATTTAACAGCTGTGTTTTTCCCACAAAACACGAGATAAACCAGGCAAACAGTGAGCAGGTGCTGAACTGCATGATGCTGCTCACAGTCCAGGAAAGACCAGGAGAGTCCATAGGAAGACACCTCCCACTTCAAGAAATGGTGGGACAATTCACTCATGGGCACCTGCGGAGAAGCCACTGTCTCCCAGCCTTATCCGTTAGAGAGAATAGCCAGCCTTTGCCCGAAGCATACAGTGGTCACCTATGCTAGGAGATCTGGCCCACATGTTGTGCACCAGGAGCGATGCTTGAAAAACATGAATGGACTGTGCCTCCCTAATTATGTACCCTTGGACCTTTGGCAGTCTTGGAGAAGAGAGAGGTGTTATTTGTTAGAGTGGGGAGTTGATAGGGGCTGTCTCAGGCCCCGACTACTAGCTGAGGAGCTCTTGACAGTTAATGGCTTCTGAGAGTGAGCGAGTTGGTTTTCTTTAAGAATTTTGCCCCCAAGCAGGGTGGTGGTGATTCTAGCACTTGGGGGGCAGAGGCAGGCAGATCTCTGTGAATTAAAGGCCACCCCAGTTTACGGAGCAAGTTCCAGGACAGCCAGAACTACACAGAGAAACCCTGTCTTGAAAAACTAAAAACAAAACAAAAAATACTTGACCCCCCAGAATGCTGACCATGTTCCATTGGATAGGCCCACACCCATGAGCATAATGGTAGCTCAAATTGGACTTAGTAGGTTATAATTAAAGAAAAAAAAGACATAAAGACTCAACCAGGTAGGAAGGAGTGAATCTGGTAAGAGTTGGGGGAAGTGGGTAGTGAATATGATACAAATGCATAGCATGCATGTATGAATTCTCAAAGAACTGATAAAATAGTCTCTTTTTAAAAAGGATATAAACCTAGGAAGTATGTGGATAAGACAGGACCAGAAGTAAAAGAGAGACTTCTGGCTTCCAGGACAGAGAGAAAGCAGATGGAGCAGACCCACTGAATAGAATCGTACTGGGCAGAGCCAGACTTTGTGAGATCAGAGGGAAGAGAGAAGCCAAAGCTCTTGATGGGTCAGGAACTGGGGTTCATTCTGCCCTGCAGGTACAGGGGGTATACAATAAACATGGCAGAGTAGAGTCCTGAGCCAGCGTACATGCAACTCATTAGACTCCCAAAGATGAAATTCCAAGGTGTCTGTCCATGGGGAGCCAAGGTGGAAAGCGAAGAACTGACTGGGTTGAAAAGCAAGGCACTGCAGGATAGCCCAGGCAGGACATCTCAAACTCTTCTCAAGGGGCCACACGCCCTCATCTCAGCTGTATTTGGGCCAGTTTTGCTGACCGTAGGGCATGTAGCAGGTCTCCTGTCCCCTACCCACCGAATGCCAGCAGCAACCCAGCTCAACAGGTGAGCTCCAACAACAGCTGCCAGGACTTCCAAGTGTCCCCTGGGAGACAACGTCGCTGCACCTTGGCCCCACACATCTTGGTGAAGAGGGCAATGGCAGAGGCTGAAAATCTGAGTGTCCCTCCAAGAGACAGTCGCTTCATCTGGAGACCCTAAGAGTGTGTGTGTGTGGGGTGGGGGGAACCACAGGATGGAGTTGAAACAAAAAAGAAGAAAGAAAAAAGGCAAGATGGAGCAAAGAAGGGGAAATGAGAAGCTGGGCAGGAGGAAGGAGATGGATCCTGCAACACTGAAGAGCTGACTCTAGGAAAATAAGGTTGGGGTGGGGGTGAGTGGGAGACTTGGGAGTCGCCCAGTGCTGCTTAAGGTTGCCGAGTGGATCCTTGAGGGACTGGGGTAGTAACTATGGACACTGGGTGCGGTTTCCACTGGGGAAACACTCTTATGTCATGGGAGACACACTTCCAACAGCGGAACCTGGAAAGCACAGAGTAGGAGTCTTCAGGTAAGCCGCTTACATCACACAACTCTCTGCCACAGGGCAGGGTGGGGATGTAGGCTGTCCGCAACAAGAAGCCCATTCCTGCCACTTGAGTGCTGAAGGCCACCCAGCAACAACACTAGAGGGGGACGGCCTACTTCAACGGTCCCTAACCCTCACCACCACCACCAGGCCTCTGCTCTGGAAACTGATGATTCATTTGTTCAGGCAGGGCTTTGGATCTTAGCAGGAAGAATGTTCCAGGTTGTATGGCAGTAGAAACTGAGGCTTAACTGGTTTGCTAAACGATTGCCCCTGAGTGTGTCTGACACAACTTACCATGTACCATGCATGACCAGGCATTGCTTGACACAGGCCATGACTGCAAAGGACAATTCTGCATCCTCAATGACACAGACAGACACAAACAACTGACAATTGAGCAATTGACATCGTGTTAGAAGGTGAGCAGTGTCTGGGGGGAGGGGGGAATGGGAAGAAAGAGGAAGTAATGCCAGGACAGGAATAGAGCAGCTATGGTATTCAGTGAGATGAGCAAAGCCTTTAAAAAGGAAACCAGCCAGGTGCAGCTGGAAGGCAGAGCCTGGGCTGGGTGGAGCTCAGGGGAGGAGCAAATTACCTCCTCAGTGAATGGCCCTGGGTTGGATTCTTAGCACTGAAAAGCAAGAAGCGGTACAAGATGCAGGCAAACTATCTCAATAATCCAGGAGATGGTGGCGGCTAAAGTCAGGGTAGTCATTTCCCACTAGTGTCCTGCCTGCCCAAAGTTGTGTCAGACAACAGAGCAGTTGATGGGGTCAGACTCAACCAGAGCAAATTCTTCACGATGAGTCACTACTTGGGAGACAAACTGATGATGTGAGCCCCACAAAGGGGGCCCCACCACGAGGACCACGATGCAGGCAAACACAACCCTAACATCTGCCTTATTGAAACCCCAGTCTCCAGCCTGCTGATGCCTGCAGAAGTAACTTTGTCTTAAACTGTTCTGGAACTTTCTACAGGAGATGGGCAAGAACAGTTCTTTCCCCCAACAATTCTTTTCCTCTAGTGAGACGCCTTGGTACTCAATGACGTATGTCTAGCTCCATATTGATGGTAACTAGGCAAAGTCAGCTGCTTTTAAGTAGTCACTCTAGCTGAATTTCTAAACCATACTTTCTGCTAAGACATGCAGATAGTATTTGCATCTCTGCTGTAGTTTTGCAGTAGACATCATTGCAAATGCTTCTTTTGTAGGTCCTGTAGTGATTTCATCTGCTAGTGCTTTGGTATGAAATATAACACTCATTTTAAAACTAGATTCATTTATGAAATTTTAGTGCTTTGTCTACTCAAGTAAAGAACTTCTGAAAGTCCTAAAAGGGAAATAGAAATGTGAGGGCAAGTTATGAACTAAGGACAGTACACAGGGATGGAAACACAATGAAACCCAGTATTTCCTCTGCTAACTATGCAAAAAATGAGAAAAGTAGAAAGCAAGCTGGGGTACAGAGTGTGCACGGGAGCCCTTTTCCCTCCCACTGCTGTGTTCACTGGCTTCTCAGGCTTAAACCACTCAAGAGTTCATCAGACCAGGCCGCCTCTCCAGGGTTGAAACCCTGCAGTCACCTCATGCCTTTGGACTTCAGAGTAAATGAAGAGGATGGTCCTGGGCTTTTGTGACCTCTCTCCTCTTTTTTCCCTTGCTCTCAGCTCAACTGAGGTAAGCTGTTGAGGGGAACATGACTTCCATAGCTCAGGAAGTCCCTCCTCTACCATCACAACCCCGACACTGCAGCCTGTGAGCCTGCTGGCCTTAGCCATGAGAATTCCAAAGAGGAGTCTGTCCCTGACTCCAAGATTGCCCAGTGACCCCTGTCCACTTCCAGAGATGGAGTTCAAGGATGGCAAGCTCTCAAACAGTGGAAAGGGGACTCTGCCATTTGACAGCTATTCGGGGACAATGTCCCCATGCCTGGACCATGCCTCCTGAATTCCCTGTCTGATGGCTTCAAAAGCTGCTGCAGACCTGTCCCTCACAGTGGACAGAACTCCTGAAGACCCCTTGAAAAGTCTGTCCTGGATATGTGGAGCCCCCTCAAGGCTGCCTCAGAACAGAAACACCCAATATAGGAAAACTGAGGGCACCACCATACTGTCCGTGCATGTTGGCAGGAATAGGAGAGACCTCATCGTACTTAGCATTCAGTTTGGATTCTCTTCTCAGACCTGGGGCAGGTAGCCTTGCCTCACTGAGCCTTGGTGTGCGCACATGTAAAGGCCAACTGTGTAAGCCACTGGGAAGAGTCCAGGAACCCTCACCCAGCACAAAACAAATCATTAGACCACACTCAACTCCACCAGTGCTGCCTGCCGCAAGGTTTGTCTGAGCCTGGTGAGCTGTTGATGCGACCTGCATGCAATAAGGTATGCAGGAACCCTGTAGCAGCCAGTGTGCTCTGCCTTCCTTCACCGGTGCCAAATGGGGGAGCAAATGTTGTGACTCAGAGCAGGAGCCACACACAGGAACACGCTGCACGCTGCTGCCACTGAGCTGATATGGGCTGGACTTAGTCTTAGCTTGTGAAGAGACCTATCCCCGATCTGCCAGCCCTCAACCCTCAGGGTTTCACCCAGGCTCTAATCTTTCCTGTCTTGCCCTGACAACCATGGCAATCTGGACGGGGACACACACACACACACACACACACACACACACAGAGCCTCACTGGAAGTCCAGGTAAATCCCATCATGTCAGGGGACCTCTCAAGGACAAGTGAAACAATCTGGGTCTGACATAAACCAAGGATCCACTTAGGTACCTTCTCCTTGACTCTTCACTAAAGTTTTAGGCTGGTTCCAAATGGTGGCATTTGACCTACAGAGGTAGTATGACAAGAAGGGCAAGGAAGGCTCTTGCCCAGACTGACTGGCAAGTTCCCAGCAGTGTGTAGTGACCTCGAATCCTGCATGCCATTTCTTTCCCACCACGGATAAGAGGCCATTCTTTTTGCTCGTTCTCCTGTGGCCTCTGGTTGATGTCTAGCCAATGCAGCAGGATGCTTCCCTAGTCCAGATGGGTCTGAGTCCAAGAAATGCAGTTCTGTGTTTGTCCAGGCCCAGATAGTTGAGGAAAAGCCCTGGAGCAAATGTACAGTTTACATTTCCTCAGCGTTTGCGCAGGGGCGGGGCCTCGTTTCTCAGCAACGGGACAGCCTGAGGCAAAATCCAGTTCCATGAAGGAACCTGCTTTTCTAAACCTGTATGGTCTTACCATCCTGGGGTCCTCCCTCCCTCCCTGTGGTGGTCTTCTTCTTTGTGTCATATGTTCATCTCCTGGATGTGACCTGAGGGGCTCCGGGAAAATAAAATCATGCTTAGAGAGACTTTATGCCAAACTTAATCTAGAGTTGGTGAGATGGCTCCGTGGGTAAAGGAACTTGCCACCAAGCCTGATGGCTGACCTGAGTTTGATTCCCCACGAACCAGGTGGTGGAAGGAAAAAGCCAACATGTTGTTCTCTGACCTTCACACATGCCCACATATGTGCATGTGCCTTCCTCCACCATACACAGCAAGTAAATGAAATGTAACTTTTAAAATAAAAAAATCATTCACATCACCTTGATTAAAAAAAAACCTGGAGGGCACAGAAAGGTCACTTGATTCCTTGCAGGGACCAAACCAAAAGAACATTTGCATAGTCAGAGCTCTTCCTCCAGGGTCTCCACCTCACGCCTGCCTCTTGATGCTTAGCAGAGACTGTGGTGTATAGACCCGCCTAGGAGACTTCACTTCTGGGTTCACATTGCAGTTAGTGGTTGCTCCCTCAAGCCACTAAGTTTGAATTGGATGAAGAATATGATTCATGAACCAGGTTTTACTTAAGGGAATGGGGGGTCCTTGATTTTAAATGTATGTTAGGAGTTTGGGGAGCTTTGTGGAAACCAATATAATCACTGTGGATGTTCAGAGTAGACAGCCAGAATGTATTGCAGCTGTCAGATCCCTGTTGTTGTTGGCTGGGTTTGTGCTGGGGGTGGAAGGAATTGGAAGGAGTGAAGCCCACTATCCAAACTGTCCCTGTGGGCTACCCTTCCCACAGCACTTGTTTTCCTAACATAACAACAAATGCTCCTATGTTGAAAAGAGAGAGCTAAACGCTGCCTTTGTTTCGTTTCCTCAGACAGTAGTTTAACACTAACGTGTTTTCAGCTCTTGCTTACAGCTAGAAATACAAAGAAAGAAATGCCTTTGTGCTGAGAACTGCAGGGTTTCCATAGTTTAGGAGGAGCGCAGCATTCCTTCTGACTAAAACAGGGATGTCCTCCACCCCCTCCCCTTCCTGCCCCAGCACACAGAGGTTTGCTTGTTTGTTTGTCTGTTCTGTGTTGGCTGTTACTTTATTTATTTATTTATTTTTGCCTTGGTTAGTTAGATTTGGAATTGGAAATCTCATAAACCCATGTAGAGAGAGAGTCTCATTCAGATAGACACAGGCAGAAACCATGACTGACCCTGCTGTGTGTGTGTGTGTGTGTGCGCATGTGTGCGTGTGTTTGTGTTTTGTATGTACACTCATGAGTGTGTTGTTAGAAGTCAGAGGTCAATGTCAAGTGTCTCAAATCACTTCCCACCTTATTTTCTTAGACAGCATCTCTCAGAGAACCTGGAGTTTACCCTCTTGGCTAGACTAGGTGACAGCAAGCCCCAGAGACCCTCCTCTCTCTGCCCTCAGATCGCCTGCATGTGTCACCACACACAGCTTTTTAAGTGGGTGTTAGGGATTGAACTCAGGTCCTCATGCCTGCACAGCAAGCCATTTCCTGTACCTCCCTCCATTGTTAGAGTCTGAGTGGCCACTTCACAGTCAGCAGCCTCTACAAGAGCCCTGCATCTCACAGCATTCCCCAGGAACACTGCAAGCCAAAGTAAAGGAGATCTAGAGTGTGACAGAGGGGATCTGGAAGTGCCCCGCCCGTGTCCACGTTTGGAATCACAGCCCTCCCCACTCTAAAACGCCATTCAGGTTTCCTTCCCTTTTGTGGATCTCAGAGGCCATAAATCATATATGACTTCAGAAGTCAGGAGCCCTGGGAAGAATGCCTGCAGATTAAAGGGTGCCGTTGCAGAGGAGAGTGCAGAAGTGTATATGCTAGGAAGATGATTGTGCAGTCTAGATTGTTGACCAATCACATGAGGCAGTGAATAGAACGCATAACACAGATCCAGCACACTGTTCTTTCTCTGATGGTTGAGTAGATGGAAGACCAGTAGGGAAAATCTCAACAAGCAACTTACTCTACAGGCTCTCAGTTTCTACAGAGCGAGCCTGGGAGTCCTGCTCATCTAATTGAAACTTGACCACTCACCCTGTTGTGCCCAAACTCTGAACCCCAAAATCACTAAGAGACCTGATCCGATGCAAAAGCAAAGAGTCATTAATTTTACGAGATAACTTGGTTCTCCATCTATCCCACACAGCAGGTGAAACAGGCGGGACCAGGAGGGACCAGCAGCGGGGCAGGGAATATATTTGGGTAGAGCAAGGGGAGTATCTGGAGGGTCCACTAGTTGCATAGCAACCATCTCAGGATTGGTGCCCCTCCCATCTTGGGCAGCCTGTACTGTGTTGATTGGTCCACTGCAGCTGCAGGAAGGTTGCTATGCCTGGAGGCCCTCCCAGGGCGGTTGCTACTCTCTGCATTCCACTGTTTCTATAAAGCACATCCAGAACCCTCCTGCTAACTTCTAATTGGTTCCTTGCCACTTGGAGGGTATCTGGCTTCCTAGTGACTAGATGGTGGGCAAGGTCAGGAGCTCAGCAATGTTGCTGAGTTAGGGGCCTTTGTCTTGCTGGGTCTTTTCTGCAGCCTGCCATGGCTGCCAAAGCAGAGAGCTGGGTGAGGACCTGGTCTCTTCAATCCTGCTTTATCGACCTTGCCAATTTGTCTCCGAAGTTTGCCATGTCCTTGCATGGTTTGTTTCTTGGAACCCTAACTAGAGTCAGAGTGGGAATCAAGAAGGGACAAACAGAAAAGCTGAGATCAGGTGGCCTGAGCTCTACTGAGCTCCGGGTGTTTATTAGATAAACTGGGGGGCAGAGCTCTTGCATAGAGGCGAACAAGGAGGTGGGACTATTACACACAGATAAACAGTCAGTGTTGGGGGGGCAGGGAGGTAAGCTAACCTCCACAGGAGCAGTCTCATTGGACAGAGGGACAACTCTTCAGGCTCTGAACTTCCCCAGGAAGAAAGCTATGAGGCGCTTTTTCTGCACACACTGTCAACATTTACACTTGGATCTAAGAAAGGTTTTACCATCCCACTGAGCTTCACCCAAGCTAGGCTGTGCCATCCCCATGGGTCTGCAGTCCTTGACATGGACAATGTCTGTAAACCAATACATTCACTCAAGACTCCATTCACTCCTTAAAAACACTGGCTGCCAATATCTACTTGTGGTCTTCCCGGGGCTGAGTTTCTTCAGCTTGGACATTCATGGTAAGGAATTTAGTCTCAGTATTGGACTCTCTCAGGTGACTGGTGAGAAACTATTAAGTCCAAATTGTACATAAACCACTTGCATTTTCCATCTGTATTAGACACAGCATCTACGCCTTCCCTCTTTCCCATTAAATATTTAGTGAGAGTTTCATTTCAGTATATGCTCTAAGGATGTTAAATTTTTCATCAAGGTCCATTAAAGAAATGTACAGCAGAGTTTGCAGGCATCTGGAGGAATGAGCCAGACAGATGCATGTAAGAATTAAGAAGCATCACAAACATGCAAAGGGCCAAAGAGAATTCTGCAAATGAGTACCAGGCAATGAAATAGCAAGAAGAGGGCTCTGTGGGAACTGGGAGGTGGACTACAGCTGTTCTAGAAGGATCTTACTGGGAGGAAAGACATTAAAGCACAGGGCAGAGAACAGCCTACATTATAAACAGAAATTTTCCTCAACACAATGGTGTTGATGCTTGGAATTTTCTGACATTATCAGCATCATCTCCCAGGCGGTGGCCTCTCGTGTGGTAGTTCTCAGTCGGTGACTTCTCACATGGTAGTTCTCAGTCTGTGGCCACAGACACCAGAATCACCTGGGGGATTGTAGTATAGAAAAGTGTTTTTTGGTTTTTGTCTTGGTTCCAGAACAGAACAACTAAAACTTTGGAATCTCCTAAGTAATAAGAGCATCCTCTTTGTTGACTTGTTTTTTAAGTTGTGCATGTGTGCATACATGTATATATATATGTGTGTGCATGCATGTGTGCGCCTGTGTGCATGCATACATGTGTGTGTGTGTGTATGTGTGTGTGTGTGTGTACAGTGGGATTGAAATGAGTACTTGGAACAGAACTCAAGTCCTCATGAAGGGCAACAAGTGTTCTTAACAACTGAGCCATCTCTTCAGCCCCGGGAGCATTTTTTGTGGTATACAAAGAACACTCCATGGCACATGAGGAGATGGTTCCAGCACTAAATGCTTACTATACAAACTTAGTGACCTGGGTTCAGATTCCAAACACTCACATAAAACACAGGCCCGGTAGCAGAAACATAAGGATCCCAGGGCTGGTTGGCCTGCCAGTCTAACCAACTGAAGATATCTAGGTTCAGTGAGAGACCTAATCTCAAAAAAAAAAAAAAAAAAAAAAAAAAAAAAAAAGGTAGATTAAAAAGACATCTAATGTCAACCTACAGCTTACACACATACAGGTGTTCACACAGGAATGAAAATACATATAACACACATATAGACAAGTAACACTTCACAAACCATACTAGCTAGTCTGGTGGCTCTTAGCAGTTGCTATGTATGTGTCCCTCCAAAACTCATATGTTAGAGTCTAAGATGTTCTGTGTCAGTATTAAAAGACAGAGCTGTCGTGACTAAGTGGAAAGCTCATGAGTAAAATTAGCACCCCAACAAAAGGGCTTCAAAGAATGAGCCAGACTCTTTCATCTTTCTAAAAAAGGACACAGGGCTGGTCCCCTCCAGAAGTCACAGCAACCAAGAGTGGCCTTGGCAGCTCTGGATCTGTACCAGTCTGGACCCTAGACTTTCCAGCCTCCAGAACTATAAGGAATAAATCCATCTTCTTAGAAATGCTCAAGTCTACAGCATTTTGTCATAGCAAAATGAAATAAGAAGGTGGCCCTTGTTTTAAGGGAAAGTCTGGCCTCAACAGAAAGATTAGCCACATCACTAGGGGGTTGGAATCTCCAGCCAGCTCTTGACTTCCAGGAGGGAATCGGGTTGGAGACTGAGCTCAGTCACCAGAGGCCAACGATTTGATTAATCTTACTTATGTAAAGAAGACTGATAAAACTTTTTGAATGTAGGTCAGGAAGTTTCTTTGCTGTAGGACTTGTTCTGGATAGAGACGACCAGAAAGGACATGGGAGCTCTGTACCCCTTCCCCTCCTCTATAGATCTCTTCGATGTGGCTGTTCTTGCATTATACCATTAACAGTAAAGCAATAATTATAAGGAAAGATCTTTCCAGATCTCTGTGAGTCATCCTGGTACGTTATTGAACCTGCGGGGTGTGCATGCAAAAAGCCAAGCTAGACAGTGATGCAGACTGCTGAATAGATGTCACAAACCGGCATCATAGGGGCATTTATTAAAATTCACATTCTTAACCCAGACATGGTGGTGCACACATGTAACCCCAGCATTCAGAAGCTAAAGCAGGAGGACAGTGAATTTAAGAATGGCCTGGGCTACGGAGACCCTGTCTCTTACAAGCAAACAAACAAATAAAAACCATAAAAATGAAATTCTTATTCCTAGGCCCAGGGCATGAACTCCGAGTCAGACTATGGGTGGGGCCATGACTCAGTGGCACAACAGACTGTGAAACACCAACAGCGCTTCTGCTCTGACAACCTCTACCTCAAGCCCAGAGGTCAGGTTGCCTAAGGCACCAGCAGAGCCCAGCTTGCCATCTTGTATGAGGCCCATGTCACATAGGGAAACAAAACAACAGCTGCTCCTAGAATTTAGGTCCTGTTTTTTCAAGCATGGTGTCAGGCCATCGACCTGCTCTACTCTAAATGACTTCAGGGGAAGTTCTGTTATGCCAACGGGGAGAAAGAAGACCCATTAATTTAGCTCCTTTCTGAATTCTCAGGAGTTAGGAAGAGGTTCATCGGACCTGAGACTAAGTTTTAAGTTTCTAATGGTTCTTAAAACTCTAGTCTTAAAGACGACTGCTTGTCTTGGGGACAACATCCAAGGATAAACCCATGAACACAGATGCCCCCATCTTCTTGCAGGCAGAAAAGGTTTGCCTTGGGCCCCAGACTCTCAGAGCATTCCTCAGTTGACACGTACTCGTGAGCACCCCACCGCATGTGAGGCATTGCTTGTATTTCTAGTCCCTCCAGGCTTCCTCCGCTCACTTTAAAAGCATAGCTGAGGTCTGTACTGTCTCAATGGTTAGTCTCCACGGCAGTGAAGACAAGCGTGAGACTTCTTCCGCAGTGTGCTGTGCTTGGTGTCCCGCACTGTGGCAATTTCACCGTCTAAAGGAAGGCATTTTATTTGCCTCTTAATCTTGGTATTGCCAGCGTAACACATCTGTGTGTATACACATACATAAGCACACAAGTTTAAAACGTTTGATTGTAGAGTCTTTTCCTATAAGACATATGCCATGTTCGCCTCTGCTGTTTCTTCATTTACAAAAATGGATTTGTAATGTAGACCCTGTGTGAATCTTGCTTGCCTTTTTGACTTACCAACATAGTGTGGATACCATAGATGTTTTTACTAAGACAAATAAGAAAGAAGAGCTGGGATAGGAAGTGAAAACAGCCTCTTTAATCTAGATGCCAGGAAGAAAGTATGTACTGAGTTTGCTATGCTAATTGAAACCACAGCCCAAGACGATCACATACTTTGGTATTGAGAAATGTAACTATGTGTGTTGCTGTTTCTTAAAGCCTCCAGAACAAATAGCAAATGTATGGAAAAGCCACCCAAGAAAAGGCTGGCATAAGTCTTAATCACACGCCACAGGAGACAGCACAAGTGACATCAGCTTGACATTTTGTGTTTTAAAAGCTAGACTGTAATACTAAAAAATAGTAAACACCAAAAAACGTAGATCTATGTTTTCCCTTGAAAAAATAAAAAAGCAACCCAACACAGAAGATAGCTAGCAAGTTCACAGGCTAATACTCAGGGTGGGGGAGAACAGCCCTGAAGGGACTAGAAGTCGGGACAGAAGAGCTGGGACAGGTCTCGGTGTGAAATGAGGGCGCTGGGGGAGGTTCCATCGTGGATATGACCTTCTGAGAAGCTACATTTAGGGAAAGTCTTGAAGGAGGTGAGTGAGCAAGCCAAATATGATACGGGAGGAGAAAACCTGCCATGAGCGTTGGCTGTGGGTTGTTTCCCTCTCCCAGAGACACGTCCAAATACTAACCCCTAGCACATGTGAACATGGACTGTTTAGGAACCCGGTCTTCACAAAAAAAAACCATGTCAAAAAGAGGTCAGCTGGCAGGCCTTGTGGTGGTTTGCATGGGAATGGCCTCCATAGACTCTCGTCTTTGAATACCTGGTTCCCAATTGATATCCCTATTTGGAAGGTTTAGGGGGTGTGGCCTTGTTGGAGGAAGTATGCCACTGGAGATGGTCTGGAACCTTTTGTAACCAGAAGCCAAAATAAACTTTCTTCTTATTTGCTTGGTCACGGCGTTGTATCTCAGCAACAGAAATACAGGCCCTAAACCTTTATAAAAACCTTATAAAAAGAGGTAAGTTTGGACAGACCCTAAGGAAAAGTTCCTATGACCAGGTTCATAGTCACAGACTGAAGAGGCTTTTATGGTGTTCCTATGGATCATAAATAACGGCAAAACTGACAACAGCAGGGAAGCCTGAGCAACCAGAATTCTGGGCAATTGGAAGAGATGAAGAAAGATCCTCCTATGGAGATTCCTGAGAGTGAGCCCTGGGGAGAGCTCTGCAGATACTCTGCACCATGAGTCAATCCCTTCCTGTTGTTGAAGGCCACCAATTCACAGTACTGGGCTACAGCAACAGCCCTAGGAGACTAACCCAGCATTTGGAGCCAGAGTAGCCTGGAGGTGAGCATCTGGCAGGTGAGGTCAGGAGAAAGGCCAAAGCTGGAGGGGTGGGGGTGGGGTGGCAGTGCCTGGTACCACCGTCCTTTGCGTCCTTTGCGAAGGTTTGAATAGGCTTCTGCCCCCCTCAGCGAATGGTTCTTGGGGCCAGGACCTGCAGGGAGTGGGGGAGGGGTGAGAGTTAGGGAGAGGACTTTGAGTGCTGAGCTCAGTCAAGCTCTGTTTCTGAGCTTTCCTGTCTTCACGGCAAAATCTGGGTGGCCCCTCTTGCTGATCCATCCCCTTCCCCAAGTCCTTCCCATGTTTCTTCAGAACTACCTCCTGCAATAAACACGTGGCTTCAGAGTCTGTGCCTGTGAGTTTGGAAGTTCATCCTTCAAGCCTTGAACCAATTAGATGCGTTTTCTCCATGCATGAACATAGCTGGGTCAGCCCTGCTTCCAGCATCCAATAGAACTCCACAATTCCAATGGACTCTCGCAGACCACAACTCTGAGTATCAGTTCATCGCTTTAATTATATCTTCCCTGGGGAATACCCCAAACTATGACCCTCATCAGCCTTTCTCTGCTCTCTTTAAATCAAAGTCTTTTGACATTCCTTTATGTATAATCCCAATCTCCAACTGAGGTTTATCTTGGTGAATTTGACATCTACAAATCATTAGAAAAAAATGTAAATAAGAATTTGCAGTGAAATGAATGCTGGATTTTTATGTCAATAAACATAGTCATCTTTATATTCTGATTTCAAACTAAACTTTCCTATGGTTTTTAGCTATGGCGTGTCTGTTGAAACAAGTTGACCAGGATAAAAGTGACTTGGAGGGTCTGTGGAACTGTGCAAAATTGTTCATCCTGCACAGGTATGCACGTCTCTGCAGGAAAGGTTTCCCAGAGGCAGTTCAATCATGGTGGGAAATAGATTATGGTGTTCCCGGAGTCACCATCTGTTTCCCTGACAGGAGGAAGTATGTAACAAAACTGAGGGGAATGAAGACACAGTCAAAAGATAAGAAGGGAGCTGAAGAAGTGGCCTACTGGTTAACAGTTCGTGCTGTGGCTGGGCGTTGGTGGCACACACCTTTAATCCCAGCACTCGGGAGGCAGAGGCAGGTGGATCTCTGTGAGTTCGAGGCCAGCCTGGTTCCAGGACAGGCTGCAAAGCAATACATAGAAACCCTGTATTGAAAAACTAAAAAAAAAAAAAAAAAAATATTCCTGCTTTTACAGAGGACCCAAGTCAACCTCCAGCACCCATGTGGAGTGGCTCACAATTACCTGTAATTCTAGCCTGTAATTCTAGCTCCAGGGGATCTAACACCTTCTTCTGGTTTACATAGGGAAACACACACACACACATCTTGAAACAAACCACAGAAGAGTATAACTGATAACATTCTCTGTAATCTTTCTGCATATTTCTCTTTTAAAATCAGATACTGGGAACTACAGGTTGATAAGATGAATTTGTTATGAGACAGGGAGAGCTTATTTCATATCTATTAAATCTTTCTAGATTATTCTGTTGGTTCTTAAACAGGAATCCATGTTCAGTTCCCTCCATCCATGTCAGGTGTCTCATAATTCACTATTTCAAGCTCCAGGGGATCCTATGCCTTTGGCCTTGCCTGGCACCTTCACTCAACACACACACACACACACACACACACACACACACACACACACACACACAGAGAGAGAGAGGGGGGGGAGGGAGGAAGGGAGAGGGAGAGAGGGAGAGGGAGAGAGGGACAGAGGGAGAGAGAGGGAGAGAGGGAGAGAAATACAGCTCCTCCCTTGAACAGCTGACCCTCCAGTGTGTACTAATGGCACTTGCTGTAGAATAGGGTCCCTCTAGGACAGTGG
This sequence comes from Phodopus roborovskii, assembly GCF_943737965.1. NCBI lineage: Eukaryota > Metazoa > Chordata > Mammalia > Rodentia > Cricetidae > Phodopus > Phodopus roborovskii. Next base: position 23,448,110 of record NW_026126571.1, on the reverse strand, counting down.
TTCTCAGCCTGTGGGCCACAACCCCTTTGGGGTAGAATGACTCTTTCATGGGGATCACCTAAGACCATCAGAAATATCAGATGTTTGCATTATGATTCATAACCATAGCAAAATTTCAGTTATGAATTAGTAAAGAAAATAATCTTATGGTTGGGGGCTGGCCACCACAACATGAGGAACTGTGTCAAAGGGTCGAAGCTTTAGGAAGGCTGAGAACCACTCTGCTAGGATGTGTTCACATTCTTAAAGCTCTGTGTGTGAATTGTCTGCTCACTTTGTTGTGAGCACTTGAGGACCACAGGAAGCTTTGAGTGGCTCACAAGGAATTGACAGACAGCCTTAGGTGTGAGGGACATAAACGCCAAGTGGAGAAGGGTGGCAGTGACCAGCACCAGAGGGTGCTCAGAAAATCCCCACACTAGAAAAGCCACTGAGGAGATGTTGGTTGCAAATCTTAGTTTTATATGTGAACCAATGGCTAACGCTAAGCAGCACACGAGACGCATGTTTCAGGGTACTGGAAACTTCTAAAAGAGTTCTCTGGATTGGTTGGTTGGTTGATTGATTGATTGATTGTTCTTTACTAATATTCTTCTCAAATAGTCAGAAATGTTGAACTCTTGGAGCCTCAGTTCAAGTGCATTAGCTGTTGTCCCATCTTGCTTCCAGTTTCCTTCTTAATCCTCCTTTAGGTGTCCCCTTCCTTGGAAAGGTTTCCTGAAAACAGGGTTTTACTCCTTCTTCGCTGTCCTGAAGTAGAGACACAGTAACTACTGAACCCCAAAGGGATCCTGAGAAATGTTGAGTAGCACATGATACTGAGCAGTAAATATTAGTGCAAGGCTGGGTGTGTAATTTGGCTGGACAATACCCGCTAGACATCTAAGGCCCTGGGTTCCCTTCCCAGCACCACATAAACTGGGCAGAGAGATGCATGCCTGTAATAACTGGAGGCAGGATGGTCAGCAGTTCAAAGTCACCCTCAGTTAAGAAGAAGAGAGGACAACCTGGACTAGAGACCTGAATCTTGAGAAAAAATAATAATAATAGCATGAATATGATCAAAATATATCATATTCATGAATGAATATGTCATAATGAAACTCTCTGTGTATAATTAATATATGCTAGTTGGTATAATGCTAACTTGGGAAGGGCACAGACAAGGAAACATTGTAGGGGACAATGAGAGAAGAATGCCCAGGATACAAGAAGCACAGAGGAAGGAGCACTGCCTTGCCATGGGGAGGAGCACTGCCTTGCCATGGGGAGGAGCACTGCCTTGCCATGGGGTGGAGCACTGCCTTGCCATGGGGTGGAGCACTGACTTGCCATGGGGAGGAGCACTGACTTGCCATGGGGAGGAGCACTGCCTTGCCATGGGGAGGAGCACTGCCTTGCCATGGGGAGGAGCACTGCCTTGCCATGGGGTGGAGCACTGCCTTGCCATGGGGTGGAGCACTGACTTGCCATGGGGTGGAGCACTGACTTGCCATGGGGTGGAGCACTGACTTGCCATGGGGAGGACAAGGAAGAGACTTTCTGGTGTCATATTGTTTCTAGTGTTTTCAGATCAGTAGTGACAGCAATTTAATGAAGAGCCATACACTTTATGATGAATTCAAACTACTTTCTCTTCAGAAATAGATGCTGGAATACTTACAGATGACGTGATGTGATGCCAACACCTTACTTGAACATCACTAGGGCTAGATGGGGGCAGGGCTGTGATTAAAAGCTGGTGTCAGGGCCCCAAGGCCACCTTCTTCTCTAGACTACCATTGATGCTTTTATTTGTGTTTGAAAATTATCATAAGAATTCTTTTTCCTTTTCACTCTATTTGTTCATGACAGGGTCTGACTATGTAGCCCAGGATGGCCGCAAGTTCATGATCCTCCTACCTCAGCCTCCTAAATGCTAGAATTATAAGCAAGGACACAGCTTCAATACTAATCCTTAAAATCATAGCACACTTGGTTAGGGCACATTATAAAATATCTTGCTTTGAACCACACAGTTTTAACTTCCATAGTTGCCTTGGCTCCCTCCTAGCCCCTTCTGGGACCTCAGAGACTCCCTACTTGGCCTGGGGACTTATCTTGATTCATCTCTGCCTTAACCAGTAGGGAGCCCTGACCCCTTCTGCCATGCTCTGAATGAACTCCTGACAGCTTCTGTCTGGAAAGATTCTGCTCACTACTCATGATGGGACAAACTACTCTGGTGAAAACCTCCCGACAGACCCTGCACCAACATTAGAGTTCAAGCGGAGGCAACTTCCTGTTCAGAAAAGTAGAGTTAACCTCAGACTCAACATATGCTATGTCTTCTTCAACTCAGACAAGCATCTGACTCATCTCTGGCCCCAGATGTCCAAGTCAGCACAGCCTTTGCAGACAGGAGCTTGGGACATCCTGTGGTATTCCAGCAAGCAGAGAGGCTCCCAGCTCCCTTCCGGCCTGACCATGCATGTCAGCCACACACATCTAAAATTTTCAGTGACTGCCAAACACAATCCTTACCATGCTCACGCAGCTGCCTACTTTCCCGGGTCCCCAGGTATCCAAATGTCACACAGAGACACTCTCAGCTCGGGGCCACATTGTCTTGGGCTTTTCACTCACAAAGGGGCTTCTTCTCTTCCACGGGTCATTATTTTAGCATCTTACTATTTTAAATGCCTTCCTTTTTAAAAATAGCGTCCATGGCAGCCTCTTCCTACTGAAGCCCTGAGGTCTCGGTGTTCATTCTGTAGTAGAATCTGTTCACCCCCTAGGGAGGTCCTGAAAAGGGGTGGGTCTCCTGAGCTCCCTACACTTCTGGCAGGGTCCTCTGCGCAGTTTGGGGGACACCTCTACCTGGACATACATCTGGAATTCATCTTTTGCCTTGTAGAAACAAGTGCTTACTTGTAACTTTGCTTTTCCTTCCCAGTGACCCATAAAAACTTCAGCCAACTCACTTTTTTTTAGTCCATTTGGATTTTAAAAATTAATAAGAATAAATAAGCTTTGCTGGGAATGAGAAAGGATCCAATTTATTCTTAATATGTCTTGTCTTTAGAAAATAATCATGATAATCAAAAGCAGAAAATGTACTATTCTGGCATTCTAAGAGGTTTATGTTTTTCTTTTTAGCTTATCTGTATTTTCAATTTTTCCATAAGGATCGTGTATTATTTTGTAATTATTCAGTGTTCTTGCTATTTATTTTTCTTTTTAGCTAAGGTTCTCAGCCTCGGCATTGGCGATGTTTGGATGTCAGACTTTGTTGGGACAGAAATGGAGGACAGGCTGTCAGGTACATTGTGAGATATTTAACAGCATGCCAGTTTTTACCCACCCCAAACCAGTGGCAGCCACAGTGTCCCAATAAAAATGTCTTCAGATTTTGCTATAGGCCCCTTGTGGTTGGGGTAGTAAACATCACTCTTATTTTTAAATGGTTGTGTTCAGTTGTAAGGCTTAGCAGTTCAGGGAAGGGGGGGTTCCTGAATCTTATTTAGGTGAACAAGAATCTGGGTAGGGCCACCAGGCTGCTGAAACACTGGCGGAGGCATCTAAACAACAGAGCTCCATTATATGATGCTCAGGCTGTGTGCGGCTCGAGGGGTGGGGACGGGGAGCAACAGAATGGACAGTTTGGTGCAACTTTGAAAACAAACCATAAAGCTCACCAGGGCCCAGACATGTTCCACCGGTCAGGAACTTGGGCTCCCCAGAAAGATAAGCAGAGGAGAGAGTGGGATACGGTTTTATGAGAGAAGCAATTTAAGCAATAGCATTGTAAAACTGTCGTCATCGGAGTGAGGGGAAGGGAGGGCGGTGGTGTGCTCTGCCCTTGACCCAAGGTCATCAGAAACCCTTTTACTTCTGATTCATTGGTCTTCCCAGCTCTCTAAGCACAGCCCCGCTCCTGACTCACACTGTTCAGTGGTAAAAGACCTTGTCACAATTTTTGAGTGAATACAGGATGCAAGGATGAGCCAGAAAGAGACTCCTCTCCCACCCCAGAGAAGTGAGCCGGAGAGTTCCCATAGGAACCTTCAGAAACGTTCTGGGATGGGAAGGGTGGGAGAGGCTTGGTGCAGGTTGAGGACACAGAGCAGTGTTTACTGTGGCTGGGAAGGGTGTGGATTGGACCATTAGGGGAAGAACAGATGCCAGCCTTACCAGGCAGTGCCTCCACTCAGTAGTGCACCCTTAAAGCCCGGAATCTGGCCCTTGGACTCTGAGCTCAGCTACAGTCTCTAGTCTGAAGCAGGAAAAAACTGCTGGCCTTTAAGCAATGTTGCAGTGGGGACCAGCATGGACTAAGGAGCCCCAAAGATGGGAGCAAGCTTTCGAAAGGTGAGGGGAAGATTTGAGAAAGACTGGGCAGGGGAACCAAACCAAGCCATGGCCCTGAGGAGTTTGTCTGAGAATCCTGGCATGATTGCTGAGCTATATTGCACAGCTTGGTAGATATAGGGAATGGGTAGTGAGTGCTCCAGGTTAAGTTGTCCCCCTAATATGATGAAGTCATATTAGCCAGTACATCACATGAGGTCACGCAGAAATATAATAGCGTCCCTTGTCTAAGGCTCCAGGACCCTTGTGCAGGCAGGTGGCAAGGGCACACTAGAGGAAGGCTGAACCTGCTGGGAGGCTGTAGGCCAACCAGCAAGCCTACATGCTTTGCAGTTCCCTTCCCTTCTCTTCAATGCCCTCCATCTATGAGTTCCAAAGCTCAGCTTCCCCCCCACACACACACCTCAGGAGTGCAGTGATGATAAGAACTGTCTGTCTTCTCTTTGTTTTTTTTTTTAAAAAAAGACATTTTATCTTATGTCTGTGAGGGTTTTGCTTGCATGCATGTACGTATGTGCATGGCATGTGTGCCCAGTGATCCATGACACACATAATCCTGCATTCACACGAATGAATACACATACTCACACATGACCCTACATAGACCTCATGCCGTCCACTACACACAGGATATGAAATCTAAACTCCCTATCTTGACCCCGCTGGGCCTGCTGTCTTTCATGTCCTAATGAAACTCTGCTCCAGTCAATTTTTCTTCCAGTTCTCTGAATAAACCAAGTTTGCCCTGCCTCGGGCCTTTGTACTGGCTGGTCCTTGCCTGGAAAGACCTTACCTGCATTTGCCATGTAGCTGGCTTCTTTGTCTCCTGGGAGCATCAGTCTAGAGAAACCTCTGCTAAGGCCAGGGTCTCCTCTCCACATGCTACCCTTTTCAGAGTCCTCTTCTCGGGTGTCACCTTCACCATCTTGCCTCCGGTGGTAGCCTGCTCACCCGAGATCTCCTCACCTGCTGCACCCTCCAGTTCGCCCTCCCTGAAATTGGAGCTCTAAGAGAGGACCCTGTTGGTCTTGTCCTGCATGGCATCTCATTGTATATAAAGAACACAGAACAGGTTTGTTTGTTTTATTTTTTATTTGTTTGTTTTTGTTTTTTCGAGACAGCGTTTCTCTGTATTGCTTTGGTGCCTGCTCTGTAGACCAGGCTGGCCTCGAACACACAGAGATCTGCCTGCCTCTGACTCCCAAGTGCTGGGATTACGTGCGCCACCAATGCCTAGCCTATAAACCAGTTTCAAGAGACATTGACTTAGTGAATGAAATTTCAGAATGTGAGAGAAATCCTTCTCAAGACCTTTTATGTTGCACCTGTCCTGGCAGCCCATGAGGGAGTTCAGCCAGACACAGGTGGGAGAGAGGTCTCAATGATGGCTTCCAAGTAGAAGTCACTTTAGAAACTACAAGGAAAGAACACACTAGCTAGCATTCCTGGAAACCGACAGGAAATCATCCAGGAAGTATGGCAAGAAGGGGTGATTGCAGTCTCCACTCTGGAGAGGAAGGAAAGGCCATCAGAGCATCCTCACTCCTCCTAGAGAGCAGAGAGAGCAGCCAGGTGCTTCTTAGAATGCACCAAAGGAAAGCATTTAAAAAGGAGTTGTAAGCCAGCGTGCTAAATAGTTTTATGTCAACTTGACACAATCTAAAGTTCTGTGAGAGGAGAGAGCCTCAGTTTAAAAATTCCTTCATAAGTTCAGGCTGTCAGCAAATGTGGAGGGCATTTTCTTAATTAGTGATTTATGAGGGAGAGCCCAGCCCATGGTAGGTGGTATCATCCCTGGGACGGTGGTCCTGGATTCTATAAAAAAGCAAGCTGAGCAAATCCAGTAAGCAGCATCCATGGCCTCTGCATCAGCTCCTGCCTCCAGGTTCCTGCCCTGTTTGAGTTCCTGTCCTGACTTCCTTCTGTGATGAATGTGGATGTGGAAGTGTAAACCCAAATAAACCCTTTGTTCTCTCCTTGCTTTTGGTCATGGTGTTTCATTGCACAACAATAGGAACCCTAACTGGGACAGGCAGCCTGAGCTCATTTCAGTGTTTGTATTGAAGGACCTAAAGAAGGAAGTTGGACAGCTAGACAGGCAATGCCAGCACCCACCAGTACAAAGACCCGTCAGGGCTTGTTTGACTCAAGAGGTACACTAGGTTGTTAAGGCTGTGGGGCTTGAACACTGAGGTCTCCCCAGATGGATAATGAATGTGCAGGTGAGGTAGAATGATCCTGTGTGTTACAAATGCACAGAGAGCGCATGGCAGCCTGCACATGCATCCTCGACCAGCTGATTGCCGTGCAGTAAATATTACTCGGATGATGGAAAAGCAAACCCAGCAGTTTCTGCTTCGGTCTGAATAGAGGGGTGGAACAGTCCTATTCCTAATAATCTGGCAGAAATAAACAACTCAGACCATGACTAATCTGACAGGACGGCAAGGTTCACTTGTCCAGAGAAAAAAACAATGATTGCATGACAATCCCCTCAGCATAACGCTGTCTGTGAAAGACACCACGGTGACTAAGGACGTGCCCACAGAGCCAATCAGACTGAGGTGCCATGATGAAGAAACTCACTGACAACCTCAAACATCTACGAAGGTCACCTCACTGTCAGAAGATACAGACCAAGACTTGCCAGCAGAGACTTACAAAGTACATCAGAAGTTGTTCTAAATCATGGTGGTATTTCTGGGCTTAGAGCTGGGGTACTGTGGAATCATAGCAACTTTGTGGGCTATCCTGGGACCAAACTCTGCTCTACTGTGGGCCACCACATTCCAACTGCCCAGTAATTGTAACATTATGCCATAGTGTAGAAATTCAATAATTTATGACTATATCTTAACAGGTGTGATCAAATCTAGTGTGGCACATCAATCTTCCTTCCATCCTGGAGAATAGAATTGAACCACCTCTAAAGAGGCCAATGGTAGTGGCTTCTGGTTCCTCATATACCAAAGTCATAGATGGACTTGATATTGATACCTGGGACTACAGAAGAAGAAAAAAATGGGTTGCCTAAATGATGTCAGGGCAGTTCTTGCTGGGAGGGCTTCCTTGGGGGTCTGGCCACATGCTTAGCCCAATTCTGTCCTGAATACAATAAACTAACGTTGTGTAATAGCTTCCTCTAAGATGAAAACCTTCCATCTTCCCAGGAAAGCTGTTAAGCAGAAAGGTAAATGACTTAAAAGAGCTTCAGGAAGTCCCTGAAACTGACCAGTTCCACTAGGCCCCTCCCTGCCAGAATAAGAATAAAAGCCGAGAGTCCCTCTCAGAAGAGCCAAGCTAAAGTGCAAAGAGCACTCTCAGACAAGCAAAGCTGGCTGGACGAATCAGAAACCAGCCAAGCGGCCTGCGAGAGCAATGGAGGCAACTGACAAAGACACTCTCCAGCCTGATGAGCTGACTGCAGGTTGTGCAGTGAGCTCCAAGTCCACAGCTATCGCGGTTAAATAAGGATCAGGATAAACAAATAGGCCGAATAGGTGTTTATTCAGGGAGAAATAACTTACAACCTAGACAGATTAACACCAGCAGGCTCCACGGGATCCTCTCCTCTCCATGACCCGCCAGCAAGAGAGCTTTCCCGGATTCCTCAGACCTTCTTCCACAGGTCACTTCTGCCCCTGGCTCCACCCCCCAACGGGCGTGGTCAGTGCCACAGAAGGAGACAAAGTGACTATCCCTCTATACACAGCTTTGTGAACTGTCACCCATGCCGGAGCAGGCTTTGGTGATGCAGCTGTCTTTGAGTCATTTCTGCTCGTGTAAGTAACTCCTCACTCATACTCCGTAGTTAATCCCCATTAAACCCATCGGTTCACTAAGTACTTTGGTCTGCCATGGGTTCCCTATTTAGGCTATGTAGACATGTGACATGTGTGTTGCATCTCCCCAGCCAAAGTTTTGTCACACAACAATTAGCCATGCCACAGTTGCAGTTCTAGCTTAAGACTGCCTGCCTGACTGCAGCGTTTCTCCTAAAACCTCTTCTCCAAGTAGACAGGATTCTCAGTACGCAGCCTCATCTAATCCTCAGCACACTTTCATCTGGTGAGATGTCTCTTCTCTGCTTTATAGATGAAGAAACTGGACACAAAGAGGGTGAGTCACTTGTCTGAACCTACTATGTGTCTCATTCTCCAATCTCCATTCACTGCTTGTTTTCTAGGACCCAGTTTAACAATGAATAGTTATTGTTTGTTTTGAGACAGGGTTTCTCTGTGTAGTTCTGGCTGTCCTGGAACTCACTCTGCAGGCAGGCTAGCCTCAAAATCACAGAGATCTGCCTGCCTCGGCTTCCGATGTGCTGGGGTTAAAGGTGTGCACCACTACCAACTGGCTTTTTTTTTTTTTTTTTTTTTTTTTTCTTTTTGAGAGATAGAGAGAGGACCACAACTTTAAAATATTTCTCCAAGTTAGCAATGTCCTTCAAATTTTAAATGTAGATGCCTTTGACCCAGTAATTTCTTTCCAAGACATACACATGAGTAAGCATTCAACGTGCAGAAAATATTCCAGTGCAGTACTGTTTATACAGTATTATTTCAAAAATGGAACAACTAGACACACGCTTAAATGGCTACCACTGTGAAATTGGTTAAATAATTTATGGCACACCCATGCAATTAGGGTGGCATGGAAACATGAAAAATATTGCAACAGCTCTCTCTGCACTGACCTGGAAAGATGTCAGTCTAAGAAAGGAGAGAGGTAGAATGAAGGATACAAGGCCAGTGAGACAACCTTCATCCTTAAAGCCCCAACTCTTAGGGGGAAATATAACTCTGTGTAAAATGGTTAGAGTTAGCTAGAGGAGTCGAAGGGGGTAAGAAAGCAGATCAATGAACATGACCATGGGTCAGGATCTAAGATGGCCAAGGCATGCAGAGATGCATGTGACAAAGACTCTACATCAGGACAAGGTAACCAGATGACAGAGTGTGAGCTTGGGATGGAGCTGGGTTCCCAGGCAACCCTCATCTCCTATAGGTTGGTGTTCAAGTCACTCTCCCTATGTGGCTGGTTCCACCACCTCAAAGAAATCTTTACAAACTAGATTTCATGTCTGTTGACACAATTTGAAGAAATAGGTATAGCCCTGTTGTGGTGCGCGAAGCAGGTATTAGAGTTGCTAGTGTTTTAAAGCCAAACTCTTGAGACCTGGGGAACTCTGAAGCAGAAAGGTTTATTGAACTGTTACAGACACAGCCAGGAAGGGACAAGGTCCTGGGGCATGTTTCACAACCACTGCAGCAGGACCAGATAGAGGTCAGCTAGACGGCATGTCTATCCTGCTTACAAGCCTGGAGAAGGAAAACTGAAGTCTTTTACCTTGGGCTTAATAAATTGTATACCAGAGGGTCAGGTAAGAGCAGGGCTGTCTGGGGGCAGGATGGAAGCTCCTAAAGAGACACACTAGATGCTCTTAGGCCAACAGGGCTGTCTTCCTTAGGATTTCTATCACTGTGAAGAGACACCATGACCATGGAAACTCCTATAAAGGAAAATGTTTAATTGAGGAGGCAGTTTACAGTTCATAGGTTCAGTCCATTATCATCATGGCAGGGAGCATGGCGGCATGCAGGCTGACATGGTGCTGGAGAAGTAGCTGAGAGTCCTACGTCTTGCAGTCAACAGGAAATGGTCTCTGACAGTGGGAGAAGCTTGAGCATAGGAAAACTCAAAGCCCGCCCCCACAGTGACCCACTTCCTCCAACAAGGCCACGCCCCCAAGTGTGCCACTCCCTTTGGGGGCCATTTTCTTTCAAACCACCACAGTGATGGTTTGAGTAGCCCAGAAAGTCTGTGTGTGAACTGTAGGGGGTGGCACCTGCATTCTCCACCAGGTGTTCTAACATATGTTCAGGACCAGGAACAGTTTTTGCTGGTTTTACCCACAGCTGCTAACTGACTAACTTCACCATCCTACCCTCTCCAACCTCTTGATTACATTTAGAAAATTTAGAATTGTTGGTTTTATCAACAGTATAAAATGGGGCCAGACAGAAGGCTCAAGGCAGGCTGTTCTTGCAGAGGACACAACCACCTGTAGCTGTGGCAAACAAAAGTAATGTCATCAGGGGCTGGAGAGAAGGCTCAACCATGGGGAAATGGAGACGGGCAGATCCCTGGAGCCTTATGGCCAGCCTACTCCACAGCAGAGAGAGATCTCAGGAAACCGGGGTGGACAGTGCCTAAGGAATGGAACCTAAGGTAAGCCTCTGACTTCCACACATGTGTACACACAAACACATGCACTCTGCACACACACACACACACACACACACACACAGATTTTAATGAATGAATGAACTAATTTAAATATTTTTCATTTTTAAATGCATACACAGAGACCATGGTTGTTGACCTTGGTTGTCAACTTGACTAGATCTGGAATCAGCTGAAAAGCAAGCACTCCCATGAGACATTTTCTTGGTCATATTATTTGCAATGGGAAAACTCATCCTGAAAGTGGGCTGTACCTTCCAGTGACAGCCCAGATAAAAGATGGGAGAAGGAAGTTTTGCTTTTGCCTACTTGCCTTCACTCTCACTGGCAAGTTCATCTACTCTGTTGTTGCTGTTGCTACATTCCTTAGCTGATATTAAGACCCAGCTTCAGGCTTCTACTGTAGCCTGAAGACCAGCAGCTCATCAGGAATCCTCAGGGCCTTTAGTGCCAGATTGGGACTGCAGAAACATCCGACCTCATGGCATGAGCAACTACTGTTTTCCTTGCTTCTCCTGTATGAGGCAACCATTGTTGGACTACTCAGACATGTAAGCCAATCTAATAAATCCCCCTTTAATAGATATTCATTCTGTTGGTTCTGTTCCTCTGGAGAACACAGACTAATCCACATACATATAAAATGTACACAATATCTACACATATACAAATACATACATATAAATTTATTTATACACACACACACATATATATATTTCACAAGTTAGAAGTTTCACGCTATTAATTTTTTCAATCTGAACAAGAATATCCCATGGTGTGAAATGGGCATGTAATTAAAATTTATACCATAAATGCTTTATTGATACAGCCTCACATGTTATTCATTATAATCTGTCTAGGGTTGTTTTCCTGTACTAACGGTGGAGCTGAGGTGCCACAGTGGGCATGTAGCTACTCCCTGGATTTCTGTACAGAAAGTTTGGCAAACCCCTGACTTAAAGAGAAAGTCACCCTTGCCCGTAGTTTGCCCCCCTTGTCCCTCTGGTCCCCCTTTCCATTCCTTCTCCACAAGCAGATCATTGTCATGTCCTGTCTCTGTGTTTGCTTAACTCTACTCCCTTGCTCCTAAACAAATCTTTGCTTGACTTTGCGTTTCCAACCTTTTGGATAGAACCCTGCTTGCGCGTCTCCTCCTGCTTTGCTTTTCCTTTCTTCACCCAACGGTACTTATGAACTCAGCAGCAGGAGCTCCTTTACTCCATCATGGCAGGATGGCCTTTCTCCACTCTCATACTGACGATAGCTCTCCACACTTCTGCAGATCTTCACTGTGAACCATCTTCTCCGGGTCTGCGGGTGCTTTTGTGCGAGAGCGTGTCCAAGTCTGGGTGTGGAAATTCTAGGTGTGCACATTTGCAGCTTCATTTGGGTCACCCCAGCTTATTTTCAGAAGTGGTTGTCCTGATCTACACTGGCCTCCTATACAAAAGTGACACTGTTTTGCCCAACATTAGGTATCTTCAGACTTTTTTTTGCCAGTTTGATGGGTGTAATACCCTACTGTGATAAGACCCTGGATCTCATCAATTACTAAATTACTTTTTCCTAAAATGATTAAATTACTCAAAAAATTACTTTTAAAGGGGATTTTTAAAAGTATATTTTTATGTCCATTGGCCATTCCTGCTGCTTTTGTAAAAATTCCTGTTTGTTTCCCATACATGTTTTTCTGTATGGATCTTTTTACTTCTTTTACTTCATCCATCTGTCTGTCTCTCCCTCCCTCTCTCTCTCTCTCTCTCTCTCTCTCTCTCTCTCTCTCTCTCTCTCTGTGTGTGTGTGTGCATTCAGGTACTCACACATATGTGTGGTTATTATGTAAGTGCTTCAATCTCTCTCCCAATTTTTCCAGTTGGGCCTCTCATTGAAGCTAGCCTCATCGGTTCCACTAGACTGGCTGGCCAGACAGGACCCTCCTGAGCCGAGGTTTTAGACACACGCTGCATATCTGACTTTTTATGTGTGTGCTGGGACTCAAACTCAAGTCCCCCAATCTTCTTTTCCTTTCCCATTCCTAAGAACACCCCATGCGTTCTGGGTTTAAGTTATTTGTCAGTTGTATGTGTGCAGATGTCTTCTGTGGAACTGTCTTTTTTGTCTCTATATGGAATAATATTTTCACACATATATACATATATATATATATACATACATACATACAAAAACACACACACACACACACACAAGGTCATAATGTCAATAGAGTAAAATATACTCACCGGTTATTTCACACCATGAATTTTAATGGAGATAATATCTTTCCAGCTCCTGATGCAGCTCTCTTATTTGGAAAGCGGTTCTGTTTCCTGAAGTCTACACCCCCTCGCAGCTAAACCACACAACTGAGGAAAGGAAAAAGGCAAGTGTGGGGAAGCCCTTCTAAGAGATGGACGGGAGAAAAGGAAGCCAAAGACGGCCAGGGCCTCTCAGAGTCTCAACACTGCCTCCCTCTGCCATGACAACCATCACACCAGCATCACCACAGAGTACAGAGAGAGGATGGGGGATGGGGCCTAAGACACTCCTCTGCACTTGGAGCCAAAATTCTGCCACCTTCATGGGCTCATCCATGCCTAGTTTGATAACCCATCGGTATGGGGCCTGGGACCTGTTGATATTCCTGGGTGGGAGGCTCATTTTATCCCTCATCTGAGTATCCAGCAACTCCCCTCAGTCTTTGGACGTCACCCTTCCCTAACTGCTTGTGGCCCAGGGCTCTCAGGGAGCAGCTAGCTTAGGCTATGAAGATTGCAGCTCACATGACTCATGGTCTATCTGCTGGCCTGATAAGGACATGCAGGGCCTCTCGTGCTGATTGAGCCCGAGCTGGCCTTTGCTACTTCTTCCACAGTCAGTTCCCATCTAGACCTAGCCTAGGATGCCCACCCCATCTGTCGCTGTCATTTTGACACCACGTCAGCTCTGTGGCAGTCCTGTGAATCTTTAGTGAACATCTAGCTCTGTAGGAGAGCCTACTCGGTTCATCTTGTAGGAGGTAGGGGAGGCTTGGAACTCTTTCTACCCAATCTCGACAAAGGTATTCCCCGGAGATGAGCTTATCCCATTGCTGCAGATAACCCTTCCCTGGAGGAACTGTGCCCACCCTTCTTCATAGGGTCCCAACTCCACCCAAAGTTCACCCTGGGGAACCGATGTGTTTATCAGGCTTACTTCAAGAGTGTAGGTGAGAGGTTACTGACAGGAGTATGGGTGACACCAAGGCAGCCACACTAAAATGTCTTCTCTGAGCACAGATAATGGCTTTGCCACAGTTACAGATTTTCCTTAGCAGTTTAAACCGAGACACATCCTCTCAGCTTCTACTGCTCAAAGTCCACATGTGGCTCATCTGGGCCTTCTGCAAGGTGTCTGTCAAGGTACTGACAGAGCTAGGTTATCATCTAAGCAGTCAGCTGGGGAAGGATCATTTCCAGCCTCATGCACTATGTAAATTTAACTTGAACATTCACTTTCTTGTTGGGTGTGGGAATAAGGGCCTTTGTCCCTGGTTAACAGTCAGAGGCCACCCTCAGTTCTTTGCCACATGGTCCTCCCCAGCATGGTTGCTTTCCTCACCAAAGCTGTCACAGCCCTGTCAAAGCCCTCACAGTCCTGGCTATGTAACCATGGACGTGATACCCATTGCCTTCGCCATGTTTTCTTGGTTAGGAGTCAGATACCTGTCCTCAGACAACAAGAAGAAATATCATGAGGATGTAAATACCAGGAGATGGCAACCTGGGTACCACACCACGGAGCCCAGTACCACACTGTGATAGCTAAACTTGACTGACAGCTCGATGGGACTTAGAATCACCATGAGAACAAACTTTTGGGCATCTCTATGAGGGAATTTTTAGATTGGCTTAGCTCAAGTGGGAAGGTTCATCCTAAATGGGTGACATCACACCATAGGCTGGAGTTCCAGACAAGAGAAAAGAGAAAGCAAACAGCAGTAACAGGCATCTCTCTCTCTCTCTCTCTCTCTCTCTCTCTCTCTCTCTCTCTCTCTCTCTCTCTCTCTCTCTCTCTCTGCTTCCTGGCTGTGGATACACATGACCAGCCACCTTCTGCTCCTACCACCAGCCTTCGCCATCAAAACAGACTAAGCCAAAATAAATCCTTCCACTGTTGAGTTGCTTTTTCAAGGTGTCATGGCAGTAAGAGAAATGACTAATGCTCACACTGTGTGAGGTGGGTGGGTACCAGGTAGCACCCCTCAGAGCTGACTGGAAGACTATAGGCCCATAAATTGCTTGGTAGTCCTAGAACCTAGTTCAGTCGACCTTGAACTAGATGAGGCAAAAATCAGTGTTTGTGAATGACGACACTGACAGTCAAGAAGGAAAAAAAAAAATATGGTCACCCACAAAGAAAAAGAAGACAGTGTTTTACACAGAAAAAAACCAAGAACACAAATGTCAAATCTCAATGGCAGTGACACTATAGACCTCTGAGCAGAATTGAAATGACAAAAGCCACCTTATTACTGTCTCACCAAGCCTTAGTAGGAAAGTGCAATGAATGTCAAGGACACTCACTGGGAAGACAGGAGATGATCTAACGCAAAAAGCTCCCCAATACTATATTCACACAAATGATAAATCAGTTGCAGAAAGAAGATGCCAACTGTCGCCAATAACTGGGACAAGAAAATATTGGAACTAAGCCCTTCAGAAATGCCTTTTACCCAAGACTCTGAATACCTTTAAGAGCAATAGATCCTTTAAACTGAAGGGGGTGACTTTTATGCCTTTCAGCAAAAGTAGCACCTAATGCTCTCACAGATAAGGAAATGAAACCTGGGTGGTGGTGTTATATTTTTGGAAGAACATTTCACGATTCTTTCTAAGGTTCTAGCTCCACAGTTAGCTGAGTCTAAGGAGACACAGGGTATGAATGCATTTCTGTCTGTGTCCAAAAGAGGTAGCAGTTTTCAGTCTGCTGGAGAATGTGGAATGGATGGTTAGAACCCAGCCTGAAGGAAAACCACCATGGGTGACAAACAGCAAACTGCCGATGCGATGCAGAGTTTTTAGCAAAGAGATGGACAAGTCATGCATCCCAGGCAAGTCTGGGGCTGTACATAGAAGATATGGGGGACAGTAAAGAGTCACCAGCTCGCTGCAGCACAACTGATGGACAAGGAAGGAAGTGCAAACCTTGAAAATGGTGGCAACAGCATGCAGGAGACAGGTGTTTGGCAACAGATAAAGCAACCAGCAATCAGCAAAGTTGATTGCTCTTGTTTTCTGTTTAATGAGATCCTGTACCAACAAATGGTTCCAAAACCACGTGGCCTGGGGAACAATGTCAAAGTGCGATGACAGTTTGGTTTGTTTGTCACTGCAGGGACTCAGTCAGCAGCTGAACAGGAGCAATAAGCCATCTATAAAGTCATCCTTGGCACAAGAAGGCGACATTCAGAAAATTCATAGTGTCCAGTAGGAGTCGAGCCCTTTTCTGCTGTCGCATACTGCTGTTGGGGTTCCTGCATCTTCAAGGCTCTCTGCTTACTGTGTTATCACCACGTCTAAGACAAGTAGGCTCCTTGTAAATATGAGATGGCTGGAGGACTCCGTAGGCCCTGTCTTACCTTCTTGCCATTTTATGGAAAATGGGATTCCTTGTGGCACTGAATCTACTCCAACCTGGTTGTGTGAACAAGGAAGCCTGTGTCTCACAGGAACATTCTCAGCTGCCTAGGAACTCGGTATTCAGAAGTTTCACCCTCCCCCACCACCACCTAAAACCCATTCCATTTTCCCCCTTCTCTTTTTCTACCCTTTCAAGGTGTGTCAGCATTTTGGTGAGCAGCTGAAATGGGGGCAGTATTTCATCCTCCTCAGTTTCCCTCCAAACACATGAGAATCATCATGAGCTTTAAGCATAAAGTGCCTGCAGCTCATTCCCCTCAGAATGGGGCTGCCACATCTGTAAAAGGGTCCATGTGAGTTTGAGGGACAGTTGCCCTGTGTATAAGCAGTACCCCCCAATGGGGGAAAATGCACATTGTTACTCATTCATTTCCACCAGAAGTGACCTCTGAGCTAGCAGGTATGCTAATCCCAAAGAAATATCACTGAAGATTGGACAGAGGATTAGGAACGGAGCAGATGATGAGTGCAGTTGAACGGGTTCCTGCTGTATTCAGTCCCAGGCCAGTGGCTGTCTCCAGGGGCTCAAGCCCTGTTTGTCACCCAGGGTTCCCCTCCCAGGGACACAGTTCTATAGTTATTTTGCATTCCTCTGAGCACCCTCACCATGTCATATGCCCCTCGCTGCAGGCACCCACCTCAGTGCCGTGTGTGTGTGTGTGTGTGTGTGTGTGTGTGTGTGTGTGTGTGAGAGAGAGAGAGAGAGAGAGAGAGAGAGAGAGCGCACCATACATACAAGCCATATCTCATCACTATCTTGAGTAACTCAAGTATTTAAGTCTGTGCCTTGCACATAGTAGGTGCTCAGTAAACCCTTTGGGAAATGAATGACCTGCTATTTAATACTGTGTATGCACATAGGTATATACATATGTGTGTTCATGTGTGGAGGTCAGAGATCAACACTGACTCACCTTTTGCCTTCACTCTCATTTATTTATTTATTTATTTATTTATTTATTTATTTATTAAGACAGGGTCTCTCACTGAAGATTCAGCTAGACTGACTAGTCTGCAAATCCCACAGACCCACCTGTCTGCCCTTCCCCAGTTTTAGAGTTACCACTACAACCAGATTTTACATGGATACCGTAGATTTGAACTCAGATCACCCCACTCGCAGAGCAAGTACTTTACCCACTGAACCACCTCCCCATCCCCACTTAATATTTATTTCAAATACACCGACAGAGCAGTGCCCTTGTGCTCAGGAGAGCTACTGTACTGCTAAATACCACAAGGTACATTGTGTGTTCTTTCTAGAGATCAGCTAAACCTAAATTTCAGTTTTTTTCACTTTTAAAAACGGGGTTGTTTGGTGGCAGCTACTTCCTGAAAGAGATGAATCCGGGTCATAGTAATGAGCACTGTCCTCTGGAGTGTCCCACGCCTCTCCAGTGCACAGTATCCTCCTCCTGGTTTCCTAAGTCCTCTGAGACAGGACCCGATGTTTTGTTACCTGTATATCCTACCTGGCACGGATCTCTGCAAACACTGCACACGCGTATTAGTCACTGTGCGTACCATCTGTCCACCACAAAGCCTTCCATTCCAAGGGATCTTTTTAATCAGTGCCTAATGTTTGTCCCCAGCCTCAACACACGCCTTGGCCTGCTTCTTCTACTCACCCAAACCATCAGGTTCATTTTCTCTTGCCTCGAGTTAGTCCTTTTTATCAGAAAGACATAAACATATCTGGGCTGGCTGGTTCACAGTTTGGAACATAAGATTTCAATGAGCATGCCTTTAGACGCACCCTGGCTAGCCAGCTCTACAGAGCAACACTCTTAGACCTGAGAAGCAGCCCTCCACCCAGCTCTCCACCCCATCCTCTGTAAGAATCCATTCACTGTGGTTCGCTCACAGAGGGTTACTGTGGTTTTTCCAGGAAACTGCTGCCTGACCAGGGAGGCAAATTTTCCTGGGTACAGAATTGAGGCGTATTTATACAGAAATAGACATGAGTAACAGTGTATAAGCCATATTAATATCCTAACGACGATACCTGGGCCTTCCCAACAACCGCCAAGTGTTGCCAGACTAAGGTTGCTTTGTGTTGGCCCTGCATGAGCGGCAGATATAGCTCTTTTTGTCTTGGCAGTGAGGCCAGCACCCCTGCCAGACTTTACCCTAAAGGAAAGGGCCAAGAGACAATGGGTCCATTCAAACACACGAGCGATTTCTTCCAGTGAGGACTTTTCAATTTCTAAATTGATACAAACTTTAAAACCACCCTATTTTAAGGGGAGTGTATATTTTCCAAAAAGAAGTTATATTTAGCAATGTAATATTGCCAGATTATTGTTGTTGGAAAGGGGGGAGTAGGGGGCGGGAGCAACTCCCTTTCCAGTGGGTAAATACACGTTGCAGCTGACTGGCCTCATTCAGTCAGCTGTTTCATTTTTCAGGGCTTAAGTGCTGACATAAAGCTTCTCTGCTGAGAACTTGTCCCACCCACATTTTACTTCTGTCTCTGTGTGTTGAGATTCTAACAGCAAACCTTACACCCCGCCAAACCCAAAAAGTCCTTGTAGGACCACCTATAAAAAGCAAAACGTACTTGCTAACACAAAGTTCAATATTTGCCTGGGTTGGCACAGCCAAAATAGGAGAAGGTGGGGATTTCTCAGCATACAAGGCAGAATTTCAGGTGAACCTCTAGGCAGAGCTCAGCTACTCTTCTGAATTGAAGAGCCCCCTGCTGGCCGGAGGAGAAACAGGCCTGGAGGACCGGAGCGCAGTCATCTTCCAATTCCCACTTTCCTGGTCCATCCTGCAGACAGACGTGGTTGAGGCTGCCGTGTGCCAGGCAGTGTTCTAGCTCTGGAGATAATACGTTAAACCATGAAGACGGACACGGTCTTTGCCTTGTGGGAATTACACTGGAAAAAAAAAAAAAAAGCAAACAGGCAGATAATTAAAAGAGAATGTCAAGCACAGGTGAAACCTATGAGGAGCGCTGAGAATGGAAGCAGAGATGGGGGGGGGGGGCTGCCTGAATCAGGAGGTTGGACCTTGGAACCAACCGAAAGAAGGCTGAGGACAGTGGGCGTGGTTTGAGGGCAGGGGCAGAGCCAGTGTGAGATCCCTGGAGCAGATGGGAGGGCGGTGAGTGTTGAGGGGGAAGTTACAGTTTCCCGGAATACAGCAGGTTTGATTTTTCACCGGAATCCAGGGCAAAGCTTGACCCAGGAAGTGACTAAATCTTTTTTACGTTGTAAAAGGCCGTGCTGTGTGCCACAGGGAACAATAACTGCCGATGTGCAATCTGAGAGGCCAGTTAGGAAGCTGCTGTGTGGCGTTTAGAACAATCCATTCGAATCTTACCAGAGACCCTCTGCCCTCGGAGAGACTTCAGGCAACTTGAGGAAACAAGATGGACACATTAAACTTTCAAGAGAGGGACTGGAAAACTATCTCAACAGTTAAGATCGCCTGCCTTGAGTTCCGGTCCCAGCGCCCATGAGCAGTTCACAACTACCTACATGTAACTCCAGCTTCAAAGGTTCTGAGGCCCTAGTCTGACCTCCCAAGGCACCTTTACTCATATGCACAGACCCCTCATACACACGCACAGCACTAAATATAAAAATAAATCCTTTACAAATGTTTAGATTCCGATTGATGACAACCTTAAATGCCATCGAAGAGCCTTCACCCAGTAGCTGAAGGAGAAGCAGAGATCCACAGCCAAGCACGGAGCTGAACTCCTGGAATCCAGTTGTGGAGAGGGAGGAGTGATGAGCAAAGGGGTCTAGACCATGCTGGGAAAACCCAGAGACAGCTGACCTGAGCAAGTGGGAGCTCACAGACTCCAGACTGACAGCTGGAGAACCAGCATAGGACCGAAGCAGGCCCCCTGAATGTGGGTGTCAGTTGGGAGGTATGGGGCCTCTAGTACTGGAATCGGTATTCATCCCTCGTGCATGAATGAGTTTTGGGAGCATGTTGCCTATGGAGGGATACTCTCTCAGCCTAGATACACAGGGATGGCCTAGGTCCTGTCCCAAATGTTGTGACAGACTTTGTGATAATCCCCCCATGGGAAGTCTTACCCTCCCTGGGGAGTGGGTAGGGGGTGGGGTAGGGGGTTGGTGGGGGGCATGGGAGGGAGGACAGGAGGGAGACGGAACTGAGATTGGTATGAAATAAGATTGTTTTTAATTTAAATAAAAATTTGTTTTAAAAATGTTCAGATTGTGCCTGAACTGGCCTATCCTCATCCAGTAACTGATGGAACCTAATGCAGAGATCCACAACCAAGAAACAGGCCAAGCTCGGGGAATCCAGTCAAAGAGAGGAAGGAGGGAATATATGAGCAAGGGAGGTCAAGATCATGATGGAGAAATCTACAGAAACAGCTGATCAAGCTCGTGGAAACTAATGAACTCCAGATTTATGAATCTGGAGACCCCAGGGAACCAAACTAGGACCTCCGTATGTGGCAGACAGTTGTGAAGCTTGAACTAACAAAGGGGTCCCTGGCAGCAGGACCATAATACAAACCTGGTGCATGAACTAACTCGTTCGAGCCCACTCCCTGTGGTGGGATGCCATGCTCAGCCTTAATGCATGGGAGAGGGGCCTGGCCCTGCCCCAACCTATTGTGCCAGCCTATGTTGACCCCTCATGGGAGCCCTTACCTGTGAGGAGGGGTGGACTGGGGATGGACTGTGGGGGGAGAGGAGGGGAGGTGAGAGGAAGTGAGGGAGGATGGGAGCAGAGGAAATAAGGAAAGAAATTAGTAAAAAAAAAAAAAAAAAAAAAAGAAAGAAAGAAAGGAAGGAAGGAAGAAAGAAAGAAAAAAAAGTTTAGGTTGATCTTATTTATATGTATGACTATCTTGCCTGCGTATATCTCTATGCACCATATGCATGCTCAGTGCAGGCAGAAGTCAGAGGAGGGTGTAGGATCCCCTGGAACGGGTGTTACAGGATGGCTTGGATGGTTGTGAGCCACCATATGGGTGATGAGAATTGAAACTGTGTCCTCTACAAAAGCAACAAGTGCTCTTAACCACTGAGCCACCTCTCGGGCCCCCAAAAGTAAATCTAAAATAAACCAGAGTAAATGGATGCTTCAGGATGCCAGATGGAGACACAGTGCGCCCTCTCTCCAAAGGAAGGACAGTGGTGGTTGGGAGGACCATGAGAGAAATGACTGAGAGTAGCATGTGTGTGGCCCAGGGGCGCAGTACTGGCCTGGCATGTGGCAGGCCCTAGGCTTGGTCCCCCATACCAAAAAGGGAAAAGGAAAGAGGGAAAGACAAAACCAGAAGAATCGGAGTGTTGGGAAGATGGAGAAGTCTCTGCTTTGGGAAGCCAGGGATGGAGCCTGAGGGCAAATCACAAATTCCCAGGGCCTCTGCCAAGTGTCTGTTATGATGCTGTGTTGTGCCACCCAGATCTCCCCATTAGGGCTCAGGTTTTGTTCCCACCCCCCAGGGAAGGTTGTAGGCTGCTGGTCCCCCACTGCCTCCCTGGGGAAAAACCACCTGTCTTAGGCTAGCCTCCTTCCCAGGGCCAGCGCACCCAGGGCCAGCCCACAGCAATGACTTTGCTCCAGATAAGGCCAACTCAGAAAGGCCACCCAGCTCCAGTGATTGTCCTACGCACAGTGTGACTATAAAGTAGCCACCCCTCATGCTGTTCATCCTGTCCTGTTCTCTTCCCTCCTTCACAGGGAAAAAAAAGCATCCTAGGAAACTGCCCTGGTAAAATCCAAGCCAGAGCCCACTTCCCCAGGAACCCACTAGCTGCAGGGTATTTACATAAAAGTCAATGAAAACAAAAAATGATAATATCACAACGTTTCAATAGAAAAGCTGTAACTGATGAACAAAAATAGCCTTATAAATGGTAATTCTGAAATTTAAGAGTCATACGGGGGGAAAGTCAGTAGGGATGGATTTTTCCACAAGACCTGAACCTATCAGCCCCGCAAGGCTGAACCGGGCCATTTACCTCTGTAGAAAGCTTGGTGCTGGGTTTCATAACCCGATTGATGGTTGCTGTCACGCATATAACCTCACAATCTCTTTTAATCTCCACACTTCTGTCACTTTGCTGCCTCCTGGAGAGAGGATTGATTTCATTTGTCTTCCAAGGAGATGAATGCGTCCAATCAGATCCCAGCACACAAAGGGACACCATTCTCTCACCCATCAGCTCAGAGCTTCAGAGGCCACTTCAGGTCCTCCCTCGCCCTTCATCTCAGAGGTGAACAGCCAACCCCTGGCACCACCTGCTCTCACCTCCCAGCTGAGGGATGTGAGCAGAGGGCTAAAGTAGCTCTCATTTACAAGAAGAAAGAAGAAATTGTGAGGGTCATGAGACGCTGTGGAGAAAATGCCTACGTGTTCCCTATCCCACTGGGCTGTGCTCTTCCTAGGGTGGGAAGACTTCTCCACAAACCTGGAGCATCTGCTCAAGAGCAGTCATGGAGGGAATGTGCCCTTCTTGATTAATTTTGTAACATTACCCTAAGTGTCAGATACTCAGAGACGTGGCTCATACTTGTTCGAGCACTACTGCCCCAGGGACACAGCAAAGCACGATGGCTGAGTGAATGGTTAAAAAAACTGGTACAATGAGATAATGAAGACAACCAGAAAATAAAGATTAGGATGACTGCTAGTTCCTGCTTGGCCCTGTGTACGTTTTTCATTACTTTTAAAATTAGCAAAGAAATGAATGGGTCTATTATAGTGTTTCATCATTCTTGTTACATTTAGTGATTGTGTGTGTGTGTGTGTGTGTGTGTGTGTGTGTGTGTGTGTGTGACATACATGCACACATGTGTGGTCAAAGGACACCTTGTAAGAGTCAGTTGCCTTCTTTCACCCTCTGGGGCGCAGATGTCAAACTCAGGTTGTCAGGCTTGATGGGAAATGCCTCCGTGCACTGAGCCGTCTCACCGGCATTCTGCATGGTGTTTCCTAACATATCCATCATTACACTTTGTCCTAAACCCTACCCCATCTGCACTGCCCTCCCCTGTGCTCTGTATAGTTGACTAAATTGGACTCCCCCTACCATCTCAGCCATGCCTGTCCCCATAGCTCCCTCAGTCATCCAGATGTCATGGTAAAGGAGTAACAAACATGCTCTGATCCAAGTTAACTTACAAAGAAACTTTCCTGATGGAGTAGCAAAGTCACCGATATGGATGCCTCCAACGGATTAACCATCACACAGGCTAGGAGTTACAGGAGAACAAAGACAGACAGAGCTCCTAATAATGAGAAGGGCAGCATTGTCGGGAAAATGATCAATGCCCCCACAGTAATGAAGCTATTCGTTTGAAAATGTCGAGAGTTAGCCTGGAAGACTCCATAAAATCCCCTGTCTCAATCAGAGCAGGGAAAACTGAGTTAGCTTTTTGCACCAGTCCATCCCTATCTGATCCTCTCAGTAGCACCATATGCCTTCCTAGCACAACTAGCAGGCTGGAGACATGGTTTTGTGGTTAAGAGTATGTATTACCCTTGCAGAGGACCTGAGTTCAGTTCCCAGCATCCACGCCAGATGGCTTATAGCCAGGCTAATTTGGAATGTATAGCCACACCTGGCCTCTTGCCTCAGCCTCCCAAGTACTGGCATTATAGGCATGAGCCACCACACTCAGGTGTTTTTTGCGTTTTTGGTTTTTGGTTTTGTTATTGCTATTGTTAATGATTTTGAGACAGGGTCCGGGTATGCTCTGACTGACCTCAAATTCACCATCCTCCTACCTCAGCCTCCCAAATGTTGAGATAATGGGTGTAAATGCCTAGCCTAGGGACTTTGGCTGTTGCCAATGGGATCAGTCAAAATACAGGCTAGAAATTTAATATGATCAAGTTTACCAGGTGTCATTAGGAGCCACATTGCCACCATTATCTCAAACACCTGAGATAACTGACTAGCCTAATCAGAAAGAATGCTCATAAGTGTGCCGGTCTACATGAACAAAGGATCTAGAACCCATGTTGACTGATACACAGGAACACAGTTAAGCTTCAACTAATCAGAAGTCCAATTTTGAATTCAAATTTCTATAACACCCCAGCTTGGAAGTATATGACAAGGGACCCAGGGCTGTAAAGCCTCGACCCATGCATGTGGAGATGCTGAGCTTCATAGTTAGACTGCTCCTGTACCCTCATCCAGAGCTTAAGGATTATGATGGCAAGCCACTTGTATTCACCTGTGGAAGCCAGAAGAGGTGGTAGGAGTCCTCAGAACTGGAGTTACAGATGGCTGTGAGCTGCCACAGGAGTGACAGAAATTGAACCCGTAGGAACAGCTAGTGCTCTTAACCACTAAGCCATCTCTCTATCCTGGGAATAATATTTTTGATATAATGGGACAGAAAGCAGGCTGTAGAATAAATTTGTAATCTGTTTTGCTCACTTGCCAAATACCAATGGCTATGAGCAGTGCCCAGAACATGGGAAACACTCAAAAGTACTTGCCAAGCTGTGGGTGAACCAAAATGAAGTAGACAGCACCCCCTTTGTGGGGACCATAAGAACTTCATAACACAATTAAGATGCCACCTTCAGGGTGTGGACTCATGGGAAGACACCAATTGCTGAGGCCTCCTGACTCGAATTGCATAATGAACTTGCCTCATGAGGCAAGCTAGCAGCTTGCTAGAGTAAGAATTGAAGCCATCTGGGACACAGGGGTATTTGCAGCAGGCTTAGCAAGCATATGTGTAGCCAGTAACTCCTTTAGCCCAGGGAACCCAGTAGCAAGAGTTCCTCTGTCAATCAGTAGTCCCCAGATTTACTTGCACATTCGGGCAGAATTGCCTTGTGGTTAAGAGGTACGGGCTATCAATCAGGCTTGGGAATGTTTACCTCAAATGGAGAACATGAGAATATAAGATCCTATGTCCTTCAGATCCACCAAGAAAGAAGAAACCGTGCAAGGAATTTCCAAGAGGGGGTTTCAGTACAGAAATGGGGAAAATGCCAAATGGGGTTGTGAGAGCATGAGGTATCTTAATTTTCTATGGCTGTGATAGAACACCAGGCCCGTGGAAATTTACAGAAGGATTTGGGTTTCAAGTTCCACAGGATAAGAGTCCATTAAAACAGAAAATCATAGCAGCAGATGGCAGGCGTGAGAAAGAGCACCTGAGCATGGAGGGTGGCTTTGAAGCTTCGAAGTCCACCTCCAATGGCATGCTTCCTCTGACCCTACCCAAACAGCACCACTAACTGGGGACTGAGTATTCAAAAGCCAGGAAGTATGGGGGACGTCTCTCACTCAGATCATCACACATGGCGATTAGCTACTTCAGGAAGCCGCCACAGGGCTAGAGACACAGCCACAGCTGTGACACCAGACCACAGAAGCAGGGCTGGAAGAGTGGCACCCAGGAGGAGACTCAGCTGCCTCCACAGCTAATGCTGCACCAGAACTAAGAAGGGGTCCACAAACTCTCCAGGGCAACTGGAAAGAGCCAGAGAAGGGACTTGGGAATGAAATGCCTGCGCTATGTGGAGTCACCACACAACTTACACAGGTTATCTGCGTAGAGCGCTTAGCACTGTACCAGGCTTATAATCACGCTTGACAAAAGCTACCATTGTTCTTCTATATGACAGGCCCTGGGCAAGGCATGGGTAATAAAAACATAGACTCTTATCCAAATAGCAGGCAGTCTAGAGGTTGCATCTTTCCAAGGCTTCTAGAGTGACTCTTCTAGCAAGCTTTATCCTACCATGTATATAACATGTCTTTCTCTGACCTGACAGCCAGCTTCCAAATAATAACTTACTATTAATTATGACAGCTCAGCCTATAGCTTAGGCTTGTTTTTAACTAGCTCTTATAACTTGAATTAACCTGTTTATATTAATCTACGTTCTGTCATGGGGTGTTACCTCTCTTCCATCTTCACCTCCTGCTTCCTCTCATGTCCCCTGGCATCTCCTGCACACCTAGATTCATCCTCCTCTTCCTTCTCTCCCCGGAGATCCCACCTATGGGATGGCCTAGCTATTGGCCATTCAGCTTTCCATACACCAATCACAGCAATACATCTTCACACAGTGTACAAACATCCTACAACACACATGGATCCAGATGACCGTCATCCCATCAGGCATCCACAATTACAGAGAAGAGTGGGCTAATATTGGCTTATAAAGATTCTATTCTCCCAGAATAAAAGGGTCACTAAATGCCAGGTGTCATCACACTTGAGAAGCAGAGGCAGGCAGATAGCTGGGGGCTCAAGGTATCTACATAGCAAGTTCCAGACCAGCCTATCTCAAAAAAGACAAAAGCATCACTTAAAAAAAAAAAATTTTTTTAATGTGAGATACAAAATAATTCAACCATCTTACCTCTTGGCACTGGAGAGTTGACTCGGTGGTTAAAAGTATATACTGTTCTTTCAGAAGTCCTGAGTTCAGTTCCTAGCACTGTACTGGGTGACTCACACTGCCTGTAACCCAGCTCCAGGGGGATTTGACACTTCTGGCCACCATTGGTGACACCAGCATTCACACACACACACACACATACACACACACATGCACACGCATACCCATGAATGCACACATACAAAATGATTTAGTGAGTATCATTTTTACATCTGACTGCATGTCTGGAATCAAAATTTCTTGATACTTCTTTGCCTACAAAAGGCAATTGCTATCACTGGGCATCCATTTAAGAAAGGACTTGTCCAAATGGACACGGTAGTACCTGCCTATAATCCCGGTACCTAAAAGACAGAGGCAAAAACTATCCCAAGTATAAGGCCAGTCCTGGGTACAGAGAAGGAGGGGAACATGAGTCTGTGGATACTGCCAGCCAATTAGAAGCCAGGAAATCTTATCTCTTCTGTCCTCTTCATCACTCACTGGATTTGGAGTCACAGAATATTTATGCTAAAACTCAAAATACACATTAACTTATTCAACTGAGACCCAATGTCTACTCTGAAAACACCAAGGTCAAGTCGTCCTAATACTCATGAAGTAGAAACTGAGTTGCTGACTTGACTGTGGCCATGGCCCCAGACACCTTGAAAGCATCTCATACTTCCTGTCTTCATGCTGTCTCTATTTAACTCAGGGACAGGAAGAAAATCATCCAAGGGAAGATTTATACTCTGTGCTTTTGAAGTAATACCACCATCTTCCATATCAGGCATCCCGGAGTGCTTTAATTAGGCCAGAAGACACCAGAGATATGAACTCTACCTGCTCTGGGGTGATTAAACGAAGAAGCCGAGAGCTTTCATCTCATCCTTAAAGAATGTGAATGAAAATAATATTTTATACAGAGAAATAAAAGGGAAAGATGGCATGAGTTTCCACAAATTATCGGTAAAATCGAGCTGGACGAATGGCCTCTTTCCCATATAAAGTGAATCAGCTTGACACCTCAATGAGTCAGAAGTCACCGTAGCTGTAAGACATTGGAAGGACTCTGTCATTGTAATGCTGGTCAAAAGCCTTTCAGAAAGCAGAGTCCCTGGACACAGCAAATTTCATTTCGATATTGTTTCCTGGTTCTGTCTTTTGGGTCCTCAGTATAAATGATGTCACACTTCCCATTAGTTAGGCATGAGACATTGCCAGCCCATAATTACAGATACCTTCCCTCAGCATTCTGTGACACCGTGCTGTCAACCAGTTTCATCTCCAAATTGTAATGGCGCCATCCGCTTTATTTGGTCTTAGGTGATAGAGGATGGATGTCTTTCTAGAAAAGCATGTGCATTTAAGATGGCAGTGTGGGGATGATTTATACAGGGGATAACTTCTCAAGCTGTCAAAGACCTGGCAGGATCTCTCTAGGAGACTAATTGCAGTCGGTTCCTTTCATAGATCCAAGATGAACTATCTGCGTCCACCAGCCATCAGAGGATGCAATCTATGCCCCATAAGAGAAGGCAGCTCTCCAGCCTACATGTTAGCCCTGAGGATGCAAAGTTGTTCATGAGCCAGGGGTTGAGATTTGAATGTTTCCTTTGCAAATGTTCACTACTTTTCCTTTAGTCCCCACGAAATCGCATTCTTCTTCCTAGCCATTTGTAATACATATTAAAATTACTTTTATATTGCAGCCGTGGTGATGTGTGTACTTGTAAATGCCAGGTCCATGATGTCTTTGTGTTTTCAGAAAAGGTCTAGAGTAGGCTGCCATATCACCTGAGAAGGACAAGGAAAAACTTCCCAAACATAAGAAGCATTTGCCTGGAATTCAAAACTTCCCAGTTCATGGACAGACTCCCAGCTCTCCTCATCCTGACTCCCAGTATGCTCTCCCAGACCACTGTTCAGTGAACACTGGAAACATACTGGGTCCACTGACCTAGCAGCACCAATGCCAGGGGAAGGGGTAGAGAGCACCAGCCGGGAGCCAATTCAATACTATCCTATTATTTACATTAGGAGTTACCAGCAGTGGGGAGGGGGGTCTCTCTCTCTCTCTCTCTCTCTCTCTCTCTCTCTCTCTCTCTCTCTCTCTCTCTCTCTCTCTCTCACACACACACACACACACACACACACACACACACACACACCATAGTCATTTTGAGTTGTTAAAACGTGTTGGGAAGTGTTACTGGCATCGAATGGATAGCGGCCTGGCATACTGCTAATCATCCTACTGTGCACAGAACAGTTGGTAACAAAGACTTGTATGAGCCAAAAAAGTCAACAGGACCTGACTGAGAAGCCCTAACCCAGATCTGTGTCAAAATATGCAAATAAGGGGAGGGTTCAGGCCAGAGGTGCCCATTGGCAAGTATTCCCAGTGGGAGCCACACCCCAGTCGGGAGCTCTGTTCAGGCCCTACATCTGCCTGATTCAGCAGATCACACTTTAATAATGTAATTCAATTTTTCCTCATTTTTAATGTTATTTGGGCCCTTTAATATAATTTGGAAAGCTATTATAGCTGTTACAGCTGCTAGTTCTGCCCTCAATACTGATTTCACTTATGACCTCAGCCAGAATAAGATTTAAAGTTTGAGATGCTGTAAGTGAATAGGGATTATTAGATTTATCCATATGGCAATTTAAATAAGAAACTGCCTGGCTTAAAATAAGTGGTAAATGAAAAATGCTAGTGATTTATAGACCTGTCCGTTTTAAAGATTTATATGATGTGTGGGATGATTAAGTAAGAGACAGGCCTGATTATATGAAATATGTAATTTTTGCAAATGCAATATTGGAAGCAAGCAGCTAAACCCTGCTGCACAGTGGCTCCCAGCTAAGCAATTCTTACTATGCGATTATTGTAAACCAGTTGTAGATTCATGTGCAAATCACACACCGGGTCCTTGCTCTAATCCTTTTTAGCTGGATGGCAATGTGTCCATAAGAAATACATCTATTAGTCACATCAATACCCCAAGACAGAGCAGCCGGGGGCCTTCAGTCCTAAAACTACTGACCACAGGCCTGAGCCTGCTTCAGTCAGTTCTTGGCACCCTTACTTATGAAATGGAGATGTCATGGGTGTCATATTTTAGTGACACACTTTGGGGGAGATGCTCAGGATTCCAAACAAAAATAACCTGAGCACTCCCATCATCTTGGCCCCCCAGTGTGAGACCACACAAAGCCTGAGCTCAGAGGTCTCTGAGGTGACCCGTCTGTCTCTCAGGGTGCATACTCCACTTTCCCAAGCCTCCCAGTTCCATCAGGAGAGTTGGGGCAGTGACTCCTTAAGACGGTATACATAGCACCACAGCCGGCAGAGCTCATTTCCTAGAAATGAGGGACCACTCAGCATCTTATCTTCGGGAGACTGGAATGCATGGGAAATGTTACTGTTTTAGCTATTTTTAAAAACATCATATTTACTAAGATTCTGGCACTAGGTTTTATGTAACAAGATACCAAACCTGTCACTCAGCTTGTTTGTGATAAGACTCCAATTCTATATGAAGTTGTTAAAAACAAAAAGTTCTGCTTTTTTTCCCTCCCGGTATTTTGACAGCTGCTTGATGTGTGTTGCGGGGAGGGGGCCGAAGCCTTCAAAGACCAAAGCAATGTAGATTGTATTTGTATTTCTTCTACAAACTGAACATAAGGCCCTCTGTGGAGGTGTTTGGCATTCTTCTGCCAGGGTTGTTAGGAGGCACTGAAGGATCCTTGAGTGGACAGCCAGTATACACAGATGGTTTAGAAGGCAAAATCCCAGACATGGTGGGAACAGGAAAGGGCTGCATATATTACCATGCCACCCCCCCCCCAGCCCAGTTGGGCCTTAGGGCTTCTGAGACTGCAAGCTGTAAGTCCTGGGGCAGGAGGGGTGGACAATGCTCTAAACTGTAAACCTGTTTACACAGTGGGTGAAATGCTGGAGGTGAGCTTGTCCATGTAGAAAACTCAACAGAAGAAATAACACTTACCTAGGCTCTCACGGAAGACAAAATTGGCAGAGAAAGACCCCCTAATCCACTTGGACATGTGGCAGAGCTGTCCCTGAGTCCACCATGAGGCTATCAGGAACAAGGAGCAGACAGAGGAGAACTTCCTGGAAGGAGTTGACACAGTATTCTGAAGTTCTAGAAACTTCCAAGGCCAGCACAGAGCAGGAACTTGTTTTGAGACAAGGGTCACTAACCCAGGCTGGCCTTCAACTGTGGCATTCCTCTGGCCTCAGTTTCCCAAGCACCTCAATTGCAAACATCACAGCAGTGTCCAGAATTTTTTTAAATACAAAAATATATGTGATCTTTTAGCGCAGTATTTCTTTTTTTTTTTAATAACCTCAAAATCTTATATTTAGTATCTCTAAGATGGAGAAATAACAACCAAAGAAATCCAGACTGTCAAATTATGGCTATCTGCACTCAGATGTATTTTTAACTGCTAACTGAAGATACCACCTTGGAGCAAAAGTATAGGTTAAGAGGCAGAAAAGCAAATTAAATAACACGATGCCTTTTTGTGTGCTTGAACTTTATCCCCATTCCTACCTCCCAAAATACCTACTTATCCAACAAAATGGTTTTTGAGATTTATTTTCTAACTATTGCATTACCAGGCCCTCTAACAATCTCCTGATCAGCTTTGTGAATTGATTAATAAGGCAATCATGGTTGGGAAAGCTTTTATATGCCAGCTGATATTGATGTCGTCTATAAAAAGATGACCGACTAAACCCCTGATAGCCAGTAAAGCGGGTTCAAAAATGACTGTCTCAGAAAGATAATGCAGTGATCATGACCTCAAGTGCTTTGGGCCAAATAACAACTGTCAAGTCCTGATAGCAGTATTTGACCTCAGAGGCAGGTGACAGAAAGCTGCCTCAAATAGCCATTTTCTCAAATTCTGTTAAGGATAGTGGCGTGTGGTGGGAGGAATCATCCACCCCCTTCCCCCAAGGAAGCCGCCCATCATCCCAGACCCAGAAACACACATTGGGATTCAAATGGTCTGGACATCGCCAGACAGTGGAGGCCCACTAGATTCTGACAGGATTTGTTTCCTGTTGTTGTTTTGCTTTGTTTCATAAGGTTTAGTGTTCCTCATGAAAGTTTAAACAGTAAAGTAGGGATCACAGTGCTGTGAACCCCACCCACCCACCCACCACAGAGCTTTAGGAATTACCACCGGGAGAGCGGCCCTCGATTCATCTTACCTCAGACATGATATCACCTCAGCCAGAGACATTAAAAAATATTGAAGGGCATATCTCTACGACACTTGCGCACACATTTCTTTTCTTAATGCTTTTGAAAACTCGAACTCACGATAATTGCCATCTCTATAAAATTCTTTAACTTCACCAAATGTGTAGTCATTGGCCACTTCTGCCAGTCATCTCCTAAATGTTCTTCACAAATAAGGTTCCGATGAGGTCCACATGCTTGCCACGTCTCTTGAGCCTATTTTTAGTCTATGCGTTCCCTATGGCATGCTTTTTCCAGGCAGTTCACATATTGAGGCCATGGAGGCATTTTGCCTGTGGTTTCCCACATTCTGGATTTTGTCTTCTATACTGTTCATGTCTGAGAAGCTGAAGTAGGGGATTCGAAGACTCAACAAGACTACTGCAAACACCATACACTTCTGTCAGAAGGGCCTTAGCATTTGCTTGCCTTTTTGTTTGTTTGTTTTGTTTGTTATTTTTTGAGACAGAGTCTCACTCTGTAACCCAGGATGACCTTGAATTTATGTGATCCTCCTGCCTCAACTTTCCTAGTGCTGAGATTATAGGCATAAACCACCCTGAACGGTTGCCTGTCTCTTCTTAGGATATCAGTGGGCATTGAACAGCCACAAATTTTGTTTGTTAACATAGAATGATGAGAGAAACCCATAAAACAATTTTATTTTATTTTATTTTATATATACAGATGAGCACACTACATGCCTGGTATCTGTGGAGCCCAAAAGAGGGCATAGAATCCCCTGGAACTGGAGTTACTTACACTTGTGAGCCTAATGGGTGCCAGGAATCAAGCCAGGATCTTCTGCAAGAGCAGCCAGTATTAACTGCTGAGCCATCTCTCTAGCTCCAACAAAAATTTTCATAAGATTCTGTTAAAATAATGAAAACATTTTCCTCTGTGTTTTCTAGCACACAGGGCCTAACTCAAGAAAAGAAAAAAAAAAAAAAAATGTGGGGCCAGCAAAATGGCTCAGCAGGTAAGAGACCTTGCCTTCAAGTCTGTCAACCTGAGCTGGGTCCTCACAACCTCCCTAAAGTTGTCCTCTGAGCTCAACACATGCACCATGGTTGAGTGTTGTTTGTAACACACACACACACACACAATAAATAAATAAATAAATAAATGTAATAAAGAAAAAAATTGAATAATAATTGCCTTAAATGTCATATGGGTTACACTGGGAAAACCCTTTGACTTAAGTAACTTGAGTAATTAAAGGGGTAGAGATGAAATCACACTTTTGTTTTGTTTTTAAGGTTGACTCTTGTATCTATGTACGTGTTCATGTGTGTGCACAGACTGGTGTATGTGTGTGCAATGAAGGACAGAGGCTAATAATGTTAGATGTCTACTTCAATTGCTGTGGACCAAGAGCTGCTCTGGGACCAGGGGCTGGTTTGGTGTCCAATGTCTTCTGAGAACGGTCTCCTATCCCCATGCCCCATGGCTTCAGTAGGGCTGCGTGGAAAAAAGCAGGGATAAAGTATAGCCTCTCTCTGAGGAGTGCTTGTGGGGAAGATGGGAAAGGGAAGAGTGTTCTCCCTGTGGAGGGAGGGAGTGTCTCTGACTTGGACCTCACCAGTTTGGTTAGACTGGCTGGCCATTAACCCTACCCAAAGCCTAGCCCTGGGGTTACAGACCCAGGCCGCCACGCCTGGCTTTTACATAAGCGCTGGGATCCAAACACAGGTTCTCACATACATACTTACTCTCTCTGCTACCTAAATCATCTCCCCAGCCCCTTAAAACAGTTGAATAAACTAATTATAAGACCAAGTAACTCCTAACTGGCAAACACAGTTCTTGACAGGACACACCCTCTTACAGAAGAGACCAGTTGGTAGACACAGATCGAGTCATCTTGTGTGGGCATGGGCAGATACGGAGGGGCACAGGTGGCCTTCACTAACTAGGACTGAAATAGCACTATGAACATGACCAATGTGACCAGAGGACCAGACATTCTGTTCAAAGACTGCTCTGTCGCTTACACAAATCAACGTAAGAGGGACACCCCCACCTCGGTGTACAAAGGTCGCCAAAATTAGAGTCAATTCATTAATCTCCCATGCCAGGGAGACGTAGCCATCGATCACTCCAGGTTATACTGACAGCAAGACAATAGCATGACGTCCCCGACACACATCAGATAGCATTTCTTCCAGTTCATTTGCTACCAGGGTCTCTCTAAAATGCCTCCGAACTAAAAATATGTCTTCTGCCCTTGAGATTTCCAAGTGACTTGCTCAAGAGAAACATTCTATTTTCTTAGTGTAAAGAAGTATATGAACATTTTATTACAAAGGCTATCTCTAAATAAATTTAATATTAAAAAGAATTTGCCTCCTCTTCACCAGGGAAAGGAGGGGGAAGATGAGAGGAAGAGAGAGGGGAAGGACGGAAAAAGGTAGAAGAGAAAGGAAGAAATGGCTAAAACTTCCAGTATTTAGGATGCTAATTCTTATTATGGTATTTAGGAGG
This sequence comes from Phodopus roborovskii, assembly GCF_943737965.1. Lineage (NCBI taxonomy): Eukaryota > Metazoa > Chordata > Mammalia > Rodentia > Cricetidae > Phodopus > Phodopus roborovskii. The sequence continues at coordinate 23,413,710 of NW_026126571.1, read as the reverse complement.
TTTAAATGCCACAAAACTAAAATTAATGGAAATTGAAACTAAGTTGGGAGCATGGTGGAGAGGCCTTTGTTTTTTGAGATTTGTATTTCTGTTTTATGTATATGCCTGTTTACCTGACCATGCATCTGTGCGCACGTGCCTGCAGTATGGGTAGTGACTACTAAGGCCAGATGAGGCTAGAGTTTCATAACTGCCCACCTCTCCAGCCCCGAACATGGGGTTTTGTTGTTCTTTTTTCTTTGTGTTTGGTTTTTTGTTTGTTTGAGACAGGGTTTCTTTGTGTATGTAGCCTTGGCCGCCCTAGAACTAACAGAGATCCATCTGCCTCTGCTTCCCAAGTGCTGGCCTTTAAGGCGTGAGCCACCACCATAAGTGTTCTTAAAACAAAATGACTAGCTGGGTATAGAGGTCCATGTCTGTAATTTCAGCCTTTGGGAGGTGGAGGCAGGCGGATCAGGGGTTCAATGCCAGCCTCAGCTGCATGGGGAGTTTTAAAGTACTTTCTCCTATAGAAGACCCTGTTTCAGATAAATATTTTTTAAAGAAATAAAATAAAATGCCCAAGCAAATAAAAAAAAAAAAAAAACTATCTTCCTTGTCTCCTGACTCACATCTGATGATCTGGGACCTTTGTTTACGATTCTGGTTAGGGCTCAAGGGCACTGAAATTAGAATGGAGGTATTATCCAGTACGGGCACAGGAATGGGTGTTCCCGTAGGGACCTCGATAAGCTGGCTTCGGAAATACTAATCCATCCCGAAGGCTTTTCAAACAAAGCAGGATGTTTGGAGAAAAAAAAAAAAAAAAAAAGCATAGGAGCAAAATCTACAAACTGAATATGTTGTGAAATAAAATCTGGAGAATAAACTCCAAGGCATGATTCTAGAACCACTTCCAGGAGTTCCCACACAGAGAAGAAAGTCTTTACCAACGAGCCGCACTATTGGTGTGCACCCCGCCCCGCCCCGCCCCGCCCCAGTTCACGGTAGGAGACTTTGAACACAAGTTTCAGTAAGATTACATTTCTCAGCTGTGAGCCCAAGAAACCTACTCCAGGAGTAAAGGTCTGGGGAACAAAACAGCGCTGCAAACAAACCGCAGATCACCGAGGCCACGCGCAGATCCCTACGCAGACAAAGAAGCCAAAGCGTGGCTCACTCCCCGCGGCTGCGCATGCGCGGGGGAGCAGGTGCGCGGGGTCCCAGAGATGAAAGCACCAGGGGCAGGGTGGGGTGAGCTCTGCTCCGCTCCTACTGTATGGATGGAGACACAGAAAGTCGCATGGCCTCAGTTTTCTCACCCGCCACATGAAGCAAATGCCATCATGTCCTTGTTAAGTGTGAGGGCTAAAGAGACAGCGTGCCGTGTCTTAGTATGCCATAGACGCTCAATGAATGTTTTGCTATAATCTGATACTATCATAGCACTATGTGATATTGCTATAGCAACATCAAGGTCCTTAGACAGATTATGTAGACAATTTAATTAAACACAAATTTAAATAACACTTATCCCTCTTTTAGATACTTGAAGAATTATGTCTGTGTGGATGTGGGCGCAGCAAGTGGGCGTCTTGTTCTTATGTTTTATCTTGTCTGTTCCTCCATTCAAACAAGAACAGAGATTCGAATCTGTGAGAGCAGTAAACCAGAGCATTCATTGCCTATAACATTTTATATTGGAACACAACCACACAGCCACTCATTTACATATCTGAAAAGTCTGTGCATCCCATAAGCCTCTCTGCCAATGCAACAATCCAAATCAGACCAAATCAACCCGAATTAGAAAAGGCCCATGTTAGATGAATACAATGCTCCCAAATGGCCTTCCAGCCTCCCAGAGAGAAGACAGGTGGGCAAGGAGGGGACAGATTACCCTGTGGGAGTGGTCTTGAGCATCTCTAGGGGAGGGGTCATCATTTGCGGGGCAGGGTTTGGAGTGAGATAGGGGAGGGGAGCTTGGGTGGAACTTCCAACATAACAATTTTGGACTCTTTGGGTGTGTGTATGCCAGGGGCTGGGATGGAACTTCCACAAGAACATTCTAGACTCTTTGGGTGTATGGATGTCTGGGGTTTATGATGTGTACTGGGGACTAGGGTGGGGTGGGGACTTAGGTATTTCTCAGGCAAGTCACTCAAGTTTTGCAACTGTAAAACAGGAACAAGTCACAGCAGATAAAGATGAGAAGAAGTCTCAGTGCAGAGTGAATGTTCCATGTCTGATATTGGTGTGTCTTCGTGTGTTTAGACACCAACATGTAATATCGCTGTCCCCATTCCAAGTTAGAACTCAATCTCCTTCTTAAATAAGGATCCGGAAAGTAATCTGATTCTGTATTATCATTAATAGCAAAAATCTTAATTTTTTAACATCCTCATCTAACCTCTACTTCTCTCCCACGACTTAACCAAAAGCAAAGGAATCCACCCTATAACCACAATAACAGAAAAGGGTAAAGCAGAGAGGTGCTGTGACTCACAATTAAATCTGGGGTTTAGAGAGCTCTTCCTGCCGTAGCCAGAGAAACTGCCGGAAGACACGTGTCTAGGAGCAAAATTGACTGCACACCCATTCAAGAATTTCCAGTTTCTTAAGATACTCATTAGTGTCAGCTGAGGAGTGCAGAGGGGATTATGCTAGAGAACAAACAGTAGAAGGAACAGATTAGAGCCCTTTAGGGCAGAAAGCAAGGGGAAGGTTTCCGGGATATGAAATGAAGGAGGTTTGTCCCCTAACAAAGACAGTTAATTTGGTTGTACTGTTCTCAGACAGACCCTGATCTTTCACAAGCTACCAGACTCTGCAATGGCTGAAAATAGCAAGCTAATGATCACTGCTTCCTGTGCTTCTAGCCTTTGGGTCAAAATATGAGAACAAGGGCTAGAGAGATGTCTCCGTGGTTAAGAGCAATTGCTGCTCTTAAAGAGATCCCAAGTCTGTTTCTCAACACCCGTATTAGGTAACTCACAACTGCCTACAATAACTCCAGGGAATCCAGCACTGAGTTGTGACCTCTGCAGGCACCCATACATACAAAAATAAAAATTTATGTTTAAAATAAAAAAATTTTAATTATTTATTTAATCTACATTGGTGTTTTGCCTGCATGTATGTCTGTGTGAGGGTGTCAGATGCCCTAGAACTGGAGTTACAGACCATGTGGGTGCTGGGAATCGAACCTGGGTCCTCTAAAGAACAAGAGCTCTTTACCACTGAGCCATCTCTCCAGCATTTTTTTTTTTAATTCTACTAAAGACATGCAAGGGGAGGAGACTATGGCTGGGGTCAGGTAAGGGATAACAGCTCATGTTCAGAAGCTGTCATACATCCGAATACAGTCTGCTGAACACTGAATGCTCCGCCCTCTCCTACCTTCCCAAGCCACTCAAACTATGGCTTTCTCAGCTCCATTTTACAGATGAGAAAAACTGAAGATTGGAAAAATCCAACAGAATTTTAAAGAAAAACTCTTGCTCTATAGGCCAGGCTAGCATCCAGATGACTCAGAATCCTCCAGGGTTAGCCTCTAGGGTGCTAGAATTACAGGTATTACCCAAAATGCCCAGCCTAGTGCAAGAATCAAGTGACGTTTCTAAAAGTTACAAGCACCCAAGATAGAAAGTTTTAATTTAAAACTTTCTCCTTTTGAGACAGAGTCTCATGTAACCCAGGTTAGAGTTGAACTTAACTGTACAGCACACTAGAAGGGCTTTTCAACAGCTCTACATTGGGTAGACACCAACACACACACACTGCCTCGGGTGTTCTGGAAGCAGGGTCCCCCTCCTGGTTAGGGAGTGACTGTGTGACTACGTCTGAAAAGTATTAGATACAATGGCACCCTCCTTCACCAGCAGGGTGATGTCCTTCCTGGAGTGACCAAGCAGGAAAGTGTCTTGGCCAGAGCTACATGTGGACTAAAGAGACTGCATTGAAGACATTAAAGGGTTAAATGGAAGCTGTCATTAATGAGTTCTTGCCAAAGACTCTAGACCCCAGATGTTGCTCCTAAAGACCATAAATAGAAGAGAAAATACCAGTGCTTGTTTACTGGGTGTGTGTGTTTGTGTGTGTGTGTGTTTGTGTGTATCCCAAGTTTCAGTATAAAATTTCTCAAGCTATGATTCAGGTGGCTGGCCATATAGCTTAGCATGCTCAGAGCCTTGGGTTACATCCCCAGCACTGTATAAACCAGGCATAGGGAGGCATGCAGGTAATCTCAACACTCCGCAAGTGCAGGCAGGAGAATCAGAAGGTCAATGGCTCAGTGGGAAGGTCTCTGCTGGAGAGGAACTGAATCCAAACCCCAGAATCCATGTAAAGTTGTGTACAACAGCACTCATCCTCAGCAGGGTGGGAGGCAGGGAAGGCATGGTGGGCAGGCTAGTCCAGCCTACCCAGCAGAAGCCAAAGAAGCATTCTCTGTGAAACAGGACGAAGGTAAGGACTGATAGCAAAGTTATCCTTTGACCTCCACACTGGCACTGTGGCATGCGCTCTGTCTCTCTCTCTCTCTCTGTCTCTCTCTGTCACACACACACACACACACACACACACACACACACACACCTGTGCACAGATACAAACATACATACATCATACACCCAAAGAGAAAAAGCTCAAGGCCATCCTTGACTATGTAGCAAGTGATGTGCAGAGCAATCTTCTGAGTGTTTACTTGTCAGACATCCAGGTTCCTGAGTCCCAGCTCCAGAAATTCTGATTCCACTGAGAAGGAAAAAGGGGAGATGATAGAGTTCAAAACCCACCCACACTTGGAAACCATTGGGAAAAAGAAGTGTTGCATACACGTGACCACAGCAACCCAGGCAGTGTCCATCTGTCAGCCAGCTTGTGTAAAGCAAGCATACTGGGCTGGGAGCATGATAGGGACATACAGGCATGGTTGGGATTTAAATGTATCTATTGTAGGGTCTTGCATTAAGGAACATGTGAGTCTCGGTGTTGTGTGCATATGCAGAATGTACAAGTGTAACTTAATTAAGGGCAGAGACTTAAAGAGAAAGAAAGTAAGTAGAAAAGAATACACACGCTCTTCTTCCTCTAGAGTATTTGGGGAGGGAGGCCAACACCTCTTTTTCTAAGACAATAATAAGGGGCAACATGGACAAGGTGGAGACCCTCAGAGAGGCTTTTCTCTACGAAGTGGGAGGAGGGGAGCCAGCAGTCCCAAGCTAGGGGAGTGTCAGATCCGCACAAGTAGTTCACACATGCTCACTGAGAGAGGGCCAGGACGATAACAAATAACAAAAGAGAGACACAGACCTCTGAGCTCATCACACAGCAGAGGAAATGGAGGCCGGCCGCGGCAGATTGTTTGCCCAAAGCTAAGACAGGACTTGAACTTGAAGCCCCTTTGATGAGTGTATTTGCTCTGCTCTTTTATTCTGGATATGAATGGTTGGCTGGCCACATCTGCAAGAAAATAAACAAAACTAAGACCCAAATCTACAGTGCAGTAAGTACCTGGAAGCAGTTAGGATCTTAATAAATATTTGTTAAATGAACTCATGTCCTGCTCAAAAGTCACATAATGTTAAGTCAGATGGCCCAGATGCAGGGCCTTCCTCTATGAAGCATGCCCAAGGACAAAACAAGCTGTTCCATCCCTTTTTGTATGCACACAGGACAGTAACAGCCAACACTTAACACTAGTGGCCAGGCACTGGGCCCTAAGCGCATCTGTGATCTCTGTGCTCAGAGCGTGGAGGTGGCAGGACAGATAACATCGGTCTGCACTACCACGTGGGACCCTGCCTCGTAACAAACCCATGATGATGGTGACGATGACCACAACCACAACGATGATAAGGGGAACAAAATGCCTGAATAAACAAAGGAATGGAGCCAGAGTCAAGTGAGCACATACATGCTCCCCTGCCTGGGGGATTCGTGAAGCTGGACCATTGACATCCTATGGGGAAGGCTCAGACTGTAAAGAAGTTGTAGGTGGGCAAGAGCGCCCGGCTGATTTCCGAAGAATACCACCTAGCTTTTTGACTACAAAACAACCCAGCAAGAACTGAATTTAAAAGATGGCAGTTTAGCTGTGCTATGCTGTCAAAGCCCCATGCTCAGAAGGCTGAGGCAGGAGGTCACTGCCAGTGCAAAGCCACCTGGGCTATATATAGCAAGACCCTGTCTCAAAAAAAAACAAAAATGAAAAGCTTGGTGGCGGCAGCCTGCAGGAACAGTGGGACAAGGTGTCAGGGGTGAGTCCAGAGGTCTGTATCACACAGCTGTATCAACTCAGACCAGGGGGCAGCAAAATGAGGGAAAGACTATATTCATGAACAAGACCAAACCAAACGCCGTGCCGTGTGCCTCAGCTAGGCTGCGGGCGACGGCAGCCTGGGGGCTCACCTAGAAAGCATACCGGGGAATGGATTATGTTTCCCCATTTTCGAGAAAGGAAAACTGAGGCCATGGCTTCAGAGCCTGCACTGGGACTAACATGGGTGACAGAGCCTTCTTCTATTGTCAAAGGCATTGAGGGCAGGGAAGCGGGGAAGCACTTGGAGAGGATAGATTCTGTTTGAGGTTGTAGTGTCTGAGATAAATCGCAGGGCATGTCTCTGGGGAGCTGAAAGGAGCCGGTGGGGGACAACGCTCCTGGCCCTCTGAAGATGAGGCTGTATGTGAAGAAGGGGAGCAGCCTGTGCCTACTACCTCAGTCTGTGTATCCAACACCCCCGCCTCCCTAGGGGGGGCAGTCTATGCGTCCCTTTAAACAACAGAATTAACAGCTGGCCTGGAGAAGCTGGGCTAGATGCCAGAAGGAGCACTCCTCCCCAGACATGATGCACTGCACATCTGGGCGTCTGCTGGTCACCTAGAAGGAGCCCTCTCTCTGCAAATCTGTCCTGCAGGGCCTTTCACGAAAGTCTGTGGATTAAAAATGATAGGGAAACAGAGTAGGGAAAGATTGCCTTTCCTCAGGCTACCATAAATGCCCTTCCTGGACAGTGAGATCAACAACTAACTTATCCATGGAGCCCTCATCTAACACCTGTTGGAAACAGGAGCAAACACCCATACCTAAACTAGAATCCAGATGCAGAGGGAGAGGACAAGACCAGGTTGCAGAAGCACATAGAGACAGCTTACCTGAACAAGGAGGAGCTAATGGCCACTAGACTGATAGCTGGGAAGCCAGCATGGAACTGACTCAGGCCCCCCTGAATATGGGTCTCAGCCAGAAGGACTTAGCAGTCTAAGGGACCTCAGACAGTGGAACCAGGATGTATCCCTGGTGCACAAAAGGACCTTGCGGACACATCCCCCATGGAGGGATACTGCCTTAACCTAGAGACAGGAGAGAAGTCCTAGTCCCTACTTCAAATGACCTGTCAGATCTACATGACCCCAACTGGATGGCATTGCCCTACATATGGAATTGGGGTGGGGGATGGGTGGGGAGGGTGGTCAGGGTGCATGTGAAGGGGCAAAGAGGATAAAAGGGAGGGAGGGAGGAAGGGGGGAGGGAGGGAGGGAGGGAAGGGGAACTGGAACTGACATATCGACATGTAAAATTTAAAAAAAAAAAATTGCCTTTCCTCCAAGAACTCTGAGCAGGGACAGCAACCAAAGCTCTGTAAACTATCTGTACAACAACTTTTCTAGAACACTCATATTTCATGATAAGATGACAGTTTTTCCAAATAGGAGACAGCACACAGCAAGGCAAAATGTGTCCCAAAAAACCTTTAGCAGTCTTGTGAATCTCTGAAAAGAAATTTTACTAGCCACCAGCAGGTGTCGCTGATTTGCCTGCATGAACAAGGCTCTTTGTTCTTGGCCACTACACTTAGCCTGCAGTTAAAAGCAGCCAGTCAGCTCTAAGCTTGTCCCCAGAGACTTTAATACTGGTCTTCTGTCCAAGACAAAGAAATTCCTGCCTCCTTAATTTTTTAAGTGGAGAAATATAATTAAATTATGTCTACCCCCCCAAAAAAAAACTGCATTGACATATCCCAATTTCTAGGGAGTAATATAAAAGCAATCTCACACTGGTAGTTGCAGAGGGCTGAGAAGAGAGGAGACAGAAATCATTATTTGATGTGGGTGGAGTTTCCACTTTATAAGATGAAAAGAGTTATGGGTATTGAATGTGGGATGCATTTAACACCACTAAACTGTGCACTAAAAATAGTTAAAATGGTAAAGTTCATGCTATCTGTATTTTGACATGTTGGTTGTGAGCCTAACCTGTAATGACTGAACCATCACTCTAGCCCATGCTGTGTTTATTTTAGCACAATCAATCTTTTGAATAAAATCAAAATAAAACCCAATGCTAAAGAATATACTAGCCTCATCTCTAGTCCCCGTTGTAAATCCCACTCATGAATTGGTAACGTGAGCCTAGGAAAGCAGATGAGTTCCAGAGGTGAAAGTGTGCCACCTGGGTGCTCAGAATGAATGGACCCCTTTTCCTAAGAACCAAGAAAGCCTAGCTGGGTGGTAGGGAGGCAGAGGCAGGTGGATCTCTCTAGTTCGAGGCCAGCCTGGTCTACAAATAGAGTTTCAGGACAGCCAGGCCTGTTACACAGAGAAACCCTGTCTCAAAAAAGCAAAGGGAGGCAGGAGGAAGAAAGCCAAAAGTCTCCTTCTGGGGGTCCTAGGGCTGGAAAAGACACAGAAGAAAACACATAAGCTTGTGGAGGAGTGAGTTCATATTTAGAGAACCCGCTATGAGAAACAGCCTGTCCTTTCCTGTTATAACTAAACTTAAAAAGTCAGAAAACAATTACTACTATTTGCTGAGCCCCCCCCCATAGTAATCTAAGCATATTTTAGACCCTGTTTTCCGAATGTCCATCTAGGGAAGTGATGCTCCTTATATGCAAGCAGCTCCACCCTTGCAGGAACGTTATTTCAGGTCGTTTCCCTCGTTTGTTTAAGATAGGGTCTCTCTGCACAGCTCAGGCTGGCCTTGAACTCTTGCTTCTCCTCCTGCCCAGTGCTGGAACAACAGCAAGTGCCCTTCTGCCCAGCCCTGCTGGAAAACCTTCTCATTCACAGTCTGTGGCCTGGGAATGCCCCAAACTAAAAACTCTGCCCTAAGAACTTGGAAAATTATCTGAAGGAGCTAAAACTTCTACTTAAAATTCTAATTCAGCTCATCAGAGCAATCGCTGTTGAAAGCATGCATTTTTAAAGGAAGGCAGAGCTTTGCTGAGGATGTGTCCCTGACCTCCTGTGTGTGGAAGGTACTGTGGCCTTTGACGCTGCATTGATTCGATCACTGCATGCCAGGCAAGTCTAGATTTCTCTCGTTCACTGAGTATCGTTTTCCTTTGTATTTCAGAAGACGCTGCTTCTGTGTCTTTGTCTCGACTATCTCCCACACCCCATTCTGGCTTAGAGTGTCCTAATAAGTGACCAGAAGGATTTTTGTTTATGTTGGATGAGCGAGTCAGCTGTGCATTGGATAGACCCTCTCACTGGAAATAGCAACTAGAATGTGTCAATCAGCAGTATCACGCCCAGTGACATCTCACTTTTTATTTTTAGCTCTAATATGACAGGGGAACTCCATCCCTCTCCTCCACTGCTGCCCCCTATCTGGAGCTTATAGGAAAGTTGCAGGTAGTAAAAGGTGCTAGGATGGAGGATGCATGGGGCAGATCTGTGCAGTGTTCGGACAGAATAGATGACTTCACACCAAACACCCTCCCGCCCAAGCTCCAGCGTGGAGGACAGCCACCTGGCCACCCAAGGGCAAGAACAAATTTCTCCACGGAAACCCAGCTCGTAGCCAAAGGAAGAAGAGGTTCAAAGACCGGATGGGGCTTAGGGGAGGGCGTAAAGCCTGACCCTGCTTCCAAGGGTCAAGCATCTTGCTAGGACCTGGCCTTTGTTTGTCACCGTTGGCCTACAACACAGTGAGTAAATGCTTAGGCCTCGGTTTCTTCACTTGGAAAATAGAATTTAAAAAATCCACCTAGAAAGGTGTGGCCATAACTCAGTTGGTAAAGAGTAACCCATGTAAGCATGAACGGCCTGCGTTCTAACCTCAGATTCCACGTGAAAGAAAGCGCAGAGACGAGCAGACCCCTGGGGCTCACTCGCCAATCAGCCTCATCTAAAGTGAGTTCCAGGCCAATGAGAATGCATCCCCCACCTCACTCCCCCCCAAAAAGAGGGCTGGCAAAATGGCTCCATGGGTGGGGCACTTGCCACCATGCCTGACAATCTGAGCAATCTGAGGTCAATCCCCGAGATTCACACAGTGGGAGAGAACAAGATTCTAAAAATTGTTCACCTCCATGCATACATAACACTGGTGCACACGCGCGCGCGCGCGCGCGCACGCACACACTAAAAATGTTAATGGATGACACTGGAGGTTATCCTCTGACCATCACACACATCTATGTGTACAGGTACATTGAAAGACCTGTAGAGCATGGACCTTTATGCTCCCACTCAGGAAAGGCAACACCCCAAATCACTCACAAGAAGCTTTAAAGCATGAGGTCTTTTATATTCCAAGTGCACTGGGGTCTACAGTCATACGTCACGAAGGGGTAGAGAACTGAGGACCCTGGGTACAGAATTGAGACAGTTTTTTATAGGGTTACAACAAAGCCCGAGCATCTTAAACCAATCATCTCATAGCATCCAGAGCCCATGCGGTGCGGACCAATCAATTTAAACCATCCAAGACTACACTTTATAGACCAATCAGTTTTCTATAGTCCTGGAAGTCTGCTTTTGCACAGGCTCCTGGGTGGGGTGACAAAGCTGACATACTCACAGGTCCTGTCATCAACAGCAAAGTATGTGACCTTTTGCCTACTTACTGCCAGGGGACAGGGTCTGGAATTTAAGATATTTAGGGCTTTTTTAGATTTCTAGTTTCCTGGGGTCATTGGAGAGTTAGGCTGTATTTTTCCATACTTACACATGTCCTGCATGCATACATACACAAAATCCAAACATGCATTCTATTTTGATAGAAATAACAAGTGAGCAAGTTATAATCTCAGTCAAATGTCACAAAGCAAATACACTGTGCTTTGAATGAGAACGGCCCCCATAGACTCATGTGTCCAAATGCTTGGTACCCAGCTGTGGAACCATTTTGGAAGGATTAGGAGGTGTGGCCTCGTTGGAGGAGGTGAGTCACTGGGAGCAAGTTTCAAAAAGCCCAAGCCAGAGCTGGTTGGTGGTATCACCATCTTTAACCCCAGAACTCAGGAGGCAGAAGCAGGAGGAGCTCTGTGAGTTTGAGGCCAGCCTGATCTACAGAGCAAGCTCCAGGACAGCTAAGGCTACACAGAGAAACCCTGTCTGGAAAAACCGAAAACAAACCGGGCGTTGGTGGCACACGCCTTTAGTCCCAGCACCCGGGAGGCAGAGACAGGTAGATCTCTGTGAGTTCAAGGCCAGCCTGGTCTACAGAATGACTGTCAGGACAGGCTCCAAAACAATACAGAGAAATCCTGTCTCCAAAAAACAAAACAAAAACAAACAAACAAACAAAAAAAGCCCATGCCACCCTGAGTTAACAGAATAAGTTCTGAGCTGTTGCTGCCGTGCTGTCCTGATGGTCGTTGGAACTGTGAGCCACAAATTAAATGTTTTCTTTTGTATGTGGCCTTGGTCATGGCAGCTTATCCCAGCAATAGAACACTAACCAAGACACACACACCTAGAATCAAAATAAATAAGAAAATAAAAATAAAAACATGACCATTGAAGGGACCAGCCCTCCCATTGCCCCCAGTCCCCTCAACCCCACCCCGCTTAGCAGCCATAATAAGCTGCAGAAAAGACTCAACATGTGCTTGCCTGACCTTGCCCCTCCCCCCAGTCACTAGGAGGGCAGATACCCTCCTCATGGCAAAGAACCAATCAGAAGTTAGCTGGTGGGGCTGTGCTTTACGGCTCTGGGGGCTTTTTTGGGGGGGGGGCGCTCTGGGTGCTTCACAGTACAAGTGGCTCAACAGTGACGGTGATGTGCCGAGCATAGCAACCGCCCTGGGAGGGCCTACAGGCCATAGCAACCAGTTGGTCAATCAACACAGGACAGATTGTCCAAACCGGAAAGCACACCAGTCCTGAGGCTGTTACCGACCCCCAGACACTCCCCTTATGCCACCAATAAGTTACCCTCTCGAATTCCTCAGGGCCCCTCTCCAGCCATCCACCAGGATGATCGGAAGAAGGGCCGGAGTTAATGTAGCTCATTAAACAACAACAATAAAAGACTCTCTGCCTTTGCATCAGACCGGGTCTCTTGGTGATTTGGGGGTTCAGAATCTGGGCACAACGCCGTAGGAAACCAAGAGAACCCCTATGCTAACCTAATGCCACAGATTTAGTCATACACCAGATTTTGAACTAGATTTGAATGGACTCACACTGTGAGTGCTCCTTGTGCCCAGATCCGATTATTGTATGCCTGTGATTGTCCCTGCTCATTGCCATATAATATTTCAATGTGTCACTTTTTTCTTTTTAATCACAGGTCTAAACATGTTTCAGAGGTTAAGATCACTGGGTGAACAATGTTGAATGGAAATCTTCTCTTACTCGGATAATTTTTGGTTTATGTTGTAGCTTGAATGAGAAATGTCCCTTATAGGCTCAGGTATTTGAACAGTTGGTGGCATGGTTTGGGGATGTTGTGGGACCCTCAGGAAATACAGCCTTGTTGGAAGAAATATCACTGGGTTGGGCCTCACCCACTTCCAGTTCATTCTCTGGGCTACCTAGATGTGGCTGATATGTGATCTCTCAGCCTCCTGCTCCTGCAGCCACACCTCCTGCTGCCATTATGGGCTCCTTCTCCAGATCCTTAAACCCACATAAACTCTATTCTAGAAGCTGCTTTCGATCATGGTGTTTTAACACAGTAACAGGAAAAGTAACTAATAGAGTTTGTTTGTTTGTTTGTTTGTTAGCAGTTATGCGGGCAGAACACAGGGCCCTTTACATGGTAAGCAAACATTCTTCTACTGAGTGGTGGCCCAGCTCTAGGACTTTGCTGGAACCTGAGATTCAGTTGAGAGCAACATTTTCTAATCTTTAGAAGGATTAGGGGGTGGGGAGGTGTCAGGGAGGAAAGATGAGTCAGTTCTTCATCCCAACCTCCCTTCCCAGTCCTAGAGGACAGAGGTATGTCAGGGGGTGAGAGGGGAGCCAGGCCTCCTCCATGAATGGAAGAAGCACCTTGCTTCCCTCCTGCACACAGCAGCATCAGCCAGAGGGCAGCAGGCAGCAGGGGCCTGCTCCTCAGCGGCTGCAGCTACCCTGGAGCTTAGGCCCCGCCCACAAGTCCTCAGTCCCGCCTAACCAAGGGATACAGGATAAAGCTGAGCGCGTGTGGCTAAGGAGTCTAGTCACCATGGTATGGCTGAGCAGGCCCTGCGATGTTGGCAGGTAGGCCCCACACAGAGCCACCACAGGTGTAGCCTGAATTATCACTTCCCACTTCTCACTGGTGTGAATTTGCATCTAGTCTGTTCTTGTACCTGAACTTGGAGGGGTTGCCAGGCTTTATTCCAGTACCTTCCTGCCATCCGTCGCCTTTAGCTGAGATGAAATTATTCCCACTGTGTATGTGTTCCCTTTCCCCCTCTCCCTCCCCTTTCTTCTCCCCATTCAGGGTCTCACAGTATAACCCAGACTGACTGAGAGCTGGAATTACAGGCATGCACAGCCCTTTGGTGCATCTAAAGGCCTATCTATATCATCTGTATCTCTTCCAAAGGCACACTTGTAAGCCAGGCATAGACACACTCCTATAATTCCAGCAGTCGGAAGGTAGAGGCAGGAGGGTAAGCAGTTCAAGGCTAGCCTGGGCTATGTGAACCCCTAGGGCTCCATGTGTACAGGGTTTTCCATGATGGCCTCAATGCTTAATCTCTCTTCCATTGTTTCTGTAATTATCCTACAATTTTTCATACCATGCCGTAGGTTCCAGCTTGGGTTCCGGAAAAATGGTCAATATTGTTTGATTATCATCTCCAAAGAGACCAAAGCAACTGTCCTGTGTCTTACAAAGAGAAGAAGAATGTTTAGGGACTTGCTGGGGCCCCAGCTGTTGCTTACACTTCCCACTCTGTGAACCCAGGGGCTCGGGAAGTCAAGGAAGGAGGGGCAAGCTGACCGCTGAGCCTCCCTCTGGAGACTTTCTCCAACTTTCCGATAGAACTGGTCTCAGCCGGCCCGGCCACAGGCATCATCCTGTTGATGGCTCCTCCTTAAACAACGAATCTTTCTCCTCCTCACCTTTCTTCTCCATTAAATGGGCGAACAAAGGTGTTAAAGGACATAATTACCGTTTATGGGCAGCCTTAGCGTCTTGGATGAAAGTCTCTGGAGCTGAGCAAAGCTTGTCCAAGATGAGTTAATACTTTGATCAATGGAGACCAGGGGAGAAAAACACACCCTGTGCCATCTAGAATTATTCTGTCTGGTATGCACGGTGCTCTAGTTTGGTTTTGTTTCTGTGATAAAACACCGACCAACCCTAACTTGAAGAGGAAAGAAAGGGTTTATTTCCATCTTACAACTTCCAGCTCACCGTGGATCACTGAGGATGGGATGCAAGGCAGGAGGGACATAGAGGCAGGAACTGAAGCAGAGGCCACTGAAAACCACTGGCTTGCTTGCCGTGGCTTGCTCAGCCTGTGTTCGTGCACCGCCCAGGACCCTGGCAGCACCGCCCACAGTGGGCTGGGCTCTCCTCTATCAATCAATAATTAAGCAAAAACATTCCACATTTTCTTGCCTACAGGCCAATCTGATAGAGGTATTTTCTCAATCGAGGGTCCCTCTTCCTTGGTAAAGCTAGTTTCTGTGAAGGTGTCAGGTATCAGGCACATGTGGGCAGCAAGGTTTCACATATAACAGGTGTCTTATATGGGGACTTTGTCCTCTCTTTTCATCAGGGTTCACAATCCCAGACCTCTGCTCCAGGCTTTGGTTACAAGGGTATCAGATAAGCAGCACCGTGGACATTCAAGTTCCTGCTCCCAAGCACATAGTAAATGCTCAGTAAACATTTGCTAGAGAGACCAATAACTTACTTCATTTGCTCAAATCTATGAAACAAGTTTAAGAACCAGATTGCCCCAGTAGCTTCAAATCCCAAGACTGTAATGAAATAGATGGCATGATTGTCTCCAGTTATTTAAAATGCTCATTCATTAAGAGGAAAGAGGTTGGACAAGTGAGATGGCTTAGGAGGTAAAGGAGAGCCCTGCTAAAGCAGACAACTGAGTTCAATGTCCATTGGTGGAAGAACAGAACCAGGTTGTCCCTTGACCCCTGTATGTGCACTGTGGTACGTGCATCCACACATATCTATATGCGTACGAAATAAATAAATATAGAGAAAAGGAATAAAGAACCGCAAAATCTTCCCGAAGTCAAGGGTAGTGCTTTAGCCAACAGCAAACTTGGATGAAATTCACATTATTTACATTATCTTCATTGCTAGAAAAAACTTTATGCAACTAAACACATCAGAACTTGCTGTTGTCACGCACACGCAAAGTCTTGGGAGACCACATTTTTATGCCAACATCATGTTATAGCTCAAAACCTTAAGTCTCTCCTTAAGAATTTTACACAGAATGGGGCCTGTTATTTTAGTACCGAGCATAGTGTTAAATCTTCATATTTGGAGAGCAGAAGGAAGCTGCACATGGTGACACATGTCTTTAATCTCAGCAGGCAAGTCTCCACCAGGTGGAGGCCAGCCTGGTCTACATAGTGAGTTCCAGGACAGCCAGGGCTAGCCCTAGCCAGAGGGAGAGCCTATCTCAAAGATAAAATAAAATAGCTGAAGGGCGTTAGGAAGACCTGTATGACTGAGCAGCCTGGGTAATTAACCCAAAGGGGGTTGTGGCCGTGCTATAATGGAAAGTATCTCCTTGCAGAGCTTTGAAGCCGGATTTAAAGAAAAGTTTATGCAAGTGCTTTCAGACATGGCTTTTATTCCATCTTTGGTTCGGGGGTTTTGTTCGCTTGGTTTTGGAATAGCATTTTAGGTAGCCCACACTGACCACCTTAGGGGTGAGCTTGAACTCCTGATCTCCCTGCCTACACAGGTGCCAGGATTACAGGCTTACTCTACCACACCCAGCTCAGACACAGTTTAGAGGCTTAGGAAGCCTTCCCACTCCCACAGAGAGGAAGAAACAATGAAGAAGGGCACTGTGTCACAGCACCTGACAGGCTTCAGCAGCTACAATCGCTTTGGTCTGAGAGTACCTCTGTGGTTTGTCAGAAACGTCTTCAGCAGGCTTCTGTGTCTAAACAGCTGGTCTCCAGACAAATGCACTGTCTTGTGTGAGGCGGTGAAACCTTTGGGACATCTGACCTGGTTGGAAAGGTGTGTCACCGGAGGCTGGAGTTATACCCAGTTCCCGTCCCCTTCTTTGCTTTCTGGCTGCCAGGGTCTGAGAAGCTGCTGAGTCTGTGCGGCTCCAGCTGGCCTTCCCTGTCGTGACTGGCTGTCCCCGAAAGTGTGAGCCAAGATGAAACTTTCCTCCTTCCCTCAGTCATTTCCTTCAGGTATGCTGTCACAGTGATAAGAAAAGTGATTGGCAGTCAGGCCATGATGGCGCACACCTTTAATCCCAGCGCTCGGGCAGGAGATCTCTGTGAGTTCGAGGACAGCCTGGTCTACAGAGCGAGTTCCAGGACAGGCTTCAAAGCTACACAGAGAAACCCTGTCTCGAAAAATCCAAAACAGACAAACAAACAAATGAAATGAGGGTCAGAGCACATCGTCTTACTCCATTTGTACTGGTGCCTACTTTGGGCTTGTCACATGACCCACTAGTACGACAGTGGCACAAAGCCAACATCTGATTTCACTGAAGGTCCACTCCATGTGACAGAACCCATAAGAGTAACCTGAAAATAGATAGCCAAGGGCCTGGGGTAAAACCAAATACCCAGAATATAACAATAAAATGACTCCCAATGATATTCTGCTATGCCCATAGGTCAGCCATCTTCAAGGAAGCTTCCTCCTGCAGCAGATGGGAACATACAGAGACCCACAGCCAGACAGTCTGCAGAGAGTGTGAGGCCTTGAACACAGCCCTAAATGGGATGTCTCTGAAACCTTCCTCTCCTGGCTCAGGGAACCCTGTAGGAGAGGAGGCAGAAAGAGTAAGAGCCGCAGATTCTAGGTGTTTACGGTAATGCGGAAGTCTGCATTTCTCCTTTACACACAGCGTGGAAGCTGGCAGAGCAACATCGCTTCCCAAGAAGTAAGTCTACCTGGAGACATGTATTTTATCATGTGCTGGCTTCTGGTTATTTTTGCATCTTTTTTCTTAAAGAATAAAAATTGTTATAAAAGAAAAGTTGTGATTGGCCTATTCACAGCATCTCAGTAAACATTAAATTCAACTCACCCATAAGCACGTTCCGTGGAGTCATCTTCCAACTCCAGCAAAATCAGGAGCCCAGCCAGAGCTGTGTGGCTGTTCCAGGCAGCAAGAAAATGGCCTCTTGAATGCCGCCTTCCAGCTGGAGGGAACTCAGAGAGCCCAGGAAGCATCAGGACTATGGGCACCACAGTCCTATGGATGTACACCTTGACAGTAAAGTGAAATGCTGGCTTAGGGAACAACCTGAAGAGATGGATAAATTAATAAAGAAAAAGCCTTGTGGGAAAGCCGGGAGAAGATGCATCATAGAATTATCCACAGATGCACACTAACTATAGCTGTGGGAAGCTGTCTTTGCAGGGTGCCATTGGGGCCAGCTGGGCAGCCCATGGTTAGTACCTGGGAGGGGGAGTATGGATAAAGGAAAGCTAGATAAAGGAGTTAAGAGACATGAGACAGGGACACAGGTTAGGTGTCAGGAGGGCCATTTAATCCATACTGGCATAGTTTATTCTTTAACAATCTTAAGTATCCAACCAGAAGTGGGGACAATGACAGAGGACTTACTTCCCTTAATCCTCCAGGTATTTAGTAGCCACACCTGGCTTTGAGGGTCAAGAGTAAACACACCTGGACCCAAGTCTATTGTTATTTAGAGACCTATGCTACCAAGGCCAAAACATCCTGCAGCCACCAAGCTATGTCCTATAGGTATTAAGACAGATTTGAACTCTCTGAACTTGAGGCGAGATGAAACGGACTTCTTTTCATGGGTTCTGACACATAGCGGGCCACCTGCTGGAGCATGAAACCTGACAGGCACTGCCTGCCACTTGCTGAGAAAAGGGACAAGGAGTGTAGTCTTGTGACTTGTCATATACAGTATCAAGATCTAGAAAGAATGAAAGTTATCGATTTGCATGAGGGGGAGTCACAATTTGAGAACGATTTTGTTTTCTATCCTCCTCTCCTGCACATGCAAAAAAGATTTCCCCGGGAATCTCCATGCAGTCAAGATTTGAATAAAATATCAGCATCCTGAAAGAAAAAAATAAATGTTTTTGTTCTTGTTGTTTCCTTTCCATTCATCATCTCTTTCAAGTTCAGTTTGGTGAAAGGATGGGATGGAAAAGGCAGGTATGGGTGGTCCCCAGGGTTTAGAAACTTAGGAAGTGCTGTCACCCTTCCAAAGGATAAAAAGGACTGTCCTTGCAGAAGATCCAAGTGAGTTCCCAGTGCCCTCCTGTGAGTTCAGATTCTATACCCTCTTCTGGCATTTCAGTCACACTAACACACATAATTAGTAATAAAAATAATGAATCTTGTAAAGACAGACAAAATTTAAGATTTTACAGTGGAACCTGAATGTGGGGTTACCTCAGGGGCAGGGCTGGCCATGGGTGAGCTCAGCCCAGATGAACGTGCCTCATCCCACACAGGTGAGGGGCGTGTGCCTGGGTACAAGGAAAGCTTGCTACAGAGCTCATTGACTGCTTGCTGCCAGGACTTCTGTCTAGTGCGGGCAGGGGGTGGGGACTGTGCTAGACAGGACCGGTCACCTGGGAAGGCAGGGTTTATGGAAAGGACACACATGCTTGCAGTCCCACAGCAAACTGGGCAGCCCAGTGTCAGGAGGCAGGGAATGGCAGCTGCTCAGCTCTGGCCAGTCTCTTCCTCTCTGTTAGTTGTTCTGCTTCTTGAAGTTAGGTGTATCCAGACAGCCTTTAAACCAATCAAACAAAGCCACGTTTGCCTCTGTTGCTAAACTCCAAATTCCCATTCTCTCTCCCAGCTCATCTCTCCTTGCTGGACAAGCCTCTCTCCTGGCTAGGATGGGGATAACGTGTCCCCCTTGTCCCATCAGCTGCTGCAGGAAGAACTTCAGAGAACAGCAGAGCAAGCATACTGAGAGCAGGCAAAAGCGCCCAGGGATCCCGAAGGAAGCTTCGGGAGGTCTCCATGGCGGGAAACTGGCGGGGCTCTCAGGAGATACCAGTCCTGAGAGCAGCTTGGAATCCAAATTCCAGAGGAGTGAGGAGACGAATGCCAGCACGGATTCTGGAGCAAGAGAACAATACAAGTACCCAGTGACTAAAACTGGGGCGCTGTGGAAGGTATCATTACAGGTAAAAGATCGCAGTCACCGGATGTGGGGCACAGAGTGAGGGAGGCGCAGAGACCCACCTGAACAATCACCTTCCTTGCTTAGTCTTAGAGCTGAGCCCCGATGCCGCAGGCAACTGATGAAGATAATCTAGCCAGATCTAATTAGTTAACTCAGCATTTTATTTAGGCAACCCAGGTCTGTGGAGTTATTTCTATGAGCAGAAACCGAATAGGCATCCCTGAGGCAGGGCTGCGTGCCCTTCATCAAAATCGCCTTCAGAGCTTGTTTAAAATGAAGACCTCAGAGAAACACAACCTTAACCCCTTGGCTGGGGCCCAGGACACTACACAACTGTGGGATACGGGTCATCTTGTTCTACTGGAGACAATTTCGGAATATTGGGTTCTGTTTGCCCTGAACAGGTCAACATTCACTCACGAATAAACCTCCTGTATGATTTATCCCACTGGCTAGGAAGACGTGGGTGAGTGTTATCGCATGCCTACCACAGCAGGCAGGTTCCCCCAGTCCCAGCTGCAGTCATGGTTTTTGATGCAATCCCAATGTCCATACCTCAGCCCCACCCTCCGCTCACCGGGACTATAATTAGGCCATCCTTTCCAGTCCTTAGCCAGGAGTCCAGCCACCCCAGCTCCTTCCTATTCACTGCAAGTGCCCCAAAGCTTTGGATGAGGAGTCCACAAATCAGAGCCGGAATCTTCCCTACCCTCCACACACTGACCTAAGCCATAAGAATGGCCTCTGACCTTCATTTCCCACACTCATGTCTTTCCGTCATTGAGAAATAAATATCTATTGAGCACCAGGCTACCAAAGTGAGAATGTCCTTCGATTTCCTAGGAAACATTCACTTCTCAGGAAGAGTTTTGTATTGTTTCTGTTTGTTTGTTTGGTTGGTTGGTTTTTTAGTTGTTGTTGGCAGTGGTGGTTTTGTTTGTTTGTTTGTTTTGCCTGTTTTCACTCTAATGATAATATCTAATGGCATTTTTATACAAAGTTAGAGATTAAATACATGCTCACTAAGTAAAGGTCAAGTGATATCACACTATGAGGGACAACAAACAGACCAAACACATTCAATGCATCTAAGCCTTTCAAATGCTCAGTAGTTTGGCATCTCAATGGCTGGAAGGAACTCTGCAGCACTCAGAACCAGGGTAACACTCTTCATGGGCACCACTCTGAAGCTCCCAAATTGTCAAAGTCCTTGTATTGTGGGCATGGCAATCAAGGGACAACAGGGAGAGTCTCTAGCACTCATTCTAGCAATAAAGCAATTAGAAGCCAAGCACAAATCTCCATGAAACTGCCTTTCTCAATGAACAAAACAGTCCCAGGCTTACCAAGCTGCCTCATTAAAGATGGATTTCAGGAGTGCCTGAGGGAGGAGCTGAATGAACTATGAAGTCTGTGTGTTCTAAAGCCACCTGTGTACAGACACCTCTGTCCTGGCACTTGGCACCCCAGGCCAGGGACAGTACAGAACTGGCTCAGCACCACATCTTCCTACTGTTGTGCTCAACCTGATGGTACTAGCTTCAAGATAACAGTGGTCTATTGTATAAGCTAGTGTAACTTCTTGTGTTATAAAGGCTTTGCCCTTGTTTGGGCTTCCTTAATACAGACATTGCTATACCAGCATATGCCTGTGGAATGTCTGCTACAGGCTAACCACCTTAAAGACACTCTTTCAATGACACATTTTATGGCTAGCCCTCTCCCACCCCAGGGTGCTCTGCTGTTGAGCTATGTAGTTCAGTCCTACGTTTTACTATATTACATTTTATTATTTCAAGACAGGGTCTCACTAAGTTGCCCAGATTACACTTAAAGTTGTGATCCTCCTGTCTCAGCTTCCCAAGTGGCTAGAATTACCTGCCTGGACTGTAGATTAGCTTTTTAATCCACACAATCCTATAAAATAGTTACTATAAGCTTCCTGTCTTAGTGAGTATACTTAATCCTGACTTAAGCCTGGCATTAAGCAAGTAGTAGTTTTGGATTTGAACCAAGAAGGTCTGGCTCCAGGACCTGAGTTTTTAAAACAAAACTGCACTATTTTGTCATTGTCTCTACACAAATATCATGTGTATGGAATTATATAAATAGTACACAAAATGTTTAGATAACTTTATATTCTTGTAAGTTTAAGTCATAATAGAAGCATGTAGTCCAATAATCATGATCATTTTTTTCTTATTATAAACAAAGTTTTGTGCTCTATTCAAGCCACACACACACACACACACACACACACAGTGGCAGCTCTACTAATGTTATGGAATCCAAGCCTGAACTTGCTGTGGTGACACACAGTGGGAGGGAGCAGACCCATCTCCCTGCTGAGCCCCTGGATATGCCCTATGACTGCTTCCCTATGAACAGTCTGTGATGTTAAGTTGGCTCTCCCAGGATGAGAAGAAGCCAGGCTCAGCTGCCATTGCATCCTTGACCCCAGTGTAGTGTTTAACCTGCTCAGATCTCAAACCCACCGCACAACTTCTGCAGGGGAGGTGAGCTCCCTACTGTGGCATAGCTGACAGCTGCTGTAGGATTACCATCACCGCCAGCTTCCTCAGAATTCTCTGAAGAAATATCATGGAGCCACTTGCCTCAGCTGCTGCCTTAGCAGCATCATATCTTGTACATACCGAAGTCTCTGGTCCTTCGGTCAGGCTGGGTTTTGTTTTATTTTAAAATGATTTTTCTTTTTCTAAGTTTAAAGACTTGTTTATTTCTATTTTGTGTGTGAGTGTCTTGCCTACATGTATGCATATGTGTCTTATGTGTGCTAGGAGTTACAGATGGTTGTAAGCCAACATGTGAAATCAACCTTGATCCTCTGCGAGACCACTGAGTGCTCTTAATCGATTAGCCAGTAATGCTGGTAGAACTGCGTTTTGAGAGAGCCAAGTGCCCAAAGGGTTCCCAGTTCGCAACAAGTACTCCACCCCGTACACTTAATTCACGTAACCGCAGCATCATAAGAGAAAAAGTCTTAACCCTATTTTCAGTCAAAGGAAACCAGTGAGGTTAGGCAGTCTGCCTGGAGCCTTACCTGAAAAGTGGCAGATCTGACTTTCTGATTCAGTCTAGCCCCCAGTCAGAGTTCAAAAGATCTACTGATAGTCTTCATCAGTCAAGACAGCTACAGTCAAACACCAGAGGCTGAGAGGCTTAGCAACAGAAATGTATTACCCACAGTTCTGGGGGCTAGCAGTTTACAAACAGAGTGCTAGCCCACCAGGATCTACTTTCTTATGCAATACAAAATAAAACAAAAAATCTTCTAACAATAAATCCATAGACCCTAAGGTATTACACTCAGTGAAGCATGACAAGGACATGGGTTCAGTCCCTAGCTTGGCAAAAAATAAAATAAAAAGATAAAAAGTAATAAAAGCTCTCCCTTCATCAGGTCATTCTCTGAACTGGCCAAGGGATAATGTCAAGCATCATTTTGCAGCAGTTTTCAAAGGCCCCTGTGTGCAGGGCTTGGTTGGGGAATCTGTTCTGGTTCAAGGCCTGTCTCCTACAGCGCTGAACACAACTACTTATCACTAGCTATAACGAGCTGTGCTTTTTCTGCCTGTGTAAAGTTACACCCTGAAAAGACAGGAGATGCTGGCCCCTGCAGCCAGTATTTCTTCTCTTAGAACAAGAAGACAATATCAGCAAGGCATTTGCTGTGGTCTTGCCCGCTATGCATGTAATTAATGAGCACAAACGAACCGGTGCCAGCCGGAAGGCCAGCCTAGGCTATGGAGAGACAGCCGTGTCTGGGTGGCAGTGGGGGGTAAAGAAAGACGGTCAATAAACAAAACAATCCTTTCCTGTGGATGATAAATTAATTACAGGACTCGAAGACCACAAACAGCTGGGCAGTGGTGGCCCACACCTTTAACCCCAGCACTTGGGAGGCAGAGGCAGGAGGATTTCTGTGAGTTCAAGGTCAGCCTGATCTACAGAGAGAGTTCCAAGACTGTCAGGGCTACACAGAGAAGCCCTATCTTGAAAAGCTGAAAGAAAAGAGAGAGAGAGAACACAAACACAATTCCAACCAAAAAAACATTTAGAAGCATGTCACAAAGCAGCTCTCCTGTACTTCTGGTGACTGGAGAGCTGGAATAACCACTCCGGAGCAACTTGGACTCCTGTCACAGCCACCAAACCTGAAGCTACACTTCCAGAAATGTACTCTTTAATTACAGCCTCCCACGAGTGGAGGGACCCATGTGGAACAAACATGTGTCTGTTCATCATAGCATTTTTACAACAGTAAAAGGCCAGTAACAACTTTATTTCAGGGATCCCTGTATGTCTGTTAACTAGTATATGACTTCCCCCCTCCCCAGAGAGTAGCCAAGATGCCAGGAAATGGTGGTATATATCTGTAATTCCATCATTTGGGAAATGGAGGCAGGAAGATTAGAAGTTCAAGGTCATCCTCAGCTATATAGAATTTGAGGCCAGCCTAGGCTACATGCAGCCATGTCTAAAAACTAAATAAATAAACAAACAAATAAATAAAACCAGAAAAAAAAAAAAAGGTCAGGGCCATGGTTCAGTCTAACAGGTAAAATCATCAGCCACACCTGAGTTCAACATCCAGAAACCACACGGTCAAGAACAAAACCAGCTCCAAAGAGCTGTCTGTCACCTCTACACACACATATATTGTGCCAAATATGCGCACAGACACACACACACAGAGACACACACTCACACACATGCACACACACACACACACACACACACACACACACACACACACACAATATTGAAGCCAAACTAGATTCAATAGCTTCTATACAGAATGAGGCCTGGGAAGGCAGAAGGGAGTTTTATATGTTACCACTTACCTTTTATAATGTTGGAGCAGTCCTGTGTCCCCCAAAAGGATGCCCTAATGTCTGTCACCACAGATGAGTCTTTACTAATTTATTATCATGAAATGCTTGGTCAAAGACTTTTTTTTTTTAATCTCAGAACAGATGAGTGGGATTTTTCCAGGAAAGAAAATGCTTTTCAGTGACATTGAGGTGAAGACAACCACACCTCCCCTTTGCTTTGTCTGATGACTTGAGTCCAATCCCCAAAACCCACACAAAGGGGAAATGGGAGAACCAGTTTCACAAAGGTGTCCTCTGATCACTGCATGCATGTGGTGGCATGTGTGTCTCTACATCATACCATGTATACATACCACAAGCTAAATTAAACGTTGAAGAGAAGATTGGACTCGTATACCTATGTCTCTATTCCTCAGGTAAATGCTTATCAAATCCTGTGGCCAGAAAGCCTGGTATATCACTGAGCGTGGCGAATCTTCAGATCCCTAACCCAGAAGCGAGTAAGCTTCCATCACTATAACGGAGAGGTTCGGGGGCAACTTGTGAAGAGAAAAGGGTTTGTTTTGGTCCTCTGTTTTGGAAGTTTTAGACCATGATCAGTCTATGCTGTTGCTTTGGCATGTGACAGCAAATGATGGGGATAACAAGCCATAGAGCCACTTAGCTCGTGGCCAGGAAGTAGATTTACTTTATTTGCAGTCATACCTGTTTTTCTGTGTATGGTATGGGTACATGCATGTGAGTTAGTTCAGGGGCCTATGGAGCCCAGGACGGAGTTTCAGGTCCCCTGGCTCTGGAGTCACTGGCAGATGTAAGCTGCTGGAGTGAGTGATGAGAATTCAGCTCCAGGTTTCTGTCCCACATGCAGCTGCTCTTAACTGCTGAACCACCTCCCCAGCTCCCTCATGGCCAGGAAGTGGAAAATAAGGGCAGAATCAAGGCATAGTGCCATAAGCTACTCCAGGGACTGAGGCAGGAAGATGAGAATAATAACAAAACAAAGGGGCTAAGGCTCTTCTCTCCTCTCCTAGGGGTAAAGTGCACAAGTTACATGCACAGAACACATACACAGTATCAACCAAAAGGCATTTAGCAGTAATAAGTGCACATCACAAAACAGTTCTCCCGTACGATTGGTGACTGGAACAACCACTCGGGAACAATTTGGACTGTCTATCACAACCTAGCATGCTCCAGTGACCTAAAGACCTTCCAGTAGGCCTCAGCTTGTAAAAATTCCACCCTCTCCTAATAGCACCCAGCACCCTCAGGATCAAGCCTTTAACACACAGACTTCAAGGTGTAGGCTGTGGGGACAAGTATAGGTCTAGCTCAAAAAGCTTAGTTCAAGCCAGACCAGTGGGAGGAGGAGAGACAGCCGCACCCACTGGCTGCTCTGCTCTGTGGCTGGCTTCCCTGCTCCCTGTAGTGGTACCTGCCAGTGACAGTAGCCCCACCCGGGTTCATTCTTCTACTATTCACTCCTGGCGTAGAGGGTGTCACAAGGTTCCATTGCTGTAAAGAGATACCATGACCATGGCAACACTTATAAAAGAAAGATTTAATTAGGGCTTGCTTTACAGTTTCAGAGGTTTGGTCCATTTTCATCATGGCAGGGAGCACGGCAGCATGCAGGTAGATGTGGTAGCGGAGATCCACAGGCAGCAGGAAGAGAGAGCCCCTGCGCCTGGTTTGGGCTTCTGAAGCTCCAAATCCCACCCCCAGTGACACACTTCCTCCAACAAGACCACATCTCCTAATCCTTTCAAATAGTGTCCCTCTCTGGTGAGCAAACATTGAAATCTAGGCGCCTATGGAAGCTATTCTTAGTCAAACCACCACAAGGGGGAAACTAGGTGGGAAGAATGAAGAAAACATTCTATGGTATTAGCAAAATAAAACTTTATAATTCTATTTTTAATAACAATGGCATTTACTGTAAGATTCCTCAAAACCAAACTCTATTGTCTAGTTTCCAACAGAAACTGCTCCCCCTGGATCTGTGGGAACATGCTTCAATGGAAAACTCCATGTCTATCCCCAAGACATTTTACTTCACTGAGTCTGGGGTAGGACTGCATTATAAGACATTAAGTAGTTAAATAAAATACCCATATTTTAAGACATCCCCTAAGTAATTCAGATGGGCAGCCAGGTTTGACAAACACAGGTATAAATTATTCAGCTACATCCAAATTATTGTGACCCATCATAGCAATATAATAAATGTGGATGTCACCCTTTAGGGAAGAAAATCCTAGAAAAAAATATATCATAAAAAAATTAAATTACTCCTCAAAGGTGAATAAATTAACCTCAATAAACATGTTACACCCATGGTATAAGGTGAAAATTCTGTCTGCCTAATCAATAATGAAATAAGCAGAGCGGAGACATTTGAGAGCCTTCAGGGGAGGTCATAATTCAAGCACTAGCCTGGCACTGATAAATATTTTATGGACAATCAATTTTATTCCATTATGCTTTAGAGGAAGGACATGTGCTTCTGTCGGACAGCATCAAGTTCTTTAAGCTATGAAGCCTGTGGTGTTGGCTAACATAGTATAAACTTAATCCACTATTAGTAGTTTCATGACCAGAAGGCACTGGGATAATTTCCCTGCTCAGTATGAGCCACTTCAAATGCCTCTGTTCTGAAGTTTAGTGTTGTTGACCAGTTTCTTAGTCACTGTTTTATTGTCCTGAAGAGACATGATGACCAAGGCAACTCTTACCAGAGAAAGCACTTAATTAGACACTTGCTTACAGTTCAGAGGTTTAGTCATTATCATCATGGCAAGGAGCATGCAGGCCCAGAGGCACTAGCTGAGAGCTACATCCTGATCTGTAGACAGAAACAGAAAGACGGGCCTGGCATGGGCCTTTGAAACCTCAAAGCCCACCCCCAACGAGATTCTTCCTCCAATAAGTCTGCGCCTCTCATCTTATCCAAGAGTTCCACTCTCTGATGTCTAAAGCATTCCAATATATGAGTCTATTGGGGCCATTCTTATCTGAATCATCACATTCTATTCTCTGGCCCCCATAGGCTTTTAGCCATCTATAATGCAAAATGCATTTAGCCCAACATCAGAAATACCCATCTATAGACTACCACTTTTTCTTTTGCTTAAAAGCCCAAAATTCAAAGTCTCTTCTGAGACTCATTCAAATCTCTTAACTGTAACCCCCAGTAAAATCAAAATAAAAAAGCAGGACATATACATCCAGCATACAATGGCACAGAATATACATTCCTACTCCCAAAGGGAGGAAAGGGAGCATAGTAAGGAAACACTGAAGCAAAGCAAGCCTGAAAACCAGCTGGGCAAACTCCAAACTCAGCGTCTCCGTGTCTGATGTTAAAGAGCTCTTCAGATCTCCAACTCCCTTCTGCTTTCTTGAATGCAACACACTTCTCTCTCTTGGGCTGTTTCCACACCCAGTCTGCAGATTCCCTCGGCAGGTATCCCACGACACTGGCATCTCTAACTCCTTGGGGTCTCCAACACAATTCAGGGTTCACTTTCACAGCTTCATGCAGCAGCCTGTCTGGGCCCCCATGCAGGTACACCACTGACACATGCCTGACCTCAGCAGCTTTCTTTAGTTAAGGAGAGAGATTCCGTAGCCCCTTGATTCTAAAGCCAGAACCACATGACTAAAGCTGCCAAGTTCTGCTGCTTGGTTTTGTTTGTTTGTTTGTGTTTTGATGAGGCTGGAACTCGGTCCCCTCATTCAAATGTGTTTGTATTATCTGTCTGCTGTTGATGGTTTCCTTCACTGGTCAACCTTCCCTTTAATTTTTTTTCACAAATTGGAAGCTTAGTCAGGTGTGGTCTTGCCCTGAGGTCACCACTCCCTTTATTCTATTTAGTATCCGGATTTTCTTTAACCTTTTGTTTCCTTGAGCATTGGACTGAGTTAGTTCCATTACACTTCCTGGTGCCCTTTTTCTCCTCAAACTGTACATCTTGTATTTTTCCTTTCTCTGCTTGCTCCTTTTCATTATAGATCTGTGTTAAGAATGACTAACACCATTAATCTAAAACTCTTCACTTTAGCCTCAGGCAGCTTTTTAAGGCAAGGATAAAGAACAGCCACATTTTTGCCAAAATATCACAAAAATGGTCTCTAGGCCACTTGCTAATTTCTGAAACTTCTTGAGCTGGGCTGCCATGATTTACATTGCCCTTAGCACCACTGTTTAGGCTCCTACTAGCATGGCTCAGTAAGCCCCCAATTAAAAGCAGTTGCACAGAGCAGGAGAGATGGCTCAGAGGTTAAGAGCTGTTCTTCCACAGTTCCTGAGTTCAATTTCCAGCAACCACATGGTGGCTCACAACCATGTAATGGGATCAACATGTAGGGACACATGCAGGCAGAACAGAGTATATGTAATAAATAAATAAATAAACCTCTAAAGAAAAAAAGCAGTTGTGCTTTCCTACTCCAAAGTCCACACCAATGTGCAGCGTGATCATGCCTGTTACAATAATACTCCTATTTCTGGTACCACTTCTGCCTTAGTCACTGTTTTATTGCTGTGAAAATATACTATGACCATGGCAACTTGTACAAGAGAAAGCATTTAATGGAGGGTTTACTAACAGTTTCAGAGGTTTAATCAACTCTCACCATGGCAGGGAGCATAGAAGTATGCCGTCAGGATCCACCGAGGATAGGTGAGTTTGTGGTAAATATCCATCAGGTATACATGGTGTAGAAGTTTGTCCTAATTTAGTTTCTCACCCTAAATTAAGTAGGATGTTTTGTAAATGATCAAATCAAACCAGCCAAAAAACGACAAACTAATACTGTACAAGTCAGATATTTTCAATTTTTCAAAGTTGCAGGACAGGACAGCCTGACAAGGACAAGAAAAACTGGAGTTGTCAGGAGAAGCTGGTTGCTAGAGGCTAAGCCAAGATTTTCTCCTAGCAGAAACAGTACCTTTAAAAGCCCTTCACAGTTTGCTCTGACTGCTGCTCATGTTGGATGTCCAGATGTGGTGGGTCAGTCTGGGACTGAACGGGGATGTCCCACAGGTCTCTAGAGGGCTGTGCTTGCACACACCCAGACTTCTCTTCAAGAAAAGGCAAAGGGACTAGGAATCTGAGATCAAGCCCCAGACCAGAGCTGCCCTTAACCTAAGTGACCATAGAGGACAGAAAACTAAGACAAAGAAGATTAGAAAGTTGTGTGTTTTGTTCCAAGGCGAAGCAGTGCAGTACAGGCACCTGTACAGTAGTGTGTCACACTAATGACCCCTGCCAGGCACCTTGGGAATTGAGCAACTGGCTACATCCGGGGTGGTCAAAACCACACTCAACACAGACTGCTGGCTGCTGGTTACTCAAAAATCAAAACAGAGGCTACTGGGGATGAAGACAGGGGAGTGAGGAGTTACTGTTTTGTGGGTAGTTTCAGGTGGGGAAGTTCTGAAGGTGAAGGACAGTGGTGGTCACACAATAGTGTGCATGTATTTTGTGCCATTGTCATGGTTAAAATGGTTTTATATTGTGCATATTTTTCCAAGTATCAAATAAAAATAATTGAAAATATAATGCATTTACCTATTCTCCATTTGTGATAGTTCCAATTTAATTTGTTCATTTGTTTGTTTTTATTGCTACTGCAGACACTACTACTATGAACATTCTTTTACAAGTCTCCTGGTACATACCAGTAAGAAATGTTGTAGAGTTACTTCCTGGAGAGACAAGAACAAGAGTCTATTCACCTCAGATAGAGCACCTAGGACAGATGAGAGGAAAGGATTTCACACAAGTCTAGCTTAGGGAACCAGTGAGTTTGTTGAGATTACTTATAGGAGCAGGGATACATCAAAGGCTGCTGTACCACTAAAAGACCACTCCAGGATAGGTGGCCACTCACAAAGCAGCATCCTTGGAGCTCCATGTGTCCTTTGCAGCAGCTGCAATAGTCAGAATCTCCTTTCCCCAGAGATTGCTACCCCTTATGTAAACTTTGAGTGGGGCCTTGTGAATCTTGTAAGTTTCAGGGACTACCTAAGACTTGTAGGGTTTCATGTCCAGTGCCCTATCAGTTTCTTTACTTCTATGGCCTATCAAATTCCTCTCTCCTAAGGGGAATGTTTCAATTTAGAGTGCATGGCTGCACTATAAAAATGAAATTACTAGGTCAATTTTACTATTCCAACTTGCTTTTCAAAGTTATCCTGCTACAGATATTATGTAATTTTACTTGTTAAAAAAAAAAACTGTCAAAGATGTCCAGAAAATGTTAAATTATAACCAAAGGAAGTGAGTAAATCTCTCAACTTGCTCAGACATCTGGAAGGACATTGTCCAGGGAAGGGAGCTCTAGGAGACTTACCTGCCTCATTTCACTATTTTGTTGAGTATCTAGTTTGAAGTCATTGACTAATGGATGCCCATCTAGCAGAGAACCTCCAGGATGTGTGCAACAAGACTGATGTTACCAACCATTCAGAGTCTGTTGAAACAGGACAGTCCCTCAGCAACAACATGAAGTGATTTCGTACAGCCAAGCAGCAGGGGACAATATCATATCAAGATTTATTGCAAGCTAGTTCCCTAGGGCTTAAGAAATCTGCCAGAGGTACATGAAGTATGTTCACACATGTTCCCTTTGTATTACATCTAAGACCCCAGAGAGGGCATTCCCTGTGTTTTATACCCCATGGAACATGAACCGCTGGGCTAAAGTGTCAAGGGACATCCTGTTTCTAGAGGACACTGAGCACAGCCCAGACCCTGTCAGCCAGTTTCCTCTTCTCTAGACACACTACTCCCAGCACAGTTGTTCTTGAGAACCACAGTAAGAAAAGAACTGTGCTGGTGTCAAGGAGCCTGGAAAACCTCCAGAATGCTCTAGAGAACCTGCCAGGCAGGAGCAACTAAACAATCTGCATATGGGGCACAGGAGTCTCTGGAGGGTTCTAATTCAGAAATGTACTTGCTAGCATTTGTGGAGTTAACCCTCTGTTTGCTCCAGGAAGGCCATCATCCCTGATTAAATGGATGACATCAGAAGGATCCTGGGTTACAGAATTAGCTTGGAAAGGGAAACCGGTAAGTTAGAGGATGCTAGAGACCTAACTTCAAATATTAGAAAACATTCTTATAGGCATCAGTTCCCTTTGGAAAGTCCCAGGGAGCAGGCCCAGAGGTGAGGGGTGTGGGAAGACTTTGGAAACCTGAAGCAGGTGAGCCCTGTGGGCTAGGGGCATTTGAAGACTTGGATATGTTCAACCACCAGGTTTTCAAAAATCTAATCCCGGGGCTGCAGGTTGGGGAAGCCAGAGCCAGGCCCACTCTGTGAGAACGACTCAAATGCAGGCAAGTATACACACACGGCACTGCCCAAGCCGGCCGTCCTGGGATCCCTCAGTAAACACTTATGTTGAGACAATTTTTCTAATTGTTCTGCAATCCACTTTGCTCTTACCATGAATCAGAGGAACCCTTTCCACATAAGTTGTGGCCCCCGAAGTATGAAGACTGCTGCCAAGGCTTAGGGTTTACCACTTCTAAAGTCAGTCATAGATCCCACTCATAAAAAAGCCACGTGGAGGGGAAACACACATCTTTTCTTCCTTTCCTTACCCAGACAGTCCACACTCGCTCCTTATCCTATTACCACCCAGCTCTACAACTTTCTCAAGATTTTCTCCCACAGGTACTTGAAAGAACTCAGCTCACAAACAAAAGTCCTGTTGCATTTTATAGAATCCCACAAAGTACTGAACATAAAGGGCCACGCACGGGCAGATTTCTTTTGACCCTATCCAAAAGAAATCAGCAAGAAGGGACACAAAGCCTAGAGAGAGGACTCAGTGGGTAGGACCTGGGTTCAACCCCCAGAAGCCATGGTCGATGGAGAAAACCAACCCCAGAAAGGGGCCCTCCACCCTCCCCACCCTCCCACACACATGCGACAATAACAGAAATTTTTAAAAGGGCCTCAGAACAAGGTGGCTAATCACATACCACTTTAAGCTCATTGAACGGTCAACAAGGACTCCTCTTAAACCCCATGATGGATGTGATACTTGATGTCCTTGGCTGTTCCCCAGCACCCAATCCGTCAACTTCTTTGCTAAGCAGTAATTACATCAATGAAAATTGAATATAGTCACATTTTTTTTTCCTCAGCAGCCACCAAATTCAAAGTACAAGGATACAGTTTAAACTGGCAAATTTGGAATGTTGGGTGTATGCTAAACTAGTTCTCAAGCAACCCTGTGGGAAGCCAGGTGTCAGCTCAAATACGTGCTGTGGGGAAAGGCTTCAGAAAGTCCTGATGGCAGGGCCAGTGGGGCTGTCTTTCCCCTTCCCTGGTGTCCTCTGGATGACATCTATGTGGCTTGTTTATGAAGCAAGCCCCTTCGACCCCCATCCCTAGGAGCTTGTGTGTTGAAGGCTTCATCCCCAGCTGACAGTATTATTGAGAGATAAATGGACCACATGGATGCTGACCACATCAATCCATTGATGAGTCCACCGCTGCATAGACTATTAGGAGGTGGGGCCTAGTTGGAAGAAGTAGATCTCTGGGGACCTGTCTCGCTGTGTCTTGCCCTTCTCTCTCTCTGCCTCCTGTCTCCATGAGATGAGCGGCTCTACTTACCTGCCATGGTGCCCCAGGCCCACAGTGACTGAGTAAAGAGCAGGAACCTCTGAAACCATGAGCTGAAAATCAATCTTTCCCATGGTACACTTTTCCTGGGAGACAAGAACAAAGGCCTATTCACCTCAGATAAGGCACCTAGAAGTCACCTCACAAGAACAAAACAAAACAGTGGGTACTGAAGACCTGCGCCGAGTCAGACCAAGAGCAGGAATGAGGTAGCTGCTGAGGGCCCACATTAGAATGGCCCAGCTGTGAGCAGGGCTTCCATTCTTCATTACCCACCATTCGGCTTTGTTTTTCAGCCCAGTGGCCACCCACCCGGTGCGCCCTAAGTTGCTGCTTCATTTTGACACTGCTAGCCTGTGTGACAGTGCCTTTTGTTCTCATGAGGCCAGTTCTTTCTGGGGCAGAATCACTTCTCCACTCAGGTCATAGTACATGTGTGGCTCTGTGGGAATTTTCCTGGGGAAGCTTGAACAAAAGATAGGGGACCAACAATTAGATCAAAGTCCAAACTCCCCTGAATCCAGCTTCCTTGTGACAGGTGGAGAATTACAGGAGTGAGGATGACCAGGAGGCAGCTGCATCACCAGAAGGCCCACCCCAGGGTGGATGACAACCCACAAAGCTGCAGGGTGTGGTGGCACAGGTTTGATCCCAGCACTCGGGAGGCAGAGGCAGGTGGATCTTTGTGAGTTTGAGGCCAGCCTGGTCTACAGAGCAAGTTTCAGGACATACGGAGAAACTCTGTCTCAAAAAAAAAAAAGGAAGAGAGAGGGAAGGGAAGAGAGGAAGGAAGGGAGAGGAAGGGAGGGAGGAGGGAAGGGAGGGAGGAAGGAAGGGAGGGAGAAAGGAGGGAAGGAAGGAAGGAAGGAAGGAAGGTGCATTTCTGAAGCTCTCCTGAAGCAACTGTTTGCAGATGTGTGACCTTGGAAAGGTGCCCTGTGAACCTGTAAGTTCCAGCTTTCTGAGGCTCCCTTGTGTGCTTCCTGAATCCTAATAAGCCTCTTCTTCCTCCAGGAGGGAAGGTTTCAACATAATAAGGTGAATATCTAGACTTGGTCCTGGGACCACCTGGGAAGACTGTCCCGAAAGGCAGCAGCCCCATGTAAGATCCTGACAGTCCTTGACAGCCTTTCTCCTCCTGAAGAGGGCCATATCTGTGGAGACCAGGTTGGGTCACAAGGAAAGCCTGTAGAAACAAGCAACAAAAGCCTTAGCATCTGGGTGGCACCATGCAGGCACCAGCTCTAAATGGTTTATAGTCTTTAGGGTTGACAGGGACTGTGAACGGGGCTGGCTCTCAGACTCAATCAGGGGCAGAGGCACTGAATACAGAATGCCAAGGTGATATATTAGAAACTGCTGAGACGCTGAGGTGCCCCCGAAGTTTGCCTCTAACACACCACACCACCCTGTACTTCACAGCAGAAATGTCTGAACTGAGGACTGGACGCTAACAGAAGACACAGGGGCGAGAGGCAGGAAAAGAATAGATTCTTTGTGTCCCGGGTGCCTTCAGCTGAGGAAAGACTGAAAGCCAAAGGGGTCAGGTGGGAGTGGAGGAGGGGCCAAGCAGAGAGGGTTGGGGCCCTGATGGAGAGAGAGGACAGTGGCAACACTGAACTCTTCAAAACAAGCTCGGAGGCAGGCAGTGAGGGTGTGTTGGGTGCCATCTTGCTTTGTAGCCCAAATTGCCACTGAACCAATCTGTAGCCTAGGCTGACCTAAAACTTATGATTCTCCCAAGGGATGGTTCTGTAGGCATGCTACCACATCTAGTAACATTCCTAAAAAATAAATAAATAAACAAACAAATAAACAAAAGCCAGAAGTATATTTCTATAACTCAACAGGAGAAAGAACTGTTAAATCATTCAAAATGAAAACCCGGAGAGGATGGGTTGAGAAGGAGAGAGTGAAGGTTGTTAAAAGTCGTCTCTTGGGGGCTGGGGAAATAGCTCAGGGAAGTATACACAAGCATGAAACCTGAGTTTGATTCAAGCACCCACATAAAAGGCCAGGTACAGGAATGTGCTTGTCACCTCAGTGGCTGAGAGATGGAGACAAGCAAACTCCTGGTCCTCACAGACTAAAAGCCAAAAGCCTAACCAGTGAGCCCCAGGTCCCAAAAAGATTCTGTCTCAAAAAACTAGACTGATAGCTAAGGAAGAATAACTTCAATGTGCAGTTGACCTCTAGTCTTGGTCCAGACTTACACAGGCACTCACACACAAATATGCACACACCTGCATGTGAGCCTGTGCATACGTACACACACACATACATATGCTGCCTCTCAGCCTGGCATTAAACAGTTACATAATAAAACCAACTACAGCCCCAAATCATGGTAGAGGGGGACTGCTCTCTAGAGCTGGGAAGAAGCTTGGAACAGAGGGACAGTTTTCTCCCCTGAAAAGGGGATGGTGACACCCTCAGGATGCAGAGGGACCAGACAGTCAGCCAGCCCACAGACCTCAGACCTTTAGGACTTCTGGACAACTTGGTTCAACTCACTTGGCAATTCAGGGTCCACCAGGCCACTTTCACGATAGCATAAAGGAAAGGAAAAGGTGTGTGCAATGACCCTAGAGTGGGTTTCCTTTCCTTCCAGGAAGAACTAGATCTTTTC
This sequence comes from Phodopus roborovskii, assembly GCF_943737965.1. Lineage (NCBI taxonomy): Eukaryota > Metazoa > Chordata > Mammalia > Rodentia > Cricetidae > Phodopus > Phodopus roborovskii. Next base: position 23,378,061 of record NW_026126571.1, on the reverse strand, counting down.
TTACACAGAGCAGAAAAGGAAAGAACGAGGGTGGGGGAGTCAGAAAATGCAATAACGCAACATACTAAGTGAAATCGTGTTACTAGTCTAACGAGAACAGGACACTGTGCACACAGCAGCCACTAGAGAAGTAAATCAGTTGAAGAGACTGTAGCCAAAGGTGACCTGGGCCTAATAGAGTACACTGGAAAGGGAGAGTCCTAGTTAACTTTTCTACTGCACCTTGGGGAGGAACAGGTTGATTTCATCTACAGTTACAGTGGATAAGGGAGGAAGCCAAGGCAGAAACCCCGGACGGGAGCTTGAAGCATACATATATCACAGGACACTGTATGCTGGCTTACTCAGGCTCCGGTTCATCTCCCTTTCCTACAAAGCCCAGGCCCAGGACCCCCACACCTGTCAGCAATCTAGAAAGCACCCCCACAGACATGCCCACTGGCCATGAGGTTCCCTCTTGCCAGGTGTGTCAAGCTGGCATCCAAGAATAACCATCATATTCGTAAACCGCTCTGTTCCCAAATGACCCTGTCTGTGACAGAACATGATCCAGCTCTACCCCTCTGTGTCCCTGGCTAGCTGTGTCCAACCTGGAGCCCTGTCGCTTCTCCACAAAGCTTATGTAGCTCGTACTCAGCTTCCGGGGGCCTGCCTGAAGCTGTGCCCTTTGCCCCGCAGCTCACCACATGAAGCTCACCGGTTCAGCCTGTAAAGCCACAGGTTAGTGACACCAGAGATTGCTCAGCATGTTTGCTTGCACCAGGTCATCTCTTTCCTTCAGGCAACTTAGAGGCTTTCCCCTTCCTCCAGCCAGACTTTCTCTGTGTATCTGTCTGTGTGTCTGCCTGCATGCATGCGTATTCACACCCATGCCACTGGTCTCCCTTTCATCCAGTAGCTCTACTTATTTTTTTTTTTCTTTCTAGTACTTAGTGTCCCCAAACAAATTATTTGTTTATTGTCTGTCTCTGCCGAATGGATTGCAAGCTCCCCAGACCTGAGGCTTTGTTCTATTCATAGACTAATGGTGTCAGTATAATACCTAACATGCAATAGGTGCTCATCAAGTATTTACCGAAATAATTAAATTTAGCCCAAACCAAGCCTATTAAATAAAGCTCCCTATGTACCTCTAGGGGAGGATTGGTGTGTTTATACAGTGGCCAAGGTCCTTCTGGATTTACTACCTATAGTTAAACCGTGCAAAATATGTGCAGAACAGCCGAATGCCTCGCTGGGAGACAAGCTGTGCTCTTCTAGTTCATTCCAGGCTGATGCAGGGACAGCTGGAGCGCCTGGCCTGGGGCTTTCACTGAGATCAGGATGGCTGCTCTGTCCTAGGGAAGAGTAAGACTAAATAAAAAGCTAATGGGCGGCAGCAGTGCCTGAGTGGTGCGAAAGGAAGAAATTACACAGCCAAGCAAAGTTCTGGAGCCCCAGAAGACTGCAGAGTTAGACTCCGGAGAATTTGAGGTGCCAAGATTTGGCATGTTTTCAGGGATGAGCTAGATGACACACAGATGGATTGGAGATTATAAGTGGCAAACTTCCCACAGAGCGGTATAGTGACAAAGCCCTGGTCCCAGAGAGCTGCAAGCAAGCTTGGTAATTGTCACTGCTGCCCAAGAGGACATCTGCAACTTCTCTTCATGGTGCTTTTCTAAAGAAGCCGACCTTTCTCCAGAGAAATCCAGTCCCTTTTCTTGGGACTCAGTACCGGGCAGGCATTGTTGTTACATCTAAGGACGTGCTGCTGGTGACATGGATGAGGCGGCCTGGGACAGAACCTCTCATGTTGGGTACCACTTCGAATCACAACAGAAGTGAGTTTCCATTCCTAGGAGGAGGAGGCCTGGAGTTTGTTGACTTTGGAGGCAGCATGGTTAAAATTATGGCAGCAAGAAGGGAGTGCCTGACATTGCCATAGAGACCGTTGTTATTCTATGTTTTTGTTTGTTGTTACTTTATGTTTTTGCTTGTAAGTAATCATCAAAAAAGAATTTTGACCATTGAGATGATTCAGAGGCATTTGTCGACAAGGCTGATGGCCAGAGTTCAAGCCTCAGAACCCACACAGTAGCAGGAGAGGACTCAGTCCCTTGTGCTGTACCCTGACCTCCACACAGTCCCTGCAGCTTCCATGCACCCCCATACCCACAAACACCACACACGATAAATAAATAAGCTGTAATTAAAACATCTGTTACAAAACAAATGACCATATTTTTATAAAAAGTACGTAATTCAAAGCTGACCATGGTGGCATATGCCTATAATTTCAGCACTTGGAAAACAGAATTGTTGGGTTGGAGAAGTGGCTCAGTGGTTAAGAGCACTGGCTTCTCCTTGAGAGGACCAGGTTCCAGTTCCAGTAACCATATGAAGGTTCACAACTGTCTGTAACTACAGTTCAAGGGGATTCAATGCCCTACTGCCTCTGTGGGCATCAGGTACACATATGGCATGCATACATGCACACAGGCAAAACATCCATACACACAAAATACAAATAAATAAATAAGCAAATATATGAAAAAGAAATACAGAATTGTTAGGTTCAAGATCATACTAGGCTAATTATTATGAAAGCTAGCTTTAGAAACAAATAGTTAAACATGCAAACATTACATGGGAGAAAGCTGCCTAGGCTGATGATAACCTTTTATTTCCTTCTGTGTAGTATCTATGGTGAACAAAAACATGGCATCTACAGCCAGGAGGAAACAAATATCATTTTCTGTTTCTGAACACAGCCACAGGTAACATTCAATCAAGTACTCCGGAAGAGGGGCCTGAGGTAGCATTTATTGGGTCCTCGCTACCAGCGAATGAAGAAGGACAGGATTGATGTCTTTAAGGAATCTCCTCAGATAAGATACCACCCATCTGAGCAGAGCTCCTCCCACCTATCAACACCACCATGAAACAAGTTCTGGCCTCCTCTGTGCCAACAGCTGAGTTTCCAGAACAGCAGTCTCTTGCCATGCTGGGCTCCCAGGCTGCTCTCTGCCAAGGGGCACTCACAGCAACCCAGATTTTATTCAGAAATCAATCCTTCATACCTTGGCTTTCCTGAGGCCCAATGTACTGAAGGAATGCCATGTGGTCATGCACTGTGAAATAGTTACCATGTTAACATAAGTAATAAACCCACCATTGCGGCTAGTAACAGTATACTTGTGATTATGTATGTTGGGGTATACGTGTCTGTTTCCCTCTATGTGCCTGTGTGTAGACTTAAAATTAAACTACAAGGTTACCACTACTGTGCTACATTGTGTGTTAGAGCCTGACCACCGCTCTTATACCAGTGTGTAAGACACTGACCACCACAACTTATAAAAGAAAGTGTTTAATTTGGGGCTGACATTTCAGATGGAGTCCATGATAACGGAACAAAGGCATGGTGGCAGGAACTGCAGAGAGAGCTTACATCTTGAGCCCCAAGTTGGAGACACAGCTGAAGCTAACTGGGGATGGTGTGGGGTTTTGAGAGCTGAAAGCCCTGCCCCAATGGTACACCTCCCATGAGGCCACATCCCCTAATCCTCCCCAAACAGTTTACCAACTGGAGACCAAGCATTTAATCATATGAATAACATTTGCAGAAGTTTCCTTTTTGCATTTTAGGAGCAGAAGTTTTCTCAGGCCTCTCCATTTTACAAGTTGAAAGATTAGTTGATAGGGTCTTGCCCTGAGGTCAATCCTCTTTTTATTCCCTTTCAGATCAGGCCCCTTCTTTAATCTTCGCTCTTTCAGCACAAGCCTGGGCTCCAACATTAAATTGTCTGGTGCACTTTCTCGCTTCCAACTCTAAATTTAAATTTTGAATTTCTTTTTGCCTGACTTGCTCTTTTTCATTGTTGATACATACTGGAGAAATTACTAATAACCATGCAACAAAGTTAATATTAGGCTGTTTTGAAATCTCTGCAAAAGAACTCAGTTCATTACTTTTCAATTTAGCCTCAGGCAGGTTTTTAGGACAAGGACAGAAAGTAGCCAAGATATCACAAAAATGTATGCCAAAGTATCACAAAAATGACCTCTAGTCCTGTTGCAATGTTACTTCCCTCTGGAACCTCTTGATCTGGGCCTCTGTGGACCACATTGCTGTCAGCACTACTATCTTCTAAGCTCCTACTAGGATGGCCCCACTTACAGTGTTCAACTACTTACCTAGACCAAAGTCCCAAAGTCTTCCACATTCCCCCAAAACCTAACATGAGCAGGCCTACCCCAACAGTAGCCCACACTCTGCTATCAACTTCTTTCTTGGTTTCTTTTCTATGTCTATATTAAGACACCATGACCAAGTAAACATTTTTTTAACGTTTAATTTAGGTCTTGTGGTTTTAGAGACTTAGAGTCCATGATGATGGAACAAGAGCATGGTGGCAGGAACAGCTGAGAACTTATATCTTGATCCAAAAATTGGAGACAGAGATAAAGGTAATTTTGGATGGCATGGACTTTTGAAATCTCAAAGCACATCCTCAGTGACACGCCTTCCCCAACAGAACCACATCCTCTAATCTTTCCCAAACAGTTCCAACTGGGAGCCAGATATTCAAACACACGAGTCTACGAGGTCCTTCCCGTTCAGATCACCACAGAGCCCCAGAACTTAGTCATCTTATCACAAAGTTTGCCCATTTGATCAGCAGCTCCCTGAACTCCCTCCCAGCCCTTGGCAAGAATCACCCTACTTGGCTTCTGTGAGTTTGACTTTGCAGATCCTACAGGTGACATCATTCACTATTGTCCTCCAGACTCCTGTGTGCTCTGACAAACAACGTTTTTTTTTTTTTTTTTCTCTTCTTATAGATGAAAACTATTTCATAAAAATAATTCTTACATGACAGGAACAGAACTAAAACAGAAAGGAGATTCAAAGCAAACCTATATCAGTTTCTAGGAATGCCTAATACATGATCACAGCCTTTGACACTTAGGACAACAGACACAGTTTTAGGGGCAGAGGATGGGAGGTCTAGGGGCTGAGGATGGGAGGAACTAAGGTTGAGGATGGGAGGTCCAGAGGCTGAGAAAGGGAGGATCAGGAATCAGATCCACAGAGGCTCCTGCTTTTCTTAGGAGAAGAAACCTGATAATTGTAAGACCCCTGCTCTCAGAGGTCTGGCTCATCAGAGTAAGAAGGCTGCCTTCAAGACTGTCTAGCAACAGACCAGACAGAGTGTCCCTGTGCCTGAGGCTTCTGCCCTGAGCCTCCAGAACTTGACCAGCTGCTAAAAGTAAAGAGAATGTGTCCCTGCAGCTGTTACCAGCTTCCAAGGCCTGCTGCCCCAGGTACCAAGTCCTCTGGCTTCCAAGGCCTGCTGCTGCTGCTTGTATGGGTGAGCTGCAGACTCCACTGTAAGGAAATGCTCTTGGCTGGCACCTCACAGATCGCCAAGAGCTTTTGAGCTGTCACCCTCTCAGAGCTGTACTGGCTCCAAGCTGACTTACTGCTGCTACTGAGTTCAACCCTGTTCCACTAAATTCGAAATTCCACTAAATTCCGCTGTTTTCTATTGTTTTCTCCTGTTTAAGGTTGTTCCACACTGACAACATGCTCTCACTTTGCTCTCTTTGCTGTCTGCCTACTTCATTCTTGAAGTAAGGCAAGACAAGGGCAGGGAATAGGAAATGAGTCCCTGCCAGCTGATTCAAGGGGAATCCCCAGTTTCGGCCCATCAGAAGGAAGTTTAAGGAGTATGGATTGAAGATTGGCATCTGACATGGAGGCATACTTGTCTGACTGGCTTTTAACTTAAAGGCTACTCTGTTGGTGTCCCCAATATATTAGAGATTAGTTTTGTATGAAAATCCCACACATTTTGTTGTCTGAAACACGGGGTGAGGAAAAATTTTCTTATTTAGATGGCTGCAAGAAATTACCACAGTGAGACGATATATCAGATTCTCATCTTACCCTCAGTGAAAACAAAACAAGAGGAACTTTATTTTCCATATGGTGGGGGTGGGCTAACAATTCAAATGGGAAAGAAAACTCTCGAATGGGAGAGTAGAAACTTTGAGACTCTTGGCAGCAGCAAGATGCCAAGCAAAAGAGACAGTGATACAGCTGTGCCTCACCCCATCTCCCAGCAGCCTCCTAGTGCTAGCTGAGAGCCGTGTGACAAGTGACGTGGGTTTAAATGCTTAAAGGGCACTGAGAGGCTGAGCTAGAGCAGTCCATTGCAGAACAAGACCACAGAGAGTAGGTCACCCTCGGGAGCAGGCGTGACAGGTCTCCCTTCTCTGGCAGGGCTGGGGCAAGTCCCTCTGCTTACAGTAGAAGCAGCAGGTTTGTAGAGCTGAGGCAGACATGGAGTGTCTTGAAATAGGAGCAGTGGCCCCTAAGACAGGAACAAGTTTCTTGAGTGGGAAGCAGGTATGTTTCTTAGAGCAGAAGTAATGGGAATTCAAGAAAGTTCCCGTCTATGGAAGGTGTCTGGCATGACTGCCTTTGTCCAGTCTCGGGAGTAATCTTCCTTCTTCAAAGAACATCTAGGGGTTAGGGCCCTGCCTGAGCCAGAGGTCAGTGGAGAGCTGGATTCTGACAGAGAGTTGGACTCTGAAGTCGTCGTCTTCCTTCTCCAGTAAGTACCCGAGTCTGTACATAACCTGCATATCCTGCTAGAGACCAGTGTACTTTGATTGGCTGGGAGTCTTCAAATGCAAATTGAGGTGCAAAATGTGACCAATCAAGAAGAGGAACTAGCCAACTCTTCAAGTCCTGAAGGACTGCTGCTGCATCCTTGTCCCTTGTTCAGTGTCCTGTAGAAATGGGGAAAGTAGAAGGCCCTCTCCCATCATGCCTGGGGACTCCAGCTTGTTTTCTGCTGTTCACAGAAACCCAATCTCTGCCTGCAAGGTTAGTCTCTAGAATATATAAAGAACTTTAAAACAAACAAACAAACAAACAAAAAACAACAACAACAACAAAAAGAGCTGAAGATCAAGAAAACAAATAACCTAATCAAAAATGAAGTATAAACTGTCTTTGGCTAATTTTATGTCAATTCAACACAAGCTAGAGTCATCAGAAAGGATATGGAGAGTTTTCTTTCTTCTGATGTCACCAACTTATTTTTCCAATGTCTTAAAGTTTTGTTTGTGTGTTTGTTTGTTTGTTTGTACAAGGCTTTTACTTGCTTGGTTGGAGCTATTTCAAGGCATTTTATTTTTTGAAGATATTATGAAAGGTACTGTTTCCTGACTTCTTTCTCAGTATGTTTGTCATTTGTATATTGGAAAGCTACTGACTTTTATGTGTTGAGTTTTGTAGCCTGCTACTTTTTGCTGTACAAGTTTCCTGGTGAAGACATTAGGGTCTTTATGTGTAGAATTATACTGTCTGAAAATAAGGATGCTTTAAATTAATTTTTTTCCTTATCCCCTGATCTCTTTCCCTGTTCTAGGTGAGAATCCAGGTACCATGGTATTAGCATAAATACAGACACACTAACAATGAAACTGAAGACTCAGAAATTATTCCACACATCTACAAACACCTGATTTTTTGGCAATGAAGCCAGAATTATGCACTGCAAGCTTAGTGCAGTAAAGAAGACAAAAGTTCATACTGGAGAACTGGAAACATCCTCCACAAATGGTGTTGATCAAACTGGATAAGCTACATATAGAAGAATTAAAAAGATCAATAACTAATAGATACATAACAAAACTCAACTATAGGTGGATCAAAGACTTCATTATGATGCCAGATAGAAGAGAACATATGGAATCTACTTAACCTATCAGTACAGGAAAGGACTTTTTTAATAGGACCCTAGCAGCACAGACATTAAGACTAATGATTAATAAATGAGACCCCATGAAGCTAAAGAGCTTCTGTAGAACAAAGGACACCATCAGCTACAGAATTGTAACAATGCCAAGTATCTGACACAGGATTACACTCTAGAGTATATAAAAAAACTAAACATCAAGAAAACAAATAACCCAATCAAAAATGGGGGGGGGTACAACTGTCTAGTTTTATGTCAGCTTGACACAAGCTAGAATCATCTGAAAGGAGGGAACCTCAATTGAGGAAATGCCTCCATGAGATCCAGCTGTAAGACATTTTCTTAATTAGTTATTGATGGAGGAACGTTCGGCCCATGGTGGATGGTGCCATCACTGGGATGGTGGTCCTGTAGACTGGGCAAAGTCATGGAAACAAGTCAATAAGCAGCACACCTCCAAGGCTTCACCATCAGTGCCTACTTCCAAGACCCTACCCTGCTTGAGTTCCTGTCCTGACTCCCTCCAGTAACGAACAGTGCTGTGGAAATATAAGCCAAATAAGCCCTTTCCTCCCCAAGTTTCTTTGATCATGGTGTTTCATCACTGAAATAATAACAATAAGACAAGAACTAAACAGACTTCTCAAAAGATGAAACACCTTTAAATGTTGAACATCTTTAGTCATCAATGAAAGGCAAATTAATACTACTTTGAAATTTCATTTTATCCCGCAGATAGAGCGGACAAGATTAATAAAACAGATGACAGCAATTGCTAGTAAGGATTGCGGGGTGATGATGGGGGAATGGATGCTTATTCATTGCTGGTGAGAGTGCAAACTGGTACACTACTATGGAAATCAGTATGGCATTTCCTCAAAAAGCTGAAAATGTATCTACCACAAAATCCAGAAATACCACTCTTGGCAATTGTGCTGTTTTGAACAAGAATGCTCCCTACGGTTTCATAAACTAGAATGGTTGGAGGATTAGTGAGTGTAGCCTTATTGGAGGAGGTGTGTCATGGGGGGGATGGTGGCTTTTGAGGTTGCAAAAGCCAATGCCCAGTCCAGTCTTATTCTCTGCCTCCAACTTGCAGATCAGGATGTAGCTCTCAGCTACTGCTCCAATGCCTGCCTGCCTGCCTGCCTGCCTGCCTGCCTGCCTGCCTGCCTGCCTGCCTGCCATGTTCCCCACCATGATGGCCATGGGCTCATCCTCTGAAGCTGTAAGCAAGCCCCAAATTAAGTGCTGTCTTTTATAGCTTCCCTTTGTCATAGTGTCTCTGCATAATAGAAAAGCAACTAAGACAAACATATACCCAAAGGACTCCTCGCATCCAACTGCAGAGATACCTGCTTGTCCATATTTATTGCAACCTTATTCATAATAGCCAGAAATTGGAAATGGCCTAGATTTTCATCAACTGATGATGAAAATGTAATACATTTACACAATTGAATATTACTCAGTTGTTAAGAAAAATTAAAATTTTGGGTAAATGAATGGAGTTAGAAACAATCATCTTCTGGGAGTTAGCCCAAACCTCAAAATATAAACACTTCATGTTTTCTATTATATGTTGATATTAGTGTTAGGGAATATTGTTACCTTTGTTTATGTTTTATTTATGTAACTCTGTGAAGCTGTGTTACTGTGCCTGTCTAAAACATCTGATGGTCTAATAAAGAGCTGAATGGCCAATAGCCAGGCAGGAGGCAGGAATAATTGGGGCTGGCAGGCAGAGAGGAAAAATCTGGGAGAAAAGGGATCTGGGAACAAGAGAGGAAGGAGGAGGACTTCAGGGGCAGCCACCCAGTCACCCAGCTACACAGCCAGACACGAAGTAAAAAGGAAAGGAAAGGTATACAAAAATAGAGAAATATTAAAGTTCTGAGTCCAGCCAGATGGTGATGCACACCTTTAATCCTAGCACTTCAGAGGCAGAGGTAGGTGGATCTCTGTAAGTTCGAGGCCAGCCTGGTCTACAAAAGTTACACAGAGAAACCCTATCTTGAAATAAAAAAAGAAAGAAAGAAAGAAAGAGAAAGGAAGAAAGAAAGAAAGAAAAGAAGAGAAAAAAGAAAGAGAAAACCAAAAACAAACAAAAAAATTCTGAGTACAAAGATAGATGGGATAATTTAAATGAAACTAGAACAAGCCAAGCTAAAGCCAGGTATTTATAAGTAGTGATAAGCCTCTGTGTGATTTTTTTTGGGGGGGAGCTGGGTGGCAGCCCCCAACCCAAAATCCCAAAGAACAAAAAGTAGTAAGAGTAAAAGACAACCAACAACATATTACAGCATACATACATATATTTCATTTAGAATATTTGCAGGTTAAGTAGCTCATAAAGGACAAGGTGGGAAAGAGGTTATCTTCCAAGGAAGGAGAAATCACATAGAGCATTAAAAGGGGATAAAAGGGAAACTAGTAGAAGGATTAAATGGGGAGGTAGATGGGAAGGGAGAGTGAAGGAGGAATATGAGAAAGTATAACTATCACTAAAGGCTATTTGAAAGACGTATGGAAACCTACTACTCTAGAAGCTTCCTAAATATATAAATGGAATTTAAACAGTCACCATATAATATGGGAGACAGTGCCCCAACTAGGCAACCAAGTAAAACCAAGTTCCAAAAATAGGTTACATCTTATTGTGTTGTTGATCAGAGAGGATGCATAGCCCCTCCACAAACATTATAACATTATGACTATTGCCAATTCTATTGGTTACTCAACACCACATGATGGCGAGGCCATTTTGCTGAAGACACCACTGATTTACATCACTGAACATGGAGAAGCTGAACTGGTGGGCAATTAGAAGTTTCATCCATACCAATTGGCATTCACAGTAGTGGAATGTACTATACATGTTGCTGGATGTCTTACACACTGTTCTCTTGCTATGAATAGACACCATGACCAAAGCAACTCTTACACGGCAAAGCATTTAATTAGGGGCTTGCATGCAGTTTCAGAGGTTTAATCTTTTATATCAGAGAGCAAGGTAGCACTCAGACAAACCCTGGGGCAGTAACTGAGAGCTGCATCCTGATGCATAGGCAGAGAGAGTGAGAACCTAGACCTGGCATGAGCTTTTGAAACCTCAAAGCCCCCAACAAGTCCACACCTCCTAATCCTTCTAATCCTTTCAAATAGTGTCCCTCCCTAGTGACTAAGCATTCAAAGGCACAAGAGATTGTGGGGGACATTGTATTCAAACCACCACACAGAGAAGAAAAGTAATCATCAATCTCACCCAGCTATGAACCCTAAGACCTGCAACACAGACTTACCTGCAAGATATCCTGGTGCAATAAAGGCACAAGTATTATGGGAGTATTATGGGGATGTCATTCTGTAAATATGTTTCTTATAGTGGCTAATGAATAAAGCACTGTTGGCCAATAGGAAAGCAAGATAGGTGGGACTAGGAGACAAGGAGGATTCGAGGAAGTAGTAAGGAGGAGTCAGCATGTAGAGACCGGGGAGAGCACAACACCAGCCACTCTCTGTTAAGATGAGACCACGTGGAAACACTTAGAATAATAGAAATGGGTTAATACTTAAGACAGAGCTAGCCGATAAGAAACAAGTAACTGGCCAACAGAATTATATCTAATACAGAGTCTCTGTGTGTTATTGGGGCAGGCATGGCAATGGGATCGGTGGCGGGGGGGGGGGGGAACTACTCGTAACAGGAGTTCAATCACTTTTGATTGAACTTAAGAACTACCCCATGAGATAGAACATATACTTGACATTGGTAATAAGGCCAAGAACCTGAGACTAGAGAGGTCATGGGCCCTAGGGAAAAACCTACTACTATTATTCTGCTAAATGAACTAGCAATAAAATGACTCCTAATGGCATATTGCTATGCCCATGGTTCAGTATATAGCTAAGCCATCATCAGAGAAGCTTCTTCTTGCAGTAGATGGTAATTAACCCAGAGACCCACAACTGGACAGTGTGCAGACAGTGAGAGATCTTGAAGCACTCAGGCTTCAATGCTTTTATCAATCCCCACCTTTCAAGACCCAGGGACCTATGCAGAAGAGGAGGCAAAAAAGGTAATAAGAACTGAAGGTGGTGGATGACTCCAAGGAAAGAGCAGTTTCCAGACACAACAGTGCTGATGTACAGAACTCACAGAGGTTATGACAGCACACACAAGACCCGCACAGATTCAAGCCAGACAAAACTCCAGCATAGAGAAGGGGAAGAAGGCACGAATCCCGGCTCCTAACCAAGAAGTCATTTGCAATCGATACTTTTTAGTAGACAGAAAATCAGTTTTTTACCAGTGGAGTAACTGAGAATACTAAGTATACTCCAGGGGAGTCTCATGCTTGGGAGTATTTGGTCAACAAACTCGTGTGTGTGTGTGTGTGTGTGTGTGTGTGTGTGTGTGTGTGTGTGTGTGTGTGTGTGAGAGAGAGAGAGAGAGAGAGAGAGAAGGGAGTGATGTGTTATTGTTATGATTTAATATTTTTATCTATTTGGGTTTTGTTTTGTTTTCTTGTGGTTTTTGTTTGTTTTGCTTTGCTTTTGTTTTCCGAGGTGGAGTTTCTCTGTGTAGCTTTGGAGCCTGTCCTGGAACTTGTTCTGTAGACTAGGCTGGCCTCAAACTCATAGAAATCCACCTGCCTCTGCCTTCCGAGTGCTAGGACAAGTGTGCCACCAATGCCCATTGGTTTTTGTTTTGTTTTGATGCAAGAAAAAGAACATGAATTTGGTAGGATAGGGAAGTGGAAAAAATCTGAGAGGACTTAGGGGAGAAGAAAATATGATCAAAATATATTGTATGAAAATAAATCAATGGAGTAAAACAAAGAGATCCTAAAGACTTAACCAGAAAACTCTTAAAACTGACACGTTCAGCTAAGTGGAAGGATGTAAAATTAACACTCAAATATGTAAAGCCTTCCTGTGTGCTAATGACAAATATACCTGAGAAAGGAATCAGGGAAACAACTGAGCTCAAAACTCTACAAAAAAAAAAAAATAAAATATCTCAGAACAACCTTAATCAAGATAGTGAATGATCTCTATAATGGAAACTTTAAGACACTCAAGAGAGAAATTGAACATGACACTAGAATATGGAGATACCTCCCTGCTCTTGGATTGGAGATTCAATATTGTGAAAATGACCATCTTACCAGAATCAGTGTGCAGAGTCAACTCAATCTCCATTGGAATATCGGCATCATTGTCCACAGATATTATGGAAAACCATAAAACCCCTTTAATAGCCAAAGCAACCCTGAACAAAAGGAGCAAATGTTGACGGTATCCCAAAGTGACTTTCAAGTTATACCATGGAATCACAGAAACTACCAACAGCGTGGCACTGGCACACACTTAGGCATGCAGATCAAAGAACAGGGCAGAAAACTCAGACATAAACATACTGCTACAGCCACCTGTTTTCGTTTTTAACAAAGATGTCAAAAATACTCATTGGAGAAAGGAAAACAAACACAAAAACCAGCAAATGTAGAAGAATAAAACTCTATCTTTACTGCTCACAAAAATCAACTCCGAATGGAGCAAAGACCTTAATGAAGAACTTGAAACTTAGAAAATTCTAGAGGAATAAGTAGGAAAAAACACTTCATACTTCAGGCACAAGTGAGGAGTTTTAGAAATACGGCCAAATATTGACAAATGGGTCCTTAAAAGGCGTTTTGTACAGTTAATTGAGTGAAGAGGAAGCATCTAGAATAGGAGAAAAATCCGTGCCAGCTTTATGCCTGATAAAATTAATATCTAGAATATATAAACTAAAAGCAAATTAAAAACTTGGTGACAGTGAGATGGATCAGCAGGTAAAGGCACTTGCTACAAAGTCTAATGACTGGAGTCCAATCCCTGGGTCACATATGGAAGAAGGAAAAGACCCAACTCACACAGGTTGTCCCCTAATCTCCTTAGAAGAAGTGTGGATCAAGAGAGAGAATGCACACACACAGAGTTAAATGAACAGACTATCTTTAAAAGCTCAGGAGCTGAACAGATCCTTCAAAAGAGGGACCACTCTGGGTCCAGTCATCAACAGCCTCCCTTCCATATTGAGGTAGCTTCAACCAACCAAGGAGCATCCAAGGAGGAGTACTGAAAAATTGTCAGCCCTGAACTTGCACAGACTTTTTCCCCATCCTTAGTCTATGAACAATAAAGCTGGACAGATAGCTGTTTATATGAATTGGCATTATATTAGGAATTATAACGTATAGATGTCTTTGTTAAAGCAAGGGAGACAGTTTACTTCCTCTGGGTCAGAACATTCTCAGACTGGTACAAGTCTCAGATTCTTTGAGTAGCCCTGCTTTAAGGATTTGAAATACAAGTGACTTTTTAAAATGCCCTCCTGCCAGGTGTATGGCATATACTTTAAACCCAGCTCTCAGGAGGCAGAGGCAGATGGATCTGGATCTCCCTGAGTTCAAAGTTAGCCTGGTCTGCATAGTGAGTTCCAAGCCAGCTACCCTGTCCCCCGATGCTTACCCCTGAAAAAAAAAATCACAAAAACATTTTTTGTCCCTACTTTTCAGATCCCCTCAACATATATCTTAAATGGAACATCTTGAAAAGGCACTTATTTTTTTAACAATGTTTTTTTTTTTCCTTTCTTAGACAAGGTATCGTGTAGCCCAGTCCAGTTTTGAACTCTCTGCGGATCTGAGGATGATCTTGAATGTCTGACTCCCCTGCCTTTTCACCCTAGGTGCTGAGATTGTAGGTGAGTATCACCACACACACACACCTGGTTAAGTGTTGCTGGGAACAAAATCCAGGGCTTGGGCTGTGAGCATGGCTCATCAGCTAAAGACACTTGCCACCAAATCTAATAACCTGAGTTCAATCTCTGGGACCTACATGGTGGAAGGAGAAAACCAACTCCAGCAAATTGTCTTCTGAACACATGTATGCAATGTCATGCCTTTAACCAGGGAAGACCCCCCCACACACACACACACATACATGTTCATTCCTACAATAAATTTTTAAAAAATGTAGCAAACCAGGGTTTATGCATGCTAGGCAGGCACTCTACCAAGTGAGCTATACCCCTACCCAAGGGGGAAAAGAACCATGTTTGGGGGCACCAATTGTGTGCAAGATTCTGGCAGGTGCTACCATGACTAAGGGATCATCTGTGTCCCGTTTGATTCACAGCATGTCCTAGAGAAGTGCTTAAGTCTCTAACATCAAAATATTTTAGAATTCAAGTGCCATCTTTGTTTCTAAGAATTTCACAAATTTATACGCACCATACTCTCTAACTAGCTCTGAATTGAAGTATCCCATTTCATAACCCTCACAGTCTCCAACAGCACACCAGGAAGTGAGTCAGTCTATAAAAAGCTCAAGTGGCAGACAATTACTGAGCCAAGATCATCCCAAATCCCCCGTTAAAGGACTTGAATGCTGTGATGGGCTCTGTCCCAAGTCTTGCTAAGTGATAAATATTCTCTTCATCCTCATCCTGCTTCCTCACGCCCAATCTCTCAAGGCTTACAGCAGAAACACCTGCCAGGCACGGCAGTAGACATCATTTCATTCCAGTACTAGGGAGGCAGAGGCAGGGAGTTGGGGCATTTGAGGCCGTGCAGGAATACATACTGAGACACTGTCTCAGAAAACCAAGGCCTGGATATGCAGCTCAACGCATTCCCTCCCTAGCAACCCCTGAAAAAAACAACTCTGCCTTCTGCTCCTCTGACTTTTGCTGGACAAGATCTGTCACATTCGATAGCCCCCAAGGAGAATTTTCTCAAGTAATTGACAAACCCTCAGTGGGGCCTCTCTGTCCCAGAGTCCCAAAAGGAAAGGAGTAGGGGCCGACAAAACCTCCATTTGCAAACCCATGTTGGGTACTGTGCAGGTACAAAGGTGAACCAAACAGGTTCCTGGCCTTCAAGAATTTACAATAGTCAAATCAGACTAGCCGTCAGCCTTGGGGAAACACAAAGTAGAATGAGCCAAGTGTTGTAGTGTTGGCAGCTGGAGAAAGCCCTGTGGGAGAACAGATGCAGGGGAGATTAGCAGGGGATGCAGCTTTGGGGGCCACCCCTTGGAAGATGGGGGAAACAGATAACTCAGAGTACTTCTTGCCTGATGGCTTGCCTGAATCTCCCGAGAGACACACAGAGAGTACACAGAGAGTGAACGTTTGCCGGGAGCAGCCTAGGTAGCTGTGCTGGGGCAGGTGGCTTTGAACACACAGTAGAGCTGGTGTTCTTAGATCTCAGGTAAGGAGCAAAGGGAAAGCTAGCAATTTGCAGGGTACACCTGGGAATAGTGAAGGCTCTGAAAGTGTAGATTTATGATTTGTGTGTGTGTGTGTGTGTGTGTGTGTGTGTGTGTATGCCGGTGTCTGCACAATATTCTTTCCTGGAAAAGGTGTGGAATCTGTATCAATTCCTGATTTTTGTATATTTCACCTGACCCCCCCCCCATTTATATCTGAGGTGCTATCAACCTCATTTTACCAACAAGGGAATACAAACACCGATCATTAAGAAGCCCGTGCAAAGTTGTTAAGCTGACTGGTGATGAGGGTGCAATCTGAATTCAAGGTCTACTCCTCTGTTTTTGTTGTTGTTTTTTGAGACAGTGTTTCTCTGTGTAACAACCCTATCTGCCCTGAAACTACACCCTGCTGGATTTGCTCCTCTTACCCTCTGTGCTGATCAGTGGTCCCACATGCCCTTGGTACCTTGGTACCTTGGTACCTCTCCAGCTACATTCCCCCTAGTTTACACATTCTGTCTCCTCCCACTCAACTCCCCCAACTTTCCCCCACTTCTACCCCTAGTTTTTCAGCTAGAGTGGTCCAGCTCACTACCACAGGGCTGCCAGGGAGACCTGTGATCCCCAGATCACTTCCATTCCAAACTGCTTTGAGGCCCCTCCTATGAAGAGGCTTGGAGCCCAGGACAGACGTGGGCGTGTCCTAAGGGAGCTGCCTGCGGTTCCAGGCCGGGCGAAGCCTGACTTGGGGTGCGGGATTTAATTGTGGGCGTGACCAGGCCATGGGGCGGGTCCAGAGGGCTGGGTGTTGCAGGTGCCTCCTCCTCCGCCTCTTCGGATCCCTGGCCGCGCCAGGCACTGTGCGGGCAGCCGAGGGAGCGCCTTTGTGCCTGTCTGGAGTGAGGCTGCCACGGCCCCTTGTACGCCCTGGTCCATTGTCTTCCCGGCTGGTGCTGGCGACAGGGTCCCGCACGTGCCACCGCGGCGGCTTATCCCAGGCGCGCCGTGGGAGATGAAGCTCCCGAAGCCGTGGTGGGCGGGCGGCGGCCTCCTGAACCTCACGCTGCTGCTGAGCTTGGCTGGGCTCCGTGTGGACCTAGACCTCTGCGTGCCGCCACCGGCCGCCTCGTTTTACGAAGAGCTGCTCCCACTCTGTCCCACCCGCCCCGCCTCGGCTTCTAGCCCCTTCCCGGCCTCAGGAGGCTGGGGACACTCCCCCCAGCTGCTTGCCAAGGGCCGGCTGCTGCGCGAAGTGCGCGCGCTCGGCGTCCCCTTCGTTCCCCGCACCCGCGTGGACGCGTGGCTAGTGCACAGCGTGGCGACCGGGGACGCAGACGGGGCCCACGAGCTGCTCGCCACCGCCGCCTCGTCTGCCGTGGGAGACGGCGACCAGGAGGCACCCGCGGGCGGAGGGGATCGCCCAGAGGCTCACAACAGCCCTCTGGCTGCCGAGGAGGAGGACAAGGCGGCGGAACCGTCGGCGCAGGTGCGAGACACAGACGGACGCGGGAGCCAGGTAACCTAAAGGGATTCGAGCAAGTGGCTGGAAGGACTGACCCCGAGCCCCTATGGTCGCTACGACTAGGCGGGGCCACACCCGTGTTCTCCTTCTCACTCTAGGTAGTTGTAGGTTGCGGGACAAATCTGCCCCGCCTCTTTTTGAAGGAAGAAGGTGAGTGCTGAGATTTGATTTTGGGAAAAGTGGATGAAATCCATCTGCATGCTGAGAACACCCTTCTTGTGTTCGATGGCTGTGGAGGGTAGTTTGGTAAATGGGGAAGCGAGAGAGGATGGTGCTGTCTGGTCCTCGGCCTCTAATCAGTACCCCGTGTGCATTAAGTTGCCTTGATGGGGAACCTGTGCGGGACTAGAGGATCTGGAGGAGGTCCACACACCCAAGCAAAGGCACGGCCCCCGCCCTGAATTTAACCTTACTGTTGCCCGTTTATGATTGTGCTATTGTACTCCTGGAATAAGGAGCCACGGTGTTCAGTGCAGTTGGTACCTCTGTGACCTAATCATCCACCCCCCTCGTTTAAGAATCCTCCCTAATGGAAGGTGTGAAATCCCTTATTAACATTCACAAAACTCGTATTCTTTCCTGGGACACGCAAGTTCCCTTTGGTTGCGGACTCTCCCTACTCCAAGATCCGTGGACTGAAACTGGAAAGACCTCTGCGTCTAGAGACCTCACCCCGGACTTCCTTTTAGGACCAGAGCTTGACTTTACCGATGTGGATCCACAAGTGTTCATAGGACTTTGTTTCTGTGAAGAGCAGTCTTAGGCAAAGTGGGGATTGGGGCTAAACTGGTTTGTTTGCGGCTCTTCAGAATCACCCTGTTTGTGTAGGCAGTTGTCTGACGGGCTCCTCCGCCCTTTCTCAGAGAGGTCATTGCGTGAGGTGCTGGTGATTCACTGTTATGCTGATCTGATCCTTTCCTCCTCCTGGGGATGGGAACTAATGGGGTGGGGGTTGGTGCTAGTCTTGGTAGGCTTCTGTTGGGTTTAGAACAAACAGGAAGCCACTCCCTAGTCTACTCTACAGATCTGAACTCCAGGAAGGAGGGGGAGGGGTGTCACCTGAGGAGGGGTACCTGCTGCCCCTTACCACAGACTGCTGGGGTGATTTTGGAGGCAGCTCTGATGGCCTGGGAACCGAAACACAGGTTAAGAAACTCATGCAAGGTTACAAAACTGGCTGGTGATGGAGGGTGGCATCTGAATCAAGGTCTCTTACACTCTGTGTCAGCCAATGGTCCTTACAAGGAGGACCTGGAGGCCCTCTTTCTTACAGAGATAACTAAACCATTGTGGTCCTACCTCCTCCAATCTCCCATCAACCCCTCAACACTTGTCTTGGCATTCCTTTCCTGGCTGGGCTAGCATCTGCACCTGCTAGACAATGGTAGGTGTGGGGGGAGTAGGGGGGAGGGGGTTGTTCTGTTCAATTAGGCAGTGGTGAGCCACTGAGGACTTAAGATGCAGGAGCCAGTGCACTGATGTGGTGATTGATGCCTTTTGACATGTCCCATTTGTACTTAAGGAAAAGAAACCCAGGTCAGGAAACTTAGCTTAATTCATACATTAGTTAATGCACGAGTGGACTGAGAACCCGAGTCTGCTGTCTCCCAGACTGGTATATAAATGAAGTTCTGTGGGCTGTACTCCCTAAGAATGCATCTGGGATGGGATGAGTCAGACCCTGACTCAACCCGTCTCCAGGCCCCAAGACAATGGCTTTCAGGTGCTGGATTTGTTTGCCTGTTATCTGTTTGATCGGCTTTTTGTGGTGGTGGTGGTGATGATGGTTTTGTGATAGAGTGTCATGTATCCCAGGTTGCTCTTGAACTTGGTATATAGCCAAGGGTAACCTTGAACTCTTGAGGCATCCCTTCCCCTTACCTCTCTAGTACTGAGATGACAGGCATGAGCCAGCACTAGCTTTATTGAGTATTGTTGACCAGGCTGGCCTTAAACTCTTAGTCCTCTTGTGCCAGCCTCTCGAGTGCTGGGATTACAGGTGTGTCTCACCATGCCTGGTTTGGATAGGTTTTGTTTGTTTGTTTGTTTTTGTTTTTTTGTTGTTTTCAAAGCAGGTTCTGGGCTGGGATAGAGCTTGGTGGTTAAGAGCATTGGCTGTGCTTGCAGAGGACCCACATTTAGGACCTAGCACTCACTTGGTGGTTATCCACCATCTGTAACTCCAGTTTCAGAGGATCTGACGCCCTCTTCTGACCTCTGCAGGCACTGCAAGTACAGAGTACACAGAGACACATTCAGGCAAAACACCCAAACACATTAGGTAAAAATAAATAATTCTTTAAAAAAAAAAAACATAAAATACAATAGATAATCACACTTTACCAAAAGCCAAAAGAAATTGGGAGCTGGTGGGGAGGGGAGAGGGCGTCAGGAGAAAGAGAAGGGAAGAAGAGGACATGAAGGATCAGGAAGATTGAGTCAGGGGATGAATAGATGAGAGCAAGAAAAGAGATACCATAATAGAAGGAGGCATCATAGGTTTCAAGAGAAATCTGGCACCTGAGAAATGTCCAGAGACCTACAAGGATGACCCCAACTAGCAACCTAAGCAATAGTGGAGAGGCTACCTTAAATGCCCTTCACTGATAATGATATTGATATGCCATCTTAGAGCCTTCATCCAGTAGCTGATGGAAGCAGAAGCAGACACCCACAGCTAAACACTGAGCTGAACTCCTGGAATCCAGTTGCAGAGAGAGAGGAGTGATGCGCAAAGGGGTCAAGACCAGGCTGGAGAAACCCACAGAAACAGCTGACCTGAACAAGGGGGAGCCCATGC
Organism: Phodopus roborovskii; assembly: GCF_943737965.1. Lineage (NCBI taxonomy): Eukaryota > Metazoa > Chordata > Mammalia > Rodentia > Cricetidae > Phodopus > Phodopus roborovskii. Next base: position 23,357,714 of record NW_026126571.1, on the reverse strand, counting down.
ATCCCCAGACTGATAGCTGGGATCCAGATCCCCTGAACATGGGTGTTAGTTAGGAGGACTGGGCAGTCTATGGGGTCTCTGGTAGTTGATTTATCCCTAGTATACTAATGGACTTTGGGAGCCCGTCCCAAAAAAGGGATAGTCTCTCAGCTTAGGCACATGGGGGAGGGCCTAGGCCCTGCTCCAAATGATATGACAGAGTTTAAAGATCCCCCATGGAAGGCCTCGCCCTCCCTGGGGAGCAGAAAGGGGATGGGATAGGGGGTTGGTGGGGAGGAGGAGAGGGAGAGGGAACTGGGATTGACATGTAAAAAAAAAGCTTGTTTCTAATTTAATTTTTTTGAAAAAGAAGAAACTTAGAAATAAAAAAAAACATAAAATAAAAAGCAGGATGTGCACTCATAAAGAAGAGCATAACTCTGGGAAATATGGGCTCCAGAAATAATGCCAGCATTGCAATTACCTAGACCTTAGCACCTCCTCCCATGGGTTATGTGAATCACTCCATGCCCCTCCCAGTCTCTCTACAAAAGTGTGAGTGGGGGGGGGGGGGTTTGAGCCACCTAAGGGGAGGCTAGCACGAAGTGCCAACACGGCGCCTTGATTGCATTCCCTGCCTTCAAAATCTGCTGGTCCCCATTCACTGTTTCCCTTTGGACTTGTTTGTCTCTGTATCCAGCTTTGCTTATTAGGAAGTGAATGTGCAGGATCAGTAGGAATGTAGGTAATTGATAGAAAATTCCAGTGACATACATTTGAGTTGTAGAAGACTCTGGTTTTAGAGTATAATTTTTCTCAACTTCTATGTATATGCAAAAATGTTTTAGAATAGGGGATTTTCAAAGTATCAAAAAGCAAGAACTGCTTTGATTTCACTTTTTAGAGGGGCTAATAATTCTGAAAACAGACTGTGGGATTCCCCCGGAGCCGACAGCTTCTTTTTATAAACTTGGCCATTCACTTACAACTGATGAAGCCTATGCTCAGCAGGCGAAGTGTGGGCTTCTCTCGGGGCTGAGAGATGGCGCAGGGGTTAAGAGCACTGGCTGCCCTTCCAGAGGCCCTGGGTTCTGTTCCCAGCACCCACATGGTGGCTCACAACTGTCTGTTATCCAGTCCCAGGTGACTTCCTCTTCTTGTCTCTGGCACTCAGAGGGTGGCTATCAGCCATTTATAACGCCAGTTCCAAAGGAGCTGATGTCCTCTGCATGTACAGGGTGTGCAGACATACATGAAGGCAAAAACACGGACACTCGTAAAAGAAAATAATAATTAAAAAAAGTAGCTTTTGTGAAGTTGAATATATGTCAGTGTTTCAAAGAGCTGTTGAAAACTGAGTTGGTTTATGGTCATCTTGTGTCACCTGTCACAGCAATCCCTCTGCTGGGTGTGCAATCCTGTCAAGAACCCTGGCTTACATTCGGATGCTTCCCTTAGGTCATAGAATCACATATAGTCCAATTTAATCCGAAGAATGAAGGGGAGAAAGACCCATTTTGGATTGTTGAAGTAAATTTTATTTCCATTGCAAAGTCAATAGTATTTCCTAATGCCTAGGCAATTGGTCAGAGGCTAGAAACAAACTTCTCAAAGCCGTGGTGCGGCATAGTCTTCATTTATGGCAGTGTGACTTCCCTGTTGGGTTTTTCTTTTGTGATTAGTGGATGTTAAAAGGTCTGTTTTGCCTCCTTGAGTGGGAAAGAATGGCACAGGCTATTGTGTTAGAGCTCTAGGAGCCAGTACTCATCCTGGGTGCTCAAATAGAAATTTACTGGTGACAAGAAGTCCCAGGTGAGCTATCAGCAGGTTAATTCCTTCTAAGGACTGTTGGGAGGATTTACATTTTGGTGGTTTGCTGGAGTTGATGGCATTCTGTGGCTTCTGCTGCCAATGTCTGCCTCCCCTTCACATTCCCCCTTGGTACAGGAAGGATCCATCTGGCTCTCTTTTTACCTAACTATATTTACAATGATCAGATTTCCTAATATGGCTTCATTCTTAGGTCTTAGGTGTTAGGACTTATAGGAAATTTTAGAGTACACAGTTTAGCCTAAACAAATCACATCACCCTTCTGTCAACTATACAGCTAGCTCGCTTGTATTGCAGCTATTAAAAACTGAGTCACTGCCGAGAAGTGATGGTGCAGGACTTTAATCCCAGCATCAGGAGGCAGAGGCAGGAGGATCTCTGTGAGTATGAAGCCAGCCTGGTCTACAGAGGGAGTTCCAGGACAGCCAGAGGTACACAGAAAAAAAACCTGTCTAAAAAAAAAAGAAAAAGAAAAAGGAACTGAGTCAGTTAGTCAGTTGGTCTGTGTATGGCGCTGGCTGTTTGTGGTAGAATCTGTTACGCCCTGCTGAGGAAGCGGGCTTTGCTGGTTTGGTGTGCAATCCTGAGAACCTTACTTCAAACCATTGTTGTGATTACAGTTTTGTTGTTTTGTGTTTGTTCAGTTATTCCCTACTCTCCTTCTTCTGCTTCTTAGCTCACATAGTAGGAATCCAGTATTCAGGGCCCAGGATTTGGGACAGGCCAGCCTAGGGGTCAAGGTGCTATGCTAGCAGTGCCAAGCTAAGAAGAACAAGGCTGTCTCCACTGCATGTGTGATCGGCTGCGCACACTTCATGCTCTCTGTACCTTGCGCTCTCTTCTCTGTTGTTGGGAAGAGTAAATGAGCTAGGGCTAGTCAAGCTGAGTGGAGATGGCATGCTGCTGCCCTGGTCCTTCTAAGATTAGGAGGATTGGCTACTGTTAATCATCCTGGCAGGGTTCCAGAGCCTCCCCACCTCTCCATTCTGCTTCCAGTTCCATGTTTTGCCATTCAAGGCTCTACCGTGTGGCCTCTGTGACACCGGTCTTGCTGAACTATTAGCCTGCTGATGAATTGCCTGTGACCTACTTTCCAGCCCAAACTTCCTTCCCTTCCTTGCCCCAGACCACCTCAGGATCACTTTGCCTCACTTATCTGTGCCCAGAATACTGGCCTTTCATTCCTCGGCACTGTTAAATTCTCAGCCTGGCTCAACTGTCACCCATCCACAAAATGTCCCTTGAGCCAACACTGCACCCTCGTGAGAGCCTTTCTTCTGTGACACGGAGCACTCTCTACCTTGAACTGCAGTGTCTGGAGTGTGCCCAAGACCAGGAGCAGAGGTTGGTGTAGCAGGTAACATCTGCACTTCATGGATGTCATGAGTATAATGAGTTTTGGGTCTTTCAAGGCCAGATCACCAAGTAGAAATAGGTCAGCTCTGAAATCTTGACCACTACGTGCCAGCCAGTCAAGCAGACTTTCAAGTTGTCATTATAATTGGCTTGGGTGGCAAGATTAGGGACTGCCTAAACTTGATAGAGCAAGTTAGTGATGGCCTTGCCTGGATTAGAACTGGTTACTGTCACTAAGCACTGAGTAAGCCACACCTCCCACCCACTTGGAGACTTCAAAGGGAAAAACAATCCTTTCCCATTCTGGCAGCCTTATGAGGGAATGGCTCCTCAGACTCGGCCTTGAAGAAATTGTGACAATTCATACAGCTCTGAGCAGCCGGAGGTGGCAGAGGCATGTGCCCCAGTTGTTTTGGTTGAGTAACAGGTGGTGGCTGGCAGAATGTGGCCATACCTTGGGAGGTCTCCAGGGACTCGAACTGGGTTTCCGTCTTCTCAGGCAGGCTTTGCCAGGAAAATGGACCGAGGAGACTATGAATGAATAAGAGTTGGCCAGCACAGCTGTAGGGACTGGCAAACCCAGACAGTGGGGCAGTGGGATGCCTTGGCAGAGACTGGGATCTGCAGGCTCATGCTGAACTGCTCCTCCCAGAAGCCTCAGTGTTGCCCCTGAAGTCCTTCAACTGACTATGGCTACTCAGTTACTGCAGATACTTAAGTCAGCTGGTATAGCCAGATCCATAGATTGCTACAGCGCAAGTAGCCGGTTCCGTTGAGTTCATGGACACTGGATGCCTTGATAGCTACACCCTGACCCTCCAGCTCCATCTCCTCCTGGGATCTCTGCAAACCTGGCCTTCCAAATTAGTGAAAAGAGAATATTAGTGTTCTGTTTTGGAGCATTCTTGTGGGGAGTAAGTGGCATGTTAAAGGCTCTGCCTGGCTCCCCTGTATTGGCAGAATCCACGAGCTCCATGTTAAAGCCCCAGCAAACCTCGTCCTCTCCTGGAGATTGCTAAAGACTGCCTGACCACGCAGTCTACTTCAGCATGAAAGGACTCCTTCCCTCCTTACTGGGGACTCTTGCTGTGTAAACTGGTCTGAGCTCCTGTCTACACCAGCTTAGCAAGGGTGAGCTTCAGGGACACATACATGATCTAGAGGGTCATTAAAAATCAGTCCCTACAGGAAGTGGTGACAAATTCCTCTAATCCCAGCACTCAGGGGGCAGAGGCAGGTGGATCTCTGTGGATTTGAGACCAGCCTGGTCTATAGAACAATTTCCAGGACAGCTAAGACTACACAGAGAGAAATCCTGTCTTGAGAATGAATGAATGAATGAATGAATGAATGAATGAATGAGTGCCAGGCTTCTAGCTGGTTATGAAATGGAAATGCCCACAGCCAAGTGCAAATCCTGTCACTCACACTGTGTGACAGAGGTTACTTGTCTTCTGTGCCTCAGTTTCCTCCCCCCGTGAAAAGAGTGTTAGCGGTGCATACCTTGCCAGGATGCTGAGACGCTTGAATGAGGTAATAGCCGTGCAGCCTACATTGAGAGCTCAGTGGACATGAGCTGTAATTATTGCAAACTGCTATTAAAACAACAACCCAGGCCAAGCAGGACACAGGCTGTCTTTATCTGGCTCCTTGGCTCTCTTCAGCCGGGTGACTCCAGGTTGCCTGCTGTCTAGAGACAGGCCTCAGGATCCTCGGCTCCCTCTGATGTCATCCCACTCACAGACAGTGCTCTGTTCTTTGTCTTTGAAGGTTCACCCAACCCTAAAAGCCAAAGCAGGTCTCCTCACTCTTCCTCCAGGTAAGAAAAGAAAGGGCCAGTTAGGCCAGCTGCAACTGCTCACAAAGGGCATGGCAGGGGTAAGGGCTCCACCCAGTTCCTCAGGATCCAGGCCAGAGAAATTAATCCAGGCTGCCAGCACATGGGGTCTTCAGGGAGTTTTCAGGAGAAAAGGAAAGAAAGAACGGGGAAACAAACAAAAACTCCCAAGACAAGCCCAGCTTTGCTTCTTCCCCTTAACCCCGCCCTCCCAAAGAAAGAAAACAGGGCTTTTCTGTGTGGCTTTGGAGCCTGTCCTGAAACTCACTCTGTAGACCAGGCTGGCCTCAAACTCACAGAGATTCACCTACCTCTGCCTCCCGAGTGCCGGGATTAAAGGCGTGCACTACCACTGCCTAGCACAGTTCTCTTTATTGATAAAGAAAACCTTTACTCCCAGGCTGCTTCTTTCCTGGGAGACGGTCGAACAGGCCACATGAATTTGTAGAAGACAAGCTGCAAGCCAGCAAGTTGATAGAAGCTCGGAAGGAGGAAACAGGTTGTAATGCCACCCATGAGGGGCTGGGTATTGCAGTACACACTTGTGTACCAGCACTTGGGACCTAAACCTATAAGTTTAAGTCTTGCTTAGGTTACCTAGTGAGATCAGTGAGTTTTATTTATTTATTCAGGCATTTGGGGGGGGGTTCTTTGCTTTATTTTTTAATTTACATGTATGAGTGTTGCCTGTATGTATGTGTGTGCCTGGTGTCCTTTGGAGGCTAGAAAAGGGGTATCAGATGCCCTAGAAGCGGTGCTACAGATGATTGTGAGCCACTGTGTGGGTGCTGGAAATCAAACCTGGGTCTGTTAGAGCTGGCTGCCAGAGCTTCTAACAGCTAAGGAATCTCTCCAGCTGCTTTTGTTTTGTTATGCAGTTTGTTTTGTTTCTGCTTTTTGCTGGTGATGGTTTTGACAGTAGGTCTCAGTATATACTCCAGGCTGGCCATGAATTTGTGGCAATCCTCTCCTGCCTCTGACCTAACACCTCTTATCTTCAGAACAAAATGTGCTGTATTGATCCATCTCCACTCCCTCCTGTAACTGAATCTTGACAGGATGGCCTGTCCACTGGTGTAGTTATTGTCACCTCTCATTAACTCTTCACAAATGTCATTTGTTTTATAGACCAGGCAGGCCTCAAACTCAGAGATTTGCCTGTCTCTGCCTTCTGAGGGTTGGGATTAAAGGTATGCGCCACTAACACTCAGCTAAACTTAGGGAAATTCTTTACCCCAGAATATAATACAAATGTAAATAATAAAGTAAATATGATTTCTAATTTTTAAAAATGCAAGAGCTAGGTGTGATGGTGTGTCCCTTTAAATCTCAGCACTCAGCAGAGTCAGATGGATCTCTGTGAGTTCCAGGCCAACCTGTTCTACATAGCAACTTCTGGGCTACTCATACATATAGTGAGACCCAGTCTCAAAAAAGGGGGTGATGTTGAAATTGTGGTAGAGAGATGGCTCAGTGGTTAAGGAGCACAGGCTGCTCTTCCATGGGACCTGGGCTCAATTTCCAACTCCCACATGGTGGCTCACAACCAGTCCCATGTTTAAGCAAGAATGACAGATAATGTCCTTTACCCAGATTTTGCATTTTCCCATTTGACTTTATATTAGTAACCATCCATATATATAAATACAGAATTCTTTTTTGTTATGACATATTTAAAGAGTGAATCAAAACCATTGCATCCATTAATATTGGATACATTTGTGTGTTTCCTTGGAGTGGTGGTTTGTTTTTGTTTGTTCATTTATAGCCAATTACAAAGTAAGAAAATCTATTATGAATCTAGCATTATCTGTTTGTATTCAGAGTCCCATTAGCATCTAACCAGCCACACACCCTCAGTCACCTTATTCTGGAATGATTTTTGACAGAAAAGCCATAGTAAGTATTGTTCCTTCATAACAGGGTACATGGTGACCTTCTCCAGATTATGACGGTAGACTTTAAGTGTCTTTGCATTTAGTATCACCATTTTTTTTTTATTTTTTAGTTGTAATCTACTGTGAGATTTCACACACACACACACACGCACGGTCATATTATATTTGAGTGGATTTGTCCTTTTGCTTAGTTCCTTATTCAGTGAGTCAGGACCCACCATCACATGATAGGGTTGGGGAGGGAGATAGAGGTAAGACAGGATGTCCCTAGCCTTGACTAGTTTGGAACTTGATATGTAGACCACATTGAGCCTTGAACAAGTTCTGGGGTTAAAGGTGTGTGCCCTCCCCCATGTGTAAGAGTGTTATTATACCTTCATGTAAGTCTATATGCCATGTTCCCGTAGAGCCTTGAGAGGCCAGAATTGGGTGTTGGATCCTCTGGGAGTTATAGATAGTTGTGAGTCACCATGTGGATGTTAAGAATGGAACCTGGGACTCCTGAAAGTATACAGCCAGTGCCCTTAACTGTGGAACCATCTCTCTAACCCCAACTTTTAACCAGCTGTGGCCTCTTGTAGTGCTATTCTGGTCATAAAGAATTTCTGTAACTTAAGTCCTTCCCCAAGTTTCCCAGAATGTCTTACATACATTTGTCACCAGCATGTCACACTCTAACCCACACACACACACACACACACACACACCCCTACCTTCCCAGACTTCTGTTCACCTGATCAGTTTCCTTATGGGCACGATCTAGCCTGTATGTGCTGTGCATGATGTCATAGGCATGACCTTCTAATTGTATATTTGTGTGGAATTCTTGTATACTGAATTGCCTCACACATTACAGATTTAAGAAGTTCTGTCCAACCACATCAGTTTCATAAGCAAAATCAGCTTTGTTAAAGAATCCAGTATTCGAGGTTAACAAAAGAAGCCTTGCCTGGATAAAAGAAGGGCAGTAACATGATGATGCTCAGTAACCTTTTCCTGCCACCACCACCCCTTCTCAATTTAGAAAAGTCATTACTGTGAAACAGTTTATAAGGATCCCTGCCAAAGTCCCAAGGATGTTATGTCTAAAATTTGACTTCAACAGATATTTGCTAAAGGGCAATAAATGACAGGCTCTGGATTAGACAGAAGGCATATGGAGGGGCAGTCCCTGCCTTCAAGAAACTACTGCTTTGTGCTGGGCTTGGTAATGCACACCTTGCATCCAAGCACTGGGGAGGCAGAGGCAGGTGGATCTCTGTGAGTTCAAGGCCAGCCTATACTACATAGTGAGTTCCAGAACAGCCAGGGCTGTGTACAGAAAAGACCCTTGTCTCCAATGAATGAATGAAGGAATGAACATAAAATAACTAAAGAAAGAAGTAAAAGAAACTACCATTTTTAGAGCTGGGGAAGCAACTCAGTAAGAGTGCTTGTTCTGCAAACATGAATACCTGAATTCAAATTCCCATGTAAAAATTTGGGCACAGCCACTGGGCACCTGTAACTCTAGTGCTGTTGGGAGCAGACAGAATGAAATTTTGGGGATTAATGGCTGCTAGCTTGGTTCCAGGTTCAGAGTGTTAAGGATCAAGACACCCAATGCCTTCCTCTGGTTTCTGTGTACATACACATGGGTACACATATGCAGGCAGGCAGAGAGAAAACGACAGAGAGAGAATCATTTTAGCAGGACAAACAACAAACAAATATAGCTGGTGCTAAATGATACAGAAAAAAAAAGTTAAGTATTGGCAGCAGAAGTGCTTTTAAAAAGTACGGAGAGATGGTTCAGTGGTTAAGAGCACTCACTAGCTGAGCTTCCAAACAACCCAGGTGATTCCCACCTCCCACGTGGGAGCTTACCACTGTCTGTAACCCCAGCTCCAGGGCATGAAGCACCATCTACATACTCCCATGAACACTAGGCACACATAAGGTACACAGACATACATGCAGGCAAAACACCCATACACATAAAAATAAAAAATAAATTTTTACTACATTAAAGAGGGAAAGCTAAGGAAAAATGGGATGATAATACTTGGAGAGAACGAATTTGAGGATACAACCTTAGGATTTGCTCAGTTTAGAGATCTGAGGATCAAGGATGAGCAACTTAGAAGTCTCTAGTGACTTAGAAGAAGGGGGGGAGGGGACTGGGGTGCCAGGTGAGGCAGCTGTTTGCAGGAGGAGGCAGTGGTAACTAAGTCCGAATTTGCTGATGGGTCATATATAAGGATTAGATTTGGGAGACCCTGACAGACTGTTTCAGTGGTGTGCTGGGAACCCAGAACTCCTCATTGGGATGGATTTGAGAGAGAACACTCTGGGAGAATTTTTCCATAAAGGTGGGCAGAATAATGAGATGGTATCTAATGGAGGGATATGGGAGCAAGGGGCTGGTTCTGTAGTTAGGAGGCACCAGCCCACAGTAGGTAGCCATTGGGGATTGTCCATAGGTGGGAAACAAGGAACATCTGGCCAAGCGAGCTCGTGGAGGGTCTGCCTGCCCTGGGAACAAGACACCACGATGTCTGGAGGGAAAGTGGAGTATCCCAGAGAGCGGCACAGCTGGACAGATGGAGAAGCTAAGAAACCATGCTTTTCTGTCCTGCCCCACACCCTGCTCCCAGCGTTTGTAGATGTTCATTTAGTTTGACATTTATATTTTTCAGATTCCTGTGTTTTGGAGGGGAAGTGGACCCTTGAGTTAGTCCTGTTAAGATCATACTCCTGTAAGCCAGAAAACCATCCTGGCATGGTGGTAGGAACCTGTAATCCCAGTACTCTGCAGGTTAAATAAAGCATGAGGGTCACTAATTCAAGACCAGTCTAGGCTACACAAAGAGATCTTTAAAAAGGAAGAGAGGCGGAGGAAAGGGGGGGGGGTGGGCAAGCTCATGTCTATAATCCCAAAGCTGAGGGTAAAGGCTGATTTGAGTCTTCTCACCATTTAAAAATTTCCTTAGATGAAGTAAATTCAAAGCAAGAAGGAGTCTCCTGTGTAAGAACAAGTGAAATTGAAATATCTAAACCAAAAATAAAAACAAAGCTGTTCTTATTGTAAAAGGAGTACTCTTTTGGTCTGGAAAGTGGAATGAAACCTTTCCCACACAGTCCCCACCCCATCTGCCTTTCAGACAGAACACAGTCCATAATTTTAAGAATATAGATTCCTGGATTTAGTTTATGCAGATTGGGCAGTCCTGGGGATACATAAGAAGGGCAGGGCAAAAGACTGGCCTTTGTGTCCGGAGTGATTGCTTCTCTGATGGTGAGATGAAGTCCCAGCCTCAGCTGATGACAGTGCAGCTTTCAAACAGTTGTCCTATTTGTCAATAATGGTTTTCTACTTAGCAGTATTTTGGGTACTTTTTTTCTATTTTACAGGAGAATGATATACTAAAAGAAGAGAGCGAAGCTGTAGATCACAGTTCCCAGCATGAGGAAGATGGGGAAGGGGTACCAGCCCACCTGAAATCACTACAACCTAGTAGGAAGGACGAAAACAAAATGATAGATACCCATGACTGGGAAGCAGAGGTGATCAGAGAGTTCAGAAATGAGGTAAGTGTGGCAGAAGCTTCCAGGCTTGCCATTTGTCTTTCATGAAGAGTTTGCTTTGTTAAGGAGTTCTGGGTGTAAGTATACACTATCTTTAGCAAAGCTGGTATACGAAAATAACATTTAAAAGTGTGTGTGTGTTAAATAAAGCACTTAACCCACAGACTCATTTTATCTGATTAAAGAGAGAACTTACTAGCAGTTTTGTTGTTTTTGTTTGTCAAGACAAGGGATAAAAGACAGCTGGCAGCCGGGCAGTGATGGCACACACCTTTAATCCCAGCACTCTGGAGGCAGAAGCAGACTGATTTCTGTGAATTCAAGGCCAACCAAGGCTACACAGAGAAACCCTGTCTCAAAAAACAAAACAACAAAATAGCTGACATCCAAGTTAGACTGTCTAGGTCTGGGAGATGAAACAAAAGACCAGCTTTACAGACATTTCTCTCCATTTCCACTAAAGCTCAGACCCAAGTCTTCACTCTGCCAGTGAGTTAGGCCAAACCACTGGCGTCCCATAGTCCATTCTGTACCCTGGGCTCACCTACAGGGTCAGGCCCCTGCTTCTGAAGGGCATCTTTCTATACTTCTGGCTGGACATGGTAAACTCCAGGAACCAAGTGCTTCCCCTGCTTTCATGTGGTCCATACCCTGGTTTTGACCTAGATCTGGATGATTCTAGCCACAAATTTGGCAGACAGGTGCTCAAGAGGGTTCACAGACACACATGACACTTTCACCTACAAAGCATTCTTGTCCTAGTGGTTGTCTTCATCATGACTAGCTTCAGCACCTGCCTTCTCTGAGAGGTGGAATCTGGGGCTCAGTCTTAAATCCTTGGAAGATGGAGAGTACCATGCCCTGGCCCTTAAGACAGCCCTCATCGCCATGTAACATTACATCAAGAACCGGACTTTGTGGAGTTCTTGGTGTAAAAACCACAGTACCCATCTTAAAGAGATGAAGAGATGGTTTATTTTGGAATCATTCTGAGTGATCATGGTCCAGGAACCCAGATTTAGATTACCCCAAATTCCATGTTCAAACGTGGAAGCAGTTTCATAGTTTTTTTTTTTGTTTGTTTGTTTGTTTTATAGACAGGTCTAAAATACATTGGTGGGTACATCAGGGAGGCAGGGCAGTGATATGGGGAGAGCCAAAATACTATCTGAGGTTATGGGTTGGTGGGAGCTAGTCTGCTAATTTAATAGATCACAAAAGGTTTTATCTGTTAGTCACAGAATGTTAGTTCTGACACAGGTGGGCAAGAATGGCTTTTCTGGAGGGCTACAACTAGCCCAAGATAAGGTAACTAGCTTGTGGACCTACAACATTGCAATCTCTCCACAGTACTGCAGTTCTAACCAACCAGTCAATCAGTGTCTGCAGCACAGCTACTTAGCAGTTTTTATTCAGCATAATAGGTTTGTTCTTTTCCCCTACCCTCTACTGTTGCCTCTCTTCCAGCCTGCTCTTATACCATGGGTGAACCATAGGCCAGGGCCATAGCTTCTAGGAATTCTGATGAAGAAATCCCTCTGGTTGGGCTGGAAATAAAGGCCAGTGGTAGAATGGCTGCCCAGCACAGTCCTCAACACTGACAGAAATGGAAACACTCTCAGGTCATGGTAATATAGCAGTTAAGAATAACATTAAACCAAGTGGTGGTGGATCATGCCTTAAATCCTAGCACTCGGGAGGCAGAGGTAGGCAGATCTTTGTGAGTTTCAGGCCAGCCTGGTATACAGAGCTAGTTCCAAGACAACCAGAGCTGTTACACAAAGAAACTCTGTCTCAAGTTCTGATAATATACTTTTATGTGTGGGCACTTTGCCTGCCAGTATGTGTCTGCACCACTTACATGCCTGGTGCCTGTGGAAGCCATAAAAGGATATCAGATGCCCTGAACTGGAGTTTATAGGTGGTTCTAAGCCGCCATATGCAGGCTGGGATTTGAACCTGGATCCTCACAAGAATAGCCAGTACTGTTAATGGCTGAGCTATTATTTCTCCTGCACTGGCTGCAGTTTTGGTGTATTTCTTAGTAGGGAGACTAAGTATAAGTCACTTTCTTTTGAGTAGAAAGCCTAGAAAAATAGTAAGGAGCACTGGTAAAATGTGGCCCTGGCTCAGAGTGTAGGCAGGAAACGTGTGTAGATTAAGTAATCTGAAGACCACTTAAAATAAAGCTTGGCATACTTCATTATTTAAAAAAAAAAAAAATAGCTCCCCGTGTTTTTTGAATTCTCCATCTAAGATAAGTTTAAAAAGTTCAGCTTCACAGCGGGATTTGGTGGTGGCACACATCTTTGATCCCAGCACTTGGGAGACAGATGCCAGGACAGCCTGGGCTACACAGAGAAACCCCACATCAAAGAAGGTCCAGTTTCACATTTCCCAGCAACATAAAATGAACCTAAAGCATACTTTCAGTGTTTCTAGAAATAGTTCAGTTGACCCATAGAACAAAGTTTACAACTTTTTCCTCCCCTCCAGACAGGTCTCGCTAACAAAGGGTAACCTTTAACTTTTTAAGAAAGGTTTTCTCTGTGTAGTTCTGAGAATTCAAATCTTCCTCTGCCTCATGAGAGCTGCTATTTTAAAGGCATCTATCACCATTGGCTAGCAACCATTAACTTCTAGATCGTGGTTATACTCCCCACACCCTGGGATCTAATCCAGGGCTTTCTGTATACTAGCCAAGCACTTTACTGAGAATAGTTCCTGTTTCTGTAGTTTGAGACAGGACCTTGCTATTTTTACCCTGGGGATGGCCTTAAATTTACAATCCTTCTGCCTCTGCCTCCCAAGTAGTGAGATTAAGGGAAAGCACTACTATGTCTGACTGTATGTGTAACAAGTTCTATGAAACCAAGTGTAGACTTGGGAGTCAGGCTATTTTTAAATAGTGCCAGGTGCACTATTTAAATGGAAGCATTTGGGAGGCAAACGCAAATGGATCTCTTGAGTTTGAGGCCAGCCTTGCTCACACAGCAAGTTCTAGACCAGCCAGGGCTACATAGATACTAATTCCAGCACTTGAGAGGGAAAAAACTGGAACTACAATTTGTCTCTCTCTGATCATATACATTTTGTTTATAAACAGAGCCATCTACACTGGTCTGATACAGCTTTCTCTCTGGAAGATTTATTTCAACTGCTTTCATCACAGTCTGAACATTCCCTGGAGGTAAAAGAAATCTTGACTTGTATTTTAAAAACTGAAATGACAAACCTGTGAATTAAGGGCCTCTCCTACTTTGATGACATAGCAATTTTGTCATGTACATCATGAAGTATACAGTCTTTTCATAGAAAAGATCACTTTGTGGAGACTTTAAGCACATGCTATTTTATCAAATTTAGACCATTCATACTGAATGACTTTGCTTTCCTAGTAGCAGTTATATAGTCTCTCCTTGATGCACTCTCATAAGCTTATCCTTGGCCCTTCACAATGTAGATTATGACTCGAAAAGCATAGCTATAAGGCTTAATTAATAATCAGCTTAATTCCCTGATTATTCAGAGACCCCTTGCTCCCAGGTACATCAGCATTTTTTGATTTGAGATAAAACAAATTCTTTGTAACAAATATGTTCATATTAGGACAGAAATTTGATAGAAAGGATTGTGATAGTGGAACTCCTTTTGAAATATTATTGTTCTCCAGGGCCTCTCTCTGGAAGACATTCCACCTTTTCTAAACAGTGCCAATGAAAGTGTGAATTCCTCAGAACACGACATAAATTTAAGCCATGCTATAAGCCATGATGTCAATCTTCATGAAGCCATGCTGTTGTGTCCTAACACAGTTAGAAGAGAACCAACAAGAACTTCACAGGCACAAGAACCATTTCTGCAGTTAAATTCTCATGCCAATACTGAGCACACCATTCCTGCAATGTCCTTTCCACCTGCTGACAACCAAATGAGGAATCTAACAAGCCAAGATGTCCTATATGACCTTGATTCAAATATATTTGACGGAATAAACCTTATGTCATTGGCCACAGGTTTTAGTCCATTGGAAGTTTCTCAACTTTTTGAAGAACCAGACTCTGATTCTGGGCTCTCATTAAATCCAAGTTACACCACCACCAAGTCTAATTCTTCTCACTGTATGTATGATGGTGCTGTAGGTTACAGTAATGACCTTCAGTCTCTTTGTCAGGATTTAGGTGCTGTAGGAGGCTGCTACCCAGAAACCTGTAAACATTGTTACACGAACCATACGACTGTGTCTGGCTTTCACCAGGATCTTAAATGTCAGCAAGTATTTCATGACCACACTTACCATGTACAGCCAGGTGTACTAGAGCCCAACTCTGAATCTTTTACATGGTCAAAGAAAATCAGTGGGTGCCTTGACCCAGACAGAAGCCTGAGCCGTGATGAACAGCGTGCTAAAGCTCTGCATATTCCCTTTTCAGTAGATGAAATTGTCCAAATGCCTGTTGACTCTTTCAATAGCATGTTAAGCAGACACTACCTAACAGACTTACAAGTTTCTCTCATACGGGACATCAGACGCAGAGGGAAAAATAAAGTTGCTGCTCAGAACTGTCGTAAACGTAAACTAAACATCATTCTAAGTCTAGAAGATGATATCTGTAACTTGCAAACAAAGAAGGAAGCCCTTAAGAGTGAGCAAGCTCAATGCAACAAGGCTATTGGCATAATGAAACAGAAGCTACATGACCTCTACCATGATGTTTTTAGTAGGTTAAGAGATGACCAAGGTAGGCCAGTCAATCCAAACCATTATGCACTTCAGTACAGCCATGATGGAACGGTTTTGATTGTACCCAAAGAACTGGTGGCATCAGGCCACAAAAAGGAAACAAAGGGAAAGAAAAAACTAAACAGGTTCCAGTGACTTATGTACTGCTACTTAAATCATTCAGATAAGAGTACAAGTTTATGTTTGTATTGATGTTTAGAACAAGTTATACTTCTGTGAAGTTGGGAGAACCACACATTTTCATGGACCACTTCTGCACTAAAACTCAAATACCTGTTTACTTGTAAATACCTGTTTACTTGTAATCACCAAGAACTTTCCACCTTTTAGTAAGGTGGTCACTTGAAAAAGCTTTTAAGGTGCTCACAAAATGGAAATGGCCTATAGTGTTTCTGAAGGTATTTTTTAATATTTAACTTGTAAGTCTCAAAATAAAATTTTGTACTGAATTTCTCAACGGGTCTTAAGCTTGCCTTATTTGCCCTTTAAAAAAATACAGCTTACTTAGCAATGCCACGTTGACACAAGTTTAAACCATCAACAGTAACCCAGGCTTTAGGAGAATGCAGTCACAGGCCTATCCTGATACCGATGCTGAGAAATAATTACATGGGAGCAATACTAGTAGCCGCCTGTGATGACCTCACAACCTAAAACAACTTTGAGTATTTACATGTTTAATGACATCCTAGTTCCAAAGAAAAAATGTATTGCCCAGTGGTCAGCCACTGCAGTGAGTCAGTTTCTCCTATGTCACACACAAAAAGAACACTTAGTGTTAAAAGTCCATCACACCGAATGTGAGATGTGTGAACCAATACTTTTGCTTTCACCCATTGCTTTCAAGGGCACTGCACACAGAGTAACCTTATGTGCAATAAACTCAATATACAGTTTGTATCTTTTCATTTATAAAAATAAATCTTTGACCACATCTTGAGATTTGCACTACCTGATCATTCAGGTGGCTAGTCAGCCAACCACCTAATATGACCAGATTATTGTCTACACATTTACAAGACCATTTGGGGATCTGTTCTCTTTAAAAAGGATAGGTACATCCTTCATGTCCAGAATTAGTAAAATGACATGGAACTTTCAGCCCCCATCTCCCCACTCCATACTTTGTCTATAGACACAAGTGTGGCTCCTGCAGGTGCTAATAAATCTTGACCAAACTTAAGGGTGATAAGTGTTTTGCATTGTCCCTTCATAATACACACACAGGGCTCTGGGCCAATCTAACCAAATGTGGATAGACCACACACTCAAGACTGCTTCCCATTAAGCTTTCTAAGAACCCTTGTTACTCAGCCGAAGAATGAATGCTCTTTTCCAGAGCACAAGGACCTTTGGTGGCCAGAATGCTGAACCAACTGGTTTAAGTTGCCCTCAAATAACCCAAGACAACTCTGTATAGCACTGTTCACGGGACCTAAATTCAGTTCCTGGTGGCACAGGCAACTCCATCTCCAGGGCACCCAAAAACTGCATGCACAACCCTTATTTTTTAGAAGCTCCCATATAGTAAACATGCTTAGTTAACCCCATACCTTCCACAATCTACTGTTTCCTAATTGTACACTGTAAACTTTAAGGTCCAACTTTTTAGAAGTTATTTAAGTCATATTTTCGAGGCTATGGAGGGAGATGAGCTCCCAGAGACTTAACAACCTCAACTTCCTCAAGGGGTGGGATTAAGGGGATATCACCACATCCTAACTACTTCTGATTAGCTGGAAGCCATGTGTTTTAGTGTTTAGATGTGCTATTCCACAAGATGTAAGAGCTCACTTATTAGCCATTGACTTACCTGTATTATTACCTCATTATCAAAACCAGTTTATCTGCTTACTTTGGTTGTAATTATTCAGAGTACCCAAAAGTTTAAACCACAACACTGAGTTTAACCACTTGCTATACAAGTATAAAAAAGAATTCATATTTGGCAAGACTCACTGATGCATGCAAATTAGTGTCAGACACCACCTGGTTAAAACCCCTGGTTTCAACATCAAAGCTCAAATAAAGTTGTAGTAATGTATTTATATACTCATAAAAAGGAGTATCTTATTAGGGATAGGAAATATTGCCTACTAATGCTTTTCTCATTTGTCTAGTAATATTGAAAACTGTGAGTATTTTGTGCAAACTAATTTAAAATTTAAAGGGTTGTCAATCTTGTAGACAACTGGTGTCGATAGAACAAGATTCACACTTGTGTGTAAGCATTACACCACGTTATTTGGATACAAAAGTATTTATTTTATAAAACTTGTACTCA
Organism: Phodopus roborovskii; assembly: GCF_943737965.1. Lineage (NCBI taxonomy): Eukaryota > Metazoa > Chordata > Mammalia > Rodentia > Cricetidae > Phodopus > Phodopus roborovskii. The sequence continues at coordinate 23,340,218 of NW_026126571.1, read as the reverse complement.
AAATAGTTATTATCTGTCTACTCACAAATCCTATTTTAAAACAATACATTATCCTTAGCTAATTTGATGTTAACTCTTTACAAACAGTACTCATTTCACTTTGTAATTTTATCAAGAACCTGTACTAAATCAAGATTTTAATCAGAACATTCCCTTTTATCTTTAAAGTGCTTCTTAAATGAAGGCACCAACAAGAACTACTTTCAGATGGTACAGAATTTCTTATTTCTTGAAGACTCTGTGGTTGACCACTTCTTCATTAGTTACCTGCAGCAAGACACCTTCCTGCCAAAGGAAAAAAAAAGTATCTGAAGAAGTTTATCATGTTTGTTCAAAGAACCTAAATAACTTCAGTGGTGGTTTTAGGATTAAAGCAGACTCACTGATGTGTATAAAGCCCTGAACATCACATTTCTGGAAAGGCAATAAAGCCTAGAAGTCACAGGGTAGTTTTAATAAATGAATTTCAGTAGCCAACCTACAGCAGTTTTGGGTAATACAATGGGCAAAACTACCACATTTTAACCCAACTATTTTATACAGGGTATACAAAAAGGGTTGTTTTTGTTGTTGCACAAAAATTTCTTATGTAGTATAAAGACACTGTCCTTAACCTGTCAGCCTCATCCTGAGAAGCATGAAAAATTAGAACCATAAAGTAATAAACACAATGCCTGTAAATGCCTAGTTGACTCAAACTGCTTGATCCAGGATAGGTGAATAAATACACAAGGGTGGAATGATAGGTAAATCTCATTTATTGAACTTGCAGCCTAACTTTTACCTACCATTTTACTACCAACACCACTGAAGGAAGCAAGAAAAGCTTTATTAATGATCACTTGGCTTGCCTCAGCTGTTGAAATGAAGCACTTTACAGTCTTTGTGGCAGCAGAATATACTTGTCCATGGTTCATATCAATGCTAAAATTCCAGCAGGGAAAAAAATGATATGTTAAGCACCTGAATCTTCATGGAAAGGGAGGGGGGTGAGAAAGAAGGAAAAAAAGGGAAAACAACCAAAATAATATAAGTAAATGACAGATTGGAAAACAGGGTTTATAAAATTATCTTGAGTTTATTATTGTTAAACTCAATTTATATAGCTATGTTAAACTACATAAGAACCACTATACTGAAAAGACCATTGAAGAGTTTATTAGTTTATCTTTTAGGGAGGAAAATTAAGAAAGAAAAAGTAAATAAGATCTTACCTAAAGAAGTTTAACTGAAGCTTAGAACTATTTGCTCTACACCCTCAGCTTTCGTTGGCATCCTTATCAACTACTGTAGTTTAAGCTTTGTAGATACAGCACAGTTTCTTAAGACTGGCTGAGCTTAGTCGTCAAGAGTTCTCTTGTACTAGACCTGTGTCCCTGAAGAGTACCTCGCTGGGGTTATTTCCTTTCCTTGCATTGAAGAAGCAGCATCTAAAAGATCTAAAAAGGTGTTTCTCCTTGCAGAGATATCCCTTAAGTTAACTAGATAATTTAATCCTGATGAATTGCAGACAACACACTTAAAACTGACCAGCATTTTATCTTACACAAATACAACAACAGCTTTGCAATGGACCTTAATTATACTACCCACTCCTTAACTTATTTAAAATAAAAAGTCTATAATTACACAATTTCCTTTAGAATTATTTTATTAAATCATAAATGTACAACAGCTTCTTAACTCTACACACGCACTTAAATTTTTAAAGGAAAAACGTTATGTCTTATTACACCATGATCCTGGCTAATAGCTTTTCAAAACTTTTGAGAAAAATCTTAAAAAAGGTTTCACATGTCACCTGAAACTTACAAATTTAACATTATCAAAGAAGGAATGCTTCTACACTCTTACAAAGACCACTAGAAAGAAACAACAATTAAAAAGCTAAGAAACTGTCTCAAAGGCATTTTTACAATCCTTCCTCCACAGTAAGGTAATGTTATTAAATAATCCAATCCATTCACAAAATGGCTCTCTGCATCTGCTCTGGTGTCTTCTGCCATATCACTGCATATTTATGCATGACTGAGATAAGAGTTTCCTTAACATTGTTATTTCGATAACCTGAAGCTGTTCTGTTACCTCTGGGCTCTCATCCTCTCCTATTTATACAGTGAAGCCTGTTTCAACAGAAGTAAAGAGTAAAAAAAAATAGGTTATGAAATTATCCATCTAACCAGACTTTAAGGAAAGATAACATGATCCTAAAATGCTTTAACTCCTGCAGCTAGTTCTCCCAAGATATAATAATGGTAAAACTCAAAAACTACTTACCCATGGTAAGGAGGAAGAAGCTCAATATCGGCTCCTTCCACCATAGCCCCCACTTCCTCCACTTCCTCCAGGACCATAGTTTCCTACAATGAAGAAAGCAAGCTTAGCACATACATACATTTCAAGTTCTCTTTTGGTTCTATGACAGAAGGTCTCAACACAGAGCTGGCTGTCCTGAACTCACATGAAGACCAGGCTGACTTTTAACCCAAGAGATCGTACTCCTTTTGTGTGCTGGATTAAAGGTATCTCAAGGGTTTTTAAAAAAATTGGACCTATCTCTCATAACAAAAACCACCTTTTATGGTACCAGAAGCTTCTTCAACAAGCTAAACGGCTAGGTATTGCACTTAAAGACTTATCCTACCTCTATTTCCCCCTTGCCACCATGTACTGGCAGTACACTTTAAGCTTTAGCTAGGCATGGTGGCAATACCAGCCTTTGTCATCAAACACAATGTAGTACATGTAGGTCAGCGTGAACTACCAAGATTCCCCAATCACTTAACTTTATACTTGGGATGTTCTTTAGCAATTTTATAAGCAGTGAAGCTGTTCAATTTCTATACCTCTCAATTGCCTAGATGTACTTCAAAAGTATTATTACCTCCACCATATGGTCCTCCCATGTTCCTGCTACCACCAAAGTTCCCACTCTTCATTGGGCCATAGTTAGAAGGTTGCTGATTATAATTTCCAAAGTCATTGTAATTTCCACTTCCGTAATTTCCTATGAAAGAATTAAAAGTATCAGCAAGCAATCCTCTGAGCTATTATAGAAGAACTAAGCCAAAATGAGTTTTAATTTTTAAGATAAATTTTCCACAAAAACCAAAGTATATAGTACCTATCTATAATCCTACATTTAAGGCATCTAGGTGACAATGAAAATAAATCTCAATAATTCTAATCCAAATTCCAACATAAAGGTTGTAGATGAATTTTATTACCTCCTCCATAGTTGTCATAACCACCTCCGTAGCCCCCACCCTGGTTGCCATATCCAGGTCCTCCACCACCATATCCTCCTCTTCCTCCTCCATAACCAGGGCTACCTCCAAAATTGCCACCTATTATAAAATAAGCCTTTAAGTAATTGCTTAAATTTTCAATTCCATTTGAATTGTCTTTATTACACTCATTTCTGGTTTTTCAAAACACAACTTTTATAAAGTAAGTTATTTGTTTTAGTCTATTCTGGTCTATTTACTCAAAGGTAAAATACCTATTCTTGAGCAAACATTTCAGGGTCACAAACCTCCATTTAAAACCTAAAGTAACCTGTAATACCATTATTATACTCTGTAGTTTTAGGAAGAATTATGAGGATAGCATACTGGCAAGATGTATAAGTTCTGGCAGGCCTGCCTATCTCTGAGTTTGATATTGGCCTCATCTACATAGCGATCATCTCAAAAAGAAAACAAAATCTGTAGGCTCTGGGTAAGTTGCTTATGTAAAATGTTATTCTAAGGGTATCCACCAGTACTCTACATTTGCCCTTAACATGCATACCTCAGGGTACAACTCCCCATCTAGACGCAAGAACTACTAAAAGCCAAATTCTAATTATACAGAAGTACTGACAGGCAAAATGATACATTTAACCAAGCACCAAATAAACTATTAAATATATTAAGATAAATAAGTGAAACTCTAAATGAAACTAACCTCCAGGTCCTCCTCCATACCCATTATAGCCATCCCCAAATCCACGTCCACTTCCATATCCATCTGTTTAGAAAAAGTAGTAAAGTTAAGACTTTCTATAGTATCTCAGAATGAGGATGGCTGAAAATCTTACCAGTTTTTTTCATAGGAGGGGAGTATGTTAAAATTCCATCTTACTACCAAAAGCACACATTGGGTGCTCCACAATGTAAATAAAAGATAAAACATAAAGGATCGAAAGTATACAGCATCAGAACTTCTAAGCCACAACATTCATTTCTATAAACTGAAACCTACAAGAAATAATCTACCTGTTCTGAGTTTTCAGGGATGAACTGACTTACATACAGACTAGGGATTGTATTGAATTCAATATACATGTGTACATGGCTGAGGGAGACCCTTAACTTCTAATCATCCTGCCTCTTGTTCCCATATATACTGAATTACAGGTTATCATGTCTTGTTTTGTAATGGTGCTAGGGATTCAACATTAGGCTAATAGCATGCCAGGTCCCATACATGCTCAGTAGGTCCTAACACACAGTTAAGATCTCCTGAATCTCATTAAACCATCCTAATTTAAAAATTGTGCCCTTTAAAGATACTCACCAGATCCCCCCCTGAAGTTGCTTCCTGGTCCTGGTCCAAAATTGCCACCGCCACCACGAGAATCCCCAAATCCAAAGTTTCCTATGATAAATGTTTTGATTAGCAGCAAGCATTCAACCCATCAAATGTGTATATACATATAATACATAAATTCTTAAAAATTTACCTCCTCGTCCACTCCTAGAACTTTGGACTTCCTGCATTTCTTGTCTAGACAAGGCCTTTCTAACTTCTGCATTGTGACCATTGATGGTGTGATATTTTTGCACTGGAACAAAATGAATTATAAATATATTCTAATAAGCAATCTTGAATATTTTAATGGGCTATTAACACACCTAGTATTTTATATACACACCATACTCCTTAAACCTAGACACTTACATACAATCTTATCCACAGGATCATGGTCATCAAAAGTAACAAAGCCAAAGCCTCTTTTCTTGCCAGATTGCCTATCAGTAATTATTTCAATAGTATCAATTTTCCCATATTCTTCAAAGTAATCTCTAAGGTGGTGTTCCTCAGTATCCTCTTTAATTCCACCAACAAACAGTTTCTTCACAGTCACATGGGCTCCTGGTTTTCCAGACTCCTAAAACAGATAGTAAGAAAGTTATCCTGACAGGAAAATGTATAAAAATTAAATCACCTTAATATCACAAACTTATACTTCAGTATTACAAAAATTCCTTTAGATATATATGGTAATAATAGATTTGAGCAAGTTAGTCCTGAAAGTCATATACAAAAAGCTAGCACAACACAAGAAAAACCCTGAACCTATTTATTTGCTCACCTCTCTTGCTACAGCACGTTTCGGCTCAACTACCCGGCCATCAATGGAATGAGGCCTTGCAGCCATGGCAGCATCAACCTCAGCCATGGATGAAAATGTTACAAATCCAAATCCTCTTGATCTTTTGCTTGCAGGATCTCTCATAACCTTTAAAACCAAAAAGATGTTAGCATTAATTTCAAGGTATTTATGGACAACATTAAATCTTTTTTGCTGACTGTGGTAGCACATGCCTTTAATCCCAGAACTTGGGAAGCAGAGGATCTCTGAGTTGAAGGCTAAATCTGATCTCCAGCACAGCCAGGTTACACAGAGAACCACCCCCAAGACCTTTTTATACATTTTCTGTATGATTCAACATACTAGAACCTACTCAAAACTACTAGAACCTACTACAGGCAGACTTTCAGTTTACATACCACACAGTCTGTGAGCTTTCCCCATTGCTCGTAGTAGTTTCTCAAACTTTCTTCTGTAGTTTCAAAGCTTAAGCCACCAATAAAGAGTTTACGAAACTGTTCCTTTTCTCTCTGTAAAGGAAAATACCATTTCAATTTTTATTTACATTTTCTCTTTGCATACAGGAAATGAAATTCTTAAATATGAGGTGACCTGCTGGCAGAGTACCTTTTTCCTCTCCAAAGGAACAGTTTCTAAAGTTTTCTGGGGGGGGAAAAAAAAAACTTACATCAAATTTAAACCATATGTTAAACTGCATATTAGTTGTGTTACACCAAAAATTGCCTCGGCTGATCTAAACATGTTTTAAAGTCACTAATACTTGATCTAACTTTAATTCACATAAATTACCTTAACTTACAGACTTTCTTCAAAATCTTTGAGAAAAACCATACCCAACTCTGTAACTTAAGGGGTATTAAAGAATTCTTAAGAAATTCTTTATTATAAAGTCTACAACTCAAGTACAGAATTTAGCTCAGATTTATTTTAATGGAGAAAAAAACTTTCCATAGCCACGGCTTACTTCAGGATTCTTAGTGGCAGATTTGCCTTTCCTTAGACTGCCCCCTCTGGTGTTAGACTAAGTATTTCAAGGGTGATGGGGGAATCCTGCAACTCTGAAAGAAGCTCCATGAACAAAGTTGCAAACACCAGATAAACACACCAGCTTCAAACACTTTTAACTTAGAAAAATTTATTCCTATAGCCATCACCAATTAATTAAAAAAGTGGGGGGGGGGTTGGGAGGCACTCCTCATCTGGTATTCAGGCTATGGTGCAATCTTAGCACACATGTATCTATCTACAGTTATCTTCTGACAAATTTCTCAAAAATTTCCAAGAGAAAAAAACCTTAAGTAAATAAATATTAACTGAAGATGTGTTATCACTGACTTACGGGGAAAAAAACGCTTAAAAAATCAAGATGGGTATAAACTAGGTCATACTATCCAGGACCTGTCTTGATTGTGTAACAAACTGCAAAGACAAAAATTCAAGTTACAAAAAAAAATTCCACAACTCTTCTTACTTAACCCAAATCTTTTAAAGGCTATCTCGAAAGTCTCTAAAACTTGTTCACTGCCCTTTCTGATTCTGAAATTTGAAGAAAGCGAAACGACAAAAAAGGTTAAAGATTAAAATACGACGTTTTAAATGTCTGTTTAATTACTTAACATGAAAGTTTCTAGGTAGCTCTACATAAATGCCAATAGGTATGCATCTTTAAATCCAAATTGTTAAGTATAATAACCTACAATTTTTATTATCACTAACAAAAAGCAAAAGCTTATTACTTACCTCATGGGTTTTTTCCAAACTTACCCGACGTCCACTATCGATTATAAACAAGGTTATTTTATAAACGAGCTTGGGGCCAAATATTGTTAAGTAGACCCCCTTCAATTTCAAACCTTATGCTTATCAATGTAATAATCAACCATGATTGTAAACAAAAAAAATCAGAAAAGCAAGCGACAAAGTCCAAATACATTGTGGCCCAAATAAGTTTTTATGTAGCTGGGCTCATGGGTTTATGATGCCTGATCCATGCTGTAAGCAAAGGCGTACTACGAGAAAACGCAGTTATTTCGCTTCCCTAATGTGACCATCACGTGCAAGGATCTGTTGTTTAAGCAACGAACCCTTAGCTTTCCTTTAAAATGCTCATAATGTGAATTAATTCAAATATTAGGATCAGTCATGAAAGCAAACATGCGCTGCAATAAAAAAAAATTAATATCCCTCCGCCCAAGATAGCCTAACTACACCGAGCACTCTGAACTTCCTTTACAAATTGCAGGCTCATAAATCCCTTAAAGGACTTACGAGGCAGCTGGAAAAAGAAAAATGGTTCCTCTGCAGCAAGGCTGCCTTCAGCAACAGGCTCAGGCCTTGGTTGTACTACGTTCTCTCGGCCTGTGCCAGGAAACCTTGTGGGGCGCCACCCCCCACCCCGCTCCGCCGTGTGCCTCCGGAACGCAATGGCGCCATTTCATCAAGGCAGAGCGCCTTCAACGAGCTGCGCAGGACCCTGAAACCCGAGCTCCAGGCGCTCGCAATCCACCTCGAGACGACACGGAAGCGTGCCGAAGACAAAGGAAACTAACCAATCCCTCCCACGCGGTGGAAAAGGGCCCCAACTAGTAGATCTGAAAAGTGCTGGACGCAAAAATCGCTGCGAGGAAGGAGACGGGAAAATGGCGGCCGCCAAATCCGGTTCCCGGGAGGGTGGGGGAGGGGAGGCCCCCGCAGAGCCGGAGGCTCCGGGCACCCGGCGGCCGCCGAGACGCCACGCCGCCAACACACCCCGGCCCCCGGGCCCGCGCCCTTCGAGAAGGGTCGACGGCGGCCCGCTCCCGCGCTCCTTCAGCGGCCGAGCCGCCTCGCCGCGGCCCGGCCCCATCCCCCACCCCGGCTCGGGGAAATGGCGCCGGGCGGCTGAGGGCGGGGAAGGCGTTCGGACAATCGGGCCTCCGCCAACGACACCTCGGAGACTCCCCGGGGCCAACCGCCGCCCGGGCGGCCGCTTCCCCTCCCTCCGCCCGCCCGCCCGCCGGCCGGCCGAGGCGGTGGCCGGCCTCCACTGCGGGGCCTTCGGCCCGCCATGCCCTTTCCAATAACTCATTGATTTCAAACCCGTTACCTCCATCGCGGACTCAGTCGCTTCAGCCCGATTTCCCGCAGCCGAGCGAGAAGAGAATGACCTCCGCGGACGCACACGCACGGGACTCGTCCTGACGCTGTGGTGCGAGCAGCCGCTGCTCAGGAAACTGCGCCGCTGGGAACACCTGCACACAGGACCCGGCGCCGCTGCTTCTGCCGCTGGAGCCGGGACCGCCGCTTTTCTAGAACCTTCCCCCCACTAACGCGTCTCCGCTTACGTCAGGCCGTTACGTAAACGTCCTAACCGCCGCCAATGGCGGGAAGGGCCTAGACTCCCGTTACGCCAACTGCGTGCGCCCTCCCCCTTCAAGGACCGCGAGACCGCGTTACGTCCCTTGCGCAACTGGGGTCTGTGAATTGCGGAAGGCTCGCGCCCAGCGTATCACTACGCCAGGAATTAGGTCCGGCCCCCACCTCCGCGCAAGCAGCCGAGAAACGGTCGCGCAGTTTGAAATTAACGCTGGTGGGCGGGGCTTACGCCGCCGCTCAGGCGTGAGGCCCTCGCCACCCGGGCGCACTCCCTGCAGCTACGCCTTCGCCAATCCTCGGGCCGGGCTCTCGAGCCACGCTAATCTTTGTACCCGTCCCAAGGGGTCCCGGTCCCTCCCCGGAGGACGTGTAGTCCGAGGGCCGCACACGAGGCCAAAGGCCTCGGGAGCCCGCGCCCCGTGAGAGGTGGTGCTTAGCGAACCCCGCCACTGCGCGGCCCAGCCCCGAGGCCCGGGGCGAGGAGGTGGGCGGAGCCCGGCTTTGGCGCGCTGGGCGACGCACCGCGGCCTGCGCGGCCCTTCCTGCCTCCCCTCAGGAGACCCCCGAGGCGCCACGCCGCGGACGGTGAGTGGCGCGCACGCCGCCCCCCGCAGGACGCGTTCCCGGCGGGCTCCGCGCGGCCTGGGCGTGGGCGGCGCCTCCCCTCCCCCACGGCCGAGCTGCCCGCGCCCCCTCCCCTCGGATGTGGCTGAGCTGAGGCGCGCAGCCGGGAGACTCTGCAGGATCGGCGGCCCGGAGCGTCTGAGCGGTCAAGTCGGTGGCTTTGCTTCCTATGTCGCGCGTGGCGGGGGGGGGTTAGGATGCTCTAGGCGCCCGGACTTGGCGGGGAGGCTGCGGGCCCCGCGCTCCGCCGTGGGCCCAGTGCTGCGGGGAGGCTGGCGGGGCCGGGCCGCCGCGCCGCGCCGCGCCGCTGCACGGGGGACATTGTACAGTGGTGCGGAGAGGGAGGGAGAGCGATGACAGCTGCGGGGACTCCAGACAAAGCGCGGGGCTCCCCTCCCCCAGCCGCGCCGCGGGCCCGCACGCAGAGCGTTAGCGGCTTTGCCGCCGCGAGGCCCGAGGCCCCGAGCTGCGGCGCGCTCCCAGCTACGTGGCCGCCGCCGGAGGGGGAGGCGGGGGCTGGTGGCGCAGTGCCCTTGAGCCCCCGCCGCCGCCTTTGTTTCTCCCCGCGGAGGCGCTGACCACGAGGCCCGCGCTCCCGAGTGTGTGTGGGGGGGGAGCGGGCTCCCGGCCTTGGCCTGTGGAGGAGGGAAGGGTAGCGCGAACGGAGGAGGGCAATTCCTTCCAGCTGAAACGGAGGAGGGCAATTCCTTCCAGCTGGATCAGTACTTAGCGGGCTTGAGGCAGGAGTATTGCCTGGGTGGAAGCCCATACTCCCCCCTGATAAAAAGAAAGAAAAAAGAAAAAGGCCAGGAAATAGGACTGAGACGTCTTAACTGTTTTCGTTTTCGTGATTGATGAGGAGGGCTTCTGAAGAAGTCAGGTTGGAATTATAGGAGCTCCTGCGACTATGCACAAATCTAGAAGAAAAAAAAAATCTTAGGATAAGAATTAAGTGATGATGCCCGATTTTGAAACAGAAGATTGCCTTTTATACAAAATAAACATTGCATTTGTTACAAATAAGATTATCACCAAATAAAGTTGTCTGAGGTGCCAGTGTGCATCGTAAGGTTATCATTACTAACTTCAGTAAAGCACTAATGTACTCAAGTATGTAACACTAATGTTACAGAAACCGAGAGCTGTTTCCCTGCGTTTTTTGTGTAAAGTATGCAGACTGAAATCCACACAAAACTCGTATTTGCCTTGTGTGTCATGAAAATTTAACTGTCATGCATTTTTTTCTTGTAATAGCTCTTCAAGTCTTCGATTTAAAAAAAAAAAAATGGCCTCCAATAAAACTACATTGGTAAGTTTGTGAAACCCCCAGAAATGTAAGAATCTTAACTGAAGAATTCTTTGTTCTTTAAAAATTACAACTAAAAAGCCTGTAAGGTGGTGGTGCACGCCTTTAATCTTAGAACACTAAAAGCAGAGGCAGGTGGATCTAGAGAGTTCCAGGACAGCCAAGTCTACACAGAGAAACCCTGTTTCCACGCAAAAAAGCAGGACATCATTGTGCATGACTTTAAGCAGGAGCAGGTGAATTGCTTTGAGTTTGAAGTCCAGCCATTTACATCCATGCACTTCCCAGCACTCTGAAGAAAAACTGAGTTAATTTTGAAATATTTTTACTGGCTTTCCTTAAGGAGGGTCACAATGTATCTTTTAAAACCCAACCTTGGGAATATGTAGTACAACTTTAGCTTTATGTTCTTCTTTTGAGATAAAAATGCATATTTGGGGCTGGTAAGATGGCTCAGTCCTCCACCCAAGGAGAGGTAGAAGGGGAGAGAAAAGACTCTACAAGATTGTTCCCTGATCTCCATTCAGGTGCTTCTTACTACCCCATGGTAACATTTTTAATGAACTTAATTGGGGGGGGGGTGCTACATGGGGAAATCTCTAAAAGTCTTAGTTGATTGGTATGATCACCTTAAATCTGTGCTGAGTTTTCAAGACACTAAGTCTTCATTAATGCAGAATTTTACAAAAGACGCTGCACAGAGTGAATCAAATGTAACCACTGCATTGTAATGCCATGATCAAGAATTACAAACTGTGTCTAGGAATGAAAGAACAGTAGATCAATTCTGTATCTTTGAGCAATTTCCTGACTATTGCTAAACCCATTGTTTGTATTCTTGGGTTTTACCGCAAGTTAGACAAATTTATAAAGACATTTGTTTATTTTTGTCAAGTTATAGTTAAAAAAAAACCATAAGATTAAAGCTGGGTCAGCTGGACAGTAGTGGCACAAGCCTTTAATTCCAGAGGTAGAGGCAGGCAGATCTCTGAGTTGGAGGCCAGCCTGGTCTACAGAGTGAGTTCCAAGATAGTCAAGGCAGTTACACAGAAACCCTGGAGGGGGAGGCTACTCTGGTTCTGATGGTGTATGTTTGTAATCCCAGCATGTTGAGAATCTGAAGCAAGCAGGTTGCTGTGAGTTTGAGACTCTAAAATACTAGGTTAGTCAGAGCTGTATGGCAAAACTCTGAATTATAGATACTTGTAAAAAAAAAAAAAAAGAAATTTACTATCACAATTCCTATATTCTAATGCATTGATCACAAACATATGGAGGCAGGTATTAGCACCTAAGTAAAACAAAACTTGATTTTGATCTATATAGTTTCTTCAGTTTCTCACCAAAAAGGGCAAGATGATTTTTAATTTGTGCTGTCATTATATTGTACATGACTTTTAATGCTCTGAAGAATCAACTACAATCTGCTATCTGAAGCCTATCTGGTCACTCTTGATACATAACCAAAATAGAGGTTAAAGCCCTAGTGATAAAAAGCCCGAGTCATGGGCTCTGTGTTTCGCTACTTGCCTTTAATCGCTAGGCAGAGACAGGTAGATCTCCATGAGTTGGAGGCCAGCCAAGACTGTTTTCACATAGAAACCCTGTCTGGAAACAAAAGGCCTTACTCATCTGGGAAATTCACAGGGTGTTTGTGTGGGTATGCCCCTATATGCTAATAGAATTAAATATCTTGGTGGTCTTGGGGTGCTGTTGCCCCCCCCCCATCCTTCATTTGGTAGATGGTTTTAGTGACTAGGCAATTTCAGGGGTTTTGTTGTTGTGGTTTGGTTTGGTTGATTTCATTTTTTAGGTAGCACCTGTGCACACTATAAGCTAGTAGCACTGGGAGAGGCTGAGTCAAGAGGATCACAGCAAGTTAAAGACTAGACTGGGCTACTATCTCAAATTTTTAAAGAATTAACAAACAGCACCATTGTGGAGATGAAATGATTGAGCATACTGTGTTGGAGTTTTGTGGTGCTCCACAAGGACTTGTACTGAACCATCTCAAGGTTTTAAACACTTAGTTTCACTCCTTTTACAAGGCTGCTTATGTGCTGAGAAAACACTCATGATTGGTATTATACCCATCCCACCCCCGGAAAGAAAAGATGTTGGGTTTTGTTTTTTGTTGGGTTTTGTTTTGGTGACATGGTTTTCGTCCATATCTCAGGTTGACCCTGGACCCCCATGGTAATCAGCCTGTTTCAACTCTGAGTGCTTGCTAGTAAGCTCATCATGTCCCCCTCATGCCCCTCTTCAGAGTAAATTAGTCAGCTACCACTTAAGATTCTAGGTTGAAACCCAGGAAGTAATTTTCCTCCCACTTAAAGAGAGAAAAAAAAAAAATACCATTTTAGACTCCTATGGTGTTAGTATTAGATTTGAGTGGTCAGGAAAATTTTCTACATTCAATTATGGGGAAAGACTCTCGTTCTTTTTAGTTTATTCATGGTTGAGATTAAGTTGAGAATAGAACTTTCATTTTGCAGTTTTTATTTTTGGGAAATTTTAAATTTCATTGGGAAAGGGATGTCTTAGAGCTGCAATTTTAATAATAGGTCTACTCTGCTACACTTAATAGGACCTATAATTTAGTGGGGTGTGGTGGTACATACCTATAAATCCAGTACTTGGGTTGTAGAAGCTGAAGGATTGGGATTTAGGGTCTTCCTTGGCTACATAGTGAACTGGAGGCTACCCTGAACTATATGTGACCATGTGTTTGTTTTCTTTTTTACTATCATGCTTCATTTTTCGTTGGTCTTTATTGCTGTGATAAGACACCATGACCCAAGGCCATTTACAGAAGAGTTTATTGAGGTTTACAGTTTTAAGAGGATGAGTCCATGACCATCTGCAGCAGGCATGGTAACTGAGACTCTTGAGTTTGATCTAGAAACACAAGGCAGAAAGAGTGATGTAAATGGGAATAGCATTGGCTTTTGAGACCTCCAAAGCCTGCATGATATGCCCTCCCCACCCCACATACCTCCTCCAACAAGGCCACAGGATCCTCAAACAGTTCCACTACCTGGGGACCAACCATTCAAATAAATGAGCCTGTAGAACCATTTTCATTTAAACCACAACTACTAATACTTCATTCTCTGTCATTGTCTAGTGTTTTTTATTTGTCACTATGTTGAGATTAAAATTGAGTGTCGATCTTGTAGAATGCTGGAAATAAAACTGGAAAGGATAAGGTTATTTCTCAAATTTTTTTATGTTGTTTTTTAATTCTGCCATTATGGTGAAGGGTATGGTGAAGTATAAATCAGTGGAGCAAAGCTTTTGTTTTATTGTCTACTGACTTTTGGGGGGGGTGGTATCTGCCCTGGGTCACAGAAGTTTAAAGGGGGTGTTGTTTTTGTTGCTGTTGGTTTTTATTTTTTCCAAAAAGTAAAAAATTGTGTCAGATGAATAAACAATTTGGCCATAAGATGTACTCAAGGTTTTTTTAATTTTCTTAATTTCTCTTTTGTTTTAGCAAAAAATGGGAAAGAAACAGAATGGAAAGAGTAAAAAAGTTGAAGAGGCAGAGCCTGAAGAATTTGTTGTAGAAAAAGTACTGGACCGGCGTGTAGTGAATGGGAAGGTGGAGTATTTCCTCAAGTGGAAGGGGTTCACAGAGTAAGAAACTTCTTATGGTTTTTGTTTTAAGCCAGGTTATTTCATGTAGCACAGACTAGCCCTGCACTCTTTCCTTCTACCAAGTGCTGGGATTATAGGTGTTCACCATGCCTTATTTATGTACTTATTTTTTTGTTCTGTTGAGACAGGGTCTCATGATTACCAAGCTGTTCTTGAACTTGCTATATGGCCAAGAATAACCTTAAACTCTGATCTTTCTGGTTCTGCCTCCCCCCGTGAACAGGCATGAAACAACACATCTGGTTTAAGTGAACCTAAAGGGTGAATCCAGGTTTTCATGCATGCTGGGCCAGCACTCTTTATCAAGTACACCCTTACTTTAGTACCTGTAATTATACTTAGAAAATACTTCAATTTTAGCTTAAATATTTTACCAGTTTGCCCAAAGATCTGTTTGAAGTTAGTTTTAGTTCCAGAATTTTCTTGTTTGTGTTTTATTTAAGGCTTAGGGGGTCTGAAGAGGTGAGTCAATGATTAAGAGCATTTGTTCTTACAAAGGACCAGGGTTCATTGCCTGGCACCACATGGTACCTCCTATATTATCCATAACTCAAATCCCAGGGTATACAGTGCTACTTTCTGATGTCTCCAAGCACCAGCCACACGTATGGTGCACATGCACACATATGTGCCGGGGGGGGGGGGGGGGGACGACGACGGACAGACACACAAAAATTAAATATAGTAACAGTTGAAACCTAATATTAGAGTTTAATGTATGGCTATCAAACCAAACAGAAAATTAAAGCTCACTAGAGCATAATTTTTTAACTAGCATGCAAAGAACATATAATACATGTTGTAATGGATTCTCGTTCCCTCTCAATCTCTCCCACCTCCTACCCCAGTCTCTTTGCATCTTTCACATCCTAATGTGTTCTTTCACTGACACATTTTATTTAACACTGTATTAAACTTTGTACTAATTTAAATATTTATAACCAAGAGCCTAACATTTACAGGATAATGTATTTATAGTTTAGAAGACAATACTGAAGATAATGCTAAATTTGAGACATCAGCCCTCCTCCCAAAATTAAGCTTTGCCCATGTTACAGTCTCAGCAGGCCAAGTTATTAGTTCCAGATGTTAGTGGCACCTGGTATCACTGAAATCATTCCATCTAGCTCTATAAAGATATTTGTGGCCAGAACACAAAAGTCTATCCATTGGTACGGGGTGACCATACTTCTCCATACTTCTATATTTGTGAGGTGGTACTCACGTCACAGCTCTTCTGAAAGACACAAGGGACTGGTTACTTTGGCTTTGTGCTAAGGCAGGAATTGGCAGTCTCTTCTCCCAAAGCATCTATGTGGCTGTTTTAGGTTTTATGGGCCATTGGTTTGTCTGCATGAGCAGCATAAAAACAACAGTAACTAATACATTAAATGGGCATGACTGTTCTGATGATAACTTACAAACCTTGCCTGAAATTAATTTATTTTCATTTCTTCCCAGCCTTAATTTTTTTCTTTTTTTTTTTTTTTTCCTTAAGGAAAAATTTGAGCTGGACATGGTGATATAGTACTGTATGTACTTCCAGCTATGAAAGCTGGGGCAAGATTAGGAGTTCCTAGGCTACATAGTAATAGTGTATCTTTTTTAAAGGGGAGGGGTTGTTTTGATACTTTATGAACCATACAACAGTCTTTTTTTTTTTCCTCCCCAACCTTTGTTGTATATCATTTTCCCAAATTGAAGCCCACCAAAAAATTGAAAACATTTCACATTCGAGGATGTCAGAATCTTTATTTCCAAGCATCGCTGGAGATCCCAAACCTAAGCATAAATAAGGAATTGGGAATCACTGTTTTTAAAAATTCTTCTATAATCCCAGCATTGAGAGTTCTTCACAGTCAGTGGTACATAATACCCTGTTCCTCTCCCCCTTAAAAAAGTCATTTTTGAAAACTCAAGGGGTTGGGATGTAAGTCAATTGTAGAGTGCTTGCCTGGCATGCACAAAGCCTTGGGTTTGATCCCTAGCAGCAGTGATAGAATGCACTTTATTCCAGTACTTTGGGAGGTGGGAACAGGAGAATGAAGTTTTGAGGCCACCTACGGTTACATGAAGTGAGTTATATATGGAGCAGAAAAATACTAGTATTGATTGTCCTGGAAGTCAGGTTCAACTGCCTTTGAGGTTAAAATACCATAGTATAGCTCACTTAGGGATGTGGAGAGGGGTGTGAAAGGAAACTAGACATTTTTAGATAATAGAGGGACTAGAAAAGCATTTCTTTCTAGTATTATTCTACCATAATCAGTGTTTGTCATATAGGAACTTTTTTTTTTCCAGATAGCTGTGAGCAGGTCCAGGTAATGGCAATGTTTAATTGAATCAACTTTTTGTTTTCTTTAACTGAACACAGTGCTGATAATACTTGGGAACCAGAAGAAAATTTAGATTGTCCAGAGTTAATTGAAGCATTTCTTAATTCTCAAAAAGCTGGTAAAGAAAAAGATGGTACAAAAAGGAAATCTTTATCTGACAGTGAATCTGATGATAGCAAATCAAAGAAGAAGAGAGATGCTGTAAGTATAAAGTATTACCCATTAGGCTGGGTCTTATCAAAAGTTAATGGCTTGAATTTTAATTACTTTGAATCTTTTTTCCCCCCAGCTGGAATATTTTTTACTTAGTTCATATTTATTTTATTTTTTTTAAATTAGCTTCCAAAGTGATGGTTTTTGTTATGGGATTTTCATACATAGTTATTATTATACTTTGTGGTAATTTGTTTCCCTATCCCCTCCCCTTTCTGGTTAGTTTACATTTGAGGGTTGGGTTAGATGCAGAATCTCATGTAACAGAGAATGGCTTTAAACCACTCATCCTTTACCTCTGAGCTGACATTGTAATTACAAGTGTTCACCACAGTGCCTGCTTAAAACTAGAATAGGTTAGGTGATTTTTAGACAGGGGTTCACCGTGTAGTCCTGCTTGGCTTTGGAGTCATAGAAACCTGCCTGCCTTTGTCTCCTGAGTACTACAATTAAAAACATGCACCGCCATGCTCAGCTAAAACTAGAATCCTTTTTATCCTCCACATGTTTGGATGGGTGTGGGTAGGTGGGTGTGTGTGCGTACATTCTTGGTGTTCTCGGAAGAGTGTCTCAAACCCTTGGGACTGAAAGAGTAGCAAATGCTTCTAACTGCTCCAACTCTAGAATATTTTTTAAACTCCAATTAAAGAAACTTCATAGTACCATTCCTGGCACAAATAATGTAACTTCTACCCTTACCTTTAAAAACAGATTGAATTTACCCTGTCTATTGACCTAGTGTGATAATTAAAGGAAAAATCTTGATGCTGGATTAGCCTTGGTCTCCAAGCATGGCAGCAGACATTAAATTATAAAGGGCTATGGACTTAAATGCAGTCATTTGTACTAGGTATCAAGAATTTTGCATATAGGTCATTAACCCTATTACCAGCCCTGTTAAGTCTAGATAGTGACCCAGTTGTGTAGATGAGAAAACAAGATTACAGCATATACATAGGGGAAGCAGAAGTTCGGTAGTAATGACTAAGCTATATTGAACTAGCAGTGTTCTAGACAGCTTAAATCATAAACCTATAATGTAGGGACTAATTGTTTTTCATAGATGATTAACTTACACAAACTCACGAACCTTCAAAGAGATAGAGTTGTTTTCTAACCCAGTCTGACTCCAGAGACTCCTTACATCAACATGAAACTTAAATAATTTTAATGTACTGATATCATCGGTTCTTAAATACACTCCAAAGTTAGTAGGCTACAATTACCAACATTTGTTTTGCTTTAGAAATGGAAAAGCAGCCAGCTAGAAGCATGGCTTTAGTTTCTCTAGTACTAGGGAAGTAGAGGCAGGCAGATCTCTCCCAGACCATTTTCGGGCTGGAGAACTGGCTCAATGGTTAAGGGCACTTGCTGTTCTTCCAGAGGATCCACTTGGTGGCTAACAACAATCTGTAACTCCAATTCCAGTAGATCCAACACCCTCTTCTGACTTCCATGGCACCAGGCACACACATGACATTCATTATACATACAGTCATACATGAAGAGTAATACACTCAAGTGCATAAATCTTTTCTTTTTTTTTTTTTTTTTAAGAATAACAGTTTTAAAATACTGGTAATTAAAGAGCACAGTACTCTAGTAGAAACCCCTAAGTTCAGTTCCTAGCACCTATGTGGGTGCTCAGAATTGCCTGTAACTGTAGCTCCAGGAGATTCAAAGCCATACTTCAGGTACACAGAAAAATACATAAAATTTTTAAAAATAACAATACCAAAAGAAAAAAAAAACTAAACAAGAATAATGGTTTAAGACCAGAACTGATTGGAAACTGGGCATGGTGGCATTCACCTGTAATCGAAACACTTGAGAAGTAAATTCAAGGTCATCAGCTACATAGCGAAATTACATACAAGCATGCATATGAATAAATACCATGTTGTGGAAAAGTCTTTTGGTGTCTAAAAGACAGGACTGGGCGTGACAGTTCATACCCACAATCCTAGCACCTGAGGGACTAAAGTAATAGAATTGCTTCAAGACTTTGAAGTTAGTTCAGGCTTCTGAGACCTTGTCTCCAAAATAAGATGAGACAGTCTTATATAGCCCAGGCTGACCTTGAATCTAAGTGCTGGATCAATTCCAGGGCTTCATGCCACCAGTTTTGGCTTGCTGTGATTATATTTAAAAAGAAGTGTGTAAGTAAAAACAATCCCAAATCAGATAGCTCAATAGGAGACCTTACAAATTGTTCGTGTGTGTGTGTGTGTGTGTGTGTGTGTGTGTGTGTGTTAAAATAAGCAAATAATTTATACTGAATTTCTAAAAATGAGTTCATTGGGTTTTACTGTTGTTTTGAGATAGGCTTGATAACTAATTTGTTATTTTTTGTTTGGTGGTGGTTGTGGTTGTTGCTGCTTTGAGGCAGGGTCTCTACATACCAGGGCTGTCCTAGAACTTACTGTGTGGGCCAGGCTGGTCTTAAACTCAGAGGTCCACCTACTTCTGCCCCCCCCCCCAAGTGCTGGGATTAAAAGTTTGCATTATAGTGCCCAGCAATAAAAACTAACATTACATTAGAAATGTTAATACTCAAATGTGTATATGCACCACATGTGTGAAGTTACCACAGATGTTAGCAGAGGAAGTTGAGTCCCCTAGAACTGATGATTGAGGTGGTGGTGAGGCATCATGTGGGTGCCAGGAACTGAGCCCAGGTTCTCTACAAGATGAAACACTCTTAACCACTGAGCCATTTCTCTAGCTCTTTGGCAGTTTCTTATATGTATATATTTTAGGCCATGATCTTGTTATGTAGCGCAGGGTGCACTTAGAATTTATGCTCTTCCTTAATACTGAGATTATAGGCTTGTGCTACTATAAGTGGCTATATATTGTTTTTGTTTTTCATTAGGGGGATGGTTCTTGAACAAATTTAACTAGCCCAGGCCAGCCTTGAACTTACTATGCCTCTACCTCTAAAGTGCTAGCTTTGTAAGCATTTACAATTTAATTTCTAGAGTGTATACTTTTCTCAGTATGTTGCTACATACTTGTAGTTTTATAGTCAAGAAATTGAAACAGGAGGATTGAAAGTTTGGGACTAATCTAAGCTACATAGTAAGACTTTAATTTTATCTTATTTTTTAAGAAAAGGTCTTGTCTAGTAGCCCAGGCCTATCTTAACTCTTGATCCTCCTGCCTCCAGCTACCAAGTGCTGGACCAAGCAAGCCCAGGATTTCTTGCATAGTAGGCAAACACTGCCGATAAACTATAACTACAATCCCAGCTCCAAGTATGTTTTCCTATCTAACTTGGGTTCTCTCTCTCTTTTTCTTTTTTTGCTGTAACTTAGGTTCTTATTCTAGTTGTTCCTATCCCACTGTGGGTGTAAATGATAAAGTTGTAGTTCATAAAGAATTCTCTATTTGTTGTGTGGAAATATTTATGCAGGCTATTACTTAACCTCTGAACAGGCTGACAAACCAAGGGGTTTTGCCAGAGGTCTTGATCCTGAACGAATAATTGGTGCCACGGACAGCAGTGGAGAATTAATGTTTCTCATGAAATGGTAAGTGCAGGGGTAATTGTTTTAGGGTGGGTTTTTTGTTTGTTTTTAGCTGTGTGTGTACACGCATGCCATAAGTGAAGGTTAAGAAACAAATGCATAGCCTCTTTTGAAAAGTGTATTAAAATGTAACCATACTATCATGCAACCCCTAATAGCACTAACATTTATTTTTATTCAACTATTTATTGAATAGAGCCCAGATGACCACGCAGTTTATAACTTTTTTTTTTTCTTTTTATCCCTTCACAACAGGAAGGACTCGGATGAGGCAGACTTGGTGCTGGCAAAGGAGGCAAATATGAAGTGTCCTCAGATTGTCATTGCCTTTTATGAGGAGAGGCTGACTTGGCATTCTTGTCCAGAAGATGAGGCGCAATAATTGTTTGCATTTTTATATATATTTATATATATATAAAATCTGAATCTTGGGTTTTGAATTACTAGTGTAGAAAAATAGCGTTCTAATGAAAATCGAGTTTGATATGCTGGTTTTGAAAGTATTGATAGTAGTTGGGATATTTTTGGTTTTTGTTCTGCGTCAAAAGACACTGATTCCTTTGGGCAAATAAAA
Source organism: Phodopus roborovskii (assembly GCF_943737965.1). Taxonomy (NCBI): domain Eukaryota; kingdom Metazoa; phylum Chordata; class Mammalia; order Rodentia; family Cricetidae; genus Phodopus; species Phodopus roborovskii. The sequence goes on along the minus strand of NW_026126571.1, from coordinate 23,319,244 downwards.
GCTTTCTGTAGTTGCTTCCTTTCACAATAGAATATTTGATACCATGTTGTATTTCCTCAGCTTTGAAGAACAGCTTTTCTTAAACGCTGGGGAGATCTTACAGTCAGTAGTCAACCAGAACTTATTTTTAACTAAGACATAGAAGGACCATTCTGGGGTTTGGTTTTTTTTTTTTTTTTTTTTTTTTTTGTTTGTTTTTGTTTGTTTGTTTGTTTGTTTGTTTTCCTTTGTATTCGTGTGTTATTGCATAAGACACATACTTTTTTGTTTTTTCTTGTTTTTTTAATACTCAAAAACCATAGATGAAAGAAAATGTGTTGATGAGGCTCCATCATTGTGAACATTTTCCGAAACCGTAACCTTTCAGATTATGAGTAGGTGATTCTATAATTTATTGGATAATTTTACAGCAAGCGCATCAGAATTTATGTAATATCACATACAGTCATTTATTTACAAAATCTTGTCGTTAACAAACTCCCCTTCAGAAAATGGAATTAGACAAAGTTTTGGTATAATAACATGACTTAAGCTGGGTGTGGTTGTACATGCCTTTAATCCCAGCACTCTGAAGGCAGATGGATCTCTGAGTAGGTCAGCCTGGACTACACAGAGAATCCCTGTCTCTTAAAACCAAACAAAAAGACGTAAGTGGGCATGTAAAGGTTCCTCTGGTGAACCATTCCTTTGTAGAAAGTTGAAATCTACTAAAAGGTTATGATTCATGGAATATCTGTTTGCTGTAGAAATGTAATACAGTTAGAAAAGATGTTGGCAATTTCAGACCCACTGACATAAATGAACAAAATTTGGTAATATAAATTAATGACTTGCATGCTTTTTCTTTACCCTGACTCATTCCTTACTGGTAGGATCAATCTTTTCAGTATTTGGGCTCTGGTTCAGTGAGCCAGAAAAGTAACTTTGTAGTATCAGAATGTCATCTAACTGTATATTTACTTTATTGTAAATAATGGTGAACAGTGGTCAATAAATAGTTTTATATTCCTTTATGTGATGACTTTGTCATTGTCTGATTTGCTCTGTATTGAGGGTGGAAACACCTTCATTGTTTTAGAGACTGGGCCTCTTTGATTAGGGCTCTCCTTCAACAAGTGTCCTCTTTCAGCCTGTACTTCTGGTTTATTATTTTGAAATAACCTCACATATCCTAGGTGAGGCTTAAATGCTGGGATCACAGACATTTTTCACCACACTTTTATATGCATGTATATTTATTTGTAGTCAGTATGGGCTAGGTAGTTCCAACATTAACTGCACAATGGACAGGCCTTTAGCTTCATGAAGCTGGAAGGCTCAGCTCAGCCATCCCAGCCTGGTGGGGAAGGGAGTCAGTTCAGTACTTACTGGTAGGCCCAAGAAGCTAGGGTGTGACAGTAGCTGTAGGGATAGACTGACTTAGCCTGAAGCAACTGACTTTTTCCTTGGACCTCAGATTTTATTTTTAATTATGGGAACTAGGGACCATGAGTGCCAGTACTTTTGAGGGACAGAGCCCTTGTATCCTCTGGAGTTACAGGCAATTTTGAGCTACCTCTAGGAACTGAACTCGTGTTCTGTGGAGGAACACAGAGTTGCTTACCGCTGATTCCCTCTTCTCCAGCCTGCCTTAAACCACTGGGTTACTGTTGGAAAGGCTGCTCTCTCCAGGGAGAGTCTTCACCCTCAGTTAATCCTTTGTGCAAATACCCACCTATACTTATTAGGAATCTCTGCTCCTGTTCCCCCCCCCCCCATTACCCTGGAGTTACTTTGCTCTTTATTAAACCTGGTCTTAATTTGGCTTACTGCATTGACAGAGAAACCCACAACCAGAGATTTAAAAAATACTTAATCAAAACCCACACAGAAACATCTATTGATTCCAGTCCCATTAAGTTGACATTTAACCTTTGTACCTCTTCATCTTTTCAGGGTCTTAACTAGGCAGTGCTTGTTGAAACTGTCGGGAGTAGATTTTAATGGTCATTTCCTCCCACTTTTTGACACAACACCTCAGTTTTGTTTTACTTGTTTCAAATATACCACGTAGTTCCTTACAAAAGGCCTATGAGAAGACATTTAATTTTTCTTTGTCATCAAGGTAAAAGACTAATTCAATCTTTGCAACAGGTGTTATTGGGGGTGGTTGTATGCATATATACCATTTAACCTGTTAGGTTTTGTATAGTAGCCTCCTGGTTGCTGGGATTAATAGCATGTATGGTTAGAGGGAAGATTCTTATTGTTGATAAGAGAGAGCGATAGACATCAGGAAGAGTCCAGAGAAGAAAGATTGAACATGGCCAACAGACTGGACCAGACCAGGGTCTGCAAGAGGGAAGAATAGAGCAGAGAGAAAACAGAATGGCAGGGTTATAAAGAGAATGAGCAGCTGGGAGAGGGAAGACCTTGAGGTGGAGCAAGATTAGGGTATGGTAGGAGTTGAGAAGGGCCAGGATGGAAGCCATCATCTACTTTAATATGCAGACAAACACCACAGGTAGCCTTTTGTCAAAGGTAAGAGGAAATAACTCCTTTTGGTAGAAAGGAACCAGCTTCACAAGTCCCTGAGGAATGCTGGCTTTTATCTAAACTGCCAGAAATCCTCTGTAGTCTAGGTTGAGCCCATTTTCTGGATATTTGATAGGCTTTTTTGAGTTTGGGAAATTTGGAGTTTTCTTTGGATAAGGTTGAGTGTGTCACCATGTCAAACTAAATGATGTATTTTTTAAAAGGAAAATAATTTAGTTCCAGGTATGATCATATCTGATTTCAAGTTATAAAAGTAGCATAGTACGGGAAACAAAAACGTGGGTAAATGAAACAGAAGATCCAGATACAAACATTTGCAGCTGCAACCACCTGGTGATTGACAAAGTTGCCAAAACCCTGGGGAAAGTCAGAACCCAGCCGCTTCCGGTGCAGTTTCACTCCCCTCACAGCTGCAGCAAAAGTTGACCCTCCCCAATTTCACAAACATCCAAGTACTTCTATGCTCCACTCCCATCCCTGGCAATGGTCCCTTTCAGATAGCAAAGCCATAAACAGAAGAACTATAGGCAGGACAAGTGACCTGTCACATCAAATACTAACTAGGTTCCCATTGTTCTTCCTGATGTCCTTTATCCTGAAATGTACTTGAGACCTTCAAACACTTGCCTCAGCCAGAAATACAGAAAACAAAATATCTTAGCCTAATTAGATGATGTCACCCAACCTTGGCCCTACTTTCTGTGGCACAACACCTGCCCTTCCCTTTCCCTCAGAGGACCTTAAAAGAACAGGTTCTGTTATCCCAGGCAGACTGAAGCTTTTTGCTTCCCATCGCACAATTATATCTGAACCTTTTCTCTGAAGAACAATCCAATTTCATGTTTCTCTGGAACCCTGTGTCTTCCTAAACACATAACAGAGAAAAGAGGACCAGCCATTCTGGTTTGCTTTCTGTTGCTGTGACATACACCATGACCCAAGGGGGAGAGGAAATGGGTTTTTTCCAGCTTTCAGACCATCACTGAGAAGTCAGGAACTCAAGAAGGGGCTGAAGCAGAAACTGGAGGAATGCATTTACTGTCTCATATTTAGCTACCTCGGGCTCTTCTGTGACCTGAGACCACCTGCCTAGTAATAGGGCAACTCACAGTGGGCTGGGCCCACCTACATCAGTTAGCAATCAGGCCAGTCCTGCATACTTGCACACGGGCCAACCTGGTCCAGGCGATAGATAAATCAATAGCAATTCCCTCTCAGGTCATTCTAGCTCATGCCAAGTTAACACTGAAATCTAACCAGCACACCTAAGAGTAGAAGAATGATGTGAGAGCTTTATCTGGTGCTGCACAAAACTGAACTCTAAATAGATCAAGGACGGTAATGTAAACTCTGAACCCTCTGAAACAGCTGGAAGTGGAAAGATGCTTCAAGGTGTAGGGGCAGGAGGAAAGGAAATGAAACTAGCAAAGGAGACCATTAATCTTGCAAAGACACCAGAGTAGAATTCAGCCAGTTACATCTGACAGGATCAATGTTAGAATATACAAAGAACTTAAAAGCTAAACTCCAAGCAAGCAACCCAATTTAGGGAAAAAAAAAAAAAAAAAAAATAGGGTAAAAACCTGAATAGTTCGTAAAAGGAGAAATATAGCTGGGTGGCACACTCATTTGATCCCAGAACTTGAAAGGCAGAGGCAGACCTGTGAGTTAGAGGCCAGCATGGTCTACAGATTGAGTTCCAGGACAGCCAGGCTACACAGAGAAACCCTATCTCAAAAAAAAAAAAAAAAAAAAAAGGGGGGGGGGGAGGGAAATACAAATAGCCAATAAATATTTTTGGGACTTTTGTTTGTTTGGTTTTGGTTTTTCAAGATAAGGTTTCTCTGTGTATCTCTGGCTCTCCTGATGACACTCACTCTGTAGACCAGGCTGGCCTTGAACTCACAGTTCCGCCTGGCTCTGCCTCCTGAGTGCTGGGATTAATACGCCTGTCTCTACCTCTGGAGTTCTGGGATTAAAAGTGTATATCACCATGGCCAGATAATAAATATTTTTTAAAATGTTCAACATTCCTAGTTATTAGAATAATGCAAATTAAAAATTCTATGAGATTCCTTGATGGTAACCAGTCAGACTGGTTACCATCAAGAAAACCAAAATAAAAAAGCCAGATGTAGTAATGCATGCTTTTAGTTCTATCACTCAGGAGACAGAGGCAGGTGTTCAGAGTTAGTTGAGTCTACATAGTGAGTTCCAGATCAAAATAAGAATATATGTATACTATTTATGATGTTTTCTATATGTTTTTATATATGTGTATATAAAATATACTTTATGAACAATTGGTGGTGGTGGCCAAGGTCCAGGACAGTCCTTTCCATGTACTTTTTATCCAAAAAAAAAAAAAAAAACTGAAAATAAGGACTCAGGCAGAGTTATTTTTTGTCAGGTAGCAGGTAATCTCACTATGAAACTTACTATACAGACTAGGCTGTCCTTGAACTCATCACGATCTACCTGCCTCTGGCTCCTCTAACTGCTGGGGTTAAAGGTGTGCATGCCCAGCTATCACACACATTTTTAAAAGAAGCAAGACAACTAACTTTACTGAAAGCTAAAGGAGAGTACAAATTATATAGAAAGATACCGAGTCCAAACTGACATCAAGCCACACCCAGTGAGAGCACTGGAGGGGCCTGAGTATTGCTTGAGGCTTCCTTGTATGGGATTCAAGAGATGCAGGGGCCATTACTAATGAGGTGTGATTAGGTCTTAATATTAACTTTTCCTACTGCATAATGTATTTGATTTTAATTAGGTTAGAAACCTGTCAAGTCATGCCCAGGCATACGATGGCAAATAGGGGATTCTCCCTAAAAGGTTATGAGGACACAGTTTTACCTCACACACGTAGTGGTTCAAATGGAAAATGTTCCCTGTAAACTCACATGTGTGGACACTCACTCCACAGTTGGCAGTATTGTTTGGGAAGGCTATGGGAAGAGTAAGTACACCACTGTGGATGGATGGCCTTACCCCATTTCCTGTTGATGCTCTCTGCTTCCTGTGTATGGAGATGTGATCTGTCAGCTTCCTGCTCCCATTCCTCTCCTGACATTATGGACTCTCCCACTGAAACCACGAGCCAAAATCAACTCTTTCTTCCATAAGACACTTTTTCATGATGCTTTATCATAGCAACAGAAAAAGTGACATACAGGGCACCCACCCAAAACCAGCCAGATCAGCCCTTCTATTTTCCCTACACAGGTAGGCTATGGGTAGAAACTGTCTAAATGGGATTATTACTAAGGGCAGGGAAAGATAATTGATTGTTCAGAGATAGGAGTACGATGGGAGATGTCATTCTGTATATATGTTTCTCATACTGGTTAATGAATAAAGCACTGTTGGCCAATAGGAAAGGAAGATAGGAGGGACTAGGAGACAAGGAGGAGAGAGGGAGGAGTAAGGAGGAGTCAAGATGGAGAGACTGGGGAGACCAGACGCTGGCCCCACTCCCCAGCAAGTAGACCATGTGGAAATATTAGATTAACAAAAATGGGTTAATAATTAAGACAGAGCTAGCCGATAAGAAACGAGTAACTGGCTAACAGCATTATATCAAATACAGAGTCTCAGTGGGGCTGGTGCGGTGGCGGGACAAGACCAGTGGCAGGCAGAAAAACCTTATTCCTTACAGGAGTACCTGTAGCTCAACACAGGTGGGAAGGTTCTGAAGTTGTTAGGGATGTTGTTGGAGGGGGATGTTTGTGCATAGCATCAGTATGTGAAAGAACTAGGCAGAGAAGTCTAATATGACAGGAAAGCGGATGTGCATAACCACACAAAATGTTTCCCAGGCTCAACTGGCTTAGGTTTGCCTCACAATGATTTACTTAACAAATATTTGCTGAGCATATATTATGTAATAAAAATCATCTTATTTGCTACACATTTATCTTTTTGACGGTAAGAAATATAAATATAATTTTTAAATCAGGTGTGTTGGTACATGCCTATAATCGCAGCAAGCAGGAGGATTTCAAGTTTAAGGCCACCTTGGCACCCATAACAAAATCCTGTCTCCAAGCAACAAACATCTGGGTGTATTGGCTCAGGTCTCGTAATCTTACCAGTCAAAAGGAAAGGTGGGAGAGTCACCACAATTTGAGACTAGACTGGTCTACACACTGAGTTCCAGGCCAGCACACCAGGCTGGCCTCAAACTCACAGCGACTGATCTGCCTCTGCCTCCCAAGTGCTGGGATTAAAGATGTGCACCACCATGGTCCAGGCTCCAATTTACCTTTGTCATGGTATTTTATCACAGCGGTAGAAACCCTAAGTAAACCAGGTTCCAAAGCAACACGAAGAAACCCTGCCTCGAAAAACAAAAACAAATCAAAGCAATGCAGTTGCATGGTGGTGCACTACGTACACTGCACTAGTATGCAGTCTTTATGTGCAGTTTTTCATCCCTTGAAGGAAAGCTCAATAGCACCTGGCTCCAACCAGAAACTGGCACAAATACTGCTGGATCGGAACAGTAGCCAATTTTCTTACTGTAGTTATTGGCTCCCTTAACAATTTCCTCTTTTTTTGACTGTAGTTGGTTTCAAGGATTTGACAAAGGTTGGTAACAAGTGCCTTTTCCTGATGAGATCTCTCCCTGGCCTTTTGTGTTTGTTTTTTTGTTACGATTTATTTATTTAGCATGGTGTGGTGATGCTTGTCTTTAATCACATCATTCAGGAAGCAGAGGCAGGTAGATCTCTGTGAGTTTGAGGCCAGCCTGGTCTACAGAGCAAGTTGTTCTCCTCATTTTTGATTTTTGTTTTGTTTTGTTTTTTGAGACAGGGTTTTTCTGTGTAGCCCCAGCCTTCCTGGAACTTGCTCCATATAGACCAGACTGGTCTCAAACTCACAGAGATCCACATGCCTCTGGGAATAAAGGAGTGAGCACCACCACCGCCCAGCTTCTCATTATTTTTTTAAAAGGTAAAATCTCAACCAGATGTGGTGGTACACACCTTTAATCCCAGCACTCAGGAGGCAGAGGCAGGCAGATTTCTGTGAGTTCAAGGACAGCCTGATCTACAAGAGCTAGTTCCAGAATGGCTTCCAAAGCCACAGAAAAACCCTGTCTTGAAAAACCAAAACAAATTTTAAAAATTCTCATACTATCATGGGCTGACCTAGAACTCACAACAATTCAACAATCCCTCCTGCCTCAGTCTCCTGAATATCTGAGTATTAGGATTACAGTCGTTAGCCACCACATAGACTTTTTGTTGTTGCTGGTTTTGGTTGTTGATTTGTTTGTTTATTCTGAGGCAGGGCCTCACACTGTAGTCCAGGCTGGCCTGAAACTCATCATGTATATCAGGCTAGTATCAAAATTGTCATTTTTCTGCCTCAGACTCCCAAATATTATGCTTACAAGTGTGAACCATGTAGGCTAGGATTTTTGTAAGTTTGAAGCCATCTTAGGCTACATGACACCTTGGACGCCTTGCTCCTAAAAGGAGGAGCTGAGCATGGTGGCACTTGCCTTTCATCCCAGCACACAGGAGGCAGAGGCCTTTGGATTTCTGTGAACTCAAGGCTTGTCTGGTCTACATAGGAGTTCTATGTCAGTCAGGGCTATGTAGTAAGACCTTGCCTCCCCCCACAAAAAAAAAAAAAATGTTTTTTTTCTTTGTTTTCTCTTTTGTTTTTCTTTGTCTTATATTTTGAGATAGAGTCTCATATGGCCCAGGCTGGTCTTGACTCCCTCTGGAGACAAGGACGACATTCAACTCTGGATCCTTCTGGCCCTGCCTTTCAAATGCTGAGCTTGAAAGAAATAAAAGACTTTAATCTGTAGAGTAGGGATGTGGGAAAGGGGCAGGAGAATAATTCTTGCAAGCAGAATATAGAAAATCATAAAGAATAAAGAATGGACATCGACATGGGAAGAAAAATCAGGAATTATGAGAACAAGAAAGGTTACTATGGTGATGGGGCTAATGGTTATATGCTAGACTGATCTTGTTAAATAGGGCTAGTTATAGCCAAGAGAAAGCCAGAGTATGAAAAAGGTTCTCACAGGTCTTGGCCCACAACAAGGAAATAGGCCCCCAACCCTGGAACAAATGATTCCAGAAGAACAGCTCTGTCTGGGTCACTCCTGGCCAACGGACAGTCTGGGGACTTTCCATGTCATTCTATGGTTTATCCCTTGATGATCTCTCAAACATGAAATCATACTTTGTAATCAATCACCTTGTGCTCCATGTATGTATGCTGATTTGCAGCTTGTCTCTATAAAAAGGAGCCTGAACCCTTTGGGGGATGTGCAGCTTTCCCAGGGATTGCTGTCACCGAGTGTACTCGTTCAATAAACACCTCTTGCTTGTTGCATCTCCTGATTTTGGTGTTTGTGTCGCAGGGCTCTCCCACCGACCTATGAGGACCCTGGAATTAGGGTCCAACAACCTTACAGGTCTATAGAACCACATCTGGAAGAGACCTGATCAAATAAAACTCAGTGAAGGCAAAGAATACAGAGAAGCTGATATTCCAGAGTTCTCATTAAAAATAAGATGTTGCAGGTGATTCAGGAGGTGGAGAGGAATTGACCAGATAGGAACTTTATTTATATGGAGAGTTACAGCACCATGCCTGTTTGCAGCCATGACCAGATCCTTTGGCTCTGCAGAGAGGATCTGTTAGGAGAGACAGTTAGTTGTCATAGATAGCACAGGGAGTGTGAAGGGAAAGAACTTTCTATTCTCTTCAACCTACAGACTACAAGGATAATTATATTCATTGATGTTGCATTAAGAAATGAACAAAGAACCACCTTTAATCCTAGCACTGGGGAGTCAGAAGCAGGCAGATATGAGTTCAAGGCCAGACTGGTCTACAGAGTGAGTTCCAGGACAACCAGGCTGTTAAACAGAGAAATACTGTCTCAAACAAACAACTAACCAACAAATTTAGGAGTAGAGTTTGAACGATGAAAATAAATGAAAGGGGAAGGTGAAGTGCCACCTTTTAGTATGCCAGAAAATGTATGCAGGACCAGAAAATCCGCCATTGGCAATGACAATAACAGCAATAAATGATTCCAGAGTAGACTTTTTTTGTTTTGTTTTTTGAGACAGGGTTTTCTCTGTGTAGCATCTCTGGTTGTTCTGGAACTCACTCTGAAGACCAACAGGCTAGCCTTGAACTCAAGAGATCCACCTGCCTCTGCTTCCTGAGTGCTGGAATTAAAGATGTGTGCCATGGTTGCCACCACCATCTGGCCAGAGTTATTAATAAACCCTAAAGTTTACTGTTGTTTTTCACCTAATACAGTGGCTGCCCCTTGATCAACTGCTGTCCTCATCCGGCAACTCCACAGCTCCAGGAGCAGTTGAGTGTGTGTCTGTGTGTGTGTGTGTGTGTGTGTGTGTGTGTGTGTGTGTGGAGGGGGGTCTGTTCTGTTCTGTTCTTAAACACACTGGCTCTCTCAATGCTGCTAAGGGAATTTTATCTAGCTCTCTACCCCTCTACAGAACTCAGAATTCAAAAATTCTGCTTGCTCAGAGAAGCTGAATCTCAAGGAGCTAACCTCTACTAGCTGTGTTTCCAAAAAAAAAAAAAAAAAAAAAAAAACTGCTGAAGTACACTCACTATTCATGGTTCCTCCCCACCAAGGTTGCTGATGCAGCCGTCTGACCACAGGTTAATCTAGTTAAACGTAACAACAAAAAAGCAACACATCTTTGCATCATTAAAACAAATGTTCCACAGGATAAACAAATGTAAGGTATCTTAAAATAGTATTCTATAACATTTTACCGGTGAAAGTTAGATGCAGACTACACTATTTAAGTCAAAAGTATCTCTTCACATGAAGTGATGGCATGGCCCACACCTTTGATCCAAGCACTAGAGAGGCAAAGACAAGCTTATCTTTGAGTTCAAGACTAGTCTGGTCTATATAGATCAAGTTCCAGGACAGCCAGGGCTACACAGAGAAACCCTGTCTGAAAAAACAAAACAAAAATTACCGCCTTCAACTTAGAGAAAACTGCCTCTGCCTCCCAAGTGCTAAGATTAATGGCATGAGCCACCACAGCTAGTTTACTCTCTCTCTCTCTCTCTCTCTGTCTCTCTGCCCCCCCCTTTTGTTGTAGAATCTTGCTATGTTGCCCAAACTGGCCAGTCTTCCTGCTCCCCTGAGACCCATGGCTTGCAGTACCACCTCAAAATAGAAAAAAACATTTTTATTTATTTATTTTTTTGAGACAGGTTTCACTCTGTAAATCAGACTGCTCTTGAACTCACTTAAACTGACCTTGAACTAACAGCAGTTCTTTTCCCTCAAGACTCCCAAATGCTAGGATTATAGGTATAACTCAAACACGTGGGTAAAAGGGGATTTTTTTTTTAATTGTCTCATTAAAAAAAAAAGCACACATAAAAGGGGTCAATAAGATGGTTCGGCAGATAAAGGTATCTAGTTCTGAAGACCTAAGTTAGATCTCCAGAACCCACATATACACTCATGGGCACACACACACACACTGTTTTGGTTTTTAAATAGTCTATCCTGGCTATCCTGGAAATCACCATGTAGACCAGGCTGGTCTCAAACTCACAGAGATCCAGCTGGCTGTGCCTCTCAAATTCTTAGATTAAAGATGTGCACCACAGGGCAGGTGTTAGTGGCGCACACCTTTAGTCCCAGCACTCAGGAGGCAGAGGCAGGTGAGTTTGAGGCCAGCCTCATCTACAGAGTGAGTTCCAGGACAGGCTCCAAAGCAATACAGAGAAACCCTGTCTCAAAAAACCAAAAAAAAAAAAAAAAAAAAAAAAGGCATGCACCACCATACCTAACCAAAAAAAAATTTAAGAGTGAAAAGATAATACAGTATATACAGTATACCATGGCTGGTGAGGTCACAGACCCTAGAGTGGAAGGTACCACTGCTGCTCTGCTAAATGCATATATCATGCTCCTGCCCACAGATTAGTGATGCCATCAGTTTGGGTCAGGAAAACCTGGTTTAGCAGTGGCAGAGGTTATTACAGAGATGCATGACTAGTCAAAGTTCCAGGAATAAGTGACATTGAATGCTGGGCCCAAACTAGGACATCTATATCATACCACACACACACACACACACACACACACACACACACACAATAAGGCTCAGGAACATCATCATTGCGTTGGTTAGTATTCTCTAGAGAAACAGAACTAATGACATGAATGAATATTGGGGGGGGTGGTATGAGGTTGCCTTATACTTACAGGAAATGGAAACAGGGAAGCCTCCTCCGTGAAACGGGCACCAGAAAGGGAGTGACAGGAAAAGTTTATCACCTCAGTGGCTCCTTGGAGTTGTCTCTGAAATTCTGAGCAACTGCAGAGGTTTTTACAGTATTGATAGCTCTTTCAGAATTATTTATTTATTATGAATACAACATTCACTTCCATGTATGCCTGACAGGCCAAAGGAGGGCACCAGGTCTCATTATAGATGCTTGTGAGCCACCATGTGGTTGCTGGGAATTGAACTCAGGTGCTCTGGAAGAGCTGCCAGTGCTCTTAACCTCTGAGCCATCTCTCCAGCCCCTCAGAATTATTTTTAACAACATCACTGGAAGGCTTAACTTTCTATCAGCCATAAGACCAAAATGAGAAATCTCTTTATGCTCAGGCATGTTTACAGAAGCAGGTAGAGCACTGAGGAAAGGAATGTTTTTTTTTTCCCTTTCTATAAAACTACTAATTACAAGCAGCTGTTTTTCAAGATAGCCGTAAGTGACCATTTCCCCAGGTGATCTCTGAAGTTCTGCTTTCTCCCTTCATTTTATTTTAACTTTAATTCCACCTTCAACACAATATGGTCGATATTCTTGAGGAAAAGTCCAACAGTGGCTAGCTAGTTCATGTCAGGGGAAGGGTGTCCCCTTTCTCACTCAAAGCCTGTTGGCCACCAGTCCACAAGGACAAGGGGCAGAAATGATGACAGAGAGCTTTGTGCGGGGACCACAGCCCCCCAGGATACTGCTTCAGTGAGTCTGCTCAGCTTTATTCCAGGGAACAGGGAATATATAGGATTGGGAGGGGTAGCGGGTGAATCACCTGATTTGCATTAAATAGCATGCTCCTATCACAAAGCTCCTAGTACAAGTTCTAGCTATCTGTGGAAGCATGGCCATATTGTAATGTTCCCATCACAATGTCTAATTACCATATGGACAAGGGGGTGGGGAGCTTTTGCAGGGAACTTCATCAAGGGTCACATTAGAGAGATAAGTCAGGCACCCTCTCATAGAGACAGTCTCTAAATAAGGTCAGGTAGAGAACAGGACACCTGTGGTGGGGTTGGGGGGGGGGTAAGAGGGATGGGGTAGGATCATCCATCTTGCGGAGTGTAGAGAGATGCCAAGACTTGGTAAACTGCAACTTCCAACCAGCAGGGCCTCTCAGTAATTTCACACTGGAGAGGCCAAGAATCTAGAAGTCGCTTAGTTTACAACAAGCCTGTGTGCCACTGCAATCCCAATTTGACACCAAAGGTCTAGAGGATTCCCTGGAGAGCCACAAGTCTTTGGTCCAAGTTGGAAGCCAGAAACTGTATCAGTGAAAATGAAGGGCCCAGACCCTCACTCAGCCTCCTGCGTAGCAGCCATGACAGGCTGCAGAAAAAATCAGTAAGACAGTAAGACCTAGGCACCTGACTCAACAGGATGTGCTGACCCCCTCTACATACACACACACACACACACACACACACACACACACACACACACACACCTACTTTGCCAGACCTTGCCCTAATTACTTGGAAGAAATGGCCAGACACCCTGTCCATGTGGTAAGGAACCAATCAAAAGTTAGCTGGTGGCTTTGGATGTGCTTTACTGGTAATAGTGGAATGCAGTAGGTAGCAATGGCCTTTGGACAGCCTAGAGGCATAGCAGCCATTCTGTAGCTGCAGCTGACCAACTCAGGACAGGTTCCCCCATCCCAGAGTTGCACCAATCAATCCTGAGACAATTACTATGCAAGTAGCAGACCCCCATTCACTGGCCTTGCTCTACCCACAGTATGTGCCCTGCCCCCACTGTGGCTCAGGGTCCTTCCTACTGTGTCGGATGGGGATGGACAGAGGAGTTAAATTAACTCGTAATTAAAAAGACTCTTTGCTTTTACAATGGATCTGTTCTCTTGGTGGTTTCGGGGCCCAGCAACAGTGACAGCAACAGAGCAAATGAGTTCACCAGCAAGAATGAAGGCCAAGAGAGTAAAAGTATGATAAAGCATTTCTTCTGTTAGTCCTTTTTCTCTGGGATGCCACAAGGTATGTCTACATTTAGAATGGGTCTCCCCAGACACTCCCAAAGATCAGCCAGCTCAGTGTGGACAATTCTTCACTGAGATTCCTTCCCCAGATGTTTCTGGGTTGTGCCACTTTGACAAATAAAGCTGTCTATCACAGTCACCAAAGGTGTACTATTGCTGTTGAGAGACACCATGACAAGTCGGGTGTTGATGGCACATGCCTTTACTCCCAGCACTTGGGAGACAGAGGCAGAAGGATCTCTGTGAGTTCGAGACCAGCTTGGTCTACAAGAGCTAGTTCCAGGACAGTCTCCAAAGCTACACAGAGAAATCCTTTCTAGAAAAATCAAAAAGACACCATGACCAAGGCGAGTCTTTGTAAAGTGTTCACAAGTAAGTGCTAGAGAAACCATGAGTGTTAATCATACAAGCTTATCTCCTCAATGGAGGAAATGTACACCTGTTTTCCACCCAAAAGGCTGGAAGGGGATGTTGTTAATAACCTGGAGACCTTTACAATCTGCAGGGTTAGGCCACACCCAAATCCCTGAATGATTATCCCAGACTCTCTCTCCCTAGACCTTTATCTTTCTCAGGCTATAGAACCCATCCTTAGGGAAGAAGTCACTTGTACTTTATAGCCTGCTGTCTTCTATGCTATCTCGGTCAGAGACCACACCAGACTATAGACTCCGTCTCCTTAATACAGATCACATATACTTTGCAAGTAAGCTGATGTAGTCAGAACTTAAGCTTTATTGTACACATGGGACTGGGATAATTGTTACCAGAAACCTTTTCCCAAGATTGTACTGAACTTAGATATGTGTAAATGGCCCTGGTGTCAGACTCCGGAAGTTTGAACCAGCACCTGATAATCTAGTCACGCTGAACCTAGTTTCCTTCTTACCTTACTTTCCCTAACAGCTATGAAGCCTACAGGGATCCCACAAACTCTGGGGGGGGGGGGAGCATGTAACTGGGGGCTTGCTTACTGTTTCAGATGTTTAGTCCATTATCCTGGCATCATGCTTGGTGGCGCAGACAGGCACTGGAGCAGTAGCTTGGAGACACCCTGGTCCACATGCAGTTGTGGAGAGAGAAAGAGAGATTGAGAGAGAGAGAACTGGCCTGGCTTGGGCATTTAAAACCTCCCACTCCCCACCCCCCACACACTTCCTCCAGCTAGGCCCCCTCCCTGATGACTAAGCACTAAAATACAAGAGCCTGAGGTGGCCACCCTTATTGAAGCCACCCAGAGGGTTCGAGAAGAATGTAAGAGCTGAGGCAGGACTGCGCTGGCCCCAGCACCCCCACCCCAGAGGCTCACAATCACCTGCAACTCCAGCTCAGAGCCCCTGCATTCAAAGCACACTCCTCTCTCAACACATAGGTAATTCAAAATAATAGTGATAGCAAAGACTCGGGGCTGGAAAGGTGGCTCAGAGGTTAAGAGCACTGGCTACTCTTCCAGGGATCCCAAGTTCGACTCCCAGCACCCACATGGTGGCTCACAGCCATCTGTAATGAGCCTCTTCTCACATGCAAGGATACAAGCAGGCAGAACACTATATACAGAATAAATAAATACATCTTAAAACCAAAAAAGACTTGGGGAAGGGGTGGAGTGTTTCGTAATGCTGTCTTCTGGCCATGACAAGGCTGCTTCATTCACCAACTGTAAGAGCTGCAATTTCTTTGGCAAGAAATGCACAGGAGTGGGATGCAGGTCTGGGAGGGCATGGGGGAGCGTGGAGGCAGGGCATGGTCCTGAGGTGAGGGTAGGATTTCAATAGAAAGTAAGAAGTATGCATAACTAAATAGCCTAGCAAGGTGCGTGGCCCTTGCCTACCCTTGTACCACTCTGTCCTACAAGGTCATCTGATGTAAAATGTCTCAGTAGGAGACAAGCCCCTCCTCTGGCTGCTTCCTGTGCCTCAGCTTCAAGCTTTGGCCGTTTCTTTCCCCAAGAGCAAGTTCCTGAGGAAAGCCTAATGCCTCAGGTCCTTCCTTTCAATACTCTGATAGCATAATTGTTCCTTTGGCATGTGTTCATTCCTGCCAGTTTTGGCATTTACACACTTACAATAATATCATTCAAAATAGCAAAGTAGAGAACCTAATAGTAAACTGAATAAAAGATATGCAAGGAATTTCAAAAACAAACAAATGGATGCAGAGAGATCCTTTACCCTAGAAAAGACATTATTATCCGAAAAATACGGTTTAAGAGAGTAAACTCTGTGTATGGGGATATAGCTAAGGTGGCATGCAGAGTTCGGTCTCCAATCCTGCATAAATAGTAGATGGTGGTATAATGCTGTAATCTCAGAGAGGAGGACTAGAAATCCAAGGATGGGGCTGGAGAGATAGCTCAGCAGTTAATAGCACTGGATATTCTTCCTAGAGAACCCAGGGTTAATTTCCAGAACCCACATGGTGACTCACCTTCATCTGTAACTCTGATAACCTTCCTGGGTACTGGGCACACACAGTACATGGTTCAGAGACATGCATGTAGGCACAACACACATACACACAAATAAATAAAATGGATGGTTGTTGTAACAAGGCCCTAGAGCTTAGTAGGCCTCAGATCTTAGCACAACTGACTCCATGATGGAAATATCCTTCAGGCTATAAAACTCAGCATGTAGACAACACCACCAGCCAAAACTAAAGGCCTAGACCACCAAAGCCCACACTTCTAGGAAAGTCTCTAAATGGACTAACCTTGCTTTTCTGTTCTGCTTCCAGCTAACCGTTCTTGTTAACTGAGGTATGACAACCCAGGACATGCTTTTAGGGTTAAAAGCTCACCCTGAGAAAAGCATGGGACTACTTTAGGATCCTGAACATCCAGTCTAGTCGTTGGTTAATAAAGACTTTCTATTGGCTTAAATCCATGTCCAAGCTGTCTTCTTTGGTGAATACCCCACAACAATTGTGAGCTTCCATGGGTGTGCTAGAAATTAAATTTATGTCCTCTATAAGAGCAGCAAGTGCTCTTAAACTACTAAGACATCTTTCTAGCCTTAATACCTAAATTTAAAAAAAAAAAAATTAAAAGAAAAAAATCCAGGTTGGTTTCTCTTCTACATAATGAATTTGAGGCCAGCCTGGGCTATAGAAGACCTTGATCACAAAAATAAGTGTATGAATGAATGAACGAATTTACTCTCAAGCCAGATTGTCTGTGCTCTGTCATTTAGCAAGTGTGTGACCACTAGAAAATTAACTGATTTCAGTTTCTTTATTTATTAAAATAGCAGTTATTAGCCAGGCATAGTGGTGCATACCTTTAATCCCACCACTCGGAAGGCAGAGACAGGCAGAGGCCAGCCTGGTCTACAGAGTGAGTTCCAGGAGAGCCAGAATTACCTAGTGAGACCCTGTCTTGAAAACAACAACAAAGTTGGAGACATGGCTCAGCTGTTAAAAAGAGTACCGGCTGCTCTTCCAGCGGTCCTGAGTTCAATTCCCAGAAACTACATAGTGACTCACAACCATCTGTAGTGGGATCTGATGTCCTTTTCTGTAACAAAGGCACACATGCAAATAGAGCACCCATATAAATAAGTAAATAAATCTTTAAAAAAAAAATAGCAGTTACTTTTTAGGACTGCTGTGAACACCACACAAGATAGAGCCTACCAGAGAGGGCTGTGCAGAACATGTCCTAGGGACATGTCTTTCACTGTGAGTGATTTTGATTAGAAGCCATGAGTAGCAGAATATGTCAGCTTTTCTGCTACTGTTACAAATATCTACATAGCTCAAGCTATAAAAAATGGAAAGGTTTATTTTAGCTCACAGTTTTTCAGGGGCAATAGTTGGTCCTTGACTTGGGGCCACTGGGGGGGGGCACGTGATGGTAGGGTAGGGCAATACCCTTCACTTCACATCCAGGGTGTGAAAGATGAAAAGGAAGAGGCTGGAGAGCTGGAGGGCTGGCTCAGTGGTTAAAAGCACTGACAAAGACTGATGCTCTTCAGTGCTCTTTGGGTTGTAAGGATGGAAAAATTTAGCCTAACTCTCCACTGACCCCAGGAAGCTAGATGTTTAAATCCCAGACCCTTGTCCCCTAGCAGTGAGTAGGCAAAAGGTCACATTCTTGACTGTTTACAACAGGGCTGTTTACCACAGCACCTGTGAGTGAGTGAACACAGAAAATGAGCCTTGTCACCCTACCTAGAAGCCCACGAAAAAGCAGACTTCCTGGGCTAAGCTTGGGCTTGGATAGTTCAAATTGATTGGTCCACACTGGATGCTATGAGATGATTGGTTTATGATGCACAGGCTTTGTTGTAACCCTATAAAAGCTGTCTCAATCCTGTACCCAGGGTTCTCCAGTCCTCTACTCCCATGTGGAGTGTGGCTGCGGACCCCAGTGCACTGGAATATAAAAAACCTCATGCTTTTGCATCAAGACCGCTTCTCGTGAGTGATTTGGGGGGCCGCCTTTCCTGAGTTGGGGCATGAGGGTCCATGCATTCTGTGGGTCGTTCAGGGTCAGGCGGTAAAACAGGATTCCCACACGATGACAGTTGACTTTGCTCAGCCATCCTAAAAAGGACTGTCTGGTGGGACAGTAGGTCTCACTTGACCCCCTAAGCCCCACCCCTATAAAAGGCCAAAGGCTTAGCCCACCCCACCTCCAGACCCCTCAACTTCCTGGCAGGAGAGAGGCTGCTCCTGTGTGTGCGCTAATAAACACAGTTCCATCTGCTAAGGTCAGATTTACCATCTCTATCTTCTTTCTGTCTCTTTATGCTTCCTCAGAAATCTAATATAAACAACCCAGGTTTGATCCTTGGCACCCACATGTTAACCCACAACCATCTGTAAATCTGGTTCCAGGTAATCTAAAGCTCCCTTCTGGTCTCCATGGGCACCAGACACACATGTGCTACAATATAGATATATTTACAGGCATGAAAATTTATATACATACAATGGAAATAAAATGTTGGTTTGGCATTGTGGCTTATACCTTTAATCCCAGCACTAGGAAGGCAGAAGCAAGTTGATGTCTGTAAGGAGTACGGTTTTTCCACCTGCCGCCACTCTTGTCCCGCCGCTGCGCCTGCCCCAAATAACACACTGAGATTCTGTATTAGATATAATTTTGTTGGCCCGGTATTAGTTTCTTATCAGCTAGCTCTGTCTTAAGTATTAACCCATTTCTGCTGATCTATGTATTTCTCTTACCGGGGAGCCAGCCGGCATATTGCTTTCTCCAGACTCTTCATCTTGACTCTTTCTTTCTACTTCCTATTTCCTCCTTGTCTCCTAGTCCCTCCTATCTTCCTTTCCTATTGGCCAACAGTGCTTTATTCATTAACCAGCATGAGAAACATTTACAGAATGACATCTCCCATCAGATCTCCAAGTTGGAGCCCAGAGTGATCTACACATCAAGCTCCAGGCCAGCCAAGGCTACATACATAGTGAGGCACTGACTAGTTGTAGTAGTAGTAATAATAATGATGATTATGGTAATTTAGAACAAGAAAAGAAAGGGATTTGGAAGCTGGCTGTCTTTTTAAGAGGACACCTTCAATGATCTTAAGACTTCTAGGTGGCCCATCTCTCAAGGGTTCTGTTACCCATCTTTGGGCCCAGGTTACATATTCTGGGCTCACCATAAGATGGTGAATATGAAGTTATCCCATAAGATTACTTACTTGAAGGGCACAATGTTGCCTTACCGGGCATGTGCTCCAAACTAGTTCAGGCTAGGTCAGCCTTCTGTTCTTTTTACCGGGATACATATGGTAATTACATTTGAATAGCAACTGCCTAGATTTGGTTGTAACTAGGGATGGTGAACCTTATACTAATATTCAAAGATCTGGAGTATGAATAGCTTGATAAAGGTAAAGATTCAGGAGGTTTCTAGGTATATTGTATGCAGAAAGATGTGTGCATAGTTTGTGCAGGTAAAGGTACTAGGCTATGCTACAACATGCATTATTACAAGGAGTAGGGGGCATATAACCCAAAACAAAATGAGGGTCCTGGGAGACTAAACTATCTCCTAGGCTTGTCTGTCTCAGTTCCAAACTCTTCCAGAGCCTGCAATCTCTGGAACATGGATATATGGAGGATATTTAAAATCCAAACTATAACAAAAGCAACAAGATAAAAACCTGATCTCCTGGACAACTCTACAGTGACCATGTAAGCGAGGGATGCAATGAGACTGCTTACCTGGACCATTCCATGGGTAAAGAGAGAAGTTTACTGGGGGAACAAATTGTTGGGCTAATACAGGACTGTAGCCAGACTTTGTTTGAACCACCAGCTTCCAAAAAATGACACAGAGACTTCTTAGTAAGTATGAAAGCTTAGTCTTAGCTTAGTCTTGTTTTTGACTAGCTCTTATAACTTAAATTAACTCATTTATACTAATCTATATTCTGCCACATGACTAGTTACCTCTCTTTAGTACAGTTCCTCTGTGTCTCACAGGTGAATCTCTGCCTCTCTTACTTCTTCCCAAAGTTCCTATCTCTGCCCAGAACTTCCACCTGCCCTCTCCTGCCGAGCTATTGGTAGTTCAGCTCTTTATTAAACCATCAGAAGTTGCCTTGACAGAGACACATCTTCACAACATACGAAAAGATTATCCCGCAGTGTAAGACATCAGCTTGTCGGGAGTGCAAGCAGATTTTATATGGCAGTCATTAGGGTGAGGTGTTTGAGCTGATACAAGCTGTTCAGATTAATCTGGAACTAGATGCCCCTTGTCCAGAGGTAGTTGACCACTATGGGCAGGGTTTCTTGATACACAGAAGCCTGGCTTTCAGGATTCCTGAAAAATGCTGAGTTTGGGCTTCTGTTAACTCAGCGGTAACCTTTCTGTTTATCCAGTCAGAACCCTTCTGTTTAGGACATTGCCACCAGTACTGCCATCTTTGGGACCCACTTTGGACTTGGTAGACCAACTCTGAGGTATTTTTATTTGTTTTTGGTTAACCTTTATTTTTTATTTGATTTAACTTCACTTTTTTGAGACACTATGAGACCAGGTCTCACTATGTAGCCTGGGTGGTCTAGAACCCAGTAGACCAGGCTGGCCTCAAATTCACAGAGATCCACCTACCTCCAGGATTAAACACATGTACAATCATACCTGGCTTTGTGTTTGATTTTTGAAAGATTTATTTATTGCAATTTTAAGTGTTCTTAACTGCCGAGTCATCTCTCCAGCATCATGAATGTATTGTTTTGTATATGTGTGTATTTCATCTACATTTTAATAAAAGTTTAGCTGTACTATGCATACTTTTGTTATGTTTTAAATTCAGCATATACACTTCTATGTTAATATATTAGTATAAAGGAGTGTTTCTTTCGTTGTTGTTTGTGTGTGTTTATGTGGGTTGTGGAGGGCAGGGCTCACAGGCTCTTCCATCCACAGTGCTTGTTTGTTTTGTTGTTGTAGATATATATATATATGTATATAGATACACACACACACACACACACACATATACACACACACATATATATTTATTTATTTGTGGGGGGTGTTTGCCTGCATGTGTATCTGTGTTGTACTATGTGCATGCAGTACCCTTGGAGGCCAGAGGAGGGCATTGGACCTCTGGAACTTGAGTTACAGATGATTGTGAGCTCCCATGTGGTGGCTAGGAATCAAATCTGGGTTCTCTGGAAGAGCAGTCCGTGCTCTTAACCAGTGAGCCATATCTCCAGCCCATTGTTTTGCTTTTTGAGACAGGGTCTGTCATTAACCTGGAACTTGACAAGTAGGCTAGGTTGCTGGCCAGGAGCCCAGGGAATCCACTGTCTCCATCTCTCTGAATCTGGGCCTCCAGGAGTGGGCCACGTTGTTCTATTGCTTTGTTTCATTACGTGGGTACGAGAGATCAAACTTGGTCCTCCTGCTCACATGGGTAGCACTAGCACAGACCTGCTTGTTTGAGACAGGATCTCACTCTGCAGCCCAGGCCAGCCTCAAAGATGAGACAGGATCTCACTCTGCAGCCCAGGCTAGCCTCAAAGTTGAGACAGGATCTCACTCTGCAGCCCAGGCTAGCCTCAAAGATGAGACAGGATCTCACTCTGCAGCCCAGGCTAGCCTCAAAGATGAGACAGGATCTCACTCTGCAGCCCAGGCTAGCCTCAAAGTTGAGACAGGATCTCACTCTGCAGCCCAGGCTAGCCTCAAAGATGAGACAGGATCTCACTCTGCAGCCCAGGCTAGCCTCAAAGATGAGACAGGATCTCACTCTGCAGCCCAGGCTAGCCTCAAAGTTGAGACAGTTCTCTTGTCCCCACCTCCCACAAACTGGATCTTGCCTCAGGTTCCCCAGTGGCTACCGGGTCCAGGGCTGACTGAAATACAGCCCCACACTGCCTCCTGCAGAGTCTGAGGAACTCTGTGCAACCCTCTTTTTTTTTTTTTTTTTTTTTTTTTTTTTTTGGTTTCTTGAGACAGGGTTTCCCAATAGGAAGCAGTTGATGATAAAGTAAGACTCTAGGGAACAAGGGCTGCAGGATTAAATTCAGATTTTTTTTCTTCTGTAAATGAGTGTTTAGTTTTGTTTTTGAGATTCCCAGAAAATGCCTTGAAAATCAGCATGGTGTGAGCCGAGTTCATTGCTAATCTATCGTTGTTATTTGAAAATATTTCCATACTGAAAGAAGCACCCATCTATTGTGAGCAGGCTTGGCAGCCGTGCTGACAACTGTGCTTTGGACTTGGTTCTTGCTCAGTGAGAGCCTACAACCAGACTCCTACCTCCCCCAGTTCCCCTAATCTCCCCCATCTTTTTATCCTGTCTCGGGGTTATAAACATGAGCCCCACAGCCAGCTAAATTGATGGTGTTCATGTTGGCAGTCTACTGTAATTACCCAGAAGGAATATAAAACAGCAGAGTGTAGATCCTACTCCATGCAATTTGACCCAGAGCAATGGAGACTTGTAGACCTCTTTAGGAAATTCAGTGAGACAGTATCTTCTTACCTATTCGTTCTCTTTGAAACCAAGTCTCACTATGCAGACCTGGGCTGGCTTAGAACTCACTAAAGTCATAGAAATCAGCCTGCCACTGCCTTTTGCTAGGATTAAAGGCATGTGCCACCAGACCCAGCTTAGGCAGTGCTGGGGACAAAATCCTGTGAGTGAGTCAAGCACTCTACCAACTGAGCTACGTTCCCAACTGAGCTACGTTCCCAGGCAAATATCCTTAACCCTCCTGCCTCAGTGGCTTACTGTGGCTAGTGCTGAGTGCAGAGGCCAGTCCCAGCACTTAAATATAACTTCACTTTCTCTTTGTGTCCCTGGTAGAAATGAGCTGAATTTCTCAGAAAGGAAAAAGAAAATGAAAAAAAAAAAAAAAAAAAAAAAAAAAAAAAGCCACATCTATGTGAATGATTCTACATAGATGACTAATTGGAACTTAATGATTGTGGAGAGTTGGAATGTTGCAGATTCAGCGACAAATATCTTGAGCAATCTTTGAACCCTTTCATAGCTATGTATTGCCCACGTCTGTGTGTGACCTAAGAATTTGAAATATTTGGGGATATATTAACTTAGACCCACTAGCCCCAAAGCCAAGAATAGTGACAGATCACATCTCAAAGCTATAGTAGAAATCCTCCCCTTACCATACTCAAAGCTATGGTAGAGACTTCCCCTTTTGAAAAACCTGCTTGCCTGGTTTTCCCACTAATTTTAAGCACATTAATTTATGACTTTGTTCTGTAACTGTGAAACACTGTGAAACTGCCGCCGTGTTGGAAAGTGACATTCGTGGTCACCTGACTGTTCTCAGGCTATGGCCACTCATATTTGGTTCCAGTATAAATTCATATTCCCTTTTGGCGACATCTGTGTTCTGCATCGACAGAAGGAGCTGAGGAGTCTGAAGACAGCTGGGATATCCTTTTCCTTGATCTAACCAGATTTGAGTCTTTGCTGCTTTACTGAAAAACTGGAGATGGAATTTGGGAAAGAATGGTGGTTTTTATTTAGAATTTTGGTCAGAACTGGGACAAAAAGCACCCTCGGCTTCTTTTCGCATTGCCTGGAGCAGCATGGTGCAGGCTGGGCTATGAGATGAATTCCCAACCGTTGTAGGTCTTTTCCTCTGGGGACAGCGCCACCTCTGGGTTGCTCCAGGACTTGCAACTCTTCTCGAGCCCTGCATGGAGATTTCTGAATAGAATTTAATTATTTAGGGTCCTTGTTATATAACTTAAACTCCAAGGATAAAAAGATTAGAAGGTGAGAAAGAGGCTAGCTCACCTCTGAAGCTGCTTCCTGATGGTCTGAGTGTTAGTGTTCAGGCATTAAATTTCAACACCGGGAGAAAGGCACCTTAGTGTGCGCTGCTAGTTTTATGTCAACTTGTCACAAGCTAAAGTCATCTGAGGGGAGACAGCCTCAATTAAGAAAATGCCTCTATAAGATCAGGCAAGCCTGTTGGGCATTTTCTTAATTAGTGATTGATGAGGGAGGGGCCTGTCCATTGTGGGTAATGACACCGCTGGGCTGGTGGTCCTGGGTTCCATAAGAAAGCAGGCTGAGCAAGTCATGGGGAGCAAGCCAGTAGGAAGCACTCCTCAGCCAGATGTTGGTGGCACTTACTTTTAATCCCAGCACTCGGGAGGCAGAGGCAAGCAGATCTCTGTGAGTTCGAGTCCAGTCTGGACTAAAAGTTAAACTTCCCCCTCAAAAAAAAAAAAAAAAAAAAAAAAAGAAGCACTCCTTCATGACCTCACCTCTGCATCAGCTCCTGCCTCCAGGTTCCTGCCCTGACTTCCTTCGATGGAAATGTAAGCCAAATCAACTCTTTCCTTTCTAAGCTACTTTGGTCATGATGTTTCATCATAGTAATAATAACCCTAAGATACTTAGCTTTAAGGGATCCTGCTACTGGGCTCCCATGGCTCTGTCCCATACAGGATGTGGACTGGGACATTTGTTTTTTCAAATTCCAGAACTCTCTTTATTCCTTAATTTGAACTTTTCATCCTTTGTAGCTCTGGGCTGAAGGGGGTTTCTCAGGACGTCCTTCCAGAAGAGGGCGCTATTCCACCCGCACTGAAATCGTTCTGAGAGCAGTCATGGTTTAAGGACTCAAACTACTCCAGAGAGACCTACTTGTGCTGCTGATAGCCATCAGGAGGCAGAGGAAAATAGCTCTCTGTGAGTTCCAGGACAGCCCAAGCTTCAAAGATCCAGCCATGAAACTTCTCTGTGAAGACACAGAATTCTTGTTTGTTTGCTATCTATCTATCTATCTATCTATCTATCTATCTATCTATCTATCTAATCTATTTTGAGACAAGATCTCACTGTGAATTTCTGCCTGGCATGGAACTTGTTATGTGGATCAGGTTGACCTGAACTCCTAGAGATACACTAGGTTTTGCCTCCTGAGTGCTGGGATTAAAGGAGTGTGCCAGACCTATTATCACCAAAGGTAAGGCTTGATGTAGTGATACACTCCCATTGTCTCATTTGCTATGGAAGATGAGGCAGGAGGATCAGAAGTTCAAGTGCCAGGCCAGCTTTTGGCTACTTAGTGAATTAAAGACCAACCCAGCCACAGGGACCCCATCACCAAACAGACAATACATGTAAATAAAAAATAAATTTTAAAACAGATATCAGCTGGACAGTGGTGGCACATGCCTTTAATCCTAGTACTCAGGAAGCAGAGGCAGGTAGATCTCTTGAGTTGGAGGCCAGCCTGGTCTACAGAGTGAATTCCAAGACAGCCAGGATTGTTGAGACAGAGAAACTGTCTCAAAAAAAAAAAAAAAAAAAAAAAAAAAAAAAAAAAAAGAAAGAAAAAAGAAAAAAGAAAAGAAAGAAAGAAAAGAAAAGAAAACATAACAGAAGTTAAAATGAGATGTTCTCTGTACAGATCTTTCTAGAATTTTATCTTTTAGGAATCCAACATAATTCAGTAACTTTTTTGCAAATTTGTTTTTATTTTGTTTTGTTTGAGACAGGGTTTCTCTGTGGCTTTGGAAGCTGTCCTGGAACTAGCTCTTGTAGACCAGGCTAGTCACAAACTCACAGAGATCCACCTGCCTCTGCATCCCCAGTGCTGGGATTAAAGCGTGTGCCACCAATGCCTGGCTTCTTCTGGTTAGTTTTTGAGACAGGACCTCACTAGCCCCGATGACCTTGCTATGTAGCTAAGTATGGCTTAGAACTTGATCCTCCTGTTTCCTCTTTCTGGATCCTGATATACAGGTCTAGGCACCATGCTTGGCTTACATTTACATGAGTAGGTAAGATGGCTTATCGGGGAAAGTTGCTTTCTGCCATGCTTGACCTGAGAGTTCAATCCCGAGGATCAACATGGCAGAAGGAGAGAATCACCACCTGCAAGCTGACCTCTGACCTCTACACCTCTATCTGTGGGCATCCATGGAAACCTGTGAATGTAATAGTAAATAAATAAATTTGTATGATTCCCCCCTGTTAATCTTTTTCTATGTCATGGTATTCTCTTAAGCTCAGCAGGAACCTGAAGAGAATGAGTTTTTCAGGTCCCTACACTGTCTTAGCTGCAGTGTTCCTGTCTGTGTATGTGTTTTTAATGTACTTTATTACATTTGAATGATTCAAAAAGACAAGGAATGAAAAGTTAATATCCTTTCTTTATTACTTTTCTATTGCCATGACCAGACACCAGGACCAAGGCAACTTATTCGAGAGAACATTTACCGGGGCTCGTGGATCCAGAGTCATCATGGCGGGAAGCTTGGCAGCAGGCAGGCAGGCATTAGGAAGAGCAGCTAAGAGTTTACATCCTAGTCTGAAAGTTGGAGGTGCAGGGGTGCGGTGAGGTGGGGAGTTGGGGCGTGGGGGTGTTGGAGGGCTAACTGGAAATGGCCTGGGTTTTGAAATTCCTCAGTTCTACCAACTGGGGATCACTTATTCGAGCATATGAGCTATGGGGCATTCATACTCAAACCACCTCCTTTCACCCCTGCCTCTCTACCGTCTCTGTATCCAAGTGGAGCATTCCAGAGACGTCTGGCATCTTCACGTGGCACTGCGCAGCACTGAAACTATGTGAATGAATAAAACATGCCCCCTTCTTCAAGAGCTGCCACAATGTGACATTCAGATATTCTGCAATCATAATTCAGTCAAGATGAGAGGTGTGTGAAACACAGCAATGTCCAAGAGCATAGGACGCTCTTTCTTACTCTGTGAAACTGGGCTGTTAAAGTCATTGTCTGCTGTAGCACCCACACTACGATCTGCTCTATGAATTGGGCGAAGGCCTAGAGATTGAAATAAAGAGACAAGACAGCGGGTTATTCATTCAACGGCAATGCCGAATGCCGAACACTGAATGCCACTTATTGAGGGGATGGAACAGGCTTAAATACTGACTTACAGCACAGTGGAAAATAACAGAAATTTTAGGCTTAGCTCCTCCCCGGGAGGTGTGTGTTTTCACAAGGTGTGTGTTATCAAAACAGGAAGAGTACCAGTAACAACTTTGGGGCAAGGCTTCTGGCCAACAGCTTCAGGCTTGCTCAAGGTGCCTCTGGGGTTCATGCAGGACCCTACAGTCTCCCAAATGACCTAGTCCTAGTCAAATAGGTGTCATTTCAGATAAGGAACCTGTACAGAGGGATGCAGGGCTTTGCTCTGGGTTATCTAGACATCACAGACTTAGTATCCTCAGACTCAATCAACTGAGAATCATACTAAAAAAAAAAAAAAAAGACTGGGGGCTGGAGAGATCACTAATTGCTTAAGAGCACTGGCTGTTCTTCCAGAGGACCGAGTTCAATTCCCTGTGCCCGTATGACAGCTCACAATTGTCTGTAACTCCAGTTCCAGGGGAATCTGACACCTTCACACCAATGCACATAAAATAAATTTAAATAAATTATTTTTAAAAAATTGGGCTGTTGAGATGGCTCAACAGCTGAAGGTGCCTGACACTGAGTCTGAGGGCCTGAGACAGAAGGAAACTCCTGACTCCTGTAGTCCTCTGAAGTTCCACCTATAGTTCGTGCACACCTTTGTGCACACGCATGCATACAAAATACATGTATACACACATATATGTTATAAACATATATAAATGTATATATATATGCATACATACATGCATGCATATACATATATTTGGTTTTTTGAGATAGGGTTTCTCTGTGTAACAGCTCTAGCTGTCCTAGAATTAGCTTTGTAGTCCAGGCTGGCATTGATCTCACAGAGATCCAGTTGCCTCTGCCTCCTAAGTGCTGGGATTAAAGGTGTGCACCACCCCTGCCCACCTATAAAAATATTCTTTAAAAAAGAAGACACAAAGTTGAGTGTGTGTGAGAGGGATCTGGAAAGAACTCTAAATTAAAAAAAAAAAACAAACAAACTTATAAAAACTGTGTCTGTATAGAGCGCATGCAGACTCCTGTTATTATCCAACAAACAACACAAGCCTAAAGCTTTTGTGGCAATAATGCTGGATAAATTGTGTTGTAAGAAACCTGGAGATGAGCCAGGCAGCGGTGGAGCACACCTTTAATCCCAGCACTCCGGAGGCAGAGGCAGATTGGAGATGCCTTTTGTCACGTATCTCAGTACATTTAGCTAGGAGATGTAAGAGATTAGAAGATAAAAGTATACTAACAGATGAAATAACCTGTGCATGGTGATAACAGTTCCATGAATTCAGACTATAATTATGTATCCTTTTTTTTTTCTTTTTCTTTTCTTTCTTTTTTTTTTGAGACGGGGTTTCTCTGTTACTTTGGAGGTTGTCCTGGAACTAGCTCTTGTAGACCAGGTTGGTCTCACACTCACAGAGACCCACCTGCCTCTGCCTCCCGAGTGCTGGGAGTAAAGGCATGCACCACCACCGTCTGGCGTAAAGTATGGTTCTTAACCCAGAAAAATGATGTAGTTACCATAGTGCGGAATTGGACCAAACAAACTTTTATTAATTTTAAGATGTATCTATTTTATGTGTATGAGTATTTCCTGTGCATGTGTGTATATGTACTGCATTGCTGCCTACAATGGTTGTGACTCACCTGGTGTGTGCTGGAAATGAACCTGGGTCCTCTACCAGAATACTGAGTCCTTTGATGAGTTCAGTGACAAATGTTTGTAATTCTACTACTCAGCACATGGGAGGTAGATGGGTGATGAGTTCAAGACCAGGTTCTGCTACATTGTGAAAACCTATCTCAAGGAGGAAAAAAAAAAAATAAATAAAACAATAAGCAAAGAAAACCTTAGTGTAGTGGTGTCAATTTGAAGAAATCTCAGCATTTAGAATTATAGGCAAGTACCATTATGCCTGGCCAATTGTAGCTTCTTTCTATTTTGAATTATTTTCATATTCTTCCTTTCTCATTCTAACAGTAGATACTTTGTCCAGAGTTGAAAAGTGAGACCCTTAGATGTTGTGTCATGGAGATCATCTGTATTTGTAATCCTAGTACTTGGGAGACAAGGCTGGATGATTGCAGTGTGTTCCAGGCCAGCCTTGTCTACATAGTGAGCTCCAGCAAACTCAGAAGTCAGAAGTCAGGTTCTTGCTTAGTCTGGACACTCAAGATCTTAGACATGCTGTGCTTTGTTTTTTCAGGCAGTGAATGTTACTCAGACAAGGATTTGAAGGTTAAACAAAAAAAACCAAAATGATGGTCGAATATTGCCTTTAAAACACCATGACTATACTCATTTTTATAAAGAAAACATTTAACTGGGGTGGCTTGCAGTTCAGAGGTTCAGTCTGTTACCATCATGGTGGGAAGCAAGATAACATTCAGGCAGATGTGGTGCTGGAGAAGGAGCTGAGGTTTCTTACATTTTGACCTAAAGACAACAGTAAGTGGTCTGGGCAGTGTCTTGAGCATAAATAAGACCTCAAAGCCCGCCTCCACAGTGACACTTTTCCTCCAACAAGATCATACCTACTCCAACTAAGCAACACCTCCTAATAGTGTGGTTCCCTTTGGGGACCATTTTCTTTGAAATGACCACACATACATCATAGCTTGGTTGCAGTTTAGATCATTTGGAGGTACAAGTCCAAGATAAGACATTTCATTTTGGTAAGTTTTGTTCAATATGTCAGTGTAACTGTGAAATACAGAAACAGTCAAGTTTTCCAGGAAGATTTTGGGTGGTCCCAGATTCAAAGGACTCACTAACACTTCCATCACCTAGTTTTTCTGTCTTTAGATTTATTCATAATTCATAATATTTTATGAGTAATTTGCTGGCTTGTATGTACTATGTGCACCACATGGGTGACTGGACAGAAGGGGGTTGTGAGCTGCTCTGTGTTTGTGTGTGTGTGTGTGTGTGTGTGTGTGTGTTTTCTGAAAGGGCAAAAAGTGCTCTTAATGCTGGGCCATCTTCCCATTCTGTACCATTGAGGTGTTCCATGCGCACAGGTGGGTGAGATTCAGACCAAGATGGTATTTAGGAAATGTGCTTATCTTTGGCAGACTGCATAGCTTGCTCCTTATAGTTCATGAAAAAAGAAATTACAGAGAAGTTAAAATTATTTGTATAGCAAACAGTCACACGCCCGCCATCGAGATCCTGCGGTTAACACCTAGTCATGCTTGTCTGATCCGCGCCTCCCCCATCCCTCACTGCTGGATAGAGAAAAGGACCCGCCAGCTAGGTAGCGGCTGTTCCCACGTTCCTGTAGGAGGCCGACAGCGGCGCGGGGCGGGGGCAGCGGGCGCGCAGGGCGGGGCGGGCTCTGCGTGCGCTGGACGCGGGGCTGCGCTCCTGGGCGCTCGCCGCCGCGGCGCCTTGAGTCAGCAAACTCCGTGGTGTTCCCGGCCCCGCGCCGCCGCCCAGGACCGCGCGTGAGTAAGCCGAGCCTCGGGGAGGGAGCTGGGTGGCGGCCGCCGCGGCCGCCCCAGCACCTGCTCAGCCGGGGACGCGGGAGATGCTGGCCGGCGGCCCTTGAAAGCAAGGCCAGACACCTTTGAGTTTAGGGGCTGGGAGGGGCAAGGAAGGTGGTTTTTTTTTTTTTTTTTTTTCCCTCTCCTTTCTTCATGGGATTGTGGGATTGATGAAAAAGGCCGCGGAGGAACCCACGTTGATGATCGTGTTTAATGACACAGGGAAGCAACAGCCTGCTTATTGGTTCCGGACACATCACACTTTACTAAAATTACAAGGATTGTTAAGGGGGATGATGGTCACGGGATGTCTGTTTCCTCAAGGCACAAGCTCGTAGAGGGCGATGGATTAGAAATTGAGAGCAAAGGGGGGTTTGGCGTAGTCTCCATCAACCCTGAAACCAAGGTCCGTGGGGGGGGGCAGAAGGCGCCCTGGGGAGGGGCGTATGAAAATCCCTCTTATGGGAGTGGACTTGTGGGAGTGGCCCAAGGGGGTTGGGGGCCTTAGGAGACTCCTCCAGCCCCTGGCCCATCTTTGAGGGGCTTTTCAGGAGGTGGAGGGTAAGTGTCCTGGCAATATCTCATGTGAGGTTGAGGAGTGTGCGTGACTTTGCATGCTTCCTGTCCCTAAGGCTAAGACACAACAGGACAGTCATCTCGGTCTCACCCAACCTCTAGGTGTCTTCCTCGCTTGCTTCTGGTCCTAGGGATGAATGGAGCCCATGGTTTTGAGCAAATTAACAAGCACCTGACCACTGAGCTGCATCCCAGCTCCCGTTTATTTATTTGTAAAGGGCTAGTAGAGTTGAGATTGACTGACAGACTGTTTTGAATAATGTTATAAATGTAGATATATTTAGAACTGACTATGTGAAGATGTGAAAGACCTCATTAGCAGCTACTTCTAGTTAACTGACCATCCGGGTTTCTTCTGTCAGCGCAGTCTTAGGCCTTCTTAGTTACAGAAACCCGACTGGCTGGCACTGCCCTCAGGGAGGTGTGCCTAAGACGGTGATAGGGTGAGGCTGCTATCTTTTGGCCATGATGTTCCTCTCATTCTCCTCTGCTCTGGACGGTGTTACCCACTTCCTTTTATGTCGCGAATGGAAGAGCTTCAGAGATTGGTGTCTTGGAAGTAGGAATAGGCAGCATCGTTCCTTCCTACGTTTTAAAGAGTTCCACTGCAACAGTTCCCCTGCTATAGAGCACCCTTGACCTTCTTCTTCAGCCCTGCTTGGCATCCTTTAAGTGCCATTAAGCCATTGGGCGAACTTCGGTTTCTTTTTCCTCTTTTAGTTCAGGGCTGTGAGGTAATAACCACTTGTGAAAGGCAGAGAACTAACTGCCGGAGAACAGGGTCCAGCCTACAAAGACTTTCATTTTGGAGAACAGCAGAGAAGGATGTTGGCTAAGATGATGGTGTACTCCTGGAAAGTCCCCCAGATTTTAGGGCTCTTATCACCAAAGGCCTTTTTCTTAGTTATGTAATAGGTATCAGTTAACAATTAGGCTCTCTAGACCTTGTCCCAGCTACAGGCTATATAGGACAGTGCATTGGCCACAGCTTCTGGTTTCAGACCCTTCTGAGTTGAAATCTTGGTACACTTGTTTGCTAGTCAAGTTATTGTTGGCAGAGTCAGGCATGGTGGCGCATATCTGTAACCCCAACACTTGGGAGGCAGAATCAAGAGGGTCAGGAGCTTGAGGCCATCCTTAACCTTATGAGCCCTTGTCTCAAAAATAACAAAACAGCTGTCCTGGAACTCAATATATACGCCAGGATGACTTTGAACTCAGAGATCTGCTTGCCTCAGCCTTCCAAGTACTGAGATTAAAGGTGTCACCTTGATTGGCCCTGTGCTTATTTTTTAGGCAGTGTCTCATGTAGCCCAGGCTGGTCTCTGACCTGCAGTGTGGCCTTGATCTGGAGATCTTCCATAGTGCTCCGATCACAAGGATGGCCTTGGCCGCTGGAGGGCTGGGGTTATAGGTGTGAGCCACCTCATCTGGCACTATTACCAGTTAATTAATTTGTTTTGAGAAAGGGTCTCCTGTGGCTCAGGGCTGGCTTTAAACACAGTATGCAGCCGAGACTTTGAACCCTTGATCCTGATGCACCTACTTTCCAAGTACTGGGATCACAGGTGTGCATCCCGAATCTTTTCCCATTTTGTATTTTTTAAAATTACAACTTTATTTGTGTGTGTGTGTGTGTGTGTGTGTGCGTGCGTGTGTGAGTGTGTGTGTGTGTGTGTGTGTGCGTGCGCATGTGTGTGTGAGTGTGTCTGTGTGTGCGTGCGTGTGTGTGTGTGTGTGTGTGTGTGTGTGTACATTCATGTGTAGGGACTCCTTCACCGTGGAGCCAGTTCACTGGCCTCCCTAAATTCTTTCTTTCTTTTTTTTTATTTGATGTAACTGAGACTGGCTTTGAACTCCTGATCCTCCTGTTTCCACCTCCCAAGTTTGTGCCTCCATGCCCAATTCCTGAATCCCTTAGGGAGATATGGAAGGTAATTTTATTTTTCAAGACATGGTTTCTCTGTGTAGTCCTGGCTGTCTTGGAACTAACTCGCTCTGTAGACCAGGCTGGCCTTGAACTCACAGAGACCCATCTGCCTCTGCCTCCCAAGTGCTGGGAATGAAAGGTAATTTCTGTTTTGTTTTGTTGATAATTATATGAGGTGAGTTTTGTTTTGATAACATTGTTGAATGCCGAGTTAACGATTTATCAATAACCAAAACACACGCATGTAAACGAATTCAGTTTCTTCACATTTCTGTCCCCACTACCAGCTCTTCGAGGGGCAGGCTCTTCTCAGGGCCTGCTTTTGGCGTCAAGTGGAATATTCGTACTAGATTTGATTGCTATCAACATTAATATTGAGTCAGTTTGCTGTATTATTGCTGTTGCTTGTCTCCCAAGGGACAAAGGCTTTGTCCCCAGTGTGAACTCATGACCGTTTGTAAAACTTATAAGAGGTGGTGCCCAGTGGGAGTCCTTAGGTTACTGAGGGCTTTGCCTTTAAAAGGGATTAAAGAAAGTTCTCCCAGGACCCTGAATTAAATCTCCTGTGAGAAGGTTGTTATAAAAGCTGGAGGCTGACCTCTGCGTTGCTTTTTGGTGTTCTGTCTGCCGTGTGATGTCTTTCTTTTGTGTATGCTCTATGCACTTGGAGGCCATCAGCAGAGCACAGCCCATGCTCGCACCATGCGCCCTGCAGAGCTGCACACCAAATCTCTTTAAATGGTGGAGGTACCCAATCATAACTGTTAAGTTACAAATGAAAGCGAATCAATTTACAATGGAAAGAGAGGATGTCTGGCTGGGCAGTGGTAGTGTACGCCTTTAATCCCAGCCCTAGGACATAAGAGGGAGGCGGATCTTTGTGAGTTGGAGGCCCACCTGGTCTACAGAACAAGTTCCAGGACAGGCTCCGAAGCCACAGAGAAACCCTGTCTGGAAAAACAAACAGC
Organism: Phodopus roborovskii; assembly: GCF_943737965.1. Classification (NCBI taxonomy): domain Eukaryota; kingdom Metazoa; phylum Chordata; class Mammalia; order Rodentia; family Cricetidae; genus Phodopus; species Phodopus roborovskii. The sequence continues at coordinate 23,285,051 of NW_026126571.1, read as the reverse complement.
CCCCACTCCCCCTAAGAAGGAAGGACAGCTGGAGCCCTTTTTGACTATGGGATGGGAAGAGAGAAAAAGTGATGAGAGGAGTCAAGGGGTGCCCAGTGGGGACACAGGCAGACTCTTTAAGTTGGTACTAGCAATGAGAGCTTATGTAAGGTCACCCCAGGCTACGGGAAACAGCGGCTTGGAGCCTGACATTCAGGCACAGGTCCCTGTCTCCCATGGGCACAAGGCTCCTGGATCCCCTTCTCAGAGCCTCTCCTTGGGACTTCTCTACTTGCATGTGCCTCCCATGGCAGGCCTGGCACACATCACACTTGGATTTTTCACTTACTGCTTTCCTGCAGTCATCTTTCTCGTTTCCCCTCAGCCATCCTCTCCGTCTCTGGCCACCGGTGCTTTGTTCTGGCCTGACCCTCACCTTCCCTCAGACCCTTCCAATGCATCTTCTTGTTGCCATTGACTCTCTCCATCTGTGGTTTTCAAACATTAAAAAAATAAAAATTAAAAAAAAAAACATTTATTTATTTGCGCGTTTATGTTAAGTGTGTGTGCATTGTGCATGTGTGCCATGGCATGCAAGTGTGGAGGTCAGAGGGCAGCTTGTTGAGGTTGGTTCCCTTTCACTATGTGGGCCCCAGAGATTGAATTCAGGTCTTTGGGCTTGGTGGCAAGTGCTCTTATCTGCTATGCTATCTTGTTGGCCCCTTGGACATTTTATCCGTAAGAATTGTGTGGGGGAAGAAGCAGATTTCTGGGCCTCAGGGCTCCGTAGGCTTGTTTCTCCTTCTCCAAGGTTGGTACAGAGACTGTACAAGTGGAATTTGTTCTTCTCCATGGCTTCACAAATTATCGGTAAGCCAGAGACGTCCCTTCTGTGCTGGGGATGGAACGGAGGGCCTCCCGGAGCCTGCTGGGCATATGATGTGGCTCTGCGCTGCATCTCCAGTTCTGAGTGTTTCCGTCACAGACTTAGCCCCTGCCTCACTGGTGGAGAAACCTAACCCTGCTCTAGGGTTGTCACTCAGCTGACAGGTTAAAGGAGAGGCCACCAGTGTGTCTCCCTGCCTGAGTTCCCCTGTGCCCCAGACCCTTTATTCTGTTGCTGTGGGCAGTTGCTCTCTGTTTTTAGCTTTACTTACTCTTGTGTGTATGTGAAGGCATGTGGGGTCTGAATGAGAACGGCCCCTTTACACTCATACGTTTGAATACTTGATCACCAGTTGGTGGAACTGTTTGGGAAGGACTAGGAGGAGTGGCTTCGTAGGAGGAGGTGGGCTTGGAGGTTTCTAAAGACTCCTATGATTCCCAGCGCCCTTTCTTTCTGCCTGGTGGTTGTGAGCTCTCCGATACTCCTTTGCGCTGGCATCATGGACTCTGAAACCATAAGCCAGATTAAGTGCTTATTTGTTGTTGTTGTTGTTGTTGTTTTAAAGATTTACTTATTTTTGTTTTCTATGTGTATTGCTGTCTTGCCTGCATGTATGTCAGCTCACCGCATGTGTCTTTGGAGACCAGAAGAAGGGGTTAGATTCCTTGAAACTGGAGTTACAGACAGTTGTGGGCCATGTGTGGGTCCTGGTAATTGAACCCAGGTCCCCTGGATGAACAGCAAGTGCTCTTAACCATCGAGACATCTCTCCAGCCTCTAAACACTTCTTTATAAATTGCCTCGATAAGTAAGACATGGATGGCATGTATGCCACGTTGTGTGTGCACTTATTTGTGTGTGTATGTGTGTGTGCCATAGCGTGCAAGTGTTAGGGTCAGGAGTCACAGTCACAGACATACCAAGAGTTCTGTTTGGTGCTGGCATTGAGTAGTGATTTCTTCCTGGCAGAGCAGGTAGAGGATTGGCATTGGAGGAGTTGGGGGAGGCACGCTTATCCTGCTGGTGTGAAGGCTGGGGGTCTGCTTGGGCTGGAAGCCTGGAATGTGGGTCTCAGAGGGATTAACGAATTTGTAGCCTTTTCATCTGTTTGCCTAGCAGCGATCAGACCCTTTTCTAAACCCAGGACCCATGGCCACCCACGTTCCGTACGCTGGGAAATCAGTGTTATGATTCAAATCAGGGTGCAGGCCATTACTCTCTGTTCAGCTCAGTTCTCTGATGGTTGAGCAACAGTGGAAAACTGAAGAACTGTGACCTCTGTTTTGAGAACTTGGCCGAGCTGGGTCTGGACAGACACGTATCAGATGCCCTTGATTACTTCAGTGTTTCTGCCAAAAATGGAGTTAGGAATAAAACTTTGGCATTTCACCTCTTTCTAGAAGGACTTTCGGTGTGTCTTACCTTCCGTTTCTTGGGCCTTGGATGGTGATGGCCCCAATGTATGCTTTACCCTTGCAGGTGAACTGGAGAGTGTATCTATTGAACATGTTTTGCTGGGCGGTGGTGGAGTACAACTTAATCCCAGCACTCGGGAGACAGAGACAGGTGGATCTCAGTGAGTTCGAGGCTAGCTTGGGCTACAAATTGAGTTCTAGGACAGCCAGGGCTGTTACATGGAGAAACCCTGGCTCAAAAACAAAACAAAACAAAACAAAAATACTCCCAAAAGTTCTGTCCCTTAAACATTGTAATTTGGCATGGATGATACTTCAAGGATAATTGTTTTTTTAAAAAATTGTTAAAAAAATAAAGCACAAACAAACAGAGACCAAGTGGCTGGAGCTGGCAGAGTGAGTGTCAGGCACCGGTCTCCGTATTATTGTCTCATTGACTCTTTTTAGCACATCCGTGAAGTGCACAGTTGGCCCATTTTATAGGTAAGGAAACTGAGGCACAGGGGTATTAAACGATTTCCCTTGGCCAAGGCAGACTGCCAGCGAGCATACAGCCCGCCAGTGTGGCAGTGAGCATCTTCCCCACTGTGCTGTGTCCTTGGCTGAGTGTGGAACCTCTTGCTTGCTCACAGCCCTTTTCTCCTTGCTTGCCAGTTCGGATCCTTTGGAATGGTGTTCTGTTGGGTAGTTTGAATCTGATTACGTAGGTCACATGGGATTCCTGATTGTTCGCGTTCCCACCGGCCACTAAAACTCCACCCAGCACCAGTTCTTGGCATCTGTGGCCAGTGAAAACGGTGGTGATTGCCCATGTGTCGCAATACTTCTATTTTTTGTTTCCATTTTGGGGCTTTGAGGCAGCGTCTCCATCAGTAGGCCAGGAGATCCTGGAACCCACTCTGTTACCCAAGCTGCCCTTGAATTTGAGGAAACCTTCCTTAGCTTTCCAAGAACTTACAGGTATGAGCCACCACACCCAGCCCACCTCCCCCTTTTCAAGGAGATGGTCTCAGTGTGAAGGCAGAACTTTTGGTAGAGTTTTCTCTAACCCTCACTCCTGTACCCTTCCTAATCTTAGCCCTACATTGTGCTAGCTTGTTCTTGAGCTCAGCCTTCTTTCTGACCCTTTCTGCAGCTTCCTCATTCGGTCTGCAGTGACACCTCTCTTTCCAATCACTGGTCTGTGAGTCACTGGCTCCCTTTTCCATCATGTCCTCTGCCCAAGTTTTTCCTGTTAACGCAGTGGCCTTTATTTCCTTTTGGGAACGTTCTTTGATAATTCATTCGATGTATTTGGAGCCCACCACACCCAGCTCCTCCCCTTAACTCCTTCCAGCTGCAGCCCCGCCTCCCTGCCCCCCAGTGGTCTTCAGGCTCACAGCAAAACTGAGAAGAAGATGTAGGGAAAGCAGAACTTGAATTTGCCATGGGGTATTACAGCATGTCAGTGTGAAGTGAAGGTATGCGTTAATGTTGTGTTAGAGATTTTAAGTAACAAAACTGGACTCAGTATCCCACACCTGTAATCCTGGCACTTTGATCAGGAGTTCAGGGACACCCTTGCTTCGATGGTGAGTTTGCAGTCAGGTGCAACAGGCTTTTTTTGAACTGCCAGCCCCCAAATCATGACACAGAGACTTCCTGTTAATCATGAAAGCGCTGCCTATAGTTTAGGCTGGTCCCATTAGCTCTTATGACTTAAATTAACCCATTTATATTATCTATGTTTTGCCTCATGATTTTTTACCTCTCCTCTATCTTGCACGCCCTGCCCTGTTTCCTCTTCATGTACTCTGGCATCTGGGTTCATCTCCTCTCCCTCCCTCTCTGCCCAGAAGTCCCACCTACCTTCTTCCTTTCTAGCTATTGGTCATTCAACCCATTATTAAACCAATCAGAAGGCGTCTTTACAGTGCACAAAAAGATTATTTCTATCCTGGGCTCAAACTCAAAAAACAAACAAAACAACAACACAACAGTTGGGAGCCAGTTATAGAGGAGTGTGCAGGTGTGGGAGGGTTACGTAACTGCGGAAGCATGGAATTTGGGTATGGCGGTGTCAAACCTGGGCCCCTGCCTTGTGACAGGATAAAGCTCTAGTGTCTTCCAGTGCCATAGGGTGGAGCAACCGTGGAGTCTGTTCTCTCCATCCACCCTTATGTGGGTTCTGGATTGAACTCAGGTCACTAGGCTTGCATAGCAAGTGCCTTTACTCGCCAGTCCATCTTGCTAGCTGCCTTGTGCCTTAAGAGCCCCAGGCTGGTCCTGTTTTTCCTGCCTGTCCTCTTCCAGTATCAAGACCTAGTTAATTGGTTGCCTTTTCTTCTCTCCCTCTTTCTTTCTTTTCTTTTTTGAAACAGGGTCTCTCGATTGTGTAGCCCAGCTGGCCTTGAACTGGATATGTAGACCAGGCTGGCCTTGAACTCACAGAGATCCACTTACCTCTGTCTCCTGAGTGCTGGGATTAAATGTATGTGCCACCTGACCCCTGCCTTCCCACCCAACTCCTCCTTCCTGTAACCCTGACACCAGGGCTACATTTTTGATACAGTGAGCTTTGCTTCACAAAGTAACTTGTTTTTATCTCTTCCTTAGGTCTTACACTAGGCCGTGTCACTGTCCAGGAACAAATCTCAGTGATTACCCAGTGGGTTGACTCGTCCTCAAGTTATCCTTGAGGAGCATTCGTAGCTAATGACCCTGAACAGGTCACATGCAGATGCTGGCTTTTCCAGGTTCATGTGTGGACAGAACATGGCCTACCTCATATCCTGAACAATGTGAATGCTTGTTAATAACCCAGTGTTTGGTGTTTGGGTTGGCATTTTCTATTCCCAGCTGTCTCTTTCTCTCTTGGTTTTTCAAGGCAGGGTTTCTCTGTGTGGCCTTGGCTGTCCTGGAACTTTCTCTGTAGACCAGGCTGGCCTTGAACTCACAGAGATCTGCCTGCCTCTGCCTCCAGAGTGCTGGGATTAAAGGCGTGCAGCAGCAGCTCCTGGCTGTCTCTTAAGCCTCCCTCTCGCTTTCCTCTTCCAGTTTCTCTGTCTTCCTCTCTTTCCCATCCTGTTATCTCCGTCTTTTCCTCCTCCTTTCGGTAGATGTCTGTGTAGCCCAGGCTGCCCACCCCCAGTGCTAGGGTTCTTGATGTGCACCACTGTGCCTGACTTTAAGCATTTATTTGTGAAGAACCCTGATAGCTTTAGGGTCCCTGTGTGCTAAGAGTGAGGGTTTTTTCTGAGTCCATCTGGCCATTGATCCTGACTGTTTCACTCTTCACTTAGTAGTCCAGGGCCCAGTTCCTTAATTTAAAAATTAGGGTAATAATGGGGCGGAGCTTGTGTGGCTGCTTGATCCAACAGGACAGTTCATTTATAGGCTTAAAACATTATGTTTGATTGCTTGAAAATCATATTGTTTACCTATTTATTGTGCTGGGTGTTTAACTTTATTTTATGTGCATTGGTGTGAAAGTGACAGATCCCCTAGATCCGGAGTTACAGACAATTGTGAGCTGCCATGTGGGTGTTAGGAATTGAACCCAGGTCCTCCGGAAGAACAGACATGCTGTTAACTACGAGCCATCTCTCTAGCTCCAGTCCTTGACATTCTAGGCAACTATTCTACCACTGAGCTATACTCCTAGCCCAACCCTTTCTTCTCTCTGTCTCTCTCATCCAGTTTTGAGATCAAGCTGTCCTTCAACTTGTACAGCTCTCTTGCCTCTGCCTCCTAAATGCTCACATTATAAGCACCCACTGAGTCTAGCTCACTTTTTCTTTTCTTTCCCCTCCCTACAGTGCACCCTCTTCCTTCCTTCCTTCCTTCCTTCCTTCCTTCCTTCCTTTCTTTCTTTCTTTTTTTTTTTTTAAAGTAGAAAAGCTTAAAGGCACATGCTTTTAATCCCAGCACTTGGGAGGCAGAGGCAGGCAGATCTCTGTGAGTTCCAGGCCAGCCTGGTCTACAGAGCAAGTTACAGGATAGATTCCAATGCTACAGAGAAACCCTGTCTCGAAAAAACAAATAAAGAAAAAAACACTTTATGTGATGTATGTGGGTATTTTTCCCTGCGTGTATGTCTGGACACTACGTGCATGCAGTGTCTACCAAGGCCAGATTCCCCGGGCCTGGAGTTACAGGCCATATGAGTCACCATGTGGATGATGGAAACTAAACTGGGGTTCTCTAAAAGAGCAGCCAGTGCTCTTAACTGCTGGGCCACCTCTTCCCCCATCTTTTGTTTTGAGACAGGGTCTCTCTAGGTAGTTTTGGCTGCCCTTGAACTTGCTAGATCTCCCTGTCCCTTCCTCCCAAGTACTGATGTTAAAGGTGTACATTCCAAGGCTCAGCTGGCCTGCCTACCTGCCTGTCTGCTAGCCTGCCTTTCTGTTTTTGATACCCCAACTCTTGTAGCCCAGATTGGCTGTGAATTCATTCCATGTAAGGATTACTTCAACATTTCTGACCTTCCTGCTTCTACCTCCAGAGTAGGGGTTATAGGCACATACCCCCATTCCTGTGGTGCTAGGGATGAAACTCAGGGCTTCTCACATGCCGGGAGGTACCTTCTAACTGAGATACATCTTTAACTATTTACCTTTTTTCCTTTTTAAAAGATGTCTTGTTAGCTTATGTGAACTATGCATGATGAAGGGGTTTGTTACATAATGTATTTTAATCACATTCTCCCCCAACTACTGTCTCTTGTCCCCTCCAGGTTGTTTTAATAAAGCCGGAGGGGGACCTTGGTGGATTCTATGGCGAACAAGGGACAAACATGCCAGGCAGACAGACCTTAAGTGAGAGTTTTGTTAGAAAGGGGGGCGGGGGAGGAAAGAAAAAAAAGAGGTAAAGAGACACAGAGACAGAGAGAGGAGAAGAGGGAGACAGAAGTCCTGTCTGCCCCAGGGGAGCAGCAGGAAAGAGAGAGAAGTGGCAGGGGTCTTTCTTTTAAAGAGCCTGGGTACATGCACCTGGCATGCACAGGTGGGTAAGAGGCGGGGCCAGTCTTGCCGGGATTACAACCGTGGTGGTCTCCTATCTCTAAACCCGTCCCTCTTCTTGATGGGCTACATACAGGACCTTACCTAGTGTTCCATTCCTGTGAAGAGATGTCATGACCAAGGAAACTTTTATGAAAGGAAGCATTTAATTGGGGGCTGGCTTACAATTTCAGGGGTTAATCCATTATCATCATGTCAGAGAGCATGATGGAACACTGGAGACATTGTACTGGAGAAGTACTTTATCCTGACCTGCAGGGGAGAGGGAGGGAAGGAGAGGGGGAGGGAGAGAGAGAGAGAGAGAGAGAGAGAGAGAGAGGAGAGGAGGGACAGAGGGAGGGAGGGGGAAGGGAGGAGAGGAGGGGGGGAGAGACTGGGCTTGGCATGGGCTTTTGAAACCTCACATCCCCACCCCTAGTGACACACCTCCCCCAACAAGGCCGCACCTACTCCAGGGCTACACCTCTTAATCCTTCCAAGCATCTCTTTGTCAGGGGACAAAGCATGCAAATAATGAGCCTATGGGGGCCATTGTCATTCACACCACCACAGCTACCAGTCATTAACTGCCTAAATCCTTAGGGAAAGGTAGGGCCTCAGCCCCTCCCTTTGGATTTTTAGTGACAATAATGGTAATGTTATTCTTATGTCCCAGCTCTTCTTCTATAATCCAGTGGAGTCAAGAGCTAGGGGACAGTGAAAGCAATGTCTTCTTTAGCACACTAGCTGTGGCCCATCCTGGGGAAATGCTTGCTTTTCTCACGTGATGAAGGGTTAACTATGATGGAGAGAAATGGGCTGGCATGAGAGGCTCCTGTTCTTATGTCCACCTTCCCGTCCCAGGTGGTTGAGCTTATCAAAAACTTGATGATGCAGAAATGGAGAGAATTTTCTGGAACTCATTCAGTGAAGTTTAATGTGCCCCATATTTATTGAGTACTGACTCTCTGCCAGGCACCTTGCTAAGTGAATGCAGAGTTTTAAAGCATAAATGATTTGGACAAGGTCCCTGCCCTCTGGGGACTTTTGCGATGACAGATAATAAACAGAAATAAATGAGTGGTTAAAACAATACCAACTGCAATAAAGATAAGGTTAAAAAAAAAAAAAATCGGACGGTTGCCTCTCCGAGGAGGTGAGAGGCCTACCTGGAGCGTAGGAAGGAAGGAGCTGCTGTGGAGACTGGGGTAAGGAGATGGGAAGGGGGAATAGCAAGGGAATAGGAAGGCTGAGTCTTTAGGGATGAGAGGGGGCGTGAAAATGGCCTGCTGTGCTGCGCGTGCAGGAGAATTGAGAGGTGGATATGGTTGGGGAACCTGAGGGATATGGCTTAGAGATACACCTGAGAGGCATGTGGTACACGGGTGGGACCGTGGCACTGTAGGGCATTGTGTGTTTGTGATTTGGATGCTGTGGGGGTGCTGTGTGTTTGGTAAGAGAGGCCAGGAGAGAAGAACTGGTGCTTGGGCTTTTGTGTACACCACACCTCTTTACAACGGACACACAGGCCTTGCACAGCCAGCTTGAATAACCGCCTAGGTTCTCTATGAACAGTAGCGTTTCGTCTCCGTACAGTATGCCTCATACAGTATGTCTGGGAGCTCATTAGGGCGAGGCTATACAGTTCATGGCCGTGGTGTGGTGGAGCTTCATTGTTCATGGCTGGGTTCTCTCTAGGAAACTCAAAGGGAACCAACCAATCTTGTAAATTTAGGACAGAATGTGTGGTGGGCACCACAGGGGACAGAATGATAAATAAAACTCATTACTTAAAAAAAAAAAAAAAAAAAAAAAAAAAGCGCAGCAAACCTCAGAGCTGACCAAACCTGACAATCCAGAAAAATGTATTTGTAATTCATGTTGTTAAGGATCCGTTTTCCTAGAGAAATGAAATAAAATGAAAATAACAACAAACAAGCAAAACCAAAGAAACCTATATATAAGTCAGCCAAGAAAAGAACAAGCACTGTGCACTGGAGGGGCTGGGGCAGGAGGATCAAGAGTTCAAGGCCTCCCTGCCCCAAAAACACCCCAAACGAAAATGGTTAAAGGGTAGGGACAATCTGTGCAAAGGAAACTAGTGGATGATAAGCACACGGAAGGACCTTGACCTTGAAAAAAATAAAAGACCCCACTCCAAAAAAAAAAAAAAAAAAAAAAAACCCAAAACAACTTAAATCTCACTTAAATAGAGCCGGCTCAGCAGGGAAAGGTGCTTTCCACCAAGCCTGACAACCTGAGTCAGTCTGTGAGAGCCACACGATGGAATGAGAGAACTGACTCTCATGAGTTGTCTTGTGACCTCCACACACAAGCCTTGGTGTGGTGTTGGAGCACACAAGCAAATACATGTAATTAAGTCAAGTTTTGCAGACCTGTTTTACTCCCCTGGGAAAATGTTGGAACTTATCCTATTAGGAAAGATTTGGGAAACCAACTCACTTGACTGTGAATTCTCTGCAAGGGTACATATCTGTCATAGTTAATAGTTCACCTGACCTTATGAACCGAGAAATTCGGCTTGTAGACATTTATTTCTCAGTTGTATTCACTGAGCGCTGTTGGTAACAGCGCAGGAGTGTGTGGGTGCGAGGCTGGGGAAATGAGTAACGGTTCATCTTCATGGTGGAATGGCGGTACGTCTTCGTGGTGGAGTGGCGTGCAGTTGCAAAGGAGAGCGTTCTAAGGGTAGCTGGGTGCAGGCTAAGTGGTTAAGTATAAAGAATGAGGCATAGGAAAGCGTGAGTTGCTACCATTTGCAGGAGAGGAGGGGCGTGAAGTAAATGTATGTATACTTGCATATCCACAAAGTGCCTCAAGAAGAATGCACAAAGAGCTGGGAGGATGGGGTGGGGGGAGTTTTCATCTTGTCGTCACATCCTTCACATTTCCAACGATGTTAAATGAAAAATACTTTTATTATTAAAAAGTGTGTGTGTGTGTGTGTGTGTGTGTGTGTGTGTGTCTGTGTGTGAGCTGGAGAGATGGTTCGCTTGCAATTCTTGCAGAGGATGGTTTCAGTCCCAAACACTCACATGCTGACGCATAGCTGTCCGTAACTCCGGTTCCAGGGGATGCCTTCTGACCTCTGTGGGTATTAGACATGAATGTGGTGCAGGGACATGCATCTGAGCAAAACACTCATATATCAAGTAAATACATCTTTGCAGAATCTGTTTTGAAAAGCATGTGTGTGTGCACATGCAGGCACACACATGCGTGTGTGTGTGTGTGTGTGTGTGTGTGTGTGTGTGAGTGCCTGCCGAGAGAGACATCAGGCCCCCCTTGAATCTGGTGTTAAGGGCTGTTGGGAGTTGAACTCAGGTCCTCTGTAAAAGCAGCAGCATGGGAGTCCAACTGCTGAGCATCTTACCATCCCCTGTGGTGGAATATTGTTTATGATTTATTAAAGCCACTAGAGATCAAAATAGCAAAGCAGCCACACTAGTTAGGTCTACAAACTAGGCCTTGGTGCTATACACCTTTAATCCCAGGACTCAGAATTAAGAGGTAGATGGATTTCTGTTAGTTCAAAATTGATCCAGTCCTAAAAAACAAAACAAAACACACAAAGGTGATCTCAGCACCTGGGATCACATGCCTTTAATCCCAGCACTAGGGAAGTGGCGATAGGAATGATAAGCTGGGCGGAGAAAGGAGTAAGGAGGAGGAGACAGGAACTGAGAGCCTTCTGCCTCAGAGTTGGTGAGAGCTCATAGAGACAGGGTAACCACTTCAGCCCGAGGTAGAGGTAAGAGCTACTGGCTTGGCTGCTTTGCTTTTCTACCTTAAGTTTGAAGCTTGAACCCCAATATCTGTCTTTGGGTCTTCTATTTATTGTGCTACAATCCCCTAAATGTATTACACTTAGAAAGCTGTAACAAAGGAATCAGAGTAGTTGGGATGGACAGACTGGTGCTGTATTAGCATTGCCTTGTCACTTAGTGTCCAGTGTCTCCTTGTGGCCCAGACTGGCCTTGAACTTTGTAGCTAATGATGTTCTTGAACTCCTGCTCTTCTCGACTCCACCTCCCAAGTTCTGGGATGACTAGCATGCACCACCCTGCCCAAATCTTGACTATTACTTTTTGAAACATGCCTCACTATGTAGACCAAGATGGCCTTGAGTTCACAGAGATGTGCTTGCCTCTGCTGGGCTTGAAGGTGTGTGCCACCTGCTCAGCCCTGGCCCTTTTATTTTATTTGTGTGTGTGTGGAGGAATACTTAACATGAGATTATCTTCTTAAGATTTCTAGCCTTGGGTGTGCTCGATATTGTAGGCTATGAAGAAGTGTGCTTGGTATCGTCAGAGGCTCTGACCTGATGTCCATCCCCTGCCCCCCTCTCCCCCAAGCCATTGCTCTCCTTTGCCTGTAACACTTCTGGGTCAGGCATTTGCTTCCTCGCACTTTGGGAGATTGTGGAGGAGGGCTGCAGGGGTGTGAGAGGAATGAACGTTCAGAGGAATAGGATACTTGGCAGCAAAGAGTTAAACCATTAGTCGTCAGGCAAATGAAACCTGGGAGCCCAATGATGTTTTTGCCTAATCATTTGTGTAACAAGCCCCCCCCCCTTCTTCCTCTTAAGGCTCTGGCAGGTTCGATTTGTAAGAACAAAATACCCAGGGATGTTCCAGTCTGTCAGACTGATGAGCAAACCCAGAGTCCCTAAGAACTCCAGAGAGGTAGAAATACAGTTGTCTTTCTCGGACTCTGCGCCTTTTTGCTCAGAAGTGGCTTGTTTCCCGGGATGCAGTTTCAAAGCCCATCTTTTTAGCAGGTTGGTGCCTAGCTTGTGGGGTGGTTTTGGTTTGTGATTGAGTGGCTGTGTGGTGCTCCTGTGAGGCTTGTTTAAAATCCATTGGTCTGAAACCTTGGGCTGCTTCCTTGACATGTTCACGTGTTCTGAGCAATGGTTAGAAGGAAAGGATTTATTTTCCTTTTAATTCTTTGTGTGGGTGCGTGGGTACGGGTGCAGGCACCCTCAGACGATCCTTTGCAACGGGGGCTACAGGCAGTTGTGAGCTACTGGTGTGGGCACTGGGGACCAAACTCAGGTCTTCTAGAAGAGCATCAAGTGCTCTTAACCACTGGCTAAAGATTTGTTTTTAATGTATTTATATCTGTGTTTCTGTATGTGTGCCTCATGTGTGGCAGTGGCTGTGGAGGCCAGAAGACAGCATCTCCTCCCTTGAAGCTGTTGCTACAGTGTACTCAGCGTCTGGATGTGAGTGTGGGGAACTCAGACCCTGGAAGGGGAAAATGAGGGGTTTCTTTTGCTCTGAAGTTTCCTGCTAGTTCCAGCTGCTTTCACTTTCATAGCCCATGCACTACATTTGCCTCTGCTGAAAAGCCTTTTAAAAGAAGGATGGGGGGGGGGGGGGAGAAGGGTGGGGTGGGGGAGGGGGAAGTGGATAGAGCCTGAAATAACAGGGAAAAGAGCCAAATATTAAGACTCCATATATGATGGGAAGAGTTAACCAGAACAGATCAGACGAGCACTTCAAAGAAGACTGAATCATGAGTGTGTTCGTGTGGCCTAAAGCCAGGCATGGTGGCTCACACTTGTAACCCCAGCACTTGAGAGGCTGAGGCAGGAGGCTCAGTATAAGTTTGAGGTCAGCCTGGGCTACATATCAAGCTCCAGTTGTGTAGGTCTGTATGTGTGATTTCCTGAGGAGGCCAGAGGCCAGACTGTAGGAGCTAGAGTTCTAGAGTTGTGAGCCAGCCAGTGTGAGTGCTGGGAATAAATGGGGCCTCTGTAGGAGCAGTATGTGCTCTTAACCTCTGAGCAATCCCACTGAGCAATCGCTCCAACCCCTTTGGATAATTTTTTTTCTTTTTCTTTTTTTTGGGGGTGGTTCTCTGTGGTTTTGGAGCCTGTCCTGGCACTCGATGTCTATACTATGCTGGCCTTGACCTCACATAGATCCACCTGCCTCTGCCTCCCAAAGTGCTGGGATTAAAGGCCTGTGTCGCCACCACCCAGCCCCTTTTGACAACTTTTTAAAAAGCACAAAATACTTGATAGTATTTTAATTTCTCGATAACTAGTAGGGTTAACCAATCAAGGGTTTTGTTTTTCTGGTAGAAAATCAGCTATATAAGGGGTGTTTTTTTCTGGCATGTGTGGACTTGAAGCTGTCAAGTTTGAGATTGTCATATTTATATCAATATGTTTAACATTGTACCTTGGTAAACAAAGTGAACCTGTTTCCTTGAGCAGGTGATACCTGGGACTCCCCGCTAGATTAAGTAATGACCTAAAGTCACATGTCTTCAGAACTCAAGGTAACCCAGGATTGTCCAGCATCCCAGTGTTACTGCTGGGAAGGAAGCATGATTCAGTGATGCAGTTACATCATCTTTTAAACAATAGTATGTATGAAATGACCAGAGAAGCAAACTCTTACAGCTTGTGGCTCCGTGTTTTTTAAAGCCTAATAGTAGCCATTAGCAGTGGTAAGTGTATGTGCGTCTTTATAGCAAGACTTTAGTCTGAGGTGTTGTCCTTGCATTAATTTGTTTATTGCTCAATAACTACCGAAGCAGGTTCTGCCATCCGCTCTCATTTTATAAGTAAGGCTACCAGGAAAGTAGAGGTGAGTGGGCGGGCCAATACCACTTAGCTGGAGTCTGTTTCTGACCAGGTAGTGGTTGAGCAGACCTCAGACTTTCTGGGTCACAGTCAGAAGTGCTGTTCTGTTCCGCCCACTGCTGTGAGGGCTCATACCCTGAGATCTGGTTGGTACCGAGGAGTGGGTAAACACTGGGCATGCTTCATTAGTGTGGTGCCCTTAGCCCTTGGGTGACTTCCGGGCATCGTTTTTTTCCCCACCATTTTGTCAGTGTAGTGTGACAGGAATCCAGTTTGTGCTATTAAGTTAGAGACCAGAGATCCCAGATGAACAAGGGTGCTGTTTGGAATTTACAGTTTAGTGGGAGGCAGATTGTAATTCAGTGTTTACCAGATAAGGCTAAAAATACTGCGATCAGATCTTCCAAGAAACGTTATACAAAAGAAATGTATCTTGGAATTTTAAAAAAATTACATTATATAGACAGGGTGCCTTTAATTTCAGCAAATGGGAGGCAGGGACAGGTGGCTCTTTGTGAGTTTGAGGCCAGCTTGGTCTACAAACCAAGTTCCAGGACTACCCGGGCTATACAGAGCGACCCTGTCTCAAACAACAACAAAATCACATTTTATTTATTTGTGTGCGGAGGGGCAGTATGCACACCACAGTGTGCATGTGGAGGTCAGAACACAACTGGTGGGAGCTGGTTCTCTCCTGGAGATTGAACCAAGGTCAGCAGAGTTGGTGACAAGTTCCCTTACCTTTGGAGCCATCTTGTTGGCCCATACCTGGTACGAGGCAGTTGCGTCCGATGATTACATGTGTGCACTTACATCAGAGTGCACACTTCACAGGGGTGGGCGTGGGGCGCTTTCCTCCCCCGTGCATGGTGGGTGTCTCCCTGGCTCAGCATTTGCACAGTTGTGTTGTACTTGACATTGTCATTTCCAGTCATCTCATCTTTGTAGCTTATTAACATGCATGGATGGAGATGGAGCCCAGGGGTAGAGCAGTTGCCTGGCACGTACAAGGCCCTGGGTTAAAACTCACTGCCTCCAAACAAACAAGCAAACAAAAAACCCAAAGCCAAACCAACCAAAGCAAAAGAAAAAAACAGAGGTGCAGTGAGCCTCCCTGGGGAGCAGCTTTGTGTCCCAGGCTGTCTCCTAGAAGTGGTGATTCTGGTCAGGATGGTTGAGCTCTGGACTACAGTCATGGACTGACCTTACCTTCCGAGAAGGCGGCCTGCCTGAGGTGACTGCATCCTCTGCTTTAGCACAGAGCTCTGACCCTGTGTCCAGGCGGAGGTGTCCTTGGGGATGGTGACTCAGCCATGCCTTACCTCCTTAGATATGTGAAGGTGACTGTGATGGCTGTTCTTGGTTGTCAGCTTGACTACATCTGGAATGAACTAAAATCAAGAGGCTGGGCTCACCTGTGATTGATATATATATATAATATATATTTAAATTAAATCATTTGAGGGGAAGATACATTTTTAATCTGGATCTTTAGAAGTGAAAGGTCCACCTTCAGTCTAGGTTATACCTGTTGGCAAGCTATATAAATGGTAAATGAAGCGTGCTCTCTCTTTCCCTCTCTTCCTCTCTCTCTCTCTGTCTGCTTGCTCTCTCTCTCTCTGTCTGCTTGCGCTCTCTCTCTCTGTCTGCTTGCTCTCTCTCTCACTGGCAAGTCTACTCCTTCTCTAACATTAGAGCCATCTTCTTTGGGATTCTGTCTTAGCCTGAAGACCAGCTGAGACATGCAGCCTGGAGGACTGAACAACTTGGATTCTTGAATTTTCCATTGATAGACAGTCATTGATGGACTAGCTGCATCACAGCCTGCAAACCGATTTAATAACTCTCTATGTAATAATTCTGTATCCTAGCAGTTCTGTCCTTCTAGAGAACCCCAATTAATACAGTGACACAGCTTGTTAACCCAGAAGCCCACCTCAGCTGCAGTGGTCCTGGAGACCTCTGCTAGCTCATTCCCTTCCTAGAATAGGCCTTGGTTTCCCCCCTGCATTTGCTTGCACAGGCATTTTGATAGTCCGTGCACTTTGAATTTCTCATGAGATCAGCAGATCAGCTTCCTATGAAAAAGACTCACAGGCTGGATTTTCTGTGTTCCTTTCATTGTGCCTCCCTCCCTCCCTTCTTCCCTCCCTCCCTCCTTCCCTCCTTCCCTCCCTCCCTCCCTCCTTCCTTTCCTCCCTTCCCTCCTTCCTTTCCTCCCTTCCCTCCTTCCTTTCCTCCCTTCCCTCCTTCCTTGCTGTGAGACAGTCCGGGCTTTCCTGGAACTCTTTCCGTAGACCAGGCTGGCCTCGAACTCAGAGATGTAGTCTGCTCCTGAGTCCTAGGCTTCACTATGTTTCTCCTACTGACCCCCCCCCCCCACACCCTTGTTATTCTTTTGAGACAGGATCTCACTCTGTAGCCCAGGCTGGCCCGAAATTGAAGGTAGTTCTGCCTCAGCCTGGAGGGTGCTGGGATCACAGGCAATTGCTGAGCACACAGGTTGGAGAGTTTGGGGCATCTTGAATATGTTGGGTTACAGGTGTGAGCCACCATGTTGGTTTCCTCGTGCTCTTTATTAACACTTCATGTAGCCAAGAAAAACCTGTCAGGCAAAGGATTTGAGAATTCTTAAAAAAAAAAAATAATTCTGGCTGGCATTGGTGGCGCATACATTTAATCCCAGCACTCGGGAGGCAGAGGCGTGAGGATCTCTGTGAGTTCGAGGCCAGCCTGGTCGATAGAATGAGTTCCAGGACAGGCTCCAAAGTTACACAGAAAAACCCTGTCTCAAAAACCACAACTAAACAAAACAAGAAACCCCCAAAATAAACAAAAATAAAATAATTTGAGGCTAGCCTGGTCTACAAAAGAACCTTAAACTTTTTCCGTCTCTCCTTTGTGTAGGCGGGAGTAGAGGAGGCACATGCCACTGTGTTAGAGATAACTTTTGGGAGTTGGTTCTATCCTTCCATCCTCTAGGTCCTGGTAGAGACTCAGAGGTTAGGCTTGGCTGCAGGCGATGTTACTGCATGAGCTATCTTGTTGGCCTCAAGGAATTCTAAGATGAGTGACATCCAGGTTTGTGGAAAGTTGCATGGCTGAAATTTGAAGACTGGAGGTTTTGCCCAAGGCAAGTGACCTTCAGCTTTTCATAGAAAAGATGTAAGACTTCCTCACTTTTACCAGACATACTTGTGATTTTATACCTGGAAGAGTGCTTTTGTATATTCCAGTTTGGAAAAATAAAAGCTTAGAAGCAGAGGTGTATGTCTGCTTGTGTGTGGTACTGGGAATTGAACCTAGAGTCTCATGCATGCTAGGCAAGTGCCTCTATGTCACCATCCCTTTTTGTATTTTTGTTTTATTTGTTTAGATTTTATTTTTGTTTTTCCAACTTTGACTCTGTGTATAGACGTTTCGCCTGCATGCATGTCTGTGTACCACATTGTTTGTATGCTTAAAGAAATGTTTTAATTTTTAATTATTCTGTGTGTGGTGTCTGTGTGAGGGTTTGTGCCCATGAGACACTGGATCCCTTAGGTAAGGTGGTTGTGAGCTGCTTGATGTGGGTGCTGGGAATTGAGCTTGGATCTTCTGGGAGAGCAATACATGATCTTAACAGCTGAGTCATCTGTCCTGCCCTGTTCCCCCTACCTTTTTGAAAATTTTTAATTTTGAGACAGCTCTCACTAAGTTGCCCAGACTGGCTTTGAACTCACTCCAGCCTCGGCAGGCCTTGATGTTGATTGTTGCGCTCTTCCTCCTGTTTCTCAGTGACTGTGATTAAAGGCCTGGGCCAGGCCTGGCTAAAGGAAAGTCCTTTTAATTAGTTGAGTCCTTTAGGTTTATAAAGTAGTTTAATACTAAGATCAACACAAAACATTTGATGTATGTTTTCCCTTCCTATTTTGCTGTGGTCTCTCAAACACTGAGTTATTGGACCAGAGAGATTGTCAGTTAAAGGTACCTGCAGCCAAGCCTGTGGACCTGAGTTCAGTACCCAGGACCTACATGATGTAAGGAGAGAACTTACTCCTGCAAGTTGTCCTCTGATCTCTACACATGCACTGTGGTACATGCTTGCTCACACATATACACATGCTCTCACACAACAATAAATAAGCAAAATTTAATTAAAAAAAACTTGCGTTACGGACCTGAGTGCCATCTAAGGATAGCTTGTTCTAAATCAGGTGTGGTGCCTGAAGGGGGCTCCTGAGTAGGGGGAGGGGTGCTCCCTCCCAGACTTCAGAGTGGGCACAAACCTGTTTTCTCAGAGAGATCCTTTATTAAACAGGAAAGAAAAAATGAAAGTGGCTGCTTTCTGACTCAGGTAGGAGACAGCAGCCAATGACCTTGCAGGTGTCATTCTTAAGAGGGGAAAGAGGAGATCTGTGTTAGAATGGGCTAGGATGCATAAAGGTAAAGGAGATAGGGAATGAGGGAGAAGGGGACAAAGGAAAGGGGGCAGGAATATTTGTACCAGAGGGACAAAGGACTACCTCTGGATAGAGAGGAGACAGATGTGGCCCATAGGCAGATGGCAGTTTGTAAAGGTAAAAGCGGAAACCCTGTGTTAGGATGAGTGCTTAACTGGGCGTTTGATTGCTGGGTTTCAATACATTGATAGCTGGGCCTTGGTAGTAGGTCTCGGAAGGAGGAAATGGTCAAATAAGGGCATAGGCCTTGGTGGCCAGCTTTAGGGATGTAGTCAACAGTTATAGCAAGGCAGAGGGTTATGGGGGAGAAAGGCAAGGCTTGCCAGAACCACATACTCACCATGCTTGAGCTGACCAGAGTCCCTTCAGTGACCTAAACCTATAATCCCACCACTTGAGAGCTGAGGCAGAAGGAGCAGATGTCCTGGGCTACATAAGAATTTGAGCTTAAGCTATAGAGAGCGTATCTCAAAAAAAGACAAGTTGTTTTCTGCCTCTCTTTGTTTTGGTGCCTTGAAAAGCAGTAGAGACACTGGCCCCAGAAGATGCTGAGCAGCTCCTCCTCCCTGCCTCAGTGGTCCAGTGCCCACATTTCATGGTGGTGCTCCCATGACTGGTAAGATTAGGTCACGGCATGTTCAAGCTGCTCAGGGTCATTTAGATGACTTCACAGGCCTGTAATATTCCTCTTTTACCAAAGTACTGTTAAAAGCTACCTTCTGACTCTCTCTTTTGACTTGTATTCCTTACTAAAATTTGTCAAACACAGGTTTATCTCTGACTTATCCATAGCTTGCTAGTAGTGAGGTATCTAGAGGACACATTTAGGTTACATGTGAAACAAAGTGTGTGTGCGTGTGTGTGCGCGCGAGCACGCGAATGTGAGCGTGTGTAAATAAGTAGGATTAGGGGCTCCTGAGATGGCATGGGGGTTAAGGTGCTTACTATCAAGTTGGGCTAATGGCATTAAATCTTTAGGTACCATGTGGTGGAAGGGAAGAACCAGCTTCTGGAACTTGTCCTCTGACATCCATGTGTGCACTGTGGTGTACGTGTATGCTGGAACACACACAATAAGTGTAAAATATATTAGAGAATAATTGCATGGTTAGAAATATTAGTTTTTGTTTTTTTTAAACGGAAACGATTTAAAGTAAGTGACCTGGGGTGAAGAGCAGGGGTCTGTCCCACAATCTGTGGAGGAGGGTGTAGACTTGGTTGGTGGTAAGATTCCTTCAGATCTATATGCCGGGGACAAGTGTCTGGTGGCCTAGAAGGCAGGAGTGGCTGTGGCAGGCATTGAGGGATTCCTGGGGTTGGATGACCTCCAGGACTGGGGAAGGAAGGAACTACAGCATTTCTAGGACTCTTGCTTGCATCACTGTGACCCTTTACATAGTTGGGAGTTTAGGTCTTGTAGGAAGTCCCTGTATTTTCTTTGGGTGTGGGTTCTATTGGCGGTGTTTTATAAATTAGGAAAATAGCTCTTAACATGGTCCCAGCCCTTTCTACCAGTTCAGGGGACATTGCACACCAGGTAGGTGTGTGGAGGATTACAAGAACTATTCAGAGGGTACAGTGGATTTACCTGATTTCTTCAGCTTAGGTGTCTTGACTGACAACAGACTGCCTTGAGTATTCTGGCCAGCCAACTGTGGGATTAAATGGAAGGCCTTGAGCATTCTAGAAACTGATAAGGGTATTTAGGTTGTTGTGTAAAACACTTAAGGAAAAAATAAATAAATAAAAGGCTACCTGAGCTCAAATTCCATATACCCTCATATAAAGCCCACACCGCCACTCCTGGCCATGGCCTCAGAAGAACGTCTTCTGACCAGCATCCATTCTGTAACACATTTTCGTGGAAATGCTGTGCACCGATCCTGGGCCTAGCTGGGTCTAGTGCCTGGAACCCCAACAGACCTCATCTAGGGAGGCCCCACCACCACTTGAGGAATTTCTTCTGTAGCCACTTTTAGAACAGCTACAGCTGTGGGTTTGACAGGACAAAACTGAGACAGTGTTACCAGGGGAGGGGAAATCAGAGCCTGGATGGGACAGACAGAGCCCAGAGGGGTGGGCATGTGGGTGCTTGGCTTCGGTGAGAGTTCTGGAGGCAGGAAGGGTTAGGAAAAGTATCGGGAAAGGTGGGGCCCGGATTTAGGTCAGGAGAAGAGAACCCCAGGGGTGGATGGGTCCAGGAGAACTTCAGTGAGGCCAGACCTGTGGCTTGGGAGTTGGGGTGTGGGTGGGGCAAAGGTGTTGTGGACTAGGACCACGATCATGGCTTTCAGATAGCATCTTTATCAACAGCTTTATTGAGAGAGGTTTCAGAAAGTTCATCCATTCAAAGTATATGACTCAATGGTCTTTAGTTTATTCACAGTTATGGGTGGCTGTTGACATTGTCAATTTTAGAATAGTTTCATTACCTTAAAGAACAAAATCCATCTCTGTACCTTTCAGTTATCACTTCCTGTTCCTTTAGGAACTCCTTCCTCTCTCTGCCAGCCCTAAGCCCCCGCTGCACATTACATCCTATCTCTGTAGATACCTCCATTCTGGAAGGAAATTTAGAGTAGTCATAATTCTACTACCCAAAAATGACTATCACTTATTTGCTCAGGTAAGACCCAGTTTTAAGTAAATAAACATATACTTTGAGAAAGTCACTAATAGTGCTGCCTGGTTGGTCTAAACATTCTATGTTTTATATTCTCATAGTCTGTTCCTACTCTTCTTTGTGGTAATAGTGATTGAGCTTACGATAGATAGCTTTTCACTCATGTTAGGCAAATGCTACACCATTGGGCTACATCTTCATTTTGTGTGTGTGTGTGTGTGTGTGTGTGTGTGTGTGTGTGTGATGGGAATTGAACCTGGGTCCTCTGGAAGAGCAACCAGTGCTCTTAACCGCTGATATCTCTCCAGCCTCAAATCTTTAATTTTTAAAGGGACACCTATGGTATCCGATGTCTTTGAGCTTCTGTTAAAAGCAAAGGTTAAGTATTTAAATGTACTTAAGAGTTTTTAAAAATTGTACATCTTGACTGTGGTAGGAAACTTGACATGAAACTCACCTCTTACCCATTTAATGCACAGCTCAATCATGTGTGGTGCACACATGTCGTGTGCCACACCCTTCTAGCTCTTTTTGTGTCTGGCAGAACTGAAACTGTCATTGAAGAAGAAAAGTGTGCCATTTCCTCTTTGCTCCCTTGCCTACTTCCTGAGTGAATTTGACTAGCCTCGCAGGAGGGGGTGGGCTATAGCTCAGCTGGAAAGGTCCTTGCTGTGCAAACATGAGGACCTGAGTTTGGAGCCCCCCCCCCCCCATGTAATAAGCCTGATATGCTGACCTGTGTTTGTACCTCCACTTAGGGTGGGTTGGGAGACTGTTGGATCCCTGGCTATCTATCCAGTCTAGCCATGTGGTGAGCACTGGATTCTTTCTAAAAATATGATAGAGGAATTGAGAAAGATGTTTGACTTCGACCTCTGGTCTCCACTTGCACACAAGTGCACCTACTTGCACTTACATACTTACACATACATCACACACACACAACCTCATAAGGGGAATCATGAAGGGTTTATCTTTTGTACTAAGGTTTTCATTTAGCCTAATGTCTGTATAAAATTCATCTATGCCAGTGGTTCTCAGCCTTCCTAAAGCTGTGACCCTTTAATACAGTTCCTCAAGTTGTGGTGACTTTCCTAACTGTAAAATTATTTTTGTTGCTACTTCATAACTGATTTTGCTACCATTATGAATCGTACTGTAAATATCTGTGTTTCCCCCCAAAGGGATCATGAGTCACGGGTTGAGAACCACTGATCTATGTGGTGGCACGTGCTGATTCTTCTATGTGGTGGCATGTGCTGATTCTTCCTTTTAAGGCTGAACACTGTTGTGTGCACATTTCACATCTCTTTATTGTTTCATCCATCTGTGGACGCTTGGATCGCTTCTCTAGCTTAGCTTTGTGAACAATTCTACTGTGAACACCTGGATGAATATCCCCTTGAGCTTTCAGTTTTCTTTTTTTTTTTTAAGAAAAATTTTGCGGTTTTATTGTATCATGAGGCATTGAAACATCTGAACAAATCAATATCTGGGCGGTGAGGCAGCTGCTTTCTCCTTCACTTCTTTGGGTTACTGCAGCTGCTTTCTCCTTCACTTCTTTGGGTTACTAGAGCAACTTGTCAGTAGATTAAAAAACAAAACAAAAACAAAAACCGACAATCTTTTGCATTACTTAAGTCTTTCCAATGCATGCACTGGTACAACACAAACTTCTCCTGTCAGATGCAACTAGTCGAGCATTCCAAACACCCTGCACAACGCCGTGGTGACAGAAGCGCGCTGCACCCACTCCCACCTGGGCCCTGCTCATTTGTGTATGATATTTGGAGCATCTGGAGGAGAGAGATAGTATTGGGAAGAGGAGGGAGGAGGAAACAGCGCGAGTATCTGGCCAGGTGGAGGTCAGCCGAAGTTGTGCAGGGCAAGCCTGAACATGTCATTGGTGCAAACCCAAGCATCGTTGATGTTCTTTAATAGAAACATCTGGTGAAACCCATGATGGGATCTTCATTGGCCTTGAGCTGGCCTACGACCATGCTGATGATACAGCTATCTGGTGTAGGCTGATGGTTCTGCGCCATGATACTATGCTGGATTTTCTGGAAGGGAAGGCTAGACAATTTCTTCACAATGGCAGCTTTCCCCTGGAACTGCTGTCCTTCCCACGTAAGCCATGATGCATCAATGTAAATTGCGCCTAGTTGGGTTCTGTCATTATCAAATAACTGGTAGTAATGCTGAATAAAGCTTGATCCAATCTGCTCCCAAATTGGCTTGTCTCCCATCCTGGAGAGTCACCCACCTCACCAAGACCCGTGGGGCTGGCACGATGGCGGCAGCGGCAGCGGCAACCCAGCGCGGTCCAAGCTTTCAGTTTTCTAAAAAAAATATATACCCAGGGCCTGGAGAGATGGGTTAGTGGTTAGGAGCACTGGCTATTCTTCCAGAGGACGCAGATTTGAATCCCAGCACCCACATCATGGATTACAATTGTCTGTAACTGCAGTTCCAAAGGATCCGTCACCCTTTTTTGACTTCTGGGGGTAGTAAGCAGGCATGTGACACATAGACATAAATGCAGACAGAACACCCATATGCATAAAATAAAATTATATATAATATACTATTATATATTCAGAAGTGGAATTGCTGTGTGTGGGAATTGTATTTTCAAAAATATTATTATTATTTTAATTTTTCAAGACAGGGTTTCTCTGTGTAGCCTGTAGATCAAGCTGACCTTGAACTCACAGAGATCTGCCTGCCTCTGCCTCCTGAGGGCTTGGACTAAAGGTGTGTGCCACCACTGCCTGGCTTTAGGATAATGATGATGGTGACGATGATGAGGAAGAACCAGGGAGTATCTTATTTAAAGATTAGATGAAGGTCAGGGACATAGCTCAGTTAGGAGGACTGAGCAGGTATGGGATCCTGAGTTCAGTTTCTTGTATCATACACACATGAACTCTGGCCATGAACTCTGGTGAGCGGAGCAGAGAAGTCTGCCTTTGCAGGCAGACTGGCAAGCTCAGCTGGAAGGTTGAAGGAAGAGACATGCTGCTAGAGCGAGGAACAAGCGACAATAAGTGGATTATTCACTTCCTCGTTGGGTTAAAACAGAATGGCCTTGTTCATCCTACCACTTCTGTAGAGAACCTAGTGACTCATTGGCATGAATTTCAAGGTTCATTGATTGCTTGACACCCCATCGGACATTGCATTCTGGTGTATCGGTCTGTTGAGCCTAGTGTGAGACTCAGGCCAAATCAAAGGCTTTCTGTACATTTTATCTAAATACTTTTTTTTGGTTTTAGTTGTATGGGTTGATTGCTAAAAACCTTTGTTCACCTTTTTACAGAAATATTCTTTGAGAGACTTGCAAGAGCATTTCGTGAATTGATCTGTTCCTCTTTCTCACATATGATATACATAATTTTTATTTGGCTTGTCTATTTTAAATTCTTATGAATTTATTTTTATTTGTGTGTATGTGTATGTGCCTGGTTGCCTGTGTGTGCATCAGTGTCTGCAGAAGCTGGAATTGTAGTTACAGGTGGTTGTGAGCTACTTGGCATGGGTGCTGGGAACTGAACCTGTGTCTTCTACAAGAGCAGCAAGTGCTTTCCAGCTCTGTTGTCCCCCCACCCCCTGCCCAGACAAATCACAGATTTAAATCCTCATGTGCTTATTATCAATTACTGGTTTCCCAATTATGCTATTGACTTTGTATTTTTGTAGGCTGTCGCACACTAACTTTGGTACTAGGACCAGGTGTCTGTGTGTTGTAGCATTGCTTAGGAAACCTCTATGCTGAAGGCATTTCCTAGCATAGTGCCACAGTGTCAACTCCCTAGCATGAACAGTCTTCCCCTGCTGGGCAGTGCACTGGTGAGTTCAGGGTAGACATAACCAGTTTTCCTCCCTGTTTCTCTGGAGGAAATGCTCTCAGGAACTGGGTGTCAGGCTAAGGAGGTTTCATCTTGAGGGAGAGTTGGTAAGTTTCTGAGAACTGTAAACCAACACAACTCTCAGATGTTTGGAAGCAGCCACCTCCTTCATTTTCCTAGATACTCCTGAGACTGACCCAGGATGCTTAGCCAACAGGGTCCTGTCCCACAGGGACCTTCCTGCCTCATGTTCTTTCTTCCCCCTGGATACTAAGATTCATGTATGTTACTTTTTTTTTTTAATAAAATAGCTGTCTTGTACAGTTTTCTATCATTGCTAATAATAACCGTACATACAGGTGAGGTTTGCTTTGGTCCATGCTTCCAGAAGTGTTGGTCCGTGGTTGGTTATCCTGTTTCTTTTAGGGCATGTGACAACCGGCCATAGCTGGAAGGGTAGGAAGAGGAGAGGCTGGGGTCCCATCGACTTAAGAGAAAAACCCTTCAATGTCTATTTCCTTGAGCTAATCCTGACTCCCAAAGATCCAGCGCTTCCAGAGAGCACTTGGAGCTGGGCCTTGAACACATGGGACCTTGGCAGGTAGTTAAGATCTGGACTATAACAATGACCTTGGCAGGCAGAATTACGAGAGGTGTGACCGATGCCTCTCCCCCCCCCACAAGGGTCTCATGGGGGTCTCTTCAATATTAATAAGGCAGTGTTGTTGATGACAAAGCTGGTGTACTGGAGGAGGCAGTGTCAAGGCAAGACGGTAAGACGTAGAGGGAACTACTAGAAGGTGTGTTCTCCTGTCCCCAGACTCAGCGATCTAGCTCTTGGGACCGGGCCCCACATCAACAAGGTGATATGGTCAAGGTTAATTGGAGGATTCTGATTAGTATTCTCCCTCCTAACCTCCCTCTCTCCTCCCTCCCTTCTCGCCCCTTCCTTCTTCATCCTCCTCCCTGCCCCCCTCCCCAGGGGACCTACCTGTCTCTGCCCCCTCAGAGCTGGGAATGAAAATACATGCCATCATATCTGAGGGCTAGGATCAAACTGAGGACTTCCTGCTTGTATAGTCCTTTACTGACTGAGCTGTCTCCAGCCAATAAAAGCCAATAAAAGAGAAAAAACCTGTTTCCTTAACAGTAAAAGCCACTGATTTCTCCCTGTATCTTAGGCCCTTTCCACTCTAGGGTTAGGTGAGTCCACCCATACTTAATGCATGGGAAGTAAACCTCACGTTGGGGGAAGTCCTCACCTCTGACCATTTATCCATATTACATCACCACAGAGCCAGCGTTAGGTACTGGAGTTGGGAAACAGATGGGTTGAAGCCATACTTATGCTCATTCCATCACTTAATCGGCCTTGGGCATTCAATCCTCTGCTTATGTACAATGAGCATGCTCAGATCTCCCTTATAGTTTTGCTCTGTTGGAGAAATGCAGTAGAACAGGGTACACACACACACAAACACGAATATAAATTATGTTATGAAATATGTAATATATATACATATATATATAGTGTAAGTCCTTCCATTCTTGTCTCAGGCTCCCCTGCCCTATCCTTTTCATATTGTTTCCATACCATAATTGTATAGTTCTCTCACAAGCTGAGCCTGTGTCCTGCTTATGTCTAGGTTAGCACGCGGCATAGAGTAAGAACTCTGTTCTTGTTGAATGAGTGCTTGGACAAATGCACGAGTCCCCTCATCCCCAGTTGCACCCCCCCCCAGGTCATCTTTCTAGTTCACTCCATGCAGGTCTCTTCTGTACTCTAATCCTATATTACCACACACTTGGTACCACTGAAATGTATCCTTATGCAATTCTGGAGGGTGGAAGTCTGAAGCTGAGATCTTAACAGGATGCTGCTCCCTCTAGAAGCTTAGGGAAGAATCCTCCTTGCCCCCTCCCTCCAGGCCTCACTCTGTAGCTCAGGCTGGTCTAGAACTCATGGCCATCCTAATGTTTCAGCTTCCTAAGTACTGGGACTACAGGCATGAGCCGCCACACCTGGCCCTCTTCTTTCTCTTAGGAAGGTACTTGTCACTGGGTGTGGTGGTGGACACTCTTAAATCCAGCACTGGTTGATAGTAGAGGCAGGAGGACCAGGAGCTACATCGTGAATTTGAAGCCCACTTGGGATATATGAGACCCTGTTCCCCAACTCAAAAAAGAGTCTTGTCATTAGAGTTAGGACCCACTTAAGTAAACTAGAATGACTATATCTGCATTTCTTTTACGTACCTGCATTTTTAACTGTATTCTCACATAAAGCCATATTCACAGGTCCTGGCAGTTGGCCTAGGACAGTCTTTTTGGCAGCCACAATTTAACTCTACCCTCTGAGGGTTCTGTCCTCTCTGTTTTCACCAGGCTGGAGGGAGGGGAATGGGAAATCATGAATGAAAGTTTCAGTTCCCCAGGTTGAAGAGTCTGGGGCACTCGGTGGGGGGTGTGTGTGGGGAATGACACACACACACACACACACACACACACACACACACACACACACACCGCACGACGACTCTGGAGTGGAAGTTTGATGTCACTAGTATTGATGATATATTGTTTTTCAGGTTGATTGTGTCCTGAGCTGAAGATGTTCCCTGAACAACAGAAAGAGGTGAGACACTACCTGTTCTTTTATGGAAAGTTAGGGCTGAAAACCTGAAAATTACCCACAAATTTTGGCTCATCACAGATTGGTCCAAGTAGTAACTCAAAACTGGCGATATCTCAAAAGGGGCTGAAGGAAAACAGACCTTGCCTGTCCCCACTATGGACATGTCCATGGCCTTCCTGCTAGTTTGTGGCTGGCTGTAATGCACCCTGCCAGCCACTCAACTGTCTAAACGCTGCCTGCCAGACCCAGAATCCCCAGGTTCTGCCTCCCACTCTTTGCCTGAGCATCTCTTTCCTCTGCTTGCTTGGTTTTCTGCTCCTGCTAACTCATCCCTGGTTACTCCCAGCCTGAGTAGGTACGCAGGAAAGCGTCTGCCTTTAGTTTCAGTGTGACCTGTTTGTCGTTGTTTTGCTTTTGTTTCTTTCCCACACAACTCGAGCAAGACTATCTTTTCTTGACTGCATCTTGTACTTAATGCCTCCAAAGACTAGTTTCCTGGGCTTCTACCTGGGGTAGAGCTAATTCAGCTGCCCTTCACTATCCAAGGGCTTGGCTTTATTGATTTGTTTATTTATTTATTTGAGACAGGGTCTCACTATAGCCCTGGCTCTCATAGAATTCACTCTGTAAACAAGGCTGGCCTCAAACTCACCAAGACTCCCCTTGCCTCTGCCTTCTAAATACTGGAACTAAGGGTGTACTACCACACCTTGAGAGAGAGAGAGAGAGAGAGAGAGAGAGAGTGTGTGTGTGTGTGTGTGTGTGTGTGTTTCTGAGTGTGGATGTGGAGGCCAGGGGTCAGTCTCAGATGTTACCCTCATGTACCTTCTACCTACTTTTATGAGACAAGGTCTCTCACTTGGCTTGGAGCTTGTGTGTCTGTGTGTGTGTGTGTGTGTTTCTGAGTGTGGATGTGGAGGCCAGGGGTCAGTCTCAGATGTTACCCTCATGTACCTTCTACCTACTTTTATGAGACAAGGTCTCTCACTTGGCTTGGAGCTTGCCAGTTAGGATAGACTGCCAGGCTGAGGAGCCTCAGGGATTCTTTGTCTCCCCCCCCCCCCCAAGTGCTGAGATTTCAGGTTTATGTCACCGTGTCCTTGTGTCACCAGGCTCTAATCAAGGGATCAAACACATGTCCTTCCATATGCTTGCACAACAAATACTGTGCCAATTCAGCCATCTTCCCTAACCCAATTTGTTCAACTTTGTTCCTTTTATGCAGTCCAGGACCCAAGCTTAGGGAATGGTGGTACCCATGTTTAGGGTGAGAACTCCTGTCCCAATTAACCTAGTCAAGATAATCCCTCATAGGCATATCTTGTAATTCCAGATCCTGTCAAGTTAATCAATATTAGCCTCCATACCAACTACAGAAAGATAACTGGCCCATGGTGCACACCTTTAGTCCCAGCACTTGGGAGGCAAAGGCAGGCCAATCTCTGTGAGTTTGAGACCAGCCTGGTCTATAGAACGAGTTCCAGAACAGGCTCCAAAGCTACAGAGAAGCAAACAAACAAACGCATCAGTGATCTTGAAAATGTCCTCTCTGATAAGTGACTACATAACTATATCATATCATTAATGAATTTAAAAATGCAATTCCTTCAGTGGAAAAGGGAAAAGACATGGAGATGCAGTGTTAAAAAAAAATCTAGCTTAGTTTTGTCAGTAAGAAATAATTATAGTGAAGTGAGATCCAGGGTGTATTGTTGCATAACATCTGGCTGCTCATCAGCTGTCTGTCCATTCTCCAATGGACCTTTAGAGCCAGCCAGAGTCCAGAGTCCTGCACATGGCTTCCAGGTACCTGCAGGCCTAAAGTCTCCCTTCTTCCTTCTCCCCAACTCGGGGGCACTTCTTGCTTCCTATTTCCGGGCTTACTTTGGAACATCAGCAGCTCTGTGCCATCTTGTCCCCTCGGCTGTTTCTAATATTGCCCTCTTGCTTTGCTTTCACACGTTGCCGAAGGAGGCTGCTGTCCTCTCTTCCTTCAGGCCTCGGTTGGGGATCAAAAAGAGACTTCCTGAAGCCTCATTTTAAAAAGGGATTTTCATCCCCTTGGTTGCCCAAAGAATACTCTACACTCAAGGCCAGTTGGAGGCACCAAGTCTGTAGAGCCTCGCTACTGGTTGTCTTCTAGTCAGTCAAAGTCCCCCTAAGCACACACGTAAGGCTCAGATGCAGTATCACTGATTGCTTTAGAAGCTAGACCAGTATTTGTATAAGCATTTTCCAGGTGGTGCCTACAGATAGCAGCCATTACTAATTAATCATTAGATTGGCATGTGGATTAAGGCCTACTTGCCATCTTTGTTCAGGATGCAGATGGCCAGGCATGACATGCCAGCTCTCCAGAGCTGTTGGTGCCAGCCTCGAGGTTCGGTCATTTTTTTTTTTTTTTTTTTTTTTTTTTTTTTTAAGATTTGGGAAATGTAGTCTCTCTTGTCGAAGCAGCTTTATTACCATAATAAATCTAGCAAGAGGAGAGAGGGGATCGAGAGTCTCCCTTGTTGGTTAAATATGTTCCATTTGCTCATTGGCTTGAATTCCCAGGAGAGCAGTACCTCAGTTGATTGATTGTCCCTATAAAAAGGCCTTGGCATTAGGCCACTGTAAAATTAAAATGAATTCAGACTCATTCATGCATGCAACTTTAATTTACAATTAAAATATTATGGTTACATATTTTAATAAGAATAATTAGACGGACCCAACTGAATCAACCCTTGTGTTTAATGAGACAGAACCCAGAATGCAAATGGAAAGGCAGGTGGGTGTGACAGGGGACACATTTCAGACAGCATCTTTTGTGGCGTCAGGCATTTTTGCCCTTCTTATATTCTGATGCCCAGGAAGAGCAGTTTGATTTCTTTGCAGCACTGAGGACCGGGTCCCCTGCCTCAGGAAGTTCTCTGTCTGAAGGGTGAAGAAGCCTCACCCCCTTGCAGGACACAGACCGTTTCCTGGAGATTCACATCCTGGCCTTGACCCTGGGGCTGCTGCTCCCCCATGAAGGTGCTGGCTTTCTTCCTTAGCCGCTGGTGTAACCGACACCCTCTTAGGGGGTGAAACTTGTCTTTGTGCCTGGTATATGCATACACCTGGCCATCTCCCTACTTCCCGGAACATGGTTCCTGCTTTCTCCCTTTAGGGTAGTGGTTCTCAACATGTGGGCCGGGATCCCATTGGGGTCAAATATCAGATGCCCTGCATATCAGATATTTATATTATGACTCATAACTGTTGGAAGCCTTTATAATTTATTACAGAAGTAGGAATTAATATTCCAGGTACCAACTCCAGAATATTTGTTACTATGAACTTGGCTGTATGTAGAATGTATCCTGGGCGCTTTGTATTCTCAAATGGGCCCCAGAGAAAGGAATTCCTTCTCACTGGGGTGTCAGCAATAAGAGCTGCAGCCTCTGGATCTCACACGGCATAGCCTTAGTTTCCCCCTGTGATAAAGCACTGAGAAGTCCCCTTTAATGAGTTAACAAGTCCCCTCTGAGACTTCAGTTTTCCACGACATTTTGCAAGTCACATCCATCATGGGAGAGACCTGCTTTTCTCAGGATCTTACACCTTCCTGGCGCTGAGAGATACGTGCCCTATTGTCAGAGAGTTGTTAAATGTGCCTGTAGGGATAGAAACTAGAAGCCTTGTGGGATAAAGAGACCTCGGGAGAACTTTTAGAAAAAGGAACTTTTGAGTCTTTTTAGAAAGAAATTTAGAGAATTTTTAAGAACTTTTAGAAATCTTAAAGAGAGCTTTTAGAGAAATAACTTTTGAGGAGAGAGCTTTTGAGAGATAATTTTTTTGGGAAGTCCCCATCTTTGAAAAATAAAGAGCCATGAGAGGGATGAGTGTGTGATTTGGTTTATTTCCTTTGGGCCCGCAGATCAGAGCTTTTTAGCAAACTCCTATCTGCCTGCTATTACATAATGTTAGCAAAAGTATGAAGTAGCAACTAAATAACTTTATGGTTGGGAGGTCACCATAGTATTAGAAAGGTTGAGAACCCCCGATATAGAGACTTATACTTTAAAGGTAAGGAATTTTTGACCCAAAGTGCCCTGCTTGGTGAGGCAGGCCAGGCGGATCTTGAGGAGATTAAATACATCGCATCTGCAGTTCCCCAGAGTGGCAGCGCCCTTCCCCCTTCTCTCTCTCCCCCTCCCTCTCCCCTCCCTCTCCACCTCCCTCTCCCCTCCCTCCCCTCCCTCTCCCCCTCCCTCCCCTCCCTCTCCCCCTCCCTCTCCCCTCCCCTCCCTCTCCCTCCCCCTCCCTCTCCCCCCTCCCCCTCCCTCCTCTCACTCCCCTCCCTCCCTCTCCCTCTCCCCTCCCTCCCCCCTCCTGCCCCTCCCCCTCTCTCCGCCCCTCCCCCTCTCTCCGCCCCTCCCCCTCTCCTCCCTCCCTCTCCCCTCCCTCTCCCCTCCCCCTCCCCTCCCCCTCCCTCCCCCCTCCTGCCCCTCCCCCTCTCTCCGCCCCTCCCCCTCTCTCCGCCCCTCCCCCTCCCCCTCTCCTCCCTCCCTCTCCCCTCCCCCTTCCTCCCCCTCCCTCTCCCCTCCCCCTCTCCCTCTCCCCTCTTCCTCCCCTCCCCCTCTCTCCGCCCCTCCCCCTCCCCCTCTCCTCCCTCCCTCTCCCTCTCCCCTCCCCCTTCCTCCCCCTCCCTCTTCCCTCCTCCCTCTCCCTCTCCCCTCTTCCTCCCCTCCCTCTCCCTCTCCCTCCCTCTCCCTCCCCCGCTCCTCCCTCTCCCCCTCCCCCTCCCTCCCTCCCTCCCCCTCTCCCCTCCCTCCCCCTATCCCTCTCCCTCCCTCTCCCCCTCTCCCTCCCTCTCCCCTCCCCCTCCCCCTCTCCTCCCTCCCTCCCTCTCTCTCCCTCCCTCCCCCCTCCCCCTCTCTCCGCCCCTCCCCCTCTCTCCGCCCCTCTCCCCCTCCCCCCTCCCCTCTCCGCCCCTCCCTCCGCCCCCCCCTCCCCCTCCGCCCCCCTCTCCCCCCTCCCTCTCCCTCTCCCCCCCCCCCTCCCCCTCTCCCTCCCCCTCTCCCCTCCCCTTCCGCCCCTCCCCCTCTCTCCGCCCCTCTCCCCCTCTCCCCCTCCCCCCCCCTCCGCCCCTCCCCCTCCGCCCCTCCCCCTCCGCCCCTCCCCCTCCGCCCCTCCCCCTCCGCCCCTCCCCCTCTCCCCCTCTCTTCCCCTCCCCTCTCTCCCCCTCCGCCCCTCCCCCTCCCGCTCCGCCCCCTCGCTCCGCCCCCTCGCTCCGCCCCCTCGCTCCGCCCCCTCGCTCCGCCCCCTCTCTCCCCCTCCCCTCTCCCCCTCCGCCCCCTCTCCTCTTCCCCCCCTCCCCCTCCCTTCTCCCCCCCTCCCCTCTTCCCCCCTCCCCTCTCCCCCTCCCCTCTTCCCCTCCCCCCTCTCTCGGCCCCTCCCCCTCCCGCCCCCTCCCCTCCCCCCCCCCCCCTCCGCCCCACCCCCTCTGCCCCGCCCCCTCTCTCCGCCCCCCTCTCTCTGCTCCCTCTCTCCCCCTCCCCTCCCCCTCTGCTCCTCCCCTGCCTCTCCCCCCCTCCCCTCTCTCCCCCTTTCTCCCCTCCCCCTCTCCCCTTCCCCCTCTCTCCGCCCCCCTCTCTCCGCCCCCTCTCCCCTCTCTCCCTCTCTCTCTCTCTCCCTCTCTCCCTCTCTCCCTCTCTCTCTCTCTCCCTCCCTCCCCCCCTCTCTCCCCCTCTCTCTCTCCCTCTCTCTCTCCCTCTCCCTCTTTCTCTCTCTGAGACAGAATTTCTCTGTGTAACAAACCTGGCTGTCCTGGAACTCACTTTGTAGACCAGGCTGGCCTGGAACTCACAGAGATTCACCTGCCGCTGTCTCCTGAGTGCTGGGGTTAAAGGTGTGCGCCACCACTGCCCTTCAAAAATTCCTTACAAGTTGGGGAGGAAAGGGTTTATTTGGCTTACACTTCAGCATTGCTGTTCATCACTGAAGGAAGTCAGGACAGGAACTCAAACAGGGCAGGATCCTGGAGGCAGGAGCTGATGATGCAGAGGCCATGGAGGGTGCTGCTCACTGGCTTGCTCCTCCTGGCTTGCTCTGTCTGCTGTCTTACGGAACCCAGGCCCACCACGGGCTGGGCCCTCCCCCATTGGTCACTGAGAAAATGCCTTACAGCTGGATCTCATGGAGGCATTTACTCAGCTGAGGCTCCTTCCTCTCTGATGACTCTGGCTTGTGCCAAGCCAACACCTAAAACTAGCCAGGACACTGAAGGAAGAAAGGAAAGCTCAGAGATGGGAAGGACTTGGTGCTATTTTGGATGAAGAGCCTTAATGAATGGACAACTAGTGTTAGTATGTTCAGGTTACATTTACCAATGCAGACAGCTTGGACTTGCTTTAAGAAAGGGTGGTAAAGTTTTGTTTAGATTTCTTAAGTTTATTTTTTATTTCATGCGTATTGGTGTTTTGCCTGCATGTATGTCTGTGGAGGGTGTCAGATCCCCTGGAACTAGAGTCACAGACAGTTGTGAGTTGCCATGTGGGTGCTGGGAATTGAACTCTGGTCTTCTGAGAGAACAGCCAGTACTCTTAACTGCTGAGCCGTCTCTCCAGCCCCCTTGTTTAGATTTTTTGAGACAAGGTCTCACCATGTAGGCCAGACTGGCCTTGCCCTGATTATTTAGCCTAGTGAGGGCTTAAATGTGTGGTGATCTTCCATCTGGGACTCCCAAGTGCTGAGTATTAGCAGGTGTACACCATGGTACCCAGCTTTAAGTCTATTTCTGCTTGTGATTTTGTAGTGCCAGGACTGCAGAGCATGCAGCACTCTACCCTGCGGCCTGAAAACAAGAGGGTGCAGCTTTTGATATGGGACTGCTGGTTGGAAACTAAGGTTTAAATTAATGAATATCTAAAAAGATAGAGAGTAGTGGCTGGTCTTGTGATCTGGATACCTTTACCACTCCCTTACACTGAAGTTCTACTCTTTTCTCTCTTCCTTTCATACACCCCCCTTCTCCCCTTCTCAGCCCCTGGCATCCAGTTTTCCTACTGAACAATAGTACACTTTCTATGGCTGTAGAGATGGCAGTGGTTAAGATCACTGACTGCTCTTCCTGAGAGGACCCGGGTTCAATTCCCAGCACATGCATGGCGGTTCACAACTGTCTCTAACTCCGGTCTTAGGGGATCTAATGACTTCTTTTGGTCTCCTTCCTGCATGTGGTACACAGACATACATTCTGCCAAAGCACCCATGTGCATAAAAGTAAATAAAATTTAAAAGCAGCAGTACATTTTCAGTAAGAAAAGCAGCCATAATATTAATCCTTCCCCACACTGCGGTTCCCATGGGTGTTGCTATTCTGAGACCATTTGTGTGACAATCACTTGAGGCTCTGTTTCATTCTGTCCAAGTCCCAAAGAAAGATTTTATTTCCATCTCCCAGATTTTAAAAGGCATGTTCACTGTAGAATATAAGTTCTAAGGAAAAGATAGGAGCTTGGACTATTTCTCTCCAGATCCTTTGGGCCTGGCACTTGCATAGAGATCCCTTGCTTTTGATGACCTTGGTGGTCTTGAGGACTTGTTTTGTAGACAT
Source organism: Phodopus roborovskii (assembly GCF_943737965.1). Taxonomy (NCBI): domain Eukaryota; kingdom Metazoa; phylum Chordata; class Mammalia; order Rodentia; family Cricetidae; genus Phodopus; species Phodopus roborovskii. Next base: position 23,250,037 of record NW_026126571.1, on the reverse strand, counting down.
TCCTCAGTTAGGGTTTATCTGATGTTTGTCTCTGTACTAGACTGGGGTTCTGGGTGTTTGGAGGGAAAACCAGAGAGATAAAGGTCCATCGTCATCACATCTAAGGGATCTCTTCACTGCTGTCTACTTTGATCACCTGACTGAGGCAGTGTGACAGGTCTTCCCATCACTCTGTTTCTTATCTGTTAATAACCGTGAAGATGAATTCATGCTGGTTTTCCCCCCCAGTCACTTCTAATTTAGTTGCAGCTGGCAGAGTAGTTCTTAAAATGTATTAGAATGCCGGCCTAGAAGAGAGCGATGTTCTACTGTAAATTCTATGTGGTCTCCATTTTCTACACACACACACATGCACAGGAAAGAGCTGGGTGGGAACACCGGTTTCAGAAGAGCCAGCGTTTACCTAATAGCAGATAATCCCACTGAAGAGAACACAGTGATATCACACTGCACTAGAGCCCAGGCTTTGGACAAGAGGCAGATTTGAGTTAGAAGCGCAGCCCAGCCTTGCCCATCATCTGATTTTTGGGCCAGTTGCTTATCTGTGGAGTTGGGGTAATATTACTTACCTGTTAGGGAAGAGGCCACAAGACGGACAGATAAGGCTGAACCTGGAGCAGGGGTCAGAGAGAGGCAGGGGCATGGAAGTCAGCGAGTACCCAGTGAATGGATTTTCACAGACCTCATGGCCTGTTTTCTCATGGAGTGCAGGATCGGTGACTTTTTAAATTCTACTCCTCTGGCATTTCCTTTCATAGTACAGACAGTCATTAGGCCCACAAGTCATTAAAGTGTTTAATAAGGTTATTAAATTGACTAACAGTGGCCTTGGAAGCCATTTCCATAGGAAATCCATGTGATTCCAGGTATGGGACATAGGGCTGTCCTATGTGGCTGACAGCCTGTCAGCATCCTGGTGAAGGATAGTGGGCAGGCCGTGAGGGATGCGCCTAATTAAGACATTATAGGTAAACCTCGGCTGTCTGGGCATGCTGTTCGTAGCTGGAAGTGTGTTGAAACTTCACTAATTCCTACTAATTGCAGGGTGGGGGAGGAGAGGCCCTTCTGAATTACGGAATATTTTAAAATAAATGTGCTTTTATTACATTGAGGTACATATTTTAACTCCAGCTAGGCTAACAAATTGTTGCCTGGCACAAGTCTTAGGGGACGAAGTTACTGAGGGCATCAGGATGGTTTTCAATTATTTCTATGTAAATAGGCATTTCTAAAGTTCTTTAGGGTGCTTGAAGACAGTTCGCTCTCATAGATCTCCAGCATTACACCCGTCGACTTCTGCTGTTAATTGGCACACCCTTGGAGGATGGAATTGGTAAATTAAGATAAACTTGAGGCCATCTATGAATGATAAGTGGTGTCCAAGAGGCCAGCTGGAAGTTTTTTTTTTTTTCTTTTTTTATCAGCTGAAGTTGAATTAGTTTCCCCCTGAAGGTGATTTGCTCATTTCTGCAGGCACTCATGGATTGGTTGACTGTTAGTCAGCCCAAGTTGCTAATAGGATCCAGGAGAGGAGGCCCATGGGTCAGTGCCGTATAGCACCGAGAGCCAGGGAGCTTTGAGGACAGTCAAATACATCTCATCAGGAATCTGAGGAGTGCTGACTGAGCTGTGTTTGGAAAACGATTGGGGGAGCAAAAAGAGAAAGAAAAAGGTTGGGATAGGAAGCAGAAGAAAGAAAAAGGAAATGGCCTGGCGTTAGTAACCGAGGTGGGAAGTAGCCAGCTTGTTGAAGGGCGTGGATGACGGCACACATAGCTGCAATGTGGGGAGGGTATAGGTACACAGGAGAAAGTTCTTGGAAGGTTTGTCTGACAGAGTGGACCGGTGTGTGCTGGAGCAGTCAGAGAAGCCTGGGGATGGGAACTGAGACAGGCAGGGGCAGGGGCTGGTGGGATGCTGTTTATTGAGTTGAGGGACAGAATGATATGGGGAACGTGGGCATTTGGTACTCATGGGTTTCAGGTGGATGCCTGGACTGGAATGAAATGCTAGGAGTTACCGGCCTCTGTGTGTGTGCGCGCGCGCGTGCATGCGTGCGTGTGTGTGCGCGTGTGTGTAAGGTCGCAATAGACTGGAAATATTGCAGGGGACTGCAGCAAAGCAGGGAGCAGAGAGGGACTGCAAGCTTCCCACCCACAAAAGAGCAGAGCTGCTTAGCATCCCAGCTGTTCTAGTTTGGATTTCATTGCTGTGATTAAAACAAACAAAAAATAAAAGCACTGACCAAAGCAACTTAGGGAGGAAAGGGTTTATTTTATCACAACTCCCAGATCACTACAGGAAGTTGAGGCAGGCGTTGAAGTGGAAGCCATGGAGGAACTGTTCACCGGCTTGTTCCCTCCCTTCCTCGGTTGCTTTTCTAACTGACTTAGGTTCCCCGGCCAAGGGATGGCATCACCAGCAGTAGACTGGGCCTCCTACATCAGTCAATCAAGACAATGTCCCAGACATGCCTAGCATTTGAGGCGACCCTGCTGGTTCTTCTGCCCGAGTGCTGGGATTATGGGTGTGTATTACCAGGCCTTGACCAGACTTCTTATTTCTTTTCTTTTCTCCTTTTATTGAAAATTGATTCTTTCCCCACACAATATATCCTGTTTTTAGTTTCCCCTCTTCACTCACAAGGCCTGGATTAGATTTTCTTATCTCCTGGTGCCCGTGTCTGTGGTAAGGCTCTATGCTCTGATTTGATAAACCTTCTCCTGTGTGTAATTTGCTGTATATTTGTCCCTGGTGTTCCAGTAGTGTTTTGTTATTTGATCTATCCGACAGCTGACATAGGTTGGACAGACATTCTTCCCATTTCCAGAGACAGAAAGTGAGGCTTGGAGAATTAGTAATTTTAGGATTTATTTGTAGTTTTGTGACGAGGAATTCTGCTCAACATTGGCGTGCAATAGGACAACAGCCGAGAAGCAGGGTGAGAAAAAAAAATGAATGTATTGACTTTAGAGACACTTATCTGGGTTACCAGAGTGGGTTCCTAATATGCGGTGTGGCTGGGCACATGTGGCGCTGTAGTAACAGTGGCGCCTGCAGTTCAGACCCCAGATCACACGTGTGTCTGCCTGCCTTTCCTTCCCTTCTTTAGCTGTGGGTTTGTTTCTCGGGCTGATTCTCACTCTGTAGGCCTGACTGGTTTGGAACTCAGGATTTGGCCCATGGGCTTTGAGCTCATGGCATTCCTGTCTCTGCCTCCTGAGTGCTGGGGTTACAGGTGTGAGCCACCGTGCCCAGCTTCCCCTTTGTTTATGCTGTGTGCAGACCTTCCTTTCCAACAGCAGGCTCGTGCTTTCCACACGCTGTTCATGTGCGACACTGCGTGGTTGGGAATAGTTGCCTTCTGTTTGGACTCATGTGAGAACATCTTCCTCTTCCATGGGAAACTGGTTGGGCCAACACCTTCTGTGGGAATGTGGCTTCCACAGGACATGGTGACTTGGAGCCATCCCTCAGTTTCCCATAGGCACAGTGCCAAGGACAATGCTACTTTTGAGGGCCAGTGAAACTTTTAATTTCTTTTAAAACTGTAAGAGTGAACTTTTAGGTCAAAGGCTTTGAAACATTAGTCATCTCTACACCAGCACAGTTAAAATATGATTATGTGTGTATGTGTGTGTGCAATATATGCATATATATAATGTATGTAACGGATCATGTGTATAATGTGTGTGTTTATGTGTGTATATATGTATGTATATAAGAAAGGCCCATGAAAGCCAGAATGGAGCCTTGAGTATGTGCTGGGTTGGGAGTCTTGAATGGGGTCTGGTCTTTTGCAGACTGTGGTCTTTTCTTCTTTTCCCAACCTACTTATCTGATGAGATTAGATATGTTCTGAGTGGTACAGCTGTGAACCCTAACCTGTTTGCCCTCCCTCCTCCCCTTCCTCTTTTCCTGTTGGTCAAGCAAACCCATTTATTAAGGAAATGAAGGAAAGAATTCCAGAGAGCAAGAGAGTTCCACAAGAGAACTTGCCCATAACCTATTTACCTTTCTAGTCATTGATTCACTAAGGACTGGCTGATTACAAAGACCATTGTGGGAACTGGAGAGATGGTGCAGTGATTAAAAGTGCATACCATTATTACTAGCTTTTTTTTCCTTCTGTTTTTTCAAGACACAGTTTCTCTGTGTAGTCCTGACTGTCTCAGAACGCACACTGTAGGCCAGGTAGGTCTTGAACTCAGAGATCCACCTGCCTCTGCCTCCCAAGTGCTGGGATTAAAGGTGGGCACCACTGCTGCCGGAAAAAAGCATGAGGAGGACCTTGGTGGATTCCGTGGCAGGCGAAGGTGACAGACATGGAGGTGGAGGGACAAACATGTCAGGCAGACAGCTTAAATGAGAAGTTTTATTGGGGCGGGGGAGAGGTAAAGAGACGCAGAGACAGAGAAAGGAGGAAGAGAAGAGGGAGCAGGAAAAGTCCTGTCTCCCTAGGGGAACAGCAGGAGAGAGGGGAGAGGGAGTGGGTGGGGTCTTTCTTTTAAAGAGCCATGCACAGGTGGGGGAGAGGCCAGGTTTGCCTGGGTTACAACAAAAACTCCCTGTAACTTTATAAACTTGGGGGATCTGATGCCTTCTGACCTCCAAGGGCGCTACGCTGTCCTTCACATACCCACTCCCAACACATAATTAAAAACAAAATAAATTTTTAAAAAATCCCCAGACTTTGTATATGTGAAAAATACCACAGGAAAGTGATTTTAACACACACACACACACAACACAGATTAAATAAACAAATAAATGTGTATTGCAGTTGTTACCTGATTTTTATCTTGTCTCTGAATGATTTTTAAAATGAGATATAGAAGCAGGAGAATCATGAATTCAAGGCCAGCCTGGATCACATGACATGGTAAGACCATCTCAGGAAGACCAAAGGAGGCAGGATGTGGTGGCTCAGACCGCTGTGAGTTCAAGGCTCACTTGGGCTACATAGTTCCAGGTCATCTTGGCCTGAAGCACGAGACTGTGTCCCAAACCAAGCCAAACATCGCAAGAGAGGGGAGAAGTACAGTGAAAACATTTAAAAATAAGCCTGTTTGGGACATGCACTCACAGTCCCTAGGTCCAGTGAGACAGGATGTCAAATGCAGGAGCAGACTTGCAAGACAAAACTTGCTGGGCCTTGAACTCACAGAGATCTGCCTGCCTCTGCGTCCCTAGTGCTGGGATTAAAGTCATACATCACCACCATGCCTGCCTCATGGCAACTCTTACAAAGGAAAGCATTTAATCGAGGTGTCCTGTACAGTTTCAGTGGTTGAATTTATTATCATCACGGTGGGCCATGGCCATGTGCAGGCAGACATGGTGCAGGGGAAGGATCTGAGAGTTCTGTCTTGCAGGAAGTGAGCTGAGACACTAGGTGTGGCTTGAGAGTACACACACACACACACACACACACACACACACACACACACACACAGTGACACACTTCCTCCGACAAGACCACACCCACTCCAACAAAGCCACACCTCCTAATAGTGCCATTCTCTCTTTGGAAGCCATTTTCTTTCAGGCCACCACATGTGTATTGGTGTTTTTCCTACATATGTGTCTGTGCACCACATGCATGCAGTGTCCAGGAAGGCCAGAGAGGGTGGCAGATTCCCTAGGAACTGGAGAGACCATGTGGGTGCTGGGGATTGAACCTTGGTCCTCTGGAAGAGCAACAAGCGCTCTTAACCACAGAGTTCTTTCTTTCACTCTTACTATCTGAAAACAAAACAAACAGCAACAAAACTACCTACACTGTGTGTGTGTGTGTGTGTGTGTGTGTGTGTGTGTGTGTGTAGTAATTTATTTTGTTGTTTTTGACCCTGGCCTGGACTTTCTGGCTCTCACCCCCCCTCCCCACCTCTGCCTCCCAAGTGCTAGGTGTACACCATTGTGCATCTATTTTTAAAAACTTTTCTTTTACTCGTGACACAAAGATGAGGATGAAATAATTTGCTATATAGAAACAGTACTTAAAAACAGCCAATCACAGTGTCTTCCTGTTAAGTTTGCCGCGGCTCGTTCTCACGGGACTGGGCTGGGCAGCTGTAGTCCCTGGTGCTCGGCTTTTCATGGGACCTTGGCTACTCTTTCGTATTTGTGACCTAGAAAGCAATTGACTGGACAGGCCCTATAGATATTTGAGATGGCATAAGTAACTGCTGCATTGAAAAGCTAAGACAAAAGGGAATCAGTCTTGCCTGTCCTCAGATACCAGGAACCCTGCCCTCTGGGCTGTGGTGCATATCATTTAAAGTTTCCCTTTGTGTGAAGTGTTTTGTGGACTCTGCTGACACCTGACTCATGATCTCCACTTCTTGTTTTCTGAGGGACAGCAAGCACTGGCTGACACTTCCAGTTCCATCATCCCAGCTCCTTCCAGACTTTCCCATAATCCCGACACTGTTCTTTGTTCACCATGCTCTTACAGGAGTTCGTAAGTGTCTGGGTCCGAGACCCCAGGATCCAGAAGGAGGACTTTTGGCACTCCTATATCGACTATGAGATCTGTATTCATGTAAGTACACAGGTGGTGGCTGTTTTATGTGATACAATGATGCTAGGAACTAAAAAACAAAATAAAAAAACCCTTAATTCAAAGAACAGAATTGGGAAGATTCCAGGTAAGCTTTTATCACAAATAAGGCAGTAAGATGATTCTTGCAGTTAAGAATTGCTTATTGGAAGCTCATATTATATTTTTTTTTACAAAACTATTAATATTTTAATGTTTATTACCCTTGCTTATATAGATGTGAATACTTAAAAAATTAATGGTTAAAAAGTATAACTCATCAATGGTATTTCTGTGTGATTTTGTATGTCAACATAATATATTGTTTAATAAATCTTAAGTTTTTAGGGAACTAGAATTTTGGGGAAAAGGAAGATACAATATGAACCATTTTAAAATAAATACAAGGTGTTGTTTTTCATTGTAGCATTTTTGTTCATATGCGCCTTTCTATTTTGTATATAGAATCATAAAATTTGGAAGTCAGTATATACAGTTAGTTTGCCTTAGTCTAGATTTTGAGCCATCAGCACAAAGAATAAGCAACCAGAAGGAATGTGAAGAAAAAAAAAAAAAAAAAGAATAAGCATTTGAAACAAAATGAAATTAGGTTGCCTTTTAACTGCCTCTAAACAAGTTTGTGAGTCCTCATCACATACTTTAGAGCATCATGACATTGATTATTGTCAGGAGATAGTGAAATATAGATTATTCTGTGCTCATAAATTGCATGGTATGATTCAGACTCTACCTGGTGGTGTTCTGGTGTCCCTCTCAAGTGCTCATCGGTTGACAGTGAGTAAGACTCCTTGGCTCCGTGGAGAGCAGAGACAAGCATATGGATTTAGAGGAACCGAGTCAGTTGGTGATCTCAGTGTATACCTGCTCCCGTGGTACAATTCAGAGCCGGTAGATGGGTGAGGCTTTTGGCCAGCCTCAGTTAGCTCTGCAGTCAGCTGGGGCTCTGTTCACTCAAATGATCGTCAAGGGCGATCATAACAGATGACTCTGGAATGTCCATATTTACTTGGGGTTCTAAAGCAGTAGGATGACACAGCTGCCTGCGCCGTGGCTGAAGGAGCCACACGTGGACCCTGTGAATTTTTGTTACTGATACCATGGTGACTATGGGCTGGGAAATGGGATTTAAATGGACCCAGCGTGTACTGGTGATGTCAGAAGTCCCTGCATTAGCCTGGAACCCTCTGAGGAGAGTCCTGAGATGTCTGCTTGGGCCTCATTAGGGCCCTAATTCTGGTATAACAAAGCCTTGGTCCTCAAGGGGCACATTAGAGTCAGGCGGTGTTTTGAAGTTGTCCTGCAGAATGTCATGATGCCATAGCCATCTCCTGTAGGTTTTGTTTCTGTAACACAGAAGAGGCTAGATGTTATGTGGCCTTTGCAGGTGAGTCTTTTAAATTCCAGGAATCCAGGAACTTTGCCCTGTGTTTCATGGGGACAGCCTGTGGACAAATGCATACAGTCATTTAGATTTCCAGGGATAAGGTTGAGTGTCATTGGCAGGATAGTTTTTAAAAATAATATGGATCAGCCCTACAGACTACAGCCAGGATATCTGAATCTTCTTCGAATCCCCCATGACAGGGCCCCTTACCAGCAGGAAGTAGTTTGGAAAGAACGACGCCCAAATTCCCATATATTGTGTATAAATGTTTGTTTTCATTTAATTGGACTTTGTTATATAAAATAAAATAAAATAAAAAAATTAAAATGTTTGAGTCAGTTTAAGAGAACAGCAAGTAAGTAATAATTCAAAGGACTGTGAAGTCCTAATAGATGTCAGAACATGAAGAAGTTAACTGGAGGGCAGGAGGTTGAAGAAACTGGAAGAAACTATGGGCAGATAAGACCAAAAAAAAAAAAAAAAAAAAAAAAAAATACGGATCTTAGTAGCAAAAAGTTAGTCTCTCATTTGGCAATGTAATGATTATGAGCTTCATTTAAAATTTAGAATACACCAAGCTGGGCCGGTTGGCAAATGCCTTTAATCCCAGCACTTGGAAGGCAGAGGCAGAAGGATCTCTAAGTAGGTCAGCCTGGTCTACAGAGGAAGTTTCAGGGCTACAGAGGTTTTATTTGTATTTTTTATTTTTATTTATTTATTCAGGGGTGGTGGTTGAGATTTTAGACAGGATCTTACTCCAGAGCCACAGCCTCTTGAGTTCCCGGGTTCCAGCCCCTACACTCGGCTGACATGACCTTGTGTTTTAAAGACACAGATTTTGTCAGCTTTTCCTTTTACCCCAAAGAGACTGTTTACTCATCTGTGTTTACCCAAAGGAGTGACATTATGTTGTAGCTTAGGTTGGGGACTCTGGACCTGTTTCTCCTGAGCCTGTTTCAGGGCTGCAGCTGAGAAACAGACAGCTAGTAACTAACAGCTGTACTTGCCAGGTGCTTTTGTCCATCTTCATATCCACCCTGTTTCCCCACTCAGGAAACTACAGCTGATATCATTTTCCTGGACTAGAACCAGGGCTGACATTTATGTCCCCTTGCATGGATACCGATTTCCTGACTCAAATCACCCACCCCACCCATTGTCTGGTAGGATGGGAAAATGTTGTCTAGTTGAGCAGTGATTCAGGATCCCCAGTGACTAGTGGCATCCATGTTGAGATACAGATATCTTCAATGCCTTGTGAAGGGCTGTATCTACAGAAGCTTTGGGATGCCCCTGAGCATTTTACATTTTAGGGCTGTGTGTGTGTGTGTGTGTGTGTGTGTGTGTGTGTATGTCTGTATGTCTGTATGTGTGTATGTGAAGACAGGGTCTCACTGCATAGGGTGGATTTGAACTCCTGATCCTCCTGCCTCAGCACCTTGAGTCTGAGATGACAGTGTGGGCTACCAGGCCCACCAAAATTTGTTTGTTAATCTTTGGAAATGCTTGTAGTCAGGAGAGCACAGGTCCTTCAGGATTCTGGTCAGGGTTTGGCCATGCTGGCCCAGAGATAACACTGCCCGTTCATGTCATTATTGCCTCTTCAGGCCCGAGACTAGTGAGTTACATTTAAGATTTCACAGTGCCCACATAAATGAAAATGTTGTTTCATGGTTTGCATCAATCTCTTTATGAGTTAGGAATGTAATAAGAAAGTGCTTTTTCTCTCAGGTGAGGCTCATGTTTTTCTGTTTCTGTGTAGACTAATAGCATGTGTTTTACGATGAAAACATCTTGCGTACGAAGAAGGTACAGAGAATTCGTGTGGCTGAGGCAAAGACTCCAAAGCAATGCATTGCTGGTGTAAGTGACTTATGGGTTAAATGTCAGTGATAGTCTAGAACTGAAAGCTGGGTAAGGATAGGTCACAGGCTTGATTCTTCTGGTCAGCCTACTGCATCTGAATTTTTATGGATATTGATCACAAACAGCCCCAGAATTAAGACGTTCTCCTTTAAGTTAATATTGTACAATAATTATGTGATACCATGTGATAATTATTACCACGCATGATGTGCCCTCACTTTGAGGGATTTCTGTAGCCCAGTCAGTCACCTTGACTTGCTGATCGATTTTTCTTTCTCATCAGACAATTACCAGAACTTCCATCTAAAAACCTATTTTTCAACATGAACAATCGCCAGCATGTTGACCAGCGGCGTCAGGGTTTGGAAGATTTCCTCAGAAAGTAAGTAAGGGGCTGTAGCCAGGCTGGGGGTTGGGGTTGGGGTTTGATAGGGGAGGTGGTGGTGGTGGTGGGGGGGGGGCAGAGAGAGCCTGTGTAGGCGATCTCTGAAATACTTGCTGCTTGACATGTCTTCATATCCTGTATTAGAGCGCCATCTTGTGGCATACATTGAATGGTGCCAATGTGAACAGAGCCTTCTACAAACAATGGGCGGCTGAATCAGAGAATAAACGCGGTCTCTTAAGAGTGAAGTAGATACAGTGGCAGCTCACACTTCTAATGGAAGCACTTTGTGAGGTTGAGGCAGGAGGATTTCTGTGAATTTGAGGCCAACCCAGGATTTGCAGTACGTTCCTGGCCAGTCCTTGTCAAACAAATACTCCCCTAGCCTAAAGCAACAATAACACCATCAACAAACCGAAAGGAAACGGCAGGGGCAGAAGTGAGGCAGAGACAACTTTCTCGCGAGTCTGGCTGCAGAAGTAACATTCCCCGGGAATAAGTGTGCCTTATGATTTAAAACAAGCACTCCCTAAAGCCTGGCTTTATTTGCAGTAGTTAGAATGGAGGGGCTGAGCCATGGGGCCTTCTCTGAGCGAATGGCTTTGTTCTTCCTTGCAGAGTGTGGTTTGTCAGTGCGTGGACTGCTTGTGTGATGGGGCGCACTTCTGCGGGTGCCAGTACAGGAGGCTTGTCCCACACCGGTTGGCACATAGACTGAAGCTAGGCTGCTGGGGTTCAAATCCTGGAACTGCCGCTTTACCATCTGGGAGTTAGGCAAACCTTTTCCTTTCTCTGTGCCTCTGTTGTCCCACCTGTAAAATGGGGTCAGTGATAGTTCTTCCCCTCATAAAGATTGAAGACAGTTAAGTAGGCTAAGGACTGCAGAGTACTGACCACAGTGCCTGGCAACCTAGTTTCCAAGTGTTGACCAACTCTGGGCTGAAATAGCTGTGAGCTTGTTTATCTCGCAGTCTAGATAAGGAAGTAGGCTGAGTCGGGCGAGTACCCGTAAGAGGCAGGGGCCTCGGGTATCCATTCTCCTCTAGTGGCTTTGGGATCTGAAATGATCTCATTTGAGTTCACTAAAAAGAACCCTGAGCTAGTCTGACATGATATGCTGCTTTCCCATATGGCTGACTTATAAAGGGCCTGGGTATTAAGTATGCACATGAATATTAATACTTATTTCTATTAGATTGACACAGTGCCTTTGCTTCCGAGAGGTCACTGGGACACGAGGAAAGCCGGAAGCTTGTGCAGTGTGTAAGAGCAGACACCCGAGCAATCACCATGAAAAGAGCTCAGAGGAACCCATTAGTTGAGTCCTCTGAAAGCATTACAGCAGTGTCATTTGTGGTGACGCAGGGTGACAAAGAGCTGGTCAGGGCTTTTGTACTTTTCCCTTCTGTTAATTGTCTCTAAGGTGCCCAGGTGGCCGACGGTAAGATGGAGCTCATGTTTGCAAGGCAGCCTCTTTTCAGATGCTCCCCCAGGGAAGGCTGCAGCCTGGTTACCACCTGGGAGGCCTGGGCAGGAGCAGATGAACAGCCCTGGCTAGCACTGGGGAGCTGTTGGGCTATTTTGCAGGTTCAGGGACAGCAAGCATCTTTGTGTTTATGTCACTAGGTAAATGCAGACACTGATCATTCCTCTGTCGCTGGTCTTCGAAACAGTTTCATGTGCCCTAGACTGGCTTCAAACCCACTATGTGCTCGACTTTGGCCTTGAACTCCTGATTGCCTGCCCAAATTGCTGGGAGCTCAGGCATGCGCTGCCATGCCCAGCTTGTGGTTCTTGTGTTCCCTGCACTGTTTTTAAGTACTGTACTTTCATAGCGGGTCCTCCCAGCATCTGCTCCCATGGGATTGTGCTATGGCAGAGGTGTTTTGTATTGTGTATCCTTTGGCTGTTCACTGGCTTTGTTTGGCACACATCACAGTGGCAAGCATCCTGTTTCAAGAGCTCAAGGAACTTGGCTCTAAGTCTCACATCAGTCCTGGCTCTTGATATTTTCCAGGTCATGGAACTCGGGGTTTTTTTGAGTCCCTTAGTTGCACTGGTTGTGGAGTGGAGCAGTAGCGTTAGTACATTGCTGTCCTTGCTGGTAGTTGTATTGTTCGGATAACAAACTGCTTGGAGAGGACTTTGAGAAGTGCATGCTGACCCCTCTTCCACCAGCTGTGTGCCAGGGCTACCGGCCCTATACAGACACAGTAGAGGACTTGCTATTTCCGAGGTCAGGAGCTCTGAATGAATTCAGATTTGATCTGGGAGCTGGAGAGATGGTTTAGTAGTTAAGAGCCTGTACTGATCTTCCAGAGAGCCCAGGTTTAGTTCTAGTACCGATAGGGCAGCTCACCACCCTGGGAAACTCTAGTTCAAGAGGTTCAAAGCCCACCTCTGGCCTCCTTGGGCACCAGACATACACATGTGCACCTGTATGGTATACATACATTCATACATGCCAAAAGCTCATACATGTGAAATAAATAAGTCTGACATTTAAGAAAACGGGTATGGATCGTCATCTGAGGTTCATATCACGGAGCAGATGCTTTCCTGGGGTACTGTTTACTCCATGGGAACATGTGTTTCTAATGGGTTAGTTTCACATGAAAAATGAAATGGGAGGGGGCTGGAGAGTCAGCTCAGCAGTTGAGAGCACTTGTTACTATTGCAGAGGACCCAGAGTTTGTTTCCTAGCAACTACTCGGTAGTTCACAGGGGCTCTGCTATGATCTTTTGAGCTCCATGAGTACTAAACACCCATATGGTGTCCGTACATACATGTAGGCAAAGCACACACAAAATCAGTGGAATAAATCTAATATAAAAGTTAAAAAAAAAAAAAAGAAACAACTGGACAGAGTTGCTTGCAGCCAAGGCAGACGGCCCGAGTTCGATCCCCAGAGCCCCGTGGTGAAGGAAGGGGCAGGCCCCAACACGTGTTCTCTGAACTACACACTGTGGCACGCAAACCCCCCCCCCAGCACATGCACTGGGCCCAGTGCTGAGCCCTCCCTTCTGTACCACAGTCTTCTACACAGTTCTCCTTTTGGTCCAGTTTGGGCATGAGTAGCAGCCAGCCATGTCTTCACCGCTGGCGCCCCTCACCTCCCACGTTTAGCCCTAGGTCACTTAGGGCAGCTGGGTGAGATGTACACTTCAGAACTGTGCCTGGCCACACCTTAGTGTCTGTCCTTTGAGGGATCACTAGTCCCTCATTAAGTAGGGTCATCCACCCGTAGCCCATCCCCCTTTTGGTGGAAGGCCTCTAGAATCGATAGCATTAAAATGTGACATGTGCTGATTACTGACTCTTGGCATATATCTAAAATGTTTGACATTTCTATACATTTTGAAAGTATTCAAACTCCATGAAGGCAAAAGCATTTCTGCCTATGTATGTGTATAATGTAAAATGAAAACTTCATTTTAAGGTTATTTATGTAATAATGTGTAGTCAATCACAATACATATTCTGGCCGACACTCATGGAGGAATTGGAGATTGTTTCTCTGTTTGGTTGTTGGGGAAGAGTGTGTGTTGATCTTGAGCATGTGAGCATGGGTGCTTTGTTTTGGGGGGGAGTGGGCAGGGGGGATGGGGAAGTGGGGGGGATTGTCTCGCCTGTACAAACCAGCTAACTGTATGGAAGACAGGGTACTGTGTTCTGGGAACTCAGCAGAGCAGACACTGCAAGCTGAACAGCTCAGTGTGATTGTGAGGTTTTCAAACATTCATTTTCCCATGTGACAAATTTCCCTTTTGTATTCTTTCTCCTCATTCTACGTTGTAACGGAGTCAGAATGTTCTAGAGTTTTAAAGTCTATGTGAGTCTCCAAATGAGCCAACTCTGTTTACAGCGTACATCCTGTTGAGAGCACACTCCACAATTCAGACTTTCTATTGTGCTCTTATATAGTTTTTACTCATGTTCTTGTTTTTGGACATCTCAGGCTGACCTTGAGCTGGTCATGGAATGGAGGATGATGGTATAGTGGGTGAGAAAGTTTTTTTTTTTTTTTTTTTTTTTAAACAAAGGACACACACATAGGCATGCACACAGATACAAATAGAGACACACATTCCTTGTAAACACACAGACACACAGTTATACACATTGTTTTTTCTTTTTGTAAATCTTTATGTTCAATAGAGGGCACCACAGCATAGATTGTGAATATCTTTCAACGAATATTTCTAGGTTTAAATTATTTCTCTCATGATAAGTAAAGAGTTAGCCTTTTTTCTCAATATCAAACCCGCATACTATAGATGTGTGTAGGAAGAATCATATTGAGTTCAGAATATCCAGGCCAACTGTAGAATTAAATGATTTTTGTGTACCATATTATTCTTCAACTGAACCACTGTATAATATGCTTAGTAAAATCACATTAAGGAAAACCAGACTTTACTGTGTCCACTGAAGGGGAAAAGCAGGCCTTGCCTTGTTTAGCAGGGTGTGGGGGGAAGAAGCAACTTTTGGCTTGCATTGTAAATATATTTTCAGAAATTCCCTTAAAATTCTGTAGACTGCTCTGTGAAACTCCCACTATAAAGGCTTGAAAATAATATACAGTTGTTTTATTCTTTTGGGGGGGGGGGTTAATGCTCTCAATATGTAGGCTTGGTTGTCCTGGAGCTCTGTAGACCAGGCTGACCTTGAACTCACAGAGCTCCATCTGCCTCTGTCTCCCGAGTGCTGGGATTAAAAGTGTGTGCCGCTACGACTTTCGCACTTATTTTTATGGAGGCGTCTAAGAATTATGTTTTATGGATTGTTTTACAAAGTCCTCTTTATAGGAAGCTTGGTTCATTTTCTTTTTATTTATTTTTTATTTCATATGCATTGGTGTTTTCCTCCATGTATGTCTGTGTGAGGGTGTCAGAACCCCTGGAACTGGAGTTACAGTTATGAGCTGCCATGTGCATGCTGGGAATTGTACCCGACTCCTCTGCAAGAGGAGCCAGTGCTCTTAACCTCTCTCCAGCCCTTGAAGTTGATTTTCTACTTTAAGGTTTGTTTGTGGAAAATGTGACATAAAAATGATTAAAGAAAATAAAGGATTTTCTGCTCGGATACTGGTAGGCACAACACTCAGACGGTAAAACTGTCACTCAGAAGAGGCACCCGTGACCTCCCATCCTCCCAGAGATTATATCTTTTAAATTAAAAAATATTTAAAATTTATTATTGCTTGAGATGCTCTCACAGTGCTGCTCTGGCTAGCCTGGAACCCTTGATTCTCCTGCCTCAGCCTCTGCTCTGAACTTTAATTTTACAATGGAGACTACCTGACCACAAAATGAAAACATGGATACATACATATACATACATATGTGTAGTTTTTTGTTTGTTTCAAATTCATACCTGTACAGTTCTGGTGGCCTAAACTTAGCCATCAAGGCACAAAAATTAAAAAATAAAACCAGACTTAGCAGGCACGCTGGTTTTGAACGCTCTCGAGGCCCTGTGAGTGTGAATGTTCACAGGTGTGTCTGTCTTCTGTTCCCTCTTCCTATTGACCTGGGTTGTCTGTTCTCTTGATTTTACCCTTGTGTCCTCCAGGTGGCAGTATGCAGCAGAAAACTGGGAACTAAGGAGACTAATGCACAGTCAAATTGGAAATTGAATTATAGCAGAAGAAAAGGGACAGTAGCCTTGAGGTCTCCATCAGCCTGCACTCTGATCACTTTTGTTTTCGGTACCCATGTGTTAGGGGCCCAGCAAGTTAATAACTGCACGTGAGCAGTTCAAGGCTCAGTAGAATTGCTTTAGACATGAAATAAAGCTAAAATGAATTTGTGTCCAATATCGTTGCCATTAGTGCACATTACTTCTGTGCTGTAATGCCTCAAACCATCTAAAATCAATTTTAAAGATCACCCATTATTTTATAGAGAAAATAAAACACATTTCCAACAGAAACAAAGCCGTGTGTACAATCCTATGAACAGCCACTTGTCCTGTGGCTGGTGGGGAGCTACCAACACGAGGCCGCAGGAAACACGGGGCTCAGACTTCACAGCAGGCACAAGTTTGTATCAGAGGCTTGTTTCCATAAAACTCTTTCCTAATCTGAATTATTTAGGACATGGAGGGGAAGCATTTGTAAACGAGGAAGATAGATTTTAGTGCAGTCAAAGGCTTTGCTGCTTGGCAAATGAACCTTTGTCATGCGATATGGCCATCTTCAGGGAGGACCATGGTAGAGGGCATGCAGAGTTGAGCACTTAGTTCCTTTGCTTGAGATATTTCTCTTTGAGAAGCACAATAGTCTTGCTTTTGCTTTTAGTAAAGAGTCACCCGCCCCCAAGTCACATTTATAAGTCTGTTGAGGCAAAGGGAATGATTGGAATCATGTGTTTGTAGACATTTGCCTTCTTCAAGAAATAATTGTGTTACCTGGGAGCAAAGGATGTGGTGTTGTGATGCCTTTGGTATTGAATAAAATTGATGCTAATGACCAGAAAAGAATTATTTACCTAATTACTTGTTTAAAAATACAAGATATTTCATCTGAAATATATGATCTAGTTTTCTTAGTCTCCATATGAGAAAATCCCATGTCAGGCAAAACGACTCATGGGTTGTCTACCTTTAATTCCTATATCCTGGTCCCACTATCTCCTGTAATACCACCATTGAACAGAGACGCAATTATCACACCTCAGAAATGTTTGCTAAAACACTAGCTTCTGTTTAAGTGTGAGGAGACACTGCCTTGGTTCCTTATTCTGTGATGTCCCAGAAAAGCACGTACTTGGCTGAGAATATGAACGTGACCATGCTAGATTCTTGCTGCAGGGTCGGTTTTTAACCCTCCATCTGGTTCCAATGCTTCAGCTGAAACTGGTGCCACCTTTGGAATAAGTTTCAGTCTGTCCTGTTGGACCACCAGTATGCACTCAGCACCAAATTATCCTGCTTGGGGAAAAAAGCGTGGGGTCAAAATTACTTGGTTGCTTATTTTGGCAAGAGATGCACTGCTGCTGGATTCTGCAGAAGTATCTAGTTAACTCTAGGTATTAGAAAAGCCGCCTCACAGGAGCACTTGCAAACATGTACTTGTGTACGCAGTACACTGATAAAAGTTTTCAACTGTAGACTGTGCTGAGGAACATATTGGATCTTCATATAATTTTAATGGTAGTTGAAAGTTTTGATGTTTCATGACAGCTTACCCAATAAAGGCTTGGGGTGCAACACTGACATGCTGCTGGCCATACATTTTTAAAAGCAGACTGAATTGCTATAACCGTATAAGCAAAATATTTCCATAATTAATCCACATGGTCTTAACAGATGGTTAAATTGAAGAAATGTCCTTGAAGTTATTCTTTTAACAGATGTCCTCAACCATTAGCTTCATGTTTTTACTCACCTAAGATTCCAAATAATTGAACAAAAGTTAGCATATGTTTTCATCCCGTTGGTGGGCAGAGCCCAGCATCGGGGCAAAGTTCTCAGAGCAGAGAGATCAGTGGCAGAGGCATACGCGAGGGCTTGCTGCTTTCTACCCGATCTCTGCCCATACCTGCTCATCAGTTATTTTCTTTCCTCTTTTTTCTCAGAGTCCTGCAGAATGCACTTTTGCTTTCAGACAGCAGCCTCCACCTCTTCCTGCAGAGCCATCTCAACTCCGAGGACATCGAAGCATGTGTTTCTGGGCAGACCAAGTACTCAGTGGAAGAAGCAATTCACAAGTTTGCCTTGATGAATAGACGGTTCCCCGAAGAAGACGAAGGGAAAAAAGACAACGACGTAGATTATGATTCAGAGAGGTATTTTTTTTTTTTTTTGCACTTTGATTTAACAGGCATATTTATATAACACATAGTGTCTGTGTGCACGCACGTAGATATATACACATTTTGCTTTTTGTTGATGTAATACTAAGATAATGAAAAAATTAATTGACTGAGATTTTATTGAGCTGTGACAGCTCATCATAGTGGTCTTCACACACACCTCCACACTGAATTAATGAATGCAGCAGAAATTCAATTATCTGCATTCTGATTATGTGACTTTCATTTAGTCAGACTTGAATTATTCGCGTTTAAATTATCTAGCTAAAAAAATATCCAACTGCACTCCAAATGGCTAATTAAAAGTCCAAATTTCCTGTCTCTCTTTGTGACTGGAGATAATTAAAGTTCTCCTCTGTTACTCAGGCTTTGAGTGTGTTGTGAAAACCAATTTCCTCTTTTTATTATTTTCCCTCTCTTCTTTTCCAGTTCATCCTCTGGGCTTGGACACAGTAGTGATGACAGCAGTTCACATGGATGTAAAGCTAGCCCAGCTCTGCAGGAGTCCTGAGAAGGAGTCCTAGGGCCACCACCTTCGGCACAGAATCTTGCCTAGCCGGAGAGAAAGCCTGCTCACAATAGATCCTTATCTAATGTCACTGTCGCTATCTTAGGCAGTTAAATACTTACAGTGGTGGGTTCTTAGTGGTAGTATTTTTATGTTGTCTAATTTTAACCAGGCTTCTGAATAAAGCCGTAAGGTCTGTGAATGCCATACAACCCTTTATTGCCATATAATACTTGTAAATACAATCCTGCTCTCAAGTGACGGAGAGTTACATGCTGTCTATGTGAAAATGAAATCCAGTTGGTCTTAACTGAATTTTAAAGAGCTAGGTGTATCAGTAGCATTTCAAGCCCAGACAGAGCACTCCCGCAGTGTCAGTGGGGGAAGTTACAGTAGACAGTATGTGACTGGAGCAAGGGCACAGAGTCACACATCACACTGCCTCTTTGACACGTGGCTCCTGTTTTGTGGAGACTTCCCCTAGTCTGGGAAACGCTCTGCTTTTGGGTGTTTGATTGACATATTTAAGAGTATTTAAGCTTTCCAGTATACTATTTCACATGTAAATGGGAAATATGTCTTACAAATAAAGACATTAAAATAATGTTTACATCTTAGGGGGAAAATAGAAGATTTTGCCATCTGTAGATTTAGAAATACATTCTCATTGTCCAAAAAAATCAGCTTAAACATGGCTTCTGGCAACAAGTCGTTTTACCATTGTGTAGTTAGTATCATAACTTGTGGTTTATTTTCTGACATTTAAAAAAAAAAGTGCATAAAAATAATCTGGTAACTTTGGTCACTGGTGGCTCCTAACAACTTATTTCAAAGCTAGAAGAAGGTATTTATAAGAGTTAATTTTACCCATAAATACTTCAATAATTTTGGAGTGGAAGTCAGGTTGCTAATGTCAGAGCTCATATTCGTGTTTTAGAAGCCCTTTCTTTTAAGGAATCTACCTGAAGATTGGCTTATTGAATAAAATAGTGTTTTTTTTTTTTTTTTTCTCTCTCCCTCTGTCTGTGGCCTGAAGATAACATGTCTTGGGTTCACTGTGAGCTTCCAGTTTTAGATGGGCAGCATTTTCCTGGGATATTAACTGAGTCCTTCCCGCTAATGATGTTTGGTAGCTAAAAGAAGGCATTTTCACCTAAGTGGGCTAACTTGTTGCTTTCAGTGAATGGGTGCAAACACTGTTGCAAAAAGCAGCCATTTACTTGGGTGTTTGGTAGTTATTGTGATTAATAAAAAGTTATTGAATTGTCCTTTGTGGTGTTTGCTTCAGAGAACTGATTAAAAAAAAAAAGAAAAAGAAAAAGAAACAGAAACATTAAATTTAGAATAAGGGTGATTATTTTAATTTCTCCTTTAAAAACTTCTGCCTCAAACATTATGAAACATCTGTAAATGTTTTGATTTAGTGTCTTAGGTCTTGTACCCTAACATGGATTTACTGTAGGAAGAAAGGGATTTAGCAGCTGCTTCTCTTGCTGCATGGAAAAGTTTTAGAGCGGTGCCCACTCCTCAGTTGTAGATACGAATTCACAACATGTATGTTTTCCAGCATTTTTGAAAAGCGTACATTGTGCCACCAGTTATCAAACTACTTCTTGATGAGCTAATAATGTAACCACTGAAGTTAATATATTGATGCTTAATATTTGCTCTGCAAACTTCACGAGGTTATGGTTTTCACATTAAACATGAAAAAGAAAACAGTGTTGTTGGATCACTTATTTTACATAAGAGAATACATGTCTTGTGACTCAGACTAAACTGTTTTTAAAATTACTGGTAATTTTTTGCTGAGGAACTTTACTGAGACTTGCTTGACATTTGCCGAAGTTGCCTCTGCTCTGCTTTAGCTGTTTCCACATCTCAGCACTTGCATTTTCAAACTGGCTTTTGGGGGCCTAGATATGTAGATGAGCGTCAGTTTCCAATGGGCCACTTGCTTTGTTTTTTTTACTTTTATGTCTGGAGGAGAACAAAGTAGCGACACATCTAACTAAATAGACAGACCTTTAGTACTATTTTTTAATGTGAGTTACGCTTTAGGGCTCTAATTCTGGATGCCTACTTATGATTTACATTAAGCAAAACTCTTCCTGGCTAATTCTGCAAGAGTAGATCTCATACCTGGAAGGTCATAGTCCTATGTATTCATTTTAAAGCTGACTTTATAGGTAGCTAACGGTGAACGTCAACAACCTGGTACAGAAAATGATTTTAGTTCTAGTTAAAAAACAAACAGACAAACAAAAAACTCAAAACACCAGGGGAAATCACAGATGTGCGTCTTTAATCACTTGTCATTCCTTAAGATACTAAATACGTATTGCCAGAGCTGTTCAAGTCTACTTCAAATTTTATTTAAACAATTAAATACCAACAAGTTATATGCAACATATAGGAGTCAAATCATAGAATTTCTTGGGTGACATTAAGAATTTTACCAAATTTATTCAGCTTAGCCATGCTGTATCCAACAGTGGTAGCTGGCTGTTGTTTTGAATTCAGCTTCTTTTTGGTGCTTTACCATCGAGTTAAGTGTGCACAATAAGGTTTTAAGGACTGAGCCTTTTGCATGAAAGGTCTCGCTTTTTTTTCTTTTGTGTGCAAAAATTAGGAGGACTTATCCTGTTTCTTAATCGTTTTCCTCTTACTATTTAAATTAGTTAGCTGGTACCTTATGAATACAGTGCAGCATCTTCACAGAGGAAACAGTTTATTTCGAAACAGTTTTGTTTAGGAAGAAAACTGTCTCTTAATTTTCTATGGACACATTTCCAAATATAAAATGTCCGAACTTAAGTTGTGATAACTTGACATTCATTAAAGATGTAGGCACAGTTTTCTTTGCAAGTCAACACAAGAAACGCAGACATTTTAATAGAATGGAGCTAAAAAAATTATGTAAAGAAACAATAACTTTGGATTTTGATGTGTTTACAAAAGATTTGGGGCTTTGTTCTTGGTCATATGATCACATCACCATTGTCCCCTTAAGTCGAACACAATTGCTTTTCCCTGTTGCAGGAAACGTCTAGGTCCTTATTAAGAACAATGCATTGGACACTCATTTATTTTAGCTGTGCAAACTCTGGTAGTTCATGACCCTTTTTCTTAAAAATTCTAAAGACTTCTTTTCAGAAGGTAGAGCAGAAAAGAGGGAGAGAAGAAAACTAAGCTACAAAAATTTCTGCAGAATCCACTACGCTTTCTTTAAGCTAAAAAGAAGGGTAGATGCTGCCGAAGCTGCGTGGCATAACGGGTGGATTTGCGGCTCTTACCTGGGCCTTCTTTATAGCTCAGCCCCCACCCCTGTGGGCCTCGGCTCAGCAGCCCGCTCGCTCCCGCCATCCCACGCTCGCTCCCGCTTCCTCGGTCCGGTAACCCATGGCAACCGCCCTGGTAACCCATAGCAACAGCTCTGCCGAACCAGGTGGGGTGGGGGAGCCATTTGGAGTGGGCGGGTGGAGAGCGATTTACCACGGCCCACCTGCCTCGGGCACCGCCAGCGTCCCGCACCGGACAGTGAGGACCAAACAAAGCCTCCGCACACATGCGGGCGCTGGTGGTGGAGGCACGTGGGCCTTTGTTCTTCAGACGCCGCCCGCCGAGAGCTTGCACACGGCTCCAACGGCTCCAGCCTTAGCTGACCCCACGCTGTGCTGTGCTCATACCCCAGGAACCTGGAACCTTCCAGACCCGAGCTCAATACGCTAACGCCTCCATCTCTCCCCTGGACCCGGCGCGGACAATTGTGCCGGGTGGCAGAACTGGGTCGCTAGGGAAGGAGCACGTGCTCGGGTCCTGGGTGAGGCCGGTGTGTCACACATGGGGAGATGTAGAGCCCCACGCTGCTGTGCCAGGTCACTTGAGGATGACCGGCGGTGTGAGGCCACGGGTGGACGGACGGGGTCGCTGTCGGGCAGCGCGGCGCAGCTGGTACTCTGCGGGCTCTGCTCAAAGCATCATCTGCTGGCTAGTGCTTTCAGGACCCCAAGGCTGCTGTGAGATGGTTCAGGAAACGTGTGTCTGCATCAGGCTACAAAGCAATACGTTGGGATGAAAGGGAGTCCAGAGTCACGGTTCAGATCACGCTCTACCTAGGTGTGACTCCAAGCTCATTTGGACGGTTTTAAATTTTTTTCAAAAAACAAAACGTTTGGCCTGGATGACTTCGTGGCCCTCTGAGTCCTCAATTCTACCCTCTCAATATGTGCACATCACTTGCAAATCCAAATAGCAAAGCCATCAGGAGTATCCTTTTTGGAGACAAGAATTATACATGTACAGTTTACACTTGTATAATGGGCCTTCCTTTTCAATTTAACTAGGTTCATCATGGGTTACACATTTAATTGTACTTTTACTGCCTAACAAGAGAAGCTGGAGTCAGATCTTAATCCCTTCATTAAAAGAAAGAAAGAAAAAAGAAAGAAAGAAAAAAGAGCATCTTCAACTGCCTATATTTGCCACGTCTGATCTTAGGGGAACTGGGTTAATTTCACAAACACAACCTCTGGGTACAGAAGTGTCTGTGTGAGTTGGGGCACAGGTACTGACCACGCTGGTGCTCAGAACAATCCCAGCCCTCAGCAAGTGGGTGGTGAGTTAGGAGGCCTGTCCTTTAATTTTTTTTTTTTTTTTTTTTAACAAAAGCAATTACAGAAAAGTGCACATTTAACGTGTGACATTTAACATTTTGCGGTGGCAGGCAGCCTCCACTTAAATGGGGCCTTTCTTCGGAACAACAGGAGCCAAAAGGCCTTGTGTCATGGAGTAATGTAAGACACAATCTGGGCTGCAAACGCACAATGAATCGGGAAGGATTTATGTAATTAATTGACCAGTCTTAACCTGTTATCGTGATGTAAGGAATTTGGAACTCATTAATTTGGGCTCTGACAGATTTCATATTAGAGCTGGCAAATATGGATTGAGCCTCTTATTCTTGTAGCAGCTGGAATTTCCATGACAGTGAGGGTTACTGAAGAAGACCTATTGCTACAGTCAAACTGCTCTTTTGTAATCAGTAGCCCTGCTTTGCATTAAAGGGATAATGAAAAAAAAAAATTACCTGGCGTGGCAAGTGGAAGGGGCTGAGTTCACCCTGCCACTGTGTGTGGTGAGTGCAAGCATTTGCAGCCGAAAGAAAATACTAATTTCAATCTTAAAGTTAGGTGGTTTCTCAAGTACCCTGAGAAAAAAGCTGCAAGAGTCTTGGAGTCCAGGCTCCTTTTGCTGTCAACGTTAAGAAGGAATTAAAAGCTGTGAGTCTTGGAATCTCCTAGTGGACAGGGACTGCATGATAGAGGGCTTTCCAGGGACAGTAGGAGTTCGGACAGTGCCTGCCCACAGATGAGCAATTCAGAGCCCCCAAGGGGACTGGCTCTCTCAAGATCCACTTCCTGTCCCCTGGTCAGAGCTCCTTAGCTGACCTCACAAGGCCCAGGCACTAGTGCATACTTTCATCTGGATTCCCTTCGCATGGATGTTTAGTGAGTCACCCATTTGAAAATATCAGCTTCTTTGTGATTTTACAAAAACCCAGTAAAAGCCTGATTTTCATTTTTTACTCTGCTTGACAGTCAGGAAATTGCTAGGTTAGAAAAAGGTCCTTGAGATTAAACGGAATGTTTTTCCCCTTTCTTGCACATTAGGCCTCCCTTATTGCTATGCTGTGTGATAAGGTTAATACAACAACTGCCATAAGGATCATTAATACAGGAAGATAAGCAAAGTTGCACATTTAAAACGTTTGCTGGGATCATTTGCCTCCTTTTGCAGATAAGGAAGACTTTGCTAACAAATCTAGAGCAGAGGCCCAGAATACTTAGACCAAAAGCTCAATTGACCTTTCCTAATGCATTATTATTCATAAATGCTCTTCAAAGTTGAGAATTGACTGCTCTTGAACTTTATTTGTAGTTGTCACCTTAAAAACTTTCTGCCATTATAGCAACTTAACATTTTAATAGCGAAAACATGGTTAGTAAATCTTGGGGGAGGAAATGAACTGATTTCCATTTTTTCCCCTGTGTTTTTGTTGTCTTGATTCCAACCAATGCCACAGTAAAGAATTTTAGTTAGGGCTAACAGGATTTGATCTATCAGAGTACTCAGTGAGAAAACTTGTTTGGGGTGGCCTCGTTAAGAAGTGATTTATTCGGCTTTGGTTCCATTGGAATGAATGTGCAATGATGAACGCTCGACATTTGCATCAATATATTAGCGTTATCCTTCACACTGAGCAAGAAGAGCTAGTAGTCGAGATTGGTATTATTATTTCAGTGGGATGGCAATGAAGGTAAACAACTGATAGCAAGGCTTGGGCAACTGGCATAAACAGTGTAGGCGAACACACTCACAGTTTATGCACGATCTCAGATTCCATATAGGGATTTCTTTGCTGTCTTTTTTTTTTAAACAAAGGGAGATGCGTGTGTAACTTGACAAGCGTGATGCTCTCAGGTCTGTGTATACTGTTTATGTAAAGCAGGGGTATAGAGCAGACAGACTGAATTGCAGTTTACTAGAGACAATGTTGATCTGGTAAACCCAATTCTGGCTCTGCTGCCGGATTGTACTCAAAGACATTTCCCAACTCCTCCGTTTCCACATCAGTATCACAAGAAATATGGGTACAGAGTGTCCTGCGGATGTTCCCTAGAGCACTGGGTCTGAGAGACCCAAGTGAACATTCCTAAGGTAAAGGGATGGAGGTTTCAATGGCCCACAGTGCTCCAGACCCATTGGAATAAGCTAAGACTAGCATTAAACCTGTACAGAACTCTCAGAGCCTTTGCATGTTGCTGTGTCCTGTGACCGTGTGTCAGAAACAGAAGGGGATTGTTGTAAAGAAGAGAATCTAAAAAGCTTTGAAATGTGGTGTTTTGGATTCCTTCTCAGAGCAGTCTTGGGTGCTCTTGAGGCCAGGGTCAAGTGGAACTGTGAAAGAGTTCCCTTCCAAACCTGTCACCAAGCTACTTGCTTGTGAACCCGGAACTCAGGAAGTGGAGGCAGAAATCCAGTCAGGCTTGGCTACATAGTGGGTTCAAGGCCGATCTAATTAGTATGACATTCTGTTCCCTTCACGATAAGGTCCTGTTGGAGAGGCAGAAGTATGGTGGTAGTTTAAAGTGAGAATAACACTGCATGAGAGCCAGTGTTCGGAGCAGAGGACTCACTCAGGTCCTTCCCAAAGCCCCTGGACTTGGCCAGTTTCTATTAGTCATTTTTGACTCTGATGAAATGTCCCTACGCTCTGACCACGCCTACTGAAGCCTGGTGCCCTTTCTCTCTTTCCATCGTCCCATCTTCCCCATCTCTAGGTGTTTTCTGATGCTGGAAGGCGGGGACCTCACTTCACCTCGGATCCTTTCTCCCTCCTGTGACATCTGATGGAGGCAGGGCACGCTGTGGAAGACTATGGAAGCCAGAGGCCCACAGGCCCTTCCTGAAGCCCCTTTCCTGGGGCAGATCTGGCGCCAGCAGGCCTCAGAACCCGGCTACAGCCTCCGTGGACTTGGGAATCTCCAGCTAGCCGGAGGGCAAACAAAACTGGCTGAGTATCAACTTCCAAGTCACAGAGACTGTCCCCATTCTCTCGGGAGGCTGTGGGGGAAGTGGTGATGCCGTTCCTTTCCTGAGGGTGACACTGTGCTCAAAACAAGGCCCCCTGCTCTTGTCTGTGACGGAAGGAGACCTCTTTGGTCCTTCTCTGGAATATCTTGCTTGGCTACTTCAGTCAATCTGTTTCCAATAGGTGCCGTGACTACTATAAAGTGTATGGGGTAGCTTGGCCACTTAAGGAGCTGGTAGGTTTGAAATATTCAACTATGCAGACGGGTGTGTTTGCTGTTTGGTCACAGAGGCCCACATAAGCTAGGAGTCAGGGTGACGCTGACAAACTCACTGAAGGACCTCAAGTAATGGAACCCCTTCAGCTTCTTAAACCCTGGCTTTTCTCTCTTTCTGTATATACACACATACACACACACACACACACACACACACACACACACACACACACACACCAAAAAACAACAAATAACAAGAATAAAACACAAGACACCAATAAGACAAAAAAAGTTAAATGAAAAATCCAGCAAGAGCAAAACAAAAATAAAAACAGCCATGGAGTTTGTTTTGTGTTGGTCACCTTGTGTTGGCCTGCCTTGGAGTGTAGTTGAGAACCCCAGTGACGTTCCATTGGAGAAAATGGTAGTTCATTTCCTCTCTCTTCTCTTTAGAGACAGGGTTTCTCCGTGTAGCTCTAGCTGTCCTGGAACTCACTCAGTAAGATCAGACTGGCTTTGAATTCAGATATACACCTGCCTCTGCCTCCCAAGCACTGGGATTAAAGGTGTGCACCACCACTGCTTGGGCAGTTCTACTCCAGGAATACTCCAGGAAAAACACCTTCTAGCAAGTGAACAACATTTTTTTTTTTTTTTTTTTTTTTTTGAGATAGGGTCTTACCATGTAGCCCCAAGTGTCCTGGACTCAAGTAGACCACATACAATATTGGGCAAACTCATAGAGATCTGCCTGTCACATGCTAGAATTAAAGACATATGCTGCCATGTCCAGTTTAAATTTTTCTTAAGCATTATTTTTTGTTTTTTAACTTTATTTTTATTTATTCTTTTGTCTTTTATATCATCTCCATCCCATTCATTTCCCATCCCTTCATATCTTCCCTCTGCCCTTGTAATCTCCTCTCTCATGAAATAAAATAAATGAAATTTAAAAGAAGAAAAAGAATTTAAAAAAAAAAAAAAAAAAAAAAAGGAAAAGGAAAAATCTCATCATGGAAGCTGTAGCAAGACATTGTGAGTCATGCAGTAAACCGATTTGTGTTCTGGTTGAAGTGTTCCCAACATTACTGTTCCATCCTAAGCTGCTCCTTGTTGGTGGTGCTTGTGTGTTTTATTTTGTTATTTTTTGCATGCTTGGTAAGTGTTCTACATTTCCAGTTTTGATATAATGATTTATGATATTTTTCTGGATCAAAAGTTTGCCTACAGCTATGTTACAGAATTAAGTTCCAAGCTCCAAAATGTGATATTTGTGTAAAGGGCTTTGGCAGTGAGTTCTATCAGGGCCAGCTTATTTATTGATTTGCTTGGTTCATATTAAAGACAGGGTCATATTCTGCAGCCCAGGCTTTTCTGAAATTCACTTTGTAGCCCAGGCTGACCTTGAACCCACAGTGGTTGATCTTGACTTGGTCTCTATAATGGTGGTGTTGTTACATGCAGGTGGGAATCACAGCACCTGGCTAGGGACAATTTAATTTAAGGTTGCCATGCCAGCTACATAGTTAATACTAGGTAAACTTGGGCTACAGCAGAAATCCTACCTTAGAAGACACACACACACACACACACACACACACAGACACACACACACAGACACACACACACACACACACACACACACACACACACACACACACACAAAGGGCCAGAGACCTGGTCTCTGGGTAAAATACTGGCTGCCCAAGCCTCATGACCCAGGCTTGGTTCCAGGGGCCTATCCAGTGGTGGTGCACATCTGTAATTGCACCAGAGACAGGAGAATTATCCAGGAGCTTGAGGACTAGCAAACCCAGAGTCCACAGTAGACAGCGAAATAAGCACAGCTCCACCTCACAAGGAGGAAGGCAAGAACTCACTCCTGAAAGTTGTCCTTGTACAACTTTGTGCAGTGTCACAGTGGTCTGTGCTCACACATGTATATACACACGATAAACACAGTAAAGTTGTTTTAGGAGAGTCTAGGTATGTGAGCAGTTCCATCTCCATGGTAGGAGACAGTGACTATGAACCATATATGACCACAGTGAACAATTATGGTGTTCTAACATGCACTGGTCTACAAAGCAACTGGAAAAAGTACAGGGCTGATGAAAGCCAGTGAGAGTATATGGGTTATGGTATTGTTGGAGTACAGGAGACAGGTTTACACTGAAGGGAAGCCGATGAGGAGCTTGACTTGCCTGGAGTCCCCTGAGACTGTTAGGAAGACATCAAGAACAATGAGTCACAGGGCTGATAGATCAGTTTCTCTTTCAGGCAGCTCTCCCGGGGCAGGAGGGCAAGCCTGGCCCCAGGAAGGCATCCAGGGACCAGGACGAAGGAGCCTGCTATCTGCAAAGTGTGTTTTCACCATTGATCCAGTCAGTACTCTCTCCAGCCAGTGGGAAAGAAGACAGAACTGGGCGAGTACCTTTTCATTTCTGATTTGTCTTCCTTTGCTATTTATTTAATTTTGTGTGTGTGTGTGTGTGTGTGTGTGTGTGTGTGTGTGTGTGTGTGTGTGTCACAGCTCATATGTGAAGGTCAGAGGACAACCACTGTGGGAATTAAAGTCAGGCCTTTAACTGAGCCATTTCACTGGCCTCCTAGGTCTTTTTTTTTTTTTTTTTTTTTTTTTTTTTGTTGTTGTTGCAGTTTTGAATGAAGTAATATTACTTCCTCACAGCCATGTATACCAGCCACTTACTTGTAGAGAGCCCAGCCGACACCACTCAGTCCTTCAAAGATGCCCCATGCCCCACTCGCTTTCTGAATTATTTAAAACCAAGCCCTAGGCATCTTTGAGCAGATTATCTAGAAGTTGTACACATCACTTTATTACTTAATGAGAACTCTGTCACATGGCCACATCTAGCCTGGGCAAGCATCTGCCCAGGAAGAAGGGGGTGGATACTATTCTTAGGGTCACAGATTTAGGTGTCAACCTTGGGTGTTGTTTCTTGGGAGATGTTGACTTTGTTTTTATCTTAGTTTTCTGAGGATTTATTTATAGATTGATGCATGTATTGTCTGTATAGATTGAAAATCTTATCAGGTATTCTCATCTAACATTGCCCATTGGTTCCTTTGAGGCAGGGTCACAGGTCTCTCATCAGTAGGCTGGGATGGCTGGCCAGTGAATTCTAGGGATGCACCTTCCAAGTGCTGGGATCACAGACACGCCACCATCGCCCCGCTTTTTACATGGGTCCTGGAGACTGAGCTTGGGTTCTCCTTTTTGTGCCGGATCTCAGCCCCAGGCTGGGCCATCTCTCAGTCCCAGGACTGCAAAATTTGTGGATGGCGGTGCTTAAAAAGGGTTGTAGATTGAGTTAAATTATTCAAGGAAAGGCCAAGGTCATTTCTACTCTAGTAGAATCCAAATGATGACACTGCACATGGGGGCCTCTGGAGAGGACACAGCGAAGCCCGTGCTTTGCATTTTTAGCAAATGCAACATTTGCTGAATGTAAACAACAGCAAAACTGCCTGGCTTAGGAAGGTGGAGTCGCAGTCTCCTTTCACCTGTGTAAAATCGGAGGCGATGAGAATGGTGGAGGAGAGAAGGCCGTTAGGTGTGTAAGTAACAAAATAGCGCATTTCCTTTTGCTGTTGCGATCGTGAACTTGGGTGTGACAAGATGCATACTGGTTTGAGACTTTGTGTGATAAAAAGCCAAGATGTCCTAGAACTTGAAATGAGCAAAAGAATGTATCTAGAGCAGCTTAATGAATCAATTCATATTAGAAGTCTGAGCACCTATCTGCAGAGGCTTAGCCCTGGGCCTGGGGGACGAAATGATAAACATACATTCTTTATTCCGAGGATTTCCACTCTGAGGATAGACACATGGACACATATATGACCATGCTACAGGACAGAATGAACTGGTTCTTTGTCTTGCTTACATTGTGCTCTCAGAACCAAGGCTGCCATGAAGCCATGAAATGCAACAAAGGTGATCCTTGCCAGAAACATCTTGGTTTCATTATTCATGCGATTTTGAATTAATGTTGGTCATTGAATTACTATTGGTCATTATGTATTCAGGAGTCTTATAAAATTGCCATTTTTTTTATAGCCTCCACATTCAGGTCTTGCCACCCCATACCTGACCCACAGTTTATGAAGCCAAGTTCTAACTAATCCACTTCCTTAGGTTGACTAACTCACTTCCATGCTAACAGTCAGTCTACTCATGAGGTTGGTGCTCTCATGACCTAATCACCTTTTAAGGTCCTGTCCCGTACAGCTGTCAAAGGGCGCTTAAGTCCAACAGGGTTTTGGAGAGATACTCAAACTGTAGCAGTATGGTGGTAGTTGGCATTCAAAGTTTATTGGGAGAGTTTGACTTAGAGTCCTGCTATTTATTGGTTATGCGAGTTTGAACAAATCTGTGCATTTTGGAGCCTTAGTTCTTTACCTGTAAGAAGACTACAACTGACCAGTTCCCCAAGCATTATTTTAAGGATGAGCTGAACTACTGTACACATTTGGGTGAGTTATTGCCATTACTGATCTCCAGTGGATAGAAGTTCTACAAATGCCTGTCACCATTATTATTTGAAATAATCCATTTCAAGACAAACCAAATACACACTCAGCCTTCCTAACTCTTGCATATTTATTTGAGATTGAGCATTTGCATTTGTGAGTTTGAATTTGGACATTTTCTTTATTGCGTGGGTTTGTGGTTTGTCATCTGCCTTTTTTTTTTTTTTTTAGATGTGTGACCTCAGTGACAGGGATTTACTTCTCTGCCAACCAGGCTGAAAAGCTACACGGAATGCCCCTCCCCCATCCCTCACAGGGCATCTTGTTTTCAAAAGAAGCTTCATTATCTCCCGTCTTAAAACACAGAACAAAACCCCCAAATCATGACTTTATTTTTTTGCATTAGCCTTTGATGTAGATTTCGAGTTAGACTGAGTAGTCCCTGTGCCTGAAAGTTCAAGATTTTCTGATATTTTTCCTCCAAAATCACAATCACGTTCGGTAGCAAGAAAGTCAGAGGAATGCTGTTGCTTGGTTATGCACAGGGAGATGCTGGCAGAAATTTGAAAGCATTTGCATATATACAATTGTCTGTCTGATGTTTGCTTCTGTGTTTGCTCTCTTCCCCTGGCCCCTGTTCTCTTTGTGCAGTGAATTACCAATACAAATACAGATAATGAAATTTCTGATCCAGCCTGCACAGCAGATGTGCATTTTGGAAGGCATCTGGGGAAAATGAATAGGTTCTCCTGCTCTTGTTGCTTTACCCAGACAGGGCAGTGAAGAGGAGAAAGTAATTACAAGGACTTGTCTTTGGAGACAGCCTGAGTGGCACTGACAGCGATTCTTCTCAGGGAATCTTGTAAAGATACTATTTTCTGGCTAATAGCAATAGGTGTTATTCCTGGAGATGGAGTTTACGGATTAAATGTCTGTTCAGCAGATGGGGCACTGTGGGCAGGAGGCAGAACAAGTTCTGTGCGCCTTCAGAACGGATTCTGTCAGGGGCATATGAAAGTTACCCCTAGCCTGAGGCACCGCCCAGCATGGGGGTATGTCTTAGAGAGGGGTGAACAGCTACTTGCTCCTGTGTATTTGGGAGTGGTCAAGTCCCCAGGCAGAGCCACAACCTGTTTGGGCAACTAGCTGGGCTGGCTCCATGACTCTGATTAGGGGACAACAATGTCAGATCCTCTCATTTCAGAACATGTTTCTGTTAGCTGCTAGAAGGTTCCTCAGAGACTGGAGACCCGAAACAACTTTAATTGATTTTTTTTCCAAGGTAGCAAACATTGTCTTCTGCCTGTGTCCTCACAGTAGACCTGAAGTCAATGCCCTGGCAAGCATAAAGTTAAAACAAAGTTAAAGCATAAAGCCTGAGCTCTCTGGTTTGTGGAAAGCCGGTTTAAGACAGGGTGTTGCTTTGTAGCCCTTGGGTTTGTCTTTCTCTGCTCTGCCTCCCAGATGCTGGGATTATTTGTCTGTACTACTATGCCTAGCTTAAAACCATACTTTCTTTTTTCATGAAAAAAATTAAATAAAAATATTAGTGTGTGTGTATGTGTGTATAGTATGTTTGTATGTATGCCCACATACACATACCACAGCACATATGTGGATGTCAGAGAACAACTTTGTGTAGTTGGTTCTTTCCTTCCTTGCTTCCTTTCATCTTTACGTGGATCTCAGGGATCCAACACAGGTTACGAGGCTTGTATGGCAAAGTGCCTTTAGATGCTGAGCATCTCACAAGCCCAACCCATATTATCTTAAAGAAGCAAACAAAAAAGTTTTAACTGTCAATACACTGGATAATTTAAAGCCTAAAACGTCCACCCTTGATTCCATAAATGCATGTAACATCTTCTTTTATTTCAAATAAGTTTTGATGTTACCTGTTGCTGACCTTTTAGCATAGATCATGTGGTAAAAACCAGTTCTGTTTGTTGGAACAGGTTTCTAAACAACTCAAGTTTGTGCTAACGACAGCTTGTATGAAAAGAACAAATATTTGCTTTTTATTTCACGTAAATATTGCATGCTGTCAAAGAAGATGGGCTTAAAGAGGCTAAGATTTTATCTTTCGTAGCTCACTAAGGGACAGCTAATCTATAGCAGAAATAATTTTAAATGTAGCACCGCTGTGTGGAAAGCATAGACCTCCCACTGCTTGATGTGACATTAGTAGAAAAAAATTTTAGCTGAAAAATGTTACAAAATGTTTATTTTGTCATACAGCTTAAAATTATGCTGAGGATAGAATAAAATGAGAGAAATGGTGTAGAGATGGCTCTACCAGCAATTACTCTGTTGGAAATTAGTTTAGAGGCATTATAACATCTTAAATAGACACATGAAATGATGTGAACCCACTACGTAACAGAACAGGCTGACAATAGTGTCATTGTGGAATGTATAAATGAATGCTATGAACATCTTTGGACAGACACTGGGCTCTCTCTTTCCTGTCTCCTACGTGCCCTGTTCTTTTCCAGCCCAATAGTGCTGTTGGACCACAGAGTGTGAGGGCTTAAGCTAATATCTGAATTTCATTTGCAGATGTAGCACACACTGGTCTACACAGGAAACACTCATCCCGTGCCTTACTGCTTCTGTTTGGATTCATGCTGCTTGCCATCGCAGACGTTGTGGCCCACCTTCCCCGGGGCTCATTTCCCTCTTTCACGAAGCCTACTGTGCAAAGCTACTGGCTTGTCAGCCCCTGAGCTACCTGACGGGTATGACTGGTGTTCCCCCCTTTCCATTATGCCTTGAAGAATTAACTGTTGGGTACTGTCAACAGCCTTATGTGACACACTTTGTAACACAGAAAGAGAATTTTAATAAGGCCTCCAAGGGTTCTGCTGCCATCTTTAGAGGGAAGGCTTCCTATGAGGAAGCGCATGGAAACTCCCAGGAGGCAGCTGTTGCAGCCTCTCCTGCTGAGAGGAAGCAGTGTCATCCCATTTTATCGTTTAGCTGTCACCACAGCCCTAGCATGATTCTGACAGGCTGCTCTTCCCTCTTATAGCCAGTGCTGCTTAATGTCACTTTCTTGGTTGAACATCTTTATTTCTGACTTGTTACAAACCATTAACTAGTTTTCAGGTTTCAATGTCCTGGCTACTTTTGACTAGTCAGTCATTTGGCATAACAAGGTTTTTCCTTTATCTTCTTGCTAAAGCAAATCTCTACAAGAAATGATCAATGTTCCAATTTTTATGAGTCCTAGCAGATAGGAAGTGCCTGTCATCGGATGCAGAGCATCTTTTCTGAAAGCATATTCTACTTCAGATAATAGAACTTGACAGACACTCTGGGTGCCGCTGTCGCAATAGTAGAAGGCTTCGCACAATTTGAGTGTGGAGAATTTTACAGATACACTTTATTCTGATGGTTTCAAATAAATATAACAGCATTATTATTAATTTGACTTTCTAGCCAGCTGCAATGTTCCCACAGCTAGAGTTCCTTGAGTATATTTTGAAAAGCATTAAACAGTTGTCAATCTCTATAAACACATCTTTAAGGTGTGAGTTGTATGTTGCATGGCTAAAATGAAGACTGGCTGCTTGGATATTGATGCTAAATATTATCCCTAAAGACATGGAGTTTGATGACATATTACCAAAGCATTAAATATGTAGGCTTTCGTATGGAGTTCCTCATACATAAAACTAATGAAATGAGGCTTAAAACCTTCTATGCATTATTCTGTATTATTAAGATTTTTAAAGAATACATTCCTTTAAAATGTGCTGAAATGTTATGGGCACCTCTGTTAAGGAAAGATTCCATGGATATTTAAAGCTCAAATAAGATTTTTTTTTTAAATTATTGCACATCCAGTGTATATGTCATTTTGTTGTTTGCTTTTGTTCTTCAGACAGTTTTGCTATGCAGCTCAGGCTGGCCTTGAAATCCCAAACCTCTTGCCTCTGCCTCCCAAGCACTGGGGCTACAGTCTGGCATTGTTTTCTGCTTAGAAATGCATCAGGAAGGGTATAGGCAAAGACACCACTGTGCATCCATCAAATGGAACACTGATTTGAAGACTGAGCGGCAGACAGACGTGCTGATAAGCTGGAGTATCCCTGTTACTTGGTTGAGTGGCAGGATCAAGTTGGCTCACAGTGTGTCAGGTTCCATGCCACCGCTGAGCACACAGGGGACTCTGGCCCCCCACCTCCTCTGTCTGGAGAGAGACACCTCAGACAAGCCCCGGGTGTGAAGACCCAGGGCAGACAAGGAGAAAGTGTTGGCTTTTATTTCATCTCCCATTCTATTTACTTGAGACTTTGTACTATTTATGGACACAATGAGTTAATAATGGGATTAAATGGTTTTCAAAGGAAATCTCCGTGCTGTAGAAAGGGTCAGATAGAAAGAGATAAATGCACTTGAAATTTCTAACATTTCTTCCATGCAGCTAACCCTGACACTTGGAGGGTCCTTGTCTCTTTAGATGTTTTAACAGCCTCAGAGTGTGGGTGCACATGTTGTCAACCCCTAATCTGTGTCACCTTAGGCAGCAACCATGGTCCTCCATTGGTTTCCTGGTGCTGTATTTCAAATCAGTTCATAAATTATTAATCATACATGTGTAGGTCAGAGGCACAGTGACCCTGACAATCATTCTATAATATTCTCTCTTTAGCACTCAAAGCGAAGAGAAGGGGGTAATCAATATGCACCATCAGAGGTACATCTCACATAGATACGGTGCGTGCACTGAGGAAAAGAGGCAGATCTTTACAAAAACCTGTCAGCCCAGCATTAATCTTGTATTATGAGTAATGTGGCTATCTATGAATCTTTAATATTCCTTAAATGATGAAATTGTATGGTATGCTCTACCAAAGCAAATCAGATAAAATGTGAGAATAGTTTGATCAAGGAAGATGTTGATGCACATGACTGGAAGACCTTAAAGCAGCTCATGAGAGCAGAAAGAGCAACAGCTGAGAAACTCAGAGCCTAGAGTCACTGAGTTCTGCCGTCATCCACAGTGCCTTGGAAGTTAACAGTGTAGTAAAATAATTGGTTAAAGCCAGTGTCCCGCAAGACACGGCATCTCTGGCTAAACACTAGTAGCGGCCAATATCCTACTGGCTTCCAGTCCATAATAAAAACTGTATCTGAAAATTAATGAATGCATGGATTCATGTTTCATACATGAAATCCGAAAGTAAGAGACTATGAATCTAGTGGTTTGTTGAAATGCCGCCACGTTCGTTTTTGCCCATGAAATAGTCCTGGAATAATTTGCTCCACGTTTAATTTTTGATGAAATAAAAGTAGACCGAGAACTTTGCTTATGAAATTTGCCTAATGAAGAAATTTTAATCAGTGCTTGTTGAACTGGAGATAAAAATATAGTTTGTTTCTTCAGATTTGAGAAGAATTAACATGTATCTGATTGTTAATATTTGATTCTTGTTTAATTATTTATGATATCAAGGAATGAATCTGTCAAGTAAATAATGAAATGCGTGCACGCGGCATATGTAATTAGGTTAGGTGCATAAATCCAAAGTGTTCGCTTTAGACTTGTCAGTGCAAAATTTATGAATATTGAGCAACGTTAAGTGAAGAAAGTTCCTAACGTATTCTATCTCGTTAGTGTGGGTCGTAGCAATTGTTGGTCAAAGAGGAGGAGGAGAGGAAGAAGAGGAGTAGTGGTTAGGCTTCATTTCCTTGGCTGTGCTTTAATGGTTTAGACGTCAGAGTGAACTGAAGCATGTCCTACTTCCTTCTGCCTAGAGATGTATGACTTGATCAAAATGGCTTGTGGGTTTGAATGACTGCAGCTAACGGAAGAATTCCATACTGGAGAGATACAGGTTCCTGGGCTTCTAAATCCAAACCTGATTGCGGGGCAAAATCCAACCAAAGTCTGAGAATTAAAAATATGCTCTGTGGGGTGGAGATGTAGCTCAGTGGTAGAGCACTCACCTGGCAAGCGCAAGGTCCTGGGTTCCACCCCAGCACCACAAATGAAACCCCCTGTTCTTACGACAGTCAGACTCTCACCACAACACCAGGCTTTCAATTCACCGTGAAGGTGAAAGGCTGTTCTGAGTGCTCACTTCCATTCTGTTTCCCCCTTCTCCTTGGGCAGATCAGACTGGGATCCAGCTTGGCTAAGTATGCTTTTGAGCGCTAGGTTTGAAGAGATTCAGAAATGTCTAGGCTTCAGGGGCCAGAGGAGATATCAGGGACCTGTGTGTGAGACCCTAGGGGGCAGCGGGTAGGATCCCTGGGGGCTAGAGGATACCCTTGGTCTCCAGGTCCTTGCCCTTTGGAGTTGTGTTGGAATGGGCAATGCTATCTTGACTTAAGGGTCTAATGGAACCACCTGGTTGGAGTGAGTTCTGCCCTTCAAGTTAATCATCAAAAGCCTGGTGTGCTGTACAGACCAACAAGAAAAGAAGGACGCTTGCTCATGCTGACATTAACTAGCATAATTTCCAGGAAGTTCCTTAAACTCTAGGGTCTCCATTTCTCCACTGGAGTTAATTGTCTCTGGCTCACAGAGACGCCACTGTAGCACATGAGCTTTGTGGACTGTGCTAGTTGGAGGTGGCTCACACCTGCTTGTTGAGTGGAGTGGATTTAACACACACTTGGAAGAATCTGCAATATTTAAATGTTTGGCAATGGAGTTCACGGGAACACTAGAGAATAT
This sequence comes from Phodopus roborovskii, assembly GCF_943737965.1. Classification (NCBI taxonomy): domain Eukaryota; kingdom Metazoa; phylum Chordata; class Mammalia; order Rodentia; family Cricetidae; genus Phodopus; species Phodopus roborovskii. The sequence goes on along the minus strand of NW_026126571.1, from coordinate 23,212,518 downwards.
GGGCTCCTAACATCGTACATCATGGGATAGGGGCACAGCAATATGACAGTGGTAGATAAATTAGGTTAGGCAAAGACCCTGGAGGGTCTTGAAGGTTTTACTCAGGAACTTAGGGTTCTTTCCTTGGCAGAGGGAAATGATCATTTGAGGTCATCACCCCTTAACTCCAAAATTAATAAAACACAGTACCTATTTTGCACAGTGCTGCTTTTTTCAAAATGAAAAATGCACATGATTTAAAAGAAACTATAGAAATTATAAAAATCCTTCCTTCCTTCCTTCCTTCCTTCCTTCCTTCCTTCCTTCCTTCCTTGAGACAAGGCCTTGCCCTGTAACTCTTACTCTTATGTAGTTTTTAAAAGATAAAACTTGCTAAGTTTCCAAGGATTTGACTCTGGCAACAAAAGGCAGCTCTGTTGTTTTAGCTCCTCAGTGGTTAGCAGGTGATATAGCACCCAGCCCAGGAATGCGACTCTCTTCCATGAGAGACTTTCTCAGGGCAAGATGTTCCTGTTCCTCCTCAGGGTCTACAAATGGTGCTGTTTAGAACTTGTCACACACTCTTTTCCAAACTAACTCCTGGACATGGCAAAGGACTGGTCATGGGAGACTGAGAGCATTTGAATTGATCTGGTCATAGCGGGAGAGGGAGGGATGGCCAGAGTGAGGTGGCAGGCAGGTCCTGTTCAGATACTGTAAGAAGGGGGCAGGAAAGAAATTTTCGGGAGTGGTGGAGAGTGTGACCCCTTCCTAGCTAGGTTACCTGGGACTCCTTTCCAGGATTATCTACACTGCAGTTTCCAGGAGAGCCATAGGGCATGTGGCAAATGTCTGTAAAGCAGGTAGGTGCCAGTGCCTTGTACTTAATATGTAGAGAGCCTCAAAGGTGCGCTCAGTTATTGCGGTGCTATTGCCACGAGAATGGACTAATTCTTCCCTCCACGGGACTTGTCACAAAGTGTGCCAAGAAGAAAGGCTCCGGTAAATAACCGTGGTTTTGGTTTTGTTGTTTTGGCCTTAGCACACGGCTTGCCTTGGTTTTCTTCAGGAGGGATTAGGGATGCGTGCGGGTCCTGCAGGTGCCTCGATGTCCTCCGGGTGGCAGCAGGACCTGAAGGGCTGGACAGCCGGAGCTGTAGTTCCTCCCTCCCTGCTGAGTAGATGAGAACCCTGCCTAAGGCTGAGGCTGTGCCTTAGGGGTTGGTGACCCTGGGCATGGGCAGGACCCGCGCCAGCAGGGTTCAGGGGTAGGTACCCGGATGAGAGCAGAAAAGCCAGGCACGGGAGACACTGAGGAGCCTGGGCAATGTCCTGGCCGCCGTCTCGGCTCTGCCTGCCCGCCGAGAAGGAGGCGCCTTGGGTCGCTCATTACCCCGGCGCAGTGGCGGCTCCCGGCCCGCAGCCGGCGGCGGAGCGGGGGCAGGCGGCCGAGACGCGCGAGCTATTTGCATTCCCCGGCAGTCATTTTTATATGCGGAGGTAATGAAGTTGTCAGCGGCGCCCCGAGTGTGGCAGAGCCTGATATTCAAATCGCCTGCCGTGTCGCCTGCCACCCCCGCCCCCCGCCCCGCATCTCTCCCTTGAGTCTCCGGGCTGCGCCTCCCGCGCCCGCATCTCTCTCTTCCCAGCTGCTTTGTCTCTGTTGTTACGCTCCTCCCTCCCCTTTGTGTCTCTGACGAAGACTCCTAGCCTCAGATCAGCGACGCCCCCAGGTCTAGTGACCCTGCGACCCAGGGATACACATGTAACCACATACACTCTGAAGGCCATTCTGCCCTCTTCCCTCCCTCCGAAGCCATCCCTGAGAGCCTTCAGCTTCAGCTGCAAGAAGGATGACCTACTCCTGGCATTAGCGATAGGGCCTAAAGGATTGTCCTCTTCTCTTTCTGAATGCGTATTTATGGGCATGTTTGATTATAAAACCCATATCTGACCTGAACACCCAGGCTGCTAAGGAAAGACTAGCAGCCTTGGTGAGGGAAGGAGGGGGACAGACAGGCACTCTTGTCTAGACACGTGAGGATAGACATGACTGCTTACATGCCTGCTATTCTTTTCCCTAGGCCATGACAGCTGGGCTGCTCACCAGCCTGACCGGGCCACCTGGGACCTGCAGTGTGGCCAGGCCAAATCCTCCTGCAAAGGAGATACAGTGTGAGGGAAAGATGGTGAACTTACTGTAGTCATTGTAAGGTACCGATTGGATGTTGAAAGGTTCATATTCTGGATATAGTGTGTGGAATAAAACATAGTGCCATGATCAAATATTGCTTTCTAGTTTTTAAAGATGGGTGGCTGTGAACAAGATTTACAATTATGCTCGTGACTCATATTCTATTTCTGTTGGACAGTGTTGTTCTGGCGGTGGAAGACCCAAGGAACTTTTTAGCTCTAATTGTACCAGCTCGCTTTCCTCTGCCGATGGTTTGAAACAGGGCAGGGAAAAGGGAAGGCATCAAAAGCGGCTGTCAACACAGAGCAGAGCCTGTGGCTTAACAGGCACATGTTCTTTCCTTTGTTTACTGTAGGGGTGCCCGCAGCCATGCCAGAGTCCCCCTTGTGTATGATGTTAGCTTCCAGGGGTGTCTTGTGCCTTTTAGGAGTTATTTGCCCCACACTAAACTCACTGACATGTCATTTAGAAAAGTGAATACTGTGTATGGGCTGTGACTATTTCATAAGTACTTTTGGTGTGTATTGTCCCTCATCACGCACAGGGAGCAGAGTAAGGACCCCCGGAGTATGCACTGGCACAGTGCTCTGCAAACCATCCGGCCTGGGGGAGTCCCCGAGTGTGTGCTGATTCCACATGCGGCCACCGCTCCTACTGGGCTCTTATGGTATGGCTCACCAATGATCCGTGCACTAAAGACTCCCGGAATACACATTGACACGATAGACTGGAGTTGTTTGGGTCTTTCGTGGCAATGATCCGGGGATAATGGCTATATCTTGAGATTGGAGTGCTCATGGTCCTAAGGCATAACCAGAAATGTCCCAGTTAAGCCCTCCCGTGGCTCCCAGTACAGCGTGTCTGGGTCTTTGACCTCCTGCATCCAGACACCGTGGCATCATCAGTGTCTGTCAATGTTGTGACTTTCTCCCCTATATACAAAATTTGAAACTCAGTATTTAGAGTGGAATTCATGTACTGGGGTTTTGCCTTGTTAATCGCAGGTTAAAGAACTATGAAAGACCATATTTAAAGGGGAAAAATGGTTTGGGGGAACACACTTGGGAAGTATATTTATGTTAGAGAATTAATATAAAAATAAATAACCTCAATCCTTAGAAAACCTAGTGGCTGGCTCAAGATAGATAAAAGTGAGTAAGAAGATGGAAGATGCTAGAAATCATGAAGACAATATATTCATTAGTAACAATTCAATTGTATAAGACACAAGATAAAAATCTTCCCTCTTCTCTTCCTTCTACACTTTGAAATGTCACAGCCACCGTTAACGTTTTGTATATCCCTCCCATTAATTTTGCACATAGACAATTGTGTGTCTCTGTTCTTTGGTTATACAAATGAGTTGACAAGAAACATTACTCTTCAAGGTCTTGTACTTTTAATGAATAATATATTGAACATCCCTCCTCATCCTTTGTGATGCCTGCATAGAATTCTGTGGCATGATGAAACAGTTTTTAAAGGCCTGCCAATTCTACCTCCACAACAATGAATACCCTTATACATGTTTGCACCTTCAAATTTGGACAAACTTGTTCATTGGAAAAATCCTCAGCCATGGAAGTTCTGAGGCAAAGAAACGTACAGTTAAATGTTGACACATACAGTCCAACTAACAGCTGCGTGTCTATTTCCACACTCCCGGACCAAATCCTGTTTTATCACATAGCACACTTCTGATGTGTGTGCCAGTGAATTCTCCCACCAAGTTTTCTACTCAGCTTCCTGGTGAAAGTCCTGCTCTGGGCACTGTGATAAATACAGGGAAGTGTAGAAGTCACGCTATGGAGTAGGAAGTCCTGTCAGTCAACATAAAAAAAAAAAAAAAAAAAAAAAAAAAATAAAGATTGAGCCACAAATCACAGTGCGATCAGTTGAATTTTGGCAATAGCTCTCCTCTGTGGGAGAACTAGAAAAATAGAACAAGATTGCACTAATTGTTTTCCAGCTAATATTTATTGAAAAGTTGTAAACAGCAGAGGTATTCTGCTGCCTTTGCCTTCTGAGAAAATGAAAAGATATGCTTGCTGGTCAGACTTTGTTTCACATGAATGAAATACCAAATCTGGTTCAATGAGGAGTCACCTTTACAGATCTTCATAGTGGATCCCAGGTATAAAGCCATCTCACTGGAAGTTATTTTGGAAATCACTGAGATTTATGTGTAAGGCATGTGACTAGGTTCTGCAAGTTCTCACCCAAGTCCCTCTGGCTTCTTGTTTGCTTTTGTAAAGTTCAAGCCTCAAAAAGCCAAAAAGCCAAAAAGACAGGTGGGGCCAACTCTGGAGCCTTCTTCACTTATTCCAGAATCCCACCAAACTCTGTGCTGATGTATTATTTATGATTTATTAAAGCTTGCCTGAGGGTACAGAAAGCAAAGCTAGCCACAAGCCACAGAACCAGGCAATGGTGATATGTGGTGATATCTTGTTTGTACAAATAGTGTCTGAAGATCAGAGGGTGGAGCTTGCCACTAGCTAACAGACAGACAGGAAGTGAGGTGGCTGGGAGGAGAAAGGATTATATGCAGGAGGAAACAGGAACTTGCTCTCTTTTAAGCTGGGAAGTTGGTGAGGTAAGGTTGGCTGTGGCTTGCTCCTTCATCTCTCTGATCTTTCAGCTTTTGCCCCTGTATCTAACTTTTATTATTAATATCTATTAGAACTCTTGATACAGTGATACACACCTTTAATCCCATCATCCATACTAGCTAGCCATAGAAACAGGAAGTGGTGGCACACACGTTTAATCCCCAGACTCAAGAGACATGTTCAAGGCCACACTGAGCTACATGAAACTGATCCAGTCCTAAAGAGAAATAGCTCACACAAAGGTGATCTCAGAACTTGGGATCACACGCCTTTGATCCCAGAGGGGTATAAAAGGAAGAACCGAAGGGTCTCATGAGAGATTTATTCTCCAGCCATACTGAGGACAGGACAGCACTTTCAGCCTGAGGTAGAGGTAAGAGTTAGTGGCCGGCTGCTTTGCTTATCTGACCATCAGCTAGAACCCCAATATCAATCTCTGGGTTTTTATTATCGTGTTACAAAACTCCTTCATATTACATCATAAGAGATGATAATTTGACACATATTTGGTCTTAAGGATGCTCTACTTATGCTTATTTTGTTTTTGTCTGGATAAACTCAGATACATGAAAAACAGCTTGAGTTATGTGGTGCTTTGAATGCTGTCCCTCATAGGCTCAGGCATTTGAACATTTGGCCCCCTGTTGGTGGTGCAGTTTGGGGAGCTTTCGAAGGTATGGCCTTGTTGGAGGAAGTGTGTCACTAGAGGTGGGCCTTGTGACTCTAGCTGTTTTCAGTTGCCCTCTCTGCCTCATGCTTGTGGTTCAAAATGTGAGCTCTCGGCTTGTTATCTCCAGCCATCATGCCTGCCGTTCGCTACCCACTGCCGTGTGCTGACCCAGAAGTTGTGGTTTGAACAAGAATGACACCCACAGACTCAGGTGTTTGAATACCTGGTTCACAGTGGTGAAACTGTTTGGGAAGGATTAGAAGGCGTGCCCTCGTTGGAGTAGGTGTGTCCCTGGGGGCGGGCATAGTGGTTTCAAAGGACTGAGCACAAGGGTGCTCTCTCTGCCTCCTACTTACAGATCAAGGGTTGAGCTCTCAGCTGTCCCCCTCCCACCCCCTACCCCCCGCCACCATTCCTTTGCTCCATCATCGTGATGAACTCTAGGCTATGAAACCATAAGTTCAATGAAATGTTTCCTTTCGTAAGTTGCCCTGGGCATGGTGTTTTATCACAGCAAAGGAAGAGAAACTGATACAAGTCTTAGTATTGGGTGTGTGTGTGTGTGTGTGTTTGTGTGGTATATGTGTGTGTGTGTTTGTGTGGTATATACAGTTTATCTGGATGTCAGTATGGACTTAGAAGTCTTGGATAAGATGGACCAACTCATTGTCAGGACTTCTTGGATCTACACATCTTTGTTTAGAAAAGGATCTATGACCACATGGCATTTTGGCACTATAAAACGGCATGCCCCTCAACCAATAGGAAGTAGAGGAGCTGGCAGAGCACGCTGTACAGATTAATAGGGCCGGGAAACCAGTATTTCTATTCTAAATCTAAAAGTAACTACCAGGGGCCATGAGTACCATATGAAAATAGTGCTGCTGCCCATCCCTACTAGAAAAGCAGTACCCTAAATTTCATGGCCATTTACTGAGGCTACTAAATATCTAACAACAATAACAACCAAGGTTATTGGATATCACTATAGTGATACTGTGGATTTTGTCACCCTTTTGGAAAGAAAGAAGTAGTATGTTTGAGAATTATGTTCTAAAGCAATGTTTCAGTGGGCAGGAGAGAAGACTCAGGGGGGTCAAGTACCTTCTGCCCAAGTCTGACGGTTTAAGGTTGGATTCCTGAGACTAAAAAGCTGGGCAGAGCAGCACACGCACGCATCTGTAATCACAGTGTTCCCCTTCCAGGGGCTGAGACAGGAGAGCCTTTGAAACCTTGAGGACATTAAAAGTTGTCCTCTGGCTTCCACACTTGCTCTATAGTAACCACACCCACTCACACACATGCACAAATGTTTTGTGCCTGTGTTGTGCAAAGCAACTGAAACATATCCAGGGGCTCAATAGTGAGGTCCCCCCTACCCCCAGACAGGATCTCATGTAGCTCATCTAACTCTAACCTTCTGAGCTTTTCCTGCCGCCACCTCCCATGTGCTAGGACCATGTGTCTGTATCAGCACTCTGCTAAATAAGGACCCATCTCATGAATGCATGAAGTATTTAAGCAGTATAAAGGTTACAGAATTATTTTTGTTTACCTCATATGCTTATTAGATATGGAAAGAAGCAACATGTAGATAATAAAGACCTAACTCCTTATTACTAAAAAATTTAAAAAGACAGAATGCAATTAGGAAAAAAAAATACATTCCTAAGGCCTCTAAATTAAAAAAAAAATGCAAGACTTCTGAAAGCAAAGCAAACTCCACTTAAACCTAGACATGCCACAATTGACTTGAAATCTAACAAGATAGCTTTAAGTCACATATACCTGATGGACTGCGCTAATGTCTTAACACTGAAAACCCAGAAGCTTTTAATATTAAGGTGGAAACCAAGAAAGAGTCTGCAAAGGTCATTCCAAACTTAGGAAAAAAAAATCAGGAAAATTCCAAGAAAGAAAACTTTTTTCACCTTAGAAGGCACATGCTATCTTTGAAAAGTCAATTCAAACTCAACAAAAGATACAGTCCCCGTAAATCACTTTCCTGAGGAAGACCCACTTACCAACTTCACACTGTGGAGCTGCAGAGAACTCAGTATCATGGGGAATATTTTTCCTGGCACAAAAAGTAAAAGGTCTTACTAGGCATGGTGGCATATGCCTTTAATCCCAGGACTCAGGAAACGCAGGCAGGCAGAGCTGCATAATGATATTCAGCTTCAAGACAAACAATTCCAGCACTAATAACATAAAAATAATTTTTATAGAAGTGTTCTATGTTCATTTTTAAAAATCACATTTACGTATTAAGTGTGCATGCATGTGTATGTGTGTGTGTGTGTGTGTGTGTGTGTGCACTGCTCACCAGGCATGGGACATTAAAGGACAATCTGTGGAGCTGGTTCTATCCTTCTACCTGTGGGGCTGGAGGAATGACATGTACTTACACTATCTCGATAGTTTTGTTCATTCCTGGCAACAACAAAGTCAAATACGGCTTAGTGTGATAGTACTCAATTGTAATTTCCTGGCACGTGGGAGGTAGAGGCAGGAGGCTCAGAAGTTCAAGGTTTGTCCTCACCTACTTGGTTATTTTAAGGCCAGCCTGTGTTATACGAGACCCTGTCTCAAAACTAAAGCCAAGAACAAAACAAATGGTGTTGGGAAATTATATAGCAAGGGACGTTTTATTTACTCTGTTTAAGATTTGTGACATTAACTCTTTGAACACCATATTCATTGTTAATCTTTTGCCCTTTTCACTAAACTTACAGGGTTTTACATTATTTATGGTTATCATTTGCCCTTTTCACTAAACTTACAGGGTTTTACATTATTTATGAAATAAAATTTATTGAGTTTTTTCTCTTTCTGTTTCTGGCCTTTGACTCGTAATCGGATAGACTGCCATTTCTCCTGGGTAATGCACGTCTCCGTCTGTTTTTCCTCTATTACTTTTACTGTCCCTGTTTACACATTTAAGTTGTTGATCCTTCTGGAGTTTCCATGGCATAAGGAAGGGCTCTGGGATGAGCTCTGTTTATTTCTTCCAAATGGCAGCTAGGTTTTCCAAGACCATTCTTGAATAATTTATCTTACTCCACTGATACACAATTCTCCTTGACCATTAAATGTCCACATGTGCTTCTGGGCCCATGATGGTCATTTGCTCAGTTTCTCAGGTAGTGCCATGCATTTTAGCATCTCATTTCTCACTTTTAGAAATTTCTGGACTATTTTTGAATGTTTGTTCCCTTAAAGGAATGTAAGGATTATTTTTCAAAATTTCAGAAAAGATCCTGTTGGGGTTTTCTTTTGATCTTTTTAATTTATGCCATTTATATCTAAATAAATGCATAGACTAACTTAGGGGGAATTTTCATAGTTCTGAGTTTTATATGAGAGTCAAACATGTTTGTTTGAATATCCTCACACCTTTGTGTGTGTGTGTGTGTGTGTGTGTGTGTGTGTGTGTGTATGTATGTGTGTAATGGATTTTATCTATTCCTTTTGGGGCATGAGATTGAGACAAGGTCTCATGTAGCTCAGTCTGAACAGAAACTTGATATGTAGTTGAAAATGAGCTGAATCCCTGATCCTTCTGCCTCTACCTCCTAAGTAAGGTCTGGGACAACACATGTTTGCTGAAACACCCAACTCATTATCTTTTAATTTGTTTACTGAAGTTTATTTCTGGGGATTTTTTTTTTGGAGTTTTGTTGGCTGATGTGAATTCTTAGGTATGTGTATGACAAGTCACTCCTTGGCATAACAATGTAAGCTTGGAACTGGAATGCAATGGCTCTGAGAGCTACCAAAGGCAGTGTGAGAGACGTCTACAAGGGCTTTGGGGGAACTTGTAAGTTTTGAATCGCTTGGTGCTTAGTGGGTTATCAGACACAGGAATTGCTTGAAGGCTAAGGCACTTGTCTCCAAATCCTTCCAATGCTGAGATTCCCAGATATCTACACTGAGTGCTTTTATATGGCGATAGCCCGTTTGCTGTGACTCTGAGCCCTTCCAGTGGATGGCTCTGTGCTCCGTAGCTGAAAAGTTAGCAGCCATATCACAATGGGAGGCCTGGCTCCTTATCCAGTTAATTAATGATCCACTGGGAGCTTGGGGGTGGGGCTTCAAGATGGTAATGGCTTAGAAAAATGCATCTGAGGCACATATACCATTTGGAGTACCCAGTTAAGAATGATTTGCCACATCCAGGAGAGCTTCACAAAGACTTTCGCAAACATGGGCATTCAGCTCTGCTGATAGCCCCACATTCTTAATGGCATAATCACCAACATAATCCGTTCAGAATAATGGCCTTTTAATACAGAAACAATTACTTCAGATAATAAAATAACACTTTAATTTGCCTGACACCAAGTTTGACCTATGCGGATCATCTGATGGTAAGGTGAGGAGAAGGGAAGTCGGCTGATCTCTAAATACATCATAAAGCGATAACACGCCATGTACTTCAGGCCTGAGATGCTTTGAAAGGCTTGGCAGAAAAATAAAATGACAATCAGAGTAAGTTATTGCTTTGGAATTTACAAAATACTTGGTAATTTGAGTATCGACTTTGTTCCGTTTCCTTAGAGAGAGAAAGCTTAGCCTTCAAGTTAATGCACTTGAATTAAATTTGTTCATTTTGAACACCTACTGTGGGAAGGGATTTAAGGCATGCAATCACTCAACAAATTGTTATTGCATGAAAACGAATACTGCGTCCTAGGAGGGAAATGCAAACGAAATCCATTGCTCTGACACTTTCTCATATCCTTAGATCTATCTTCTGGCTCTTGTAAACTATTTCTATTCTGTCTTTAATAGAACTGTTTTCTTAAGTGTCTTCAAATTCTTTGGGGGAAGTAGGTGAGTTTTAAGTCTCAAATAATTAAAAGCTTCCCTAAGTAAACCTTCTGAGCTGGAAAATGAGGCAGCCATTTATATACTTGGTTTCACAGGCTGTTGGTATAGACAAGGATTCATTCTTTTTCATTCTGAAATAGAAAAGCTGGGACCAGGGTTGGAAGTACCATCAAAAGTCTCATGTGATGATTGATTTCCAAGTGCCATTGCATAGCCAACAACTGAAGTTTTGACTGTGAGTTTCTGATAACTAATTTTATCTCTTATTAAATGAATTATTTCTTGGTATAGAAGAAGATATATTCATCATTTGTACTTTAGTGAGAATTAATTAATAACAACTTTCCTGCAATAAGTAAGTGAGATAATTGGTATGGTTTTTTTTTTTTTTTTGAAAAGAGTACATACTGCCAGTAATCCACCAGTCTGTGGTTTAGGACAATGTGGGTTGTAGTCTTCACACTAGGCTTTGAAGCATTAGAGGTGGGATCATATATGTACTATTTTAGGCTTGTCTTGTTTCCTTTAATGTCTTAGTTATTTTCCCATTAAAAATTCTTTGATCCAAAATGCCTTCTAAATTCATGGATTAATGTATGTAGTCTCAGATCTCATCAGAGAAGTTTTTTAGTGCAGTACTCAGTGCAGAAACTTAGTGCAGAAACTCACAACTGGTCAAATTGTAGAGAATAAATGTCTGTGGAGTGCTCAGTCACAAATGGGACATCGAGACCATACTCCCTCATGCCGAGACTCGGGAATCATTGCCGAAGAGGGAGCATAAAGATTGTAAGAGCCAGAGATCAGGCAGGGTTGGGGCAAATCAGTGTCATATGGGCATGATAGGACCACCACCCTCAAGAGCTCACAGATGCCATAGTTGCCTGCACGAGATCAAGCCAGTCTACAATCCAGCATGGAAGGGGAAAGGGTTCATGAGTCTACCCTTAGCTGAGGAGCTCTTGATAGTTGATGGCTTCTGGGGAAAGGAGAATCAGTTTTGTTCAAGGATGTAGCAGGTTAACCAAGATCCAGTGTCTGTCCCCGTAGCGATGCATATTTCACAGTACAAACTGGACTTGGGTTATAAGTAAAGGACAAAGAAGAAGAAAGGGGAGGACATGAAGTTGGGAGTGAGTAAGGGTTGGATCTTGGAGGAGTTTGGGAGAGGAGTCAGGGTGAATATGATCAAAATACATTGTATGAAATTCTCAAAGAATTAAAAAATACCATGCCAAAATATTTAATATTACCACTCCTCTGGACTGAATTATTTCCATCCACATTCATCAGGTAAAATTGTAGCCCCTGGCATGTAACCATATATGGAGGCAGAGCCTTTATGGATGGGATTAAGAGTATAAAAGGTATGATGGTTAATTTTTCATCAATTTGACAAAAGCTAAGGTCATTTGGAAGAGGAAATCTCATTTGGGAAAATGACTCCATCAGATTGGCCTATGGAAAACCTATGGGGGCATTTTCTCGATCAATGATTAATTTGGGCAGGCCTTAGCCATTGTGGGTGGTGCTGCTTTCAGGGCATGTGGTCCTAGATTGAAATACAAAGCAAGCTGAGTCAGTCACAGAGAACAAGCCAGCAAGCAGCATTCCTCCTTGGCTTCTGCTTCAATTCCTGCCTCTGTTCTTGCCTTGAGTTCCTGCCCAGACTTCCATCAATGATGGACTGTGATTGAGATGTATAAGCCAAATAAACTCTTTCTTTCCCCAAGCTGATTTGGTGGTCATGGTCATTATCATAGGAACAGAAAGCAAACTAGAACAGGGAGCTCTTACTGAACACAATTGGTGTCCTTTAAAAAAGATGGGCAGAATGCACCAACTGAGAATACTAAAAGAAGGCATCTGCCTGCAAACCAGGAAGTGAGCTCTTACCAGAAACCATCCTGTTGGAACTTGGTCTGGGATACTAGCAAAGACAGCAAACAGACATCTGGTACCCAATCTCTTAACCTATGGCAGTTTGTTGTACAAAGGTGAATTGAGCAACACATCCTCTAATGCTCTTCCTTCCTTCTTTTCTTTCATTCTGTCTTTTTTCTCCTTATCTCTCTCTCCAGTGTAAGGAATTGAATTCAAAGTCTCACATGTACTTAAGCCTACACTTTGTGACTGAGCTAGACTCTCAGGCCTAATTTGGACTTTCTTTCTTGGAGAATTTGTGTATACAAAGGCCTTGTGCATCCAAGGCCTCTCCATGCTCAGGGGCTACAGGTTAAATGTCCCAAGTCAGTGCTGTGCACTGGGGTCTGTACTAATGACTCCCTCCACAGTGTGCTGGTCTACATGGGACAGATACAGAAGCCAAGAGGAGCTTGGAACCCTTTGCACTCATGGTTGTACTAAGAAGTGGTCAGAAGTGGCTTTATAGGATCTAGAGAAGGTTGGGTTGTGAGTTTCAGGTAGCGAACATTTTAGGACCATGCATTAGGACCATGCATTAGTCCATGGGAAATGAACTAAACAGATAAACAAGCAAGCTGTTCCTCACTGCAGGTAGGCTGAGAAGCATTCCTCCCCCCATCAGAGTGGGGAATGCCAGCACAAGGGCTACGAAACTCCATTAACTCTCAGAGGGAGGAGCAGAGAAAAGGAGTTTAAGTAGAAACTGCCTCTGTCTTGTCCTTATTCTGAGACGTTTGCCAGATTTTTAAAACTCTTATGTTTCATGGCTCCACACATGCAATGCAAAAATGGAAATAACAATAGGACTTACTCCATAACATGCATGTATTAAGAACATGTGGAAGATGCTGGAAACTTTCCTTGGAATAGCTGTGAAATGCACAGCTTTGAGGTGAAGTAGCATTTTTGTGTTAAACCAGCCCAATCTGTGGTCTAGAAGCCATTTGTTTGTCTTTTAGGGAAGTCAGGGCCCCATGCTTTTCACAGCAACTTGGACCAGGCCTGACAGGCCAGGAAATCACACACCCTTCAGGGTACTGAGCCCCCCCCCCCCCCCCCCCCCCCCCCCGCTCCTTCCTTCCCAGCCTTCAGCTCATCAAAAGCTCTGAGTGTTTATCTCATCCTTGCCAGAGGCTATCCGTTTCAGATTGTTCCGAATTTTACTGTCTTGTCCTGTTTACAGTCATCATGTGCACCCAGTGGCCTGAGATGAGGTGAGAGATGGGCCTCTGTGACATGTCCATATCTGGCATGCTGAGATCTGGGTGATTTGCTTTGTCCTGAGATTACTTCAGACCTATTGTCTATGCTGCTGGCTTGGTGAACTCAGGATGGAAAGAGATGAAATGGGACCTGGGTTCTGACCTGGCTGTGGTATCATGCTGAGTCTCAGCATTCTTGTGGGTAAAATGGGGACCTTAAAGCAACTGTGGTGAGAGGAAGGAGTCAAAGTCTTTGATGTGTTCTCACATATGGTAAGTGCTGCTGCATTGTCACTCTGTCAGCTTTGGGTATCTTTCTCCCGTGTTGGTGCACTAAAGCACAAGGCTAACACACAAACCACAGGGTGAATTTACTAGAACAAAGTCTCCATATCGACAGGGACTTGCCTCTTGCCTATTTTTTTGTTGTTGTTGTTTTTGTTTTTTGAGACAGGGTTTCTCTGTTTTGTTTTGGAGCCTGTCCTGGAACTTGTTCTGTAGACCAGGCTTGCCTCAGACTTACAGAGTTCTTCCTGCCTCTGCCTCCCCAGTGCTGGGATTAAAGGCCAATGTCTGGTGGGACTTGCCTATTTTATTGGTTGTTCTGTGTCCAAGTTCCATAACAACCTAAGTGACTATGAATAATTAATTAACAACTTCTGGACAAATAAAAGTGAAGGTCACAGTCATATGAACTGCCAGCTCCTTCCATACTAGCAGATCTGAGCATCAGTGAGACACAGTAGAAGTTTGGAAACACAGTTTTGTGATTAGTTATGTTGATAGCTTAGTCATCTCATTCCAGTCCCAGTGCCTTCTTGTCGATCTGCCCTGATTAGGTGCCCTCACTGCCACAAACAACTGTAGTTCCAGGCATCACATCTTCACAAAGTAACAGCAGTTGAAACAGAGAGCCCCTCTCCCTCCCTGCCTTGAGTCTTTTCCAGAGTGGCAAAGCCCACTCCAGAGATCCTCCAGCTGACGTTTCATTTGCCGCCCCCTCCCGTCTAAGTCAGTCATCAGCTTGGCCCTGTCAAGATAAACTCTGACTCATGTATGGGTAGAGGGCATATGCAGACCTTTTCCCAAGAGGATGATGCAAGGGTAGTAAAGATTGCCACACACACCTCCTCACGGGAGTGTTGCAGGGAAAGGCATCAATGAAGCGAAAATAAGTTGAACAAGTGCACAAAAGAGGAATTGTCTGTCATGTGCAAACGGAGGCCTCCCGACAGTGAATGATAATATTGTAGTGCTCTGGCAGCAAAGATGCTCTCACTGGGCAGCAAGTGGAGTAGGGATTTCTGTTGCTTAGAGTTCAAACTATGTAAAAAGGACAGGAAATGTGACCGTGTATATTGATTTGTTCAGTGTATATTCAGGGCCAGTGATAATGAGAGAATTTCATGTGGAGGCAGTTTGGGAGAATGTACTCTACCCAGCTACCTGAACTAATGTGCAGTGCTGCCAACTGGCTGTGTCAAAGGGGATGCAAGACGATGGTAGGAAAGTCATTGTGTGCGGAGTTGCAGTGTCTCCTGGATTAAGTGAGCGGTCCAGATGCACCATGACAACTGCAGTATAAGCTCATGCATCAGCATCCCTGATTTCGGAGCACACACTAGTTCATTTGGTCAGGCTAGTGTTGACCAGTATTAGAGAGAGGAAGAGAGAGAGGGAGAGAGGGAGAGAGGAAGAGAGGGAGAGAGAGGGAGAGAGAGGTAGAGAGAGAGAGAGAGGGAGAGGTAGAGAGAGAGAGAGAGAGAGAGGGAGAGGTAGAGAGAGAGAGGGAGAGAGGGAAATTACACGGGAAAGAAGTAACATTCCAAGTAGGAGTGTAGAGAATGTGTTCATACTCTGGCATGTGAAAAAATCATACACAAACAATATATGAATATTATTTAAACAAGACCCCAAAGCCTGTAGTTGACATATTAATGACCTGTGGATGAAGGTACCATCCATATGTAGAATTATCAAGTGGTATGTCCTAAAATACTTGGCAATACAAACCCTTTAGTTCAGCTACTCTCTTCCCTGGTGCTAGCTTGAATCTTCTAGAGTCCTCAGACCTCAGACCACTGAAGTTGACAATGATTAACACCACAGGTGGCACGCATGCCCTGGTTTCTGGGGTTGCCACTGTGATGCGGTTGAAGCTGGACTATGGCCCACATGTGGCAGCATGACATCTGAGTGTGAAGCCTGGCGGGCCACACTCCTGGGTCATGGCTGTCTTGGCTATGTGTTATTGGTGAGAGCTCAAGTAAGTTGTACTCTATCTCCATCCCTCAGCGCTTCTGTAAGTTGGGAATGTTGGTAGACACTGCCTTCTAGTTTTGCAAAAGCCATATAAATTAGTAATCAGAAAGTTTATAACAGTGCCCAGCTCAATGTGTTATTAAACTGTTTGCTATTTATATCATGTTTCAAACACATGGATTCAGCCTGACTTGATTGGATCCCATGTAGTCTGATTCAAAGAAAAAATTCTTGACCAATTATAATAAGTACGGAGGAAATTCTTTCTATGTCCCTTGATACATGCCACTTCCCCTAGTGCATGGGCAGTTTTGCCCCACATGTCTCCAAGTAGCCACAGTACAGCAGGGGTAAATGTTTGATGAGTCACAGTATTTTAATAAACTCTGTTATCAACAAATTGCTCACTCTCTCAAGAAGTTTGCAATGGTTTGGTCAGAGTATTCTGGTAGGCATTTTTTAAACCTTCATCTCCCAGTGAGTTAAGCATAGTAGATTGAATATACGCATCCAGCATCGAGTTAACATGAGCTTTTTTATTTAGGTTTGAGCTTGTTGAGTTAACCACTATCATTTGTTTAGAAACTGTTAGCAGTGTGCCACAACAGATTGAAAAAAATACATTGCTCAGTAACACATTTAGATACCTTACTCTCTTCTTCATGAATTGTCCTGCTAGAGGTTAGGATGCATCTGACTTTGGCAATGAATAGAGACACTCTCCACACTCAGGGGTCTGAGGCTGTGCCCACTCTGCTAAGGCTGGTGACCTGCCGTGGGCATATAAATTGCACCTTGAATTATTATCTTTATAGTCACTAGCAGTCTGAGCTGTGTGTGGGAGCTGAGAGACACTTTGTCTCCTACGTTCTGAGAGGGTAGGAAAAGCAATTGACCTCTGCCTGTTTCTGGGATTCTTTGTATCCTTCTAAGCATCTGGCTTAGTCTGCAATGGGAAATTAGTCACTGTCCCTCTCTCACACACTACTATTTAAAAATCTCACATAGGGCACTTTCTGGAAAAAGCCAGGAGCTTAGAGACCTAGGAAGCTCTCAGGATGGAGATTCATAATCAGCTTAACATAGCTCTCTGGTTATTTGACAAACTAGTCCTTTTATGAGACTTCACAGGGTGAATTTGGAATTAGAGACCCTTACCCCCAAGTTATTCCCTGCACCCAAACATTGATCTTATGTTTCTATATGTTCCACACTTTCCATGCTTTCCTATGGTGCTTATCTTGAAATTAACTGTCCTTTGTGTTTCCTTTTCCCGAACATTTGAAGGAATGAGTCAGATGTTCTCATATATGGGCAGCCTGGAAAAAAAAAATGCTGTTATTTTAAGAACTGGCCAGGAATTCCTTCCAGGGAGGAGACTGTCTACCACCTTAATGGAGGCATTTGGCCATGAAGATAAGGCCCCAAGGAGATTGCTCAGACAGGCTGGGGCTAGATGAAGAGATAGCAAACTGTTGTGAGGAAGAAGTTTACAGGAATTGTAGGAATGGGGGAGAACAGAGGAGAAAGAGGAGGTGGGAGATGCAAGAAATGGGGGGAAGAGCAAGATGGCGAATGACGGGAACTTCTTCAAAGGGAAGGTCGGCTTCCCACGGATACTTTGAGTCTTTGGGGGAACAGGAATAAAGAGAAAAGGGTTGTGTACAGGGTCTAGATTCTAACTCAGTCACAAGAGACATGGGATCAAGAATCTAGCCTCAAGGAGCCATTAGAGAGAGAGAGAGAGAGAGAGAGAGAGAGAGAGAGAGAGAGAGAGAGAGGAGCGGCCCTGAGAATGTTAACTCTCAGCCATTCTCAGACATGTAGGGGGGAGATGCTGACCTCCCTACAGGGTGTGGGAGGGAAGCTGGAGCCAGTTTTTATTTAAGCCTAAGGGAGAGAGTGATCGTAGTTGACAGCCATGTTACATCTGCTCCAGGGGAAAAAATAGAAGCGTGTTTGAGATTGAGAATTTTTGGAATACCGCTCTGGAGATGAATGAACCCTTACAGTAAATTTTATGACTTGTGTCCCCAAAGAAGAAAAACGCAGCAGCAGCATTTAGAAAAAGTTGTTTTAAAGGATTTCTTCATTCTAATGGATAGAGATTGTCTTAAGATAATACAAATATCCCGAAGATTTAATGAAGTTATCGGGAGCCTTGTTGACATTAATTAGAGTTCTGTAATTAGAATTATAGTTACAGAAGCTCCTTCCTGCAAAACAGAGACCCATATTTCAGCATCTCCGGTTTCCAGTGCCGTTGGGCTCAGTACCTGATGCATTTTTATATGGCAGGGCTTTCATAATTCTTTTTAAATAACCATGTTGATAGATATTTAATCGTTTCTTAATTAATGGGAGAGTAAAACCCATTTGTACTTGTGCTCATCTTCTTTTGCCTCTGCTCACAAGTGAACTGTCAGCGGCCGGTGCACACTGCCGCCCAAAGCGATGGTGACACGGAATCCAATCAGGAAAGCAGGGTAAAGATGAAAGGTCTCACCAATGGGAAGTGAACTTGCTAAAGTACGCCTTTCAATGAATTTGGACAAAACTGAAAAATGTTGTTGATATCAGATCCTTCGGCCGATTACTGAAGCGTTCGATTTTTCAGTGTGTCAATTCATCACTGTCCACCTGGTTGTATTTAACACTTTCTCCCATTCCCAGTGTGTCTGCTGAGACAGGCACTTGCTGTCACAGGGTGCTTGCCTCTCTAGGAGGTCAGCAGACCAGGGGGAGGCAATGGTCCCCCCATTGCGCCCCCATCCTTTCTCAGGTGTTGGTGATGGCAGATAGAGCCTCAGTGTCCTGTGGGCTCTAAAATATTAATAAGACAAGGTTTTTTATCCTCCAGACCTTCCTTTTAGAGGCTCAGTAAAGTGTCTCGCCTGTTAATGTATGACACTGGCTCTCCAGGGAGCTCGGCCCTCACTTCCAGACACCCGAACCCCACTTTTCCCTATGTCCCCCCTTCATTTAATCACTGTGCTGGTTCGCATTTTAAATCACTCACATCTTGCAGGGACACTTGGATGCATTTAATTCCGTTTTTAGATTAGAGGTCTTGGGGTGCATTTTAATAAATATTTGATGGAGATGTAGCCTTGGAGGTCATTCTTATTGACAAAATTAGAGATGGCGTCTCAGAGGAGAGCTTTACATTGGGAAGAATCGGTGCTCATGGACATGCACAGCCCTGACTCGTGGTATTCCCTCCACTTTTCAGAACACAGTAGTTGTCCACAGGTCCATTTTTAGATGCAGCGATTAAATTACAGAATGCTGTTGGGTGATGCCAATTAAAACAACAATTGTCTAGTCAACAGTCATCTCATTTTTAGATGGCATGCCAAACCCAGTCTTCTGCATATTTTCTGCAAAAATCCATACATCGTGTGGTATGCGGTGTAGATTGTTTTAAGGGTCTGTAATAGCTTTGGTTTTAGCTAGTCCATTCTAGCCAGGCAATGAGTATCAATTTTGTTAATTAAGAATTTCAGGCTCTTTAAATTTATAGTACAATTACAATTTACTTCATATTGGAGACGGTCTTTACCCCGTGGCACCATTAGCAAAATGCCCACTTAGGTTGTTTGCTGACAATTCCAAGGCAGCTGACTTTCACGGGAAGAGTTACCATTTGGGCTTCTGCACTGAAATTTCTCATTGGGTGTCAACCGCTCGTCAGCAGAATGTAACCATGAAGACTTTTGACTTAAATCTTTCTTTTTTCTTGTTGGTCTCCTCTCTAAAGAAAAAGCCAATTCATCTGGTAGGAAAGGACTGCCTTCCGGAGTCTCAGGTCCTGCCAGAGACAAATGACTGTAAAAATTTAAAATCAATCATTAACAGATTAGCTGTTGGTCCAAAGTAAATAGCAATCAGCTTATTAGGCATCAGGCGGAGTGAGATAAAGGGAAAGAGTTATTGAAAATGAGGACATTGTCTGGGGCTCTGCTTGTGCGGTGGCTCGCAGGCAGCTCTTGCTTTGTTAAAGTAACAACTAGCAGGAAGTAAGGCAGTGGGCTGCCTAAATTGCGTCTGTGGTTGTGCTAATCAGGGTCCTGTGGTTTTCTCTTCTACACCTTGGCTTCATTCGCTTTGGTTACAGGGAAGCTGGTGTGTTTTCCACTTCTGTAAGACCTGTGAAAGGCTATTTGCTTGTCTCTGGGAAGCAGTGCAGAGAGGAGAGTCACCGGTCCCAGGAAGCGCCTGTTTCTAAGTGCTTTGCATACTTAGTTAGCATCTCTTAGTAGTTTGGTTGGGGGTGGGGTTGAAGGGACAGTTCATTAGTGGCTCCCTCTACCTTTAGGTGTGTAAGTTGCTGTGCACAACAGTGCAATTGTAACAGCTAGTGTTGGCTGCTAGAGGTTAAAGTCAGCCTAGGAGAGCTTCAGGAGAAACACACTACTTACGGTCTCTTTCCCAGGGTGCTTTCTAACTTCAAAAGAAAATCACTAACTGGATGATGGTGAATTCCTGCAGATCCTCCTCAACCAAGTAGTCAAAGCTGATGTCACCACAATAAGACGTGTGCCCCAGCACCCTAGAGGGACACATCATCAGTCTTAAAGTTTCTTAAACTAACACACACACACACACACACACACACACACACCCCACACCATGAAAACATAACTGTATAAAAGAAGTGATCAGTGGTCTTTAAAAATGCCAAAGTGATAAATGTCAAGAAAGTCTTCGGAACTGTGGGGATGGGAAGAAAAGAGCAGGAATAAGGTGGAGTGGGCTTCAGGGTTAGGTCCTAGAACTCAGGCAGGACACAAATTGGGAACTGGTGAAGAGTCCCCAAGCCTAAAGCACAGCCAGGAAAGTCTTTCCAAATGCATACCCTGGCTTGGATGATAAGATTACATGGGCTTATATAGTATTAGGGGAAGCTGAGTGAAGACTATGGGAACTGCCTATTTAATTTATTCTTCTGTAAGTGTAAAATTCTTCTTCTGTAAGTGTAAAAAAGGAAAGGAGGATGTGCTGAAACAGCAGCAGCAGCAGCAGCAACAACAACAACAACAACAACACACTGCAGTAACTCTAGGAGTCTGGTGATGGAACCCAGCTCACATGTGGGCCAGTTCTGCCTTTCCCTTACTGTTCTGCTTTCTTTTGCTAACACTAGGGCCAATAGCTGCTTTGTTCTAATATGTCTCCTTTAACACACACTTGCGTCACTGTACGCTAGTGGTTCAGCCATTGCTTTCAGTGGGAACGAAATGATAGTTTTCACACGTGGCCCTTCCTCTCAGCTTCTTACTGGGAACCACACTTCTTTGATGGGTAGTAAACTGTTCACCGAGGCACAGTCACAGTTTGTGGGATGTTGGATCCCAGCTTTGAGTGACTTGATTTATGTAGGTGAGGGTTATATTATGCTATCTGTTGTTATGGATCTGCAGGCTGGCTGGCTTGGCTCTGTCTCATTCTGCAGGTCCGAGTCTGCGCTGTGTTGGACCAAGAGATAACTGAAAGTCCAGGCAGAAATACAAATGGGCAAACCCCAACACACAAGCACAATTTAAGCCTTAGCTATGCCCCATTTCCAGTTAGTCAAAACTATTCTCCATGGCCAAGCCCAAAGTCAAAGTGTAGGGAAAGACCATCTTATACTCTACCATAGTGCTATATGTACATACTATAGATATTATGTATATGTATAATTTATTTATTTAGCGAGTGCACTTGTACATGCATGTGTGCCATTTTGCATACATATGTGGAGGCCGGGCAGGAGTGAGTTCTGCTACTTCACTTGGCTGAGGCTGGGTTTCTGGTATATTTGCGGTTGTACCAGCTTCTTATGTGGGTTCTAGGGATCAAAATCAGATAGTCACATCTGTGGATGAATGCTTTTACCCACCACAGCATCCCCCAGCTCCATGTTGTTTTGAGACAGGATTTTACATAGTCCAGGTTGACCTCAGAACTTGCTATGTAGCTCAGACTAGCTTTGAATACCTATTCCTCTTGCCTCAGTTTCCTAAATGCTAGGATTACAAGTGCAAAAAAAGAGTCACCATGTCTGGTCAACTGGCTTTTGCTGTCTCTTGCTGGCCTACCTCCTGGGCTCTCTTTTCTGTATAAATATAGATGAGATGAGAGATTGGCCGCCAGGGTATCATCCATTCTTCCCACACTGCACCTGCTTAGTCAGCAACCAGCAGTGAGACGCTCATCCACTGTGCAAAAGCAAGAAGAGGCTGTGTCTATTGCTCAGTGGTGGAGAACTTGCCTAGCATCCTGTGCAAGGCCTTAGATTCAGTCCCAAGTACAACAAAAACAAAGCAAAAAAAACAAAACAAAAGATAGTTTGAGTTGATACACTTTGTTCATTTGGTTTCCCCAGAAGATCCTCAGCTGTGCCCCCCACTCCCCAATCAGGGGATACAAACAGTGCCCCTACTAAAGGATTTTACTGCCTTCACCTTCCAAATGCTGGGATTACAGGTTCATACTTCTACACTTGGCAGTATTTTTGACTTGGAATATAATTTCAAGCATATAGGAGACACTTACATTCATGACGCCTCACAAGGTAAGCTGCAGAATAAGCTTTGCTATCTTTTCAGTGACGACGTAAAAGCTAAGAAAGAATCAAGAGGCACAGTCAGTAAAGTGCTTGTCCCGGAGGCACGAGGATCTCAACTCAGATTCCTAGCACACATGTAAAAGGCTGTGCATGTGACTCATGCCTATAATCCCAGTGGGGGGGGGGCGGGGGTATCAGAGTCCCTGAGACATGCTGGGTGGTTAGTCAAGCCAAATCGGTGAGCTCCAGACAGTGAGAGACCATGTCTCAAAAACTAAGGTGAACAGTGATTGGAAAAGACTCCAGTGTCGGCCTCTAGCCTCCACCCCACCTACCCCCCCCATGCCTGTACACACATGAGCACACACATAAAGAAGTAGATATTTGCAATGAAGAAAAATAGTACATGTTATGGACAAGTTTGAAAAAGGAACACTTTCCCCAGCCCAGGCTGCCCTGTGTGCCTTTCTTAGTCAGCTATGTCCACCTAGGGTACCTGCTTTTCTTTCCTTCTCATGGTCTTCGGCATGTAAAATGACAAGTATTTATGCATGGACAAACTGCATAGTATTGTGGTGATTCTATGTAAGAATTTATGGGGAGGAGACTATCAGTAAGTATTCCCGATAGTAAAGAGAAAATGAGAAGGCATTTCGACAAGGAAAGAAAGAATCAAGAGCCAACTGTGGTGACACAGGTCTGCCACTGCAGCATTTGGGAGGCGGATGTAGGAGGGTCAGGAGTTCAAGGTCGTGCCCAGTTACCTAAGGAACTGAAGGTCAATTTGGGCTTCATAAGCTCTGTCTTGGAAAATACCATATCAAAACAATCAGTCAAATCAGAGCAGAGCAAAAGAAATCATGCCAAAGTGTAACCAGAGTTTCGGGGCACAAGCACCTGCAACAGGTAAGGTGTAGCCACCCGCTCCAACATGCCAATCAAAGACACGGACAACGGAGAAAAGCAGAGAAAGGACTTCAATCAATGGCGATGGGAAGAGGGGCAAATCAAGGGGTCTAGAGACCCTGAGTTCATCTTGAAAGGACTTGGTAGGAACTTTAGTTTTAAATGGAGGCCCAACCGGGGCAGGTCGTGGTACATTTAATCCCAGCACTCAGGCAGAGGTAGGTAGATCTCTTGTTGAGTTCAAGGCCAGCATGGTCTACATAGTGAATTCCAGGACACCCAGGGCCCTGTATCAAGGAAAAAAAAAAAAAAGGTATGCATAATTAACCAGTCCTAGTAAGGTAAGGTCTTGCCCATCATCGTCTCAGCTCTGCTTCGGCAAGAGGTCTGATAAATTATTAATCTGTTAATTGCTGTCATCACCCGAGGGGACCAATCTGCTCCTGACAAGATTATGTCTTCCAGGGTGAAGCCTCTCCAGCATCGGTAATTGTTTCCATCTTGGGATGGTCTGTCTGTGACGATTTGTTTCTCCTGAAATGCAGGGTGACTGCAGCTTAGGACAGTGACTTATCTTTGTGCCTTCAGCCCTGCAAGGGGATGAGACTGGTTAGGGAAGCAGACTCTGTTGATTATTGGACCTCCTCAGAGATAAGCAGACTCTGACCCAGTGTAAAGCAGTCAGACACAATGAGGACGCAGGGTGGGGTGGGGGAAGTGGAGGGGTGCGGGGGAGGGGCAGCGGGCTTTAGTCCTGCTTCCGGTTTCCTTGTGGCCCCAAGTGAAGACTCCGGGTTTCTTAGGAAAAGCCTCTCCTTGGCGCCTGTTATGAAGGTGTGTGCAAGGATTTCCAAAGGGATAGTAACTTTGTACAGGAAAGAAAATGGTCCTACGGTCCTGCCGTGTGATTTACCTGTTCTCCCACTGCTTTTCATGTCTCTCTGACTTGACACACTTCCATGGTGAAGCTGTCCTGCTCTTCTGCTGGACCTGGGTTCGATAGCTTTGAATCTGCAGCTGTCTCTGGTTCCTTCCCTATTGTCCGTGCTATGTGCTGCTGCCTTTACAGTGGTAACCAGGCCTGTTTCCTCCTGGAGACTGAAACCTCCCAAGAAGGCTTATTGGACCCTTACTGGCTGCACGGCCCTCAGGACCCCTCAGCTGAATGCTATTATAGTATTCAGTATGTACAGTATAGTGTTGTAACTACTATTTGGGAAGATGTACATCTTACCTAGTCCAGTGGCCAGAAGGCTTTGATGCACTTTATCCACCACAACCCCGTCCCAGTGCCTCATGTAGAGTAAGAAGACTGTGTTTCAGTTGAAGAGAAAGAACACACACAGGTAAACAAGGGATTAAAGAAAGCATTAAAAAAAAAATGAGGTCCTTGAAAAGGATTGTCATGTCATACAATCAGTGTAGAGTACCCTGCATGTCTGAAGAAGACTTAAGTGTAAGAATAAGAAACGCACATCTTCCTCTCCCCTACTGAGGATAATATTACATTTAATCAATCGATACTGCATGTGTTATGCTACTTTGAAAAATTTCAGTATTTTAGTATCTGTATTATTTTAAGTGTGGCATTAAAGCACAGACTTAAATGAATTAATTTTGATGCTGGAGATGGAATTCACTAAGCCAAGCAAGCTGTGTTCCATTGAGGTATGATCCCATCCTTGGGGTATCGAGGCAGGGTCTTGTCCTATAGCCCAGGCTGGTCTGGAGCGCTGGACTTCTGGGTGTGCAGTCACCACACCTGGTAGAAGGTAGAAGTCTTGTTGCTGCTTGGTGAGTTGCTGCCTCCTGCCAAGAGCTGTTGCAACTTCCTCTCCACTTCCTCTCTTACTTCCTACTTCCTGGTTTAATAGTGAGGCTGGCTTCACATCCACATAGCTTGCAACCCCTAGGGGTGCTGATGTCCCTGGCTGCTGATGGAGACATCTTAGAATCACAGGGAAAGGTGGAGCTGGGCTGCTCCCCTGGACAGAGGAACAGAGGCATGGCAACCATATGTAACCTCCGCACAAAATACTGATATTTTGGAATTTATTTAATATAATCCAATTGGCAGGATTTTATGCAATATTTTCATCTTTGTAATCATGTCTCTTTCTTTAAAAATGAAAAAAAAAAAAAAAAAGGATATGCTCTTTTCTGTTCTCCAAAAGTCTTGCTATCCTGAGCAGTTAATAAGCCCAACTAGACAGGCCAGATTCGCCAGACTGGACGCTGCCTCACTAAACTAAGCATGTAAAAATGACAAAGGCCAGGGAGGCAGATATCCTAACTGCAGATCCTCACTTCTCCCTTCTCTCCTCCAAATCCAAGCCCCAGGCTCACCCCCAGCCCTGTAGCAGACTACCTGCTTAGGCCTCCTCTCCCTCCCTGCCCCTACTTCCAGGGTACTAAGCAGATTCTGGTAGGATACCCTGCTCTCCTCCCTCCTGTGGATCCCCTCATCCCCCCACCCCTCATAACCCATTCCCCATAAAGACAAGACCAGATATCAGTACTTAAAATTTTCCCAACTGTAGAGAGTATGGTTTTTTCTCCCGCCGCTGGTCTTGTCCTGCCACCGCGCCAGCCCCAATTAACACACAGAGACTCTGTATTAGATATAATTCTGTTGGCCAGGTACTAGTTTCTTATCGGCTAGCTCTGTCTTAAGTATTAACCCATTTCTGCTGATCTACGTATTTCTCTTACCGGGGAGCCAGCCGGCATTCTGCTTTCTCCATACACCTTACAAATGGCGCCCACGTGGCTAATAAGAACTTCCACTTAAAATTTTACAAAAGCTTAAAAAAGGGTTTTAGAAACAAAAGAACAAAGACAAACAAGGTTTCTTGGTAACAGCATTTTTCTCGGTTGGACTCTGACTTTCGAGAGACAAGCAGATTGCGCGGCTCCTTTAAGGGAGTTCCTGACTCAGCATAAGCGGCAAAAAACCACAAGGCTTTTAAGAAGCACTGCTAACAATTTATTGGTGTGTATGAGAGGTTGCAATGATAGTGACCACATCTCCAAGCCGGCAGCATGCAGACCAAGGCAGTGAGCACAGTTCTCAGTGCTGGTGGTAGAAGTACCTGTCACCATCTTTGATAAACAGCAGCTGACACAGCTATGATTTTCATTCTAGCAATGTTGTTGTTTAACAGATAAAGACATGGCTACAATAAGAATATACCTTCTTAGCAGCTCATGGAACTTTCTCCAAAACCAACAACATAACCAGATATAAAACAAGTCTCAACAGCTACAAGAAAATTGAAATAACCCCCTACATCCTACCTGACCACCCCACATTAAAGCTGAATATCAACAACAACAGAAAACTTACAAACTGAAGAAAACTGAACAATTCACTACTGAACGAAAACTTTAAAAATTAATTAATATAGAAATTAAGAAAAAATTAAAAATGTTCTAGAACTGAATGGAAAGGAAAACATAGCATACCCAAACTTACGGGACATGATGAAGGCAATTAATTCTAAGAGGCAAGCTGATAGCACTGGGTACCTAGCATGAAGTGCCTATACATAAAGAAACTGAGAGAACCCACACTAACAACATAACAGCACACATGAACAGATCTAGAACAGATCTAGAAGAAATCACACCCAAAAGGAGGAGAGGGAAAGAAATAGTCAAGCTCAGGTCTGAAATCAATAAAATAGAGACAAACAAAAATACAATACCAAGAATCAATGAAATGAAACAGAGTTACTTTTAAAAGAAAATCAGTAAAACTGACAAACCCTTATCCAAGTTAACTAAAAGGCAGAGAGCGAATATCCAAATTCACAAAATTAGGGATGAAAAGGGACACATAACAACAGACACTGAGGAAATCCAGAGAACCCAAGGACATAATTTAAAAACCTGTACTTAACCAAATTGGGAAACCTAAAAGAAATGGATAATTTTCTCAATATATGCCACTTAATAAAGTTAAATGAAGATCAGATAAGCAATTGAAAAAGTCTTATAAACCCTAAAAAAAAAAAAAAAAATAGAAGTAACCATTAAAAACTCGCCCCTACTCCCCAAAGCCCAGAGCCAGATGGCTTGGGTAAATAATGCTACCAGATTTTCAAAGAAGAGTTAATGGCAGCTGACTCCTTAAATTATTCCACAAAATAGAAATAGAAGGAACACTGCTCAATCCATTTTATGAGACCACAGTTACCCTGATACCTAAACCATATAAAGAACCAATTTCCCTTATGAACAAGATAAAAAAATTCTCAATAAAATACAAAGAGAATATTACAGACCAGTTTCCCTTATGAACAAGATACAAAAATTCTCAATAAAATACTTGGAAACCAAATCCAAGAACACATGGAAAAGATCATTCTCCATGATCAAGTATGCTTCATCCCAGAGATGTAGGGATGGTTCAACATATGAAAGTCAATAAATGTATCCAACATACAAACAAACTGAAAGGAAAAAACCCATATGATCATCTCATTAGATGATTAGTCCTTTGACAAAATCTAACACTCCTTTATGAGAAATGTCTTGGAAAGATTAGGGATACAAGGGACATACTTAAACATAATAAAGAGTTTATAACAAGCCCATAACCAACATCAACTTAACTATAGAGAAACTCAAAACAATTCCACTAAACTCAAGACAAGGTTGTCCACTCTATACCTATTTAATACAGTATTTGAAGTCTTAGAACAATAAGACAACTGAAGGAGATTAGGGGGATACAAATTGGAAATGAAGAAATCAAAGTATCTTTATTTGTAGGCGATATGATAGTATACATAAGTGATCCACCACCAGACTATTCCTGCAGTTGTTAAACGAATTCAACAAAGTAGCTGGTTACAAAAATAGTTTACAAAAATCAGAAGCCTTCCTATATACAAATGGCAAACAGACTGAGGGAAAAAAAAAATCAACACCTTTTACAGTAGTTAAAAAAATGTCAAGTATCTTGGAGTAACTCTGCCCAAGCAAGGAAACAGTTGGTTGACACAAATGCTAAGATATTAAAGAAGATATCAGCAGATGAAAAGATCTCCCATGCTCATGGGTCAGTAGGATTAGTACAGTAAAAATGGCCATGCTACCAAAAACAATCCACAGATTCAATGCAATCCCCATCAAAATCCCAACACAATTCTTCACAGATCTTGAAATGACAAATTTTAGCTTCATATGGAAACACAAAAACCCAGAATAGCTAAAATAATCATGAATAATCAGAAACTGCAGGAGGTATCACCATCCCCAGCCTCAAATTATACTATAGAGCTATAGTAATAAAAATAGCATGGTACTGATGCAAAAACAGACAAGGTGATCAGTAGAATTGAGTTGATTACCTGAACATAAATCCACACACCTATGGACACTTGAGTATCAATATAGAAGCTTGATATACACACTGCAAAAATAATTAACACTATTGCATGAAAAATAAGAATCTGGCTGATGGATGTTTATTCGGGGAGAAATCACTTACACCAGAAACAGATGACTGCCGCAGGTTTGTGTCCCAAGAATGCCTCTGGATGCTCTCTGTCTCTGGCCAGGAAGCAAGAGAGTGAGCTGAGGTTCAGGACCCCAGACCCAGTCCCCCCAGGTCAGGCCCAAACCTGTCCACATGCCCCAATGGGTGTGGTCAGTGCAACAGGTGTGATCTGAGATATCTCGCTACATAACACAGATCCTTCAACAAATGGCTTCAAACTGGATGGCTCTATGTAGAACTCAATGGATCTGTACTTATCACCCTGCACAAACTTGGATCCAAATGGATCCAAGGCCTCAACATAAAACCAGATATATTGAACCAATTGATAGAAGAGAAATTGGAAAATAACCTTGAACTCATTGGTACAGGAAAAGAATTTCTGAAAAAAGCACCATTAGCACAGGCATTATGATGAACAATTAATTAAATAGGACCTCATGAAACTGAAAAGCTTGGCAAAGGACACCATCATGTGGACAAAAGTGCCAGGCTATAGAATGGGATTTTTTTTTTTAATGAACCAACTGCACGTTGATAGAGGGCTAATAATCCAAAATCTATAAAGAGCAACAACAAAAAACAAACAAAAGACAACCAAAACACCACCACCAACAACAAAAAACAAAAACAACAACAACAACAACAAAAAAACTGGATATCAAAAAATGGAGTACAGATCTAAACAGAATTCTCAAGAGGACACTCAAATGATTGAGAAGCACTTAAAGAAATGTTCAACCTCCCTACCCATCAGGGAAATGCAAATCAAAACTACTTTGAGATTTCATCTTACACCAGCGAGAATGGCCAAGATCAATAAGACAAATGACAGCTCATGCTGGGGGAGGATGTGGAGTAAGGGACCATTCATCCTGTGCTGGTGGAAGTGTGAACTTGTACATTCACAATGGAAATCAGTGTGGTGGTTCCTTAGAAGATGAGAATCGATCTACCTCAAGATCCAGCTATACTACTCTTGGGCATATACCCAAAGGATGTTTCATTCCTCCACAGCAATGTTCATTGATGCTCTATTCATAATTGCCAGAAATTGGAAACAACCTAGATGTGTATTGGTGGGTGAATGTATAAAGAAAATATGATCATTCACACAATGGAAGATTACTCCTCTGTTAAAACAACAAAACAATGAAATCAGGAAATTCGAAAATAAACAGGTAGAACTAGAAAAAAATCATCCAGAGTGAGTTAACCCAGAACCAGGAAGATGAATATGGTATGCATTTACTTATATGTGGATGTTAGCTGTTAAGTCAGAGATAAGCAAACTGCAATCTCTACAATCACAGAGTTGGGAGACATATCTCCCTGAGAAGGTGGAATAGAATAGAATGGAATAGAATAGAATAGAATAGAATAGAATAGAATAGAAGAATAGAATAGAATAGAATAGAAAGTTATGGGTGACTGGGTTGTGGCAACTGGAATGGGAACATCAAACAGAGAGAGGGAGGAAAAGGGGACGAGGGAGGGAGGGAATACAGATAGGGACAGCTAAAATTAAGGGCCCTTTGAAGGGTTGTATGAAAAATCTAATACAGTACCAGGAAGGGTTATTTCTAATCTAGTTATTGGCCAAAGGGGTCCCATGGGAATCCCCAAACAACACAGGCTGTTGCACAGGCTATAGATTGCTCTCCAAAGACAATAAGACTCTATGGCTGAAACATAACACCTACACAACTCATTGAACATGGAGAAGTTGAGCTGGTGCCTACCTAGAGCCTTCACCCCTATGGCTTAGTTTTTATGGTACTGGAAGGTACTCTGCATGCTACCAAAGGAGAACCATAAACACCAACCCAAAGTACAAATCCTTCACTCTACTATGGTGTCTGCCTGCAAGATATGCTAGTACAATGATGACATAAAGCCAGTGGAAGTAAACAACCAATATTTAGTTTAATTTAAGGTCCACTCCATGAGATGGAATCCATACCTGATGCTTCTTGGGTGATCAAGAACCCAAGGCTAGATAGCCCAGGACCTAGGGTAAAATCAAATACTGCTGCTTTACAAGAGGAACATAGCACTACATTTACTATATATATTATGGATTCCAATGTCGTGTTTTTATGGTCTGCTGGCTGGTTTTGTGTGTCAACTTGACACAAGCTAGAGTCATCAGAGAGGAAGGAGCTTCAGATGAGGAAATGCCTCCATGAGATCCAGCTATAAGGCATTTTCTCAGTTAGTGATCAATCAGGGAGGACTCAGACCATGGTGGTGCCATTCCTGGGTTCTATAAGAAAGCAGACTAAGTAAGCCAGGGGAAGTGAGCCGGTAAGCAGCACCCTCCATGGCCTCTACATCAGCTCCTGCCTCCAGGATCCTGCCCTGTTTGAATTCCTGTCCTGACTTCCTTCAGTGATGAATAGCAATGCTGAAGTGTATGCCAAATAAATTCTTTCCTTCCCAACTTGCCTTTTGGTCATAGTGTTTTGTCATAGCAATAGAAACCCTAACTAAGACATATGGGATTCCTGAATGTGCAAATGAGTGCGTCTCCATGTTTATGTTTCTTGTGCCTTTATTTGAGCTCTTTTTCTCTTATTTTTTGTCCTATTTTGATTTTTTATTTGATATTATATTTATTATATTGTTATCCTTTAGAAACATGTTTCTTTTCTTTGTTTGTTTGAGACAAGGTTTCTTTGTGTAGCCCCTACTGTCCCAGAACTAGATTTGTAGATCAGGCTGGCTTGAAACTCACAGAGATCTGCCTGCCTCTGCCTCCTAAGTTCTGGGATTAAAGGTGTGCACCACTACTGCCTGGCCACCATTTCCTTCCTTCCTTCCTTCCTTCCTTCCTTCCTTCCTTCCTTCCTTCCTTCCTTCCTTCCTTCCTTCTCCCTCCTTCCCTCCCCCTCACTTACAGATCATGGGTGACTACCAAAATCTGGGGAACCCCAAAGCAGCTGCAGAACCCAACCCGGTAGTCATCCACAGGACTGATGCATCGTCCTTCACAGCCGCATAGACAGAGTCCACACTGCAATCTACCTTCTGCTCTCTGTTATCACCTCCTGGGGTCATGTGCAGCTCGTACAGAATGACACCCAGCTGGGAGGAAAGGGGGGAGAGTGGGTGGAAGTGCAGGAAGTGCTCTAATAGCATTCCTACCCCCTTCTTCCGCGAGAGAAGGCCAGCAGGTCCTTTCCTGGGGTAGCTTGCAGGTAGCCACATCTGCTCTGATGAGGATAGTAATGGGGTTATTGTCAGTGGGGCATTCCACACATTGGGCCACCCGTTTTTCTAATGAGAGTCAGAAAGGGGGTGGGTCTGGATGGGAGGGGAGGAGTAGAGGGAGGGGAAGCTGTAATCAGAATATATGAAAAAAATCTATTTTCAAAAGAAGAAAAACAGTAGCAATGAAAAGATGATGCTCTCTCTGCCTTGGTGTCTGTATCTTGAAGCATTAGTGTGCAAATGAGTGTTAAGCCCAGATGCGGTGCTCGTTTGCCATGGATATGTTACTTACTGGAATTGCTGCAAAAAAGTCCAGCTTCTGAAGGTGGAGCTGACTTAGGATGGGTCTCTTTCCCTCCTCTCCCCCTCCCCTCCCCTGTCTTCCTTTCCCCTCTATTTGGGTCCACAAGTTCACCAGGCTTTCCTCACATTATCAGTGTTGTAGTGGCCTACCCAACAAGACATCCCCCATCTGCAGTGTGGCAGCCATTAGCCATGGGTGGCCTTGGAGAACCTGAAATGTGGGTCAGTGTCACTGAGGAATTTATTCTATTTAAATTAAGCTTTACTTATTTAAATTAATTAAGTATCGCTGGTGGCTATAGTGCTGGATAGGATAAGTCAGATTTGGAGTCTCTTGCAGGGTGACCACTGACCTTGATTTAAGGTTGCTGGGGCAGCTGGCCACATCTGTGCCTCTCAGGGCCTCCTCCCGCAGCCTCAGAGGTGTGACTGAGAGCGTGAAGGCGGAGCCAGATTTAGTCTTCATGCTTGTAAGTTCAGTCTCTTCCTTTAGGATAGCTCCCCTCCTCCTTCTGAGCAAACGTGTGCATGTGTGTGTGTACACGTGTGTGCGTGCATGTGTGTGTGCGCGCGCGTGTAATGTTGCCCCTTTCTTCTCTAGAACCGAGAATGTGGATTCTTGTGTTGTGCCTTCTTCTGTAATGCACAGGACTTAACTGATGTCTCAAAGCCTTACTCCTGCAGATGAAGCAAGGCATGTAGATGAAAATATAAGACAATTAGATAAATTTTGTAAAGAGGTGAGGATGGAGAAAAGGTGCAATGTCCCGCTTTAGACTGGGCATAAGAGCTTTGTGCACAGAGCTGGGGGTATGAAAAGCAGAACCACGGACAAGAGTGAGTTTTCTTATGTAGCCTATAAAGAAAGCCCTTTGCAGCCTGTGCTGCTTTGGGGACTCCCGAGCAGGGTGCCAGGTATTTCTATGGACGCACAGGAACTCATTTCATCACCTTTTTGTTCAGGAATGACCCCAGAACAGCTGCCCACCTTTACCTACACACAGTCCATCCTCAATCGGCCATCATTGCCTTTGCCATGGGCGGGGGTGGGGGGAGGGGGGAAGGAGGGGTGATGGCTCCCCAGGCCTCCAGGGGAAATCTATAGCATTTCAGGAGTTGCATGTTTGGGAGGGGAGGGGACAGTGGTAATTACCAGCACATGATTATCTTATTTTGCCTGAATTATTTATGATGGGAGGAAGCAGCTTGGAAAGAAGGGATCTGAGGGAGTAAGTTCAATCCCATGTGCACTGATCCCACCTAGCGTAAGAAGAGAAATCACGTCCCCCTTCGTGCTCTCTTTCCTCCCCCACCCCAGGTCTTAGAAACAAACAAACAAACATGCGCGCAAAGAAAGGCTGTGGGTGGATGTGTGGGAGTGGGGGGTCTGACCTGTGTTGGGGTGTGCTCTTAGAACATGTGTGAGCTGGGCTTCGTTTCTCTCTGGGCCCGTGCTGGTGTGTAATAAACAGTGCCCACATATTTAAAGCCCAATTAGGCTATGTCTTATTACCAGTCCTGTGGTCTTTATCACTGGGACCTAACCCCTGAGATACCAACCCCTCATAGCGTTCTCTGTTCCAGGGGGAGGGCTCTCTGACCTGTAGAACTTGTGGATGGTTTTGGTGACACCAAGATATCCACCTCTGGAGGATAAAGCAGAGGAGAAACTGCCTGAAGGAAGCAGGGTGTGTCCCTGGTCTCAGGCACCAGAGTGAATATCAACAGGTTGGCCAGTGTCTTCGTGAAGCAAGGAAGGCAAGCCCTCCTGCTCTCCAGCTGGCAGGCAGGGAAGGCTCTGGAGGAGAGGCAGCAGCCATATCATTTTGACAAGACATAGCATGCTTACATTTAGAAAATACACAAAAGTGCCAGTAGAGGCAGGGCACTACCTTGTGCTGACTACTGCACATCGTGGATACAGCCCTAGCATGTGGGATGAGACGCTGGGTTGGGAAGGGCCACCAGAGATATTTGGGCTTCACTTTTCACAAGGGAGGGGTTTCCTAGCCTTTTCTTTATTGAATGGTTTTGAATGCCAGGTTATAACATATGTGAGTTGTAAAACTTTGTAACAAAATGTTTAAGCACTCACATGTCCAAACTAAAAATTGTATCATTACTGTTCTCAGACTCCAGTTATCATTCCAAAGGTACAGGTGATTATAACTTTCTGTGTACTTTTCTTTTGCTGTTGTTTATTTATTTAGTTTTTGGAGTCAAGGTTCTACTATGTAGCCCAGGTTGACCTGGATTGGCCCCCAACACACATACCTTGAGATGTGTAGGGCAGATTGGCTTTGACTTTGATATAGCCAAGGATGACATTGCACTCCTGAGCCTCCTGCCTCCACCTCCCAGATATTGGTATTACAGGTGTCTATAGAAACCCATAGAGGAGAAATAACTTGTCAAGATCTTGGCTGGCAAATGTAGATCCTGGAGTTTGAACTATTGCTATAAAACCTCAGGCATAAATGAGCCAGTATTAAGGACAGCCATGGGTGACAGGTTATCCTACCAACCAGGGATGGAACGCCCCCATCCCACTCTGTATCAAGCACATAGCTCATATCACATCTCACCACAGCTTTGACTAAGAATTTTATGTTATTTAGAAATTTTGTCATTAAGAAACAAGGTATAAACATAACTTCTTGGGTAGCATGGAATTTGGACAACTTCTTTAGTTAATGTAAAGAAAACAGTCTGAGAAGGAGTGCTTGGATCAAGGCATCCTGAATCTGAACTTAACATAACCTGTGAAGTCAATGCTGCTATTGGTATTTTACAAGACTGGAAGAGAAATCATTATTCCTCAAGACAGCTGCTGTGGTTTTCCTGGCAATAGGGAAGCATGTCGACCACCTAAAGGGTTATTGAAAACTACTAAATATGACACAATAGCTCTGTTATGACATGTCAACATTAATAGTGTTTTTACAAAAATACCAGCAGAAGCGAAGAATCAGATACACACTCATACTTTGGGATTAATAATATTATATTTTTGGGTCCAAATTATATTAATCAATCACTTACAAAGCATTTCTGATTCTCAACTTTTCCTTTTGCCTGTGTAGACATACATTTAATCAGGATGGAATATTGGTTATTAGTAAAATTGAATAATTGGATCTTTTTTATGGTCTGTCTTTAAAAGTAAACATATTGCCAGAGACGATTAATAGCAATATTCTCCAGACACCTGTTCATTTGTTTAAAAGGGCACTGTTCATATGAAAGCCAATATGAGGGCCAAACCTGACAGCTCTTTTTCTAAGCTGAAGTTGACATACTTCATGCTGAGGCACACCATTTCTAATGTCAAAAGAAAAAGGGCCATCTTCAAAGATTTGGTTTATGGAGTAAATTCCAAAATGGGTGACATCACTTGTCCTGTAATAAATGTAAATCATAACCCAGACATTCACCTTTGGAAGAGTCCGGTTCTCTCCAGAAGCATGGGGGGGGGGCGGTAAGGAGGTTATGAGAAGTGGAGGTGCTGCAGTCCGTGTTTCCACAGAATGAGGGGACCTGCCCGGCTACTGAAGATGCAGAAGGGGCCCAGAAGGGGGCACTGGATCCCTCTGAAACTGTATTCCAGATGGTTCTGAGCTGCCACGCAATGCTGGAAACCACACCTGGGTGATGGGAGATGTCATTTTGTAAATATGTTTTTCTTATTGGTTAATGAATCAAGCACTGTTGGCCAATAGGAAACGATGATAGGAGGGACTAGGAGACAAAGAGGAAAGAGGAAGTAGGGAGGTGTCAACACGGAGAGATTGGAGAGAGCAAAATGCCAGCCCCTCTCTCTGGTAAGATGAGACCACGTGGAAATACTTAGCTTAATAGAAAATGGGATAATATTTAAGAAAGAGCTAGCTGACAAGAAACTAGTAACTGGCCAACAGCATTATATCAAATACAGAGTCTCTGTGTGTTATTTGGGGCTGGAGCGGCTCTGGGCCCAGGCTGGCAGGAAAAAACCTTACTCGTAACACCTGGGTCCTCTGGAAGAGCTGAGCCATCTCCCTAGCTTTTTGTTCTTTAAAAATTTGTGTGTGTGTGTGTGTGTGTGTGTGTGTGTGTGTGTGTGTGTGGTGTGTAGTGTGTGTGGTGTGTGTGTGTGTGTGTGTGTGTGTGTGTGCGCGCGCGCACGCTCACACACTCATGCATGTACATGCCGCATCATGAATGTAGAGGTCAGAGGACAACTTTGTGGAGTGGTTCCCTCTCTTCACCCTTATATGGTCACCAGGTTCACACAGCAAGTGCTTTTTCTGGTTGAGCCATCTTACTGGCCTGAAAGGTCATGAAGAAAGAAAATGGCAGAAGCCAGACCTGGTTACCTAAAAATACACCAGCATCACATTGACTTCACTTGTTTTGGTGGGTGGTTACCTTCAATTACAACTTAAATTTTCCTTTGTGTAGAATACTCAGTCAGCATTTGCTTCTCCTATTTTGGCCCGGTGGGGAGGACGTGTAGGGATCAAGCTCAGGTCCTTTGTTAGAACATTACGTGCTCTAACCACTGAGCCATAGCACCTGTCTCTTAATGGGAGCCTAGCTTGTTAGCCTGTAGGACAAGGATTAACCAAGCCTGTGCCTTGCGCCTGCAGGTCAGCACGAGGGGCTTTTGCACACAGCAGTGGCTTTCAGACACCCTGTGAAGTTCTAGGGCCTTTAGAGAGTCCTTAGGAAAGATGCCTGGGAGGGGGCTCCAGTGGTGGATCTGTCCTGTTGATTTGTGCACCGGGATTCCTTGTAAGATTTTATCTATGGAAAAGGTGGAAACGCATTTGAGAAGCAGCAGTGAAAAAGTGTACACTGTTCTTAGAACCCTTGTTTTCCATGCTCCCCATGCAGTTGGTTCCTTCTGCTTTGCCTTCCCTGCCATTTTGTGAAACTTGTGGTGACTTAAAAATATGTCCCCAAGTTCCTTTCCTTTCAAAATATGGGATCGAATTGCTAATCTTTTCATTCATGTTTTAATGAATGTGCGTGCATACACACACACACACACACACACACATACACACACACACACGCACACGCACACACGTGCATGTGTGATAGATAGATAGATAGAGGGATAAATAGACAGACACACAGACAGACAGACAGGATGTGCCTGGGTGTAGTAGTTTGAATGAGATGACCCCACAGGTTCATATATTTGAGGTTTCAAAAGCGCCAGCCATTCCCAGTTAGCTCTTTTTTCCTCTCTCTCTCTCCACCTCTCCCTCCCCTTCCTCTCTCTCTGTCTCACGGTTGTGTCTCAAGTCGTAGCTCTCAGCTACTGTCCCAGTGCCATGCCTGCCTGCTGCCATGATGGCCATGGACTCAAACCGCTGGAACTGTAAGCCCAATAAACTTTCTTCTATAAATTGCCTTGGTCATGATGCCTTAGCACAGCAATAACAAAAAATAGCTAAAATGCTGTAGAAGCCAGAGGTTGATGCTGGTGTTTTCCTCAATTGTTCTCAAGCTTATTTTTTAAGACAAGGTCTCTCATCGAACCTGGAACCCACCAGCTTGCCTAGGCTGGCTGACCAATGAACTCCAGGATCTACCTGCTTCACTTTCCCAGCACTGGGATTATAGACAAATGCCTGGCTTTTACTTGGGTGCTGGGGCTCTGAACTCAGGTTCTCATGCTTGTGTGACAAGCACTTGTGGATTGACTTCCCCCAGCCCTGCTAATTGCCATCCTATTAAGTATAGGCAGTACCTAATAACTTTTTG
This sequence comes from Phodopus roborovskii, assembly GCF_943737965.1. Classification (NCBI taxonomy): domain Eukaryota; kingdom Metazoa; phylum Chordata; class Mammalia; order Rodentia; family Cricetidae; genus Phodopus; species Phodopus roborovskii. Next base: position 23,174,605 of record NW_026126571.1, on the reverse strand, counting down.
GTTTGTTTTTGCAGTAGGAATTGAACCCAGAGCCTTATGCATGGTAGGCAGGCACTCTACCACAGAGCTACACCACAACCTGTGATTTGATTTTACTTTTTTGTTTTCTTTTTTGAGATAGGATCTTACCAAGTTACCCTGAGTGACTTTGAGTCTCTGTGAAACATAGGCAGGCAGGCCTTGATCTTGTGATCTTCCTGCCTCGTCATCCAGAGTACCTGAGATTATAGGCCTGTGATGTCAGTCCCAGCTCCTGGCAAGTTTTAATGAGTAGACTATGCAGGAAAGGATAGAATAGCATCTCCCACCTTAAGGCATGAATAACATTGGTGTTCTCTCCCTCCCAATCATCCTCTCTGTCTTGTCTCTTTGTTCTGGAGAAAACTGGCTGAGTTTTCATGAGCCTGCTCAAGCAGGTCTGTGGGGAAATCAATACATGAGGGAGCAGAGGAATTGAGGCCTCGTGCCCCAAACCACACCAGCTATTAGATCAGAGCCTAGATAGGAATTTGACATAATGCTGTTGGCCAGGTACTAATTTCTTATTGGCTAGCTCTGTCTTAATTATTAACCCATTTTTATTGATCTAAGTATTTCTAGGTGGTCTCATCTTACCAGAGAGTGGGGCCAGCCTCTGCTCTCTCCAGTCTCTCCATGCTGACCCCTCCTCACTACTTCCTCGAATCCTCCTTGTCTCCCAGTCCCGCCTATCTTGCTTTCCTATTGGCCAACAGTGCTTTATTCATTAACCAGTATGAAAAACATATTTACAGAATGACATCTTCCATCAGGAACTCTGAGATAACCTTTGAATTCCTGACCCATGGAGCCTGCGAAGGAAGAGTATACTAATTTTATGTGTGGTTTGGAGTAACTTGTTACACAGACAAAGAATGTGACTTATGTAAGTGACCCTGTGCTGGAAAGGTCCCTTCCATGACAGGCAACCTCCTGAAGCCCCAAGTGAGGACTGAGGTATTTCCCTTTCATACATAGCTTGTTCTCAGAGTTAGTTCCATTGCATCAACTATTTGTATATCTGCCTCTTTCTTTAGACCATGAAATGTTTGTATTCCAAAATGCCTAGTAAAGTTTTGGGTATCTTAAATATTGGATGAAAGATAAGGATACCCCAAGGATCATTTAGGTAAAGGGTGAAAAGCATTCGTCTTTATCTTGGCTACAGTCCTTGTATTAGTTACTTTTATGTTTTGGGCCAGATAGCTGTCAGAGGCAACTCAAGGGAGGAGGGGCTTGTTTTGGTTCACAGTCACAGGAAGAAATGCATGGTAGCCAGTGGCCCCATGGCTGCTATGGTATCAGCAGCTGTTTGTTCCATGGTGCCAACCAGAAGCAGAAAGCTGGAGCCAGAACTGGACTGGAACCCATAAGGACCTCCCCACCCATGCAACCCTACCCTGCTCAGGCAATCATTTCAATCATTTCTCCAGTCCTAAAGGATTTATGACCTCTCAAAACAGTGTTGCCATCTGGGGATCAAGTGTTCAAATGCTTGTGGGGACATTCCAAGTTCAAGCCATAACAATAATCTTCAGTTTTGATTGGAGGTGATTGGAAGCAGAAAGTCACCAAATGAAGTGACAGTGGCTTTTCTTTTTTCCTGTGTCAGCATAGAAAGTAGTCATCTGACTCTTAATACACTATAGGCATCTTCTGTTTTTCCAAAATTATTTATTTATTTTTATTTCATGTGTGTGCCTACATATGTGTCTGTGTGAGGGTGTCAGAACTCCTGGAACTGGAACTGTGACAGCTGTGAGCTGCTCTGTGGGTGCTGGGAATTGTACCTGGGTCCTCTGGAAGAACAGCCAGGGCTCCTAATCTCTGGGTCATCTCTCCACCCCCATGATAAGAGTTCTTACTCAGAAGATGTCCTGTAATGGCAGGTCTGTATCAAGTCTAGCACTACCCAAACAGGCCTGGACATACATACGGCTTTGACCAAGCATACACTGAAGACACATAATTTGTCAAGCTGGGGAGAGTGGTCAGCTGTTCAGAAGCCGAGCAACATATTCATTTCAGGATGGTGGAGGTGACATCTACTTCATTCCATGTGCCCATGTGAAGTGAGAACCTGTTGCCCAAGGCTGACTTCACAGGTCCTTGAGTGCCATAAGTGCATGGAGTTACAGTGATGGCAGGGGTGAGCTGTGCCTTTATTTTGCTGTTCATCTAAATACTAGTGAATATTCCTGGTGATTAGCCTAGCAGCCTAGAACTCTGTTATTTCTGGTCCCGTGCTTATGATGCAATATAGCTCCCCTGAGCGGTAGGGCTTAGTTCTAGTGCACTGTGTCTATTGTTAGGACCCAGAAGTCCTCATAGCTGGTGTGATAGAGATGATAAATGCTTCCTCAGAGGAGAGAATATAGATTTTTCACCCAGATAGTCAAGGGAAAGCTTTATGAAGGAGCTGGCCCTCAAGGACAGACCCTGCATGTTTCCTCTTTAATGAATGACATTCAATGTCCACTTAGCTACCTGCTTGATAAAACACCCTTTCCAGAGGCCATTCATTTCTCCTTGGTTATTCTTTGGAAGCCTCCAGGTGTTTGCTTTATTTAATTATAGCTGTGGCCCAGAGAGAAGATGGAGTGTCAACATTGTGTGGAGGAAAACATGGGGAAAGGAGAGGATTGGGGGATGGGGTTCACATGGACAGTAGGAAATAGGAAATAGCCCTGTTCAGCACAGCACAACGGAGGGTTCAAGGCAGTGAAGGCCCACTGTGGAGGCCAGCATGTTTCTTGTTCTGTGTTCATTCCTCTCTTGCCTAAGGAAGGAGGGGATCTTGCACCTTTGTGTTGGTGTGGTCTTTTTACATGGTAGGCTTGACTCCGACGATACCAACAGTAACACAATACATATCCATGACTACCATGACTATTCTGTTGAATAACCATTTCCACACATCTACAGTCAGGCAGGGAATTCTAAATTCATATATTATCTTTGTTTCTTGTAGAAAACATGTTTTTAGTATGAGTATGTGCTTGACCTTACTCAAGGGTGGGTCTGCACAGTCTTGTTTAAACTACGTGAGCTAGGAGCTGGAGAGATGAGACTTCAGCTCAGAGCACTGACTGCTCTTCCCGAGGACCGTGTTTGGTTCCCAGCACCACACACGGTGACTAACGGCCATCAGTAACTCCAGTTCCTGGGATGGATCGAGCTCTCCTCAGCTCTTCAGGTACTGCACAAATAGTGCACAATTATACATGCAGGCAAACACCCAAGCAGATAAAATAAAAACAAATAAATCTCAAAAACATTTCCCCGTAACATCACCAAAAAAAAAAAAAAAAAAAAAAAAAACCAAAACAGAACAAAAACTATACAGCCTGGCTCACATTTCCTTACTTACAACCAAGCTTATTAAATCAAATTGGGTATTGGACCTTAAGGGAACCTACTAGTTATGAGGGCTAAGCTGACTCAACTCCCTCTTCGGGCACATTGGAATCACTACATTGAGAAACTGAGCAAGGCGAGGCTGGTGGCAGAACCGAAGGGTGTGCTAAGTCTGGCTGTGTTGGAAGTGGAAGGAGCCGCTTAGAAGAGAGAGAAAGGGAGAGGGCATGCATGGTGAGAGGAGCCCTGGGCTCTGGTGCTCAGATCCAAGTCTGGTTCCCGTCTGGCTACATACATTTGTTCCCTGTCAACATTTTTGGTTTTTATGAGACAGGGTTTCTCCATGTAGCTTTGGAGCGTGTCCTGGAATGAGCTCTGTAGAGCAGGCTAGCCTTGAACTCACAGAGATCCACCTGCCTCTGCCTCTGCCTCCCGAGTGCTGGGACTAAAGGCGTGTGCCACCAACTCCTGGCCCCAGCTAGGTTTTCAAATGAAGTGAAAGTTGTCCTGTCAGGTCACCAGTTAGTGGCTAAAGCAGTCGGCCCAGTGAGGTACCAGGAGGACATCAATGACTTTGATTGATAGGTGGGACTCCAGGAAACAAGTAGACAAACTATGTCTCTTGACATAATCAAAGATGGACCACAGGCCTTTGCTGATCATGGCTGAGACTTTTTTTCTCTCACAAGAATGTGAGATGAGTCAGCACAATGATTATATATGCATATGTGTATGTATATAAACACACTCATCATTCCTCATTCTTAGCACAACCTCCTAGCTGAGATCATTGGCATTCTTTTAGGTGTCTGCTGACATTTAAAGGTCTCTTCGTACTAACTATAGGATTTAATCAGGATAGGGTAATATGAATGTATGCAAGAAAGAATCTCAGAGTTTACTAGCTGCAGACACTGTCAGAAACTGGATTTCCTGTCTAGACAACTTGTAATTGAAAAATATTTACATTTTAGTTTCACCTGCTGTTTTTCTAATTCTGTTAAACAAATCTCTATGAAAATAATAACTTTCCTCGGTCTACCAAAAGTTATGCTTTAGTGAGAATACTTATAGGAAAGCATTAATTTTAGCATGTTGACAATTCAATTTTTTTTGCAATAATTTGATTTTTTTAAGGTTATTGAAATTGTAGGAAGGATTTCCATCCTGAAGAGTGATAAATCTAATAAATATGAAGCAGCAATGAGAAATATTAGGGTCAGTTTCTTTGGGATGCTCACACATGCACTGAACTATCAGGGACTCAAACAATGGGATTGGGGATCTGACTCTTTCACTATCTCCTTGAAACAGCTTTGTTCTTTGCTCATCTTTTCCTCCGTGGGAAGTGTGCTCTTCAGGTACAGGGGATGGTGGCGGCACAATGTAAATTTTCTCAACCTCTTTCCTGTTAAGAGTTCTTTGGGTGTAGAAAATTTCCAAGGAATAACCAACCACCACCACCAATGGCATTGATATTATGGGATTGCATCAATAGCATTGGCTGTTTCATTTCCATCCACTTATCAGACATATTTACTTCTCAGATATTTCCTTAACCGGAATTGACTGTACTATAATTGCCTATTTCTTTGGTCCATTGGCTGTTAACCTTGAAGTGACTGGGGTAGAGCTGGCGAGGCCTTCCCTGTCAGGCCTGACCTCTCACTATGCTGGAGAGTGCGCTGCCATGACAACGGCGACAGATGTCAGCTAAGCAATGTGCACCCTAGAAAGACTCCTGTATTGAGAAAATCGATCTTGTAATGGTGCCACGGAGCACATTCGCGGAACTGCCAAGTGTTCTAGGCTTAATCATTTATTTCATCTAGCAGAGAGAAGAAAACATAAAAGAAATGAAATGAATTTGACCTCTGTCTTTTGAGTGACTTTAGTGCTACACTGAATTCTAGCAAGTGCCTCTTATGAATTTTAAAAAATTACATTAGGAATAACATTTTGAAGTGAAATGACTCTTGTAATGCCAACCCTCCAGAAACATGCTATTTCAAATGTCAGATACATAATAGTCATTTGCTATTTTCTGTGTATGTCCAGGGGTTAGTTCCATCTTGGGTGTTTCAGGCAAATTCTTACAAAGGAACCAGGAATGAAGCAGAGCAGAATTTCTCGCTTTGGCTTTCTGGTTTTTGTCTCAGCACCAGACGACCGCTTTTGTGCTGGTCATACCCGGGTTTACCGAGTGACGTGAAGAGCCTTGCATATCGACAGCCTTCAGATCCCTTCTCAATTTCTCAGTCTTCCAATGGAATTCTTGTTCCTGTCTGTCTCCAGAGTGAAGTTTGTCTCCCTGACAGTTAATCTGGAGACAGCCTTCCATTGCCTTGATAGGCTTGTCACTCATTCCTTGACACCTCTCATTCATCTGAATCTGGCCTGCTGGGTATGCAAATGATCAGAGGGCTGAAAACCATAATCCCTCAAGCGTGATGGCCTGTATGTCAATGTCACTGTGCTGGGAACAAGCCAGACTATCAGTAGCTGGGAAGAGTAGAAGCAACAAAACCCAGGGACCCAGCGTACTTATGACCTTTCCTTGGCTGGGGTCACAACTAGATTTCTTTAAAAGCCAGCAGCCCAAACCTAAACCAACTCCCACAGCTTGGAGGCTGCAGACAAATCTCTCTGATAACCTTGCCCATATAAATACATATCATTGAGAGTGATTATGGTGAGAGAGAGATCTCGGAAGGTTTTCAATGCGATATGTCTGTCTCTTGTGCTGGGGGATATTTTATTGCATTTTTGCCCTCAAGTGGAGCTGACGGGAGCCAAGCTTGTAATTTAAATCAATAAGAACCCTTTACCATGGCCATAAAATACTTGGCTAAACCTTTGAAGTGGCCACAGTTGAATGCACAGTGAACACAGTATAAATGCGCCTTAAGATGTATTGTATGGGACCACTACTAAAACAGCATTCAAAGGCACCGGCCTTAAGCATCTTTTGTGAATGATGGGAGAGAGTCTCAATTGCTTTTGATCATTTACATGCCCCGATCACATCACCATGCGAAGTCACTCCAAACAAGCTGGCTTAATGGGCACATCAGGCAGCGATGTGTCTTCTCTGTCCTCTCTACTTTCTCCTTGGTGAGGTTGCTGGGATTTGGGTCCTCTTTGAAACCAACAACCCGTGTGTGTTCTTCTGGCTGCTCTCCTCTTTTAGGGGGAGAACAGAACAAAGGCTGGTTGTTTAGACTCACCCCTGAGCACAGCATGGGTGACCCACACAGCTGGCTGGGAAGATTGTGTGTGTGTGTGTGTGTTTATTGTGTGTGTGTGTGTGTGTGTGTGTGTGTGTGTGTGTGTGTGAAACCATGGGGAGGTGGAGGCTTCTCTGGAACTCTCTTTTAGAGTGGTTTGGTTTTTGGGGTAGTGACCTCCAGAATGGTGGTTATTATGCCTGAAACGATGGCACATCTGCCTTCATCTTGTGTTTCTCCCGTCACTCTGGCCTTCTCTTTGTCCAACCCTCTCTGCCTTTGTCTCCTTGTGAGAACTGGTAAACAGACACATACTCCTTTACCTTTCTCTTCAGAGTCTCCCTGTTTGTCCCTTCCTGTCTTCCCATCTCTCAGATTCCAGAATCTTCTTCCATCTTGCATTAACAACAATAGTAGCCTTCTGGATGTGGAGCTAGTCTTACAGGAATGTCATTGAGTAGCATGACATCATCATGCCAAAGGCTCAGACTTAAACCCAAGGTGGCAGTCACCCCCTGCCAACACATGGGCCACTGTCATGGCACCACAGAACATAGCATCCCTGTGGTTTCTAGGTCTCAGGATGGTACTACATTGTATCCCAGAGGCTAGGGAGATGAACCCACATGCTACAGGCCCCTTCTTTGAGAAGACATTTCTAAATAGTCTGTCTGAAGGGTCTCAGATCTGACTCTTCATAGATCATGTCATACATGTTTGTTGTGTGTAAGTTGGATGGACATTTTACCATGTGGCCTCTGTGGACTTAACATGATTTGGTAGATCCCGACATTTCAGACTTTTGTGCAATTTCTTTTGCCTTTATGTGAGGTCAGAGTCGACAGGATCTTAAAGTGTATTATTTATGTTTACAAAGTCAAGGCATATATATAAATGGCATTTAACAGTGTGTGTGAACACACTGTTACAGCTATAATCTGATTTTATTTATTTTTGAGACAAGTTTTCCTAGGTAGAACAAGCTCATGTCAAACTCTTGACCCTTCAGTGCTCCTGACTGCTGACTGCCAGATGTGACATCATGCTCAGCTGCTGCAGGCTCTGAGGGTATAGCAACACGATTTGATGTTCAGAACTTGTTTGGGTCCTGGTTTGAACAATTCACTCTAAAAAGACATGGATACATAGATACTAGCCAGCTAGCCAACTAGCCAAATTATCTGGGACTTTGGCTGATTATTAGATAATTTAAAAAACACTACAGGGAAAGTATGGTACAGAGTGGAGGCAACCACACTGCCAAGTGACGGTCACTGGGAAACTGGCGAGGAGTGGAACACTCTGGTTCTCCATTCTTCTTTGTTACAGAGTGAGAAGTTGGTGTGGCTACTCAGGGTTGTTTACCCGCCATCTTTACCCCTTGTTCAGTGAAACTTATGTCTTTCTTGATTTTGCCTCAACAGTGAAAAGCACTCAGTGGTGAGCTCCTTCTGTCCAAGGACTGACGACTGTCCATATTCCTCTGACAACCTAAGGTCTGGACTTTCAATTCGATGTGGAATGTCTACCTGCCCGGGCTCTCACTTTCATCAGCAAACACCCAGGAAGCAAGGCTGTTTCCTACCTTGCGGTCTCCCTGACAGCCTTGCAGTGCGAGTCCAGAGCAGGAGGGGACTGAGCTGGATGCCAGTGCCCCATTGCTGACACAGGAACGTGAAAGTTTCAAAGTATTAAAGTCGGTTTCTTGTTCCTGTAAAGCACGTTTCATGCTTTGCAGGCCTCTTTCCTATTTTGTATCCATTCTCTCTCTCTCTCTCTCTCTCTCTCTCTCTTCTTCTCTCTCTCTCTCCCTCCCTTCCTCCCTCCCTCCCTCCCTCTCCCCATTGGTACCCCGTCTACTTCTGGCCATTCTTAATGAATTCTTTATTTCAAACTCCCAAGAGAGAGATAGACATTCCAATCCATCCAGTTCCTTCTGCAATCCATCCTCAATCTTGGCTTAGGTCCCTGCCAGGGGTCATCAGGAAGCTTGATGGACTTCCTCTCAGTCTGTTCCCTAACATGCATCCTGATTCCTGGCTATCTCTTGGTGCCAAGGGCTGCACCATTAAGGGACGTGAGAATCTTTCCCAAACACCAGGCACAGTAGCAGTCAGCAAGCAGAAAGTGGACTGACCTTGGTCACGTCTCAAACAAGTCTCTGTGGCGATTTGTAGGCAGATGGAGAAGGGAAGGAAGCAGGAAGACGGAGAGTTAGGAAGGGCAGCGCGAGGGCTTCAGAGACGGCAGAGACAGGCAGGCTATTCTGTGTGCTTGGCTCTAGTCAGCAGGCAATTCTCCTTCATCTCCTTGGTGTCGTGGTGTATCACATGGATGCCTTCTCAAATGTGGCCTCGTCTCCAGCTCAGGGTCTTTGTCCCTACCATGCCCCTTCATTGCTGGCTTGTGCTGTTACCAGATATTTGTGATCTTCCCTTATTGCAAGCCACTGGGAAGTGTCCCATCTGCCTCCTGGGTACTTCTGAGGGGTCTGAGGGCCTGGGATCCAGAAGGCCAGTGATGAAGAGCATTAGGGACAATAACTGTGAAGACACCCTCACCTTAGTTTTCTTTGTTTGTTCAATTAAATTTATGTATCTGGCAAATCCACCTTAAATTCTGGAATTTAACGTTCATTTAGAAAGCTGTCTCACTACCACGTCTATCTAGTTCTGACATGTTTTCAGCACGCTAACAGGAAACTCTGTGCCTACATAGCAGTCACTCACCATTTCCCAGTGGCCCCAGCAGCCACCGATCTGTATTATGTTTTAATATTATTTTCTTATTTTGGGTATTTTTTCCTTTTCTTCCCCCCTTCCTTCTTTTTGAGAGAGAGTTCTCTCTGTATCCTGGCTGTCCTGAAACTAACTCTATAGACAAGGTTGGCCTTGAACTCACAGAGATCCACCTGCCTCTGCCTCCCAAGTGCTGGCATTAAAGGCATGTACCACTACTGCCCGGCTGTTTTGGATATTTTCTATGAATCTAATCATACACCGTGGCAGTTTGATTGGTTATGGCCCCCATAAGCTCATAGGGAGTGGCACTATTGGGAGGTGTGGCCTTGTTGAAGTAGGTATGGTCTTGTTGGAGGAAGTGCATCACTGTGGGGGCAGGCTTTGAGGTCTCCTATGCTCAAGCTACAGCCCAGTGTCTCAGTCCACTTTTGGTCACCTGCAGGATCAAGATGTACCTCCTTCTCACTCTCAGCTCCTCCAGCGCCACGTCTGCCTGCATGCTGCCATGTTCTGCCATGATGATAATGGAGTTAACCTCTGAAACTAACGTCACCCAATGAAACGTTTTTCTTTATAAGAGATGCTGTGGTCCTGGTGTCTCTTCATAGTAATGGAAACCTATTTAAAATCATTTAAAAATGCATTTTAAAATGTCTGGATCCTTCCACTTGGTGCAAAGTTTTCTTAAGTTCTTGCATGCTTATAGTATGTCAGAACATCATCATTTTTTTATGGAGAATGCTCCACATTTTGTTTCTTTCTTCATCCATTAATGGGCATTTGAGTTGTTTTTCTATTTTGGATATAGTGAACAATTCTGTAAGAACCTCCTTGTGAAAGTTTTTGTTTAAAATCTATTTTCAGTTCTTTTGGTTATATATCCAGGGGTGGAATTTCTAGATCACATGGTGACTTTATTTATAGTTTAGTAGTGATATGTTTGTGTGTTGACAAGGGTCAATTGAGCTGCTTAGTTTTTTTTTTTTTTTCCCAATGTGACACAAGCTGGAGTCAGTGGGAAGAGGAAATGCCAGCTGGGGACCATCAGACAGGCCTGTAGGCAAGTCTGTAGGCATTTTTTGATTAATGATTGATGTGGGAAGGTCCAGCCCACTGTGTGGGGCGTGTTACTCCTGGGAAGGCTGACCTGGGTTATGTGAGAACGCAAACTGAGAAAACCATGAGGAGCAAGCCAGTGAGCAGCGCTCTTCCAGGCCAACTTCAGTTCCTGCCTCTGGGTGCCAGCCTTGAATTACTATGCTAGTTTCTCTCCGTGATGCACTGTGGTGTGGAAATGTAAGACAAATGGGCTCCTTGCTCCCTCAAGTCACTTTTGGTCTTGGTCTTTATCATAGCAGTGGAAAGCACGTCAGGATGATGGGCAACCCCAGGTAGCTATGTGCTGTCTGTCTGGGCTCTGTGAGTGGCACTGGGGCTGGGAAGAGATAAATGGGTGTAGCGGGATATCCTCCCCGCCGATGTTTTCATGGCAGTCAGACCTACACTGTGCAGTAAGAAATAAAACTGAAAGATAAACACAGAGCCGCAAAGAGTTCTTGGGGAGGGTTCCTCCTCCAGCCATGTGCTATGGAAGACACTGAGAATCCAGATGTTTTCCTTTTGACTCACCATGACCTGCATTGGCCTCAAGTTCTAGCCCATCCTCTAGAGGAGCTCCGTGTAGCTCTTGGACTTTGTGGTATCCCAACCCAGACCCTAGATGATTCCAGTTGCCAGTCTAGAAGTGCACTGGTATCCTAGGTCGCCCACCTGCTTGGAGCTACATGCACACCTAATTGTGAGTAATGGAATAAGTTTACACAGATAGTATTTAATTGTACTTTAGTTATGTCTGGGCACAAGAATGATCTGGCTTGATCTAGTTTTAGGTGCACTCATAGTAAGGCAAACTATATCCTTTAAGTGAACATTTAGGGAGATTTCTCTATTTACCATCTTATGCATACGTATATAGTTGTACATGTGATTAAAATCAGGTGCATTATGGGAATTTGAATATGTACAGAGAAAAGGTATATAACACAAACCTGACAATCAGAGTAGAGAACAACCCAAATTAGGCCCTTAACCAAACTTCTTCCTTTACATTCCATAAAAGAAGCTTCAGGCAATAACCTGGGCCCTTGGGTACTGTGACTCTTGACAGTGTAACTCCCTGTACTAAAGCTTTGTTTGAATAAAGTTAGTTTGCACTTTTGAAATTCCCGTGTACTTTTATTTCATTCTAGAATAAGATACCAAGAGTCTGGAAATGCTTGGTTCATACTCAGTAAACATTAAAAGAGGAGACTCTTTAGCTCAGGGTGTGTCCCAGGGCAAAGGTGAGATGTGGAATCATGCTTTTGGCCTCCCTCCAAGGCCTGGGCTCAATTCTGCCCCTCCTCAAGCTTAAAGGCCACTGGGGTCCTCTAGCTTCAGAATCTAGCCTGAACAGTCAGATGCCTAGACTCTTGGTCTTTCCCTTAGCTCCCAGGCAAGCTTCATCTCCTGGGGCTCTCCATCAGCACCATGTTTGCTCCTCTGCCAACTGAGACAGTACAGCATCTCTCAGGGACTGGCTAAAACCTACTGGGAAGGCCTGTGCCAAAACTCCAGGCAATGAATAGATGATCTTCTTTCCTGCACTCCCTCTGGATTTGCCAGGCGCCTCTCTAACAGCTCTTCGGTGGTTAATCTCAGCTTTAAGACTCCTTAATTAAATCGGGAGACTAGTATAGTACTTTTCTGGGTGTGTCTGCGAGAGTTATCTCCAGAGAGGATTGACTAAAGGGGCAGCTTGCTCTAAATAGAGATAATGGTGTCCCACCAGACAGGACCTGTTCTCCAGTAGGAAGGGTGAACAGGCTGGGAAGTGAAGAGTTGTCAGTAGGCGGTGCTCTCGGTTGGCTTTCCCTGTGCTTTGCCATCATCTCTCCCTCTTGCATTGTTCATCTCACAATTAGTTTTTGGTACATCCCTAATTACCTAGAGATTTCTGCTGTACCTGATGTGGGTGTTTGAACACGGACACTCATGGACACCTCTGTACTGGAACAGTAACTCTGGCTATCCTGTGGAGGATAAATCAGTGACACATCTCTATTTTGCATTTATTTGTTGAACAATACAAGGAAATGTTGGTTACATTGAAAATGAGCTAGGAACAACACGATTCAGCGTCCCTGCACTAGGCTGATTTCTATGGTCCACGGGTTAATTTATTATTATTATTATTTTGTACTTAGAATTAGAAGCCAATGATGCTCTCACCTATTCCCTTAGGAAACTGCTTATGGATTTAGCCATCTTACTTGGAGGGCAATTCCTCAACGATTGCACCTAAATGCTTCTCCTTTAATTGCATCCCAGGGCCAGGTGTTAATGCTTGAGATGATTGGCTCACCCTGAGACTAATTGGGACTGCAGATCATGCAGACTCGTCTGAGCTCTGCAATGGCTTCTTTCCTTCAGGGTTATTTACAATGTGCGGCATTTCATCCAAAGTTGTCACCATTTTACAAGCCAAGGGCTCAAGAAACCAAGACCCCTTGGGACATCAGAGCCTACCGATTATTTCTGAAGACTTAAATACTTATGATGCCTGGATCAAGGCTATGCCAGTGTAGGTATGGATTAATTGTTCAGTTGTGCTCTCCCTAAGCCCAATGTAACTGAAATCTTGGCCCTGTTGACAGGTGGTAGAGCATTTGTGGGTGAGTAGAAGGTACTTACATTATTGAGGGTATACCCTTGAAGGGAGGGGCCTCTCCCTCTTGCTCTCTGGCCTCCAGATATTCCGGTCATGGTGTGTTGACATTTGTCACACTCATCAAAGGCCCAACCAATAGGGCTGTCAGATTTTGGACTTTGACTCACCAAACATGAAATAAGCCTTTCCTTACTTCTGAAATGTCCTGCATTAGGGATTCTATAATGATGGAGAGTTGACACATACATCTTGTCTCAGGTAGGGTTTCTATTGCTGTGATAGAACACCGTGACCATAAGCAACCTTGGAAAGAAAGATCGTTTCATTTTAGAACCCTTAAGTTACACTCAGTGGCGGGAAGGGACTGAAGGCAGGAACCCAGAGGAAGCAGAGACCACGGAGGAGCACTGCTTTTTGGATTATTGTTTATGGCTTGCTTAGCCTGCTTCCATAGGGCACACAGGAGCACCAGCCCAGGGGTAACATCACTGGTAATGGTGCTGGGCCCTTCCCTCATCAGCCACTAACTAGGAAAATATACTACAGGTGTGCCTGCAGGCAAATCTTATTTTCTCAGATGACTCTAGGTTGTGTCAAGCTGAAGTAAAACTAGCCAGGACACACCTACTACAAATTTCAATTGGCCAAAGTATCTCAACTATTAATTGAGAGCCATTCATGAAAACTTCAGTGCAGCCAGGCATCTGCAGACACTAAGGTGGGCCAAGAGTGGGAACCTGATGCTACTCGTGTTCTACTGCTATCTGCATAGAACTTACATACAGTAGTGTTTCAAAGAAATATTCGCAAACTAGATACATTTGCCTACTGTTTCTGCCACAAATAAGACTATTATTTTCTATAAATCAACACCACGTAGGTGTGGTGACTCGCACCTGTAACCCCGGATTTAAGAGGCTGAGGCAGGAGGATCATGAGTCCCAGGCTGCTTGGATTCTGGCTCACAAAAGAAAACCAACAGGGGAAATCCAGGGGAAATCTTTTTTCTTTCTATGTCCTTGAGGAAAAACAACCTGTTTCCTAATTGCCTGCATTCTCTAGTTAGTCACAGAATCTTGCAACCGGGCAGTCTGAGGAGCCCTCCCTTGGTGGCTGGCAAGCTGTGGTTTAGACATGAAAACTATCGCCATCCCTTCCACAGTGCCCTTCCTGCCTCGTCTTATCCTGGAAAAGCTGGTTTGAACCTTCCTGGCTTTGCCTGTGGCTTCAGTGGCTTTGGGGAAGTCATTTTCATCTTAATTTCTCAAGCCCCCCCCCCAGTGCTGGGAATTGAATCCAGGGTGCTAAACAAGCTCTCTACAGTTGAGCTATATGCCTTTATGTATGTCAACAGTATATGTGCATGTGTGTGCTCACAGGCCTGTGGAGGTCAGAGGTCAGAGTTGGCATTGGGCCTCTTCCTCAGTGTTTTTTCACTGTATGTATGTATGTATGTATGTATGTATGTATGTATGTATGTATGTATGTTTTAGTTAGTTTCCTTACTGAACTTGGCTGGTGCAGGTAGACTGCATGGTCAGGAGTCCCTGGCGTGTTCTGTCTCCTCCTCCCCAACACTAGCATCAGAACTTGGGTCTTCGTGCTGTGTGGCAAACACTTTACAGGTGGAGCCATCTTCTCAGTGCCCAGTTACAGATAATATTTAAATGTGACTATTTTGGTCTCAGAATTACTGGAGCTGTAGGTGAATTATATGATGCTCTGAAAGGGCCTTCAGGATGCTCGTTCCCACTGCATCTCTGGACCAGACCTCTTCCCCCTCCCGCTGCTCTGGTTTGGCTCTAGGTTGACTTGGTGAACACCAGATTTTCTCTTTCGTGGCTCTGAGCACTAGGTTCCTTTGTCTGGGACACTTACAATTTTTTTCTGGAGCCACACTTTCCCCCCTTTTAGGTCTCAGCTTATCACTTAGTTGCCCCGGCTCTGTGGGGTCCCTCAAACCTCGCCCGTCTCCTTGCCCCATGTCTTTGTCTCTATTAAGACATCACCTTCACTCCTTCCTGCCTTTGCATTTGGTTATTGCTTCCTGACTTACCTGTTTTCTTCCTTACCCGACCAGAAACTCTGTAGCTGCAAGCATCACAGGGGGCATAGCCCAGCAGGATGGCAGGCTGTAAGCTTGTATAGTGCCATTGTCAGATGTCTAGACAGAACATACTTCTCAGCTTCCTTTAAGACTCTATGTCTGGGCGATGATGTCACCACCTTTGGAGCATGAGAGGAATAAATATGTCTAATTCTGCATCGTTTGCTTAGAAAGAACCTGTGGTTCACTCTTCTTTGCTGATGCCAAGAGCACAGTAGTACTTGTGATCAACCTGACACTATAGATGAGGATAACACTTGCTCTGGAGAGTGGCAGGGCATGGATGGATGTTTGCATATGGACCAGCTTCCCCCAACCTAGACTATGTGCTCAGGAGTTTCATGAGCTCAGAATAAGCCCGTGCATCTCCCCGACACTCTATTGGGCAGTTTATTGGGTATGTGGCTTAACATTCAGCATGGCTTTGAGTTGTTATTGAATGAGCAAGTTAGTTGCTGGGGTTTGCTACTTTTACCTGGTACCACTGCTAACACTGGGCAACAAAGGGGCAGCCGGCATCATCCAGGCTGCACCTGCCACAGATGTCCCTGTGCGGGTCCGTTATCCTCATTTCTCCCATCTGAATGCTCCCTTGCGGCTTGTACCATTGACAGATTTTACTCTGCCACCAAAAAGAAACCAAATGGGAAAGAATGCCACCGCCTGGGCAGCAAGTTGAGTAAAACGTTGCTCGTGTGAGGAGCCCAGGAGGCTATGTTACAGGAGAGCTTATGTGAGACAGAATTCCATCTCACAGACAGTGGCAGCCTGTGACTCCTGCCAGAGCTGAGAGTTCCATCCAAGCAATAACACTTACTTCCAAAGTGAATGTCTGACATTTCGTACCTGAACTTTCAAAGCCAGAAAAATGTTCTTGAATCTCAGCTCCTCGGTGGGCAGGTTTGCTTGTTTATTGAACCCTTGAAGGGAGTATATTGGTTGGGAGTGTGAGACCCCCAAGAATGGTCAGCTATGGCTTTAATCTTGAGAGACAGATTGTCTTCTCCTTCTCAGTGTACTTTTTATTTTTTATTTATTTTTTGGCCTCAGGTCTTGGTGTATTTTTAAACTTGACTATATTTAAAGAAAGATGATGCAACCATTTAGCTAATGTCATCTCCACCCAGAGGCAGCATTTTCAACAGAGATATTAGAGTTTGGGGTCTGTTTTAAGCCAGTTACTCCAGCAAACAGTTTTGAGATGGAATTTGAGGATGGGCTGTTTAATAGAGAATGTTCTGGAAACAATAGTTAGTGGGCAGAGGGTTCATTGGGTAAAGGAAGATTTGATTTGTAATGAATGAATCCATGATCCCAAGCTAGGATGCTCCCTTCAGAGTTGCCTTACTTGAGAATAAGTGGTTTGGGTCCTTTGTCCTCCCATCCTGTAGACCCTTGAAGACTTCCATGAGGCAGCTTCTTTTGTCCTGGAGCAAGTCCAGGGGTTCAGAAAGGAGTTGTAGGTAGCAAAGACTCTTGGAACTGGGAAAGGGCGGAGTTGGAGAAGGGGTAGAGTTGGAGAAAGGGCAGAGCTGTGGAAGGTATTCGTGGAGTCCAAGCAGCATAGGGTATGTGAGGCAGGGTCTTGTCCATCTTGTCTCCTCTGTACTTAGACCAGCATCCAGCACCTAGCACATAATAGATGCTCAATAGACACTTGCTGAGGAAATGAATACAAGAATATGCAGAACTATTCAAGGGATATATGAATTAGGATACTGTCAAGTTTGAGAAAGTTTGCTAGACTTCAATCTTCTCAAGTAGTGACTGAGTCTTTATGGATACAGTAGGCCTACATTTTCCTATGTCCTACCATGTACAACACATTGTGAAAAAATATTGAACCTCTTCCATTTATTAGGAAAGTGGCATATGGTTTCTAAGCAATAATAACTCAGCGTATTAGCAAGGAAAGTGCTGTTCGAGTCAAAAGAAGTCATGTGGTACAATGAGGCTTGACTACAGGGTGGATCCATTTTCTCTGTCTGCTTTCTGTGCATGCAACGTGACCAGCTGCTCCATGATCCCCGGGCTGTGCCCTGCCCTGATGGCAGTGCTCTTGCATAGAATAAGCCCCTTCTCTCTTAAGATGCTTCTGCCAGGGTGTTTGATCATAGCCAGGTCAAAAATGTGTTCATTTCAGTGAGTAGAGGAAACACGTGAGGTGAACACAGTAGGCTGAACAGAGTAAAACCAACAGGATGATCCTTCAGCCTGAGGAAACATCAGAGAAGAAAGGGCGGGCAGCACTTGTAGTGCAAATATCTTAAACTTCACCCCATAAGAGAACAGAGCATCCCCGTCTTCCTCTCAGTCCACACTCTATGGTAGCTCTCAGCTAGAGTAATATGGCAAGAAAATCAATTGTGCAGATTTAATGGAAGAAGTAGAGGCAGAATGTACAGTTAATGTGACTATGTATTTACTGTCACTCTAGAGATGAGAAAAGTGGGGGTCAGGAGACTGAGCTTTGAGAGTTCATGTTGGCAGTAAAGGATGCTTAAATCCAGCTCTCCTAACTTTCCAGTGTATCAAAGTCAAACAAGAAGGTAGAGGTGAATCTTCGACACAGGAACTTCTATTTGGGAACGAATTGCAGTCTGGGAAACACATACCCAGGCCACGTCAGAGAACTACTTTGAAAGGTATTTCATTGACACTTTGATTGCTTGAAAGGTCTATGTCTGGTGAATGGGAAGTGGTTACTACAATTAATTTAGTCTTAAGGTCAAAGCGGATTTTTAAAGTCAGTTGCTACGGCTAGCTCCAGTGAGTGTAGTAGTACTTGTTAGTAGTCCCAGCAGGTGGGAAGCTGAAGCAGGAGGGTCATGAGTTCAAAGCCAGTCTGAATACATAGTGAAATCCTGAAAAATAAACAATTACTCAAGGCAACAACAACAAAAAATAAGGTAGGCTGTTTGGTTGGGTTGGTTCTGTGAGACGATTCCTGAAGTAGGTGTCCATGTCCCTGAGTCTTCCTTTCTTTTCCATGGTTCCTCCATTCCATTTTAATGGAGTGTGACAGACATAACTGTACTTTATATTATGGATTTTCATAACTGGCATAAAAGAGGGACAATTTCATTTGCTTTAAACAGCTCAAGGTAATTTCAACTGTGCTTCTTCAAGCACCCCAGTATTTCACAGTGGTCTTGGCTGGTGCAGTAAGTCAAGGAAAAACAAAACAAACTAACCAAACAAACAAAAAACAGAGTCAGAGAGATGGCTCAGTGGTTAAGAGCACTGATTGCTCTTCCAGAGGACCTGGGTTCAATTCTCAGCACCCACATGGCAGATCACAGCTGTCTGTAACTCTGGTCACATGGTGATCCCTCTTCTGGCCTCTGTGGATACACCTGTAAGCATGTGGCACACAGACATACATGTGGGCAAAACATCCACCCACATAAGAACAAAATAAAACCATGTTGATTGGTACTGAATGCGGCAACCACAATGACAATGAGAACAGAGGATGCTTATCAGTCAGGGCAGACTAACAGTCTGGGCTCTTGAGCAGGAGCAAATCCAAATATAGATGATCTGCAGCTCCGGCAAACATGGACCTATTCATCAGACCCTGCGACTAGAAAACCGAGGGGAATCTTTAATCTATGACCCCAAGAAGGCCAAGTGGTTAAAATTTGTTTTCTTCGCAGTAATGTCGGCATACTTGAAAAGTCATCATTAAGAGATGGTACAGGATGGGGAAAATTTAGAAAATAAGAGTGGCCATCTTAACTCATTACCCTAACCATGCCCAGATGAAAGAAATGGGATGCTGACAGTGGCCGGCTGGCATAAAATTCAACTGCCCTGGACAAGCTTGATCCCCAGTCTATAGGGACTATAAAGGAAACTATGAGTTGTTTTTTGGCTTAGTTGTTTTTTTGGCTTAGTCTTACAGGCAATGGGACTCGTGGAATGTTCTAGGGCTTGAAACCGCCTTCAGGAGGGTTGGAACATTGTTGAACCTTGCTGGTTTCCCTTTGGGCTTTCTGATGAGGGCTTCTTGTCAGCTGTTTGATTCAACCATGCTGGTAGGAGGATGCTGTTCATGTTTCCCAGGCTACTCTCTTGTTGGACTTGGACATGAACCACAATGTTACCCAGTTCTTACCTTTCCTCTCTTGTGTTGCAGCCCATTTTTAGGACCCAAGTGTCTGGACTAAGATGAAAATGTGGCTAGATAGCTCCAAAATGGAAACAGGGCACTTGGTGATGCTCCAGCTGCTATGCTGGCTCTGACCCCATACCAACAGAGATGCGAAAGTGCAGAGTGGCTCTTGGCAGTTGTCCAGGGTAGGTGTGGGTCCGGCTTTGGACTCAAAGCAACCACAGGTTCGTTATGTCTATGACTACAGTGTTATTCCGTGTCTATGACTACATTGTTATTCCGTGTGGGCTGATGCCTGCTTCAGACAGGAATCTTGTTCCTCCAGATACTCTGTGTCTCATTCCTATAACCATGCGGGTCACCACGGGGCCAGGCAGTCCACACTTAATTCTTTTCATCTCTCTCCATCCGTCAATCTGAAGGCCTCCTTAATTATTTTTATTGCTTTTCTCTGAACTCTTTTCAATTTGCTGGCATATCGCTTTTCGAGTATTGAGATACCCAGAAGTGTTCTTCAGAGAAATTATAATCTCCTGTGCATGATGTAATGCTTTGGCCTAGGAAGTTGGAAATCACGGCGGCAGTTTGAGCTGCCATGGGTATTATAACCTGCCATCAATTTGGCCGTCTCCAATTAGCTTAATTTTATTTTCAGTTAAGGTAAGTGCTTGGCTAAAAGTCAACAAATTTATATCTGGAACAGTCTAAGGTATGTCTGTATGCAAGTGTATACTAAAAGGGAAGTTAAAATAGTTCAGGACAAAAATGAATTTCTCAACCTTTGCTCATTTCCTGGTACCCACAACACACCAGACTCTGGATCCTTGGCTCAAGGAAAATCTTACTCAAATATTGTCATAAATATTTGCAAAGTTTTGCTGAGTAGATGTTATTCTTCTTTCCTGTGACACTACCTTTCATTATTTTCTCTGACTTGATTATTTAGAGTCTGTATGCTTTGTTGAAAATGACTCCATTGGCCAGGACACTACACTGTAATGTTTCCATATCGTATTATTGTTTTCTTAGTAAAAATGGGGAATTAAGTTGGAGTTCACTAAATGACTTGAGCTAGCTCAGTCTGAGGGGGCTGTCCTGCTAACTGCACTTGGAGGCCGAGTCAGGAAGACTGTAAGCTTGGGGCTGACTGGTTTTGATGTTCTGTTCATCTTTAGAGTGGTTTCATTTCTCACTTTGTAATTATTTGTCCAAAGGTGTTGCTATGTGAGTTATCCAAAGGACAATCTCAATCAAGACAATAGCACATGCAGTTTTAAAATCCCATATTTGGAGCAGGAAGATGGCTTACCTCATAAGGTGCCTGTGGCCCCGCATTTAGATCCCCAGCCCCCACATAAAAGTCAAGCATGGTACAGGTGCCTACAATCCCAGAGCCTGGCAGCCAGGGACAGGAGGATCCGTAGGACTCATGGGCCAGCTAGGCTAGCCAAATTCATGAGATCCCCACAAACTTTTCTCTATCCCAAAGATCCAACACTGTAGACTTTGTCAGCACACAATGGAAACATAAGAACACATGCTTTCTCAGCAATGGAAAGAAGGTTGCTGCACACAGAGTCCAATCATGCTTAATCAGACCTGCTGGCCTCTGAGAAATTCAGCATTGATTGGGGCCTTGCCACAGCTCTAAGAGCTTCTCTTAGAAGCCCTGAGAGCTAATGATAAAGAGAACTGTTTTCTTTTGGAATTTAGACCCATGAAAAAGCCTCAGTTATTTTGTTCGTGGTATAAGAAAGTTGGCTTTTTTTTTTTTTTTTTTTTTTTTTTTTTTTTTGAGGTCAGCCTTACCTGGGCATGGGTGTAGACTGATTTCGTCTTTGAGTTCTGTTTGACAATGAATTGCAGACCATATTCATTCTCTCTTTCCCTCCCTCCCTCCCTCTCTCCCTCCCTTTCCCCTTCTATCTCCCCCGACCCCCACGTGTGTGTGTTTTGTGTGTCTGGCTGAAAACGCCACCACTGTCACCCGCATCTAGGAACTTTTCTGCAAAGTCACATCAATACCCTCTTCCTGCAGGTCCCCTGACTTTGTGTCTCTCTGTAATATACAGTATAATTTATAAAAGTGTGAGCAACTGTGGAATTGTTCTCCTAATAGGTTCTGAAGATTCCAATTTCCATTCTGCCACACAAGACTGAAAATCCACTTGTGCTCACTTATCTGAATCTGTACCTCATCCCTGCGCTGCGGCAAGAGGCAGGCTCAGGTGCAGGTTAAAGCACACGTTTCCCTCCCGAATCCGGGGCTTATTAAATATCTCCCCACAATTAACATCACCATATCAATAAGAATTATCATTAGGTCCTGTCAATCAGGTACTGGAATTTTGCTTCAGGGAAACAAAACAATTTAAATTATGGCAAGCGCTCCCCTCCTTTTTTTACATGCTTCTCTTTAAATTGGATAATTATGTGGCTTTTCATTAGATTCCTCTAAGCATAATAGATCACGATATTCACCCTTTGACCTTGCTGATGAATGTCTCTGGTGAAAACATGTGACATGCAGTGTTCTAATGAGAACAAAATACGGAATAAGTGGAAATCTTGTATAATGAAAGCAGATAAAGCAAGGGGGGAACACAACAACCTTTAAGGTTGATGAACAAAATGTATTTGTAATGTGGCATGCATGATATGGGCTAGAGATTAAAAGAGCTATTTTTGGTCCTAATAATGTGATGGAAACACTGTTTTTTTTTTTCCCCTTCTTCTTTAGTATATATAAAAAAGAGAAAGACATTTTGGGGAAACGGTGCATTAGAAAACCCTGGTCTCAGCTGAATTGCAAGTGCAGATGGAATGAATCCACTGGCCTGAGGGGGTTCAAATGACTCGCTGCATCTTTAACACCTGCAAATTGTAATCCTGGGTACCTCTCATTCTATTGCTGTCTTTGTGGAGGGCTTCAAATGGGAGGGCAGCTTAAAAGGCAAACGATAAGGCTATCGGGAGGTCTGTAATCTTACAGGGCGTGGCAGAAGGACAGAAGGGAAAGGACATCTCAAATATGTCCCCCTACTTAAGAGGTCTGTTCGGCTGGAACTGGGCCACCCTTCACGTCTCCAGAGTCCTCATTCTATGCTGTTAAAAAGGGATGGGCCATTCCTCTGGAGGGCAAGGAGAATGGAGTAACATCTCTCTCCCCGGAAACTCCCACTGCAACATCTTCCAGTGGGATGGCCCAAGCGCAGCGATGCCCCCAGGGGCAATGGATTTGTTGTTGAATCATGCTGATCCTGTGTATAGAGACCTCGGAAATGGGGAGTTTATTTCTTAGATGTTCACCTGCCTGTATGATTTTAGGTTTCACCAAAAGAGCCTCCTGTGAAGTCACTAATGAAAGGCCCGGGTTTGCAAAACCATGGAGGGACGTAGGGTTGAGATGTAACCCTGCCTAGCAGGCTATGTTTATTTTGTGGTTGCAAGGAAGAAATACTTAGTATTTATTAGGCTTCTTACATGTTGAGTACCCTGCCACAGCTCTGATGCGTTTTTTCACTCATTTAATTCCCCCATCAAACCTTATTATGCCATTTTATGATTCATGAAATGGCCAACTCAGACTCAGGACGACATGAGAGAAGGGCTGGGATTTGACCACAGGCTGGATCATCTCCCAAGACCACATACATGCTCCACATAGAAGGTTCCTTGGAGCAAGTTCACTGACAGGCTCCCCAGTCCACGGCTTTACTTCAACCTCCTCCAGCTTGCCTTTCCAGGCCTTGATGGAATTCATTTGGATTACCATGGACTTAATATTACTACCATAAATCTTGCTAGTTGTACAATGCACTTCCTTAGAAAAAGACATGCAAGAAAAGAAACCGTTGCCTCCATAAACTGATTTCTTCCGGTGAATTCCAGTATAGGCCAAGAATTTGCAATAAATGATGTGTGTGTGTGTTTACAGAGGATTAGGGAGCCAGCCAGGTTCAAAACTGTGTTTACCTGTAGATCAGATCTGCTTAAGGTAAAAGTGACCCTGGGTCGTCATGCCTGACCTCTGCCACGTGGATTTCCATGGAGATATCTTCACTGTTAGCAATCCTTCATTCCACAAGAGCCTGCCAGGAAGAGAAATATCCAGAGTCCATTTTGAGCTTTCAGCTTGGGATTTACCTGAGATTTGTCATGGATCCCGGGGCAATTACTGACATACAGGGCGGAAGACGGGAGAAGAGGCCAGGCTTTGCTCACAGAGTCTCCCCATCAGTCACTGGGAAGGATGGCTCTGCTTTATACTGGCAGTTCAACTGCCTGGAAGAGAGTGCATGTAGCTTTTCCCTAGCTGCAAATGTGCTGAGAAACTGGAAACGATGGAGGGCAGCAGTTGCAAGGTTTTTGGGGGCTTTCAGGAGGTGCCTGCCCCTCAAAATTCGATGAGGAGGGATCCTCTTCTTCTTGAAGCATCAAACCTTCAATGGCAAATGAATCCAACACTCATCGGAAGGAATTCCCCAACCCACACACTCTAACACCACCAGCTCGAGCACCCTGACAACAAATCTAAAGACAGAAGGTTTGAATCAGAAAGGAGGAACACTGTTTGCTGTGGTGGAAAGATGGACTGAGGGACCTGCTCAAACCAAGGGTGAGGAAGCTGATTCTGGGCCTCCTAAAGGCACATGACACATGCTCGGTGCATTTTCCAGTGATGTGAGCAACAGGCATAGGCAGATTCCTAGATCCCACATCCCAAGGGGGAAGAGCATGCCCTCTTCTCATTGAGCCACTAAAGCTGTTTTTCTCGTCTTCATTGAGCATTCCCTGATAGCCTTCGGCTGGCTTGGTACCTCCCAGCAATACTTGCCAACAGAAGCTTGCAGGAGATGGCACTGACTCAGGCTGATTTGTAGACAGGCTTCCCCACATGCTGCTCAATCCAGCCTGGCCCATGAAGAGCAGGGCCAGTTCGCACTGTGCTGAACACTTGACAAGGAACTCAATACCATCCCGGACAGTGGGAACATGTCAAACTGATGTGGGCTAAGAGCTCCTCCAAGAAAAACTGTGGCTGTACCCTCTTCCAACGAAGCATTACTTCACATCATTTTGTTGTTGTTATTGTTGCTGTTTTCCCAAGACAGTCTTTCTCTGTGTATCCCTAGCTGTCCTTGAACTCAGAGATCTACCTGCCTCTGCCTCCTGAGTGCTAGGATTAAAGGTGCTCACCATTACAACTGGTTTCCACATTGTTTTTACTGCATAGTTTAGTGGCATTATGCATATCTGCTTTGTGTATAATTGGCATTATTATCCATACCTTTCACCATTTCTTTAGACATAGTCTTATTATGTATCTATCCTAGGCCATCTGGAACTCTCTCCATACCCCAGGCTGACCATGAGTATTGTGATTTCAGGTGTGTGTCACCATAATGATGGGACTTTTACAGCAGCATAAACAGAAGCTTTGTACACCCATCAGCCCTCTCCCCATAGATTCTACCATTCTTCTGGTAACCTCCATTCTTCCTAGAATCTGGAACGGGATGAGTCTAGGCACTGATTCTAAGTGAAACCACAGAGTACTTATGCCTTTGTGCTTGGTATATTTTATCAGCTGAACGTTTTCAAAATGTACTGAATTCTGTTATTTTTGAAAGTAGAACACTACTCAGTGGTATGTGTATACCTCACTTTGTTGATCCACCTGCTGGTGGACATTAAAGTTGTTTTACCCTTTGGGTCTGGTGACTGGTGTCGTTATGATAGGGATGCTATGCACATGCATCTGTTCAAGTCTCAATTGTTTTGAGTATGAAAAAAAAGCATTTATTTTTTTTTCTATTGTGTTCTGTGGTGTTCAGAGCACGCCAAAACATTTGCTGAATCGTATGAAGTAGTTAACTAGGTAGAGTCTTTTTATTTTTATTGGCAGCAAACGAAGGTTTCAAGAGTAAATGGGGGAGAGTGAGATTCAAACCTCAGCCTTCTTATTAGACCAGGGCTCCTTTTACCACAGAGCACACAGTGTGAAGGTTGTAGTGATGTTTCCCATAGTCACTGCCTTCCCACACATTCTGGCACAGGGTTGATTCACAGAGTGGCTACCATTACTCAGTGAAGAACACTTGGTAACTTGGATGAGAACCTAAGTGAGCCTTGCAATGTCTGTAATGTCTCTGAGGGAGACCAGTTAGCTAGATGACTGATAGTGGGCACCATGGCACAGAGGCCAGTGTCTCTGTGTATATAACGAGGAGATGGCCCCGGTGAGCATGCTGAGGAGATGGCCCCAGTGCCTCTGAGCTGCACCTGCCAGAAACCTGAGTCCACTAAGGAACACTTAACCACTGAATCTTGCCCTATAGTTACTGTAAAGCAAACTACAGGATCTTCCTGCTTTGTTTAAGAAGACGCAAGTCACAGCCCAGAAAGGAAAAGGAAATCTCAAGTTTTATGAGCATTGTCATAATGAGATGTGAATGAAGATATCAAGAATGTTTGTTAAGCTAATTGCCAAGAGAAGTACCACTGGAAGCAGGAGGCTTTGTCCTATCAGGTCCATCACTGGCCTTCTCTGTCTTTGCTGTAGGTGAGAATCACTCAGGAGCCAAGTCAAGCTGAACTTTGGGCAACAACCTCTTATCTCCTAATTTATTCAGAAGCCCATGGTCTTAGCCATCCTGTTTCTAGAACAGTGTGAAGAAAGGCTTAAACCGAGCTTTCCAGGGAGCCTAGAGACTAATCCAGTTTGTTTTCAGTAGATTTATTATTATTATTCATTATTATTATTTTACCTTAGACAGAAGGGAAAGGTGGTAGAATTCATGTGAAATGCACGTGTTTACAAGAATGTGTTGGAGGAGAGGTAGACAGACAAACAGCTTTATTGGACTTCCCTTTCCCTATTGTCCGATCCCACATGTCCTAGAAAGTTCATGGGGGGTGCTGCTGGACTGAAAATTCCAGGAAACACCAGCATTCGTCAAGCATCGAATAATTACTGGAATTTGTTAGATAATTACTCGCTCTCTCTGCCACTCTCCTCAGTGGAGACCTGGCCTGAGTATTCCCCACATCTGAACTGTTAGAGATGAACCCAAATCAATAGAGCACCGAGTAATGGAGAGCTACTGCAGAGAGCAATCCACTTAAAGATTCCTGCCAGCATCCACATGTAATGCTGCCACAGAACCACATATTTAAAGTCTTTGATCAAAGCATAACATGCACATTCTGCCTTGTGACTCCCTACACCTATCGTTTAAAGTTAAGTCATTTGGCTTTTCAACAAGGGCACCCTTTTATTTTATAACATGCAGTAAACGTGTAACAACTTGTCATTTTCCTGAATTCAGTTCACCACCCTCGCAGGATGGGAAAGGAGTGCCATAAATGGAAGATGGTGCACCCTTGTGTGTGTGTGCGTGCTTGCGCGTGCATGTATGTATATACACGCATGCACATGTACATGCCAAGGGAAGCCTGTCTTTCTGTGGGCTTAGATCAGAGAGGAGGAGGGAGAGGAAGGTGGAGGGGCCTAAACAGCTCTAAACAACCCAAGGGACTTATCTGTGCTCATTCTTGACCACATATCTCTGGGACCATGACCAGCTGTCAGGTTAAAGTTCATTTCAGAGTGATATGCTGGGGTCATATTCTGATGGGAGAAAAAAGGAATGCAAATGTTTAGTAAGCAGGTACTCTGCCAAGTACTGTCCATTCTTCATGATGACCCTGTTAGAAAATTTCACTTTCCCAATCCCATCAACAATTTAGGAGCTGATGAAATGGGTCAGTAAAGGTGTGGGTACTCAGCACCCATGTGAGATCTGGCCACAACAGTGAGCACATCATTGTAACCCCAGCACTGAGGAATAGAGGTTGTAGGCAGGCAAATCTCTGGACATGGCTGGCCAGTCAGCCAATTGGTGGACTCCAGGTTCAGTAAGAGACCTTGCCTCAAAGAAACAAGGTGGGTTACAACCCCGAAAGACACCCAGCATTGACAACTAACCTCCACATACAGGAAAACACAGGCACAGCATACTTACATGCATATAGGAATACATTCAACACCACAGACAGACAGACAGACAGACAGACAGACACACACACACACACACACACACACACACACACACACACACACACCCCTTAGAACAGAGAGATTTAAACACTTGGCTAAAATCACACAGTAAATGCATAGCAGAGCTGAGATCTGATGTCCCAGCCACTGTCCTCTCAGTTTGATGGATGGTGACTGTGGGTTATGGTCTGGTAGCTTTGTTTTGGAGGAAGGCAATGAGGTGGCAGCTGGCATCAGGACATGCTTTTCCGAGGCAAGGGACGGGAGGGCAGAAATAACCTCATCTTGGTGGTTCCGAGGGACTTGATGGTGGAGGAAAGGTGGATGCCAGCAATACTGTGTGTTCAGAGTGGTTTTCATAGCATCCATGGGACCAATCAAAGCCTGGCATGAGCCACTTAACTGTGGACAGCTGGAGCAGAAATAGGCTCTGAGGTTTCTTCACAGATGGCAGGTACTTTAAAAGTTACTTGACAAATATTTATCCAGCTCTTATTTTACTTGGGTATTGACATAGTAGTGAACAGAACCAAGTTCCTTCCTTAAATGGGTCTCTGGTCTAATGGAGAGCCAGGACAGAACCTTAACCTTAACACCTGGATTAACAGGTGTTAGGTGGAGGAGTGAATTTGCTGCTTGGTGTGTGTGTGTGTGTGTGTGTGTGTGTGTGTGTGTGTGTGTGTGTGTGTGTGTTCAGATAAAGTGGATAACGGAGGCCTGGAGCTGGACATGCTGAAGGCAAATCATGAGGCTCCCAGTCAAAGGAACAGTGAGCACAGCTCATGAGGCAGAGCATGCATGGGGTGTTTGAGGCACAGCAAGGTCCTAGTGTAGCTGACATAGAGAGAGGAGGGAAGAGACTATAGGACGTGGGTCAAAGAGGCAGACAGGGCTAAAGAATGTAGGATGCTTCAGGCCGTGGTAACTGTAACTTAGGTTCCACGAGTTTTGTTTTGGGAGGAAGCAATGAGGCTGCTGGATGTTTTGTTTGTTTAAGATAGAATCATTCCATGTAATTTAGGTTGCCTTCAGACTGCGATCCTCCTGCCTCAGCCTCCTATGTGCCGCCACACCAGCTTGGATATTGGGGTCTTATTCTGAGGTATCTGGGAAATCATTGAGTTTTGAGCATAGGCTTGTCTGGCTGCTATGTTGAGATGAGCCTATATTAGGGCTAAGGCATTCATTCAACCAGCCACGAGGCCAGGCCATCCTGGAAGGTGGAAAGATAGGATCTAAGTCTAGATAGAATTTGGAAATTGAGTCAATAGGGTTGGGATGTGAGGGTATGGCAGGATGTGAGGGTGTGGCAGGCATCAATGACTAAGGCCAGTTCTGGGAAGGCTGGGAGAAGATGACAGTAACTAAGAATGTTACGAGTAGTTTTTCCCTGCCACCGGTCTTGTCCCACCACCACGCCAGCCCCAATTAGCACACCTAGACTCTGTATTTGATATAATACTGTTGGCCAGGTACTAGTTTCTTATTGGCTAGCTCTGTCTTAATTATTAACCCATTTCTATTAATCTAAGTGTTTCCATGTGGTCTCATATTACTGGAGAGAGGGCCAAGACCGCTGTTCTCTTAGGTCTCTCCATGTTGGCTCCTCCCTACTACCTTGAATCCTCCTTGTTTCCTAGTCCCACCTATCTTGCTTTCCTATTGGCCAACAGTGCTTTATTCATTAACCAGTATGAGAAACATATTTACAGAATGACATCTCTCATCATAAGAAGACTACTGATTGGATACTTTGTGTGTAGATGGAGAAGGGAGGTGGGATGGTCACAGAAATCCGTCTTTGAAGCTATTGCATTTGAGATGCCTTGACATCCCTGCAGAGACCTCCCAGAGTCTAGGGAGTTGTGGCCAGTGATTTCCCATTGGGACTTATTCACAAGTAGAGTTTACAGTCGTGGGAGCTTGAGCTCTACTAGGGTATAGTTTAGATAAGAGAGGTCCAAGACCTATCCTGAGGCACTCTGGCTTTTAAAGGTTGTAATAGAGCTTGAGAAGGAACAGAATCGTGGGGACCTAGAGAAGGAAGCTTCAAGAGGGTAGGCCTGGAGAGAATGGAGACTTTCCTATCATACCGGGCACCGCAGGAATGGTGACAGTTTGTTGGGAGTGGACAGTTAAAGCCTGACTGAACGTAAGTAGGAAGGGGAGGAGAGACAGTGGGGTTAGTCAGGAAGGAAGGACAGAACTGCTGTAGGAGAGCTCTACAGAGGGGAGCAGGGAGGACTGGGAATGCAGCCCAGAGGTGTCCGCCAAGTGTGAGGCCCTGAGTTCGATTCCCAGCAGGGAAGTGGGGCAAGAGTTAAAATGAGAGGTCAAGAAAGGGTTTTGTTGTTGTTTTTTAAAAGATTTATTTGTTTATTATGTATACAGTATTCTGTCTGCATGCCAGAAGAGGGAACCAGATCTTATTATACATGGTTGTGAGATACCATGTGGTTGCTGAGAATTGAACTCAGAACCTATGGAAGAGCTACCAGGGCTCTTAACCTCTGAGCCACCTCTCCAGCCCCCTGTTGTTGTTGTTTTAATATGGGGAACATTCTACAAATTTCTATGCTTGTGGAACTGAGTGATACGCAAGGAAAGCCTTAAGCATGTTGCTTCAGGAGACAGAGGCAAGAACCGGGATGGAAAATGGGTTGGAAAGGTTGGAGCTCTGAAAGTCAGTGGGGAGGAGTGAGCCCATGTGCTGGCTGAAAGCCAGAGGTGGAGGGGGCAGGGCCAGGAGCCAGGGGTGGAGGGGGCAGGGCCAGGAGCCAGGGGTGGAGGGGGCAGGGCCAAGAACAGAGTAGATGTGGTGTGGGGAGGTCAGGAGGCAAAGACAGCTGCTGAGGACAGGGTAGGACAGAGGCCGGAAGGCTGAGAGAGGAAATGGGCATGAGAGTCATCTAAAGCCACAGGAACAAGAGGGCAGGTCTGGGATGAAGGCAGTGAATATGAAGCTAGTGAAATTTGAACTTAGCTGCAAAGGCTCCAGTCTTCACAAAGGCAGAAGTGGGCCTTGGTTTCCTTTCCGGTTTCCTCTATCAAATCACGAATCCCCTTTCTCCTAACACGTTATAAAACGCAAAGCGAATCCAATGTAAAGATGTTAAAATTTTGACCGTGTATATCTTCGCCAAATCCTCCGAGGATTCCCTAAAGTTAGAGTTCAGGCTGAAGCATGGTTCCCAGGTCCGTCACAGAAGCCCTGCCCTCCTTCCTCCTGGCTGGCCTTTCCATCCCTGCCAGCACCCGTGTAAGCCTGTGAGCTAAGCTGACACAGGCCTTCCTCCTGGCCTTTGCTCAAGCATTGGCCTTCTGAGCTCCCCTCCCCTGCGTCCCAGCCTGCCTTTCTCTGCTTTGCATGGTGCTCTGGGCAGAGCAGACGCTGAACACTCCGAAGAGGGCTTTACACGGAGTTCTTGTTTCCTGCCTGTGTTGGATGAGTTCGAGGTTGGGGACAGCTCTCCTTCTAGAATTGCGAAATATTCTGTGATCTCGTAAAGGCCCAAAAGAAGGCAGGATGTAGGCTAGTCTCAGGCAGGGCCCCAACTTCCTTCCTATGGTCCTGGCATTGGACATTTGCAAATTGCAGTAGGCCATTATTTACAAAATGTCCCAGGTCACAACAACCTGTGATTGTCTCCAGCCTTCCCTGTGCAGCTCTTCAAATGCTTCCTGGCTTTAACCGGAGCGGAAGGCCCTGCGATGTGGGCTGGGTGTTGCTCTTTCCTCCAGGATGGTTGCTGGTGCAGAGATCTTCAGCATCCCATAGTTGGCAGGGAGGTCACCCATGGTCACCCACATTGAGGCCTCTCTACCCCCTGGGCGGCATCAAATTGAGTCCCGCACAGTTATTAGAGGCATAATGGGATTCATTTCAGCCAAGCCTGCCTGACTGGGGCCAAGCTTATTTTAATTTTCAATGTTAATAAACTCGTGGCTACTGCCTTCTCCATGCCGACATGCTGCACACCTCATTTCTCCTGGCCATTAGGCAATTTCCAGTGGTGCCGCTGTTCCCAGCACCTCTTAACCATGGAGCAATTATGCTTATTTGGAGAAAGATGAGGGAGCTGGGGGGGGGGGATGCAGTGGTGTAGAACTCCTCTCCCACCACCATCAGGTGTGCCCTGTTCACCTCCCCGTGCTAAGGAACCAGGACCCAGACTCCAGTCTTTACAAAAGCAGAAATAGCTCTTGGTCCCCTCTGGAGCCCCTTGGCATGCTACCTTAGGCAGCCCCAGCTGCCCTAGGCCTCCAGCTCTCTGCTCTGGGCTGTGAAAACAGCCCATCCAGCCTGGGAAATGAGCTGCTGATGTTCATTTATCTTGAAACGGGGGAAGTTTTCAATAGGTCTTAAGTGTGTGTTAATGCATCGAGAGTAATGATCCCTTTATTTACAAAGTTGTTTAATTCCTCACTTTTGTGCTCCTTGTGGGTCTGAGTGGATTTTTCATTTACCAAGTTACTCCATGATTTTCACAGCTGCTTAAACAACTCTGTCTCTCTCATTCCCTCCCAGTCTGATCAAAAGTGGGGCACAGTGATGGCCCGTGAACTTAGACTCTGCTGCAGAATCTCCCTGGGTCTGCAGAATGGTTCATATGAAGGGACAGCAAGGCCATAGGTGTGCACCCAGGAAGCAGAGCCCTCATCCCGGGCCAGCACTGAGTTCTCTACTGCTCCGAGATGGCATCATCCTGCCTGATGATCCTCTTCTGTCTGACCTGGTCATACTCTCGTGCTTGCCTGCTTGTCCCCAGTGTCTCCACGTCTCTGTCCCGCTTGACAAGTTTCAATAATTTCCAATTACCTGTGTCAGCTCGTGCACAAAAGTCCTTTGAGAACATAGCAGCCAGGGGCTCATGATTGAGGGATTTCCAAGCTGAAGTTTCCTATTTGTTAATGGTTGTCATGTCAGGTTAGTGGCTTGAAACTGGTTACTTTTTTATGTTTACCTTTTACATCTATTTATTATCTGTGTGGGGGGATGGGAGCAGGGGGTACTTGAGTGCCAACACTTGTATGGAGGTCAGAGAAGGACCTTGGGGAGTCAGTTTCTCTGTCCACCATGTGGGTCCAGGGAATCTCACTCCTGGTCAGGCTTACAGGCTGTCTTTACTCACTAATCCATCTTGTTGGTGCACAATTTTATTTCCGGAGACAAGGTCTCACTGTTGTACGGAAAGGCCTTAGCTGGGCTCTCTGACTCCAGACCCTGACACCCACTACCACATCCAGATAGGAACTGGGTACTTTTCACAGAGATCAAAAAGAACAGCACAACACAGCGAACACTGGGGAGCACTATGCTTGGTGATGGGGAAGACCCTTTCCTAGGGCCGTGTTTGAATTTGTTCTTCCTGTAAATAACCACTGAGTCTCCAGTCTCCATCAGGCTGACTTCTCAGGAGCCAATTTCAGTCACGTGCTTCTGTCTGTATCAGCTTGTAGATGAGTTTCTCACCCCGTGTGGACCCTTTTCCAGCAATCCAGTGTAACAGTATATTTATACAGCGTCTGTCCTATAGTAGATGTAAGTAATCTAGAGAAGACTTAAGAGTCCAAGAGAGGATGTGTGCCCGTCACAGGAAAATGCAAGATGCCATTTCCCACAGGGATCCTCGGTACCGGCAGGTTTTGGTATCCTGGGGCCTGGACGGGAGTGCTTGGTGGACGCCTCACAACTGATATATTTACAAGGGCTCACAATACAAAATGTATCTCTTACTCTACCTCCATGTAAATTAATTTGGAGGAACCCTGATGTCATGAGTTCCCAGCATAAGCCAGGATCCATGAATCCCTGATCTATTTTCGCTCAAGGCCCTTGACAGCCAGTCTGGACCCTGATTCTTGGTTACCCAGTGCTTGCCCAACAGGATCCAGACTTTGTGCTTTAAACATTGCTCCCACAGTGGGGGCTAGAGAGATGTCTCAGTGGTTAAGAGTGCTCCATGTTCTTCCAGAGAACCCAGGTTGGATTCTAAGCACCCACATGGTAGCTCAGGACTGTCAGTAACTCCAAGCCCAAGGTATCTGGACTACCTGTCCTGGCCTCCACCAACATATACGTGGTATATTTGTATTATACAAATGCAAAGGGCTTGTAGGGTAAAAAGAGAGGAAAAAAATTAAAACTGTATAATAAATAAAATAAAACTAAATGTAAGATAAAATAAGAAAAATCCCTGACAGGACATTATGAGACAAAGAACCTCCAAAAATGCTGTTGAGTTTATTTTCTCTTGGCATCTACTGCTGGGCATGCAGCCTGCCCTTAAGAGTAGTTTGCTTCCCTAGTGAGACTCCCTTGAAGAAAACAAAAAAAAAATTTATTTTTCCCGAGA
Source organism: Phodopus roborovskii (assembly GCF_943737965.1). Classification (NCBI taxonomy): domain Eukaryota; kingdom Metazoa; phylum Chordata; class Mammalia; order Rodentia; family Cricetidae; genus Phodopus; species Phodopus roborovskii. The sequence continues at coordinate 23,140,911 of NW_026126571.1, read as the reverse complement.
CAGGGTTTTCTCTTCTGTATTGCTTTGGAGCCTCTACTGGAACTAGCTCTGTAGACCAAGCTGGACTTGAACTCACAGAGCTCTGCCTGCCTCTGCCTCCCGAGTGCTGGAACTAAAGGCATGCACTACCAATGCCCGGTGAAAACAAAATTTTTATTTGCAAGTAGTTATCAATTAGAGATAGCTTCTGGGTTAGGGATAGGGACATGTGTCCACTGAGTCCTTCTTCATTTCCTTCTTAGGACCTCATCTGGTGCAGATCTGTGCAGGCCCTGAGCATGTACCTCAGTCTCTATGACTTCATATGTGTGCTGATCCTATTGATTTAGAGGGTCTTGTTTTCTTGGTTTCCTCTCTCTGGCTTTTACACTCTTTCTGCCTCTTCTTTGGTAGGGTTCCCTGAGCCTCGAGGGGAGGGATTTGACTGAGACATCTCATTTAGGACTGAGTGTTCCAAGACTTCTCACTTCCAGCACATTTTCCAGTTGTGAGTCTCTGTGTTTATTCCCATCTACTGCAGGAGGAAATGTCCCTGATGATGGCTGAGCAAGAAGACATTGATCTATGAGTATAGCAGAATATTGATAGGAGTCATTTTATTGCTGTTAGGAGTCATTTGTTAGCAGAACACTAGTGCTTCATTTTCTCCTGAGTCCCTGCTTTATCTAGTCTCGAGTTCTTGGCCACCCAAGCAGTCTAATGTGGGGGTTCCATCCCATGGATGGGGCCATCAGATATTGATTGGTTACTCTCACAAGCTTTGGATAGTGTCTGTATGATAGCTGCAGTTTGATGGATTCAGCCTCTGTGAAGAGGTAGTCTTCCATTCAAAGAGAGCCTTGAGTTTAGTTTTTCCACACTATCTTAAACAAAAGGTGCCATGCAATCTTCCAAAGGAGGGAAGCAACCAACAGTCTTACCCAGCTATGACAGTTATGAAACGTAACATGGCATGATGACCCTACAGGCACAGTAGTGACATGCAGTTTTTGGTTGTAACCAATAGCTCTTTAATGAATGTTCCCTGTTACAGTAAGAATTGGAGGAGGCTATGATTCCTATTAAGAGGAAATAGGGATGTTACATTCTCTGAAACTTGTCAGATAACCCCCGCCTAACCTGCTGGTCTAGAGACAACTACACAGGACCAGGCCCCCAGGGTTGGGAAAGAGTGGAGAGGACCTTAGCTCAAACCTTTTTGTTTCCATTCAGAGTGCTCAGTAACACCATGGCACTTTGTCCTCTATCTGTCCAGCTCTGTAGTGTGTCTCCCCTGATTTATGACTCTGAGGTGCAAATAAAAGTATATGTTTAATTATCAACCTCTAATGTAAACTTTAGAAAATATTATACTATCATACAATAAATATTGTTTTTCATCTTGATTTTCCATAAAGGAAGTCATCCTCTCCCATTTGGAAAATAACATTTCTTTTATTGTTTGAGAATTTCATAATGCACATAATGTGTTTCAATCAAACCTGTTCATATCCCCCGATTCCCTCTCCTCCAGTTCCTCTCCTGCCTTCCTATCACTTTCCCCTCCCAACTTCATGTTTCATAAAAACAAAACAAAACAAAACACAACCCATGGAGTTTATTCAGTGTTGCCTGTCTGTGCATAGGTGTAGGACCATCTACTGGAGCCTTGCAGGGGATGTACCCCTGAAGAAAACTGCCTCCCTCACTCCCTCATCCTCCCAGTGGCCATCAATCACCAGTAGCTCACCAGCTAAGGGTCGACCTTCATGAGCTCCCGCACCTCACGCTGGGGTTTTGGTTGGCTTGTCCTTGTTCTGGTCTTGTATGTGCAAGTCACAGCTGCTGTGAGCTCATGTGTACAACAGCAGTGTTATGTCAGACAAGTATGGTTTCACTGTGGACACCTACTGCCTCTGGTTCTTACGATCTTTCTGCCTCTTTCAGAGATGATCCGTGAGATTTTGGTGATGACAGTGTGATATAGGTTCACAGTCCCTTATTGTCTGCATGTTAATCAGCTGTGTGCTTCTGTATTATCCATCATCTACTGGAAAAAGGGATTTCTCTGATGATGGTTGAACGATACGCTACTACAGGTATTTTCTTCATGACCACATTTTGCCTGTAGTGTGACTTAGAAAACAATTTTAAGATTTCACTTTGTGCGTATCATTGTTTTGCGTGCATGTATGGATGTGTACCTCATACACTGACAGCAGTAATTCAGAATAGGGCATCGGATCCTCTAGTACTGGAGTAATGGATGGTTGTGAGTCACTATGTGGGTGCTGGGAGCTAAACCCAAGTCCTCCAAAAGAGGTTAAGAGCAAGTGCTCTTAACCAGTGAGCTATGAACATAGTTGAACAGTTATCCTTGTGGTATGAATGTGCATCATTTGGGTATATGCCTAAGAGTGGAATTTCTGGATCTTGTGGAAGACTGATTCCCATTTTCCTGAGGAACTACCATACTGATTTCCAAAGTGGTTGTACAAGTTTGCACTCTTAAAGCAATGGAGGAGTGTTCCCCTTTCTCCACACCCTCTCCAGCATAAACTGTCTTTGGTGTTTTTGATTTTAGCCATTCTGACAGGAGTAAGATGGTATCTCAGAGTTGAAAAATATAGTATATTCTGATTATGGTTTCCCCTCCCTCAACTCCTCTCCGATCCTCCCCACTTCTCCACCCACCCAAATCCACAGCCTTTCTTTTTTTCTTCCATTAGGATACAAACAGGCATCTAAAACAATAATAACAGCAACAAAACAAATTTGGATAAAATAAAGGCAAGCAAACAAGAACAGGACAAAACAAACGAAAGAAGAGTCAATGAAAAAGTTCAAGAAATACAAAGAGATGCAGAGAAGGACACATCGATACACACAGAAGTCCCATGAAAGTACACAACCTTAGACCACGACATATACATGAAGGTTAGGGGGAATAAACACAACAAAGCATTATGAGACAAAGAAAGCCTCCCCAGTGACATTGAGTTCATTTTATTTTGATCATCTACTGTTACACAAGGGGTCCAGCCTTACGTGTGAGACTCTTTTGGAGAAATGTCATCTTTCATTTGCAAATAGTTATCAATTGAGATAGTTTCTGGGTTTGAATGAGGGCTCCTGTCCACTTCCCGTTTCAGCACTGGGACCCGTCAGGCCCAGACCTGTGCAGGCCCCATGCCTGCTACCACAGTGTCTGCGAGCTCATGTGTGCGTCAGTCCTGCTGTGTTTAGAATTAGATAAAATAGAATTAGATAAAACCCATTCCTGAAACTGGAGGCTCCATTTGGTGACAAGAAGTATTCAGTTGTGGTTCTGTCTCCCTTGTTATTTTGGTGATTCAGCTTGGATCACCTTTATATGTGTATATTTTAGGAAGTTTCTGCTGTATTAGATTTCTATGCTATCACTCAATGGCCCTTCATTTTAGCTGTCTCTTTCCTCTCCCTCCTTATTTTATCCTCTCATTCCAGCCCACCACCCCCATCCATCCATAATTATTATATTTTCCCTTCCTAGTGTGATCCAATCCACCCCCTCCCCAGGTCCTTACTTTATACCTAACCTCTGAAGTTATATGAATTGTAGCCTTCTTATCAAGGACTTAACAGCTGACACCCACATATAAGTAAATACATATCCTTTTTGTCTTTTTGGGTCTGGGTTACCTCACTCAGGATGATTTTTTTCCTAGTCCAATCCATTTACCTGAAAATTCCATAATTTCATTTTTAGCACCTAAGCAATATCCCATTGTGTGTGTGAATGTACCACATTTTCTGTATCCATTCACCCATTGATAGACATTTAGGTTGTTTCCAATTCATGACTATTATGAACAGAGTAGCAGTGAATATGGTTGAACAAGTTAGACTATCCATTTTTGAACATTTCATAAGCTTTGACATAGTTGTGCCTCAATGAAACCATTACTACTATGGGAGAGTGAACATGCACAATGCCCTTGTGCCCCATGGCAACCTCCTTCCTCCTGATGGCTCACCCTCCTGTACCTCAAGGGGCATTCCTGATACCTTCTGATCTACTGACTCTCTCTAGGGATTAGTTTGCTTATGGAGCCTAGTGTTAAGTGGCAATAGACAATGTATCTTCTTTGTCTGGCCTCTTTTGCTCAGCAGATGTATTATGAGACTTGCTGGTGCTGCTAAAGGCGCCAGCTCTTGGATAGTTAGAGCACACTTTATCCATCTGTTCTAATGTTGATGGCTCTTTGGGTTGTCTCCAGCTTGAGGTTATTAGAAACAATGCTGGGGTGAATATTTGCGTCCAAGAGTTTGTGTAGATTTTCGTACTCATTTTCTTTGGGTAACATTGAGGTCATATGCAGATGCATGTTTAACAGATTAAGAAATTGCCAAACTGATAGAGTGAATATATCCAATTAAGATTTTCATTATTTAATTAAGGTAATGCAAGTGAATTTGAGTTAGTCTAAGGTGCTTGTAGGTCAAAGCACAAGATTATAAAATAGCTGTGCTAGACGCCCTTGACATCATACATTTAGTTCCTTGCTCAAGAGGAAGCAATGATCCATAGAAGTGACTTTTAGCTCACGGGCTGGTCTCTTTGCTTTCATGGCTTTGCAATTGGAGAGAGATGCCGCTAGTCACGTTTCAGTTTTCCCCGAGTTACAGCTGCCGGCTCTTTCAAAACCGGCCTTTGTATGCATTATTAAACTTTGGGCACAGGGCATTTTGTGACATTGTGGGACTTTTTCAGGACATAGAATAGAGAAAGCCCTAAGGGAGGATAATTTAAAGGGGTTCAGAACTGACCACAAGACATCCCACACAGGTCATTAATCCTTGAGGCATGTGAAGGATCCCTCCAGTTCCTAAACCAACATATGCAACCAAAGACTAGGACGATCAAGCAGTCCATTGAAAGCGGTGGAAACAGCAGTGCCAGTTACCCAGTTCTATGGTGTGCCTTCCGGCTCGCACCTCTTATTAGCATATTCATAACTGTTGTCTCTAATCAGCCTTCTTAAGTAAAGTTAACAAGTATATGTGTGCACTCTCTTGAAATTGCTTTGCTGAGCCTAAGAAGCTGTCACGGGGTCGCCAAAGCTGCTGCTTTAACCAGATCTCATCTCTGTGTGTCACCGCTCATGTCAAAGTGAAAATTCGCTGAGACATGAGTTGTCCTGCCTACATCCCGAGCGCCTGCCTGCCTGAGCTTCGTTCCACTTGGTTAAGCTTGTTATTTAAATTGTTAAAATTGAGACATCGGCAGTAAATTTCAGAGGAGATATAACAATTATTAGATACAAGTTGGGCTCTTGTTCTTCAGAACATACCATGCCCTCCGTCCACCAGCAGAATTATCCACAAATAATTTACAATGGTTTCTTTAAGAAGTATGCCCCGTAGTACTTGGATGGCATTAAATCACAGTCTGTCCCCCACTGGGGCATATTTCCAACTTTAAGATGGATTTGGTTCCAGTCAGCAGAGTGGCAGTGTGCTCCAGGGGACCACCGATTAATGCCCATAACTCTTGAGGAGCAGAGAGAGTGAGCGTTCCAGAAGTTGCCTTCTGGCTACGGGCTTTGTGTTTAGGTGACTCTGTGCACCAGGAGGGGAGAGCTGTAACCTAGGACAATTGCCTCTTGGGGGTGGGGGCAAAGCCAAGAGGCTCAAAGGAAGACTTTACACCATTCACTGACATCATTAAGGCCTTATAAAACCACATGGCCTTGAATCAAATGTGCCCTGTGCCATGATCCACTTGTACTCACTGGGCCAAGGTAAGACCAATGGGCATGAAGTGTGTGGGCTTTAATAGATCCTAGGCCTCATGGGTGGCTTCCCCACATCTCTCTACTGATGAAGAAACTCCAACCAGCACTGATCGCTCAGTCACTGGGTCACTCCATTTTCTCTGAGGCCAACAGCAATTCCCTGGGGCTTGCTGGAGTCATTGAACTCGAATGGCTCTCAAGCCAAGTTCTCCCAGTCTGCACCTATGGAGCCAGTTGGATATAGGTGTGAAGCTTACCTTTCAGTTATGCTAAATTCCACCATATTCATTTTGGCCTGTTATTTATATTAATGGGATATTTACAGATTCAGAATTTGATGTTTAATCTATTTGATTTGTGTATACCCTGAAAAATCTCAGAGTTTAGAGACATCTTGCACATTTAATCTAACACTCTCATTTTAAACATCAGCAAGCCAAGAGCTGGACAGGTTTTCCTGAAGATTTGCCTTTAGATAAGAGCATGAAACTGTGAACTTAGCAGGGACTACACACCACCTTGATAGCTGCAAATGAGAACACATTGCCTCACATTATCCACAGGGCTGTTGTGGGATGGTCTAGAACCTGGTCTTGGCATTTCCCATCATAATAATGCCTTATCTCAGACCTTTGTGTCTGCTGTGGCTTTACTTGCTCTGTCTGGTTTCTCCTGGATGGCTACCTGATAGGGTAAAACCTCACAGTGCCTATCTCATGGCTGTCCATGGCCATTCTGTGGATACTGACGGATGAGAGGACTACATGAAACCTTACATGAGCAGTGTGGAAGTATGGAGTGTCCATTAAGGCTCTGTGGGAAAATAGAGCCAATCGGTTGCTATGGCTTGAATACATGCCTCAAAACTCATGTGCTGGAAACTTAATCTTAATGGAACAGTGTTGGGAGGCCGAGACAAATAAGAAATAATGGATTAATGCCGTTATCATGGGAGTTGCTTGGCTATTTCAAGAATGGATTAGTCATAATTGGTCTCTCTCTTACTCTCTCTTGTTCTGTCTTCTGCCATGGATGACAAAGCACAAAGGCCCCTGCCAGAGGCCAACAATGAGCTCTTACTTTTTCCAGCTTCCAGAATCATGAGCCAAATTACTCTTTGTTCTCTATAAATTACCCAGACGTACTGTTATAGCAGCAAAAAAAAAAAAAAAAAAAAAAAAAAAAAAAAAAAGCACCATATGCATATATGCATATATACACTTAAACAACCTTATATGCATATATAACATGTACATACATGTGTGCTATGTTTTCATATGTATGAATATAATGGAGACTGACAGACCAAAATCTGTGGTGTGAGACATTTTGAAACACCCTGGGATCCAGGACAGCTGGTAGTGCATCTCCACTCTAGATGCTGACAGCTATCCCTGATTTAATCACACATTCCGACATGTAAAATTAACCATGACAAGGGGCAAATATCTGATGAAACAAAATTTTGATGTAGAGGTATGGGAGTTAGAGGATAAATGTTCTTGTCCCTCCTTACTTCCCAGCAACTCCCCCTGCCCTGACAGGTGGGCTGACATCTGGAACCCAGAGGGTAAGCTGGAGTCTAGCCTACACAACTGGCAAGTATCTGGGTTTAGAGCTGGGGGGCCAAGCTCAGTGTCTTCTCCTCCTTGCCCGCTCACTCCTTTCCCTCCCTGGCTACCTGGGGATTGTACTCGAAGACAACAACAAACATTTCATCACATTAGCTTTTGCCTCAAGCTCTGTTTTCCTGGAAATCTGGGTTACTCACCTTTTTTTTTTTTTTATCAACTAGGAAATCTTCTGAAAACTCCAGTGAAGCCAGAAGCCCTCCGAGCACAATATAACCTTCCAGCTTTGCTTTCTTCTAATTGTAAGATCCTCTTACTGCAGAGGTCCAGCTAATTCCCCCTGACCTGTTAAACTGGCTGTAGATTATGGAGCAAGCTTGGAGTCAGGCGCTATCATTATCACTCGTGCATGGATTCTGGACTTTTAACTTCATCAGCTTGACTCACACAGGCCAAATCAATCCTCTCTGTCTAGACAGAGCAATTTAACTTCTTGGTAACTTAGCAATTACATGGTGCTTATTTATAGGAGAATTTGTAAGTGCAGGACTTGATGAAGAGTAAGAAAAAAAGGGCGTGATTTCCATTTTCAACTTACTGATAGTCTACCATGCATTTTGCTCACCCAATTGAAAATATACCTACCAAACTTAATATATGAAATATTTTATTATTATTATTTTAATTTTTGAGATTATAATTTAATCATAACATTTCTCCTTCTCCCTCTCCAAACCCTTCCATATACTTGTCCCTAATCTCCTTCAAATACATGACTTTTTTTTTCATTAAATGTTATTGATTGCATGGATGTGTGTGACTTTTCACCTACTCAACAAGAGGGAAACCATACCTAGTGCTGGAAACCTAGCTAACAACTCAGTGTTAATGAAACCATGATTACTGGGAGAGAATCTACAACTCTAATTCATAAGCATAATCCCTCACAACAATCTATAAACATCTGTCCTTAATACCCACAGAGAAGTGTAGCATTCAGCCCCAATCAAGGAAAATTCTCTTTGCAACAGAGACCACTACAGAAAACCACAGTCAATCAAATTGCAGAGTTGTGGAGCCCAGCCCCAATGAATACATCCACAAAAGAGTCCTGCATCAAAGGCTTGGGGAACACCTTGGAAGAGGTTCAGGGACTTTGTTGTGAGATTGTGTCTCCTAGGAACATCAGAAGCTATACCTGTAAAGTCTCACCAACATGACTGGCCAAATGTGAGCTGGACAAGGATGGCATCAATGAACATGCTAAACTAGATGGGGAAAAGCCCAGGAGGCCTTAACCCTACACAAAGAAGTACAGAGAAAAGCTGGGAACGGGGAGGTGGTCTTCCCTAAGGAGGAATACACTGACTGTCTAGTGCCAAAAATGGTCAGCCCCAAAAGCATACATAGGTGGCATCATTATACACACTGAACAGGCTGTGTTTAGAAAATGCTTTTTTTTTTTTTTTTTTAAATGAAAGTCTTCTGATCAAGATGTTTGCAAATTCAAATGATTTTGTTGTAATCGCTGACAACCTTGCTGTGAGAGCCAACAGTTGATGGTCAGCCTGAAGACTGGAGAGAAGGAAGATGTGGCTGAAGCCGGGAAGACATTCCACTTTCCTTTAGCTTCTTGCTGATGCTTGGAGGGAAGTCAAACGAAGTAGGCTTTTAAGTAATACAAGGTCAGCAAGCAATCTACAGCAGTGGTTCTCAGCCTTCCTGATGCTGCAATCTTAAATACAGTTCCTCATGTTGTAGTGAGCCCAAGCATAAAATTATTTCATTGCTACTTCCTCATTGTAATTTTCTACATTATGAGTTCTAATGCAAATATCTGATATGCAGGATATCTGATAGGAAAACCCAAAGGAGTCACGACCCACATGTTGAGAACCACTGATCTGTAGGTAAGGTTTGCTTTAAAATATACAGAATAGCTTTTTGTGTGTGTGTGTGTGGGGGGGTCGGGCAGGGCCTTATGCATACCATGATGGCCTCTAAGTTTCTCTGTAGCTGAAGAAGACCTTGAACTTCTGATGCTCCTGCCTCTGCCTCCTTAGCACTGGTATTACAGACATTGTTTATGTGGTTGTGGGACTTGTGTCCAGGCCTTGTGCATGTTAGGCAAGCACTCTGCTGACCAAGCTACATCCACAGCCCTGGAATAACTAAGTGTTTAACAGTAAGAGTCCGAGACAATTATGTCTCCTACACCCAGGTGGGTTTACTAAAAGGAGAAGTCAGAGCGCTAGAGCACATTTCAGCGATTGCTGCCATTTGGCTGTAGCAGGCACAGCTAATCCAGTCAGTGGCACACTTCAGTTTTGCGTTCCCATTTTCCTTGTTCTTGAGGCTATCAAAAGGGCAGATAGCACCTCTTATAATAACAGACCAGAGAGAAAACCTTTCTGGGCAACGTGCTTCCTGAGTTACAGAGGCGTTTACTTCCTCAACACATCTTTGAACTGTAAAAACCACTGTAAGGCACACTATCCCTAGAAATGTCCCTTTGTCTTATTATGCCTTCCAATAATTGTCCTTCACCCTTATTCAGGCAAAACTCCCACAGACTTTCAATTGATCCAGGGTATTGGACTTGAGTAAGGTCAGCTACCATAGGCGCCTCTCTACTGTGCATTCAGATTGCATGATGCCCCGTGTCATAATATTGCAATGATGTGTATTGGCAACCTTATGCCGGTGATTAATTGCTGGGAAAGTAATTTCTTTATAATTGCACTTTATGACTTCTTTATAATTTATAAATGCTTGTGGTGGCCTGACATCATAGGGAACTCAGGGATGGTGTCTCAGAATGGCCTCCAGAAGTTGAGTTAATACTCCTATCCCAACCCCAAAACGAACCCACGTCTTTGAAAAGTCTATTAGCAGTGAAAGGTGCTGGAATGCTGACTCTGTGCCCAGCACAGTGCAGCACAGTCTGCAAGCACCATTTCAGCCGCTGAAATCTTCACAGAAGCCCTGGAGCTGTTGCAGCAGGGGAGCTTAACTGCCCAGAATCACACAGGTTGGGAGGCATTGGGTGGAAGGTTCCAGGGTCAGAGGCTTCATGACAGCTGTTCCAGTCTCTCCAGCCAGGCTGGCTGGACCTTCCCTCTAGCCTAGCCATACAGGCTTTGTATTCCCAGCCCTAAATGGACTCCTGGGCTCAGTGCCCTTGAACCCTAGGATTGGGAGCTTTAGTGCCTGCACCTCCTGCTTACCTCGTGGATGGGTTCTTTGCACATTTTAGGCATCAGCTCACATGCCACTTCCTTGGGCAGCTCGTCCCTGGTCACACCAAGGAAAATAGCCTTCCAAGCTGGACAAGCTTCATGCACGAGGTCCCTTGGCTGTGCAGCATTTATCTTGACATGCACTTACCTTGTTTGCAAAAACATTTTGTTCCTTTATTGTATGTAAATTCCACAGGAGCAACAGCTCTGTGTGATGGATGTGTCATTGTAGCTCTAGCATCTGCAATGGTGATGGATACTTCCTTGAGGACCAGGACAGTAGGAGTGAGCTTTTGATTAAATGCTGGCAGTCATGTGGGCTGGGTAGGCAGAAGTGATCAAGAGTACAGACAAGGGCAACAGAAAACTTGAGAGCAAAGACACTTTGGGCACAGTGAGCTTGCCTGGCCTACCTTGCTTCCTTTCCCTGATTCCCCCGCTGCTGCTCAAGCACCATTTCCCCTCACGGCAAGATGCTTATTTCCCTGTGTAGTGGGAGATGTGCAAACAGGCTTCGGTTGTCTCATGACTGATTGGTCCTCGTGTTTGTCTTGCAGAATCACTGTGGACAGCAGACAGTTTAGGAAATCAAAGGGGACAACTAACCAAAGGGATTTCAGTATCTCACAGGCTAGAGTGAGGTGAGAGTGTGCTCAACAGGCCTTCCACTGACCACACACCTCCTGGGAAAGTGCCACGGCTCATTACTAGCCTGTTTTCTTGCTGAGACGTGAGCGGCTCTAATGCCTTGATCTATGTGCACTGGCTCAGGAGGATCTGCTGCGCTGAGTATGAAATCCCACATTGGACCAAGTACCTCTTCTCCCCACGGTCACGAGGGAGACTAGAAGGGCCATTTGGATTCATCTGCAGAGTCTGCCTGCTCCTCACCTTGGCAGTGCACAGCGGACTCCAGCCGGACGGACCTGGAGCAAACACATTTGCATTCTGCAGGTTCTAAGTGCATCCCAGCCTTTCAGAGCACCTGGCATCCTTTCAGGTTAGCGGCTACAAAGGCAAATGGGTGTTCTGTCAGTCAGCCCTCAATCTGTATGTTCTTCCAGACACTTCTTCTCCTGCCTGATTTACTTCATATTAAAGGGGCTGTCACTCTGTTTCACAAGAACAGGTTGATAGTACATGAGTGATGCTGGTCTCGTGGCGTTTTGTTGTGGTTGTTGTTTGTTATTGTTAAAAAGAGTGGCCTCCCTCTCTTTGGCCAAACTCCTGACTCTCCTACAGGCTTTCCCTGGCACTCCTCACTCTGTCAGCTACTTATCATTCTGCGAAGTCTGGGTACTATGGGTATTTCATCAGAAATGTTTTCTGCGAGCCTGTGGCAGACCCTTTAAAATATTATCCATCAAATATATCTCTTTTTACCATCTGATGGCTTGGCAACAGGACCATTCTTCTTTCAAATAAAATAAATGTGCCTGCAACGTGGTGAGAAAGGCAGCCTTGAAGAGGCCTCATCTTGGCTAATATGAGCTGAGTTCTGTAGGCTTCATTACAGTAGGACACTAATGATGCTCTCCACAGCTCCCAATGGGATTGCCAGCTGCATTATTGTTTTGTGTCAGGATATTGATTATTGCCTTCTCCTGTCATTTATGCTAGGTTTTCTTATTTTTATCTATTATTATTCCAGCCGATAAATAGAGTCACTCTGACATCCCATACTATTATTAATTTCTCAAACTCTTGAAGGAGCTGATGTACAGCCAGGTGACCAGTGAAGGCCATTTTCACTTGCCATGTGAATACTCCGGGATGACAGAGTAGCCAGAAGTCAGATGGTCTCCAGCATCGAGGCTGATGGAGGCTAGTTGAGATCCTCATAGACCTGATTTATGGGAGCCCACTGGAGCCTCTAACTGTGGCAGGGTGCAGGAGTGGGACCCAGAAATCTGCATCCTAAAAATGCTCAGGGAAAAGCTGAAATGGGGCTAGAGCTGTGGGGGATGAGAGGGGATGGCTGGGAGCTGACTGGGAAACTTCAAACTGCCCTCACCAGCCTCTGCCTCCTCTCTCCAGGCTTCCTCAGCCCCCACCCTAATCCAGCTTTCTCTCTCCTCTCCTCTGCTCTGCTCTCCTCTCCTCTGCTCTGCTCTCCTCTCCTCTCCTCTCCTCTCCTCTCCTCTCCTCTGCTCTCCTCTCCTCTGCTCTCCTCTCCTCTCCTCTCCTCTCCTCTGCTCTCCTCTGCTCTCCTCTCCTCTGCTCTCCTCTCCTCTCCTCTCCTCTCCTCTCCTCTCCTCTGCTCTCCTCTCCTCTGCTCTCCTCTCCTCTCCTCTGCTCTCCTCTCCTCTCCTCTCCTCTCCTCTCCTCTCCTCTCCTCTCCTCTCCTCTCCTCTCCTCTCTTGTCCTCCACATCTCCTTTGGCTTTATTACCAAAGAGAACCTAGAGCATGCAATCACTTGGGGGAAAAGTCCAAACCAGAAAATTTTGCATTCTTGCACAGCTCGTAGGGATTAACATGACTGGAAGATGAAGGAAATGAAGAAAAGACAAACACACAGACACAGAAACAGAAAGCTGGGGTTATGTGGGCAGAGTTCTCTGATGGAGAAGCCACCACGGCACCATGGAAGTTGTGTGTTTATTATATAAAATTGAATGGAAAGCTAGGGTTTGCATACAGCTGAACAAGGAGTAGGATGATTTCATAGGGATAAACAAGGGGGCAGGCAGAGTGGATCAAGGGGAATGGGTCAGCTAATCTCAGTGGGAGCAGTCTCTGGGGGGCACAGTCTTTAGGCTATAAACATCTTGAGGGGAGAAAGCTATTGTGGACGTTTTCTGCACACACTATCAATATCCACACTTGGATTCTTCAGGAAGGTTTTACTATTCCCCTGAACCTAGCTTGGGGAAGATTTTGCCATTTCCTCTTAAGTCTGAGGCTTTGGAGACCTTGGCATGGTTGTGCCCAGTCAACAATACACATTAGCTCATGACTTCCCCATGTCCACAACACACATTAGAACTCTATTCACTCAGGGTAAACTTGGTTCCCCATAACAAAAGATGTTAACACTACCCTCTCCTTTCCAAAGGAATTAACCACACATAATGCTATCTCTTCAGTAAAGCACAAGGAGAAGAGAAAAAGAAATAAGATATTCTAGATTTAAAAGCATATGCAAACTAATGGTTGTATCATAAAGTCCTGCAGGGAACTAAAGTCAATGCTGACTTTGTGGGAACAATGGACTCACTTCCATGGAGGTGGAGGAGAAATGGACTACCTCCGTGGAGTTGGGTCACTAGAAATAAAGATCAAACATCCAGGAGGACCAGAAGTGAGCTGATTCTTGGTGTAGAGGAAGTGACCTGGGGGGGGGGAGCAGAACAGCAGGAATCCTCCATTGCTCTCAGGTACAAGCTGCCAGAACAGCTCTTGTGAAGGAAAGTGCAGGTTCCCAGGCATCTACTGGGTGTCGGAAGAAAACTCACCATACATTTTCAATTGAATAAATTCTACTAAAACCCAAAGATGTATTTAGCGATATTCAGAGTTCAGTGCTTCTCAAATGTCCTACGTCTTTCCTCCTCACCTGAGTTCTGAAGGTTATTTGAGTCTACTGTATTGTAAAGTAGAACTGCCATATAGTGGTGGGCTCACATATGATGTATCTCATCCCAATTTTGCTTTCAGCATCTTGGCAATTGACTGTGGCTGTAGTATAGAAAGAAATGATCAAGGGCTGAAAACCAACCCACACGTACTGCTTTGGTGACGTACTGCTTAGCTAGACGTAAGAAAGAGATGGAGGAAAAAAGTCCCCAGTGCAGAGAGCTTAAGTGTGGCATGTGTGCCATTGTCACATTGTAAAGATCACTAAAATATCTCAGGAAATACTCTTTGAGTATTTGAAAACTGTGTCCAACTTAGCTAAGACGCCACAGATGTCCTCCATGAACCTTTTCTTTTCTTAATTCTGTTGCCTGTCAGAACTCTATCCTGCCTTGTTGGGAGCCTTGAGTGGGAATGGTGAGAAGAATCTGCCATAAACAGGCAGATGCTTTCTGGGGAGATTTGTTGACTATTTGGAATTATGAGGCAGTGCTTTGGTCAGTTTTATTTCTCCTTGTGAACCATCCCTTCTCTAGATCAGCAAAGAGAGTGACAAACTGACGAAAGGGATTGCAGGCAGCTTCTCTTTGTTCTCCGTCCCTCCGCCCTGAGCAGTGTGGCATGGCCCTAATGACACTCACAGACTTTTCCTCGAGCACCACAAGTAGAAAGCAAACTTATTCAGGGGCTTATGTCACCTGGTGGATTGTGGGTCTCTTGAGTAAAATGCCTGTGTCTGACTCAATATTTATTTATTTAGCATTTCCTTTTTCTTTTGAAAATCTGTGATTTAAGTTTATTGCATTAGTTATACTTTCTTATTTTTTTAAATTATGTTTTTAATTGAAATAGAATTATAGCACTTTCTTCCCCCTTTCCTCTCTCCGGCCCCTCCCAACTGTATGCATATATACACACCACCACCAAAACCAGACTTAGAAAGTTGGGTCTGTATATATTTGTGCACACACAAACACACACATGCATGTGTACACACATACACACACACACACACACACACACAGAGAGAGAGAGAGAGAGAGAGAGAGAGAGAGAGAGAGAGAGAGAGAGAGGGTCTTTTTCTGTCCCACCAGCCAGTTCCCAAATAATGACACAGAGACTTCTTACAAATTGTGAAAGTTTAGCCTATAGCTTAGTCTTGCTCCTAACTAGCTCTTATAGCTTAAATTAACCTATTTATGTTAATCTATGTTCTATCACTTGTTGTTACCTCTTTTCCATGACTCCTGGCATCTCCTCCACTCCCTTCTCTCCCCAGAAATCCTGCATATATTGCCTGCCTAGTTATTGGCTGTTGAGCTTTTTATTATAACAACCACACACTTTACAGAGTGTACAGATATTCCACAACACACACACACACACATGTGTATGGCAATAATAATCAAGAAAAAGGCTACCAACTTGAGAGTAGGGTGTGTGTGACTTGATTCTTTATCTGTTGTTTTACCCCAAACAGAGTTTATATTCATTGCATGCTCAAAAATGCTGAGCACAGTGTCTCTCCTTATGAGCCTGCCAATGAATTGTTGGTTACCTAAAATACCTACTGCAAGAACAAACGTGGTAAAGCCAGAAAATGGACCAGCAATGATGGAGTTGAAATGGGGAAGGAAAGACGGGAGGAAAACGGAGGCCACATTTGTCACCCTGTTACTCTCCATGCCAGTGACTCTCTTGCACATCTCACACTAACAACATCCCATCCTACCAATTTTATTTTACATTTAAGAAACTGAGGCTCAG